>NC_143143.1:53247500-55747500 GCF_059928025.1 Delphinapterus leucas
GTAACAGCAGGCATATTAGAAGAAAAGACTATAATTTGAAGTACCACCAAAGTGGGAGATGAACTTACTATTTTTTCCTTCCAATCTTCCCACTGTTTAGCCTTAGAAGACAAATTAAACTCAAAGAAAGGAGGAAGGAAACACTAATTTAAAAGTACTAAAATGAGTGAAGTTGAAAAATAAACAAATGAAAATGCAGGAAAAAATCAAAGAAATTAAAAGCTAGTTCTTTGGAAAAGCACAAATGAAATGGATGAACTCCTATCAATGGCAAGAGACAGAGAAAGACAGAGAGGAGAGAGATTGAACATAAAATTACCAATGAATTAGTAATGAAACAGGAGATATCACTACAGATACCCATAGACTTTTAAAAGATAAAAGGAATACTTTGAACAACTCTATACACATAAACTTTAAAATTTAGATGAAATGAACCAACTCCTAAAAAGCCACAAATCTTCAAAACTCACTTCAGATGAAATAGATAATATCAGTAGTTTTACAACTATTAAAGATATTTATTTAATCCATTATTTTAAAACCTAGGCCCAGATGGTGTTATCAGTGAATTCTTTAAAAATTTTAGAAATCCTAACAACTTTAGACATATTCTTCTATAAAATAGAAGATGAGGGAATACTTCTAAGCTAATTTTATGAGGCCAGCATTATCCTAATACCAAAACCAGACAAAGACAATTCAGGAAAAGTGTGCACCAACATCTCTCATGAACGTAGACACACACACACACACACACACACACACACACACACAAAACCCTCAACAAAATCAAATCAAGAAAAATATTTAAAAATAATGATATAATAGGAATAAGGCACCACAGCCCAGTGAATTTTATTCCAGAAATGCAATGTTTATTTGATATTCAAAAATCTAATAATGTAACCCACCATGTAACAATCTAAAGAAGAAGGACCTTTCTCACTGTATGCCTTTGCATGTGCTTATTTCTATGTTTGAAACATCTTCACCAATCTTTCCTTGGCTCATTCTTAAAAATTCAATTCAGTAATGTTTCCTTTTCACTATTCCGGCTTCCTCCCCAAAACTGTTCTCCAGCTCTTTCCAATGACTGTTATAATCTCGATAAACCTCTATCTCTTCACATTTTTTATTGAATTTCAATTGTCTTTTTAATTGGCTATCCCTTTCTCTAGACAAAAGACATTTTTAGGACATTCATTTCCCAATTGGAGTTGAGACTGATAATTGAGGGCAGATGAACTATAACAAAGGGATTCTGCTCCAGAAAATGAGGAAAGCCTTGCCTGTAAAAGTGTTGGGAAGTAATTGTTCCAAAGAAAGAGATAATTCTATCAAAATTAATAAGAGCTTATATCTTTCTTCAGGATTTGGGTTATAGAACAGCTAATTCAGCATGAAGTTCACACCTGCATTTAAGTGAACTGTAATCTGAAAATGGAATGTTAAGTCAATGTTTCACTCTTAATTTGTGAAAGATGTTCCCTAATTTCAAGGGAAATTATATCAGTCAAGATGAGGAGTGCCTGCCTGGGCATAGAGACAACAGGAAAGGATCCAGGAGCCAGATTGGATCTCACGTTTTATAAACAGTCTGATAATGAGACCATTAATATGTTAATTTGATCCTAGATTATGTAAAGAAGAGTAGCCAGGCAAAACTGGAAGTAACCTTTCAACTTCTCATCACAGTGATCAGATTCTTATCTGCATATTAAGAGTAATTTTTCTTCTTGTACCTAGAAAGGATTTGAGGGAAAAGTTTTTGATATATTAGGTAAGCTTATATAAATGATCAAAGTTTCTCAGATAGATATTTTTGAGAAATAAACTAGTTAAAAATTGGTGTAGCCAATCAAGATGGGAAATGTTTTTTTGAGTCAATGGAGGATTATAGATCTGCTTTTCTCTAGCATAGCAGAGAAAAGGATGTTCTTAAAGGAAACAAACAATGACAGTTTGATGTTAGGGAAAAATTGACAATGAGAGAGGCAGAGGATATTAATTTTTTCCTAATGGATATTTAATTAGGAGTGAACTGAATGGTTTTGAAGATTTCCCCTATATCTAGATTTCTAAGGGGAAATGGAAATTAAATTTTTTTTGATCTCTACATATGAAAATGTTCACAGATTTTTATTACTGTTTATTCCTTAATTAAGTCCTTATGTACTACCACTTCTGGTAGGCCTTCCAGTTTTTCCCACCCACGCTCTCCCTTACCTTCTGTGCTAGAATGAGTACTAATGGTTCCAATTTCTCATCACCCGCTCTGGTCTCTTTTCCCAAACTTTCACATGTGTCATGAGACTTCTCAGTTCTTTTCCCTGAAGAGGTGGAGTATATTTCCCCTCATCTTGGTTCTCAGTGTAGCCATGTGATTTGTTTTGCCCAATAGGATGTCAGAAGATTGATGTTGGCAGAGGATTACAAAACATCATGTGTGTTTCTGCTTCTTTTCTTGCCCTTACACAAATGTCATGAGAATGTGCCTGAACTAGCCTACTAAAGGATGAAATATGTAGAGCAGAACTGCATCATCCATTATACTCCAGCTAAGTCCATACTAGATCAGTCAATAGCCAGCCAACACCCAGGTATATAAGCCAGAACAGCCAAGATCAATAGTGCCACTAACCAACATGCAAGTTGCTAAGCATCTTTGGAAGGAAACCTTGTTAATTTGGTGTTACTTCCCTCTCCCTTTCTCCCTGATGAGAGATCTCATTTATTGGATGGTTTGTGTTGTGTCTGTGTAGAGTATTTATCTGGTTAGTTGAAGTAATCTTTCTTCTATTGGCATCTTCTGTAATGTACTTTATCATACTCTCCTTTGGACATCACCTTCTATTCGTGCTGCTTTTTACCAAGATGTCCTCAACTTCAAGAAATCATGCAAATCTCTTTACCTTCTCTTTGTCCACATTGTCAGGATTCTTTAGACCTCCTGTCATGCGTCTTCTGGCCTGGGAAATGTTTATGTCTTTTCCAACACCTCTCTGAGACATCAGGAGACCAGAGAGTGAGAGCAAGAACAATTTAGTTGCATATTACCTGTCTTGCTTCCATCTCCACTCTATAGATCACACTAACATAGAGGACATTTGTTTGGCACTTTCTATCACAGTAATCTCAGAATCCAAACCTATGTTTGACCTAAGAGCAAGTCTCTTCCACCCTCAGAAGGCCCTCATTTCTGCTGAGACTTTCTTTTCTTTAGCTCAGATCCATGAGTCACTCAAGAGGCAGATTCTCTAGTTCCATTTTAAAAACTCACTCATGTTAAAGCTCTCCCTCTCTAAAATTCCCTCTCACTCCAATCAAATGAAACTTTATTTACTATTTAGGGGCAGCACAGACCTTTTTACAATTGTCTATGTAATATTGTTTAGGGCATAATCTGTGTGCTACTTTGCCTTCAGGTCTTATTTTTGGAGCTACATAATATCTGGCTTTTGCTAATAAATAGACTAGATTTTTAATATGACTGTCCTGATAAGAGTTTCAGGAGATTGTTTTGAAATTCAAAGCAAGATCTTGACTTCTTCCTCTCATTGTGTTGTCACTTAGTTGATGCTTTCTTATGTATGGAATATTTCTCATGGAATATTACAGTAGGGAAAAAGAGGGAAATTATACATCAGGAAAATAGGGGTGATAATCCTAGCCCAATATCTAACAACTTTGTCCTTACACTATAAATAAAATATAATAATTAAGAAGAGATAGTCCAGAAGTGTATATATGCTAAAAATAAAGATTAATGACAGAATCCTGGAGAACATGAACATTAAAGTTACAGGAAAAGAAGGTAAAACTGTAAGGAAGATAAGAAGAAAGAGACAGAGAGGATATAAAGGAAGCCAGGAGAGTTTGGTGGCATACAAGTAAGGAAAAAAAGAATTTCAAGAATGACGGAATGGTCCACTGTGTTAAATGGTGGAATTCAATGTTGCATAATGAGAAAATATTTGGTCTTTGAAATAAAGTATATCTAAGTTGACATCATAATTCACATTCTTAACAAGTTTCTCAACCTCTTTAAACCTTATTTGTCTCATCTATAAGATATGCATAAAACAGTATTTGCTACTTAAATGGTTGAGTTGGTTAAATAAAGAGATAGTGCATAAAACATTGCCCAATGATAAACTACACAAGGAACAGTGATTTCAATATCATAGCTACACAGCCTTCATGAAATCAATTGGGAATATTTTCTGTATGCTAAGGAATACTTTTAATAATTGGAAAAAGAACCAGATGACATAGGATATCTTGGGGAAGACACATTTTGACAGCTTTTATTCCACTTATTTGCCTACTCAATTTTTCAACTGCATCTTTACTCCACTTTTGGTTTCCTGTCTGGACAATGTGTATTGTGTTTCCATGGCTGAGAAGGTACAAAATAAAAACAGAGAGATAATCAAATTTTACCCAATAACCAACAGAATTTGTAAACAAGAAGTACTAAAAACAAAAGAAATATAAACTTAAGGGAATCCCCCATACAAATCTGGCTCCAATATACACTAAGAACACAATGATTAAAACTCTTATATTTCACAAAGGATTCACCCATTTGTTCCTCTCTCTTAGATCGTCTGACAATGAGTTTGACTTCTCAGAAGAGGGTGTTTAAACAGTATTACAAAAGCCCTGTGTTGAAAAATTGTTGGAAGCAAATCTAGATAGAGCTCTTGAATTTGGGGATAATTCATCGTTGACAAACACCTCAACTAAGGCAACATGCTAAATGAACTACAGTGTAGTTGAAAGGAACTCCATTACAAGAAAATAAAAATGTGTAGGAAAAGTTTTCACTCAATCCATAAGCCACAGCTACTCATAACTTCAGTTAGGATGCCCCATCCAGAGACAACTGGAAAGCTGAGGTAACACAACCATCAATATCCGGCCTTTAAACTCAGGACTGAGGGAAGATCAAAAACAGTACCCTGATAAGGCATGCAGGTAATCAAGGAGGTCCAGCTATGCTTCACTTATGAAAACTAAAGGTCCAGAGAGACATCCATATCAAATATGATGTATTAGCCAAAGATCTGGCAGAAAAGAGATTGTTGCAGTCCCTATAGCTAGCTGGTATATAGCTGGTCATGCATGCAACTTAAGATGTTAATTAAAGCTGCCTTTGTCCTACACTCTATTTTGGTTGTCTTATGCTAGTACCTTAGCTGGTTGGGATATTTTACTAGCGTGATAACCCAAGCCTTCATTCCTGTGGGATCTGAATCTTGGGTTACCATGATTTTCTATTGACTAGGGTTATTTTCAAAGACAATACTAAAAGGTGCTACCAGGAAATCCTCTGTGTTCCATATATGGTCCTCCTTTGCCCGCATTGTGTAATATCAATACTAATCTTACCTTGTAATAAAATTCTACCTAGAACAGTAATTCCCTTTTCTGCCCAGTGACATGATAAGTCCAAAATATTGGTCCAGGGTGGAGAGTGTGAATTCATCAGAACCATGGCCAGATGCCTGGAAGAAACTTCCCCATGATGGGCACTGGGACTTCCAAGGCTCTTACATCCAAAGTTGATGGGGACAGGAAGCAAAAATTCTTTATGTGGGTTTTATGTATAAGAGTGAAAGAAGTCACTTCTGCCTCAAACACTTAATTCTTAGATTTTTGCACTCTAGCTATATAAAGAGAGAACCATACGATGACCACTACTGTTTTTGAGGGCCATTCCTGAGTACAGTTGAAAACAACAGCTCTCTACTTCTGGTTGGTACCAGCATGCCATGCCCTCCCATCCACAAACCAAGCCTAAGCTTTTTCCTCATTTACTAACTGGTCATAATGAGCTTACCCTGAGTTCATGTTCGTGGAATGAAGGAGAGGCAGCATAGAAAAAGGAGACAAAATGGAAATGTTACTCATGCCATTCTATTTATACCTTTTAAGGTGCTTAGTCATGGTCTCACAAATATGATTCATCTTTTATAATGGAATGCTGCTGTGCACACCCAATTTTATGGTTCAGTGGATCAGATAATGCTCAGAGCATGATAGGTAATTTAGGCTGCACAATCACTTGATGTTCTGTAATTAAGTATTCAGTCTATCAAGGCCCAGTAGCAAGCCAGAAGTTTCAAATAGAGAATATCTGTTGTCTGAAGATGAAATGGCCTTACTTTAAAAACCTAGAAGTCTACTGCTAGAGGTTTCATGAAACATCATTTCTGGCCACAAACATCCCAGTACTATTGGGTCTGGTGGGTCATAAGGCCCAATTATCAGGACAGATCAGATGACAGCCAAAATCTAACCTGCTGCAGAATTCCTTCTTATTCCAGACCCTATT
Source organism: Delphinapterus leucas (assembly GCF_059928025.1). NCBI lineage: Eukaryota > Metazoa > Chordata > Mammalia > Artiodactyla > Monodontidae > Delphinapterus > Delphinapterus leucas. The sequence goes on from NC_143143.1 coordinate 53,253,844, forward strand.
CAAAGGGCATCCTTAAGGATAACCTATGAGCCTCATCCCCAAATGTGCTGTATATTGCCTCCATATCTAAAAGACCCAAAAGTGATGTACCTCTTTCTTGGTGGTGGGCAGTGTAACTGTAATAACTTATCTCTCCCTTTAGAAAGGATGTTTTGAAACCCCCCTGATCAGTTTCCTGACATTTGGGGGGGTTATTTTCCACTTTTGGCTATGCGTGTGTCTTATTAAGTAGTAAGATACTTAATACTTCCAGCTCACTGATGAATTTGCACAATGTCATCAATGCAGTGCGCCAGTGTGATAATCTCTGAGATATGACCAGGGTCCCACTGCACCATAGAAGCTTAACTCATAGAATGTGTATTTCATTAATCACCTTTTGCTATCATAGCTCTGGAAAAGTTTGACCAATCTTTGGACAATGACCTCTTCTTTTACTGTTGTCATAAATAATTATTTTTCAGCTTGAAACACACTAAATAAATATGCTATAAGTGATATCTCAATAATAATATTTCAGGAAAAGACACACCAACCAATTTATACTAGCCAACATTACCCAGTGAAAGTATATCACATAGAACACATCTGAATTGCACACCATGATTGTATGAACTTTTTTTTTTCTTTGCTTATGTAGGCCAAGTGAGAGTGATAAAGAAGGTACATCTTCTAAGCCCCTTCTTTGCTGCAGGAAGAAACAATATTTCCACATGCTTCAACAGGCAGTTTTTCAATCATCCAGAGATTCTATTCCTTATAAAGAAATGCCAGTGTCTGACACTTTAGATGCTTCTTCCAGGGTCATGTTCTCAAGGGAAAGAATATTATTATAAGCACACCTGATTCTGTTATCAAATGCCTTTCTGAACATCAATCAACCTGACTCTCCATCACCTTCCAAAGAATGACCCCTCATATCTTTTCCCAGCATCCACTGTTAAGTCTTCCCTTTCTTCTTTGGCAAGTACAATACATTTTCAGAACATTGCATTTTATTTACAGCCTTTATTTATTTACTTTCCAATTCTAATTTATTACTGACACAAAGTTGTTTTCACTGTTCAATTAATACATTTTTCTCTCTCTTAGACTTATTAGTAATATTACATTGGGATGGCAAGAATCCCAAATTTCCCACTGAAACTTATTTTATATACATTATATATATTATGTGTATAAATATAACATATATACATATATATTTAATGGCTTTTCATTCATCAGCAGGGTTGTCATGGATGGATTAACAGTCATTAAGCAAATATATGTTTCTTATGTTAGAAATAGGAGAGATGACATATCCTTGCAGCAAGACAGTAAAGAAATAATGTTGCTGACAAGTATAGGCAAACTACTTCTCATTATCCTGTTACGAAGTACAAGGGAGAAAGCCCTTGCTAAGTCAATGGTCACATATGAGTTGTCAGGGGCTGGATTTGTTCCAATATACCACTCCAAAACTACAGTTGTGATTGACAGTACTACTTGATGAAGCATGCAGATATTTACAATCATTACCCATCTGACTTTTGCACAGGTCAAACAGGGGAGTTAAATGAGAACTGCTAGTAATTATCTTTTCTTCATCATGCAAGTGTTTTTTGGAGACAACAATCTCTGCCACTCAAAGATCTGTCTAGAAATGTGCCATTGCTTTTGCTTTACAATATAACAGTGTGAAGGACCAAATGGAGGGAAAGGGAAGTTGTATATTCCCTTTCTTGCCATAATAACACTCAGTCTACAAGTCAGGGAGCCAGAGTGTGGATTCTGTGGGTTACAAAGTAGTCTATTTCTGCTTCACTATTTGAGATTCAGAAAATAACCATAAGATGCTTCGCACTGTTGGTGGGAATGTAAATTGGTACAGCCACTATGGAGAACAGTGTGGAGTTTCCTTAAGAAACTAAAAATAGAGCTACCATATGATGCAACAATCCCACTCCTGGGCATATATCCAGAGAACAACATGGTTCAAAAGTATACATGCACCCCAATGTTCACTGCAGCACTGTTTGCAATAGCCAAGACATGGAAGCAACCTAAATGTCCATCAACAGATGAATGGATAAACAAGATGTGGTATGTATATACAATGGAATACTATTCATCTGTTAAAAAGAATGGAATAATGTCATTTGCAGCAACATGGATGGACCTAAAGATTATCATACTAAGTGAAGTAAATCAGACAGAGAAAGACAAATATCATATGATATTGCTTATATATGGAACCGAAAAAAATGATACAAATGAACTTATTTACAAAACAGAAACAGGCTCACAGATTTCGAGAATGAACTTGTTAACGGGGGGAAATGTGGGGAGGAAGGATAAATTTGGAGTTTGGGATTGATATGTACACACTGATATATTTAAAATAAATAACTAACAAGGACCTACTTGACAAGTAGGTATAGCACAAGGAACTCTGCTCAATACTCTGTAATAATCTAAATTGGAAAATAATTTTTAAAAGAATAGATACGTGTGTATATATAACTGAATCACTTTGCTGGACACCTGAAACTAACACAACATTGTTAATCAACTATACTCCAATATAAAATAAAAATTAAAAAAAAAGACTTGACCTTAATGCTGTCAGCTCGTGGGAAAATAAGTATAGAATAAAGAATAATAGAGAAAAACTGAATAATAGCTAAGGTTGTTGCATTACATATAGGTCAAATTTTGTACCTTAAAGATACAGTGTACACATTCTCTTTAAAGGGAATTAAAGAGATATTAGTGATAAATGCATTATTGATAAGAGTTTATTTACAATGTATTAGGCCACAAAGTTCCAATATATTTTTTTAAAGTAGATTTACAATAGTCCATATTCTTTGACAACAAATAATGCAATATAAAATAGAAGGTGTAGATGATTCAAAGTTAGAAAAATCTATTAATTTAAATTAATATATAATAGCATATTGTCATTCCATTTATGCCAAAAAGGTAACTGCCAAAGTTTTACATCCATATCTGGTTCATAAAATAGAATAAAATAATAAAATAAAATAGAGGACCATTCCTTAACATGCGTATATTCAAAGTCAACACCTTGCAAAATGATGTTAGTAGAAGTATCCCCACAGATCACAAGACAAGAATTCCATCATCATTATGGTTACTTAGTATTCTTTTGCCAAACTAGCAATAAATGAATACAAGATAAAAAAGGAGATACACATTTAAAAGAGGAGAACTAAAACTTATATTATTCTCAGGTTATAGGATTATTTGCCTAGGAAACAAGGCAGAATGAGTAAAAAACTTATAGAAATAAGAAGCATTAAAGTGGTTAGAATAATTGATAGAGATAAATGTATAGCTCTTTTTGATAAAATAAAAAACAACCAAAAGAGCTAGTAAAATATTAACCCCCCCCACAAAATACAATTTACATGAGGAAAAAGAAAAAAAAAAGAACAATTATATACCTAGAAATGAATCTTAGATATCTATAGAATTTATCAGAATAAAACTTTATACCTCTTCTAGTATATATGTTTTGTTGTGTGTGTCCACTGATGTCTCTGCTCAGTAATCTTAATGGTCATCTAATGATTGTACAGAGAAACCATTAAATCTTACTGCCTTTGCTGAAGGATTTTGTGTGTGTGTTGGCGTAAATCTTCAACAGTCAGGCGTTTTACAACTCTGCCTTAGCCTTCACTTCCTGCTTACACAGAACCTCGATGTTAGTCAGAGTTTACAGCTTCTCAAGTCTTGCCTGAGTGTGCTCACAGTCCTGGGCATGTGCACAGTTCTACATATGCCTGATATTCTCAGGAACATTTCTTTTTAAAATTCTTTATGGACATCCCATTCCCCCCACTTTTTCTTTTAAGCTTTTTGGTTTGCCTATTGTTTGTACCAACCACTATCTACCACCACAGATAACAGTGATGTTATACAATTGTTTCTGTTTCAACAAATACTCCCAGGGAAAAGGTGGTTTATATTAGGCAAACTTCCACTCATGCCAAATCAAGAAAGCCTTTCAAGAAGTGTAAGCCTAGTGACCCACTAAGCAGGTCAAATAATGATATTTCTATAGGAATGGGATTTTGAAGGAACTCCAAATCCATTTTGCTACCACCAGTGGTTGTCAGGCTGCTAGTTTTCATGATAATTGCAGGCTATTTGTTTTTAAGTCCACTCTGGAGCTGAGGGTGGGAATAAGGCAATTTAAAATGCCATATAGGGGCTTCCCTGGTGGCGCAGTGGTTGAGAATCTTCCTGCTAATGCAGGGGACACGGGTTCGAGCCCTGGTCCGGGAAGATCCCACATGCCACAGAGCAACTGGGCCTGTGAGCCACAACTACTGAGCCTGTGCGTCTGGAGCCTGTGCTCCGCAACAAGAGAGGCCGTGATAGTGAGAAGCCCGCACATCGTGATGAAGAGTGGCCCCCGCTTACCACAACTGGAGAAAGCCCTCGCACAGAAGCGAAGACTCAACACAGCCAAAAATAAATAAATTAATTAAAAATAAATAAATAAAATGCCATATAACTCACTATTCCTACCAAGATTCAGCCATTTTTTCTTGAATAAATATTCCAGGAATTACCACAAGTCTTTGGTTTATTTCCACAGTTTTGAAATATTTAATTCTGACAATGTTTGCCAATGTTCTCATAGCTTTTATAGAGGAGAGGATTTTTCAGAGGAGCTTACTCTGCTATTTTTGCTGATGCCACCTCAAATTATATATTGTGGACCCAAAGTCTGCATTCATGGGTTTATCAAAATGATCCTAAGTGGCCACCTCAGAAATCAAACACATGATATTGAACTTTTCCAAGGGTTGGTCAAATATCTTGAGCTAATCAATTGCAAATATCACATGAATATTTGTATGAAGTCTCCTGAATATTGTATTTAATCTTTCAATGAGAATAAATAGTCTTGAAGTTCAAGAGAATAACGCAGTTGGTCAATTATCGCCAGGCGACAAATCAACCTAAATATTAGTGACTTAAGACAACAACAAATATTATATTATCTCATGAATTTTGTGGGTAAGAAATTTGGAAAGAATTTTGGCTTTGAATTGTGATTGCAGTTAGATGATAACTGTAGAAACGACATAGAAAGTTGGTGAGGGGGAGGGCTGGAGCAGCAACCAGCTGGCATTTGCCTGGGCATCTTTTTCTCTTCCTGTAGATTAATGCCTTCACCATGTGCTCTTTATGTGATGGATAGTTTTGGCTTCCTCACAACAGGGTAGCCTCAGAGCAGTCAATGTTTTATAAGATCTCTGAAGGGCTAAAGAATGTGTATTCCAGCAAGTAAGACAGAAGTGTCATCATCTTTTATGACTCAGCCCCAAGAATCATACAGCATCATACTTACCACATTTTATTGATTACAAATAAGTAATATTCCTACTTAGTTTCATATGGAGAGAATCAGCTCATACTTCATGATGGGGCAATAGTAAGATCTTAGAAAACATATGTGAATAGAGAGAATGTCACAGCCATTTGTGGAAAATACAATCTGGCACCGAGCTAGAAACATCATTAACAATTATTGGGAATTTTGGGAGCTGATGAATGCAATATATCACTCAATGAGAGCTAATAAGTACCTTTGATCCTACATAGAAATCAATAGTTCATGAAATTTATAGTTAGTTGGTGCCTTGAAAAACTGAGCTTCAGTTACATGTTAGTGTAGTTGGTTTCAGTTTTCACTGTAAGTTAATTATTGGTCACTGAGATGAGAGAAATTTGCCAAACCAGTTTCACTTTTGACTCATCATTAAGTATATTTTGCCCCATTACTCCTTTGGCTTCTATTACTACAAAACCACAAGCTGAAGCATTCTTCCAAGTCAATTTCTCAATTTAAAAGGCAGATAATTATTTTAGTAAGACATTATGAGGATGATGAAATGCTTCATGTATCATTCCTCTTCACAGACATCATGGTTCTGACAAGTTTCATTCCTCATTTGGTATTGAAACATTGCTATCTTCATTAAACTTGTGATATATATCTGCTGAGCAACAATTTGCTGTATATTTCCTGTCTACAAATTGCCCATGGAATCAGGCATTTGTTGCTGAGATGGATATTTGATATGCAGGTTGAATCAGGTCTCATTTAGCACAATTATTAGCATTTCTAGCAAAGCAGTATAGTCTCTAGAAATCATGGCAATTTTGCATATGTTTGCCTCTTAAGTCTTTGTTGTTTATTTTTCTGAAATGTAATATTACACTATGAAAGTGAATAAACACAGTGCACAAGTACACATCCAACCCTTGGGGCACTTCTGAACCCATGTTCCCCATTTATTCCTTCTCCATTACACAGGCTCATCCTCTTCTCACTTAAGTAACTACTATTCTGCTTTTCATGATAATCACGTTCATAAATTTTTTAAAAAAATATTTTAAATCAGTTTGGTATATAACACTAAAATATTAATTTTGCCTATTTTAATTTTAATTGGAGTAGTATTGCATATAGTATCCTGAGATTTGATTTTATTCACTCACAATTATGTTTGTAAAATGTACTCAAGTTGTTTATTGGGTCTGATTTTAAAGCACTTAAAAGAGTTACTAGCACATAATTAGTGTACAGTAGATACTAATTTTCTTATTTCCTTATTCTCAAGGGGTTTTTTTGCCCTTTCAGATTTCACCAGTTTTAATGCATTCATTTCTGTGTGTGTGTGTGTGTGTGTGTGTATGTGTTTAGTTCCATCCAATTGTATGATGTGTAGATTTGTGTAATCACCATCACAATCAAGATACAGACTGTTCCATCACCACAAAGATCTCTCATGCTACTATTTTATACCTACAGTCACTTCCCTCCCTAACCTCTGGCAACCACTAATCTGTTCTTCATCTCTATAATTTTGTTATTTCAAGAATGTTATATAAATGGAATCATACAGTATATAACCTTTTTGAGACTGGCTTTTTTCCCCCTCAGCAGTCCCTAGAGAGCTGCCTGTGTTCTTTAAAAAAATATATTTTTTAAATTTTTTGATTGTAGTGCAGTTGACATACAATATTATATTAGTTTCAGATGTACAAGATAGTGATTCAAAATTAATATACATTATGAATTTATCACCATGATAAGTCTAGTAACCATCAATTAACATACAAAATTATTGAATTATTGACTATATTTCCCATGCTGTACATTATATGTCCATGACATTTATTTTATAACTAGAAATTTGTACCTCTTGATCCCCTTCACCTATTTCACCCAACCCCCCACCCTTTTCTCCTCTGGTAACCACCAGTTTGGTCTTTGTATCTATGAATGTATGAGTCTGTTTCTGTTTTACTTTGATTCTTTGTTTGTTTTTTTTTATATTCCACATATAAATAAGTATACAGTATAGAATCATACCCTGTCTGATTTATTTCATTTACCATAATACCCTCCAAGTCCATCCATGTTTTGCAAATGATAAGGTTTCATTCTTTTCTATGGCTGAGTAATGTTCCATTGCATATATCTCACATCTTCTTTATCCATTCATCTATCAATGAAGACTTAGGTTGCTTCCCTACCTTGGCTATTGTAAATAATGATGCAAGGAACATAGGTTTGCATATATCTTTTCAAATTAGTGTTTTCATTTTCTTCAGATAACTACCCAGAAGTGGAATTACTGGATTGTATGGTAGTTCTATTTTTAAATTTTTGAAGAACCTCCATGCTGTTTTCCACAGTGACTGCACCAACTTACATTCCCACTAACAGTACATGAGGGTTCCATTTTCTCCACATCTTCACCAACACTTGTTGATTCTTATCTTTTTGATAATAACCATTCTGATAAGTGTGAAGTGATATTGCAGTCTTGATTTACAGTTCCCTGATGATTAGTGATCTTGAGCACCTTTTCATGTGTCTGTTGGTTATCTGTATGTCTTCCCTGGAAAAATGTTTATTCAGATCCTCTGTCCATTTTTTAATTGAACTGTTTTCTTTTTGATATTGAGTTCTGTGAGTTCTTTATATGTTTTAGATATTGACACCTTATCAAATATATCATTTGCAAATATCTTCTCTCATTCAGTAGGTTGCCTTTTCATTTGTTAATAGTTTCCTTCACTGTGCAAAAGCTTTTTAGTTTGATGTAGTCTCATTTGTATATTTTTTGCTTTTGTTTCCCTTGCCTGAGGAGAAAGATAAAAATATATATATATTGTTAAGACAATATCAGAGAGCATACTACCTATGTTTTCTTCTAGGAGTTTTATGGTTTTAGGTCTTACATTTAAGCCTTTAATCCATTTTGAGTTCATTTTGGTATGTGCTATAAGAAAGTGGTCCATTTCATTTTTTTGCACATAGCTGTCCAGTTTTCCTAACACCATTTATTGAAGAGACCATCTTTTCCCCACTGTATATTCTTGGCCCCTCTGTCATAAATTAATTGATCATATATACATGGGTTTTTTTCTGAGCTCTCTATTCTATCCCATAGATCTATATGTTTGTTTTGGTGCCAGTACCATACAGTTTTGATTACTATAGCTTTGCAGTATAGTTTGGAATCAAGAAGTATGATGCCTCCTGCTTTGTTCTTCTTTCTCAAGATTGCTTTGGCTATTTGGGTTTTTTTTTTGGTTCCATAGAAATTTTAGGATTATAAAACCAAATTCTTTCATGTTTGGACCCAAGATGACTCATTGCATTATTTTAACAATGCAACCTAAAAATTTATATTTGAATTCGTTTGATTTTCATTATAAAGCAAAATTCACTTTTCCTCAAATCCTCTTTTACAAGTTATCTATAGCAGATAACCTGTCTCTTCAAATTTTGTGAAGTCTTTTCAAATTGTGTATAATGCCAAATGGATAGACAAATTTCTTGTATGAAAACACAGAGTTGCCTTTTAAAAAAAAACGTTGTGCTTTCTGAATGTATGGTGAGACAGATTCCATTGGAATCCCTTAGGTATCACAGTCCCACTTACTTTGTGCCTGACACTATTTGTTTTATTTGTGTTATCTCATTTAGTACTCACCACAGCCCTATTATTTCTTACTTCCATTTAATAGATGAATTTAAAGAACCAAAGCAAGGAAAAACAATTTGCCCAAAGTCAAACTGCTAGGGACAGAGCTGGGATCTGAACCCTGATACTTTGTTCCCAGATCCTATGCTTATAAGCAGTATGCTAAATCTCCTCTGTTAGATATACACACCCACCTTCACTGGGATTTTCCATTGAATCGAGTTGTGCCTAAGTTCTATTTTTCCTAATCAATCATCTCCATAGTTTTGTGTAAGTGAATTAGGGTGGAGGACAGCAAAAATCTTTGCCATGGGATGGAAGATATCAATAGCTGGCTGGGAAAAAAATAAGAATCACATTTAAACCCACATCAGGAGAGCTGACATTTCTCTTGGCTCTTCCGTGTCCTGTTTAGAGTCAGTAGAATCATTCCCATGGGACTAACACATGGACCTTCAAAATGAACCAAGTTGCTGCACGATGCTAACAGTCAACTTCACAGGACCTTGCTGGCAATATTCTTTAAACCAATTCACTGTTTTGCTTCTTGGCCCCTTGCTGTTCCTGGCATCAGATTTCCTCTGAATCCCAGTGGTTCTTTCTACTACCCAAGCTTCTTTCTGCTACTCAGTGGTTGACTCTCAGTTTCCAACCTTAGCCAGGCACTATTCTTGATCTATTTATGATTAAATTCAGTGTCCTTGGGAAAGTCACCAACCTCTTTGGCCCTCAGTTTTATTGTCTTTAAAATGAGGCATTTGAACAAAATGACCTCCAAGATATTTGTCAGTTTCAAAGACTATGTTTTCTTTCCAAGTATTGGGTTGGCTAAAAAGTTTGTTTGGGTTTTCCGTTAGAAGCTGCGGAAAAACCTGAACGAACTTTTTAGCCAACCCAATACTTAGAGGGTGGCCTCCTGGGTAACATTATAACCTATCACCAGGGTTAGATAATACCAGGAGAGATTTATTTTCAGATTTGACATAAAGAAGACTAAAAATATTTTGTGTCACTTTATGTTAGAAGGAGCCATAAATATTTGAATATCAAGGAGGGGACCCCATCAGTGAAAAATTGTGTGGCTAATTCAGTTATTTGGATAACTATTCTCTTGGCAGTTGTTGACAAGGAAGCCACATACAACCCTGTGCTGACTATAATTTTCTTTTACAACCTTTGTTAAGATATTAAGTAGTTAGAATTCTGAGTTTGGTATGGACAAGCTGCTCTCATAACATGAAACAAATTGTGCTTATCATTGAGTTCTTGGTTATCGATAACAATACACTAAGAAATATATTATTCTGTTAGACTTCTTATTCCCAGAATTTTGCCAAGTATCACCACGGAGGAGACTTTAGGAGATATAATTTCCTAATACATGGCATCACTTCGCTTAATTTTGTATTTTGCAAATGAATGAAGCAATAGAGGCAATACATTTAAAAATTACAGATGTAAAAAATTTAAAACAATTTAATCTTCAACTTGTTAGGCAACCAATTAAAGTTTTTTTAACAGTATTAATTTACTAAATAAAAATTAGACCAAAATGCAGTTTAATTAGTTGTCTTATAAGGAATAAATTGATTTATTTTTCCAAATAATCATTTTGATAGAATACCACAAGTCTGGTGATTTTTATTATCATTCCCCTGAATTTATTTGTATGTGCAAAAGCCTCATGGTTAAAAGCTATTGAATGATTCTTGTTAAGAAGAGAGATTTAATGGGTTACTTAATACTGGTCTTCAGCTATATGATGGGCTATTCTTAGGTTGGTCTACTTCTTTGATCTACAAGACATGTTGAAGGGAGAATAAAATTAAGATATAGGCAAAATTTTTTGATGTAAAGAATCATTAAATAGTGATATAAACAGATATGGACATTTTGTACAGGAAGAACATAAAAAATATGAAACAAATGTATCTGTTTAATAAATTCAGCATATACTTAATTTTATTCACCTCCTTCAAATCTGCAAGTCTAACAAATCCTGCGTTACAACATTGAATTTTTAAAATACCCTAAAAATGCTAGTTTATGTCCAAGAATATTTCACTGTCTCTCTGACTGCCATAGAAACCAATCAAAAGTCAGGACTTCACTGACTTCAGGGGTAAATTCAATTCCTTAATTTCTAGTTCAGTTCTAAATCCAGAACTCCAGAGTGTAAGCCAGAGGCATTTCTTCAGTCCTATCTGCCTCAAGAATCTCCAAAGATGTGGCTCTTTTACAAGTTAAAGGGCATTGTTCTGCTCACTATTATTTGATGTAAAAAATGCAGGAATATCAATTAAGAGGTTCTTCTGCTTTGAGAACCCAGTGGACAGCAAAACAGGGCATCCTTTTCATAAACTGCTAACTGTAGACAGGCTTTTAGGAGAGTAATTTAAAATTAATGGGAGCAAGTCTTTGATGCAGTTAAGACTTCAAAGACATGCCATGTTTTTATTTGTAATAAAAAAAAAAAAAAAGGGAGTTCCAGTAAGAAGAAGGATCACATTAAAGCTTACAAAACTTCCCTAAAGGACTTAGACTGATACAAGGGTGTGGTTAGTGGGTTCCCCCTTTCTCTCTCTTTCTCTTTCTCTCATTTCTTTCTTCTTCATTTCCTCCACTCTCCCTCTTTCCCACTTTCTTTCCCTCCCTCCCTCCCTCCATCCCTCCCTCCTTCTTTCCTTCCTTTCTTTCTTTTCTCCTATGTTTTCATTACTTTAGTGTATCTGACTTAGTTAACAATGACTGACAAACCAACAGTTCCAGCTCTCCAATGTGACTGGTTTAAAAAGCTAAAAGTGCTCCTCAATTAGGAAAGATTAAATTTTCTTTAAATTTTCAGAAGGAGGAGTCACTCCTTGATTTGGAGAATTCCTTTTGGTTGGTAAGATTACTTTCAAACAGAGGAAAAGAGGAGGGAAGAAATGCAAATTAGGTGCAAGAAGATCCAACTAACGAAGGGGGCTCAGCTGCATTTCTGTTTCTGCCTCTTGCTAGGAACTGTGGGCAGCTGCTACATAGTTGTAGAAATAATCAGGGCTGACCAAACACAGTCATAAGAGAGTTACCAGGCACTTTAACAAGTTACGACTCTAGAAAACAGGGCCTAATATCCCTCCAAGCAGTTTCTTCTTTACCTCTGATTCTGGTCATGGAGGCCAATACTTGAACATCTGAAGTAGGGCTGAAACAACCAATGCCAGGGTAGTCAGTTTATACAGACATTAATTATTCTGCTCTATTAATTAAAGGTAATATATTTGATTGTGTAGGTTATGTACATGTGCATTTGCCAGCAAGATCAGCAGCTTTCCTCTCCTGTCTCTTCTCCCCTCTTACCTCCTAAAGTGCAGCTAATTCCCTTTAAAAATAAACTTTCCCAACCAAATCAAAAACTTGCTCCATTCATTTTAAATTACTCTCCTAAAAGTCTGTCTACCATTAGCATTTCATTACCAAGAAACAGAAATTATTGTATTTTCAATTAAAGCTTATTTTTGAAATATAAATATACATTTTCCACTGAGGCTATTGTTATTATTTGAGGACTTGTTTTTTACATTTTGGAAAGGTATGCTGGAGACCAAGTCCCCTTTTTTTGTTTTTTACATTTTGGAAAGGTATGCTGGAGACCAAGTCCCCTTTTTTGTTTCAGAATAATTTTTGTAACAAGGCATTTCAAATTTAAGAATTACCTCAATTTATATAGTCACATATATTCTCTTTAATTATACTAAATATATTTTCTTCAACTTAATTTAATTGTAATTCAGATTTTTAAAATTCTGTTATAGAAGTTAGAAGTGGAATTTTCAGCAACCTAGCTTCATAGCTTTACTTATGGGTCTTTGACAGAAATTAGAATATAAGCTCCATGAGAGCTAGTACTTTGTCTGTTTATCTCACTGCTCTGTCTCCAGCACTGAAAGAATGTCTGGCACATAACAAGTACTCAATAAAAATTTGTCAAATTAAATAATCAGAAACTAAATGGTATTTCTTCATGGACATGAATTAACTACTAAATAACACAAAATATTGATAAAATGGAACTTTGTCTGTCATTTATTTATCTGTGTATTTTTTTTTTTTTTTTTGCGGTACGCGGGCCTCTCACTGCTGTGGCCTCTCCCGTTGCGGAGCGCAGGCTCAGCGGCCATGGCTCACGGGCCTAGCCGCTCCGCGGCATGTGGGATCTTCCCGGACCGGAGCACGAACCCGTGTCCCCTGCATCGGCAGGCGGACTCTCAACCACTACGCCACCAGGGAAGCCCTGTGTATATTTGTTGAGTGTCCCAACTGTGGATGCATTTGTGAACAAAAACAGGTTCACTCTTGGTCCTAATGGAGATTGCAGTCTCCTAAGGAACACAGATATGAATCCAAATACCCCATAAATGAAAGTATGATGATTGCAAACTGAAATTGTTCTTTGAGCAATAAAAAAAAAAAAAAAGAAAAAAAGAAAGAAGGAAAGGAGGGAAGGAAGGAGGAAGGACTTAACTTCAATCATGGACTCAGAAAATGCCACACTCAAGGAACTGAAATTTAAGTTGAGATTAGAAGGGAAAGTTAGTATTAACTGGTAAAGAAAGGGAGAAAAAGAACTTCAGGCACAGAAAACAGGCTGGGCAAAGGCCAAGGGCAGTAGCAAACAAGGCTACTTTAAGGAATCCAAAGAAAGCTAATGTGTCTGGAAATCTACAGAGTGGAGGATGGTGGTCACCTCCTAAATGTTTGATGATAATATGTGCCATCGTTTGGGCTGGAAGAAAACTCTTCTGAATTGTCTGGCAATGTTGAATCAGCTTACTGTTCACCAGTGCAGCACTAGGCAACTCCTGTGACCAGGAGTGGGCACTTGATTCAAAGGTGGCCCCACACAGGGCTTCCTGAGCAAAAGCCCATACATGAAGAGCTCTTCCCAGTGGCAGCATTTGCAATTGTATAAAACAGTGATTCTCAGAATGTAGATAACATCATAATCACCTGAAGGATTTGTTAAAAAAGATTGCCCAGCCCTACCCGCTGGGATTTCTGCCTTAGCATGCTTGTGTTTCAAACAAGTTCTCAAGTGATGCTGAAGCTGCTGGTCCACAGCCCACTCTTAAGCTCTAGAAAACCCAAACTAGATCCCCAAGTGCTTTAGAGATGAGGCAACAGGTCCCTAGGAAGTAACAGGGTAATGGAGTCAACATCTAGAAAAACAGAGAACCTGTGAAAGAGAAAAATCCAGGGGGCAGAGGTCTTTCATTCCAGACCTTATCTATCAATACCAGAAATTTCCCTTTTCCTTTGCAATATTTGAGTATTATGCCATTGCTCTATAGAACTTATTCCTTGTTTCTTCATTGATGTGTTATAAACAAAATTAGGCCCTGATGTGCAGTGACTTTGACATTTTAAGGAGATATCTTTTCTTTAGCTTCTGATTCTTTTATCAGGGATTGTCTCTCTTAAGTTGTGGCAAATAGAAAATGATAAATTACAGTGATGTCTATAAAGAATAAATAAAAACTAACAGCAAAATACTCTCTTAAAGGTAAAGTAAGATAACTAATAATATTAAGCCAGGTATCTTATCAGGCACTTCATACACATGATCTCATTTAATCCACTCTACAACATGATTAGGTGATTATTTTTGCTATTTCACAGATGAGACCAGGGAAGCTCAATTTGGTAAGTACTGGCTGAATCTGTAAGTGTCTGAACCACGACATTTTACAGAGATGACTCTGTAAAAGCTATCATCACTTTTGCATCACCCTATCACCATACAGTTTGCATCACCATATATATATATATATATATATATATATATATAGTAGTGATTAAAAGTTGGACCTTTGAAATCAGAATTCCTGTGTTCAACTTCAGTTCCACCCTTCATTATATATACCTTACAGGCTGCATGAAGTTTAAGCAAGCTAATAGTTTTCAAGCACATTGAACAGTGCCTGAGACTTGAAAACCTTTATCAAAATGTATGCTTAAAGAAATAAAATAAACACAAAAGAGGAAATTTTTACCATAGAGCATAGTAAGTTTGCATTTTTAAAAAAATCATAGGGCTTCCCTGGTGGCGCAGTGGTTGAGAGTCCGCCTGCCGATGCAGGGGACACGGGTTCGTGCCCCGGTCCGGGAGGATCCCACATGCTGCGGAGCGGCTAGGCCCGTGAGCCATGGCCGCTGAGCCTGCACGTCCGGAGCCTGTGCTCTGCAACGGGAGAGGCCGCAACAGTGAGAGGCCCGCGTACCACAAAAAAAAAAAAAAATTGTAACAGAAAAGAGTACCTACATTCTACAGGTCTTTGCATATTGTAAATGTTCTACCTTGATTGCTCAGAATTTCTTCCCAATGGAACTGACTTCAATTGCAACAGAGTGTGGAGCTCTAGCCTAAAGAAGCTTTCAAATACAGTGGAAGTTATGCAATTGGGAGGAGCTTGGTAGACGCATTGGAGATACAGGCTAAACTGTATGCCAGCTAGTTTGCCAAAGACAACTGGGGAAAGAGACAGCTGGAAGGAGTCCTCCTGGGATAAGAGCAAGTCTCAAACAGTAACCTTGGGAACTGTCCTTTGAAAAAAAATTTTTTGATTGGAGAAGTTCCTATAGCAATTTAGACCCCCAGGGCATAATTGAAAACAAGAGAGCAATCAGTAGGAAGTTATTGAATCTTGACAGCTGGGTGTGGTCAGGGAAAGAAACAACTAGACAGACCAAAGCCATGTCATTGCAGGGTGATCTTGGGCTTACTAGAAACTGCACCCCCTACTAGAAACTGCACCCCTGAAGAGCTGTATTAGATGCTTTACACTGTGTGGGTAGGGGGGGAGGATAATAGACTTTACTAAAATAATCTAACCCAGAGTTGAAACAATATGTGACCTAACATTTCCAGTTTTCCACAAAAAATTATGAGACGTGCAAAGAAATAGGAAAGTATTACCCATATACCCCAAAAAGCAGGCAACTGAAATTACTTGTGAGAGTAAACAGATGTCAGATTTAACAGATGAAGATTTCAAGGTAGTCATTATAAATATGTTCAAAGGAATCCATCATTATAGAAGTAAAGGAAGGTACAATGACAATGTCATATCAAATAGAGAATAACAATAAAGAAATAGAATATTATTTTAAAAGAACCAAGTGGAAATTTGGGAGTCAAAAAATACAACTAAAATGAAAAATTCTCGAAAGGGAGTTAATAGTAGATTTGACCTGGGAGAAGCATTGGTAAACCTGGAAATGTCTTTAATTTCTCCCTCCCTCTTGAGGGACAGTTTTGCTGGATATAGGACTCTTGTTTGACTTTTTTAAAAAGCATTTTCAATACATGGACCCACTGCAGAGAGCTGTATAACCTAGTTATTAGGGTCTTAGAGAATACACACAGTAAAGGGGCAAAAATGCAAGAGTCTGAGGGTATTCCTGCCCAAAACTTGGCCTTTGTGCACGGGTGCAAACTTGAATCTTGGAGACAGAGTTTTGGGTGAAGTAGAAAAGAATAGCTTTATTGCTTTGCCAGGCAAAGGGGAACACAGAATGTTCGTGCCTTTCAAAAACTGTGTGTCCCAACCCAGGAGGATTTGGTGAGGAGTTTTACAGCAAAGGTTCAAGGGTTGGATTTTTGATAAGGATCAGGGTGTGTTCAGGGCCAGCATGCCTTTAATCTGGCCTCAGGTGGTCTCGATCTTCTCTGAAGAGTGCTTCATCAAGTAGTTAGCATCTTCCATTTGTTGGGGGTTTTAGTTCTGTAGAAGAGCTCAAAGATATTGTTATATGTATCACTTGAGGTGGAACCAGGGTCCTGTCCCAAGGCTGAACCATTGTTTCTTGGCTGCTCCTCCTTTGTCTCTGTATCCTCTCCCTTCCTTGATTAGCAACTGTTCGAACCTGCCCTTTGGAACTCAGGGAAGGTCATGGAGGCTGAAGTTTATTGCCTACAAACAAGAAACAAGGGACACAGAAAGGCTTCCATGACCAGGAGCCACACAGTGTCCTGCTTGGTTTCAGTAACAGCAAGGTAACTGAGATTATATACTTCAGGGATTAGTGAAAGAATGAATTGAAGAAACCCATTAAATAGCAGGAAAGATAAATAAATAACTCTTACTCTTTTGGCCTATGATCTGGGTGAAAAAAAAAATCTCCCCTGAGAATTGTTAATTTCAATTTTGTTAGAGGGATTTGGAGTTGGAATTAACTCACACTGAAGATACAAAATCGACCTAAAAATACTTACCAACACATGAGCTGATTTATTTACTTCAAGCCAAGAAACGAGCATAAAGATATTTCCATGACAGTGATACCTAGGGTACCTGGTGAAAGCAAATGCTAAACCTCCCTGAAAAGTCATACCTTCCAAACAGACTGCATATTAGTCCCTGCTGAAAATGAACTAAAAATAAAAATATATTTAAAAAAATAATAATAAAATAAATATATAATTACAAAATACATGCAGAATCAATGTCCGTGAGTCCCCATGAAAGAATTTCAGGAGAGAAATGTTTAAATATGTATGGTGAACTATTATTCAACATAGTTTTGGAAGTATTAGCCACAGCAATCAGAGAAGAAAAAGAAATAAAAGGAATCCAAATGGGAAAAGAAGAAGTAAAGCTGTCACTCTTTGCAGATGACATGATACTATACATAGAGAATCCTAAGATGCCACCAGAAAACTACTAGAGCTAATCAATGAATTCGGTAAAGTTGCAGGATACAAAATTAATGCACAGAAATCTCTGGCATTGCTATACACTAATGATGAACAATCTGAAAGTGAAATTAAGAAAACACTCCCATTTAACACTGCAACAAAAAGAATAAAATATCTAGGAATAAACCTACCTAAGGAGACAAAAGACCTGTATGCAGAAAATTATAAGACACTGATGAAAGAAATTAAAGATGATACAAATAGATGGAAAGATGTACCATGCTTTTGGATTGGAAGAATCAACATAGCAAAAATGACTTTACTACCCAAAGCAATCTACAGATTCAATGCAATCCCTATCAAACTACCCCTGGCATTTTTCACAGAACTAGAACAAAAAGTTTCATAGTTTGTATGGAAACACAAAAGACACTGAATAGCCAAAGCAATCTTGAGAAAGAAAAACGGAGCTGGAGGAATGAGGCTCCCTGACTTCAGACTATACTACAAAGCTACAGTAATCAAGAAAGTAGGGTACTGGCACAAAAACAGGAATATAGATCAGTGGAACAGAATAGAAAGCCCAGAGATAAACTCCCACACATATGGTCACCTTATCTTTGATAAAGCAGGCAGGAATACACAGTGGAGAAAAGACAGCCTGTTCAATAAGTGGTGCTGGGAAAACTGGGAAGCTACATGTAAAAGAATGAAATTAGAACACAACTAACACCATACACAAAAATAAACTCAAAATGGATTAAAGACCTAAATGTAAGGCCAGACACTATCAAACTCTTAGAGGAAAACGTAGGCAGAACACTCTATGACGTAAATCATAGCAAGATCCTTTTTGACCCACCTCCTAGAGAAATCGAAATAAAAACAAAAATAAACAACTGGGACCTAAGGGAACTTAAAAACTTTTGCACAGCAAAGGAAACCATAAACAAGAGCAAAAGACAACCCTCAGAATGGGTGAAAATATTTGCAAAGAAGCAACTGACAAAGGGTTAATCTCCAAAATTTATAAGCAGCTCATACAGCTCAATAACAAAAAAGCAAACAGCCCAATCCAAAAATGGGCAGAAGACCTAAACAGACGTTTCTCCAAAGAAGATATACAGATTGCCAACAGACACATGAAAGAATGCTCAACATCATTAATCACTAGAGAAATGCAAATCAAAACTACAATGAGATATCATCTCACACCAGTCAGTATGGCCATCATCAAAAAATCTGCAAACAATAAATGGTGGAGAGGGTGTGGAGAAAAAGGAACCCTCTTGCACTGTTGATGGGAATGTAAATTGATACAGCTACTATGGAGAACAGTATGGAGGTTCCTTAAAAAATGAAAAATAGAACTACCATACGACCCAGCAATCCCACTACTGGGCATATACCCTGAGAAAACCATAATTCAAAAAGAGTCATGTACAAAAATGTTCATTGCAGCTCTATTTACAATAGCCAGGACATGGAAGCCACCTAAGTGTCCATCAACAGATGGATGGATAAAGAATATGTGTCACATATATACAATGGAATATTACTCAGCCATAAAAAGAAATGAAATTGATTTATTTGTAGTGAGGTGGATGGACCTAGAGTCTGTCATACAGAGTGAAGTAAGTCAGAAAGAGAAAGACAAATACCGTATGCTAACACATATATATGGAATCTAAAAGAAAAAAAGAAATGGTCATGAAGAACCTAGGGGCAAGAAGGGAATAAAGACGCAGACCTACTAGAGAATGGACTTGAGGTTATGGGGAGGGGAAAGGGTAAGCTGTGACAAGCTGAGAGAGAGGCATGGACATATATACACTACCAAACATATAATAGATAGCTAGTGGGAATCAGCCGCATAGCACAGGGAGATCAGCTCGGTGCTTTGTGACCACCTAGAGGGGTGGGATAGGGAGGGTGGGAGGGAGAGAGACACAAGAGGGAAGAAATATGGGGACATATGTATATGTATAACTGATTCACTTTGTTTTAAAGCAGAAACTAACACACAATTGTAAAGCAATTATACTCCAATAAAGATGTTTAAAAAAATGTATGGTGAAATTACTAAAGCCATTAAATGATCAATAACAATTGGTAAGCAAAGATGAAACCCCATAAAAAATTAAGGTGTTAAAAACTGGAGAGATTAACACAACCTCATGAAGTCTAGAGAGGTACATATATGCCTACATATCATTAAAATGCAGCATAATAATTGCTACAAACGAGTTATAAACTGAGCACTATTCTATAGGAATATATGAGACAGACTGTGTAGCATCAAAAAAGTCTTCCTTTATTCATGAGACATTTAAGATGAAACTTTATCTTTAAGATGAAACCTTTAAGACAAAATTTGAAGAAAGGATAGTTTTATAGGAAACTGGTGGCAGGGGCACCAGTGTGAAGTTTAGTGTGTGTACAAGGCAAGGGGGGGCAACATTATTAAGGGCAAAAGGCTAAAGAAAAGGAGGCTTATTTGAAGAATTTCACAAAGCTTAGTGTTGTGTGGCGTTTTGTGCAATAAGGGGAATGGCAGGGCTTAAATTTGGTGGTAGCCTGATTATGCAAAACCTCCTTGACCTTCAAAGGAGCTAGATTTGCAACTGAAGACAAGCAAGCCCACTGAAAGATTGTGGGAAGGGGAGAGATATGGGAAGATTCACAGGTTAGAGAGGGTGCACTGGCAATGATGGAAGCTGGCCCCAGAAGAGAGGTTTATAGGTGAGAAGAGAATCTATTGCACTAGCTCAGCAGACTCTGTGACCTTGGATTTGGAGAATAGGATGCATATGAATGACCTGGTTATTGGGAGTTTAGAGAACATGCATTAAAAGGGAAAAAATGCAAGAGTAATAGCAAAAAGAACTGAGATTATGTACTCCGGGGATTAGAGGGGTAGGAAAGAAAATGAAGACAGGAGAAACTGTCTGTTTTATAAAGATATAGCTGAATGTTAATTGCTACATCATTAAATTTTTTTTTAAGGGTCCAAGGAATACCAAACTCCATGTAGGAAACAGGAAAGGAAAGGGTATCAGTGAAACCCTGTTTCCACAGCCTGAAATGTGTGGGTAGATTATCAATATATTGAATGTTTGTTTAGTTTTTAATTTGGCCTAAAGAGGTGCCATTTGCTCCTTGGGAAAAATCTTATCCCAATATTGAGTTCTGAAGCCCCAGGTTTTCCTCTGTTACCATATTTTTGGCCACCGCTGTGCCCCATTCATAGTGACCACCCACACTTTTCCAACAAGGCTCTTGTTCCTAGAACAAATTAAGTGATTATGGAACGTGTTTCAAAATCCAGAGCAAGGCATTGCTTCTGAATAACCAGGTTTCTCAGAAACAAAGACTTTAATTTGAGTGGAGCTGGTCAAAAATCAAGGCACCCAGCAATTCCTTTCATACAACACAACCCAAACTTCCACTTGTCCTGACCCACAAGAATCCCACAGTTTCAGCAACAGGAAACAAAATGTTGCCACTCTCAATCTAGGGCAGTATATCAACGGGGAGAAAAAAAAAAAAACAACTTGGTTTTTGAGAAGCATCTTTTATTAATTCACATAATCTGAAATACCCCCTAGCCATGATCACTACCATCTTTGATGTGGCGTCTGCATATTGTCCGCACATCCCTATGCCTCCACAAGAGTGGGGGCGCCTAAATGAAAGCAGTATGGTAGGGCTGGAAAGAAATACTTAACTATTGAACACAGTGTCTTAACACAGAAGCTCTGTGGATACGATAGTTCTTAAGACCTCACAGAAACATCTCAGATTCATTGCACAGGTCCCACGGAGAAGCACAGCCTTGCTGCTCCTTCCAGCACATTTTGGCAGCGTTCCATCGAACATCTCAAGGAAATTCAACTCGGGCAATGGCTTAACAAATGCATTCAAGGTCAGAGAAAATATTTCCCAACATTACTATTGATCTCTTGGCTTACTGCAGAGAGGACAGGAATCGCTAACTTGATTTGATGGTTAAAAGTCCTTTGTTTGTGGGCTGCTCAGAAAATAGTTCCTCTCTTCTCCTTCAGTCTTCATATCCCTAGGGCTTTACTTTGAATGGAAGAAGGGAAGGGTAACCTAATAATATTTCTCTTTTTCTCTTTCCATCTTTTTTTCTTCCTCTTCTCTCTCAAGCACATAAACAGGCACCACATACACAAATACACTTGCAGGAATATGTATATATTTTTTAAAAACCCTCAAAGCTCTTCCAAAAATATCAGAGAGGTCAAAATAGTGAGCTTTTTCATTAGAATCTGAAAGTTCTGTGATTTTCCCATCAATCTATCTATATCAGAGCACACAGCCACAATTTTTATTTACTGTGCAGCATTTATTTATTAAAATAATGCATTTTGACAAACTTATGAACTTTCTCTTTCACTCCTCTGTTTATTCTCATTCCAATTCACCCACCATCTCTGCAACCTACACTTTTTTTTAATATTTCCCATTATAAAATCTTTCTCATCACTTCTACTGGAGGCAAGACCAACAAGGGGTACAACCTAAGCAAACCAGTTAGGCTTCTCCTCTGTCTTCCTGTCAAGCTATTCCACACGCTACAGAAACTCAATGGCCTCAGTCCATTTATTCTGACACCACACTCCTGTCTAACTTCCCTGAAAGTGAAATTACTTGTCCTTTCAATCTGAACACAACTTCTTTTTTTTTTTTTTTTCAGTGAACTTAATCACAGTAACATCTTAGGAGAATAACTTTATTTTAATCTTTCCTCCTAAGACATAAGACAAAAACCTGCTTCCTTGATTCTTTAAAGATTTTATCTGTGCTTCATTTACAGCAACCTGAATGGACCTAGGGATTATCATACTAAGTGAAGTAAGTCAGACAGAGAAAGACAAATACCATATGATAATACTTATATGTGGAATCTAAAAAAATGATACAAATGAACATATTTACAAAACAGAAACAGACCCCCAAACAGAAAACAAATTTATGATTACCAAAGGAGAAAGGACAGTAGGGATAAATTAGGAGTTTGGGATTAATAGATACACACTACTATATATAAAAGAGATAAATAAAAAGGACCTACTGTATAGCACAAGGAACTATATTCAATATCTTGTAATAACCTATAAAGGAAAATAATCTGAAAAATAATGTATATGTTTATATACATGTATATATATAACTGAATCAATTTGCTGTACACCTGAAACTAATACAACATTGTAATTCAACTATACTTCAATAAATTTTTTAAAATCCAAAAAAAAGAAATAAAAAAAGATTATCTGCATTTATAAAAGATGAAGGTATAAACACTTGAGGATAAAATAGTATAGGTATCCCCATTTAGTCCTCTCTACCCCTTAATCGATTGCTTTACTCTATAAGCCAAAGTAATACCAGCTGCTTTAACAACAATAATAAATGGAAAATGTATAATGGCTAATACTCAATGGTAGAAATTTATTTCTACTTCCAAAATAGTTCATCCTAGTTGGTAAATAGCTCTACTCCAAGTGGCAGTTCCGGGATTCAAGCTCCTTTCATACTGTTCTTCCAACACAAGCTAATGGAAAAAGCAAGAACATTAGAAAGGCAAACATGGAAGATTTTTATAAGATAGTTCTCAAAGTAGTAAAGATCATATTCCACTAGCATGAACTTAGTTACATAATCACACTTATGAATGAGAGGTGCTGGAAATGTGTTCTAGCTGTAGGCTTAGGATGAAGTCAAGACAGATATGAAGATTAGCTAACCAGTCTCTGCCAAATTTGCTTTCTGTTTAGAAAAATTCCTGTAGCTATTCTTTGAGTTGGTTTGCAAGCAAGTCTCTTGCAAAGCTAAGCAATTCTCTTAGCTTTCCTTCATCTGAGAATGTCTTTATTTTCCCTTCATTCCTGAAGGATATTTTCATTGGATATAGAGTGCATAGCTGACAGGACTTTCCTTTCAGCACTGCTTCTAGCTGTCATGTTATCAGATGACAA
Organism: Delphinapterus leucas; assembly: GCF_059928025.1. Classification (NCBI taxonomy): domain Eukaryota; kingdom Metazoa; phylum Chordata; class Mammalia; order Artiodactyla; family Monodontidae; genus Delphinapterus; species Delphinapterus leucas. The sequence goes on from NC_143143.1 coordinate 53,277,555, forward strand.
TAAAACTGTTGTTGAGGTGGTGTTTCTCTATTAATAATATGTTGTTACTTTCTGGCTACTTTCAAGATTTCTTTAGTTTTCAGAAGTTTCCATTATGATGTGTATTAGCATGAATTCCTTTGGACTTATCCTACCTGGGATTCTCTCAGCCTTTTGAAGCTGTGGGTTTATATGTCTTTTGCCAAATTTGGGAAATTTTCAGACACTATTACTTCCAATCCCTTATCAATCCTCCTCTTTCTCTCCTTTCCTTCATCAACTCTAATGATGTGAATGTTAGCTCTTTTGTTGTTATCCCACAAGTCTCTGAGACTGTTTATCCTTTTCCAGAGTATTTTCTTTCTGCTGTTCAATTTGGGTAAATTCTATCGATCTGTCCTCAAGTTCACTAATTCTCTCCTCTGTCATCTTCACTCTATGATCGAGCTTATCCAGTGAGTTTTTAATTTCGACTGTATTATATTTCAGTTCTAAAATCTGCATTTGGTTCTTATTTATTACATTTAATTCTTTGCTGAGATTTTCTGATTTTTCATTTGTTTCAAGAAAATTTGTAATTACTTATTGAAGCATTTCTGTAATTGGCTGCTTTAAGATTCTTGGCAGAGAATTCCAGCCTCTGAGTCATCTCTGTTGAATGTTTGATCTCATTCTAGTTGTGATTTTCCTGGCTCTTGGTATTATGAGTGATTTTCTATTTTATCCTGCACATTTTAGGTATTATTTTGTGAGACTCTGGATCCTATTTAATCTTATTTTTTAGCAGACAGTCCATCTGTTGAGGTGTAGCCTGAGGACCAGGTGGATGGAGTGAGCTGGAGTGAAGCCTGAGGATTTGAGTTTCTAACAAAATTCCAAGTGATGCTGATGCCCCAGGTTTGGCTGCGGCACTGTGAGAACCAGAGGATTAGACCAAAGAAAAGTTGGGTTTCCATGCTGGGTGATTTTACTTCCCACCAGGCCCTGCCAGAAACATGCTAGCAAAAGTTTGACACCAATTCAAACTTCCCTGTTGACCTAGGTGGGGTCGCTAGGGACTTTTACTTCCTTGCTGGGCCTTACTAACACCTGAGAAGGGAGAACAGAGGACTGACTTACACTGACTTGTTACTGGAAGGTGGGAGCAGAAGCTCAGCTGCTTACTGGGGAAACTTCTGGCACCAGAGGAAAGGAGGGAGGAAGGAGAGTGCAGATTATCCCACCTCCCACTATCCCATTATGCATCCTTGATGCCAAGTATGAGAACTTCACTATTTTTGGAATCGTCATCTCAACATGTGGCTTCCAGAGTCACTGAGACACAGAGAGCAAGCGATGGAGGATCCTAATTCTCTGAAACCTTCTTCAGTTGAGACCTACCTAGAGGTGTACCACATTCTGGCAGGTCTTTCCACACTCTAAGTCCTGTTTCTCTTTTTTCTTCCCATCCATCATCAGCTAAACCTTACATTCTGATGCTTTATGACAAAGAAAAGGGGTAATTGTTATCAGTTCACACAGGTATGGAAATCTTAATGGCATAACCTAACAGCAGAGAGTGGGGCAGGAATTTAAGTGATTCGCGCAGTATGATAATTAATTTATGTGTCAACTTGGCTAGGCTATGTGCCAAGATGTTTGCTCAAACTCCAGTCTAGATGTTGCTCTGAAGGTATTTTTTAGATGTGATTAATATTTAAATTAGTAATTTAATTTATTGCTCTGTGTAAAGGAGATTTCCCTCTGTGATATGGGGGGGCCTCATACAATCCGTTGAAGGCCTTAGGAGAAAAAGATTGATGTCCTTCAGAGGAAGAAGTGTTTCAGCCTCCAGACTGCATTGCAGACTCAAGTTGAAGCATTAACACCCCTGAGTCTCTAGACTGCTGGCCTGCCCTTCAAACTTTAAAATACATATTCTCACTGAATCTCTCTCTCTCTTTCTCTTTCTCTCTCTGTCTCTCTCTGTCTCTCTCTCTCTCCCTCTCTCTCTCTCACACACACACACACGCATCCTATTGTGTTCTTTTCTATGGAGAACCCTGACAGAGAAGTTAATAATAACTAATTTCATTGATTGGATGTCTTCTATGCTCACTATGCTAAAAGCTTTAGATTCCCTATTTAAGTTTCAAAATTACTATATGAGATACGTAGTACTATTGCACTTTTAAAATGAAGCAACCTAAATGTCCATCGACAGAGGAATGGATAAAGAAGATGTGGTACATATATACAATGGACTACTACTCAGCCATAAAAAGGAATGAAGTTGAGTCATTTGTAGAGATGTGGATGGACCTAGAGAGTGTCATACAGAGTGAGAGTGAAGTAAGTCAGAAAGAGAAAAACAAATATTGTATATTAACACATATATGTGGAATCTAGAAAAATGGTACAGATGAACCTATTTGCAAAGCATAAATAGAGACACAGACATAGAGAACAAACGTATGGACACCAAGGGGGGCAAAGGGGTGGTGGTGGGATGAATTGGGAGATTGGGATTGACATATATGCACTACTATGTATAAAATAGATAACTGATGGGCTTCCCTGGTGGCGCAGTGGTTGAGAGTCTGCCTGCCAATGCAGGGGACACGGGTTCGTGCCCCAGTCCGGGAAGATCCCACATGACGCGGAGCGGCTGGGCCCATGAGCCATGGCTGCTGAGCCTGCGTGTCCGGAGCCTGTGCTCCTCAACGGGAGAGACCACAACAGTGAGAGGCCCGCGTACCGCAAAAAAAAAGAAAAAAAGATAACTGATGAGAACCTACTGTATAGCACAGGGAACTCTACTCATTGCTCTGTAGTGACTTAAATGGGAAAGAAATCCAAAAAAGAGGGAATATATGTATACATATAGCTGATTCACTTTGCTGTACAGCAGAAACTAACACAACATTGTAAAGCAACAATACTCCAAAAATTCTTTTTTTAAATGAGGAAATTGAGTTACAAAGGGGATAAGTAACTTGTAGTTAAGACAGTAATATTTGATTTGAATTCAAATGTGCTGACTCCAAAGTCTTTTAACAACCACTGTACAAATTGACTGGAATTCAAAACTCCTTGGTAACAGCATTAGAGTTGTATTAGCTTCTTATATCAGCTTCAAATGCTTAAATCATGAATACAGGGCACTCTTAACTTTAGGCTTTGTACCATGTAATGTACCTATATAGATGAACTATACCTGACCTCTTCCTAGAGAATAATTCAATAGGATGCTCATCTGCCCACTTTTTTTTCATTTTCCTGACTATAAACTTAAGTAGCAAGAGGTGCTTGCTACTTCTTCACTACTGATGAAAGAGAGAATAAAAGAAAGTTGTTCAGTATAGTATTATCTTCTTCTATAGTAATTTATGGAGCCAATTATGGATGCTGCTTGGCATTGTCAATAAACCAACAAGTGTTTGAGAGTTTATTTCTTGTCCTTCCCTGTTACTACAGCCAGGAAGTTATAGTTCTATAAGATACACTAACCTGTGGTGGCATTAACAGACTTTTAGGGAGCATAATGAACATATATGAAGCAATTAGAGAGCAGCAAAGTCCAGAACACATTTAAGTGACAAATTGTTCAGAGAAGTGAATTTACAGATGGACTGGCATAGCTATGAACAATAAGCTAAAGACATACAGATGGCCAAAAGGCACATGAAGAGATGCTCAGCATTGCTAATTACTAGAGAAATGCAAATCAAAACTGTAATGAGGTATCACCTCACACCGGTCAGAAAGGCCATTATCAAAAGTCTACAAATAATAAATGCTGGAGAGGGTGTGGAGCAAAGGGAACCCTCCTACACTGTTGGTGGAAATGTAAATTGGTGCAGCCACTATGGAGAACAGTATGGAGGTTCCCTAAAAATAGATGGACCATATGATCCTGCAATCCCACTCCTGAGCATATATCTGGAGAAAATCATAATTTGAAAAGATACATGTACACCAATGTTCATCAGCCCTATTTACAATAGCCAGGACATGGAAGCAACCTAAGTGTCCATCAACAGAAGAATGGATAAAGAAGATATGGCACTTTATATATATATATATATATATATATATATATATATATATATATATAATGGAATATTACTCAGCCATAAAAAAGAATGAAATAATACCATTTGCAGTAACATGGATGGACCAGAGATTATCTTACTAAATGAAGTAAGCCAGACAGAGAAAGACAAATATATGATATATCTTATATGTGGAATCTAAAATTTAAAAAAAAGACACAAATGAACTTATTTCCACAACAGAAGGAAACTCACAGACACAGAAAACAAACTTACGGTTACTGAAGTGGAAAAAAGGGTGGGAGGAGGGATAAATTAGGAGGGTGGGATTAACATATACCCACTATTATGTATGAAACAGATAGATTAACATATACACAATACTATGTATAAAATAGATAACTATGTATAAAATAGATAACTAAAAGGACCTACTGTATAGCACAAGGAACTATGCTCAATATTATGTAATAACCTATAAGGGAAAATAATCTAAAAAATAATCTGAAAATAATATAAGGGAAAAGAATCTGAAAAAGAATCACTGTACTGTACTCCTAAAACTTACACGATATTGTAAATCGACTATTTTTCAATAATTTTTTTTAAAATATGCTGGAGCCACTAGGATTAGAAAAGTCAAAAGGATGCATAAGATCCAGTTCGTGCATTATGCTAGGCTGTGGTTCTCAAACTCTAGCAGAGAACAGAACAACGTGGAGGGAGGGCCTGTTAAAACATAGATTGCTGAGCCCGATCCCTAGAGTTTCTGATTCAGTAGGTGTGGAGCACAGCCAGAGAATCTGTATTTACCAGGTGCTTCTGATACTACTGGACTAAGGACAGCACTTTAATAACCACTGGTCTATCTAGGCTATTCACACTAACGGGCTGGGTCTGTTAGCACCTTACACATTTCAGAGATCAACTTATAATACCTGCTGTTGGCTCTGAGGTCTTCTGATTTTTCGTTAACCTTCTTGAATTTCATTGCTCTTCCTGCAATAAATATGTCCTAAAAACAAACTCTAGGCTATGCCACTTCAAAGAAAATGATGGCAATGGAGCCAAAAACTGACTGCCTGGATGAAACCAACATTGATTGTTCTGTTTGAAAATAGTTCAATCTTTGATACATTCATCTACAAATCCTACATCAAAGTGAACTCCCAGGTTCTGTCAGATTTCTCCTTTCTAGTAAGAGATGAAACGTTTGTCTGCTGTCATTCTCTTAACGTGATAATTAGACAGTGTGATAATACAGTTTTCCTGGTGTTTAGAATCCTTGATCATATCTTGTAATCATAAATATAGCCCACAGACTCAATGACTTAATTATAAGTGGGATGGTACACTGATAGAGAAAAACTTCTGTCCTCAGGGTAGAAAATGAATCTTCTGAACATATTTTAGAATCAATCTATGGTAAACACTTAAAAATGGATTCAGTGCTTATAACTCAATCTCACATGGTGATTTGAATATCCCCTTGACATATTCACCTTCATGTCTTCACAACTGCTCCACTTAGCATGTTCTCTCAGCTCATCCTCGTCACACCAAATTCCTCAGCTTTTTCGAAGCCCAGATCATGTCTGTTCAATCCATTGACCTATGACTCTTGTCGACACCCATTTATTTATCGAACACATCCTATCCATCCAGGCTCCGTGCTAGGAGCTAAAGATACAAGGTGAATGAAACACAAGAGAATACCCTGTGGTGAGGGAGACAGACTTGTAAACATATAAAGGCAATAAAGTATCGGGGGGCTATCACAGAAGTATAATGGCCACATTTTGACTCAAAGACAAATGATCAACTTTGTTTTCTGTATTATTATGTTTTTTGTATTATCCTCTAAAATATCATGTGAGTGAATTCTGTCTTCCCCTGCCAATGTTTCATGTATTCTCAAAAAATTGTTTCTTAACAAATGTTGAAACGGTCATTGATTTATATATTTAATGTTAAAAGTGTCCTCTGTGAAGCCTAAGTATTTATAACATCCCTCTCATTATAGTGAGAGCATAAAAGAAAAGGCATCAAATGGTAAGTAACCCCAACATTCCAATAGGTTGATGAGTTCAAGATATAAGCTCTCTGAATAAATTATACATATATAACTATATATATATAACTATATATATAACTATATATAACTATATAACTATATATAACTATATAACTATATATATATATGGGCTTCCCTGGTGGCACAGTGGTTGAGAGTCCGCCTGCCGATGCAGGGGACACGGGTTGGTGCCCCAGTCCGGGAAGATCCCACATGCCGCGGAGCGGCTAGGTCCGTGAGCCATGGCCGCTGAGTCTTCACGTCCGGAGCCTGTGCTCCGCAATGGGAGAGGCCACAACAGTGAGAGGCCCGGGTACAGCAAACAAACAAACAAACAAACTATATAAATGGACATGGAAATAATTAACATTAGATGTGGGAAACAGAGGAAATTAGATCATAGCCAGATATTTCCTTAGAATCCCCTTCCATCATTGGCAAAAAACAACAACAGCAAAGTGATTTGTTAGTATCCTAGTGGGGAGAGATTAGAGTTTATAAGAACCACAGACCAGTGATGTCTTGTTACACTGCTAGTAATTGTATACATATGAACTCTATTAGTAATTACACAAAAAACTTTAAACCATGCAATTCCATCTGCAGTGTTAAGAAATCTTATACTAGAAGAAAACTCAGATATTAAGTACCATAATGACATTTGTAGGTACTTCTCTATTCTCTAAAATGTGACAACAACAAGAGAGCAAATACCGATATAATGGAGAGGAGTGAATGAAAGAGTTCCATTTTTCTTGACCTGGGCTACCCTTTATCCCCTGGATTGGATCCATGTCTAAACAGTAATAGATCATAGAAACATTTAATTATTAATGTGAACACCTAATTTCTGCAGAACTATGCAGTTCCAATACATGAACTCAGTGGTCCTTCTAAAATGTTATAAACTCTCAATTTCATGGGCACTCTCACTCTTTGACAAATGGTAATTTGATTAGTTTATAGGTAACACTGAAGGTCCTATTTTGCAATAATAGTCCCCCTTGCAATTTTAAAAGCTGTATGTAGTAATCCCTACCTTAATATGAAATGGGAAGTCAAATTCCCTAGAGCAAATTATAAATTTAAAGGAAATGAATCCTCAAAGCAATCAAAACGTATGTCTCAAAAACCTCTACACAAATGCTTATGATCTCATAAGTCATTCAGCCACTCATTGGGCACACAGCATCTCAGAAGGAATAAATTGACATTAAGTTATTTTATGAAAGCTATTGAGTTTTATGGTTTAATGTTAGGGACTTTTCTTTGTTTCAAAAGCATATGGTTTAGTTGCATATGTATATGTATTTAGTTGCATACTGGAGTGAACATGCAGAGAGATTAGCCCAGCGTAACAACAATGTTGTTGAAAACCAAATAATTCCTAATTGCATGTCTACCTCAAGTCAACATGAAGATATTAAGAATCACTGTGACAGCAAGATGGAATGGTCACTAACTGGTTGAGAGGAAATAGAGCAATTATAAAAAGTTGACTTAATCATTAAAAACAGTATAGCCAAATAGTATAGAGGCAAACAACTGCATACACTTCAAATCTCCTCAGTCCACAAGTTCATTGCTTGTCCCAAGTTTTGTTTTTTGCTGTATCTTCAGAGGTTAAATCAGCACCTAACAAGCTCACTCCCCTAAACAGTACTCAAACAGCATCACTGCTTTATTTCACGTCTAACCCATATGACTGAATTTTCCCAACAGAAGAGGTACATGAGAAAGCAAAGCTTAGTCCCAGCTTTGCTATTTATAATATTCTTACTTTATTTTCCTAGGTTGCAGTCTTGAATGTTGCTTAATGAGTAGCTGTTTAGTGATCTCTGCTATATGTCAGACTATATATGCCTGTATAATTAATAACACTTAGAAGTAATTGAACAGTCCTATAAAAAAGACTGTAATCTTCACCTTACATGTATCCTACAATCAGTCAATGGATGAATTAGATTTGAAATGATGTCTTTCTGATTTCAAATCCCATATCCTAGCTCTGTCCCTCCTCTGCATTCTCTTTTTTAGACTAAAACTGCTAGAGAAAAGAAAACCACAACATTGCATTATTATAAGGAATAACACAAGAACAAGAGGATGATCTTATTATTCCCTCTTCAAGGGTGTGATATAAGTATCTAATTACACAAATGATAAAATATGGATCACTACTCTACCTGGCTCATACTTATTTTTGTCTCCTTGAAACTTCTGAAGATTTAGAAGTCAAAGCCAAATGAAATGGATAGTACAGGATAAACACATTATATGAGGAAAGAGAATTACTTAAAATGTACCAGACCTTATTTAAATCTAGGCTCTTAGGAGTGACAATGTACAGGTTACACAAAGAAGAGAAGCTGGAATGGCATGAATGAAAGTTTTGAAGACACTGACACAATCTTGATTCTTGGAGTGAAACATCTGTCCTAAGCATTTCCCTTATCTTCACTCTCCAGTGTGTAAATTGGTTGTAAAATGGGTCACATGAAAACCTCTCCTTTTCTTCTTCAAGGACATCACTTGCTATCATCTGAATTATAATACTCAGAGTTTTATAAAATAAACATGGCCATGATTATTTCTTGTATGATTTTAATGAAGAAATTAGGCAAAAACATGAGGTTTATAGTCTCAGAGACCTGTATGTGATCTTATTTGACTTTAGTTTTCTTTCTCCACTAGATTCTTATGGATAATTCTAAAGATAAAAACATTAATTTTATAAAAGGATTTTATGGGCAGAAAATGTGGTTTGGAATCCTGGCTGATAGCTTCATCGAGAAAGAAACCATTTACTCCTTACATTCTTTGCCAAGAATTCTCCACAGGATTCAGGAGTTTATAAAGGAGAGGACCCCCACCCCATATGCTACCAGTTTCATTTCGTGCTCCACCTGCATCTTTTGCTCCAGGCACAGGACAACTTGAGTTTCCTATAATATGCCATGTACTCAATTATCCTCGCGTTTTGCTCCAGTTGTTTTATTATTTTTGTTCCCAATCATTTCTACTCAGTCTTCCTCATTTACCTTCTGCTACCTGTTTACCATTTGTTACCTGCCTTTGATAGCTCTAGTCTTCTACCTGAGACCTTTATCGTTTTCCTTCTTCCTGCTCCAGGTATAACACTTACTCACAATGGCTTTGCCTGCTCCTTTCACAAGAATAGCAAACTTCTTAAAAGCAAAGATGGTGGTGTGTCTGCTTCATACCCTCAACCCTTACAACATGCTTAGCACACAGTACCTCAGAGATATTTATTTGCAGGATGAGTGGAGAACTTGCAGATAATTTAAGCTTCTGCACTTGTGTGCTCTGCTTTTAAAAAGATGGAGCTTCTGACATATCATGAGTAGAATTGGGGCATTGCTTTGCTTTGCCAAGGGTATTTATTAATTTTAAGGGTAGGCACTTTATTTCTGGTAAATAATTGTATGCTCATAGGGAAAATTAAAAACTTTCCCCAAATTGAAAAAAGTTATCATGTTAAGAAAGAATATAAGAATTCAACTTGAATAAATTGTATTTTAATTTCATAATTATCTTAGAAGAGAAAGAAAAAAAAAGAAGCATAGAAGTGTTCCACCCAAGGTGATTGAGTGAGTTTAGCACAAATAGTGAAATGCCTGCTTTTCCAATGCTAGGTCACAATCAGGCTTTATTCATCCTGTAAATTTCACATATGTCTCAAGGAGAGTTTTACTATCTGGAATCCATTGCTCCACCTTACCTTGGAGGAGCCACGGGAGCAGTATTAGCCAGTTAAATCTTCACTGACTTTCTAAATCTGAATCATGCTGAGACTGTGTAGGCTGCCAAGTTCAAGCATGGTTCCTTTTTCTAGGAGAGTTTTGCCTAAATTGTGTGGCTGAGACCACTGAATCTTTTGCACCCTCTGCTATGGGCGTTTTTTCAAACAGGACCTCACCTCACCCTCTCCCAGTGGAAAGAAGCCATAGGATCTGCTAACTGAAAGGCTGCTGAGCCTTGAAAATGGCATTGCTAACATTCTTCACAGTTGGCCTTCTCTTCTCAGAATTACACTTTAAATGGAATCAATGCCCTAAGGGTTTGGTCCTATTCATTTAATTGGTTCTAATTTATTCTCCCTCTGGATCCCTACCTTACAAGAAATGTAAACTCAGCCAAAAGAGCACATCTCTCTGTAGAATGGAGAATAGAAAAGGTTGTCATATTTGAAGGACATCGTCAGAGGTAAGTCCATTTACAGCTACTTATGTTTGATAATTCCTTGTTCCTGTCTTAGGGTTGGGATGTTGGCTCCCTCCAGGCATCTCATATTTGAGAGATATAGTCTGACCTATTTGGGTGCCACAGTCTGTCAGACAACTTTAAATCCTGAAACCCCAGAATGATTATTTTGCTAGAAATTAACCAAACAATTGAAAATATGGCAACATAAAGTTATTTTAAATGCAAGAAGCTTTCCTTGCTTGAAAAGTTGGTTCTAAAGTATAAGTAAATAAACAGAATCAGAAACAATGATACATTGGTGTGAATATAAGTTTGGATGTCGGTGGGAATAAGACCACTTCACATTCAGCTTGAGTTGAAAAAGGTAGAAAAAAGTTTTGTTGTTTGTTGTTGTTGTTTTTTAACTTTTGTTTTCCTTTAATTATTTTACTGAATCACCCTACACGAAGTGTGGAAACCAAAAGTCTGCTAAATCTAATTTATACATTATTCCTCCACCCCCACCCCACCTCACCCACCAGAAATAAAACCATGAATGATGGTAGGAACAGTAGGAGTTCATAGTCGATCTTTTGTTTGTTTGTTTGTTTGGTTTGCAGTACGCGGGCCTCTCACTGCTGTGGCCTCTCCCATTGCGGAGCACAGGCTCCGGACGCGCAGGCTCAGAGGCCATGACTCACGGGCCCAGCCGCTCCGCGGCACGTGGTATCCTCCGGGACCGGGGCACGAACCCGCGTCCCCTGCATCGGCAGGCGGACCCCCAACCACTGCGCCACCAGGGAAGCCCCATAGTCGATCTTTTTGATGCATTGAATTTGAAACAATGATACAGGGTGATGAGTGGTGAACATCAGCTTGGAATACAGAGTAGCCTGTTTGTTAGCATCATTTGAAACCATTGGAACAATATCTTAGTAAAAACAACTGCAGGTAAGTACATTTAGAGCACATAGCATACAATTATTTAAAATTCTAAGTTTTAGGGCCAAATTATTTCTGCTATAACCCGATTCTTGTTAGGATCTTCAAACACCTTGACATGTAGATAATAATCTGAGCCCCCAGATCATGTCTTGTGGAAATTCAAAGCCCCCACTGGGCAAGATTATTGTAATTTTCTAAAGGGCCTTACATTGGTCAGGTTGGAGCAACCCACACTTTTAAATCAACCTCTTTGGTGTCTGAATCGTTTAATTTTTTAAAAGTGAGCATCAGTGTATGATGAGTCCAGGTATTCCGTGGCATCCATCCAGATGATATAGTCAAAGACAGCATGCCATTTCTTACCTAGACAGCATACTGTTTGCACCTTGTGCTTATCCCACAACATAAAGAAGTCGTCTTTCTCTCTAAATGGCTAATTGTATTAAGAAGTGCAGTGTCAGAGAAACTTCAATAGGGAAAAGTAATGGTCTCTAGGACTTGGTCTCCAATGATATCGTCTCCTATTTACAGCTTGTCTTAACCCCTTTCATTAATCTCTCTCATCATCTAATAAACTACTTCTATCGAAGAAAGAGTTATGGCAAATTTATCCACCTGGGTCTTAGTTGTAGCTATGTGGTGTGAAAAATAAAGTCTTCTTTAATCCACAAGATGTCGTTCCTTGAGGACAGCAGTCATTCCTTGAAGGTACTAATTGGGGCTAGGACTCTTTTTTCTTGTTTATTAGGAGACGATAGGTTGTAATAGTCATACTTTCCTGGAAAATTCAAGCATACAAGTCTTTCAGGTGGTAAAAACTTAGCTAGTGGTCTTCTAACTAGTTACTTTTAATAACAGAATTTTTCCTCCAAAGTGTAACACTTATACATAAAGATGGTGATAGAGGGGTAAATGTTTTGGAAACACAGCTGGAACCCCAATGGCTTGGCCATTTGGCACCTCTCTTGTTCTCTATTATAGCTCCTCATACTCTAAAAAAGTATAATGTTCCATGAAACTCAGTCAGAAAGCAACAAGACTAAACTAAGGGAGAACTCAGGAAGATGGTTTAAATCAATATTTGTATTTGACAAGAGTCACATAAAGGTGAGCACCATTCATCACTAGCATGTCTTATTTATATATACTCCAAAATCGGTCTTTCACCCCTTGCAAAACTCATGTAGATTTAAGAATGACTGGAGAGATAAATAAATAATTGGGGTGGCTGTTTTCATCCAGTTCGGCATTCCCACTCGCCACTGTAGAGTCCAGAGCTGCTTATTTAATACCCTCTTTTGTCACATGAGCAACTCATGTCTTTGCTCAAAGTGAAGGATTCATCTACTAGACACCATCTTCTTTTCACAAATCAGGTCCCACACACCTCGCTTGAGGAAAGACCCTATTAAATGGGTACAGCAAGACCCTGTGCCCCTTCTCCGAACCCAGGGCCAGTTTTCAGCATCCCTAGCCTCTTCCATGGCTTTCTGTGACTAAGCTAAATGGTTCAACCCCAACCCCACTGACTTTCCCCACTCTCATTTAAATTTAAATCTTAGCTTTCATTCTGTGAGCATTTGGCTTTGACCCCACTGCCTCTTCTGTTTCCCAACCCAGAACGTCTCTTCTTAATTTCTAAATATCAAGGCTATGAGTCCTTGATTAAAGCCAGACCTGCAAGGCCACAGTACTAGATTCCCCCAATCCTGTCTCTATTCACACATCACCCAACCTCTGCTATGTAGCCGGGCTGGGACATCCCAGATCATAAGCTTAGGTAAGACTGAATCAAAGTATCTTTGAAATAGATAATTATCTCCTAACCTGAAGATGGTAGAAGATGTGATTCACTGGGGACTGGAATACTGTGGGGATGATGCACATGCAAAATAGAATTACAAAACCAAGGAAAAGATGAATTTAACTTGACAATTAACTTTCTATTCATCCACCTTTTGAGGTTCTGGAAATTCATGTCTTGTGAACACCTGACGCCTTCTCAGACTTTTACAGCAATCAGGATACTTACAGAGCTTAAGTTTCAGAAGAAAGAGATAACTATTTGCTGAACAGTGTCACACTTCAAGCTTTGTAGACGAATTTTCTGCAGCTTAGGCCCTTGGCTCTAAGACAGAGTTTGTACTTTTAAAGAATTCCAGTCCCAACATAAGATCACAGTCACAGACTTAGTGCAATTTAGATGCAATTCTTTTTCTGTTTGTTTTTTAAGTCCCATGCTGGGCCATGGGCTTGAAAGACATGCAGGCTACTTGAGTGGTGAGTTAAATAGTTTCCTACTCAGCCAGTTATCAAAGTTTGGCACAGTTGGCCAAAACAGTTTTCTACTCAAAGTAAAGTCCTCCAGTTCATGGACCTCAAACCAGGTATCTTAAACATCATCACTCTGCAGGACACTCTACTTGGACCCCCAAAGGCAGGGCCATGGGCATGTGGACACTAATTGTGGGGACATGAGGATATACTTAGACAACTAGGTTTTCTAGTCGCTGTAAATGTACCTGTTTTGTTAGAGTATTACCAGCAAGATAGAGAGTCTGGTCCTAAATACCAAAACCATGAGTTGTCAAAATATACCTCAGGGTAAGAGAAGGCATGAAGCTTGGACTTGACTTGTTTCTTGAGTGAGGATGGAGGGATCACTCCTCATAGAAGTATGGGTTAATTCTTTGCTCTAGGAACGGCCTTGAACTAAAAACATAACTAGGTTGGTTATGACCAGTCCCCTATACTCATCTGGTGATTGACCCAAACAGACCCTTTGGTTTTGATGCTGGTCAGTTCATGGCAAAGGGATGACTAAGCTTTTTTGAAAATCACTTTCCTAATGATATCCTTTCCAGAGCAGTCCAATAGTCCAGAGTTGAAATTGGAATCTCTCAAGACAGACCTCCCTCCTCTATCAGAGGCCATAGGTAGATAAATAGGCATCCCCACTCTTGTGAAGTGCCTTAAATTCTAACAGTTCTCATAGAAGCTCAGGAGAGTAACCATTCTCCAGAGTTAACTGACTTTATATGCATACGACTGTTTCTTACTGTTTCTTTAAACAATGTGTCAAGAAAGAAACCAAAATGCCATAATACTCAGTGGCACCCAAGATCCACAATGTAGCCATAAATGCATATGCTGGAGAGTAGAAGCAGATATAGTCATTGCATGAATAAATGAAGCTGGCTGATGTCCCTGGGCAGCCATTTGAATCTCTGAAGGCAGAAGTGCAAGGTCAGGGCAGCACTTCTGCTCTTGCCACCACAAAAGTGGCAAAGCCAAAGTGCTAATGAAGGGCATGATGGTAAGTCATGGGTCCAGAGGAAGATCAAGAAGAGAGTTTAATGTAATTTACAGTTTGCAAAGACCAGTTCAGAACATACTCCAGAAGTGGAACACAGGTGCTAAAGAGACCCATTTTGGTATTTATGACTATTTTTAAGGAAACTTACTAAGATGAATAGATGTTTTCGGCCTAACCATAGGATATTGCCAATATTTGACTTTGTCAATGAATTAATTCTGAGCAAATTCTTAGGATATTGTTCTAGAACTTGAGTCAAAACTTGTTGCTTAATGAGCTGTTCTAGGGAGAGGTATCACAGAAGTGGTATAAGTAATCTGCGCTTAAGAGAAATACCTCAGTAAGAATAATTTTCCATTGTGCATAAATTGTCATCAGACCCTTATGAACACTAACTCCACTTGACAAGTGAGGAAACACCAGTGTAGGAGGCTGGGGTGAGGGTGGGGTGGACTTCAGTCAACACCTCTACGCTGTTTCCCTGAGGCAGAGCCACTCTGTTTATTCTCGCTGTGAGCCAAGCCACACTGTCACCTCCTGACCCAGGACCAGTTTGAAGGCATCATCTCCTCCTATCCCGTGCTAGTTTACCTAATGTAATGCCACACTTGAAGCCAAGGCATCATGTCCTCTCCTGGGACTAGTATCTACCACTGACAAAGATGTTTCTGAGAACTGTATACTCTCTCTCCCTATTGTTTTAGGTCAAGCCAGTGCAACTGTGCTTTTCCCTGATTAGTTGTCCTGGATTCTATGCCACAAATAGGGAAAGTCATCATTGCCTTACCATGGTTATCTTCATACTATTTTATATCTTTGCTCATAGAAGTTAGCGTTGTTACCTTGGGATATATTTACACAGCAAAGGTGGGCAGAGAAGTGACTCAAAACTTAGAACTTATAAAAGTCAAATGTTCAAGTTTACAGAGTTGGGCTAATAACAGAACTAGAACCATGTCTAGATTCCTGAATTCTTCATCGGGCTTTGTCCATTCCATCAACCTCCTTAGGCATCTTTCAATGAAGTGCTCATCTTACACCATATCCCACCTCAAATCTCCCAGAGGTGCTGATTAGCAACCAAACCCAGGACCTAATTTGTCCACTTCATGATCTAATAAGGACTTTGGGGCCAAAATGGGCACTTCAATCTTACTTCCTCTCACTCTGGCATTATGCTTTTTTTCCGAGTGTGAGCATTTGAGGCTGCATGCATTTCAAGAATGCTTGGAGGTATTCCTTTGTAGCTAACAGAAGATTTCACCAATGATTCTGTCTCATCCCCCATCCACATGTTTGAATATCATTCCTCCAATGTTGTTTAGAAACCAGAGACCTCTTTTCCATTTCCTGGTAATGCTTAATTTTTTTTTCTTTTTATTGCTGGTTAGTACAGGCTCATAAGAGTCCACTGTGCGCATGTTTTTCCAACTTGAACAAATGCTTGATATTAGCCATGGCAGAATATTTACACAGTGGAAGTTGGCACATGCTAAAAACCAGTGATTTCAATTTTTTTAAAGCCAATTGTTTCATTATATCATTTCATTTTCTTAATAACAGCTCTACTAAGATATAATTTGTAGAGAGCCAATTGTTACCCATTTCATTTACCAACACACTACTTTCTGACCCCTCAGAAGAAAGCAAGCCTCCTTATTCCAGATGACTTTAGTCACCTTTGCTGAAAACTTAGGATGAGGCTCTACCTTACAATACCTCCAATAATTTTGCTATTGAACTGCTACTTCAGCCTAAATATTCTGTGTTCCCTAAATCAGAGTGAGATAGGTCTGCCTGGGCCATCTTCTCCAGGCTCATACCTGTTAATACTTCAAGGAAAATAGCTCCCGCAGATTTTGCTGGCGTTTATTATTTGCATTTTCCTAATTACTAAGGATAAGGCTATTGTCACTCTAACTCCAGCCAATCCACAGATAAATGCAGCCACTGGAGTGAGCCCAGCTGAAACCATCAGAAGAATTACTCCACAGCTCACATAATCTTAATAAATAATACATCCTTGTTTTAATGTACCGAGTTTTGAGGTGGTTTTTCACATATCAATGGATAACTGACAGAGCATCTCTCCACTCAACATATTTACAACTGAATTATGGACAACCAAGTCCCAGGCTGCTTTCTTTGGCTTTAGGGCATCTCATATTTTTTAAAGGGCTGCATCTTTGGGAAGATTCAGCCATAGGAAAAGGGGGGAAACCCAGGATAGGTCCCACAATATGTAATGGAGAGAAGAACAGTGTAGGAGAGCCAACTGAGTAAACAGAGAAACTTTACAAAATAAAGACATACAACTGCAGCTGGCCACTGAGTGAGTTCTGAAAAAAATTCCCCAGGAGCGGGCTCCAGAGATCAAACTAGAAGGATCCCAGCCTTTTTTTCTGTTGAGTCACTACAGTTGTTAATAAAAGGTCGCATTCTGCATATTTTATGCCCCTCTTCAGAGGCTTGGAATACCTGGGGGCTGCCATATGCCTTCAAAGAAGAGCTATTTCATAATACGTCACAAAATTAAGCTCCAAAGAGAGGTAGAACCCAGAGTAAGAGACTCAGTTAATGGAAGCAGACGATGCCTCTTGGGACCATTGAAAAGGGCTAATAACCATGACAAGTATCTCTTGGTTGCCCTTCTGTTTTTATGTTGCTTCATACACAGAATATACACAGGATAGCAAGATTTTTCACACTCATCATAGGAGGCCACCTTGCCAACAAGAATCCCCTCTGTTACCACTTACCTTAGAATCTCCAGTTGGGTGCGTACACCTCAAGATTTAGCGTCAGTCCTCCTCGACCATATATTTATTCTGACAGCATGCTCTAATTGAAGACATTGGAGTTGAATTAAAAATATAAAGGATCAACAAATCCCTTCGGGTACTTAACAAATCCTTAATGCTAGAAAAACAACAAACTCAGAATTTGTAATTCTGATCATATGTTACTTTCTGGAGGGTTATACATTATTAAATCCTGTTGAAAAGGCAGAATTGTTTTTTTTCCTTCTTTAGCTTGTTTTCTCTTTACAATTCACTCAGCAGAGCTTATAAAATGGGCCTGAGCAGGTTCCCATTAACTGTAGTCAGTTTTAATTTCTGGTTCTCAGGCACAAAGCTGATATGTGTAGGTTCCCAATCATGGAAGGAAAATGTCACAAAGCCATTTTTGCCATTGCTTAATTAAAACAAAAATGCACCCTGCAATACACACAGAAAAATTTAAGACAATCAGTTATGTCATGTGGACAAATTTCTTCCCTACATAATGCTTTGTCCTCAAAGACCGTTTGTCCATATCCTACAAAAATTCTCATGTAAGAAGAAAGATAGTGAAATATTTTAAACATTTTTTTTCCTTTATCCCAACCAAAATTAGAGTATGGCCTGTCTAAAATTTTTGTGGTAAAAGCAGAGAAAAGGCAAGCTCCTCAGTATTCAGATTCCAGAGCTTATGCTTTCCATTTAGTGCTAATGGCTGACCCCCGCATATATCGTATATCATAAATACAGAGCCTATAGTACCTGACCCCGCCTTGCTGGCTGGCACTACATTGAAAGCAAGTGGAGATGGAATACGCTATCTCATACCTGAATTAATCAGATCTCTTTCAGTTTTAAGAAACAGAAACTTAACTCAGTCTGGCTTGCAAAATGGTGAGAGGGGAAAATAGGTTCATATAATTGAAGAGACATGCTGCAGATCAGAGTTTCAGGTATGGCTGAATCCATCAAGAAAATCTTCCTCTTCATCTTTTGGCACTGTTTTCTTGAGTGCTGGCTTTGTTCCCCAAAGCGCCCCTCTCATGTTGTAGAAAAGATGAGGCACAGAACCAGCTTACATTTCATATACTAAGGAATCTCAGTAGAAAGTACGTCTAGTTCAATGGTTCCAGAAAAGGCCTGGGTCTGTCATTGATCTGGCTTGGGTCAGGTTTGCATCTGTAATCAGTCACTGAAGCCAAGGAACGGAATGTGCTGATGTGCCAGGACTTGGTTTTGTCTTAGCTCAGGTTCCCCCAGAAATAGACCTAAGCCAAGGATTTCGGTGAGAACAGTTTATTGGAAGTTGCAAGGAATATAAGTGGGTGACAAAGAAGTCAGCCAATACAGGGATGTTAAGTCAGATACCAGTGAGAGAGCAGAGCTTAATATTGCAGGAATATTTCCTGGTAAAACAAATACGGGAGAATTAGCCCTGTCAAGGAGTGAGGTATTTGAGGTATATTTGGGGTATTTATACCCCCACGTCCACTAGTTATTAGGTAAAAGCTAACCCCAGGGAGACTTTTACCTCCCAGATATTTCCCACCTGCCTTGTGTGTGGGCACAGTAAATTTCATCAACATCAAGTCAGTCCTCCATTAATCATGCTTTTGCTGGCTGTCAGAAGCCAAAATTATAAGCATAGAAATGTAAAGGGAATCTGAAAGGATATGGGCAGACCACCAACACAGTCTGCTATAGGTCCCATCCCCATCCCTTGTCAAGGGAATGCAAAAATTAGTGTGTTAGCCCCACCCAAACCACATCTAATAAGTTTGGGGCAGGGATGATGCTCACAAAGGAAAACCAGGGTGCTGTCCCTAAGGAAAAAAGGAAAAGATTCTCTGACAGGCAAAAACAAGAGACGTTCGTTCACTTGATTGACTGAACACTGAATTGTGTTTTCTCAACGTAAAGCTTTCAATGCAGAGATGGGTGCTATGCAGTAAATGGGAGATTAAGAAATAGACACTGAGCTTGATCCTGGTAAAGATGTGGATCATTATTCTTAACACTTGAGCTAAGCTCTTGGAAGTGTATCCAGTGTCTTCAAGGGCATGAAGATGAGGCTGGTATCCTCCATACCTCCATTCCTCTGGTAATCCTTGGTTAAGAAAATACGATCCTGCAAAAATTAGAGGCTAAAAGTACTACTTAAGACAGAACAAATGTAATTGCTGCCTTCTGGGGTAAAAATAATTAAAATAGAGTTATGGAAAATGCATAAAGACCATATCTATAAATTACTATGGAAAGAACCCTGCCGGCCAAAAAAGAGAGTGACTATCAGATGATTCGAATCCCTTTGTTTTGCTTTTGCTGCCGTCATCGTTACTTGGTGATGAGCCTATTTGGTGCTTGGCAGTTTATTCTTTTAAAAAAATGTATGTTGCCAGCAGCTCTTCCAAATAAGGATCATTGCCCAAGGAGCACTGTATAAGCAGCAGTGAGATATTTGCAACCAAGCAAGCATTAATGAAGTCTGGGGTAATTTCTACTGTGGTGAGCAGAATAATGCCAAACTTGCTAGCTGTCTGGATTTCTGGCTGCCTAATAAACCCTTCCTTTGTGTAGCCTGTGAATGTTGGCTCATGATCTTCTTACAACAGGCTGGCTCTAAAGGGGCTCACTAAAATTGACCCCAACATCTCTACATCCTAACCTTAAATAAATCAGAGTACGATTTTTTTCATCATTATTAATAGAATTGTTCAGTAGTGCTCAAGTAATATACATCTATTTCTTTGCTGTGTTGGTTTATGTGGGTATACAGTTTTGTTGGTTGTTGGTTGTTTTTGTTTTTTGTCTTTAATGCTTTTAAAAATTTGGGAGGACTTAATATATTTCTAGATGCCTAGAATCTGTTGGAAACACAAAGAAGATGTTCTCCCAGTAGTAGAATCCCAACTAAATTTCATTTGTCAGCCTCTGCCAATTCTCTTTTAATCGAAAGTCTCGACTAAGTTCTACATAAACACTACTACCTTTGATACTTGTCCCTGACTAGCTAATTTTTCTTAGTAAACAGAGTTTACTTTATTTCTAAGAAGTTTACTTTACTAAGAAAGTAAATGGGTAAACAGTATGGTACACACTTTCATTCCTCAGCCCACAATGTTCTGAGACTGGAGTAAAACCATGGAGTGAAATGACCTATGCACTCTTCATTGGGGAAAATTCTATCTACAAAACATGGCTTCCTTTGTAATAACAACCTGAGTTGGTTGGGGTAGGGAAATGTACATTGCAAATGGTCATGTACTTCTGACTGCAGATGTCTGCCATGATGAAAGAAAAGAGGAAACAAAGAACAAGTGATTCGATAGTAACCCTTAATAGTTGTATATTTAGACTCTTACTGCAGGGGAACAGTTCTCTTCAATGAAAGACTCAAGATGTTTGGCTTGTTGCTCATAACCATCTTCAAAGACCAAACACTCGCCTTCCACTAGCGGTGATTAGCCTTACACAGTGACAAACTGTTACAACGACAGTTGACATTTTTTTTTTTTTATGGTCTTAGAAATTGTCAGAATGGGTTAAAAACTCAGCAGAGCCTTAAATCCAAAGGAATGTGGTTAGTTCCACTCAACAGAGAGAATCCTTAAAATGTAGAACCTGTTGTTCTTCAACCAAAGGCCTGTTTCCCCCTTAAGCAGTGGTTTCTTGGATAAGTAAAATGTGCTAGAATTCAATGGTAGATCCCCTCAGGAGAGGCCAACAGGAAGATATCTGAATCCAAAAAGGTGCCTAATAGCGGCCAGTTCTAGGCAAAGAAGAAAGGGAAAGAAAAACCCCTCCCTTAAGCTATTCCAAACTTGGCTTGGAGAGAATGTGCAAAAGGGGAGAGAAAATGTTTTTGGGTGTTTTTCTTCTTTTTTATGTGTTCAGTCTTGTTGGCGTCTTATTGCCAGAAGATATTGGAGAGCCAACAATGTGCAATGTGGAGCTTTAAAAATAAATCCTGTCTTGGAGCATTCAAAACTGCTCGCCACGAAAAGGAGACTTTCCCAGTGTGCCAGCACTGAACAAACCTGAAATCAAGCCTCCCTAATGTTCATGTTAATATTAGAGTGATGAGAAAAAGAGCAGAGGGAGGAGAGACTACTATGATGGCACAAGAGTGGGTAAACACAATGGGCAGAAAATGAATGGGTAAGACTCTGAAAGTGCACAGTTCTCAAGTTATCAGCAGAGTAAAGGATGAATTGTGTGTAGAGCAAAGCACATCATTGAGAGCTAGATGCAAAGCCACTGCTTTTTGTGGAAAAAGCAATAGTGCAAGGTTTAAGGAACCTGGGTTTTAGTATGTAATTTTCCTTATGGTACTTTCTCGCCCTATAATCATGAGTCTCTAAACTTTTGCTCAATCCATGATGAACCTTCTCTTTTGCGATATTTATCTTCTTTTTCAGATGTTGACAGTTTGCACAATGAGAATGATCTACAGAGTTAGACCACTGAGCACATTGTTCTTTTTTTACCAGTCAAGTATAACAAAACTTACACCATGTACTATTCCCAATATACTCCCAGGGCAAAGAAGAGAAAATCTAGGTATTAGAAGCCAAAAAAGAAATGAATATAAATGTCAATATACACCATGAAAAATCTTTCAAAATCCACCATTTGGTTGCCTTTATCTAGCATCCTGCTGAATGGTAGTAATTGCTAGAGGTAATGGTGGGGGTTGATGATGAGAATGCAGAACAGAAAATAAATGCGGGAGTCAAAATCAGTAGGTACGATGGGCCTGATAGAATTCTTGTAAACTCAGTTCTTTGAAAAAACTATTTAGACTACAACTTTGTTGGGAAATTATAATATTGGAAGGTCCATGAGAGTCAAACCAAAGTTCAGTCACATTCAGGGAGAACTGATGTTCAGAAAAGAAGTTCTGAAAATTAGGAAGACTATATCATGTATAAAAGAGCATTGTAACATAAAAAAATAGATTATTTTGTTCACTTATGAAATTAGAAAGTTTTCCCTAAATATCAAGGCAAAATTCCCCACATAGCAATGACCTGTACCATCATGTGGAAGAATGAAGTCCTTTTAGTAACTGTTGGTAGTAATCAAAGGAGCTTCAGCCTAATATAAAAGAGACAACAAAATGGAATAGGATATTGAGCTACTATTTTCACAGTTTAATCTTTCTTTTCCAAGTCACTCATTTACTTGAGACACACTTACACTATTCCCACAGTGACCCAGACCCTAGGGTAAGCTCTGACTTGTGTCAAATGAACACACAAGTTTCTAAAGCAAATACAGTCCCTGTACTACTGGAACTTAAAGTTAAGTCATGAAAACACTAATCAAAACACCACAGGAGCAAATTGAAGTTATCAGTGTGGCAAGTGCTACCAAAAGGGAGTCCTCACCGTTGCTCCTCTGTTTCATGGACATTTCATGAAAGACCTGAATAAAACCTTCAGTGAACATGGCACTCTTATGTCTTAGTGGACAGTTTTCAGTCTTTATCTTTCCTGGCCTCTCAGAAGCATTAGACAGTAATGACCACTGATTCTTAGAAGCATTCTGCTTTTTGAAACATTCTCTTTCCTGGGCTCTAGTGGCACAACATGAACCCAGTTTTTCTCCTGCTTTTCTAGCTTCTCATTCCCTCTGTCCTTCACTTGAGCAGCTTCCTTTATCCTGGTTAAATGCTGGAGCTCTTTGAGATTTAACCTTAGAGCCTCTTGTCTTCTCTTTCTGTTTTATTTTCCTTCTCAGATGATCACATCCTAGTACATGGTTTCAACTGCCTATAAGAAATGATCATAGATTTTATATCTGTCAGATCTCTCCTCTGGGCTGTACCTGGATGTCCCAAAGGCCTTTCAAGTGCACTGTGTCTAAAACCAAACTTGCATCTCCCAACCTGGTTTTTATCGTGTTCTCCATCTCAACTTACAACCGGTGATACAAGTCATGTGCTTAGAAGTAATCCTTGACATTACTTTTTCATGAATTGTATATACCCAATTAATCACTAAGTACTGATGATTTTTTATAGCCTATAAATCTGAAGTATGTCCATTTCTCTCCATCTCTTCAACCATTATCTTTCTTTCAATGTATTGCTCATTCTGTGACTACTGCACTGTTTTTTGGTTTTTTTTGCGGTACGCGGGCCTCCCACTGCTGTGGCCTCTCCCGTTGCAGAGCACAGGCTCCGGACGTGCAGGCTCAGCAGCCATGGCTCACGGGCCTAGCTGCTCCGCAGCATGTGGGATCTTCCCGGACCGGGGCACGAACCCATGTCCCCTGCATCGTCAGGTGGACTCTCAACCACTGTGCCACCAGGGAAGCCCCAACTGCACTGGTTTTTAATGGGTCTTCTTTCAACAATTCTAGTCCCTTTTCAATAAATTATCTTCATGGTAATCCACCCACTATTACCCTATAAATTATACTTGATTTTAAGTACTTTAATAATTTCTCCTTTTCTTGTAAGGTGAAGAACAATCTTTTCATCATGCCTAAAGGGCTCTACATGACAAAAGTTATCACTCCTGGAAGATTAAAAACCTCCCTCCATTCCAGCTAATCCCTTCAGTTTATATGGTCATATGCAGAGTTTGTAACACCAAGTTACCTGGGTTCAAACTCCTGCACCAGTATTTGGGACTACATGACTTTGCTTATGTATGTAACCTCGTTGTGTCTAAGCTTTCTCATCTGAAAGTATGCCTAATAATAATATCTATATCATGGTTTTTTATGAATATTAAGTGAGTTAATACATGTAAAGTGTTTAGAAAAATGTCTGGTACATTTTAAGAACTACATGAATATTAGCCACCAATACTATTTTCTGCCATTTGCACCATGTATCTCGCTTTTGCAGTGCTTGCCATAGTTTCAGTTTTACATTTTTTGGTGTTATTTTCTGATTGATGGAAGCCTCCACCAGTAGAATAAAAGTTTTCTTGGTCTACTTCTACATGCCAATGTATCCTCAGCACCTTGCACATTCGTGGGTCAATAATAGCTCTTTGATAAACATTTGTATAATGAATGAGAAAATTAATTAATAAAACCCAAGTGAGCAAAAGCTTTCAAGAAAGAGGAATTGTTCAATCCAGTCAAATGTACTTGAACAGAAAAAAAAGAAGACATTTTCTATATCACATATGCTTAAAGAGATATAAACAGCCTGTTGTTATACATGAAGAACTTGGAAAGAACTATTTAGGTGGAGTTGTAGGGTTAGAAGCCAGAATGCTTAGAACTAGGTGGTGGTTGTCCAACATTGTTAATGAACTTATAAGTACTCAGTTGATCACTTTAAACTGATTGATTCTGTGCTATGTGAATTTCACCTTAATTTTTAAAAAGGGAAAATGTAGCTTGGCTTGAGTGAAGAGAGAAATGGAGCCATTATTGTAGGGTAATTGATACATGAAGTAGGTTGTTATTTCCTTTTTAATTACTAATCTAGGGTGATGCAAATTGGTGAAATACTGTCAGACAGGAGTCAGAAGACAGAGAAAGCTAGGGAAACAAGGCAGAGGATAAACAGTCAACGGAGTCAGTTATAGATGTAAGTGTGGATAGGGAAGTGGCCGGAAGTGGAGGTTGTTCCTATGTGATTGAACTCGTTTTATCTTTGAAGGAAGAAGTAAGAATATCTGTGAAGGGTTGAATATCAAGTTCAGAGGGGAGAAATGTTTAAGAAATTTGAAATGACTCTCACAGAAAATGGAAGAGAAAGCTGCCTATGGAGTCATATAAGAACTGAGGGCTCAAATGGGTTTTAACAGGATACATTTAGAGTTGCATGTGTCCATGTCTTTGTAGTTTGAACATGTGTGGTGTGTTTCCCAGAAATAATCAGCTGCCTGACTGTGGTCATAAAGAAAACAAGTCTCTGGATTGGTCTAGTCTTACAGCTTTGTGTGGCATTGCTAAGTGGGGAGGATGACCAACCTAGTCTATCCCTGGTGAGAAGAGGCATATTTAACTAAACAGGGTAATGCTGTCAAACTGAGACTGCTAAAGGAAATGTGCATCAGTGTAAAGAAAGATGATCAACCTGGGAACAGGAAAGAAAAGCCAACAGTATACCTCTGGCATTTCCTAAGCAGTCACAATTGGGGGATGGGAAAAACTTGCAAATGAGAAAGGTGTAGCCTGATGAGGGGTGAAGGTGTTTCCTAAGGTTTACCTGAGTCTGCACTAAAGTCGAACCTTACTCACATCCCTTTGTTTTTATTCCACAAAGCCCAAGGAAGTATTTGCCAATGAATCCAGTTTTCTAGAAACCTAGGATCCAGAAACTAGGACCATCTTGAGTATCAGGTGTGGATATTGTGGATCTAGATGTGGATACATGGAAATACATATCTTTATTATAATAAAATAAATTTGAAAAAGTCAGTTGGCTTCTCCTGTGCCTAACTAGAGTATATTTATAAATTGACTCAAATATCATATGAAAAATGACATCACTGGATATTTTGTTTATATATAATGTTCTAAAACAGAGCAACCAACATCTGGATATTTTAAAATCCTGGATAATTGTGTAAAATTTTTAGTTCATGCCTAATGCTTTCTTAGCACATACCCGGGAGCCTCTATATTTTTATTTCCTCGCAAGACTGAAAGCTGAAAAGTACCATATGAGTATTGACTCAACTGATCCGCTTTGAAGTAGTCATGCCCCAAGTTAATAAGATGCACTTTGAAAGGTCTGTAATTATGCAGTTTTATAGATCATAGTAATGGAGCTGATTTAACTGTCTACTGTGCAAATATCCATGAATGCAAGTATAATGACCTAATATTTACTTAAAATGCAATAGCTCCTTGAGCGGCTGCAGGTGGGGGCCAAGAAGAAGAATGCGGGGATGATTTTACCAATAGGAATTTGAGGTAAATGGAGAAAATAATACCTTTTGAATTATTTATTTGTGAATTGAGGAAAATTTAGAAAAACTCTAGGTCGTTATTCAACAGTGATATTAGGTTTAACATAAAAGCTTCAATTTTTTTTTTTTTTTTGTGGTACGCAGGCCTCTCACTGTTGTGGCCTCTCTGGTTGCAGAGCACAGGCTCCAGATGCACAGGCTCAGCGGCCATGGCTCATGGGCCTAGCTGCTCCGCGTCATGTGGGATCTTCACGGACTGGGGCACGAACCCATGTCCCCTGCATCGGCAGGCGGACTCAACCACTGTGCCACCAGGGAAGCCCAAAACCTTCAATTTTGTAAATATCATATTTCTACTTTTTGATTTCAATATGCCTATATCAATTATTCAAATACCTGTCATCCTGTTACTGACCTGACTTGGG
Organism: Delphinapterus leucas; assembly: GCF_059928025.1. NCBI lineage: Eukaryota > Metazoa > Chordata > Mammalia > Artiodactyla > Monodontidae > Delphinapterus > Delphinapterus leucas. The sequence continues at coordinate 53,304,199 of NC_143143.1, forward strand.
ATTATCTATTCACAAATCTCTACCAGATTATCTATTCACAAATCTCTACCAGAGAAAAACTGCTTAACAACCAGAAGCCAAATGCAGTGGACATGACAAATTTGGATGAACAGTATTTGAGAAGACAAATTTGACTACCTGGGTACGAAAATTAAATGCAGGGCATGAAAATCCCCTTGACATTTGGAACAGGAAACCATGACAAATTACAGAGCCAAACACGGGTCATACATCCAGAATGTCCATTAGCATTATTAGTCAATTATCATTAGCTCTGGAGCTTCCTTAATGTATCAAATTTTGTTATGTCTGACTCAAATTTGCAGTTTCCCATGATATAGAACTCTAAAAAAATACACTATTGATAATGCTATTCAGAAATATAATTTTGCCTAATCTGTATTTTGTTCAGTATTACTGGAAAATAAGATGTCATTTATAAATCTCACCATTTTATTTTATTTTTTATTGTTATACAAATTTATGAAGGAGAAATATTGTATTCTGTCTACCCATTATCATCATCCAAAAGTAACCATATTAATGACTTGATGCAAATATAATTATACCATTCTGCATTTCTCCTTAACAATATATTATGATCCACTTTCCAGGACATTTCATATGGTGACACTTCACATTAATGGCTGAATAGAATTTCTTAACATGACCAGTGGTGTGCGGATAAACTGGCTGTGTTGAGGGTCTTTAAGATCACCTCCACATATCACACCAATATTACACCAACAGTATCCTCTGTTTTGGATTGGCCATGTGTCCAGTATTTAATAAAGTGCTTCTAACAGTAAAAAAAAAAAAAAAAAAGAAAAAAATGATTACCTCCCAAAAAAATATATCACCCCCAAGTCTTTGCTAGGAAGACTCACAGGACTCAACATATGGTCAAACTCCAAGCTATGATTTATTACAGCAAAAGCGTACAGAGCAAAATCAGCAAATGAAAAAGGTACATGGGGCAAAGTCCAAAGGAAACCAGAAGCCAGTTTCCAAGAGTCCTCTCTCAGGTAGAGTCACAGAAGACACACCTAATTCCTCCAATGTTGAATTTGGACAACATGTGTGAAATATTGTCTATCTGTGAAGATTATTAGAGACTCGGTTCCCAAGGTTTTTTCTGGAAAACTGGTCATGTAGGTGATCCTTTGCCTAGTTCATACGAATATTCCAGATTCTCAGAAGGAAGGCAGGCATTCTGCATAATCCACATCATTTGTACAAACCATTTAGGCACAGAGAAGGCTCTCATTAGTTAGGAAATGGTGAGAACTCTCCCCAAAATCCAACTTTCCAGACACTAGCCAGAGGCCAACCTAGCAAGCAGGTCTTCCTAAGGATAGTAGTCACAGGTGTGTTATATTAATTCTTTTCTGCACACTGGTTTTCTGGAAAAAAAGGAAAAAACAGATTTGTACTGTTTACTAATTTCCATGGTGTAAGTACTCGTAAGGCCAATTTCAGCCTACTAACATGATGACACTTGAATGTAGAGTTGGGAAAAGATTCAAACAATTGGTTTTCCACAAGCCAGTATAAGCTGTCTCTAGCATACCATTGGAAATATCATTATTCATGACATACTTCCTAAGAGTATGTGCCTCCAATAAACTCTTCATCAATCATTGGGTTATATAAATATCTATCTATCTACATCCTTTTATAGTCAAAGTAAAAAGAGAAAATAAGTTAGAAATCTTAGGTGTTAGAGTTAACCCTTCAGTCTCCATGATTGAATTGATTGCCTTCCAACTAAACTGGCTGAAAGAGCTCTTCTCTTCCCAATAACCACAGATAGTAAAATTTTAAAGCCACAAGGGACCTTTAATTCACATCTAACATTTCATAAGTAAACAACCTAAGAACTTGAGAATATAAGTGATTTGCCAATACTCCCTATTAATTAGGGCCAACTAGCAGAAATAAGAATCTAGCTTCCATGAACACTCAAACCATCATTCCCAATAATTAAAAAATAAAACCCTAAAATAAGATTAATTCAACAATTTCAGATTCAAAGCCTTGGAGAATTTAATCTAATTCCTCAATCCCATCAGAAGAACTAAATGTGAATGAAGAAAATCAAAAGCTGCAGAGAAAAGGGGAAGTTGGTGTGATAAAAAGTGAACAAATTCCTCAACTTTTATAATAAAGAATTAAAACATAGTCTAAAGAAGACAAATCAGGAAGTATATGATTTCACATTTGGAAAGACAAAACCAGAGAAAACTAAGAACAGGAAGTAAGGAGGTGAACTGAGAGCAGAGGGAAAGAGAATTTTAATATTTCATTTTATCATCTTTTGTATTGTTTTAGTTTTATATAATACATAAATTTGCATTTTTATTTATTTATTTTTTAAATAGATCTTTATTGGAGTATAACTGATTCAAAATACTTTGTTAGTTTCTGTCACACAGCAAAGTGAATCAGCCATATGCATACACATGTCCCCATATCCCCTCCCTTGTGAGCCTCCCTCCCATCCTCCCTATCCCACCCCTCTAGGTCATCGCAAAGCACCGAACCCATCTCCCTGTGCTATGCGGCTGCTTCCCACTAGCTGTCTATTTTACATTTGGTAGTATATATATATATATGTCGATGTTACTCTCACTTCGTCCCAGCTTCTCCCTCCCACTGCATGTCCTCAAGTCCATTCTCTACATTGACGTCTTTATTCCTGTCCTGCCCCTAGGTTCTTCAGAACAATTTTTTTTTTGTAGATTCCATATATATGCATTAGCATACGGTATTTGTTTTTCTCTTTCTGACTTACTTCACTCTGTATGACAGACTCTAGGTCCATCCACCTCAGTACAAGTAAGTCAATTTTGTTTCTTTTAATGGCTGAGTAATATTCCATTGTATATATGTGCCACATCTTCTTTATCCATTCATCTGTCGATGGACATTTAGGTTGGTTTCATGTCCTGGCTATTGTAAATAGTGCTGCAATGAACATTGTGGTACATGTCTCTTTTTGAATTATGTTTTTCTCAGGGTATATGCCCAGTAGTGGGATTGCTGGGTCATATGGTAGATCTGTTTTTAGTTTTTTAAGGAACCTCCATACTGTTTTCCATAGTGGCTGTATCAATTTACATTCCCACCAACAGTGCAGGAGGGTTTACTTTTCACCATACCCTTTCCAGCATTTACTGTTTCTAGATTTTTTTGATAATGGCCATTTTGACAGGCCTGAGGTGATACCTCATTGTAGTTTTGAGTTGCATTTCTCTAATAATTAGTGATGTTGAGCATCCTTTCATGTGTTTGCTGGCAATCTGTATATCTTCTTTGGAGAAATGTCTGTTTAGGTCTTCTGCCCATTTTTGGATTGGGTGGTTTGTGTTTTTGATATTGAGCTGCATGAGTTGCTTGTATATTTTGGAGATTAATCCTTTGTCAGTTGCTTTGTTTGCAAATATTTTCTCCCATTCTGAGGGTTTTCTTTTCTTCTTGTTTATGGTTTCCTTTTCTGTGCTAAAGCTTTTAAGTTTAATTAAGTCCCTTTTGTTTTTATTTCCATTACTCTAGGAGATGGGTCAAAAAAGATCTTGCTATGATTTATGTCAAAGAATGTTTTTCCTATGTTTTCCTCTAAGAGTTTTAAAGTGTCTGGTCTTACATTTAAGTCTTTAATCCATTTGGAGCTGCATTTTTATCTTTTAATGATTGGACATATTTTTAAAAGACAATAAAAGACTGGGAATCCATATGTTAATAGTATTATGCCTGGGTTGTGTAATTGTTGGTGAAAGTGATATTTTTTCCTTTTTTGAATTTCTAAACTTTTCTACATAAACATTTATTATTTTATTACAAAAAAATAAAGTTGTTTGCAATTATTTTTGTTATGAATTTCAAAGAGTGAAGGAAAATTATATACAAATTGCTGCCTGTAAACTGAAAATACTAGTCTAAGCTAAGACCCCTTAAGCACTAAAAGCTCAGATTTTTATATCAAAAAGATATGGTCACAGTTAAGTCCAAGAAAGTGTGACTATTCTCCTAAATGTTACAACAAATATGTAACAGATACTTGATTAAGAGAGTTATTTGAAATTCAATCTAGAGTTACAAAGCCTCTCTCTCCATGCTCCCAGCTTGCAGTTTTTTCTAACACCCTGTCTCAATCATGGGTAGAGAAAGTCGTGGGAGGATGATGGTTTTAGGTGCACAAACAGCAATATTTAACACAATATGTTAATATGTTATCATACTGCACATGTATTTATTATAAAGATATAGGAATATTTTAAAAAATAAAGTAATGCATGATATGATCAGGATACATTATAAAGCAAATATTTTTTTGAGCCAGAAGTCTCACACAAGCATTCCAATATGTTAAAAGACTAGAATTAATCAAAAGCAGTTTTCACTTTTATATAAAGTCTTTCTGTTATATGCTGGTGTCCTACCTTATTAATAAGTTAATTTTCTTCCTTATTGGAAATATTCTCATAAAACTAGATATTTTAAATCTTAAGAATCTATTTTATAAAAATATGTAATTGGAAACTTAGCAAACCATTCTAAATAACTCAAAGATAAGATTCAAAGCACATTAAAGATAAAATATTATCTTAAGGAAAGAAAGCAAAGAAAAGCTGAAAAAGGGAGTTTGTATCTTCCATATGACTTTGGGTAAATTTCTAGTGACGCAGATTTGGTCTAGAGAACTTATTTTTTCACAGGTACAACGAATCAAGTTTGTGAATTTTATTTCTTACAGCCCTGTGTTACTTTTTTGGTTATTGAGGTTATTAGATTACAAATTCTAGAATTACCATGTCACTGCTAAGTGATACTCACTGCTTTGTCTTAAATTGTTCCAGCATAGGTTTCGATGACTCTGAGTATAACCAAACAAGGCTGGCCTCTGAAAAATTAGAAAGGCTGTTTGCATTAGTCCACATCTCAGACAAAATTTACATTCCCAGTTTTTATTTTAGAACCTCTAATCCACAGATAGTATATTTTATAGGTCAGAAGTAATGGGAAGTTGAGAGATGAACAAATGTACAGTTGTTGAAAAACAGGATACAAGTATATTCCAAATGCATACACTTAATATCTGAAAAAATTCAATTTATCCAACCATTCAATTTTTCATTCATTTCTTTATTTAACAAATATATATTGACAACTTATATAGTGTCATTTATTTATTCAACAAACATATATTGAAAACTTACATAGTGATTACTAAGTACCAGACAAGTCTCCACACACTTTAAAAGATGAAAATCCAACCTGGAATTACTAGGAAGATATTGGATAAAAATGCCCTGATGAGGAACTGAGGTTTTACTTAATTTTTGTTGGGGGACTGGATTCTGACCCCAGGATTTTCCAGCTACTAGCAAGCAGCTCCACAGTGAACGGCTTGAACTCCATGGAATCATGAAGCCAACATTATGTGGATTTTTCCTACTTCTATGACACCAGCTGGGCCAAATCTTGAACATTCACCAACCCAAGCTGTGGCTGAACTGGCATTTGGATTGTACGCAGCAACGAAAAGGCTGGTTCTCAGTAGGAACAAGGCTCTTAGCATGTGTCCTTTCTCCAGCCCTTCCATCCCCTTCCTTCCTTCTTCCTTCTTCCCGCTTTAGGTTAAAGTCCCTGAAAAACTCAGGCCCAGGAGCAGCTCTTTATGAAAAGAATCTTCCAAAAAAGATTGATTTGAATGGCAAAAGTTATGGAGACAGTGAGTTGATGAAAGAAAAATCCTAGTGAGACAGGATCTGCAATTTATTCACATCTTTGCAGGGCAAACTCTGGGAAGAGAAACACTTATGGTCTATAATCTTCTGGGGACCAGGACTAGGGCCCATGGGTGGAGTTTACAAGGAGATAGATTCTGATTCAATATAGGACTTTCTAAACTTCGGAGTTCCCTGAATTAAGAAATGATTCATAATTAGATTATGAATTGGAACACTTGCAAAGCAATGAGCTGGAATGTATGTAAGATGTCTACCAGATAATATGATTGTCTATTGTAAAACAAGTTTCTATATTAAGTTGATCACACCACTTAATTGATTCTAAAAGATCCTATCCAACTTCAGTGTTCAGTGATTTTTACCGGTTGTGTTCAGGGAAAGAAAACTGGCATATTCTTCTGAATCAGGCCTTGTTTTAGCATCTCTGGAGCCTGACATAGGAAGATGCAGGATAGAGCATCGTGTATTCACATATGTGCAATTTGAATGGAGGCCCCTGTACTAGCTATGCGATCTTGGACAAGATAACCAAAGCTTCTGGGCTTCTGTGCCTCACCCATGTGGAGTAATAGTGGGGCAGAGCTGCAATAATTTCTCTGAAACCCTCAGGGCCGTATGGTTTGGAATTCAGAATTTTCCAGATCTTATAATGGCAAATACTGCACTTTGTGTACATCATATAGCTCTGTTAGTAGGACCTGAGGCAGTACATGCTAATAAAACTTATTAATAATTCTTCATTAAAACATTTGACTATTCCCATGGATGTAAAGAAATAAAATAAATGAACCTATATCTTTATGGGTCATGTTTTGCCATCAGATGAATTTTTTTTTAATGGTTTCACATGTAAGGAATGGCAGAACTACACCTGCTGTGAGATCTAAGCCAGTTACACTCTGGAGAAAACCACAGTAGGTGCAGGAAGGCCACTCACCTTCCTGCTTTTTACCATTTTGGCCTTTAGGTAAATTTTAAGATTTACATATGTGACTTGGAGACAACTTGAAACCACAGTTTGGTTAGTAGCTCTATGTTGTAGAGAATGTGTTAAATAGCATCAAATTTCCTGATTTAGTTCAGGTGTACCACACATATGATGAACAGTGGTCACTCTCGGTGCACCCAAGGCCCTAGCTGCCAACTCACAGCTACTTCCTTCTTCACAGAATTGTTCTTGACCAAAAAAGAGCCACCTTGACCAAAAAAAGAGCCACCTTGACCAGGAGGCCATCTGCTGACCCTATCCCTGGGCTAAACCACAGTCAATAACTGATTAAGGGGGTACAAAATCTGGTCCCCTTGCCTCAAATTGACATCACCTCTGTGGTGCCATTCAAGCTCCTGGGCTCCGCATGGGATCAGGCTGAGGACATGGACCCACATTCTTGTCTGATGCCTTTTCCTGTCTTCAGCTTTCCTCACTGCCTTACATCATTCACCTGAGAGCACTCCCTCAATAAATCATGTGTACCTAATCCCCGTCTCTCGCTCTGCTTCTAGAGAACCCAACCTCAGGTAAGATTCAATGTAATTTGTGTTCTGTTCATGCACACACTGATTTAATTGTAAAGATCCTACAGCACTCACCTGTTGCACTACTAGAGCCGAGTGTAACAGAAAGGATCCCAGCTTCTGAGATCTGTCAGTCGAAATCTGTTAATCTAGTTACACAAGCTTTATGAGCCTTAATGTCCCTGTTAAGTATAATGATATGTACATTGCACGGGTATAAAAATAGAACTACCACGTGACCCAGCAACTCCACTGTTGGGTATATATCTGAAAAAAACAAGAACACTAATTCGAAAATATACATGCACCCCAATGTTCACAGCAGCATTATTTACAATTGCCAAGATATGGAAGCAACCTGTGTATACATATACACACACAATGGAATACTACTCAGCCATAAAACGGATGAAAGTTTTTTTTATTTGCAGCAACATGGATGGACTTGGAGGGCATTATGCTAAGTGAAATGTCAGACAGAGAAAGACAAATCTGCATGATATCATTTATATGTGGAACCTTTAAAATAAAACAAACCAGTGAATATAACAAAAAAGAAACAGACTCACAGATACAGGGAACAAACTAGTGGGGAGAGGGAAGAGGGAGGGGCAATATAGGGGTAGGGGATTAAGAGGTACAAACTATTGTGTATAAAATAAGCTACAAGGATATATTGTACAACAGTGTATAGTGTTTTATAACAATTATAAATGGAGTATAACCTTTAAAAATTGTGAATCACTATACTGTACACCTATAACTTACATAATATTTACCTAAACTGTACTTCAATTTTAAAATGTAAAAAGAACTTAAAATAAAGTGCCTTACAATAACTGACAAAGCAAGCACATAACACATGGACATTCCATGCCCCCATAAGAGTCACTGGTGGATTTGGACATTCTTAAGCTCTATACATATTTGCCAATCATCAACTTCTTTTCTGTGTACAGATAGAATATGGACCTGAAATGTAATGAAATGAGAGCCACAAGATCATTCTCTGTGGATGCTTCCTTATTGCTACATTGCCTCCATTTGGGATGGAAGTGCTTGGAGCCATTTGCCAGGGGCTTGGACCTTTCAGTCTATAAATGGTAATGGAATACATGAGTCCTCTTGTGATTTTCTGCCATTATCTTAAAGCCAAACACTAGCCATGTACCTGAAGAGCTCTAATCATTATAAAAGGAGGCTGACACAGACAGCCACACCACCACAGAAGAGACACAAAGCAGCTGTGTTTATTTGAGCTTTGTTCTACCAAGTCTCAGAATCTCAGCTGTAAGAACCTCAAGACAGAACTAACACTCATGTGGCCTTTTATCAACCCCACTCCAGGAGACCCCCTTTCCTGTTCATCCTTCTTGATGGGAAAGGAAAGAAATGTCAAGAATAAATGTCTGTATGAAAAGTACAGGAACTATTAAGGGAAAGACACTCAGTCACTCATATTTATTGATCGTATTTATTCTCAGAGTAATCCTGCAAGAGATATAAATAGCCTATATTTTTTGATGCATTAACTATAGCCCAGAAAGTTTTGGTAATTTTATCAAGTTATACACTAGTAACTGGAGGGATTACTATTTGGACCTAGATCTGTATGACTCAAGTGTCACACTGTCTATGGACACTTTCCATAAAGATTTTCAAGATATTGACTAAAGCTTCAAAAGTAGGCATTTAATATCTTTTTCTTTGAGTTAGTTTGAACCAGAATGTCAGGGAAATAGAGCCTCTGTAGTATGTGAGAGAGAAAAGAAAACATTCAAATTACCCTTATAATTATTTTCAGATTTTTATGAAGTATCAGCAATATGTAAATTATAATAAATGAATTTAATTAGTTAGATTTGATGTTGCTTGAATCACATGGAATCTTTTAGAGATAAATGATTGGTAGATCAATATATAGGTAACATAATACCTTTCAGAAACTAACTAGATACCCCCAAAATTTGCCAGCCACACATTATGATACTAATCAATTCCCCAACTTATGAAAACTGACACTGTATAAAATGAAGACTGAAATTTTTAGCATGATACAGAGAATCTGCATTTTGAAAACTGTGTAAATATAAAAAAGGTCTTCCTGTGGAGTTTAAGAGGTCAAGTGATCTCATAGAAAGTTGACAGTGACACAACACGATTTGTGGCTTTGCAGGACTGAGTAATTTGCTGAAATGTAAAAAGATGTCTACCTACATTGAGACGCTTGATTCCTAACTGTTGTGTCATCTGCCTCCTCTAATTTTCATTTTTGGTAAAAAGAAAAAATATAAACTTTCAAAATTCAAATCCCTCAGCTCTAACATCAAATAAGTATCCATGAAGTCATCTTTTAGCATGTCAGAATGGGAGAGAAATAGGGTAGGGAAATATGTCTGCTGCCATTTACACTTATTTCACAGAATTTCACTAAATGGAGATTTGATTGGATGGGCAGTTCCCAGTCCTGAATAAGGAAAACCAGAGAGATTCCTCATTAGCTTTCCAAGATGAAATAGTATCTTGTGAAATATAAAAAACGTACAACATATCCACTTTTGGGTATTGTGGATATTGTATGCATTTTACTCAGTCTGAAACAAATGTACAAGCGTTTTCCTTGGAGCTATTTTATATATATGTCATGCCTTCCTTTATTCTTAATGTTTCTTCTTATATCTTGCACCTGTGGACTTCTTCTTAAATATTTTTCTTCCAAATTTCATTGCTTTGCCTCTTTTTCTCTCCCTCTGAGGATTTTATGGGCTTACACCATAATCTCTCTTATTTAGGAGGCATTGGGCAAGTACTTGTTTGATTGACTTATTGTTGACCATTTTAACCCACTCTCCTGTCACCCTCTTATTTATCCTCCCAGCATTTGCTATGGGAGGGAAGAAACAGATAAGCAGTCAAATCACAGAGAAAGATGTACTAGAGCTAGATAGTATTCATATCATTGGCACTGCTGGACAGGAAGGAACAAGGGCAAATGACTCAACATGGGAAAGTTAAAATCAAGAGAGAACACATTCTTTCTTAAAATAATTAACAGCTCGTGTAAAGTGAAACTCAGCAATATTCATTAGACACTGTGGCAAACATTTTTTGACTCAATTAAATAAATCATCTCAGTAGTATAGTTCAGAAATGTTGCTCTTTTCCTAGATCTTTGAGATCAGTGGGCAAAAAACAGTCCTAACTTTGACTCTCATACTTTCTTCCCTCTCTTTGGTTTAGTAAGAAGGTTGCAAACTCAGTTGCAGTATCAAGTAACTAATGCTCGACAACTAAGTGCTGCTGTGGTATAAAACTGTTCCAGGAATGGAGTTTGTTTCATAATCACCAAAATTCTGCCTTCTATATGTTTTAGGCATAGTTGATTTCAGGAAAAATCACTATAAGCTGAATATTAAAAGATAAATAAAGTTTAACATTGAGATAAAAATTAAATTTTACCACAAAATTTTGAAGAAAGTAATATATTTATTTTATATATACAATATATCCCTGAAATATGGTAGCTACATTAAAGGACTATTTCAGGAAAAATATTTAATTGTGCTACTGTATTTCATGGTTTTCTCATAGACTACTTCATTCTGTCCTAACGTAGTTCATTTTCCATAGTAGAACTAAGACTCAGGGAAGTTGTCACCCCTGAGGCCTGTTGGTCAGGGATCACACCTGCTCTCACAGGTTGGAGAGAGACAACTGTGCACCTCTCTTCTCAACCTGAGCTCAGTGACTTCCCATCTGGAGCTTAAAATTAGTCACAGTGGATTTGGAAACACTACATGAAAATTGGCAAACTCTATAAATCAGGGCCTATTTTTGCTCTAAAGGGTTCTTGAGCTTTCACCAGCACACCACTGTATAGATGTCATAGCTGGTAATTGGGAAATAAAACTAATGTTTCTGATTTTTAATCCTGAGCTTTTATACAATCTCTCAGCTACTCAGTTGGGAGTGCTGTTCTTTTTTTTTAATAAAATAAAACCATCATCATTAAATGGCAATAAATATCTCCTGAGATCAAAAAGAGAGGTAAGTATGGCCATCATTAAAAAGTCTACAAATAACAAATGCTGGAGAGGGTGTGGAGAAAGGGAACCCTCCTACACTGCTGGTGGGAATGTAAGTTGGTACAGCCACTAGGGAAAATAGTATGCTGATACCTCAAAAAACTAACAATATAGTTGTCATATGATCCAGTAATCCCACTCCTGGGCATATATCCTAACAGAACTCTAATCCAAAAAGGTACATGCACCCCAACATTCATAGCAGCACTATTCACAATAGCCAAGACATGGAAACAACCTAAATGCCCATCGACAGATGAATGGATACAGAAGATGTGGTACATATATACAGTGAAATGCTACTCAGCCATAAAAAAGAAATAAATCCATTTGCAGCAACATGGATGGACCTAGAGATTATCATACTAAGTGAATTAAGTCAGAAAGAGAAAGACAAATATCATACGATATCATTTATATGTGGACTCTAAAATATGACACAAGTGAACTTATCTATGAAACAGAAACAGACTCACAGACATGGAGAACAGACTTGTGGTTGCCAAGGGGGAGAAGAAGTGCCAGTGAGTACAGAATATACCCTATTAATGTATAACATCTATAATTACAACCACTTTGAAGATGATAACCTTAAAATAATTCCACTGGAGAAACCCAGAACGTGAACACATCTTTAGATAAAACTAAAAGTGAAGAGTACAGTCAAACATAATGGAATTTAGAAAGTAAGAGAGGTTAAAGGGAATGCTTGTTTCCAGCAGAAAACCAGGTGGTGGTGAAAAAAAAAAAAAGTTGAATCCAGAAGGACAGTGTAAGAGCACTGATTGTATAAAATGATTAGAAAAATAAAGAAAAAATGTTATGAAGATATTAAGAAGCCTGCAGGGATTTGTCATGTCAAACTATAACATAAACCAATACCCTAGAATCCCTATACTTACAACCTGCATAGGCCTGAAGATATCTGGAATTGGTTAACTTTGTTGGTGTCATTCCTAGTGAACACTAAAAGATATTCGGAATGAATTTGTCCACCAGCTGCAGCTGCCCCTTCCTTTCATTTACTAATAGGAGAAGATTGAGAGAAATCTGCAGATGCATTAGGAAGGATTCATAATTAACTTGGGCTTGTATTTCTCTCTCGACTACCTTCACATGAACAAAAATGAGCTCCACTTCAAAAATTTGGAGAACAGAGCAAAAACATTTCCTGTCTTTCAGGAATTGTTATAAGGTTTACCCAGATATAAAGTATTCCAGTGGATAATAGATTTAGAATCCATTATGTCCAGGGGCTACAGCTTAAAATTGAAATTCTAGTAAATAGTCAAAAAGCGATCAAAAGATTATGTCAGTAACCAAGTGTTACATCTTCAGCCTTCTTTTTGGGTTCTCCTATGTTTTGTGTACTCATAATAGTAGAGATTCTAATTAGAAATACAGGATAACATCCTAGGCAGAGCGAATGTGAAGAAAGAGCCCATAGTGAATTGCTAGTAGATACGACTCAATATTATTTATGGTCTTGAAATCTGTAGTGAACCAAGAGTTGAACTTGTGTGTGTGTGCATGGGGGGGTGTGCAGGTGTGTGTGTATGCATCTAAACATCTTTGCTAAAGGACACTGAACAAATGTACAAGATGCCAAATAAATATGTCCAGAGAAAATTTTTGAGGCCAAGTCTCTGGGAAAATAACCAGGAAGGAAGCTTTGGATTGACTACAACAGACGTTTTCCCCTTCAAGTAAAGGGTTGAGAACATGAAGAGTAAGATCAAAGAGTAAACACTGGGAAACACAGCCTCTCTCCCAGCTTCTTGGCACCTGCCCCTCTCTATCTCATCAGGCACAAGCTGATCCAGCCAACAGTATCAAGCCCGAAGCCAATTACAGGCTCTACTGTGCATGGGGCAAAAGGATGCTAAAATGAATGAGTGATTATTATCAATGGGCTCCTAAGAGAAACAACAGCCAGGGTGCCAAATAAAAACGCTCCTTCAAGTTACTCACTTACTGTGCCTTTTTTTTTTTTTCTTGGTCCCCAAAGGAATTGCCAGCGAGTATTTTAACACTGATTTAGACTTTTCAGGGGTGAGGTTGGAGGGTAGTTGGCTTATAAAGACCCTGGGAGATACCTAGATGAGAAGTTACCAGAAATATGGCCTCAACTGACCTCAAGAGAGACAGAACAAGAAGCTTCTGAAAAATAACCTTCTGACCGCCAGTTACACTTTTTAAAGCAGGTGTGGGCCTCATACTTGCTTGTCAAGTGTCAGAAGAGATCCAAGACATTCAAAATCTGAGTCACTGTTGAATTCCCAAATAAAATATTCTGTGCTCCCAACAGTAAAGTCCTGCTAAGTTTATCCTTAGGGAGGCCTATGAGGAAGGGAATTGGCAGCTCATCACTCAAAACCCTAACCTCAGCATACTCTTCTGAGGTATATTTTCTAGGATTGTTCATCCATTTGCCTGAGAGCAATTAAATGTGATGCAAATGAAACACTGTTTAAGACCAAAAGAAAATATTCTAAAACAGATCTCACCCTCTTTCTTCTCATGCCAGGAACTAAGCGATGAAGAAATAAGAAAATATGAAAAGGAAGTCATATTTTGAGGGAAACTCCGACATTATGTGAGGCAAAGGTATAGATCACAAAGAAACACAGGTCAGCACCAGCAGGTGGAGCTGGTTAGAAAACTAGAAAACTGTTCACAGTCTCAGAAGATCTAGAATGTTAGTAAGCTGTAAGGGGGATGGGGAAAGGGGAGAGTGAGCCACACGCTCTAAGGTTCAGAGTGATTTTCCCCCTTTTAATCCTATGGAAAAAGTCCTCTTGTCTCAATGGACTTTTGCTTGTGAGCCCCCAGAAATCTGTGAGGATCTGGGTGTTGGAATGAAATGTGGTCACAGTGTTTGACCAATGAGAGGCAGGAGTTGGCAGAAAATTCCAGAATGTTGAAAATAGACAAGAACAGGCAGGGTAGAAAATGATTAGATTATGTTACGATGTTGCCAATATTTTTTCTTTCCTGTGGGTGTGTTTTGTGAAGAAAATCTGTAAATAAGGTACACTGAAGGAAGGGTGAATTAAGTCCAAAGGTAAACAGCTGGAGGTCAGAAGAGTAAACAGGAAAAATTGACTGGTGCAGAATAAATTTTTATAATATTCATTTTCTAATTATAACAGTAACATACACTTTACAAAATTTAGAAGTTGCAGTAAAGCACAAAGAGGAAAGGAAAAATTCCTCTTTTTACCATTACCCAGAGATAGCCACATTTCCCCCAGTATTTCAGTGTTTTTCTGTTCACTCTATATTCATTCTATACACTTATACTCAATATGCTGTTTTGTTACTTTCTTTTTGACTTAGAAAATTCAGCATAAACTTCATACTTTCCCCTATTGTGATGTTTAATCTTGGTTCAGTCTTATAAGTACCTACGCCTTGAAGTACCATTTAATGGGACAAATTTATAAGAGTAGAAAATCTTTAAACTTTTAAAGCTCATTACCAAATTGTACTACTTAATGGTAACATAAGTTTCCATTCTGAAGGGTCCTAATCAGCATTATTCTTTATAAAAACCTCAGCTAATTTGATTAATAAATTTTTAAAATATATTATCCTTTTAATTTTCAAAAAAATTTTTTCAATTAGGTGTCAATAAATTCTTCCAGGAAGCTTCTAAATTTTGATACATATCAAACTATTCTTTAAAATATGTTATCAAAATTCAGTATCATTTTTTAAGAGACTATTAACTAATTGCTTTATTAGTTGATCAGTTTAATGGTTGTACAACCAGCAACTATTATTTAGGGGATTTTATTTTTCCATAGAGAAGAAATTATTTCTCTATTACTTTATACTGTCACTGAAGCCATGCTTAGCTAGTTCCATTGGAAACAGAATAAGATTCCAAAACTCTTGAGAATCCACAAGCTATAGTTTTCTTAACCACCTCCACATTTCATCAAAACCTGCAGGCTCATTAGAAATCCCTACATAGATGTCTGACTCTATCAACCTGAAGCAAGTACCAGTTGGCCTGACCTTTCCACTAAATTGACTAACATGATTGGATCAATAAGTCCTTTCTTTCTTTATCTTTTTCCTTCCTTTTTTTTTTTTTTTCTGCTGAACATACTCCTTAATTCTAACCAAATTCTCCATCTATATAGCCAGTTTTGATTCCTGACAAAATCCTGCAAGGAATGCTGACTAGAATCCTATCCAGAATTCTTATCCAGAATCCTAAGAGTATATTTTCATATGTATATATACACATATGAAAATACGGAAGGTGTAAGAATTGTTCCTAGACCACTGTGTAGTAAGTAACACCGAGAATCAAATGCTGACAACTTGATTGAAATTGACATATAAAATTAATTTTTCATTTGTCAGGTTATACCACAGGATCAGCACAAATAAATCCTCACTGACTTATAACTTCTACATTTTCAATTATGGTACAAGTATTTCAAAATATATCTATAGGGCTTCCCTGGTGGCACAGTGGTTGAGAGTCCGCCTTCTGATGCAGAGGACACGGGCTCGTGCCCCGGTCCGGGAAGATCCCACATGCCGCGGAGCGGCTAGGCTCATGAGCCATGGCCACTGAGCCTGCACGTCCAGAGCCTGTGCTCCGCAACGGGAGCGGCCACAACAGTGAGAGGTCTGCGTACCGCAAAAAAAAAATAAAATAAAATAAAAATATATATATATATATATATAGTATTGGTATTGCAACCTGTTTAAAAAATAAATATCTTACTATTCAAAATAAACATTTAGCATTATTAGTATAAAATATATCTATACTGCACTCACATTGCCCTTGTTTATGCTCATGCATAGTACATGGAGAAATTATCCATTAGCTAAAATACTGTAGTTACTAATTTAGGATGTATACTCCCACATATTCTAGGTAATGGAGAGTTTCTATAAAATGTCTTGATGGTGAAATGTGTCAGTATGTAGTCTATTTCCATATGGTGCACTTAACTGAAGTTTTCAGAAAAATGACAAAGAAAGAAAAAAATTGAAGAATTGTCACCTGGTACCATCCTCAGACATTTGAACAGAAACAAAAATGTCATGTTAATAAAGATGGAATAATACAAGTGTTTTAATTATCAACCCATCCTTGCATACATTCATGAAACATATCAAACATATTATTACAATGCATCTGAAAATAATTGTCTGATTTATGATTGATCAATAAAGACATACATGCTCTGTGCATATCAAAATCTTTGGGACAATAACACTTATTATGGAAAAATACAAAACAATACAATATCTCGCACGCTGTATATTGTTAAAACTATATATCTCCTGCTTTTGGAAGAATCAGGCTCTGAATAGGTAGTACACATAATCATGATTGATGATTATTAATAATTATTGTGCTATGACAAGCAGTAGATACCAACCATTCTTACTACCTCACCCCTCTTTCTTCATCCACCCACCTGAACATTTCTTCCTTCTGTATTCACTATTTTAGTTAATGGTTTTACAATCTATAGATGAGATTTGCAGTATTTTGCTCAGCCAGAATCTGTTCTCCATTCTCTTGGAAACAGGACCCCAGCTTTTCTCTAAGGAGCCCTTCTCCACTGTTCTCATTCATAAGCTTCAATCAGAGAATGGATGTCCATGGGCACAGGGATGAGTTGTTTTTCAATCCCTCTCAGGGAGCTCTGAAAGAAACAATGACTCTGCCCTGATTTCTTCCTCTCCCTTCTGTCTTCTCTCCAAAGAGAATTCATATGATGATCAATTTCTGTCTTTTCTCCTTCCAGGATGCCTCATAAAATCAATCCTCCTCCTTCCAAAGTCCCCACCACCCACCACTATCTAGGCTCATACCATCTTTTCCCAAGACTATTGTGGTCACTTTCCAATCAGGTCCACTGCTCTCTAATTCATCCTTCACAATGCTGATAGTGGCATCCACCTAACCTCCAAGTCAGAGCAATACATTTTCCTTCTCTACATTTATCTGTGGATCCCTATGGTAAAAATAAATAAACAAACAAAAAATATAATGACAACAAAAAACCCCAGAATGTTTAGTCTGGTATTTAAAATCCTATTTTTTCCTCTTCTTTTCCCCTCTTTCCAGATTTTCTTTTTTCCCACTGACTCTGCTTATGCTGTGTGTCCCTGCTTACTATTCTCAGGGCATAGTATATAATTCCATATCCCTATGAAACTGCACATCTGGTCACTTTTGCCAGGAGATAATTTCACTCTCATCTCCACCTGTCCAACTTCTACATCAAGACACAGTTCAAAAATTTCTTTTTCTTCTCTGCCAGGACTTTTCTAATTGTGCCACCTAAAATTATTAAATTATGGCTCATCTCCTCTATTCTTCACACCACAATGATAATAAGTACCGTATTATGACTTGTGTTACATTTCCACTCAGTAAATGTTAAATTCCTTAAGAGCAGAGACTAGACCTTACACATGGTTTTCACTGTCCAGTAAAGAGAACTGTTTTATGCAAGACATTAATTAGCACAGTCACCATGGCCTGAATGTTTGCATAGATGAATGCATCATTAAAAAAACAAAGAGTAAAGACCCACAATAAAAGACTTAACAATGTCCCATAAAAGTACTGATGCATTTCCCTGGGGTTTGATAAGGTGGTTGAGAAAATGGCTTTATTTTAATAATGCAGGATGAAGATGACAGTGTTCAGACTATTTCCACACCATACTAACTAAAGCACAGAAGTGCTATTGTCCCATTATTTTATAAAGACAACTAAATCAGAGAATTCAAGAACCAAGTAAGAACTGAAACAGTTGACTCAGCCATCCATATCATGCTCCTGGAACAGTGATTATGCGAATAATCTTTTTAAAGAGGAATGACCACATTCCATTTCTCTCTGCACTGCTTTTACCTCAAGTGACTTTCCTTTCCATCACTAACATTTTCACGTGGCTATTCCTCAACAAGCCCAGGAGAAGCTCTTACTTCACCTGTGATAAAGGAAGTCTTTTCTGTGCTTTAAGCACACACCTATAAGCCAGTGATTTACCCTGTGCTTGAAAAGAATGGAAGATTGTAAAACAATGAGTATCCTGCCACCAGAAGAAGTCAGAGCAGCCCTTCCCAGAAAACCAGTGAGAATCAGCAGAAAAGTGGCCATACGGTTAACGACTCCTTGTGGTCTGCGACTCAACTGAGCTATCTGAACTTAACCTTAATAGGCATTGTGTGTCAAGACAGCTCGGAAAACCACAAATAGATCTGGGATTCCCCAATTTACCAGCACCAAAGCACTCTACAAGCCCCCAATCCAGAACCAACAAGTCAAAAACCTGAACCAACCAGTCTCTGTCCCTTGTGAAATCTTAACCCTCTGTTAAGTCACACCTTTGCCTTGGTTGGGGTGATGGTATTCTCAGGGACCATTTCCCTGTGCTTGTACCCATTTACAAGCCAATTCACAATTTTCTCTTACTTTTTCTCTGACACTCTGATGACTCATGCCACAGAATCTCACTCCTGTTTGTTGGATAAACTTTCCCTGCTTTGGCCAGTAGTAAACTCAGTTTAACATCCCCAGTCTTTATTCTGCTTTTATCACCATGTCATTGTCCAAAGGGCTATAAGTTGTCACAACTATTTCAATTCAGGCTGACAGAGTAGTCCACGCCTCTTAGTTGTACAGATAACTCAGAGTTTTGGTACAGAGGTTAGTTGTAGCCACTTGGGCTGAGCAAGGTGTGCATGCACCCTTGATTAGCAGCAGGATGAAGTATGTCATAGTCAGTTGTTGAAATTATTGGCAACAGTCACAGTTCAAATGTGGCTGAAATTTGCAACAAACTCCGCAGCCCCAATGCCTCTATTCACTCTAGTATGAGTCCTCTTATTCATTTAACCAGTTAGAACCAGACAATTGGATCAATAAGGCACTAAACAATACACTTTCTGGTATTTATCAACATTTGAAGAGAGAACCCTTTAGAAACATTGGAAGCATCACCTTAATTTTGTTTTAATTAAACTGTTACGA
The DNA here is from genome assembly GCF_059928025.1 of Delphinapterus leucas. Lineage (NCBI taxonomy): Eukaryota > Metazoa > Chordata > Mammalia > Artiodactyla > Monodontidae > Delphinapterus > Delphinapterus leucas. Next base: position 53,323,578 of record NC_143143.1, read on the forward strand.
TTGTAAGCTACCAAAAGTGTGTCACACTATCCACAAATCTTTGTCCAAAGAATACTTTGGTGCATATTTATGAATGTAAAGAGTCACCATTTTACCAGGAAACTATTATCTTAATATACTTTTTCTCTCTGTACACATGATATATAAGGAATGACGAAAACATGATATTGAAGACATCTGAGTCATAGGTTTAACGTCTACATTTAAAAAGTGGCAATTTAAGAAACAAAATTACAGCTGTTGGCTTTATAGACCTGAATTACTGGCATTTCTAATACAATAGTTATTACAGGACTATGAGATCATGAAGTATGAAACATTCACACTGGGTCAATGGAAAGGTATTAATTAATATAATCTTATAAAATTATTATTATTATTAACTATACTAATAATGAATGATATGAAGTACATTTAACGTACAGTTCTATCATCGGACTTATTTTCTATTATATATATTGTTATATGGTATACATTATACATTTCCATAGCAATTTTAAGCTGTAAAAGTTTGATTTTGTTGTCTTTTTTCATATGACAGATTTAGACTGGTAACAAAAATAACAAAAAATTTCCTACTTAACAGAATTGTAATTAGTTACACATTTTATTAATCACTCCATACTAAGTACAGAAATAAAATTATTTTCAAGCATTGTAATCTGTAAATGCAACCTTTCCTTGGCTACAGATCAAAATTAAACACAACTTTTAGAAGAAAAAGGAAAATAGTGAGATAACTTTTTTGAAGTATAACAGCATGAAGACTAGAAATCCATTCCAGTTATTTTATATATATATATATATATTTTTTTTGGTAAATTTGGTTTATAGTGCATGTAGAAATATAGACAATCTAAATCAAAAACAAATATAAAAATTGTTTTATTCCATTCCCTCTTTTTAATGGTTCAGGAAACAGAGCGAATGACACACAGGAGAATGCATAGGCCCAGAGCATGTGTCCCCTGACAGAAATCTTTATTGAATACTAAACTTCTAATCAAAATCATTTAAGTTAAATGTACTTTGACAGGAACAACATTAAAGAGATAGTAACACTAGGAAAACCCCTTGTTCTGTTATTTTTTAAATAAAATTTAGATTTGAACAATATACAAAGTTGTGTCTGAAAAAGAATTTTAAAAAAAAAGTTGTCTGCTAATTTTGTCTCTCATCAATTTTCTAAATTCTAAGCTTTGCTTCCACTACTTTTTTTCAAATATTCTTCATGATTTCTGCAATTTCTTGGCATTTCATAGATCGTATTTAAAATGCTTTATAAATATTTGGGTGGCAGTGGGGCAAGAGCAAAAGGGAAATAGCATTGGATCAAAATGTTGCCCTGCTATTTGAGGGGGGGTCATTTATTGTAAAATATAAATTCTCTCATCTAAGTAAATATCTTGAAAAAGATCTATATCAATGAGAGTAGAAAAGCTCTATATCAGCATTATTTAACAGAAATATAATGTGAGCCAAATATGTAATTTTAAATGTTTGCATGGTCACATTAAAAAAAGTAACAAGAAACATATAAAATTAACTTTAATGCTATATTTAACTTAAACCAATACAGCCAACGTGCTATCATTCCACCATGTAATCAATATAAAATTGTTAAAGAGATATTATACATTTTTTTTGGGCGGGGGGGGTTCGCGGGCCTCTCACTATTGTGGCCTCTCCCCTTGCGGAGCACAGGCTCCAGGCGCGCAGACTCAGCGGCCATGGCTCACGGGCCCCGCCGCTCCGCTGCATATGGGATCTTCCAGGACCGGGGCATGAACCCGCGTCCACTGCATCGGCAGGCGGACTCTCAACCACTGCGCCACCAGGGAAGCCCTACATTATTTTTTATATTAAGTATTTGAAATCCAGCATGTATTGATATTTTATGCCCACAGAACATTTCAACTCATGCTAGCCACCTTCCAAGAGTTCAATAGCCCCATATGGCTCGTGGCACCTATATTAGACAACATAGCTCTGGATGATTAACTGTGATAAATCATGATCTTGCCAGGACTCCAGTACCACTTTAGAGCTGGTCAAGACACTTGTGATACCACAACAGGCCACCGAAGCACAGTGACCTTCCCCTCACCATTGATCTTAGGTGGGTGGGTGAAAAACATTTACTTCTTAATATTCATCAACAAGTTGTTATGTAGAAATAAAATGGCAAAAACTAAAATTAGAGAAATTAGGCATTTACTGTACAGATCTAGGTTGAATTTCCTTTACCTGGCCCCAGCCAGAAAACTTTTCCTGAGAGACTTTTCTCAGCACTTGCTCCCAAATTCCATCTGCCCTCTGTTTACTCTCTCCTGATGGACTATTCCAGTATCTCCAGCCCCCAGCAAATAACTATGTCTTGATAGATTCCTGTGTCTGTTACACTAATCTGTGTTAATCTCTAAATAGGAGTGGAAGAGATAGAACTTGGTGTCCTTTCAATGAAGATAAATTTCATTCTAGACATGTATTGTTCTTACTCTGCTTACAATTAATTGGCAGGAATACTGAGTGTTCAGGAGAATCTTCTATATCAAGTTCTCTATTCCATCATGGAAGGCTTATTCAACCTCTTGATATAGTCTTATTTAGTGAAGAGTAAAACTTACTTCTTAAAACGTTAAAATTTACCAACTGTTAAAGTATTCTTTTACTATTCAAAATGATATCTCATGGGTGCTGCAAAGATGTTAGTAATTATCATTGATTATCAATGTTACATTATTCTATGGAAAAACTAAGGGCATAAATATGATTTTTCAAAGAGACACAACATGCTATTCATGTCTTCATCTGAAGGACAAATATAGAGAAGGAAGTAAATCTGTTTATGTATTTTTTGTGCAAATATTCAACTTTTAAAAAAGTTTTTATTGGAGTATAGTTGACTTACAGTGTTGTGTTAGTTTCAGGTGTACAGCAAAGTGAATCAGATAGATAAATATATATGTATATACACACACATATATATACCCATTCTTTTTCAGATTCTTTTTCCATATAGGTTATTACAGAACATTGAGTAGAGTTCCCTGTGCTATACAGTAGGTATATCTATTCTATATATAGTAGTGTGCATAGGTTAATCCCAGTCTCCCAATTTATCACTTCCCCCCCACGTTTCCCCTTTGGTAACCATAAGTTTGATTTTGAGATCTGTGAGTCTGTTTCTGTTTTGTAAGTAAGTTCATTTGTATCATTTTTAATTAGATTCCACATATAAGTGATATCATATGATATTTGTCTTTCTCTGTCTGACTTACTTCACTTAACATGATAATGTCTATGTCTATCCATGTTGCTGCAAATGGCATTATTTTGTTCTTTTTTATGGAAATCTGTTTAAATATATGAATGTTTGTCATTGGCATGTCCATCTGGGAGTCATCAATGATGAGTTTTCAGGGTACAGAGATGTACTCAAAAGAGTACTTATAAATATAAGTCAATCAGTGTTAGTTTAGTCAAGTTACTTAAGCTCTTTCATCCTCCATTTCCTTATCTGTGAACTTAGGAAAAGAATAATGCCTAACTCACAGGACTATAGTGGAGGCTAAGTTAGATAAGGCATAGATCATGCTTAGCAAGGGGATGGACACCTGGTAAATGCTTGAGAAATGGTAACTCTGCATATAAACTTGTTTGATTTTTTAAAAATGAGGTAAAAGGTGGAGTAGAATAATGATAGATAATGTATCTGTTCTCGTCTAAAGTTGGAAAAAATGTGAATCATGCTGATGACTGTTCATTTTACCAGAATTTAACACAATTTGAGACATATTGTCACTCTAAAAGGAGATTATGATTCTATTTCCTGCCAAGTCATTGGGTATAGATAGGTGACTTGGTGGCCCTTATTCTTTGAAATACCCTCGTTTACTGTCCAAGGCATCTCTGGTCCTTTTCTGTCTAGAGACATCTATGCTGACAGAGGGAGAAGGTTAGAGAACAGAATGTGGAGTCAGGCTCAATGACTGATGCCCTATCCCTGTCACTAACTCTCAGAATCACCTTCAAACATCATTGGGATCTGGAGACTTCAAACTTCATCCATCTTTTACACTCTTTAGAACCTAGACAGTAGCTCAAAGGCTTGGCAACCTAAGGTGAGCATTGTTTGAAGAACTGTATCAAAGTATGCATGTTTTTATCAGATGATCCTCTAATGATTATAGTAATGACCTCACTGTAATGAACATTTGGGAGGAAAGGTTAGGTGAATTATAGGCAACTTATGTGAGTTTCTTCTCACTGGGCCAGGAACCTAAGCTATCTGCTCACAGAGTTGGATCTAGTCTCTATCCCTTTGTATCTGTTTCAACAAATAAAGAATAGTCACAGCCCACTGATTTATTTGTTCTCTTAAGTAAGTTTTAAAAGCACCCACCTTCTTAAGTACATCATTAGTTTTCTTAGGAAGACCTTTTCTTGCATATAACACAGTAGTAACCTATAAGTCAATCTAATACAAGTGATTACATTCGCAAAATTATTGGAAAGCAGATACATTTCTAAACTCATTTAGCAGCTTGACCTATTCATGGCTATAACTACCAGTGTCAAGGCAATATGGTCTCTCTGGCAAAAATTAATTGGAGTCAGACACTCTGGTGCTAGATTCCCACTTTAAATTTAGTGAGCTTCAGTTTCCCCCATATGTAACCATGATTAATCTTTCCTTCTCCATGTACCATATATAATTGTTAGGAGAGCCACATGAGAAATCGTTATGCACCCTACAGATAGAAAACAATAATTTTATTTTTTCACAATTTGAGCTTATTTTTTTACATTTTATTTAATCACAACATGGCGTCTCTTTGGATAAATGAACAAAGATTCATATAAAAATATGAATTTCTGATTTCAAAGTGGGGGGTTAATGAGGTCACTTAAAAATAATATTCCCTTTTTAAAAATTTTGTCCTTTTCTTTCAAATATCTTGCGTGTATTGTCCCAATTTCCTTCACAAGGAAATTACCCTTTGGAAGTAGGTAGTGCAAACATTATTATTTTCATTCTTCAGATGTTGAAACTGAAGCAAAGCAAGCAATTTAATCAGCTTATTTTTCCACTAAACAGCAATGACAACAACAAAATCAGCCTTGCAAGAAATTTCCACTCCAACACTTATTTTCTGCTTTCATAATTTTTCCAGGGTCAGATTCTTATAGCAATTTTCTAAGTTCATAATTACCTTAGTTGCATGCACAATTTGGGTAGTTAAGTAATTACTTGATTTGCACATGCAAATACTGCAATCATTGGCATATAAAAATAATGGCCTTTAAACATTTAGGCCCAATGGAGGACAAATGGTCAGGAAAATTAAGATTCCTGTGATTCCCAAAAGGGATAACTATGAACAGAAAACATTATAAGCCATTCTCAGCTGTTTAGAGAATCAGATCTCTTCTTTAACCTAGAGAAAAGAAGCAACATGGTGGTGTTCTAATTTCAAACTCCTCCTCTCTATTCAAAGAAGATTTCCAAGTACCAATAGACTATTTGGAACTATGAAAAGTCTGAGCTTAGATCAGAACACTTGAGTGTAAAATACAGTTTCCCCATTGGAGGGGTTGGGGAGATTTGGACAAATCACTTAATCCCTAAACCTTCTAATGCTAATCTCTAAAATGTGGATAATAATATCAACCTTATAGGGTTGAAAAGAGGAATAAATGAGATAAATTACATAAAAGTATTCTGTAAACTCTGAAACCCTGTATAAATAAAACAGATTTTTCACTAGCCCAATAAATTCATGAGAATTGTGGGCTTGCTACAGTTTTTAAGGGATATTTAAAGGAAAACTGTTTTACATATGAAGCTGAAGATAGCACATTAGCTGAAAATGTAGCCAGAGAAATGTATGTGAATATTGTTCAGAACTGTCTAAACTAAAGTTGTAAGGCATCAGAAAATGTTTCTTTTATTAGAGACTTTGCATTATTTTATGGAGGATAATTATCAGAAATATTTACCAACTTTTGATATGGTCAACTTATGAGAGGGATGAAAAATGAACTGTGGTACAGGCTGAAAGATTTTGCAAGAGATGTGATTTTAGAATCATCACACTTCATCCAAATTTGCTCACAAAGAAAAACCACATTGATGAAAATGTGTGGCCTCTCATTTCCAACATCCTCCTTCTAACTCAGAAGCAGCGTGATTCCATGGCAAAGGAGTGGCTTTGGAGACAGGGAGATATTATTATGCTCTTGTCCCATAACTAGATGGGTGCATGCATGGATCTGGCAAGATACTAACACTTAACCTCTTAAACTCTTTAGTTGGCAAATATCTAAAACATTCTCAAATCCCTAAAGTGCAGCACAGAGGAAGGTCACAGACAGCCTGATCAGGATTCTAACCATATCACTGAGACCCAGTTACTTTCTGTCTCTCAGATACATCCAGATGGCCACACCTTGTGGAAGGATGGCAGAAGTAACTCCAGCCTATTCTTCTTGACTTGAGGATGGAGGGAAAGAACAACTGTGTCTTTTCTACTTTCCATAAAAATGTGTACTTTATTTCATTGGTGCTGATCGGTCCAAACGTAATCACAACAACCAGGGCATCTGAAGGACTCTGACCGTAACAGAAGACTTATGCAAAATTTTGGCAGAGGGATGGTATCCCCAGAGGAATTCTGCATGTGCTTTTCCAGAACTCCAGGAAACAGACACTGGTGGAGAAACAATAGATACCTACAACAATCGATTTGGGGATAAACCTAGCTGAGGGCGTGATAGCAAGTAGGAGGGCTTCTTTGATGACTTTTCCAAGGTTTGTGGTTCCAAAGTTCTCATCTTCACTTTTATCACCTACTCACAAGGAGAATCTGCATTCATCAAATGTTTCCCCTCATCCGGGGGCCACAGACACATCCTATTCCAAAGGAAAATTACACAGTTCCCTGGAATGTGTGAGACACATTTAAAGATAAAGCGATTTGGGGTCATATCCCACACCTTTCACTTGGTGACTGCATGCCTTTGTGGAAATTGCTGACCTCTTTTTGCCTTAAGAATCTTCACAGTGAAACAGGAATAATAACACCTGTTCTGAGGGTCATGGTAAGGTCTGGAGACACATATGAGAAGATCGTGCAACAGTTTTGCTGCATAGTGGGTGCTCAATAAATGAACATGATCATTCTGCACAGTTTCGTCCAGGTCTTATGATCTATTTCTTGGGTTTTCCTCTCCTGTCCTCACCACCCCACCCCATCCAAATGTCAATATTCGAAGTGGCCCTCATCTGGCTTTCTAGATTTGCCAGAAGTCAGTGGTCCAAATGGAGCTAGAGGCACAGCACACTAGTTTGTGAACCACTGTATGGGGCATCACTGCAAAGACCAAGAAAAGAAGAGTTGCCATTATAGAACAAATCCTTGTCACTCTTGCTGTTGCAAATTCTCTAAAGTGCTGAAATGCACATGCAAAATTCAGAGAAAGAACCAAATTCAAGGGTTTATGAAATGAGAGCTCTGTAGGGAATTTGGCCCAATAAAAACTAGCTGTTCCTTATTTATCAGCAAATGACCAGCTGCAGCAGGTCGGCCTGAAACCTCTTGCTACTTGACCTCATCAGCAACCACCCCGTAATAAGTTACCATCGCTTAATTAGACAAGGGAGTTTTCAAATGTAATCTCTTTGCACTCAGCAGGCCCTGGGTCAAACAGAATCTGACTAACCTACAGCTTGTGTTTACACAGCTTCCAGCAGTTCAAAAAGCCAAGGGAAGATCAGAAGCTTATCTTCCAGCCAACAGGGGAGGGAGGGTAGGTGGAATTTGACAGAAGGTTGTAATCATCCACATTGGGGGATGAGGGGAAAGCCTGCTCATCTGTTTGTAAGCGTGTTAGGACAAGATGTTACATTTCTAGAAACCCGGATGCAGAAAAAGGTGGGCAGATGCCATTCTTGTTTAATTAAGAAGGAAAGTAAAAATCTAATGTAAGTCCAGCTCTGTTGGCTGGGCCTCCTCTCTGGGGAAGGAAGGGTGGATGTGCGGAGGCTGGAGGAGAGGCTGCACACGGTGGGATGTGCTGGCCGGCACGTGGCAGCTGTGCCTGGTGAATCCTATTCTAGCTCATGGCCCCGTGTCCCAGCCCTTCTGGAAAATTACCTCCAAATAACAGATCACGAAAGAGCAACTCCAACAAGCCCTATAATTTAGTCCCAAGAGGAAATTCTTCATTCATCAAGTGTCCAGGAGGCTAAATTAGTTCTCTACCCACGTGGGCCCTGGTTGGCAATTTCATGTGAGGGTGAGCCCTACCTTGGGGAGGAGTCCAGCCAGAGTGATGGCAGCCAAGGCCAGCCTGGTGCCCAGCTAGGTCAGATCACATTTTGTGCCACAGATTGGGTAAAGTTCCTGGGGAATATCTCTGGGACTCAGTCCCTCTCAGAATTTTTTTTTTTTTTCAGATGCACATTTTGGGGTGTTTGTGGGGGAAGAGCAAATCTACCTCATCTCAGTCTGAGGTTTCACTGGAGTGTTCTTCACCGGAAGGCAGATCATACTTTCCCGAAGTGCAAGCTGAGATCAAAGCCAAAGAAAACCTTTGAGAGAATGCTTCAGTTTCATTCTCAGTTGTTAAACTGATATACAAAATAATTACAAATACACAATTTCTTTTTCTTATTTGTTGTTTTGTTTTTGATTCTGCTTTTGTTCTGTGAATCATCACAGCCTGGAGTCCAGATCCACTGTTAGTGCCCATTAAAAACAGAACAAAACACCTTAGAAGACATTTAGAAGATGGGTATGTTTGAGAGGACATCTCTTTTCCTTCGGCCAAATCTTTATTTTTATGGATGTTGTTGCTTCTTTGTGTTTTTTTTTTTTTTTTTTTAATTGAGAGGTAGCTGAATTCCTCAGCTGTGCTGAACGGTTCCAGAAGTCTATAAATAAACCAGAAGTTTTCTTTATGCCAAATCAACAGGTTGCCTAAAACAAGTTACTTTTTTACATTCCCTCCATTTTAAGAATGACGTTGCTAAATTTGAACAACATTCTGAAGTTAAAAATCTTGTTTCTCTTCTTAGAAATCTGATTCACTGCCTCCATCTAGGAATCTGAATAAAAAGACTTGCCTCTCCTCCTGCTATCTTTGCAGTAATCTCAAAAATGCTGGCCTCATTTGTATTTGCAAGACTTCTTTATGCTTAGATTTTATGAGTAACTACTCTCTATATAAAATCAAGCCTGCTTTGTGAATTCACTAAGCATTACTGGCAGGTTTGAAAAGAAGGTTTACTAATTCGGGGAGAAAATGATTCTGCAGAAATAGAACATATTACACAAAGAGTAAAACAACAGTTCAAAAGCAAAATTAGATTTAAAGTACTACATTTTATATATATCACTAAGTTCAAATAGGACTATGCAAATAGAGTTGGTTGATTTGTACAACTTTGTCAACCTTTTTTATTTCCTGTTTTCTGTTCCCAGGTGCCCATAAAGACTGATGCTGGTGTTACACCCCTAAATTTGAACTCACAGAATGTAAAAATGGGTCAGCTACTCCAAGTACAGAATTCTCTGCTCTAAAACAAAACAAAACAAAAATCTCACTAAAAAAAATACTTTAAGTTACACTGAAGAAATCACTTAAAAAGATTGGAATGCATTTTTTATCAGTTGGGAAGACTAATAAAAATAGTTGACATATACACCTTCATTCAAGGTGTTCATGTCAAATGAGGCATTTCTGTAATTGAAGACTTACCTGCCTTCTTAATTGCATTTTTTTTTTCCCTTGGGGAGAGTGGGCAAGAAGAGGACTCAGAACTCACTACTAACCATGCATGTTCAGAGCAGAGGAGAAGATAAAACTGAATTCATTGCTTAATCACCTGGGTGTCCCGAGCTTAAGATGTATTTGACAATTTGCCATTTAGATGGCAACCAGAGGCAGGGCTATTGGTTAAGTCTGTGGGATAAGCCAAGAATCAGAAGATTTACAATTTTGCATTCATTAAAAGTCAGATACAAATATTAGAGCATAACCCCGAGTGTTCTTGATCCACATCTGTAGAGACTGTAAATCCCAGGCAGACAAGGCCAGGGACACAGCAGAGAAACAGATCCTGAGTATGTCAACGGGAGGGTGAAAGTCGGGAGAAGGCCAAAGTCTCTGTCCTCCTCTGACCAGTGCATCACCCGTTTCTCAAGTTGGACATTTGACATTGAGCAAAATCTCTACACATTTTAATTTTCAGGCACGAGGTCTCCTCTAAGAAAAAGCTCATCAGCTTGTGATGAAATGAAATATGTTGAAGCAGGACATCTTCCAGCTACTAAGAGAAACTTGTGGATATGGAAGCAAGTCAAGCTGTCTCAATATTATTTTGCAACTGATACTTTCATTCATTTCATATATAATCACTGGGGGTATATTGTATATCCAGGAACTGTTCTATGTGCTGATAACATGCTAGAGAATAAGGCAGATAAAATACCTGGGGTTTTTCTTTAAAATACCTGGGGATTTTCTTTAAGTGGACTGGAGTGTTTTCAAGGATGGTGGGGAATAGAAAGTAAACAAGAAAATAAATAAGTCAACAAGATCAAATCACATAAGGAACATAGTGATGGCCAGAAATTGACTCGACGATTATTACAGATGGATGCTCATGGAGGACCTTTCTTGGGAGATGACACTGGAGCTAAAACCTGAATGACAAGAAGGTGTGAACCATGTGAAGACCTGGGGGTAAGAGTGTAGGGAGAGGAAACAGCAAGTGTAAAGGCTGAAAGGCAGGAATGAGCTTGTTCTCTTCTGGGAATGTGGAGTGGGCTCGTGTGGCTCCTGCTTTGTGAGGAAGGAGAAGTGATACCAGAGGCAAGCAAGGGCTAGAGCATGCAGAGCCCCAAGAGACTATGGAATGGCTTGGCTTTTTTTTTAATGCCATGATGAAGTGCTGGAGGGTTTTAACTTGGGCAATAGCATGATATGATTTAGAATTTTGAAAAATCACTCAGGCTACTCTGACAGAGTATATTAAAGGGAGACATGGTGAAGAAACAAAGTTGTCACAGTGGTCGAGACAAGCAAAACTGGTGCTTATACAGGAGCCATGGCAGTGAAAACATGAGTCAATGCTTGCAGGATAGATTTTATTTTAGTAACAAGGGTAACTTTTTGTTGAGAAGCAGGATGTCACACATGAAGGGAAGGGTCATTCAAAGATTTCTGTTTTGAGAAGGACTATTTGCTTCTTTCTACCTAATGAATTCTGCCTATTCCACCCACTGACAGAAGAAAAGCTAACAAAATTCATTCATGGGGTCTTCTCTTAGTGCTTACCAGTCTATAATTCAACAGAATTTCACATCCTATGATATATTTCAAATAAAAATGGTATGTTTCTTTTAGGACAATAAAAGACTGTGATATATGTGTCTGTTTAAAATTTTCAAATAAAAGCTTGGCAGTCATCACAAGACACAAGCAATTTCATTTCCCAATACATTCCTTTAAATGACATTCTGTTGAATAGGAAGAAAACCAAAATGATGATCACTCTCGCCATAAATTGTGGAAATAAGAAAATGATTTTCATGCAGAGCTGATCAGCATTGGGCACAGAGGACGGAGATGCCATGAGAACCACCAGCATGAAGGAAGCACACACAGAGCCTGGGTCCACAGGTCCCTGAGGCATCTTGACCCTCATGGAGCTTGTGGATGGGCAGGTGCTCTGCCACCTTTTGAACCAGATGATGTTTCCAAATGCTTCATTTGTTGCCTGGTCATGTGGCAAGCTCTCGAGAACAGTGCTCTCTAGCAGAGACAACAATGTGAACCACGTATGTACATTTACGTTTTCCAGTAATCAACAAAAGTTTAAGTGAAATTAATTTTACTAAAATATAATATTTAACCCAATGTTTCCAAAATACTATTATCTCAACATGTGATCAACATGAAAATTATTAATGTCATACTTTACCTTTTTTTAATACTAAAACTTTGAAGTTTGATGTATAGTCGTCTCAGTTGGTCTGGTCACATTTCAAGTGTTCACCAGCAACAGATGCCTAATGACTACTGCATTAGACATCAGAGCTCAAGAATACGTATATAAAATTTCCCGTCAGCAACAATATGTTCTCAAATATCCAAAAAGAAAATAACTGATGTCACCTCATAAACATGACCCATTGGTAGCCCATAAAGAGGAGCTAGTAATTGCCCAAAGATCTGTGACAATGTAGCATAAGAATGGCAACTTTGACCTTTGAGAAAATATGATCACATTTTAATAACTCATGGCTTCATTTGGACTGTTTTTTGAGGGTTCAATGTGTTGCTTTATTACACTTGAAACCAAAAGGATACACACACACACACAAAAGAAAAGTTGAAAGCTGATTTTTTTATTCCAATTTTTTAAAAAAGGATGAAACTGCAAAGGAACAATAAAATTATCCCTAAAATATTTGTCAGAGCTCCTGAAATGTCTATATCTGGACTGACTTACGTTTTCATGTTTAAATAATTATAACCGGACCATCTCAAGGAGGAGAATCTGTATGACAAGATTACAGCTGGGTGCCAAGGAATGTATTTTGGCATCGCCAGGCTGCAGATAAGAGAATCATAGCCAGGAGGGCGAAATGATCCCTTTGGCACCACAGTAAGGGCAGATGTGGCAGACAACTGAAAGAGCACTTGCCTCCTGACCCCCAGGCTCTGCATTAGCATCATCAGCATTATCGATACCTTGCCTGTCCTGGGATGCATGTGATGACCCAAGTCTTTGCAAGCCGAGAGGTTTTGTGAACCTCTCATGCAATGTGACATGAACTGATGATACCAGTTTAAGGATTTTTCCAAAGTCAACTTAAACACCATTTTTACACCTATAATTTCTTGAAACTGCATTAACTCTGGCCAATTATGGATAGATTTAAGTAAGGAGAACTTTCTGAACTAACTCACCCTGAAAAGACAGAGAGAAGTGTGTCACAGGGATAGAAACATCCTCAGAGTGGAGGGATAATCCATGGATCTTTCTGACAACAAATCAGAACTTCTAGCTTAGAGAAAGTCTTCTCCTCCTACAATGTGACCAGTGAAAATGTATTTTCTAGGAACACAGCTGAAGACTTCACTATTTTTGAGAGCCTGAAAGCCTCTTATAGGGCAATCAAGAACTGACAATAAGTCAGAAACAAATTTTTGGCATCCCTAGAATGGCAGGTAAATATACGAATAGCAAGAACATAAAGATTTTTCTCAACCAAACCAATGTTTTAGTAAATGAATGAATCAGTGAATCAATGAATGAATAGACACATACACACACACATACTAGCATTTAGAGTTAGTCACTAGTCATGGTTTTTAGACCCTTTTACTTTACTTAGATGTATTTTACAAGGAACTGGAGTTTGCAGAGTAAAAGCCTAATACAGTAGCTAACCTACTTGGCTTGGAAAAGATTACTACACATCCTCTCTTTTTCTAAATGCTAAAAATAATAATTCTTTTCATAAAGAAAAACTTGATATATCAAAGAATCATATTTTCAGTGATGAAGAAGCAGATTGAAGTAAAATGAGCTTGAATCTGGTGGCAAGTTTTATTTGGTTTCCACTATCCGGGGCAATAACCTACACTCTAAAATAATAAGGGTGAAGTAAAAGCATCTCTATTCACCAATACTCTTTGCAATGCATAACTAATAGGCAATTCCTAAGGCACTGTTCAGACCATGACCTTGCATGAGGGGATTGTCTGGGGGAGCAAAAGCTGCACTTTCACAAAAAGTGAGATGGAACTGATTTTACTCTTCCTCCTTTATTCTTTTCTTTCCTTGGAATATCCAAGGCCTGAAACTCAGAAATCCCCATGGATTGCCAATTGCAGGTCAATTTCCCTCAATCTGTTCTAAGTGATCATTCAGTCTCAACTTGAACACCCCCACTGCTTCTCAACACGTATTTTTTTGTTCGTTTCCTTTTTTGTTTTTGTTTTTTGTTTTGTTTTGTTTTTCCCTTTCATGGAGAGCTCTATTCATTAGAAAGTTTTAATTTATGTTGAATCAATTTATTTCTATTTATAACATATATCGACTGGCCTTAATTCTTAGTAAAGAATGTACAAAGATAGTCCCTCATTCCAGACTCTTCGGGATAGCTGTAGCTGACAGAGAACAAGTATATAACACAATTCCAGCGCTTAAGAAAGCTGCAATCTGAGGAGAAAGGCAGAATTAACAATTAGTGAAAAGTTAGCAACTGAAAGGGGTCTATGGCTCTGCATGCAATAGAATTAAGGGTCCATAAAAGACGGGAAAGCTAAGGAAGATAGCACAGAGAAAAACAAGCCTAGATAAACAGAAGTAAAATAGAGAACCTCCCCGGATACAGCAGAAGGAAGAGCAGGAGGCAAGACAATTGCAGGGATCTGGATAGACTGCATGTCAAACACAAAAGAACACTTAGTGGACAGACACCTGTGATACAGATAAAATGTTTTTCATTAATGGAGTGATGTGTATGGCATTTAAAAAATCTGGCAGGTCTAAATCATTTTAGGAATGATGTTTCTAGAAGAATATGAATTTAATACAAGTATTGTACATTTAGTTCTGTTTTATTTTTCAATTAGCTTTATACTTACTTTGGACAGCTGTATGGCACATGCATTAATTTATCTTGTTTCAAATTTTTAAGTATTGATATATCTGAAAAACTTTTCTTATCCAAAGCATGTATTTCAAACATATTTTACATTCTTGTTTCTTCAATACCTGTCAGCAGTCAGATACCTAAATTCCTCATCTTACTGTAACTTTTGTGGAATCATGTTCACATATGCCACGTAGGGTAAAAAAGTTGTAACCAATCTGCTTTTGATTTAAAAGAAAGACTTGCTTTAGTCTCAAGTCCAGTCTTTCTAGCTGATATGACAGCAGCTACAATAGCCACAAATATACAATATGAATGCATTTTTCCTACTACATCCAAAAAGATGGTGAACATCTCTCTAAAAATTTATTTTTCAGCTCATCTTCCTTCTCTCCATTTGAAATCAAATGGCAATAACTTCTTGAGGAGGTTGGCAGGCATACAGATGCTTAAATTAAAGAAAGAGTACAAAATTGTCATAAAACCTTTGAATCTCTTAAGATCTTTGACAAGTCAGGTATAAATGAGTAGACGCAGGATTGAATAGACCTAGGTTTGAATTCCATTTTTGCTATTAATTAGGTTATATGAAGTTGGGCAAGCCACTCTGAGGGCCAGTTTCCTGATCTGTAAAGTGTAGACAATTATGGTGAGGAATAAATAAAACATTCATATTAGAAAAGGACCTTAGAGAATGCCTGGCATATTATAGTTATTCCAAGAACAGCTTTATTCATTTACTCACTCACACATCTCCATTAATATAAATAAAATATATACCCAGTTATTTCTAAATTATTTTGGATCAAAATAAAACTAAAGAAGTAGAATGAAGGCTTATGTTGAAACTGTGTGGAAAAAATGCAATGTATGTTTGCCACATACTCTGTTTCTGACTTCCTATCTCAAATGACTAGGCCTTTTGGGCTGGCTTCAGTCTTTTAAGCAGGGATACCATATGCTTTGTTCTAATATTGATATCTGGAGTCAAGGATGAAATCCTGGATATCTTCTGAGGAGAATTTTGGGTGACTCAATGGTGAGTATAAGGAAAGACTGGCACTGAATCTCTTACTTGGAAGAAGTTGACCGTATTTCAAAGGGAATGTTGTAAAGTATGATTACCTAGAGGCAAACAATTTAATTCCTAAACCATTTCACTTACTTTTTGCAAGTCAGATTTGCCTCACAAATGCTAGCAAAAAATAATAATGTTCCCTAATATATGATACGGTGTTCCATTTACCATCCAGCTCTCAGGTAATTTTAGTCGTCTGTTATTCCAAAAAATTCAGAGAATTATTGTCTTATGGCTTCAAATCTGATCTGGCCTCCAATTTCTGGTCCTTACATTGGCTATTCTTCAGAAATGGTTCCCAATGGCTTTATTTTTATTCTTTTATTATCCACTGAAAGCCCCAGTTCTAAAACCACCTCAAATGCTTTATATTTAATGAAGTTTACAGAACACATCCATGAACAACCTGTAGTTTAAGATTTTAACTCAAAATATTATAATATCCCAGAATTAAAAAAAAAAATATACATGGTCCTAATCTATATATCTAGATATTCATACATATGCATACACACACTCATTCACACACAACTGTTACATAAATCTATGGCTGTAGAACTATTGTACATCCATCATTTAACATTGTGTAATTTTAGGAATGAAATGAAAAATTACACAGGTAATCTTAATAAATGCTCAGAAACCTTGAAATAATTTGTGTAGCCTTCTATATCATCAGACTTTAGCTCTTGAACCTTAAATGGCTATTGTTTTTATTTTTAATGTAAATGAAAAAAGTTAAAGAACTATTTGTCATTTCTTTCTTTCCTAGACTAATATTGCCACGTGGGTTGTAAGACCAGGATTTTGAGTGGGCAGTACAAATGAAGGGCTAGAGAAATCTTTACCGCAAAAAAATCACTTGTGAGTCTATATCCACGACTTCAAGAAGTTAGGAATGAACTTTATCTCAGCCAGGCCGACAATGATAAGATTTCAAAAAGGAGCGAAGATTGACCACCCACAGCCCAGCTGTCTCCGAATCAGATCCAGCCAGACTTGCAAATACCACTATCACAGTACAAGTAGCACCTCCAAACTGACCGTCCTGTTGATTGGCAGGCCCTCAGGGAGTTTTATCTAATTGCCTAAGAACAGGAAGGAAAGGAAAACACACATTCATTTTCATGTAAATATAGACAATTTTTACTTTGAGCCTGGGGTGGGGGAAGGGAAACAGATTTACTCACACTGTTTTTACTTGGAGCCAATATGCTCCAAGTGGAATATCTCTTGCAATTTGATTTTTTCTTTTCTTTCAAAGATTGCCTGAGAAGATACTAAACTGAGGACCTCCCCTTGGAAAACTACCTGAGAGCTGAAGAGACACGTCTCATCTCCATGTGTATGAATAATACCGAAGGTGACAGGGTGGCAGCTGACAGCCCAGGAAGTGAATGACTCACTGCCTTTGTTTATTTCTGTTTTGTCAGCAGAGCAAAAACATCAAAAATAACCTACACAAAGAAATAGATAAGTGACCTATCATCCATATCTAGGACCTGAGTGTCTCATTGCCTCCATCTCTCCCATCTCTATTATTAAATGAGTCAATGGTTGAAAAACTCCAAATGTCTCATATGGAGTTAAATTGGATTTTAAATCACCTTAGTCTCATTGCATATGGCAATAAAGGAAGACCTGAGAAGGAGCATGCTGGTGTTGAGAGAAGTGAGAAGTTTGAGGGACACACCATACTCTAGCAAAATCATCCTATAAATTGAGAATGTGTTACACTCCCACACAGACTCATTTTTTAAAAGAAAAGAAATTTAGTTGCTGAAAGACACAAGCAATTCCTCTCTGCCACTGATCAGTTTGCTGGAAGGACACATGCTTTGTGGCTAGTAAATATCTTTTTAGTTTTAAAAATATGTCAAATTACTTGCCAGTAAAGCATGATGAAACCTTTACCACTTAACTCTCCAAAAGCATCTAAAATATCCAAAGATTTAATAAATTATTGCCAATATACTCATACATCCAAAAAAAATAATCCAGGAAACACACCAACACCTTCTCAGGCAGAATATTATTTAGGAGATTTGTTTTTACATGGCCATGTTGTATGTTATGTTGAAAATATTTCAGATTTTACCTCCTCAGCATTTAGATTCATAGATGCTATTTTTACCTTCTCCAAGTTTCCTGGATGACTGAAGTCCTTACAGTTTTCAGTTAGTCATATCCCACATTCTACTAATTTTCAGATACTTGGAATAAGGACAGTGATTGAGATCATGATGAACTTTTGAGGCTGAAGTCCTATCTTTATCAATGAGGACATAGTTACTATTTTATGAGTCACCCCAAACTACCTCTTGCCATTGGTGGCAGAGAGTCCAGAGGGCAGATTTTAGAGCAGCCATTTTTGTTGTTGACGTAAGAAGTGGGAAAGTTACGAGTAGTTTTGACCATGTAACTCATTTAGACCTCACTTCCCATGTATGTTACAAATCTATTCTATCCTCCTAAAGTAGTTGGTTAAAATAAAGCTTGATAATTCTCTAACTCATCCTATGAGGGAGTCATCATTTGCAAGATCTTGGAAAGTCCCAGGTTAAATTCCACTGAAAGCCACAGTTCCCATTTGAAGCTCAAAACCAATTTAAGGGCCATCTAAACAATTTACAAGTCAAAAGCAGTGCTGGGAATAAAGTACAATTATCCTCTTCTTCCTGTGTCTCGAGGTGCAGCTGCAAATGTCAACATTCAGCTACTCTCCAGCCTCCACTGACTGCACCTCCCTTTAATATGAGCTTCCTTTTCACTCTTGGGAGATTAGCCAACACACTCCTTGGTGAGACCCAGTTTATATGGCCTATGATTGCAGTGCACAGGTTCATAAATGCCCAGGGACAGAGCATATCTCCTGAATGACAACAAATTTCATGGTATCATGCATGAAGCTAATGATAGCCTAACCTCCATACCTCTAGTTCATCATACACCAAGAATGACACCTTTGGTCTAAAAACAAAAGGATAGAGAATTGCTGAGAAAAAGAACACGGGGTTACAATGGAAGCTCCATTGAAAGAAAGCTTGCAAAGAAATTATAAAAAAATCAATATTGTGCTAAGAAACATAAGGACAAGTTCCCAGTGTAGAACTAAGTGCAACCAAAGTAGAGAAAATGAATGATTCACATGCCAGAAAAATAGAAACTCCATAGAACTCAGTCAGTGGCAAGCAATCAGCTCTGTGAAATGGATTTAACCATGTGCATCCCATGTTTTGGGGTACTTCCTGTTATCATGTTTCAAGCTAAAATATTATAAGTTATAGAAAAGAGGAGAAGAATTGGTAGCACTATAGATTTATAGCTGTTGTTCTGAAATTACTGTGTAGAGATACTCATGTAATAAGGCTCCTTTTCCACAATTTAATAATGCAGAATAAGGAAGAACATTTATATTACAGACGGAGGCTCAGAAACATTAAAGATATTTTACAGTTATAAGTAGCCCTAAAATAACAAAATTGTTTAATGTTGAATTGACATTTCTATATTATATTTCTACTATGTCCTACTTTATTATTCTATATTATACTATATATTTACTATTTATATATTACTATATATTATAATATAGTATAGAATGACAACATACTTTATTACTAAATGTATGTAATTATATTCTATAGCAAAATTCTATTACTATATTCTGCTTCCCCCTCTTTGCCTGAGTTTAAAAGAGGAACTTCCAAAAGCTGAGAGACTTTTCTGGCACAGAATTATCAGATAATTTTATTCTGCTCAATGAAGAAAGCCAACAGACACTGTAAAGCTAAAGGCATGCTTGAAGAGAATTCAGAGTGAAACTTTTCTGACATCACTGTCAAAGTCAAAACATTATAATTCTCCCATTTCATCATTTTATTAGAGTCTTTATGATATCAACAGCTACTTAACATGTGACTTCTCTACATCAGACATTTTGATGACTACTGCTGGGTAAATTCTAAACCTATAGCACCGACCCCCAATTCCACTCCTGACAAAACATATGAAAATGGAGTAACTTGAAAGTGTAAGTAGCTTGGCTTGGTTACATTAGTCCCGACCTGACCTGAGAGCTTAGGAATTGAGGTGAGATATAATAATTGGTAGATTATTATTGCTGGACTATTGTATTAGAAGGGGCTAACATTTGATTTAAACTATAGAATTGGGAATGCCATTGAATTTCAGTACACAGTAGGAAATCTTAGTTGGGTCAGAAATTATTTTGAGTAAAGGGACAACCATGTAACTACGTCAGTTGACAGTTTCACATTGAAGAAGGCTAGTGAACATATGCATTTCTCTCCTCCCTCCCAAGACTCCGTAGGAAAAGTAAAATGAAGAGAATAAATTTAAGGCAGCAGTGGAAAACTGAGAGCGTTACACCAACCAGCTCAAAGAATGAGAAATATCCAGAAGATACAAAGCAGATGTGAAGCCCAAAATGATGAAGAGCTCACAGGACAACACAGGCTTAGACAGAACTGTTTTTTAATATAGTAAAAATTCTCATCAGAACTTCATACTAACCAGATATTGAAACTTCAGAAGCAGGCCATGGTAAGGGTCAGTGGAATATGTTAGTGAACACCAGGGCAGTCTGATCCTCAAGGTAGCTGATGACTAAGACATTTGCCCTCAGGCAAAAGCCAAAAGACAGTGTTTCTGAATAAAGTTGGGGATCTGTCCAACAGTAATCCCAGAGATGTACTGGGGATTAGGCGAGGGAAGCAGTATGGCAGGCAAGTTTCTATCACTACAAAGAACAAGAGGGTTCTTTCTGGACACTCCATAAGGCAAGCTCTCCCTCCATTCCAAAGGAGAGCCACCTGACTGCATACCCATCCCTACCTGCCTCCTTCTCATCTTACCTGCCTCTTTTCAGAGCCAGAGAGCTTGTAATTTCTCTCAGAGTACAATTTTTTCCCCATTTGTGTCATGTGTACCTACTTCAATTACTGATATCAATAAATCAAGCCATCATTTGCAAATGTAAATTGATATGCCAGAATAATCCATTGAAGAAATCAGTATCCCAGAGATGCACAAACTGAACAGATCAACTAATTCAAGAGAAAAGAGATAATCCAGAACATAGATGATAACTCTAAAATAAATGTAATTAGTCTTTTCAGATTAATTATAGTGTATATCATGGAAATACATTTGGGCATTGAGTGCACAAATATCTGTATCTAAACATGATTCTCAGAATTTTTTTAGGTATATTAACGTTTACAAAGCACAGTCTTGATCACCTTTAAAATCCACCCAAGCTGAGGACCCATGATTCTATTTCAAGTGCAGTTCCTGGGTTTTATACTTCTCATCGGATACAAACAACTGCTGATATTACACCAAGGAAAGAAATTAAAATATTCAGAAAATTTGAGAAATCACAAATAATGCACTGTTCCATTGCACATTGAGCCCACAAGATTTAAGGACAAGCAGTTGTGGAGTTTGCCTTTCTGCAAACAGCACACTTGCTCAGTCTTTGGATCATTTATCATTGTCTCTGTGGATGGTGTTGTCTGCTGAGATGGCAAGTAGATCTGGGGTCCCGACATCGAAGTAAAGGGCTACAGTACTTGAGAAATACTTGGCCAGGAGTGAGCATTCAACAGGATACTTGTGAATACTACAAGGGAACTCATCACGCACAGTGCTCCATCTCAACACTTGATTTATCAGTCTTTTAAACAATGCTCTACGCTATAGCCTGAAGAGCCTAAGTGGGACAATTGTTAGAACAGTCAACATAGAGAAACTATTTGAGAAAAGCCAGCTTCCAAATGGGGATTTTTCTCAGTGTATTGTATTCATTTTAACCCTCTATGTATTTTCAGTTTCCTATGAAAGAATTGAAATTTCCTGAACAACAATACTGCCAGGGGCTATTATCCCTCTTGCTTACCTTCGAAGAGTGGCTTATGTAAAAATGGCTTATGTAAAATGGCTTATGTAAAAATCTGAGCATTATTAAGATCACGTGCAGCTCTCCAGACACCCACCTAATTGGAAAGAACAGTCCAGAAAGAATATATAGACTTCCATACTCACTTAACATGTACGGTGCAGTTTAACCCTGGGAAAAAAGCTGATGGAAATTTTCTGGAAAAGAAAAATGGCTTTCCAAAATTTTATTTTTATGGAGATGTTTTGTCACTAACCTTTTGGTACACAATACAGAGAATTTATGCATTAAAAAGTGGTTCACTAGAAAAGATGCCTCTGTGTTTTGCTTTATTTCATTTATTCTTTGCATAGAATTTTTGCATCATTTCCAGACCAGGTTGAGTTCACGTCTCTTATGCTGTAAGGGCCTCACATCAGACCAAACTCTGCATATCATGTTAGGGTGACAGACATCAGGGCTCTTAACTATTAAGATTTCATATACTTTTTCCTTATCTGCTAAGAGGAGCTATCTTTTTAATATATTTCTAAATAGAAAAGAGAGAAAATACAAAGAGAGGGACTCACTTGCCTCTTGCCCTTTTCTCTAGTAGGTTTAAAGTTTTGGTTGTGACTTTGGCCCAGTGGCCAGTTTAGAGGCAGAGGCCGCACAGAAGGATGAAGCTTGCCTACCATTAGAAGAGGAAGGACGACCAGGAGCGTGTGTGCACCTGCTGTTTCTAGCCACTCATCCTCAGGTAACACTCCTGTCCCCACTCTCCTAAGCCCTGGTGTCTGCCTCGCCATGTGGTAGCAGGGAATTTTTCACTATGGAATTAGGACACTGTACTGATCACACCCCAAATCATTTCCTACACTGACAGGGCTGGGCTCCCAGCATGAGGCATGTAGTCTGGAAGTTAGTTGAGTAACCACCTAATTCTTCCCTGTGGAATGCTCACACTTCACAGTGGGTGAGCACCCTATACAAATATCACAAGGTATTTGAGAGATGCGTTCCACTGTTGCCCTTATACTACAACCTGACTAGTTATATCTATGAAGTTATATCTACAAAGTGTGTTGATATTTGTCATCACCAGGCCTATCAGCTCATCTCCTCTCAACCAACAGGATTTCTGGGACCAAGAGAACACTGACTTGCCAAGCTGCTCCCTTCCAATTCCATGGATTTTATTCTTCACTATTAGGACCATCTTACCAGCGGAAGTATTTACACAGTGGTTTAAAAAGCTTGCTGCCACTGTGGGCCGCAATACATTTTTTTTATGTTGAAATATTCATATCATCTCATCTTTTGAGAGAAATTCAAGTGAAATGCACACACTTAAAATCTATAATTACATATCATATTAGAACTGGAAGAACTTTGACATGATCTCTACCCATAGCCATGATTACAGACGGGAAAAATGAGGAGCAGAGGTGAGACTTATGAAGAATCCAAAGTTAGTTGCACCTAAAGTTTTCTCACTTTGTCATCTCTCAGCAAGCCACAGGAAAGATGACTTAATTACTGTGCTGGGAGATCCCAACGTGTTAACCATGCTTTTGCACTACCTATATTAATTTATTGTGAATAGTCCTTTTTTATGTTTTGAAGAAAAAAAAGGTGTTGTTTATAGCTTTTCTTAGGTGAGCTTATGACAAAATTGAGGGAGAAAATCCATGATTAACTTACTGATGAAGAAACCAATCAGTACAACTATTTAAGTAAAACCTGGAGTAGTTCTAGGATTATAGCTCCAGCTTGAAGTCTCCTCCCTGCCTCCTTGCTTGAGACAGTGGGAATGACAACAAGAAAATAGAGGCCCTGATGGGCAGTTTCCAGCACTAAAGAAGAGAAAGCTGAACTGATGTGATTAAAAGTTGCAGTATATGATTCTAAAATCAATAAGTGATGGCTTTAATAGGTAACTCCACAAGTAAAAGAAGGCATATCAGTTGTAGCTAGGGGAAGTTGGGCATTTGAGCAGCAATGGTCTCTCTTCTTCGACTGGTTGGTTAGACCAGTAGGTGTCCTGCTGGCTACGAGAAGAGCAGGCCCCTGCCCCAAGCTCTCTGTGTGTGATGAAGGAGACGAAGGCCGACACAATCTAGGAATTTTTCTAGCTGCTGCCACTCTAGAAAAAGACAAAAAAATTTTTTTTAATAAAATAAAATAAGAAACAGAAAGTGACAACCAGAGAAAAGGATAGAGAGAGAAGGGGTTGGAAGTAGCAAGAAAAAAAATATGACCAAGGTGCATTAAGTTCCCTAAGATTTTTTTGTTTTTTTTTAATGTTTTTATTGGAGTATAATTGCTTTACAATGGTGTATTAGTTTCTGCTTTATAACAAAGTGAATCAGTTATACATATACATATATCCTCATATCTCTTCCCTCTTGCGTCTCCCTCACTCCCACCCTCCCTATCCCACCCTTCTAGCTGGTCCAGGATTTCTTACTCCAAAACCAGCTGCCAGAAACCTTCTCTGACTTGTTAAGGGCGTGTTTGAGTGAAACACATGGGAGGAGGCAAGTTGAACACAGATCAGAAATTTTTTGCATGGTGAATTGTAGACCCATCACAGCTTCATGAGGTAGATAGGAGTTAGGAAACAAGTTTGCTCAAAATGATTCCTTTCCAAAAGTGTCCAATCTTGAACTTCACTTGGAAAAATATTCTTTAAATCCTGATAAGATCCCAAGACAATGAGTTATTCTGCATATGTCATCTCCCCTGAATTGGAAAAGCTTTGGGAGGTAAGCTGCTGAATCTTTTACAAGTCCAGGCCCCTAGGGATTCCTTAGACTAGTGGTGATATAAGAAAAATGGATAGCATGTTCTACATTTTAATTCTGATATTTCTCTTCAGGACTCCTCTCATTATCAGTGGATCCCCTGCTAAGATCAAATGCATTCCCCAAAGCAATAGGACAGAGCTATCTATTTTATCACTATTAGTTAAAAGGGTGGGACTGACATTCCAGGCCTTTCTCTGTAGGAAATCAGCCTCATTAGGAATCTAACCACCAATAAAGAGCAGTTATTTTTGCACTGATATGAAAAAATATTTTATATCTGCAAACAGCAAGAGCTGAAAAGAACTTCAAGGGGTATTAAGTTGAGATCAATTTGAGCTGCTAAAAAGTAAAATTCACAAACACATGCTGTTTATAAACTGCTGACTGCTTTGTTTTGCTTTCCTTCACACTTTTAACCTTGTTGACTCAGAAGAAATCATTCCTCCAAGATAACATCCAGGAATTGTGAGTAGTATGAATTCAAGCACAGTTTTGTATGAGGTAAAATAATAGTAGTGATAATAATAATTATTATCATCAAAATGAAGATATGTTTCACAAAAGCTAGAGTTTTAAAGGCTATCTGCTTACACTTTTGCTATTTCACTCTGTATCTTAGGGGCAGGTATACAGAAAGAAATGAACCATCACCAACTGCTCTGAAAATTGTTTAGTCAAGAGCATATTTTCCACCATGTGGAGGAAAGTGTATATGGGCTTCTCTGGGTATTTCTTCCTGTCCCTTCACTCCCCAATTTTTAATCTACCTTATCAATGTACATTGAATCGGCCAAGGAAACCCATGTTTCAGCAAGCTTGGGTGGCACACTTAAGAAATCACAAAGTGAGATGTCAATGGCCAATATATCATGCCTTACCATATTTGGGGGGAAAAATATGAAGATAATTCAGATTCATTGATTGACAATAATATACTATTTAGAGTAGGAAAAAAAAATAAGTAAATAATTACATAAGTGATCCTTTGCTTTTTTAAAAGAACCTTTTGGTTGGATTTCCAAGAATGACTTATGAGTGGAAGGCAGTAAGCCCAGTCTCTGCAAATTAGAAAATGCTGCAGCTTCTTTCATGCAGACACAGCCCCTTGTCAGGAAGGCATAAATTTTAAACCTCACTCATCCCATTGACTGGGTGTCCTAATGCAGTGGCACAATTATGTGCAATGGTCCTGCTTAAGAAGATTAAAAAATTACTCTGGATGGCTGTTAAATACCTGCATGAATTTTTCAAGACCTTTCTTAGCCAAGGATGAGTGTGTTTGCTTCATAGAACACAAGTGTTAACTAATAAGAAAGGAACACGAACGACTAGGGAGAAATTTTATTATCACAAAACTTGTAAGGTGACTGATCCAAGTTTTACTAACCTACTGATTTTTGGAAACTATTTCCAAAAAGATCTTTTTCCTTTCCTGTATGGCTCAACTAAACTAAAGGTAATAGAGAGTTTTAATGAAAACAGTAAATTATTTAGGAAATGACTTGACAGAATTACCAACTAGCCATTCAGCCATGCCAGACCAAAGGATAAAAATGACTGACAATATATATAACATACAACCTTGTATTTTTCCTACAAGATGGCAAAGTGGACAGAGTTTGTCTTAGAGGAACACAAGCTTTCTTTAAGAAACTTGGAATTTAATGTGTGCATCAAGAAACATGGCATTAGGTGTTTCATGGTGTTTGGCTCCCTAAAGGAAGAAAACACAAAGGAACTCAAGGCGCGGTTTTTACATTTTGTCCTGGGTGTCATTTCCTTCAACTGTCTCAATATAGATTCCGTTTTCTAAGCAGGCGGGCTGAGACTTTTTTCCATTACTCTTGGCTAGGATCTGGATTTAGTCAAACTGCCCACTGTCACTACTTATGTCTAATTAGAACCACCTGTGAGAATTTTGTGTCAAAAAGAAAAAACGTAAGCTAATGTTCATAATGATTACAAGATTTAATCTCAAAGCTCATTTGTTGTTTTAGGCCTGATAATGAGACTTTCCAAGCACCTCTCACATTTTTAAAACTGATTTTCTTTGGATTTTGGCTGAAAGTGTTCATGTGTTTGTTTTTGTTTGTTTGTTTTTTAATCTTTTCTTCAGGTGTTTATTTTTATCTTTTTTTTTAATCTTTATTTTTCTTCATGTGTTTTATATAATGTACATTTATATATAAAGGTATGGAAATTTCTATTAGAGAGTCCTCTTAAAAAGAAACTTCACACCTCTTTAAAGAAAAAGTGTACAATATTGAAATCTGAGTTGGAGTGAAAAAGTATGGCCTGACTAATTTTCTATTATTTCGAATGATACAGAGGGAGCTGAGCTGACACCTTGTCAAAGAAATAGCATCACAAGTGTTCACTCTCCTTCTACCCATTTTCCACCCAATCACATTTTCAACATTTTCTTAAAAAAAAATCTTTCCAGTCTTAAACTCACTGACTTTGGTCTTATCACAACAGTATAAACAGTTTTGGAAATTTTGAGGGGAGAGAAAAAAAAAAAAGTCATGTTGAGCCAGGATAGAATTATGAAAGCAGAAGGGGGGAGGAAAAAAAGTGTGCTTTTTTCCATTTTCTGTCATCAACTGTAAAATGTCAAATCCTTCAAATGCCTGGTTCTGAACATGAAAAAGTCAACATTGGGAAAACAAATGAAGCTCTCTATGAATGAAAAAAATGCCACTTGTTATGCATAGTATAAACATTTATAACTGAATTTTTTGTTATATTGTTACGGCATAGAAGAAGTTTTTAAAATGTGCTTTTTAAAAAGCACATATTTATCTAAAAAATCTATGAATTTAAAATTCAAGACTAAGTTCCATAAAATAAATGTAATTAAATCTTTCATATATCCTATTTTTTCCTTCTCTTTTTCTTACAAAGTGAACCATATTCAATATCTAAGCTGACAAAAAAATGCAAGGTTCAATAAAGAAAAATACAATCCAAGCCTCTCATCCCCCCCAAATAAAAAGTATATTTAATATAACAATATGAACCTACTCAATTAATG
This sequence comes from Delphinapterus leucas, assembly GCF_059928025.1. Taxonomy (NCBI): domain Eukaryota; kingdom Metazoa; phylum Chordata; class Mammalia; order Artiodactyla; family Monodontidae; genus Delphinapterus; species Delphinapterus leucas. The sequence goes on from NC_143143.1 coordinate 53,351,080, forward strand.
TGAAGAAATGTGCACTAGAACTTTAGATAACTTCCCTTAGACACAATGGCAAAACTGTCACCAGTCATCAGGGAAATTAGTAGACATCCTCAAATGTCTTTATTTTGTCCTAAACTTACCAAGGTCCTTGAGTTCCCTTTACAATTACTTTGTCAGCCCCAAATCCCATGTTTTCTAGTCAGTGGCCAAAAGGGGAGAATTGGGTGGTTTTTCCTCTGGAAGAAGATTCCAGAAGTGGAAGCTGGCACTGCTAGCACTGGGATTTTGCACGCTCTGGTTATAAAAATGCAGATGAAATTTTAGCTGTGGATTATAACTGCTTTCTTTGAGTCCTATGGGAAATTGCAAACATCCTTGATATCTGGTTTCCCTTCAAGGCTGTTGAGGCTCTTTATAGGACAGGGAGTGAGGACTTAGATGAGCATTAAATTGGGAGGTAGGTTTAGGTTTGAATCTCGCCTCTGCTTTTAACTAGCTGAGAAGTTGGTCAATCAAGTTTCCTGACTCTTCCTGGACTTGGTTCACTCATCTGAAAAATAAACTTGACCCTTCCCACTTCAAAGAGCTAGAAAGATTAAATATGAACATTAATGCAAAAATAGGCAAGTAAATTGTCAAAAGCTACACAGATATAAGATATTGTTTGAACTTTTGTTCTCAGATGTTCCCTTGCATCTAGCTCACTTCACTACATACAAACCCAATAGAAGAGGACAGAAAAAAATGTCTATATCTACCTGGTAGCTAGACCACTTCTTGTCTGCATGATACCATTTGCTCTTTTTATTCTTAGGACCCTCTTTTAAGATGGATGAGGAGTCCTTCCCCACCCACTTCTTCTCACATAACCACAAAATACAAGAAATAACATTTACTCTATAGCTCATTCCGGAAGGCACAGTAACCATAATGTTTCCTGACTTCAAGTTCACTGTTAAGTATTATATACCAACTCATAAATATACTTTCATCTCTTTCCTCTGGATCTCCTTTCTTTGTTTTTCTTTTCTCTCTTTTTATACTTCTGTATACACAAAATTCATACTTGTTCTTTCTTTGAAAATCTTTCCTTACACGTATCCATTTCTTTTATTTGAATTTGTGTTCATTGAACAAACTGACAAATACACAAAGTTCCCCAAAATCCCGCATAATGTCGGAAAAACCTTTGTCAATAGCTTAATAAAGATTATTTTTAAAATGTTTAACCTGGGTCTTGAAAAAGCGTATATTTTTTTCTAAGTGCATCTCCTTGATGACTCATTTGTTAATAATCTACAGCTAGCCCATGTTTAACTAAAGCCTGTGAAAGAGACAATAGATCTCACCTTCAGGGAGCTTATAACCAGGTTGGAGAGTGAAAGGGGATTCATCAACTCATAACGACGATTTTGGCACTGTGGACCTAATGTTTTGGTACCTTCCTGCCAGCTCTTTTTTCATTCCTGCAAACACATGTGGCTATGTGTGATAAAAACAGGTGGCATTCACATCCCAGACAAGATCTAGAGCGGATAATGCAGGGATACTGAACAATGGAATTCTAAAAGTCCACTTTTAAACAAAATTATCCCCTTAAAGAGATATGAGATGCCATATTAAAAAAACAAAACAAAAGAGCTTCCACCAAATAAATATCACCAAGTTACAGAACAGTCTTGTCAGTGGACAGGACTGGGGGAATGCGGGAGAGATAGGGGGTTGACTAAACATTGTGTGGCAAGCTGGCCGTACCTAGATGTGGCTTCTTAGCTGGCCTCTACTGCTTTTGAAGCCATGAACATTCCCTTTTCTTGGTTCTTTCATCAGTTTGGGAATCATGAAATTTTCCTGCATAAGGTGCTTATTCAGGTTTTTATATCTGCCCACCTATTTTATTACCTTTTATACTGCATGTGAGGCTGGATACGTTTGCAGCAGAACAAAGCTAATTACAACTTTCATGGCATAAATATAGCATAATAACAGAGTGCCAGTCAAGGGTAGCACTGAGCTGAGAAACCTTTTGGCAGGCTAAGACAGAGGTTATTCAGCTTCATGGGGACAGCTCCAGGGGACGAATGACTGTAGGGCTATGAGTTACCCTAAAGTTGTGAGCAGGTGACTGAGCAACCAGTTTGACCCCGGGAGGAAAGTTTGTCTCACGTCCACTTTGCTTGCTTTATGTTAGCCTCTATTTTGAAAGAATAAATTGCAAATGTATAAAAGCTGATAGCTGGATATAGAAGATCAATGCCGATTTCAAGGATTAAGAAACTCTGAGATGGAAGAATTGACAGAACCAAGGCATCCAGAAGAGAATATTCCTGGGAATGCCATTTGAAATAATCTCCCAAATGGCATATATGGCATAACTTCCACCAGAGAATAGTTTGTCATTGGGTTTAGTCATTAAAGATGCCCCCTTTCCAAACCCCCTCCCCATGTTACTGTTTTATTCATTTGGGAGTTTTGTTGCCTATTCTTACATTTGCCACATTTGATTCTATGGATATATCTGCATCACTTGTTTCTAATACACAAGCATCTCTCTCACGTGTGGGAGTTTCTATGGTATTGATGCATAAGTAGCAGTTGGTGGTCCTGATACTTTTACAGCCTTTATGTCAGACTCAGACCCTCAAGACCTGTCTGCCATCAGCAACCTCATTTTGTTGAGGATGTCTGACTTCAGCTACTTGGGTTGTCTCATATTCCCCTCGCTGTTCATTCTGCTACTTTGACTCTCCCTGAAATTCCATACTCATGCTTTGTATTAATGCTTGTTAATAGCATTTACTTAGAACCTTGCAAAGACTCTAAGTGAACAGAGGAAACAAAGGACATGCCCATTGCTGTCACCAGAATTCTACATTCCACCCTAAGCACAAAGCTGGTTCTTAGGCTTTGAACCCAAGGCAAAGCATGTACAGTTTCTTACTAACCACTCTGCCTGCCTCTGTGAAAAAAACTTGAAAAGGCCTGGCCTACTACACAAAATGGGAAAAAGGCATAGCAATTTTAAAAAGAGAAGTTAGTTATAGGCATTATTATCTGACTAGACAAATGAGAACCCCTCAGGCCAAGCTACCTTGCTCTTTGGGGAAACAAACACAGCTTATATTTAGAAGGAGAAGAGGTAGGTCATTTGTGATGACATCTGAACCTCAACGTGAATCTGCCTTGAAATTTACGATGATTTTTTTCTCATGGGTGAAATTAATATATGTTGCTTAGATGTAAAGATAGGCTGCGGTAATTAAATTTCTAAATATTCTATTGTTAAATGCAAGCACGATTAAAAAGGACCAAGGATGTTTCAGTATTACTATTAGGAACATTCTAACTGTTTTTATGCTCTGAAAATGTGCTTTTTGCTAGAATTATGAATCATATTATATTTTCTACATCATCCTTAGAGAATTTTATTCATTTAAAGATGCTGTTATATTCTACTAAGTTTTCATAAGCAATCTTTGCTAAACTACCTTATGGGATGCTGAGGGTTTAACCAGGGTGTAACTGCTCTGTTTTCCACTCTCCCTCTTCACCTTCTCTGTGCCCTTGGGTCTTATTATTATTTCTCTGCTTATGGGCACATCTATAAGAGATGGCAGAAAAAATAAAAATACATGAAACCTCATCAGTCAGACTGTCTCATCTGCAGCAGTTCTGGGGGGAAAATCGGGTGAAAATGTTGAAACTTTTGGCTTGAAAGAGGTTTGGGCATAATATGGTGATTCCACCAATGGCTCCTCTATTTACCATGCATGGTTATAACCTAAATTTCATCTTTTTCTGGAATTTAAGTGTCCTTGTCTTTGCTTTGTGTGGTTTATTTATTCTGACAACTTTGCAACAAAATCATTACTATATCAACTTTTCAGCTACTAAGAAAAAGCCAAAGAAAAACTCATAAACTTTAGTACCAGTGTAGCCTTGTGTATGTGGGAAGTGTGAAACACAAAGTTTTTGACAGCTATAAAATTGTTCCATAATGAAAATAGGGGGACCTGTAATTTAGTTTTATATTTTTCACATTAACAATAGCATGAGAAGCTAAAAATATAGTTGAAGTCATCCAAGTAGCACTTCTCAATATTATGTCTGAGTTAAAAAAAATATTCAGGTTTGTGTTTGGCTATGTGAACATAAACAACCATATAGTAACTTCTTTTCACACCCCATGCCATATTTATAACACAAGCACAGACAGAGTTTAAGAAACCAAGCTTCCCCAGAAAACCATTTGAATAATGCAGGAACCATAATGAAACAAAATACCAAAAATATTTTAACTCTGAAAGTCTCTACTTTTCTCAAAAACAATATTATTAGGTGTAGAACAAGATTTTTATTTTTCTATAATTAATCTGTGTTGTATGTTTGAGCTTTTACTGAAGTATAAATAGCTAAAGAAAGGTACCTAAATCATCAGTGAATGGCTTGATGGATTTTCACAAACTCCTCAGTCTCATGTAACGAACTCCAAAAATGGAACTTAAATTGTCCCAGAATCCTCATCAGGCTCCTTTCAATTTACCCCTGTCCCCAAGCACCAAAGGTAACCCTCTCTCACTGATCAGTTTTGTTCATTTTTGAACTTTTTATGAATTAATCAAGAGTAGCCAATGTTAACAAGCAGCTTACATGTTTCAGTGATATTCCCACCTCCTACATAGAAAAGTCTGTGGTAGAAATAGAATATGTTACACAATTTAAATATGTAAAATATAGGCTAAAACTTTGCTTGAATAAAATTTCAAAACCACAGAGTATGTGCTTTTGAGTGAGAGTCTGGCCCTTCTTCTGTTCCTGACAAGACCCTGAGGTGTAGATAATACCAAAGGAATAATAATAAACAACTGTTGACATTCTCTGTGTTAGACACTCTTCTAAGTATCAGTGAAACATCTCATTTAATTCTCACAATAACCCTATCAGGCAGGAATCCATTTCACAGAGAAAACAAAGAGGAGGTAACTTACCCAAGATCACACAGCTAGGAAGTTGTGCAGGAGAATGTGGGCTGGAGGGCCTGTGTCTTCATCCACTAGACTGACTTGCTTCCATGGCATAGCATCTCTCTACCTTCCTGTAGGCAGTGCTTGTAATGCAACCACAGAAGAATAAAAAGACTCAGAAACTTGTGAGCACACCTGTTAAGATAAACAAGCAGAAGTTGAATGTCCTTTTTTTTGTGAAAGTATGGAATGCCGAGAAAGTGGAGAAAACAAGCTGGCATCAATTACGGAATGTTTTTAGCCTTGATTACCTGGAATCTTTAATTAACCAGAAGGGGGCAGTCTCATAAAAAATAGTTACATGATAGAGAAAATCAGATTGAAGCTAGGAGTAATTAGAACTGCACATATTTCTAGGCCAGTGGTTCCCAGTTAGAGGTGATTTTGCCCCCAGGGGACATATTGCATTTTCTGGAGATATTTTTTAGTTTGCAAGATGGTGGGAGGTGGGGGTGGAGTAGGGGAGGGGATGGCAGGGAAATAGGGGAGGTGGAAGAGGTGGGGGGCAGGGGAGGGAAGATCAGGTGCAGTGAGAAGCTGGTGACTTGCTACTGGCATCTTGTGGGTTGAGGTCAAGGGTGCTGCTAAACATCCCACAATGGGCTCATCCCACAGGACAGCCCAGCAACAAAGAATTATCTAGCCTCAAAAGTTAATAACACTGAGGTTGAGAAACTGGCTCTAGATAATGGCTGAGAATTAAAGTCTTCTCAATTTTTGGAATTGTCTTTTATGCAGAAGAGTGGAAAGAGGAAAAAATTCGCGAGATATAGCCCTGAGTGTGGGCTCGCTCACTGCGTGTGGTGCTGTGAACGAGCACAAAATCTCACTGGGACTCCTATTTTTATGTGGGAAATATGATGAGTGATACTTGTGTCAGGTAGCTTTTGTTTAGAATAAATATATGAAGCACCAAGCATAGTGCAGGTACCTGTCAAATTCCAATGAGCCTCAGCACTGTCTGCATTACCAGATGCTCGTTTCTTAAAGATTCATGGCTAGTGGGTAAAAATACTTTTGACTTATTTTAACAATCTGACACAGTAATGCAAAATGGTTACCCAAATGAATTTTGGAAAAAAATAAATAATTTCATTTATGTGAATAATTTTTAATGCTGAGCCATCTAGCTATTTTTGTGGTAGAAAAACAGGCTAGTTAGACCCCCACTTCATAGGCTAAGTAATTCACAACAATCAACTGACTAAATCCTTTCTGACCAGAGCTTCCCATCTCTAAAATGCATGAGAATCACCTTTCAATTTTGTTAAGGGACAGATTCTGATTTGGCTGGTCTGATGCACGACCTGAGATTTTGCATTTTAACAACCCTCCAGGGATGCCTGTGCCTCTACTAGTCCTGGACTGCACATTGAATAGCAGATCTCTGAGCACAAGAATTGTTAAAGCCCAAAGAAGTAAATGGGAAATGCTCTTGGAGATACATGCAGAGTCTATAACACTAGTCGCTTAACTCACATAATGGTTGAATAGGTATACAGATGCTGGGCTCCCTCTAGGTAATGAAATTCAACTTTCTAGCCTTATATTGAAACAATTAAGAAAATAAGCTCAGCATCTTTTAGGGGGAGCGGGGAAATTGAAAAGGAGAAAGGCAGACATTAAATCCAAGATACCTCAGATACAGCTGACTGAAAGCCCAGGACACTGTACTCCCTTGTCGCGAACTTAGCCAAGGATCGCAGTGCGGTCTTTGTTAAGTGGCTGAACATCAGTACTTAAAGCTCCAGACAAGAGGAAGCCCAGAGCTCTATAATGAAAACATTCTGTGGCTGCTCAGGCCCTAAGCTCTGCAAGGAATGGATTACTGTCAGGGGATGTGTCAAAGGGCTTATGTTTAGGGCAATCTAATTACTGTACTTAATAAAGTCCCAAAGGGCTAGAGTTCGACTTCTTGGAATGACTGGGAAGACATTGATGCTTCTTAAGAAAGAAAGGAAGGGAGATGGAAAGGCCAGAGGCCTCTGTAAACCTACTGCACTGTCACCTTCTGAGGTTCCAAATATGGGTGTCCATGAACAGTCCTCAGGGATCTAGATTCTTCCAACTGGTGCACACACACATACATTTCTGAGAGCAGAATCCACATATTTCTTTAGGGTATCAGAATGAGTCTGCTCGTTTCCCATTTTTCTTTTTCCTTCATAAATTCCGTGGTTCTATCTGTTAACAACTAATCAATGCCATCCTGACCCCTTCAGCTCCCCCTCCCCTGGACACATGTCACTGCAAAACTTCTATTCTCATTGCCAGTGTCAGTCTCCAGGATTCTGTCCTAGGGCTCAAACATTCTCCAAAAGGTAATCATGTCAGACCACTTGGAGACACCACTAGCATATCCCTCTGAAAGTTGGACCTTGTGACATCACTTGCTGAATAAGGCAAGATTAAAGTGGAAAGACAAAGCAGAGAAGAACTGACCGAGTTAATGAGAGTGACAGAATATGGACACTAACGTGCTCCTTCATCTTCCATCCTTGCTCTCCTGTGCCTATGCCCCATGAAAAGAGATTTTTTTCTTTATTTGAAAGGGAATTGTTCAAGTACCTTTCATATAAAAAGTGGGAGTAGTTTTTGGGAACGTGAGTTAAAAATGATACTTAACTATAAAAATATTTAATATTTATCACCTATTCCCACAAATGCAAATAATAGTTACCTCAAAATACTGACCCCTGAAAAAAGTCATGTATTCATGTGGTGAATAGTATAGGCTCAAGAAAAATCTATTATAATATGAAATATAACACACATGGATCACATTTCCCATTGAAGACAATATTTCTTTCTTACACAAATGTTTCACTTGCCACTGAAGTAAACGGAAGTTCATGAAGGTTGATCAAACAACAAACAACTGATCAAACAGTTTTTTTTAACACTGTACAGAACAAAGTGTATTTTACTGCCACTTACCCTTAACTGCAAAGGCTACCACATCTTAGGGACACAGCCAAGGGTCACAAATGGTATATGTGTTCCCACAAGAAACAAAAAGCATGAAGTGACAGTGACACTGAAAATATACTTTTACCACTCTATTAAAAACAAAGAGCACAGACTCACATGAGTACAAATTCAGAGTGAGGAGGGAAAGAGAGAGACAGAGAGACAGAGAGACAAGAAGAGATCGTGATGAAAATAAATTGTTTTTAGGACCTTTCTCCTCATATTTAACCACAAAACAGTGACATGCTGATCATGAACCAAAATGTATTCAGAATATCTTGTTGTGTCTACACTATGCAAATAGTACTAAATTAATTCCAAGTTAAATTCAACCCAGCTCAACAATCTGGATTGGATTAATTCCCAATCCCAATTGGAATAATTCCATTATTCCCAACAGCATTCTAGAGACTGAAAAATTCAATCAAGCTGCTGTTATTTTGGTTAAAGTGGAAGACAATCACATTGATTATTTTAAAATTGAGTTTTAATGACATGTGGTAAGATCATATAGACTTGTCTTTTAAGAAAAATTTTAAATAATGATTTATTTCCCTCAGTCTCAAAGATATCACTGCTCTAGTTAACAGTACATTCCAAAAGGGTCTTTAATTAAAATCATCATATATCACATATGACATTGCAATTGTCCCTTTGCAGAAGCAGATTTACTCTTTAGGTGTGCCAGTGGCCCTTCAACAAAGCTGTTATCTCCCAATCTATTCCTTTAAAAAATTATTTATTAAAAATTGTTTTAAGTTGCAAGAAAAGTACAATGAATTACCATCTACTTTTCACCTAGAGTTGAAATTGTTACTCTTTTATCAAATTTTTTTCTACTTTTCTCTGTATAGACAGATATAGATATGATATGGATATGGACATGGATATGGATATGATATGGATATGATATGGACATGCTTATGGATATGGACAGCAGCACCAACGTGGGTACACATTTATCATATACCTATTCTTCTTCTGTTTGGTGTGTTGAACGATTTGAGAGTTGCATTCACCATGACTCTTCATCTTTAAATACTTCAGCATGTATTTTTAAGAACAAGGGCATTTTCTTACACAATCATGATACAATGGTCAAATTTAAGAAACTTGGCATTGTTACAATACTATTATTTTATACACAGTGCAAATTCAATTTTTACCAATTGTCCCAATATTGTCTTTTTTTTTTTTTCAAATGGTCCAGAATCCAGCCCAGGATCATACATTTCAAGTAGTTGATAAGTCTTTTTATTCTCCCTCAATCTGCATCAGTCCTTACTTTTCCTTGTCTTTCATCAAATTGATAGTTTGAAAGAGGATGTGCCCATTGTTTTGTAGAATGACTTTCAATTTAGACTTGTTTACTAGTTTCCCTGTGATTACATCCAATATCATTTTCAAAGCTATGCACAACACTGTTTCCCATAATACCATGTCTCTCCAGAAGAATATAGCATTTCCAAAGGATAATTTATTTATATATATGAAAAATATATATGCATATTTATATACATAACATTATATAGCATATACATTATAAAACATGTTATAACATATAACATATGATATTTAATGGATATAAAATATATGTATGTGTATCACCCTCAATCCCAGTAGTTCCCATTTTGTTAAGTAATAAACACCTCCACACATTCTCAAATATCACTGGGGGTGGGCAGGCACTACTTCCCTGAATGAACAACCAGGCAGATAGGTACAGACAGGATCTGATTTTGTAACTATTTTTCACAATTTACAGCATAAAAATGAATTTCTCAAATATTTGCTTCTTAAAACTACTTTACATTTATTTTCCTTTACATTCTAGTTTCCAGTCAGTGAAAATTAACCTTTTTTTTTTTATTTTAACATATCTCACAACTCAGCCTATTTTCCTTGTGACGCATTGGTTCAAATACTTCTATAGAATTAACATTTCAATTACGCTTTTTGACAGGATATTTAATCCAGAACTCTTCCACATTAATCAGCGGTTGTCTGGATTTTGTCATCTGTTATGGAAGTAAAGCACTGGATACAATTCCACGAACGTCAAAACAGGGAAAGAAGTAAAGAAAAGCAAAGGTGTCAGAGGGGCAATGGGGTGGTTTTGACTTTGAGCTCCATTCAAAAAACTACAATATTTGTGGGAAAATAATCTGACAAACTTCACAGAAATTTGTAGGAGCCCAGAAGTTGGTCCAACACCCTTTTCTGGCCTGCTGCCAGAGTTTTCTTTTCTCTATTTAACAGATTTCTTAGATCCTGCTTGCATCTCTCCAGTCACCGTGTCATGCCGACACAAGGCTGCTTGCTGTGTCTTGTGATCATCCAAAGTCCCATAAATCCAAAGAAAATCATTTCTAACCTAGGTGCAAAACACTTTCCTGGAAGCAAAGTCTATCATATTTTGAGACTTCTATTTTAGAAACTCTTGGTGCATTGCATGAAATATATATACTAGCAGGCTTTCAAAATTTCAGCCTTCAGGATTTTCACAAAGAGAGAGTTTGGGCATGTTCAGTTCTAAGAAATAGGTTTTTGTTTACCAAATATATTAATTATGGATTCAGCAAATATTTATTAAACGTTTACTGTATGCTAGGCCATGTACATAATAGATGTCAGTAGCCACAGATACAGCGAAGTGTCTGCTCTCAAGCAGCTTACATTTTACTACAATAAGCATTTAATTTCCTAGGAGGTTATATTAATCCTGTTGATTATGGTAACAATAACCTTCAGAAAAGCCATCCAGTCACCAGACTGATTAACCATAAATAGTAATCAAAAGATAACATGAATTAATATGAAAGTGATTTTTTATAAATCTCTTAAGTAAAAAACAATAAAAAGAACTTTAGCAAGTATAATGCCAAAAACTAAGTTAAAACTACATTTGCAACATAACCTACCAAAAATTAGCTAGGATTTTAATGGTGAAAATAAAAAGGATAGATAACATGTTTCATATTACATGTTACATTCATATCACATATTGTTTCATATGTGTTATGTTACCTTACAAATGTTTCAATTCTTACAAAACTGTGAGAGGTACAATTATTACCCATGTATTAAGAATAGGGATGAAAGTTTAGAGAACTCAGACTTGCCTAACTTCCAGAGCCAACAAAGAATTGAGCTTCCAGAACTCATCTAATATGATTTAATATAATACAACAGACTATTACTTTTTTTTCACCCTAAGCCATCCCCACCACCCTTGCAGATATGACATAGCCATTTGGTGTCCAGTATAGAAAAACACTAGTAGTAACAACAACAACAACAACAATAGTAAGTAATAGTACAATTGGCAAGCATTTTTAAATTGATGCTATGTGTTCATTAATTTAGCTATTCAGTCATTCATTTATTTAGATAATAGTACTTTATTGAAGTATAACTTACATACAGCAAAACTCAAATCTATAACTCTATTATTTGCCACAAATGTATACACCCTTGTAACTGTCACTTTGGTCAAGATTTAGAAGACTTTTAGGTCCCCACAAGGTTTCCTTGTGCCCCTTCCCAGTCAATCCCCATCCCACTCTCAGAATTAGGCAACTGTTATTCTGTCTCCGGTAGATTAATGTTGGCCGGCTTTTCCACTTCATACAGGCGGAACCACTCAGGATGCCAACTTTTGTGACTGGCTTACTTGTCAGTCAATGTTCATTTTTTTTAAGATTTATTTATCCATGTTGTTGTATCTATCAGTTTGTTCTTTTTATTGCTCTGGTGCATCTATTATAAGAATATATCAGTTTATCTTTCCATTCTTCTGTTAATGGATACTTGTTTATTGATGGATGTTTCCTTACTACTTGGCTATTATGACTAAGGCTGTTATGAACATTTTTGTATGTTATTAGTGGGTGCATGAACTCCTTTCTCTTTGGTATACATGTACGAATGGAACTGCTGGGTCATAGGGTAAGTATAGTTACTCTGTTAGTTTTTCAAAGGCATTGTACCTTTTCATACTCTGGTTGGCAGTATATGAGAGTTCCAGATACTCTACATTCTAAACCAAATTAGCCTCGGGTGGGTGTGCAGTGACACCTTGTTGTGTGATAATTCATGTTTGCTAAGTTATGGGATGGAGTCTCACATGCTATGAAGCTGAAGCATGACTTCCTTGCCTCATTTAATTAATACTGGGTCCATTCACCCTCAAACTACCAGGGGAGACAAATATTACTGAACCATTTTGCAGATGAGAAGAGTATAAGCTGTAATGTTACTTTCAATGGACAGCATCCATTTTCATCAATCAATGTTTATGCAGAAGTGGTTGTTGATTACACTGAAAATGATTTAGTTTGTGTAAAATAAATAATAAATATATCTTAACACATGGAACAAGATTAACATGCCATTATATGTTGTCTCTTTTTCTTTATGTATATTTTTTTCCTTTGCCTTTCTTTATTCTGTCTCTTCCACTGAGCATGCTTTCACATCCCCTATCTCCATACCTCTTACCTATCTGATTACCACGTTTATTAGTCCATCTCAAATCCAGTGTCTGCAATGAAGAGTTCAGGACTTCCCATTTCTTTGATAGTACTGTTTTGTGAGTTCCAACAATTCCAAACTTTTGAAATTAATTTTAGCACTCACTGTGCCTTGACTAATATTCAATTACATTTTCAATATTACATTTTCAATATAACTAATATTCAATACATTTTCATTTCATTTGAGGATAACTCAGATATCCTCAATTATAAGTTGGATCCTATTTCATACACTTTTTACCATCTCATGTCCAGAAAGTTTCTTATTCCTTTAGTGATACTTCTTGAATTCCAAAACCCTAAGTGGGATACATAGTTCTCTGGCCAAATTCAGAGAGGAACAGTCAACATGAGGCCACGTCTTCATTCACAAATAACACTCCTCATTCCTTTAGTTTCCTTTTAAGAAAGATAAGTAGCAGTTTATTTTCTTTCTTTCTTTCTTTTTCTTTTTTCTTTCTTTCTTTCTTCCTTCCTTCCTTTCTTCCTTTCTTTCTTTTTCTTTCTTTCTTTCTTTTCTTTCTTTTCCCTTCCCCTCTCCCTCCCTCCCTTCATTCCTTCCTTCTTTCCAAATTCAGTTACCAGATTATGGGCATGCAATATCAACTTTCAAAGTTAACTCTCTGATATAGCAAGGCAAATCATAATGAGCCTTTCAAAAAATGATTTCTTTTTCCATATGTCTTTAATTCCACATTACCATCTTTGATTAAACAGCCAACAAAGAGACAACAAAACAGGCTGAGATTTCACTGCATGAGCAGGTGGTCAAGTCTAAGTCTTCATATTGTTCAGTCATCATTTTAACAGGAATATTTTAACTTATTTCCATTCCAAGGTATGTAAAAATAAGATGCAAAATAGTGCTCGCTGTGAATTCTACATTTTAATTAGATGCCTTATTAGTTGGCGATTTTGGGTTAAAAAATCTAGAGAATTGAACACTTTCCACCATACCTAAGCTTCCTCCTCCATTTTCCTTCTTAATCTTCTCTTGGACAAACTTACTTGGGGATTTTCCTTAAAGTGAATCTCAACTTGTGGATTCCTTAAAACATCTTAGGAAACACAATATCTTGTTGGCAATCTAGAATTTCCAGACTTCCAAACTTTTAACCTAGCATGATGATACATCAATGCATTCCTGTGTGTGTGTGTGTGTGTGTGTGTGTGTCTGTGTGCCTATGTAAAGAAGGAACTATTCCAGAGATGAAATATTAATTTTTTATAATAATTTTGCAACCAGCACAAGTATTAAATATAGAAAAAATTATGAACTCTTTAAAATTATGATATCTTTGAAACCACATTAATACTCATGAATTCAGTATTTTCCAAGATAATATTCTATTTGGAGAGTGATAAAAAGTTACATTTTTTTTAGGGCCTCCCTGGTGGCGCAGTGGTTGGGAGTCCGCCTGCCGATGCGGGGGGCGCGGGTTCGTACCCTGGTCTGGGGGGATCCCGCATGCCGCGGAGCGGCTGGGCCCATGGGCCGTTGCCGCTGGGCCTGCGCGTCCGGAGCCTGTGCTCTGCAGCGGGAGAGGCAACAGCAGTGAGAGGCCCGCGTACCGCAAAAAAAAAAAAAAAAAAGTTACATTTTTTAAACTTTTGCTACTCAAGTCTTGAGAAAAGTTTAACATAGGCACATAGATTGAGAAGTGACAACTAACAGTGTTCCTCTAAGTCAGATTTGCCCCTCCCAGTGGCATTATACTAAAATGAGGTGCTGAGTTGTTATCTTTCCTTAGAAGCTAGTTACTGGTAGACCAGACCAGTGATATGACATATCCAGAAATAAAATTGATATATAAAAATAAATAAGTTTTGCTGAATTTATTAATAAACTGTAGCCCTTTATAACTAGGTTCAGAATAACTATATATGTACAAATTAATAAAATATTTTAACATTTCAAAAGGAACAACTTCTCACTTAAGTTTTATTAATTGTGTAACTTATGTGAAATAGTTTCCATATGGAAATTTCAAGTATTACAAAAAATGAGATAATACCCTAAGCCTCCTACCCTAATCTCATGTTCCTACCCAAAGGTAATGAGCATCATAGCTTTGTTTATTTGAGTTCTTGTTTTTTATCATTATTACATCCAAAGAATTTAATATTAAATCAAGAAGATTATTTTAGTATCTGGGTCCAATCAGAATATAGAAACAACACAGTAGGTTAAATAGGGAAAGCTTGATATAAAAACACTAACTAGAATACTACTCAGCCATAAAAAAGAATGAAATAATGCCATTTGCAGCAACATGGATGGACCTAGAGATTATCATGGCAAGTAAAGTAAGTCAGAAAGAGAAAGACAAATACCATATGACATTACTTATATGTGGAATCTAAAATATGACACAAATGAACTTATCTATGAAACAGAAACAAACTCACAGACATAGAGAAAAGACTTGTGGTTGCCAAGGGTGAGGAGGGGGTAGAGGAGGAATGGAGTGGGAGTTTGGGATTAGCAGACACAAACTAGTATATAGGATGGATAAACAACAAGATCCTACTGTATAGCACAGGGACCTATATTCAGTATTCTGTAATAAAGCATAATGGATAAGAATATGAAAAAGAATGTATGTGTATGTATATATATATATATATATCTCCAGTATACAGGTTAAAAAAATTAAAAACACTAACTGTAGTAAAGGAGTAAGTATAAAATCTAAGGGAAGTCTACAAGATACTGTAGGGCTAAGGGAGAGTACCCCAAGAAGGACAAACGTGGAAGGAGTTTAAAGCTTAGAGGAGAAGGTATGATTCAGCCACCAGATAACAGAGAAATTCAGTAGTTCAGCTAAACCACAACAGGTCTGGAGATTCTGGGTAAACAATAGGTAACCCTCTGGAGGGCACATGAGGGAGCAGGTGATGAGGAACTGGGTGCGTGGGCACACAGTAGGAATCCAGGTGCACAGGGACTTGCAGAGGGAGTGGAAGCTCTAGGTGGACTCCCCATCCCCCTGGCTGCACACACAGGCTACGTGTGGACTCAAAGGAAAGGCTGCCTGGGGTATGACCCTCTGCATCACAGGTGCTGCATGCAGACAGTGTGGGGACTTCGGTTTCTGTGTTGAGATGACTGCAGGAAAGTGATCACGAGGCAGAGGTACCAGGTCACAGAGGGATCATGGCTGGAGAAGGCTCCACTGGATGTCCTCACACACCCACCGCCACCACCTCCTCTGGGGAAACTGCAGGTACCCTCTTCTTCCTGCAGTGTCTCCCCAGCACACTCTGCCGAGAAATTTAGCATCATACTCACTTTGAAGGGGAAACGCTTGAACAAATCCTGTTCATCACAGAACACATATTGAAGGGTATATTCATTGATGAGAGACAAATAATTGAAAACAGTTCCCACCCTTGGATACTCAGCTTCCATTTGTTCTCTTCTACACACGATCTCTCCTGCAACAAAACACAACTTTCCTTTTTACAAGTGAAGGTCTCATTCTTCCCCCATATAGGAAGACACACAGTCCCAACGTGGATGCAATGACAGTGTGTTGTAAGCTGTATTAATTACTCCTCATATTCAGTCACATATTTGCCTCAAAATATTCTGTAACCCAAATTTAAATTATAATTATTTATTACCTCCAATAACTCCAATTATTTATTATCTCCAATAAATGTATTAACTTCCTATAACTTGTATATGAATTTTTTCATATACAACAAGGAGAAAGAAGAGAATGAGTCATACATGCAAGTAAACATATGCATGTAACAAGCATAAAGCACTTTTGCAAAGTTACTACAGCCCTCATTTCTGTAAATGGCCACAAGGTCATAACTGATATCTACGGCAACTTCATCTACCATCCCCATATTTCCCTCGACCTCAGCCAGAACCTCAGCTGTTCTGGGTTCTTTACTTGATGGAGTGACCCAAATCTTCATTTCTGAAGGGTCTGAGTCCTTAGTCATCCTGCCTAATATCAGCTGATACAGTTTTCCATAAACTTTTACAGCTGGAGGTGGAAATGCTAAGTGGCTCCCTGGAGATCCTGTGAATTTCAGACATAGCTCTCTTTGTCTTTATTGTACAGCAGTAACCAGATTTACCCCTTACCCTTAGTAATCAAAATCAACTACTAGGTTTCCTCCTTTTTAGCCCACCTCCCTTTTTCCTTTCTTGGATTGGTGGCATAGGGAACCCAAAATGTCCAGGTGGAATTCTCATCTTCCAATTTGGTGGAGCCAAACACCCTTGTGGTTTAAAATCACCAGTCCAGCAGACCTCAAAGTTGCCAGGATGGGAAGAAACAAATTTGCAAGGGGTTACTAGGTATAATAGTGACAGTAGTCACTTTCACTTCCACCCCTTGATTCTGGCTACAGGAAAAAAACTGCTGTGCAATGGTCTCTGATTTAAAGAATAAACTCCACTCTGTAAAACAGAACCTCACCTTTTCATAGTGTTATTTCCCAACTGGCACCATAACTGAGTCTTTAACAAGCCATTTCATCTTTCAATTAGGCCAACTGCTTTGGGGTGATGAGGTACATGGTAAGGTCAGTTGATTCCCAGGCAGGAGCTTGCTGTAACTTCCTTGCTGTGAAATACATTTCTTGATCTGATGCAATGCTATGGGGAACACCATGATGGTGGATCAGGCATTCTGTGAATCCACGGGTGGTAATGTTAAAAGAAATATTACCGACAGGGAGACAAATTCATATCCAGAATATTTGTCTATTCCGGTGAGGACAAATCTCTTATGCTTCCATAATGGAAGAGGGCCAATGTAATTAGCCTGCCACTATGTGGTAGGGTGGTACCCAGGAATGGTGCCATATTGGGATTTCAATGCTGATCTCCAATCTTGGCAGATTAGGCTATAGATTCGGGGTAGCCAGTTCAGCCTTAGTAAGAGGAAGTTTATGTTGGGTCTATGCATAGCCTATATTTCTACCATTGTGGACTTCTTGTTCATGGGTCTATAGAGCAAGAACTGGGTTGGCTGGGGAAAGAGACTGACTGATATCCACAAATGCAGTGTTTTGTATACTTATTAAGCACCTGCTCTGCAGTGGATATCCTTTGATTAGTGTTAACATAAGACAAAAAAAATCTTCACATTCTGTGTCCATTCTGAAAGGTCCACCCACATACTTCTTCCAGAAGCATATTTGTTACCAATCTTCCCATCTTGTTTTTTCAAAGTCCCTAACCATTGAACTGAACTATCAGCAAGTGCCCCATAAAACAGTATAGATCTTCATTTTGGCCAGCATTCACTTCAGACATAGTGGGCAACCAGTGTACTCCATAAAATAGACTTCTGCCTCCTAGGAGGATTTTTCTTCGCCACTGTTCTTCAGGATAACCCTGGAATGGGGCTGTATTCCCATATCAATTAATTCAGTCTAATCCAGTTTTATATTCCTTCCTTTTTGGTCCAACACCTTTGGAGATCTTTCCCACATATGTTCCCCAGGTTTCTGCTAATACATGTTAGCAAATTCTCGCTTCTGTTTCCCAGGTTACAGGAAAAACCTGTCTAATTGTCGCCCTGAAGCATGCCAAGATTTGACCCTAGCTATGAGTTGCTTTTTCCTTTATTCAGTGTTTGTTTCACTGATGTAAGCTTCTGACAATTTTCCAGAGGTCTGATAGAGTTGATTGTGAAAGTTTTTGCTCAATTGTTTGGTGTTCTCCATCAGTTTCTTTGATGTCACTCTACCAGTGAGCTAGCTTTACTCTTTACAATGTTCAAATTATTCTCAATTATTTTCATTTTGCCTCTTTAAGCCAACACATGTGTACCTTTGAGTCTCAGTTTTCCTTTCAGGGTTTTGAGAATTAGAAGTTATATTTTTATGACACTTAGCACAATATTTAGCACGAAGAAGTTCCATAGCTCCCCATTACCTGGTAATATCAGGTCCCCTTCATGATTTGTACAGTTACTTTTCTTCCTGAGTCATTCAACATGTATTTACTTATCACCTCCTAGATGCCAGTCACCCTGCTAGGAATGGGATATATACTAGGGAACAGCATACGACCCCTGCCTCAAAGTGGTCTGTACACTAATGACAGAAAGTCAATAAATAGGCAAGTGCCATACTCAGAAGAGGAAGGGTAGAGTATTAGTGGAAAGCCCCACAGATTAAACTTGGTACAGTCTTGAGGGAGATTAGAGAATCCTTTGTAGAGAAAATGGCATTTGAAGATAATAGTTTATAGAAAGTACACAGGCTACATTTTCTAAAATGAATGTAAAAAAAAAAAGTAGATTTTAGCCAATTTAAGGTAAAGAAAGAGGATACTCCAGGAATAGGAAATGTCATGAGCAAAGGCCCAAAGAGCATGAAATATTTGGGAAACTTCAAGAGGCTCTTTAGTTCTATACTGAAGAATTTGAGACTGCAGAGAGGAGAGACTACAATCAATGTTTTAAGGAAGAGGACACAATCGTATTTTAAATATTTGTTAGACATTTTAAAAGACCAACCATTAATTAATCCACAGAGAAAATATTACCTAGTGCCAAGTAATAGAAATTATAGAGGCTATATTCTATTTACAATGCTATGAAACTAGAAGTTATTAGAAGAATAGGTTTCAAATCTATCCACTCGACAATAAAATTCTTCTGTGTATAATTTTAGGTGTAAGGAGAAAATTAAAAATGGAAATCAATTATCATTTAGAAATAAATGTCAGTGAGTGCAATACATACTAAAACATTGTAGGCATGGCCAGAGCAACACTCAGAGGCATTTAGAACCTTTAACACATTCATTAGAAAAAAATACTAATAAATAAATAAGAATCTAAAAAAAGCAAAATTAAGTTTTTAAAAGATAGAAGAAAGAAATTTCAAAGGAGAATAAAATATAAAGTATTTTGGACTTGATAAGTAGAATGAGAGATATTTATAAGATTAGAACAAATTGGAATAGAATATATAACCTTATGTTAATAAATCTAAAAATGGATTACTTTTAGCAAAATATGAACAACCAAATGCATCTAAAGAAGTATTTGTATAAATAAATAATAAATTTAAAGAAGAGTGTGCAAAAATCATAAATAAGAAACTGATGTAAAAAGACAAACAACTGAATTTTTAAAATGGGCCAAAAACTATGATCAGAAATTTCACAGAAGAGGAGCTAGATAGGACCAATAAATCCATGATGAAAATAATCCACCTCAATAGTAATCAAGTAAATGCAAAAGAATGCAACACGACCATATTGTTTGCATTTGGGATTAAAAATATAAAAGAAAAACGTCTAGTGGAATTCAGTATGGAAATCAATTCCAGAGCCAGGTGTCCCTCAGTGCTCTTGTTTATTTCTTTGGTCAGGCCCATCTCTCTAAGTTTTCCAAGTCTTCCTCAGTCTTGCATGAGTGGCTTCCCAGCCCTCCAGTTTCTTAAACATGCTTATATAGGTTTAATTTATACATGGAGTCAAACTCAGACTCTAATAATAAATAACTATGAGTAACAAAGTATCCACCTTTACTCTTCATGGATTAAATATTCAAATAAATATCTCATGAAGTCCTTCAACATATATTTACAATAAGCCTATTATGTGTGAAGTTCTTTCTCAGGACATATATATGATGAGCATGCATCATATACATGTATTAATTATTGAAAAAAATACCTAAAATGGTAGTCACCCTCCTAGATGGTTTCCAGTAGCCCCTGGTGCTAGGTCTTCATGCCCTTGTGTGGTCCTCTCCCACATTCAGTCAGGGCTGGTCATGTAATCAACAGAATATGGAGGAAGTGACTGTCACTTCTGAGGTAGGTCATATAAAGCATTATAACTTCCACTGTGGTCTCTTGGATCACTTTCTCTGGGATAACCAGTCACCATGCTGTGAGGCCACTCAAACAGCCCTCTGGAGAGGCCCTCATTATGAGGCACTGGAGCTTCCCATTAACAGCCAGCCCTTATCAGCCACATGAATGGCTGACCCTCCAGCCAGTGAAGCCTTCAGTTGACTGCAGCCTGGCCGACACCCTGAATGTAAACTCATGAGAGACTGACACAGAACCACTCAGCCAAGCCGTTCTTGAATTCCTGACCCAAGGAAACGGTAAGAGATATTCAATAACTCTTGTTCCTTTAAACTAAAAACAAATTTCAAGGTAATTTGTTACGTAACAATACATAACTAAAACCTCTATGAGTGCTTATTTACTTCAAATTTGATGTCTATTTCAAGCAATTTTTGATGTGTCTGGTTTTCTGGTATGAAATGCAAAGTTCAAACAGCTGGTGATATTCTTTGGCAAAGATTGATAATCTAAGAAGAAACCTTCCTTAAACAACTCACCTCAGGAATAGAAATATAAACAGAGAAATAATTCATTACTGAATATTTCTTCTCTGCTTTGGACACTAATCATAATTGGGAAGTTAAATTGGACATATACACGCAGATAGCAAGTAGTTGAGTTCTTTACATGAGTAAATGGCAGTTTCCAGAAGCTGTCATTATGCCAAGAACAGGTGAAAGCCTGTAAGGGGTTTAGACAGGAGCATTCAGGGAGCATACTGATATTCTGATATTCTGATATGCTGATGTGATTCTGTTAATAAAGAAGGTTTCATGTAACAAGCATTCTTATAAATGGAGCCGCTGTTTTAAAACTGTTCTCAGGTTAGATATACTCAGCCCGATGGCACTCTGAAAGTCCAAAGCCACCTCATCTGTATTAAGTATGGCTCTCCTCAATTCTGCAAACAAGATTTACACAATCTTTGTTTTTCCTCTATGTCTCTACTACATTCCCATTTATGTTGTTAATTTCATTTTTTGTTTCTTCCACTGCCTAGACATTTTTTATTATATATAAACAATAAAAACAATTTAAATATGCAAAGATGACATCCAGATTTTAACATAATACATATTCACAATTAGAAAAAATAGGGTAGTTCTGGTTCTACAAGAAACTTCCGTGCTGCCAGAATCTGAACATACGATTCTCCCTTCATTCAAGAAAAACTACTTAATAAGAAAAAATAAGGCACCCCCGGAAAGTCACAGCAAGATCCAGGCAGTCTTCCTTATATGAGGCCCCTCGTCTTTGGATGTGACTGGCTATTGTGGGATTTGCGCAGCACTCTGGGTCGATAGTGTTTTGTTAGGATCCACACTCGTGGTGAGGCTACTGGCTCCCCATGTCATACTTCTCATGTGAAAACACCAACTGAATTCAAGGTGCTGACAATTACTCCTATGGCATTTTGCTTCAGTTCACTCCTTGTCTTCATATTTAGCTCATTGATTTCTGTCAAACTGACAGATAAGTTTTATTGCAAAATGGAAATTTGATTATGTGCAGAATTCTGTTTTATAGAGCTGTTTAATCTACTTGTCTAAACCATTATAATATCCTCAGTAAATAAAATGGTTCACCATTCAATTGGTCTGCACAAGCCTTCTCCCAGATATTAAGGTTTAGCTGTCTTTTGGCCTCAGTTTCAACGTATGATTTCTCATCATACCTTCAGAGGCTACATCAGCTAAGTGACCTGAAGCTCTCCTCCCTCTCTGTTTACCCCCTTCACTTGTTATATTTGAAGAGATGAGGTTTAGGAGAATAGAGCCAACCACGGGAAGTGGGATCCTACTTGTCTGAAGTCATAAATCTCTAAAGGCTCATGCAGGTTTTGCTTTTAAGAGAACTGGGAAGTGCATCTTCACTGCTGTGTTTTGCAACAGGTTGAAGTGTTGTTTTTCAACCCCTATAGCTCAGCTGAAGATGCTGTCCACACAAGAGGGTCCAACCTGAGAAACAACTTCAGCATATGGCTGTAACTCCAGCCCTCACCCCCTTTCCCTCACTCACACCTCACAGGCTGCCCCTCCCCACAACAGCCACTGCAGAATGTGGCTTTTTGTTCTGAAAATGCTTTGCCTTGGGTTTGTCATATATAAGGTCATGAATTTGAAAAGAAAGAGAGAGAGAGAGAGAGAGACTGAGAGAAAGAAAGAGAGAGAGAGAAAGAAGAAAGAAAGAAAGAAAGAAAGAAAGAAAGAAAGAAAGAAAGAAAGAAAGAAAAAGAAAGAAAGAAAGAAAGAAAGAAAGGAAGAAAGAAAGAAAGGAAGGAAGGAAGGAAGGAAGGAAGGAAGGAAGGAAGGAAGAAAGAAAGAAAGAAAGAAAGGAACAGATTCTGAGGAGTTTTCATATGTTCCCTTGATGGAATGTATTTAATCGTTTTCCCCAAGATATCTCCAAGATATGAATGGTAACAGGATGTTTATACCAGAGATAAGATTGGACTGAAATCCTAGTTCACTCTGGGAGCTAATAAAAGTAAAGATTTGAATTTAAGTATCACTTTCTCCTAGAAGCACAGGAACAAGGAAACAGGGGTCAAAAGGGCAGCGACAGTGTTGTAAGCACTTTATCTGAAACATAAACATCACTGGAGTGCATTCTGGACGAAATTACCTCTCTCAGACCTGGGATGTTAGCATTCCTGCCCTACTGAAGCATGCCAATTTTACTGTGGCTTTGAGGAGGGTTGATCAGGGGACTTAGTTGGACACTTGAGAAAATGATCTTACCTCAAGGACTAATATAACTTAAGCAATTAAAAGGCATCCCACTGAGGAGAACCTCATAAAACCCTAAATCCCTGGAACAGAGTCCTTACCATAAATATCACAGGCAAAAGGAGCATGTATCCCTCCATTCCGGAAGATAATGCAGTCACCTTTCTCTTGTAAACACAGTTAGTGGACAGAGACACTGAGCTTGAAAGACTGGCTATTCTGCACAATATAAAGGTTTCCAGGAATATTTTATTCCTGGACAGAAAAATAAATAATATCTATGATTTCTATACAGTGTATATGGATCTCAGTTTTTCAATGGATTTTGCTATCTTCAAATCCAACATGAAACATTGTGACAAAACATTAACACTTTGAGTACAGAGAACTTTTCCTTTTAAAATGAAGTTGATAATCATTATTCACTATAGCCCAAAGGTGGAAAAGCCAAGGGGCCATAGGCAGATGAATGGATAAACAAAATGTAATATATATATATGTATATATATATAGATATAGATACATACATACATACACACACACACACAGTGTAATATTATCCAGCCTTTAAAAGGAAGGAAGTACTGGTACATGCTATGAACATTGAAGGCATCATGCTAAGTGAAGTAAGTCAATTACTAAAGAACAAATACTGTATAATTCCACTTATATGAGGTACTTAAAGTAGTCAAATCCATAGAGCAGAAAGTAGAAAGTGGAATGGTTGTTGTCAGGGACTGGGGGTAGGGAGGAACAGGGAGTTGTTTAATGAGACAGAGTTTCAGTTTTGCAAGATGAAAAGAGTTCTGGAGTTGGATGGTGGTCATGGTGGCACAAAATGTGAATGTCCTTAATATCACTGAACTGTATACTTACACATGGTAAGATTTTTGTTATGTATATTTTACCACAATAAAAAATAATTAAAAACTTTGAAAGTGAAGTTTATTATGAAATGAAATCTTTTAAATTTATTTTGGGATATCTCAATTTACCCTGCTCCGAAAAAGCTCTCCTGCCATTAACTTGAGAAATAATAGTCCATTACAACAGGCTCAGCCCCTATACACTTCTTTTTAGAATGTCCTTGACTGAGACAGTTAGTAGCTATTACAAATTAAAGAGAAGCAAGTTAAAATGTTAACAATTATACTTTTTATGTCATATTGGTGGATGCTCTCAGCACACAGAGTCTTGCCTCTGGGACTGATACACGTGAACCTGGCAGGATCACCCAGTCACTAACCCTGCAAACTTACTAATGAATGAGGAGACAAGGATTGCTTTAAAACCCAAACTTTGCAAAGCTGTAAATTGCTTTTGAGTGCTGCTTCCAATAGTATTAGCCAAAAAGTTGCTCAGCAAGTCTGCTTCTTTGATCATTTTGTCTGTTACTGACCTGGTCTAGAAATGCTTCCTGCTGGAACTCTTCCTCCTGGATTAGTAACTTTGGTTAACCAGGCCTTTTACTTGCTATAAAATATGGATGTTCTAGGAAAGATGAGAGCAAACAAATAAATGAGGGTTTGGCTGAGGGAGGATACAAATTCCCAAGAATAAAAACATAAATTAAAATTTAAAATATGCTGCACTTCATATTAGTAAAGTTGGGAGAGTTTAAGATTTTCAAACGGTGTAGCTTCCATTGGCTCTGAATTGTCTTCAAGAAATCTTCCCATTTTCACTTCACCTATTTCTTCTCCATGTTTTCTAAAGATGCTTGTAAGGTAAGAGTCATATTTACACTGCCTTAACAATGAGGAGCTTGAGAATGCAATACATAAATGCAGCCCAACTCCACAATCATTTGATTTTGCGTAAAGACACGTTCACGTGTTGAGTGCTTGCAAAGATTTTGCAAAAATATTATGTTTACACTGGAACAGGAGTCTCAGCCTTTGACCTTAGACTGACATCGGTTCCTCCCTCCTGTTTACATTAATCTAAAACCTTTTTGCCCTCAACAAACTGCACAGCATCTCTTCTGTTGTCCCATTCTCCATCTGAGGTGGATGACTCAGCTACTCAGTGCAGGATTGCCTGATGCTCTTCCTATCTGAGAGCAACAGAGATGGGAGACTTGGGGATAGGGTGGGGAGGAAGATGTCCCACATAGGATAATAACTTCTGGAATTCTAGCGAAAATGACAACAACGATGTATGATCTACTTGTCAATCATTGTACAGCACAGAAGCAGCCCGGGACTCAACAAAGTGCTGGTTCTCTCAGCCATGGGAAAAACCAAGTCCCCTGGAGTAGTTTCCAGCTTAATGAAAGAGACAAGACAAATTCAAATGAAGAAGATGGAGAATTCCTCTAAATAAAAGTAGCAAGTTTAAGTGAATATGTGCCAAATATGTAAGTAAATGCAGAAGGCTTGTAGAGCCACAGGAATGTACAGTATCAAGGAGAAGAATAAGGAAAATAATTTCAGACTCATCATGTTTCAGTCAGACCTTCTTCCCTTTATGTGTCTCTTATTTGATAAAATTCATTTATTTGCATAATTCAGTGTAGACAATGCAAATGCACTTGAAAGAATGGATGGTGAATGGGAAATGAGAAAGTAAAGATAGTTGCTGCAATATGTTCATTATACAAGACACATGAAGAACCCTGCTGTGCTAAATTCATTCATACAATTATTTGTAAATCCAAACATCTTTGATCAATTAAAAAAATCAAGCATCAATTCTTAAAATTAAATAGGAAGAGCAAAATGTCCTTAACTAAAATTCAGACTAAATAACTGCTTTCTTAAAATACTTTGATTTCTAAAAATATTTTTCACCTTTTTCCTGTGACTTTTAGGTAACCAAAAACATTTTTAAAGCTGATATTATAGCTACCCTTGGGTAGCTGATTCCCGTTCCTAAGTCCTCAGTTGTTTAACTTTCTCTTAAATAATTACTTCTTCCTTGTTCTTACTAGTTTGCATGAAATCCTTTTCCTGATGTTGTTTAAGACTAAGCCATTGTGTACATTTATCATAGACAACTAAGTAAGATAATGCAAATATCCAGGAAACTAAGAAGAAAAAGATGGCAAGGACTAATGCAAAGTATCTAATTCATTTGTATAAATATCAGTTCTTTCCCATAAATGACTGGAATGGTTTGGATCAGCCCACAAATATTGCTATTGCCCCAAACTCTACTGATAAGTGGACATAACCAGACAACTCCAGGCCCTCAGACATGAACATCATATTTTAAGACATCATTTGGTTCACCAAGGAACCCAGTAGAGAGAGAGTACATCCCTGGGGAACAATATCAGGCTTCATTAAAACTCAACAAACTCAGTAAAAGGGTAAATTCCCAATGATGGCATGCACGGACACACATAGATACACATATCCATACTCTCTCACACACACACACACACACACACACACACGCAAACACAAACACACACACCCTGGAGATAACCCCTTATATGAAATAAACACTTGAAACAAGACCTCCTCAAATCTTGAGGGAAGAATTTAATCTGCAAAAAAACTATCATTTTTCTTAGATAAAGAAAGTTAACTTTGTGTGTGTGAATGATAATCCAAGATAAATCTTAATATATTACAAGGCAGTACAGAAATATTGAAAATTGTTCAATTATATAATAGCAACGATAATCAGGCTCCTGACGCTCTCCTTCAATCTTCATCCAGTAGTCTGTAATAATGGACAAGGGACTTCAATAGCTATTTCTCCAAGGAATATATACACATGATCAACACACATACAAAAAGATGCTCAGTGTCATTAGCCATCAGGGAAATGCATGCTAAAACCACAATGAGGGACCATTTCACACCCACTAGGATGGCTGTAATAAAAAAGACAGGCAATAACAGTGTTGGAAAGGATGTGGAGAACTTGGAACCTTCATGCACTGCTGTAAGAATGTTGCAGACACTTTGGAAAATAGTTTTGACAGTTCCTTAAAAAGGTTAAAAGTAGATTTAACATATGACCCAGCAATTCCACTCCTAAGAGAAATGAAATGTGACTTCACAGAAAATTTTTACACCAATATTCATAGCAAAATTATTCATAATAGCTGAAAAGAGGAAATGACAAAAATGTCCATCAACGAATGAATGTATAAACTAATTGTTGTGTCCATTCAGTTACACAGCAATAGGAAGGAATGAAGTGCTGGCACATGCCAACATATAGACAAACCTTAAAAACATGCTAAATGAAAGAAGCTTGTCACAAAAAGATCACATGTTGTGTGATTCTAGTCATATTAAATGTCCAAAATAGGCAAATCCATAGAGACAGGAAGTAGACTAGTGTTTGCCAGGGCTGAGGTGAGAAAGAATATGTCATGATTGCGAAAGGGTACCGGCTTTCTTTTTGGGATGATTAAAGTTCTTTAAAATTGATTGTGGAGATAGTTACACAATTAATATGCTAAACGTACTAAGGACTGCACTGTATGCTTTAAATGGGTGAATTTTATGGTATGTGAATTATATCTCAATGAAGTTGTTAAAATGAAGCCTGGGACTTCCCTGGTGGCGCAGTGGTTGAGAGTCCGCCTGCCGATGCAGGGGACACCGGTTCGTGCCCTGGTCCGGGAAGATCCCACATGCCGCGGAGCGGCTAGGCCCGTGAGCCATGGCCGCTGAGCCTGCGCGTCCGGAGCCTGTGCTCCGGCAACCGGAGAGTCCACAACAGTGAGAGGCCCGCGTACCGCGAAAAATAAATAAATAAATAAATAAAATGAAGCCTGATTGTTTATTCACTAAATTGGTTAATCTACTGCTTGTCTTTTATTCAGTATTAATATCTGAAATTGCCTATAAATTAGGAAATTGAGAGCATAAGCAGGGAGATAAGAACCACTTAATAAATAAACTGGAATTAAACCAATGTCCTCATTCCTAATACATTGAAAATAAACTACAATCTTCACCACTGACATTCCTCCTTGTACTTCCCTCTCAGCTGTCACTAATATGTCTTCTAACTCAAGCTACAAAAACCAGAGTCCCTGAGGACAATTTTTAAAAATTACATTGAAGTCATACCTAGAGGTGTTTTTCTTCTCTCTATAACACTGAGATTTGGAATCAGTCGTGTCAGTCAAGGGTTGTTTGTCCCCTCTCTCTGATTTGGAGTTAGAAATAAAAGGATGGCAGCTGCGGTGAGACCCTCTGAAATAATATTATCTATCAGCAGAGTTTTTTTCTACATGGAAACATTTCATGAAAATACAATTTAACTGTCTTAACAATGTGAGAAGAAATCAAAGAAGACACATTTTAATTTATAACAAAAGCCCCCTTTCCACTGTTTCAGAGCATGTGAATCTGCTTTGTGAAGTTACAGTTTCCACTTCATAGAAGAGGTAGGAATACAGGGGAAAGACACTAAAAATATTGTTGGCAAAACCCACTTTATAAAAATGTCAGTCTCTCTATAATCCAGAGAATACCTGTGATAGAATTTACTAAGACTACTTTAGAATAAAACTACACTTTTTGGCCACAATGTGCCTTATAATAGAAAAATTTACTCTATATCGAAATTCAATATAAATTCAGACCATTCTAGCTCTAGTTAATGAATTATCAAAAGGACTTCATGTATTTCATGAAAATTCCTACAGCATAGAAGACATACAACATAAATGTCAATATCAATTAAAATAATCTTTTATTAGATGTCCCATAAAATTTTATAGTGGATTCTTAGGTTAATATTGGAGGTTCCTCTGAAAGGTTTTAAAATTGAATTATTACATTTTGTTCCACAGAACTGAAATCCCTTCCATATAACTCTATTTATTCTCTTTTAAGGTGAGATCGCATACAACCATTTAAGGACCCTGTTTCTCTCTTTTCCTGTTGAGTTTCTTTCTCCCAAATCCATCAACAATGGCATTTTTGTATAAATGAGTACAGTCCAAACCTTAAAGTACATATGAATCATTGGGGATCTTGTTAAAGTGCAGATTATGATTCAATAGGTTTGGAGTATGGCCTGAGAATCTGCATTTATTATGCGTTTGTGGTGTGGCCATTGCTGGTAGTCCACAGTCCACACTTTGAGTAGGAAGGGTTCAAGCCATATAATTTCACGCTAATTGTTTTTCAACTCTTCCTTGTGTATTAGTACATCCAACTAAGAGCTACTTAAATATACAAACAATTTCTTTTCCATTTTCTATTTCCTCCATCTCCTAGCATAATGATCATTAAAATTGTCAAGTAGTTGTCAGTTGACTCGGCTAGAAGCAGGACAATATTGAACCATGAAGTCACAGTAACGAGGACAATTTACAGGTGAATCTGTGGCAACTAGAGGATCATTCTTCCTTATTGTCTCAGTGACATTCATAATTGCATCAAACGTGATGACTGACTCCAGTAAGTCTCTAGTAAGTGATGTCTTGGAGGCAAATAAATTTAGTGATGCAAAAAGACAGATTGAGATGACAAGAAACAGCTGTATGCCTATGGTTAACACTTAGAAATTCTGATGATGTAGCCAAGCTTGAAGGAAAAAAAAAAAAAGACAATTTTTCTGTGCCCAGAATGAAGAGGAAACCAAGGAAGCAAATAAGAGCTGATGCTGTGGCAATGCATTTGGGTATTAGAGCAGAGGCAGGCCCTTATAGGTGGCAGCAAAGGTTGACATAAACCTAGTGACAGGCCAAGTGATCTCTGGCAGGCATAGTGAGGCCCTGCCAAGATCTCCCTTTAGGAAAGAGCACATTGCCCTGCTGCAAGGAGTGTCATGAGCTGAGAGCCTTCAGGTGTTATTGAATTTCATCAGGCTCCCCTCAGCTTTATGGCCTAGAGTTGCTGCAGCCAATGACTGAGCAAGCCTTTGGTCCAAGGGCCTGGCCATTTCCATACCACGTGGGAGTCCTTTAATGGGCCACCTTTGTCCTGAAGCCCCCTGTTGGACTAGCGGACTCGATTAGATCTGTGCTGGAGTCAGATGCCTTCTTCTCCCAGTTGGAGTCCTCCCTTTTCATTTCCCAAGTGTTATTCCCCAGTAAATTGTTTACAGTCCTGACTCCATCTTAGCATCTGCTTCCTGTAGGACTCAGCTGACACTTGACCATCAGTACCTGAGAAGTGGGGAACAAAAACCATTTTCCTGAAAGGAACATCTCCCTTTAGTCTAGGTGTGGCCATTATTGATTGAATTACTCAAGCTTCATTACACCCTCATTCTGACTGGAGGTGTTGAAAGCAAATCAGAAGAAAATAAATCAGAAACAAAACTGAAATCGACTACATTTCCTAGATTCCACACAGCAAGGGAACTGGGAAATGGTTTACCAATCATTGCCCTCACATGAGATTGGAAGGTGGAAAAGAGTTGGGCTCAATTTTCAATGACTTTTGTAAGCAAAGCTGTGGAATTGTGTTTTCAGCTACATCTGTCTAGTGCCTGTTCTTTAGACTTTCTGGAATTAGAGAGGCACTGGTGGTAGTGGCAGGGGTGCCGGCAGTAGCTTCATGTTTCTACCACAGAACCGATGGTGATTTCTGACTGAGGGTAGGATGAGTTTTTTAGTCTGGGGGTGATTTCTAGAATCCACTTCTTCAATTCGTCAAGCCTAATTCATTCTATTAAACCCTTTCCTGTACCTTACATTGAACTCTGATTGATATGCCAGAGAAACAATAAGAAAACATACAAACAAGATAGGACCATAATGTTTCCCTGTGAAAAATGGAAACTGAGTCAGCACCATACTCATATGTAGGAACACCAAGTCAGAACTTTAACAACACAGCTCATTCACACCCATGCCCTAGCAAAAGCAAAAATTATTCTATAGGGAACCCTCCACAACCCATGGCAAATAGAAATTCCACAGTAAAAGCAAATTGTGCTAAAGGCAATAGGACTTTAAAAGTTCCAAACCATACCAGGAATCATATTCCCAAGAGGAAAGGCAGGAAAAGCAACAAGCAGGAGATAACAGCACTGCTAAGAGCTAGAAAAGTTAAGGCAATCAGAAATATTCTTATTACAGTTAAAAAAATCAGAAAACATAAGAAAAAAACTAAAACAATATGGAGGAACAAAAATCAGATTTGCATACTTACCAAACAGAAATTCGAAGAGTGAAAACAGCTAAATGATAATGTTTAGAAAAGTGTAAAATTATGACTCTCTTACAGATATAAAAATAAATGCTTGCTTAAGAGTTTAATTCATGAGAAAAACAGACAGATGTTAAACTACTTCAAAAAAGAATACTAAGAACAGATGCATTTATAGATCATAAAGGTTAAAACAAGTATGCAAAAGGGGGCAAACCAGGAAGAGAAATGGGAATGAAGAAAGGAAAATGTGAAAGAAAACTATAAGAACTGCAAAAGAAGAGTCCAAATTGTCATCATTCATAGATTAAATATTCATCTAAATAAAAATTCAGAAGATTCTGAATTTATAATTAGAAAAAGTTTAGAAAATTTATACAGAGAGTTCAGTAAATAAAAATAACATTTATAAAATAGGATCAATAAAAATTAATTGGCAATTGAAAAATAAATTTAAAGTATATAGGAATAAATCTAATAAAATGTGCAAGAATTTTTCACTTTTTTTGACTATGGAGAAAATATAAAATTTGATCAAAATACATAAAAAGGCCCAACTACATGCAGTGTTAGACCATATTTATTTTCTACATTAATCTATAAATTCTATGCATTTCCAAGCAAACTCCCAGAAGATGCTCCCTGCATCCTGCCCCAAAACACACCCAATTAATTCTGACCAGGTAGACTTAAAGAGATACCTGCTGATGCCTTTTTTTAAAAAATTGCTTTCTCAGTAAAAGAGATAGATTCAGCTGGCATTCCCAAACCCAGTGCCTTGATTACAGGTGGGTTGCCTGGATGTGTGTCAGTCAACTTGCATCCATGAAGCTCTATTTGTGAGAATTAAAAAGGATCTGGCTATAAAGAGAAATAAAGGAATTTTGGGGAGGTGATGGAAATGTTCTATATATTGATTGTGGTGGTGGTTACACAACTGCATGAATTTGTTAAAATTTCTAATACTGTACTGTACACTCAAAGGGGTGAACTTTACTATATGCAAATTATACCTCAAAAAACATACACATAAAAAATAAAATATGATTTAATACCTATCACATGAGAAATGTTTAAGATTGACAATCTCCAGAATTAAACATGATCCAGGGACCTAACGAGCCTCATAATCTATCTGCTGGTGGCATTATAACCAATCTAGAAAGCAATTTGAAAATACTGAAGTTAGTTGAATATAAAATTATCTATGACTCAAAAATTTCCCTGCAAGGGTTCAGACTAGAAAACCTTATACCAGTCCAAAAAGAAATAAGTACACAAATGTTCATTACAATTTTTTTAAATAGTAAATCTTGAAAACAACATAAATGTCCACCCACATGGAAAAAGATACTGGTAGGGACACAAAAATCTTGAAGACAGTGGTTAACTCATGGAAGGAGAGAAGCCAGTGGAGCTGGGGAGGGGCACATTTGAAACTTCACCCATAAGTAAAATTTTACTTCTGTTAAAACTATAAGGAAGCTAAACATTATTATTATTATTTTTTTGCAGTATGCGGGCCTCTCACTGTTGTGGCCTCTCCCGTTGCGGAGCACAGGCTCCGGACACGCAGGCTCAGCGGCCATGGCTCACGGGCCCAGCCGCTCCACGGCATGTGGGATCTTCCCGGACCAGGGCACGAACCGGTGTCCCCTGCATCGGCAGGCAGACTCTCAACCACTGCGCCACCAGGGAAGCCCCAACGTTATTCTTTTTTATGCATAAGTTAATTTATTAATATTAGAGTTCATTAGTGAATAACAGAATTAACGAATGCAACAGAGACTAGGAACTTGTACCAAATTTTGTTTGGTTTTGTTTTATGAGATATGCAATAAATCAGATCTTCCACCTGTTAACATTTTGTTGCTGATCTTTCTTGCAATACTGCCTAATGAAAAACAGCTAATTAATATGCTTCTAATAATTTACTGAACCATATCCCTGGCACTTAAAAGCAACACTCACAAATAGCTAGAACCATGAGGCATGGGCATGCTTGTGACTTCCAATATTTAGGGAAGATTGTGAATTACATATAGTGTCTAATGAATTATTTATAATGCTAAGAAATGAGCTGAAACATGCAAACCAGCCATGGAGAAGAGTGAGCTGTGCTAGCTCTTGAGGCAATGGGCAAAATCTCGCTGCCAAGCCTACATTTTACTTTGAAGTTCTTTGCAAGCAATTTGTGGCTTATTCAGGTTTCAATTTTTTATCAGAAAAAATTAAGATAGCCCTTCTCAGTTTCCTCTGGGTCTGTGATGGTCAATATTTTGTGAAAAAAATACCATCTTACCCAATATTCTCCACTTATTCTATCCATCATATTTCTTTATCTCAATATATTTGACATGATTTGTTCCTACAATTGACAGATGGGAAACTAAAACATGTTTGTGTTAGAACTCTGGATGGACTTTATTTTGCAGGAGGAGTATAGCTGCTTTACACTGCTGTGTCAGTTTCTGCTGTACAGCAAAGTGAATCATACATATGTATATATATATCTTCTCTTTTATGGATTTCCTTCCCATTTAGTCACCACAGATCACTGAGTAAAGTTCCCTGTGCTATACAGTAAGTTCTCATTAGTTATCTATTTTATACATAGTAGTGTATATATGTCAATCCCAATCTCCCAATTCATCCCACCGCACCCCCTTCCTCCTTGGTGTCCATACATTTGTTCTCTAAATCTGTGTCCCTATTTCTGCTTTGCAAAGATCATCTATACCATTTTTCTTTATGACATCTGTGTCATGGCTGCATGCCCTGGAAGTCTTACATTATTCTCTGCACTTTTCTATATGCTTGAAATATGTCATGGAATGAGGGAAAGAGAAGAAAAAAATAAAGAGGAAGGAATAGAAAGGAAAATAAAGAGAAGAGAAAAAAAAAAGAAATTTTAAAAAGAGATAAGGCAGTGTCACATTTTAGAAAATAAACCCGAAACAACTTGTCTTATCCAAATGCTGGTCAGTGGCTCTATTGGCCCTTTTCTCAGTAAAACGCATCTCAAGAAAAATAATCAGTAAGATTTTAAAAAGCAGAGAGAGAGAGAATGGAAACTTAATTACAAAGAAATTTCAGAAATGCCATGATCAAGGGGGGATGCACCATAATATGTTAAATTTCAGCCCTTTGGTTTTCAAAGATCTTTTGAAACCATTAGGCAATTAATCACTTCAAGGATCCTTGGAGAAACAAAATCCAATCTTTCTCATTTCAGAAATGGAGAAATGAGGTTAAAGACAATGGCATTTGCTCAGGTTTGCAAAGGAAGTCTGGTCAATGCTAGGATTAAAGCACTCTTCTTATGTTTTTTGAGATTTAAGTTCAAATGACTTTGCAATGGTTTCATTTCCGCTTATTTGGCTTTTCTTACATAAGAGGATAACTGAATGACATTATTTAATGTCCTTTTTTGTTTTATCTTTTCTCAAATGCTTTTTGGGAGTGTTCCAGCACTTTCATAAGTGTGTCTGTTACAGCATTCTAACTACGTAACATTTTCATTTGATGTACCATATCCTGGTATTGATATTATCACTTCCTAAATAAGTAAGATTCTGTTAAATATTTACTCTTCCATCATAAAAATAATAATACCCCATGATGCTCTGTGTCTGTTATGCCAACACACGTCTTAGGGATAATTGGATACTTAATGGAGGATTTAAAAATTACTGGCTGCAACAACATCAAGTTGAGTTTACTGTTTCCTACGAGAAAGTATTAATCCCTTAATGCGCTATATACCTATTTACCTCTTCATCACCTTTAGTTATGATTAAAGGTAGATTTTGGCATTGAAGGAAACTAAATTCCCGATACTTTTAATATGGAGAAAATCTAGGTGTTTTTTTTCTTTTTTCTTAGTATACACACATACACAAGGCTTAATAAATATGTATTTTAGGTAAAAATATTTTAGATATGTTTTGTTATCTTATTGAGGCACTGCTTATATTCTATCCTATAAAATCTTCTTAGGCTAGGAAAGTCATCTTTTTTCAATGAAACTTGACCCAGCAGGATATTTGAAAGCCAAATGTTAGAACAAACAGTTTTTTTGTTTGTTTTTTTTTTGTTGTTGTTGTTTTGCAGTATGCAGTCCCCTCACTGCTGTGGCCTCTCCCGTTGCGGAGCACAGGCTCCGGACGCGCAGGCTTAGCGGCCATGGCTCACAGTCCTAGCCGCTCTGCGGCATGTGGGATCCTCCCAGACCGGGGCACGAACCCGTGTCCCCTGCACCGGAAGGCGGACTCTCAACCACTGCGCCACCAGGGAAGCCCAGAACAAACAGTTTTTAGGCAATTAAAGACCTAGGCCTTGATGGTTTGGTCTGGGAATTCAACTGGCTGTTAAATAATCATCTAATTGAGGCTGTGGATAAAACATTGGGAACTCAAGCAGAAATAACTTTCCTGCATCTGGAATTGAGATGAATTATGTGTCCATAAAATATGAGGCAGATATCAAGTTACTCATTATGTTACACAAAGAATCAAGGAAACAGAGCAAGCAGTGCAGCTAGTTAAGGGAATCCATGAAATTAAAGCTTATCTTTTTGAAAATCAACTTCGACTAGACAGAGAATACCTATCATTATAAGTACAGTAGGTAAATTGTAATTTGAGTGGAATGTATTTGTATATATATCCTTAGCTGATATAATATATTTTTGTAAATTTTCACAAATTAGGCTCTCTAAAGGGGCTGATTAGGTTTATTCTCTATCATTATCTCAGTGGCTCAAAAGTGAGATAAATTTTTTAAAATGTGCCAGGGTGAGGTGGGGTGGCAGAAGGCCACTGTTGAAGAGAGACACAGGCTGGCCAGGGAAGGTGGCTGAAGGTGGCCTTGGACTGGAGATCTGGGACATATCAGTTCCAAAGGATGAGGAAAATAAATGTCTGTCTTGCGTTTCTATTCCAAAGTAGTCCCTGACATTCTCATGATCTTATTTCTTTGGAAACTCCTAGTTTAAAAGAGAAAACATTGAATTAACTTCCTTTTACCATAAGCCTGTCCATCCCCCCTTGTTCTGAAGAGCTTTTTATATTAAGAGTTGATTAGGCCTGGTTCAGGTAACATCAATTGTTCTAGATATTTTACAGAAATTTAATGTCAGCATTTCTCATAGGACTGGAATTTCCCACCAACTTCTAATGACTGGCAAAGGAAATTCAAAATTGAGAAAAATTTCTCTTTCAAAGAGGAACTTTCTACAGTCTTAGGCTAGCTACATTCATACTCAGCCTTTCTAAGCCAACAAAAAGGTAATCTAGAGAAATACAAGAATGTGTAAACTACACCTACACACATCTACACATATATACACATTTGAAAACAGGGATAAGTGACATTTTAGTTGTGTCACTAGGGACATTTTATTGTAATAACAAAGAACTTGTATTCTAAAATGATAATGAAGATAATCATAATGATAGTAACAACAAAAGACAATAGTAATAATACACAATACAATAATAACAAATTCAGTGTTTTACTGAGATACATGTACATTTCTAGACAAAAGCATTATACTAATTGTTTGCAGCTTCCATAGCTTTCATTCCCACACAATCTTCTCTACCAACCAGGGGGACATCATGAAAGCTGTGTCTGAAATACTCTCTCAAAACTACTGTTAGATGTTCTAATTGGAAAAGGGTTTGTTTTGTCCTTTAAGAGGGAATAAGAAAAAATGAAATATAATGCCTTTTCCCAGGATTAAAGTGACTGACACACAGTCCAAAGACCATTTCACAACCACTGTGAGCCTTTTACTCCTGATGAATAAGACAAACTAAAGCTATTTGACAGATGAGAAAATATTAAGAGTTAAGTAGAAAGTGAGAAACAACAAATGCTTGTTGACTCTTGACCCTTCAAGATTCTTACAATTTCCTGATACTGTTTCAGTAGCTTTGCTGTGGGAACCAAGAGAAAGCATGAGTCAAGTCTTACTTTGTCATCATCCACAGAAGAGAGCAAAGCCTCCATTTCTAAGGTCCATCCTTACAAGATGGATAAAACCATATTGATGTTTTGCCTCCATCACTGTCAGAGGCAAAAAGAGGTGAGTATGATGCAGGTCCTGAGGGGGAATAAACAATAAGAGCAACCTGTAGATTAATGCAATTTCTTGGAATTTAGAGCATAGGATATTCATGGCCTCTCAGCAATTTCTTCAGTTAAGTCATTACCATGTTTAAAGGAGATGTGGCTGACACTGCTGCTTGCTACACACTGTCACATTCTCCACTTTCTTATTTAGTGGCAATGTTCTCAGTTAAAAATGCTCACTTCCTTTATATTATATAATTTTTATATTTTATAAAGGGCTGTTAAAATTATCTATTTTACATTAGGTGAGCTGTGATAGGTTGTACTTTATGAAAAACTGGCCCATTTCATCTAAGTTGTCAAATTCGTGTGTATACAGATGTTTTTATGATATTCTCCTTATTATTTTGATGTCTGCAGAATCTGTAGTGATATTCCCTGCTTCTTTCCTGTTATTAGTAATTTGTATCTTCTGTCTTTTGTTTATCTTTGTCATTCTTGCTAGAGGCTTGTCAACTTTAATAATCTTTTAAAAGAAATTTAGTTTTGTTGCATTGATTATTTTATATATATATATATATATATATATATATATAGGTGTTCAATTACATTGAGTCCTGCTCTTGTTTTATTTGCTCCTTCTTCCTTCTTGCTTTGGGTTTATTTTGATTTTATTTTTTGAACTTCTTTCTCTTGAAACTTCCTCTTTGACTCAAAGATTACTTAGAAATGTGCCATTTAATTCCTAAGTATTTGGAGATTATCTTTTTGTGATTGATTTCTAGTTTGATTCCATTGTGGTCAGAGAATGTAGTCTGTATGATTTCAATTCTTTTAAATTTGTTGACGGTTGTTTTATGGCCCAGGATATGTTCTATCTTGGTATGTGTCCCACTGGTGCTTGGAAAGAATGTGTAGCCCACTGTGGTTGAGTGGAACATTTGAAAAATATTGTTTAAATCCTATTGGCTGATGGCAGGGTTTGAATTCTTCTATATCCTAGATTTTCTGTCTGGTTGTTCTATCAATTATTGAAAGCTGGGTGTCGAAGTCCCTAGCCATAATTGTGAATTTGTCTATTTCTTTTCTCCCTTCAATCAGTTTTGCTTCACATATTTTGTTATCTAATACATGGGACAAGTTGGATGAACCTTAAGGACATTATACTCAGTGAAGAAAGCCAATCTCAAAAAGTCATATAATATATGATTCCATTTATATAACATCCTCAAATGACAAAGTTAGAGAGATGGGAAATAGATTAGTGATTACCAGGAGTTAGATATTTTGAGGTGGGCAAAGAGAGGAGAGTACAATGATAAAGGGATAGCATGAGGAAGATCTTTGTAGTGGTTACATAAGTTTACATGTTATAAAATGACATAGAACCATGCACACAATGTACCAATATAAAATTCCTGGTTTTGATATTGTACTATAACAGTATAACAGCAATCATTAGGGCAAACTGTACATGGGACCTCTATATACTATAGGGGGTGAAGTATACATGGGACCTCTATATACTATCTTTACAACTTTCTGAGCAGATATAATTTCAAAGTAAAATGTTAAAAAAAACAGGATGCCAGTTAAATTTGAATTTCAGATAAAAAATGAATAATCCTTTAAAATACTTAGGAATAAACCTACCTAAGGAGACAAAAGACCTGTAAGCAGAAAACTATAAGACACTGATATGAAAGAAATTAAAGATGATACAAACAGATGGAGAGATATACCATATTCCTGGGTTGGAAGAATCATTAATGTGAAAATGACCCATACTACCCAAAGCAATCTACAGATTCAAAGCAAACCCTATCAAAATACCAATGGCATTTTTCACAATTTGAACAAAAATTTCACAATTTGTATGGAAAAACAAAAGACCCTGAATAGCCAAAGCAATCTTGAGAAAGAAAAATGGAGTTGGAGGAATCAGGCTCCCTGATTTCAGACTATACTACAAAGCTACAGTCATCAAGACAGTATGGTATTGGCACAAAAATAGAAATATAGATCAATGGAACAGGATAGAAAGCCCAGAGATAAACCCATGCACATATGGTCACCTTATCTTTGATAAAGGAGGCAGAATATACAATGAAGAAAAGACAGCCTCTTCAATAAGTGGTGCTGGGAAAACTGGGCAGCTACATGTAAAAGAATAAAATTAGAACCCTCCCTAACACCATATACAAAAATAAACTCAAAATGAATTAAAGACCTAAATGTAAGGCCAGACACTTTAAAACTCTTCGAGGAAAACATAGGCAGAACACTCTATGACATAAATCACAGCAAGATCCTTTTTGACCCACCTTCTAGAGAAATAGAAATAAAAACAAAAAGAAACAAATAGGACCTAATGAAACTTAAAAGTTTGCACAGCAAAGGAAACCATAAACAAGATGAAAAGACAACCCTCAGAATGGGAGAAAATATTTGCAAACGAAGAAAGTGACAAAGGATTAATCTCCAAAATATACAAGAAGCTCATGCAGCTCAACATCAAAAAAAAAAAAAAACAGGCAGGAGACCTAAATAGATATTTCTCCAAGGAAGATATACAGATTGCCAACAAACAGATGAAAGGATGGTCAAAATCACTAATCATTAGAGAAATGCAAATCAAAACTACAATGAGGTATCACCTCACACTGGTCAGAATGGCCATCATCAAAATCTACAAACAACAAATTCTGGAGAGGGTGTGGAGAAAAGGGAACCCTCTTGCACTGTTGATGGGAATGTAAATTGATACAATCACTATGGGGAACAGCATGGAGGTTCCTTAAGAAACTAAAAATAGAACTACCATATGACCCAACAATCCCAGTACTGAGCATATACCCTGAGAAAACCATAACTCAAAAACAGACATGAACCACAATGTTCATTGAAGCACTATTTACAATAGCCAGGACATGGAAGCAACCTAAGTGTCCATCGACAGATGAATGGGTAAAGAAGATGTGGCACATATACACAATGAAGTATTACTCGGCCATAAAAAGAAATGAAATTGAGTTATTTGTAGTGAGGTGGATGGACCTAGAGTCTGTCATATAGAGTGAAGTAAGTCAGAAAGAGAAAAACAAATACCGTATGCTAACACATATATATGGAATCTAAAAAAAAATGGTTCTGAAGAACCTAGGAGCAGCACAGGAATAAAGATGCAGACTTAGAGAATGGACTTGAGGACATGGGGAGGGAGAAGGGTAAGCTGGGACGAAGTGAGAAAATAGCATTGGCATATATACACTACCAAATGTAAAGTAGATAGCTAGTGGGAAGCAACTGCATCACACAGGGAGATCAGCTCAGTGCTGTGTGACCACCTAGAGGGGTGG
The DNA here is from genome assembly GCF_059928025.1 of Delphinapterus leucas. Taxonomy (NCBI): domain Eukaryota; kingdom Metazoa; phylum Chordata; class Mammalia; order Artiodactyla; family Monodontidae; genus Delphinapterus; species Delphinapterus leucas. The sequence goes on from NC_143143.1 coordinate 53,391,676, forward strand.
GATAGGGAGGGTGGGAGGGAGATGCAAAAAGGAAGGGATATGGGTGTATATGCTTACATATAGCTGATTCACTTTGTTATACAGCAGAAACTAACACAAAATTGTAAAGCAATTACACTCCAATAAAGATGTTAAAAAAAAGTGAATAATTCTTTAGTATAAGAATACCCCATGTAATATTTGGGATAAACATATACTATTTATTGATTGCTTATCTGACATTCAATTTAAATGTACATACTGTATTTTATCTGGCAATCCTACCTGGGATACCACATCTAATTTCTTTGGATAGAGGTAGAGAACCAAAAGATAGCATTTCAAAGTACTTGAGTTTGGTAAGCTAAGGGAAAATAACAGATGAATGGTCAACAAAACCTACCCATTTGACCTATGATCATAATCCTTTCTCCCAGCCTTCAGCCTAGGTTGGTCCAAGATTGAATTTAGCAGCTGGTCTTCAGTTATCAAATTCTCAGCTTTTACTCTTGAAAGTTAAGTCTCCAGACTGAAGCAAAAATGCTGGAATGAGTTTCCTGTCCACCCTGATGCTCTCTAGGGATCCAAAAATACAGGAATGGACTTATCTCCTTCTATAAGCTTTACTTTGTGCATGGAGTTCATTTTGGCTCCAAGTTCTCACCTAGAGCCCAGCAATGCTCTTGTATGGGAGAACCTGGACACCACCCTCAGAATCCCATGGCTCCTCTCCAGAAGCCAGGCTGGAGCTGCAGGGGAAGCTACCATCCTCACAGCATATGCTAGTAACATTGGAGAAGCTAAGCCCAAAAGCAATGCAACTGACCCAGAAAGACCTACATCATGAGGAAAGAGAGGGCGATAATAGACATTGTCCATAGGTCTAACACAGGAAGAGCTTATGTCCTTTGCAACAAAGAGTAGAGCCCTTGCAACAAAGAGTAGAGCCCTTCCCTGGCAAGAGGACAATGGGGATGACATGAAAAGGCACACTTCTCCAGTAAGTTTCTGTGAACCAGACTTTTGGGTACCTGCCTGCATGGCTGACTTCTCAATAGTCACATACGCCCCACAACCGGGGATCACAATGTAATGTCAGAAAAGGCCCATGTCCGTGGTCAGCCAAGCAGCTGGCCCATGCACATTTAGAGACTGGCTGCCCATCCAGAAACATTCTCAGAGATACACCCAAAATAATATTAGATCAGATATCTAGGGACCCATGGCCCTGTCAAGCTGACACATAAAATTAATTCATCATCACAGCTAAATTACTAGCATAATTTAGGAAGGAAAGACAGGAAGGAAAAATGGGCTTGGATCCTTGATAGCAATAGGGAATGAGCATTAAAGAAAAAAATTTAAGCTCTCTAGCTCTAGTCTTTTCTCTATGTGAGAAAAATAAACCCATATTTGGTCACTGGTATTGGATCTCTGCCACGTGCAGCTGAACACATTCCTAAAATATGCACTAAGTCTTTACAAACATAATGCCTACACCCTATACCCCATGCCCATGACAGACATCAGCAATGGATCCCAGATCTCCTTCCAGCTGATTTTAAGTGAGCCCTCTGAATCTTTATAACATAGTAGTCTAGAGACAGGCAACAAACTGATAAGAGCTATTTTGCAAGAGGAAATCTATTTACTACCTTGTCTGGTAGTACCTACCAAACTGGGCTTACTAAACTTGTCAAGAAACTAAATTGTGAAGTCTCAGACATTCTCTTCTATCGTTTCCTATGACCTGGGAAGCCCTGGGAACAGTTTTCTTTTTCTCTAAAATTTTGCCACCACTAATGCCATTCAATTTTTCTTTCTCCAATAATATTTGTGGGGTGGGATCTGATATTTCCTGACTCTCTTCTGCCTTGCTACTTAGCTGTCTCCAGACACCTTCATGTTTTAATGCTAATCCTGACACAAGAAACAGAGGGGGCCTCTCCTGGGACAGCAGGAGGAGGTGAGCAAGCCATGTATTAATATTTGCTTATTCATTAGTGAAGTTTGCATTCAGCTGCCTGTAACTGTGTCAGGAATACCACATCTATTTCTTTGACAGAACGTTTGTTCATGACATTCCCTTTCTGGAAACATGCTTTGCATTTCTTATCCCTCAAAGCCCAGATAAAGGACCATTTGACTCTCAAAATCCTTTCCAGCCTTCTCATCTCCTGATGACAATCCACTCCTCCCTGCCTGGCTCCCACTTTGCCAGTGTGAACTACCTTGTTTTGTTATTTACCTGTGCAGATGCCCTACTTCCCTTGGTAAGCTTTTAGTTTCTTGGTATCTCTTGTATAGCAACTGTGTTTCCAATCTGTAGCTCAAACATTGTTGAATCATAATGGTTGTTCCAATAGTACCTTCCCTGATTCCAAATATTAACTGCCCCCCATTCTGTTCCCCTGAGTCTCTATCTTTTCGCCTTCTAAAGGACAGCCTTTTTGTTGTTCCAAGACTATAGCAAGCTTTGTCTTAACCCAAAGTCTTGGCCACTCTTGTTCCATGAGTCTCTTTCAACCCTTGTGGCAGTTTCTGTTGGTGACTTAACCATATTTCTCTGGATATTTTTTTTCCAGCAATTTGTTTGTATTTACATGGTACATTTTAAAGCAATGGCTACATTTGTAATACATATTAGAGAACATAAAAAAAGTTAAGAACTAAAATGTATGTCATACATTTGTATATTTAAATTTTTTTAACTTTTTATTTTATATTGGTGTACAGTTGATTAACAATGTTGTGTTAGCTTCAGGTGTACGACAAAGTGATTCAGTTATACATATTTACAGAGGCAACTCATTTGCACACAAATGATTGCCAACTGCCAGCCTGTGCATCTCCACATGAAGACTTTCTTCAAAACCAGGAAATTCTACTCTGCCTCTCAGATCTGGAGAGTTAAGGCTCCAGACACAGTCCCCACCCAATAACTGATGAGAGTTGGTTGTAAACACCTCAACTCTCTCACTCCCTGGTGGGGTAATCCTGAGGCCCGTGTTCTACTCCATTTCCAGATTTCTCCCATGGGACTGGGCCCCAATTGTCCACAGATAGCTACTTGATTCCACACCCTGTATTGGCTGTCTTCCCTCCCCATCCTATTCCCCACTCTTCTCTTGGTATTTTGTGGCATCACCTGCCTCTCCAAAAAACCTGCTAGCACTTGAATCCTTTTCTTAGGGTAAACTTTGGGGGAAACCCAAATTTAGATACCCTTTACTGCTTTTGTAACATTTCTGAAAATATTGTAGTGCCTCTCAGAGTAATCTGCCTGCTTCAGTTCTGTCCTCAACCAACCCAGATGTCACCTACAGTGGCCTCCCATTGCACTTAAATTCATGCTCTTTATTCTGACCTACCCATCTGTATGATTTTGTACCTGATTGTTCCTTCAAGCACATGTCCTGCCACTTCCCCTTTTGCTTCCACTGCTCAAACGCACTGGTTTATACTTCCTTCTGGAATGTGCCAAGCCCTTTCAACTCTCAACACCTTTGTTCTTGACCTTTTTGCCTGGAATCCTCTTGTGTGCCCCCTCCTCCTTGTATTAGAATAGCCCTTAGTGAAAGGAATGTCAATTAGGATGTGGATAATAATCAGTTAATAAATGAGAGGATATGTAAACACCCAAGGAACTGTCAAGGGACAAGGGGAGGAATTTATGATACTGGAGTCACAGAAATTTGAAGCTATAGTCATAGAGGCACATATTACTACCAGAACTTCTGAACCTGCTTCCCAAGGTCCATGAAAAGAAAAAAACTCAAGTTCCTTCTTCACCTATTCTTTTATGTCCTAGTAGAATCTTATTGGTTGAACCAATGGGAAGCCAGAAAGGAAGAAAACCCAAGTGATTCTCATCACAAGAAAAATAAATAAATAAATTGTACATATGTATAGTGATGAATGTTAACTAGACTTATTGTGGTGATCATTTTGCAATATATACAAATGTTAAACCATTGCATTGTGTGCCTGAAATTACTATCATTGTTATATGTCAATGATACCTCAATTTAAATAAATTTGAAAAGAAAAGAAAACCCAAGTGATGAAGACTGTAAGAGTCAATTCCACACGGTACAAGGAAGGAAAAAGTAGTGTGGGAAAGATATGTAGGATGGCAAATTAGCAATGAAAGACCATTAGAAATCACGCAACTTTTGCACTCAGGAACCTGTCTTACTCTGCAGGTGTGGAGTTCAGCAATCCTTACTGATAGGGAAAAATTCTTCTGCATAATTTTCCTAAATTGTTTAAATTTTAATCTCTGGCTTTGTCCAAAATACTTTTATTTTGATGTTTTTTAAAAGACTACTTACTCATAGGACAGAATTCTGTGCCAGAACATGGAAATTCTCTCAAGGTTAAAAACTGGGCCCAGGGCTTCCCTGGTGGCGCAGTGGTTGAGAGTCCGCCTGCTGATGCAGGGGACGCGGGTTCATGCCCCGGTCCCGGAAGATGCCACATGCCACAGAGCGGCTGGGCCCGTGAGCCATGGCCGCTGAGCCTGCGCATCCGGAGCCTGTGCTCCACAACGGGAGAGGCCACAACAGTGAGAGGCCCGCGTACCACGAAAAAAAAAGTATTATTATAATACATTTGAAAATTTACATGAAATATAATAATCTCTAGAAAAATACAACATGTGAAAATACCTAAAAAGAAATTAAAAAATCTAAATAATTCTGTGTCTGTTAAATAAATTACATCTGTATTTTAAAACCCTCCCACAAAGAAACTCCAGTGTCAGATACTTTTACTGGGAAAAGTTATAAACATATAAGGAAGAAATAAGTCCAATTCTAGACAAACTCATTTAAAGAATAAACAAAATGATATTTCTTAAGCAGTTTTAAGAGGCAAGCATAACTTTAATAACAAAACCTGCTAAGAACAATTATAAGAAAGGAAAATTACAAGACAATCTTTCTCATAAGCATATTTCAAAAATCTAAACAAAACATTAAAAATTCATATTCAGTGAGATCCAAATTCAGAAAATAGTTTATGATCAAGCTGGCTTTATTCTAGGAATATGCGGTTTATGAGTAGAAATCAACCAATGAAACATATCATATTAACAAGATAAGACAGAAATGTCATCATTTCAAAAGATGATACAAAATCTTACAGCAAGTATATGCTTATATATATGTCATAATTAAATACTGAAAGATGTTCATTGAGACCAGGAGCAAAAAAGAAATTACTATGCCCATTTCTATTGAGCATTGTGCTAAAGACCCTACAGTGAAGTAAACCAAACAAGAAAATAAGTAAAAGGCATGAGGATTGGGGAAAGTAATAATATTGTCTTTATTTAGAAACTACATAATAATTATTAATAAGTAAATTGATCATGACTGCCAGGTATAAGATCAATTTACAAAAATTAAGTGTTTTCAATTTATCAGCAACAAATTGATAAAATTAAGTCTATAAAAGATAGCATTTATAAAAGGCTTAAAGCCAAATAAATTAGAATAAAGCTAGTGCAAAATAAGCAGCTCCTATTCACAGTAAAAATAAATATCGCAAACAGTAAATGGAAAAATATGCCATATTTACATATTAGACCACTCAAATTATTCTACAGATTCAATTCAGTCCTAATCAAAATCCCCTTAACTTGTTTGTGTGCATTTGTGTATGTGAGTGTGTAAGAAATATTCTAAAATATATATCAAAATGCAAACGTTCAAGAATATGTAAGACAGCCTGAAAGAAGAAAAAATTTTGAAATCCTTACATTACTGGACTTAAAGACATTACTAAGATACAAAATATAGCATAGAGTGGCACTGATACAAGAACATAAAAATAGACTAATGCAACACAACAGAGTATCCAGAAAAAGACATCCATGTATATGGACACTTGATCAAGAGAAAGGCAAAAGAGTGGAAAAGGATCGTCTTTTCAATTAGTTGCATTGGATTAACTGGATATTTATATGGAAGAAAGTGAATTTTGACTTATATTCCACACTATTTAACAATGAATTCCAGATAGATTTTAAATCTAAATATGAAATGTAAAGTAATAACACTTTTAGAAGCTGTAACAGAATATATGTGTGATCTTGAAGTGTAATAGATAAAAATGTCTTAAATAAGATGCAAAAACACTAACCATAGAGGGAAAAACATAGAACTTTTACACTACATTAAAGTTAAAAACTCCTCATTAAAAAAACATGAAAACAAAAGCTGCAGAGTGGGAGAAGATGCATACAATACATATAATAAACAAAGGACTTATATATGAAATGTATAGTGAGTTCCCACCAATCTATAGGAAAAATACAGACCACCTAAAACAAAAATGTTCAAGGGAGGCACTTTATAAAAGAGGACATCCAAATGTTCAATAAACATATGTTCAACCTCACCGGTCATTAGGGAAATACATTTTAAAACCATAATGCAATACTATTATATATTCTTCAGAATATCTAAAATTAAAAACTCTGACCATCCTGTGTGTTGACAAGAATGCAGGGCAAGTAGAATGTACATCCATCATTGGTGGAAGACTAGGTTGACAAAACTGCCTCAGAAAATTATTTGAATATATGCAATACCGGCAGAACTATGACCAAACAATTCCACTTATAAGTATACATCATAGAGAAATGCTCATCAAAAGATAGGTATGGAAATGTGCAAAAAAGTATATTTGCAGAAAACTCAAACTGAAAAAAATACAAATGCTCATCCACAATAAAGTAGCAATAAATTGTGATGTATTTATATAATAGAATACCATATGGCAATGGGAGATAATGAAACTACTAGTTCACAAAACAACTTGGAAGAGTATCAGAAACATAATATTGTGTGAAGGAGGCCAGCTGCAAAAGAGACCATATTATATGGTTCCATTTATACAAAGTATAAAATCAGGTAAAACTGAATTATCTTGTGAATAAAGTAGTTATCCATGAGGAACAGTGGGAATAGTTACTGAGAGAGGTCAGGTGGCATTCTTCTGAGATGCTAGTACTGTGTTATTTCCTGAACTGGTGGAATTTACAAAGGTGTGTTCACTGTGTGGAAATTCGTGGACTTGTAAACTTATAATTTGTAGGTTTTATATATATGTGTGTGTATGTATAAAATTACAATAACATGCTATCAAGGAATCAAAGCAGCTGGAATACTGACATATTGCTTGTAGAAATACAAAATGATACAACCATTTTGTAAAACAGTTTGGTAGATACTTATAAAGTTGATAGATAGATAGATAGATGATGGAGATATAAAATTTATCATTATGCAAAAAATGGCTCCAAAACTTAAAAGCTTAAAACAACGAATATGTATCATTTCACATAGTTTCTGAGGGTCTGGAGTCTGAGAGCCGCTTAGTTGGGTGACTGGTGGCTCAGGATCTCTCTTGGGTTTGCAGTCACTGTGACAGCCAATGCTGCAGTCATCTAAAGGCTTGACTGAGATTGGAAACTCCGTACCAAGATGGCTTACTCTCCTGGCAGTTGGCTAGAGCTCTCAACTCACTGCCTATTGGTGGCCTCACCAATAGGAGGCCTCAGTTCCTTGTTCCATGGCCTCTCCCATAGGGCTGCTGGAATGTACGCACAAAATGACAGCTGACTTCCCTGAGAGTGAGTGATGCAAGAGAGCAAAGAGGAAACTGCAGTGCTTCTTACGCCTTTGTCTTAGAAGTCATACACTGTCAATTTTTCCTGTAAATTCTTTAGAAGAGAGTCAATAAGTCCAGCCCACTCTCAAAAGGAAGAGAATTAAACTCCACCTCCTGAAGGGACTATCAAATATTTATGGACATACTTTAAACCATAACTATACACACATACACACATGTTTTACTTCAATTAAAATTGTTTTTAAAAGCATTCAGTTAAAAAAAAAGACTAAAATGCATTTAAGGATGACTATAAAACTACAAAAAAAACTAGACTAAGAAACAATACACAGACTATTTGCAAATGACACATCTGACAAAGACTTGTTTCTGGAATATATAAAGGACTCTTAAAACACAATAAAACCAACAACCCAATTCTAAAAATGGGCAAAAGATTTGAAGGCACACTTCACCAAATAAGCTATATGGATTGGAAATAATCAAATGAAAAGGTCCATCATTAGTAAAATTAACCTAAGATTAAAACCATAATGAGAAATCAATACAATCTACCAGAATGGCTAAAAAAAATAAAATAAAATACGAAATAGTATCAAGAAATCAAAGCAACTAGAATACTCATATATTGCAGGTAGGAATGCAAAATGATGCAACCACATTGTAAAACAGTTCAGTAGATTCTTATAAAGTTAAACATATACTTAACATATCACATAGTAACTCCACTCCTCGGTATTTATGGAAGTGAAATGTAATCCTATGTCCACACATAAAACCTGTGCGTGAATAGCTTTATCCACGATCGCCAAAAACTGTAAATAATGCAAATATCCCTCAACTGGAGAATGGGTAAACAAATTGTATATCCATAGAATGGAATACTGCCCAGTAATATAAAGGATGAACTATTGATAAAATAACAGGATGAATGAATTCAAATGCATTAATGCTAAATGCAAGGAGTCAGACTCAGAAGACTGGGAATCTATTAATAGGACATTCTAGAAAAGGCAAAACTATAGGAAAGGAGAAAAAACACTGTTTGCTGGGATTTAGGGGTGACAGTAAAGAGTGAATTGCAAGATGCATGAAGACATGAAGAATTATTTGGTACAATTGAAATGTAATATATCTTGACTGTGGTGGTGGTGGTGGTTGCATCACTATACATGTTTGTCAAAACTCACAGAACAGTACACTAATAACAGTGAAGTTTTCTGTACAGAAATTTTACTTTAATAAAAATATCAGGGAAATAATCTAGACAGCCATTATTTGTGTGCTTATTTCCCACGGACATGTACAGTGGGAAATGGAAAGGATTCTAAACAGGAAATTAGGATTGTGATAAAGGAGCTGGTGGCATCAGTCTGTTTGGACAGTTCAGAAAAGGCAAGCGGATTGCCTACACTCTATAATTTCTACATTTCCACAGTGAGCCCTGTGGTCAATGTCCTCAAACTGCTGACTATTTGCAAATATGATACTATCTTCACTCATCTCTGCTTTAGCACTTGACGTTCTCTCTGCTGTTCTCTCCACCATTTCCCACCTGGTAAAATTCTACCTATGCTTGAATAATCACCTTTATTGATATCTCCTAAGGATACTCTTCTCCTCACCAAGATATCTTCTCATTGTGTATCTATCACAGAACCTATTACCTCTCATACATTTCTTTTAGCAGGTTTATTTCTTTGCCCAGCAGCCTTGAATTCTGAACTTCTTGGAACTCAAAGGTCATAATTTCCACATTAAAAAAAAAAAATCAATACGGTGTATTCCATGGTAAATGATTGAATAATGACAAAGTGACTGAAAAGAAACAACTTGAAGCATGTTAAGATTACAGCAACACAAAGTTACTTGATGTATATCGAGCTAGTGTAATAATATATCAAAAGTGATATGTCAAATTCACATGACTTCAGTTGCACAACAAAAGGCTAAGTGAACAATGATTCAGAGATAAGGGAGTATTAAATTCTCTTTATTTTTTTTAATTTGCATGGTAATTAGAGATTTATAGAGAGCTTTGAAACATTTGTGATTTAAAACTGAAGACCAAAATATTCCCTTAAGTTAAAAGAAAATGTTGTAGTATCAGTGTAATGTGGTCTCATAAAATGAATTTGGAAGTGCTCTGTCCTCTTCAAATATTTGGAATAGTTTGAGAAGGATAGGTATTAGCTCTTCATTATATCTTTGTAGAATTCTTCTGTGAAGCCATCTAGTCCTGGACTTTTGTTTGCTGGGAGTTTTTAAATTACAAATTCAATTTTACTACTAGAAACATAATAAAAATTTTTCAATTTTTTGTCTTTTAATCTTTGTACTAGCTTATTTAAGTGAGCCTCAGCCTTTAATATATATTTGCCTTTCTTAATGGATCTTTCCTTTCTTATAGCTTCTTACTCCTTGTTATAGACTTTTATTTTTCCACTTAAAGAAAACTCTTTAACATTTCTTTTAGGATAGGCTTGGTATGAAAGACATGACAAAAAAAATTATAATTATAAAAGAAAGGCCAATACTTTTGATGAATATAGATGCAAAAACCCTCAACAATATATTAGCAGACTGAATACAACAATATATAGAAAGGATCATAGAACATGATCAAGTGGGATTTATTCCAGGGCTGCAAGGATGGATCAATACTCACAAATAAATCACTGTGATAAAATACATTAAAAAAAGGGAGGATAAAAATCACTTAATCATCTCAATTAATGCAGAAAAGCATTTGACAAAATTCAGCAACTAAAAACTCTCATCAAAATGGGTATAGAGGGAACATACCTCAACATAATAAAGGCCACTTATAACAAACTTAGAACTAACATCATACTCAACAGTGAAAAACCAAAAGCCTTTCCTTCAAAATCAGGAAAAAGACAAGAATGCCCACTCTCACCACTTCTATTTAACATAGTATTAGAAGTCCTAGCTACAGCAATCAGACAAGAAATAAAAGACATTCAAATTGGAAGGGAATAAGTAAAACTATCATTATTTGCAGATGACAATACTATATATAGAAAAACTAAAATTCTCCACCATAAAGCTTTAGAACTAAGAAATAAATTCAGTAAATTTCCAGGATACAAGATTAATATACAGAAATCTGTTGCTTTCTATACACTAATAGTGAACTATCGGAAAGAGAAAGTAAGATAAAGAAAGACAATCTCATTTAAAATTGCATCAAAAAGAATAAAATACCTAGGAATACACTTAACCAAGGAGGTGAAAGACCTATCCTATGAAAAATATAAAAGATCAGTGAAGGAAATTGAAGATGGATATCTTTCCAGAAATGGAAAGATATTCTATGCTATTGGATTGGAAGTATTAATATTGTTAAAATATCCATGCTACTCAAGAAATTTACAGATTTAATGCAATCCTTATCAAAATACCCATGACATTTTTCACACAACTAGAACAAATAATCCTAAAATTCATATGGAGCCACAAAAGACCCCAAATTGCCAAAGCAATCTTGAGAAAAAGTAACGAAGCTGAAGGTATCACCATCCCAGACTTCAGACTATACTACAAAGCTACAATAATCAAAACAGCATGATACTGGCACAAAAACAGACACATAGATCAATAGAACAGAAGATAGAGCCCAGACATAAACCCATGCACCTATAGTCAGTTAATTTATGAAAAAGAAGGCAATAATATACAATGGAGAAAAGACAGTCTCTTCAATACGTGGTGCTGGAAAAACTGAACAGCTATGTGTAAAAGAATGAAATTAGAACATTCCCTAACACCATATACAAAAATAAACTCAAAATGAATTAAAGACCCAAAGGTAAGACTGGAAACCATAAAACTTCTAGAAGACACCACAGGCAGAACACTCTTTGACATAAATCATAGCAATATTTTTTGGATGCAATGCAAAAGAAATAAAAGCAAAAAGAAAAAAATTGGATGTAATTAAACTTAAAATCTTCTTCACATCAAACTATCAACAAAACAAAAAGACAACCTACAGAATGGGATAAAATATTTGCAAATGATATGACTGATAGGGGTTACTATCAAAAATATGTAAACAGCTCATACAACTCAATATCAAAAAAACAAACAACCCAATCAAAACATGTGCAAAAGTCCTAAATAGACATTTTTCCAAAAGAAGACATACAGATGGTCAACAGGCACATGAAAAAATGCTCAACATCACTAATCAACAGAGAAATAAAAATCAAAATCACAATGAGATATACCTCACATCTATCAGAATGGCTATCATCAAAAAGCCTACAAATAACAAATGCTGATGAGGATGTGCAGAAAGGGAAACCCTAGTACACTGTTGGTGGGATTCTAAATTGGTAGAGCTACTATGGAGCTAGGTATGGAGATACCTCAAAAAACTAAAAATAAAACTACCATATGATCCAGAATTTCCACTGCTAGGTATATATCTAAAGAAAATGAAAACACTAACTCAAAAAGTACATGCACCCCAATGTTCATAGCAGCATTATTTACAATAGCCAAGATATGGAAGCAACCTAAGTGTCCATCCACAGATGAATGGATAAAGAAGATGAGATATACATATATACCATGGAATACTACTCATCCATAAAAAAGAATGAAATTCTGCCATTTGCAACAACATGAATGGACCTAGGGAGTATTATGCTTAGTGAAATAAGTCAGATAAAGACAGATACTGTATGATATTACTTATATGTGGAATCTAAAAATAAAAAAAAGGAATGCGTATAACAAAACAGAAATAAACTCACAGATATAGAAAACAAACTGGTGGTTACCAGTGGGGAAATGGAAGGGGGAACGGCAAAATAGGTATATGGGATTAAGAGACACAAACTCCTGTGTATAACATAAATTAGCAACATGGATATATTATACAGCATATGGATATATAACCATTATTTTGTAGTAATTTTAAATGGAATATTATTTATAAAAATATTGAATCACTGTGCAGTTCACCTGAAACTAATATAATATTATACATCAACTATTCTTCAATTAAACAATTTTAAAAGATAAATAAATAAGGTAAAATTAAACTTCTCCATTTTTAACAACCACTTCCTGCCTCAGCAGGTCATTGAAAATAAGGTCTTTTAAAGATTTCTAAACTATAACTGTGCTCTACTTTAAATAAACACAATAGTGGCAGCTGAGATTTATCCACAGAGAAAAGAACACACACACACACACACACACACACACACACACTTTATGAACTGATGGTTAACAAATAATTCATCATAAGATTTCTTCACATAGCAAACTCTACTCATCACTCTAAAATGTGGTTTTATTTGTGAAAATATAATTTGACCACAACTTCTCCAGAATCTGGTAATTACATGAAGTTAGAGATACCTGCCCAACCATCCAATCTCACCTAGAAGTTGAAATACTGGCTTGTGTCCAGCATGCCATTAAGCATTCAAACCTGCTCCAGACTTTTTAATTATGTTTACCACAAGCTTCAATGATGAAGCCAAGTTATAGGGGGAAATATGCTATTTTTTAAGAAGACTCATTGCTATATTAAAAGTCTTTTGAGAAAATATTAACATGTTATGTGTGGCTTGGCAAAATAACTCTTTGGAGATATTTTATGTAATACTCAAGTCAAAATAATTTTAGGTGATTTCTCTAAGGAAGCAGCAAAAACACATTGCAAAAAGCAGAAAGGTTAGGAGTTCAGTTTTCAAAAGTTCAAAGATTGGCTGCTGCTAATTTGCATTTATTGGCTTCCTACTACCATGTCACTCTTCTTGGCTTGCATGGGATGAATTTAAGTTACCCATGAGCCTCCAGAATCAGAATATATATATATATATATACATACATTAGAGAGAGGGAAAAGCAAGACACAGTAGATATGGAATAAAACAAAAAGGAGGCAGAGAAAATGCTGGAAGAGACAGAGTGAAAGAGTGAGAAAGAATGAGAAAATACATAATAAATTGTGTTTACATGGACAATAGCCCATATGCATATACACATACATAGTCTATCTATTAGTTTACTATTGCTGTGATGAGCAACATCACAAACTCAGTGGCCTAAAACAATATACATACATACATACACATATATATATAATTTTATGTTTTGGTAGTTTAGAAGTCTGACATGTTGTCACCAGGCTAAAATCAAGGTTTTGGTGGGCCTCTGATTACTTCTGGCAGCTCTAGGGGAGAATCTGTTTCCTTCCTCATTCATGCTTTGCAGAAATCTGTATATTGTGATTTTAAGTCTGAGGTCCCTGTTTCCTTGCTAGCTGACAGGCTGTCTCCAGCTTCTTACAGGCCACCCACATTCCTCAGCTTGTGGCTTCCTTCATCTTCAAAGGTAGCAACTGTAGCAACCGCGAGATGATTCCTTCCAACGCCTCGTCTGTCTCAGACTCTTTAGCTCTCTCCTACTCTGTTTTAAAGGCCTATGACCCATGGACTCATTCATATAATCCAGAATAATCTTCCTTTTTGGGGTGAGCTGATGAGCATATTTAATCCCACCAGCAAAGTCTCTGTTGTCATGTTATGTTAACATGTTTCCAAGTTTAGGATATTAGGGCATGGATATCTGTGAGGGACTTTATTCTGCCTAACAGAGTCTATTTTAATAGAATATGTATATAAAATCTATTTGTTTTTATCTATATATACATGATGTATTGATCTATTTTTTCATTCCCCTAAATGGACCTTACTACCCAGCATCTAATGATGACAGTTTAATGCAAAGCATAATGACTTCACAATGGTTCAAAGAGTAAAAATCATCAAGGGCCTTAAGATAATTGGATCATCGAAGTAAATAATGGTAATAATCATAATTATTAATAATTAATAATCATAATACATAGCATAAGATGAGAATCTATGAGTCCATACAAAAATAAATAAATAAATAAATGAAAGATGAGAAAGAGCCCTTACTTTAAAAAAAAAAATTAAATTTTATATATTTTTTTATACAGCAGGTCCTTAATAGTCATCAATTTTATACACATCACTGTATACATGTCAAACCCAATCACCCAATTCATCACACCACCACCCCCACTCCCCTGCCACTTTCCCCCTTGGTGTCCATACATTTGTTCTCTATATCTGTGGTTCAATTTCAGCCCTGCAAACAGGTTTATCTGTACCATTTTTCTAGGTTCCACATATATGCGTTAATATACAATATTTGTTTTTCTCTTTCTGACTTACTTCACTCTGTATAACACTCTTTAGATCCATCCACGTCTCAACAAATGACCCGATTTCATTCCTTCCTATGACTGAGTAATATTCCATTGTATATATGTATCAAAACTTCTTTATCCATTCATCTGTCGATGGGCATTTAGGTTGCTTCCATGACCTGGCTATAGTAAACAGTGCTGCAGTGAACATTGGGGTGCATGTGTCTTTTTGAATTATGGTTTTCTGTGGGTATATGCCCAGTAGTGGGATTGCTGGATCCTATGGTAATTCTAACTTTAGTTTTTTAAGGATCCTCCATACTGTTCTCCATTGTGGCTGTATCTATTTACATTCCCACCAACAGTGCAATAGTGTTCCCTTTTCCCCACACCCTCTCAAGCATTTGTTGTTTGTAGATTTTCTGATGATGTCCATTCTAACTGGTGTGAGGTGATACCTCATTGTAGTTTTGATTTGCATTTCTCTAATAATTAGTGATGTTGAGCAGCTTTTCATGGGCTTCATGGCCCTCTGTATGTCTTCTTGGGAGAAATGTCTATTTAGGTCTTCTGCCCATTTTTGGATTGGGTTGTTTGCTTTTTTAATATTGAGGTGCATGAGGTGTTTATATATTTTGGAGATTAATCCTTTGTCCATTGATTCATTTGTAAATATTTTCTCCCATTCTGAGGGTTGTCTTTTCATCTTGTTTATGGTTTCCTTTGCAGTGCAAAAGCTTTTAAGTTTCATTAGGTCCCATTTGTTTATTTTTGTTTTTATTTCCATTACTCTAGGAGGTGGATCAAAAATGATCTTGCTGAGATTTATGTCAGAGAGTGTTCTTCCTATGTTTTCCTCTAAGAGTTTTATGTCCAGTCTTACATTTAGGTCTCTAATTCATTTTGAGTTTATTTTTGTGTATGGTGTTAGGGAGTGTTCTAATTTCATTCTTTTACATGTAGCTGTCCAGTTTTCCCAGCACCACTTTTGAAGAGACTGTCTTTTCTCCATTGTATATCCTTGCCTCCTTTGTCATAGATTAGTTGACCATAGGTGTATGGGTTTATCTCTGGGCTTTTTATCCTGTTCCATTGATCTTTGTTTCTGTTTTTGCACCAGTACCATATTGTCTTGATTACTGTAGCTTTGTAGTATAGTCTGAAGCTAGGGAGTCTGATTCCACCATCTCCGTTTCATTCCTTCAAGACTTCTTTTGCTATTTGGCCTCTTTTTTGTCTCCATACAAATTCTAAGATTTTTTGTTCTAGTTCCGTAAAAAAGGCCATTGGTAATTTGATAGGGATTGCATTGAATCTGTACATTGCTTTGGGTAATATAGTCATTTTCACAATATTTCACAATATTTCCATTCCAATGGTATATCTCTCCATCTGTTGGTATCATCTTTGATATCTTTCAGCAGTGTCTTATAGTTTTCTGCATACAGGTCTTTTGTCTCCCTAGCTAGGTTTATTCCTAGGTATTTTATACTTTTTGTTGAAATGGTAAATGGGAGTGTTTCCTTAATTTCTCTTTCAGATTTTTCATCATTAGTGTATAGGAATGCAAGAGATTTCTGTGCATTAATTTCATATCCTGCAACTTTACCAAATTCATTGATTAGCTCTAGTAGTTTTCGGGTGGCAACTTTAGGATTCTCTATGTATGGTATCATGTCATCTGCAAACAGTGACAGTTTTACTTCTTCTTTTCCAATTTGTATTCCTTTTATTTCTTTTTTCTTCTCTGATTGCCATGGCTAGGACTTCCAAAACGATGTTGAATAATAGTGGTGAGAGTGGACATCCTTGTCTTGTTTGTGATCTTAGAGGAAATGCTTTCAGTTTTTCACCATTGAGAATGATATTGGCTGTGGGTTTTTCATATATGGCCTTTATTATGTTGAGATAGGTTCCCTCTATGCCCACTTTCTGGAGGGTTTTCATCATAAATGGGTGTTGAATTTTGTCAAAAGCTTTTTCTGCATCTACTGAGATGATCATATGGTTTTTATTCTTCAATTAATTAATACGGTTTAACACATTGATTGATTTACGTATATTGAAGCATCCTTGCATCCCTGGGATAAATCCCACTTGATCATGGTGTATGATCCTTTTAATATATTGTTGGATTCTGTTTGCTTGTATTTCGTTGAGGATTTTTGCATCTATATTAATCAGTGATATTGGTCTGTAATTTTCTTTTTTTGTAGTATCTTTGTCTGGTTTTGGTATCAGGGTGATGGTGGCCTCATAGAATGAGTTTGGGAGTGTTCCTTCCTCTGCAATTTTTGGAAGAGTATGAGAAGGATGGGTGTTAGCTCTTCCCTAAATGTTTGATAGAATTCACCTGTGAAGCCATCTGGTCCTGGAGTTTTGTTTGTTGGAAGATTTTTCATCACAGTTTCAACTTCATTACTTGTGATTGGTCTCTTCATATTTTCTATTTCTCCCTGGTTCAGTCTTGGAAGGTTATACCTTTCTAAGAATTTGTCCATTTCTTCCAGTTGTCCATTTTATTCTCATAGAGTTGCTTGTAGTAGTCTCTTAGGATGCTTTGGATTTTTCCAGTGTCTGCTGTAACTTCTCCTTTTTCATTTCTAATTTTATTGATTTGAGTCCTCTCCCTCTTTTTTTTTTTCTTTTTTTTTTACGGTACACAGGCCTCTCACTGTTGTGGTCTCTCCCGTTGCAGAGCACAGGCTCCGGACGTGCAGGCTCAGCGGCCATGGCTCACAGGCCCAGCCACTCCACGGCATGTGGGATCTTCCCGGACCGGGGCACAAACCTGTGTCCCCTGCATCAGCAGGCGGACTCTCAACCACTGCGCCACCAGGGAAGCCCCTCTCCCTCTTTTTCTTGATGAGTCTGGCTAATGGTTTATCAATTTTGTTTATATTCTCAAAGAACCAGCTTTTAGTTTTATTGATATTTGCTATTGTTTTCTTTGTTTCTAGTTCACTTATTTCTGCAGTGATCTTTATGATTTATTTCATTCTGCTAGATCTGAAGTGGGTCTCTTGTAGACAGCATATAGATGGGTCTTGTTTTTGTTTCCATTCAGCCAGTCTGTGTCTTTTTGTTGGAGCATTTAATCCATTCATGTTTAAGGTAATTATTGATATGTATGTTCCTATGACCATTTTTTAAATTGTTTTGGGGTTGTTTTTGTAGGTCCTTTTCTTCTCTTGTGTTTCCCACTTAGAGAGGCTCCTTTAGCATTTGTTGTAGAGTTGGTTTTGTGGTGCTAGATTCTCTTAGCTTTTGCTAGTCTGGTTTTGTGGTGCTGGATTCTCTTAGCTTTTGCTAGTCTGTAAAGCTTTTTTTTTTTTTTGCGGTACACGGGCCTCTCACTGTTGTGGCTTCTCCCATTGCAGAGCACAGGCTCCGGATGTGCGGGCTCAGTGGCCATGGCTCACAGGCCTAGCCGTTCCATGGCATGTGGGATCCTCCCAGACCGGGGCATGAACCCGTGTCCCCTGCATCGGCAGGTGGACTCTCAACCACTGCGCCACCAGGGAAGCCCTGTAAAGCTTTTGATTTCTCCATCAACTCTGAATGAGATCCTTGCCAGGTAGAGTAATGTTGGCTGTAGGTTCTTCCCTTTCATTACTTTAAGTATATCATGCCACTCCCTTCTGGCTTGTAGAGTTTCTGCTGAGAAATCAGCTGTTAACCTTATGGGAGTTCCCTTGTATGTTATTTGTCATTTTTCCCTTGCTGCTTTCAATAATTTGTCTTTAATTTTTGCCAATTTGATTGCTATGTGTCTCGGTGTGTTTCTCCTTGGGTTTATCCTGTATGGGACTCTCTGCACTTCCTGGACTTGGATGGCTATTTGCTTTCCCATGTTAAGGAAGTTTTGGGCTATAATCTCTTCAAATATTTTCTCTGGTCCTTTCTCTCTCTCTTCTCCTTCTGGGACCCCTATAGTGTGACTGTTGTTGCGTTTAATGTTGTCCCAGAGGTCTCTTAGGCTACCTTCATTCCTTTTCATTCTTTTCTCTTTATTCTGTTCCACAGCAGTGAATTCCACCATTCCGTCTTCCAGGTCACTTATCCGTTCTTCTGCCTCAGTTATTCTGCTATTGATTCCTTCTAGTGTAGTTTTCATTTCAGTTATTGTAGTTTTCATCTCTGTTTGTTTGTTCTTTAACTTTTCTAGGTCTTTGTTAAACATTTCTTGCATCTTCTCGACCTTTGCCTCCATTCTTCCGAGGTCCTGGATCATCTTCACCATCATTATTCTGAATTCTTTTTTCTGGAAGGTTGACTATCTCCACTTTATTTAGTTGTTTTTCTGGTGTTTTATCTTGTTCTTTCATCAGGTACATAGCCCTCTGTCTTTTCATCTTGTCTATCTTTCTGTGAATGTGGTTTTGTTCTACAGGCTGCAGGATTGTAGTTCTTCTTGCTTCTGTTGTCTGCCCTCTGGTGGATGAGGCATCTAAGAGGCTTCTGCAAGTTTCCTGATGGGAGGGACTGGTGGTGGGTAGAGCTGACTGTTGCTCTGTTGGGAAGAGCTTAGTAAAACTTTAATCTGCTTGACTGCAGATGGGTGGGGCTGGGTTCCCTCTCTGTTGGTTGTTTGGCCTGAGGCAGCCCAACACTGGAGCTTATCTGGGCTCTTTTTTGAGGCTAATGGTGGACTCTGGGAGAGCTGGCGCCAAGGAGTACTTTCCAGAACTTCTGCTGCCAGTGTCCTTGTCCCCACAATGAGCCACAGCCACCCCCCATCTCTGCAGGAGACCCTCCAACACTAGCAGGTAGGTCTGGTTCTGTCTCCTATGGCGTCACTGCTCCTTCCCCTGGGTCCTGATGCACACACTAATTTGTGTGTGCCCTCCAAGAGTGGAGTCTCTGTTTCCCCCAGTCCTCTCGAAGTCCTGCAATCAAATCCCACTAGACTTCAAAGTCTGATTGTCTAGGAATTCCTCCTCCCGTTTCCGGACCCCCAGGTTGGTTAGCCTTGTGTGGGGCTCAGAACCTTCACTCCAGTGGGTGGCCTTCTGTGGTATAAGTGTTCTCCAGTGTGTGAGTCACCCACCCAGCAGTTATGGGATTTGATTTTACTGTGATTGCGCCCCTCCTACTGTCTTATTGTGACTTCTCCTTTTTCTTTGGATGTGGGGTATCTTTTTTGGTGAGTTCCAGTGTGTTCCTCTCGATGATTGTCCAGCAGCTAGTTGTGATTCTGGTGTTCTCGCAAGAGGGAGTGAGGGCATGTCCTTCTACTCTGCCATCTTGGTTCCTAATCCCACGAGCCCTTACTTTGAGCAGAATGCCAAGTAATGAATGCAGAAGATATAAGTTATACAGGGATTCAACATGTGGTAATAAACTAGTAGTAATAGTTTTAGGGAAATACCATGAATGGGTGTTAAATCTATTGGGTAATGAACAATAGGATATTTATAAATTCTCAAGTGTCTCCCCTCAAGACATTAGTTAACTACAAAGGAGAAAGAGTAACTTGAGTATAAAGAAAATTGTCAGTCATCACCTTAAGCAAATGATCAAAGGTATCATCACCAATATTTGGGAAAATGTCATCTCATGCCTCTAGAAATGATGCTCTGAGAAGGACAAAGTATTCTATCTATGGCATTTTTCCCACAAATCATAACATAAATTTAATTATGAGGAAGCAATAAACACATACAAATTGGGAGATAAAATTAATGGTCCACACTCTTCAGAAATGCCATGGTGATAACGAAAGATAGCAGAACTGCTCCAGATTAAAAGAAAAGGAAAAGACAAGACCAACCATTGCAACAAGTTATCCTGGGTTGGATCCTCATTTATTTTGCAATAAGGGAAAGTATTGAAACAATTGGCAAAACTTGAATAAGGTCTGTATATTGGAGACTATTATATTAATGTCAGTTCTTTATTTTGATAATTGTACTGTAGTTGTATAAAACAATATCTTCATTTTAGGAAACAATACACATATATTTAGAAGTAAATAAATGTTATGTATTACTCTCAAATTATTCAGAAAAAATATTAATATACATGTAGATAGCTAAATAAAATGGTAAAACAAATGTTTTAAAATATTAAAACTTAGAGAATCTGACTAAGTGTGATATAGAAATTTTTTTCTAAGGTTTCAAGGTTTATGTAAGATTCAAATTATTTTAAAATCAAAACTAAAAATTAAATCATTAAAGAAGTTAATTGTTACTTTCACTCTATAGATTTATAATTTAAAATAAGTATCATTTGTGTGATATACTCAGAATTAAAGATAGATCATCTTTTAATTAGCAACTGGAATCTTATCAATGAGAATTGATTGAAAAAAACATTTAGTCAAAAATCTTCTATCTTTTATATAGCAACATATAATACATACATTTAATGTCATGTATCTAAGAACGTTTTTAAGGGAAGAAGAACAAAATGGATCCATTTGGTAACAAAGCAAGTTGATGGGCTGTGAACAGAAAGAGTAGAGTGAGAGTTATAAATCTGCTCTAGAGTTGGAGCAGAAATCAATGTTTACCAAACAACAATCATCTTTAAGTTTACAATTTAAGGAAAGCAGGAAATGTCAATTAACACAAAGTGTAAATGATTGATCAAGATGGCAGAGTAAGGGAACATGGAGCTCACTCCACCTACGAACAAATCAAAAGTACATCAACGTGAGGAACAATTCTCACTGGAAACTAACTGAAAACTGGCAGAAGGACTCCTTTACAACCAGGGCTGTAAGAAAGATACACATGTAATCAGGTAGGAAGAGACACAGAGGTGACCCTGTCCTGGGGAAGATTCTGGGTGGGAAGGCTGAGGCATTCTTGGTGCTTACTCAAGTAAGTGCATCAGAAACAGCCCAGATCTCTAAAGGCACCCGATCCATCACAGCCTGCCTCCCGCAATGCCAAGAGTCCACATGAGCCCCACTTGCCCTGTGGTGTAGCACAGGGGACTTGCACCTGAGGCTGCATCTGACAGGAGTGATGAAAACAATTGCAAGCACCTGCACAGGCAGCACATTAGCGACAGCTCGAAATTCTGTTTGCAGCCAACACAAGCTGAGAACCTATGCAAGCCCCACTTGCTTCAGCGTTTCCCGCTTCTGGAGCAAGGGTCCCAGTGCAGGGAGAGAGGAAAATACACACTTAAAGGGAAAAGAGCCATCCTGGGTCTGACCCTAAGGGCTTTTGCTCCAGCAACCTGGGATCAGACCCTATCCCCAGTAGGGCGGTGACAGCTACTGACCAGAGAGGAAGTTCTGCCTCACACCCAGCTCCACCTCAATCCCCTCCATTTCTAGGAGTACCCCTGACAGAGGTAATAACTGCCAACACGCTGTGACGAAAGATGTGACTTGCATCCATGCCAATTCAGCAAATTCAGGTTCATCAAAACAAAATTTTTCTTTTAGATTCCATATATATGTGTTAGCATACGGTATTTGTTTTACTCTTTCTGACTTACTTCACTCTGTATGACAGACTCTAGGTCCATCCACCTCACTACAAGTAACTCAATTTCGTTTCTTTTTATGGCTGAGTAATATTCCATTGTATATATGTACCGCATCTTCTTTATCCATTCATCTGTTAATGGACACTTAGGTTGCTTCCATGTCCTGGCTATTGTAAATAGAACTGCAGTGAACGTTGTGGTACATGACACATTTTGAATTATGGTTTTCTCAAGGTATATGCCCAGTAGTGGGATTGCTGCGTCATATGGTAGTTCTAGTTTTAGTTTTTTAAGGAACCTCCGTACTGTTCTCCATAGTGGCTGTACCAATTTACATTCCCAACAACAGTGCAAAGAGGGTTCCCTTTTCTCCACACCCTCTCCAGAATTTATTGTTTGTAGATTTTTTGATGATGACCATTCTGACTTGTGTGATGTGATACCTTATTGTAGTTTTGAATTGCATTTCTCTAATGATTAGTGGTGTTGAGCATCCTTTTATGTGTTTGTTGGCAATCTGTATATCTTCTTTGGAGAAATGTCTATTTAGGTCTTCTGCCCATTTTTGGGTTTGGTTAGTTGTTCTTTTGATATTGAGCTGCATGAGCTGTTTGTATATTTTTGAGATTAATCCTTTGTCAGTTGCTTTGTTTGTAAATATTTTCTCCCATTCTGAGGGTTGTCTTTTGGACTTCTTTATGGTTTCCTTTGCTGTGCAAAAGCTTTTAAGTTTCATTAGGTCCCATTTGTTTATTTTTGGTTTTATTTCCATTTTTCTAGGAGTTGTGTCAAAAAGTATCTTGCTGTGATTTATGTCATAGAGTGTTCTACCCATGTTTTCCTCTAAGAGTTTTATAGTGTCTGGCCTTACATTTAGGTCTTTAATCCACTTTGGGTTTATCTTCGTGTATCCTGTTCAGGAGTGTTCTAATTTCATTCTTTTACATATAGCTGTCCAGTTTTCCCAGCACCACTTATTGAAGAGGCTGTCTTTTCTCCATTGTATATTCTTGCATCAAAGAAAAGGTGATCATATGTGCGTAGGTTTATCTCTGGGATTTCTATCCTGTTCCACTGATCTATATTTCTATTTTTGTGCCAGTACCATACTGTCTTGATTACTGTAGCTTTGTAGTATAGTCTGAAGTCCAGGACCCTGATTCCTCCAGCTCCGTTTTTCTTTCTCAATATTGTTTTGGCTCTTTGGGGTCTTTTGTGTTTCCATACAAATTGTGCAATTTTTGTTCTAGTTCTGTGAAAATTGCCATTGGTAGTTGGATAGGGATTGCATTGAATCTGTAGATTGCTTTGGGTAGTATAGTCATTTTCACAATGTTGATTCTTCCAGTCCAAGAACATAGTATATCTCTCCATCTATTTGTATCATCTTTAATTTTCTTCATCAGTGTCTTATAGTTTTCTGCATACAGGTCTTTTGTCTCCTTAGGTAGGTTTATTCTGAGGTATTTTATTCTTTTTGCTACAATGGAAAATGGGAGTGTTTCTTTAATTTCTTTTTCATATTTTTCATCATTAATGTATAGGAATGCAAGAGATTTCTGTGCATTAACTTTGTATCCTGCTACTTTACCAAATTCATTGATTAGCTCTGGTAGTTTTCTGGTAGCATCTTTAGAGTTCTCTATGTATCTGCAAACAGTGACAGCTTTACTTCTTCTTTTCTGATTTGGATTCCTTTTATTTCTTTTTCTTTGCTGAATGCTGTGGCTGAAACTTCCAAAACTATGTTGAATAATAGTGGTGAGAGTGGGCAACCTTATCTTGTTCCTGATCTTAGAGGAAATGGTTTCAGTTTTTCACCATTGAGAATGATGTTGGCTGTGGGTTTGTCATATATGGCCTTTATTATGTTGAGGTAGGTTCCCTCTCTGCCTACTTTCTGGAGAGTTTTTATCATAAATGGGTGTTGAATTTTGTCAAAAGCTTTTTCTGCATCTATTGAGATTATCTTATGGTTTTTATCCTTCAATTTGTTAATATGGTGTATCACATTGATTGATTCGCATATATTGAAGAATCCTTGCATTCCTGGGATAAACCCCACTTGATCATGGTCTATGATCCTTTTAGTATGCTGTTCGATTCTGTTTGCTTGTACTTTGTTGAAGATTTTTGCATCTATGTTCATCAGAGATATTGGCTTGTAGTTTTCTTTTTGTGTGACATCTTTGTCTGGTTTTGGTATCCGGGTGATGGTGGCCTCTTAGAATGAGTTTGAGAGTGTTCATCCCTCTGCTATATTTTGGAAGAGTTTGAGAAGGATAGGTGTTAGCTCTTCTCTAAATGTTTGATAGAATTCGCCTGTGAAGCCATCTGGTCCTGGGCTTTTGTTTGTTGGAAGATTTTTAATCACAGTTTGAATTTCAGTGCTTTTGATTGTTTTTTTTTAATATTTTCTATTTCTTCCTGTTCAGTCTTGGAAGGTTGTGCTTTTCTCAGAATTTGTCCTTTTCTTCCAGGTTGTCCATCTCATTGGCAAATAGTTGCTTGTAATAATCTCTCATGATCCCATGTATTTCTGCAGTGTCAGTTGTTACTTCTCCTTTTTCATTTCTAATTCTGTTGATTTGAGTCTCTCCCATTTTTTCTTGATGAGTCTGGCTAATGGTTTATCAATTTTGTTTATCTTCTCAAAGAAACAGCTTTTAGTTTTATTGATCTTTGCTATTGTTTCCTTCATTTCTGATCTGATCTTTGTGATTCTTTCCTTCTGCTAATTTTGGGGTTTTGTTTGTTGTTCTTCCTCTAGTTCCTTTTGGTGTAAGTTTAGATTGTTTATTTGAGATGTTTCTTGTTTCTTGTGGTAGGCTTGTATAGCTATAAACTTCCCTCTTAGAACTGCTTTTGCTGCATCCCAGTTTTTTTTCATTGTTTTTCCATTGTCATTTGTCTCTAGGTATTTTTTGATTTCCTCTTTGATTTCTTCAGTGATCTCTTGGTTATTTAGTAACCTATTGTTTGGCCTCCATGTGTTTGTGTTTTTTACGTTTTTTTTTCCCTGTAATTCATTTCTAATCTCATAACGTTGTGGTCAGCAAAGATGCTTGATATGATTTCAATTTTCTTAAATTTACTGAGGCTTGATTTGTGACTGAAGATGTGATCTATCCTGGAGAATGTTCTGTGCTCACTTGAGAAGAAAGTGTAATGTGTTTTTTTAGATGGAATATCCTATAAATATCAATTAAATCTATCTGTTCTATTGTGTCATTTAAAGCTTCTGTTTCCTTATTTATTTTCATTTTGGATGATCGGTCCGTTGGTGTAAGAGAGGTGTTAAAGTCTCTCACTATTATTGTGCTACTGTCAATTTCCTCTTTTATAGCTGTTAGCAGTTGCCTTATGTATTGAGGTGCTCCTATGTTTGGTGCATATATATTTATAATTGTTATATCTTCTCCTTGGACTGATCCTTTGATCATTATGTAGAGTCCTTCCTTGTCTCTTGAAACATTCCTTATTTTAAAGTCTATTTTATCTAATATGAGTATTGCTACTCCAGCTTTCTTTTGATTTCCATTTGCATGGAATATCTTTTTCCATCCCCTCGCTTTCAGCCTGTATGTGTCCCTAGATCTGAATTGGGTCTGTTTTAGACAGCATATGTATGGGTGTTGTTTGTGTATCAATTCAGCCAGTCTATGCCTTTTTGTTGGAGCCAAGTTCCCTTCCATTCCTCATACCCCTCCCCCACCACTTCCCTCAAGGTCTCCCCTATCCTCACTGGACCCCTAACTGTGGGTGGGTCCTGCTGGGTGTAGGATCTCCTCCCCTGCCCCAGCCACTCCTCAGGGGTGCCAGTCCTGGATGTCTGGCCTTTACTTTTGCTCCCCCTTCCCTCCCACTCCCTCAGAACCCCTGTGGCTGGAGGGGGCCTAGGTGGGCTGGATCAGGCCCAGGATCTCAACAGGTTCCTGGGGGTCTAAGTGGGCAGGGGAAACCTGGCCATGCTCCCTTTTGATCCTCTGCCCTTCCAATGGTTCCCCAATCTCCCCCTTTAGGTGTAGGATCCCTTCCCCTCCCCCAGCCACCCCTCAGAGGCACCAGTCCTGTCCTGCCTTCACTTCTCCTCCCCCTTCACTCCCCCCACACCCCACATCCTACCCAGTCACGGGGATTCCTTCCATCCCCTTAAGTGTCTACCATTGCCTGGTAGGTGTCCTAGCTGTGAGGAGACGTGAATTTTGCGTCCTCCTACTATGCCATCTTGACTCCACCCCCGTTATAACTTTTGATGGAGTATAATCTGTAAAAATACTGAATCTATATGCTGTACCTGAAACTAATATAGTAATGCAAATCCACTATAGTTCAATAGAAAAACATGTTTTAAGTGTACAAGATGAGCCAGGCAAATGAGAAGTTCACCCTATCTCAATATGTTTTAAAAATTCCTTTCCCAATGTCCTTCTCTTTGTCCATAGATAAGACTAACTAAAATAGAACGGACACTGGAGATTTATTAAATCATTTTGTATATCCTTCAAGGAGAAATTGATAATACCAAGTGGTGTTGAGGATGTGGAGCAACCAGAACTCATGCATTATTGGGTCAAGAAAGTAAAATAAAATGACAATCTCTAGGTCCATCCATGTTGCTGCAAATGGCATGATTTTGTTCTTTTTTATGGCCGAGTAATATTTCATTATATATATATATGTATCACATCTTTTTTATCCATTCCTCTGAGTGAAGTCAGACACAGAAAGACATATATCATATGATATCACTTATATGTGGAACCTAAATTAAAAGGTACAAATGAACTTATTTAAAAAACAGAAGTGGAGTCACGGATATAGAAAACAATCTTATTGTTACCAGGGGATACGGTGGGGGGAGGGATAAATTGGGAGATTGGAATTGACATATATTGACAATGCACACTACCATATATAAAATAGATAACTAATAAGAACTTACTATATAGCACAGGGAACTCTACTCAATACTCTATAATGGCCTATATGGGAAAAGAATCTAAAAAAAGAGTGGATATCTATATATAGATATAGATATATGTATAACTGATTCACTTTGCTGAAACTAACACAACATTGTAAATCAACTATACTCCAGTAAAAAATTTTTTTAGAAGTAAAATAATACAATCACTTTGGAAAATTGTT
This sequence comes from Delphinapterus leucas, assembly GCF_059928025.1. Taxonomy (NCBI): domain Eukaryota; kingdom Metazoa; phylum Chordata; class Mammalia; order Artiodactyla; family Monodontidae; genus Delphinapterus; species Delphinapterus leucas. The sequence goes on from NC_143143.1 coordinate 53,419,118, forward strand.
TGGGAGTTTCTGGTAAAGTTATATATACACTTATTTTATGACTTAGTTATTGCACTCCTAAGCACTTACCCCAGAGAAATAAGTGCATATGTTCTACAAACTGAGTTGTACATACATGAATATTTATAGCATAACTATTCATAAGAGCCCCAAACTGGAAAAAATGTCCAATAACAGGAAAATGCATCAACTAATTGTGGCATGTTCATATAGTGAAATATGACTGGGCATTAAAGAATGAATGACCAACAAGTGAATACACGCAGTGACACAGATAAATCTCACAAATATTGTGCTGTGCCAAAAAAGTAAAATAAAAGAGGATATAGTGTATTACATGAAGTTCAAGAAAAAACATTCATGGTGATAAAAATTCAGAACTGATTTATTTGGAGGGAAGATGAATGCATTGATTGGAAAGAGCACAAAGGAACTTTCTGAGGTGATGGAAATGTTCCTTATGATATGGGTGACAGGAAAGTACATGTCAAAATGTACATTGTCAAAACTCATCAAGCTGTATGCTTAAGATTTATTCATTTCCTAAATGAAAATTAAATGTCAATAAAGTGCTGTTAGCATGAATATAAACCTGTGGATATCTAGCCACATGTTCTTCACCCCTTAGACTCAAGTGTCTTCATGACACTCAGCAAACAAGAGAGTTTATCAGACACTTACTTGCCTAGTAATTTAAGGAAATGCTACATTTACAAGAAGTTTCCATTGGAAAATAGTTACTATTGTTTATTAAAGAAGAAGAGCTAGCATATGGGCTAACTGAACAACTGACTGCGATGTAACCCAGTCATATCAACTCCTTATTGGAAGAAAGAATTTAAAGAGCTAGGACTCTTCTCAAAACTGAGACTACAAATCCCCAAGTTTCTTTTAAATATCATCTGGCCTGCATAGCAATGGGCTGCCTGGTCTCCAGAGCAAGTGCCCAATAAGGTAGGCTTCTTAACAAGGAAAGAAATACAGAGGCTCTCACTGAAATATTTGCCTAGAGATATTTCTGTTCCTGAGAATGAAATGCAAATTTGTTTCCAGTAGCCTGAGGTGGGATAGTGGTTTTTATGGTTTTGCTTCAAATCCTGATGAAAATTGTGAGTTCATCTTTTTTTATAAGGTTCTTTGGTGAGGTTTCCAACATGATCTAATCTTGCCCTGGAAAGTGAACTAAAAGGAGCTGACTGGTTATTAGGAAGGAGTTCACTAGCCCCACTTTACAGCCATCCAAGTGAATGTCTTCATGGAAGTCTCGAGGCTGCTCCTGTCCCAGCTGAGTTCAGGGACCTGCCTGTGACTTCAGAGGGACTTCCCAGGGCAGAACAGGGAAGAATCATACCCAAGATGTTTCACAGTGTAAGTGTGCTTGTCTTTCCATTACCTACTCCTATTTTCAGATCTGTATAAGTTAACTTCCCAAATTAAACCAGGTTAAAACCCAATAACCTCTGCTCACTCTCAGACACAATCTATTAGACTAGTTGGTTGTTTTTCCCTCCAATCAAGTGTGCTTTGGAAAGGTTTAATACTAGTACAATCTACCTATGTCATTTCAATAGAGGAAAATAGATGTGCTGGTGTTGTTTTATTGTGTGTTTGTTTGTTTTGTGGTACGCGGGCCTCTCACTGTTGTGGCCTCTCCCGTTGCGGAGCACAGGCTCCGGACACGCAGGCTCAGCGGCCATGGCTCACGGGCCCAGCCACTCCGCGGCCTGTGGGATCGTCCCAGACCGGGGCACGAACCCGTGTCGCCTGCATCGGCAGGTAGACTCTCAACCACTGCGCCACCAGGGAAGCCCTGGTGTTGTTTTAATTCATATTTTTTTTAAGATTCCACATGTAAGATCATACAGTATATGTCTGTCTCTGTCTCTGTCTGATTTGTTTCACTTAGCATAATGCCTTCAAATTTCATCCACATTGTAGCAAATGGCAGAATTTCCTTCTTTCTTATTGTATTATATATATATATACACACACATATACATATATATAAATATACACATATATATGTATATTTATATGCATATACATATATGTATATTTATATACATAACATATTCTTTATCTATTCCTCCATCATGAGTGCTTAGGTTGTTTCCATGCACTTAGGAGCAGATATCTCCTTGAGATAGTGTCTTTACTCCTAAGGATATATATCCAGAGGTGGTATATATGGTAGCTGTATTTTTCATTTTTTGAGGAAACTCCATACTGTTTTCCATAGCAGCTGCACCAGTTTACATTCTCACTAACAGTACCCAAGGGTTCCCTCTTCTCCATTTCCTCACCAGTACTTGTAATCACTTGTCTTTTGATAGTAGCTATTCTAACAGGTCTGAGGTGATATCACCTTGTGATAATAATGTTGATGAGTAGTAATGTTGAGCACCTTTTATATATCTTGGATATTGACCCCTAATCAGACACATGATTTGCAAATATCTTCTCCCATTCCATGGGCTGCCTTTTCATTTTGTTGATTATTTCTTTTGCTGTACAGCTTTTTAGTTTAATGTAGTCCCACTTCTTTTATATATTTATTTATTTATTTATTTTAGTCCCACTTCTTGATTCTTGCTTCTGTTGTTTGTGCTTTTGGTATCATATCCAAAAAATTATTTTCAAGACCAATGTTGAGGAGCTTCTTCCCTACATCTTCTTCTATAAGTTTTATGGTACCAGGTCTTATGTTCAAGTCTTTGATCTGTTTTTCTCCTGTTAATCTGTATTTTGTCAGTTTAATTTGCAAATCCCTAGGGATTGAACCCAAGAGGATAAAGGTTAAAGTTTTATCTCTCCTGTACTTGGAATGTATGTGTTCACCAAGGAAAAGCAGAGAGAAGGCCAGATGTGAAGCATGATTAATAAGTCCCTTAAAGGAAGATTCTAGAAGTAGTCACAGAAACACAGGGAAGACTTTTAGGATGGCCAGTCCCTCGGGCTACTGAAGGAGAAAGAGAATATAAGGGTGAGTGACCCATCATCCAATTGCGGTAAAGAGGCAAAGCCAGAATGATCTAAGTAGCAACTGCCTTAGGTGTTGTGTACTGAAAGGCAAATATCTTGATGAGAGTCCCCTACTTATTCCAGATGCTTGAGCATTCTTTATCTAAAATCCTTAACTAGAACTTGATCATTTGATAATAACAATTTAATAGGGCAACGAACATCTTCATTCCTCCTCTGGAAGACAAATGAAGCTCTAAATTAGGAGTCTGGCTGTAAGATTGTCAGGGCAGAAATAGATAGTAAAGTCCTTCAAAGAGTTAGAACTGAACACTTGAGTTTCTTCATCTGCACATCCTTGTAGAAGATTTATTTCATTATTCAATGAAAAATAGGTAATTTTCTTTCTACTTCTGTTTACCTTTGGTGCACTTGGCATTTGACTAGACATCTCAGGATACTGAATCACAGCTTTTCAGGGATTTGATATTAACCACTAAAAAGCTAAGAAATGGTAGGCTAATTACGATTCTGCTCCTTAATCCTAATGTCAATGCTATAGATAAAAGATAGAAGGAGAAATAAGATCTAAGTAATTATTCAATGACTTCATCTTGAAGAAAGGGCACGATGTATACACTCTGTATGCACAAACTACTTGAGTACTTTTTTAAACTTCAATTATTTTCTAACTTCATTCCAATCAGAGAAAAACTTCTTGGGATGGACAAAATATTTTCTACTTTCTAATTTCTCTAATTTCTAAATATTTTCTAATTTAAGTAATTTCTAAGTAAATATCTTCATCACTCTCTTTATGTAAACTTTAGAATAACTTTAGTTAATAATAACCATTGATCTTTAGAAAACTAATCTCCTTCTTAATTACTGTCATTGAGCTGTAAGTTATTAAATTTGGAGGATAAAATTTTGAGAGAAGTAGTAGACATAAAATTCTGTAGGGAAGGAAATTATTATTACTCACAGATCTCATTTGATAAAACATGTCAATTGCCCTTATTTTAAAACAATCCATCCCTACCTGAAATAATTCAACTTCCCTTTGGATGAACTTCCTACTTAAATTTGGCTGGGGCAATTCCATTTATGATTTTTGGATCAGGTGTTGGAACTACCCAGTTTGGGAGGTTTTCATTACATTTTCCTGGAAAGAAAAGAGCTGGGGTTTATAGGGAGGGCACTACTTGTTTTATAAAAGTCTCCCTTGCTTGCTGATTCATAAAGGGACAATCATTGTTTGCCTTAGATCCTGTCACTTAAGGTGTATAGAGAGCCTTATGTAGGTTTACAGGGCAAGACCTGCAACAATCTGAGTCAAAAACCATTTTCTCCTGGATCGAGTTGACAAAAAGACCTAGAATATATTATTTGATTTATCTAGAAAGCCAAATCACCAAGTTAGTCCAGTCTGTGATGTGAAACCAGGCAAAGGTATAACCACGCACTCAATAAAAACACAATATTGGAAATGAAATAATGAAAATAGAAAACACAGCTTATTCATTGAAATATAATGATATCTACAAAGCCATTGTTCCATCTGGAAGGTTATCATCAAGAGGACAAGAGTGACTAAGTGAGAGTAATTTGGTTTAAAAAATCAGTGTGGACTACATTGATGCTTTACCCAAGAAAAGGCTGTCAGTGTTTGACACTATTTTTTCTTATTTGATCTTCAAGATTATAAAAGACTAGGACCTTAAATTAGCATATTTACATTGACTTGAGCATAGGTCAGTAGAGTTCCAGCTGCCTCATGTTTCCTTTAATAATTCCAGGAAGATTTATTGAACATCTATTTGGTGAGAGACACTATACCAGGTGTTACAACAGAATATATTAGGTTCTAATGTACCATCAGGAGCTAGTAAGTAAGCTACATGAAATGCGACCACTTTTAGACTGTGAGATGAGTGCAAAAGTGGGGTTTCCTTTAGGCTTTGCTTTCAGGAAGGGTGACCCAAGACACAAGAACTGAAGGCAGATGCAAGAACTAAAATCTTCCAAATGAAGGAAAATGGCAAGAGCCAAAGGGTGGGAAAAGTAAGGGAGAACTTTTTGGATGGCCAGAGTGAAGGGTTCATAGAATGGTTATGGACATTGAGGCTGCAAAGTCAAAGAAGATAAAGTAGAGGACTTGGAATGCTCCACTTAGGAATTTAAAAATTGTTTTTATTTTTAAGTGCAGTACTTTTCAGAGCCTCTAACAGGCGAATGTGTATTGTGACTCTCTGAGAATGTAGCATGCCATAATCTCAATTTTTTGCTTCATGAAATTTTGGGTATGAGGTACAAAAGGACCCTGACCATCTGTGAATTACACTTAGGGAAACCCTATTTTAGGGAATTTGAAACTACTTCACAATGTGAGAGCAGTAATATTTATCAACAGAATCAGACCAGCCTAAAAAGTATTTGGGGTTTACACTTGTTATAGATGATATAAAAATGACCAAATCCAAAGTTGGAAGATAATTTGGAGTCTATCTGGTGCTACCTGATGCTTGAACAGCCTCTAAAAAAGCCACACTATTTAATTGTCCAGCCTCTGGTGACAGGGAGGTAAACTGAAGGAACCCATCTATTTTTCAAGCAGTTTATTATTTTGAGCCCAAATTTGCCTTCTTAAGCTTGCTAGGTCCTTCTTTGGGAGCAATCACTAAAAGCCTGAACCTTCTCCTACCCAAAAGCCCTTTATGTACTTTGAATCAATTATCTCATTTCTTTTTTCCTAGTTCTTCCAATTATCCACCACATGGCATAGTTTCTAGGCCCTCATCAGCCTGGTAATTCATCCCTGGATACTTCACATTGTCACTGTGTCTCTTGAGATAGTTGACATGCATCCTTCCCAGTGTGGTCTGAGCTAAGATTATAATGTTCCAAATTCTGAACATTATGCATTTCTTAGCACAGACAAAAGCCATTTGGGTTAATTTGGATCCAATACCACTAAATTATTATTATTATTTTTGGTGGGGCCACTCCGTGCAACATGCCGGATCTTAGGTCCCCAACCAGGGATTGAACCCATACCCCCTGCATTGGGAGTGTGGAGTCTTAACCATTGAACAGCCAGGGAAGTCCCTCCACTAAATTATTGAAATAATTTTTGTCTAAACTTCTGCTCACCCCAAACATCTCCAGCCTCTTCCTGTGTTGTTGATTTTCAGGACTTGCAGTAAAGTTTATCTCGTTACCAGTGTCACTTCTTTTTTTTTTTTTTTTTTCCCCCCGGCAATAGTCTTTTTGATCTTAATTCTGCCACCTTCCCAGTTTCAGGTCAACTTAAATTTGATCAGCAGTCTTCCCCTAAGACTGGATAAAATATTAGATAGAAAAAGACTAAATATAAAACTTTGAACTGGGTACCAGACACTCCTTTTCAAAAACGCAATTAATCCATTGGTCACTCAAATGTTATTATATCTACATTGGTCACTCAAATGTTAGATACATTTATATATCTAAAAGTGATCACCTAGCCTACATGAATTGCTAGAAATAGGTTCACTGAAATCTACTTATATTACACCTGTCCAGTTGGGCCAAGTAAAGGAAGATAAAGTCTAGTCAAGATAAGATAACACAGCTAGTCAAAACATCTGACTAGCTCCTCACTTGATATCACTAAGAACAGTTCTCAGAATTTGCCTTTTCATTTTGAAAACTGGTATATCTGTATATCTGTAGAATTCTAACTTTTCTCCAGGTCTCCATTATTTGGCAAAATTTACTGGCAGCATTTCTGCCATCTTGCCTCCATGTTCTCTTAATATAATGGGTCTTTCCTCACTTGAAACTACCATGTCTTTATTCTTTCCCTGAATGACAATTTTTTTCATGTTGGATCAGGAGAGCTTAGCTGAGCATCATATTTTAAACCAGTAATACTCATCCCAAAGGAAAATAAAGATGCATTCCCTTATATGTCTTGCTCTGAATCAGGGTTTCTCAATTTCAGCACTACTGACAGTTTGAATCAGATAATTCATTGTGGGAAGATGTCTCATGCAATATAAGATGTTTAGCAATATTCCGGGTCTCTAGATGCTAGATACCAGTAGCTACAACCCCCTCCCAAGACAGGACAATCAAAAATGTCTCCAGATATGGCCAAATGTCCCACAGTTGGGGGTGGTGGGGTGGTGGTGTGATTGCCCCAGTTAAAAACTACTGATCAGAACATAAATAAATAAATTTAAAAGAATAACTTTTTGCCTATGTTTTTTCTCCCTAACGTGTACTCTTTTTATTTAACTCCATTCAGACTAATTCAGTCAATGAATGACATATAATTAAACTAGGGAAATATGCCTAGAATTCTTGGTTTAAAAAGAAAAAAACCTGGTTATGGTTTTAGAGCAGAAAATTAGAAGGCAAGTGTTACACATCCAAATAAAGAATAGAAAAACTTAAAGGTTAAGAAGTATCAATCGTGCCTTAGGGCTGCTCTAACAAATACCATAGACTGGGTGGCTTAAACAGCACTTATTTCTGGAAGCTGAGAAGTTCTGGAAGCTGGGAAGTCCAAGATCTAGGTACCAGTCAACTGAGCTCATATGAGAACACTCTTCCTGGTTTGTGCATAGATAACTTTTAGCTGTATCCTCTTATGCAGAAAGACAGAGATCATCTCTCTCAGGTCTTTTCTTATAAGAGTAATAATCCCATTCATTAGCACTCAACTTTCATGACCTACCAAATGAAGTCCAAGATCTAGGTACCAGTCAACTGAGCTCATATGAGAACACTCTTCCTGGTTTGTGCATAGATAACTTTTAGCTGTATCCTCTTATGCAGAAAGACAGAGATCATCTCTCTCAGGTCTTTTCTTATAAGAGTAATAATCCCATTCATTAGCACTCAACTTTCATGACCTACCAAATGCCCTACCTCCATATACCTCCAAGTACCATCATAATAGAATTTAGGGCTTCAATATATGAACTTTGGGAGGGAACACAAATGTTTAGTACATAGTAAATAGTGAACACAAGAATCATGATACAAAGGGATTCAAATGTATCCTTCTTGATATGCACACAGGGCTTTCCAAGAACACATAATTTGCAAGCTGGTTGAATTTCCTAACCCTTCCAATGGGACCAACAGCCTTCAGCCTCTTCCCCTCTTTCCATCCCAAGGTCTTTTTTGTAGCTTTTATTTCTCTTTACTGTATCATTCCATGAGGAAGGGCAATGCTTTCCCACGGATACAAAGTGTCCCAAGGACACCAACAAGAAAGAATACAAGAGAAATGGCAGCACACCCAAACCCTTTCTTTGGGGGATATCTCAATTGGAGCATCTAACGCCCCCTAGTGGTAAGATAACCTATTTCTTTCAGCCTGTATTTCAGGCTTATACTTGGAGCTAGGACTTATTTTCAGGACCGTTCTATATCAACTCTGTCAAGGAGCCGACAGAAGGATGTCGTTTTTTTTTGTTTGTTTGTTTGTTTTTCTGCCAGGAAAATATCAAGCTAGAGTAAAGTAAGGCATTGCTTCTTTTGTGAAAAGATTATGCTGATTTTCTTCAGTTAGAAAGGTGACGTGTTTGACATGTTCATGTCTTTGAATCAAGAATAAAATTAAGGTCCAGTTTTGATCCAATGTCTATGTTCTTATTTTTTAATTACAAAATTAAAAATATGCTCATAAGAACCGACAGGAAATTTCATGGGTCTCATTAGACCAACTCTATTCTCTTTCTTTAAAAAAGGATGTTCTAGTAAATTCAGAAAAAAATCAAGTCCACTGCTCCAGTTGTGGTAAAGCTGAGCCTATCAAATGTCAGGTTCACTAAAAAAATTAAGAGCTGACAACAAACTGACTCTTTTCTTATTGTACTATCATGGATTCTGCTCATGAAATGGAACTTGACATCTGTATATTGGTAGATTAATGTGAGAGAAAAAAATCCTTGCTTTGGAAGATTTTAATTTTTATGGCTTCTAGTCATTTTAATACAAACCTGGCAAAAGAAAGGAAATAAAAAATTGGGGAAACATCCTTTCTGAATTAAATATGTTAGTCTGGGTCAGTGAGAATTTCAATGCCTGCCAAAATTGATTTTCAGTGGCATGCAGCATTTTCAGTGAAGAAAGGATGGGGTTTCTGAATGGATTTAGCATTGTTTGAAAGTTTATTTCGGATAGACTATGACACTTGGAGCATAACTTTGATTCCTTGTGCTTTAATAGATTGATCTATAAAAGAAGATGTCAGCCATAAGCCTTTATGTCCAAGGCTACATGTTAGGCACTGGGAAATAACCTCAACAAGGACCCCTCCCTTCAGAAATATAACAAAGGCTCTAGTTATGAATGACAAGTGCTTCTCTTCAGGGAATGAGTTCTTCTCGAAAACAAATCCATCCTATTGGGAGGTGGCCTAAGAGATGAACCTTGTTTTGACCTAAAAGAGTTAATTCACTATAATTCTAGATTGTCCAAGAGGTACTTTGGCAACATGGAAGAAAGATACTGTATAAATCCAAATAATGAATATTATTATGAACCAGATCAGAACTATACAAACAATCCCTTTTCACAAAGGCAGAGTTTTCATATACCAATCCCCAGCTCCTTCTTTGCCAGGGATAATTCAATGACTACTGACACCAGAAGCCTCTGATTGTATGTGCATGAGACCTTGGTTTCCAAATCCCTTAAATAAATGTCACACCTTTGCACAAGTGTTGGCTGGCTTTGAGGCACCAAGGTCTACTGAATTCAAGGTGCGGTGGAGATCTCACCCTGCAAGGTGCATTGGGACTCCATAAACCACTTGCCTCATCCTGGCTGAGGAGTTTAGAGGAAAATCGGCAAGCAACAAAGCAGGTGCAACTCTATCCTCTGATGTCTAAGGTCTGGGGTGGGGCGACGGTGCTCTAGAGTATCCTTTTGTATAAATTTTATGGGTCTGGAAGTACTCTTTACAAGCATCTTTCCCACTCCGAGGCAGATACAGGCTCACACACTAAACAGTGACCCTATTCAGTCTTCTGTCTTCCACTCTATATATTCTGGGTATATGTAAGTTGTAGGAGAAATCTATGTAAAAGAGATATATAGACTAGAAATGATGAGATCCAGGGTTGGAGTTTTAAAGTAAAAGCTAAAGAAATGAATACCTGGAGACTCAGAAGACCATCTGCCTTTAAAAAGCAGCCTATTCAGGAAAGGGGGTGTTGAGTTCAGGGGACTAGTTTGACTTTTTTAAGGTTATCAAGCAAGAACTGAGTCCATTTTTGGTATCACTTTTTGCACAAACTGGTCCAAAATAAATAACCAGCACAGCTGTGGTGCAGAAAACCTCCTGTGTAAATTATTTTCATGTGTGTGGCTTTTTAAAATGAATTTCTGTCAATCTTTCCATGGCTTTTGGTCCACATTAGTCCTGACTATAACTGTATTTTTCTGAAAAGTTAAGGGAGGTAACTATCTATCAGGGACCATCTCTATTATGGCTTCTTTTGTTACTGTTGTTGTTTGGTTTGGTTTGTTTGTTTTCAGATTGGGTTTGAGGCTCAGCACATATTTTCTCAATACTCCTAATATACTATAGAAGTTGGTTTGGTTTGAAGCAATGCAACTGATTAAATTTGGGGAGTTTCCCACCTCTCCCACTCTATCTCACTCTACCTCCCCTCTGGAACACTCAGATTCTCGGCTTTACTATTTATAGTCACAGGGAAGCTCTTGCTTCTCCCACCCACTATTGCTCCAATTTGAAACACATGCAGGGGAAGAGAGGAAGAGGAGTCTGTGGGAGGAGAGGTAGAAGAACCGCACCCACTGTGAAACCACCATGCCATCCTGCTTGCATGTGGTTAAACACCCAGAAAGAGAGGGAGTTTGCTGAGTTTCTTTTCAGTACATCCATACTCACTGGTCCAAAGACAGTTTGGTTTCTTATTGTCTGACTCATTCTGACTTTGACATAGATCAGTTTCTTGATCACGATGGAGGAAAAACCAATAAAGTGAAATGTCTCAAGACATAATCTCCAATGCTTAAAATAAAGAGGAGAGGAAGGGAAAAATAAAACCTTTTTCATAATTTTCACAGGAGTTATCACATTCTGAAAGTCCTACATCTGACCCTATGAAAACCTAATCCCTAAAGGTGGTACCTCATAGCAAACACCACACACACACACACACACACACACACACACACACACACTTGAAAAGGGAAGGAGGTCAGATGGTTCATACCTTAAGACCACTTAAACATTTTTCTGGAAGGTGAGAAGGTAAGAAATCAGAGAAAAAGTCCATAATAGTATTTTGGCAATCTCTCCACTCTATAAACTCTATCCATAGGCAATCATTGGCTTGTGCCAATTTTGCATAACTAAAAATGACTTAGATTAAATATTAGGGGTGGATGTTTGGCAATGGCTAAGCCTATGTTCTTTTTACCTTTTAATAGCAGATAAAGTTGTCCGTCAGGTTGCCTTTGTCTTGTGTACTTTCAACAGTTGCTCTGGCTTTCTTCATATCATTTGTTTCCTTGAAACTTTGAAGTTTTGCACCTACCTCTATGACTTTTTCTTCATGTAAGTAAGTGGCTTAAGTTAGAGTCATGTGTATAAAAGCTAAAGAAAAAAATCAGATAATTGGTAATCATTACTGCCACAGACAGCAGGTTAAAAACTGGGGAGGATGACGATGTTTGATGTCAAAATGAGAGGCAGAAATCTGGGGTCAAGTGGACCTGGGTTTAAATTCTGAGTCTTCTCATTCCTAGCTGTGCGATCTTGGGCCAGTCATCTCAATAATCTTCCTAAGGCTCAGTTTCCCCAACTACAGAATAGTATTGACAAGAGTGTGTACTTCATAGGAGAGGCATAGGATTTAAATCATATACTGACTTCACCCCAAAACTGATATTTAGTTTTAAATTTAGGGAGGGAAATCAACCACGAGACTCTAAACTGATTGTGAGACGTTTCTCCAACTCTACAGTTTTAAATCAAGATGTTCTTGAATTGGGGTAGTTAAGTAGTTAAGACTCCATGCTTCCACCGTAGTGGGTACAGGTCCATCCCTAGTCAGGGAACTAAGATCCCACATGACATGCAGTGTGGCCAAAAAAAAAAAAGATGTACTTAAATTCAATGTAGTGACTTAGTGATGTACTCCATTCTCAAAATCAGTCGTGCAAAACAAAATGTAACAAATATCAGTAACTACTGTATATTCCAGTATACTTTTTAGGAGAGAACATGGTTATAAACATAGAGCCACCCAATTAACCTTATCCAAGAATAAGAAAGACAAAAATGTCATGTGTATTTCTGTTTATTAGTAACTACTATTGAGACAAAGAGCCCTCCTCTGGGGTTTGGATGATTTCCAACAGGAAGACCAAGCCAATCCTCAAAAATGTCAAACCACAAGGGAGTTTCCAAAGTTGATTGGTAACAGCTGATCACACATCCTACCCATCCGTGGCCTCCTTCCCCCACCATACACAAGAAAGAAAGGAAGGAAAAGTAAGCACAAAACACAAATTATATCACTGGACATGCATTTGTCAACTTCATTGTGCTATCTTCTCTTTCTCCAAGACCAATTTGGAACGTTATTAGGTCTGTTAATGCTTCAAGCACTCCTGAGATGTGAAGTCTGGTGAAAAGCTGGAGGACCAAAATATATCTTCTTAGGAGAAAACAGCAAATTGAATCCTAATCTTCAAGTTAGTTTTAATTGTCACTGAAAAATGTTTCTTGAAGTTCTGTTGTAACACTTGCTCATGGTTTTTGAAGTGTGGCCAATAGTATAGAATCTATAGTTTTATTTGATGAACAAAGAAAATAAAGTCCTGGGAAAAAAGTTAAATTCACAGGGCCACAGCCATCTTATCAGTATTCAGAATTCTTAAGAAAAACTGCAATTTTAGACTCTTTTATAAAAGCCATGGTATTTTGGCCCTAAAGTTACAGGTTCAAAATGATAGACATCTGATTATATTCCATATTTATTTCCACATTTAGCTGTTTCCTTCAATATTAAATCAAGATCAAGAGACATATTACTGAAAGTGATGCACTGATCAGCTGATAGAAGTGAGGTATATGTTTTGTTCTTGCTTAGTTTTTCCATGTAATCAATGCATCTGCCTTGCTTCACCCATCACCAGGGTCCTGTCAGGATATATACCAACGTACAAAACAGTTTTTCAAAAGGATCCTGTAAGAACCATTTAAAAATCGCTTCACCCATAAAATGAACTTACAGCAGAATATTCTGCTCTCACCATTTACCTTACATATTTCTCAACTCTGCATATTTGAGCACGCACAACAGTTCATTGCCCTCCCATATTTGTGCTATTGGTTTGATATGATGCCCTATAGAACCACTTGATAAAATAATGCTTTCCAATTGCTTTTTGGGAGAGCCACCAGTGATCCTCTTATCACACTGAGAAATATGCTATCAAAGATGGGGCTAGCTTCATGCAGATATGGAATAGTTTTTTCTCACTATTTACAAGTTTAAAAACAATGCCAATCAACTACTTTTAACTTTTTTATTAGGCTTTTTATTCTATATATGTCTGCACCCCTTGAAATTTTTAAAGTATGCAATCATAATTATTCTTTAATTGAAAGTATGTAACATTATTACAAATACTATTATTGTATGATCTATGTAAGTACATATTATATAATTTAAACTTTTAAAGTATCAATGAAGGGTGTATATGTGAATGTTGGAAATACTTTGGGAAGGGTAGGGTCTGATTCCTAGCTAGATCACTTTCTGTTTAGATGATGTCTTGCAAATTAGTTAAAGTGAGTGCATTTTACTCTTCATTGGTTGGTAAAAATGAGTATGGTAATGGGTAACCTTGTTATAAGGATTAGTGCAAGTCAAAAATGATGCACTTCTGGTTTGTGTTGTGTCGTCAGTGGTAGACATTATTTTTCTACTATAAAGCCCCATTACACCTGGTGGCTTGTGATACCTAATTGCCATCTGCATAGTCACTGCTTTTTAAATTCAATGCAGAATTTGCTAGTGCATCGACTGAAACCACGGTACAAGCTCACCAATCGTTTGCGGCCTTTCCTTTGCAGTTCCCCAGAGATTGCTAGCAGCTATTGAGTGATGCAGTCTATGACTCTGGCCAGGACTCTTGGATGTCATTTTTCTTGGACAGGAAAGCCTTTATTACCGTTACTTGTTTTTCTGTCTGGTCCATAAATAGGGCAAAAGCTGTTCAAGCTTAAAGAATTGTTCAAGTACACTCTTGTCCTTCTAAATTAAATTAAAAACAAAATATAATGAACAAAAATACCTATCAATTGAGTTCTAAATGACTAATTTCTAATAATATTCACTAATAAAACTCAATAGCATTCACTAATAAAAGGAACTGTGTCTTGGAACAGATTCACCCAATCATCATTTTTGTTAGTGTCCAGAGAGCCTAGTCCATGTCTATTTTTTAACAATACTCTTCCTATAGGGTCACTCTCTAAGTTATTTTCATGACTAGTGTTAGACCTCAACATATAGTTCAAATAAGTTAAAGTGTTCTCTGAAATATATCATTAGGCAAAAGGTTTTGGGGAAAAAATTAAATGGAATATCTTGGCAGGTGGCTGTGTTTCTCCACTGAAAGATATGCAGGAGCATATCTAGAGGAATGAATAAGCTTTACCCAATAAACAAGAGTTCATGCACAATTTAATACTTAATTAGAAAGTCTGCAATTAAGCTGTGAACATGTCTGGAACTTTGATATGCATTAGCTTGGGGAAAAGGAGAAAAATCCCCAGACACTTGAAGAGAGAGAAAAAAAAAAAATCAGAATAGTACAACAACAGGACAATGGGGATCCCATTAAGAAAAAATAACAGGCACCTCAGAGGAAAGAGCCTCAGATATGAATAATTGAAATAATTGCATGATCTTGTCAATAGGCACTTTCAAACGAGTCAAGCTATTTTGAAGGTGCCAAATTATTTGTGTGGCATTTTTATGTTTTATTTGCAGCATAATTATCATCTATAAGCACTGCTCTATCTACCTGTTGCGTAAATTGATGCAACATTTCCTCTTTTTTATAAAAGCTTCTTTAAATATAAGAAGAAAACACAAGCTATGCCTCAAAATTTACACTGAGACTCTTAGGAGGAAATTCTCATAGAAGTGTGACTGCATTGCAGTCAGTACAAAGAGAATCTGGTTCCCAAGATTGTACTCAAAGTTTAAAGCAGACATTGACCCCTATTTATGATTTGGCAGCTTTTCAGCTAATATTATGAATTTATGCTTATAATTTGTGCCCTCCAAATTCTCTCTCTCATCATATACACATATGTGTGTTACATATATTATGTAATATGTATATACACACATACATAAGTACATGCATAAATATATCCTTCTATAATACACTCATGAGTTTGTTTTGGTGCTTAAAACTTTTGAAATTATGCACATTACTAATATTATATATATAAGTTCTCAGTTTCCCTATGCATTAGTTATGCTTATGGTAGATGATAGCAATTAATAAAGATTTAAATTATTTCAATTGTTAGTCATTATTTATGTGGCATAAAACCCAGCATATTGCGTGGGTCCACTGAGTCCTCCACACAGTAAGTAGTATTTTCCACAGTCCATTCTAACTTTCAATGTGCATTAAATGTTGCCCACACAGAGGCGAAAAGCAGTTGTGTGCCTAATAGAGTGGAATTTAAGAGCTGAGAAGAAGCAAGTGGATAGTCAATGACTCCTCTGATTTGAAAATAATTGAAGCTATTAATTTTCATTTCTGAGCTTAAGTGGTGGTCCTTCACAATCCTGGGCGAAGAAGCTGATTTGAGTCTCACACTTTACATAGGTTAGCTCAGTCCTCATCAGATTAATGTGAAAGACTTTCTATCAGGATTGCCTTCTGCTCAGTGAGACCAGTGCTTCTCCAACACACACTCATACTTACACAGCCACAGTTTTCCAGCATTTGAAAGACTGCAAACAAATTATTCCAGGTGGGATAAAAATTAGTAAAGTAGAGTTTGCTTAAATAAGCTCTTTTTTTCTCACTCTCCCAATAGTGGTTTATAAGGCCAGGTGCATATTCTCTGAGTGGGTGTCTATCCAATTTGAAAGTAGATCAGCTAGACATGAATGCAAGTGCTTAGAACTAGAGCTGAGGGATGAGCCTCAGATATCTCTTGATCTTAGCAAGGTAGTGTCAACAATTTTGTTTATATCAAACATGAGACCAAGACATAGGAAAGGAAAGCATCCTTAAAAGATTAGACCGGATCAGCTGAAGAACAGCCTATGATGTCCCACTGAGTGCCACCTCTGTACCTGTTCTAACCCAAACTCACTAGTTCACATTACCTGACACAGGAAGTGTTCTGAAGTAATGAACAGGCTAAAGGATGGAAACTTTTGTAAATGCAGTTTTGTTATTTTTTCAAGTACTACTAATAACTAAACCAAAAACCAAAAAAAAAGAATTGCCTAGTAATTATCCTAGTTTAAGTAAGAGTAGTTACTAATTATTCTAACATGTAAAGTGGTGCTTCGAAGTATATGAATGTGTTTGAAAATGGTTTGTTCTCATTACCTTGTTCATTAGCCCTTGAATTCTGTTTCACTCATTCTTTAATTAAAAAAAAAAAAAGTTAATGGAAAGTCAATCTCTTACCAGATATTAGAGTCAGGGAAATTTACAATGACCCTTATAACCTCTTTTGTATACCTAGTTAGCTCAGGTAATTGAAAATCTTTCAAAGCCCAACTGTTACACATTTAAAATTAGAATCTTTTGAATGTATGAGATGGGTTACACCTTCAAAATAGATAAGAAGAGTCTGAGTCATGTAGTGAAAGTAAGCCCTTGGCAAGGGTTTGGCTCTTTAGCCCTGGTCCCTAAGTCTATTCCAATTCTGTGCATCAACAACGTTTTGAAAACCAATCAACCAGCCTAGAAGTAGCTGAGACATCTTTACAATGTTATGCACTCATGCTTTTATTTATTCAACAAATATTTGTAAAGCACATACCATGATGCCAGTACTAGATATACAATGGGATTTTAAAAAGGAATAAGTGTTTAAAAGTGCGTGTGTGTGTGTGTGTGTGTGTGTAGGATGGTGGGTGTGCAGACATGGAAGCCCTTCCTGTAGTGTGACAAGTACCTGAATAGATGCATTTCAGGGACTCAACAAAGGTAGTTGTAATTCTCTGAATTAACAATGTCAAGTTTTCCTATGAGAACCACCCATGACACACGTGAGGCTGTGTATCCCCAACGATGCTCACTCTTTCATCTCTCATTTACCATCCACTCAGTTGGGAAGGGGTGTAAGGATGAGCGAGATAGAAACTACTTTTTTATTATTTATTTTGAGTCATAAATGAGACAGGAGAACAAGGGCAAGACCAGGAGGACCCAACCCTTCTAAGTAACATATTGGGAGTTGGCTTTCCACTTGGCCTACCCTAAGTGAACTCTTCATTGGTAAATTCTGAGTCCTGATCTCTCTTCAGCCTTAATCTCTGAAAAGCAATCAGTCCTGTTCCTACATGAGACATTGGACTGGAGCATAAAAGATCAGCACATCCTTGGCAGGAAATCAGGAATTAGGAAAAACCCTAAGAGTCCAAGATCATGCCAGCAGGTCAACTGATAGATCCTATGTGGCGGGAACCACTGGTAGGGACTGGCATGTCTGGGGGTAGAAATGGCCTCCAAGAAGGACTGAATTCTTTGCAACAGTTAGGAAAACCTCCATACAGCAAGCTGTGCTTCTACCCCAAGGGCAAAGCGTACCAGTGATGAACTAGAATACAAACTCTACTTGTAACACCACTGATAGTTTCTATCATAAGACCTCTGTAGTTCAGAAACTCTTTGACTTGGAGCAGATGAAATTTAAGAGAAACATTTCCAAAGCCAAAATGAGTAATGATAGACATTATTGGCCAGTGAGAAGAAAAAGTCTGTTGAAAATTAAATGGCCTAAGAAACCTTTTTTCATGATAATCAGTTACCTGAGTTAAATAGAGTTTAATGTTATTTTTTAACTTAAAACGTCATCTGTCATGTGGAGAGTATCATCAACTGATAATGTGATGCCGAGACTACCATTTGGCTTTGGCTTTCATATCTACTTAGTCTGCAAATAAAAGCTATTTTTTCTTTAAATTAGAAAAATGATTCCATCCAACTTGTACTCAATACATTTTTCCACCTGTCAAAGACATGGATGTTTGGTGACTCTCTCTTTGCAGTAGGAAAGCACACAGATTTTCAGAGTTAGTTAAACAATAAATCAATGCCAATTTGTTATTTCCATGATGACAGAGAACATGGAAGTGAATATAGTGATCTGGAAGGAAAAAGAAACATCCTTTTGATTTCGATTGACTCATCAACAAAGTGGGTGAATGAGGGCCAAAAGCATAAAGCTTGGGAAGTAAAGGATTAAGTAAGGAGATCTGGTCTTGAAGTAATGAAATATGAAGCACCTCGCCTCATGCTGCTGACCTATGGATAGCTTGAGGTGGAGGTAATGAGTACTCTTGACTCCATGCTGTTAGTGTAAACAATCCAATGGGCTCAAGTATCAGCCATTTGAATAAATCCGGAGACAGAGGAAGTGACGTTTATGAGCTAGAGGTGTGGACTGCTTCTTAAACAACCATGGGTACACAGATCACAAAATGGAAACCTGATATAATGGGAAGGAAAAAAGAAGGAATGGCATGGGGTAAACTTGAGGGGAGAGGTTAGAAATCCTGAAATCTAATTCTGTGATAGAAAAAAAAAAACTTTACCCATTTGAGACCAAATTGATAAGGCTTACATTAAAAAGTTAGTGTATCACTGTTTACCTGAGGTTGCCAAAAATCTATTTTTTTTTTGGTAAGACACTTTTCAAAGTTACAAAGTCAGTTTTCATTTATCTCTGCAAATAAAAGGTTATTGTGTTGAAAATTTGTCCTACTAAAGCAAATTTTAAAAACAATTTACTTTTTAAATATTAAAAATATTATGATATTTCTATTTTACTAAATTCAACATAAGATTATTTATAGTTTAAGAAAAGAGTATGTAAATATCCCTAGTATCAAGAGTGACGTGGACTAGAATTCAAATATGTTGTTAATTTCCTAAGTGAATAAATACTGAAACATAAATGCATATTATTAAGTGAAACAAGCTAATCTGAAAAGGCTATACTTTGATTCTAACTATATGACGTTCCAGAAAAGGCAAAACTATGGAGACAGTAAAAAGATCAGTGGTTGCCATGGTTGGGATGTAGGGGGGAGAGATGAATAGGCAGAGCACAGAGAATTTTAGGACTATGAAAATACTCTGTATGATATTATAATGATGAGTATATATCATTATACATTCTCCAAACCCAAAGAATATACAACAACAAGAATGAATCCTAAGAAAAACTGTGGACTTTGGGTGATTATGATGTGTCAATGTAGGGTCATCTTCGGTTAAAAAAAAAAAAAAGAAAAAAAAGGTCATTCTGGTGAGTGATGTTGGAAGGAGGAAGCTGTGCATGTGTGGGGGCAGGTAGTATATGGGAAATCTCTCTACCGTCCCCTCAATTTTGCTGAAAGCTTAAAACTGCTCTAAAAATGAAGTCTCTAAAATAAACTCTGTGAATAAAAAAAAAATAATCTGTAAATAAAGACTGTCAACAAACAAGTAAATGCAAAGGGGGTAGATGGAAGCAAGCAAGAAGTAGGAGTGTGTAAGAGCTAATGGCTTTGTTTCAATCCATGAAAAAACATGCCAGATTTTCAGGGGAGACTAACAATATATCCATTCGTACATACTAAGAATGAGAGCCCAAGGCTCATTTGATTTCATCGATGATCCTATATGGTATATGTAATTTGGGGCTTCATTCTTGCAGTTGGTATAATACAAATTGTAGTTATGGCCCTCTGCTTTCTAATTGGAGTGCTAATGTTCTTTTCATAGGCAGGTTCTGAAATATACATTTAGCCCTAATTGGAAATACACTTAAATTTAATCAGTCACCTGCATAACTTGTGGTCTGAGAGCTGAAGTACCTAAGGCTCTATTTCTAATCAGATTTTCAATTCTCTTTCTACACATCTAGTTCCTCAACATCCCTATTTCCCATCAGTTCAAATTCAACACCACTGTAATCTAAATCTAATCTAATCACCACTATAATCTAAATCACCATCTTTCCTTGCACCACAACAAGCTCTCCCCCAGGAAGTGCTATCCATCTCCCTTACTAAGTCTGCCCTCCCCTAATCAGCACCAATACACACACCAGCAAATATTTTGCCAAGTTGTAGTTATACTTCTTTTTGCTATGTCACCTATAGCTGCCCTTCACATCCTGTTTCCAGGGCCATCACTCCATTGTTAATAGCCACTTAACTGGTCCCATCATCTCTAATCTCTCCAGCTCTCATTCTCTCTGAGATTCTCTTAGAAAAACCATTCTTCCTAAATCATGGTTGAGATATGCCAGTCTTGAGATCTGACACTTCAGTAGTTCTCCATTGCCTACAGACAAAGCTTCAAAGCCTTTAACTACTCTTTCCCACCCAATTCTCTATTATCACCTCTTTTTACCCAACTCTCTAGTCTAGATTGATGACACTTTTCCTTCCCAAATACAATTTGTCTTTTCCCTCCCCTGTGCTGGGACTTCAATTCCAAATACCTCCACCTGAAATGCATCTCTACTTCATGAAATCCAGGCCATTCTTAAGCCCCAGTTCTAATATCTGCTTCTCGATGGAATTCTGCTCTAGTCACCAAGGCTGATCTCCCTTCTCAAGACTCCTAGTTAGTATTTTATCTGTATCTTTCCGATGGGATTTATCACATTCCTCTCTCTAATACATTTGCTTGTGAATGCACTTTATTGCCTCTTCTCTTTAACCAGGTTGTGAGATTAGATCCTGTCTGATTCATTCACCTTGAAAGCCTCCCAGTGTTCTACACATAGTAGGAACACAATAAATATTTGCTGAGCAAAGAGCAAGCAGCTCCATGGAAAGCCTAGAGTTTAAAGACCTTTTATAAATTTTCCATTACAGACTAGTCACTAAAAGTTTGATCCCCTACTCATGAGATTTTAAAGAATCACATGATGAAAGGTCCCCATTCATTCCAGGCTATTATTATTGTTCTTTTGAAATTGAAATATAAATCTCTTTTAGGAATAGATTTGGTAGATGTGATTAAAAGCAACTTTTAAAAGTGTGACACATAATCAAAATTCACTGTATGATTGAAAGGCACCAAAATTTTAAAAATTAACTAATTTTATCATAACTTTAAACCAAATCTCAAAAAGGAAGAAGAAATTTCATGTTTGGATTTGTGCGTACAATTAAGTCTGAATACCTAAACACTGTTTGTGAACTATGTCATATCTAACAGAAAAACTGTGCTGCGTTGAAGTTTCAACTGCATATTTCTTCAGTCAAACATTCTGTTTATAAAATATAAACTTACAAACAGGTTTTCAAAACTTGCAATTTTAGAAAAGTTCATTTAAAAATGTTCTCTTTGGGGTTCAAGAGAAAAGGTGAATCACTTCAGCAGATCATTAACTGTGTTGCCTTTGAACGATAGAACGATGTTTTCTGTTAATTATCTTAGGCCTCTGTTTTTTTCTGGAAATTAGAATAGAAAGATTTGAAAGTATGTATTTGTGGATATAGTGCTATCATTTACGTCCGTTTTCTTTTTCTTTTTAAAACCCTCAGTGAAAGAGCAATCCAGTTTAAATAAACCACTTATAAAGAAAAATGCACCCTAAAAGTAAAATTGCTGTCTAAGGTTTTCTAAAGGTTTGATCGAGGTTCAGAGGCAGGTTAATGTAAGTGTCAAACTTCCATTAAGTTGACAGTCTAACAAATCCATCTTGCATCTGGGGAAAGACAAGCTCAGTGCAGTCTACCAACCTCTATCTCTGATTATCTTACAAGGCGCCGCCTTCTGTTTCCATGGCCCTAATTTTGGATAAATGGCTCAGGAGGTAATGATCCTTCAATCTTTAGGAATATATTCCTAAGTAGAGGTTTAAAATATACATATTTCAATTATGGCAAAAGTTCCACAAATAGTAAATAATTATTTTAGAGGTTCAGTTTTTATTTTGCTTTGCCAACTCATAGAAAAGCACAATGCCTAGACCTCCATCTTGATTTCACCACTTATTAGTAGTAATGATATTCAGCAAGTCACATGACATCTCTGCAGCGCTATAAAGTAAGGATAAGAATAGTTCTTCCTGTATAGGCTGTGATGAAGTTTATATGCAGAAATGCACACCAAACAAATGGTACAAATTTTGAACCACAATAAGCACTCAGTTAATTGTCCTTTCTAGTGTTGCCATGGTTATTGCTGTGTTGTTGTTGTACTGTTATTGCTGTGGTTGTTGTGTGGTCAGACTCCTTTATTTTACAGAAGAGTAATGACCAAGAGAGAGCGTGTTCTGATATCACACTGCCCAAGTTTGAATCCCAGCCCTTCTGCCTACCAGCTGTGTGACCTTGGTCAACTTAATTAATATCACTGCCTCAGTTTCCTAATTTGTAAAATAGGCATAATAGTAGTTATCACCTCTTAGCATTGTTAGGCAGATGAAATGAGTTTATTCATAAAAAGCAATTATTTAGAATAGTATAAGTGCTGAATAAACACTGGCTATTATCAGCACAATATCATTATGATTCCTGCCACCACCATTGTTATTATGGGCAGACCTACACTGCATAGTAGAGTAGTGGTTAGAATTCTGGTTGATAAATGATAGGCGCTCAATGAACATTAGTTATCTAAAGGTGGCCAGCATTTGCAGCAACATGGATGGACCTAGAGATTATCATACTAAGAGATGTAAGTCAGACAGAGAAAGACAAATATCATATGATGTCACTTATTTGTGGAATCTAAAAAAAATGATGCAAATGAACTTATTTGCAAAACGGAAACAGACTCACAGACATGAAAAACCATCTTATGGTTACCAAAGGGAAAAGGGCAGGGAGGGATAAATTAGGAGTTTGGGATTAAGATATACACAGCACTACATATAAAACAGATAAAAAAACAAGGACCTACTGGGAACTATATTCAATACCTTGTAATAACCTATAATGGAAAAGAATCTGAAAAAGAATAAATAAATATTCAATAAATTTAAGAAATAAATAAATAAAGGTGGCAGGAGGAAAAAGGCCATTTTGATTGCAGCACAAAGGCATGGTAACAATGATTTAAACTTTCCTTTAAGTTCTTAGTACTTAAACAAACAAACAAATCAGACCTTTGACTGTGGGATCTATAAAGAAGGAGAACTTCAACTCTGTCCTATAAAGCTGAACTGTAAAGTCCATGGCATTTCCTCACCTGCAGAGCCTTTTGTCTTACATCAGGCTGACGTCCACACAGCTGGCTTGAGCCAGTTCTCAGCTGACACTCAAGGCTCTGTCTGCATCCTTTCTCCTGAAGCAAGCTCTTCCTTAAGCTCTTCCTGATAAGAAGCTGCTGTACTAAGATTAGGAGGATCAGGAAATGGAGAAGAGAGAAACTGTAACAAAGAAGGGATCAAAATGAGAGGACCATTTGTAGTTGATTGTGAGCTTTGTCAGTGTGGCTGGAAGTTTGCCTTTCAGTCCACGTAGACTGTGAGGAACATCATCTATACATTTGCAGCTTGGAGAAGAAAAAGGAAGGAGACCATTACTGGGAATTTTTTTTCTCTGCCATTTCCCTCTTTTCAAAGTGATATCATAACTGCTGTGTCGATTGGGAGAAAAGTGGATATGCATTGGCTGTATAAAATTGATGAATATTCAAAAGAGCTTCAATCTTGTTTGTCACAAATTTTCATTTAGAAGTGACCCTATCTAAAGAAAATTTAGAAAGAAACTTCTAATGTAAAGCAATAAAAAACCATATAAATTATTTGGGCAGGGAATACTTTTGTATTTTACTTAAGATATTACAGCAAATACTGAGACTGTTCTGGTCTGGACAAAAGGAGATAGACTTGTTTCTACCTGTTCCTCCCTGCTAAATACAGGTATAAACCCTGAAAATAATGCAAGGCAACACATAAGGAGGGCCCTGAGAGGTGAAATGAGGAGGGAAGACCGGTGAGAAACCCGATCACCAAAGGGACAGCACAACAGCAAGGCGTCTCTTAGGTATACCTGCCCCACTGACCCAAGAGAAGAAGGCAACCAAAGTCCGCTATTTCTCGACCCCCAACCTAATAACAGAAGGTCCCCCCACATAGAATCATTCCTCCACCAGATTGAACAGGAAGCCCTCCAATAAAATGATGTAAGCCCAACACCACTGGTAAGAAAAGTACAAAGAAAGCCCTGCTCAAAACTAATGGCCTGGCCCAGGAGCCATGCTCCTTCTCCACTGTACTGGAGAGCCCAGTCCCCTACAGGGAGGATACCAGCACAAGAGTATCCCAGTACATCAAGCACCTGGTCTGGGAAGCCTCTTTGTCCCTTGAGACTCACCTCATTCATCCAGAGACATTGGGAGGTCAGGTGCATTACTAGCAAAGAGAATCTAACCACAAGTGGTCTAGCTGGATAACACCTTTGTCTCATGGGCCTGAGAGTCCCCTGCCCCTCAAGGAGACAATGGGGTAACTGGACATTAGCAGTAAGGAAGGTCTCACAAGTGCCTGAGGAGGAAACCTCTTGGTCCCTCAGGCTTAATGTCTTTTCCATACCTAGGGGACCAGGTGTCCTGGCCTGGGGATAACCCTGAGGTACCAGAAGGGACAGTTCCCCAGAAGCACCAGATAAACCAAGCAAGCCAAAATAGGATTGCAAAGACTCTGGAAATTAAATTATCATTGCAACCACAACCCACAAAAGTAGGTGGACCTATATGCTAAACCTAAAGAAGATGACTGCCTACTAAAATAAAATATGTAAATAGGGCCCAGATTCTCCAAACACAACAGCCAAAACATCCATATCACAATGCAAATTTCATCTGTCATACGAAGAAACAGAAAAATCACAACTTAAATTAGAAAAGACAACCAACAGATGCCAACACTGAGATGAAGCACATGTTGGGATTATCTGATATGCTGTCATAAAAATACTTCAACAAGCACTTACAAATTCTCTTAAAACAAAGCAAAAAAAAATGTCAACAAAGAAAAGAAGTTAAAAAACAAACAAACAAAAACCAGTGGAACTTATAGAACTGAAAAGCACAGTAATTGAAGTTACAACAACAGCAACAACTGGCTGGATTGGTTCAGTAGGAGAGAAGATGGAAGAAGACAGAATCTATGAACATGAGGACAAATCAATAAAATTTACCCAATCCAAAAAACAGAGAAACGAGCTAGACCCCCCTCCCCCCCTCAAAAAATAAAGAACAGAATATCAGGGACCTGTAGAACAACAAAAATGAAACAACATTCATATCATCAGAGCTGCAAAATGAGAAGGGAATGAAAGTGGGGCTAAAAGGGCATTTGAAGAAACAAAGGCTGAAAATTTCCAAATTTGATGAAAGACACATGTACAGATTTAAGAAGGTGAGTGACTCACCAAAGAAGATAAAACCTAAGAAATCCACACCAAGACAAAACAATTTAACTTGTGAAAATTAAGAGAAAGTAAAAGATCTTGAAAGCATCCAGAGAGAAATGATGTATTACCTGTAGAAACACCAAGTTGAATGACAAATTTCTTACATGAAATCATGGAGTCCAGAAGGAAGTGATGTAACATTTTTCAAGTGCTAAAGGAAAAAACTATTAACCACAAATGCTATACCCAGTGAAACTTTTTTTTGTTTTCAGAAATGAAGAGAAAATAAAAACATTCTCAGGCGAAGGAAAACTAAAAATAATTTGTCACTAGCAGGCTGTATCCTTAAAGATTGATAACAGAAGTTTTTCCAGAAGAAAGGCAAGCATGAAAGAAGGAATCTTGGAGATGAAGAAGGAACAAAGAAGTACAGAAAGAGTGGAGGCATGGGCATGTAGAGTACACTCCTGTTTATGACTTTTACAAATGATATCTGATAATTGAATCAAAGTTTGTAATACCATTTGATACTCAAGACAATATTGAGAACAGAAAAGGAAATGCAAGAAAGTTTTCCAAACTTCACTTGAAGTGGTCAAATGTTGATATCAGTAGATTTTGGTTAAGTCACATATGTTGTAGTTCCCAGAACATCACTAAGAAAACTGAGATAGGCTGGGACCTAGGACTTGGGATCCTTTACTAGAATGCTTGCACCTGGACAAATGTCTCCACAAGCAACAAAATACAAAGAAACTATAAGGGGCTAAAAATAACTGCATGCGTGCCCAGTTGGAGCAAATTATGAGCAATAAGATATAAAAAGGCCAAAACCCAACTGCCACTTCTGAGGTGCCAGGAGCAAAGACTGCACATGATCCCTGCACAGAGCACCACCAAGGGGGTGGGCAGACCACCCAAGCCTCCCCTCCAGCCTCGCCCATTGATCTGCCTCCGCCTTTATCTCATTTAAAAGACCACTTCAGCCCTCCACTTCTGGGAGTGAGCAGGGGCATCTGTTACTTGTTCTCGCTCCGTCATGCTGCAGCACGAGTCCCAATAAATAAAGCCTTGCCTGAATTTCTCGTCTGGCCTCTTATGAATTTCTGTTGCTTAAAGAGTCCAAGAACCCAGGTCAGTAACAAAACTACTCAAAGAGATACAGCCAAACTCAAAACACCATAAATAAATCAAAATGGAATGCTTAAGTAACCCATAGGAAGGCAAGAAATGTGAGGCAGAGGAACAAGAAACAGAAGAAACAAATGGGGAAAAAAAAGTGTCAGGCTTGAGCTTTAACATATCAATAATTACCTTAAATGTAAATAGTCTTAAAACCAATTAAAAGGCAGAGATCGGCAGAGTGGATTAAAAAAAATCATGATCCAACAACATAATGTCTAAAAAAAACTCACTTCAAAAATGATGACATAGTTAGATTTTAGTAAAAGGATGGAAAAAGATATGCCATGCAAATACTAATCAAATATTTTTTTTTAAAGTAGGAGGAGATGAATTTTACTTTAGACCAAAGAAAATTACTAATGACACAAAAGGACATTACATAATGATAGAAGAATCAATACACTAGGAAGAAAAAACAATCCTAAATGTGAACCCACCAAATAACAGCGTTTCGAAATATATGAAGCAAAAACTGATATAGCTGAAACTGGTAGAACTATTATACAAAAAATCAGTAAGGATATGGAAGAAATGAATAACAGAATCTAAGTGAAATACAGGGCACAGTCTACCCAACAGCATACTATATATGTTTTTCAAGCACAGATAGAATATTCACCAAGATAGTTCATCCCAAGTAATAAATTACTCCTCAACAAGTTAAAAGAAATTGAAATCATACAGAATATGTTGTAAGATAATGGAATAAAACTAGAAATAATAGAATGACAACAGAGAAAGTCTATAAATACTTAGATATTAAATAACATACTTCTAAATAATCCATGGGTCAAGGAGGAAGTCTCAAAGGAAATTAAAAATATATAGAACTGAGTTAACATGAAAATAAAATTTATAAAAATGTGAGATACTCCTAGTACAGTGTTGTGAGGCAAATTTATACCACTAAATGCTTTCATAAGGAAAGAAAAAAGATCTCAAATCATTAAGTTTTCACATCAAGAACCTAGAAAGAGATGATAAAAATATACCCAAAGCAAGCATAAGGAAGGAAGTAATAAAGATAAGAATAAAAATTAATGAAATTTAAAATAGGGACAATTATAGAAAAGATGAAACAAAAACGGTTCTTCAAAAATATTTAAAGATTGATAAACCTTTAGGAAGACTGCCAGAAATAAAATGAGAGAAAATACACACTACCCATGTCAGGGATGAAATAGGAAATACAACTATAGATCCTATAGTGATCCTGTAGTTCTTAAAAGGATAATAAGAGAATATCATATGGAACTTTACTCTCATAAATTTGACACCTTAGAAGAAATTGATCAATTCTTCACAAAACACTAATACCAAAACTTAACAAAAACAAAGTAGATCATTTCAATAGTATTATAATCACTAAAGAAATTAAATTTCTTATTGAAAAGCTCCTGAAGAAAATCTTCAGACTCATGTGATTTTACTGGAGAATGTTACCATTTAAAGGATTAACATCAAATTTACATAATACCTTCCAGAAAATAAAAGAAGAAATATTTTCCAAGTCCTTTTATAAGACATTATGAACGAAATTGATATCAAAACTGGACAAAAACAATAAGAAAAACAAAAGCCAAACAAAACAAAAAAACTACAGACCAATAGCCTTCACGAATATAGCAAAAATCCACAACAAAATATCAGCAAATTAAATCCAAAAATATATAAAAAGAATTGTACTTTGTGACCAAGTGGAATTTACTCTAGGTATACAAGGCTGTTTCATCATTCATTTGGAGACCAATGTAGCCCACAATATGAACAGGTTAAAGAAAAATCATATGAGATCACATCAATTAACACAGAAAATGCATCTTATGAACTCTAACATTCATTCATGATAAAAATTCTCAGCAAGTTAGGAATACAGGGGAATTACCTCAACTTGAAAAAAAGCATCTACAAAACAACTTACCATTAATATGATATTTAATGGTGAAAGACTGATTCACTTTACTGTATACCTGAAATTCACACACCATTGTAAATCAACTATACTCCAATAAAAGTTAAAAAAAAAAAAAAAGACTGCAAGTTCTTCCTAAAATCAGGAACAAGGCAAAGATGTCAGCCCCCATTATTCTTACTCAACATAGTACTGGAAGTTCTAGCCAGTGAAATAAGACAACAAAAATAAATAAATAAATAAATAAATAAAGTATATAGATTGGAAAGGAAGAAATGAAGCTGTTCCTCTTTGCAGATGACATGATTATCTACATAGAAAATCAGAAAGAATCTACAAAAATTTCCTAGAACTAATGACTTCAGTGAGATCACTGAACATAAGATCAATACACAAAATTCACAAATCAATCCTATTTCTGTATAGTACCAATGAATACATGGAAATAGGAATTAAAAACACAATCCCATTTGCAATCACTTCAAAGAAAATTAAATGTTTATGTATAAAGTTAACAAAACATATACAGAAGCAGTATGCTGAAAATTACAAAAAGCTGATAAAAAGAAATAAAATATAGTTTAAATAAATGTTCATGGATTTGATAACTCAACATAGTAAAGATGTCAATTCTTCGCAAATGATATGTAGGTTTAATGGGATTCCCATCAAAATCCCTGCAAGATATTTTGTAGATAAAGGTAAGGATATTCTAAAATTTGTGTGAAATGGCACAGATCCTAGAATGGCTAAAACAGTCTTGGCAAAGGAGAGTTAAGTGGAAGCAACCACTGGACACACTGTTTACTCTGGAACCACAGCAATCAAGACAATGTGGCTCTAACAGCAGGATAGACATGTGGGCCAGTAAAACAAAGTAGAGAATCCAGAAATAGATTCACACAAATAAATCTAAATTCTTACAAAGTATGAAAACAATTCATAGGATGGTATTTACAACAAACAGCAATGGAGCAATTGGACATCTGTTGGCAATAAATGAAGTCAACCTAAACTTCAGACTTTACACAAAAATTAACTAAAACTGAATCATAGACTTAAGTGTAAAACATAAAGCTATAAAACTTTTAGAAAAGAACATTGGAGAAAATCTTTAGGATCTAGGACTAGGCAAAAAATAGTTACATGACACCAAAAACACAATCCATGAAAGAAAAAAATTTGATAAACAGGACCTCATCAAAATTAAAAACTTTTGCTCTACAAAAGATCCAGTTAAGAGCATGGAAACAAGCTACAGACTGGGAGAGAATATTTGCAAACTATGAATTAACAAAGGGCCAGTGTCTAGAATATATAAAGAATTCTCAAAACTCAACAGTAAAAAGCAAACAATCATCTACGAACATGAACAACATGAGGAACCCTATAGTGATGGAGCTATCCTGTACAAATTTTAAAGTTTATTTTTATTTATTTACTTTTTTATTGAACTATAGTTGGTTTACAATATTGCACTAGTTTCAGATTTAGTTTTATATATATATATGTATATTTGTTTTCATATTCTTTTCCACTATAGGTTAAGATAGTGAATATATTTCCCTGCTATACAGTAAATCTGTTTGTTTATCTGTTTTATATGTAGTAGTGTGCATCTGTTAATCCTATACCCCTAATTTATCCCTCCTCCCCCTTCCCTTTTGGTAACCATACATTTGTTTTCTATGTCTGTGAGTCTGTTTCTGCTTTGTAAATAAGTTCGTTTGTATTATTTTTTAGATTCCACATGTAAGTTGCCCTGTACCTTGGCTGCAATGGTGAAGGCACAAGTCTTTACACCTTCATACACATGCATGTGCACACATACACACTTATACACACCTTATTACACATTATTACAAGTAAAACTAAGAAGTCTGAATAAATTCAGTGGATTATATCAATGTCAATAGCCTGATTGTGATGCTATATTATAGTTCTGCAAATATATAAAGAACTCGTACAACTCAATAACAACAAAACAAATAATCAGATTTTAAAATGGGCAGAGAACCTGAATAGACATTTTTCCAAAGAAGACATATAGATGGCTAATAGGTGCATGAAAGGATGCTCAATATCACTAATTATCAGGGAAATGAAAATCAAAACCACAATGAGATACCACCTCACACTTTTCAGAAAGGCCATCATCAAAAAGACAAGCAATAGCAAGTGTTGGTGAGGATATGGAGAAAAAGGAACATGTGTGCACTGTTGGTGGGAATGTAAACTGGTGCAGCTATTATGGAAAACAGTACAGAGTTTCCTCAAAAAATTAAAAATAGGACTACCATATGATCCAGCAATTCCACTTCTGGGTATATACTCAAAGGAGATGAAAACACTATCTTCGAAGAGATTATCTTCATTCTCATGTTCCTTGCAACATTATTCACAATAGCCAAGATTTGGAAAAAAACTAAGTATCCATCAATGGATGAATAGATAAAGACAATGTGATATATATGCACACACCCACACATATATACATTTATAATATATAATTCAGCCATAAAAAAGATGGAAACACTGCTATTTGTGACAACATGAATGTACATTGAGAGCATTATGCTGAGCGAAGTAAGTCAGATAAAGAGACAAAACTATGATCTCACTACATGTAGAATCTTAAAAAACTCATAGATACAGAGAACATATTGGTGGTTGCCAGAAGTGGAGGAGTGAGGGTAGGCAAAATGGGTGAAGGAGATCAAAAGGTACAAACTTCCAGTTATTAAAAACAGACAAACAAACAAAAAACTCTGTTGCTGTGTTTAGACCCAAATGGAAGCAATAATACGAGAATTAGATATCAGAGGTGCCTCTGTTTCTGCATTTAGTTTAGCTGCTTCTCACAGCACCATTCAGCCATGGCTAGTTTGCAGGTAGTCATGAGAAATGTATGGCTGGGTCCATAAGGAGAACTCTAGGGTAACATACAGGGAAATGAAGCTGTGGTGTAGATAACAGAGCCATGCCCAGGGCCCCATAGTGGGGACACCACTCAATAGCCTATATCATTGGTCACCTGATGCATACTCTACCAGACTTATTTCCTTTTAGGATTCTTACAACCACGGATTTCTAAACCTAGTCCTTGTTTCTTTCATCTTTTTCTTTGTGATGCAATGTTGTGATTTGATGTGTCACATAGAAAGACGTGCTATAGGTGTTCAACAAAAAATTGTTGGATGCACTGAATTCAATAAATATTTTTTTAAAGAAGCCATATGCAGTGTGTCTAGATACACCATGTAGAAACAAAAACAAACCAGACTTAATTTCTTTCCTAATAGATAATGGAGTAAGTAAGCTGTCAGCTTGGTAAAAATTCAGTGAAAGGCAAAATTAAACAAATGATATAAGTAGATGAGAGAGGGAAGATTTCTAGCCGTAGGGCTTGGGAAAAAGCTTCATGAAGGAAATGAAATTTAAACTGAACCTTAAATGAGGGGTAGGACTCAGGAGGCAGAGAGGGTGAAGGTGCTCCTGAAAGAGAGAAAAAAGTCAGTAAATTCAGCCCTGAAAGGACAAGTTCAGAAAGCTCTTCTTGGAAGAGAGTGTGTGAGGGGCATACACAACAGGCACAAAGAGAAGAAAGGTTGAGAAAAGTATTTGAGATATAGCATTAAGCATGCTTATCCATCACGCCAAGGAATTTGGACTTTAAAAGAATATGATGAAGGGAATCATTTTTAAAAAAGGGTATCACCAGATGTACAGTCTAAAGAACCTAACCTTGCAGTGCTATATAGAGGTGGTAGAACTAAAAATGACTGAGAGGCTTTGGGTCTGAATGATGAGAGATTGGATATTTTTAATGGGGTGAAGAGCAAATTTGGACAAATGTGATTTTTTTTTTTTGCCTAAAATATGTGGGTTATCTTTAATTGGCTAAAAATCAAGTTCTCTTGATTTCCCTTCCCCATCTTCAGTTAGTCACTCAAGCAGGTATGAACTCTTCCTGATGTCCCTGGATGCCTTGGGGTAAGGCAGGCAGCCACCAGTAGGATTTCCCTGGCAAAGAATGGTGAACTCCCTGGCCATCACTCCTGTCTCCTCCCATGACCTGCTAGGTGGGACTCCTGCTCTTGCTGGTAATCCTAAGGGTTCTTTGAAACATGGATGTGTGAACTGAGTTAAGATTTATGGGGCAGGAGTTAAGAGGTTAGTTGGCTACCACATCAGCATGGATTAGTTTATCTAATTAATCTTTGATGAAGCCATTGTCACCAGGAGGATCAGGACACTGAAAAATAAAAACTAAGTAAATGTTTAATTAGAAGAAAGAGAGAGAAGCTTAATGGGCTTCCCAGACTCTGACCAGATTTTGCTGGGTAGCAGGATTAAGTTTTATTCAAGTGTGCTCCAAATGGAGGCTAGAAATTCTGAGCCAAACAAGCTTCAAAAGGACTCTGCCCATGCATGGCCTTACACTGGCTCTGACTTGAAACCAACTGATGTTAGTAAAGGCATGAAATTGGAGAGGATGTCATTAAAAAAAATCTTTTTCCAGTATCAATTTCACATTTATATTTTAAAGAAAAGAATAATGATGAGAATTAAGAAGAAAGGAAGAAAGCTAGCTTTCCATTTCTCATAAAGTTTTGAAAAGTGCCCGGGCAGGACCTGCCAGTGAAGCAGCATCTCTCTGGGCTACGTTTGGTCACAACGTGACTCACAGGGGTCACCTGCATCAGGACAGACTCCTTTCTACCCTGAGTCCAGAACCAAATAAACAAATAGTGTACCAACTTTGGAGAGACACACGTCAGAGCTAAACATGCAATTTGGAAAATTATATGTGGCTAATTGCCCGGAAAAAACCTCTTAGCTCTTCACAGTGATTCATAGAGAAGATGCTGGAAGTCTCATCAGAAAGGTTTAGAACTTTATCTTCCCAGGACAAGGGTGAGAAAAAAATTATTCCAGGGAACATAGGAAAGAGCGGGCACAGAGGTTTGCCCAAAGGGAACAGCACTGAAGGATAAACAAGAAATGCTGCCGTAAACCACTGACTTAAACTTCATGGGCAGCTCAGAGTCCTCCAAAGGCAACATCTTTCTTCTAATCTTAGACTTCCTTGATATCTATCTGTCTATCTATCCATATATATATATATATATTTGTAGTCTGAATAACTTCAGATTATTCACAGCTCAATATCTCTGTATTATAAATGTGGCATTGTTATGGCTTAAAAAAATATGTCTATAGATATCAAGTGCATTCTTATTATAAATTCAGAACATTAGATTTACAGGTTTGAGCCCTGAGGTTTGTATCTCTATCTTACCAGGAGGCAGCAATATTTCCAGAGACATTCTTGTTAATTCAAGTTTCTTCACCTAAGCTCTGACTCCCTTAGCTCAAGGTGGTGGCACTGTTTTTAGCTTCAAATCAATAATTTCTTGTCTTTCCCACTCCCCTTTTCTGGTATATTTACCTCACTCAAAGGAAAGGTACCAAACAACCCCCCCAAAAGAGATTTATGTAGCAACAGTGGGTGAATACTGTTCTCTTTCTAGCCTGCTTTCAAGAAAGGAAAGTTAAAAATAACTGAAAATTTCCAAGGGCCTCAAATCAAACCTGAAAAGCCAACATCAGCCAGGCACCGGCCTCTGCTGGCTACTCACCAGGGTCACTGCTTATAATTCATTTGTCTTGTTAGAGCTCCAGCAAAAGATGTAGATGATAGATAGATAGATAGATAGATAGAAAGATAGATAGATAGACAGATAGGCAGATAGACAAACAAAAGTAAGTACACCACCTTCTTGATGACAGGCATTGACAAAAACAAAATAGAACAAAACTGTGCAAATAAAATTATGAAAAGAGTGCTGGGATGTTAGCCAAAATCATCTAGTCCTGGTGATTTTTTTGCCTCCCTCTGCCATGACAAAAATAAAGAAAATGAATAAAACTGTCATCTCTTGCTCCGTTAGGAAGGTCTCCACATGCTAGTAGTTGAGGTTAAAACTAGAAAACATTTACGTATTCAGAGCAAGTGGAGATAGCTAGAGTTTTAGCCCCAAATCCCACCCTTTTCCCATCTGTGATCTGCTTTTAGCCCCAGTGAAAAGCATCTCCTTGGAAAGCCGGATTCTGAAAAAGGCTGTATTATGAATCTTGAATCAAAAGCTCAAAGCCTGACCAACAGAACTTTCTGTAATGATGGAAATGTCTTGTAAACCTTGTTGCCCAATATGGCAGCCACTTAGCACAGGTGACTATTGAGTATGTGGAATGTGGCTGGTCTGTCTGAAAGATTCTTAATATTATTTAATTGTACTAATTGAAATGGAAGTAGCTGCACGTGGCTAGGGGCTGCTACATGGGACAATGCAGAAGCAGAGGACGCCAGCTGGCTCTCTTTGATAGTGTCAACTCCAAAGATACCAACACCCATCAGCCCCATTTTAAACACCTCTGGATTAGTAAGGAAGGGCTCACCAGCAGTAGATGAAAGAATTAGTTAGAATTGCAATAGATTTTCTAAAACAATGTAATCATATTACTTTGATATACGATAACTGACACAAAGGTAGCCAGTTTGCTAAAGGTCTAGTCCTGCTTTGATAACAAGATCGTTATTATTTGCAATTAGCCTTTTAAACACCCCAAACTGGACCTGCCTTGCTTACCTTGCAGTTTCAGTGTCTATACACAAATGGCCTTGTATGGTACTTTTATGTTCTCATAAGCCAGCTTCTCTCATACTACGCACTTCTTCAAGGGAAGGCTTTGCCCACTAATTGCTGAAAATTCATCTGGACAACTGCTTGCTTTGTCTACGGCCACTGTCTTCTTTCTTGGTTGATTTGGTTGAGCTCTTAGTAGTATATAGTATTGTTGGTGACTTTACTTTTTTTTTCATTTTTTGTTCCATAAACTTGTAGCAACCTCCTTGATTCCAACCTTTTAAACTAACTTTCTTTATCTCTTCTATCTATTCTTGACCCATGTTAAGCACAAGATTGCCTAGAAAGTAGGTTCGTAAACTTTAGGGCACCTGGAATCACCTAGAGGGCTTGTTAAACACAGATTCCTGTGTCCTAATCCCAGAGTTTCTGATGCAGTAGGTCTGGGGTGGGGCCAGAGAATTTGCATCTGTAACAAGTTCCTAGGTGCTAAGGATGCTAAGGATGGGGAACACACTTTGAGAACCACTAACCTGGACTTTAGGAACTCTTCTGCCTACCTACCTGAACCCCACAGCTGGTCATTTCAGCATGGACCCAGAAATGCCCTTTACAAAATCCATGCATATGAATCAGTTGGGATATTGTTCAAATGAAGAGTTGGAATCAATGGTCTGGAGTGGAGCCTGGGGATATGCATTTCTAATGAGCTCCCAGGTGATACCCACGCTTCTGGTCCACACTCTGAATAACATCACCCTAGTCTTCCTCACCTTAACTTTCCCCTTTGCTCATTTCCAACCCTCTGTCATCCAAAGAAACAAAATCTGCCAAGGAACTGGACTCTTCACATTCATGGCTGTCTTCCTGCTTCCCGGCACTGGAGCTGCCACTCCCCAACCCCATGTTCAAAGCAGACATCAATGATTCATCGTGGCAATCCTGAAGGCCAAGTCTGAATGAAACCTCAAAACCTTTCTCAACACGGCATGAACCAGGCAGCTACTAACAAATCCCAGTAGAGAGGAAACTGTCTCTCCTGGTTCAAACAAATCTCCCAAGATGATTATACTAAACCTCACCAGGGATTAAGTTTTTACCACCTTTTAATGCTAATAGACAATCATACTTTCTATATTCCTGAGAAAATTTAGTTCATATGGCTACTCAGTTCCTTCTTCCAAATAACCTTGTTAATTGGGATATACCCATTTCTTCCTGTAGTTTTCAATCATATTTTTAATTATCTCCTGTCTTGGTAGAAGTTATATTCTACTTTATTAATATTAGATTCTTTACCTTCTAAGATGATACCCATCCTATTTAATGTCTTCAATATTTTCTTTTTTTAAATTTCTTTCTCCCTTATCTAAAAATAAGTTCATGTTTCCTATCTCAAAAACAGTTACCCTTGGTGCTTCCACTACAACAAAATGCCTGTCATTTCTCTCTTTGACTTTCACTCCTCAAAAGTGGAGTTTATATTCATTCCATGATCAAAGCAGCCACTCATTCCTCAACCTCCAGAAACTGGTTCCTTTCCCCACTATTCTAGCAATGGTGTCTCAGAGGTATTTTCTTGGGAAGTTCAATGACTTCTCAGTTCTCAATGCAGTGATTTCTATTGATTAGATGCTCTGAAGCAAAACCTTTGGTTTCCCCCCTGGCTCCTGGCTCACCCTTTTATTTCCCTGGCTTCATTTGTCCTTCTACCAACAAACATCTAAAAACAAAAACGGAGTTCTGCCTCTAATATGCTACAGCTTTCTCTCTGCAGTCTTCCTCAGAAACCTCATCTAGTTTCATAGCTTCAGCAAATACCTCTCCTGTGGGTAAAAATACCCAAATTTATTTTTACTTTAAGTTTCAGTCTGCTTTCCTGAAGGCCTACTGGAAATCTCCACATGGATTTTCTCAACATGTCTAAAACTGATCTCATCTTTTCCTCACCTAGGTCAGTTTCCTCTTTGGGTTTCTTATTTTGTTCTTCAAATTACCTAGGCTCAAAGTCCTAGAATCGGCCTGGACCTGCCCACAGTCACTCTCTACACCCAGTAAGTTCTCAGGTCCTATAAATACTTCCTTCAACATGTTCCTCTAAACATTCCATTCTTTTTTATCATTGCCAATTCCAACTCAGTGTAGGTCTCTCATTACTTAATCTTCTAAGCATATTTTGCCTTTTTCAATTCTCTCCATGTCAGTTAATCCAGGAGGCTACCATAATGGAATTTCCCCAAACTTTTCCTTCTTAAGTCACCTTCATGTTCCTAAAGCCCCCATCATACTGTCATTTCCTACAGCAAAAAAAAAAAAAAAAAAAAAAAAAAAATCTATAATCCCGTTCAAGAAACTCTGCAATGAGAAACATTCTCTCTATCCAAACTTGCCTCCTTCAACCTACCTCCGTGAATTCTCCACTTCAGCCACGCTGGTCCACGTTTTCTCAAAACATGCCATCATCTTTGTGTGCACCGAACGCCTCACCCCACCTCCATGTGCTGTGAGTTTCCTATGCCTTACACTCCTCTGTTACCCATCCCAAACTCCAGCTTCTGGGTAGGCTTCCTTGACTAATTTTGCCCCAGTATGCTTTGTACACCTAAAGTCTCGTTTGAACAATGCAGTTAGCACTTAGCTTTTCTTTTCTTTTCTTTTTGTTTGTTTGTTTGTTTTTGCGGTACGCGGGCCTCTCACTGTCGTGGCCTCTCTCGTGGCGGAGCACAGGCTCGGGACGCGCAGTCTCAGCGGCCATGGCTCACAGGCCCAGCCGCTCCGCGGCATGTGGGATCCTCCCGAACCGGGACACGTACCCGCGTCCCCTGCATCGGCAGGCGGACTCTCAACCACTGCGCCACCAGGGAAGCCCTTAGCTTTTCTTTTCTTGTATTGCTTTACCTTTTCCTATGAATCCTGAATTCCTGTGATTCAAATCTCCTTGAATGAGGACCTCTGTCTTTACATCTGCTATGCCTAGAATGGTAGCCAAGAATAGATCAGCAATGTCACCAGGTGACTGAGTTAAAAGTGTCGATTATATTCTAATTTTGTCCATTTTATGGATTGGTGTTAGAATTTCTATGCAGTGCAATTTGAACTTAGCACTGATTGCCCTCAGGGTGATAATTTTATATAATGTTCTGCAAAAGATACACACACAAGAGCAGGTAGTGCTTCCTCTAATAATGAGGACTCCACACAGTCAAAGGCCGCAGTGGAACTAAATCTTGTTTCATATTCTAGCTAATAAATGCTTCTAAATATTTTCAAGCTTCCCCACCATCACTAAGGCTTAGAGAGGCTATTTGTCATACTTGCAAAGCCTTCAAATGAGGCATGATTTCCAGAAGAAAGCAGCTGTGTAAAATTGGCCTGCAAACAGAAAGACGGCATGTCTGTGGGACACCTAGCCTGATGTCAACAACCAAAACCTTCACTGGCATTGGTAAATGTTTTATTGGTTTAATATTAAATTAACTGCCCCTGCATATGGAGTACATTATGTTTAATGGCATTCTGGTATTTGGAATTGCAGTTTGCTCTTATGCACCTGTAAAATTAGTATTTCATACTATTCCACTAAAGTTTGTAAAGTTTTGTTTGTTTTATATGCATTTTCAGAAGCTTGACATAGGCAGTGGAACTTGGACTTGGAGAAGACCTGATGGGCAAACTCTTATTCACCAGCAAAGAGGGACTTTCTTTTTTCTATCTACAACACACACTATTTGAAAGAAAGATTATAAGGTTTTTGTTTATATTGAGTCATCATTGAGCGATTATTGCACTGTGGTTGCCCTTTGCTTTGCCCAGGGAAAGTCTAGCTGGGAAGATGAGTAATTGCAGGTTTACTAAGATCAAACCTGAGGACCATTCTTCAGGCTGCTCCTGTTTAAATACCTTAACTGTTACTAAACCTTGGGTAGGGAGTCATTTTTGGTTCTGCCCAGACATTTTAAGCCTACAATTAGAGAGGATTATTTACAGATAGTGTTCATTTAGGGGCAAAATTTCCCTGATTATAAAAGTGTAAAAGGAAAACCTGAAAACAATGAAGTTTAGATTCTGTGCTTCTCTTCTTAAAAGTGATGCTACAGCTAACCCAGAACTCACCTTTCACATTCATTCAGCTAATTTACAGAAATAATTGTCATCTTCTGATTCTTTTTTTGGCACTGGGAGCAGTTTGAACTATGGGATTCAGTAAAAACCAAGCTTAATAAATTCAATTGGAATTGTGGTCACTCAGCCTTTATCTTTATAGGACTCACTTTTTAAGGTGAATTATCTAGAGCCTTAAAAGTTGCCCATTCAAAATCAGATCTTCATTCATATATAACAATGTGTTTGAGTATCTGTTTTCAGTTTTCTGGGTACATCATCTAGATAAATGCATAGAGATAGAAGACAGGTTTGTGGATTTGTGGTTGCCAGGTGCTGGGGGGAAGGAGAAATGAGAGTGACTGCTTCATGGGGTTTCTTTTGGCAGTGATGAAAATGTTTTGGAACTAGACCCAACATTGTGAGTGTACTAAATAAATCCTACTGAACTGTACATTTAAAAATGGTTAACTTCTTGTATGTGAATTACACCTCCATCAAAAAGAGAAAAAACTGGGTCTTCGTCATGGGCTTGCTGGACATATGGCTTGCAAGCCCCACTCAGGGCAAGTCTATCGGTGGTATTGAGCTTCACTAAAAAATGAGCCCCAGAGCCTATCTTCTGAAAGAAACAGAGGGCATCCAATGATTTCTTACACATTATTACGTAATCACAGTTGCCTACTTCTATTTAGACCTCTTGCTTCTGTCTCTATAAAGACTCAATGACCATCCCTCCCCCTTCTTGAAGATTTTTCCACCAGCCTCTGATTGTATTCCCACATTGTGCTGCTTTTCTTCACTTCCTTTCATTTTCTGAATACACCTAAAGAGCTGGCATCCCTCGGGCTCTGCAAGAGCCCTCTTCCCTTCCCTTCCCTTCCCTTCCCTTCCCTACAGAATTTCCAAGGACTTCTTTACCCCCAGCCTGGCTGCTAAATTCTCCCAAATCTGGACCTGCAGCTCTGCCATCTCTCCTGGTTCCAGATCTATGTGGCACTAGCCACGTGCATGTCCAGAAGTTTATCATTTCCCAAATGAAGCCTATTATAAAAATAGCTGACCTTCATCTAGTTTTCAAAAAGAAACCTTTAGACAGT
This sequence comes from Delphinapterus leucas, assembly GCF_059928025.1. Taxonomy (NCBI): domain Eukaryota; kingdom Metazoa; phylum Chordata; class Mammalia; order Artiodactyla; family Monodontidae; genus Delphinapterus; species Delphinapterus leucas. The sequence goes on from NC_143143.1 coordinate 53,459,649, forward strand.
GCTCTCACAGACATTATCTCTTTAAATCTTCACAACATCCTTGTGAAGTAAATAATACTGCTTCCTCCCCACCCCCACTTGCAGCTAAGGAGGCTGAAGCTCATAAAGGTGAAGTGCTCAAGGTCACTGAGTTGATAAATTGCAGAGATACCCACTGTTCAGCTTCCCAGGTCCTACCCATCCCCCCTGCATGATAGGGATGACTTTATGTCTCATCAAGAATGACTCCTTCTCCTACATTTGCAAACTGTCTTTACGACATCACTCTCTCTCCACACAGGCCCTGAAATTAATCTTCCAAGTCATTCTTGAATGTTTTCTCACTCGCTGCCAACGTTCAAGCAAGCTTCACCCTGAACTTTTTTCTATACCCATGGACACATTCATCCTCTCTTTTTGCCAAACTACTTCCAACTTCTCTTAACTGGCTTCCTAGTTCCCAGTTGTGTCCCTACAGGGCCCCATATGACTATATGCCATCATCCATCCCTAGCCCAGAAAGTCTTGGTTAATCAACATTGTCTATCAGACAACATCAAGGGTTCTAGCATGGTGTTCATGGCATGTGCATCTTACTTTCCAGACCAATCCATCAGGATTCCTTTCAATGTCTCCATCTCAGGGATACTGAACTCCCTTCTGTTCCCTGAAACCACTACATTTCACTTTCCTATGCCTTTATTTGTGCTTCTTCTTCTTCTTTTTTTTTTTTAACATCTTTATTGGAGTATAATTGCTTTACAATGTTGTGTTAGTTTCTGCTGTATAATAACAAAGTGAATCATCTATATGTATACATATATCACCATATCTCCTCCCTCTTTTCTGCTTCTTCTTGAATGTCCTTATTTGCTCTTTTAACTCATAAAATTCTTCAAAATTCATTTTGAACATTACTACCTTTGTGAAATATTTCCTGAGTTCCCATAGCTGGCCCAGAGAGAATTAGTCAATCCTTTTTTGGTAGTCAACAGAAAATATTGTGCATATTATGTATGTCGATTTCCTAGGTCTGCCTAATGAATGACAACAATCTTTATTTCTTACAACAACAGAAATTTACTCTTTCACAGTTCTTTAGGCCAGAAATAGAAAATCAAGGTGTTTGCAGGGCCACACTGCCCCTGAAGATTGTAGCAGGGAATCTGTTCCTTGCCCCTTCCAGTTTCTGGTGGCTGCCAGCATTCCCTGGCTTGTGGCTGCATCTCTCCTTGCTTTGTCTTCACATTGCATGTCTAAAATTGACTTTATTCTGTCCTGACAATTGAATAAGTTTGCTGGGTATAGTAGTATGGTTTGAAAATAATATTTGCTCACAATTTTAAAGGGTTTTCCCATTCATTGCATTCTAGGTTCCATTATTGCTATCTGATACCATTCCTATGACTAATTATTTTATATGATCTCTTTTTTTTTTCACTTCTTGAAGCTTTGACCATTTTCCCCTTATCTCTAGTTTCTCAAAATATCATGATGATGTGGCTCTGGTGTGAATCTTTTTGTATATTGTGCTGAATACTTTGAGGGATAATTCAATGCCCTTAGTTCTCAGAAATGATTTTATACTATTTGATTAATAATGTATCCACTATTTTCTCTGTTCTCATTTTCTCAAACACTTACTAGCTGAATGTTAAATCACCTGGAATAATCTGACAATATTCTTACAATTTTTGCCCCATCACTTATCTCCTTGTCTTTTTATTTCTATTTTCTTGGTATTTTCCTCAATTTCATCTTCCAACACTTCAACTGAATGTTTAAAACTTCAGTTATCTTATTTTTAATTTCCATAAGATCTTATTCTTTGTTTTATTTTTAACATTTTAAAATGCAGTGGTTACAATATCTCCATATATCTTTTTGAGATGATTAATAATAATTTCTTTAATGTTTTCTTCTCTTACCTGTATTGCCTCTTCTTCCTCTGATTTCTTTTTTCCTGTTTGTTTTGGGTTTTATCTTCTCTGTAATAGGATTTTCTGAAATGGTTGATGTTTTTTCGTGTTTTTGCAAAACACGAAATAGTTGAATAGAAGTTTTATGTGTTTTTATGGGGTTTATGCACTTGTAAGGTTGACTCTAAGGTGACCAGATGAAAAGATGGCTAGATCATCTGGAAGGCCAAATATATGTATCTGCTGGTCTTCCTGGGGATTGCTTGGCTCTCAAAAATGAATCTCCAATATTCTGTCTGGGAAGGGGTATATCTAAGGCCAGGACTAGAGGCAGGAAAGCTGTTTCTCACCTTTTGGTTTGCAGACTTTTACTTACCTATTATGATCAATAGAACACTCTAAGCTCATCCTCCTCTGGACCCCTTATTCCTAATCTCTGAGATTTTTCTGGTTCAATTTCTCTAGAGAATAAACTTCCAGTCCCTTGCAGGCACAGGGAGTGGGGAGAATTTTGTCTTTTTATTGCAAATGGTAGAGGTGAGGATTAAGAAGTTGCCCACTTCTTTCACTTATTTTCAAGCAAATCTTATTCTTTCCAGCTCCCGAATTCACACTTCCTTCTCTCCTCCTACCAAGTCCTTGGCCCTTTTCTGATTTGTGAAGAAATTGGACATCAACTTCCATACAACCATCTCCCAGTCCTGGCCCCAAAGTCATGTTGATTTAATTCTCTTCTTTTCTAAGTCATTTCCACCTACTTCATACACTTACTACCTGCTACATGCAAACACTTGCCTTTTCTCTGCCTACTACCTACTTAGGGGTCCAGAAGTCCCAATTTATTCAAAAATTGAGTTTCTCACCCTCTATTTTTTTTTCTTTTTGAGAAAGTCTAGAGAAGAAGATGCCAGAAAATGCTTTATTTTTTCCACCTTTGTACATAAAAGCTCTCATTTACTCAGGCCCAAGCCCTTTCTCGCTTATCTTTCAAGACCATCTTTTATACTCTTCACTTTCTTTTTTTCCAATAAGATAGCCTGGCCCATCACCACTCACAAACTTTTAGAGACCCAGTTTTTTTCTCTAAATCCCATCTTTGAAACTTAATTCTCAGATTGAAACAACATTTGGTTCCTTATTTCCTCAAATAGGATTAAGCTGAGTTTTTTCTCTATTTGCTCCAAATTGCCCCCAACTTTTGAAGTTATGTCTATTTCTTTACCTTCATGATAAATAACATCAATATAGATTGAAAATAGGAAGATGAACACAACACTACTGACAACAAATTACTCAAAGGAGGGCAGAAAAAAAAGAGATTACTGGATATACAGCCTGACCAGTCACCCGTTAAACACTAAACTGATTCCCACAAATTTTCCCTTGGCATTTTAAACTTCTAGAAATGCAGAGTGGAGCACTACAGTATGGATGCTCAGTGAGTTCTAGCAAACCAAGCAGGCCTCAATTGGTCTGAGTACAAATTTCTGGGATAAGTTTAACGATAAAAATAGACTTCATTTCCATCTATCACAATTATGCATTTTATCCATTGCTTTGAAAATCATACAAGGCAAATTATGCATCCCATAGCGTCAGTAATAATAAAATGAATTAAGATATAGTCTATATTATTAAATAGATCTAACAGTTGCTTTCATTAATTTATAGATTTATAATTAGCCCTCAGAATACCATTGTGGAGTAATTTTACTTTTTTGAATGGACAAACTGAGGCATGAAATAATAAAGTGTTTTTTAAAAACGCTGTTGAAAGAACTGGGAGAATTAAGAGGCTAATCTGGGCTTGGCTTAACCTCTTATTTATCAGCCATGAGATCTTCCACATAAAATATTCTTTATGGTATAGTTGAGCTTACAACTCCAAGATTTTTTTCACATTAAACTAGATACTTAAATGTAAAAATCATCTATTTCTTGATATCTATAATTCCCACTCGATAACATTAAACATATTTTAATTAAACCAAATTTATTTGTAAAAATGCCTGATAGCTTGAATGTTATATTTTACACTCTGAAATTGCTGGGGTAAAAGTAATTAAATTTGGTTACACATTTAAACAGAGACCTGGTTGTGTATTTTAAATGTGTGCCTGTTTAAAAGAACACTTACAATTATAATGATTCAAATCCAAAGAATAATTTGTTGAATGTAAGACTATACCATGCACTTCATAGTTGGATAAAAATCACTGGATCCAAAATCATTCAGCTGCCTGCATGAGCCAGAATCTGGATCAGATTTTTGGAAAATGTGGTCTATCATTAAAGTTCTGAATTGAAACTCAGTTAAGAAAATATAGACGAACTAAAAATCCAATGTGAAGAAGAGAGGAAGAATATTATTTTAAAATGATAAAGGAGTTGTGTTACAATGGAAATGGTTATTCCTTAAGTATGGATAGTTCTTGATTGTACCATAAACCATCTCTCTCTGAACCTAATGGCCACTCAGTACTGCCTACCCCAGCATGTTGCCAGAAGCACGGGACAACCCTGCTGCCTCAGGAAGACTCTCAGAAGATGGGGAAGACCGACCACTTTGCTCTCATGCCCGCCTGTCCCAGCCTGAGACCTGAAGACTGCAACCTGCTTTACTCAGCCCTCCTAGTGGTAAACCAAGAGTCCCTTCCCCAGTCAGTGGGCACAGCCTGGATTTCTCTCTGGAGCTTAGTGATTATCCTATCCAGCTCTTTTCAGCCCTATTTCTTTAGAGGTGGCACCCTGCTCCATGCACTAGTTAAGGTCCTCTTTCAGTGTCTCCATTCTTGATAGATTTCTTAGACAGTCAGCAGAGGTCCCTGTTCAGCCTGAATGGATTCCTTTGGACCACGTTCTCCATCACAACACCATCATCTGTTACCTGATCGATCAGGAAATCTTGCACACAGCTCCCACCTCTGACTCACTTCTCTAGGCCACTTTCCACAGCATGGCCAGAATGGTCTCAGCCACTTCTCTGCCCAAAATTCCTAAGAGGTTTCCCATTTCCTCTCTGGATGAATTACAGTACCTTAACTCCTTCTTTGATTTCACTTCCTGTTTTGCCCAACATAATCTCTGTGCTCAACTCCTGTTGGGCTATTTACAGACCCCTGAACACAGGTCCCTCCTGCTCTCTAGCCTGTGGAATTACCAAAGCTGTAGACACCTTAGCCTGTGATGCCCTTTGCCCTGGCTCTAGGTTGCTTTTTCTAAAAGCCACTTTCCCTAACACCAGTTCATCTATAACTTAACACCTTTTAGACATTTAAAATTTTAAAGTACATTCTATGACTTTTAAGCCACATTTTTGATACTTTAAGATTTTTCTCCCCCAACTTGTCTTAGGACTCAAGTGAATTACTTTTGCATTTTTTTAATAGCAGGATTTTATGAAAGACGAGATTTTTTTTTGCAGATGTCTCTTGTGGTTGAATTTACTTTTGAACACCTTAAGAACATTCAACACTTAAAAAGCTTTTTAAACTAGCAAGTGATACTTCTCAGCTGTGTACAAGATAAAAATCACAATAACTACTTGTCTTTTATATTATTTAGGTTCTGTCACTAAAGTCAGTAGCCAATGTTTGACCAATATTTTGGTTGATGAATATTCTGGGATGAAGCCAAGAAAATGTCTTGAGATATAGAAGAGTCATGGGAATAGTCCTAAAAAAATGAAAGAGAGAGTGAGAAATGATTTCACCTATTATGCAAATGTGTAACTGCACTAAGTACACATTACTAAATACCAAATTTCAAGGAAAGCTTGAAATTCCAGATGGATTGACTAGTATTTAAGGAAACTTTTTTGTGTATGATATATTTTGATTTTCACTATAGCACCGTGAGACAGGTCTCTTATTATCTTCACTTTAGAGAAGAGGAAACTAAAATTCAGACACACACACATTAAGTGAAATGCGTGTCACACAGCTATCATGGATGGAGGCAGGATTTGAACCAATATCTTTCACGAAGCTCACTGCTCTTTCCACTATGTAGTCCATATGTCTTGACATCCGAATGACGTCATGAGTTCATGAGTCCAAGTGACAGAATAGAAAATGTCACCCCTGATGTCTTCTTCATTTTTTCATAGTTGGATAATTCAGAAGGAAAACAGATTTGAGAGAGGTCTGTAGCCAAAGAGGGCATTGTGTCAGGAAAACTACAACAATACTGTGTAACAAACCACCCCAAAGCTCAGTAGCTTAAAGCAACAATAATTGATCACAGCTCACACAGAAGTGCAGATCAGCCGGGACTTGGCTAATCTAGGCTGGGCTTGGTTGAGGCAGAAATGTCTTTAGCCTGTGGTATCAGGGGAGATTCTGCTTCAGAGGCAGTTCAATGGAGGCACTTCAGCTACAGGATGAGAGTCTGGCTTACTCAGATCTTTTCCCTCTGCCTTATTCCATAGCTCAAGCTAAAGGGGCAGTTGTGATTTAGGGATGTGCTTCTTATGACAGCGTAGGAAAGGGAGGAAGGCAAATGTCGTGAGCCTGCAGGCCAAGACCAGAGACCTCATTGTTAGTTCCACCTGTAGGACATTGGACAAAACCAGGGCTGAGTCCCAAACCAAAGGGAGAAAAAGTGGACTATGTCCTCAGTGAGGTGACCTCAAGGCAGAGTTGCAAGAAAGGTAAAGAAATAGAGTGAGTTATTCATTCTGCTAAGAGGTTGCTCTCTAAGTAAGCTTTGATTTGAAAATCTGAGATGAGGTACATACTTTGACAGTGAAAATAAATTCACCTTTCTTCCTTCCATCCATCCTTCCATTCATCCATCCTTCTGACAAATGTCAGCCTACTGGGCCAAACAGTGCTACAGGCACTGGAAATGTAAAATGAATAAAAAATGTTCTCTGCCCTTCAGATAAAACATAAACAATATCTTCGTAGCATGTGGGAACTTTCAGACACTAAAGGGAGAGTAAATTGGAACAATTTTTCTGGATGTTAGTTTGGAATATAAATAGGAAGTTTTGAAAAAAAAGGTCATATGATTTGACACAACCACTTTTCATCTCAACATTTCATTTAAGAAAAAAACTGAAGAAGTATACCCAGGTGTACATACAAGGATATTGATCAAATATTGTTCAAAAGAGCAAATATAGGAAAACAGCCTAAATTCATTAGTATCCAATGAACTTCTGGAAGGAAATACACCAAGTATCAAAAGTAACTATCTCTGGTTGGTAGGATTAGAGATGATATTTTTCTTCTTGTTTCTGTTGGTTTCTATTTTGTCTACAGTGACTAGGGGCTACTTACATAAAAATGAATTAAATTAAAAAGATGACTAATCCAATGCAACTTGATATCATAGTTTGATTATCACTAAAACAGAAAAATCAGGGTTGCCAATGGACACATTAACAAATAGTTAAAATGTAAAGTGTAATTTGGATCATGATAGCTTGCTGTGTACCAAGTACAAAGAACCTAACTCGGTCCTGGGGAGGGCAAGTCCGAGGGAAACATGACAGAGGAGATTCTATAGGATCTAAATCTGGAAGGACATGTGGGAGCTTGCCATGGGGAGGAAGGGCAGGGAGGGTGTGTTCCCGGTGGAGGGTAATCCTTTGTAGAGGTCACAAACAGTTAAGGATGTAGAAAGGAGGACAATTCACATTTCCATCATTATTCAAAACCTTTAGTGAGATTGAGGAAGTGAGGAAGACTTGACTACATTTATGAATTCTCACTGGCATGTACTTAAGTCATCACATCAGTACATGTTTGTCATTCAGGAGGCACCACTGAAGGAAAGAAGAATGTGTTTTATTCAGAGGAAGTGAAGGATCTTAGATTATGCTATTGAGGAAATAGTTGTAAATTGCGTTCACTTTCTCACAGTCCTTAATTAAAGGTTTGACTCAGCCTTAAAAAGCTGAGGTAGCGGGCTTCCGTGGTGGCGCAGTGGTTGAGAGTCCGCCTGCCGATGCAGGGGACACGGGTTCATGCCTCGGTCCGGGAGGATCACACATGCCGCGGAGCGAATGGGCCCGTGAGCTATGGCTGCTGAGCCTGCGCGTCCGGAGCCTGTGCTCCGCAACTGAAGAGGTCACAACAGTGAGAGGCCCGCTTACCACAAAAGAAAAAAAAGAAATAGCTGAGGTAGCTACTGAAAAGACTGTTGATTTGAATAATGCTTTAGATTTGAAAATGACAGCTCTCATAAGCAAGACATTTCTTCTTGGGAAGGCAGGATAGAGTTTTTTAAAACCATTGGGAGGATGTGGTGCATTGACTGATTTCCATTTCTGGACTTGATTTATAACCATATGATTTCATCAGATTTGGGCTTGAGAGGAGAATTTCTGCCAGGCGGATATTTTAGACAGGACCAGATTGACGGACATCATCAAATTTCAAGATTGTTACACTTTCCACCAACTATCATATTCATCCATGCTTTGCATGTGCCCACTGTTTTTTTTTTTTCCTTTTCCTAGAGCTTTTGTATGGTGATTATTTTCTTCTGTTAATGTAGAAATTTGAATTTCCTAAACTTCCGGTTTTTCATAGAGTCAAGCATATTTTGCTTCCCTCCTCAATCAATAACACTAACGGAAAGAATATGAATGCAAGACCAAATTTTAAATTGTGCTATAAATTTTGCTACAATTTCATTTCTATTCTAGAGGATTTATATTTGACTTCTGCCTAATTATTTCATGTGTATATCTTATCTCCTCCTTGCAAAAGGTTAATTATTTCTTTCAATGCAGAGCCGGAGCACATACATGTTTTGTCTTTTTGTCCCATTCCCTACCTCTGCTAACAGACATATATAGCACTAAGCTATGTAATTTAGTGAAGTTGATGAATCTGGAGAAACTCATGTACACTCCAATCTCCTTGCTCTTCTAAAATGTTTATATCCATATATCTTGCATTTTCAACATTTTAGTAAAGTTTTCAACTTAAATTTCTACAGTAAAAATCATTTGCCAGGTACATTTGCACCTAAATCTTACATTATTTCTTGACAGAAGGATGTAAAGAGAGGCTAAAATAAAATTTTAAAACATACACAGAGCATACGTACAAGGAAAGTAAGTTAAAGTTCTTTGTTTAAATGGTCTTTCAACTACATCTATATTTCAGTTGTTTCTGGTTCTCTTTAGACCAATAGTTTCTAATCTTTTCTGGACATTACAATCATCTGAGAAGCTATTAAAATACCCATAACTCAAGTCTCACCCCAAAGTAATTAAATCTGTATCTATGGGGGTAGGATCCAGCATGAGTATTTCACACATCTCCTCAGGCAGTTGTAGGGTCAAAGTCATACTTATTGAATCAGACTTCTCCAAAAATAGTAAAGGTTTTGATTTATTCAAAGAAACCTAATTGATAGTCAAATTAATTTTAGGCTTAATATGATTTGAAGAATATAGTGAGAATTGCCAATTAGGCACAAGCTATGGAGAGAGCCAACAGGAATTTTAAGACCCAAGGGTCAAAAACTATTATTCCAAAGAGTTTACCACTTTGGCCATAGCAGTACACTGTTCTTTCAACTTAAGGCCATAACACCCAGACTATTCAGCTGCCCATGTATTTTTCTGACTCCTTTACATCTGAACAAAATGGCTAAATTCAACGGATGTTCTGTTTTCAGATTAACCAGGTGATCTGGTATTAGACTCAACCCTCCATTTCAAGATGGACACTGGAAGCCTGTCACAGCATCTCCTCAACCCAGAGCCCTTTCCCAAAGGGTAACCTCACAGCAGGCCTGAAAGGAGCCTGGTAACTCTGCCAACACAGAGATAAACCCAAGAAGGAAACTGGATTCCCAACTTGAGATCTTGACCTCTGTGCCATTTTGTTTAGTATGAGCACTTACTTGTGTTTTTCCTTCTCAAATACTCCCTGTTCTGAGATGACATGCCTTCTGGCTTCAGATTACAAAAAAAACAAAGGTTTTTTTTGACCCACTGTTTTCCATAACAGTTTTATCTAATATCTTTTGAAATATTTTAAATGCTAACTAGTAATTGTGTTTACATCATCTCTGAGAATGGCACATAGTTCAGAGAGAAACAGCCAAAACAGTTCAGTGCTTTTGGCTTATTGTTTGACTATCTGAAAGCGTTGCAGCTGGAAAGAATTCCATTAATTTGTGGCTAGCATCAGTACATCAGCCTCAAGAGCTTCCAAGTAAACAGAGGGAAATTGGCATGGCTATCTTGTGGCAAGAAGCAAAGAACAGAATGGTACAGAGTTTTCCAAGAAGGAAACATTAACCCAGATGTGAACAAGACAATGAATGAATTGTTCATCGGAACTTTCAACCTTTCAGCTGTGAGCGGAAATTATAATCACCAATGCATCCAAACACTCAAAGGAGACTTAAACCTGAAAATTATCCACTGTGGCCCAGGCACAATTATATCTCATTGGTCCATGAAGTATAGGCATCCCAATTTAACTCAGACACTTAACTAAATTAAACTTCTCTTTAGGGGAAACCCAGAAGATCTGTGGTCCTTTGACACACACACACACACACACACATACGCGCGCACACACACACCCTACACTAGAAAAACAACTGGCATTTATCTTGAGTCAACTCTTCATCCTTATTGCATAACACTCCCTTCACTCCTAATCAGAAAGGTAATTTTTCTTCTAATATAGTAAACATAATTTATTTGCAAATCTACTAGAAGGGATTACAGCTATTTTAGGCTTCTGACTTCACGAAGTTTCGTAGTACCATAACTTTTTTGTCCTGCCAAAGTACAGAAGTGTTTGTATGTTCTTTGCCTAGATGCTAAATTCTGATGCATGTGTTTTTTAAAATCGAATTATAGCTGATTTACAATGTTGTGTTAGTTTCAGGTGTACAGCAAAGTGATTCAGTTTTACATACATATATTATTTTTTTCAGATTCTTTTCCCTTATAGGTTATTACAAAATATTGAGTATAGTTCTCTGCACTGTACAATGGGTCCGTGTTGGTTATTTATTTTATATATAGTAGTGTGTATATGTTAATCCCAAACTCCTAATTTATCCCTCCCTCCACCCCTTTCCCCTTTGGTAACTGTAAGTTTGTTTTCTATGTCTGTGGGTCTATTCCTGTTTTGTATATAAGTTCATTTGTATCATATTTTTTTAAAGATTCCACATATAAGCGATATCATATGATATTTGTCTTTCTCTGTCTGGCTTACTTCACTTAGTATGGTAATCTCTAGATCCATCCCCAAAAAAACTAGTGTAAGTAGCTTAAATAATTTTACACAGTGACCAGATAATCAGACAGCCTTCTCTGTTCTAGGTGTTCAATTAGTCTTTGATTCTCTTGGAATTTCTGTATCATGTAAATCCCAAATCAGATTGTTTTAATGTTCCCCTTTTTAACTGGTTGTGTTTTTGCATCACTCATAGTTCAGCCAAAGTGTCCCCTCCCATGAGCCATCAGGAAAGTTCCTTCTGGTACATTTAGTTTAACTGATCAATAATGATTGAAACTGTTTTAATATCACTTGTGTGTATCTTCCATAACAATTGTTCTGATGTCACGTTGCTACATATAATGCAAAAAAAAAAAAGATTTGACTATATTATCTAACCTCTGGAAACTGTTCTAAAGTTATTAACTGTTAAAAAAATCAAATCTATAAAATATCTCTACTAATTTTGACCAATTGAAAATATATATGAATTATTTTAGGAATGATTTTAGATATGTGTAAGGACATATGTAAAATACATTCATGTATATTAATATAGAATGTTCACAAAAACAAAACCAATGAGTTTTTGAGAAAAGGAAAGAAAAAGACTACTGCAAATATTATAGCTTAGGGAAGAGCCAATGAAGCTTAAGTTATGCTCAGGTAAGTTAGAACATAATGACTGATTCTGATAATACCTAATACATTATTACTTTATTTTTGAAAACAACTTTTTATGCACAAGCTCCTAGTTATAAACGTAATACCTCATGGGCTCTTGGCCCATAAATATTTCTGTAAAACTGCTCTTTTAAAGTGAACAGAATGAAAATCCGAACAAATTGCATATCTTAGGATATTTTGATATAAGAATTCAAAGCTGTAGGCTTAAGTTATTCCACTTTATTTTTATGAGAAAGAACCTCAGTATGGTAAAAGGGAATTCTCTGCCCTGTTCTCTTCAAATTTTGGCTTTTGCCAAATGTGGCAAGCCCATGTGAATCAGATGGTAAACTCAATAAGTATGTTTCCAATCCGTTTACACTCAATTAATAAAATGTTGATTTGTAGAAGAAATTTCATGCCCAAGAGGTTTTATGGGGGAAGTCTTAAATCTGACTTTCTTCTTAGAAATTGGACGTGACACTTTTGTCAGAAGAATGTCCAAATAATGGATGGCTATTGCAGTTCAGGAATCAAGGGCAACATTTCCAAAATTCTATTTTATACTCAAAATCTCATATTTCCAAAAACTAAACCAGGTACCCACGTGCCAGAGGAAACATGATAATGGTGGATTTCCTTTTGTGATCCTTGTATAAATTGTGAATATTGGTTTTTGTGTAGAAATCATAACACATAATATTATGAATTCTCATCTCAAATTTTGATATAAAATATAGCCTAGAACTACTGGAAATTAAGACATTTTTCCTCTTGACATATCACAGGGAGTGAACCTCCCTTGCGTGTTTTTCCTTAAGAGTGTATTCTAAGGTGTATTCTAAAGCAATGATTTTCAAACTTTTGACTGGTAGCCAATGCAAAAAAACAAAAACAAAACAAAACGAAACAAAACCCCTGCATTTTACTTTGACACTTGGTACACACATACATGTATATGTATAATTGAAACATACGTTTAACAAAACAAAACTTCCCTTCATTACAAGTATTATATTATCTATTCCACTCCATTTATTTCTGTTCTTATTCTGTTTTATTTTTGCATGTTGGTTATGACCCACTATATTAATTTTATGAACCATCCATGGTTCCTCATCCAGCTTTTGGGAAACACTTCTCTAAGAAGAATCTTGGCCCTTCCTTCCTCTGTGTTGGAGTTGGAAAGTCCTTCTTTATACACTCATGTCCTCATTAGGCTCTCCATTATGATTAGGACCCCAAAAGTGTAAGTACAATACAGGCCCTTAACAGAAAATGCAGGTGGAAAATCACTGTTGCTTAATATATAAAATCTTGCCTGTGAGAAGCTGTCTTTGTGGAGATTGTCTGAAGGACTGGCAGACCATTCACAGAAATGGTTCACCTTTGACCCGTGGAGGAAGCCACACCAACAAAATTCATAAAGTGGTTTTCATGAAGGTTCCATCAGCATATGCCTCCAAAAGTTGCTGAGAGAATCAAGTCTCAGGAAAAAGTGTATCTAATTTAGGGATGCTCTGGTCCAGGGCATCTCACACTTTAAAAAACGTGATTCTGCATTTTTAACAAGCTCTGAGGTGAGGTCAGTGCTGTTGGTACAAGAAACACACTTCGGGTGACAAGGGTCTATAAGAAATTATGTTGTTCCTGAAATTAGGCATTTCAATTTTTTCAGGGGGCTCTTGAGATAATTTGTTTTGGATATGTATCAAGAATTGTTATTTTCTTGATCAATTGCTTTGCATTTGGGAAGAAGTTGTTACATTTTATTAAATTAGTGTCATTCCTGGATGACCCATACATTCCATTGATTTTCCACTGATTTATTTTCTTTTTCTTTTTTTGCTTTCTCAGCTCTTAATGATTTACATTCTGATTCCGCCTCACTTGTACATATTTTTAAGAAATATTTCGTATATTCGAAAAACAAAACATGGATGAGAAAACATTGTTCAAGACCCCAGGATCTATGGGAGAGCTGAATCAGTGTCCACAGACCCACAGTCTGTGCTGCAGTGGATTTCTCAGTGGTGCATCTCATCAGCACCAAGTCCTGCTGAACTTTTCATGGATGCCAAATGAGAATTTCCCTTTGACAGAGGCCAGCATGCCACCTGGCCTGTACCTGAATACTCGAGCCTTGAGCTTCTAGAGTGAGAGAGGGAATGTGGAAGGAAAAGTTTCATTTTGCCTTCATTTGAGGATACTGGGCACTCAGTGAAACTAGCTTGAGACCCCTATTTCCCAACCACCATCATGGGAAAACACCTGTCCCTCTGTTAGATTTTAAACGGCAGCATGATTACAGCTAGGCAAAAAATTATGCATGCCTTTGCCCAGGATGTGAAAAAAAAAAAATCACCTTATGCATTACAGTGGTAATTGCTTTGTTTATAATTCTCTGCTGTGGTTATAATATCTGCACAAAGAATTAAATTTAAGATGACTTTTTAGTTGAGTCTGAATTAATGGTAAGGATCAAAAGCTCATAAATTTTAATTTTAACAATAAATAAGATGTACAGTGGTGAACAGAGAAAAAATTTATTTGTAGACACAAACTCAGTTGTGTCTTAAATTCATGAACTTATCTTTCAGTTGCAAACTAAAAGGTATTTCCATAAGTGAAACATATGTCAGCCATGTTTCTGCACTTTAAAAAGAAATAGCATATTAAAATATGCACATGGGAATCATGGAACGTTCCTCTGAGTGTACTTGGTGTAAGTCAGATTCTTATTTAATTCTTGCTGATCCCCACACAGATCAATGTTAGAGAGATGCTACCAAGGATGTGACTCTAAAGAGAAAGAAAATAACATGTCCAGCTTGTCCTTTTTAGCTTGGAGAAGGGAATATTTAAAGGAAAATGAAAAGCTTTTATGACCTAAAGTGCTTTCCCCATAGTGATCAGCAAGCAGCTGATCCTGTTCTCCATGGAAGAAGAAATGGGAAACAGGATTAGAAACAAAAAATAATTTATCACAGTGGAAGCAGGTGGCATTTGGAGCCGCTGGACTCTGGTATCTTCTGTGAATGGTCAACCTATAGGCTGGTTGCTCCTTCTTGGTAGCATGACGGGGCTATGGCACTGGCACCTAGGATACCCTTGGGAATAACTCTCCATTTCCATTTTTACCAAAGAGGTAAATTAGACTCAAGATCTAACACTTGGCATTTCTAGATAAAGTATCACCTGAAGTTCAACAAAATCCAGGATAGGATGGATCAACAGCTCTCAGAGGATTAGGTTTCTGTTTTTATTTATTATTATTTTATTTATTATTTGTTTTAATCAGCAGCATCTCATATTTCATATCACTCATCCACACGCACACGTGCAACGTGCACCTGCATGAACACAGCCAAGATAAAACAGTTTCCATGTGAACTTTAGAAAACTTTATAAATGCTTTCCATCTATTTCCTCATCTGTAAAATGAGGGTGTTGGATCAGATTAGATCACCTTTATGATCTCTTCTAGCTCTAAGGATATATCAACTCAGTGCCGTCAGAACAGGAAGTGAGCATGTGGGGAAAACTTCATGTGGTTCTTTAAGACAGGACGCCACAAGCCCCAAAGAAATGTCATCATGGCCCTATTTTGACATCTCTAAGTTTCTCTCTGGCCCTTAAGCCCAGTGAATACTGCATTGTAATCCTTCATTTTGTGAAAGTTCACAAGGTCTTTTGAAGCCTAGCCTTGGAACTGGCACACCCTCACTTCCACTGCATTCTTTTGTTCAAAACAAGTCACAAAGTCAATCCAGACTCAAAGGTTGGGAAAATAGACTCCTCTCTTGATGTGAGGAGCTACAAATTCATGTTGTGAAATGCCTGGATGTAAGGAAGGGTGGAGAATCAAGGGTATTTTTGCAATCAGTTTAACCCATGCATCATACAACCATTACAAAAAAAAAATCTGCATGCTGCCAGTAAATGTCTTCATCTTCATTAATAGGGTTTCCAGCCTCGTTTTTTAAGTGTGTGAGGACTCACATTCCATTCCAAATACTGGGGTATGTATGGCTGTAAACTGCCCAAAGTCAAACTCATGGACTCACTTCCTTTTATTGTTCAACCTTTGTAAGCTAACCATAATATTCTCCACCCCTGAGTGCTCTTGACTGGTGGAGATGATGGAGTAAAAGTCATCAAATCTTACTGTCCAATATATCTCTCTGCAAACTAGGTGAAGATCTCTATATCCTGACCATTTCAAGATCTCATTCTTCTATAAAATTAATGGTCAGCCAAGGGATGTGGGAAGGAGTGATAAGGGAATTGTTCTAAGCCCCACTTTGATTTCTGTAAGGAGTCTTGTGCTTTCCTTAACCTCACACATTCATTGGTGTCTGTATGGTAAATCTTCCATTTTTCTTTTTGAATTAAAAATTGGGCTTCCCTGGTGGCGCAGTGGTTGAGAGTCCGCCTGCCGATGCAGGGGACATGGGTTCGTGCCCCGGTCTGGGAAGATCCCACAATGCCGTGGAGCGGCTGGGCCCGTGAGCCATGGCCACTGAGCCTGCGCGTCCGGAGCTTGTGCTCCGCAACGGGAGAGGCCGCAACAGTGAGAGGCCCGCGTACCGCAAAAAAAAAAAAAAAAATTAAAGTTCCCAAGGGAAATTATGCAATGGGAAATTGACACTTCAGTGAACTTGGCTCACACATTTTATTGATTATGGTAAATCTAATTATTGCAATAAAGCCTGGGCAAAAAAAAAAAAAAAAATATATATATATATATATATATATGCTTTCATACTCCAGTGGTACATGTTTCTTTCTATTAGGGCAATACCTGTATGATTAGAGTCTACTTCCTCAAAAGTAATAAAAAAAGTCAGGAAGTCATTCCAAACTGAGTTTGCCTTAAATGTCTCACAAAAATCTTGATGACTTTTTACCTATTTTTTGTGGACTGATAGACACTAACTATGGTAACACTTTTAATACTCAAACAAGCATTCAGCTTAAAATAAAATGCATGAAAATGTTAAACTGAAAAAAGTTACACTCTTGATGCTACTTAGAACTCTGGATCCTAGCCTCTTTTTTGTCTTCTACTTTTTTTTTTTTAAATTAAAAATACTTACGTTGTGCCTGATGCAAATTTTATTTTCCTTGTGGCAACTGCCCTGTGCTCAGTGACCTGTAAAAAAGGCAGACCCCTGGACTTAGAAAGCTTCATTTCACTTCACGTCCTGGGTGTGTGATTTCTCTGCCCTCTGGCCTATCTCTCCCCCACTGCCCCCATCTTCAGCAGGTCACATCGAGAGGCCATGCCCTGAGGTTGGAAAATAAGGCTGACAAACAATGTCCACCAGAAGTGAGGAGACCTCTTTCCTTCACCAGTGTTGGAGGTTTAATCTGCTCTAAGATCCAAGTTCTTATCCATCTTTGAAACACAAACCATTTCCTTTTTTCCTCTAATCTTTTTTTTTTTTTTTTTCTGGAATAAAACAGAAAAACATGATGGAATACAATTTTATTGCCTTTATGACAAACAAACAAAAGAAGAAAACCCTCTCAGCTATTCTACTTACCTTGATGTGAATGATCAAAAGTAAGTTTTTAAATTCTGAAACCTCTTCCAAGGAAAATATCTGTTATGTTACAGGTCATTGATTCAAGATTCAGTTAAGATAACTTTAACATTACTTCTTCAGCCAGTCAAATGTTCTACCACAACAATGTTGCTTTTATCTGTTTCTCAAAGAGGCATTTCTTAATAAGGTGAATAATAAAAAAATAATGAGAGCAAGCTGACATAGAAATAAAGTATAGGGTACACTTGTATTATGTGCATGAAAAGAGGTGTGTAGGAAGTCCAAAAGCATAAATGCACTCCACTCCTTGGTATACCATGTGTTAATTGTGAATTTTTAAAGAAGTTACTTAGTTTTTTTGAACCTCAGTTACTCTTTCATAGCAATGAAATAATAACAAACATAAGTGTAAAATAAGATAATGAGAAAAGCATTCTGCATGTTTTACACTGTGGTAAAGCAGTATAAGAATTTTATTTGCTGGAATTGGAAAGTATTGTGAGCCCAACAATAAGGTCCTGACAATGGAGGATAATTTTAAATGGCCCAACAGCAACTCAGCCCCCGGAGACACACTTCACTCTGCAAAGTCAAGACAAAACAGATTCTTCTTGTATCTATCATGAAAATACTGGATTCTGCAAGTACATTATAGAAGTCACTCAATACTCAGTTTGACCTTGGAGGCGCCACAGAGATAAAGAAGCAGATCTTGGTTTATATCATTCCAGTTAAGGGAAAAATAAATGATGTAATCATATTTCCCTGTGTATTGGCAGTATAGACTGCAGTTCTCAATCGCTGCTTTTTGATTGTTTTTAATTGGCATCTATCATCTGGTATGCAAAAATATTCTTAATAAATGTTTTGGACAAATTAAAATCCAATCTTAAATATTGTTTTTTAACAGTAATTTCTATTAATTTGAGTCATCTTTTTTTCTTCTACTTTCTATCTTGACATTCTTAAGGCAGGGCCATATTTGAGACTCTCATAATTCATATGGGTTCAGAGTTTTGCCACATTTATTCCTTTTAAGGGTGCTACAAATGTAACCATAGAAAACTATTGTTTTCATAACTCAAAATTCCACAACACTTACTGGATATGGTGCAGTGATAGTGAAACATCCTGCAGTTGTCAGAATTGGGTGTTGGCTTTGAAGAGGAAATTGAATATCCTTTTGAAGTTTAAGATGAGGGTGACAGTCAAAAGTCAATGTCAAATATGTTGTTTTTAATTCCTTATACTCCAATATAAATGGAAAAGAGAAGTTCTATTAATTTCCTTTGAGATTCAAATGGAAAATAAAACAAATTTGAGATGACATTTAAAATCAGGAAGAGCCTACTTGAGTTTTTGCTAGAAAGAAATTATTTTCTAGAATGTGAGTTTGTCAGTGAATCAGTGAATCTTTTCCCTCCATTGCCTTGTTAACCACAGATACCGTCAATGCTCTTTGAATTTTATTTCTCTTCTCATGAAGTTTTCTCTACCACCATGTTGGATAATTGGTCACTGCAGCAGATCTCACTGCTCCTCATTGCTTGGCAACAGGAAAAAAGAAACTAATTAAAAAATTCTGCTTCCTCTCAGCAAACCAAAGGCTGATACTATTACTGTGACCTGGAGTATCAGGAAGCAAATCTAAGCCTAGAGCACTGGTATCCCTTCCTTCCCCATCTAAGACACTGTCCCACCTCCCATAAGATACCAACAAGACCCATCCACTCATTTATTATGAAGCATATAACCCAGACTAAAATACATGATGGCAACTTGGTCAGGGAACCACCAGTGGTCCCTCTATGGTTCCTTCTGTGTGAATCCTATTGCTCATTTCTTGGAACTAACCAAAGTAAAATGACTTAATAAAACCTTCATGGCAGAAACAGACAAACTAATAGCCAGAGCATTTCAACTAAATTGCCCTGACAGAAACTTGTTAGTCTTCAAATCCAATTTATCTTTCAAATCCAGTTGCTCCCCTTTATGCAGAGTTCTTTTTAAAGATTTTTGGAGGTTTGAGACCAGAGGAAACCAGCAGGACACAGAGGAGTAGGGTAATCACTCTTTAAATAAGCAATTACATCTCTGGCATTGTTGAAATAAATTCTTTCCTGGCGAAGACTTAAACCTGGTGTCAAGTGAGGAGGCCAATGAGAAGTTTCTGTTTCATGAAACCACCTAAAAGGACACGCATAGCTGGCAGGCTCTTGACCCTGGCATTCAGCTTCAATGCTGTTTTGGTGGCAGGTCTTCTCTTTCAGTTCTGTGGTTTTGCTTCCATATTAACTATTTTGGCTGTAGAGCAAGATGAGAACAACAAAGCCCTAACGCTCTGTGTCGCAGCATCTCCATGTGTGCCTCCACTTTGTATGTTAGGTTGGCTATAGGCCTCACCAGCCACGAGGAAATGATGATTTTTTTTCTCAGGAATTGTTTTGGATGAGGAAAGAGAGTCCATGACTTCCTTGTTAATTCATTCTAAGACCCTGAAGTGATTATTTAACTTCTCAGAGCCTTACATTCTAACTTTGGAAAATGAAATCAAACACATTTCCTCCAGCCCATGTGCTGGACTGTTGTGAAGTTTGATTGAGTTATGTAGAATGTTTTAGAAATTATAAAGATTTATGTAAATAGAAGAAATGATGATATCACCTGGTCATATTCACTTCCTGTCAATGTTACATTATTTAGTCTTCTTACAAGGGGTCAGCCATATTCTCGTGATGTTAAAATCCCATTAGAATTCACTATCTGAAAGAAGCAAGCCCTTTTTTGACATCATGAAATTTCAACAAATTCTGAATAGTTTTTACTCTGAAATTTGTCTCTACAACATACATAAAATATTTATAAACTAAGTATTTCAACCCTGCTTTGTCTTTCTGTTTAATGTACTTAAACTAATATTTCTGTTAGTCTAAGAACCATTCAGTTTCCTTAGATTAGAAGCCCTTTCAACTGCTCATTCACACTCTGATGAAAATTCAGTAGTTGATATTTCTACATCACATTTCTCTTTCTCTCTTCCTGATCCTATTTCCTCATTTTCCCTCATAGTCTCACATACCTGCGGGATAGATACAGCATTTTCTCACTCACATCTAGGAGCTCATTTCCTGGCAAGAGGTTCAGGGTCTCATTTCAGAGTCTGCACCCCAACCCCCAGACCGTTAACAGCTCCTGCTCCCAGAAGCCGAATTAATCTTTGTAGTTGCATATAATACAGATTATTCGCAGGTGTGTTCTGTCCCAGATTCAACACTGGGGGACCTCACTTGAGTCATATTTTTCATTAATTATTGAAATAAGAGGAGGGGTCATTCTAGATCATTAAAGGACTGAAGTGGAAGAGCAGGTACTAACATTGCTCTGGATGTGAGAGCACAGGTGTGCATACTTCTTCCTTCACTACAACAAAAGTGTACATATATTAAGAATGCTTATTTTAGGTGTAAATCTGCCTCTCAAATTCTCCAACCCATAAGAATATTTAACACATATGCTTTATATTAGTTACCTCAGTCACCTCCAATAAGAGGCGATTCATGCAGTGTTCTAGCTCAACACCCAGCATCTTTTATATATGCCTTGGAGAGCAAACAGTATTGAGTCATCCAAGCTTCTTGATTTTGCAGCTTAGAGGCATCGGTGGGTAAACTGCTGTGATATCAAGTGCATGCATGGGGAAAGCATATTGTTGAGTATTTTTATAAGGAATTAGTCAATGTAATGGCGGGCTGTAAAGAGATTGTTACACAACCTCATTACATGTTGTAAACACTTCATCACATGACATCTTTCGGTGTCATAAATACATCATCAGAGACCATTATGTTCTCTAAGGATGACTTCTCACATCCATTCATCATACAAAAATGAATAAATGCCTAAGGAAAATGTAGCCTGTGAAGTTTTTCACAGCTATGATAACTCCATCTGTAGATTTCTTATGATGTTGTCATATGCTGTTACACGGCCTGAAGATAAGTGTATTTTCTCTTTGCTCTGTATTCTTACAACCAACTTTAGCTAAAGGTAATAAAATCTGACCTGGATAGTTTGTAAAAGGATATTTAAAGAAAGAGGAGAAAAAGAAGAAGAAAGGAAAAGAGGAGAGGGGAAGGAGGAGGAGAAGGAGAAGGAGAAGGAGAAAGAAATGGAAAAGAACAATTTAAAACTATTTAAAATAATTGTGTACTACAGACCTATCCGTGTTAGTGGGCACATGTTCATTCTCTTTCAGACATGTTTGACTTTAGATGTGTTTTATGATTAATTTACATAAAGCACTACAACTGGTCACTCTCTGTGCTTAGTGTTTCAATTTAATTTCAGTTTATTCTCTAGGGCCACACGTTGTATATTGTCATTAATTCACAGTTTCTCCCTTTTTGCACCACTCCTTCTCAATACCCAGTTTTTACAATGTGGGACAGAGAAGGACATCTATAAAATAAAATCAGACTAAAGAAATGGTTTCCAAGCTTGTTCTATGAAGCCATGCATTATTCTTGGGTCTCCAAAGCCTCCGAGAGAGAGGCTGGTGGGCAAGGCAGTCTCAAGGCCCCCCTCCTACCTCAACCACAGAAGTTCCACTTTCATCCGTTCTCAAACTGATGAAAACAAATGAATATCAGAGTGTAGAATCCACTGACCTAAGTAATAGTCATATTTCTTTGGGCTTTAAACTCTCAAGATCTTTTATTTTTATATGATTACTAGGGATCGTCAGGGAACGGTGGTAGCAGGCAAAAGGAGCTTTCAAGGAGGGCCCTTGGCCTATGACTCCCATTTATTAATGCCTATAAATTTAGACTTTTGAAATTATCATCAAGTGAAGTCATGTATAGCCATCGTGTTTGTGTGTGCCCATGTGTATGTGTGTTGTGTTAATTTCTTAAACAAAAACATTTAAACATCCCATAATTTCTGTGACCCTGAATTGGCATTGCCTCATTTTCAAATGTATAGGGGTCTCAAACCATGGAAATTGCTTACCCACTTCTTGACCTCTAGGGGGTGCTGATGATCAACTAGAAATACCCCAGTAAAATCCAAGCTATGCCTTCCATCTTCAAGTCTAGGAAATCATCTCTGGGGGTTGTGAACTCCTTTTGAGAATCAAAGCACTCTCCAACACCAACTGGGCTCTTCTTAAGGACTAAGAACTGTGCAGGTCACTTTTTGATCCCAACAACAGCCTATTATTATTCCTACTTCTGATAAGGAAAGTGAGGTTTAGAGAGGTTAAACAAGCCAAAATCACACATAGTAAATGGCAGGGTCATTCCAGCACAAGCAGGCTGCTTCCAGATACCAAGAGACTAACTACTGAGTTCCATCTGGATTAAGGTTAATACAAATTACTGCACTTTTCACTTTGGAACATATTGGAAATAGCCAAGAGTTAACCCAAGAAAGGAGAAATTTGCTTCTTGTTGTTTATGTATTTTTGCTTTACGTACTCTAATTGAGGATGGTAAAATGAAACGAAAAATTAAATTGAAAATTAATTTTCTGAAATTCATGAAATAAACAAGTATAAATGAAATTTAAATAATTAAATGTCTAAATGATGTTTTTGGTTAAATTTGCAATTATTTAAGCTTCAAACTCACTAAATCTTTTGAATTTATATGCATCTGTGTGTATATATGTGTATTTTATGTATAGATACATGTATGTGCATATATATAAAAAATTTACCTATAAATATACATATATAAAATAACCTAAAGACATAGTAAAATAACTTCTTTAAAAAATGCATTTAGATGTAGCATGGAAACTTATGACTAGGAAGAATCAAAGGTCAGAATACATAAAGAACACCTACAACTCAAAAAATAAAGAAACAAACAACCCAATTCAAAAATGGGCAAAGGACCTGAACAGACCTTTTTCCAAAGATGATATACAAATGGTCAATAAACACATGAAAAGATGCTCGACATCTCTAGTGATTAGAGAAATCAAAATCAAAATCTTGATGAGACACCATTTCATACCGATTAGAAGAGCTACTATACAAACAAAAGCAGAAAACAATAAGTGTTGACAAAGATGAACACTTGTGTACTGCTGGTGGGAATGTAAAATGGTACAGTTGCTGTGTAAAAGAGTTTGGGGTTTTCTCAAAAAAATTAAACATAGAAATATCATATGATACATCATTTCCACTTTTGGGTATACTGTATGCCCAAAAGAAGTGAAAGTAGGGACTCAAGTACTTGTATACCAATGTTCATATCAGAATTATTTACAATAACCGAAAGGTAAAACAACCCAAATATCCATGAACAGAATGGATGTATATGCACACAGTGTGGTATATGCATACAATGGAATATTATTTAGCCATAAAAGAAAAGAAGTTCTGATACACGATACAGCATGGATGAACTGTGAAAATATTATAAGTGAAATAAGTCAGAAAATAAATGCAGTAAGTCCCCTACATACGAACCTTCAAGTTGCAAACCTTCAAAGATGCGAACGTGCGTTCCACCAATGTCAGGCAGGAGTGAAACTGCAGCTTGCCCTCCATTTCCTATTGCTAATGATCCTTCAGCTCTACCATCTGCCACCTCCTCTCCCTCCTCCAGTCAGTAACACTTCTTGCCTGTTCACTCGGTGCCAGCCCCTGTGTGCCAGCTGTTGTACTGTATTACTGTACTTTTCAAGGTACTGTTCTGTAAGATTAAAAATGTTTTCTTTATTTTTTGTGTTTGTTTTTTATGTATTATTTCTGTGAAAAGTATTATAAACCTATTACAGTACAGTACTATATAGCCAATTGTGTTAGTTGGGTACCTAGGCTAACTTTGTTGGACTTACAAATATTGTCTAGGAATGGAACTCATTCATATGTAGGGGACTTACTGCACTGTAAATTCCACTTATACAAGGTATCTAGAATGGGCAAATTCAGAGGGAAAAGGTAGAAGGGTGGTTGCCCATTTCCAAGGGCATGGAGATGTAAGGGTTTATCATTTAATGGGTACAAAGTTTCTTTTTAGAAATGAGGAAAAAGTTCTGGAAATGGATAACAGTGATAGTTGCACAGCTTTGTGAATGTACTTTAACACTACTGATCGTATACTTAAAAATGCTTAAAATGGTAAATTTTATATTACAAATTTTATATTGTATCACAATAAAAATAAAGAATTAATGGTGAATACTTGTTCAAAGGTTTCTTTTAAATAATCAAAGTTATATCCTCTAATTCATAAGCTTATTATTTTTAAAAATTCTGGCCATATAAATGGTCACCATACTTCTAGGTGAGAAGTCCAGCTCTTTACTGAATAAAGAAGTCTTGATCTACCTCATACAGTCTCCTTGCTTGTTCTCTGTACATTAAGATTATAACGTTACCATGAAAAGGAAATATACCCTAAAAATAGATTCATTCAGTATGCACTGAGCATAACACATTTCTAACTAGGTTCTTCCTTCACAGCACACTGGAGAGAGAGAGAGAAGGAGAGAGAGATATTGAGAAAAACTTAGAAATGAATCACATTGAAAGTAAATAGCCTTATTTTCCATGCATCCTTAAATTTGAAAAGCTAAATCCAAAGGACTGTATGGTGACAGAAATAAAGTTTGACTCAACAGGAAAAGCCTGACTCATTAAACTCAAAACCCTGACTCTTACAGAAGGTGTTTGGAGGCAAATCCTTGATATGTTGATTCCCTAGAAGAAAAGAATAGATGGGGAATGATCTCACACACCCAACATGTAGTGAAAGGAAAAGATGAGTGAATCCATCACTATGTTGATATTTGGAGGAGCTGAAAATATGCAGTGTTACTTAAGAAATAGTCTTAAATAATTTCCAACCAGAATTTATAGGACCCAGAGGTAATTCCACTCATCAAGGTTTTTAGTTTGCTTTGTAACACTGCCCAAAGGCCCTAAATAACTGCATGTCTTTTGACTCAATGTGGTTGTACAATATACATAATGATGGGAGAAAATAATGTACTAAAACTGATCTGTGACCTGTTTCACCTCCTAGCATATTTTTTGTGTCCCCAATAAAGGGAACAGTAAATATCCTTTTCTGTGGCTTCTCTCACAAAATGGGAAAGAAAAAAAAGGAAGTGGGTAGAAAACTTTGCTCCCTGTGTATGTGATTTAAGGGGATTCGCTTCAGAGCAGACTTCAATACCCTGGCGAATGGACAGAGGCAATAAACCAGCACAAGGCAATGTCCAAACCTTCCACTCACACACATGCCCACACATTCACTCTCTCTTGCCGTTTTTCCTCCTTCTGCTTGCTCTGCAGCTTTTCTGTACTAATCCATTGATCGCCTGCTTTCGTGTGCAGGGAACATATACCCTCTCATAAAACCTTTCTTTCATGCAAAGAATCCTCATCAAAGCATGAGGAGCGCTCACTGAAGTATTCTGAGGCATGTAAAGGTGACAGTGATCACAGAGACCACAATAAGAAGGAATCAACTCCTAACTTTACTTCTAGGTAAAAGAGGAGAGGTTTACAGGGCCTCAGACTAGATTTGCATTCTCTGCTTTCCTTTCTACCTACACACCCAAATTAGAGGGTAACTAGAGGAGCCTCCCTCACTGGGAAGAGGTGATAGCATTGCTGTGGGCATTTTTGCAAGAATGTTTCAGAGGAGGAAGGGGCTGGGCACAGGGCAAAGGAACTCCGGGGGCGTGGAGCGGGGCAGGGGGTGGGGGGGTTTGTGCATGTTTCAGGAGTTCAAACCTCTTCCACAAATTAAGTGAAATATTTTAAAAGGAAACAATATTCCTTATGTTTTATTTGTTTCAGCTACTTGGTTACAACTCCACACGGGCCCAATTAATGGAGGAAATAGAGTATTTTATAAGCCCAGGACTCTCCATCAATCTGTGACCAAGGAAAATTCTTTGCCTTAATCACCATACATTCCTATCGGATAGCTTGTTATGTTGCCAATGTAATTATCCCAAGCTTAAGAAAAGATTTTGAATGGTTACTCCCCCAAAAGTTTTAACGGTTGGGTAGTAGACTGCTCCTGTTCATAAATTAATATTGAACTTTGTCCTCTTTCATAATATTTGTATGTGTATTTTTAAGTAACTCTTGATACTGCACTATTTTATGTGTATTTATGTGCACACACATGCGCACACACACATGGGCCATTGAAAGCCAAGTTTTCTGTAAATCTGAAAACTGAAAGGCAGCATGGATGCCCTGAAAGTTCTGTTTTCAGGAAATGAATTCTCTTGCTCAGTCCAGATGCTATGCTCACCAAAAAAAAAAAAAAAAAAAAAACAGCTTTTAATTGATCATGCAAATAACAAAATGTCCTGGAAACTAGATATGTTAAAAAGTAAAGGAAAGAAAGCAAAAGAAGCAAAAAAAAAATCATTCAATTTCTCCAAATTTTAAGGAAAAGAAAACCAACTCTAAACATTTCTGAATGGAGAAAAATATCCAAAGTTAATGGGAACAGAATGCTGGAGATTTCCATCATAAAGACTTTTTCTTTGCGTTCTCTTCCATCAGATGGAATAATGACAGACATTTCACAAAATTCCTAATATTCTCAGAGTTTTCACAATTCTAATCTTCCAAAATAAACTGTTTGAATATTTTTTTCTTTCTGAGAAGGATCATCTTAAATATATGTCTTTTATTTTCCTTCTGTCATATGCAAAGAAAACCAGAAAGAGAGATCTAAAGTTAGTACATAATGAAGGTAAAGTGTCAGCAATCCCAGAGTGATTGAGATAAGCAAGGGTGTCATTTTGAGTGTTACCTCCATATACATTCATCCCAACTTTCTATTCAGACACCATAAAAGGCAGCCAGTCCAAGTTCACCAGCTGAAGTATATAGACTGTGTGAACATTCCTAATCTCTGAAGAGCATGGCAAAATAAATAATCATTCGACCCACTTTTGTTTCTGCTTTTCCCTTCCCTCCACACCTATAAATATAGTTTATTGTATACATAGCTTTTAGGGTCAAGTATTAATGGTGAGAACCATTAAGAGGGCAAAGGTCAGTGGCTTCTGACTTCAGTGACCCTTAAATTTAATCTAGCGTGGTAGGAATAGAATTAAAAGTGATGAACTTGCAAAGTGCGATAAAACCTGCTTTACTTACACAATTGAGCAGCAACAGAGGAATGAAAGAAATTTAAACAATAAAAATGAACTTTGTGATCTAATTACAGCCCCAGAGTTAAAGGTGAACATTCACAGCCAACTGCCACGCACGAAGGCCAAACTCTGACATCTTTAAAATATCATGTGGTTCTGGGATCCAGCCGCCGTTTCGGAATTTTATCAAACAAACACTGATCTTTATTTTTATTTAGCTTTATGTCCACTTCAATAAGGGAGATGACAAGACAGCTTTTTGGAAAATACAGAAACCAATTTCTTCAGCCCAGTTGAACTTTATCGTTCAAAATAAATCCTTCAAATCAGTCACATTTACACCTATTTTTTTATCCCTTTCAACTTGAGAACCTCTTAGTATTCTAGTCTTTTCTTTTGCTCACCTTTCCTCCACCTGATTTTATTTAAATAATTAAGTTATTTTCCCTTGTGATTTGAAAGATAATTTTAATTTACTCATTTTTTAAAAAATACCAGCAATGCATTCTTTCTGATTTTATATTACTATCCTTTCCCATCAATAACTCCTTTCCTGAATTTTTTAAACGTAGTTTAAAAAACCAACTTTCGAGAGGCTGATTAATTTGAGTGGTTTTCAACTTTTTATTTTGTTAGGTTTTTTAAAAGTTGCCAGAATGAACACTGTGGTGGTGTGTGAAATCAGAGATATCAGTATAAGTTCATGGTTTTACACAAACATATACAGATGGGTAGATACAGAAATAGATACACATGTTTTTGTATATATGGGTTAGTATACATATATATTTTTCCTAAGTAGCAATAAGGCATTAAATTTCCATATGTACCTGGGTCTGTTCCATGCTTACTATTCTTTTCCATTGGGTAATTTGTCTATTCATGCTTCAGTACCACACTATTTTAATTTTCTAAGTTTTACAAGTATTTTTTAAACTCCTGTCAGGGCTACTTTCCCCTTGCGTCCAGATTCTTCTTTGAATCCATGGGCTGTAAACTTGGGCTACATAAAGGGCCAAGAAAAAAACACAGATGAATGATACTGACAGAGTTTAAGTAATAGGGAGTCGTGGAGACTATGGAAAATAGGAGAGTTTTCTGCATGTCCAAACTAAAGGAAACAGCTGCTCTTCACCTCCAGCCAACTGCTTCCCAGTGGGAATATAGGTCCAGTATTATAAGATTTAATTTTTCAGGATGAGATAAAACAACAGATTTTTATGAGAAGACTCCCAATTTTAAAATGTTAGCTCATTGGCAATGAACTGCAATTTCTTTCAGTTTTATGTTAAGCGCTGTGCTGAGCCAAAAAGTAGAGCCATATGTAAGCTATGTATAGCCCAAAGATTTCTAGTTTGCACACTCAGCTGTGCACAAGAAGCTGCTGAGGAGTGATATAAACAGGATTTTCTGTTGAATTTCACCCCAAATTGTTGAATAAATCAGCTTTTCAAAAGGCTCATGCACCCATCTCAAAGATGAACCAAGGGAACAAAAATGTCACAGGTTAGAATTCAAATGTGTAAATAGTTCCTATTCTCAAATTTCCAGAGGAAAAGGTATTAATTATCCTTATGAATGTTGCCCGATTGCTGTCTCAGAGTGTTTATTACACAAAGTGAAAGTGGTTAATTGCAAAATAGCTTTGAATGGAGTTTTAGTACTATTTATAATTTAAAATGAAATGTATATGTGTCTTAAGCCATCAATACATGGGAAAAGAGAGACTAATTGTATTTTTTATTTCAGATTATTTTTCAAATATATTTTAAAAGATTTTCATTGTAAACCATGAAAACAAAAACTGAATTTAATGATACCATATGGTACAAAATATAAAGTATAAAATCTCTTTACCTCATTCTCACCAAAAACAGATTCTTATGAATCCTTCTTGCATACATACATAAGACAAGCAAGTTAATACACTATATCATCATGAATATATTGTTCTGTATCTCGCTTTTTTTCACTTCCATATCAGTTGATATGGAACTGCCTCATTCACTGTATTGATGCAAAATATTCCATTATAAGGATTGTATTTAATTAATCCCTTAATCAATGGATATTTATGTTATTTTTAGCTTTTGTTATTTCAAATAATGCTGAAATGTTAATCACAATGGCCAAGATATTATGGAAACAATCTGTGTCCATTGACAGATGAATGGATAAAGACATTATATATGTATGTGTATATAATGGTATGTATATATGTGTGCATATATGTATGTCTAATGAAATGTTAAAAATAGAAGAACACAACATGGATGAACCTGGAAGTCATTATACTAAGTGAAACAAGCCATACAGAAAGTAAAAAACTGCATGATCAAACTTATATGTGGAATCTAAAAAAGTCAAATACATAGAAGCAGAGAGTAGAACAGTGGTTACCAAGGATGGGTGGCAGGGAGGTGGGGGAAATGGGGAGATGTTGGTCAAATGGTACAAAGTTGTAGTTATGAAGGATGCATAAGTCTATAGATTGCATGTACAGCATGATGACTGTAGTTAATAATTACTGAATCCTGGAGATTTGCTAAGATAGTAAATTTCAGGTACTCTCATCACAAACACACACACACACACACACACACACACACACAAAAATGGTAACAATGTGGGGGGATTATATGTTAATTAGCTTGACCATAGTAATTATTTCAGTATATATATAGAGAGAGAGATATATAAAATCATGTCATACACCTTATATATATAGTATTTTATGAAAGAAAGTTAAATTATAAAGTTACATCTTCTGCAGTAAAAAAATATACTTAGAAACTCCTGTTTAATTTCACATAATTTATGTCAATAAAAACAATGCTTAACTTGATAAGGAACAGTGCTGA
The DNA here is from genome assembly GCF_059928025.1 of Delphinapterus leucas. NCBI lineage: Eukaryota > Metazoa > Chordata > Mammalia > Artiodactyla > Monodontidae > Delphinapterus > Delphinapterus leucas. The sequence goes on from NC_143143.1 coordinate 53,489,978, forward strand.
AATGAAGACCATTTACATGCACATGCAAGTGTATATGTTGGGTAAATCCTTAAAGATGTAAAAGCTGGGGCAAAGGATGTGTATAATTCAAAACTTTTATATTTATTGCCGCCAAATAAGATAAAATGATTAAATATACAATTTGTATGGCAGATATTAAATTGAGCATTTTTCTGGAAATTGATTCCATAGGTTTAAATTTATTATTTAAAGATGAAGTATGGCTATTATTAATTACAGATATATTCCTGCTTAAAAATCATGTGCTATAATAATTCTGCATTTAATTTTGAAAAGGTATTTATTATTATAACATTTATGCTTATTATCAAAGAAATTAGAAAACGTAGATGTAAAAAAACCCCAGAAATTTCACAACATCCTACTAAATAACCATCAGTAGCATGTTTTCTACACATACTTAGTAAACATACAAGTACATGTATTAGTAGATATGCTAAATTGACCAGAATGGTCCCAGGATATAAACTATTTAATAGAATTCACTAGCAAAGTCATTATAAATATCTTTAAATTTTTTTATTTGTAAAATTATTTTAAATGTCAAAGTTATTTTCTAATATATAGAGTCACACTGTAGTAAGCCAACCAATTATTGTTCAGTAATTTCTTAGTTTTAAATTCAAATTTTTCCTTGTTATAAACATGACATTAACTTTCTGAGAGCTGGGGCTGACTTTGCATGTTGAGATAGTTCCATGAACATAGTAGATGCTCAATTAATATCTGCTGTATGGTCAAAAGAAGCATTAATTAAAATACAATGAAAAATTTTGTTTCTGCTAAACATTTACTATTTCCTTAAGATAAAGGCCTAAAGTCCTGGGGATTAAGACTTCCGAGATCTCCTCTGCCAAGATAGACTCTCTCAAAGTGTTGGAGACCATAGCTTCCTTAACCTAACCCTCATTAATATTGAATGTTATGTCATCTTCGTGTGTGTGTGTACAGTACACACAAATACATGTTTACACACACACACATATACTATTAGCTTGTAGTGTGGTAAGTGATATCTCAATTTTGTTATGTGTTTTTCTTTTTCAAATTAAGAACAAATATAAAAAATTACAAATGATTACAAAATTTGTAACAAATTTTGTTTATCTGCCATCCTAAAATGAACACAATTGGGTCATATGTGCTTTAGATTTTTTTTTTTTGTACGCAGGCCTCTCACTGCTGTGGCCTCTCCCGCTGCGGAGCACAGGCTCTGGACGCGCAGGCTCAGCAGCCATGGCTCACGGGCCCAGCTGCTCCGTGGCACGTGGGATGTGGGATCTTCCCGGACCGGGGCATGAACCCGTGTCCCCTGCATCGGCAGGCGGACTCCCAGCCACTGCACCACCAGGGAAGCCCCTTTAGATATTTTTAAAAATAAAACATTACAGTCAAAAGTGAAGTCCTTTTTACCCCCCTCCTCAATTCTCTCCTCCTCTTCCCCCTTTCTCAGGTGGAAGTATTGTTGTAAATTAGTATGTATTTGATGTATGTTTTTCTATTTTTATCTCATGTATATGAATTCAAAACCATATATTGTATTATTTTATGTTTTCAATTTTTACATAAATGGCTTTTATGCTGCAACAAGCTTTTAAAAATCTCAGCATTGCTTTTCTTTCTCCCATGCCATAAAATAGATTTCAGATGGCTATACTACAGCTAACTTACCTTAATTTTAAGTTATTTGATTATTGTAAAGTAATAATAGACCTATTTTCATAATTTTACTTTCTTCTTGTATAAGCTATCCATTGCTCACAGTTATCTTCTGGCATTTAGTGTAACAATCAGATGACTGACACAATCTTGAATTTTATAATTTTATATAAACTTGTCCTTTTATATCTTTTCCATATCCGGATGCTTGAAGAATCCTTTAAAGTCCTCTCACATTTGACAGGGTGAAACTAGTGTGGGCCCCTTTGCACTGATTTTTCCCAGAACATGATAGTTATTCATGAGAAGGAAAATGATGATTTCTATTATTCTGGAAACTCTCATCCTCAATATACATCCCTTTGACTATTACTTCTTATCTGCTTTGTTTTGATTTGTAATTCTACCTTATCATACATCCCTTTCCTTGTAACAGTTGCTTTTAATTATCAGGCTATATTCCAGCTTCATGGAAAGCATGTCTTCTTAGATTCTATGAAGGATGCAAATTTTCTGAAATGTAATTATATATGTATATAATTGCTTACCTTCCCACATCTGGAAACATGGGACTTTGTGCTTTGTCACAAGATTTATATTTTGCAAAATATATGAAGGATGCAGCTGGAAGCCTTAGGCCTCAGATTCTGGAATATACTCAATTATGTAGCCCTAAGTATTTCAAATTTCAGCCATGTTTTTACCATGTCCACCTGCACATATCAACAGTCCTTCTGGAAACAAAAACATTTAAAATCTCCTGGTCTTGAGTCATTCTTTGAGGAGATTACACACTGTGGATGCAGTTTCTATTTCTTCAATTATTTGGACCATTCTTTCTTACAAGTCAATCAAGAGGCCCCTTCCACTTGAAGATTTCATTGTGTAACATAAAAAAGGAAGGGAGCCATGAAACTGAAATTTATATCTTTTGTACATTTTAAAAGAAGAATTGATTTACTATCATCCTCCAAAACCTATGTAGCAATACCCTCATGTGAAACATTGGAGGGCATTGGTTTTAAGTCTGCTTCCCACCAAGCATTTCAGTTAGAAACTTTCATGTTGTTAGTGTTTTCACACAAAGAGAACCCCCATCTTGCTTCTCCCTAAGGCCAATTTTTTCACACCTTTTGTGCTGCCTCCCATCATACCCAGGGATGTGCACACAATGAAAAGACTATTAGGTGGGCATTTACAGCCACCATCACCTTGTTACTGAAATGCCCCAGGTGTGGGAGAAAGATAGATATCACTAAGCTTCAGAGACAGAGGTCCATCACCAAGAGCTGCAAAGATAAAACCTGGAAGAGTCAGAGTTGGCTTAAGACTGACTAATTATCTTTGCCCTTACCCAACCAGCTTATCTTGGTCCATTGAGGAATTTATCTTCATTTTGTCTCTTGTATTTAGCTTGTTTGAATAGGAAATGAACTGCTTGAATTTCATGGGGCTGAGTGTTAAACCTGAATGGAACCACATGGACTAACTGCAAACCCTGAAAAGCTGACGGTGACTCAAAATAGGAGATTCTTGAGTATTGCACTTGTAGCTAAAGACAGAAATACAATTTATACCAAATTAGCTAGTTTAAAGTTATGTAAGTTATCCACATGAATTACATATGGCCTATAAATAAAATAAGAGGTGATCAACATTGCCCTTAAAGAAACCAGGCAGCGTGCTTAAAAGAAACTTCAATGACTTTTACCTCATATATAAATGGGTTTCTTTCCTGGGAATTGGGGTTTTGGAGGAAAGTTCTTTATGTGTTGGCTGTGACATGCCATGTCCCTACAGAGTCAGGCCACTGGACAAGAGGAGAAGGGCAATTTTGACAGAGAACAGGGATATCAATTGTGTTATTACCCCAATACCAAGAGACTTTTTTGCAAGGGGGTTTGGCTCCATCCATCCCAACAGTGTAAAGATTTGAAGCTCAAAGTCTTCCTCAAGATGGCTGCTCTAATGCAAAGGGCAAGACTGTCTGTGTTCTTCACCAGGGTAACTACGAATAACAGGACAGAGAACTTGTGTATTGAAGTGACATGAGAGGCAAAAGGGCACTTTCTCTTCCTTAAAGGAGAAAAGAACAATTGCTCTGTGGGTAGAAGACAGAGGAGTCAATGCCTAATGGATTGTTCAATTGCATCCCCAGAGCATAATCAACTACTGTGATTGATTACGGTCAGACAACTAGAAACTAAAATAATCCTTGTGCAAACAAGGGGCATATGTTACTTGCACTACAAGACACAGGCAACTGGCAGGGCTCAAAAGATTTATGCAGCCCAGGAGTAGCAACCACCTGATTTACTTCCTGGTATTTCCAAGAGGTCCTCCCCTTTTCTGCAGGCAAAAGATCAAAATGAAAGATACTACTTCCATGTTGAAGGAGATGGATGTGCTCTTGCCTCTCATGACTAAAGATGACCAATTTGAACAATCCATTTTAAGCCCCTTTAAACACTAATCACCTCTTCTCCTCTCTATGACCCCCAGACAAGCAAGACCTAACAAACTCCCAAGCATGTTAGTACCAGGCAAAGAGACCCACCACCTCTTCTGTCCCCTACATAGAAGCCTCTTCTTCTCAATAACCTTTCCTCTGAACTCTTGCTCAAATAGTTAATACCTATTGTACAATACATCTGATTTCCAAAGTCTGATGATAGGTCTCAAAGAGCAAAACTCACATTCATATTTCAAAACAGAGTGGTTTTTAACTTTATCAAGATTATAGCTCATAGAATCACAGAATTCCAGAGTTAAGCCAACCTCTCTCATTTGACTGTCAAGGAAGCTGAGGTCTAGCACAGTCAGATGACTTGTTTAACATCATATAATCCTAAAAATAGAAATAATAATTGTTAATATTCACTGTGTGTTTACTACATCTGGCACTATTCTAATCACTTTTGTGAGAACTACCTCATCCTTCATGACAACCATTGATTGAGGTACTGTTATTATATCCATTTTGCAGACGAAAAAACTGGAGCATAGAGAGCTTAAGTAACATGCCCAAGGTCCTCCAGCAAGTAAAGAATGGAACCAGAACCAAAACTCAAGCAATCTGAAACCAGATCAGAGCCTCGATCCTAATTTGAAGTGTAGCAGCAGAGCTGGGACTGGAAGTGAACCTTTCTTTCTCCCTCTTCAGTCTGCTTTGTGTCTGCCATATGCCATCCCAGACCTCTGAGCTCAGCTGAAGTAAGAACATTTCTGTTAGGAGCTGAAGAGACCTGAGATCTCATTAACCTCGCTAGTACTTTTTCAAATGTCTTCATGAGTCCCCATAAGTATTATTTTATTTCTGGCTCATAAACTTTCCAAGAAGACAGGACACTGCATTGGTGAGGTCACTAAATCATTATAATAACAATATTATACTAATGGAAATTATAAGTCTATTGCTTGTTCCCCCAAAACCATCTGGTGGGTTTACCTGGCAATTACTTTGAGATGTCATGGTGGATCTTAAAGCGTAAAGAATATAGGGATTCATAACTTTCTCTGAGCAATGGAGTTTTCCATGTGGTAACAAGCTGGCATGGCTGGACTATTGGATTTAGACATAAACAGGATACTGGAAAAGACCTGGGGAGCGCACACGGCAGCACTCAGATTAGAATTCAGGTGGGAGAGTAGAAAGCATAGGTATTTCCAAGCCCAAGGCTTCCTACGGATAGAGTTTGTTGCCAATATTTTGATTGCATTATGAATTTCTTTTTAAAATGGCTTGCTCTTTAATATCAAATAATAAAACATAGGTATTAGAGCCAATTTATTCTAATTATTTAGAATAATTAGAGTCTTAAGTAGGCAGCACATGTTCTGAGCAGAACAATCTCTCCAAACAACAGTGATGTCAGAAGTTTTTGGTTTAGGTCTATTTTCTCTCTCTCCTCCCTGTGGCTCAAACGCGTGGCGTAGTTTCCCTTCCTGGAGCCCAGTTATCCAGTAACTCCTGAAATGGCTGGAGAAACGTTAGCTGCCGCACACATTTAACCTTGAAAGCACAACAATCTGGGATTTTAATTCAAACAAATGCGAAAATGGATTATAAATGGGATCCAGCTGCATTTCTAATAGTGAAGAGGAAGAAAAGAGTTGAGACCTAAAAGTAAGAAAAAAGAAAATGAAAGCATCTTGCCTCTCTTTTCCTTGTGGCCTCCCTGTGCTGCAATCATCGCCCTGCTTAAAGAGGCCTCAAGAAGGTCTAAAATGTCTTAATTATATTTAATTAAGTTGTCATTTGTTACTTGGCTTCCTGAAAGTTCTGCCTAATTAAACCAGGCCTCATTTTCAGATCTACCTGGAGCCCAGCATTTGGTAAAGGAAAAAAAATGGTTAGCCGAGGCTGTCTTCCTGGAGACTTCCCATCCTGCTGCCGACACTACAGTTTATATATTCTTAGCACAGACATTGGCCAGCACAACCCAAATCTTCTGCAGGGGTGTTGACAGAGACAACCGCTGCCAGACCCCTAATAATCCTTTACTCTTTCTCACAGTAGTTTTCATAGCAGTCAATATTTTAATATGGAAAAATTATGAGCAATTCATTTCAAATCATTAGCACCCCACAAAAATGGAATGATGTTACCTACAGGCTGGATTTGCAGGGAAATCCAACCCTCTTAATTCAAAATTCATATCAATAGACAGTATTCCTGTCACTATTTGTTGAACATCAACTTCTACCAGATGATTTAATTAACTCTGGAATATCCCCTACAGGGCTACTGTGTATGACCGTGCAAGTTATGCTTTGCACAACCATAGAGGGCTCCATCCATGACAGTCATCATTGGTTTGTATTTTTACTTTGTTGATTTTCCGGCAGATGGCAGTAAAGTGTCTTGAGGAAAGGGCCCTGATTTCTAATTCATGAATTTGACCTAAGTCAATGCTGACCCATTAATTTTTCACTGGCCTGAATTCTCAGCAAAGAATATTCTTCTGTCAAGTGAAAACACTATTTATTAATAAATCCCAGTATATAATCATAGGAAACATCAGGGGTTTTCACACTGACATACGACTCCTGAATTTATTTAAAAAAAAAACCAAAAACGAAACAAAACCTTCACCTCAGAATTAAACAATTTTGAAGGAATCCATTACATGGGTGCAATGCTCAACAGAATACACACCTCCCCTTTTTGTTTCTTTGACTTCGCATTTAGAAGCCTCTGCTCCTCCCCTATCTGCTCACAAGAATCAACAATACAGGTCAGACACTGAATTTGCCTACAATGGCAAATGCTTTCCAAACATTTCAGCAAACAGTCCCTAAGTTTGTCTACTCCCTTCCAAGTATTGTTTGCTTCACCTGCAAACATTTCCAATGTGAAATGTTTATCCCATTCATTGTGGAGACGCAATAATTTGTTTGAGAGGAAGCTTAGCTAGATAGCAGACAATTTTGCAAACATGCCAACAGATCAACTGTGACTCAAAAGCCTCCTGTTCTTCTTTCCTATCTCCTTGAGATGTTCCTTTCTGGAATTTTAGCACATATTCTTGTGGGGTCTCTAAGACGCATTTACATATCTTTTGCACAGGCAGGACTGTCCAGGCCATCTCCAAAAATATGTGCATGGCCTATAAAACTGTAACCTCTAGGGATCAGTTGAAAAAGCACAACCCAAGTCCATGTGTGTGGCATTGAGAACGCACAGCCCCCAAGGTCCCCAAGACATTTCTATTCAAAGACACCCACAATTCATTGTCAACAGGAAATAAACCAGGAGAAACAAAAATGAAGACAAAGACCAAAAAAAGGTAGGAGAAAGGGCCAAGGACATCAGTAGATAAGTTTCATATATGTTAAATACAGGGCTGGTATTTTAAAGAAGGAAAGTTAAAAGATGTCAATATCGCTGTGACTGAAAATCAAACCCCTTTCCTCCTTTTAAATGAACTGTGAAGTTAATCTTATTAAAATTTCTTCTAATGAAGGCTAAAAGATAAAGATGATGAAGAGGCGGAAGAAGAGGAAAAAAGAGATAGAAAGGAAGGAATGAAGAAAAGGAAAGAAGGAGGGGAGGAAGCTAAAGTTAAATTTGGATAAAAGTTCTGGAGGACCCCATGCATCAAAGCCATAAACAAGGCAAGCTCTTTGGCTCATCAGTTTCACTTCCAGTAACTTACGCTATAGAAACAGGAATATGCAGGAAACAGATACATAATTTATGTATAATAATGTTTCCTGCAGCATTGTTAAAATAGTGACTATTGTTGGATGTCCAACATAACTGAACTATGCTACAAGCCCCTGCCCACTCTTCCTCCCCCACAGTAGCCACCCTGCCCTCTAACTTCATCCACTTCACGGGCCACGTTAGAACCTTCACATTTCCAAGTACCTCTTCCTCAAACGCTTTGCCCCATAACTTCAAATAGCCCTTCCTTCTCATCCATCAAACTCAGCTTTATGTCACCGTATGCTTTCCCCATTAATTATACATCCCAACGTTCAGTGCAGTCACTTCACAATAATTTTGCCTATTGTAGTTGCTTATTTATGTTTTTGTTTGAGTGTTTATTGCCCAATTCCTCCGTGATGGCCAGGACTATATCCATTAAATTGTACTTGATATCCACTATCACCTGCCCCATAGAAAGAGCTCAAACATGTTTGTTGAAAGAAGAAATCTATAAGAATATTAAACATGACATTGTCATTTTAGGACCTACATAACTATGAATAGCCATTACACATGATACTGTAGGAGATTATTGAAGATCAGAGAAATAGTAAGTGAGGAAATCACAATATAAGCTGATACCTATAATATTGTCAATATTTAAATTAAAAAAAATTCGTCATGTACATTCCTGAATTTTTCATGTCTTCTACATTAAACATGTGTACCATTTTTAGAATCAAGGGGAAAAGTTTCAAAATGTCTCTTATTTAATTCTATAATCTACTTATATGCTCCCTATTTCCCAAGGTCCTAAGTGGTATGAGGATCTTATTAGAGTAGCTTCTCGGTTGATCTATGCAACCATCTACATTGATGATTTTGATATTTTTATTAGTTACCTGTTAATGTGTGACAAACTATCCCAAACCTGGTAGCAGAAAACAACAAAAATCATTTTGCTATCCTCTCACGGTTCTGAGGGTTGACTGTTCTCAGTAGGAAGTGCCTGGTGAGGGTTTTTCATGCTGTTGCAATGGCAGCTGGAATCCAAGAGCAAGCATCCCAGTGGAACCAGGAAAAAGTTCTATCGCTTTTATGATCAAGCCTTAGAAGTCACAGATCATCACTGTCACCTTAGTCAAATGCTCATAGATTCAAGGGGAAGAAACATAGACCCCACTGCTCAAAGTCACATTATAAAGCAGCATAATATGGTGGCCAAATTTGGAAATATAGTCAACCACAATCTCTTCAAACTTTAATCTGTAATTCCCCACAACTATCCTAAATCCTCATAATATATAAGGAAAACTCAGTGGAACATTTTAAAAAGCTGACATTTTTATGTCATATATTCATAGATACTATTGATAAGCATTAGACAGCATAATTAGCACTGAGTTAGTTGTCTGGAGCCCTAGATTTTCATCCAAGGACTATCGTTGTCTAATCTTGCATCTTTTACCCTCATTTTTATAATTTGTCTACCAAATATCAGCTTGTGCTTTCAGTATAACAAGGTAGTTTTGAGAATAGAAAGAATGGGGAAAACGTAGCATAATGAGTTCTATAAAGTGTTACATTCAGGAAATGTTATAAGTGTTACATTTTGAAAAATTAGGAAATTTGGGGTTGCTGCACTTAATGTGCACATCAGAAATCTACAAAAGATGCATAAGAATTCAGAAAATCAAACAAATAATGGTAGTTTTAGCCTTTCCACATTTTTTTGAACAGGGAATCATTTTTATTCTTATACAGCATCTTACAAAATTCCTGTTCTGTAGAACTTCAGTTGGATAATACCAAAGTAATATAATGTATGACAAATTTTTACTTAAAATGCTGTGATATGTTGTTTCCATTGCTCAGTACATTTTCTGTGAGAAGTGAGCAAAGTATGTGCACATAGGCATGATATATGTCCTTCTGAATTACAATTTTTTAATCTACTAAATAAGGAGAAGTACAACCATTTTGAGTATATGATATAAAGGTGAACATCAATATATGTAATGTACCCAGAATAATATCTGAAACAAAATAGGTCCTCAATTGGTGATAATTATTTATACAGAAAGAAAATACGATTTTGTCTCTGAACTCAGAGAGCATAAATAAATGTTATATAAATACAAGATATTAATCAAATGGTCTACTGCTTATTTTCATATCTGCCTTCTTAAGTACACCATAAGTTGATATTCATTTATCACTTTTTAAATGAACAGAATACTAGAAAAATTCCGTCTGCTAGCCTAGAAAAATGGTAATAAAATTTTTTTGTCTATCTTAGGCTCTTAGTGGATATCAAGGCTCAAGGTGATATTAAAACCACAAATCTAGGACATGTGCAAGTGTAAGATTTCAATTTATATCCCAGGCAAATTGGTAGAATCCAGTCCAGGGTACTGGCCCAAACCATGAAGCTGCTGAGCCCCTGGCTGACATAAGGAAACATCTACAACCCATGGTGTCTCTGAAAGATGGGTTCACTATTAAAAAGTATAAATCATAAGAGGAAATTAAGCATTATTTGGCAGAGTCACTGGAATTAGCATACAAGATAATTAGCACCCTAAAAATGAAAAAAATTATAAAACAATCTAAAAGTCTACAGAATAAGTGTGTTTAAAATGTTTAAAGAGCCAGAAGTAGAAACAACAAATAAGTATCCTGAAAAAAGAGACAGTCTATGAATAAAGAACACATGTACTTTAAGAAGCACTAAATGGAAACTCTAGAAATAGAAAAGAGCAATGAACTCAGATAAAAAGCAGGATGCAAGATACAAATTGGTAAACATACAACAATGCAAAAACCAATAATTATACACTTTCTAACTTAAAGGCACTTGAACTCAAGGAGGGACTAAACAACAAAGACAGGGAAGATGGGAGTGAGTTGATCAGTATTGTTCTTAGTTCCTTGTGTTGTTCTGGATGGCAATTGAGATATTGGTAACTCTAACTTATCACATGAATAAAACATGTGCAAAATACAAGGGTAACCACAGCAAAAAAAAAAAAAAAAAAAAAAGTATAACATCCAAACTAAAGGAAGAGGAAATAAATGAAGAAGTCAATTATAGAAATGAAGAAATCTCAGTAATCCTGATAGAAATCAAGGAATAACAAAAAATATTCAAGATAAAGAGAAAACTTAACATCAGTTGGTAGAAGTTAATCAAAATATAGCAGTGGTCACCGTATATGAAACTTCCTTGTAAAATGGCAGATATCTCAGAATGTATTTTTTCACATTTTAAATACAAGTTTTTTACAAGAGATACCCCAAAAGGCATTGCTAGTTTTCCTCAGCTTTATTGTTGTTCTTAGTCATTTACTTTTCAATCTGGTACATCCAGTTAATTCTAGACATTCCCTGCTTAGTCAAACATTAGAGTTTGAGTGAATTCAATATACAACAGGGCTCCCTTTTAACTCATTACATCACAGTTTTTAGATACATAAAGAAGACTCATTGGGGTTTAATCTATCTCTGAAATGAGGACAGACATTCTTACTCATTTCACAGAGTGGTTGAACTTAGAATAAAGGGGGGGAAATGGACACAAACAATGGTGAAGTCATAAAAATCTCATTTTAAAGTAAAATATTCAAAACCAAATAACCCAATTAGAAAATGGGAAGGAGACATGAACAGAATTTTTATATAAAAGGATATACAGATAACAAATATGCACATGAAAAGAAAATTCAACATCATTAGCCATTAGATAAATGCAAATTAAAACTAGAATGAGATATCAATAAACACCTATTAGAAACTAAAAATGGTCTTACCATGCACCCTAGCAATTGCAATCTTGTGTTTATCCCAGAGAAATGGAAAATTATATTCTTGCAGAAATTTGTATATTAAAGTTCATAGCAACTTTATTCATAAAACAAATAGGTATCTTTTAATGGGTGACTGGTTAAACAAAGTGTGATACACCCATACTATGGAATATTATTCAGCAAAATAAAGGAAGACATAGTACTAACACAACCAACAACTTGGATCCACCTCAGGAAATTATACTGAAAGAAAACAGTCAATCATATAAAGGTTAGTTACTATAAGATTCCATTTATATAACATTCTTGAAATAAAAAACTTATAGAAATGAAGAACAGATTAGTGGTTGCCAGGGGTTTGGAATGGGGGTAGGAGAGACGGTTATAAAGGGAAAGCACAAGGAAGAAAGACCTGTGTATCTTGATTCTGGTGGTGATTATAAGAAGTTGCACATGTGTTAAAACTGCATAGAACTACACACACACACACACACACACACACACACACACACCACGAATGCATGTACAGCTGATGAAATGTCAATTTCCTGGCTTTGATATTTACTATAGTTATATAAGATGTTAACGTTGGGAGAGGCTGGGTAAAGGGTGCACGGGACCCCTCCTGTACATTTCCTTGTAACTTCCTGTGAATATATACTCATTTCAAAATGAAAATTAGAAATTAAAAAAAGGAAACTATTGTTTCCTCCTCTTCTTCTTAAGACATTGTAAGGTTGGCTATGGCATTGGGCTAACTGGCATCAGATACCAAAAGTAGCCTTTGTCACTCTCTCTTCTTTTCCTCTTACTCTCCTCTGGAAACAGACCAATAGGACTACTCATCAGGACCCCTTAATTTAGTTCCCTTTGAAGGGTTTTTAAATCTATTTGTGTATTCTAAAGGAAAAATTCTATAAAATGCTGCCTTTGGAAAATTTTTGAAAAAATTTTAAATTCTAAATGGACATGTTGGGGAGGAGGCATGGGGTGGGCAAAGGCAAAGGAAGAACTGACAAAGGGAAAAATCTGTCATGACCAACTGGTTTTTGGAAAGTTCTATTAAAGAACTTAACCAAGGACGCTCTCCATATTTGATTTTTCTCTGCCATTCTCACATTCTTGCACTTTTCCTTTTTTTTTTTTTGCGGTACGCGGGCCTCTCACTGTTGTGGCCTCTCCCGTTGCAGAGCACAGGCTCCGGACGCGCAGGCTCAGCAGCCATGGCTCACAGGCCCAGCCGCTCCACGGCATGTGAGATCTTCCCAGACCGGGGCACGAACCCGTGTCCCCTGCATCGGCAGGTGGACTCTCAACCACTGCGCCACCAGGGAAGCCCGCACTTTTCCTTTTCTTTCCCCAGATGTCCTTCAATTTTTACTTATTTAATTCAAGTATCGTTTATCTTCGGGGGAACCCCCTTGTGGTGACAGGCTTGCCCCTAATTTTCCCCCTATTGCTGATCACCCAGAGGCTTCAATCACTTCTTCCCAATCATCCTTGATACTCACTGAATTGATAACTTCCATTTAGCACTAGAATTGTTCCTGCCCCACACTGGCTGAACAAGGTCCTGCTCAAGCCTGTCCTCTAACTCCATCTTCTTAATGTCCTCCTCTCACTAGGCTGAGAGTGTGAGCATCTGTTTAAAAAGCAAAAATAAAAAATACAGAACTCAGAACACTGCACAACCCCACCTCTTGTAGAAACTGAAAAGAAGGGATTAAAAGACCCCAACATGAGACTCCAGGGGACACCAGTGTTCTCGATTGCATCTCTAGTCCACTTTTGACTTAGGCTCTAAGAATACTAACTAGTACCTCTTTTTAAAGCATGGTTAGCTTTTTTTCTCCACTATATATTCCATGTTTATAATAAATCATTATTTTTCCTATCACAGATTAATTTTCTCACCTCCTGCACCAGTTCCTTCAGATCTGGGTCCTTCCCCATTAAGCTCTCAGCACTAGTGTTTTGTATACTCCTTGCATTCAGTACATGGACGTCATACCAGCATTTCCTCACAAACACATTTTCTTGACCCAGCATCTTCCCCCATAGTTGATTGTTGACTTTTGTCCCATTCAGAGATATTTAGACAGCAAGAAACAGATATGCCTCAAGCTATCTCAAGAAAAGAAGGTATTTAGAACCTCACAGAACTCAAATGTTAGGAGGTTATCAGGCAGTCTTCTGGCTGACTGGAAGGCTCTCTCCTTTTTATTGTATGGTCTCTCATCTCAACCTCTACTCATCTCTCAGCTATGAAAACTAGTTTGGGAATTTTTTAAAAATTTTATTTCCCCCAGAACTTCAACTTGAATATGTGTGACTTGGGGTTGCTATAACCCAACACTGAGCTCAATCTACCTGAACTTATTGCTTCTTTCTTAATTTAGGTTTTCTCAGAGGTGGACTCTGAAACAGTATTTTATTTGAGAGGTGATCCCCAAAAATATTGATGAGGATGTGGGGAAGTGAGACGGGAAAGAGAAGACAACCAATGGCATGTGTATCGAGCCAGTCGCTATTGTGGGTGACTAGAGCTTAGTCTTGCTGGGAAACTCTGGAAATCAGCGTAAAGCATGCATGTCAGAGCTGCTCCAGCCAAAGGGCAAAAATGCTGAGAGGTTAAAAATCAACTCCTATAAGTCATTGGGCAAGAGCACTTCCTCAGGGCAACAATTGTCTGATGCTTCTGGCCTGCTGTGACCATGGACAAAGCTGCCTTTGGCTACTAGAAAAACCTTCAAACTTGGGGACAGGTAGCCATAGTTCTCTGCCATGGTAAGGTCCCAGGGCTTTGGATAGCACATGATGCATCTGATATTCATTGCTTTTAGTTTCTGTGTATCTTAGTTCAGATTTGAGGAAAATATGATTGGCCCAGCTTGGATCATAGGTCCTTTTCGGTCCAATGAATGTTAGCCACTGGAGCAAGGTCATTTGATAAGAACATGTGCACACAGGCCTATCCCTTCAGCAGTGGCTTTGGGCCACCACCAACGAAGGTGAAAAACCCTGGGAAAACTTCCGAATGTGTCTAAGAATACAACACCCTCAGCCGCCATAACTAGCTCATGTTTTACCCCCTCTTTATCTCTTTGGTTGCCAAGTTACCACAGAGAACAACCATACCTGCCTTCACAAACAAGGCAATATGCTCATGAAATGATCTGCCTACTCTCTGCACAGCCTGTGTAATTACTCACGTGCATGGCTACACACTCTCTTGTGAAGCTCTCAGAATCTAAGTTCCCTTGGGCAGGATTTCTCTTCTCTACCATTTGCGGCAAAGATCAACTTAAAGAAAAACAACACCTTTCCCCCCAAAAAAAGAATCCTATAAAAGAAAATAGTAAGTTTGACCACTGTCTTTGAGCCAAGCCCTGAATCCATTCCTGTCCAATATGCACATGGACCTTCCCCATGCCCTTGGATATTTTAAAGTGCCTAAAGTTAATTTCACTCTTTTCAGCAGTGGTTTACATGTTTGATGGAAAAAAAGACTGGAAATTTCACTAGTGCAGAAGGAGGATCAGATAAGCAAAGAGGAGATAGTTTCCACAGTTTACCTCTGTTATGGGTAAAAACATAAGCAGGTCTGACTATCAACAGAAACTGACAGCAGTGCCATGTTATACAGCTTCTTGTTGACAAATGAGAATGATGATATGAGAGAAAGACATGACAAAGATGCCCAAAGTTTGTACTGGAACAAAGGAGCTCACTTGGGAGTGCTTGCAGTTATGAAAAGTACAATGACATCCTTCTTGACCCTGGGTTTAAGACTTCCTCTTAAGACAATCATCTCGATAATATTGAGCTTTCCCTGGGCAATGGTGCAAATTATTTAATTTCATTGACTCCACAGGGTTTTAATCATCTCAAAATGTCTTAATACAAGTGAAAGTGGGTTGTCCCTTATGTTATTAGGCCCCCAATGGAAGACAATGATCTAAAGGGAACTCAGCTTGTAAAGTCAGATAAATTTGAAGTTAACAGCTCCAGTACATCTTCCTAAGAGGGAAGGGTCATCTTTGAGATCTTCATCCAAAACTTACTGTTGAGAAATCAGCTGGAAACAATTTTGTGCTGCATTAGAAGTTCTAATCATCTTAACAGACTTCAAAATGTCCTTATAGTTTCAGAAAAGTTAGTAATTCAATATCATCTGAGCAAAATACTTCATTTCAAAATAATTTTCTTGTCATATAGACAATTTAAAACTTCTTAAAAAAAATTTCTCCTACATCTATAGGTTACTCAATGAGTTTTGAAATTTTTATAACCAATATTTTACCCAGCTGAACTTCTCAGCTCTCCTATTTATGTGCGCTTACATGTAATTCATTTTTCAGGGAATATATTGGAGATAATGCCAATGCAAGTGAAACAAACTAAGATTTAGGTTTCAGTTCTCTGAAAAAAAACAAGATTTATTTTTCAATTCTCAGATCTTAAAGAAAAATCATATAATACCTGTTACCATCACAGTTTTTCTGCTGCATTACCTAGAATAGTAAACTTTAATAAAGCTCACTTTCAAAACAAATAATAAAAAGCTCTGGTGTTCACTCTACTGGAATTCTGCATTGTAACCCAGCAGAAAATTTACATCTAACTTCTTTATCAGTAAATAATAAGATTTTAGGTTAAATCCTATATTCTTTCATAATTGTTAATGTTTTGGAGTCTAAGATTTAGAAAATTGAGATTGACAAAGACCATATAAATAACTATATTCCTTATACATGTTTTCTTAATTTGGGGAGACGGTCCATTGATTCAAGCTTTCTCATACATGCCTTTCTAAATGTGTTTCCTTTCTCTGGAGGTTAGTCACACTGTCCCCTTGTGGCACAGATACACTTTGTGTTCATTTGTTCTTGAGGGACTTTGTACCAGGGACTTGTCTAATGACTGAGGATATAGAACAAGACACGTAAGACACTCTTCTCATGAATTTTATATTTTCATGGAGAGAGATCAATAACAAATAAATGTGCAAGCAGCATAATTTCAGATAAGTGCAATGAAAAAAGTAAATATAGATAGAAAGTAATTCGTAGTCAAGGGGGAGGGGCAACTTTAAGAGTGGCAGTTAGGAAGGATCTATATCAGTCAGGATAGCAATCCCTAAAATGTCAATGGCTAAAATCAATAAACATTTAGAATTTCTCACTTAGGCAGAGTCTCGCATGGGTCTAGGAGAGTCTCGCATGGGTCTAGGAGAGTCTCTCGGTGTCCCAATCACAGAAGAATAAAACATTGTAAAGCTTCAAACTGGAAAGAAAATGATTCTGCCTGGAAGTTGCAAGTGTTACTTCCACTTCCACTGCATTCACCAAAGCACGTCACCCAGTGTTCTCTAACCTCAAGGGGCCAGCAAGTTATGATCAATCCCAGAAGGAATCAGAGAACGAAAACTGGAAATGTTGACAAGGGGCTGCTGCATTTATTCTGACACCAGAGTATGAGGAGGAGTCATTACTGAAGACTCTGAGGGAAAAGCATTTCAGCCAGAGGGAATAGCAAAGGTGAGAGTCACTGGTGGGAATGAGCATGGAGTGTTGAAGAGTGGAGATGAGAGGATGATAAGCCTGGAGGAGACGAGGAGCAGAGTCTGAGGAAGTCAGGGGGCACATCGTAATGGCCTGGTAGCCCTACGAAAGGGTTTGGCTTGTATTCTAGGTACATTGGGAATCACTCATAATATTTCAAGGAGAGAATGGACAGATCTGAATTACACTGTCAGATCATACACATCTTCCTGTACAATGCCTCTCTACCTGTCAAGTCCAGCTCAGAGGCCTTCTTCTCTTTGAAGCTTCCTCTGGCCCTCTCAGCTAGACTTGAGAAATCCACTCTCTGTTCTCTCTCTTCTTGGCTTAAGACTCCATTTAATCAATGATAGATTTGCCTCTCTTTCTCTTCATTAGACAGTAAAAACCTTGAGGGCAGGTATCTTATCTTTTTGTTTCTTTTATCCCAGGGCCACTTGTGATACTCATAACACTGGAGTATGAGAACTCCTGAGAACATTCTCCTGAGAACGAATAAACTCTGAACCTGACTCCAATGCTCAGAGTCATGAAGGACCACAGAGCTAGAGGGGAGTTTCAGGACCAGTTAGTACAGTGGTTTCCAAATGGTTAAGGACAGCAGTTGTTCAGAGTCATCTACAAAACCCCAAATGAGAAAGAATTCTAAGTGAAGGGGGCTGTGTAGGGAGTGGAGTCCTTCTCGCTTTCCCTACTTGTCTGCCAAAACTGTAGGGGCTGTTGAGATCTTCTGAGGTTTCTAAGGACAGCCAGAGCTCTGAGGCTCACAATTTTAAAGCTACTGATTTAACCCATCACCTATATTTCTTCAAATGAAAAAAAAAAAAAAAAAACCTGAGAGAAAGCTAGGTCAAATGAGTTCCTAGAGTCACAAAAATAATAGCATGGTACGGTCATGTCACGGTGCCTATGAAACTCAAAATAGTTGAGGGCTGAACCTCCTTGCTCCCTTTGTAAGCAGATCTCTCGGGAGTAATGCACCACTCCCCTTCTGGGTCCTCAGAACTAACGTTTAGAAATGGGAGGCAAGATATTCTCTTGGGTGAGGCCAGGACTTTGGAAGTCCTATCATTTCGTGTTCTGACAGGTCACATGCTTGCTGCCACTTAGGCCCCCATCTATTCACTCAGGATTTTGCCAGAGGGAGGTGTCTGACTCCGTTTTCTGGGCCTTTCCCAATCCTGTATGTTTGCTCAGATCTTTATCCAGCAGGGAAGCCACCCTCCCACCCTAAAAATAGAAGAGAAGAAGAAGACTTACAGAAATACATCAAGATTTCCTCCCCCTTCACAGCCCGAGAGAAGTGGGCACATGCTCTAGGCCTAGTTGTCTCCACGCTCAAATGAGAATGGAGAATTGTGCCTCCACATGTCTGGAACCACCCCTCCTATGCAATTATTTTCAAGTTGGGCTTACCTAGTTTGAAAAGTGTCTTATAAACAGAACCATAGTCGTGTATTAACTGCATCCTATATGTTATCATGGCCATCATCCATTTTATCACCGATAAACTTATATAGTAGAGCAGACATGACAAATTCTGAGGAGATATTTTTTCCTCTTCATTTTCTTGAGGGAAGGAGACTCTGTTACCGACTCCAACTACTTCACACTCCACCCTCAGTCCAATGTCGTCCCGACTCAGAGTAAAGATTAAAAAAAAAAAAATCCTATTTTCTATCCAAAGATTTTAACTATAAAACTTTGCATCAAGATAGTGAAGTGGAATTTGACAAAGTTTCTGCTTTCTCAGGAACTTTTTCTGCCCAACTGTGATCATTTAGGCAGCCTGGATACCAACTGTTACTCACACAAAACCAAGGACGTTGCCACCCATTAAATTTTTTTCAGGTGGTTAGAAAAGTCCCCAAATCTAAATACCACCACAAGGATCAAAAGTGACTTCAAGAGATTACCAGGTTCAGACTCTGTTTTACCCAAGAAAGTTATAGAATCACCAGGATGGAGAGCTAGTCTGTTTTTGTTTTTTGACTGGATTTTACAACTGTGCTCCCTCGGCCACAGGGTATATAAAGATCTTTTCATGCAGTACGACATTAACTCCCCACAATGAATTTGTAGGTCAGGACAACTGTCTTCCACCTGGTACAAGGCAGAAAACGACCCCAGGCAAGCCTCCTAAGATCTTATGCTCTTCACCATCGTACCAAGCTGCTGCCCTCAGTCATCTTCTCTAACCAAACCTCTCTTTGCCTAATCTGACCTCCTGCCTCGAAGCAGGAGTGAAGCAATGGTTTCATTTATCAGTGCAGTGGCATTTTCTAGAATTGCCGCCAACTCATCTTCATTGTCTAACCTAGACTTCCTATAATGTAGTAAAATAAAGGCCCAAGTCCTAACGCAACAGAGACCCAGGTAGATGTCTTTTCTCTGGCCCTTACCAGAATTTGGCCACATTACCTAACATCAGTGAGTCTCATTTAGCAAAGTACTTGAAACTAGGAGATACTTAAAAGAATGACAGCCATTATTATGCATTCAGATATTGCCCTTTAATTGTAGACTGCTGGGGTTCACAATATTTGCACACTGTGTGATGTAAAATTTCAAAATTAAACTAAATTCTTACTGAATTCCTAAGTCATTTGATAGCTACATGTATCATATATGAGTGAAATAATATCTTGGTCAGAAAGAGGCACCCGTATGATGTTCTACTCATTTCAAAACCAATATCAACATCCTCCATATTAGAAACAAATCAGAAGATTGAATCTTTCAGGAATACACAGTGCTCAGTGCTAAAAAAATCAATCACCATTTGTTACATTAACTTATTTAAAATGTTGTACATCGTTCATTTACCACTATATTTATAGCCCTGTAGTTTTTAAATCACATGATTTTATAATAGGCAGTCCTTATTGCCTTTGGTATAAATTCAGACTGTAGTAGTTTAGATTATTGTTCACTAAATATTCACTCTCTCCTTTGCACCTCCAATGGAATTGCCTTTCCCCACTTTGACATTGGATTTGATCAAATTACTTGTTTTGGCCAGTGCAATGTTAGTGAACAGGACATAACCAGAGGCTCAAACTGTGCTTATGTTGGGACTGCTATCTGGCATTTTTGTCAGTCATCATGAGAAGAGCAATATACCCTAAATAGCCACCTGTCCAAAGAGAATGAGAGATTCATGGGGTAGACTTGATCCAACTTGAAGCTTGGAACAAAGCCCAATCCAACCCAGTTTAGACTAACCCAATCCCAGCTAACTCACAAATACATAAGAAAGAAATGACTAAAAAAAAAGAAAAAGAAATGACTATTGTTGGATGTCTCTTAGTTTTTTAGGTATTTTGTTATGCAGCATTATTGTGGCAATAGCTGACTGATACACAGGATCTACAAAAGACAGTATACTAATCAGAGCACTTTCCATTGCAAATAACAGAAACCTAACTCAAATTGTCCTGTGTAAAAATAAATCAGTTAACTATACCTGTCACTTTAGGTAAAGCTTGACTTAGATCCTCATTTAATGATATTCAAATGGTATACTTTTACTGTCTCTCAACTCTGCTTTCCTCTGGCTTGGCTTCATTCTCAGACAAGCTCCCTCCATGTGGTAACAAAGATGGTCTCCAGGAGTGCTAGGTTTGCCTTCTACCAGTATATCCACATTGGTACCGGTATTTCTACTTCTAGATATCTACATATCTAGAAGAAGGACAGGACCTCTTTTCTAAAATCTCTAGCAAAACACCTAGGTCTAACTCTCCCTAATTGGATGGTAGATCATGATCGATCTGATTATTGGTCTAATGGGTCAGGTGTGTGTTATGTAGCCATCCCAGCCCAGGTATGGTCTGGTGGAGGTGGAAAGCGAGTCAGTTCCATCCGAACCTCAGGGACTGAAAGGGAGGAAGGAATGGGTCCCCAGGGAAGAATAACACAGTTCCCAAAGTGGTACACAGAAGCAAAAATAACAGTAGATCATAAGAAACAGAGCTATTTAGTACTTGAATTTTTCCTGACTTATGTAAACCACCCCTACTTTAGAGCTTCATATGCAAAGTGCGTCAGGCCTCTGGAGACATTGCTCAGGCTGTCCCAGCATCGGTTTGAGCTCCATGCCTCAGCTTGGCCTCTCTAAACGGCACTCCTCATTTCACTTGCCCTGGTATTTTCCTAGTGTCTTGGCCTATTTAGGTTGTGGTTGTTTGGTCAGAACAGAAGGCTTTAGTTCTCTCCACACTAACCAGAGGGAAATGATCAGACTTAAGACACTAAAAAAAGCTAGAATTCAACCTCTGCCAATTTTGCATAAACTAATCTAAATGTATAGCCAAATCTTGGATTGAAAAGCAGCAAATTATAATTCAGCATCTCTGAGCTGTTCTGGCCAAGCACAAGAAATGAGCCTCCCTCAAAGCATGGTTTTCAAACCAAGCCTGGATATTGGCCACCAATTTTGTAAAGAGCTCTGCCTTCGTGACTTCTCAAGAGTTACTCTGCCAATAAGTTATCACTCTATTTTTAAAACAGGCACAATATCACTTTGAATCAAGAATCATCAATGCAAATTAGCCTAGTACTATTAATAATAACCATCATGAAATTAGTACTGGGTGAATCATCCCACGGGCCTGGATACCTATGCCGCACTGCTGCTCCAGAGGCCAGCACGGGTGCAGGCAAGTGAAGATCACAGCATCAGCAGCCAGTTGGTTTCTTCTCACTGGTTGGAGGAGGTACTGACAGCCTTTTAGACAACAGTTGATCATTTTCTTCCTAAAGACAGAATCATATCTTAATTCCCTTTTTTTT
Source organism: Delphinapterus leucas (assembly GCF_059928025.1). NCBI lineage: Eukaryota > Metazoa > Chordata > Mammalia > Artiodactyla > Monodontidae > Delphinapterus > Delphinapterus leucas. The sequence goes on from NC_143143.1 coordinate 53,511,976, forward strand.
CCTTCCAGTACTTTAGCCAGTTTTGCACACAGTAATATGGCAAATCGAATCTCCCTATGATGTTTCTCTCCCCACAATCAAACCAGATGAATGATTCAGTCCCAGAGTAGATGAGCTACGCTTTTTGTTGATGAACTCTTTTAATAAATAAAGAACAGTGTAATCTAGGCTCTAAATGATAACATGTGTAAAATATTTATTGGCTTAAATAAGCACACAGGTTTAGAGACAAGGCAGCCTTCATTTTCGAGTTTTTCCAGGTCCAAATGTACCACTGTAGGAGGTGAGAGACCATTATGAGTGTTTCTAACCACTCTCTGAACTTTTTAAAAAGTCCTAACTAAGACATAAATAGATTTAAGAGAGCTGTTTTTTTTAACGAATGAGGTTTATATTGCTGGGTATTGGAAGAAGCAAGGAGTATTTGCAGGACTACTCAAAGTTTTATCTGCTATACCCTCCATCAACCACTTTTTAACATCATATTCCAAGAATGGTTATTAAGAATGCTAATCATAGGTCAAGTCCAGGATATTCTTATCCCACAGAAGAGGAAGATGAGATTCTAAATCATTCAGGAACACCCCTGGTTCCTCAGTTATCATCCAGGATGAGAACTTACAGTTCTCATACCCTTTGACAGACTTAAGTTCTTCCCTGACAGAGGGCCAAAGGATTACAGAGGGCAATTTCCCAATGACCAAATTATTTTTATTTTGAACAACACTAATAAAAATTATAAAGTGCTGGCTTAAATAATTCTTGCTGTTTACAAAGACTTTCACATCAGTTAAATGATTTATCAGTTAAATGATTATCCCATTTGAAACATTAACTAGGTAGTCTACATAGAAAAAAACCAGGTACAGATAGGCATCTATATATACATTTACCTCACCGCTCACACCCTCATTATGGGAGTAGTGGAGTCACTATCTTGTCTTTGAAAAATACCATGGCTTCACATGTATACTAGTTCATCCATCTTGTGAGACAGGTGGATATTAACTGTAATTAAGACCCTGATTTTGAAGTTAGAAAAACTGAGACAAGCCAGTCATTCAATAAGGCAACCAAGATTATTAATAGTAAAGGAAGGAGGCCAGGCTGCTGGCAGTCCAGTGTAGAGAACACCCCTTCCCAGTGGAACAGGACTGGCTGGTTGATTACAGACAAACCCAGCAGGTGGGTCAAGATAGCAGCTGCTCATACACTTGTCTCTCCTTCCTGCTGACATACTCACCCCATCTCAGCACCACCCCTGCGGGATCTATCAGCTATTAAGTTCTCATTACATGATGCCAGGCACGGTGCCAAACATCTTGTACATCCTATGTCATCGAATTCTCACAATAACTCTATAAGCTGGGGCCATAATTTTGTCTATTTTATAGATGGAGAACTGAAGCTCAGAGAAGTTAAGCAACAAGCCCAAGATCACACAGCCAGTAAAGTTGCAGAGCTGGGATTTGAACCTATTCTGTGACTGCAAAGTTTGTTCCTGTCCCTTGGCCCCCATAAACTTCACTGTCCACGTTTGCTGCCCACATTCTTCCTTCCTTGCTCTCCTTTCCACCACTTTCCAGAATCAGAAGGTATAATAGAAGCAAAAAAAAAAAATAGCTTTTCCTGACAAGACCTCCTCTTCTCAATTTTATTCTGATGAGAATTTTTTAACAGAAACTCTGGGGAAACTTTAAGTCTCATTAAACTCACTTTATGTCAATCAGTAACTCCCTGAGTTAATTTAACACACACAATGGCTATCAACTTACATCCCTGGCCCCTGCTGAGGTAGGTCTTGCAAATAAACCAACCTCATACCTGCAGATAATACTAACTCTTGTAGCAAGCTGGCCTTTTGTCATTGTTGCAATATTAGTAAAGAGTCAGGCAGGACAACTTGTGAGTGAGAGTTCTGTAAATGCTGCTTTGCCTACAAATGCTTATGCAAAGTAACATCAAAGGGGATGGGTATCTTCTGGAATCTAAAACTGCTTAAAAAAGGGGAGTTTGGGGATTAACACCGGAAAAATATGTGCAAAAAAGGGAAGAAATGATAAGAAACCCTTTGTGCTACAAGATTTTCAGTGGGTTTTCTCACCCTTTTTTTATTGAAGTATAGTTGATCCACGATGTTATATTAGTTTCAGGTTTACAACAAAGTGATTCACTTATATATATATATATATATATATATATATAATTATATAATACATATATATGCATTTTATATATATACAAATATATAAATTCTTTTCAAGATTCTTTTCCATTATAGGTTATTACAAGATACTGAATATAGTTCTCTGTGCTATACAGTAGGCCTTTGTTATTCATCTATTTTATATGTAGTAGTGTGTATCTGTTAATCCCTCAGTGGAGTTTTTAGTTGTGTTTTGCTTTGTTTTCTTATTTTCCCCACATCTGCTGCCTAGCACAGGCTGTTTTCTGTTTCTCTACATTTTAGGAGGGTTATTTGGATGTTTAGCTCTGGACACCGGCCCAACAGAGGTAAGCAGCAGCTCTGCTAGGCCCAAGACAAATTCCAAGTTCCCCTCTCTCCTACTTTCTATAGCCCCCCACTTGCCCAAAATCTAGAACCACAAACTATCTAGTTGGAAGAATCATTTAATCTCCAAACCAAGATTCTTAACCTGTATTGTGCCAGGGAGTCATTTGATAATTCACTGACTGCTTCTCAGAGCAATGATTTTGAATGCATTGAGTAAAATGCATAAGATTATTAAGGAAAACAATTATATTGAAATAGTTATAATAATATTTGTAATTGTGGTAAAGTAACTGTTAAATAGAAAGATCTAGTAGTGGGTCTAATCTTTACCACAATTTCAAAGTAGTGATACGAGCATAAAGAACAGTTTGAGATACCTGTGACAACTAGCTGTAATGTGATGTGTGACAGAGGGCTGATATTATCATACCATGGGGATTTGTCCATATTTATAATTGATGGAAAAGTTATATTTCAACTAAAGCGTAGGAAACAGAAGAAGTAATTTTTTTCCTATCTAAGTTCACGGACACTCTAACTGCTACCCATGGATCTGCTGATGGATCCCAAGATAAGAACACCTTTTGTAAAGATCTACACACTGGTTATTACTCTCCCTTAAATGTTTTCACCGCATGAGTTCTGCACACTCTCTGCCCTGCACCTTGACCTGAAGAGCAACCCTTTCTAAGTGAGGAGCTTATGCTTCACACCTGGATTTCTAGCACCTGTCAGTAAGATTGTTTTAAAACAATCTTTACCATTGATTATGACTGAATTGATTATGACTGAATCTCTAGGAAACCTGAAATGGCAGATTTTTGTTATTCTTCTCCAGCTATTAAACTTAGAGTTTTGGAAATAGAAGTCAGCCTCCAAAGGGCTTGACAGTGAAAAAAGTCCATCTGCAGGTAGCTGGATTAAACCAAACCAAGGCTTTGCCTACAAAAATGAGGTGTTGGGGGCTTCCCTGGTGGCACAGTGGTTGAGAGTCCGCCTGCCGATGCAGGGGACACGGGTTCGGGACACGGGTTTGTGCCCCGGTCCGGGAAGATCCCACATGCTGCGGAGCGGCTAGGCCCGTGAGCCATGGCCGCTGAGCCTGCGCGTCTGGAGCCTGTGCTCCGCAACGGGAGAGGCCACAGCAGTGAGAGGTCCGCGTACCGCAAAAAAAAAAAAAAGAAAATTTTTTTTCAAAAAAAGGGAAAAGAAAAGTTCAAGAAAATAGCAAAGAGAAAGAGAGAGAGAGAGAGAGAGAGAGAGAGAGAGAGAGAGAAAAAGGTAGAAATAAAAGGAAAGAAAAACAAGGAGATTTTAATAAGACTCTTAAAATATGACAATCCAACATTAGAAATCGCCCTGTCTTCATTGTCATTGTTACTTAGCATTAGTCAGCACACAGTTCTGAATGTCAGCTTTTAGCTTTGCAGCAGGACAGGGTTTGAGATCAGTCTCCCTAGTATGAAGAGGACGAAGAGGACTGTGCAGAAAATCAACCAACACTCAAGTGAAAATTACACTCCTTATCTCAGAGGAGTCTATGAAATTCGGGCAACTTCAAGTTTGAGGGCCAGCTCTCAAACACAGTGTTTTTGGAAAAGACTATCTTAAACATATATATAGCTATGCAAATTCAACGTTTCCTTTCATGCTATTTTCGGATTGTTTTTCAAATTAAACATTAGACTCTGCAGCACACAGAGGATGTTAGATTAGAGGGCCGGGTGAGTTCCACAAGGTTTGGGTTTTCCGCACTTGCCTAGAAATAGCTTTTCTCTGGGTGGGCCAGGTGAAATGCAACAAAGTTATTGTTACCTCACTTCCCTTGGCTTTTTGGGTGGAGAAGCCAGATGAAAGAGAAAAAGAGAAGAGGAAAAATAAAGGAGCGGCCAGGGAGAAAGAACAAGGGAGGGAGATGCCGTTTTGGATTCAATGAGGTCAGAGGGATCTACCATCAGATTTTTGCTGTTGTTGTTTAAAGAGCAAATAAAGAACAGGTTTTAAAAAAAACTGGGCTTATAACAATGATGAGAGCAGAAATGTTCGCCTACCGCATTGGACGTCAGTGCTGGTTTGCCCAAGATGTGACGAGCAAGTGCAAATAGACCCCACGCATTCAGGTCGCCGCTGGCTCCGTCCTGTCAACCAGCTGGGGCTTTTGGCTGCACTGAGTTCGTTTACACAACAGCGATGAGCCTTGGCTGGGAGTTAAAAGAGAAACTTTCTGCTCGAGTGCTTAATATTGTACCAAAAATGAATGCACCATCATACTTTTTCAAGGACTCCTTCTACAGTTGCTCCATTAAATTATATAACCTGGCACAACTAGTCGGGTTTCTTTCATTTAGAAGAATGTACCAGCAGACTTCTTTCCAGCTAGAGGAGAATGCTTCTAATTATGTGACCAGTTCAGTTACTGAAATACACTGTACTATTAGCCAGGTGATTGAAGAGCGGTTTTGACAAGCTCAGAGCCTGTCAGGGACAGGAACATAAGGCCTTAGGCCAACATCCAACTCTTTCCTGCCTACCTAGAGCCACTATCTGAATAATTCACGGTTTCCATATGGGGGGGGAGGGTGATGTTTACATATTTCACAGACCTTATTTTTAGCAAATTAACAATAACTGGAAAAGAAGCAAGGGCTTTGTACTTCTGCAGAAAAGCAGTGCTTCCAAAAAGCCCTTCCCTCCGTCTCCTGTTATAATTTATAGTATGACGAAACTATAAATCAGTCATCATACCAGTTAATTTTTTTTTCAACAGCTATTACATCTGCTACTTTTGCTTCAGGACATGAAGGGACAAACACAATTGTTATCAAGGAATGAATTGTGTGGGATAAGAGCTTTGCGGTGCTGCTTTTTCCAGGAAGATGTTGATGGCAGGTGATTCTCCGGGACTCATACCACCTCCTCCAGCAGCACCCGGAGAAAGTCCGCACTGGCTCAGAGTCAGATACAGATGCTCAAAACCACATCTTTCAGAGATCCCCAAACAAGGACATTTCCCTCGGCCTCTGGCCATCCCTCATTTCCTTGGGTTGTTGCTGCTTCTGTGACGTATTTCACAAAGCTTGAGGCTGGAAACCCCCTCCCAGGGCGAAAGCTTGCTTCTTTCCCTGCGGCGATCACCTCCTAACTTCGAAGCACCTTCTTTCTGAATTACATACATGCCTTGTTTACCCCTTTCTTTCTGTCTTAAGCACATTTTTGAATTCCTTTTACTCCATCCGCCATCTGGATCGGCACAGCCTGTAGCCTGGGTGGTAACTGGCTTTAGATGCGGTCATCAGAGTGCTGAGCATTTTTATATCCAAATGAAAAGGGTTGTTCTCTCAGCAAAGCTGAACAAGTGATGACATTCCTTGGGCTACAAGGAGTCAAGCTACACGGGCTAATTTTGACCCCAGGAAGTGACTACAGTTTCCCAGCTCTCTTCACCTCCCTTCCCACCCCCAAAAGGCCTTCATGGTAAACAGAACCCTGGGTCTCCAGTGTCCCTGTCCTGTATGAGAACATGGCAGGGGCTCAGTCAGGGGCACTGGGCTCCCTGCTGGGAAACCCCTTCAGTCCCAGCTCCTCTAAGCCCCTCCTGAGCAGCGCCTGAGAGGGGACTTCATTTCTGTGAGCTCCTGTGTCCTCATTTGCAAATCAGAAGGATGAACTCCTGGGTCCACAAGATCCCCCCTCTCCCCACTACTAACCCTAGAAACCCACAATGAGGCGTATAGGGTAGATTGAACAGACATGTTTGTTCTTTTTCTCTCTCTATTTTTAACAATATTTGAAATGTTTTTGTTTTTATTTTTTTAAATCCTATTTTCTTTATTTCCTGCTCTGAAAGGGTAAGGCAGGAAATAACATGCCTACTTTAAAGAAAGAAAAATGTCAGCTCCCACAATAAGGTGAGATATAGACATAGATATAGACATAAATTCACTTATTTATTGAGTTCTTAGTAGATGGCAGATATGTGCTAAGTACTACACAGTTGCAATTGCTGAATTACTTGTATACATTCTTTTGTTTTGTTTTTTTTTACTTATATACATTCTTTTTTTTAAAAACTTATTTATTTATTTATTTTTGGCTGTGTTGGGTCTTCGTTTCTGTGCGTGGGCTTGCTCTAGTTGTGGCGAGCGGGGGCCCCTCTTCATCGCGGTGCGCGGGACTCTCACTGTCGCGGCCTGACTTGTTGTGGAGCACAAGCTCCAGACTCGCAGGCTCAGTAGTTGTGGCTCACAGGCCCAGTTGCTCCGCGGCATGTGGGATCTTCCCAAACCAGGGCTCGAACCCGTGTCCCCTGCATTGGCAGGCAGATTGTCAACCACTGCGCCACCAGGGAAGCCCTACTTATATACATTCTTAATCAGCCTTACCACCTAATAGAGCAAGCAAATCGCCCCTGATGTGTCCTAGAGATAGGATCTCGTGTAAACATCCCTGGGCTGGGATTTAGGAGACCTGAGTTCAGAGCCAAGTGCCTCTCTCTCTCTCTCTCTCACTGGGACCTGACTCTCAACCAAATACATTAATTTTGGGCTCAATCACTGAAATGAATCTGTCCAATTCTTTCCAGCTCTTAAATTATACCATCTGCAAAAGACTATTGCAAAATAATATTCAACGTCATTAGCCATTGAGGAAATGCAAATTAAAACCACAGTGAGATATCACTTCACACCTGTCAGAATAGCCAAACTAAATAACAGTAACAATACCAAATACTGGAGAGGAGGCAGATTATACTAGATCCATTCTACACTGTTCGTAGAATATACCATGGTAGAGTCACTGTGGAAAACAGGTAGGCAGTTTCTTATAAAGCTAAACATGCAACTACAATACAAGCCTGCAATTGGACATTTATTGCAGGGAAATTAAAACTAAGGGTCACGTAAAAACAGTATATAGCTATTCAAGGAAGATTTATTCATATTAGCTTAAAATTGGAAACAACCCAGATGTACTTCAGTGGGTGAATGATTAAACAAACCATGATATATTCATACCAGGGAATACTACTCAGCAATGAAAAGGAACAAGGTACAGATACACAATCTAGTGGATGAATCTCCAGGGCATTATGCTGAATGGAAAAAGACAATACCAAAAGGTTATACACTGTATGAGTCCACCTTTGTAATATTCTTGAAATGACAAAATTATAGAAATAGAAAACAGAGTAGAGGTTGCCAGAGGTCAGGGATGGAGGAGGGGTGAAGTGGGACAGGGAGGTGGTGATGGAATTTTTCTGTATCTTTTTTTCAATGTCAATATTCTGGATATTGTACTTTCATTTTTCAAGATGTTACCATTGGGGGAAACTGAGTCAAAGTTGCAAGTTAGGCAGTACACAGGATTTCTATTATTTCTGATGACTCCATGTGAATCTGCAGTCATCTCAAATAAAAAGCTTAATAAAAAAAATACTACTGCCTATTCTGATAGTATTGTGTTTCCTTGTTCCAGCTTGAGCCCTAATGAAAATTTGGGGGAGGTCTGGGGAAAAATAGGCAAGAGGTTGACAAAATGACAGCAAGGTTCTTGCCCAGCCTTTGAGCCCCCTTTGTGATGCCAAATGCGAGGAATGTGTGTCTGCCTTCAGCAGCTGTGTGAAAGCTCAGGACTGAGCAGAGACCCTCTCAACTTTTAAGAGACAGGTGGCCTCTCCAGGGAGAAAGTGTCCCTTAAAGATAATGCAAAATAGCCCCAAGCTGAATAGAACTTTTACTGTCCTGACCATCTGAAAAGCTATTGACAGGCAGGGCTGTGCTAATGAAGTTAAAGTGCTTTGCTTCTGTTGGCGGAAGCAGCAAATCTGGTTCTAATGGCTTTTCTTCAGAGAAATTCAGGTGCTGTGCACACAGGACCCTCACAGCGGCAAATGCAGACTTATCAAAGCTAACACTCCACCCCTTTCTAGTGACAATATTGCAATAAGAGATGTAAAGGCTGAAAGGCCTGACCAAGAAGGCTCACTCAAAGTCTACGGAGGGAATACTGGAGGTAACAGCAGTTAGCATTTATCTGGCACTCACGGGGCACTATCATGCAGTATCTCATTTAATCCACACAGGAACCTGAAGAATTGGGTGTAATTATCCTTATGGTTTACAGATGTGGAAGTTAAACTTCAGAGAGGTTAAGTGACCTGCCCAAGGTCATAAGGGACAAGCTGAGATGTCGCCAGATGCAAAGCTGAGTTCTCCATCCCTGTGTAGGAAAGCAGTCTTCCGGATGGTGTGTAGTAGGACAGATCTGCTTGAATGGGGACAAGGTGTGCCCAGAGACATGATCAGGTACATTTTATAGAGAAAATAAATCATAACCGACTTTTTATAGCCATTCAAAATTTACAGCAAGGACCTATTGTATAGCACAGGGAACTCAGCTCAATATTCTATAATAACCTAAATGGGAAAAGAATTTGAAAAAGAATAAATATATGTATATGTATAATTAAAACACTTTGCTGTACACCTGAAACTAACACATTGTGAATCAACTATAGTCCAATATGAAATAAAAATAAAATTCATCTCAAAAAACAACACAAAAATTTACAACAGCTCAAGTTACTATGACATAGAATTTGAATGGTCCCTTCTCTCAAGTTCCCAAATAATTTAATAATTACTCTTTTGGGGTGTACAGCTCTGATACCTAACACTCACCTCCAGAGAAGGCTCTGGAGTGGCTGCACCATGTGGTGCCCTGAATCCTCCCACCTTCACACTGTAATATTCCTGTGATTATGACCTTGGTGCCCATTTGGGTTAGTATCTGGGAAGTTCTTTATTTAGCATGCGCATATAAAACCTATACCTTTGCTTTAGATATAATTTGGTCTTACTTCACATTTTTTCTTCTACTTACAGAAGGTATGTGTGACTACTTATTATTGGTATTATTATCATCTATAAATAGTTGCTCCTCAATGCAAAAAATCGTTTTATTGAATTTCTCTATTGTTGCTTAACGGTGATAATTAAAGTCTGACCCTTGATAAAAGTACAGTAAATTACAATTTTCTTTAAGAAATGAAAAAAACAAGATGTGTTTCTAAAAACAAAAGTTAAACACTATTTAGTTTAATTAGTTAATTAAAGAGAAACATAGCTTTCCATGGCCTTAGAAAATGACTATTCAAAATAGTTACTGATTACTGAGGAGTGTAAATATTTTATGACCTTTTCATAATTTTAATTATTAAGTTCAATAAAATTATATACTTCAATAATTTCTTGGATGCTTACTCCATGGTTAACTTTTCAAACTTTCTTATGACTTGTTTCAAACATTCTGAAGAAAGCAGACATTTAAGTTTTTTAAATCAATTATCTGGCTCTTTAAAAGCCTATGTTTCCTTTCAGTAATTTATATTTTAAATTGACTTTAATTTGTACAAATACTTACTGTGAACTTGTAAAATCAGGAGTTTGGCAGGCTATACACAGCAATCCCTTCCTTCCAAAAAAAGATGTAACTCACTAGCTAGGCAATCCAATGAAGACTATCTCAAATTTAGATTAGCGTAGCCTGGTAATCCTTCTCATCCTCGTTTAAATGTCCTACTTGTTAGGAGAAGTTATCAAATTAAGCCTTGGTGGCCAAGCAAACTACGTCAGCCACTACCACAAAGCATCCAGTTTACCCAGGGGGAAAAATACTGGAACATTTTAAAACATCTGCAAGCACGAAATAAGAAAGTATCAGATCAAAGAGAGGAAGCTAGTTACAAGGTCAGTGGAGCAATTAATAAGCAAATACAAGAAGTCTCATAAAAGTCCAGAAACGTTCATTTTCCTTTCCTGCATGAAAACTGTCAAATTCATGCTTGGGAGCTATAACAAAGGAAATAGAAAAGGTGCCGCTTTTGAATAATAGAGTTAGTAGATTGGTGTCATGCTAGGTAAATAAAGACAATTGATTCCAAAGATTATTCCTGAAGTATGGATGACTCTTTGGAAATCAGTAACCATGGTCAGTTAATGGCTTTGTTGAGAGTCTCTGGCAAGAACTCTTGAAAGAACATTATTCTACAGAATAATAACAATTAGAGTCATGTTAGTAAGTTAACTGAAAATTTTTAAAAAGCAAAAATGTACTCAAGAAGAACTACTCAAAGAAGTAAATGAATAATTTGAAACACATTTAAAATATTATAGAACAGCTGGAAAGTTTGCAGCTGTGATAACACAAGTGTAAAGGTTTACATCAAGAGTTTGTTTTGAAAACTTCAAGATTCCAGCTTCTTATTGTTTTATTCACAGAGAAACTCACTGTTTTGAGAATTCACATCACATACAAATGACAAGTTACCAAACTCATTTCCCCATCAATTTCCTGATCCAGATACTGAGTGATGTTTCAGCTTACTAACCCCAGGCAACAAGAGTGTATATTTAACTTCCAGTTGTGTAACTAAGGAATCAACATATATTGATTGAGCAACTATTATGTGTACCTACTGAGTCAAGCACCAAGAATAGAGTGATGAATAAGACAAACGGGTTCCTTACATCATGGAAGTTACTTTTTTTTTTTAGCAGCAGAGACAACATTAAAGACAATTAATTACAACTGTGGTAAATGTTCAGAAGGGGAAGTACCTGGTGATATGAAAGTGTATAATGCGGTCCAGATATAGCCAAGGGCATCAGAAAAATTATCCTTAAAAAGTGACATTTGAACTAAGGCCTGAATAAAATCTCAGGGAGTTCAACCAGGTATTGAGCAGGACAGGGTGGCTGGGGGTGAAGTTGGGGAACACTCCAGGCAGTATTAATTCTAGAGACACTGTAATGGCTCCATGACTGAAAGGAGCATGATGCACTTATAAAACGCAAAAGAAAGTCTATGTAACTATGGTCGTGTGGAAACCTCTAGCAAAAGATCCAGGACTTGGATCACGATGGCAACAGTGGTGATGAAGGGAGGTGAATGAATTTGAAAGCTATTTTCCAACTTAAATCAATTAGGCTTGGAGATGGCTTAGATGCAGGAATTCATACAAGGAGATGAAGGTGTCAAGGATGGTTTGGGGATTTCTGGGTTGCCCGGCTAGATTGGTGTCATTCGGTGATGAAGTCACATATTCAGTTTTGAACATGCTCTATCTGAGAAAGCCCCAAAGAGACGTGTGCATTGGAGATATAAATTTAGGAGTCACTGATGTAGAGATTACTGAAGTTATAGGCATAGTAAGATAACCTAGAAACAGAATATGGAGCTAAAAAAGGAGAGAGTCTGACTCACTCCTGAGGACTTCCAACATTAAAAAACTTAGCGATATTTATCTAAGGAGAGATGACAGAAGTGGAAGAAAAGGCAAGAGATTAACAGCATCACCAAAGTCAAGGGAAAACTTTGAATTAAGCCAAAATCCCAGCATGCCTCACAATTCCAGTAAATGTCTCTTTGTGGTTATCTAGACACATGGTTTAAACAGTGCTTGTGACTATAAATAAATAGCATTTTTGTTCACTTTTGGGTTTGTTTTTGTTTTCCCCAGGAACTATAATTTGGATGAAATCTCTGAAGGAAAATATATCCTAAGTTCACAGTCCAATATGGTAGTCACTAGCTCCCTATGGTTATTTCAATTAATTAAATTAAAATAAAATTAGGTTAAGAATTTAACTTTTCAGTTTCACTAACCACATTTCACATGCTCAGCAGCACATGTGCCTAGTGGCTACCATTTTGGACACTGTAGATGTAGAACATTTCCATCCTTATACAATAGTTCTGTCTGATAGCTCTAGTCTAAGAGAATCCTATGTCCATGAGAAGACATGATTAAGTGAACCAAAAGTGAAGCAATGTCCCAGGTATTAAAATATTTCCCCCATTCCAGGAAGTCAGGAGGGAGAAGAAAGGATGGCAAGGGTCAGAAAAAAACAGGATGCAGCATTTGCCTCTATTATAGATGAGAGGACTGGGACGGGTGATAAATGTGTTTCAGAATCTCTTCAAAGGGGAAAGGGCAGAAAGTTAGTCTGAGGGACTTTCAACTAGAGACCAAGGAATGCAAGGTCTTTAAGTTCAAGCTCTGACATGAGCAGGAGAGAGTTCCTTCAAGAAGGGAGATAACCCCCACTATAGGTGTCCTTTTGACACGCTTGCCTAAATTAAGCTTCACCTTTCTAGATAAGTTAGAAATTCTGCCAATACAACCTATTGAAGGACACATTTTAACTTTAAACTTTATGCTATGAAACCCAGAAAAGGACATTAATAATGATGATGAAAGGGGTTTTCCTCACTCTCAAAAACTCATGGAAGATATGTTTGGATGAAGCTTTTTGATTTAGATTCCAGGCATTTTTTTTCTCACCCATCTTGCTACAGCCAATGTTCTCTCATATTAAGGGGAAGAGATAACTGAATACTCCAGAAACATAGCTTCAAATATTGAAATTAGAGTGTTTCAGGAAAAAAATAGTTTTTAAATATGATATCACTGCTCACTCACTGAATGCTATTTATGAGTGTACCAGATATGAAGAATTGAGTTACTTCAGTGAAACTATTTTATTGAATATGGGTTAACATGTTTGTAAGTCATTAAAAAGTGGAGTCCCTATATTTTGTCCAAATAGCAATAAGTGTAAAGGCCCCATCCTTGTTTTAGAAGATATAATAAAAACAGCAACAACAATAATTAACATGAAATGAGCCCTTACTATGGGCCAGGTTCTTTGTACTTATTAGCTCATTTAATCGTCACAATAATCATATGAGGTGAGCACTGTAATTATCCCATTTTACAGAAAAAAATACCAATATTAAGACATTTTAATAGGATCAGTATAATAGAATGACAGAGATCAAATTTCCATACCTAAACTGATCAACAGAACATTGATTCAACTATTCAATTGAGCAATAAAACTAGAAATGACTGTGGAAGAAAACTTCCATGTGGGCCAGACTGGTTGTGAAATGGAACTTTTAGGAGTATTTTTCAAAAGAAATATTTGCTAATTCATGTATTTAAAAATAACTTATTGACTGTCTGGTGTATACTGGGCACTGGACTATAGGCTGGAGATAAAAAGCTGAATAAGATAAAATATAAACCATACATGTATACAAAAGAAAAAGGCAGTGAAAGGGAAGAATGTTCCAGATAGTTGTGTCAAAAAAGACTCTCAAAACAGATGTGTGACTGATCCTCATTCTCTCTCTCTCCTTCCCTCTCTCCCTCTTTTTTCCTCTCCTTCTCTCTGTCCCTTTCTGTCCTTGCCTCTTTATCTCTCATTCTAGATACTCCTACATACTTCTAGAAAGATATGTGGTCATAATGAGATAATCAGTGCACCCATATGTCTTCATTTGTCTGAGACCGTCTCAATTTATACCTACTGCTAAGGTACAGTTATAAACAGTGCTTCACTTTACTCTCAAAAGTGTCTTGATTTGGGTGATAAATAATACGATCATCCTACAAATAATATTTGCTTTTGTAGAAACTGAAACAGGGAACAGGGAGGTATACACTCTCATCAACATACCTACAGTTGATCATCTTCCAGAAAAACTTTTTTTAAAAATTTGACTTTCTATTACTGGAAGGAAGTTTTGGCAGGAAACCGCTTTCCACTAAGTCAGAGCAGCCAGTGCTTAGACACATGTGGCAGAAGCAGAATTAGAAGATGGAGAAGGCCAGCCTGGAAGATAGCAGCTTCCACAAATGTCGTGTTCAAAAGATCAAGGTTCTAGTTTCCTAAACTTTCTCAGCAGAATCTTCTCCAAATCCTTGATGACTCCAAGTAAGCCATCACCACCAACCCAACTCTTTCTATAAACTCTGCCTCTGCATTTCCAACCACCTATTCGACATTTGTGTCCAGTGCTCCAAGAGTATTCAAAGTCATCATGTCCACCTTGAATTAATGATGCCTTTCCCCCCCAAGTTGTTCTTCCTCCTGCCCATCCCAATCTCAGAGAATTGCAGGTCTTTCTATTAGTCACACAAGGCAGAAAGGAAAATTGACCTCATCCTTGATACCGCCTACTCTTTCATTTTCACATTGGATAAATGATCAGTTTCTGTAATACCACCTCCTTTCACAGTTCTTTCTCTCCAGACCTACTGTTAGTTTGGGGTCTGGAGAGAAAGTCTCTGTTAGTTTGGGGTTCCCTTAAAGCTTCCTTGAGACCAGGTTTAGGGACAAGTAGTTTATCTGAGAGGTGACCCCAGGAAGAACAGTGAGGGTATGGGGAAGGAGGAAGCAAGTTACCGCTGTGGGCAGCTGGAGCTCACATCCATCAGTGCCCTCTGACAGGCTGTGCTGAATATACCTCAGAAAATCCCACCTGGAGGTGAAGGTGCAGGAGTATCTTTCCACCAACTCCCATCCCTCACTGAGGCTTATTCCTCGGACATTATCTCTCTCAGCACCTTCAGACTCTGCACTCTGGCCAAGCATCCTCTTTCTGTCAGAGAAAGTCTTTAGAAGAGAGTCAGAGGAAGCCTTTGGTGTGATGTGGAACATTATTCACTGCCTTCCGAGTGAGTGCATCATGCTGGTCTCTACACCCTTACCTAGGGCTCTCATGATGTCAGGCCTAGATTCTGGCAAGGGGGACCTAATGTATCTCCTTATCTCCCATCCTTGCAATTCCTCTTCAACCTCCACACAGCAGCCAGGGATGATTCTGAACACAAAATGTGGATGTGATCATGTCCTGCCCATCACGGAGTCTTTAACAGCTCTCCAAGGGCTCAGAGAAATGCTTCAAACTCTCTCGGCGGGCTCCTGCCCAGCTCTCTCTGTACCTCCTGTCCACCCCCCCCGCCACCACCGCCACTTCCACACGGTGCTTTTTTAATCCTCAGCACCTTGCATTCTCTGCCGAGAGTCCTCCCTTTCTTTGCTCGTCCCTCCCTGGCCCTCTTGTCCCCTTACCCCAGTGCTTTGCCCACTTGGTGGACATGTTCTTGTCCTCTGAAACTAGTTTTTATATCACCTCCCCCATCAAATCTTTCTCCACCCCTCATGTAAGTTAACCCTGTCATGTTTTATGGCCCCAGCGTGTCACGTGTGTAATTCTGACTGAGCCCACCGCATTGCAGAGCGCCCTTGAAGTAGCACCTTGCACAGGGGGTCTTAGTGTCTGGGTGCCATGAATCCCTTTGGCAGTCTGGTGAAGCCTTGAACCCCATCTCCAAATAATGTTTTAAATGCATAAACTAAAATGCATGGGATTATAAAGGAAACAAATTATATCAAAATATAATTATTAAAATATTTTCCAAAAAGTATGGTATAGCAATATATATGCTTCTTTATTAATACATTAAACAAACTACTGTGTTTTCAAGTATGTAGTGATGAATATATACAGTAATATTAATAAATAATCATAATGTGATATAAGAATATATCCTTGTATTACTGCTAATGTGTTTTATTGCCTACATTTATAATTGAAGGAAACAATGTTCAGGTAGAGGTTAGTAAAAATAAATGTGCCATGTTTCCTTCTCAGTCCATGACACAAAGAAAGACTTGTATCCATAGACCCCGTGTGGTTCAGTGGACCCCAGGTTAGGAAGCACACTAGCAGCGTGTACCTGGCTAAGAAAAGGTGTCCAAATGTATTTGCTGAATGAGCTGCCTCTCTTTGTATGTGCTGAATGAATGAGCTTCTGGCCTGGATTTCAGATTGCTCTTTCTCTAAATTTCCATGATTTTATGCTTAAACTGTTCCCCAGGTTTCTCCAGCTTGTGGGTGTAAAAGCATTACATTAATTGTAATGTCACCTTTTACCGGCAAATTTTCATGCCCCTGTGCAACCCAGTATATTGCAGACTCCATCTCAAGTTTTCCTCAGTCATTTCTGAGTCCCCACATTTGTTTCACTTAAACTCAGAAATAGCCTGAACCTGTCTTCCTCCCTGGCCCCTCTTGTTGATAAACACAGCTGGAGAAGCCACTGAGGACCGTGACATTTAGCGTCTGCCGGAGCTGATATTCATGGTGAGGGTGATGCTTCCCAGCACTCCCTAACTTGGCAGCCCTCAGGGGCTGTGGCGAGGCCTCAGTCTCTTTCGTGAACATTCTTACTGAGATGGAGAGGAGGCAGTGTCCCCATCTTTGGGGCATGTTTTGGCATCTGACCATCAAGTGAGTGTTGCTTGGTGCCCTCATCTCAGTGTCTCTAGAAATCAGCGTCTTCATTTCAGTGCTGTGCCAGAAATTTCTACCTCCCCCACCGGACTCCTCCACAGCCCACCCTGCTTTGTGTCCCAAGACCCCAGTGTGTGTGGACTGAAAAATTAGCTCCCATACCCTCCAGCTGGTACTCCTTGCTCAGTGGGCTACGGAAGGGCAGGAGAGAGGAGAAACGGGAGCATTCCTTTCCCGGCTCGCTCTCCATCAGTCTGTGGTTTGAACAGTCCTCCACTAACGGCTCCTGTCAGGCAGCCCCCTCCCAGCACTTGGGCTCCTCTTCCCGGCCTCTTCAGTCCTGCAAACGGCAGTGGCTCGCTGCCCTCCTTAGACCTAAGGAACTTGCCATCCCTTTTTGGTCTCTTATAATCTGCCCACGCTTTTGTAAGTAGCCCCTTCCCTAAACTCTCCTCAAATACCCCCCATGTGAGTGTGCCTTCGCTTTCTCCTCCAGGGATAGAAGCGTGTATCCATGCATCAGACACACCCAGATACGTCTGAGTCCACGGCAGATCTGCTACTCACCCCTGGTCCTCCTGCAAAGAGATTTTGACCACCCTCCTTTCTGTCTACTTTGACATTGTATTTATTTAGTCATTCATTCGATAAATGATCCACATTTTTTTGTACTTTAAGCTGCCTGTGCTCTTCTTAACTGTCAGGGAGCACACAGATTACAGAATTTGGAGAAAGGTAGACATTTTTGTCAATTACCGAGAGAGGAATCTTGGGCAAGTTACTGTCCAACCTCAGTTTCCTCAATGGCTCAGGATGCTGTTGTGGAAATTAAATGAGCCAAGGTGTGAAAACATGCCAAGAGTCACATGGCACTGTGCAGAGGTCATAGGTCAGACTTCTGAGGAAATCCACTCTCGAAAGATACCTGTGTAGAGTCATTGCAGAGTGTTCTCAGTATTAACACATGTCGGGGAGGGGGCACAGGACTGCACAGAGAGATAAGATGCGGCAAAAGCCTTAGCCAGCCCTGAGGGCAGCTCTGAAGCTGAAACAGTCAGTCCTTCTGCATTGTCCCACTTGGAGGTGCTGTCCATCTTACGCTGACATCCACCAGTCATGGATATGGGCTCCCCTGAGGAAGGGGACATAACCTTGGGTGTGAGGTTGCTCTCCATCTGCAGGCAAAAAGACCAGAGAGGTACGAAGCTGAAGGAAGTTAGCTGCCAACACTTCCGGCGGCTGGGGGATGAATGCCTGGGTCCTGGAAGGGGCGTCTAGGCAGGACGCCACACTATCCACTGCCGTGAGCATTAACTAGCCTCCGGCTACCCCCATCGGCTCCTTTAATTTGCATCTCTTAAGGAGTGTGAGGGCAGGATACCTCTGGAGAGCACCAATATCAACTGGGATAACCAGATAAAATGGCTTTTGGGGTAGTGATTTCTCAAAATTGATTTGCAAGGCTAGAGGTAAAAGCCATTGGCACTTGAAGAGAGGTTCTCAAACCATCCTTCTTAGGGTAGGGTGGGGAGAGATCAGAGGAGAGATGTTCTTCTCATTGATGAAGAGTTCCAAGCTCCAGCTCCATGCTTGATTTTATGTATGGTTTTTCTAAAGCTTTGTCTTCCAAAGAGCACCCTCCAAGTGCACATATGTTACCCAGGATGGGAGGAAAGGCCTTCATTTTTCTTCAGGCTGTGGCTACTGAGGAGGTCGCTAACAGGCCTGGACAATTTGGCTGTGTCAGCAGCAGGCTCTCTGCCCCTGCTTGTTCCTCAGGACCCCATGGTGCAATCAAGGCAGCAGGCTGGTGGGGCTGGAGGGACAGGGATGGCATATGCAGGAAGCTTGAATCGAAGAGCTCACAGTATTAATTGCTCACAGGGTCCTGTGTCTCAAATCTCCACTGTCATGAAGTTCACAGAGACTCAAGGCCCTCCCCGGAACCTTACGCATAAGCAATAGCCGTTCTCAAAGGCTCCAAGGCAGGACTGAGCCCACAAGGAGTATTTCACAGTTTCTGGCAGCCTGGATCCCTGTGGATAAGCCTTCCACTCAGAATGGAAGCAGACCCATGGGAAGCAGCACCTGCCCAGGGAAGGGAAATGCTTGAGGAAGTTCCAAGCAGAGGACACAGGTTTACAGTTGGTTTATTATATGCGTATGCTCTGTTCTCCTTCTGAACAAACAGTGAAATTGGGACTGACAAGTCATCTCAAGGATTCGAGTGTTGGAGTGAAAGGGTGGGTAATTCACCTAAAACTAAACAAAATAAACATTGTAAATCCACATTATTTTGTCCTTAGGCTATTTGCTTTTGTTCTGCCCCATCCAGGAACACCCTCCTCCCTTTTTTTCCTTGCAAAGTTTGCTATCTTCTAAGATCTAGCTGAAAACTCTGTCACTAACTCTTTCCCAACTACCCACACCTACACCTGCCTCTCTCATCTAAAATCTTTCATTGTATTTGGGTCAAAGAATGTTCAGAGTCATCATTACCAACATAGCTGACATTTATTAAGTGCTAAGTATATGCCTGCACTGTGCTAAATACTTTACATGGATTAGCTCATTTATTCCTCAAAACAAGTCTATGAGGGAGGTCATTTTATTAACTACATATTACATATAAGAAAATTATTGGCCCTAGGACTTTTCCTTCTCTCTCTCCATACCCTTAACCATATGAGTTCTCCCCACTAGAGGTGGAGTGTGTTTTCCTTGACATTTGTCTTTACGCTCAGCCATGTTACTTGCTTCGGTCAATGGGATATTCACATCCGTAGTGAGCAAAGTCTTGAAATGGATTTGCACAGGGAGCTTTTTTTCTCATGCTGCCACCGTTGCCATGAAAATATTATGCTCCAGCCAGACTACTAATCCAAGTGGTATAACAGACATGGAAAGCAGACCAGAGTCCAACTGTCAACATGTAACCCATGTCAGCTAGATCTTCAACTCGAAGCACAGCTGCCAGGCCTAGATCTGCTGAGTCCTGTGTAGTCACGTGAGCAAAACTAAATGATTGTTATTTTAAGTCACTGAGTATTGGGTGGGTTTGTTACTCAGTGATAACTAACTGATACAGGCACTAAGAGGTTAAGTTACTTGCCCGAGTTCTCACAGGTAGTGGGGGAAGAAGATTCCAGCACAGATTGGTTTCAATTCAGCTCTCATCTTTTTATCAACTCTGGTTTCCATAATTACACCACCACTTTCCCCTCCTCCTCCTCCTCCTTCTTTCTCCACATCAAATTACATTTACTGAATGTTTACTATGTGCCAGACACCCCAAGGAGTACCATCTGTGTATTATCTTATTGAACACATCAATAACCCTCTGATGTAAGTACTATTACTGACCACAATATACAGGAGGTTCAGTGAAGTAAGTTGCTTGCCCAAGATCACACAGCTAATAGTAGACAGAGCCTGCATTCATTTCAGATCTGTGGCACCTCAGAGTGTTCCAAACTGCCATGCTTTGCCATACACTGCTACCTTTTGAGAGAAATCAAAACCATCATTAGAGAAAAATGTTAATGATAAGATATTCCAAGACCTTCTTCTTGCCCAAAATTTTCTAAGAAGCTACCTCAGACCCTAAAATGATTGCTTTAATTTTTTTTTCTTGCTTTGGAATAGCTTTATAAATATTAAACTTAGTTTTTAGGTATCTTGGAAATTTGTTTTAAACTATTATTTCAGAAATGAGACATCTGGAGCTTTGAGAAATAAATTTACCAATTCATCACATGCAGCAAACGAGTAGGATATCAAAGGCCATGATCCTGAATGCTCAACTTGAGGCTTCCGCTTGGGAGGGAGATGAACAGCAGCTCAGCTGTACTGATAGACACGGAAATTTGGTGTCCAACTTCTCCTTACACACACATTTAGCCAAAATTCCTTTTTCTACCCTTACTTTCACTCTCACATCTAGAAGTATCTGAAGGCAGGGCTGATTTCATGGGTGTACAACCTGTACAGAGACACAGGGCCCCACACTTAGAAGGTCCCCATGTGTAGTTTAATGCTTTATTGTTACCATCTTTAAATCCTTAATAATTTTTTTTAACAAAAGGCTCTGCTCTTTCATTTTTCACTGAACCTGCAAACTCCATAGCCTGTCTTGTGCAGGTATCTAGTGCCTCCAGTAGTCCACAAGCCCAAGAAGCAGAATATTAAGAGGAGAATTGAAGCACAGTCATGACTCAAACAGATCCAGTGGTACCTCCATGCAAATCCAGCCCCACTAACTCTGGGTTGAGGTTGAGGCTAAAGGTGGAAGAATTAGTGGAAAGTCTAAGAAGCAATAAGCTTCCCTGAATAACTCATTTTCCCCTCTCGGACTATGTCATGCCCTTAAACAATAGAAAGGGTGAAATATAAATTGATTGCAGTTGGGTTTCATCATATTGCTTCTTAATTTGGCTATTCCTTCTCTCATGCTTACATCATGCTTCCCACAAATCTATCTTGCAATGAAGTTATTCCAAATTCTCACCATCCTAGAAGCATCTTATCTACATAATACGTCATCTTGAATGAATAACACTGTTATGATCCATGAAACAGCTTATCTACGTAAGAAGTCATTTTGCATGAATAACACAGAATAATCGTGAAGTTATTTTAATATGAACAAATCATGAGTTAGCTCCTGTCTCTACTTTGTCTCCACCTTTATAAACACCAGAGTTAACATAAGGCCTTATAATAAAAAATATCAGGGCATAGTAAGATTCATACAAAATGTCAATCTTAATATCACAGGGGTATGAGCAATCTAATTTTCCCTCTGCCCCAACCTTGTTCTTATGTGTGAAACAGTAAGAAATGGAGAGATTAAGTCAATAGAAACACAAATGTTGATCGTGAAAAAAAAAAAGGTGACTTTTTACCCCACGAGATAGGACAGACTAAAACCTCTATAAAGGTGAACTAATAGGAAACCATAAATGAATTTGTGTTGCCACACAGAGTCACCTGAAAAAGTTTTATTAAAAATACCTCCAAAATATATTGCCTTTTATATTATACCAAGTGGAGCTAGAATGAGGGAGGGAATTTAGGAACTGTTGAACACAATTTTATTAGAAGGGTTATTCCCTTGATTATAATAAGCAGAGAAATAGAACTTATTGGTTTGGTTATTTGAAACACGCACATGCACATTCTCACACAAATCCAGATTTGAGCAGGGTAAAAGTTCTTTCCTTCAGCTGGGAGTGAGCTTGAAAATGTTTTATTACTATTACAGGAAATCCAATTTAAGTATCATCTTTTATGAAATGCTCTCATTGTTAAGAAGCACTCTTCATTTCATTTTCTGCTATTATGATGGTAAATACTGATTAAACATGGGGGATTGTGTAGCCCTCAAATGATTTAAAATCAGAGGTAGATAAGACATTTTAGAATGTCAAGGTATTTTGCCAAACACAACATGGGAAGAGGGAGAAGAAGAAAGGCATGCTCTTTTATGTTTCATTCCGTAAGAAGAACATTTAAAACGTATCGATTTAACATGGCTCAGAAATTAAAGTTATGATATCAATAACATATACCTAACCACATGTTAGAATGAAGAAAGATTGTATCTTGGAATACAGGAGTCTTCCTTGTGCAAATCGCATTAGAACCAATAGGGAGTTATTCATGCATCCAAATCCCTCTCGTCCTTCCCCTCCCCACCCCCAGACACAGACACCCTTGTTCTGAATGATCCGTATATTTATCTATTTCACATAAATCAAGAATTTAATAAAAAAATCTACCAACACGGCCATTTGAGACATGAATCATGAGTGCTGTATGTATAAATCATATAGACCTTAAAAGCATTTATGATACAGCCCCTTTCATGCAAACCGCCCAAATGTTTTAGAGACTTAAATCATAGAGAATAAGGAAAATATAGTAAATAAAATGGAAAACCAATGGTTAACCAAGCTAATGAACAAAATGCCTAGATGTCTCTCATCTCTGAATGGATTCCTTAGAAATTTTAACTAGAACAGGATTTTCAAGGGGCCATTACATTCAGTAAAGCAATTGAATATGTTCATAGTCAAAGATTTCTTTGAGAAATGCTTCTGGAAAAAAAATTTAAAACTTCTATTAAGAAAATAAAGGACAATGGATTCAGAAGAACATGTCAAAAATAAAAAGAGAGAGTTAGTGAAAAGGGCAAAAATAGTTACTTGAGGTTACCAATGTGTTACACAGAAAACGTATTGTTTACAATCCAATTCCAAATCTTCCTTTTAAAAAACATGTTGTTTTCTCTGAGTAATTATTTTTAATTCACTCCCTTTGCCCAGAAGAAGGCCAATTGCACTATAAAACCAAGTTTTCAATTATTTACCATAAGAAATAGTAAACTCCTAAATTTTGTAAACTCCTAAATTGCTGGTGATCTGCATATCTTGTTAAATTATCAGAAAGAAGACCTTTTATCTCACTGGATAAGGGTACAAGTGCTTCCCATCTTTTTTTGTCAACAACATATGTGCATATGTTTATTTTTTTGTTATTTCCTCTCTATCTGATTCCCTTATTTCCTGAAGCATTTAGCTATTTCTGAGCTGATTTTGTTTCTATGTTCATCTATTAATTTTGTGTCTTCCTCACTAGACTGAGCTTCCTGAGTACAGGGACTTTGACTATCTTTTGTTATTATAAATGCACCTAATTCCATCTAGCACCATAGGTGCTATAGGTAAAACAGATAGATAGATAGAATAACTAATTGAGTAGAATGAATCAATAGTTGGGCAGCAGCTATAACTGGTCAAGGACCATCTTTTTGGATGCATCTAGTTTTGCAAGCAGAAAATGAGGTTCTTAATCTGTACTGTGCACAGCCCTCAGCCAACAGCCTCTTCAAGTGTTGGCTTAGCTGCAGCCCTACCCAGGGCAGCCAGGTCCAGTGACTGATATGTGGAAGTACAAAGGCCAGGCATCGTAACCAACTTGGGACGGCTTCGAAGGGTCATTTAACTCCAGAGGCCCCTGTGAGCTTGACCAAAGCTACTGACGGGCCTGTAGCATAGCTGGACTCTTTCTCTGCAATAAGCATTCTGCACACTGAACCAAAGAGTCCAATTTGTAAAAACACAGAAAAGCTGAAAAGCAGAAACTCAGGGACAAAAATGACTCAGGTTCCTTCTTTTGGCCATGAAGTCAAGCACCTTCACCTTCTGACACTCATGACTACCAGTCAGTTACAAGGACAAAGGAAGCATTGGAACGGGTATGACACAGCTGTAGATTTCAGAAGGGAGATGGTGGGTCTGGGTTATGAGTAGACAGGGCTCTTAGGCCCAAGGCTGCAAGGTCTAAGGTCAGAGACTGTGGCCCTTGGAGTCAATAACCAACCTGCCTCATCCTGCCTAGTTTACAGAACTTGCTGGAAGACCTCTGCTTGTAAACAAGCACCTATACCTGGCCTCATCAGAGAAACAGGGGCCTCTTACGAGTGTCTCTTCAAATGCTGCACCTGCCCTAGTATGTCCTCAGGCTCTCCTTCTAGTTCCCGGGGCCTCAGTTTACCCACCTGCACATATTTTCTACATTACTTCAAAGAGGTGCTGGGAGATTTAATTAATGTTTGTCAAGCATGTCTTTTATAAAAGGAATCATGTGCAGTGAGTTCAAAGTCATCTTGGCCCTGCTGTTTCTTTCATGAGTGCTTAGAAGATTTTTCAGCCTTGATAAGAACTCGAAAAAAAAATTACTTGCTCAAGTGCTTGGATTTGGGTATTCACATTATGATACTCTCCGTATTTTCTTCGGATACCACAGGAAAATGAATAAAAATCAGTCAAACAATTGCTTCCATGAATGGCACCACTATTCTCTAGGTGGTCAAGGTATAAAAACCTGAGAATCATTCTACGGTTCCCCTATTTTGTCACTGCTCCCCCTGCCACATGCAAGCACACCCATGCATCACCAAAGTTTAGCAATGATTTCTACTACTTCAATATTTTCCTCTGTCCCCTCTCTTTAGTTCCCCTGAAGTCACCAGTCTGGGTCAGGCAAATCCCGCACAATGATGAGAGCATTTCTTCAAACATACATATCTGTTTATGTCCATCCCATGCTCAAGTCCCTTATGGGATTCCTGGTGCTTCAGTCTAAAATCCAAAATTTTAGGAAGACCTTCAAGATATGTCATAATATGGTCCCTACATTTCCAATGTCATCTCCCATCACCCCTGCCAACACACACAGCTCTGATTTGAGTTCTCCAAGGTTTTAACATTATCACCTCTACAGCTGTAGACACAATGCTTTAGTCCTCCTTCATCATCTAAACCTTGATTTTCCCTTTCTTCATCAGTACTTATCATACCCCTGACCCAACATATACCCCAACTTTCCTAACCTATGCATACTTTTACCATGCCTGGATTGTAGAACAACCATTTTCTTATTCAACTTATGTACTAGTCTATAAATTCCATAAACCAGGGATGATATTTTTCAACTCTGTATCCCTAGTGTTCCTAGCAATCTAGAGATGTTCAATACCTATTTATTGAATAATAAAAATGATGAAGCAGGGAGAGGGAGATGAGTTCAGGCATTTCTAAAGCCATGGATTTCAGAAGCATCCTTGTTTCTAACCATAAATGAACAAGTAAACCGAGAAAGGGGACTCTTGGTTTGTTTGTGGACGGACAATTCCAGAAGAGTTGAAATAGAACGGGATGGGAAATCTTCTCATTATTTTAATTTAAAACTCTCTAAGAAAAATTGTTGCAAAATATCATCAAGTTTCACTGGCAACATACAAGGGTGGCAGGCAGGGGGATCGGCTAGTTCATCAAGAAGGGAATAGTGGCTGATTAATTCATTCGCAACTAAATTCAATGTGGGGCCAATCAGTGTGGGCCCCCATGCAGAGTGGGGCCCTCATTTATTGTAGAAATGAGGAGGAACAGAATCTAGATTACAGCTGTGCTCGAGGCCTCAGGTTTCCAAACCTGGCTGACCATTGTAATCTCGGGAAGCGGTTGAAAACTACAAATCCCCAGGATCCATTTGTGACCTAATGGATGAGAATCACCAGGGGGACAGCCCAGGAAATTGTATTACAAGAAAGGGCTTCCAGTTGATTCTGAAGATGAATCAGATTTAGGAAACATTGACCTATGCTTCATTCATTCATTTATTCATTCAAAAATTGACTTATTCACTGGTTCTTCACCCACATATGCATGTACCCAATGAAGATTGAGAATAAAAAAGAAGGGAAAGAAAGAGGATAGAAAGAAAGAACAGCCCCTCATCCTCTTTCCTGATACACTCTTTTGTCTAGGTCTGTTCTTCAAGCTGCTCCTCATTTTCATTGTTTTTTTCTTTTAACCCTTTTTCTATTTCTTAAGGCTGAGATGCTTCAAAACCACAAACCCTCTTTTCTTTTTCCAGGATTTCCTTCCCTAAACAGTGGCCTGAAAGTCAGTGCACGTTTTCCCAGTGTCAGAACCTTCCACAGAAAAATATTCACAAATCTATGAGCAATTATACTTACCTCTATTTTCCTTTCTTTCTTTCCTTGCCCCAGGTTGGCATTGAGGTTCTGCAGCCAGAGTGGTCTGAGGGAGGAGGGGGGTTATTACTCCTGGAAGAGGAAGCCTCAAATTACAGTGAATAAATGAACACTTCACAGGCTGGTCCTGAGAGGGTGTCAACACTTGCTTTAATCATTTAGATAGAAAATGAAATGGATGAGTCATAAAACTCATGGGAGGTTCAACCTAAAGGGAGGAAAGCTGGAGTAAGGAGGAAGAGGACTTTTCAAATAATTAAGGGAACCTAATAGAGCAATGTCTAGTAAACAAGACTTGTACTGGGTAAGGTTTCCACTTCTTACCCTTCATGAAGATTTCCCACTTCCCGCCAAGAAGCTGGGACTCCACCTCTACAGAATTCCAACACATGTTGATTATGTAGTTGAGCACCTAAACTCTCATTCTCTAGTTAAAAACCTGTCAAAGAGAGTGGAGGGTAGCACCAGGAGCAGGAGTTATGAGATCATGGACTGTACCATAGGAGACATCCTGGCGAACAACCACCGCACCTCCCACTTTGCTGCTGAGTTTCTGGCTTCCTTTTAAATGAGAGATGTACAACACAGTAGTTATTTTCTTTAATTTTTATTTTATAGTTGATTAACAATGTTGTATTAGTTTCAGGTGGACAGCATAGTAGTTATTTTTGAACGGGTAGTAGTAATTATCTTTCTACTTGAATGAAAATAATTTAACCTAATCTTAAAATTTTCTAAGGGAGAAAGTTTAGTGTTTAATCAATATAATCCACTCAGTTTCCAGAGGGATAAGAGGTCCAGAGAAGGTAAAAACCTGCTCAGATTCACATGGTCAGTTGGAAGTGGTCCCCATACAAAATTTAAATATCAAAATGCCTAATTCAGTGGGAGATGGTGCTTGTCAACTGCTATATGAGCCATCCATGTGAGAAAACATAAGTAGCTAAAACTCGTGTCTGGTTGGGTTTGGAGATTTCACTTAAACCTCTTGGTGTCAAAAGTTAGCTTGGCAACATGCAGCTTCTAAACGCTAAGTATCTAAGTCACTGAGTGGGGCTATAAAGCTCATATAAAAGGGCTCTCAAGATTCTATGGGCATTCCAGAAACCAGACAAAGACACCACAAAAAAAGGAAAATTACAGGCCAATATCTCTGATGAACATAGATGCAAAAATCCTTAAAAAATTACCAAACAAAATTTGACAATACATTGAAAGGATCATACACCCTTTCCAAGTGGGATTTATTCCAGGTATGCAAAGATGGTTCAGCAACTGCAATTCAATCAGTGTGATACACCACATTAACAAAATGAAGAATAAAAATCATATTATCATCCAATAGATGCAGAAAAAGTACTTGACAAAATTCAACATCCTTTTATAATAAAAACTCTCAACAAAGTGGGTATAGATGGAATATATGACAAGCCCACAGCTAACATCATACTCAGTGGCAAAAAGCTGAAAGCTTTTCCCTTAAGATTAGGAACAAAACAAGGATGCACACTCTTGCCACTTTTATTCAACACAGTATTGAAAGTCCTAGACAGAGCAATTAAGCAGGAAAAACAAATAAAAGGCATCCAGATTGGAATGGAAGAAGTTAAACTGTCACTATTTGCAGATGGCATGACTATATATATAGAAAATCCTAAATACTCCACCAAAAAACTGTTAGAACCAATAAACAAATTCAGTGAAGTTGCAGAATACAAAATCAATACACAAAAATCTTTTGTGTTTTTACACACTAACAATGTAGACAAATTAAGAAAACAATCCCATTTACAATTGCACCAAAAAGAATAAAATACCTAGGAATAAATTTAACCAAGGAGTCGAAAGACCTGTACACTTAAAAACTATAAGACATTGATGAAAGAAATTGAAGAAAACAGAAATAAATAGAAAGATATTCCATTCTCATGGATTGGAAGAATTATTATTGTTAAAATGTCCATATTACCCCAAATAATACAGATTCAATACAATCCTTATCAAAATTCCAAAGGCATTGTTCATAGAAATAAAACAAACAATCCTAAAACTTGTGCAGAACCACAAAACATTCCAAATAGCCAAAGCAATCTTGAGGAAAAAGATGCTGGGAGCATCATGCTCCCTGATTTCAAGTTATATTACACAGCTACAGTAATCAAAACAGTATTGTATTGTCATGAAAACAAATACATAGATCAATGGAACAGAATAGAGAGTCCAGAAATAAACTCATGCATATGTGGTCAATTAATTTACAACAAAGGATGCAAAAATATGCAATGGGGAAAGGACAGTCTTTTCAATAAATGGTGTTAGGAAAACTCAACAGCCACATGCAAAATAATGAAACTGGACCACTATCTTACACCATACACAAAAATTAACTCAAAATGGATTAAAGACTTGAATGTAAGACCAGAAACCATAAAACTCCTAGAAGAAAACATAGGTCCTCAACATCACTCTTGGTGATATATTTTTGGATCTGATTCCAAAGGCAAAAGCAAAAATAAACAAACAGGACTATATCGAATTTAAAAATACCACACAGTGAAGAAAATCATCAGTGAGATACAAAGACAACCTACTGAATGGGAGAAGATATTTACAAGTTATATATCCAATAAGGGGTTAATATAAAATATATAAAGAACTCATGCAATTTAATAATGAAAACAATCAATTAAAAAATAGGTAGAGGATCTGAATAGACATTTTTTTTCCAAAGAAAACATACAGTTGGCCAACAAGCATATGAAAATATGCTCAACATCACTAACCACCCCTGTCAGACTGGCTATTATAAAAAGGACAAAAAATAACAAGTGTTGGAGAGGATGTGGAGAAAAGGGAACCCTTGTGCACTGTTGGTGGGGATGTAAATGGGTGCAGCCACTATGGGAAACAGTATAGAGGTTCTTCAAAAAATTAAAACTAGAACTACCATATGATCCAAGAATTCCAATTCTGGGAATTTATCTGATGAAAAACAAACAAAATAGTTTTTTAAAATGCATCCCTAAGTTCATTGTAAAATTATGATATAGAAGCAACCTAAGTGTTCATCAATTGATGAATGGATAAAGATGTGATGTTTTATATATATATATGATGGAATACTACTCAGTCATAAAAAATAATAAAATCTTGTCATTTGCAATAACATGGATGGTCCTTGAGGGTATTATTCTAAGTGAAATAAATCAGAGAAAGACAAATACCTTATGATTTCATCTATATGTGGAATTTAAAAAACAAAACAAAGGAACAAACAAAACAAAACAAAATGAAACTCATAGATACAGAGAACAGACTGGTGGTTGCCAGAGTGGAGGTGGGTTTGGGAGCTGGGCAAAATGGGTAAAGGGGATAAAGAAGTGCAAACTTTCAGTTATAAAATAGGTCATGGGGATTTAATGTACAGGATGGTGACTGTAGTCAATAATATTGCACTTATTGTAAATTTGAAAGTTGCTAAGAAAATAAATTTAAAAATTTCTCATCACAAGAAAAAAAAATTTGACAGTTGGTAACTAGACTTATTGTTGTGATCATTTTGCAATGCATGCAAATGTCATATCATGTTGTAACACCTGAAGTTAATAAAATGTTATGTCAATTATACTTCAATAATTAAAAAAAAAGATACCATGGGCCGCAAGTAGCTCACACAAAACAATGTTCTGCAAGAAAAGGAATCAGAACTATAGGGATTCAGTTTACTATGTATAGTATTACCTCCCTGTTCCCTATCAAACCTTGTCCTGAAAGATCATTGAAGGAGAAAAAGATTGAAAGACTTTCTGGGCATTGCAGGCTCGGGTTTTCTTTGAGCCCCAGATGTTTATGAAAAAAATTAGGAATGTTAGAGATAATATGAAAACATGTTCATGATGACTTCACTTTATACAAAAACACACATTTCTAAACTTAACCATGTGATTCCCAAAGTACATATTTGTTATCATTAACCCGAGTTGGCTAAGCCCAATGGAGTTGGCAACCAAATGATGAATCTACACTGATGTTCTGAGCATCCAGTTGTTCAGTCTTCAGCTTTGTAACTTAACAGATATAGGTGTGAGCCTTAGAAGTGAATGAATCTAGGACAGAACTAGATCTTTTTAGTGCCTGTGATGTGAGAGCTCTGCAATAGAGGCGTTTCCAAGAAATAAGATACAATTTTGAAATCATCCCTTGAAGTAGCCTGGCTTGGTGGGCATGCTATGGACTTTGGAATTATTCTGTCTTGTTTTGCTCTGAGAACGTCCACCCATGGCTCAGTGACCTGATTTAACTTCCTATGCCTCAGTTTCCTGATCTGTAAAGCGTGGATGATAATAAAACCTACTTCTTGGGTTATAATAAGGATTAAATGTGTTAGTACAAGTGAAAATGCTCAGGATAATTGTCTGACACAAAGTAAGGACTTAATACTTATAAGTAAGATCTTAATAGTTTTTTTACAGTTAAGGAAATTGAAGCTTAGAGTTGATAAATTGCTCAAGACTTTAGTTAAAGTGGCAAATCCATTTGTAGGGCTGGGTATTGTTGCGGGGGTGTGGTCTCTCTTTTTCAATTCACAGATTCATTTCCATTTAGATCTGCAAGAAATGATATAGCTAGTCACATTATAGAAAATATGAAAATACATAAAATGTTATTCTATTGTAACTTTAGCTAAAATTTGCATTGTTTCCTTTTCCCCCTTTCCCCATACATTGTTTTACAAAGCTGTAAACTCAGTATGCAAAGAATCCTGTGTTTGACATTTTATTTAGCACTATATCATGATGATTTTTGCATTATATCCATAACCATCATTTTTCAAGGCCCCAGAAATTCTTCTATCTGCTGACTACACCACGATGGGCATAACCATTTTAGAGGTTAGAATACTACTACCCCATCCTACTCCCAGCACACCCAATTTACAGACAAGTTCATCAACAAGAAAAGTGAGATTTGCCTAGAATAACACTTGAATTATTGCCAGAAGCAAAATTGAAACCTTGATTCCTCTGCTAGTTCTCTTAGCTCTGAGACAGGCTGGGACCTGGGACCCGGGACCCTTAGCTGCAGTGCTTGCACCTGGACAAATGTCTCCTCCAGCAACAAAATACAAAGAAGCTATAAAGGACTAAAAATACTTCATGCATGTGCAGTTGGGGCAAATTATGGACAGCAAGATACAGAACGACCAAAAAAACCACTGCCACTTCTGAAGAGTCTGGAGAAAAAGCAAGGTACTGCGCATGCACCCCTGCTCACAACACCACCAAAGGGATAGGCAAACAACCTAAGCCACCCTTCTGGCCCGACCCCTGGACACACCCCTATCCTCACCCCATGTAAGGAACCAGCTCCCCCCACTTCAGGGAGTAGGACAAGCAAGGGAATCTGCTGTTTGTTCTCGCTCCCCCCTGCTGAAGCAGGGGTCCCAATAAAGCCTTGCCTGAATTTCTTGTCTGGTCTCTGATCAATTTCCATTGATTAAGGAGACCAAGAACCCTGGTTGGTAACAGTTCCACTCTTAAAAAGTGCAGTAGGAACATGCTGCCCCACCTCGCCAGGTTGATCTAAATGTCTCATGAGATGATGCATGCACTAAAACTGGAAAAATGTCATTGCTATCTTATTTATTTATTTTTTTTTGGTGGTGGTGGTTTTCCTATGCTGGTGTTCTCAAGAGGCAAATAAAGTTTTAACCAGTGGCTAGTGCTGATGTGCTATGTAGCAGACAATGTGGAAAGTGCCATTGCTCATTCAGAGTCCAGAATATCCCCTCATCAGCTATTTAAAAGAACATTAGCTGAAGCTCTGAGAAACTATGGGAACCATCAAAAACAAACAAACAAACAAAAAAAAACCCAATAGTTGTTCTTCTTGGTGGATGTCAGTTCAAATGCCTGTAGTTGTCTTGGGCCTGCAAATGAACAACTTTCTAGCAGAGTTTAGAAGCGGCCTTCCAAAGCCATCAGGGAGGGGAGGGGAAGATGCCCAACTCAAGGCAGTTGGATCTTGCTAACAAACAGTTCTGCATCTCTGTCAACCACTTAGCTCCATGCCTATGCCCTGTCCCCCATTTTCTCACAAAATCTCCCCTTCTGATTGGCACTCTAGCCATGTTGTGCCTCGCTAAGCTGGCCCTGGCTGCTGACTTCCCTGTGGGGATCGTGAAGAGCTTGTATCCCTCCTCTGCCCCGTCATGGAGTAGCACCTTCAACCACACAGCCTGGTCTGGCACGAGCACCCACTTCCAGTCTAGACGGCAGCCTAAGAGGGGCTAATGCTAGGTTTCACCAGACTGAGCCTCGCATTTGTCATGGCTCTGTCTACGGGGAGTCCTTTGATCTTGATCCTAGCAAACCACAGTCATCGACGAAGGTGGAATGGATTCCTGCTTCTGAAAATCTTGGATGGAAATTCCCTTGACTACCCATTCCTTCTAGCCTCTTTCTGCTCCTTCAGATTTACCTCCAACATTCAACCCTAAACCCAGCTGTAAATCTAGCATTAGAGAAGCTATCAAGCCAGCATGAATCACTTGCTGCCCTGCTGTGGATCCCCCGGGCCACAGCTGACCCGTCTGGGAAAGTACGTGATCATCTTTACTTAGCCAGGCATCCTAATCATAGATTCCATGCTCAGCATTCTTCATTTAATTTTCTCTGAGAACTGGCTAGGCTGTGATCTGATCCTCAGAGAGGGGCAATCATTTCTAAAGGGCAGATTGTTAGAAAAGTTTGCAATTAAAAACAACAACAAATCTATGCAGGCTCTTTGTGGTTCTGGTGAAGGAATGTGCCCGGCATGCAAGCCACTGTCATCTCCAGGCCCGTCTCTAAAAACAAGACCTATTCCCTGGACTCTTTGCAACACTGTGTGCTTTTTGTTTCCTGTGTGAAGAAACAAACGAACTTGAGATAGGTTTCCCTGGGTCCTAGGCTTCAGGTTAGAGCTGCTGGCTCCCCCATGTAAGTATGGCCAAATTCAGGGAAATCATAGCATTTTGGAGGTGATGTCTAGCCCTCTCATTTTACAAATGAGGGCACTGAAACTCAGCAAAGGAAAAATCGTGCTGGAGGCCCAAATGAGTTAGCAACAGAGTCGATGTTGAACTTAGTTCTTTTGACTCCCAAGCCAGTGCCTATGTCTCCAGCCAAAGGGCCAATCCAGCAGGCAGCAGTGCCGGAGGCAGGGAGACCAGATTGCTGATAAACCTTTTCATCCGGGTCCTGTGAAACGCTCATTTCAACTCATTCCCAGAGCTTTGGGGTCCATTTTCCAGCGCCTTCTCACTGGGGTCAGCCTGGACCCAGCACACCCAGAAATGAAAGAATCGACATAGTAACGTTTTAACTCAGGACTGAGGAGAGAAGAGGGCCAGCGCTTCTGCGTGCAGATTTCAAGTTTCTCAAGACCCAGATGACAGATAAATACACACATTCCAATCCCTTTCCTCACCACACCTCACGCACACAGTCCACACCACGGGCCTGCCCTCTTTCCCAAAGCAAAAGAGTGGGCATGTGGTGATTAACAGCCTCACTTAAGAAGAAAATAAAGACATCATCACTTCTGCTTCTGGGCACTTTTTTTTTTTTTTTTTTTTTCTGCCAGAGAGAGAGAGAGAGAAATAAACTTGCTTAGGGATCAAAATATTTGCTGGAGAAGGAATTTAGGGGGATGCTGGCAGCTGGCTCTGTGGAGGGAAAACAGTAGTGTGAACCATCATTCTCTTAGCAGGAGTACTGGAAAGGGGGCGCAGGAAAGTGGGCAGTGCAGCATTTGACAGATGCCTGGCTCTCACTCCCATCTCCAAGGCAATTGTCAGCTCTGCTCTGCTTGGCTCTCTTGGACAACAGGTTGGGAGCCAGCTGCTTTCTGTACTTGGCTCTGAAACCTGCAGGTCTCGTCTGTACTCAGCCGAGGCATCCCCAGCAGGGAGCCGGTTGAGGTAGTAGCTAAAACCTTCATGCCTCAGAGTAAGAGCTTACTGAGGACGCAATTTCCTTCCTGGAAGTAGGAAGGCCTTTGGTCAGAAAAGAAGATGATCTTGTCTCTTAATGCTTTAAAAAAATGAGCTCCATGCCTGGCAAAGAGAAGGATCTTAATATTAGTGGTGCTGTGCACAACTTTCCCTTCTCTCTTGCTCCCATCATGCAGTTACAAGATCAACATGGGAAGGATTGTCCAACAGATTCCAGTGTCAATATTGCCCCCTGCCAGCCCACCAGTTTTGCCTTGGTCCCTATGCATGATTCTCTGTCATGACACTATGCTTGTTAGTTGTTTCTATTTTCTTGCCTATTCTTCCTTCTCAGTGTTTATACTCTTGAGTTACTGATTACGGTTGCCTTTCCCCAACTCCTCCACCGTAATCAGATTCCTCTGGAGGTCATTGTAACTGCAGGGCAGGCGGGAGGGCAGTGGATCCTAGTCTTTGACTTTTGCCCTCACACAGTGAACACCTTTGGTCAAGAGACCATCACCCACACAACATTGTAAAACAACTATATTATAAAAAAAAAAGATAAAGAACTTTATCTTTAAGGAAAAAAAAAAAGAGAGACCATGACCCAAATTGAAGTGTCAATCCCTGGAAGAAAACTGGCCCCTCTTCCTTTGGAGAAGCCAGCTCGGAGATGTCTAGTGCCGAAAGTACCTGCCAGTCAGAATGGCCATGTTACAAATTTCAACTGTATTCCATATGGGACAGCCACTTCAGAACTTCACCCACTGGAGGCCCTAGAATTTTACCTTTTAAAGAGTCATAGCATATAGACTCATAAAAGTACCACTAATTTTCTTGATTTCTTGCAAGCTCAGCAACTAGCAAGCTTTTTTTTAGCATCAGAAAAATCTTCTTTAAAAAAAAGTTACTCTCAAGAGATAAACCAGGGATCGCCCTGGTTGAGGAAGTCCATACATTTTGCCTTATGTCCCATGAAGCACAATTTGAGAAACTAATCTGTCCCAGTGTCTCCCTCTTTGGGGCACTTCTTCCTCTTATGCACCCCTCTTTAGATTGTTTTGTTTATTTTGCAAAACTTTAATTTATTATGACTTTTAGAAGAAAAAATACATGCAACAATTTTACTTCCTCTCCAAGCTTTTGAAAAAGCAACTATCTGCCTGTTACCCAGTGCAAAACGAACACTCCTTATCAGGTTCTTTATATTTGCATTCAAAGTCTTCTCTTTATTCACCAGTCCTT
Source organism: Delphinapterus leucas (assembly GCF_059928025.1). Taxonomy (NCBI): domain Eukaryota; kingdom Metazoa; phylum Chordata; class Mammalia; order Artiodactyla; family Monodontidae; genus Delphinapterus; species Delphinapterus leucas. Next base: position 53,547,424 of record NC_143143.1, read on the forward strand.
CCTGGGTGGCATGCTTTCTCTTCCTTATGTGACACTCTTGCCGTCCAGCTGGGTACCGCTTCTAAATCATCCCTTTTTAGCTCTCTCATCCCACAGAAATGGTTAATTTAGTACTTTGTGGTTGAAATCATCCACAGAGGGTCAGATAAGTGAAATGACTTGCCCAAGATGATACCACTCGTTAGCGGCAGAGTGAAGCCAGAACTCAAGCCTTGGGAAATCTGCTTGTCTGACTCCATCTTTCCTCTGCCTCTTCTACTGGCTTTCTAGACTTCACTCTGGTCCACATCTGTATCGGTTCAGTCATTTGGCTCCTCTTGATATCCTGAATTCCTCTATGAAATAAGTGGATTGCCCTAGGAGCTTCTAAGGTCACCTTCCAGGTCCCTCTTTCTATAAGGGATGGAAGGGGTTATGATCATTGACCCTGGCCAAACTGTTCAGGTTCAATTTCATTAGAGGTAAACCTCTTTTGACAATTCTCAAGTATCCAGGTAACTTTCTATTAAACTGTTTCCTCTTGCACATATTTCTGTCTCCGGGCCTGGCCAAAACCCAGGCATACAGAAGTGGCAAAGTTCTTGGAGGAAGGCCTTCCCAAGATCTTGGAAGTTTCAAGAAAGACTTGTGCGGTATTTCTGGCCCAGCCAGAATCAGGAAGTACTGGATCACTCCCAAGGAAACTCATTCTCGCACAATTTCCAACAACCCCCTTTCCCTTCCACCCAAAGCCTTCTGCACCACACATTCCCTCCCCTTCCTCAAACATGGGTTTTTGCAGAGTCAAAACTTTTGATAGTTCAGATAAGGTTCAAATAAGCTGCTGAACTCTCGAGGGCTGGAAGTGAACCTACCATTTTATTTTTCACTCATCCTCAGTAATGAGTATAGCAGGCTGTCGCTGTCAAGGTGGTTTGGGTCACACAGTGAAAATGGACGTAATTGAAAGCATTAATCAACGAACAATTACATATAATGGTACAGAATGACTAAGTGTGAGCCCTTACATGATTCTGAGCAAGTCTGTCTGTTGTAAGAACAGGAAGCAAGCAACTGTATCACAGGTTTTTGAGAAATAAACAGTGTTTTCTTTCTTTCAGATACTTTTGAAGGTGGGGACGAGGAGAATAAGATTAACACTTAGGAAGCCAATGAACTTCAAATTATCTTCCAACTGAAAAGTGCATTCTAGTCATTTTTCTAGGTGGGGCAAATAATAGTTTTAATATATTTCATCTGAATGATGCTTCTTAGGTTTTTCTTTAAAATGCTTCCTTTAGAAGACAGACTTCATTATCCTTTAGTTGCTTTCAATCATCACAACTTTGGGGTTGATTTCAAAATACTTATTTTTCTCCTGAACTTCGGGAAATAGGGGAAGCAATTAGATCTTGTGATTTTTAAGGCTGTACTGGGGATAAGGTAAGAAAATATCATAAATTTTATTTCATGCTTTCTTGCCAATTGACAGAAATGTGCAGTCCATATGAATTCATATAACGAGGGTGGAATGTTGGAAAAACCAATAAAGATTTTGTGGTCTGACCTATAATAAATGTAGTTTGATTTAGAGTCTGTTTTTCACAACATGGCAAAATGAATCATAAAATAATGAGCCCTGAAACTCCTGCATTTTTTAACAATAGCCCGGGGACAGTTTACGGTGTAATGAATTGTAATTAACCCACCTTCAAAATCTTTTATGAGTATTTTGCCAATTAGCTCCGCATGCTTGCTAATGACTCATGGCAAGTGCATGTCTTTACAGAACTGGATTTTACAGCACATGTCTCCCTGTTAACTCAGCACAAGTGTGCAGCATGATAAGCGTGACACAGGTAGATTGGAACACCCTTGACAACATCCCCACTTTGCCAAATCAGTGGACTCAGCCATCATTCCTCCAAGCCCAAGATAAGCCATAATGGCTTGTGGTATCATAGGGCTTTGGTTTCTGATGGATTGCAAGGAATGCTTCAATCCCTGTAGACACATCTGTTGTTACTTAGCACTAACATATATAATGCTACTAATTGTGGAGCCATCTTTGTTTTCTTTACTTAGCACTCTTGTTAGCATTTTTTTATCTTCGTGGTTCATGGCTTTCTGCCATTGACAACATAAGTCCACTCTAGAGAAAATAAAACAACTACCAAGCTGTCTCCTTTCATTGCTTTGCTTTAAAATTAGAGACCATGTATAGCCAAACTTGCTTCCTAGGATCCTAGCTCTGACCTTGCTATGTCAAGAGTTGGTTTTTCTTTGCCAACACTGGTGTTTCCACTGGGCTGTGAGCAGGCTAAGGGTACTGTGGTGAGAAGCTGGGGTCTGGCTTTAAACTTCATGTCTTGAGAAAGTTCACTGTAGGCAAGGTCAAACTTTCTCAACTCCTTCATTCTTCAGAGGCCAAGCCAACAAATTCTAAAGCCAACTGAGAAAAGCTAACTGAAGGTGACAAAGGAGTGACTACAATATTTCCTCAATTATGTATAAAGAATGTTGAGGCTCTATGACGTTACCAGTATTTTTCTGCCAGCCAGGCCATATGCCAGAATGAAGACATAGAGGTTGATTTTCAGAACCATAACAGAATAATGCTATACTAGGAGGAATCTAAACTATATAGGAATGGTTTCCTCATGATGCCAGCAAAAATGAACAGTAGCTTTTAAGCTTGCATCTTTGAGGCAATGGTGGTTCTAGAATAATAGAGAACTCTTAGCAACTGGCAAAGGTTTTGCTGAAGAAGAACAGAGACAAAAGAAGAAGTGTGAACCCCCTTGAGGGGCCTCCATGAAGTGTATTGCCTTAGAATGAAGGTGAGTAGAGCCCCCTGAAAAGGGGCACTAGATAGAATAAGAGGGGAAGAGATCTCATTGCAATACTTGCATCCTTTAGAATCCCCATGTATGAACCCAACAAGAAATTTCTTCTTTCACTGAGAGGTTTAAGAGTTATTCTTTCCATTTCCCACTCACCTTCTAGGGCCAGCTCTTTCACCCAAATATAAAGAAATAATAATGGGAACATGACTTCTCTCTTGCCAAGACTAACTAAATAAAAGTGACTATAGTTCCAGGCAATATAACATTTAATGAGCCCCCATAATACACAAAGGCATGAACTGGGGACTTAGGTAGCTCCTTCCTTGGCTTTGGTCTTTATACAATTGATAAGGGCAACCTCCAAGCTGCAGAGAACCAAGGCATTAGGAGCTGACTGAGCATCTGAGAGGAAGAGGATGGCTGTATGTCTGTAGGATCGCTATCCTCTTCCTGGTCCAAGGCTGCTCTAATCTAGTTTGTGTCTCTTTCCTTCTCTCATTTATTGATTGACATTGGACATTTTAACAAGTCATTGTCTATCTAGCAACTTAGGAGTAATGAGCTGAATCAACTTGGGTTACGGCACTTGAGGATTTTAATTAAGAAACACATAGACTGTTGTGAGCTAATGCTGGACCATGTGGAAATTTGAAAGCAGAGAAAACTAATTGAAGGAAGTAAGAAAGAAGAAAGAGCTGGAGAGAGTTACTTGTTATAATGAAAGAGATTTTGGCTCCTAACAGCTTTCCAGCTCTCTATTTTAGTTTTCGGTTAACCCCAGCTGGGCTTTCTGTCCTTGTGTAAATTAGTGTACATTCCATTCTTTGGAAATAAGGTAGCCTTTCCTGAAACACCAGTATGTAAGGAAAAGGCTCTGGAGTCAGACAGCCTGGGTCTGAATCCCATCTCTGTCATGCACTAGTTCTGTAGATGTGCACAATCTACGACCCAGTTTCCTCCTCCACAAAGTGGGGCATCTACTGTTCCTCAGCCACAGTGGTGTAAGAATGAAGCCACATAAAGCACAGTATTTAAAGCAAGTAAATGCTGGATAAATGTTGTTTATTGTTAACAGACTTCCTTTCGTCCCTCAAAACTGCTTATTTTTCTCCCACTACAACTCATTAAATTGAGAAAGTGACCTCCCGAATTGATAATGAGCATTCTTTAGACAATAGTACCTATTCTGTGTTTCCCACATACATCACCCCACTACCAGCCCAGGGAATCAGCCGACTGATAAAAAATCACATAAAAAAATTACTTAAACTGTTAAATCTGAATGAACCCTATTGATCCATATCATAGACTTTAAGCTTCAAGAAAAAAACAATAGTGGTAGATTTGCACACTTTATTGTTTCAGATTAACATTTGCAAAGACTAAGTTTGGGGATTCATTTTGTGGTTTGTAAATAAAGTGAAATTAACTGCCATATTGTAAATGGACTATGACCTGTACATTGTCTAGTTAATATCATTTTAGAGAGTATAAGGAATGAACTTGAGCTCAATATTAGTTTAGTGACAGAAGAGCAGATCAGCCATAAATAGCCTTTCCGAGATCACTTACTTCATTCCTTGAGGCTAAGCATCAACTTTCTGTGTTCAGAGTGGTAACGCTGTTTGCAACTGGATAGCTTGTCAGTTTCATTTGAGAATGTGTGATATTTCTACCATGTTCTACTAGGTAATCAGTCTAGATTAGCTTTCAGTGCAGTTTTTATAAAAATTAGTTAATTTTCAAAACACCTATATTGATAGAACCTGAAGGAAAAAATATATCATCAATTAATTCTCACCCAACTTTCAGAGATAGAACAAGGTTTGAGAATTATCCGGCTTCTATTTAAATAGTTTCCTCTGCTTTGCATAATTCAAAGACACATGCACCCCAATGTTCATTGCAGCGCTATTTACAATAGCCAGGACATGGAGGCAACCTAAATGTCCATCAGCAGAGGAATGTCTAAAGAAGATTTGGTACATATATACAATGGAATATTATTCAGCCGTAAAAAGGAACAAAACTGGATCATTTTTAGAGACGTGGATGGAACTAGAGACTGTCATACAGAGTGAAGTAAGTCAGAAAGAGAAAAACAAATATTGTATATTGATGCATATATGTGTAATCTAAAGAAAAAAATGGTATAGATGATCTTATTTGCAAAGCAGACATAGAGACACAGATGTAGAGAATAAACGTGTGGACACTAAGGGGAGGGGATGAATTAGGAGATAGGGACTGACATATATACAATACTGATACTATGTATAAAATAGATAACTAATGAGAACCTACTGTATAGCACAGGGAACTTTACTCAGTGCTCTGCAGTGACCTAAATGGGAAGGAAATCCAAAAAATAGGGGATATTTTATACGTATAGCTGATTCACTTTGCTGTACAGCAGAAACTAACACAACATTGCAAAGCAACTATACTCCAATATTCTTTTTAATAAATAAATAATTTCCTCTTGTTTGGGTTAACATTTAATTGTTAGCACTTCAGGATTTAAAAGACTTCAATTCTCTTAAATTCAAAACACTAGTATTTCCTCTGGACAGCTTAAATCATTGAAGTTTCTCATTCATTTCAATATTCCGACAAATATAAAAAGTTTTTACATGGTTGTAGTTTAACTCCTTTACGTAATTTAATTATATTTTGTTTCACTGCATTTTGCCTTGAAGGTAAATGGAAGAGAAGACAGTCAGCACACTTCATATTATAGCTCGTTTTTCTAAAATACACCAGAATACTTTAGGTTGTTGGTCTGTCGGGAGAGGGGGGAATAACTGATGACTACTGCAAATCAACAGTCTTGTTCCTACGGGGGTAAAAGCTAAAAGATTAAATCAATCTCCAAAAATGCTATTTATTATTCCAAAGCATTTAAAACTTTAATAAAAACACACAGATCTTTCCAATTTGAAATGAGAAGACTAGTTTCAGGAATGAGATTTAAGAGGCAGCTTTTTCTAAGCATGCAAAAATATTCATGTTTGAATTAAAATTTTGTTTTTATTCAATAATGATCTGGATGTATACATATACAGTTTATAAAAAGGAAGAATCTGTTTTTCCTTTCAAAATATTGAAGTGCATGTTAAATGTATTTTAGTACTCTCTGTATTTCTGCTCTTTTACATAAGGTTCAAATTAATGCAGGTTTTTTAGGTGCATTCCTTGAAATTATGTACTTCCACTTTATGTGACTTTATTCAGAGCCACACTATATAATCACACCATATAAATAATAAATAACCATATAATCATTAACCAATTTTTATGAACAAAATTGGGCTTAAAATCATTCTAAGGTATATTATAACTCAAAGGGTATAGACTTTGACACAGCCCTCCAAGAACTTAGAGAGAAAAAAACTCTCAATGCATTAGATTTGCAAACAGGAGAGAAACTTAAAACCAGTTCAGCAAAGGTCAGCGAGGTATTCCCATCATTTACAGGTCAAGAGGGGGTGTAATTAGAGGGAAGAGATAAGTCTGAGTATGTAATTTGGATGGAGATGAGAGAGTAGATAGGAGACTCTTATGTAGGTAGTGATTGTGTTGGAGCAAATTTTTCCATTTCAGGGAAATATTTTTATTTCTTTTATTTAATGGGTTTTTATTTAGCTTATGCTGTGTGCACAAAACAATAGGTGCTGAGGGACGAGAGCAAGAATCTATCAGATTCACTCCTTATGTACTACATGCTTTTAATTTAACAGGAAGGATGAGGATAACATACTGAGTAGTCACGTAAAGCTTTTGAAAACATTGTGTGAGATCATGTCTTGTTCTAATAACAGTACAAAGAGACATATAGTAAATATCCTAGAATTAAAACTAAGAAACATAGAAAATAAAAGCAATATGGTTTATTTCATCATAGATTTGGTGAGACCAAGAAGGAGTCCTCGACGTGGTGGGACTCCCCAGATAAGGAAGAAGTGAGCACCCAAAGTCAAAGAAGGAAGAGTTTTCCAAGTCAAAGAACAATATATTCTCACCCCAGTAACATTTTGATAAAAGTTTTTAAGTGCAAACCACCTATTGGATATTTGTTTCAGAAGGAAGAGATATGGTATATTTCCTACTTTGAGAGAATGTGGATAAATCTTTAACCATGAACTTGTCTTCCTAGGGACAGTCTCCTCCCCTTGCCTTGTGTAGGTAGCAGCCAAGAGGTTTGGGAACGACTGACCACAGTTACAATCCCAGGGTAAACCTGGGTGATCCATCCCAGAAACAAAGAGTAATTCAGGAGTTGCAGAAGTAGAACACAGCTTAAGACATTTTTTCAAGGATTTGACAGAACAACCCTTTCTTTCTGCATGACTTAATATTCAGAAGTTAATACACAAATTTTCCAATATTACAGAAGCAAGTCTGAAAACAAGAAATAAACATAAGTGAGGGGAAAGCGAGAGAATCACACAGAAATGAAACCATGGTGAAACTTCACCTGACGCCCATCCTAACTTTGACCTTTCAATAACGAACTAATAAACCCTTTTATTATTCATGAATTATATCTTCTACTACTTGCAATAAAAAAAACACAGTATTTATGTGTTAAAAGTTCCTAGGATCCCAGTTTATAAATAAAACAGTTATATAATTACAAATACTACAGAATAATTTTTTAAATTTCTCTTCAAAATATTTATAAAGACAGTTGAAGATATTACTCCTCTCAAAAACATCGATAATGAAAATTGATGGGCAATTTAGAATGTAGAATGTAAAAAGGAATTGTCACTAACTGAAATGTTGATGAAGTTGGTTAGATGAAAGGAATAAGTGATCTGCTTACCTGAACAAAAGGTAGAAATAAATCCTACCCTGCCTTACCATTTGCACCTAGTTTAGAGATACCCAAGATTTCTTTACTGATAAGAAAGTTGGGCCACTCAATAGATAAAATGATCACCCATGTAAAGCATTTACCACAATGTCTAACACATAGCAAGTGCTCAGTGAATGTTGCTGTTGTTATTATTGTTGTTATTACATTGTTTCTGGTACTTAAGGAAGCTAGACTAAGTTTAGTACAACTCTTATATTTTTGCATTTATTTCTGGTTCCCAGCAAACAAAATAGAAGTTGGTATAAAGGAATGGATAAAAGGGGAAGGAAGGCAGAAAGATAATTCACAAAAGTAAGTTATTAGAGGCACTGGAAGGACTACATGCTGGGGTTATAAATTTTTTTTCTGTAGTCATAAAAGAGAGCAGTACAGCAAAGCCTAGACCCTGGGAAGAGGAAACAGAATACCTTGGCCTAGACCATGTATGGATAAACCTCTACCTTTGTGTCTGAGAATGGACAGTACCCAAATAGACAATAGGTAAAATCAAAGGAAAGCCACATTCCTTGTCTTTGGTAAAAGCAAACATTAATTGTGCCTATCAAGAATGAATAAAAGGAATAAACATGGTCTATGAAAATGACTGTGATAATAAATAATCGTGTTGAATCTAATGGAAATGTGGATATTTGACTATTTTGGTCTTAAAAATGATTATTTTGTATGATTCATACTAATAGAAAAGAAACATCAGACTGGAATTTCAAAAGATACTCTCCCTGAGAATTACTTACTATAAAAACTAAAATAGCATTTAAACAAAACTGGTGGCATCTCTACTAGATCAAAGAAAAGACTGTTAAAAAATGAGCAGAAGGGCTTCCCTGGTGGCACAGTGGTTGAGAGTCCGCCTGCCGATGCAGGGGACACAGGTTCACGACCCGGTCCGGGAAGATCCCACATGCTGCAGAGCGGCTGGGCCCGTGAGCCATGGCCGCTGAGCCTGCGCGTCCGGAGCCTGTGCTCCGCAACGGGAGAGGCCACAACAGTGAGAGGCCCGCATACCACTCACACACACACACACAAATAAATTAATTAAATTAAAAAAAAAAAAAAAGTGAGAGAAGACGAAGAATTTGACAGACTGAATTCAAAGACTCTAGGATAGGATAAAAAGGGAGGGCATCGAGGTAAGGAACAATAGGAGGAAAATATTCCTAAAAAACTGAATAAGTAAAACTCACATTGGACGGCTAGAAAGAGTAAAGTACTGACTTGATGCTGTGAGAGACTGAGTTAGTAATATTCAGTTAGGGTATCCAGATTGCCTCAGATTCCCCTGGATTTTCCCAGTTTCAGCACTGAAAGTTCCATGTCTCAGGAACCTGTCAATCTAGGGCTAATTGGGACAACTGGTCACCCAAATGGAAGACAAATTTGCAGTTTACCTCAATGTGGAGGGCAAGAAGAAAAGGAAAGGAAAAATAAAGGAATGATGATCCAACCAATGACTTAAGTGTATTCTCAAAAGAAAAATTGGTAAAATTGTAACATAAGCAATCACAAAAAGCATTTAAAAAATGTGTAGATTTGGGGGAAAACTAAGCAAGTAAATTGAAACAATTCACCAAGTTTAGTGAAAAGAGACTGATACACAGACATACCTGGCAAACAAGTCAAACAAATGCCTAGACAGGAAGAAAAATTCAGGGAATGAATTTTAGTGAGCTAGAAAGTAGAAAAAAATTGCAGAATTGATTTCTTTTTAATTCTAAGAACTCTTAATAAATGTTAAACCTTGAAGAAATGAACACATAGCTATAACTGAGACAGAATATTTTTACATTTAAAAGAGAAATCACATGGCCATATGTAAAATTTGAAAATATTTATATGACAAATAATGTGGGGGAAGATAAAAATGTTGGCAAGTGAAGCACCAAAAATAAGAGTAAAATTGAGGAGTTATTAAAGATTTGCTTCTAACATGGGGTTCTGATTAGTTATTTTACTGTGGAGTTCCACTAAACAATTATAGGAAAAGATAATTCCTACACTTATCCTCTAATCCAAAAATATGCAAAGCTAGCCAATTAATAGCATATTGTTAGCATAATGCTGATATCTAAATCAGACAAATATGGCCCCAAATAGGCCAATCTCACTTAAGAATAATACAGATTCAAAAACCCTAAAAAAAGTATTGGCTGACTGAAATCTACAGACAGGCAAAGTGTGGGATGTATGCCCAGCCTTGAGCCACCCCTTGCTTAGAAATTGAATCTCCTGGGGTGAAGTTCCATGCTGACACATTTGTAGGACTACGGGTGACTGAATCAGAATGAAGGCTTGAAACAAATGCGATTCTCTCTCTTGAGAATCAGACTGACTGATGAGGCTCAGTGACTTAGAGTTTGGGGCTGACATTTATTCAGAGCAGGGTCCTCAAAAGAAGTTCCCTTTCTCTAAGTTCCTTGAACTTTGGTTGTTCAACTAGTCCTGGTATACTAGTCCTGGGCTTGTCTTCAGATCCATTCCTTATACTTGTTATGTTCTTTCTTTGCTCTGCATCATGGTGAGGCTGACTGCCTTGGAATCTGTATCCTAGCATTCCATATCAGCACTTTCCCTTCTGGGTTCAGACAACAGGAGGCACTGGTGGAAAAATGGAGGAGAGTGTGATGGAGAAACCAGAGTATCTCTCCCTTCTCATGCCCACTCCTCCTGCCCCAGGTGACATCTCTGGCAGTGGCTATATCTCCACTATGACCTCAGCCCCTATGAGGCAAGCGTACTATGGTTCTAGCTTCTACTGGGTGAACCTGGTCCCTGGGTTCTGATAATACTCTTTGTTCTTCCAGCCTTTGGGATGATAATGGCTTCCTGTTGTTGCTATTATCTGGGTTATTTCAATATCCAATGTTTAGCTTCTTGGCTTTTCCATGATCTGTGTGACTTGTTTTTTCACCGATATGTTAATCTGGATTATAAGCAATAGATAATGATGGGTGCAGGATTTTTTAAACTTCTAGAATAATGATGTCTTCCAAATGTCATAGGTTTTATGATATATGGACTCCTTAAGTATTAACTTATACACAATTCATTATCCTGTCTTTCTCTTGCTTGAAACTCAAGTGGTTTTGATTTGACATTCTTTGTCAATGTACTTCTCTGTCAGCACAGGCTGCAGGTAAATATTCAGAACCAGCAGCTCACCTTAACAATGTCAATAAAATGTGTGCAATGCAAAGGTAATGCTTTGAGTAAGATATTTATAAAATCCAATAGCTGGAGTGGATATAATAAGAGGCAGACAGGAGAAAAGTGAGTAGGAAAGAGAGAGATTCCTAATTTTCTGAGCCATTTATATAAAATATTTGGGCTAGATGTTATCAATTTTTTTTTTTTATATATTTCCTGACAGTTTTTCTCCTTAGGGCCTATTATGTTGTAATTCATTTACCAGTTTCCATTCTTGACTTTCTGTTGTAAAATTTATGCATTAACTAAGTCATTATGTTGAAAGAAAGATTCCAACTTGAGGAAATATATTTGAAACATCCCAGACTTGCTCATGGAATCCAAGTGATTCAGTCACTTTGTATCGAGTTAGGAAAACAGAAACGACTTTAGTTATTTACAAAGGGGAGAATTTAATCTCTAGAATGCCACTCTTTTTTTTTGGCTGATATATTTTCATAATTTCTTTGCATTCATTCTAACTGAACTCAAATATTTGTTGCTCTCAGTAGCTGCCCTTGACCCTCCCTTTGCTCAGGAGAAATATTAATTATTCCTGCCACAATTAGGAGAGCACTTTGATACTACCTCTGTGCTAGAATGAGTACTACTACTTTGACTATTGCTACCACTACTACTAAAATATTCTCGTTGGGAGCCGATTCTGATGAGGCAGTGTGCGCAGTGCTTTTCCTTTAATCCTCAACCCCTCTATATTAAGCATTAATATTCCCAAATTACAAATCAGGAAATTTTTTAACAAGGAGATCTAAACCTGTCTAACTCAAACATGTGATTTTTTTCACTGCACCTTGCTGCTTCTCACACACATATGCATTCAGATATTTATCCCGTGCATCTATATATTTATGATTCGTGCATTCATCACTTTGTATTTATAACTGTCTGCTTCTCCTGCCTCATTTCCTGTCATTCTCTCCTTGTTCTCCTCTAGCCACACGAGCCTGTAAGCTTATCTTCAAATATTTCAAGCATGTTTCCATTTCAGAGCCTTTGCATATACTCCTTTTAGCATCTGGAATGCTCTTCTCCCAGATATCTGCATGGCTCACTCCTGTACTTCATCGTGGTCCAATGTTCTTCCTTAGAGATATTGTCTGAGACATTCCAATATCCCCACCTCTGTGTATTCACCATGTCCTGTCCCTGCTTTATTTTTTATCATGGCACCTTTAACCTTCTGATGCTGCCAGAGACAGTCCCTCCTCTATGAAATACTGAGCACTTTCTTTGTACCAGACACTTTGCTAGATACTAGGGACAGAGCTGGGAAGGAAATACATCAAGTCCCTTCCCTCATTGAGCTTACATTCCTCACAGAAGACAAGGCAGCGTTAGAAGTGTTTGGAGAAAGGCTGCAGGGCTGTGTAGGAAGACAGGAGGAAGGCTCGTGTATGCCATAAATGTTGAAAAGTGTCAGTAAAGGATTCAAGTGCCTGTAGTTTTTATGGGAGATGATACTAGGAAACATTAATATAGAAAGTGAGAGAAGAAAGAGAAGAAAGTCAAAAAAATATTGTTATTGAGTAATCTATCGCCGTGACCAAATAGAGCTTTATCCTCTGAAAAACACTCAGAGGTAGTAAATCCACCTCTGAGTTATTTCTTCTCAGTGGGAAGAGGGAGCGCTGGTGAGGATTTCTTGAGGGCAGCTTCCAGGGATAGGTGAGGAGAAGCTTAAATCTTGGGTATTTCTAGGCTGCTCCACTGGGGACCTAGGTGGGCTCTGGCAGGGAAAAAAAAAAAAAAAAAGCCTTCAGGAAAACAGTTGCAGGTGTTTGCAATTGAAAACCCTGGTTTTGGCCATGCAAGAAAGCAGTGAGTGCCAGAGTATATGGGTGGGGCACCAACAACTGTCTGCTACAGAGTTTGACAATTGAAGACATACATTGACTGGTGTGAATGTAAATTGGTACAACTGCTTTGGAAAACACTTGGGTATTATCTAGTCTACTTCAAGATGTGCATACACATGACCCCACAATTCTACTCCTTTTTATGTAACCAAAATAAGGTAGCTTGTGTGAACCAGAATAAACACTAAAAGAACAGCCGAAACAGCCGCAAACTAGAAGAAACTTAAAGGTACACCAATAATAAAATGGAGAAATATATTGTGATACATTCATAGATCAGAAGAAGAATAAATAAATCAGACCTAGAAGGAAAATGTTGAACCTCAGAAAGCAGAATAAAGATCACTTTATAAAACGTAATGCAAGAAAGGGAGAAAATCTTAGAGGTCTTGAACTTGTAACCTAATTGTATCTCTAAGAGTAATATGCTCATTAGACAAGAATCAGTAGTCATGAAAAGGTATCACTCTGAAGACAGTAGAGGGTTCTTCAGGATCAGAAAAAGTCACTGAAAACAGTGAAGAGCAGGTTGTATATCATAGAAAATCAACTGACCGAATTAGAAAATAATCCTAAGACATTCTCCCATAACATTAAAGGAAGGATAAAGAAATGGAAATCATGAAAGAAAAATAGAAGGGAAAATAATAAGTCATTGTGAATGGCATAAATATTGAGCAATGACTATTTCTAAGGTATCTAGATGCTTTCTTCTCTGAACTCGAGTAGTCACATCAGATGGGTGATTTCCCTACTGGAAAAAATATTTCTATAAAATATTACACATCCAAAAGAAAAAAGAAAAAAAAAGAAGTAATCAAAAGTAGAAATATAAATACATACCAAACATTTGGGTGAAGAGTATTTAAATTTTTAGTGCCTACTCTTTGCATTTATTAGGTTATTAGTCCACCCAAATGTCCACAAATCTACTTAATCCCAACTGTAAACTCAAATTATGTTTAGACAAAGAAATTTACTGAATTGGACATTAAAAAGGTGTTCTTTTTTGCATTTATTTCCTGCAAATTTCCCCAGAAGAATCATGGTAGCATAGATTTAAAATTGGTTTATAATTGCTACAGATTCTATTCAGTAACCAGCCAAAGTCCAATGGTAGGACATTTCATTTCCTAAAATCAAGAGAAATATTTTAAACGTCTATGAGAAACGTCTCTTCCCAGTAGCAAGACTTCATGTCTTTTGGTGGCTTTGCACACTGTGTTCATAACAAATCCCTTAGTAGTTTATGTGATTTGCAGTCAAAAACAGATACTTGTATTTTCCTTCCCTGTCCTAGATTGTGCTGAAATTCCACTATAAAAGTGGTATTAGACTAAATTATATAGAGATTATATATCAGTTAGCTTAATGAACTTTATTTCACATATCCCTAAAATGATCTAGAAAAGATTTTTTTTAATTTATTAAGGTGTTATTGATAATGATAAACTACATATTTGCAGGCATAACTCTGAGTGAGTTCCATTCCAGACCACTAAAATAAAGTGTATATTGCAATAAAGCAAGTCACACATATTTTTCATTTCCCAATGCATATAAAAGTTATGTTTATACTATACTGTAGTCTATTAATGTGCAATACCATTAGGTCTAAAAAAAGTCTAACACTATTTGATAGCCCTTTACCCACATTAGAACTTCTTTCAAGATTGGAGTCAATCCTCTCAAACCCTGCCACTGCTTTATTAACTACGTTTATGTAATATTCTAAATCCTCTGGTGTCATTTCAACAATATTTACAGCATCTTCATCAGGAGTAGATTCTATCTCAAGAAATCACTTTCTTTGCTCATCCACAGGAAGCAACTCCTCATTCATTCAAGATTTGTCATGATATTGCAGCAATTCAGTCACATCTTCAGGCTCCACTTCTCATTCTAGTTCTCTTGCCATTTCTACCATATCTGCAGTGATTTTCTTCTCTGAAGTCTTGAAGCCCACAAAGTCATCCATGAGCATTGGAATCAACTTCTTCCAAACTCCTATGACAGCTATAGCCTTACAAAAATATTTCTTTAATAAGACTTGAAAGTTGAAATGACTCCTTGGTTCACTGGCTGTGGAATGGATGTTGTGTTAGCAGACATGAAAACAACATGAATCTCATTATACAGCTCCATCAGAGCTCCTGGGTGACCAGGTGCATTGCCAATGAGAAGTACTATTTTGAAAGAAATCCTTTTTTCTGAGCAATAGGTCTCAACTCTGGGCTTGAAGTATTCAAACAGATGTGCTGTCATCCAGGCTTTGCTGTTCCATTTGTAGAGCACAGGCAGAGTCAATTTAGCCTAATTCTTAAAGGGCTTAGGGTTTTCAGAACGTTAAATGAGCACTGGCTTCAACTTAGAGTCACCAGCTGCATTAACCCCTAACAAGAGAGTTGGCCTCTCTTTTGAAGCTTTAAAGCCAGGCATTGACTTCTCCTCTCTAGCTATGAAAGTCCTACGTGGCATCTTCTTCCAATAGAAGGCTGTTTCATTTAAATTGAAAATCTGTTGTTCAGTAGAGCCACCTTCATTAATTATCTTAGCTAGATGTTCTGGATAACTTGCTGCAGCTTCTACATCAGCCCTTGCTTCTTCACCTTGCACTTTTATGTTATGGAGATGGCTTCTTTCCTTAAACTTCATGAACCAAACCCTGCTAGCTTTGGACTTTTCTTCTGCAGCTTCCTCACCTCTCTTAGCCTTCATAGAATTGAAGGGCCTTGCTCTGGATTAAGCTTTGGCTTAAGGGAATGTTGTAGCTGATTTGATCTTCCATCCAGACCTCTAAAACTTTCTGCGTATAAGCAATAAGGTTGTTTTGCTTTCTCATCATTTGTATGTTCACTGGAGTAGCACTGTTAATTTCCTTCAAGAACTTTTCCTTTGCTTTCACAACTTGGCTAATTGGTGCAAGAGGCCTAGCTTTCAGTCTGTCTTGGCTTTCGACCTGTCTTCCTCACTAAGCTTAATTATTTGTAGCTTTTGATTTAAAGTGAGAGACGTGCAACTCTTCCTTTCACTTGAACACTTAGAGACTCTTGTAGGGTTATTAATTGGTCTAATTTCAATATTGTTTTGTCTCAAGGGAGTAAGGAGGCATGAGGAGAGGGAGAGAGACAGGAAACAGCCAGCTGGTGGAGCAGTCAGAACACACACAACATTTATCGATTAAATTTGCTGTCTTTTATGGTATGACTCCTGGTGCCCCCAAATAATTACAATAATAACATCAAAGATCATGGATCACAGATCACCATTACAAATATAACAATCATGAAAAAGTTTGAAATATTGCAAGAATTACCAAAATGTGACACAGAGACGCAAAGTGAGCAAGTGCTGTTGGAAAAGAGCGCCAAGAGACTTGCTTGATGCAGGGTTGCCATAAACCTATATATTGTAAAAAATGCAATATCTGTGAGATGTAATAAAGCACAATAAATCAAGGTATGCCCGTAATGTGTGCAATCTGATGATTTTTGACATACCTGTACATATGTGAAACCATTAGCACAGTCAATCAAGATACCAAATATGTCTACTGCTTCCCAGAATTTCTTCAAACCCAGTTCAATCCATCTCTCTTTCCACCCTTGTTCCCAGGTAACCACAATCAATTTCTTCACACTTTCCAGGATTTTATGTGAATGGGATCATACGTTTTGGTGTGGCTTATTTCACTCAGCACAATGATGCTGCGGTTCATCCAGGCTGTTACACGTGTCGCTGGCTTGTCCTTTTACTGCTGAATAGTACACCGTTCTATGTAGACACCTCAATAATCCCGACTTTAAACAATCACCTCATGAAACCAGAGCTAATGAAAACCCGTCCCTGAAAACTGAAATCTGTTGATCTTCAATGAAGAATTATCTCTTTAGATAATCAAATAAAGTTAAAACTTTAACATCACAGAGAGTGCCTGGTATTTAATGGGTACTCAATAAATATTTGTTAAATGAATAAAAAACATATTTTATTTAGACAATATGCATACTAGAGTCACTAACATGTTATCCCATTAGACCTTTCAGAAGCCTGAGCGGCTCCCAGAATTTGACGTCCAGACACATTTTATCAGTTTTATCAGCAAGATCTGATTTTAAAAGACAAAACCAATCTAGCTAACTTGGTTAATCTAATCACAGTAAAATAAGGGCACTATCAACCTCTGCTGAAGTTAGTTTCTCTCACTTTCATGAATAAATGCTGTTCCTCTGCATTGTCTATTGAGTTTGTGTCAGTTCAATTAAATTCCATTCATCATCACATTTAATTCTCACAAAATCCTGTGAGGGAAATATTATCTCACTGTAAACATAAAGGAGCTGTAGCCCAGAAGAGTTATGTGACTTTCTCAGAGTTACACAGCTAGTAAGTATTGGACATGGAATCCACTCCCAGGTTTGAGTTCATTGCACCTTTTCCCAAAACTCTTGGAGTGAACTCTTTTGTACTGGTTGGTGGTCAGTGATGTGCTCACAATCTAAGAGTGAATAAATAATTGGCTTAGTTTATAAAATGCCCATTTCTGAGAAATAATTTAGGAATATATGTCTTTGAAAGTATATTATTTGTATTACCTTGTATATTACTGTAACCTAGTCATCTATTGCTACATAACCATGTTATCACAAACACAACAACTTAGAACAACACATATTTATTATCTCAGTTTCTGGTGGTCAGAAATCCATGGCCTGACCAGGTCCTCCACAAGGTTGCAGTCCAAGTAGCAGCTAGGGCTGCATTCTCATCAAGGTTCAACTGGGGAAGGAACTGCTTCTAAATTCACATGGCTGTTGACAGAACAACCTTCTGTTTCTTGTGGGTTATCAAACTGAGGGCCTCAGTTTCTTGCTGGCTATTAGACAGTGGCTGTCCTCGGTTCCTTGCTATGTGGCCTTTTCCAACAGGGCATCTGACTTCATGATGCCAGAAAGGAAGAGAATCAATGGAGAAAGTCTGCAAACAAGATGGAAGTTACAATCTAATGTAACACAATCATTTAAGTGGCAAACAATCCTCTTTGCCATATTCTATTGGTTAGGAGCAAATCACAGTTCCTGCCTATACTCAAGGAGAGGAAATTACGTATCACATAAAGACCAGGAGGTGGAGATAATTGCCGGCCATTTTAGAATCTGTTCGCCACACCCAGTGTATGATGGCTAGGAATCAGCCATCATATTTATCCTTCTAAAGATAATGTCTCACAGAACATATAGAGAAGAAATGTGTTCAACATGACCTGTCGTTATGAACATTTCCAGAGCCAAAGTGTTCCACTGAAGGACCTCCTTTAAAAAGATCAGGTCCTCACTGACTGCCAACTGGAAGGCAAAATCCACTCAAGGTTGTAAGGACGGCCATGACTCCTCTCATATTTCATGTTTGGTGTTTTGAGGTGCTTTGAGATACAGTGGCATTTCATTGATCTCCCCAATAACCATGCATATTAAACAACGTTTATTACTAATCCCCATTTTAACATAAGAAAGCAGAGAACCAAAGAGGATAAAATAACTTGCTCAAGGTCATACAGCTACCTGAGCCCTTGCCTGGGGATTGCTGTTGGTTGTAAAAACCTCCAGCCAAAGGTCTCAACCCCTCCCCAGGGCGGCCTGCATCCAACGACTGGTCCATGCAAAGGGTACAAGGCCCAGCTATATTTCCATAAAATACATTATTGGAAGTGAAATTACTAAGTAAAAATGTAAGAACTCTTTTCAGCCAGTCAAATATATGACTGGGAAGCTACACATATTTTCCCACTTGGAGAAGTTATCCACAGCAGTGCTCCTGAGCTTTCTTACTTGTTGGAAATTGTTATCTTTATGATGTCATAAAAGTAAAATAGGTGCAGGAAGTGTAAATTAGCTAAGAATATTTTTCAAATTGTCAGAGTTCTGAAAACCCAGATGGTAATATACACAGGATTCTCTTCATCTCATGAATGAGATGTGCTGGGCCTTTTATCATTCTATTTAATAATTCATTCATTCATTCATTCATTTGGTCAGTTCCTTTCATAATTTCTAACCTCTCTAAAGTCAGTACTACCCCCAACATATAATATGTTGTGGCCTTAGGCAAATGACTGTATTTCCTGGATCCTCAGTTTTCTCATCCATAAAATGGAAATAATGACAACTATCTAAGACAGTTACTATGATGAGTTAATAGATACAAAGTATATAGTATAGTTTCTAAACATTATAGAAAGAAAATAGTTCTATGGTTTTCCTCCTTTCTTTTGAGTGAGTTTTTAAATTTACTGTCCAGTTAATAATTTGACAAATTTGTATGAGATAATGTCAGTTTATGCTGTCCTGGATAATTATCAGTAGCATTTCCTTTCACTCTCAAAAATGCCCTAGTTTCAGTGATAAATTACAGAGTCACTCTACTAATGGCCCACCCAGTGTTGAGGCACAAAGCCAGAGGATTTTCTGTAAATGTGTTCCACACATAGATTATTTTGGATCCTTAGGTTGGGGCAGCTTTCAGGAAGTCAAGATTCAGGCAGTGGAAAGGCACATTGTCCCAAAAGTCAGCAGCCATTGGGAATTTCTCCCTGCCTTCTAAGAAAGAATGGCCCACAGGGGAGAGTCAGATGGGAAAGATTTTGGAGAGGACATCGGTTGGGGGAAGACATTATAAACTCCTAAAATCCTTTCATCTTACACTATATTTTTCTCTTTTCTTACGCATGTAAATGGTCTCTTCCTGAACTATCATTACTATAACTGGTTATCTCATGCCTAGTGATGTTTTGACACCTTCTTGATTACAAGTTTCTAGTTTTATGCTGTAGAAGGGAAAGCAAACCAGGAATAAAAGGCTCTTATTCTGAATTTTATTGTCGTATACCTCAAGTATTCCAATTAACTGATGAAATTGCCAAAGGCTATTGAAATAAGACAGAATCAATAATACTGGATTTACAGAGGACAAATTTCAAAATGGAGGCAACAAATGGAGCCATGATCCATAAAGAGAAAAAAACAATGTTTTAGATCAAAATTTAAAAGTTCACACATTAAAAAAGGGCTAGGAGATCATTCATCCACTTTTTATTATGTAAAAATTTCAAAGTTCCATGACATGGAAATCTGTGAATTTATTCACCCTGTTGCCTGGCAGAGAGGCACCTTAATCAAAGTTCATCTGTCTCAGAGAGATAAAGTAGAGCCTGGGTAGATGTGTTTCTTTAAAATCTGAGGGTTTAGTTTTTTTCTTTTCTTTCCTTCCTTTCCTTTTTTTTCTACCTTATTTAAGCTTTAAGTTAAGGAATGGCTCATATCCATCAGGATCATAAAGGGGACCAGAGAAAGCAGCACACTTGTTGATTTATGGCTCACTCTGAAACAAATCCCCACCCCAGGAAAACCTCATCATCCTGAGTACCATAAGCTTTCACATGAGCTTCCAAAAGGATCTTTAAAAACTTTTCCTAATGAGAAGAAGTCTAGAAAAATAGAATTGTGCTATTTTTAAGGGGTTTTTTGAAGGGTGAGCAGATGTCGGAGAGGCAAGTAAGCTAAAACCAGCCGACTTCCATTCATTCCGTAACTAAAACTATTCCACCAAGCACATCAGCCTTTCTTCTCCTTCGTGATGACAACAATAATAAAATGTATATAAGCCTGAGAAAAAGCAGGAAAAAGACTATTTTAAAATCTCCAAAGTGGAACTCTGGGTCTTCGTAATGTGTGCTCTACAAGCAGGAGGGCTCTAAGCTACAAGCAAAATATCCTGATTTCAAGGGGAGGGTGGCATATGGGTACCAAATGACCTCAAATTGGAGGCCTTTAATTAGGTAAATCTTGCATAACCAAAAAACAATTTATTTCATGACTGCTTGAATTCACAAATAGGAGATTCCTAAGACACTTAGGGTATTTTAAGAGAAACGTGTATATTGTATACGTAAGTGTAAAAGCACACAGGCACTACCTTAAGGGCTTTATGTAGACTGATTTCTTTCATCCACATCCCTTGAGATGGGTGGAATTATTATCCCACTTTGTAGATGAGACAACTGGGGCTCAAGCAGTTTAAATAACTGGCCCTAGGTCATATAGCTAATAAGTGGCAGAGCAGGAATCTGAACTCGGGCAGTCGAGTTTCAAAGTCCATACTTTGACCACATTATCTACAGCCTGTACATCTGCTCAACGTACAGGCTGCAGATAATTTGCTGTTACACAAATTGAGGGGTAAATGATGAATTGAGGAAATGCTTCCTTTTTACTCTTTTGCTCTTCGTTGTATAACATGGATTCTGAAAGGCTGACTCTGAAACTTAATGTCTAGGGTGCTTTGTAGGTGGGCGAATGAATAGTGTCGGTGTGTAGGAGGTAAGGAAGGCAACTGAGTATGAAATGGTACACTATCTTGTGAGGGGGATGATAGCCTTACATTTAATTTTGCTTCCCATAGAGATCATGGAATGTTCAATATATACATATACAAAGAGAGAGTAAACTTAAGAAAGTATCTCTTCATATAAATTCCTATTTTGAAATCAATCATACTCAATTTAAAAAAAACAGAGTTTTTTTTTTAATTGAAGTATAGTTGATTTACAATATTGTGTTAGTTTCAGGTGTACAGCAAAGTGAAACCGTTATTTTTTTTAACATACTGGTAGAAGAACTGAAAAGATTATACCTACTTTAGGCATTTGAGTTAAACTAGATCAGAATAAACATCACCAGAGTATATATCCATTTAATTGACTACTTAACTGCCTATTTAATTTGTTTTCCAACTGTTCATTCACTTGAGCTTTTACCCAAATCTCAGAATGAAACAGATGTTTAATCATCTTAGAAGTAAAATGCACCCCAAGCTGGAGACTTTCAAAATACCCATTTTTCATGGTTTCCATCCACAACATAACACAATTAGTGCACTTGAAAAGACTCACATACTCAGGGGTTTTAATCAGCTTGGGCTGAGTTTCAAGGTCTTGGTGAAGTTTAAAGCCAGGCTCCTCTTGCCCAGTCCCAGGTCAAATTACAAAAGTTTCACATACACTTCTCACCCCTACCCCCCATGTAAGAACTGGGGGAAAATATCAGCTCTTGAGTGGTAGAACTGGCATTCCCTCCCAGCAGCCGGGAAACAGTTCTCCTAAACCACCCTTGATTTACAAGGGGAATAGAGCAGGAATTCTGTGACAAGGGTGGATTTGTACAGCTGTCATTCTCCTAAATGAATGAATACTGTTCATTCTATTGACAGTACCATTGTGTTCAGATAGATAATGCAGCCAGGTCCTCCAATCCACAATTTGTAACTAAACCAAATCTTCATTTTATGAAGACAATAGCAAATTCAGTTAGAAACTCTTAAGTTCTCTATGGATCAATCAGGTCATATACAATTAACTTTAATTGGTACCTCTCCAGAGAGGTACATTCTTTACCTGCAGTCAAGGGATACTCAGAGAGGTGTAAAATTCTTTCTTGACTTTGAAAAACATCAAAGCAATTCCTTCTAATCTAAGCCTTATAGCCAGCCCTGAGCAGTAGCTAAAGCTCCAACAACGAATAAAGAACCAAGGATTTGAAAGAAAGAAATTCCATCTAAATTTTCTAAAAGAGCAAATGGGATATTGATCAAGAAATAGACACTTAACTTGCAGAGTTTAATTTCCAACTGCTAAATGTCCCTCAAGAAATACTAAGCTTACATCCCAGATGGCAAAGATGATATTGTAGGCATTTCAAGCAAGAGACCATGAGGAATTACCAAATATAACCTTTCAATCATTGTCTTTCAGAGCATTATTTTGTAAAGATAATTAACTACAAGCAAATTAATGCAGCTGGAATGAAAATGTGGCTGTATGGTCCTTTTGGATAATCAGGTACATAATTTAGACTCTTTAAGAAACCGTAGGACTTAATAATAACTTATTATAATAACGATAATAATAAATAGACTTATTGTGCTGATCTTTGCACACACACAAAAAAAAGGAGATGAAGAGACAATTTTTAAAGAAACTATGTATATTCGAGAAAGACCGAAGTTGTAAATTGAAGTCCTTTCAGTAGCAGAATGTCGAGTGAAGCAGCACTCGACTATGATCTGGGAATCAGATCTCGGTTCTAATTCCAGGTAGGTAGCTGAGCAGGACGTGAACAATCATTAATTACACCAAGACTTGGTGTTTGCATCTGTAAATGAAGACACTGAAGTAAGAGCAAACTCCACAGCCCCTCCAGACTGATGTTAGGCTATTAGAAAGCACCATAGGAAGTTTGCACAGGGTCAAGCTTTGTACAGTACCTCTTCCTTGCAATGCCAGAAACAAAATATGAAATTGAATGTTTCTACTTTTATGCCAACATGGAAACAGAGGTACTGTAGGAAGGATAAAAGGATAGGAAGGATAAAAGGAATCCATCATGCAAAAGAAACAGTTTTTGTTTTAAATTTCGAACCCAATAGAAATTCTAGCCCTCCAAGGATGTTATGAGGTGGTAATCTTAGCCCTCTACTTACCTGACCTTTAGCAGCAGGCAGTAGGCAGCAGCAAATAGGGCTTGGAAGTCTACTTCCTAAATCAGTCTCACTCCCTCCATCTCCTGCCCTTTTTGTGAGTTATAACACCAGCTGGCACCAGGAATATTATTGACTCTGGAGCAGGTAGCTTAATTTTGCAATAAATTTTACAGACTGCGAACTGAAAAACAAGAACAAAAATGAACTACTAGGTAGTTGAAACCACTGACTCTCGCTGCTCCTTCCTGCCCCTGGGTAATTTATGGCAGCAGAGCTGGGCTCCCACACTGCGGCTGCCACTTGGGCTTGGCTGCTCTGCTTGCCGCGCGTGGGGCAGTAGGCCAAGGAAGGAAGCCATGCTCCCTTGTCTGTGGATTTCAAACCACAGTGTGCCTGCTGGAATTCCCACAGCTGCCCCTACAGTCTTAGCTCCTGAGATCTCAGAGGGAAAAGTAAGTGAGAAAATTGGGGCAGTCATGATGTTTGGTAGAAAGAGAGGAAAGAAAAAACACTTTGCAATAGATTGGAATTTTCCTTCCATTTCTTCTACGCTTTTCAGTTCAACATATATTTACAGACCACTCACTATATGTTAAGTACCTTGCTAATGTGCTAGAGTAAAAAGTTGCATAGGACGTAATTTTTAATATCAGATATTGCTGTGTAACAAATCACCCCAAAACAGTGTTTGGGAAGTCAGCCATTGGGCCAGCTAGGGGCTGGATGGTAGAGGATGGCTTTAGTTAGGACAACTTGGTTCTGCTCCAAGCAATCTTCTTTGCTCCAGCAGGCTGGCCTGGACTTGTCACCCTGTAGTAGCAGGAATCTAAAAGAGAAAGTAAAAATGCACAAGAACTTTTCAGGCTTCTGCTTACATCAAGTTTGGTACTATCCCATTGGCCTGAATAAAATGCAATGGAGACACACAGTCAAGTCCAAGTGTGGGAGGCCACTACCAAAGGGAATGAATACAGAGAAGCGTGAAAAAGTGGGGTCCTTAGAGCAAATCAGTTTACCACAATAACGTTGTAGAGCTTGCAGTCTAGAGAGGAAGTAAGCATGTAGGTATTGTGTGTTCAGTGAGAGAGGTCAAATAGAGAAGCACCTCCTGTAGCTTAGATGGGTAGAAAGTTTGCCTGCCTACAGGGGCAATGCCTCTAAATTGAATTTTGAAGAATGCATGGGAGAATATACAGTGGTACAGCATGGTGAGGAGTCAAAGAGAGAGAGGAACAGTGAAGAGAGGGGTTAGATGCTCATCACGTGTATATATCTACAGGACAGCCTCAGTCTCTACTACCTTCTATGTTTACTGTGTTGACCTTCTAAAAACTACCTCTTTCTTTTCCATGATATGATACTCTTGTTGATCCTCCTTCCCCCTGACCCTATTCTTTCTCTATGTCCTTCACAGGCTCCTTTTTATTTGATTTCTTTTATAAGTTGATGATTCTAGCCCATTACTGCCCATACATGGGTAACTTGCCAGAACTTTGATTATTCTTAAATCTCTCTTTCCTACAAGGACATCTTCTCTAACCTCGACTTGCGTGTCTCACGGCCTTCTGGATAGTTTCCTGAGGATATATTTCAAGAGCGCTTCAAGCCCATTATCTTTCCCTCAATCTGGTTTATGCCCCACAGTTCACAGATCAGTCATTAGCACCAGTATCTGCCCAGTCACCCAAATTAGAACACAGAATCCCATTTTTATCTCTGCTTTTCCTCCCATTGCCCTCACATCCAGTCAGTCCACAAGTCCTGCTAACTTTGACTCATAAAAATCTCCCAGCTTCCCCTCTTGCTTCCCATCACAACCGCAGCTTCTTCAACCCCACTCTTCATCGCTTCTCACACTTCTGCACTGATCACAGCAGCCCCCTTCCTCACATTCATCACCAACCCAGCTTTTAGTGTGATTTACCTGAAATCCAAATCAGACATTCAGCTCCTTTACTTAAAGCACTTCATGGCTTCCCATTAACTGTGAGCATCTTAGCAAGGTCCACAACACCCTCCAGAAATTACCCCCACTGATCTTGAAGTTCTGTTTCCCACCTCTCCCTGCAGCGCTCTCTACATTCTGGCAGTATTGAACTTATTCCTTGCAAAGTATTTCTTATCTTTGTTCTATGCTCTCGAGGTTTCCTCTGTCTTAAATGCCTTCCTCCTACCCCATTTCCCTTTGTAAGTTCTTAACCATCCTGAGAAACTCAATAGAGACATTCTTTTCTCCAGGGTCTCTCTGATCTGTGTTCCCTGTTTTCACCTCCTCTTGTGCCACCTACCTCCCCACTCTCTTCCTCTCATTTCTGTGCATATCTTTGTTGTCATATTTAACATTTTTGATCATACGTATGTTTATTCTTCTCAGGGACTGTGTCTCCTATTAGAATACTTCATGTTTTTAGGGCCTAGAATGAATGATATATCAGGAAGGAAGGTGAGGGGCATAATTAGTAGTGTGACCTGAAACTAGTGGGTCCTGCACCCACCATCTGAATGACTCTGAGCAGGTTTCTTAAGTCCCGAGCCTTGGTCTCCTTACCTGAAGCATGCAGGCACTTAGACTATGTATCTCACACGATAGCTCTCCAAAACTATGCGCCAACACAGGTACAGTGCTTAGCACAGTGCCTTGGACATGGTAAGTAATCAAACCCAGCAGGCTCTCCTTAGAGTATGTAGCACATTGGGGTTACCAGCTGAATGGATGGATGGACTGAAACAGACTGATCAATGCCAGTGAGAGATGAAACAGCATAATACATGCAAGGAAACACAGCAAGGCTGTTATTATAATAGAGTAAAAAACTAAGAAGGAGGGAAAATAATATATCTGATTTGATCATTTAGGGACCCACAACCATAAGTTGTAGCCTCTTATGTATCTTTCCATTCTCTCTGTGGTTCACATTGATGTTCAGACTTTTAACTTATAGGCATCCCTGGTGGTCACGTCTGTCTCCAGCTTCAGAGAAGCTCAAATTCAGCAATGAGTGGAGTTAAGGATGCTGTAAGTCTTTCCCGCTGTGAAGGGGAGTCCTTCCAAACTAGAAAGCTAGCTCTATGGTTTGACAGGCTGTGCCAGGCTACAGTTCTGTTGAATATTGTCAAGTGAAAAATATAAGACAGTTTCTAGAACCTGAAGGCCAATGCTTATTGCCTTAAAAATCCAATGGGGGGCTTCCCTGGTGGCGCAGTGGTTGAGAATCTGCCTGCCAATGCAGGGGACACGGGTTCGTGCCCCGGTCTGGGAAGATCCCACGTGCCGCAGAGCGGCTGGGCCCGTGAGCCATGGCCGCTGAGCCTGCGCGTCCGGAGCCTGTACTCCACAACGGGAGAGGCCAGAGCAGTGAGAGGCCTGCGTACCGCCAAAAAAAAAAAAAAATCCAATGGGTATAACTTCTGCATTTTGCTGAAGCAAAGAAAAAGAGGCAGCACAAATGGTGGCAGAAATTGTTCAGAGGGGAAGAGGTCAAGCTGTAACAAATGAAACATAGAATGGGGAAAATATTTTATATATTTGAGAGAGCTGCTAATTAGTATTCCCTGAAACCAAACAAATGCATTTTTGTTATTTTTGTCACTAGAGAAAAGGCTGGAGGAAGATTTTCATGTCAGTAATGCTGCTGAAAAGCCATATCAAGGGTTTGCCTTGTAAATGGGTACAAAGCAATAGGGCCACTGGTGCCGGGAAGATGCCACCCCTGGAACCAGGAGCCCATTCCAAAGGCAAGTGGACTGAGTCTCCCTGAAGCTGCACGGAGGCACCGATCAGGCCTGACACCACTAAGGTTCCAAGTGAGAAGAAAACTGGAGTCCTGATAAGTGCTTTCCTTAATATATAAACGAGTACCTGCACTGCTTCTGAATAGACACAAGAAGAGAGTTCTTCCTGTGAGGTTCTGTGATATCAGTTACATGGCAACAATGAGCAGGAACCTAGATCATGCCAAGAAAAAGGCAGGCGATTGAGAAGGACCAGTTTCTTCAAAACGCTCAACTGCGGTCAAAGGTTTCTCCTTCTTGGGCTCTTCTTGATGACTCCTGGGGAGCTGGTCTCTAACAAGAGTTTGTTATGGTGACCTTCTAGTATAGTTACATTTATAGAACAGGGATCGACAAAATTTTTCTGTGAAGAATCAAATAGTAACTATTTTAGGCTTTTCAGGCCATATGGTCTTAGTCACAATTACTCAACTTAGCCACAGACAACACATTAACAAATGAACATGTCTGTGTTTCAATTAAACTTTATTTATAAAAGCAAAGTGTGGGTTCAACATGGCCATAGTTTGCCATAGTTACCAAACCTTGCTTCAGAGCATCAAGTAATATCTAGAATTTGGTATCTTATAATTGTGGAATCATCAAACTGAACAAAGTCCTGGGAGAGAACACACTCTCTTGTCTCCAGATGGATGAGCCAGCTGAGTGACAAGACAGTCTGCTCTATCTGGGGCTGCTGGGATGAAGGCTGTGAGTGGCAGACCACCTGCTTGGCTCCAGCAGTACAGCCAGTCCATCTAAGAATTCCCACCCTTGGCCTACTCCGAAGGAAAGGAGCATGGGAAACAATACCTTAGCCCACTGCTCCTCAAAGTTCCCTGTGCATATGAACCTCCTTGGGATCTCGCTAAAATGAAGATTCTAACTCATTGGTTCTGGACTGGGATCTAAGATCCTGTATTTCTAACAAGC
Source organism: Delphinapterus leucas (assembly GCF_059928025.1). Taxonomy (NCBI): domain Eukaryota; kingdom Metazoa; phylum Chordata; class Mammalia; order Artiodactyla; family Monodontidae; genus Delphinapterus; species Delphinapterus leucas. The sequence goes on from NC_143143.1 coordinate 53,575,428, forward strand.
TCCCAGGTAATGCTGAGGTGGCTAGTCTGTGACCACACTTTAAACAGCAAGGTCCTAGAGGACAATGATAGTGATCAAACAGCGTTAGCATAAAAAGAAACACCTTTATAGCTTTTTAAGTCAATCACTGGATCTTACAGAAGAGGGATCTGAGGCCCAGGAATATGAAGCTGTAAGTCCAAGGTCCCCCAGAAGTGAATGGCAGCACTGATCTCAAGTATGACCAGGGACCATTAACAGGAAACCCGACAAGACTCTTCTTTGGACTTTTGGACACTTCTCTTCCCATGTAGCAAATGATGCTGTTTCTCCACCTATATTCTTCAGCTTTATCAAGTCATTGTGCACCTTCTTATTTTTAACTGCAGTATTTGCATCTCTTTGCTTACAGGCATTTCCCAAAGCCATGGAAGACCACTCTGCTCATTATTTGCCTTTAATTGTGGTGATTGGAAATTAACAGACTGGGAAGAAGTGCTCAGCATTGATGAGCAAGAGTTGGCTGATAAATACATTGGCTTCCTCACTCCTCAGATGGGACAACTTTGAGGCATATTCTACACAGTTTCCCAGATGGCCCAGCAGGAGGGAGCTCCAGTTGCCCGCAGTGGGTACCTGCTCATCACCTTGCCTGGTATCCACTTTCTTTCCGTCATGGCTTCCCCACTTCCCTCCCACTGATTCCTGCACCTCCCAAATAAACGACTTTCATCCAAACCCCAGCCATTACCTAACATTTAAAATTATGTGGTCAATTATTTTTTTCATGTATTCCTGCTACATTATTATTCCTAAAAGAATATTAAAGAAGGCATTAAATTTGTTTAGTAAATTTAAAATATTAAAGATAGATAGATACTCACATTATTAAATACATGCCTGGAGAACTGAAGAATGAAGAAACTTGTCACACAGCTAAGAAGTCACATACAAAGCCCAGTGTTTTTGATACATACATACATACCTTGGAAATGGTGTTTGAACAATGATTACCCCCAAAAGAAGAGCATGTCCATATGACAAAGTAGGTTCATGAATAAAATCAGTTCCCAAGAAGTTAATCTTAATTTACTGCATGCCAATTTTCTCAGAGTCATTTGATATCTCTTAATCTCTATGTCTCGGTATTACCTTTTATCATATTATGTCCCTTACAGAAAAATCATGACACAGATCATGCTCCTTGGTTACTGCTAGTTTATATGTTTAAAAATCCCTCATTTAGAAATAGAAGGTTACTTTTGGTGATCACACACAAACAAAAGCTTAGCTCTTCACAGAGCTGTGGAGAAAAGCCAACTGCAAAAATTTTTCTGAGAACAATTTCATGCACTTACCCCATCTCTCCGTGATTTAAAAGAAGACCAGTGTAAAGCACCAAAACATAAAAGAAAGATGCCTCCACCATAAACCTTCTTACATAAGCTTTCTATTGAGGTAGTCTGGAAGAAATACAAGAGGCTTCCAAATTAACATCTGACCTGATATAAGGTCACATCAGAATAACTTAAATGTGTTTCAAAGAGGAAGAAAATCCTAAAGATCTAAGTGATAGATTTATTTATCAAATTGTGCATTTTTGTTTGAACATTTTAAAAAGTGGTATTAGAGCTTCTTTTTGTCTGTAATCAAGGACTTTCCCTAAAGCCACTAGGGTCCTATGAAATCTTACCTAAGTTAAATTCTGGAAAATGTAAATATTTACTTGAATTTTTTTTCACCTGTGATGTTATTTAGGAAGCTCTGGTTAGTGATGTTTTCCCCAAGTCAATCCTCACTGGGAAAATCATTTAAGCTCTAGCCTAGGGCTGCACTGGCCAAAGCAGCATCCACTAGCCACATGTACCTATCTAATGTAAGTTAACATTTCATAAAATTTAAAAGGCAGTTTTCTAATCACACTAGGCACATTTCAAGTGCTCAATAGCCACACGTGGCCACTGGCTACCATATTAGGGCAGATTTAGAACAATTCCATCATGGCAAATAGCTCTGCCCTAGGACAAATGTCTGAAAAAATGGAAACGGAAATGAAGGAAATGGATTATCTTCTTTACCTCTATCCCAAGTTTACAAGTACATACTCTCTTTACCAAATACATCCTAGACAGCAAAGGTTGTCGCTGCTGGCCATATCCTGAAAACAAACCGGGTTTCAGCACCTCATTTCTATTCAATGTAAAAATCCCTTTCATTGCTCTGCATTTTTGTAAATACCTTATTAGGGAAATAATGGCCAAGATACATCGCTGCCTTCCTCTATGCTTTTCTTCCACCTGTAATTATTATTATCGGCACCACTGAATATTATGGTGCTAATTAATTCACCCTGAATACTTGCAAAGGAAGCAAACAGGTTTCAGAAATAAAATATTTAAGTCTGCTCAGTGACCAACAGAACCTGGATTTTCAAGATTTAAAAATGTTAGAATTTCATTGATTCATAACACTGTTTAGTTTTCTAAAGTGTACAAAATTTTAAAATCACTGGGTAGTATATCTTTGACCACAGTTATGCATGAGAGATATCAGTTTTGGTCAAAATCGTCAGAAACAAAGCACAAATTGTAACCATTGTTTCACTTGATTGCAAGCAAAGGAAGGAAAAGAAAAAAGATGTAAATAATGATAATATGCATCATAATGTTTAGAATATGTTTCTTGTAAAATCTGTATGTGGGAAAATTATCCATGTATTTTTGTCCCCAGAAGAATCCATTTCAGTTTAAATCATCTCTCTCTTTCCTTAAACTTCCCAGTTATTCATTTTTCCCCCACTGGGTATCCCTCTCTCTCTCTCTCATTTTGTTTTCAATTCTTAATGAAAAGTTAAATATGTTCTAGTTTCTGGGCCCATCAGCAATGACAACATCTTGAAATTTGAAAGGAAACAGCACCCTAGGCGTGCATATCAGAAGATTACCCTGGGATGCTTGTGACAAGCCTTCTACAGAGCATGCTGCACTCTGGTGAAACTTTCTCCTCCCTACCCCAGGCAAGCACTCTTCAAGTTCTCATAGGATTCAGAAATCCAGCCATCAGAGAGGAGAGGCAAACCAGAGAACCTGCAGTTGTCACCAGGGATTCAATGACCCTTTGCTGCCAGGCACTTCTGGCCAAGGTCCCCAGCAAGCTCTGCAGCTCCCAAGCTTATGTCTCAGTCATAAGTGACAGAAACCACTCCAGGAGCAGAAGCCAGCTTGCATCCATACTTAACCCAGACTTCCTAATAGTATCACATCACAAAACCATACCATAGTGCATCTGGCACACATTTAAGGCCAAGTTGGCAGTATTTGATACGAAAAAGAAACCCAAGACTGAATTAGCATCCCACAAGGTTGTTTTTCCAAGTCATAGATGTAGTGCAGAGGCACATGGATTGAAGCCCACAAACGCCCACGAACCTTTCCTTAAATGAAAGCTGGGCTGCCTACATCCAATAAGCTCCTGGGGAAACACAGCCAGTAAGCAAACAAAATGCACAGAAACAACCCCCACCCCCACCCCCCTGACTTTATCTCCTGAACTTTTGCTTGCCCCAGGGAAGGTCTTGTTACCTGGACACTTTTTTTTTGGCTTATATGGAACAAGTATCTGAGCCATCTTTCAGTTGGGAACCTAAATTAGGAACGACTCAAACCCCTTCCTTAACCAGTAATTCCAAGTCACTCTTACCTCCAGTTTCCAGAGTAAGCTAGGTCTCATCTCTTCAAGTCTGGAGTGCCAAGGGGAAGCCTGGCTTTCAGGAACCACTGCGCTGTATCAGAATACAAATTCATCATTTATAGGTCGGATTCAAGCTGTGTTCTTATTCCAGAGAGTCACCTTCCAAAACACTGAAATAGTGATTGGAAAGTTGATATGGAAACATGAATCAGGAAGGAGTGGGAGGAAAAACAGTAGAAACAGTTTTGAGGGATGCTTAATTAATTCAGACCATGACACAGCTATGTTGTAGTAACTAGAATTGTTGGCAATAGTTATGCTTTTTTCTAAATTGAATTCTGGTGGAATAGTCTGATACTAAGATGGAATATTTATAATCAGAACTTTCCTAGGAAAGAGACATATGTAAACAAGGAAATCCTAGAGCTCTTAGAAGAAAACAGGGATGAACTTTTAATAATTTTGGAGCAGGAAAGTCATTCTGACAAAGAATACAGAAGCCATAAAGGAAAAAATATTGTTAAATCTTAAACAAGTAAAAATTGTTTACAGAATTAATAAAATTTTTATTAAATTAAAAAATTAAAATCAAACGGCAAAAGGAAAAAATCTTATACGTAAGCTGTGACATAGTCTCAAAATTCCTGTCACCATGTTAACATTTTATTCACACTCCTCAGTTTCATTCAATATTGCAAAACATGTGACAAATAGCTAACTTCTTGAACTTCATTCTCCCACAAATCAATAGGAATGAGTCAAACAATGATCTTTAAAAGATACAAAGAAAGGGCTTCCCTGGTGGCGCAGTGGTTGGGAGTCCACCTGCCGATGCAGGGGACATGGGTTCGTGCCCTGGTCCGGGAGGATCCCACGTGCCGTGGAGCGGCTGGGCCCATGGGCCATGGAAAAGAAAGATACAAAGAAGGCAACTTTTGTAGAAAAATAAATACAAAGAGCAAATAAAGCTGTAAGAAGATGCTCAAAATCACTTATTTTTAAAAAAGTCAATGAAGACAATAAACTAAAAGCTAAGATTTTTACTATAAGTTTAGCAAAAATTAAAATTCCTGTCCTACACTGCTGGGGTCCATGTAAGGGGTACAACATTTTTGGGGGAAATTTAACAAATTCCCTCTAAATGTGCATTTTTTTTCAACCTAGAAATTCTCTTACTAAGAACTTATCAAACAGATAAAGTCACAAAAGTATCCATATATACATACCTATTAATATGTATGTTCGTTTTAGCATTGTATATAATAGCAAAAAAATGTAGCCAAATCGAATGTCCAGTAACTGGGACTGACTAGATAACATTTCTGTGTATCTGTTGCATTAAGGCCATGGCAGCACTGGTCTGAAAAATGAGCTACATTTACATCCTGAGATATTAGGTCAAACCTAATTTCATATAGTTCAATGTAATAGAAAAGATGTCCCAGGTGTATTATTGGATGGGGGAATAGATATATTAAATATATTAGATATAGATATATATTAATAATAATAGATATATATTAATAATAATAATAGATATATTATTATAGAGAAAAATGTAAAGTACTATATATAAAGAATCATTTGTATTCTTTTAAAGAGCATGCATAGGCGTGTGCGTGTATATTCTCTTCCCCCAGAAGTATACAAGAAATGGTTCGTGATGACTATGGGGTTAGGGACAAAAGGAGTGGGTATGATTGTTATTTTTCATCTTGTTCTTTTCTGTACAGCTTGATGTTTTTAATGTTTGTATGTAGTATTTGTACTGAAAAAATAACAAAAATAAAATTCCCCTGGCAACCTTGCTGAAATGCTATTCAGTGAGAAAGAATTAAATCAGCCTTCAGCTTGAAAGACCTGTCTTCTGGTGAATGGCAGGGCCACAAAAGAAGCTCATTACCAGCTCCTTCAAACCCAATAAAAGGGGTAAATTTGGTTCTTGAGCATAAACAGTAATTATCCATGCATTTCCCTTGCAACTTCTATAAAATTTCAAGAGAATGAATTACAGTGGATCGAGTTTCATGTAGCAGTGTTTGCCCAATGCAGATGAAATTCTGAGCCATCTCTGATCCAAGTGGCATAGGACACAAAAACCACAACAGCTAGGCTACATATCTCATTAGTTCCTAAACCTGCCAAAATAAGGAATTTACCAAGGGAAGTAAAATTTCCAGGTGGTAAAATTCCCTTTCTTTTCCATGTGTGGCTTAGGAGAATAATTCCTTGACTTTAAAAAGAGATGTTATGAAACCAAATGCATATTCAGGTCTTCTGATTTTTAAACTTAGTCTCATGGTCGTGCCTTTTTAAAAAATATATTTTAGGATATTTTAAAACTTTTATTTAAAAATAAGTGTAAGCTCATGGAAAAGTTGCAGGAAGAGTTTTTAAAAACCCATATAATCTTTATCCAGTTTATGTATTGTTACTATTTTGTCTCACTTGCTTTATCATTTGCTTTTTTATAGACATGATTTTTAGTCCCCCTCTTTTCTTTCTTGCATCAGTAAGTTGCATACATCCTGGCCCTTTACTCCTAAATACTACTTCAATGTGTATTTCCTAAGAATAAAAATATTCTCTGACATAAGCACAGTCAATTACCAACTTCAGTGAATTTAATATCGATACCGTACTCTTCCTCTTCCACTGTTTCTATTCCAGTTTTTGTCAACTGACCTAGTCATGGCCTTTGTAGCATATTTTTCCCTCCAGTTCAGGATTCAGTCTCAGATCCCATATTGTGCTTAGTTGTCAAGCCTTCAGTGTTGTACTGGTAAATGTTTAACAACCAGTGTTCTGGTGGATAAATTCCTCCATTTGTAACAACTGTCACTGCTGTGACGTGAACACTCTCACTGTAACCAATTTCAAGTTATCAAAATGGTATCACTGAACGTACAGGTGGAAAGAGCTGTGCAAGGTTGGCTCTTTCAGACGAGCACCAGCTGACTGAAAGCCCTGTTAATTTGCTTTAATCTGAAACAGTTCCTCAGTCTTTATCTTTTAGGACTGACATTTTTAAAGAATATAGTCCTGAAAAAAAATTTACTGTTCCTCCTTTGGGGCTTCTCTTGTTTTCCTTCACATTTAGATTCAGTTTATGCAGCCCCAGCTGGAATATTGCAGACGATGTATGTCTTTTTCAGGATATCACACCTGCCCACCTGCCTACATTTACGATATTATTTTTGATCCCTTCCCCAAGGTGGTAACTGAGTTCTCCACTCTGTACTTAATATTTTTCTCTTTACCTAAAGAAAAGACACTTTAAGACTACATTACTATCCTTCTCCTCCTCATTAACTTTCCCCAATAGTTTTTAGGCTTAAATATTTAAACAGAAAGATCTTGGAATCCAAAAGAAATTTTTTTATCAGAATTGTTTAAAGTATAAAAACTGGTAAGGTTCTACTCCGAAAAGAAATGTGTGGATATAGATTAATATCCTAATGGGAATCAGAGTTTAAAAGTGGCAAAACCCAAAGCAGTAGATTTTCAGTATGTTTGTGTTTTCCTTTAAATACTAAGCTACAATATTGTTTTTAAAAGTGGTGTCAACAATACCTAACTTTTGGGGGCGGAGTCAAGATGCCTTACTAATAGGACGCGGATTCGCGTCTCCTCACAACTAGGGCACCTACCAGGCACAAGTGGGGGACCATGGACAGGTAAGGAGCTGGGAGGAAACCTCAGTGACCCGGTAGGACGTGGGGTGTGGGGGGAGTGAAGGGGGAGGAGAAGTGGAGGTAGGACGTGACTGGCCCCCTGAGGGGCGGCTGGGGGAGGGGAAGGGATTCCCATGCCCAAAGGGGGAAATTAGGGAACCACTGGTAGAGCAGAGGATCAAAAGGGAGAGTGACAAGGTTTCCCCTGCCCACTTGGACCCCCAGGAACCTGTTGAGATCTCGGGCCTGATCCTCTGCACACCGAGGCCCCCTCCAGCCACGTGGGTCCTGAGGGAGCAGGAGGGAGGGAAGGGGGAGCAAAAGTAAAGGCTGGACATCCAGGACCAGCACCCCTGAGGGGTGGCTGGGGGAGGGAAGGAGTTCCTACACCCAGTGGGACCCACCCATGGTTAGGGCGTTAGGGGTCCAGAGTGGATGGGGGAAATCCTGGAGGAGATGGTGGGGGAGGGGCATTAGGGAATGGAAGGGAACAGGGCCAGTGCTTTCTCTGTCCACTTAGGCACCGGAGAGCCTGCTGAGCTCCCAGGCCTAATCCTCTGCCCTTAGAGCCTTCCTCCTGCCCTGCCGAATCCAAGCCCCACCCCTACACCTCCACCCAGGGCCCTACCTGTACACTCGGAGACCCCCTCCAATGCGCTGGGCCTAAACCCCATCTACACACCCTCACTCAGGGCCCTACCTCCAAACTCCCGAACTCCACACTCCAGAGGCCCTCCCTTCCACGTGCTGCCTCTCCCCTTCCACAAGCAGAGGCCCCATCCCATGCTTGAACATCGCCCCACCTAGGCACCGCCGCATGCTCCAATGTCACTCCACACCTGCCTAGGTCCCAACCCACCCTAAACCCCACACTTGTCTAAGTTCCAATGCCTGCCTAAACTCCGCCCCCATAGCCGAGGTCTTTTTCCTTTCTTTTTTTTAAAATTTTCCTCTTTTAGATTGACGTTCTGTTTTACCTCGATTCATTGTTGTTGATTCTTTATTTTTTATTTTTATTAATAAATTTTTTATTTTGCTAAGTTTATTTTATTCCTTATACTTTGTTAGTGATTTCTTCTTTTGGCTTGTTGCCCACCCCCCCTCTTTTTTTTCTTTTCTCTGCTGTAGTTTTATTTTACCTCATTGCTGTTGTTTCAATTACACTTTTATTTTTCCTAATGTATTTTTTATCTTTCTAATTTTATTTTGTTTTTTATTCTTTGATATTGTACTGCTCCATTTTTTCTTTCTTTCTTTCTTCTTTTTTTTTACTGTGCCATGAAGCTTGCGGGATCTTTCTTCCCAGGCCAGAGGTTGGGCCCAAGCTTCTGTGGTGGGAGCTCCAAATCCAAACCACTGGACTAAAAGAGAACCTCAGACCCCAGGGAATATCAATCGGAGTGAGGCCTCCCAGAGGTCCTCTTCTCAGCACTAAGACCCAGCTCTATCTAACTGCCTGCAAAATCCAGTGCACAGACCAAACAACCAGTAAGACAGGAATACAGCACCAACTACCAAACAAAAAAGGAAACAACTAAAAAATATATTACAGATGAAGGAGCAAGGTAAAAACCTTACAAGACCAAATAAATGAAGATGAAATAGGCAACCTCCCTGAAAAAGAATTCAGAGTAATGGTAGTAAAGATGATCCAAAATCTCAGAAACAAAATAGAGAAAATACAAGAAACATTAAACAAGGATCTAGAAGAACTAAAGAGCAAACAGCAATGAACAACACAATTACTGAAATTAAAAATACTCTAGAAGGAATCAGTAACAGAATAACTGAGGCAGAAGGACGGATACGTGACCTAGAAGATAAAATTGTAGAAATAACTACCGCAGAGCAGAACTAAGAAAAAAGAATGAAAAGAATTGTGGACAGTCTCAGACACCTCTGGGACAACATTAAATGCACCAAATTTCAAATTATAGGGGTCCCAGAAGAAGAAGAGAAAAAGAAAGGGTCTGAGAAAATATTTGAATAGATTATAGTCAAAAACTTCCCTAACATGGGAAAGGAAATAGTCAATCAACTCCAGGAAGCACAGAGAGTACAATACAGGATAAACCCAAAGAGAAACATGCCGAGACACATATTAATCAAACTATCAAAAATTAAATACAAAGAAAAATATTAAAAGCAGCAAGGGAAAAGAAACAAATAACATACAAGGGAATCCCCATGAGGTTAACAGCTGATATTTCAGCAGGAACTCTGCAAGCCAGAAGGGAGTGTCAGGACATATTTAAAGTGAAGAAAGGGAAAAACCTACAACCAAGATTATTCTGCCCAGCAAGGATCTCATTCAGATTATATGGACAAATTAAAACCTTTACAGATAAGCAAAAGTTAAGAGAATTCAGCACCAACAAGCCAGCTTTACAACAAATGCTAAAGGAACTTCTCTAGGCAGGAAACACAAGAGAAGGAAAAGACCTAAAATAACAAACCCAAAACAATTAAGAAAATGGTAATAGGAACATACATATCAATAATTACCTTAAATGTAAATGGATTAAATGCTCCAACCTAAAGACATAGACTGGCTGAATGGACACAAAAACAAGACCCGTACCTATGCTGTCTACAAGAGACCCACTTCAGACCTAGGGACACATACAGACTGAAAGTGAGGGGATGGAAAAACATATTCCATGCAAATCAAAAGACAGCTAGAGTAGCAATTCTCACATCAGACAAAATAGACTTTAAAATAAAGACTATTACAAGAGACAAAGAAGTACACTACATAATGATCAAGGGATCAATCCAAGAAGAAGATATAACAATTTTAAATATTTATGCACCCAACATAGGAGCACCTCAATAAATAAGGCAAATGCTAACAGCCATAAAAGGGGAAATGGACAGTAACACAATAACAGTAGGGGACTTTAACACCCCCGTTTCACCAATGGACAGATCATCCAAAATGAAAATAAATCAGGAAACACAAGCTTTAAATGACACATTAAGCAAGATGGATTTATTGGATATTTATAGGACATTCCTTCCAAAAACAACAGAATACATTTTCTTCTCAAGTGCTCATGGAACATTCTGCAGGATAGATCATATCTTGCGTCACAGATCAATCCTTGGTAAATTTAAGAAAACTGAAATCGTATCAGGTACCTTTTCTGACCACAATGTTATGAGACTAGATATCAATTACAGAAAAAATTTGTAAAAAATACAAACACATGGAGGCTAAACAATATAGTACTTAATAACCAAGAGATCACTGAAGAAATCAAAGAGGAAATCAAAAAATACCTAGAAAAAATGACAATGAAAAGACGAAGCCCCAGGGCTTCCCTGGTGGTGCAGTGGTTGAGAGTCCACCTGCTGATGCAGGGGACACAGGTTTGTGCCCTGGTCCAGGAGGATCCCACATGCTGCAGAGCGGCTGGGCCCATAAGCCATGGCTGCTGAACCTGTGTGTCCAGAGCCTGTGCTTCACAATGGTAGAGGCCACCACAACAGTGAGAGGCCTGCATACTGCAAAAAAAAAAAAAAAAAGACGAAGCCCCAAAATCTATGGGATGCAGCAAAAGCAGTTCTAAGAGGGAAGTTTATAGCAATACAATCCTACCTCAAGAAACAAGACACATCTCAAATAAAAAAACCTAACCTTACACCTAAAGCAATTAGAGAAAGAAGAAGAACAACAACAAAAAAAACCAAAGTTAGCAGAGGAAAGACACCATAAAAATCAGATCAGAAATAAATGAAAAAGAAATGAAGGAAACAAGAGCAAAGATCAGTAAAACTAAAAGCTGGTTCTTTGAGAAGGTAAACAAAATTGGAAAACCATTAGCCAGACTCATCAAGAAAAGAAGGAAGAAAACTCAAATCAACAGAGTTAGAAATGAAAATGGACAAGTAACAACTGACACTGCAGAAATACAAAGGATCATGTGAGGTTACTACAAGCAACTGTATGCCAATAAAATGGACAACCTGGAAGAAATGGACAAATTCTTAGAAAAGCACAACCTTATGAGACTGAACCAAGAAGAAATAGAAAATATAAACAGACCAATCACAAGCACTGAAATCGAAACTGTGATTAAATGTCTTCCAACAAACAAAAGCCCAGGACCAGATGGCTTCACAGGTGAATTCTATCAAACATTTAGAGAAGAGCTAACATCTATCTTTCTCAAACTCTTCCAAAATATAGCAGAGGGAGGAACACTTCCAAACTCATTCTATGAGGCCACTATCACCCTGATACCAAAACCAGACAAAGATGTCACAAAAAAAGAAAACTACAGGCCACTATCTCTGATGAACATAGATGCAAAAATCCTCAACAAATATTAGCAAACAGAATCCAACAGCACATTAAAAGCATCATACACCATGATCGAGTGGGGTTTATCCCAGGAATGCAAGGATTCTTCAATATACGCAAATCAATGTGATACACCATATTAACAAAGTGAAGGAGAAAAACCATATGATAATATCAATAGATGCAGAAAAAAATTTGACAAAATTCAACACAGATTTATGATAAAAACTCTCCAGAAAGTAGGCACAGAGGGAACCTACCTCAACATATTAAAAGCCACATATGCAAACCCACAGCCAACATCATTCTCAATGGTGAAAAACTGAAACCATTTCCTCTAAGATCAGGAGCAAGACAAGCTTGCCACTCTCACTGCTATTATTCAACATAGTTTTGGAAGTTTTTCTTGTTGTTGTTGTTGTTGTTGTTGTTGTTGTTTTTGCGGTACACGGACCTCTCACTGTTGTGGCCTCTCCCATTGCGGAGCACAGGCTCTGGACACACAGGCTCAGCAGCCATGTCTCACGGGCCCAGCTGCTCAGTGGCATGTGGGATCTTCCCGGACCAGGGCACGAACCCATGTCCCCTGCATCGGCAGGCGGACTCTCAACCACTGCGCCACCAGGGAAGCCCCTAGTGTTGGAAGTTTTAGCCACAGCAATCAGAGAAGAAAAAGAAACAAAAGGAATCCAAATCAGAAAAGAAATAAAACTGTCACTGTTTGCAGATGACATGATACTACACATAGAGAATCCTAAAGATGCTATCAGAAAACTACTAGAGCTAATCAATGAATTTGGTAGAGTAGCAGGATACAAAATTAATGCACAGAAATCTGTTGCATTCTTATATACTAATGATGAACAACCTGAAAGAGAAATTAAGGAAACACTCCCATTTACCATTACAACAAAAAGAATAAAATACCTAGGAAGACCTGTATTCAGAAACTATAAGACACTGATGAAGACAATTAAAGATGATACAAACAGGTGGAGAGATATACCATGTTCTTGCACTGGAAGAATCAACATTGTGAAAATGACTATATTACCCAAAGCAATCTACAGATTCAATGCAATCCCTATCAAATTACCACTGGCATTTTTCACAGAACTAGAAAAAAAATTTTCACAATTTTTATGGAAACACAAAAGACCCTGAATAGCCAAACACCACTGAGAAAGAAAAATGGAGCTGTAGGAATCAGGCTCCCAGACTTCAGACTACACTACAAAGCTACAGTAACTAAGACAGTATGGTACTGGCACCAAAACAGAAATATAGATCAATGGAACAGGATAGAAAGCCCAGAGATAAACCCACGCACTTATGGTCACCTTATCTTTGATAAAGGAGACAAGAGTATACAATGGAGAAAAGACAGCCTCTTCAATAATGGTGCTGGGAAAACTGGACAGCTACATGTAAAAGAATGAAATTAGAACACTTCCTAACATCATACACAAAAATAAACTCAAAATGGATTAAAGACCTAAATGTAAGACTAGACACTATAAAACTCTTGGAGGAAAACATAGGCAGAAAACTCTGTGACGTAAATCACAGCAAGATCCTTTATGACCCACCTCCTAGAGAAATGGAAATAAACAGTAAAATAAACAAATGGGACCTAATGAAACTTAAAAGCTTTTGCACAGCAAAGGAAACCATAAACAAGACGAAAAGACAACCCTCAGAATGGGAGAAAATATTTGCAAACATAGCAACTGACAAAGAATTAATCTCCAAAATATACAAGCAGCTCATGAAGCTCAATATCAAAAAAATGAACAACCCAGTCCAAAAATGGGCAGAAGACCTAAATAGACATTTCTCCAAAGAAGATATACAGATTGCCAACAAACACATGAAAAGATGCTCAACATCACTAATCATTAGAGAAATGCAAATCAAAACTACAATGAGGTATCACCTCACAAGTGTCAGAGTGGCCATCATCAAAAAATCTACAGATAATATATGCTGGAGAGGGTGTGGAGAAAAGGGAACCCTCTCGCACTGTTGTTGGGAATGTAAATTGATACAGACAGTATGGAGGTCCCCTCAAAAACTAAAAATAGAACTACCGTATGACCCAGCAATGCCACTATTGGGCATATACCCTGAGAAAACCATAATTCAAAAAGAGTCATGTACCACAGCGTTCATTGCAGCACTATTTACAATAGCCAGGACATGGAAGCAACCTAAGTGTCCACTGACAGATGAATGGATAAAGAAGATGTGGCACGTATATATAATGGAATAGTACTCAGCCATAAAAAGAAACGAAATTGCATTATTTGTAGTGAGGTGGATGGACCTAGAGACTGTCATACAGAGTGAAGTAAGTCAGAAAGAGAAAAACAGTTACCGTATGCTAACACATATATATGGAATCTAAAAAAAAAAAGGTTCTGATGGACCTAGGGGCAGGACAGGAATAATGATGCAGATGTAGAGAATGGACTTGAGGACATGGAGAGGGGGAAGGGTAAGCTTGGACGAAATCAGGGAGTGGCATGGACATATATATACTACCAAATGTAAAATAGATAGCTAGCAGGAAGCAGCCACATAGCAAAGGGAGAGAAGCTCGGTGGTTTCCAACCACCTAGAGGGTTGGGGTAAGGAGGTTGGGAGGGAGATGCAAGAGGGAGGGGATATGGGGATATTCATATGCATATAGCTGATTCACTTTGTTATACAGCAGAAACTAACACAACACTCACTGTAAAGCAATTATACTCCAGTAAAGATGTTAAAAAAAAAAACAAAAAACTAACTTTGTGAAAATTAGAGCTATATTATGTTCCCTGGAGAGTACATTACAAGTCTCAGTAAATTGGAGCTAACGAAAATATGTATTGAAGATACTTTACTTTCCATTAGAATTAAACATCCCATTATAAAACTATACAGGAAGGTAATTGTTAAGGGAAAATGTATCAAAATCAGTTTAATAAAATAAGGATGAATAGTTCTGTGTATAGGGAAGCCTTGGACCATAAATGTGGGTAAGATATTTAGGATCCCTGGTTAAACAGTGAGTTGATACATTTTAATTGTTCTTGGGAAATACTGGGAGCTGAAGGACAAATCTTAACAATTTTGGAAAAGTCCAAAATCCCCTGGAAGAGGGAATCTAATGTATCAATAAGAGATAAGTTCCCAAGAACAAAATAAGGAGCACTAAAGAAGAAATTTAAAAATGATAAATTGGACTTCATCTGAATTTAAAACTGCTGCTCATCAAAAGACACCATTAAGAAAGTAAAAAGCCAAACCAAAGATTGCAAGAACGTATTCATAGTGGATTTATTTGACAAAGGACTTGAGACTTGCATTAGTTTTCTATTGACGCTTTAACAAATTACCACAAACTTAGCTTGTTAAAACAACATGAATGTATCATCTCACAGCTCTGTGAGATGGATGTCCAGGTGGGCTGGACTAGTTCCTCTCCTCTGGCTCTCACAAGCCCCAAATCAAGGTGACAGCCATCCAGGGCTCTTACTGGCAGCTCTCAGGGAGAATCCACTTCCAAACTCATTCAGGTCACTGGCAACTCTCAGTTCCTTGAGACTATTAAGCTGAAGTCCTCATTTCCTGGCTGGCTGTCACCCGGGAGCCTCTTTCAGCTCTGTCAGACTGCCTCTATTCTCTGTCACATCGTCCCCTTTATCTGTAAGCCATCAAGGAGGTGTCAAATCCTTCTCAGGCTTCAAATCTCTCTGACTTTTCCTTCTGCTTCATCTCTTCTGCCTCCAGCCAGAGAAAGTTCTCTGCTTTTAAGGGCTCCTGTGATGAGATTGGCCCACCCAAATAATCTAAAGTAATCTCCCTATTTTCAGGCCCCTAACCTTAATTCTATCCACAAAACCCCTTTTGCCATATCATGTAACATATGCATAGAATCCAGGGATTTAGAGCATGGACATCCTGGGGGTGGGGCATTCTGCCTACCATAGACTTATATCCAGAATATATAAAAATCACATACTACTTAATAAAACAACAACCCAGGCTATTTAAAAGGGCAAAAGGCTCAAGTCCTTTGAAATAAACACATGGAAGCATCATCAGAATCATGACGATTAGAGAAATGTAAAGTGTAGCTACACTGAGATACTACTCTGCATGCCACTTCACATCCACTATAATGATTAATACAAGACTGGTGAGAAGGTAGAACAATACAACCCTCATATATTGCTGGTCAAAATGTAAAATAATGAAATCACTTTGAAACACAGTTTGGCAGTTCCTTACAATGTTAAACTTACACTTGTCCTATGATCTAGCAGCTCCAGAAGAAATAAAAGCCTCTGTCTACAAAAAAAACTTGTATGTACGTGTTCATAGAGACTTTATTCATAATAACCAAGACCTAGAAACAATCCAAATGTTGATCAGCAAGTGAGAAAACAAAATAACTATGGTAAATCCATACTAGTCCACTTAGCCATGAAAAAGAATGAACTACTGATACGTTCAGCATCAGTGAATCTCAAAAACACTATACTTAGTGAAAGAAGCCAAACTGATAAAAAATATATAAACTATGAGTTCATTTATTGAAGTTCAAGAACAGAAAAAACTAATTTCTAGTGCTAGAAATCTGATTGGGGTTGCCTTGGAGGGTGGGGTTTGGGAGGTGACTGGAAGAAGTCACAAGAGAACCTTCTGGTAATGGAAATGCTCTAATCTGTTACATGGGATGGGTGCCTACATTTGTCAAAGTGCATCAAACAGTACTGTTAAGATATATGCATTTTACTCTGAGTATCCTTCAATAAAGTCTATTTAAAGGAAAAGAATAACAGAGGAGAAACAGCAGCCAAGTTGGAGGGTAAAGCCAATATCAAGCTTCTTGTTGAAAATGTTGTATCTATAATCATCTTTTGTTGGCTTGATTTGTCAGTTTCTGAAAGAAGTGTGTAAAAATATCCTTTTATGATTATGGGTTTGTCCATTTTCTCCTTGTAGTCTCCAGGGGATGTTTTCTCATCTCTTAGTTTTTCTACCTGTTTCATCATTTCACTTTGTTTGTCTATCTTATAGAGACAAGATGTATTACTAACTTGGCTGGTTTTTATTGTTGTTATATACTCATTTTGAATAGTCAAGCTAATAATTTTATATAGGATAGTTTAACCTACTTGCATTTATTCTGGACCTTTAGTTCCTTCACTTGTCAAAAAGGAGAGCATAATATAACCTACCTCAAAATTATGGGAGGATATTAGATAATCCTTAAACAGTGTTTTCCTGGAACATTGCACACAATAAACTTTATTTTGTTTATTTATTCAACATATATTATGTTTCTTTAAGTGGCAGGCCTGGGTATATAAAAATAACAAAACGGCTAAGGTTCTATCTTCATGGAAATTCTTTTCTAATGTGGAAAACTGAAAAATGAGTGAACACACCTAAATAAAATAAATGCAAGCATTATAAAGGAAAAAGTCACGATTGGGACAGAGAAAAATAGGTGGGGAAATCCTCAGAAATGTTCTGGGAAGAATAAAAATTGAGTAGGAGTTCCAGTAATTTATATATAAAAAATTGTCAGAAATATATTATATATAGATATATAGATCTATATAGAGAGATATAGATATAGATATAGATATATTGGCTGAGGTTAACATTAAAGAAAAGCTCTGAAAATCTAAAAGCATTTGTAAAATTTCAATCAAATAGCTAAAGTGGTGAATCTTGGGCTGAGAGTGAAGGTTGTCTGAGGAAGAGGGGTCCAAAATTAATTGGGTTTTCTGCCCTTTTTGTTATCCACTCACAGGGATACCCAGGAACTATCATTCACTTGGAGAAGGCTCCAAAAAGACCTATTGGTACCATATTTATGTGGTACTAATGAGTAACTTCTATTTTTCTGATTCACCCTGTGAGATTAAAATTTGAAATAGAAGAACATTTTAAAGAATATGTGCTTCAACCCTCTCGTTTTTACAGATGAAGTGACTGAGATTCAGGGAGGCAAAGAATTTGCCACAGCCACACAGCAAAAAACTCAGGACCTCTCAGTAGTCTCTCTGCTCAACTCACTGGCAAATGGAAGAAACAACATAAGATTTCCACAAACTTGTCATTTATGTAGTTTATGCGAACCTCCAAGAGACAAAACTTCTCAGTATTTATAAATTGATCAACACACATTTGATAGCAGAAGATGTGAATGAGTAACTACAAAGCACATTACATTCCTTAAAATGGTACTGGGCAGGGCAAGCTTGTAAAGCACGATTTATTTTCCCATTCAACACTAATGTAGTAAGGGGTCTGAGGTCAAAGGCCAAATGCCAATAATCATAAATATGGTACTTACATGCTCTAAGTGTAAGTATTCTAAGATGCATCTAAACTGATGAAGGCATACCTCATTCTAAAATTTATTCTTTGCAAAGAACTTATCATCCTTTGATAACACATTTTATTACTTCCTAGTATCAAACCCCCCCGAAATTTCATTTAATTGGTGATCAAATTCCAAGAAAAGTAAATGCACTTGATTATGTAAATCTAAATACAAATAATTTGTCATCTCAACTATAACCTAGAAGGGGATTATGGGTACATGTATGTATATATCCTTAAGATTCAGCAGGAGTGATTCTTACATGAAGATGCCAGCAAAAGGATGTCCAAGCAAACAGTGATTGCTTGATGAAACAAGTCTGTTAATTGATAGATGTCAATGCTTAACGGTGACAGGTAATGGCATTTAATAAGAATTGTATGCATTTCTAAACATGGATTTACTCAATCTTTAAAGGTAAGTTAGAGAGTAGCATCGACATATATATACAACCAAATGTAAAAAAGATGGCTAGTGGGAAGCTGCTGCATAGCACAGGGAGATCAGCTCAATGCTTTGTGATGACCTAGAAGGGTGGGATAGGGAGGGTGGGAGGGAAGTTCAACAGGGAGGGGATATGGGGATAACTGTATACATATAGCTGATTCACTTTGTTGTACAGCAGAAACTAATACAGCATTGTAAAGCAATTATACTCTAATAAAGATGGAAAAAATAAGTAAGTTAGAATTTCTAATGTTGTCTAATAGCAAACTTAGGTCTCTCATTTGAAATTTTATGTAGCACATAAAATGTTTTTAAGAATCCTATGAGTTTCTAATCATTTATTTACTTGATCAAATAATTATATGTGTTTCTGAGACTTTAGCAAAGTTTTAAATGTTTTAGTATGTATTAAAATGGTTAAAAGTTGGAAAAGAACCCAGAGAAATAATGGAAGACATGCTTCGGAAAGATGAGAAGGAAAAATCATATGGGTCATAAAAACTGAAATTAACCAGTGATTAGGACACAAACTTTTGAAGGAAGACAACACTTGAAGCTAAAAACAAGACTGCCATAGGAATTAAATAATAAAAGTACCAGGGATGAATAATCAAGACAATTCAAAACATAAATACATACACTAAATATCGCCATGATGTACAGCTTTCATCTGACCTACTGCCTATAAAGACCCCTGAGTTTATAAAAGTAGCTTATGAGAACAAAATTGCTGAAGACAAGCCATTGAGCATGTAATTGAAAGTACAGCCCAGTAAGGCTTGGCCATCAGCGGACCTCACCCCCTGAATCCAGTCATGGCCATCTCTACTTTGATTTCTGAAAATTACAGCATGGTAAACAAATGAATACATATATAGTTAACCTTTTAGTAACAACTACTACAAATTAGTGAATCAAAACCATCACTGTAGCACTGTTTATTTATTGGCCTTTCACAATGACTATGCTATGGAGCCATATAGTAATAAGACAAATCTTACAAGCTACCATTATTAAATATAAATATGCAAGGGAGTGCTGTCTTTCCAATTAGCACCTTGGAATTATATAAAATATAAAATTAGTATTAATTATATGTTATTTAATATTAAATAAAGTATATTATTATTCTAATATTAATTATCTCCCCACTTCAAATCCTTTAAAGACACTATCTTTTAAAATTATCAGAACAACCCTAAAATATAGTAACTACCACGGTGGGAGTGCATAAAATGAACTAAATATAGTAGCAATAAATTATTGTTATCATTTTGGCCACATTAATTGTAACATATATTTTGTGCCTATTTTACACAAAATCCCATAGTAAGGACTTTAGCAACACTATTTTAGTTAATTATTAACACAACCCTGCACAATAGTAATTATTACCATATCTTACAGTTGAAAAAACTGAGACTCAGAAAAATAAACCTACCCACCAAAACCTCATAATTTATAAGTGATGGGACTAAAATTTTTCTTATTGTTTGATACAACCACTCTAATGTATTTCAGTGATACTGCCTCTGATTCAAATAGTTTTGGTATTGCCTGAACCTGTTGCAGAATAAAATTAACCTTGTTATTGTCAAACTCTCCTTTGGGCCTCTCTTTCTTCTTTCTCTTACACGTTCACTCTTCACAAGTGTGCCATGGTAACCCCTCTACCACCTATTTCATGCCTCCCTTCATGTGAATGTGGTTCCAGAGGCACAGACTGAGGGTAGAGAAGATACACCCTCTCTATTGCTCTGACAACATGATTGATCTGGGGGGTGGGGGTGTCAATCAAATCATAGTGACTTCTGGGAATTCTCTGAGAATTCTGGGATAGTTCCTCTTATGCTCTGGGTGATGATGCAGGATGTGAATGTGGTGCCATGGTAGCTCTTTTGGTACCATGAATACAAAAACAACACACAGAAGAAGACTGAGAATCACTGAGAAGAAGAGCTTGAGCAGTGAACAAACCAGGCTTGAAGCTTATAAACTTTCCAGATGTGAAAACCAATACCATATTGTTAAGGCCAGTTTGGGGTGGGTCTTCTCTCTTAATTGTAATGAAAAGCATCCTGATAAACTCTCTTGCTCTTTTGTTCAGCATATCGTCATCCTCCCCCTTCCTTCTTTTTTATAAAGATGAGCTTAAATCACATTCCAAGCACCACCTAGAAAAAAGTTACACTAAAGTTGTGGTCCCAGGAAGGCGGGGCTGTGCTGTGTGATAGCCAGGCATACACCATTAAAGGTGCAGGATGTTGTATGCTCTATAAGCAACACTGATTGAAACTCAAATAGAATTTTCAGCTGCCAGGAGTCCAATGACCTTCAAGTAAGAGATCACTGGCATTAGTTCATTTCTCTATCTTTCAAAAAATTCTTACTGAAAGCAACACTTCCTCCACCTCACCCTACCCCAAAATTCTCACTATTGGAAAGCAATACTAAAGATTAAAATCCAAGTCTTGGTCTTTATAATTTCTCTGAAACCTTTTGACCAAAGATCAAAAAGTAAAATGAGGTCAAAATCTAGGTCAGGGTAGAATACTGCTCTCAGTCCCATATTCTAAAACATGGGGCTTTCCACGGGTCAGCAGTCAAGAATTAAAAAAATAAAATCAAGAATATTTCCTTCAAAATTTTAATATGTTGGAAAGAAAGCATTGCTAGAAACCCTATTGTTCCATTCCAGAAGTATCTATGGCAACCTTTTTGAGCCGCTAACTTTACGGATAGTTATTTGTGTCACCAACTGACGGCATTGTCCAGCCACTCCTTAATATTGTCTAGACACCTTTCCCTTGGATTTCCTTCAGAATGTTCCCTGGCATACTTCTCTCATAAATTTCCACTCTTCCAACTTCGATTGTGGTACTTTCATTAGTTAAAGTACAGCTTTCCCAGTAAACAGATCAGCGTTGCATTTGATTCCACGTTCCCTGATCATTCCAAACAGCCCAAGTGCTATTAGTATTTCATATTGCCACCTAACTTTATTGCAGCCTAGTTATTTATGGCTTCAGTTGGCTCTTCATTTTTTGAAAATGTACTCTAATGCCAACACAGTGAATCTTGTGAGGCTCAAATGAGTATTCAGACCCTACTAGAACCAGACTGGAAGCGTCTCAAGGGAACAGGTGGCTTTGCCAATGGATTGCCTGAGTAGGAGATTGGAAAGGAGGAGAGAGCTGCCAAAGTAATTATCCCTACAGCCTCCTGGTGAGTTATTGTGGGCTAGCTATGTGTTCTTCAAACTTTCAACTCCTGTCCACTGACCCTTTCTGCACAGCCATCTCTGTCCTCCATTCTGATAGCTGCATCTTCCCGTTGCCCCTTCAGGCCAAGGATTAATAACATAGACCCAAGAGTATTACACAAATCCTACTTTCTTTATACCCTGTCTACTCCTTTGTAAATAGCTCTTTCACTATCCTCACCTCAAATTATCCCAATGTGAGTGTGTCACCTGTTTCCCTCTGGGGAAATCGCAACTGCTTTTTATGCAACATGATTACACAAAGGCAGTCCCAAATAGTGACTTACATTCTGAATATAGGTATCTGGGTAAAATATGCATTTTTAATGCTTAAAATAAATAAAGCAATATACATTACAGTGTGTTAGGGCAGTGGTCCCCAACCTTTTTGGCACCAGGGACTGGTTTCATGGAAGACAATTTTTCCACTGACCGGGGTTGGGGGTGGGGGATGGTTTCAGGATGATTCAAGTACATTACATTATTATTATTATTATTTTGCATATTCTTTTTGTCTATAGCTAATTTTTTTTTTTTTTTGCGATACGCGGGCCTCTCACTGCTGTGGCCTCTCCCGTTGCGGAGCACAGGCTGCGGACGCGCAGGCTCAGCGGCCATGTCTCACAGGCCCAGCCGCTCCGCCGCGGCATGTGGGATCTTCCCGGACCGGGGCACAAACCCATGCCCCCTGCATCGGCAGGCGGACTCTCAACCACTGCGCCGCCTTGGAAGCCCGTACATTACATTTATAGTGCACTTTATTTCTGTTATTATTACACTGTAATATATAATGAAATAATTATACAACTCACCATAATGCAGAATCAGTGGGAGCCCTGAGCTTATTTTCACCACCACTCACTGATAGGGTTTTGATATGAGTCTGCAAGCAATTGATTTATTATGGTTTCTGTGCAGTCAAACCTCTCTGCTAATGATAATCTGTATTTGCAGCCACTCCCCAGCGTTAGCATCACTGCCTCAGCTCCACCTCAGCCCATCAGGCATTAGATCCTCATAAGGAGCACACAACCTAAATCACTTGCATGCGCAGTTCACAGTAGTGTTCATGCTCCTATGAGAATCTAATGCCGCCACTGATCTAACAGGAGGCAGAGCTCAGGCAGTAATGTGAGCGATGGGGGGGCGGCTGTAAATATAGATGAAGCTTCGCTCGCTCACCTGCATGCTGTGCAGCCCGGTTCCTAACAGGCCACAGACAAGTACTGGGGGTTGGGGACCCTGGTGTTAGGGCATCTAACAGAAAACAAAACATTAATAGTATCCACACTCTTAATTGATATTTCTTGATGGTGGTCAGTTATGTGAATTGTATTGATCTGGGCTCTGGCAGGAATGTGCTGGAGCCAGCTTGCCTCCAGAGAGCTGATGGTGCCCATCTCATGCCACTCTAAGTTTACTTGTATCATGTTGGTAGGTTGAAATTGGCCACAGTGGAAATATTTACACCACAGAAATTGGCAAGTGCTACAAATCAGGAGTTTTCCTTGGAAGAGCTGATAACCAGCACACTACTGCCTGTGTGGTTCATATAAAAGTTGCAATACTATCCGTGCCCTCACATGTGATGGTTTGCTTTGTTTGGGTTCTTCCAAAAGTATAACCTGAGATAGGATTTGGGTGCAGTTATTTATTTGAGAAAATAGGAAAATAAGAATGATCCCAGGAAAATGAAATAAGGAATGAGGGAAGCCACTTACCAGGTGAATTAATCTATTTACACTGTGGGCAGTGGGGTTCCATCTTGTGGGGACCTGCTAATGAATGTCATAGAACAGGCTGTGGCTGAAATCCAAGGTCTTCTGAGGGAATGTGTGACACAAAACTAATCCCTACACATTAGAATCTTCCTGGACCTGGTATAAAATGTACTTGAAAAGTGGATGCTCTTATTCCTGGAATATGGAACTACAAAGCCAGGGCCATTTCATTCAAGAAGATGATCTATGAATATTACATGTGAAAGAACCCGAAGTGTGGAATGTTCTTCTTCATTTTAATACCTTGCTCTCTGTCCTGAAATTGTGTCCTTGGAATTTCATGATATATCTGCTAGACAAAAGAGGAAACCCACCTCCCAGGGCCTCAAATGAGAAAGGAAAAGTGGTAAGTAGAAGTCACCAAGGTCAACCATCTGCTTATTAAAGAGAGAGTCCGGTTTCCTCTGTCCCCGGGAAGCTGTAACCTGGCCGTGTCCACAGATCTCCCCAGTGAATTAACTTCTGTTTTTTCTTTATTTAAGGGGGTGAGGGGTGGGGCAGGTCTCTAGTCTGGACATTTGAAACAAGAGGAAGAAGCCTCTCCAGCAGAGGCTAAGGATCCCAGCAAACTAATAGCACCTGATTATAACCAGTATTACTTTGAGCAGGAAGTAAAAGGGGCTTTATGGGAGAGTCAGGGGACTGGGAACATTCTGTTTGATTTTTATGCCTTAGAATGTATAGTTTTGAGCCCACTGCTCGAATTATCAATTGATTAATCAATTGATAATTAATCAGTTAGAGGCTGGCCAAAAGAATTTATTCCTCCCTGATAGTCACAAGAATTTCTGATGAAGAGGACTCATGCTCTTCTATCATCACTAATAATTTTAAAGAAAGAAGTAAAAGAGACTTTAGAAGATGGTTGCAGGGACTGAAAACAGAGATGTACTGGGGACGCTATAGGGTTTTATGTGTTCCTTTCTTCCAGTAAATAATTTTGAATATTTACTACCTGCCAGGCATTGCCCTGATTTCTGGAGATGCAACAGTAAAGAAAATAGACACATATGTGAACTTTTTCTTCACTTTTCATTTTCTTCTACAGGATACCAAACTGTGCCAAATTGCTCGTAGGGCTGTTTCAGCATTAACCTGGGGTTCTCAGGCCCCCCTTCTGTGCCTCTTCCTGCCTAGAATCACCAGGTAATCCTCTTCACAGCTCACCTGCATCTAGCCTGCTTCCTCCCCTCCACCACCTCTGCAAACTGGCAGAAGGACCCATTTACCCAAGAGATGGCCCCTCTCAAGTTTTTGTGGCTCTGTAATTAAGGTGGGCCCATGCAATTTTCAAGGACAAATAGATGAGTGATTGAGAACTTATGTTGTCATCAGAAGAACATTAAGAAAAAAATGACAGTCAATGCAAACACCTTGGGAAATAGCTAACAGTGCTCGGACAAGTGTATTTTCTGTTTTGCTTTTTAGAACCTGAGAAATATCCTGAAGAATATTATGCAACAAATAGACCTACAGTAATAACACAAATTACCCCCCTTGGGGGGAGGGAGTTCTAGCTGGCTTCCTCACTGGCTGGCGATCCACTTCAGATGGAGAGTGCTGTTCTGAACCACAGCTCAGACAGGCTCCTGATCCTGACTTATCTCTGCCCACAAAAGGCTGGATTGCAGACACTGGGAGGGCTTTACCTCTACATGGATGGACTTTGCTTATGGTTGCCTGCCATTGAGCACTGCCTCTGCCCAGAGGTCCCTAAAACAACACCCTCTCCTAGCACATTGGATCCCTGGGCTACTGAGGACTGTCAAGATGGTTAATATACCACCCTTCTCTCGACTTAATTGCTCTCCAAGTTCTTTGTGGGCCAGCCCTGGAGAGCAGCTCAGTCCTGCTAGCCTCAATCTTACCCCTTGCTGAAGACTCATTCCCTTTTTACATCATGTCTTATTTAAAGAACTTCCTCCCTCTTGACAAAATTAAAGCTTCCCAGGTGATGGTTGTGATTGAGCTTGAAATTGACACTTGCTACTTTCATTCCTGATGTGAAGCCTCTCAGGGGTCATCTATCATTGCTTCTAGGAGGCTGAAACAGGCCTGAGCACAGTACTGCATCATTTCCCAACGTGGTAAGTTCTTAGAAAATTAAACTAATCCTGGGCAGAGTTCCAGAGATTTTTGCACTCAAATTATGGCCCTGGGAAAAAGTAAATGCTTCAGAAAAGGTGAAAAAAAAATTGACTATTCTTTGTGGGGTCCCAGTTTTAAAATAAGTGGGTTGCACTATTTGATCAAGTGTTTTTTGAACTCTTTGGCTAAATCCAAAGAAGATGAATTTCTAATATATATCATATATATCTATATCTATATCTATATTACTCATTCCTGATAAGTCACCCTAAAATTTAGCAGCTTAAGACAATAACAATTATTTATTTTGTTCATGAAGATACAACTTGAGATGGGGTTTGTTGGGGACTGCTTATCTCTGCTCAGTGAGACTCAGCTGGGGTATGGAAGAGGCATTTTGGGGATGCTGACTCCCATGGCTAGCTCAGTTTGGGCTGGATATTGACTGTGAGCCTAGCTGGGGCTGGGACCTGGGGGCCATGGTTCATCTCAACGTGGCCTCCAAATGGCTGCTTGGGCTTCCTTACAGTGTGAACATCCCAGATGCTCTGAAGTACACATTTTTATGACCTAGGCTCAGAAGTCACATAGTACATGCTATCATTTTATTTATTCCCTGAGACAATTACAAAGCCCCATCCAGGTTCAGGGAGTGGGGATGTAGACTTCACTTCTTGATGACAGATTTTCAAGATTCCAGAACATATGGGAAGGGAAATATCAGTGCTGTCATCTATGAAAAATACAATCTGTACAAATATCAAATGATTTTTATGAAATCTGATTGCAAATGGTTTGGCCCATGATAGCAGTCAGGTATTTCCAGGCGAAATAAATGAGTAGCATTGCTCAAATGAGGTTGAAGATTCAGAGCAGAGATGTAGGTTTTCCTCTTTTGAGATCCATTAAATTGCTACAGAAAACTTCTTGCTCTTTGAGTGCTAGGGAATATATGTAAAGAAATATGAGCAGTAACTCAATTTATCATTAACATGAGAAAAGGAATATGAAGACATTTGAATATAGTCAGCAATTCACGATATGCTTCAGTTCTCAGAGGAAACTTAGGAAGGTGTGAAGGAAAACAGAGAAGAAAAAGGAAAAGAAAGAAAGAAAGAAAGAAAGAAAGAAAGGAAAAAGAAAGAGAAAGAAAGAAAGTGAGAGAGAGAGGGAGGGAGGGAGGAAGGAATGAAGGAACGAAGGAAGCAAGGAAGGGAAGAAGGAAAATGTCAAATGTCTATATGTGTAAAACTGAGTCACTTTGCTGTACAGCAGAGATTGGCACAACATTGTAAATTAACTATACTTCAATTTAAAAAAAGAAAAAGAGAAGGAAGGAAAATGAGAAGGAAGAAAAATTATATAGCAAGAGGGAAGGAGACAAAGGCAGCAAGAGGGAAGGGCAAGAAGTGCAATTTTATCAGCATCACACAGGCTTCCCCAGCTAGTTTTTTTTTTAAAAAAAAAACCACAGACATTTATTTTTCACAGTTCTGGAGGCTGGAAGTCCAAGATTAGGGTGCCAGCATGATCTGGTTCTTTTTTTTTTTTTACATCTTTATTGGAGTATCATTGTTTTACAATGGCGTGTTAGTTTCTGCTGTATAACAAAGTGAATCAGCTATATGTATACATATATCCCCATATCCCCTCCCTCTTGATTCTCCCTCCCACCCTTCCTATCCCACCCCTCTAGGTGGTCACAAAGCACCGAGCTGATCTCCCTGTGCTATGCGCCCCAGCTAGTTTTTTGAACAACTACCGAAATCCAGGCTCCACACAGCCAACACATACTCTTTAAGCATGCCACCTTCTGTCCCTCAAGGCTGATTTCCTAGAATTTTGAGCAAGGAGAACTGGGCAGCCAGTAGCAATCCCTTCCCTTGTTCAGTGAAGGAAACTCAGTGACACAAACCCTAGTGGTTTCAAAGATTTGAGGAGTAAAAAGTACCTCTGTATTAAAATATGACTTGGGATGTGGACACCATGTGATGCCCAATATCCACCCATTCCAGGAAGAATTCACGTGATTCGCAGAGTGCTCATTAGTGTGAAATGTTAGAGCATATCCTCTCAGAGTGGCATGAGGAGCCATGAGAAGTTGTTAGGCAGAGAGGAATAGATCTAATTCAGGTTTTAAAAGAATTATTCTGCAGAGTGGAGAATCGATTGTGATCAAGTGGTGAAGTTAGAGGGAGGAGCAGGAATAAGGCAGAAAAAGGAAGAGTACTTAAAATGTTCTTGCAATAATCTAGGCAAGAGGTGATAGGGGCTTGGGAAAAGATGGTAGGATGGTCCTGGTGAGATGTGGTCGGATTCAGGATTTTTTTGATGTTGCTGGAGATCCACATTTTATTGGCTTTTGTTAGAATTGTTTGATTTGACCTCTTTAGAAATTTTGCCCCAAAATATCAACAATGGGAGTGGAATTTAATATCAGCTTAAGGAGAATGAACTAAGTAGTGTTTCTCAAATTTCACTGTATCTACAGATCATCTGAGGGTCTTGTTAAAATGTAGGTTCAAATTGAGTAGACTTGGGGTGGGGCCTGAGACTCTACATTTCTACGTTCCCAGGTGATGTGATGGTCCAGAGACCACAAAATAAAAGAGGAACTTACTAAATGGCAATTGGCCACATAAAATCTTGAAACTCTGGTGTAGATGCTAAAAATCTCATGTTCACTTGTGACTTCATCTAAAGTTTCTGAGGATAAATCATGAGGACATTGTGTTGCTGCTCTTTACATTTTGGTAAGTAGGTTGATGTGTAGATAGATTGCTGTGGATTTCTATTTTGCTCCTTTAAAAGTCAAGGCTGATTTTTAATTTACAGATGCTTATCTATACAAAGGCTTCTTGCACAAATTAGTATCAATAAGCTACATGAGTTGAGTGTGCAGGTAATTGTACAACATGGCAAATTCAAAACTATGCATACGTATTTAACTCTTAAAGATCACAACACAAATGTGAAGTCAGAGCTCATTAAATTAGAGACTGATTTAACCAAATGATCTGTGCAGCCATTACACAGGTGTTCCATTTCAGAAAGTGTTAGAGCATAGTGCCGGGGGCCTCAAAGCTAATTTCTAACCTAGACTAATCATGCCAGAAATAATGACCTGCAGTTACTGCCTTGTGAATCAGACCCTATGATATTTAAAATAATTAAGATCAAAGCCTAAGTAGAAGGTCACCGAATTCACCAGTCATAAAATGTTAGTACAAAACTGTAGGCTGTACTTGTTTGCTTAACAATCTTTAACGCTGAAGTTATAAAATGGCATTAAGAGGGAAACAAATATCATCTTCAAAAATGTTGCTATCCCCAGAGGAACTGCCAGCGAGCCCAGGAAGCCTCTCCATGAAATGGTTACTCAAAAGCCACTATAAGCATGAAAAGACCTGGTAACTGAAGAGATGGGCTGATGGGATCTATCAGCTTGCTGGCTGCAATCCCAATAGATGAAGTGTAATGAAGATTTGCTTCCCAGTTGTAGTAAGTTGGAAAAAAGTGTGAAATGAATTGGTTTGTCTGGGCTGAGTTCCCAGGAAAAGGGTGCCTTTCATACCAAAAGCTCCCACCCAAACTGGCAGGGTGCTTCAAGCTAAAGATTTAGATAGTCAAATAAGTGCTAATTGAGTTAGAGGTTTGGTTAGGAAGTGGGTTGACAATTAACTTCAACTCAGGCCCTTTAATGGCCCAACCACTAGTCTTGGGAGGCTTTGGTATAGTGCACCAATGCGGAAGGCGGCTTCCTAATCCACTATTAATGCTTTGATTGAAATCCCTAATCTTTGGCTGGAACAAGTGTGAGACAGCAAAGAGATAGTGGCCCATGGTGGCCGAGGTAGAGGAAGTTATGAAGCTGATACGGAGGGATGGATCTATTCACAAGATTCTACTGGAGATATACCAGTCTGCAGAACCACAATGGGGAGCTCTGAGAAAAAGAATTGCATCTTTGAAAGAGGACAACACTAGTCAATAGCTTTATGCTTTACGTTGCTGTTCCCAGCAAGTTTTACTACTAAAAAATTACTCCCAGAAAGCACCCCATCCCCACACAGTATTTTTATTTAACAAACACGTTTCATCAGGCTTATTATTGCCAAACACTATTCTTACTGCTTTGCAAACGTCACCTCACTTATACCTCATAACAACCCTCTGAAGTAGATAACACTATCATGAATTTACAAATGAGGAAACAGGCTCAGAGAAGCTCAAGAACTAATCAGTGGCACACCTGGTGCTCAGAAATGGTGGTGGGGGCATCTGGGTTAAAATGAATGAAGAGCATGTTACAGGAGAAGAAAGGAAGCACATTTTTATTCTATTTGGAAGGAAGGAAGATATATAAAAACCAAGAGAAAATTTAATAGGTCTCTTCACTGCCCTTTTCCCACAAGGGCCAAAATGAAAGCCAATTAATAAAGCTTAAAACTGAAATTTAGTACAGATAAAAGTAAACTTCATTACCCAACATGTAATTACTAGAGAATTCGCAGCTGGGGGACATTACTGGGGAAGGACGAGGCTTGCCGTTTCAGGCTGCTGATTTTCAAAGAAGGTGTTAAAACCAAGCCACCGAATCTCTTCCTTTGCAGGTTGAAGCATCGGCCACTCCGCCATACATGATGGCAAGAAAATTAAATGTGGAAAACAGATCCTAAGAGTCTTAAGAATTAAGGAAACGAGATCAAGCATGTGTCTCCCTGCTAAGCAAAAGCTGCCGTTTTACAAGTTCACTCCTTTCAAACCCTTTGTCACTTTCCTAAGGCAAGACTGTTCCATCTCCAGCCACTCATGGGTGAGTTCAACATCAACTGCCTCTGTGCTTCTCACCGCCTACCAACCTCCTACAAAACTCCCCCTCCATCAAGCCTATGACACCTAGCTCCATCACTTCCTGTCCCTCCTCATGGTTGATACCTACTGGCTCCTAGAATACTCCCTCCATCCACTGAAGACTTTGGTACCTGGATCACAGTCTTCTTAAATCAATTAGCAACATGCAAGTAAATGACACTGCCGCTATCAGATACCCATGATGCTCTGTCTGCTTGAACCCCATGACTTAAATTTCTACTGCCTTTGCTAATCTACTTCCATGACGATACTCTGAATTTCAGGATTGTTCCACTTCTGAAATTTTAGTTCCACACACCCTTCCTTCGGAACACATTCTTCCATCTTCTCCATCTTTCCTCCTGTCCTAGCTGCTCCCCTTTCCCTCCATTCCAAGAACCTCTTCCTTCTGGCTTCCTTTTCCAAGCAGCCTAGCCATCCTGGGTTGTCCTTTCAGCTTCCACTTTACCTATTAATTCCTTTTTGTCTCTGCTTTTACTGCACCTCCAACCCTAGATCAACCATAAATTTCTCTCCTTTTATACCCAGGCAGTCAAATACTGGGGGGAAAATACCATGTAACTTTGCAGATGGGTGACACTGTTGAGAGTTACAGGACTTTGAAAACAGATCTATAGAATTATACAGTTTCCAGGAAACATGATTTAATCCCTGGCCTCTGGCAAGAAGTGACTAATTAGCTCAAGCCCCCCTACCTCAGTGCCAAAGCTCATGGGAAGTTAGGCTCAACCCAGGTGGATAACAATATTACACTTCAGATCACTTGGGCACAGTCCAAGTTCTCTTATACAATAAAATCTCAGGTTTAACCAAGTTACTTTATAGTTCTAAAATTTTATTGTATGCAATTCCATGTAAAATTAGTGACATTTGGGAATATTTTTGCATTTTAGTGGCATTTGTTTGAAAAGAATTTGACCTATAGTGCTAAATAATATGCTTAATGATGGGGTCCAGAGATGGTAATGAAATGGAGGTAAAAGGCATGCATCACATAGACACAAGCCGAAATCACAGCTTCAAAGGGTTGGGGACCATTCTCAAGGCTTACGTGCAAACATCCTCTTACTTAACAATATTACTTTAAAAAAAAAAAAACCCTCCTGAGCCTGTATTAATCTCTTTCCAAAATTGTTTTCAATTTCAAATCCAACATTTTTTGTGCTAAACAACTCATAGTAATAGCTCATGTATCCAAAATCATTCTACATTAGTCATTTTCCCACATAACTGAAGACTTCCATCTTTTAGTATTATTAAAAGGTATATCGGTTAGCCACCTTTCTAAGTTGATTAAATTATTCTCTGCCATCTTAAGGATAACATATAAACATTTAGCTATTTCTAGATTTTGCAAAATCCTCTTGTTAAAACTCAATTATAGAACTTGTAACATGTTTGGCTGCTCAAAGAATTTTTATGATTCTCTCTAGGTTTTTGTCTTTTTTCCCAAAGCTGAGGTGGCTAGAAAAATATCCTACAGATAAATTTGTTGCTAAATTATAATAAATATGTACTATTATCTCCGAGGTATCAGGAAGTTTAATAATGGCCTCAAAACATTTCCCTGAGAGGTTTCTCTCTCTAGTTAACACCAGAAATAGTCTCTCAGATGTACCGAGAGTAACATATTTCACTCAAAAATATGAATAATAACTCATTTGTCACTTTTAAACCTTCTCACATCACTTTTGGCTTCAGTCACCAAGTTGTTAGCAGAGCCTGGTGAACAGGGTGGGATAAGGTCAAATGATTTTACCTGGGTTTAAGGTACCTCAGCTATCAACTGAAAGTGAGATTCCCATCATCTCTGCTCCTCCAGATTCCAGAGTCCGAGGTTCAAATGCCATAGTGCACGTGGAAGCCCTCTGAATGGAATAATGAGCTGTATCAATGGCAGAGCAAAGGCAACTGAAACCCAGAGGGCTTTTGGTGACTGACAGGAACATGATTCATCTTTCACCACTTCTCACCCAGTATATATCAGGCACTCAGGGAATGTTTAATGAACAGTTGAATGAAGGAGCTTGCTTTTTTTTTTTTTTTCTGTACGTGGGCCTCTCACTGTTGTAGCCTCTCCCGTTGCGGAGCACAGGCTCCGGACGCGCAGGCTCAGCGGCCATGGCTCACGGGCCCAGCCACTCCACGGCATGTGGGATCTTCCCGGACCGGGACACGAACCCGCGTCCCCTGCATCAGCAGACGGACTCTCAACCACTGCGCCACCAGGGAAGCCCAAGGAGCTTGCTTTGATGTTAATACAAAACAATTTTGCCCCCAAAGCTAGAAACTCCTTTTTATAAAATTTGATGTATGTTTAAATCTGACTTGGTCACCAGAAACCTCTTTGGAAAACAGAGTGGCAAACTCCCAAAATTATGCCAAAGCGTTTTCCTTAAGAAATTGGTCCAATAAATTGAAATTATCAGCTCCACAAGTCAACATGTTAACTTTCAGAAGGAAACTAATTTTAAAAATTAGTTGCTCATCTATGTGAAACCCTAGCATACTTAACAAGATAAGTTATTCTGAAGATATAATACTATACTGTTAATTACTGATAGCACAGACTTCAAGTACTAGAAAGAGGAAATATATAAAAGTCTTGACCATGTCACATGAGAATTTATTGAAGAGACTGGGGTAGGTTTAGCTTGTAAAAGGGGGAAAAAAAAAGGAAAGATAGAGAAACATGATAGCCTCCAAATTAATCTCTCTTCACAACCAATAATGCTGGAGAGGGTGTGGAGAAAAGGGAACCCTCCTCCACTGTTGGTGGGAATGTAAATTGGTGCAGCCACTATGGAAAACAGTCTGGAGGTTCCTTAAAATACTAAAAATAGGGCTTCCCTGGTGGCGCAGTGGTTGAGAGGCCACAACAGTGAGAGGCCCGTGTACCACAAAAAACAAACAAGCAAAAAACAAACAAACAAAGAAAAACAAACAAAAAATACTAAAAATAGAGTTGCCATATGATCCAGCAATCCCACTCCTGAGCATATATCTGGACAAAACCATAATTCAAAAAGATACATGCACCACCTATGTTCCTAGCATCACTATTTACAATAGCCAAGACATGAAAACATCCTAAGTGTCCATCAACAGATGAATGGATAAAGGAGTAGTAATCTATTATATATAATGGAATACTACTCAACCATAAAAAATAGTGAAAAATGCCATTTGTAGCAACATGGATGGGCCTAGGGATTACCATACTAAGTGAAGTTAAGTCAGAAAGAGAAAGACAAATACCGTATGATATCACTTATATGTAGAATCTAAAATATGACACTAAAGAACTTATCTATGAAACAGAAATAGACTCACAGACATAGAGAACAGACTTGTGGTTGCCAAGGGGGAGGTGGGGGTAGGGGAGGGATGGATTGGGGATTTGGGATTAGCAGATGTGAACTAGTATATATAGAATGGATAAACAACAAGGTCCTACTGTATAACCCAGGGAACTATAGTCAGTATCCTGTAATAAACCATAATGGAAAAGAATATGAAAAGAATATATATACATACACATAACTGAATCACTTTGCTGTACAGCAGAAATTAACACAACATTGTAAATCAACTATACTTCAATAAAATAAATTTTTAAAATATGTCTCTTAATACAGAAAAGGGAAGAGATTTATTCTAATTAGCTCCAGGAGGAACAAGTAAATGTTAGCTAGATGCAGATTTTAAGAAACAGCATGTTAACAACTGAAACTGCCTAGGAATGAATCCTTCCCTTTGGAGCAGTGACCTCCCTTTCATGGAATAAAATTACAAGGGATAAGAAGCAGCCAGGTGGGGATTCATAATATACTCAACCTAAGGACTTTTCTTGAAAGCATTTGAAAAACCAAATACTTTTCCCCAGTTATGACCCAGAAAATGAAGAGGACCAGTGTGAGATACCAGATGAACAATGTTCTCAGAGTCCATAGCATAGACGTTTCTTCATTTTTTGAAAACTGACCAGGTGAGAACCAGTTGGCAGACACAACAGGAACTAAATCTCCAGACGGCTCCAGATTTGCGGTTCCCTAGCACACAAAACTAAAGCCCTTCTTTGCTCTAAGCACAATAAATACTTACTGAATTAAAACATAATCAGAAATCAAAGGCAGGCAAAGTGAAATGGTAAGAACTGCCCTCCCTGACATTTCTAAATAATACCAGAGAAACTTTCAACTGCATGTTATAACTTTATAAATTGTGTGTAAACATGACCTCTGAAAAAATGCCGAGGTCGATGATGCTGAGGGTGGCTTCTTCAGTGAATCATAGCTGCAAAAGTCATGTTCGAATTCTGCATTCAATTTTCCACATCTTTTCCAAAATAAGCAGTGTAACGAGTACACGCACGGTCCAGGTGTCCTCCTGCTGGCTTCCCATCCCCCCATCACACATCATTTTCCTGGTAATAATTCTCAGCCTTGGCTCAGAATGTCCCACCTAGCATTCCTGGCCTTTCTTTTTACTCTCTTTCCTTCACTACCGGAAATTCTATAAACCATCCATGGAATTCTATAGGTAATTTAAAAATGGGAAAGCAAGGCAAAATCCTACCCACTATTTCATGTTAATTTTGATTTCTGCCACCGATATATTGACTCCAGCAAATGGAAGAGACTTGGGGAGTTTAGTGAGACTATCTAGGCTTTCTTGACTGAGATATTTTCCTAATAATGCAAAATTTTGGGAGCACAGATTTGTTTTGACAACTCTATAATATGGGTTCTATTAGGATTTCTATTTGAAAAATAAGGAAACTTTCCCAAAGTTTCAATCCTAGGAAGTGAGGAAAATGAGATTCAAACTATATGTAGTCATTCTACAGATCAGCATCTAATCATTATATTACCTTTCAATCAACCCACAACAGTTTAAAACCTCAATTCCTCCCTTTTTTCTTCCTTTGCATTGTCTCTTCCATATAAATGATTGGAAAGTCTTGCTTTTCCTCTGAATTTCTTGGGGACTGTCTCATCTTTGACTTCCACCACCATGCCCACTCAAAACATTTTAATAATTCCCTGTGGACTCCAGAATGGAAATCCTTTTTTTTTTTTTTTCAACTGTTACTCAAGATGCTCAATGCTACAGTTGCACCACAATTTGAGAGTTACTGCCCATCATTTTTCTTGGATTGGGTGAACAAACTTTGTCAGTCCAGGGTGGAGACACATGGCGTAACAAGGGGTTTTTCTTTTTACTGATTCGCAAATTTATTTGGATGAAAAGACAACAAAACGGAATATGTGAAATTAGATTGGCCCCACATGTCTGGGGTCCAAACCACTCTATTCACTCTCTCTAGAACATTCTCACACTCAAGCTTCACACTCATCATTGCTTCTTAAGAAGGCTTCCTCTCACTGAAGATGTTGGAATCATACCCATCGTTCAAAGCCCGGCCCCTTTCTCTGCCCACGTGGGCTTGTTGCAGATCTTCCAAGCAAAAGTTAATCCTTCTTCTTCTCACACTCACTTAGGGTTAGTGGCACTTGCTCAGAGCTTTCTATCTATTAAAATTATTATCAAATATTGTATTTCCAATTCTGGATGGTAAACTTAGAGGGGAGTTAGATCTTAGACATTTGTAGCCCATTTTTCACATACCATGAAGGTATTACAGAATTAATAATTCTGTAGGTATTACATAATTAATAATTTAAAATATAACAAATTGCTTTCTGGTATGGTATCATATATGAAATAGCTAGAATTTTTTAAAAAACACAACTAGACTGCCTATTTCCTCTTCATTTGTTAGGTCTGGTGCATTTTTATCTTGCTCCTTCATCTGCTGTGTGTTTTTCTGTCTTCTCATTTTGCTTATCTTACTGTGTTTGGGGTCTCCTTTTTGCAGGCTGCAGGTTCGTAGTTCCCGTTGTTTTTGATGTCTGTCCTCAGTGGCTAAGGTTGGTTCAGTGGGTTGTGTAGGCTTCCTGGTGGAGGGGACTAGTGCCTGTGTTCTGGTGGATGAGGCTGGATCTTGTCTCTCTAGTGGGCAGGTCCACGTCTGGTGGTGTGTTTTGGGGTGTCTGTGGACTTATTATGATTTTAGGCAGCCTCTCTGCTAATGGGTGGGGTTGTGTTCCTGTTTTGCTAGTTGTTTGGCATAGGTTGTTCAGCACTGTAGCTTGCTGGTTGTTGAGTGAAGCTGGGTGCTGGTGTTGAGATGGAGGTCTCTGGGAGATTTTCGCCATTTGATATTATGTGGAGCTGGGAAGTCTCTTGTTGACCAGTGTCCTGAAGTTGGCTCTCCCACCTCAGAGGGAGAGCACTGACTCCTGGCTGCAGCACCAAGAGCCTTTCATCCACACGGCTCAGAATAAAAGGGAGGAAAAGTAGAGAGAAAGAATTAGTAGAAGTAGGAAGAAAGAAAGAAAGAAAGAAAGAAAGAAAGAAAGAAAGAAAGAAAGAAAGAAGGGAAGGAAGGAAGGAAGGAAGGCAGGAAGAAAGAAAGAAAGAAAGAAAGAAGAAAAGAAGGAAAGAAGGAAAGAAAGGAGGGAGGGAGGGAGGCAGGGAGGAATGAAGGAAGGAAGGAGGGAAGGAAGGAAAAAAGAAAGAAAGAAAGAAGATACAGTAAAATAAAATAAAGTATAATAAAGTTATTAAATTAAAAAATAATTATTTAGAAAATAAAAAGGGATGGATAGAACCTTAGGACAAATGGTAGAAGCAAAGCTATACAGACAAAATCTTACACAGAAGCATACACATACACCCTCACAAAAAGAGGTAAAGGGGAAAAAATCATAAAGCTTGCTCTCAAAGTCCACCTCCTCAATTTGGGATGATTCGTTGTCTAAAGGAGGGAAGGAAGGAAGGAAGGAAGGAAGGAAGGAAAGAAGGAAGGAAGGAAGGAAGGAAGGAAGGAAGGAAGGAAGGAAGGAAGGAAGGAAAGAAAGAAAGAAAGAAAGAAAGAAAGAAAGTAAAGTATAATAAAGTTATTAAAATTAATTAATAAGAAAAAAAAAGGACGGATAGAACCCTAGGACAAATGGTGGAAGTAAAGCTATACAGACAAAATCTCACACAGAAGCATACACACTCACAAAAAGAGGAAAAGGGTAAAGAACACTCTTGCACTGCTGGTGGGAATGTGAATTGGTTCAGCCACTATGGAGAACAGTATGGAGGTTCCTTAAAAAACTACAAATAGAACTACCACATGACCCAGCAATCTCACTCCTGGGCATATACCCTGAGAAAACCAAAATTCAAAAAGAGTCATGTACCAAAATATTCATTGCAGCTCTATTTACAATAGCCCGGAGATGGAAACAACCTAAGTGCCCATCATAGGATGAATGGATAAAGAAGATGTGGCACATATATACAATGGAATATTACTCAGCCATAGAAAGAAACGAAATTGAGCTATTTGTAATGAGGTGGATAGACCTAGAGTCTGTCATGCAGAGTGAAGTAAGTCAGAAAGAGAAAGACAAATACCGTATGCTAACACATATATATGGAATTTAAGAAAAAAAAATGTCATGAAGAACCTAGGGATAAGACAGGAATAAAAACACAGACCTACTGGAGAACGGACTTGAGGATATGGGGAGGGGGAAGGGTGAGCTGTGACAGGGTGAGAGAGAGGCATGGACATATATACACTAACAAACGTAAGGTAGATAGCTAGTGGGAAGCAGCCGCATGGCACAGGGATATCGACTCGGTGCTTTGTGACCGCCTGGAGGGGTGGGATAGGGAGGGTGGGAGGGAGGGAGACGCAAGAGGGAAGAGATATGGGAACATATGTATATGTATAACTGATTCACTTTGTTATAAAGCAGAAACTAACACACCATTGTAAAGCAATTATACCCCAATAAAAATGTTAAAATAATACCCAAAATAGCCAAAAAAAACCCACCACAACTAATTTTCAATTCTTTTTTTCAGAAAGTGCACTTTATTGATTTTTCAAGTCAATACCATCTTTCATTAAAATAGTCTCTTCCACAAATCCCATGAAATAGTGAAAAGATATTGGAAATTTCAATATTTGGCATTAGTCACAGCAGCTAATAAAAACTCCCTTGTCAGAATACACGCCCTGACTCTTGGTTCATGAATAAGGGTCGATGTAGCAGGGCATGTTTAACAGGTGGTCATCCAGCTTATAAACCATATGTCCTGCTTCAGAATAGAACAAAAGTCTCTACCCAAAAGAAAAAACTAGCATGTGTCCATACAGACTTGTGCAGGAATAGCAGCTTTATTTTTAATAGCCAAAAACTGGAAACAATCCAAATACCTATTAATAGATGAAAAAATAAACAAATTGTTGTACATCCATTCAATGGAATACTAATCAAAAATAAAAATAACAGTAATAAAAAGGAATAAACTGTTGATACATACAAGAATAAAAAATAATAAAAAAAAAAGAATAGAACAAAAGCCCCCAGACAAACAACCGAAAATCCTCATGATTTTCCAGGGCTTTATCCAATATAACCAGCATTCTACATAACTAGACATTGCCCAGCATGAGACCAGGAGCTGTACTATCAGGGCATTCGCAATTTATTAACCTATCATAAGAATTCTCATCTGAGTCCCATTTCAGCTGGGACTAGAGTAGAACAATTGAGCTGTCACCTGGCTGCCACTGGCCTAGGGAGTCCTGGAGGAGAATGCTGCCGTTTCAAAGATAGAGATCAAGCACCCATTCCTCTGCCTACTACCTTCCCGTCCCCCTTACTCCCTCTCTCCCCAAAGATGTTCCCAGCTTCCCTTAAGGAAATTTTTTGGCAAATGAGTAGAAAAAACAGCATGGGATAGGATGAGGGTCAGAGAAACCATCATCAGAGGGAGCATATAATGTACTTGAGGTACAGTCTACAGACTGCCTAAACAAAGGATTTTAAATCAAATCTGAAGATAAATGTGCTACTTGAATATTTAATAGTAACAGCTTCTTTTTTATTTTTAAATATGGAAAAGGAGGAAATAACACTTGAATAAATTTAATATGCCAAGATGGTAGCTTCCACTCAAAAGGTTTGTGCTTGTAGAGAACAAGGTTCTATGATAACCTGCATTTTATTTCATTTCATTTTTTCTTGCACATTTACAGAGAGAGGGATCAGAAGGAACCTTCTGTTTGGGGGCACTACATTCTGTGGTTTGGCATTAAGGGAATGTTTGCACCTGCTTTATATCTCACCTAATTACCATCAAATTTTGTAGAATTCTACAATCCATCCAGGAATATACATAATGAATCAATATTCCTGGCTATTGCTCTGAAAGTCTGATAATTAATCTGTAACATTCTAATAATAAAAACTATCATTCATTGAATGCTTTGTCTAGGGCAGGCAGAAGTTAAGCCTATTATGTGCAGCATTTGTCTAATCACTCAATCAACCCTATAATGAAACAGAATCATTAGCATCCATATTTTACAGATGAGGAAACTGAGACCCTGGGAGGCAAAAGTGAACTGCCTGAGTCACTGAGCAGAAAGTGGTAGGGCTAGAACTCTCCCCCAATCAGGATTCAGAGCCGACGTAAGTAACTAGTATGTTATGTGTCCTTCTCAAACAAAAATTACCAAGTGTTTAAAAATACCAACTGTTGGGCTTCCCTGGTGGTGCAGTGGTTGAGAGTCCACCTGCCGATGCAGGGGACACGGGTTCGTGCCCCGGTCCGGGAAGATCCCACATGCCGCGGAGCGGCTGGGCCCGTGAGCCATGGCCACTGAGCCTGCGCGTCCGGAGCCTGTGCTCTGCAACGGGAGAGGCCACAACAGTGAGAGGCCCACGTACCGCAAAAAAAAAACCAAAAAACAAAAACAAAACCAACTGTTAAAAAAAAAAAACTTGGTCCTGGTGAGGATCAGTACCAAAAAAAGTACTCACATATGGCTCATGGCCATGTCACTTGATGTAGCTATCTTTAAAAGCCATATGACAATACTTATTAAAATTAATAGTGCACATAGCCTTTGATCTTGCAGCCCTACTTTTAGGACTTAATCCTGTAAATGTAAAAGCATATTATGCACAAGGGTATAATGTGAATTCTACTCCACAAGGGGAAATGTTGAATAAACTGTGGCATAGTCATACTGTGGAAAACAGCACGTCTATTGAAGGGAATGAAGAGGCTCCACCCAGCCAGTTGACTTGAAGCTACTGAGAGAAAAGCAAGATGCAACATATATCCAATTTTTGTAAAAACATGATTAGAAATTTTAGGTCAGTGAGACTCTTCTGTTTGATGCCATTATGGTGGATACATGTCATTTCATATTTGTCAAACCCCATAGGATGTACAACACAAGAGAGAACCCTAACTATGGATTTTAGTTAATAATAATGTATAATAATATATCAACATTGGCCCATCAATTGTAACAAATGTACTACACTAATATAAGATATTACCAATAGGGGAAAGGAGTTGAAGGGTATATGGAATCTCTCTGTACTTTCCACTCAATATTTACTCAAAAAAATCTATTAATTAAAAGATGATTAGAGACCATTATTTATTTAAATATAAATTTAAATATAATAATGAGCATAGAGAAAACCATAGGTTGTCAGCCTCAGTTGCAGGGGCAGAAGAGAAATGGATAAGGGAGTCAAGCCAAAGAAGTGTTGGTTTTTTAAAAATTTTTAAACTTACAAGAGGAAAACAATAGGTACTCTATTCTATGATCTAATTCTTATAAAATTGTGGGTGTGGGTGTGTGTGTGTGTAGAAGGGAAAATATATAGTTGGACAAACCCAGGTGAAATTTTTTTCCAAATGCCTTTAGAATCCTTACTTCTATCACTTCATAAATGTTCCTTTCTTCAACTCACCTTCAATCCATGAAATAGAAATAATAATTGGTAAGAAACTATCATTAAATGAGGAAGTGAATCTTTAGACTGTGCTTTGCATCAAACAAAATCAAACGTGAATTTGAAGTTGGTAGTGGTAGAAACTTTAGTCATTTTTTGTTTTTCTTTTTCTTCCTCATTCCAAAGTCAACACAAAATAACAGTGAGTACAACACAGCCTCAGAACTTCTACTGGTGTTTAAGTCAGCATAGAGTTCTTTGCTTTTGATTTATTTTAAATAAGGTTTTAAGATCTTGTTGGGGGAGTCTACGTCACACACACACAAGCACGTGTGCGTGGACCACCAATGCACTAAAAAAAATCCCCACCAAAATAAAAACCTCAGGTGTATAGATATGTAGTAATTTAATTCACATGTTTAGAGAGTGAAATCCTGAACTCTTTTAGCTGAATCTACTTGAATAATCATGGCCCCTAAGTGTAGCGTTCTCACCTAGAGCTGTGGCAGGAGGTTTCACATACCTCAAGGGACAATTTCCAACCATATCCTTCAAGGAACATTTTCCTCTAATTAAACTTAATCCCTATTACCTCCTGGTGGTCTCTAAGGGCTCAGTTTTCAAGAGCCACTGTGTTGTCTGGTTTGCCTTCTGAGATAGTTACAAATGCTGCAGGTCCCACCCATGCTCGACCTGCTGAACCCTGAAAAAACGTGAGCAGGAAACAGCCAGGGCCTCCTCTGCAGGGTTTACGTGATGAAATGCAGCTCACAATTAGTTGCCCCTGCAATTTTCACACCTGGGGCTCTCAGGCTTTGAGGGTGCAGGTGGCCTAATGCAGGAGTAATTAGTTCCATGTCATTAATTATTTATATGGAGCTTATCACCCTGGGCTGGTGATTTTTGTTGACTCAGAACTGCAGGTGCACAAAGGAAAAGTGCATTTTGAATGCTTGGCCTCTTAAAAGGCAGAAAGAAAGTTCGGTGTCTTAAAAGGTAGACAGAAAACGATGCCCTTTGGGGCTATCTTTGGGGCACGCTCCAGGAAGGGCAGTTTCATTCATAGTGACCACAGGGTTCTAAGAGTTGACAAGTAATTTAAAACGGTGACTCATCATTGCTGCAGGTGATTCTACTTGACTCACACAAAATTCTGTTTTTAGTATGTATTTTCCCATTTTGTTGTTGAAGAAAAGTAGGGAATGAGAACCCACTGTCTTATTTGGATCTAATTATTCCTGGAAAACTCAAAGTAATTGAAAGAACACTACCGGAAGTTCTTATTAACTCCACCTTCAGAAGGTCCTGGTGAATCTCATTTCAATGACGCTTATCAATACATAACTTCATTCTTACCAACTAGATACCTCTAACCTTGGCTTAAGCAATTGTTGAGACAAACTTTCCTGACTGACATGATGTATTCCTTATGATTTTAATCTCATTAACCTTCCTCTATTTTCTCACCCTGTTGTTGGTTTCCCATCTATTTCCAGTTATGTATTTCTCAAAGTGAAAGAGAGTGTACAGGTCATCCCTCCCACCCCGCGGAAGATTTCTGGTTCAGGATTTTATCGTGTGCTTAGAACACAGAACTGAACACAGTTCAGATCAATTTATGGTACACTTTAATCTTCCTTTGTAATGGCTTAAAAGCAGAGACTCTCTGAAGCTAATATCTCAATAGGAAATACTTTTTTGATGCCTCCTCCATATCAAAGTAAACTTTAGTGCTGCCTCCACTTCAGTGACTCAGTTTCTTCTGCAATCACTGACTGTAGCAAGTTGACCAGGATCGAGTTAGGAGGCTCTCACAGGAGCCCTTGCGTCTCCTAACTCTGCATTTCCAACAATCTCCAGACTACACTCAAGGTTCATGGGCACACTTTGAGCAGCAAGGTTCTCAGCATAAATGGAGAGGCAATTTCTCCCTTCCAAATGGATAACCTTCCAGTTTTGCTGTCAGAGTGATCTCCTGCCCCCTGATGGGAAAAATGACCAACCCAACCACATCACACTACCTTCTGTGAATTTTGTATTTCAAACAAATTTTCTACTCCACCCCCCTTTTACTATGAGAAACTCTGGCATAAATAAAATAAATTATATATTAAGAAGATAAAGTGAATGGTTGCAGCTGGGGAGGTGCACTCTCCCATCTCTGTCTTCCAGTATGAAAACGTCATTTTAAAACTTTGAGTGTCAGAGGTTCTTAAAGTGAGAGCATCACTAACATCACGAAGCATGCACTGCTTAGTCAAAAATCTAGCGGTTTTTATGTTTGTTTCACTCCTCTGAAATCATGAATAGCTTCAGTATAATAAATTTAACCCTGGCTTGGAAGTTAGAAGTGTTCATCTCTAAACTCTGCCATAAGCTTAGTTTGATCTACTTAAAGCCCCCCGTGCAGCTCTTTCAAAACTTGAGGTTATGTTCCCTCGTTAGTAAGGTAGCTCTATAATTTATCCTTTAAACCAGAAACTCTTGAGAGTAAGAGGAGA
This sequence comes from Delphinapterus leucas, assembly GCF_059928025.1. Lineage (NCBI taxonomy): Eukaryota > Metazoa > Chordata > Mammalia > Artiodactyla > Monodontidae > Delphinapterus > Delphinapterus leucas. The sequence goes on from NC_143143.1 coordinate 53,619,245, forward strand.
TGCTGTTATAATTACACAGAGACAACAGGCATACATTGGGACTGACTTAGGCAAACTGAAACAAGGTCCTAAGCAAACTGAGACTTTACTCTTTGGAAAATAAAGATTGGTTTGGACAAGACAGAATTGGCTCAAGTGTCTTCCAGGTCGAATGTTTACATCAGGAACCCTACAATTTCCAAGCAGGAACTCATGACCTGTGTCTTTTTTCATAACTCTGAGTAAGAGGAATTAATGCACCTCTCAATGTGTCAATACCTTTTCAATTGTCTCAAAGTGAATTTGAGGCTTTAGGATATCAACCTAGGGGACAGAGTGGTCGGGGTAAAATCTGCAAATCCAAGTCTCAAATTCCTGGATGCAAAAAATTCCTACCTCAGCAGCTAAAACACTTTACTAACCATGTGTTACTTTGACTTATTCAGAAATAGCAAAGATAAATATTCCATCTAAGATTGTTGTGCTGTGTTTCATTAGAGGGTTTTATATTTTTGTTTTGTTTTGTTTTCCCTATTAAAAAGCAAGGGTTATGTAATATCTTGAAAGGTGAGGGTACTGGTGTGCTCAAAGGTCTTCAGCCTAATTTAAAAGTTTCAACAGACTGGAAAATTGTACTAATAGTTCCCCCACCTGACCCCCACAAAGAAAATTAAATCAGAATGCAAATGATTATCATAGAGATAAACATAGAGAAATTCAGAAAATAGCATCTTTCTTTTCTAAATATTTCTAACTCATAAACTGCAGTGTATGTGTGTGTTCCAGATATTGGGGATATTTTCTATTTCACTTAACATCATACTACAAAAAATAGTCCTTAGAAGTTTATCATTCTCAGCCTACCTTCAGGCCTAACATTAATTTAGGAGAACCTAAAATACATAACTTTTCTCCAGGAGATCCATGAATTTCTGTGACTTCTTAGGGATTTTATTTTCCAGTAGGCCTCCTGGTCTGAAAAACAACTTTCAAAACTTTACTCCCAATATCTAAATGATAGTTTTAAGGAACTGTCCCAAGAGTGCTGGAGAATCAAGAAGCAAAGAGGCATTTTATAAGCACTTAATATGTTCGTAGTAGTGATCAATAAAAATGAAGTTTACTTTTAGGTTTCATGTTTTTTTCATCATTAAAGTATGTTTTTCCTAAACAATATTTTTTTAAATATAAAAATGTTTGGTAATTTATGCTATTAATTATCCATTCTGACTGAATATTACAGCAAGATATACTTAGGAAGAACTCATAATGTGCAAAACAAAATGTGAATCTCATGATATGCAAATTAAAAATATGAAGTAAAAAATCAACCACAAAATGATATATAATATGTAAAATGTCGAAATAGAAGAAAAAATATTAATAGTGTTTTTTTTTTTTTTTTCCAGTATGCAGGCCTCTCACTGCCGTGGCCTCTCCCGTTGCGGAGCAACAGGCTCCGGACGCGCAGGCTCAGCGGCCATGGCTCACGGGCCCAGCCGCTCCGTGGCATGTGGGATCCTCCCGGACCGGGGCACGAACCCGTGTCCCCTGCATCGGCATGCGGACTCCCAACCACTGCGCCACCAGGGAAGCCCAATAGTGTTAATTTTTGAGAAACAGGATCAGTGTTTCTCTTTTTTATACTTTTTATAAATTTACCTGTTTTCCATAATAGGGCATATATTATTTGAAAGTGGAAAAAAATCATAAATATTGTTTTCAAATTGTATTGTACAGGGAGATGAGGAACTGCCCAGCAAAGATGTCATATATCTTTCATCTTCTATTTAACAAGTGCCTTTGATCAAATCATCAGAGGCCATTAAGAAATGGAAAACACACACAAAAAAGTTACAGTCTTTGTAATAATGTGGTACATTTCATAACTTTAATGTTCACCAGTTCCTGGAACCTCAAATAGGCAAACACAGAAAAACTTGGTGAATATGCATAATTCTCTCTTTTGCATAATAGTAGCGGCTGCTATATATTTCATATACAATTTGAATATAAATTCAGCTACTCTTCATCTACAATTAAACCTTCAATTAAGACCTTACTAATTAAACATTTATCCAAGGGCACAAATTTTGTTTGCTCTGATTAAATATTCACAATAAATCACTTTGTTGTAACCATATTCTTCCACATTGATTTTCCCTCTAAAGTTCAAAAACCATTTCATCAACTTTGAAACTGAACTCATTTATTCCCCAAATTCTGGAAATACGTTCATAAGTGGCAAGAAGCAGAAGTCTGAGCTCATCAAAGAAATCCAAATGTTCAGATACTTTTAATAGGAATTCAATGACAGTTGTGAATAACCATTTGTTTACGAGCTCATTCCCTCTTGCCCCACCCCCATGAGTAATTCTATAGAATAGTTTGAATATTTTCAAAAGCCCAGGGGCCCTCTCTTCATTTGCTAGTAGACCAAACTACTACAGAGATAAAGCAGAATATGTGGTTTTGAAAATGATGATTGTAATGACTAAACAATTCTACACTCTGCAACAATCCTCTTTAATGTTAAATGTCACCATAATCAGTTTTAAGTCAGAGGTAATTTTCCTTCATAATTATTTTTACCCTGTTTTATTCTATTTCATCTCCTTCAGATAATTCTGTTATCTGGGTCTGAGAAAAAAAAAATATATATAGGATTTTGCTAATCATTGCTATGTGTTTCACTAGTCCTCAAAGCAATCCAGAATCTGGAGGTCAAATGAGGATCTAAGACATGACCAAGGTTAGCAAACTTCCTCTGTGTCCCTTGCTTCCGATCTATTTGAAAAAGTTAAGGCATCACAACTAAGAGTTCAAGTCATCATTATTTACAGTAGTGCAGTCCCCTGGTGTAGATACACACACTCAATTTACCTTCCCTCGCAGCTGTTCATGTGTGTCCAAAGATTTGTGCTTGATTCTTGGCTAGATTTGCACACTATTTGGATGGGTTCTTGGTCAATCTATACTTCAGAATTGTCCTCCCTAGAATAGCAGAAGCTGTGATCAAGCTCAGGGATGTTTTGAAGTCTAGCAATCAGCACATAAAGAAGTAATAGCCATAATTAGTTACTACTATGTATTCTGTAGTGTCTCCTAGGCAGAATCATTATCCTATTTAACAGATGACTGAATGGAAATGCAAAAATTTTGTGACTTACAAGAAGTTTAAATGTCAGTCACAGGCAAAGCCAAAGCCATAGCTCGACCTCCTACAATGAGCTTTTTTAGGTGCAGAGGTAAAGACAGCTTCCACCCTCTTAAAAATATGACAAGTCGTTGGTCTTTGAGAGCAAGTGAAGTGGGAAGGGCCCTCCTGGGTGACTGGAATTGCAGCTCAGGAAGATACTAACAGTTTGGATTCTAAGTAGGATGGAGGCAAGAAGTTCTACAAAATTCTCACACTCCTGCTTTCAGACGAGTATGAAGGGATCATGGTTTAGATCCCTTAGCACTGCTAAGGCTGTGCCTACAATCGTGACCTCACATTTTTGTATTATATTTATCTCCCTTGGTGCAATGTGATGGTTGATGTCTCACTAACTTATTAAGTCTATAACAGAATTTGGAGCTCAAAGTAGACCCAAGCACAGGGCAAACTCATCCTTACTCATTATGGCTTGTCGCATCCATAGCCTACAAAGGATGCCCTTCCAAGGGTCTGCATGTTTATGGAGCAGATGTTCCCTCAAGAACACTTGCTCCCAGTTGACCTTTTCTCAAATAAACTTCCTCCTTGAACCTGAAAGAGAGCTTGAGAGCCTCACTGTGTGTGTGACAAATCCAAGCATGTCCATTCTGCCATATTGTCTGTCACAACTGTAGCTCTGAAATCACAGAAGCCACTGCCGGGTTACAATTCCCTCTCTTTGAGGTGGTACCCATCAAGAAATGGGACTCCTTATCAACCAGCTGGGAGTCAGGGCCAGTGAACCCCTCTGACCACAGCTGCTGTCAGCTTTCAACACCATGGATTCTGTTGTTCTTGCATGTTGGCAAATAATCCAGTCACCCCTTCCCAGCTTTCCAGTTCTCTACTTATCAGGTCAAATTAGTTAGCGCTTGCTAAGTCTTCTAAGTAATAAAGTATTCCTTGCCACTTGCTTTCAGAGTTGTTTAAAGAGTCTCACAGGCAAGTCAGAAAATAACTCTTTAACAAACGCTGGGAAACCACCCTTCCCTTGATGTAAAGGAAAAGATCTGCAGGCTGTTAAAAGAACTTCCTCTGATTAATAGAGTGCTGAACTGTGGTGCAAATCAATGTTGATGGCAGAAGGAAAATGACTTTTGGAGAGGTGAAGTAGAGTGGTAAAATACATTTCTTTTTAAATAAGTGGAAGTCTTTTCTCTTTTGCATACAATGGCCTGCCACCCTCCTACTTATCTGCAGAGATCTTGACCTCACGTTTTTTTGTTCTATTGCACTCGCTGTTGCCACCTGCTGGTGACACAGCATGATTGAAGTACAGGGTGTGGGTGTTCATTTGGGAAGTACAAACTGTAAGCTTAAGGCCAAATCAAGAGTCCACGTACACTGGAGACTCAGTCTTCCTTGAGATAGGAAAAGAACCGTCCTGAAAGCAGAGGGAAAAAATCCAATTCACACTCAACTTTCAAGAAGTTCTGCTATGTTTCCGTCCTAATTTGTCACCAATGCAAGAGACTCAGTTGCTTGCCATTATCCTTCTCTCTATAGGATAACGTGGGACATGCCTCCTTCTGATCACTGGAGATATCATTTGTATCTTGCTATATCAATTTTGTATTTTGAAGACTAAAAGTTTTCAACGTAATGGAACTTGATCTCAAATGAAAGATGGCTTTTAGTTTTCCCTAAGCAAACTCTCAAGGCAAAGGATAACTTCTTCTGTTCCCAAGGAGCCTAAGCGTGATAAGGTTCTGGCACACTACATCATTTATAAAAGAGCCCTCAGAAGTATGTATATGCACCAACACACCCAGAGGACTCAGGATAAGCAAGTTGTTTGAAGTAAAGTAAGTCTAGTTTTTAAAGACCCATACTGAGCTATAATTTGCGAAGGAATATGAAATGGAAATACCTTTCCTTAGGTTTCTCCACACTCATAAATAGCCAATGCCATGGTACATATTTCCTTGGAAATTCAGACACATTGGAAGCTACTGTGCAGAGCTATACATGTGTAACCTACAAATTTATGGTCATACAATAAGAAGGTTTCAAATGAAAGTATGCCAAGTATCAGGAAGTTCAAGAGTTAAGATCCTTTCGCAATCTTAACACACACCCACAGTGCACAAATGCCACATCATAAAGAGATTTAAAAGCTTTCTTCAGTAGGAATGCCTAATATTGAATAGGCCCAGCATGGACAACTTAACACTTATATGTATTTTGTGTTTTAATTTGTAATTTGAGTTGTGTTTTAATATAGATATTTATTTTTCATTCCCTGGTCAAGTTCACAGTAATAACAGCAATGATGAGGGGCCCAAGGCCATGCTGGCACCCTTCTCTTCTGTATACACTCCAAGTTACCTTGTCTAATTCCACAGCCTTTAAATGCCACCTATATTCTAGAGATTCTTACATCTCTTTCCCCATTCCTGATTTCTCCCCAGAGCTCCAGATTCATAGCCAATCGCCCATCTGAGAAGTAACCAGCACCTCAAACCTAACATGCCCCAAGCAAAACTCTTAATTATGTTACTCCAAACCTGCTCTTTTCTCTAAATTTCCTCTTCTCAGTAAAAGACATTAAAATCTCCCTAGATACTCACATAAAGGTTCTGGGAGCTAACTTTGATCAGACTCTTTACTCTCACTGCTTATGTAGGAATTCTTGCTAAATCCCTAGGCATCAAATTCTCTAAAATTCTAATTCTCTCTGTCTCCACTGATCCCACCTATATTAGTCATCTATTTGACATAATGAATGATCCCAGCGCAGAGTACTATAAAACAACAAGCACTGATTATCTCACAGGGTTTCTGAGGGTCAGAAATCTGGGAAGGGCTTTGCTGGGTGGTTCTGGCTTCAGGTCTCTCATGAGGTTGCAAACTGTCAGCCAGGCTGCAATCATGTCAGCTGGGGAAGGATCCATGTCTGAGGTCACTCAGGTGGTTGTTGTCCTGCCTCAGGTCTTTGCTGGCTACTGGCTGGAGGTTTAAGTCCATGGCTACATGGGTTTCTCCTTAGAAACACATGGGAGTTTATTTCTCTCAGAGAGAGAGATCCAAGGAAGAGAGACGAAGATGGAAGCCATAGTCTTTTATAACCTAATCTCAGAAGCAACAGAATATCACTTATGCTGTATTCTGTTGGTCACATTAACTAATCCTGGTAAAATGTAGGAGGTGACCACAAAAGGATGTAAGTACAGGCATACCTGGGAGATTTTGTGGGTTCCATTCCAGACCACTGTAATAAAGCAAATATCACAATAAAGCAAGTCACACAAAATTTTTGGTTTCCCAGTGTATGTAAAAGTTATGTTTACACTATCCTGTAGTCTATTAAGTGTGCAATAGCATTAGGTCTAAAAATAAAATACAAATACCTTAGTTTAAAAATACTCTATTGCTGAAAAATGCTAACCATCATCTGAGCCTTCAGTGAGTTGTAATTTTTTATTGGTGGAGGGTCTTGCCTCGATGTTGACTGCTAACTGATAGGGGGGTGGTTGCTGAAGGCTGGAGTAGCTGAGGCAATTTCTTAAAAGAAGACAATGAAATTTGCCACATGGATTGACTTTTCCTTTCACCAATGATTTCTCTGTAGCAAGCAGTGCTGTTTGATAGCCATTTACCCACAGTAGAACTTCTTTCAAAATTGCAGTCAATCTTCCCAAACCCTGTTGCTGCTTTATCAACTACATTATATCATATTCTAAATCCTTTGTTGTCATTTCAACAATCTTCACAGCATCTTCACCAGGAGTAGATTCCATCTCAAGAAATCATTTTCTTTGTTCATCCATAAGAAGCAACTCCTTATATGTCCAAGCTTTATCATGATATTGCAGGAATTCAGTCACATCTTCAGGCTCCACTTCTAATTCTAGTTCTCTTGCCATTTCTACCACATCTGCAGTGACTTCTTTCACTGAAGTCTTGAAGCCCACAAAGTCATCCATGAGGGTTGGAATCAACTTCTTCCAAACTCCTGTTAATGTTGATATTTTGACCTCTTCCCATGAAACACAAATGTTCTTCATGGTATCTAGAATGGTGAATCCTTTCCAGAAGGTTTTTCAATTGACTTTGCCCAGATCCATCAGAGAAATCACCATCTACGGCAGCTATAGCCTTACAAAATATATTTCTCAAATAATAAGATTTGAAAGTTGAACTAACTCCTTGATCCACTGGCTGTGGAATGGATATTGTGTTAGCAGACATGAAAACAACACGAATCTCATTGTACAGCTTCATCAGAGCTCACCTGGGTGACCAGGTGCATTGCCAATGAGAAGTACTATTTTGAAAGAAATCCTTTTTTCTGAGCAATAGGTTTCAACTGTGGGTTTGAAGTATTCAGTAAACCATGTTGTAAACATGTGCTGTCATCCAGGCTTCGTCGTTCCACTTGTAGAGCACAGGCAGAGTCAATTTATTCTAATTCTTAAAGGGCTTAGGGTTTTTGGAATGTTAAATAAGTGTTGACTTCAACTTAGAGTCACCAGCTGCATTAGCCCCAAACAAGAGAGTCACCCTGTCCCTTTGAAGCTTTGAAGCCAGGCATTGACTTCTCTTCTCTAACTATGAGTCCTACATGGCATCTTCTTCCAATAGAAGGCTGTTTTGTCTTCATTAATTATATCAGCTAGATCTTCTGGATAACTTGCTGCAGCTTTAACATCAGTCCTTGCTGCTTCACCTTGCACTTTTATGTTATGGAGATGGCTTCTTTCCTGAAACCTCATGAACCAAGCCCTGCTAGCTTTGGACTTTCTTCTGCAGCTTCCTCACCTCTCTCAGCCTTCATAGAATTGAAGAGATTTAGGGCCTTGCTCTGGATTAGGCTTTGGTTTAAGGGAATGTTGTGGTTGATTTGATCTTCTATCCAGACCTCTAAAACTTTTTCCATGTCAGCAATAAGGCTGTTTTGCTTTCTTATCATTTGTGTGTTCACTGGAGTAGCACTGTTACTTTTCTTCAAGAACTTTTCTTTTGCATTCACAGCTTGGCTAACTGTTTGGGGCAAGAGGCCTAGTTTTTGGCCTGTCTTGGCTTTCAACATGCCTTCTTCACTAAGCTTAATCATTGTTAGGTTTTGATTTAAAGTGAGAAATGTACTACCCTTCCTTTCACTTGAATGCTAGAGGCCATTGTAGAGTTATTAATTGGCCTAATCTCAATACTATTGTGTCTCAGGGAATAGGGACATCCGAGGAGAGGGATAGATTTGGGGAACAGTTGGCTGGTGGAGCAGTCAAACATATTCAATTAAGTTCGCTGTCTTATACAGGTGCAGTTCATGTTGCCCCAAAACAATGACAATAGTAATATCAAAGACCACTGATCACAGATCACCATAATAAATGTAATAATAATGAAAAGCTTGAAATATTGCAAGAATTACCAAAATGTAACACAGAGACACAGAATGAGCAAAAGCTGTTGGAAAAATGGTGCTGATAGACTTGCTTGACGCAGAGTTGCCACAAACCTTGAGTCTGTAAAAACGCAATCTCTGCAAAGGGCAATGAAGTGAGTGCAGTAAAATGAGATATACCTGTATGAAGAAGAGAGAATCATTGGGGGCAAATGTGGAGGCTGGCTACCATATCATACTAGCCCACGCGTCTACCCTCGACTACCTAGTCGCCTGGAATAGCTTCCAAATCCATCTCCCTGCTTCTCTTCCTGCCATCTCCATTTATTAAGCACTCAGAAGCTAGAACTATCTTTTTGAAAACATAAATCAGATCTTGTTATTCATGTACTTCAAACCCTCCAGTGGCTTTCCATTTTATTTAGAGTGAGATTTAAACTCTTAACTTGGCCCTGCCTACATGTCAACCTCAATGACCATCACACCCAGCCACCATGGATATGTTCCTGTTCCTCCAACACACCAGGTTGGAAGGATTCAGATCACAGCTTAAATGTCATTTCTAGAAAAGCCAGCCAACACTACCTTATCTGAAGTACTCATTCAGATACTCTCCTGCCCAACTGTCATCCCTGCCCCAGCCCCACACACGAACACAAATGTACTTCTTACCTGCTAAAAGAATCCTGATTTTGTGTTTAAGAGCAAACAAAGAGATCTTGGTTTCAGGGAACACGGACTCCTCTCATCTACATGGATGACACATGGCTGCTCTGTAGCAGGCATGGTAACCATTTCTTTCAAGGATGAAGCAAAAGGGTCTAGAAATGTCACATTGTCCTAAACTGAGTAATGAGAGGTGAGGGGATGTCTACTGGGGGCTTCCTTTCCCTTGGTGAAGACAGCATCGTTTTCTCCACTGCTTTTCTGAATGTGATTACCATGACGATGTAAGTCCAGAGCTATGAGATGAGCAATCATCTTGTGACTATGACATAAGCAGCAAAATAAGGAAAACCCAACACCACCCCAGAATCACAAAATAGGAAGATACAAATTGCCCAGGACTCTGATCTTTGAACCACTACACCATTCCTGGTCTACAAATCTTTAGACTCCCTGGCATGTAAAATAATTATGTATCCTTATCACTAAGACCCTGCTGGCTGGGTCTTTCTGTTACACACAGAGGAAAGCATTCCTAATTGATAAATTTACTCGCAAAGAACCTTCCTGCTAAGTGAGACGGCTCACACATTAAAAATTTTAGACTCTATAACATAGCGTACACTGATGACAAAGTGCGGTATTTTGATGACAAGATACCTGATGACAAAGAATCAACAGAAAGACTGAGGCCTATAATTTTCTTGCTAAACTTTCTTGAAGATCTTAAGCAGTAACAAATGAAGGCTGAATTATAAAAATAACTTGTTTTATAAGCATTTCCATGGAAAAGCTTTCTTTAATAAATTTAAGAATTATGAAAATGAATTTTTAATGAGTCTGACTACTACTGAAAAATAGTAGTAAGTGTTTTACCTCAATGATCTGAGATTGTAAATGATCCGACCTAATGAAAGAGCCAGTATTATTAACCCCATTTCACAGATGAGGAAACTGAGGCTCTGGGAGGTGAGTTTGCCCAAGGCCATCCAGCTTGTAAGACAGAGCTGGAATTTGAACCCAGGTTCATTGACCTTGTATCCACAAGCTTAACTCCAGTACCAGCCTCCAACCTCCAGCAGCAATGCTCAGCCCGTCATCAGCTCCCTTCCTTCACTTCTCTTTTGATCTACAGAGTCAGAATGTGTAGACTCTGGAAGGTGTCTCATCTGATCGAACCGTACTTCCATGCCTGAGGTGCATATTTCCCCCCGCCCCCGCCGTTGCCTTTTGTCGTCTATATCTTTTTTGTGTGTGTGTGTGGTACGCGGGCCTCTCACTGTAGTGGCCTCTCCCATTGCGGAGCACAGGCTCCGGATGCACAGGCTCAACGGCCATGGCTCACAGGCCTAGCCACTCCGTGGCATGTGGGATCTTCCCGGACCGGGGCACGAAGCCGTGTCCCCTGCATTGGCAGGCGGACTCTCAACCACTGTGCCACCAGGGAAGCCCCCTGTTGTCTATATCTTAAAAAGCACACATTGAAGAAAGTTTAGATACAGTTGCTGTTACTAACCCAGAGGAATATTTTAAACCTTCTAAAGCTTATTAAATACCCATCATGACAAGGAGAAAGGCTTATGCCCTGAAGTTGAGATTTAGTGCCATAGCTGTTTAGTTTGTGGTAGCTTTTCCTATTCCCTGCCATTTGTCTTGGTCAATATTCAATTTTAGCATAACCCTTGACTACTTAGCTGACCTCCCTACTTGCACACTTCCATCACATACTCCTGACTCTTCTCCACATAACAGCCAGAGTGATCCTTCTCAAATGTAAGCCAGAGTGCCTCATCCCCCTGCCCAAATCATTTCCTGGCTTCATATGTCAGCCAGATTAAGTCTTTACAGTGTCTGACCAGGTCCTCTGAAATGCTTCCGCTTTTGCATTCTAACCTCATTGCCTAAGACTCTTCCCTTTGCTGGCTTCTCTTGGGTAAATTTGCCTCTTCACTGTTCCTTAAATAAGCCAAGCACTCTTGTACCTTAGGGCTTTTGCATATGCTGTTCCCTTTGCTTGGAAAGCTGTTCCTCCAGCTACCTGCATGTCTTGCTCCCACAATCCATATCTCTGCTCAAATGTCTTAATATCAATGAGAACTTCATTGCATGCCATATATAAAACAGGAACAGCTTCCCTCCAACACACACACACTTCCTCTCCCTTGTGTGGCATTTTTATGCTTATTACAACCTGATACAGTCTACTTGCTTACTGACTTTCTTCTTTCCACTGTCATATAAGCTCCTCAAGAGCAGGGACTTTGTCTTGCTCAGTGTGTTTCCAGAATTCAAGCATGCTTATCATGTGAGAGTTGCTCCGTGAATCCTTGTTAAATGAATAAATGATGAGTGAATGAATGAATGGACAAATGCATCTTGGGCAGTGAAGTCTCACTACTGCTCTGTGACTTAGTTTCCTCATCTACAAAACAAAGGAGTGAAGATTCAAGGATTTCCATGCTTTATCCTTGCTCTCTTGTACCATATAAACCAGAACACAGGCCTGTCTCCATCTTGAGAACCAAGGGGATGAGCATTGGCCGAGAGCCAAGAACTCTGGGCCTTCCATCTCTTGGTTTCCTGGGTGGCCCTGGGCAAGTCACTTAACTCTCTTCTTTAAGTTCTCCATTTATAAAACAAGGCTAACACTTAACTTCCCGCACTGTAGAGTTGGGAGCATTAATTAATGCTTATAAAGTACTCTGGTATTTCTCAATTAAAGGATTCAATTAGAGTAAATTGTTACTATTAGGCAAATGGAAACGAAATAATGAGACTGTTCCAGGCACTATAATTCATGCATGAATTCCAGCTTTAAAAAATAAGAAGAACCACTGCCTACATTCTAAAACAATCCACGAAATGTTTTACTCAAAAGACAGTTTTTCCAAAATTTAATAGTCTAAAAAGAAATTCAGTTCCAAAGAAGTAACATGCTGACTCTTCCTAATCTAGAATGTTCTTGGTTGTCAAATCTAGTTCTGTATATATGATTAAGATTACAGTTCAAAAATGTATCATTAAAGAAAAAAAAATGAACATATTTTAGCCCATTGCCCACCTTATGTATCTTATCTTTATAGACAAAAGGAAAATAAATATTTTAAAGCACAAAATCTTACAAAGAAAATGTATTATACCTGTTCGTATTTGTGACAACGTCCAAGATCATTCAAGAAAAAGAGAATACAAGGAGCTATATTTTTAAACACCAACACTATGAAATAGAGCTGGAGCTCTCCTAACTGGGTAACTTCAGGCAAGCTGAGGCTTTTTATTTAAAGAACTTTATTAAATTCAACTTCAAATCATTTTTAATTCACCCTGCCCAAAGAGAAAGCTTGCCCATGTCTCAGCTGCATTTTAAGCAAACATTTTGTTTTTCAGTATTATTGCCTTGGTATTCTCCAAGCAAGAGACTATCATGGCATTGCATGTCCTTCCTTCACCCCTTCCTTCTGAGCTAACTTCCTTCTTTCCCTCTCTCCTCTCTCCTTTTCTTCATGGTCATGAAGGTCTGCCTGCCCACTGCAGGAAACCGGGCAAACTTGTTTAAGAAAACAGTTGGCCTCCTGGGATATTGGGGTGATTGGTGCTGCCCAGCAGGGACTGAGATTTAGGAGCCAGAAACACTCCAGGTATGCTCATGAACATGGCAGATGTGGTGTTTGGAGGAGAAGGCCCCTCAAGATTTTATGGGCTCAAAAGGCAAGGAATCATGATGGAGTGTGAAGCTAAGCTAAATCCCTTACATTTTCTTCAGACCTCATCTCTGAATCTCCAGTTTACCCATTCTTTTGAGATGCTAAGAAGAACACATGTGAAGAATTTGCTAAGTAGTAAAAATATCTATAAACCTTCAAAATTATTATCTACTTTCTGGGAAATGGCTTTCTTTGGTATGCAAATTAATATTATGGTCTCTCTTCCCAGAAAAATGCACATAGATGAAGAATTTTATATATGATTTTGGAGTTTTGGGATGTCTCTAAGATTCATGAATCCCAGACACTGCAGCCAAAGGGAACCAGGTTAAGAAAACTATCTGAGGAGATCTGCAGCTGGGCTCCAGGGGTACCATGAATTCCCCACATTAAAAGAAAAATTTTCATAGAATATTTAGTTATCTAGTAAGCTTTTTTCCAATAATTCATGAGTCGGGCAGCATCCAATCTAGAGATAATAAGGCGCTCCAAATAGCTGTACAGGTAAGAGATTTTTATAGAAAGTGAGCAGGATAAAGGAAATTATACTAGGCATTTGCTAGCTGGTCAAAGCAGGGTTACTTTTCTCATACGGAGTAAAGGGAAGTGTTGGAACCAGGTCAGGAGACTTGTGCTAAGCAGGCAAGTGCTGGCTGGTTGATCTGGGCCTTTCTTTTCTGGGGAGTAGGGCATAGAAATGTAGGGAAGTTTTGGTTTGCTGACCCAAGCTTTAGCATGAGCAACTCCATCTCCATGCTAATCTGGTTACTTTAACATCCAAAATTGTGAACATTTTCCTGAGGAATTTTTCTTAACTTCCATAATGCTATCAATGGGGCCGGTGACCCACTTGAAGTTAAGAACATCTGAGTTAAGGCTACTTGAAACACTAATTTTGCTCCCCTGGTCAGAGTCTGAATTTCTCAAGGAGAAGGACATGTCTTCATCATCTTTTTATTATGTTTGGTACATAGAGTGTTTAATATATATTTATGAAATGAATAAGTCAATTAACCAATCAAAAGCCAAGCTGATTCAGTAGAATAGGTGTTGGCATAAAATAGAAGAAAAAGAAACATCAAGCAGAGAATGGAAATATAAGCAGATAATCTTATTCATTTTATTTCCTGGATAGTTCCAAATATTTCCCAGAGTAGGCACTTAAGTCATGTGAGGTATATTTTAAGCTTTATCAGCTTCATAATAAACATTTCCATGTGAAGAAGTATTATAAGATTCTCAGATGTTAATGTGCATACACTGCACCCAAGTATCTTTTTTAAATGTTGGTTCTGTTTAGGGTGAGGGCTTGAAATTTACATTTCAAACAAGCTCCCAGGTGATGCTGATGTGAGCAGCTTGCAGATCACACTTGGAGGAGCAAACACATAGTAAATCGAAGAAGTAGCTGTTAAGGGTTCTGTTCTTCCCCACCCATTCAATATCTTTGGGACCAGGATATAATGGCCATTTATGGATGGATTTAAGGTAGAGAAAAGGCCCATAACTGGGTAACTGAATAGACTCGTATGCAGAAATACCAAGAATCTCCTCTACAATCCAGCTGAAACCAAGATTGGATTGAATGTAAAGTGAGACACTGATTTTCCACTCTCCACCTATTTATATTGATATAGAATAAGCAAAGATATTTCACTTGTATTTGTATTTAGGTTTTCATTGACCAGAAACACAAAAATCAGTCATTTTAACATTTTATCAAACTGTTCATTCTGATCAGATTGTCAGAGAATGTAAAAATTCTTACCCCAAAGGAGAATTTCAGGGCAGAATTTTTTCTACATAATTTAACAATGATTTGCCCTTTTTTCTCTCAATCCTTTTAGTCCTGGGCCATTTAGCCCCATCTTCTCACCCTAGAAAATTACTAGGTGAGGTCCTATTACCCTCAACTTTCTCTTTATGGTTTCTCAGCGCTCCTGAAATCCACTTACCGAGGAAAGGTGTTCATTTTCATCTTATGTACTTGTAACTCCCTACATAACTGTTCAAAGTTCTTGAAAGGGAAGATTTTAAGAGCTTTCATACTCTTACTTCAAGTTCACGTGTTAATGGGTGTCAATAAAACCAGAGTTTCAGGGGTTTTCTTCTATTTGCAGGATCGTTTATTGAAAATAAATTCCAAAGGTTCTCCTTCCTCCTCTCCTATGTTGAATTACTTTTCTACTGTACTTTAAACTGACAAAAGTTTATTTCAAGCAGAAGACTAATTTTAATTTCCCTGTTGACAATGTTAACCCAGTGGCATTCTTATGTCTTGACATGTTTTCTTCCAAAGGAGGTTTGGAATAGGTCAAGTCTTCGTGTTAGAGAAGGGAGATAGAGTGACAGAGCAGTAGACAAGAAAGAGACTAGAAAAGAGTCAGAAATTCTGAGATCTTGTCTCAGCCCTACCTCGGAGTAGTCACACACATATGGGTAGGAAGCTGCTACCCTTGTAAGTCTCTGTAAATGGTGGCAGCAGTTTGGAGTTAACATGAACTCGATAAGACCTTGGTTCTAGCTCCTACGTTGGCCCATGTTACTCTGAGAGGATTTGTTTCTCTGTAACTTCAGCTTCTTCTGCTGTGCAAAGAGGGAATTGTATTAGTTGTTGTCTACTGGTGATTACAGCTCTAAATGTTGCTTCTATTAGAATCTACCTGGGGGCAATTAGAGAATCTAGATCAGCAAGGCCAAGTTAGTTCTCAATGGGTGCCCACCCATAACAAAGGCATGGGGAGCTTTAGTTTTGCCAACTTCTTTTATCAATTATTTGATGACAGTGTGGCAAGTAAAATTTGCACTATGTGTTCCAATGTTTTTCCAACAGTTACAGAAAATTAAAAACAAACAAAAAAAACACTCTTGCATCTAGCTTAAACTGAGTTTTCATAAAGGTAGAGGTCAAAGATTGTTCAGAATTTATGCTGATGCTTTATCTCTGGCAGACCACGCCAGAGGTCTGTTGTTTTTCTCTGCAGCCAAGTATAAATGCCTGGTAGCAGCACATCAAGAATGAAAAGTTACCACCTTGATGTAATTGTCTGACTTGGGTCCATTTTGTCTCAAAAAAAAAAGTATCTTTATTTATAATAAGATAAACTATAAGGTAGATTATAAGATAAACAGTAATAAAATGATGCTCATAGTTTTTCATGGTTTGGTTCAGTGCAAAAAAAAAAATTACTCAATTTTTCAGTCCATCAGAGGGACTCTGATCTACACTCCCTTTAATAAAGATTAGTTTGATATCCACACAAACTAAATAAGCATTTTATTTCCACAAAACCCTCTCAAATTTCAAATGATCAAATTTGCTTGTAAATTATAACCCAAGTTCATAGGTTGAAGGTGATTTAACAGATATTAAAAAAAATATAATAGTACTGGGCATAAATTTAAACTAAATGTAATTAAAACATATTATTTTGACAAGAAAACCTCTTATCAAAATAAAATAAGTCTGAACATTGTGACTTTTTGTTCCAATGTCATGAACATATATATTTTTTCTTTTTGATTTTCTAATAGCCAAAACCACATATTGCTACACTGTAACTGTAATGAAGGAAGCTTTTCAACTAGTCTCTTTCTACAGTATTTAATTTTATTTTCCTGTTACAGTATATTGGGCACAAGGGGGCACTGAAGGAGTGAACAATCCCATCTACCATACTGCAACCGAGACACCTAAGTGTTTGTTCACCTTTCACTCTGCCACATTGTAGTAGTTACTTTCTTTATTCTTTTTCTTTCTTTTTTAAAATAGCTGTAAGGAGTTTGTCCAGCTTCTCTGGTCATATGAGGGAAAACGTAGACATGGACATTTTCCAGCCCATGGATAACACCATCGTGAATGGCCTTTTCTGAGAATATACATCTCGTGTCATCATGAAATAGCATCATGTTTCACTAAAATGCCAAACATTGTGTCAAGAGTCTACCAGTTACATCCTTCCTTCTTACTACTTCTTACTATTCTTGGAGGCAGCTACAAACTGCATTTCCCAGCTTCCCTAAAAGATCATTGTGGATAATGAGATGGAAGAGGAAGTTGCTGTTGTTGCCGTGTGTAGGACATCTGGGAGAGTTACCCAAAGGCGGCTGAACTGGTAGGAGTCTTTTTCCTCTTCCTTCTTCTTCCTGCCTAGAGAGTCAATTCCATTGCTGGTGATGCAGCAGCCATGGTTCAATTCTAAAAAATGACAAAACAGAAAGAAAGAATACGTTTATGACCTTGGTAGGGCTTTTCCACTTCACCCCTGCACTGCTTCCTTCCAAATTGCATGTTATATGAAAGATAAAAAAAAACAAAAACACAAAACTCTTATCTAGTTTAATTCCCTATGATTTGAGTCCCTATGATTTGAGTCCCTACAGATTTTAAAATAAAAGTATATGAAAACTACAATTTCCAAATGATGCATCCTAAAAATATCATGGTTGGCAATGGAGATTCTTTAAGTATATATAGCAAAGGAATTGAACCAAAGGAAATATTTCACTGAGCTTCCATATAGTCCCATGAGAGGTAATACATTATTATGAAAAAGCATGAAAAAAAAGCATTTTTTAATTTAGCTGGACAAATATAAAATATCAACTCATAGTCCCTACAGAAAAGTTATACATTGATTACAATAAATTTGAATTCTCCTCTAAATTACTGCTGCTTCATCTATAAAAGCAACTGCCCTTGTCACTGGGGTCAGTGCAAAGCTTTGTTCATCTCCATTGTTCAGTAGAATAGGCAGGCAGTTGCACTTTAAAAAAAATTTACCCTCTCAGCACCCTGGTCAGCGGTCTCACCCTGAGCTGTCACCACTCCCAACACCCTTAGCTCTCACCCCACCCTCACCAACGACCTTGCCTCCAATCCTTCTGGTAAAAGAAGACTAGAGAAGCCAAATATTCAAAAGCAGCTCCTTCTAGAGAAACATCCTGAGTTTCTGAGTCTATTTTGTCCATGAAAGATAGAACTGTTTATTTTTATGACGTTGGTTAATTGAAATTTTAAACTTCCCTACCATTTGTACTATTCTATGTTATCTCAGTAGGTGGAAAATTTAATCTAGAATTTTAAAAAATGAGTGTAAATATTTTAAAATGTGAATCTTTGAATTATCAAAGTTGATGCTGTGCTTTTGGACAGTCCCGTCAAAGGACATTGTTATTGCAAAGTATTAGACATTGTTTTACCGAATAAAGGAGGAGGATGAAGCTCTAATTATTAGATGAGGTCCAAGACAATGCCCAATTCTATAGGAAAATGACAGGGCTTAGGATTATAGGCCATAATATTTTTGATACAGAGTTTGCATCATTGAAAAAAATCCATCTTTAATCCAAAAATGCCTTGATATATTGAAAGGAAATGACATGGCTTATGGGAAATAAATCATATCCTACTGTGACTTCTTTAAATGGATAGTGGATTTATATATTATCAAACTTAGCTGAATCTAGGGAAAAAATCTTTTAAATTGCAGAATAGACACAAAGAATTGTTGTTTTCTTAAAATATTTTGGTTAGCTTTTTAAAAAATTTTTTTATTCATTTATTTATTTATTTTTTGGCTGCATTGGGTCTTCGTTGCTGTGTGTGGGCTTTCTCTAGTTGCGGCGAGCAGGGGCTACTCATCGTTGTGGTACATGGGCTTCTCATTGTGGTGGTTTCTCTTTTTTCAGAGCACGGGCTCTAGGCATGTGGGCTCAGTAGTTGTGGCTCTCAGGCTCTAGAGCGTAGGCTCAGTAGTTTTGGCACACGGGCTTAGCTGCTCCACGGCATGTGGGATCTTCCCAGACCAGGGATCAAACCGGTGTCCCCTGCATTGGCAGGCAGATTCTTAACTACTGCACCATCAGGGAAGTCCTAAAGAATTGGTTTTTAATCAAAAGAGCAATTAAATACTGAACAGGCTATGTTAAATAAAGTTATAAAATTTCAGGTTGGGGGAGCTCTTTTAAAGTCAAAGCACCAGCCATCAGTCATAAAAAATGGCCAAGCAGGAAGTGATTTCCTCACTAGAGATGCTTTTACCTGTGTTTGTTTAGTATTCTAGATCTGCAACTCAGATCTCAAACCTTGATATGAACAGTTTCAGCGCTGTGGGGTTTTTATAAGATCAAACCAGGAAATATACATGTATACATTATAAAGAGCAACATAAGTATTTTCACCATAAAAGTATTTTGTACATCTGTTCCAACTAGCTTAAGCCTATTTATTGAAGGAACTTATTAACATGAAGTTTCCCACCACCCTCTGACACTTTATTTTTGTGAAGAAACTGGAACAAAGGTATTTTCAGCTATTAGCACAAAAATGCAGAGGGGAAATTCCATGTCATGACCACTCCTTCTTTGGTTCCCAATACTGATTGCATTACACTCTGACTTCTCAATGTATAGTCTGCAGACCAATGTATAGTCATGCAGCAGCATGACTTGAGAACTTGGAAATACAGAATCTCAGGACCCACCTCAAACCTACTAAATCTACAGGATCCCCCAGGGGATTCATAGACTCAGTGAAGTTTGAGAAGTTCTCCTTCAGGCTGCACCAGCACCTAATTGAATCACCACATTCTCCTAGAAGTTGGGTGATAATGCAGTGAGAACCTATCACCTCTCCAAGTATGGATGTTACAAAAACGCAAGTTAATGCCAGAAATATAAGTTTATACCTCATGCAAATTTAACTCAGGTGCTGACTTTAAAACCTCACTCTCTGTAAGATGAGACTACCATTTATTTCTCTGAATCCTCATGAGCAAGCAATCAATTAACATAAATTAACATTGAAGATGCTTAATATTAAAATAGAAAGAAGTAAACCAGCAGACAAGAAGAGCACATTAGCCTCATCCTCCATTCCACTTTCACCACTAGGAATGTGTTAAAACACAGATGGTTTGGCTGCAAGGTTGTCTGTGTGAAGATTTTTCTTTAACCTCTTCTTTTGGTCTTAGTTGCCCTTTAAGTTTAACTGTAGTAAAGATTATTGTATTTTAAACACACACATACACATATTCTTGAGGAATGATGTAAGAGATTTTCAATGGCCATTTTTACCATTCTCTATTTTTACTTTAAATACAAACTTGAGAAACTAATTCTATGTAAGCTGTTATCTACTTACATTTTTGGAAAATTATACAAATACCTGTAGGTTTACCAGTGCTTTCTTACTACATGTCTTGTCCTAGGTTGATTGTGTCACTGACAATAGTTTGGAAACACGGAAGCAATAATTAAGCTCCATGAGAGATGACACTAATACCTTATAAACTAAACAGACGACTCAACTATGGAAGGAAAATGAGTATAAATGTTTAAATAGGTCTTAACTGGGTTGGAGAGGAGGTGGGGATGTTGAGGAAGAAAGAATAAAAGAGAATGGGTGTGAGAAAGGAAATATCAATGGAATGTTGAGATTGCAAATGAAACCCACAGAAGTCAGGAAATTCAGGAGTTAAGGTTCCCACTGCTCCCTTAATTCTGCCCCTGGTGTTGGGCAAATGCATTGTGTATGTATCTTTCATTACCAGATCCCATAACACTTAGCAACAGAGCCCATTTAGGGTGGTGATGAAGAAGCATATTGCTCCTTATGAAATGAACTTTAAATACATCGAAAGGTTAACAACTAGTATAACAAGGTACTTTTTTCTATAAAAGCTTAATGTTAATTATAAAATCAGATAACATTGTTATGGCATGAAATATGAAATACACAAGGCAGCACTCCCCTGGGGCACAATTGATGTGCACTGTGTTCACAATGGAATTTTCCCACCTTCAGAGGATAAAAGTGTAAGTAATTCTTTCTCCCTGGAAAACTAATATGAAAATTAGCTAATGTAGCAACATTTCAGAATCTCTGCTTTACATAGGAAGGATACACGTCTGAGGCTACAAACTATAGTTAAGATAGCCATGTATTAATAAACTAATGCGAGGCAGGAGATGGGGAATAACAAATAATTCCTACCTCCCACCAAAAAAAATAAAAACATTTTTGGCCAATTTTGGAAAGCTGTGTAAGGCATTATTTTCCTTTAGATTTATCTTCCTAATGATGTTTATTTTTGTTAAATGAATGCCTCTCCAAATGTACTCAAGGTTAAGAAGTATCCCAGGAGTGTGTCCACTTGGAGATTAAAAACAAAGCAGTATAGGATAAAAGGTGCACAAATCATTGATAAAATGCACCTGAAGTTGCAGTAAACAGTGAGTGAACAGTGAAGAGTGAACTGTGTAGACACAGCAGTTTAGTGGTTATTAAGGAATTACAGAAGCTTTTGAAGAGTAAATTAACCCTTCCAGGAGTGGCTGTATCATTTTTGGGGCCCAGTGCAAAATAAAAATATGAGGCCCATGTTAAAAATATTATTAAGAACTTCAAACAGATAAACAACAAAGACCTATGGCACAGGGAAGTATATTCAATATCTTGTAATAACCTATAATGGAAAAGAATCTGGAAAACTATATATATATGTGTATAACTGAATCACTTTGCTGTAATCTGAAACTAATACATTGTAAGTCAACTACACTTCAATAAAAAATAAATAGGGCTTCCCTGGTGGCGCAGTGGTTGGGTGTCCGCCTGCCAATGCAGGGGACACGGGTTCGTGGCCCGGTCCGGAAGGATCCCACGTGCTGCGGAGCGGCTGGGCCCGTGAGCCGTGGCCGCTGAGCCTGCGCGTCTGGAGCCTGTGCTCCGCGGTGGGAGAGGCCACGGCAGTGAGAGGCCCGCGTACCGCAAGAAAATAAATAAATAAAATATTTAAAAATTAAAGAAAAAAATATTAAGAACTTCAAGATGGTGTCAGTAGAGCATTAAACCAAGTGCAAGCCCTTCTGAGCACAGGGTCCTGCATGACTGCATAAGTTGCACACCCAGACCCCTTCTTTGGTTAAATGAACACCTCTCCTCTGCCTTTCTTATAGCACCTATCACTTTCTATTATTCTTAGTCCTTTGAGTCTGATCCTTAATTCTCCCTCTGGTCTGGACACTCCTTGTGGGCAGGGACTCTGAAAAGAGCACGGACTCTGGAATCAGATAAATCTGCCTTTACATTTCCAGCCTCCACCACTTTTTAGTTGTATGAACTTAACCACATTACTTAACTTCCCTGAAACTCAGTTTTCTCATCTGCAAAATGAAAGAGGAAAGGATTGCTGTGAGGATAAATTAATTTCGCAGTGTTTGGCCCATAGTGAGTACTTAAGAATAGTGGTTGTTCATATTATTGCATTATAAGGTTGCTGTGAGGATTACTGTGAGATAATAGAAGGAACTTCACAATGTTTAATGCTATGGGGCTGGTTGAAAATCGTATGGGAAGTTCATACAGTGGTGTGTCCAGAGCACTC
Organism: Delphinapterus leucas; assembly: GCF_059928025.1. NCBI lineage: Eukaryota > Metazoa > Chordata > Mammalia > Artiodactyla > Monodontidae > Delphinapterus > Delphinapterus leucas. The sequence continues at coordinate 53,641,529 of NC_143143.1, forward strand.
TATCAATGGTACACCAATTAGCAACATCAGCAGTACCTGAGAGCTAGTTAGAAATGCAAATTCATGGACCCCAGCCCAGACCTCCTAAATCAGGAACTCTGGGGGTGGTGCATTGGGTGTGCCAAGCCTCCAGGTGATTCCAATATGCTCTCAAATTTGAGAACCACTGCTCTACTACATGAGTTGGGTCTGTGAGCTGACGAAGAAAGTCTTCTGTGCTATATTTTTATTAAATTACAAAGCAAGGTGCAGAAGGGTTCCCAAACTGATTTCAAGCCCAGAGATTTTCCAAAATTGAAGCCCATTTCTCCACCCTGGAGACATTAATGATGGTATTGCTCTGGCCAGGGATGGAGGAACTAGTCTCACTCCTCAAACTTGTACCCATTTCGCCTCTGGGGAGAGGAGCCCTTAAAGATTTTCCTTTTTCCATTTTGACTTTCTATACTGTTAGAATTTTTTTAACCATTCATATACATACATATGTGCATATATACATATATATATATACATATATATAAATCTTGTCATGTGGTTTTTAAAAACTATTCCTCTTTATTTTTTTAACAATTATTTTAAAGTAAATAAGCACATGCTTTCTAAATATGAAAAAAAGCATGGTTCTGATTAACTAGAATGAGGCCAGAATAAAAGGTGTTTGAAAATCAGGCCAAGTAGTAAGGGCCATTCCTCTAGAAGCAGAGAAATAGCCATAATCTGTGGACCTCTAACCAATGGAGCTGAGCAAACCCTCCTTGCCTGGGGAAATCCTGACAGCAGGGCCTCTAATTTCATGAAATAAGCCAAGTTGACCTCAAAAACCGTTGGCAAGGAAATTACACAGGAGTCAAGGTACTTCACACAATCTCTCTTTGGGTTTTCATTCTTTTAGGGTTGGTTTCCATGGAAATCTGCACCTGCCAGTTCCCTGGGGTCTCTAAGCCTGAGGACTGTAAGGAAACAGGGAGGAGAAAAGTGGAGACAGTGCAGATTTTATAGGCTTCTTTTACTTAGCATTTTCACTTACAGTGTTCTCAGAAACCTAATTGTGAGGCTTAGAGAAATTCCATTTGTAATATCCCCTTTATTTACCACTTTCGTGCTTTCTGGAACCTTGAAAACATAAGATAGCAAGGCTTCAGTGCATAGTTATTTTGTGTACAGATATGAAATTGGGTCAAAAGCCAGGAACAGTATTGTTTTCAGAATGTTTTGGTAATGATAAGAATCCTTTATATTTACAAAGAGAAATCCTTACCCAAAGACCCCAGAGCCCTTTAAATCTTTGAAATCTGCCTTGAGCCAGAGAAGTAAGAGCACATATTTCTACAACTTTGAATCCAGAGTGTTAAAGTCACTAAGACAGGTGGTCACCAGCTGGGAAGCAGTGAGCACAGCCAGGTGACCTCTGAAAACCCCTTCTGAAGTAAGAACGTGTGACAATTGTAGTTACAGACCAGAAGTGTCTCTGCCGACCCATATGTGAAGCTCAGTCCTGATCAGCTACATGGCTCTATGCCTTCCCTCTCCTCCCGTAAAAATTTAGGTTGAGAAAGGATTACATGAATTTCTGCTCCAACTGAGAGGGCACCAGTCAACTTTGACTGAGTGCTGTTTGTGGATTACTGAGGGGGTCATAAGAAGGTGATAGCAAATAAATAGAAGAAAGTACCTAAAGAAGCTTACAACTGTTTAGGAATACACAGTATATGATGCACCTAATATATTCAAAGGGCACTTGTGTTACTTTTACACAGCAAAATTAGCCTTGTTTCTGGGACACTATTTCAAAATTGACCAAGAGGCTCAAGGCCAGGTTGGTGTTAAAAAATTGGAGGTATAATATCTATTTTTTGTATCTGGTTTGCTTGCTTGATGGTTGATTGGTTTTATGTAGAATATCTTAAATAAAACAGTTTTATTGAAGTATAACTTACATACCATAAACACATGTTTTTAAGTAATTAAATGAATTTTAGTAAATTTATAGAGTTGTGTTACCATCACCACAATCCAGTGTCAGCATAATTCCATCACCCCAAAAAGATCCCTCAGGTCCATTTGCAGTCAGTGTGTACCCCAGACAACCAATGAACTGCTTTCTGTCACTATCGATTTTCCTTTACTGGGCATTTCATATAAAGGGACTCATACTATAAATATTGTCTTTTGGCTCTGGCTTCTTTCATTTAGCACAATATTTTTTAAGTTGATCCGTGCCATAGTATGTATCAGTAGTTTTATTGCTGAAAAGTATTCCATTGTACGAATATACTGCATTTTGTTATCCATTCAATAGTTGATGGGCCCTTGGGTGGTTTCCACTTGGGGCTATTATGCATAAAGCTACTATAAACATTCACATAAAAGTCTTTGGGAGAACACAAGTTTTAATTTCTTTTGAGTAAATACTTAGGAGTAGAATTACTGGGTTGTATGATAAACTTATGTTTAACTTTTTAAGAAACTGTCAAAATGTTTTCCAAAGTGGCTGTACCAATTTACATTTTCATCAGCAATGTATGAGGGTTCCAGTTTTTCTACATCCTTAACAATATTTGCTACAGTCTGATTTTTTTTTTATTATAGACTTTCCAGGACTGTCTTATTGTAGCTTTGATTTGAATTTGCTAAATGAGTAATGATGGTGAACATCTTTTCATGTATTATCAGCTATTTGTATATCTTCTTGGCAAAATACCTAATCCAATAATTTGTTCAATTTTAAATTTGCTTGTTGTTCCTAGTATTGAATTGTAAGAATGCTTTCAATGTTATGGATACAAATCCTTTATCAGATATATGTTTTGCAAATATTTTTATCCAGTTGTGATTTGTCTTTTCATTTTCTTAACTGTGTCTTTGAAGTGCAAAATCTTTTCATTGAGATTTATGAAACTTTTTCTTTATGGATCTTGATTTTGGTGACATATCTAAGAACTCTTTGCCTATCCTAAGATCAAAAAGATTTCTTGAATGTTTTCTTCTGGAATTTTTATAGCTTTTTACATTTAGATGGTGTGGTACATTAATCTATTTCCAGGTATTAAACTAACTTTGCTTTCTTAGAAAAAATGCCAGTTGGTCATGGTGTATAATCCTTTATATATGTTGCTGGGTTTGGTTTTCTAATATTTTAGAACTTTTCATCTGTAATCTCAAGGGATATTGGTCTATAGATTTCTTGTAATGCCTTGTCTGGCTTTATTATCAGGGTAATAATGGCCTCATAGAATGAGGTGAAAAGCGTTCCCTCCCCTATTTTCTTGAAGAGTTTGTGAAGGATTGGTAATGTTGGCTCTTTAAACATTTGATAGAATTCACCATAGAAGACATGTGAGCCTGGGCTTTTCTACATAGGAGAGTTTTAATAACCAATTTAATTTCTCTACTTGTCAGAGTGCTAGTCTGATTTTCTATTGCTTCTTGAGTCAGTTTTGGTAATTTCTGTCTTTCTTGGATTTTTTCATTTCATCTAAGTTGTCCAATGTGTTATGAAAATTCTTCTTAATATTTCCCCTTATAAGCCTTTTTTATTTCTTCAGGGTTAGTACTAATATCTTCTCTTTCATTCCTGATTTCGGTAAGTAGTGTGTCTTCTCTCTTTTTCTCTCAGTCAGCCTAGCTAAATAATTGTCAATTTTGTTGATTTTTCAACCTTTGGCTTCATTAATATTCTCTGTTGCTCTTCTGTTTTATGTTTTACTGATTTCTACTTCAGTCTTTATTGCTCCCATTATCCTGCTTGCCTTGTGTTTTGTTTGCTCTTCTTTTCATAGTTTCTTAAGGTAGAAGCCTCAGTTATTGACCTGAGATCTTTCATCACTTCTAATATAGTTTTAAATTTCCCTCTAAGCACTTCTGTGGTCGCATCCCACAAAGTTTTGGTTTTCATTCTATTTAAAGTATTTTCTAATTTCCATGTGATTTCTTTCTTGACCCATATATTATTTGGAAATGTGTTCATTTCCAAATTGGGGGTTTTCTAAATTTGTTTCTGTTGTTGATTTCTAATTTAACTATGTTATGGTCACAGGAAATAATTTGTATGATTTCAATTCTTATAAATATAGTGCATCTTGTTTTATGGCATAACATATGGTCTTTCCTGGAAAATATTCCATGCGCTCTGTTGTTGGGTGGAGTATTCTACAGATTGTTAGTTGAAGTTGGTTGATATACGTTATATCTTCCTAATTAATTGGCCCTTTTACATTATAAAATGTGAAATTTTGTCTCTAGCAACATTTTTAAAGTCTATTTTTTTCTGATATTAATAGAGCCATTCAAACTCTCTTACGGTTATTGTTTGCATAGAATATAATTGTCATGCTTTTAATTTTAACCTATTTGGATCAAAAGTGTTTATTTTATAGGCAGCTGGAGCTTGAAGTTTTATTCAGTCTAATAATCTTTGCATTTGATTAGTTTTTAAGCCATTCACATTTAATGTAATTATTGATATCGTTTGATATATATCTTCCATTTTACTTTTTATTTTCTGTTTCATGTCTCTTTTGTTCCTCTGTTTCTGTATTACTACTTTCTTTTGTGGTAAATAGATGTTTCTAGTGCATCATTTTAATCCCTTTGTTATTTTTTTTCTTAAATAGTTTGGGGTTTTTAAAGTGGTTGGTTTAAGACTTGCACTACAGATCTTAGCTTATTTCAACCTATTTCAAATTAATACTAACTTAATTTTTATAAAATATATACACTTAGTCCAATATAGCTCCATTTCTTCCTCCCTCCTTTTTGCTATTATTTTCATATATATTACATCTTTATGTTATAAGATTAGTAATGCAGTTTTATGAGTATTGTTTTATGTAATATTACATATTTTCAACCAGTTAAGAGGAGAAAAGAGAAGAAACTATATTTATACAATTTCATGTATTTTCCTGTATATTTAATTTTGCAGTGTTATTTATTTCTTCACATGGGTTCTAGCTACCATCTAGTATAATATATCTAGTATAATTTCCTTTCAGCCTGAAGGGATTCCTTTAGTATTTGTTGTAAGATAAGTCTGATAGCAACAAATTCATTCATTCTTTATTTATCTGGTAATGTCTTTAATTTTGGAATGTCAGTTTTGGAGTATAATTGTAATGGATTTAGAAATCTTAGTTAGCAGTCACACTCTTTCAGCATTTTGAGAACATCATCCCATTGTCTTCTTGTTTCCTTTGTTTTCAATGAGAAGTCTGCTGTTAATCATAGTATTGTTCCCCTGTATGTGATGTGTCATTTTTCTCTTATTCTTTTCAAGATTTTCTTTGTCATTGGTTTACAACCACCATTTGACTATGACACCTCCAGGTGTGACTCTCTTTGTGTTTATCTTCCTTGGAACTCATTGAGTTTGTTGGATCTGTGGACTAGTTTTTAATAAAATTTGGAAAATGTTTGGCCATTATTTCTTCAAAAAAATTTTCTGACCTTTTCTCTCTCCTCTTTTTCTGAGACTTCCAATATACATATGCTAATATGATTGATAGCATCCCATAGATCTCTGAGGTTATCCTCATTTTTCTTGATTTTTTTTCTTTCTTCTCCAGCTTAAATAATTTCTACTCATTCACCTTCAAATTTGCTGACTCTTTCTCCTACAATCTCAAATCTGCTATAGAGCCCCTATGGTGATTCTTCACTTCAGTTATTTTACTTTTCAAATGAAGAATCTCCACTTAATTATTTTGTATTTATTGAGATTTTATTAATCTAGACTTTATTAAGAGTCTCAATTTGATTAATCATTGTTATCATAGTGTTCTTTAATTCCTTGAAAGTTACTTTTAGTTGCTTGAATGTATATATAATAGCTGTTTTTAAGTCTTTGTTTAGTCCAACAACTGGACTCCTCAGAGAGAAAAGGTATTCACTTTCTTTCCTGAGCATGGGTCATAGTTTCCTATTTCTTTGTATGCCTTACAATTTTTTTTTGTCAAAAACTGAACACTTTGTTTAAAACTGGACATTTTGTGTAACATGATACAACAACTCAAGGTTTCCTATTTTTCTTTCCTGGAAGCTATTATTGTTGCTGCTTTTTTGTTTGTTTCTTTATTTGTTTAGTAATTTGCCTGAACTAATTCTGTGGAGTCTGCCTCCCCCATTGCATTTGACCACTAGTGTCTTTGCTCAGATTTTTCTTCATTCTTGCTTTTATTTGTTGAGTTTGGCTTCCTTTGATTTGCTCTTGTTGTAAGCGTGGCTTAATGGTCAGCTAATGCTTGGTCAGAGATTGTACTCAAACACCTTGAGCCATTCTACCACTTGACAATAGAGCTACGTGTAGACTGGGAAATGTATTTAAAGTTCAGGTGGTTTACAAAACTGCCCTGACTTACTGTCTGTGTGTTCAAAACCTCACAATCAGCCAAAATACATAGCTAGGGACCTTTCCAACCTCTCCTGAGTATGTGTATAGCCAAACCATGCAGACAGCTTTCCAGATGACCAGAAATATCTTGGAGCTTATCAAGGTCCATCAAGCCTATATTATTCTCTGGCTCTCCCTGTAAAAATTTTCCCCCAAGCAAGATCACAGCTTCAGGCTAGTTGAATTATTGGCCTTCTTTGTTTGCCACCAAGATCACACTATTTTCAATAACACTTAGGGATGTGATTTTTTTGCACTCTGTTCCAAATCAAGTCATTCCTTCCAGCAGTGAAGCTGCTGGTCTTCTTATCTTAACATGCCACAACAGAACTTCTGTACTAACTGAAATGGAAGCATCCCCAGGCTGAAATGCCATCAATTTTCACTGTTCTACCCCAAAGTTCTAAATTTGTTTTTATATCTTTGGTAGATTTATTTCAAGGGTTCTAAATAGTTGTTTTCACAATTTTGCCCAATTTTATCATTGCTTTCTGGGAAGGGGATTTGCCTTGCTCCTTACTTCTTCTGTCTGGAATCCCTGAACTCTAGAATAAAATTGTGTGTCTTTGGAATCCCAGCAAAGAGATTACTGATGGGAAGAAATCTAGAAAATATCACTTTATTACAAAATAAAATAAAAATAAACAACCTGGAGTTGATTGCCCCTCCCAAATTGGTACTAAGCCCAGAGATTTCCCAAAACTGTACTCATTTACCCACTTTGGCAGGTGGCACTAAGGGTGCTCCCCAGGCTGGCCAAGTTTACCCACTCTGGTGTATACTGTTTGTTGATATGTGTGCCTTTCTACCAAGGCTCTAGGAAATAGCCTCTCCAAGTGAATCAGGATGTTAAGGGATATATTGGCTCTTATAACTGACAAAGTCAGGGTGAGGATCAGGTGTGGTTCAATCAGGCTTCCTATGAGGTTCTTGCCTCTGCCCATCCTTACCTTCATCATCAGGCTGCAGCAGTTTCAAGAATCATACCTGCACAGCATCTCAGAGAGAGGGAGGAAAGGACTATTACTTCCTCTGGCTCTCTCACTAAAGAAGAAACTCCCATTACCACATTTCCTTGAAAACATACCCATTTCTGAGCCAATTCCTTTGGTCAGAGGAATGCCATATGCTGATTGGCTATAACCTGGGTTTTTAAACTGACCCTTGGCAAACTTCTCAAACTTACATGTACACATGAACCCTGTGGGGATCTTGGTAAAATGCAGATTCTGAATCAAGAGATTTGGAGTGGAATCTGAGATTCTGCATTTCTAGCATCCCAGGAAACACTGAAGGCCTACATTCTGAGTACAGAGGAATAGTGGCTATGTGGACTAGATATAGAAGGGCTGTAAGCTTCCTGAAGATGGCAACTTTGTTTTTATTCACCATTGAATTCCCAGGGCCTATAATACTACCAAGTACATAATAGGTATCCTATAAATATTTGTTGAGTTTTGAAGAATTATCTTCCAAAAAACTGGGAAATTGATGGCTAGGCAGGTAACAGATCTTCCTAATCCATTAACCCTCTCCAAGCACAACTGTCAACTTTTGAGCTTTTCCAATATTACTTAAAACACCCAATAAATTCTGAAAGCCCAGAATGAATAAGTGATACAACACTTGCACATTGAAATTGGAAAGTTACAGAAGTCTCCTTTCCTTGAGAACTTTGGTAAGAACAGCTCAATAACCCCATTGAGACATCAATATTTAGACAGAGGGATCTATTTTCCAGGTGCACAAAATTTTGCAATTAGAATTATCATATACAAAGATTATTGAATGTTTGAGCCTCCAAGAAAACTGCATTATTTTCTGCAAACTTTTTAAAAATTGAAGTATAGTTGTTGTACAATATTATATGAGTTACAGGTATACCCTATAGTGATCCACAGGTTTTAAAGGTTATACTCCATTTATAGTTATTATAAAATATTGGCTATATTGTACAATATATCCTTATGGCTTACTTTATACCTAATAGTTTGTACCTCTTAATCCCCTACCCCTATATTGTCCCTCCCCCTTTCCTTTTCCCCACTGGTAACCACTAGTTTGTTCTCCATATCTGTGAATCTGCTTCTTTTTTGTTATATTCACTAGTTTGTTGTATTTTTTAGATTCCACATACAACTGATATCACACAATATTTGTCTTTCTCTGTCTGACTTATTTTACTTAGCATAATGCCCTCCAAGTCCATTCAGGTTGTTGCAAATGGTAAAATTTCATTCCTTTTTATGGCTGAGTAGTATTCCATTGTATATACATACTAACTCTTCTTTACTCATTCAACCATTGGTAGACACTTAGGTTTCTTCCATATCCTGGCAGTCATAGATAATGCTACTATGAACATTGGAGTGCATGTATCTTTTCAAATTAGTGTTTTTGGGTTTTTTGGCTATATATCCAGGAGTGGAATTGCTGGGTCATACGGTAGTTCTATTTTTAATTTTTGGAAAACCTCCATACTGTTCCACAGTGACTGCACCAATTTACCTTCCCACCAACAGTGTGCAAGTGTTCCCTTTTTTCCATGTCCTTGCCAATATTCGTTATTTGTGTTCTTTTTGATGAAAGCCATTCTGTCCGGTGTGAGGTGATATCTCATTGTGGTTTTGATTTGCATTTCCCTAATGATTAGTGATCGTGAGCATCTTTTCATGTATCTGTTGGCCATCTACATTTCCTCTTTGGAAAAATGTCTATTCAGTTATTTTGCCCATTTTAAAATCAGGTTGTTTGTCTTTTTGATGTTGAGTTGAATGAATTGTTTATATATGTTAGATATTAACCCCTTATTGATCATGTCACTTGCAAATTTTTTCTCCCATTCAGTAGGTAGATGGTTTCCTTTGCTGTGCAAAAGCATTTAAGTTTAATTAGGCCCCATTTGTTTATTTTTGTTTTTATTTCCTCTAGGACGTGGGTCAAAAAGGATCTTGCTGTGATTTATGTCATGGAGTGTTCTGCTTATGTTTTCCTCTAAGAGTTTTATAGTATCCAGTCTTACCTTTTGGTCTTTAATCCATTTTGAGTTTATTTTTGTGTATGGTGTTAAAGAGTGTTCTAATTTCATTCTTTTACATGTAGCTGCCCAGTTTTCCCAGCACCACTTATTGAAGAGGCTGTCTTTTCTCCACTTTATATTCTTGCCTCATTTGTCATAGATTAATTGATCATAAGTGTGTGAGTTTATTTCTAGGCTTTCTATTCTGTTTCATTGATCTATGTGTCTGTTTTCATGGCAGTACCATTGTCTTGATTACTGTAGCTTTGTAGCATAGTCTGAAGTCAGGGAGCATGATTCATCCAGCTCTGTTCTTCTTTATCAAGATTGTTTTGGCTATTTGGTGTCTTTTGTGTTTCCATACAAATTTTAAAATTATTTGTTCTAGTTCTGTGAAAAATTCCATTGGTATTTTGATAGGGATTGCTTTGAGTAGTATGATGAGTTTAACAATATTAATTCTTCCATTCTAAGAACATGGTATATCTTTCCATCTGTTTGTGTCATCTTCAATTTCTTTCATCAGGATCTTGTAGTTTTCTGAGTACAGGTCTTTTACCTCCTTAGGTAGGTTTATTCCTAGGTATCTTATTCTTTTTGATGTGATGACAAATGGGGTTGTTTCCTCAATTTCTCCTTCTAATAGTTTGTTGTTAGTGTATAGAAATGCAACACATTTCTGTATATTAATGTTATATCCTGTAACTTTACAGAATTTATTGATGAGCTCTAGTAGTTTTCTGCTGGTGTCTTTAGGATTTTCTATGTATAGTATCATGTCATCTGCAAACAGTGACAGTTTCACTTCATTCCAATTTGTATTCCTTTTATTTCTTTTTCTTCTCTAATTGCTATGGCTAGGACTTCCAAAACTATGTTGAATAAATGTGGTGAGAGTGGGTATTCTTATCTTGTTCCTGATCTTAGAGGACATGATTTCAGCTTTTCACCATTGAGTATGATGTTAGCTGTGGGTTTGTCATACATTGCCTTTATTATGTTGAGGTATTTTCCTTCTATGCCCACTTTTCTGGAGAGTTTTTATCATAAATGGATGTTGAATTTTGTCAAAATTTTCTTCATCTATTGAGATGATCATATGGTTTTTATTCTTCAGTTTGTTAATGTGGTGTATCTCATTGATTGATTTGCAGATATTGAAGCATCCTTATATCCCTGGGATAAATCCCACTTGATCATGGTGTATGATCCTTTTACTGTATTGTTGGATTTGGTTTGATAACATTTTGTTGAGAACTTTTTGCATCTATATTGATCATTGATATTGGCCTTTAATTTTTTTTTTATGATATTTTTGTCTGCTTTTGGTATCAGGGTGATTCTGGCCTCGTTTAATGAGTGTGGAAGTATTCCTCTGTAATTTTTTTGTAATAGTTTGAGAAGGATAGTAGAAGTGGCCTGCTATAGGTGATGTCCTATGTGTCCTAGCAGTGCACTCCCCTCTTGTTACCCAAGCTATATGCTCTAGGGGTTCCCCTAAGAGGAATGTAGTGGGATGACTATGGGCATGATCTGTTAGGCTTGTTTGGACCCTAGCCTGGTTGGTTGCCAGGCCCTGCCTTGTGCTGATGCTGCTGGCTGTTGGTTAGCAGGGCCTGGTCATGAATGGCTGATTGCAGAACCCCAGGGGGCTCCAGGGCTAGCGCTGGCTCACTGGTGAGTGGAGACAGGGTCCAAAAGACTCCAGGGCTGTTGCCCTCCCACTGGTGGGTGGAGGCAGGTCCTGGGGTTAGTGGCAGACTACTAGCAGGTAGAACTGGGTCCTGGAGTCTGGCTGCAGGGCCCAGGGTTCTTAGAGCTGGTGTCAGATCAATGGGGGTGGGGGGGTGGGGAGGGCAGGGTCCAGTTCCTGACACAGTTGGGTATGGGGTCTTAGGTGTCCCAAAGCTTGTGTTGGCTGGCTACTGGGCAGGGCTGGGGCCCAGTTGGTCCCAGGGTAAGCTCTGGCCTGCTGTGGGTGGGCTGGATCAGTAGGCTGTGGTTTTCTTGCATCTGGTGTCTGCCCCCTGGTGGGTGAGGTTGGTCTAGAGGCTAGTGCAGGCTTCCTGGAGGGCAGGGCCAGTGCCTGCCCCCTGGTGGATGGGGCTGGGTCTTGGCCCTCTGGTGGGTAGGACCATGTCTAGACGTGGTTGTGCGTTTAGGAAGTCTTTAGCCAACCTGTCTGCTGTTGAGTTGGGCTGTGTCCCTACCCAATTAGTTGTATGGCCTGAGGCATCCCAACACTGGCACCTATAGGCTGTTGAGTAGGGCCAGGTCTTGGTGCTAATGAACTAGAGGGTGGATCCCATGATGGCGCCTAATTGCACCAGTGTTCACACAGTAGAAACCTCCCAAATATGGTTGACACCAATGTCTATGTCACCAGGGTGAGTCTCAGCCGCCTCCCCCCACCCTGTCCCTCTGGGAGACTCTCCAAGACCAGCAGGTAGGTCCGGCCCAGGCTCCTATCAAATTACTGTTTTTGTACTGGGTCCCAGTGGGCATGAGATTCTGTGTGCACACTTTAAGAGTGAAGTCTTTATTTCCCCCAGTCCTTTGGGACTCTCAAAATTAAACCCCACAGGTCTTCAAAGCCAAATGCTCTGGGGGCTTGTCTTCCCAGTGCAGGACCCCTGGGCTGGGGAGCCCAATGTGGGGCTCCGAACTCTCTCTCTCCTGTGGGAGAACCTCTGCAATTAGTCTCCAGTTTGTATGTTGCCCACCTGTGGGTATGGGATTTGATTCTATCATGAGTCTGCCCCTCCTACCCATCTCGTTGTGGTTCCATCTTTATGTCTTTAGTTGTAGGTTCTGGTATGTTCTGGTCTTTTTCATCGATGGTCATCTGCAGATAGCTGTGATTTTGGTGGGCTCATGAGAGGAGGTGAGCTCAGGGTCTTTCCATTCTGCCCTCTTGACTATCCCTTTGCAAATTTTTAACATGCCTTCTCGTACGGGACAAGGGTAAGTGGCATGTAAAAATGACACAAACTATCCAAATTCATATTGAAATATAGAAATGAAATGAGATATTCTTTTGTTAACACAATATACTCTGATTCATTAGAAAATATAAGAGCAAGTGATTTAGATTTGAAAGGACTTCTAATACTTTCTAAGAAGTTATTCTGAAATATTTTTACATCTTTCTAAGTGTTTCTTTCTGATTGCAGCCCTCAGCAGTAGCTCTGCATTCTGTAGGAGTGAAGCCACTTGGATCGATGCCTTCTTGAATTCCATGCATTCACCCAGACTGATGGCTTTTGAGAGAAAACATTATCTCCAAACGAAAAACTTCAAATGGAAGACTGTAAAACATAAAAACAGCCAAACAAACAAACAAACAAACAAAACCCACTCAGACTTGTGACCCTTGGTACTTCCCAACTCTAATACCCTAATGAAGCAACCTTTCTGAAGTTAGAGGGAATAACAGCCATCCTCACAGCAGTCAATGCCAATGTAAAGTCTTCATGGACCCCACCTGCTTGGTAGTAGATCTCAGATGACTGTCATAGGCCCAGTCAGTTCCTGTGAAAGGGCTAATACCCAACCCCCATTTTCTTATCCCCCTTCTCTTATCAGGGGGAAATGCATTTATTCCTTCTGGGGACTGATTTGTGGAGGTGACAATTAGCCTCATGGAAACAAATGCAAACTTGTAACTGAGACTTCTCAGTTGCCCCTAAACTCCAAGCCTGCCTCCTGACAAGCTCATAGGATAGAAGGTTATTCTCTGGCCAGGAAGTTTATGAATGACTGTTTTTTTTTTCATGAGAGAAGGATATATAGGAATAAGAAAAGAGAAAGCAGGGGACAAATGTTATCATCCATTTTTCCCTTCCTCAAGCAGAAAATGGTCTGTGCTTCACACAAAGGAAGCATAGGGAACAAGACCTATTGCTTTCCCTGGCAATGAAAGGGAAAAAAAGAGCATCATGCACCAACTGAAACAACTTTGAAAGCATCAATGAAGCCAGTTCTATAGCTGAGGGGCTGGAACACACCATGAACAACTTAGGAAAAAAAATCTCAGTAGCTAAAATGTCTACAAAAGCCTAGAAATTGCTGCCTTCAGAGAGATATTTTTCCCATCAAATTCTGTGGGAAGACCAGGGGACAGAATTGAAGAGAGACACAAACAGTAAGTACCCCAGGTAGAACCCCAAATCTCTGGGTTAAACCAGAACTGTTATAACTCTTGAGTATTCTTGGAAGAAAAGAGAATTTTCCATAGGAATGACTATACATATTCTTCCCTGCCAACCACCCTCTGCTGTGCCCCTATATTCTTTTTAAGCACTTATGCATTTTTGGACTTCCCTGGCGGTCCAGTGGTGAAGAGTCCGTGCTTCCAGTGCAGGAGGCAAGGGTTCAATCCCTGGTCAGGGAACTAAGATCCTGCATGCCGCGTGGCACAGCCAAATAAAATAAAATAAAATAAAATAAAATGACTTATGCATTTTTGCTCTTCCTGCAATGTATGCCAATCTGAACCCATAAGAACTGGATGAACCAAAATGGCCACAAAATGATCAAGGAGATAGTCCACTTCACTTTTCCTAAAAGGTCCTTCCCATCTCTTATCCCCTCTTGATTTTAGACTTAGGAAGTTTTGAAGAATGGTGGTAGCAATCAAAACTAAACTAGGGAATGAGGGGTTCTGAAAGCTCTAATAGGAAATATATTAGAATTAGGGAATTTTGCTTAGGAAAGGTAATTCTTTGAGCTCATCATTGCCTTTGCTGTGTTGGAAATCTCTCAAGAACTCTAGATAATGGGTTTTAAGAGAGTAATCCAAAATAGTTTTTGAAATACTAAGCAATCTAGAGAATTTACAGGACCAAAAGTGGTCAGACGAAAGTATTACAAACTTTCATCATTGCAAAGTGGTGATTTTCCCCATCCTTCCCATTTCTATGCAAATCCTTAATCAAGGAAGTAGTAGTGATTACTAAGTGTCTCTTAAACTTCAGGATACAGTGTGAATAATCAAAGTCACTCATTTAAAAGATGAGACATAAATGAGTAACTATGAAGATCATATAATCAATCTGTGGAAATTAACAACATTTCAAAGTTCAGTTGAATCCCCCTGAAAAGTCCTAGCTTTGTAATTCTAAACAGTTGCTGCTTCCAAGCCAAAAAGTAATCCTTTAGTCTTCTCTTTGGTAACTATTCCTTCCTACCTCACCCCCACCCACCTATTCCCAGTGTTTTTCTTTCTAACAAACAGAGAAAGAAAAAGGAAAAGAAAAATAATAACTGTTTAAAATTCCAAGGTTTTACTTCAAGCCAAGGTCACCTTTCTAACTAACTTTGATCAGGTAAATTACCTCTAAGTGTCTCAATTTTTCCCTCTAGAAAATTGAAATAATGTATCACCTTTGATCTGCAAATTTGTAAGGGCATTTAGAGATTGAATGAAACCTACCTGCTGGGATTTCTGTTTCCAGGAAGATGGAGTAGCCATCCTTCTACTTACTCCTCCTGCTAAGTTCAACTAAAAACAACTAAACTAAAAACAAATATTAGAAGATCCTAAAGTTGATAAGAGGAAGACAGGCCAGCTAGAGGCCTTGGGACCCGAAGACCATAGGTGGTAAGTTCCCTGAGGTTTCTCGGCACTTCATGTATTCCAGACTGAATACTGGAGAAGTGGCACCCTATCAACACCATAGATGGAAAAAAAAAAAACAAAAACAAAGGGAAGCCTGCTCTCTCTGGCCAAAGGATAAGGAACAGGGTAGTCTAGAAAGGTAAAAAACTTTTAGATAACAACAAGTCTACACCAGCCAAGCAACACAGAAATAAACTGCAGCCCAACCCCTACCTCCACCAGCAAAGGCCAAGTGGAGAGCTTAGACATCCACCCTTGGCAGGTTGAAATCAGGGGCTCCAATCCTCTCTCCCCCAGGGTTTGTCAGAAGAGGCCTAATGGAGAGTCAGGATTTTCACCAACATTAAGTGGTAACAATAACACCCCAACCCACAGCATTAGTGGAAGCCATTCAGGGACCCTGAAATCCCACCCCAACAAACAGCAACAAAGAGCCCCTCATCCCCTGGGTGTCAGTGGAGGCAGAGGGGACAACCTGGACTCCAACCTCACCCAGCAGTAAGGTGGTGGCACCCCCCCACCTTCACCCACCAGAGCACTGTCAGAGGAGGGCTGCTACAACACAAGATCTGAATAAGATCTAGAATCTTATAACACACCCAAACTGTCTGGGTTTCAATTTTTAAAAACTCACTTTTTATACCAAGAACAAGGAGGAGCTCAAACTGAATGACAAAAGACAACCATCAGATGCTGCCCCAAGATGATACAGATGTTAGAATTCTCTGACAAGGATTTTAAAACAGCCTTCATAAAGCTGCCCCAGTGAACATTTATAAACATACCTAAAATAAATGATTAATAGAAAGTTTCAGCAAAGAAATAGAAGACATGAGAGAAAACCAAATGGAAAATTTAGAACTAAAGAATGAAAATAACTGATATAAAAAGCTCAGTGGATGGGCTCAACATAAGAAGAAACAAGGCAGAGGAAAGAATCAATGAACTTGAATAGAACAATAGAAATTATCCAATCCAAACAACAGAGAGGAAATAGACTGGAAGAAATGAACAGTCTCAGGGGTATGTGGAACTATAACAAAAGACCCTGTCATCAAAGTCCTAGAAGAAAAAGAGAAAGAAGATGAGGCTGAAGAACATACCCAAACAAATAATGGCAAAAATTTTCCTAAATCTGGCAAAAAAAAGGGAGGTTGGTGGGGTCCAGTAGATTCAAGAAGCTGAGTGAAACTCAAACAGAAAAAGAGAAAAAGAAATCCATTCCAAGACACATCATAGTCAAACTTCTGATACTAAAGGCAAAATCTTGAAAGTAGCTGGAGATAAATGAGGTATCCCTTAGAGGAGAGAAACAATTCAAATGGCAGTGTATTTCTCACCAGAAGCTATGGAAGCCAGAAGGAAGGGGCAGAAGATTTTTTTAAGTGCTGAAGAAAAAAGAACTGCCAACTCTGAATCTTATACCCAGTGAAAATATCCTTTAAGAATGAAGGGGAAACTTTAGACATTCTCAGATGAAGAAAAACTAAGAATTTATTGCCAGCAGATCTACTTTGAATGAATAGCTAAAGAAGAGTGCTGGCTGCTCATGCTGTGTGGGACAAGTGCTGGCCTGGCTGCCTTGCTCTGTGGTGGACTTGCAGCCATTGCAAAGGCCAACAGGGAGCTCCCCTCCTCCTTCCCCATGGGCAGCAGCAGCCCCAGGGTGAGGGTGCATCCAGACCCCTCCCCAGCTAACACTGTAAACAGAAGGGAAATGATAAAAGGACTCTTGAACATCAGTAAGGAAGAAAGTCCACAGAAAGAGGAAGTATATGGGTTAAGCACAAGACTTTCCTTCCCCTTGATTTTTCTGAATTACGTTTGATAATTAAAGTAAAAATTATAACATTGTCTAATGTGATTGTCAATGACTGTAGAGGAAATATTTAAAACATCTGTATTACAAGTGGGGATGAGTAAAGTGGCATTCAGGGAGGTAAGATTTCTTCACTTTAGTTAGGGATGGAAAAAGATATATGATGCAGTATATTTTATGCCTGTGATATACATGAAAGCAAAAATTGATAGGCCTGCAAGGAAAAGTCAACAAATCCACAACTATAGCTGAATATCTCAACTCCTGTCTCTCAACACTTGATAGAATAACTAGACAGAAAGTCAAAGACAGAGAAGAATTCAACACCACCATCAACCAACAAGGCTTAAGATCTAAAGACATTCACAGAACACTCCACACAATGACAGCAGAATTCACATTTTCAAGTACTGACATAGCATATACCAAGATAGACCAAATCTTGGCAATAGAACAAATGCTAACAAATTTAAAATATTTGAAATCAAATACAGTATGTTCTATGACCATAATGCAATCAAACTAGAAATCAATGGCAGAAAGACAAAGTGAAAATATTCAGACACTTGGAAACTAAAAAACATACTCCTAAATAATCCACAGGTCAACAAGGAAGTCTCATTGAAAACAATAGAATGAAAGTTAAAATAAAACATATCAAAATTTGTGAGACACAGATAAAGAAATGTTGAGAGGGAAATTTGTAGCACTAGATGCTTCCATGAAGAATGAAGAGAAGTCTCAAATCAATAAACTAAGCTCTCACCTCAAGAGCATAGACAACAAAGAGCAAAAATAAACCAAATAGGAAGAAGGAAGGAAATAAAAAAGAACAGAAATTAATAAATATTGAAAACAGGAAAAAAATAGAGAATCAATGAACAAAAAATTTGGTTCTTTGAAAAGATCAATAAACTCTATAAAGTAAGTCTGACAGAAAATAAAAGAGAAGACACAATTAAAAATATCTGGAATGAAACAAGATATCACTGCAGACCCTGCAGACTTCAAAAGGATAATAAAGGAATGTTACAAGAAACTCTACACGTAAGGTTGACAATTTAAATGGACCAATTCCTTGAGAAGTATAAACTAGCATAAATCACTCAATATGCAGTAGAAAATTTGAGTAGCCCTATAATTATTTTAAAAATTGAAATTGAATTCATAATTTAAAACTTCTCCAAAAAAGAAATCTTCAACCCAGATGGTTTCACTGAAGAATTCTACCAAATGGTCAAAGAAGAATTAATGCCGATTTTATACAATCTCTTCCAGAAAATTCAAGAAGAGAGAACACTTCCTAATTCATTCTATGAAGCCAGTATTACCCTTATAACAAAACCAGACAAAAATAGTACCAAAAAGAGAAAAAGGCAGACCAATATTCCTCATGAATATGGATGCACACATCCTTAATAATATATCAGCAGAGAGAATTCAGCAATGTATAAAAAGTATTATACAATGACCAAGTAGGGATTATTCCAGTGAGGCGAGGCTGGTTGAAATTTTGAAAATCAATGTAATCTACCACATTAACAGAGGAAAGGAGAAAAATCATGTGATCTCAGCAATTGAAGCATAAAATGCATCTCTTCTGCATGTTAAAAACTCTCAAAACACAGGAATAGAGAAGGGTTTCTTCAACTTGATGAAGAAACATCTTTTAAAAAATACCTACAGTAACATTCCTTATAGTGGTGAAAGGAATTCAAGATAAGAGAAACATGAAGATGAGACAGGCTGCCTGACAGTTGGTCAATGTTAGAAGATGTGCTGGGGAAGAGGAGCCAGCAGGACCCAGGAGGAGAAGGGTCTGAAAAGTGCCCCCTTGCCTTTGTTTTTTTAATTGAAGCATTAGTCCATCTTCCATTTCAGAGGGGGGAAAGTGTACTCCACCTGGTGAATGTTTTAAATTCCTAAAAAGTAAATAACTGTTTCAGCCTTTGAAATTTCACATGAAATTATCAATGAGTCAGGAGAAAAATGCTAACATCAAAATTAAAATCAAATGAATCATGGCTTCTCCCTGCAAAGCAGAAGCACTTTCGTCTGTGCTTATACTCTGCTGATGGACAATTGGCTGCCAGCTCCCTCCCACCTCACCCCACTCCCACCTGCCTGACTGGCCCTTCCCCCCAGCATCCCATAGGCTGGGTTATGGAGAGGAGCAGAGCAATTCCTCTCCCACCATGAGCATTTTCCACGAGGAAAGGCTGTGGCATTACTCCTTTCCCCAAACTCAGTCCTACAACCCTGGAAAAAAGGGAAATCACGATAGGATTGTGTTCCCTGTCCAAGCTGGTGTCTCAGAAGAGGCCTTCAGCAGAGTTACACTTCGGTTCAGCAAACTCTCAGATTGGTGACAACATAGGACCAATTCCCTCTCCTTTTGTATCAGATCAGGTTAGCTTTTCTAGCTCCTCTTTCCCAAATGCATTTCCTCATCTCCCAGACTGTCCTGGTACCCGGAAGAAGGGAGAAAGAGAGAGAGAGAGAAAGAGAGACAAAGGGAGAGCTGAATGTAAAATAGAAGTATAGGAAAATTCTAATTGGTTTTTTGAAGATTATGTAAGTGATGGGGACAAAATATATCAATTTCCACTCCTGCTAAACAAGGACCACCACTTGACTTACCTCATCACTGGACAGCCTGTGATGTCCTTTGGGACCCAGAAGTCAAACCCCCACAGATCCACTTGGCAGGAGCTTTGAGAGAATTGTGTTTTGGCAACAGCTGCTATGGAGGGAGGCTCCTATTTTTACACCACTGGGGCTGAAACACAACCATCTCCCTGAACTTCCTAGAAATGGTACATAATATGTGGTTCTAGGAAGGGGGGATCCTTGAGACACTGCGCCCCTCCCCATGTTATGAGAATGCACCTGTATTTTGGGAGTATCTGGCCACCCCCTCTCTGCTCCTTCATGCCACACCCTTAAGAGTATCTTAGCAAACCCATGAGTACACCAAGGTACAAAGGAACATCCAGGCCTCAACCTGACCCAGTCAGTGAAAGTGATATTCAGGTATAAAAGGTACTCACAAAAGAGAAAGGATCTAGAGTTCACTTAGATGTTATTCTCCAGCAAGGCAGAAATACATTTTCCTCTGGGTTGCTATTGTTGGTAAGAGGATTCTAGAATTCTTAGTCTCAGCTCTTTTTCAGGTAACAAAACTGAAACTCTTCACAGTTCAATAAAAAGGGAGGTATCAAAAGTCACTTCTGTGCCTTCTCTACACAGGTAAAATACTCTGTAGCATCACCAAGGAAGGAGTTATTGTGCAATGGTGGTATCTGAAAATCACCCTTCTGCTCATAAAAGCTGCATTGATCTCACTCACATATGTATTTCTTTTCACCACAAAACAATGCTTAACTTCTCCAGTTCTCCCCATTTTCTTTTATTCAACCAAGCGATCTTCAGGTAAACACACAGCAAATCCTCTGAGATAAGAAAATATTGGAATTTTCTCCTGGGCCAATTTTCTTATTTTTGTTTAGCTCACCCTTTGATTGTCATGAGGTTTGCAGTCTGATTCATTTCAGGGCCTTGATGTTGAAACATCATTATTGTCATGCCTCCTAATATTGACAAGACAAATGTGCTAGTAAGGACAGTAGGTTTACTGGTGAAGCCAAGTGACTGAGCAATGTTTAAGTAAGTCAGTAGTAAGATTTCTTTAGAGGAGAACATTTTATCAAATTGGTATGTACAGGCCAGATGGGCTTCAGAAGATCCTAATTTCCAAGGCAGTCTATGACGAACAAACTTCGGGGCTCCCTGTTTGATTCCCATGCCAGTAAATCCTGCCTGTAAATGATTCAGAAAAGCTGATAAAGTTTTCCATGGATTTGACTGAATTACAGCACAGGGAACCCTGCGAAGAGGAGAGGCAGAAAGACAGCATCTCAGAGGATGGAGGAGGGAAAAGGGTAGACCTGAAGTGAGCAAAGCACAAGCACGTCAGCTACAAATTGTGTACACATGCAAGATGAACTTGTGAACACACGTCCAAATTGGCAGGTGTTTAAAGACTGGGTATTTATAATGTGCTCCTGAAACATCTTACTGAAATGATGATGATTTAAGTGACTTTGATTTAGAATTAGACTTTTAAGAATGTTTAAAAGCATTTCCAATGTTATCTACCAAAAACCAAATGCAGCTTCATGGAGATAGGATTCTCCATAAACTGACGTCTTGTGTTTCTGAATGTTGCCTCCAATCTTTTCTCTACCTCTTTGCCTTGCAACAATTGAAGCAGCTGGGGGCTGGAGCTCACTTTATTAGTGATTTAAAACACACCCTTGGAAACTAAGCTGGCTTTTTTTTTTGTCCATCCAGGTGGGAAGCGTGTTCCAGCAAATGGACTTTTAAGAAAGTTCTCAAACAGCTAATGCTTTAAGAGCTCAACTTCAACAAATCTTCTACCAGCCATCTCGGCAACAAAAGACCAGGGTAACCTGGTAAGAGAACTAAGCCTTCCATATAAAGACAAAGATAAAACAGCTCAGCAGCCGAGATTCGACATCTTTAAAAATGCCTTTTCAATCTTTAACTTTTGTCTGGTTGGTTGTCTAGCAACCAAGTGCCGAAAAGAAACTCCACCCAAAACAAAGTGAAACAATGCAGACACTTATTTAGGAGTGTGTGTGTATTAAGGTTCTCAGGGTGCAAAGATAGAAACTTGCTTTCAGACAATTAAAACAGAACAAGTCCTGATTGTAGATGGCAGGAAAGGAAGTTGGGAGTGAGGAAAAAGCAACTCGAAAATGTGTAATGTGGGATGAGGGTATAGTTTCCACACACCGGGCTAAAGCAAGGTTTACACTCTTAAGTAATAAAAACAAACCATTAAGCTCGGCCCAGCACTGTCAGGAAGTATAAAACAGTTCTTGAAACTTTGCAGTGACTATACAAAGCTTTTCATAAACTCTGTTTCCTGATCTTCATTAAATGTTCACATCAAGTTGCCATGGGGCAATTAGCTTGCCTCCTGAAATCAATAAAGAATCAACAATTTGGAAATAGTTGTACAGTAAAATAGTTCAATAATTATTCTCTCATCGTGTTGTGGCCAAGCAGTTCCAGTGTAAATGCAGACCAGATGAGAGCCTGTTCCTCACGAGGGGAGCTTTCAGCAATGGGCGGTTTGCAGAGAGAGCTGCTCATCGGCACGCACTGCAGCGAGAATGCAGTCCTGGCACTGCTTGGAGTGTGGCCCAGAAGGCAGGGCAAACACGGGCTGGAAGTGGCGTTCAAGTCAATATCTGGCACACTGCTCACGCACCTCAGAAGGACTCAGTCCAAAGTGTGGAGACCTAAACGAAATGATAGACCCAATGGATACAAAATTAGGCACCCTACACTCAGCATTTGGACCCCAGACAGGAACAAACCAAAATTTTTTTCCCCTGGGGTATATGTATCTGCAAGAGAAAACATAGGTATATCTATCTATCTATCTATCTATCTATCTATCTATCTATCTATCTATATATCTGTGTGTGTATATCTATATCGATATATGTCTACGTTATATATGTATATAAAGAGTGTATTTGAGATTAGGATTCATTCATTTCAGCATTTCTTCAACAAATATTCAAATCTGAGTTGCTTGTAAGAAACCTTCAAAGTGCTCCCTTAGAAAGTAAAATGAGGCTACTAAACAGATGACCTTCCTAAGATGTTTTGCTACAAAAGAGGGGCCAAGACAAAGTTCTTTCTTTGCTGACCCCCTTTGCAGATGGAAGTCAATTCCTTTAACTTTTTCTAGTCAGAGCCCATTCACTTCAGCACCTTCTTCGAAGCCAACCGTGGCATCACAAATTCCAATATCCATTAAATCAAATGTCAAATACTAGCTTGGGAAGCTTTATATCACCCTCTAGGCTCAATGGTGCTGTAGAGTGAACTGTCTTAGAACTTGAAAAAAAAATAAAGCATCATTTTTAGTATAAACAAATGCTTCAAATGTATGACATCTATTTGCTGCCTTCAAAGGGAAAACTTTTAACTCAGACGCTTGGCACTAAGATCACACGGGATCAACTCAGTGGACTGACTTAAGTGTTAAAACTTTTTAAAAGTACGTTAAGGGCTAGCACCTGCTCCCCCATCCACATAGATGTACTGACACGTATTTGACTAAACTGACTACATACATGCCCAAGCAAGCAAGCTGAGCAGATTTTACAAGATAAGCAACCAAGTGTTTTCATGTCTGAGGGTGGCTAGAACACAAAATTGCCAGTCATCTTGTGGGGGAAAAGAATGCCTTTGAAAAAAATATGTAGGGCATCATTTCAGATAAAATGTATCCAAATGCCATCCTGTATACAGGTTTTGTTGTTTTGTTTTGTTTTTCCTTTTAGTGCTATTTCTTAGCAAGGGGCCTAAACTTAGTCCCGCTTTCTGCTGTTGTGATTGAGAATTCTTACAGCCTTGCTACTCAATGTGTAAGACCTTAAGCCGGTGGGTAAAGGCAGCTACACCTGGGAATGTGTTGGAAATGCAGAATCTCAGGCCCCACCCCAGACTCATGGCAACAGAACCTATGTTATAACATGATCCCAAGGGGTCTGTATACACATCAAGGCTGCATTCTCCTGGAGCTAGTATTGGTGATTCGCATGCACATTAAAATCTAAAAAGTTTTATTTAGAGCATTGGTCCCCCAAGTTAGGTAGAAGTTCACTTTGAAGTTTGCAGGGCAGGGAAACAGTGAGAAAACTCTGCCCTGGAGAAAACCATAAGGCTGTAATTTATGTCAGTGGGGTGCAGGCAAGAGGAAAAGCAATTTACCTGAGTGAAGCAGACCTGCATTAATCCCATCTCACCCTACCTGCCCCCTGCAAAAAATAAAGCAGAAAAGGAATAGAATAGTGCCAGGGCAGTCCTACTTCTTTGTGATTGCCTATCCATGTCACACTTATTTCTACACTTAAATTGTTCTTTACTGCAACGCTAGGTTCCTTTTGCCTTATAACAGACTGGGGGGCTGTGGCATCTAACACTCCATGAATCAATATCTTAACATTAATATGACTCTAGAATAGAAATACACTATTTTTAAAAGTGCTGTGAAATGCACAAATGATTTTTCCACCTCCAATAAAAAGCTGAGGAAAAAGATATGGAACACTTAGATTATCCAGTAATGATGTAGCCTGCTACCTAGACCAGACTGATAGATCATCTCTCCACTCTTGGCCTCCTGAGGTACAATTTAAAGCAGCAAATGGAGTAGAAATTACGAAAAAATGGAAGCACAGAGAAATTTGTAAACGACTCATCTTCTTCTTCCCCAATTTTGAAGGCAAAAAATGAACAGAGCAATCTGGACCTGCCATACAGGTTAAAACCATGCCAGGGAGGTGCACACAGCCCAGACAAGCACAAAACGAGATGACACAACTTAATTTTGAAAGGTGATCTCCACAAATTCAGAAACTTACTACATTTTTTGAAAAGCCAACTCTAAAAAGATTCAAAGTTTCCTATAGAATAGTGACTGAAAACTGAAGACATTCAGTGTCATGGGGTTAGTTATGACACTTTTTTTCTCAGAATGAAGAATGTGAGACAAAACGTCTATAGGAATGTAGAATATATGTAAGAATATTATGTTTCTCAAATGAGCTGCCAAGAGGGTCAGAGTCCTCAACTATTAAAAAATCTCTGAAACTAAACTGAAAATGCCATCATCTATATATATGTAATACCAATCACATATATCTTCATATGTATATTTATACATATTACATATATGTCTATATATATTTACACATATATTTATATGTATTCACACATATATTTGTATGTATATTTACACATATATTTGTGTATATATTTATATATATTCACATATATGTCTATATATATTCACACATATATATTATGCAAGAACCATTTGAGAACCGTTTGAGAAAAGAACATTTGAGAATCATTTTAACCGAGAAAATCAGACCCAATGAAGCAGAGAAATAAAAAGGGACGGAACTGCCAAATGTATGGAAATTCTTGTGCTGTACTTTTACAACTCTTATCTAGAGAATTTGGAGATGAGAAAACGTGGATTATTATTTTTTAAGATGTTACGACTGTGCAGCCTGCCCCTCACATCCATGGCAAGAGAGGGTGAAGAATGCCAAGGGACAAAGACAATCCCGCCCTCCACAGGGGTGTCTAACATCAATGATACATAAAGAGCAATAGAATAGGGATAAAAAGAAACTAAAAGATTTTAACAGTGGAAGGAATAAAAGATAACTTGTACTAATTTTTTAGAAAAATATGATCTACATAATCTCAAAACGAGGGTTAAATCTATCACACCCAAAATATAACCCAAAATGTAACAGGGTCATAGCAAGTTAATTCCTGAGAAGAATCTGATGATAACACTGTTCCTTTACTAACACACTTTTTTTCAGCCACATCAAGGAAGGGCTAGGAAAGGAAATTAGAACTAGGCCTCACCAATCACAGCAGGATCAGAGGTGACACAAAGTCCTAGAAATTGACCTTAAAATACTTCCAGTAAAATTGTGGGGTTGTGGGTCCCCTGGCCATACAAGCATACCCACCGAACCCTTCCTTGGGTCTGATTTCAACCCAGAGCACAGAAGCCCTGCCACTGGTATGTGTTCATTCTGAGCGGCCTAATTCGACTTCATTCTGCTTGGGCTTCAGTCCAACTGGCAGATGTCCTTGTAGAAGCTTGATCTCAGACACTTTCCCTTTCTAATTTTTTGGCACCATTGCCTCTATTGCATGGGATATCATCTCTGAAACTTTATCTTGGGTTCCCCAGGTTTGGCTTGATTTTTGTTGCTTCGGTTTTCTCTTAAATCTTCCTGCCCCAAAGAGGTTCATGTGAAATACTAAATCATTGATTAATTCCTAGGAATTAGCCAATGACTTGCCTGCAAATTTCCAACTATTCCTTGCCTTCTCCCTACCTCCCTCCAAAATGAGTAGCCTCAGAAGCAAAAATGCAAACACAAGGTAATCTTTGTGAACGCTGTACAAATGCACCATTTTCTCTTACAGGTTGGCCTTTATAGAATGAAATGCGAGAGCTTTGATATTTATTATCTGAAATAGGTTTAACATTTGGAGAAATGTGTTCAAACACATAACCTTGGAAAGAAAAGCAAGCTGATGGAACAGAGAACAGGGGTAGGCAGAGAACAATTTTGCTGTGGAGAGGCAGTTAGAAAATTGAGTCCTTTTGAGCATAAAGAGCTCTTAGGTGAGGTAAAAGTAAAATACAAATCAATTTTCAACTCTTCATGAGGGCCACTAGATATCAATTTTAAATATACATGACCACAATATCAATAATGACGAAATCTTATGTTTTATTTAATACTTTGGCCAGACCAGCCCCTTTGAAGGGGTCACTAGTTTAGGAAAGAAGAACAACAAACCATCATTCACTTTCCTGCAGGTTCATCTTTTCTTAATTATTTCTATTGGTCCTGCTTTACTCTTTCTGCAAACTAAGGGGTGGGGGGTTTCTATATTAGATCAGCAATGTCTGGTTCTTATCCAAATATTCCACCTAATAAGGACGTAAGTTCTCATGGACTGGACAACCACTCTGCAACATTCCTGAGAATTGAATAATATAATAATCTTGAAAGTCAGCAGAGTGGATTATCCACTTTTTTTTTTTCTGGACATGAACTTGTGACCTTAACAGTAGCACTGCAAAAAAAAAAGCAAATGTGCTAAGCACTTTGCCAGAGTAACCTTCCATGTAGACTTTTCATCTTAAATACACACGACTGAAAACAACTACAATTTTTGGAAAATTATGTACAAACCCAATACTTCTTTTGATTACATATAAATACAAATTAGCTATTTTTCCTAAAAAGTGGTTATAATAGTAAATAAATACAAAATAAATCTGACCATTATACTTCATGTGCTGGGGTTGAACCCATATAAAATGTACAACTAAATACATTTTAAAATCTTTAAGGAATAATTCTCTGATTAAAATATTTGTTTTCCCAACTTCTTTTCGTAGATATAAATATATTTTCAAAATAGCTGTTTTTTTTTCTCCATTCCATTCCATAAATAAAGTCTTCATTGGGAAATATTAAAGTGTCAACTTGATTTTTTTTTTTTGCTTTTTTCTAAAATATATATATATATTTATTTATTTTATTTTATTTTGCTGTGCTAACGACACCCACAACCCTCGACAACCATGTCCTGATAGTTCTTTAATACCACCTTTTCATTCTCGTCAAGGTACAGCATGGAGATGGCACTGAGTTCTGTTGGGACACAGCATGCCTTGGGAATCTTAGAGTTAACTGAGTTGACCAGCGTCTGGACGATGGCATGGTTTGTGGAGTTCAGGTGATCAGCCAGGGGGAAAGGGC
The DNA here is from genome assembly GCF_059928025.1 of Delphinapterus leucas. NCBI lineage: Eukaryota > Metazoa > Chordata > Mammalia > Artiodactyla > Monodontidae > Delphinapterus > Delphinapterus leucas. The sequence continues at coordinate 53,668,793 of NC_143143.1, forward strand.
ACTCCCCGTGGCAGTAAAAGGCATGATACCCCGGGGGGGCGACGATCCAGTCATTCCACCCCACGTCACTGAAGTCCACGTACAAAGGGTGTCTCTTACAACTGGACTTGAGGCGTTTCCGCTGTTTGTGTTTTGCCTGACGCTTTTCTCTTTGGTGGAGAGGGTGTCCTTTCCCATCGTGGCCAAAAGTGACCAGCAAGGGCCTTCTCTGTGACCAGCTGTACTTGTCTTGGTGCAAAGACCTGCTAATCCGCACGTGCCTCTTGGAGACCCCGTGGCTGTCCTCTGGGTGGGCCACCTCCACCACAAACCCGTGGTTGGCGAGCCCCTGCGCTGTCCACCTCATCACGGCAGGGGTGACATCAAAGCTCTCCCACCTGCTGGCATTCTGAGTCACCAACCTGGTGTCCAGAAGTCTGGTCACGGGGAACTTGGAGTTGGCTGTGGCAGGTTTTATAATTTCATAAATATTAATTCGGTGATGGAAACTGCTATTGTTTTCCAAAGTTTCCTGCATCTGTTCCCGAAAGACCTGAAGTTCTGCTGAGGTGATAAACTCCTCAGTGGGGATAGAAGTTAAATTAAAGAAGAATCTACGGGTTGTTTTTCCACTTATTTCTGGCAATTCTTCCAAAGATTCTAATTTAATGGAAAAAAGTAGAAAAAAAGAAAAATCATTCAGTAAGGCAAGTATGACAATTTGATTGTATATAAGGATTTATATACATCACTTCAGGGTTTGATTTAACACATGTAAAAATCTGCAGCCAGAAAGTTAAAATTTGCCCTTTAGATAAAGAAATGATCCTCCCTTTTCTATACATTTATGTCAATATACACACCATGAAACAAAATTTCACAATTCACTGTTACGTGTTTAATCTAATACGTGAATACTGCTTCCAGGTGGCTATAATAATGGGGGAAATGGTGAAGCATTTCTTTGGAATTCACAGACTTTAGGGCAAAAAAAAAAAAGTCAGCACTATAGTTAATAGAGGTCTAATGAGTGAGGATTTGAGGAAATTATTGCATTTCTTAAAAAGAAAAAGGCTTTAATGTCAATCCCTTAAGCAGTATTCTAAAACATTACTCTGCAATTTAGATGATTTACAAATCTCGATATACAGATTTCAGTTTCCTAATTAAAGACTCTGAAACTCAACATCAACGATGACATTTTGCAAAGTACACCCTACTATTTTACTCAAAAGTCCAGAGACAAAGGCATTTACAGGGATCTACTTCTTTGGAAACGTAAGGGTGGTACTAGGACACTGTAGTAATTAAGGCTGGATGATTTCAAGAGAAATAACTTCCCAACTTTGTCTCTTCTCTCACCTCTTTATGACCTCAAAAATCAAAATCTCATTGCAGATGCTTTTGGGAAAAAAAAATAATTCTCTTCTGTTTGTAATTCCTTTATCTTTTAAAAAAAATAAACCATATTAAAATTATACACCTACCCAATAATAGGCTACAGGATACAGATAAATCTCCCCCAAATTTATAAAAATCTACAGAAATGTCATTATGACATTCATGATGTAAGGGATAATCTAATTACAGAATAATCATTTTATATCTATTATCATTATTTTAAAATTGTCATTCAAGTGGGCTATTCATAAAAGTTCTTCCTGATTTAAAATTCCAGAATTTCAATTTTAAGGAGTACTGCTTGTCGAGCAAACAATAAAATATAACATAGCACCTTGAATGTATAGTCTGCAAATCATCAAAGGTGCACATTATTATTAAATTGATAGTAAACAGCACTAGAATTTGGGATATTTGGGTTTACTTTCTTCTAGCTTTACCACATCCTGTTATTTCACTGTTAACAAATGTTACCTGCTTCATTCAGGATCCAACCTGAGTGCTAACAAAATCTATTTGGCCCTGTCATCACCATAAGAGGAAACCATATTTTCATTAATTTTCTGGTTGTATTTCTCCTGAACCAAACGGCTATTCACTGTTCACAAAATTTAGACATTTTAGCAAAGGATAATCACTTCAGATCGCTCACTCAAAGGTTTCACCTGTGTAAACCTTCATCATCAAAGCAACAATCATCACTGCAAGCTGAGGCCAACAGGGGTGCTTTATACCAAATTATGGAGGAATGCTTTAACGGGACGTTTCTCAAACTTCAACCTGTGTGCAAAACACCTATAGGACACCTTAACTCTTCAAATGCAGATTCTGATTCAGTGGGTAAGTCTGGGGTAGGGCCTGAGATGCAGCATTTCTAGCAGCTCCCAGGTGAGGTAATGCTGGAAGCTGGTGAACTGCCCTTCGAGGCTAAAGGTTTTAAAGAACGTTTTTCACATGCAAGTATAAATTGCCAGGAACTTTTTTTTTTTTTTCTTTTGCGGTACGCGGGCCTCTCACTGTTGCGGCCTCTCCCATTGCGGAGCACAGGCTCCGGACGCGCAGGCTCATCGGCCATGGCTCACGGGCCCAGCCACTCCGCGGCATGTGGGATCTTCCCGGGCCGGGGCACGAACCCGTGTCCCCTGCATTGGCAGGCGGACTCTCAACCACTGCGCCACCAGGGAAGCCCCAGGAACATATTTCAAAGTGCCTTTTTGTTAAATAATATAGAAATGAATAGAAGAACCATTAGCGTTGGCCAAGGAGTAAGACTTGAGGCCAGGGGTGAGCAGCCAGACTCAGAACAGAAAGATCTAAAGCTCCTCTCCTTGGACAGGGAGACCATCAGGCCAAGAAGGGAGTCCCCCACGGTCCCCTCAAGCCTGCTAACCCGTACCCGTACGGATACCTTTGGGGAGCCGCTCTAAACCCCGCTGCTGGCTAATGGTACTTCTGGCCAGGCACTATTTTTAAAATAACCCTCCCACCAATCAACCAGAGCTCTCCTCTGTGGCTCCGACAAGTATCAAGGGTTGTGTTTAGCCCCTTCTTTCCTTTCCTCCCTGCAATTCACAAGCCCTCTGATGTTTCCCCTGAAGGCATTCTTTCAGCAGAGAAGCCACCAGCTACCACAGAAAAGAAGAGTGACCTAAAAATCTGCACATCCATCAGACACAATGACACAAAGCCAAGGCCTGGACCCGGGCAACTGACTTCGCTGATCCCGGCACACCTAAAAACACTCTCTCTTCTTTTAAGGAGGAAGGAACGGCACATTATCCAGGGCCTTTGGGGAACAGCTGTATTAACAAAGGTGCCCAGAGAAATCATACACATACACACACACACACACACACACACACACACACACACACACACACAGCCAGGAGGAGGATGAAGGAACAATCTCCCAGGTAAGCACGAGAGACAAGTAAATGAAGTAAAGAGGATGGGTATAAAAGGGGCATTAAATAGAACAATAACCCTCCAAAAGACTAATATGAGACTGAATTATACAAAACTACCACCATTCAACTGGATTTAACCTATAAAAAAGCAGTTTCATGTGCTTCAAAATCTCATTGGAGGTAAGTGGCCAAAAGGATAATCACTTAGCAAAGGAAAAAATTACACTATTAAACATTAACAAGTAATGTGAAGATCCCTCTCCAACTGTGCAGTTTCATCTCAGTCAGCCTAATCGCTGAAGGACCACTATCCCTCCTTAATACAAAGGCCTCCATGACAAGACCCCTGACTGCAGACTCTGGTCACAGAGATAAGTCAGAAAGTCATAGGAACCCCCAAACCCAGGAAAACAACTGACCAAGGTTAGGGCACCTACTACCCTCTCCTTTGATCTTCAAGGGAACATGAAATTTTTCTAGAAGGCAGAAAAAAATCTGAACCTTTTGAAATGAAGTAAAGAATCTGCAAATCACCACAACAAGCCTAGGGATTCTGAAAATATGGAGTATTTACCTAAGTAGGTAATGTATGCTTTTCTAGAGGTATATACAATTATTAATTCTCTGTAAATAACGCTTATTGAATAAGCTGCACTTGCCAAGGGATCTGAGGATTACAGCCTATCTTAGACATGGGTTCTTGAACCTCTAAGTTCTTATCCAAATAGATGGAGCTATGGCTACAAAAATGTGGGAAAGTAAAGAAAAATAAGGCAACAATGACATCTGACTTCTCCTCCAAAAAGTGAAGTTCTAACTTAATCATCTACGCTGTCAATTATTCATCTACATTCAAAAAGACGAGACTGAATTCCCTCAGCTAGCCTAGGTCCACTTTGGCCTCTTCTTCCCTAGACCAGGGGTGAATAGGACATAAAGAAACAAGTCATCACGATAATGACAGCAAGTGTGCTGAATGGCTGTTTGTGCCAGGTCTGGCACTAAGAGCTTTATATGAATTACCTTATGACAAATCAGTTAGAGAGGAACTGTTACTAGCTCCATTTTGTAAATGAAATAGTTGGAGCTCAGAGAGGTTATGTGATTTTCCTAAGGTCACAGAGCTAGTAAACTAAGAACATAGCTATGAACTTGAGTCTACTGCAGCTCCCAAGTTTCTGGCCACTAGACGGCACCATCTAACATAGGGGAGGAGTCAAAAACTCAAGCAAAAGTCAAAACCATTAGAGGCAGATTTATATTTAACACAGTGATAACCGTAGGGCAAGTTCTGTCCCAGTTAAAGGGATAGAAATGGTGGAAGAAGCAGACAGAACAGAAAAGTAAAGCAGAAAGGTAAAGTGGCAGGGGCCACTGGGACATACAGATCTTGTGTGACCACTGATATTTTGTGACTGCCTGTTTGTCCTACAGTATGACGAGGACAAGTTTTGATGGGTTTTAGCAAAAAGTGAGTTGTCATTACATTTTGAGAATTTTGCAACACTCTTTAGACAAAAAAATGTCCATTAAGAAAACAACAATAAAAACCTGGGAATGTTCTAGTAAATCAGTAAGGTTGGAAATCACTGCCCTGAAATAAAATGAAAGTAGTGGAGAATAATAAATAAAATTTTCCAAAATATAAAATAATGGTTAGAGAATTGATGTATCAAGGAGAAAAACAACGATAAAATACAAAAGGTTAAAATGAATCAGTTAAAAAAACAAAGACAACAAAGGAGATGGCAGCTAAAAGAAAGAGCATGGTCATGGCCACCATCCCTGATTTGGCCTCTACGCACTCTCTTAGCTCCAACACCTTTGGAATGATCCAGGGCCCTCTTATTGTTGCTTATTTGGTGAAACACACAAAGGGAAAGTCTTAAAAAGACAAAATAGTTCAATGAGGAGGGATCAAGGGGGAACAGAGAGGAACAACTAAAAACGAGGCAAAATGGAAAACATAAGTGCAAGAACTATCTCTGGGCACCAAAGCCTCAATCTCTATGAGCATTTCCAAATAGAATGCCTGTTCTACCTAAAGGGGGCCTTTCACAATCACAATGAAATACCTGGGGACACTAGGGAAGCACCCCAAGTGAGCACTGGTTTGGGGGGGTGTATGTGTCCAAATCCTTTGGTTGCACTGGGAATTTGTGATACCAGTGCTCCATCACAGAGCAGTGGTTGTTTCTTGAACTTTCCTTTTAAATGAATATTTTCAAGAAAATTACATTTGTGGGAACGGGGTTAATCTCTATTTCAAAGCTTCAGTCATAGAGGCAAATAATTCAGTTATTTTGGGCAAAAAGAGAACTGTGTCCTTCAGAGTCTGGAGAGCGAGCGCGTGGTCCTTCCATATTCCAATCTGACAGGAAAGAATGAAGATTTTTTGCAAGGCCAATCAAGTCAACCAATTTCAATGTGTTTTTAACTACAAGCAAAACACAAAACACTGTTTCCAGTTGAAGAAGTGATTTTTCTATCCTCAGTGGCAGTTCCGAAGCACTTTTTAACAATTTTGAAAAAAGAAAAATTTTCCAGCGCTTGGGCTCTCCCGAATAAAAGCCACTGGAGAAAGGACTAGACAAAGCTTAATAGGAGAAATGACAACTGATAATTTCTGTGTCAGATCACCTATGATGTAGACCCATTATCTTCACACATCGGTTGAAAGAATGCCATCATGATACTTCTTGTCTTGTATTTCGCCAAATCACCCAGATCCCACCCGCAAATAAAACCAACAGGTAATTCTCGTAATCAGGTCCTTTACCAAAAAAACATCCACAAGGGCTCTAGGAACCAAATTCTGCTCTTAAACCTGCAGCCTTAATCACATGGTTTATTAAAAGATTTTTTAGTGCCATGCATGGATGTTTTATAAACAAGAATATTTACAAAAAATTCTGGTTTACGTAAAAATGAAACGGTCTTCAAAAAAGGGCAATTTGTAGCTTAATGATTATATGCTAGTCTTAAGAAGAAAAGGAATGGGTTTGTTGAAATTTGGGGCAAACATTACATAGCTTTTTTTTTATTATCTAATTTCATTAAGATCTGAAGTTATTATTGCAACTTGATTTTAAGCAAGTTGGTAACTTCTGCACTATTTGGTGCATAACATTTACACGTTTAAAGACATAAATTCTGACTTATAAACTCAAGCACGCTCTTTAAGTTAAAATTATACACTCCAATACGTTCTAGACTGTTTAGTTTTGGTCGAGCCACTTCCAGAGGAAGGAGAAATATGCAGACTTCACTGATGGAATCCTCATGCAACTGAATGTTTTTAGGTGTCAAATGCCTTAAATGATCTATCTTCCTTTAAAGTTCTAAGAGACACACACAGTGCCTTCTTGGCCTTAAAAATAAAGTTCAGAATGGTTTCCATGCTACATCTCCAGGAGAGGTGGCTGAAATAGCAATTCTTATTACTTTTCTATCCAGAGAAACAATTCTAATCAGCAGCAGCTGGGAATGATGAGCTGGATCTATAATCTCCCCAAGGTGGTGATGACAGAATGTACAGGAACAAGAACATTTCTGCATGACAACAGACAACTTCTGCTTTCAGTGGATGAATACTGAAGGAGTAAAATGAGATCTTATTTCCTTTCAAATATGATTTCTGCTAGCAGACAGCACCTCACTTAGAAATGTGCTGAAAAATGAATTGATTTTTCAATTCATGTCCCCTTCATTATGTATAGCTGCCTTGATGAAGTCCCTTTTGTTATGTGACCGGCCTTTAGGACCCCTTCCCACTATTGACTGCTGTTCTCACAAGTATAAGTTCTCCTTCACACTGGCAGAAAATGCCTGGCTGTGACACTACTGATTTGTTTATATCAGAGGGTAGATTTCCACTTGAAATTGACCACCTCAGCAAGGCAAGGCAAGAAAACCGGAACAATATCCCAGTTCCCTGATATCCTATAAGTGGCTGCTCTGTGATATACATCTTTGGACCATTCTGTAGAACTTGAACGAACCTGGGCTCGTTTAGAATGTGTTAAGCCAAAGGAGCATTTAAAAGTGTAGAAAAAGAATTGAAGTGGAAAATATTTTTGACCAATTGCCCTAAGAACTTGGGTACAACAGATCTCACTAGCTGCTCTAAGACATTTCAAATCCACTAAATGCCTTTCTGATGAAACAAGTATAAACATCCTACCTTAAAAGAACCACATCCAGTATCATAAAAGGAAAAAACCCCACATTTCAGTGCACATGAAGGAAGACAGGCAGTTGCTGCAAAAGCTTTTATCTGAAGGCTAGCCTTGTCTCTACTCCGGAGTTCATCTCAGATTTAAGCACAAGACAAGAAAGTCATTGTGGAAACAATAAGATTGATTGTGGAATTGATCTCCCACGAGGATTAGATAGGGATTTGAAATCTTCCAAACCAGGTCCAGATCTACTGTAAATTAGAAAGACATTGGAGCCCTGGGCTTTGATTTTTCAATACTATCTCTGAAAATTCTGCCCTTGGCTCTGTCATGCTTGAAACCCCGGCTTAAGCAAGAGAAGCAGATTTATAGAGCAAAGGCTTCCAAACAGACCTAAAGAGATCCCAATCTGCCCCCCTCCTCATTCTTCTCCTATGGAATTCTTGCACGTTTAGCTGACTAGGGGCAAGCCTTTTGCCCTCATCTTCCCCATCACTTGATTTCTCTCCAGTTCCTGGAGGAGGAGTCGCTCTTCTGGCTGCAAGCCAGGAAAAGGGTGCCGATTTACCAAAGGGGAATCCCTGGCTCTCCCGCCACACAGGCAGTGAGTGAATGCCAGGTTCGTAAAGGCTCTTACAGAGGCAAACATGGAAACGTCTGCAGCGCCCCGGCCAAGCTGCCCTTCCAGGGACGCCTGCTGTCTGCCCACTGTGGGGCGCTTGGATGGACGACTCCCCGCCCCCGTCTCCGCCCCCGCGCCCCGGCTCCAAGCCTCACCTTCGTGGTGGAAGCTGCGCACGGTGTTGGCGAGGCTGGCTGCCCTCTCCAGCCGGTGGTCCGGGGCGGGCGCGCCAGGCTGGCCCGAGTGCCGGCGGTACAGGTCCAGCATGTAGGGGGGCACCACGGCACCCCTGCTGGGGGTGGGTCTCTGCTTCAGGCCGAACATGCTAAGCAGCCGCAACTCGAACTCACTCAGGATGTCGTCCGAGGGCTGGGACGAAGACCGGCCAGCAGACACCGCGAACTTCCTCCGGCCCAGCTCGGGAATGAGGCCGGCCGCAACTCCCAGGAGGACCTGGGGAAGCAGCAACGCTAGAAGACAGCGGGTCCCGGCCACCATGGTCGACCTGAGGACAGGGCCGACGTGAGTCACGGAGTTCTCCGCCCAGCCCTCCCCCCTTCCGCCCCCGCGGTCCCGGCTCCCGCTCGGTCCCCTTGCTTCCTCCTCCAGGGTGCCCACCCGGCTGACAACACTCGCGGAGACACTTCAGAGGAGCTGAAGCTCAAACGTTTAGAAGAATGGAAGACCCTTAGTTCCTGAGCCAGATGGATTTCACCCTCCCATTCCATTCTCAATCCGTCTGACAAAATTTCCCCCCCCACCCCGCGTCAGTGACTGTCACCTTTTCTTTCTGTGACACGCTGACAGCCTGTGCAGGGAACCTGGGGAAACCACCGTTTGGTCTCACACCCCTCCGTCCCCTAAACTAACCCAATCACACAGCGCTCGCTGGCATATAAACACAAATGGTGCATGTGACTTCCTTAGAGGCACTGTATAGAACTTCCTGATACACACACACGGTCTATAACTTCCAGAGCCAGTAAACTCAGGGGCACAACTTCCGAAGTCACTTGCAACCTGTGGCCCACGTCTCTAACCTCAGAGGTGTCAGGGTAGGCCACTCCATCCCCGAACCCCCTCCCCCCAATGCAGTCAAGATACGCAGGTATCTTCATAGGATTACGTAGATGGCTAATATCTATTAATTCCCGTGTCAGCACAAGGTGGCACGAGAGAACTGCCCCCTCGCATTCCTGGAAACAAACGGGGAGAATCCCAACTTCTAATATTTTCCCAAATGGGACGCAGCTCTGAGTACAGAGAGCAGGTCTCCCGGAGAAACTTAAAAAGTCAGAAGGGATCGCCACGGCAAGGCGTACAGGTTGGCAGCTAACGGGTGAAATCCAGGGGCCACCCTCTCCAAGGGATTTCTTTGCCTTAAAAATAAAATCATCTAAGTGTTAACAGCCCTAATAAAATGCCGAAAAGAAGGGAGGGAGGAGGGGCGGAAAAGTGCGAGCCGGGAGTGTAAAGCCGACGGTCGCCCGGCGGCGGTAGGATGGGGGCATCCCCGCAGGAGCTCGGCTGCACGTGGACCTGCTCTGTTTACGTCCGGCCCAACCTGGCCCCGGGAGGGGCTCATCCGCCGGGGCCCCGCGCCCACCCACAGCCCCGGCCTCGGCCCACGTTGTCTACCTTTAGGAGACCGCAGACCGTCTAAGAAGCACGCGGGGACACGTCCATTGAAAGAGCCTCCACATGGAAAAAGCTCTGGCTGAAGGACCTGGCGCAGGGACCGGGTTCCCTTCCTTCGCCTCCTCCTTCTCCTCCCGGGTGCCGGCCGGGCAGTCTCTTTCCGCACGCAGGGAAAAGCGTCTCGGGTCGGGCCCAGCGGTGGAGTGGAGGGGCGGCGGGGTTCGCAGGCGGCGAGGCTGGGTCCGCTGGGGCAGAGGCACCGGCGCGAAGTGGGGAGCGCAAGTTACTCTCCCTGCAAGTTCAAGAAGTCTCCAGCCAAGTGCTGACACACAACAACAGCGAGCAGGGGGAGGAGTGCGGAGCAGGGAAGGGAAGGGAGAAAGGAAAAGCTGGTGCTGTCGTCGTCCTTAGGAACCAGAGCCCATGGGACGCGTGGCCCCGCGGGGCGCTGGCTCCGGGACTCTGGGGGCGAGGGTCGGGCGCTCGGCGCTAGCTCCGCCGGGGCCCATGGCTCGGGCCAGCCATCCTGGGAAACGCCGGGTCCGGGGAAGGGCGCAGCGGCGATCTTGGTGCCGGGCGAGTTGCCCCCCCGCATCACTCTGCCTTCCTCCAGTGCACCCCCATTAGCGCTAGCCAGTTGAAACCACCGCGGCTCTGGCGCTCCGGCGTCCTCGGGCGCATTCTCCAGAGAGTCGAGCCGAGTTTCGGGCTGCCGAAGCGAGTGGCTGCGCTCTCCCCTCGCTCTCCTCGCCCCCGGGCCAAGCCGCTGTGCCCTTTGTGGCCAGCCTGGGGTACGATCACACCTCGGCCGGCACGTCCCAGGCCCCCGAGCAACGGCGGGAGGTGATCGGCATCGCGGCGCTCGGGCTCGGCTCCCGGCTCCCCGGCGCTCTGCACGCCGGTCTTAGGCTCCGGCTTGGCCCGGGCAGCCGAGGCCACGGCGCAGCGGCGCGCACGGCCGGGTGCTCCAACCCGCGCAAGGTCTGCGGGCGCGGGTGCCTGGGAGCCCGCAGTAATCCGCAAGGCGCTAGCGCCTAGGTCGTCTGTGTGGGCGGCGGAGCCTGTGGCGGCCGATGTCCGGCGGCGGCTGCCAATCCCCGGCTGGTTGTGGGAAGCAGAGCGGCGGGCGCAGCGCGAGCCGGGCGCAGCGCGGCGCGGCGGGGCGAGGACTCCGGCGGCGACGGCGGCGGCGGTGGCGCCGTGGCGCGGCGCTCGCGGCTTTTAAAGGGGACGCCGCCTGCCGTCTCCCTCCCGGCCGAGGCAGAACACCTCCCCCTCGGTGGCGCGGCTCGCCGGGGATCCCCGAGCGGGCGGGAGCAGCGAGCAGGGGTGTGGACGGCGCGCCGGGGCAGCCGCGGTGGGGTGGGGCCGAGGGCGGGGACTCGCGGCCGCAGAGGGGGCGCTCGCGCCTCCAGCCCCTGCCCTCAGAGGGGAGATCCGTCGGAGCGGCGGACCCTGGCTGGGGCTCCGGGAGCGAAATCCCGGACGAATGCTGGGTCGGGCCTTATTTCCCCTCTCGGCCCGTTATTCAACTTTCAGTTTGAAGATGTTCAATAATAGTCGATTAAAAGAAGAACTCAACCAAGTTACAAGGCATCTTGGCATAGGCTTGGGGTACACACTTCTGTGTTTCCCCGGGGTGGGAGGAGAATTAAAACAAAACTAGAGAGTGGATATTGGGTGTTACTTAAACTTTAACACAGAGAGATATATTTATTTACATATGTAAATGTATTTATATAAATGTGCACTATTACTCCAATAAGTATATGTGTAATACACAAATATTCATATATGTAAATATGTGCTAACGAAACCACACATTTCTGTAAACATATGTCTATGTGAAATGGATGTCCTGCTATATGTGACATGTGCATTGTGGACTCTGTTTACGTCCACGTGTGTGTGTGTGTGTGTGTGTGTGTGTGTGAGAGAGAGAGAGAGAGAGAGAGAGAGAAGAGAGGATGAGAGGGATTTTATTTCTTCTTACGGTAGCAATCACTTCATGCCTTGTAATATTTATCTTGCCCAGCTCAGAGGCAACTCAGAGGAAGGTAAAATAACGCACAGTGTGAGCCAAGCAGACAGGACAATTCTGGTCTGAGACCTTAGAACCTTCTGCCCCACCCACTTACACCAGGCCCCAGCAGCTGATCTGTGACATGTGGTCAAGTGACTTGTCTTCCTCAGCTGAGAGAGTCCCCAAATCTGCTGCACCACAAATTTCAAGGCTAAGGCTTTCAATCCTTTCCAGGATTCCAGGACCCCCCATGCACAGCTCAACAAGTTTACCCAAAGGGAGAAAAGTTTTGGAAAAGGCCAGATGGGCAAAATCAAGTTCTCTTGCACAGAACCTTCAGCCTGCAGAGCAGAAAGAGAAAAGCCTGAAGCAGGAACTCATAACAATCTATTATCCATGTGTATTATTTTTTCAGTTGGAAAGCTAAAATAATTCTAGGTTCCGCTCACGTAAATCGGATTAGTAACTCACAGAGGGGAATTAGGCACTCGCTGTTTCTGCAAGTATAAAGGTCAAATAAGGTATTTATGAGGAAGCCTGCCTCCTAGGAAAATAAATGGGGGGGGGGATGAGGGACAAAATATTCAGGAACATGGTACTATTTTTCCCTGAAAATGCACTATGGAAGCTGTTTGCCACTCTGAATCATTGGACACCAAACAAGTTGGCAAGAGAACATGTTCTCTTCACAGACACTTTAAGTCAGAAAGTGTTTATTGTGCTTCTGAAACAATTTCCTTCCCTATCAAGTTTAATTGAGGAGTTAACAATAGTTTCTGTCATCAGTGAGATTTAAAAAACAAAACAAAACTTATATGAAACCTAAATCAGTGTGTAGCTTTTAAAGAGGAGGAGAAAGCTGACAGCTATTGAATGTGCCTCAAGTAAGGATGAAAAATAAATCTTTGGTGTTGACATCAAGGATGTCTCACAGCTGCAGGCCTTCATAACTTGGGAGCCTTGTCAGTCTGTGAAATAATCTTTGATCATCAAGAATCGGAGGGAGAATTGGCACTTCTGGACACTCTATCCCATTTCAGTGTTGCCCATCACAGAACCTCTTGTGTGTGATAATGTGATTACCCAGGGGCTGCTGAATGCCCTGCCCAAGCATAACTTCCTAAATGTTGGCCCTATTTCTCTTAAGATCCAGGCTCTCTGGCTGTTTTTTAGAGATGGCTGCCCTCTTGTGGTGGAAATGAGTTTGAACGCTTGGGAGAAAGAAGTCAATAAATAAAGAAGTAAATATGTAAGTAAATAAATAATCTCCAAAGACTGATTTGGGGTGCGAAGTACAGGATGATCGAACCTACCCATTTTCTAGGCATTAGGAATAGTTTGAAACAATAAATCTAAATGGAGATGACCTCTTTTTATTCTCTTTGTGCACAGCTACCTTCCCACCTGCAACTCAGAATGCAGGGTTATTACTTTGAGGTGACAGTGTCTATTTCCCTTGAAAATATCACTTGCTGCTAGCCATGGTCCATGCTACCTTCTTCAAAGGTTCATTGCAAGTTTTTCAGCCCATAAGGTGAGAGTCATTCTTTCTGGGTGTATCAAATTTAGTGTATGTGCCAGATGTGGGGAGTGGTGAAAGTTGGGGTCAAGGGTCATTTGGGGAAGGTGATGGTAGTTGAAAATTCAACTTCCTCAAAGGGGACACACAAGTTATGTAAAAAAGCAAAGCCGGGCTTCCCTGGTGGTGCAGTGGTTGAGAGTCCGCCTGCTGATGCAGGGGACACGGGTTCGTGCCCCTGTCCGGGAAGATCCCACATGCCGCGGAGCGGCTGGGCCCGTGAGGCATGACCGCTGAGCCTGCGCGTCCGGAGCCTGTGCTCTGCAACGGGAGAGGCCACAACAGTGAGGGGACTGCGTACCGCAAAAAAAAAAAAAAAAAACAAAGCCTACCAGGTTAGGATTCTATATAAAGGAGGTTGCTGCTATTCCCTTCCAGTCACTTATTGCCAGTTTTTCAAGAGATACCAGAAATCGCATTTGATTGAATGTGGACATGACCTGGGATGAAATTAAGTTTGAACAGTCATACTTTGGCAACTTTTCCTTTAGCAGTTCAGCCCAGATGATGTTTAATTTTATTGCATCCTGCAGCTATTAGCATTCACCGTTGTTCTTTCAGACCTACCATTATGCAAATTAACATTAAAATAATGACTCTCATATATTGGAAAGGTCACAGCAGTCATGAAATGATCCATCTACCTTGTAATTGTTATTCCACTGAAACCTACAACAACTCCTCAGGGAAACCTCTAGGCTTGATAGCATACCTGTCACCTTGTAACTAGTGTGACACTTAACAGCAATTCCACTTACTTCACCTGGACAGGAACCAGGAACCACAGCAAAGAGCAGCATGTGGTCAATCAAACTTTTAACTTTTACCTATGTGATGTATAATTAGATGTGGTGGAAGGATGGGTGGGGTAAAGTGACTTATTTGCCAACTAGTAGGCCTAGTGTTCTGAGTCTGGGTTATTCCTTTCAGGCAAATACTGACTACTCCTTAAAAATTTAGAGACAATAAATTTTATGAATTTAACTAGATTGTATTGTATTGTAGGATACACATAGTAGGTGCTCTATACACATGTTGCTTATGGCCCAAGACATAGCTGGGTGACTTACATTTTAATTCTGGTTTGGCTATGGATGGCTGAATTTAAAATGGCCATCTCTTGACCTCATCTATTAATCGGGGTAAATAGATATGTTCTACCTGCCTCAGATGGCATGATAAAGGTCAAATGCTTAGCATGTGTGGACTTGGAGAAGTAAAAAATGCCATACAAACACAAGGTTTTGATTGCTGCTTACTCTATGTATCTTTAAATGTATTTCTTGACCTTCTGCCTGAAATATTATGGCCTGATTTTGAGATAGACTTCGTATGCTTTTCTTCTTCTTTTTCTTTTCTAACAGCTTTTATCATGTTGCCTAGAAGTGGGTATTTCATCAGAAAGTTTACCACTGAGGTTGATTAAGCCAATAACAAATTCTGATAGTCTCAGCTCCCTCATGAATAATATGTAGAGATTAACTGCTTATCTCCTCACAGAGCTGTAGTGAAAAATAAGTGAGAATACATGTGTCAAGACAACAAAATTTGCCCAATTTGAATTACTACACACATGCAAATTAATGTCAGTGGTTCTTGGAAGATTCATTTTGTTTCATGTTATTTTCTTTTGTACTTGGCAGACAGCAAAAATCAATGTTAAATGAGCACACACTTCTGAAAAATAATTATAAGCTTCCTAATATGTTTTTAGATATCCATTAAATATTATTTTATTATATTCATATCAATATATTTGCATATCTTGTCAATGATATTAAAATCTGTGTTAATTATATTGTGAAGAGTCAATGATAATATTTCTCTTTACATATCCAGTCTGCAAATACGCTTGAGCAGCTATTATGGCCATGGAACTGTCCACTTTGGGCCCAGGAAATACAAAGATACAAAATTTCTGCCCATAATGCATTTAGAATTCAGCAGAAGAGGTGGTGTTGCAGGAAGTGGGACCCCTTCCAGGGCCCGGGAGTGGGATCTTGTCTAACACTCGGAAATGAATTGTCTGAGGAGACACTTGTGCTGACAAAGCAAGAGACTTTATTGGGAAGGTGCGCCCTGGGGCAGAGAGCAGCAGGGGAAGTGAAACCAGGAGGACTGCTCTGCCATGTGGTTTGCAGTCTCAGGTTTTATGGTGATGAGATTAGTTTTTGGTTTGTCTCTTGTCTGTTGTTCTGACTCAGGGTCCTTCCTGGTGGCACATGCATGGCTCAGCCAACATGGATTCCAGCGAAGATGATAATGAGAAATATTATCTTTGACTCTTCATAATGTAATTAACACAGGAGGTTGGTAGGACATACGGACTTGTGTCTCCTTTTGACTTCCCTGAATTCTTCCAGTTTGTGGTGGCTTATTAGTTCCCTGTTCCTTACCAGGACCTCCTATTGTAAAATAACTCGTGAAAATGGTTACTGTGGTGCCTGGCCAGGGTGGGCAGTTTCAGTCAGTGTTTCCCCTAACAATGGGACGTGTTTGCAGGTAAATGAATATAAGACATATGAAGTAAGAACTTTAATAAGAGAAGTGAGAAACAATTTCTATAGGTTTAATGGAGAGCAATCTCATTTCTGAAAAGTGGACTCACTAAATTCATAGACGTGAGAGAACTTGAGAGAAAAATTCAGGGTGTGTAAAATTTCAGTAGGATCAGTAGGTGTCTTTATGAATGAAAGCATTAGCAGCAGCAGAATTTCCACCAACACCTTTAGTTATTGAGTTTCATGTACTAGATGCTTTCCACTTATTTTTTCATTTAATCATCACAAGACCCTTGCTCAGTGGGTATTATTACGCCCATCTTACAGATAAAGAAACTGCCTAGAGAGATTAAGACAGTTTCCCAAGGTCACACAGGTAGCAAGGAGCACAGTCAGTAGTTTGTTCTAGAACTCATGTTTTTGCTTGTTTGGATTTTCTTCCCCCATCATGCCAACAGTCTCTAGATTCTAGACAGTAGAAGCAACCCAAAGGCAAGACATCAGGTGGGAAAATGTCAGATTGTGTTCTGCGGAGCATGGCTGGTAGTTTAGATTTGGAGGTGGGTTTGGATAGGATACTAGGAGGTAAGTTTATTTTTTAGGTAGGATCCCAGCATGAAAGTAATAGTAATAACATTCTTTAAAAAAGAATTTAACAAAGTTTAACAAAGGGACATTTACTCAAGGTGTGGGGAGAATTGAGGAAAAATAACCAGGGATAGTGAAGTACTCTGGCCCTACATTAGGAATCCAAACCAGAGGCTTTACCAACCTTAAGTCTACAGGGGCACAGGAGGGACAGTTACTAGCTCCCTGAGATGGCTGTAGCTAAAGAGATGCCATTGGCAGAAGTTGGGGGCAGTGGGGAGCTCTGGTAGGGTGTCAGCTGGCAAGAAGCTGGCAGGGAGAATAAGTATCTCAAGATCTCTTTCCTCCTGCTCTCTGAACAATCTTGATATATTCTATTGACCTAATTTGCCCAGAAGGACAAGGGTATTAGTTAGCTATTGCTGTGTAACAGATTACCACAAACTTAGTGGCTTCATGCCCATTTCTTATCTCATGTGGGTCAGCAATCCAGAGCAATTTAGCTGGTACTCTACCAAGGATCTCACAAGGCTACAGTCAAGATGGTGGCCAGGACTGCAGCCTCATTTAAGGCTCAGGGTACTCATTTAAGCTTATGGGGTTGTTGGCAGAATTCATGACCTTGCAGCAGCAGAACTCACTCATGATCATCAATGCCAGCAGGAGAAATTTCTGACTACTAGACTGTCTTCTAAAAGAGATCAACGTGTACACACTGCTATATTTAAAATGGATAACTAACGAGGACCTACTGTATAGCACAGGGAACTCTGCTCAATGTTATGTGGCAGGCTGGATGGAAGGGGAGTTTGGGGGAGAATGGATACATGTATATGTATGGCTGAGTCCCTTTGCTGTGCACCTGAAACTATCACAACATTTTTAATCGGCTATACTCCAATATAAAATAAAAAGTAAAAAAAAAAAATAAAAGACTTACCTGATTATACTAGGCCTACCCAGCATAATCTCCCCATTGATTAGCTCAAATTAAATTGATTAGGGACCTTAATTACATCTGCAAAAATCCCATCACTCATTGCCATATAATATAACCTAATAAGGGGAGTAATATCCCTCCATTATATCTGTACATCCAGATCATACTCAAGGGGAGGGGATCCTGTAGAGGCTGGGAATGTCAGTCCACGCAGCCATAGAGATCAGTCTCTCAGGCACAGAACAAGGTGAAGAGTGGATCTGGTACCGATATTTAGTATATTTTGAAATATAAGCACACTTCAGGACCTCAAGACTCTTGAGTGCTAGTCTAAGGAGTTTGAACTCTATCCCATGTAAATGGATCACTGTGAAATGATTTTACCAGAGGAGTGCTCTGGTTGGAGGTGCATGTTAGGAAAACCAATGTCGTATTTGGTGGAGTATAGTGGTAGGAATAGAGAGTACAGACAGAGACTGGAGATGAAGGAACTGGATAGTAGCTTCTGTAATTATACACTCAGGTGGTAATGGGGGTCTGAAGTCCACATGAAGAACAAAACAATGTCTTTGGGTATGGGAAGAATCAACAATATCTATAGGGTTAGGAGCCCAGGTGACAAAAACCTAGTGGTGCCCTTAACAGATAGGAGTGTGTGCAGAAGCCAGATGGGAGATGCAGGGGTGGTTCTTTTTGGAATTACCTATGAGGCTCTGGTCAAATATCCTCGTGGAAGTCTAGAGCAGGTGGGCCTGGAATTCAGGAAAAGGATTAGGTGCATTGCAGATTTTTGAGCTAAGGCTTAACCATTTGGAGAGGAAAAGATTGCCAAGGAAGGGCATAGATGTAGAAGGAAAAGTTTCAGAGAAGTGAAAAACAGACAATAGTAATTTGTCTTAGAATTCATCAGAGAAGAACTTTCAGAAGAGGAATCATGTCCACAGTCCTAATGCTTGTGAGGTCTGGGGGACAACTGAGAGACTGAGAATTAACAAGAGCTCCTTGGCGATGTTTCTAGATGACAGGTATAGAAGAAGAGTGAAGTGGGGAGGGGGCTGCATGGAACTGAGGTAGGAGTACTGAGGAGGTTGAGTAAATGAGTGAAAGAGAAGGATTTAGCAGTGTGTGAAAAGTATCTCCAAATAGTTGATGAAATAGTAGAAGTTCTCTGGGAGCCTTACCAAAATCAATAACAAGTTTGTATAATTGGCTTTGTTGGAGTTTTGTGTGGTCATTTGCTTTTTTCAAGAAGGAATCTCCTAGCGGAATAGTGTATTTTAACATTGTAATTAATACCTAGAGCTTCTTCGTCTACTTAAAACTTCATTTGCATATTTCTGCACCTTTCACAGTTTCTGGGAGTACCGGAAGCCTGAGAAACCTGGCACAGTTATCACTGAACTGTCAGTCATGTTCATCTCTCCACCGCAAATCCTTTTCATCTTGGTTACCTAGGAGTTCAGTAAGAGAATTTTGCAAAGGCAAAAGGGGTTTGAGGGCTGTGACTTTAGAATTATGATAAAATTCATTTTGCTATGAATAGTAGCAATCCAAGAGAATCACTCTGACTGGTGACTCTTAAGGGATATTCTCATCCTGGGCATATTTCACAATTGTCTTAATTAGACACAAAAGATTTTGCTTCCTGCCCTAACTACTGCAGAACTTGTTTGCTGAGCAAATAATGTGGGGTATATGTGGCTAAGAGATTTTGAAAAATCATATCATATTTCATCCTCTCATATTTACAATGACCACTCAGTGTCACCAAAGACCAAATGCAGCCCACATGTCAATGCCCTGACCACACCAGTACACACCTGATTGCCAATTTCCCCCATTTGGTGGAGTTTGCTTTGCCCACATGTGCTGCTGGTCAGATGTGCTAGGGAGTTAATACCTCCCAGGAACAGCCCTCAATCAATGACCAATGGGACTTAGTGAGTGAGTACCTCACCTCCCTCACATCTCTGGGAGGGATAACTCTGGGATGCATGGTGATCTGAACTCCCACAGCCCCTGTCACCCCCAGTGTAACTGGCTTGATAATGCATCCTTTACTTGCCTTCCCTTTCCCTCCTCACTTCCCCATTTCCCTAATTGTGTTTTCTCCACCTCCCTGTAAACTACGTGTACTAAAACCCTTGTCTTAGTGTCAGCTTCTAGAGGAACTTCAAATAAACCCTGGGTATTCTACTGACCTAAGATAGCACCTCAGATTCAGATTGCACTATGCCAAAAATGAAATAAAATGGTTAACTTTAGCAACCTACCTCCTGCATTTTGTTCAATGACTTTTACTTTTATTCATTCAATGACTTTTACTTTTCCAGACTGCTAAGTTTCTGGGGCTACAAAGATGAATACAGTGAATTATGCAAATTGATCAAATAGAAGCTTACACAAGGTCCAGCATGTTAACTAATAATAGAGTTACCACCTTCCCTTGTAGGTCAGAGGTTTGCTGGGAGGACATAATACTTGAGTTGAATCATGAAAACTGAGCAGGTGTTGAGCAGATAGGAAAGGGGGAAGGGAATTCCAGACAGGAGGAACAGTAGGGGTAAAGGCAGGAAAGCATAAAACATCAAGATGCATTAAAGAAATGGTTGACAATTTACTGTGGCTGGATAGAAGAGGAGAGAGGGGTGCCAGCACTTTGCTGGGCAAAGGAATTTGGACTTTTCCCCATAGAATCTACTTTGAGAAAAAGCTTTTTGGTAGAAGGGAACATGATGCCTTGGAGTAGCGCCAGACTGATGATGCTATTTTTTCTTCTGAGCAAATTAAAAGGTTGTTATAATTATTTAAGCAAGAAATGGGGCGTCCTTGAACTCAGCAGATGCATGGGGTGAAGGAGAAAGCTATAGGAGATTGAAAAGATAAGATCTGATGGCACTTAACTGCCCACAAGGAATGAAAAAGGAGATGTAGAAAGTGTAGGAAGGGCTCAACTTACATGAGAAAATTCTTGATAAAACTCATGTGGCTTCCAGGATCCAAAATTTCAATTTTAAACTAATAATGCTTATGTCCTTAAGATTCAACTATCAGTGATTGTGTTCTTAAGCTTATTCCCTCAAGGTCATTCATGCCAGTAAGTATATATCCAGCAGTAAACTAAGCCTACTTACAGTGTGAAACTAGTAATTTTAAGCTATTAGTGTGCCATTTTGTGTGTGAACAATTAATAAAAGACCAATTGGCATGCATGAAGTAGCTAAAAGATGGGCAATATTTGGTCTAATCCAGGGTTGAAAAAGTTATAAGACAATTAAGGAAAACAGCCATCATTACATTCCATGCCTTGAAAATTAATGTTAACAGTAGTCCTCCTTTTCTAACAATTAATTTTTGCTAACTCAGCAAATTACTGTTTAAGCATCTTATTAGGCAAGTAAACAGAAAATGCATACAGAAAAGATGGGGACGTAGGTGACTTAGTTATTTTAATATGCAGATGAATGGACCTATCATATGTATTGTTTCAAAAGTGAACTCAAAATGCAATTTTACATTTTACTTATTTATACATTACATATAATTATAAGAAAATATCTCTGAGCATAATTTAATCTATTTTTGAAAATGTTAAGTTTGCTTAGTTTTCTATAATGAAAACCTCAGTACCATAATACTTGATAATGACCAAGTATCATCCTTGTACCAGCTGTTAATCTAAAAATAATATATAGAAATTGCATCATATTTGTCTTAACCATTTGAGACACTATGGAGTGGGTGTTGCAAAGAGAGAAGAATAAAAGGGAGGTAGGAAGAAAGGAAGGAAGGGAGGGAAGGAAGGAGGGAGGGAGGGGGTAAGAAATTAGTTCTACCTGCTATTCATTCATTTGTCATGAAAGTAGTATAAAGGAGTAAAGATCTCTGGTTGTTTGAGTGTTCTTGTTATTTGAATTCAGGGTAAATTTAAGTTTGCTTGACTTTAGCTAAAGAGTTAATACAGTGTCCCGATGTGCCAAACATAGAATCAGACAGAACCAGAACTATTTGGCTATTTTCAGTATAAGTGTATTTTCTATAATTTATTTCATTTATGTATACTGAATGATTTTCATTATGGCACTACCAAGAGATGTCTGAATTGCAACCCCATATGTCCTCCTTCATTTTCAACAATCAACAAATGAAGCACTTTTAGATAGGAAGAAACTTTCAGATCAGCTGACTCTTGCTTCATGTCCTGTGTCAGTAATTAAAAATCAAAACTGGATGCTTTTCCCATTTTGTCAATTTGGCTTCTACCTTCAGTTAAGCCACAATGGAAGTTGAATGGTACCAGCTCTTCAGTTGTCTTTCTCTTTTTGAAATAACTTGAGTAAGGTGAACGGATCTTAAAAATGAATGACTAATTAATTCTTTCATGAAATCCTGCTTTAATGAACACTTTCAGAAGTGTATTCTAAGTTGCTTTTCCTTTTCTGCTTCATACTATTTTCAGAGCTCTGTGGTCTCTCCTCCAAGTCCACATACTAGGAAAGCCTCCAGGGATATCTGTTTTTAATGGAGTTTAAAGATTTCACTTCAGAGAAGGAGAACTAGGGGAAGAAGCCATTGTCTTGCCATATGGACCAGGTTACCATCAGGGGAGAAAGAGAATACCAAGAGCCAATGATAGCCTTGTTTAACCCCCAGATCACTCCTTACACTATAAACTGAAAGCATTGCTCTCGGTTTACAAAATATCTGAATACTTTACGGAATTCACTTTCTTTTTAACATAAGAGAAGTTTATAACCTATTAAAAATTGAATAATGATGATGCCACATTTTATTTTAAATAATATTTTAAAGCATTTTTAATAGAGAAAAGCAGAGAAAGAAATTTATGATGACTCATGATTCTGTTACCCAGATGACTCATGATTCTGTTATCTGGGTAATCATTTTCAACAGAAAAATGATCCACATGTATATAAAAAAATTAAACATTACCAAAATGCATAAAATGAAAATAAAGGTCTCCCTCCTCCTTTTCTACCCCAAAATGACTTTTTCTAAAGGTAACCAGGGTTAATGGATGCATATATAATCTTATGGCAATCAAGACATTACACATATACATACACATTTGCACGTATGCAAGTATGTGTATTTGTGTGAAAACATTTTGCACAAAGGACTGATATCCTACACACTGATATCCACATCTTTTGATTTTTAAAATACATATATCATGGAGATATATGTATATATATAAGACAGAGCACACAGATCTGTCTTACTATAAAGGTAGTATTATTGCCATGATTTCTTTAATCTGCCCCTCCTGATATTTTAGATATTTTCAGGTTTTGTTTTGTTTTGTTTGCTCTTATAAGAATGTTTTAATAAGAAATTCATGTAAAAGTTGGCAAGTATATTCAGAGGGTACATTTCCAACAATAAATTTTCTCAGTCAGAATATGTTTATTAAAAAAAAAATTGAAAGAGTATAGCTGAACTGTCCTTCAAAAAAGTATATACTGATTTATTCTACCATCAACAGAATCCTTGTGAATCTTGTGTGTCATCAAATGTTGGTAAAATGATTAGGTACAAACACTATATTACAATTTGTATTTCTTATTATGTATGGTTGAAAGTCTTACCTTATGCTACTGGCTATTATATTTCAATTTTTGGTCACACTCTTTACCTATTTTTCTAGATTGTTTGTCTCTTTCTCATTAACTTAAGCAAGCAAACAGAAAAATATTATAATACTATTGTCACACTTAAATTTTTAAATTAAGTTTTACATGTTCTTTACATATTAAAGAAATTAGTCTTTTGTCAGAAATGTGTTTAAATATTTATTCCTTCTGTTGATAGCTTATGATTTTATGATGCATTTTTTCTGTATAGAAATTTCAAATAGTTTTGTAATTAAATGAATTAAACTTTAATTTAGTGACTTTTGTGTTGTATGTCTTACTTCAAAAGGACTTTTCATACTGCAAGATCATAGATTCACCAATGCTTTCTAATAATATTTTAATGGATTTCAATATTCATCTTTAAATCTTTGACTCATCTGGAATTTTTTTTTGACTTGTCAGTTTCCCATAACATTTATTGAGTTATCCATCTATTGTTACTGGTTTGAAATGACATCTTTATCATGTAATTTCTCACTTATATTTGAGAATCTTTCATTGATCTGTTCATCCACTTCTTTTTTTCTTATCTAATTGCATGGCCTAGTCTTTTCCTACTAAATTGAGAAGGAGCAGGGATCTTATATGCCTTGTTTGTAGTTAAATCCACACCACTTAGAACAGTTTCTGACACATAGTAGGTTTTCAAAAATACTAGTTGAACACATGAATAATAAAAAGCTCTATTTCTTCATTCATCACTTTTAGATATAATCTTTTGATGGTCCATATAAAAATGGGGAGATTAGTACACAGACACATCTCCTTAGCTCTGCCTTTCATCTCCGGATTTCCTGTTGCTCTATTATTATTTTTTAAATTTCAATATTTAGAATATTGACTTTCTGAAATCATATTTCTCACGTTGATTTAATTTTTGTTCTATGTGTAAATAGGTTCAGTGCATCCACCTGTAGTCTGATTAGGGCTTCTCCTAAGGTAGATTTTATTAAAAAGAGCTCATGGGTTTCATGAGATTTATTTTATTCTTGTTTAATGAATTAACTAACACTTACATAGTGCTTTCTATCTGCCTGGCACTGTTCTATGTGCTTTGTAGATATTAAGTAACTTAATCACAAAAAGGTATTGTTCTTGAACTTTTGCATATAATTTAGTTGACCTTAAATTTATATACCCTCTTGGCTTGGTTTAGGATTTTTGTATCAACCCCTCCAACCCCAATAACTTGAAGACAACAGATATTGCTGTAAAGAAGTCTGAAGCCAGCTTGACTTTTACCCTTATACTTTACTTGCTTTTTCTATCTGTATTCCTGAAGAAAATCATCTTGATCCTTGACGTTCAAATTTTAGCTGACATGCCTGTATTTGTCATTATTTATTAGTTTATCTTAGAACACATTA
This sequence comes from Delphinapterus leucas, assembly GCF_059928025.1. Lineage (NCBI taxonomy): Eukaryota > Metazoa > Chordata > Mammalia > Artiodactyla > Monodontidae > Delphinapterus > Delphinapterus leucas. Next base: position 53,693,173 of record NC_143143.1, read on the forward strand.
CATAACCCCTTTAATAGATTTGTTAATTTAAATCATTTTCAGTTAGGTGACATTTTCTCCTGTGTATGTCTTAATCCCCTTCTCTCTTCCATCTGTTAGGATTACTTGTCAGGTTCTTTTTTTAAAAAAAATTTAAACTTTTAAAATTAAAGTATAATTGAGGTATAATTGAGGCTAGTTTCAGGTATACCACATAATGATTCAATATTTGTGTATATCACAAAATGATCACCACAATAAGTCTAGTTAACCTGTATCACTTACACAGTTACAAAATTTTTTTTCCTTATGATGAGAACTTTTAAGAGCTACTGTCTTGGTAACTTTCAAATTTGTAATACAGTACTATAACTATGGTCACCATGCTGTACATTACATCCCCATGACTTCTTTTTTTTTTTAAATAAATAAAGTGAATTTATTAAAAAAAATAAAAGAACCCCTGCTCTTCACAGGGAATAAAGCCAATATTTTATAATAACTATAAGTGGAATATAACCTTGTGAGTCACTATGTTGTACACCTGAAATATATAATATTGTAACCAACTATACTTCAAAAAAAAACCAAACAAACAAAAAAAACCAACCCCTGATCTGGAACGTTACAGGTCATCTTGGGCAAGAGAAGCAAGTGTAGCCAACCAGACACTGGCTCTTTTATGTTGCTGTTTGTTTTTGGCCACACCGAGTGGCTTGCAGTATCTTAGTTCCTGTACCAGGGATCGAACAGGAGTCCTAACCATTGGACCACCAGGGAATTCCCAAGGCACTGGTTCTTAAAAGCATTTGCCTAACAGTGACTCATCAGTTTTGCTCCTCTTCCTTTGGGCAGAGCCAGTCACATGTCCAAGCCTGCAGTGATGGGACCATGCCGCATAATTCTCCTGGGAAGGACAGTGAATATTTGAACAATAAACAATTTACCTTGGGGTACATCTCTGATATAGAAGTTTTTCTAAATTGTTATTGCTCTGTTTTCTTTCTTGATTCAGACTGTAATTTTATATCTTCCTGGATGATCACCATTTTATTGAGTCTTCTAAATTGATTGGGGTAAAGTCCTACTTAATAATCATGATTGAGTTTGTCTATTTGTTGCCCCCTTTCTCCTTTCCAATGTCTATTAAAATGGTTCTCAACCAGGTACAATTTTATCCCCCTCCCCCCAGGACATTTGGTAATATCTGAAGACATTTTTGACTCTCAGAACTGGGGAGGAAGGTGCTACTGGCATCTAGTGCAAAGGGTCAGGGATGCTGCTAAACATCTTACGTGCACGGGACAGGGCACAGTAAAGAATCACCTGGCCCCAAATGGTTGTAGTGGTGAGATTCAAAACCCTGGCCTATTGGTATCTTTTCTTTGAGCAAACCTCCCTTTTTAATTTTTTTTTTTTTTTCCCAGTACGTGGGCCTCTCACTGTTGTGGCCTTTCCCGTTGCGGAGCACAGGCTTCGGACGCGCAGACTCAGCGGCCATGGCTCACGGGCCCAGCCGCTCCGCGGCATGTGGGATCTTCCCGGACTGGGTCACGAACCCGTGTCCCCTGCATCGGCAGGCGGACTCTCAACCACTGCGCCACCAGGGAAGCCCCAAACCTCCCTTTTTAACAGCCATTTTTTGTTTTTATTGATCAAGTGCTGTTCATCTTCATTTCTTCTAGTTTCTTGAGTAGCATATGGTTCGCTTGCTTTCAGCCGTTTGTTTAAAATGAACTGAAGTTCACAGACATTCTTCTGAAAAGTGACTAGGCTATAGGCTTTGATACATGGAGCTCCCCCTGTTTATCTCTTGGGAGTTTGTAATTGGAATTTTTTTTTTTTGAGAGTAAAGTTACTAAGGTTCTTTATTAATACTCCTGAGATATGTTGTGAGGAATCTCCCCAGGAATCTTCTTCACTGGGCATCTGAGAAGACAGGATCCAGGTTGGGTTCAGCTTCTGTGATGAGTCTATCAGAAGTCTAGTCACAGCTTGACTCCTCCTGGATCTTTGGGTTCCCCAGAAGGTGATGCTCAGGACCCTCAACCCATGATTTCTTTATGAGAGGTTTTCTTCACATTTTCCATGGATGGCCTTCACACCCTCTGAGTGCACATCACTACAAATTTGAGATAGATGTCCACTCATAGTCTTTCTTCCATCTATTTGAGCTTGGGTAGAAGTGAAGGGTCCATTTGGGAGGTGGGGGGATGCCAGAGTTTCTAGTTTCTTTCTGATTCTGACTGTTACATTTCAAAGGTGTTCCTTTAGGTAGTGTGCCTTTTCCTTTTATTGATCCCTATCGGTATATTTCTTTCCTTCTTTTCTAATTATTTTCCTTTTTTTTTTTAACTTATTATTGTTCTGTTTCACTCTGCCATTTTACTTTAGATTCTGCATATCAACTATTTATTTACCATGTGCTATGTCATGTGTTTTAATTTGCTTGATTTAAAAGCAGATGCCACTGCGTAAGAATAGCCTTAAAATCCCACGAAGTTCATTGACAATAAATAACTTCCCCATGGCCACCAGATGATTATGTTGAAGGTAGGACTTATCCTACTTTTTCAGTTGTGGTGGCTAGAGAAAACATGTCGATAAATTGGTAAGAATATCAGAAGCAGACAATAGCATAAATGATAGCTATATTTATTGAGCATGTACAATGTGCCAGATACCCTACTGGGTGCTGAGCATGAATGAACTCATTTGCTCCTCACCGTAGCACCATAAAATATGCACTTCAATTATCCTTTTTTTTATAGAGGGAAAATAAAAGGCACAGGATGGTAAAGTAATTTTTCTAAAGCTACCCAGCTCCAAGTAGTAGAAATAGTACTCAAATCTTGGAGGTCCAGTCCCAGAAGTGGTGATTTTAACCCTTACTTTATACTGCCAAGTCACATGAGGCTTTCTGTATTGCACATGTGAACTTAAAAAATATTTGGTTGTCCTAAGAAGACTGTGCTAGCTTTCTAATTAAGTCAACTCCATCCGTTCATGTTCAGCACTCCTGGTGGCTGGGTTTACAAAGTTCTTATTGAAATGTTTGGATGATTCGATTTCATATTGGCTCATCCTTAATCAATAAAAGCAATTTTATTGATAGCTCCTTTTTGTCTGCACATTTAGAGGTTGACAAAGAAAATGTAACAGTGAACTGTTAGGTTGCAGTGAGCCATCTTTTGTCTACTTATGCCTTGGTGAAGGAGAAAAGGACGGATTTGGCAGCCAGCCATGTAATTAGAATTAACATTGGCCGTGAAGGCACCACAGATGACCCAGCCAGATCACGCCAACGTTTGCCTCTTTGCATGTGCAATTCCTGTCTTAGAGCGTGGCACAGAAGGAAATGTTCCTCTTCTGAAAATTTTCTCTGTACACCAATCAAATTGTTCCCTCAGGACACATCATAAAGAAACGTCATTGAATACTCTAATTGAGGCATTCACCAGGGCTATTTTTTAAAAAGCAACACTTGGTCACAAACTCAGATTTTAATCAAAAACAGAATTCTGGTGAGTTGAGTGGTTTTTCCAATATTTTTCAGCTTAAAATTTTTGATAGTCACTGGCCCCATAAATCGAACGTGTTTTCAAAAGATTTGAGCTAAATTAGTTCAGCATTTTACAGTTAAGTTAAAATAGAAAACCTGCATTTTTCTCTGAGTACAGCATACTCGCACACACACCAACATCACCTTACCGAAATGCTTTTTATTCTCTCCACTGAGTATTACTCAAAAGTATCTGAAAGTTTAAAACTCAAACTTGGCAGTTGTTTGATCCTCTCAGGGGAGGAAATTCAGGAGAATTTAAAGAAAATTGGCTTAGCAATGTGTTTTGAATATAGGCAACAGAACATTTTCTATTTGGGTACAACTACATCAATGAAACTTGAGTCAGTGGAAGTCTTGTCCGATGCCATTTAGAAAGTTGTCAGAGCAAAGGGAGGCGTTAGAAGAATACCAATTGGAACAGAAAACTGCCTTAAGGAAAGACTCTATTTCCTTCCATTTCCTGTTTTAGATAAATGAGGACCAAATATAGGAAACCATAAGGTCATTTCAGCAAATAAAAACCAACCCACCATCTGGGCATCATATATTGTGGTCATTGCTGCTGGTACTTTGCTCACTGTGATGGCTTCAAAGCATGGTTGCAAATACTTTGACACTTGGATACCCCTCCTGCACTGCTGGATCTGATTGGACTTGTCACTGCTCCAAACAAGAGACAGAAGAAGTTGCACTAGGTGACTTCTGTTGCCAAATCCTAAAAGGCCAGGTAGCTTCCACCTTGTTCACTGAAACACTCATTCCTGGAACCCAGAATTGCCAAGCAGTAACTGAAAATCCTGGCTCTACCTGGCTGTTTAACCTCAGAACTATTACTTAATCTCTCTGTCTCAGTTTCCTCATTCATAAAATGAGGACAAATAATAGTCTAGGGTAAAACACCTGTCCTCTTACCTGTACCTTATGAAATTGTTTAAAGGGTCAAATGTCTTAATAGCTTAGAATAGTGCTGGCAAATAACAGATTAAAATGGTAGTATTTGTTAAATAAAACACACACGTCCTTTTGAATGTGCCTTATAGGTTTAGAAGCAGATTGTACTCAATACAGTTCAAAAGCAAATCATTCTGCAATTTGGATTTCAGAGAATGGATCCCCATGGTAGCAAGTAAAAAGGTTGTTCAAAGCTCTAATGAACTTGAGCAATTCAGCCCAAAGAAAATGGTAGTGTCTGAAAAGCAGGGATGCTTCTGAAAAACTCTTTGGCTTGTATTTCCCTTCTTGCATTCTAGGCTGATGTTTGCCATGTTTACATGATTGAACCAGGTATTTCCCTACTCATGTTCTAGCATTGAGTAAGATATTTGAACTTATAAAATTTACAAGTCTAAAATAGTTACCAGCATATACTCCCCCACTCTACAGCTTGCCTCTCCCTGTGGGGGATTAGGTTATAAAAATGAATGAAATCATCATTCTTGTTTACTGGATAATCCCAAAGCTAAAATTAAAAAAGGAACTGGGGAGACAGCAAGGAACATTTAAGGAGAAATGAAGATATATGGGTACAGAGAAACCTCACTAGATATCTCGCAGGGTAAATTACTGGCAAACACATCACAGACTGATCGTCTGTGGTTTTCCTTCGCTCATTTTTCAGAATGAAAATGAATGAAACGGGAGCTAAAATTTGCTCATCAAAGCCCACTTAAGATATAGATCAATTAGCTAATGCAAATATACAAATATACATGTCTTCAGAGATGCCAAATGTGCTAGTCATTTGTCAGTCATCAATGTTTCCCACACTCTGCTCTGGAAACTACATTTCCCAGGCTCTCTTGCACCCTGGCTTCCTGGTAGGGAAGGGAGGGAGCCAAAGGGAGGCTTTGATGGAAGACTGGGGGATGGTAGATGCGAGAAGCCAGGATATTTCTCCCCTACTTCCACTGCTTCAGACTACATCATCTCTGTGATTTCAGCTTTCACTGCGAAGCCCCTCACCATGAATTCTAGCTTCCAACAGATGAACCCAGACGCTGGTCCTGGGAATCACTTTTCCTTCTGTTAACCTTAGAGTTGGTATCTGCTTCTCGCAATTAATCTCTGGATTGCCTCACTATCCCCTGTAGGGCTTCTTACTTCCTCCTCATCTCTGTCATTGAGTTCCTCTATTAAATCCCTTCTGTTTGAAACACCTAAAATGATTCCAGTTTTCCTTACTGAATTCTCACAGATACCCATAAGCAGTTTTTTGTTTTTTTTTTTTATTGTTTCTGATATAAAGCTTGCAGGAATAGTGTTGTTTTATGGGCCTGGCATTTTTATAGACAGAATGTACCATTTGCCTATATTAAGGATGTTATGACACTCATGTTAATTTTTATTTTCTCCTGATCTAAATGTGCTGTTTTTCATACACATGGACGTATAATTCTAGTTGCTCATTTAGAGGACATGAAAGTTGAGTTGCTCAAGAGAATGAATTATATACTCAGATGCAATCAAATTCTCTTTAATTTACCTTTCTATGGGGTCCTCACTGTACATTCTGTTCTGTCAAGTGTGCAGTACGTCAAACTCATGCATGTCATGTAATGCATAAAAACTCATCACCCATTAGAAAAAGCTACTCTCACTACCATGATTTAACAGATAATTAATCTTTAACACTGATGATTCTTTTCCTCAAATAACATTTTTTATTGACCTCAGGACCACCAAGACCTGGTAACAATACTTCCCCATAAACCATTTTATTTTCTTGCAAGGTATCAATCTGGGGGCCTGAATATAGAACGTGCATGCTGGATTCCATCAGGAAATGCCACTGCACCCCCAGGGATCTGAACCTCAGTAGAGAGGCTACGATCTGCAGTCAGAGCTGACTGTTTGCACAGAGGCTTTATTGCAGCTGCAGACTTAGCACATATGAAAAGGTTTTCTGTGCTCGGTTTTTGGATGAGGCAGATTGCATCACTGGGAATTCCCATCCTCTAACACATAGTGACCAACATGCCTTAATGAGCATTTGCCTTTTTTATTTTCAGGTTAATAATGTCATGCTTTCTGTTCATTATGGAACCAGTTTGTTTTTAAAACTCTTTTTAAAACCAAAGGGAAAGACATAAAATAATATTTCCAATGCTGTGACTCTGGTATGTCCCTGTGCACAAGTAGTCAGCCAATGTAACTCAGTGCAAACAATGGGCAATGTTCAGGCAGGGTTTCTAAGGCATGGAGTCTGGCAAGAGGGGTTGTTGTCAGGGGAAAAAAATTTGTGTATCCTTCCATGAGGTAGATGCCCTTGGAGGGGGTGGGAAATTGGCCTCACACTGTCAAGGACAGCATCCTCTTAGCAAAGAAGTCAAGGGTTCAAAGTTAATGCACTTTGGTTGGAAAAACTGACAACAGAACCTGAGGAAAGCAAATGCAGCAAACATGACGCAGACCATTTCAGAAAGCCAGAGGATGTGAGTCCAGCCAGCAGGCCAATGCCAGAACCATAACAGCCCCAATCAGACAGTCCAGACACTGAGGGAGGGGAAATAGAGGCAAGAGACTGGCTCATGGGCTACTTTCAGAGTTATCCTATTTCCTTATGGCATTCAGATACTGTAGGGTTGTGACATGTCCCTCCTAGGAGCAGGAGCCACAGGCTTGCCCTGGAAAGCCTTAAAGTACTGAAGAATGTCTTCTGACATACACAATCCCCTATACTTATCCCTCATTTGAGGAGCCTTTATTTCTATAATGATAAACAATAATTTAGACGGATTTTCTTACCAGATCAATGGATTGTGAAATCCCAAGATTCTCCTTCGTGTTTAGCACACATTATGCTGCTGTCAGTGAGATCCAGGCGAGTGCTTATAAATCAGCCGTCGACTTATACTGCTAGTAAAGAGGCACCTGGAAAATGCTTACAGATCACGTGAGCCAGAGGTTTTCAATGGCTGTGCCTAGATGACTTTGAATCAAGGATAAATTAGAGTTTGGCAAAATGGGAATATAGTTCTAGAGATATTTTCACATAGTAATGGCAAAATGCACAAGAAAGGAGTTAAATCATGTAGACAAAGACTGGATGTCAAGGATGGTATCCTTAGATAATCATGCTGTGTGTGTGTGTGTGTGTGTGTGTGTATGTAAGAGTGGAGTATTTGTACATGAGGATGATGGGGAAGAGAGGACCCTGAGGCATAGGAAAAAGGTGATCAGGAGTCAGGATTGCCCCAAAAAGCAGTTGAGTAACTTCTTAGTGGCTTCTAGAACATTCTACAGTTTCTGTACTTTTATCATTGTAGAAGGAAATTGGAGCAGCCAGCCCTCTTCTTACTCCATGTAAAACTCTGCCCAGTGGCTTTTCATTCATGGACTCATTGAGTCTAGTAGCTGCTAACTGATAGCAGTAGGTGGTATCTAGCTTAAGAAGTGTTAGATTTGGCCTATGAAGAACATATTAACTTTTGCAAATTTGTTGCCAATATCTAAATTTGGAAAAAATTCTGTAAAAACTTAGAATTCCTGCTTTTTGAAAGAGACAGATTTGAAAACACCAAGTCTTCATTCCCATATAACCCCAGCATGCTGGGCCAACACAGTGGGGTGTCTCTCTGGGGATATGTGTTCCCCAGTTTTCCACAGACCCCATTACTCCCTATTGTCCTTGGGCTCTGTGGCCATTTATCAACACACTCACATATTGCTCCATTTAAATATAGAATAAGATAAAAGTAAAATATGTTTTATATGAACATCTCTATCAACTGTAAGAAAAAGACAGACCGAGAGCCTTTATGAATGCCAAGGAATGTTTTCTTATACCTGTTTTGCTTCACTCATGGCTGTTGTAGGCATTTGAGTTTGAGAGTCTAAATTATACTTATTTATACTAGAAGGGTGAAAATGACAGTGAGTTTGACAGTGGTCGATCTGTGGTACACACATGGTCACTTGTGGAGAATGTTATCACTTCCATCTTTGTTCTGTAATCAGTATATGGATCTAGACATAAAAATGTATGAGGTGGCTGGGCTCAAGAATTTATCTCCTCAGATCATTAGGATTTATTTGAACCATCAAAACTCCACTTTCATTTTTGTAAAAAAATAATTTCTGGAAATAGCTTTTAAAGGGTAAATGCTACTATCCTTAGTGAATTGTGTGAATAACCACAGAATTTTGTATATAAAGAGTGAGTTGAGGAAAGAGTCATCGACCTCTTTGTATCTGACAGGATTAGGGAGACCCAGGTGAGAGGGAAGCTATTCTTGTCAGTCAAGACTTCTCAGCACACAGGGGCACGTGATGCCTCAGTACATGAAATTCTTAAGTGACTCTCCCAAAGCTATAAAATATCTCTTTTTAAAAAACAGATGGAAACATTGTACTGCGGAAATCTGAGGACTTTAATACATTTCAGGTCTTGCAGATTTTTTGTAATGGACTACAGAGGTAGTTCGAAGGGGAGGGGAATGCTATTAGAATGGAACAGTTGAAGACCCTTAAAATATGAAACACACACATGCATAGACAACAGCAATGGCATTTACCAAAAGATACATTTTCGAAGAGAAAGAAAATAAAGGCAAGCACTGGATAAGACCAAAATCTAAATAGGATCATATAAATCAATAAGGTAACATCGGACATTTTTCCCTTGGTGGGGTGTTGAAGGAACTCTAAAGTCACATTATAATAATAGGCATTCTGCCAATCCCAGGTGTAGATTTTTTTTCAGTGCATCACATTGAATTCAAAGCATAATTAAGTCCAAGAACAAAATACACTTCCTCACACTGAGATCTTGCCCCACTCTCGACAATTATATTTTTGTATAATTTCTTAGTCTGGATCTTCTACAGGAAAAAGAGGCCAAAGGTGGATTCAGTAGATTGAATATAAGATTGAAAATTCAAATGCTGGTTGGTTATTCTGTTTGTTCTCACACCCACCCCATGCCACCCCACCCCCAATCCACATTCCTCTTTGTTCTATCCTGCTTTATACCCCATGAGGTGGTATCTATGGATGGAATCATCCCATCCCTGTGTCCTCAGGCTTGGCTTCTGGGAGGTACTGACAGGAGACTGGAGGGCAAGACAGAGATAGAGAAATCACAGTATTTGTTCTTGGATTCTCTTCCTTCTGGGCCTCATTTCTGAGAGTGGATATGATCTTATGCTGTGCTACAGCTCCTGTGTATCTTTTCTTGCGCCTTCAGAATTAGGATGGTAAAAATTCCTTCCTGTTGGTGGATTCTGGATATCTCAATATCCCTTATTAGTTCCCTTAACTATCCAACTATCTTCACTCTTTTGCACATGGTCTAGGCATTAAACTCCCTGTAACCAGACTCTTTGTATATGGACTACCTGCTCCTGCTCAGACCCTGAAAAATATAATTTCTTTTCCTAGAAGTCCTGAGCAACTCTTTAAATGTTTGTGGCATTCTGGTTAATAGTAATAATGATTCTGATAGCAAAGTTAATTGAGATGTTTCTGTAGGTTAAGCAGTGTATTTTATATGCATTGTCCCATTTAAGCCTCATTCACCCCAGAGGTAAAGATTTTTTATCATCCCTATTTTTCATATATGAAAATTGAAACTTAGAAAAATTAAATAATTTGTTTATGGTTCCACAACAACTAAAGAATGGACCTGAGACTCAAACTCAGGTTTCTCTGAAGCTATCATAGAAAGACAGAGTGGACAGCTGTCCTGAAGTCTCTGAGAAGCTGCTGTAGAAGACCTGGACTTTTTTTCTGTGAGGACAAAGGGCAGAATCACACCCAAAGGGTAGAAGCAGTGGTGTGGTGATAAATATTTAATAATGGTCTCTCACTGTGGGAGGGGGTGGGGAGAGAAGCCCTGATTTGTGGCTTTTGGCAATTTCTGTAGTGTAAGCACACCCACCATAGTTGATTTCAAGGTGCCAACTTGAGGTCACCAAGTGTGGAGTTAGGAATAGATGTGCACAGTCAGCTCTTGAGTTGGTGTGAATAAGCATGGACCCACTCTAGTGCACCATTGGGTAGAAGTCTCAAGGAAGAAGATTTTTTCTAAATAAGAGGAAGAGCCATCCAAAATGGCTATCAGCTGCCCTGTGAAGGAATGAGGTAGTCATTATTGTAGGTCACCTGAAGCACAGGGAACTGTCGTGGACCTCATAGAGGGAATTCCTGTACTTGATAGGGCATGAGTTGACCTCTTAGATCATGTCTAAGTCTAATATTGAAAGATTTATATCAAGGTTACATGGATTCTAGGTAGGAGAGAAGAAAGAGTTCAGACTTTGGAAAAAGACAAGCCCAAGATTCTGATTCCAGTTTGTGACCTTGAACAAGATAGTAAACCACTTTGAGCTTTTGTTGTCTCATCTCTGTAAAATGGACATAATAATACCTCTTCCTCTTGGTAGTCACATGATTAAGTGACAGAGCCTTGGAAAAGTTATCAAATGCATATTCTATGTCTCTCCCTCTAACATTCCCACTCATCCCTCTCCTCCTGGGGGCAGAAAGCAAGCATCTATATGGGAACCTCTTTATAAGCAAATCAGGTTACAGGATTAACATCTAAGATTCCTACCTCATGGTCTGACCTGTGGCATTAAAAATACATATATGATGCATTGAGCTGTATTACAATGTGGTTCTATTGAAATTGGCTGGAAATTAAAAAGAAAAGAGAAAGGGGATTCTACCAGAATCTTGACCACTAAATCTAACTAAAGGCTGTGGAACCTTTCTGAGATACTCATATCAGAAGTCCAGCCAGCTGGAATATATTTTGTAACCCTGCCTCCAGTGTAGCATTATCAGAGGAAACAAATGAATGACCTGCCAAATTAGTTTTGGACACACCAACACACCGTGGCACAGCACAGTAAGGTTCAAGAAGAAGGAAAATAGAGGTCACGATTCCAAGCCCTGAGTCACTTTTAAGGGCCAAAGTCAGTATATGACTCCAGAACTTGCCTGTCCATTGACAAAGGCTGCCAAAAACCTCCAGGGAAGAGCAAGAAAGCCCTAAGACAAATCCTTTCCTTATTCACTTTCCTAAGAGCCCTTCTGGAAGTAGACATGTTGGAACTTTAATCACGTACTTAAGAGCAGAGGTGGATGAAAATTGTATTGTCTGCACTTAAGGTACTTCTATCTAGTGGGCTGAGCAGATAGAAAGATGGAGATTACATAGAAAGCTGTTAACTAGTCTTGCCTCAAAGAAGATTTTGCTCTTAAGGGGCCTAGTTAGATTTCAGAAAATACAGTCTTTTTAATTTTAGTTCAAAAAAGTTATTTGTTGGAAAATGTTATTAAATTTATTTCAAAATTCACCATCTAATTCAGGATGCTGCTTGATTTCAGAGAGGCTGACAAAGAAGGCTTGGCCAATCAAAGATCTACAAAGCTGTTTGAGTTTTATCCTCTTACAAGACTGAGAAATTGAGACCTCTTCAAAGAAGGAGAGTATGGAAAAAGGAATGGACTTTTCCAGCACCTACAACATGCCAGACACTTAGCTATCTATTCTTGTTAAATCCTCACTACAACTCTGTTCTTTCTGTATATGTGGAAACTGAGGTTCAGAATCATAAAATAACTTCTTAAGATTACAAAGAACCAAATTGGTCTGTGTGAGATTCAAATCCAACTCTAACTCCAAGAACCATTTTTTTAAACCATATTATTCAACTTCCTGCCCTATTTAACATCTTAAGTCTTGAGTGTTTTTTTTTTTAATCAATATCAGGCATCTAGGCTAAAGCTCTTGGGCATCATAATGATTGGGCAAAAAGTGCAAAGTTCAGTCCAATCCGGGCACAGCCTGTATTCATGTGAACTCAGCCCGGTGGATTTCTGTGGGTATACATGACCTGCTGAGTTGGACTCTGTCCTCAAGGGACTCTGCCACCAGTTGGAAAGACAGAATAACACAGGAGAAACATTTAGAGCGTAACACTACCCAGATAACACCACTAATCAAGCATAAATGGGGTGGCTCCGTGCATAAATTCAATAAGAACTCGACAAAAGGAAAAGTCCATGTTGGTGGGTGGAGGAGGTGATGTGGGGATATCATTATAGGAAAGATAGTCTTTGCAGAGGGAGGACTGGTTGGTCAGTTTGGCCTTTGCTAGGTTAAGGGATGATTGGAAATTAACTGAAGCATAGAAATGAAAATGGGTGTGGAACATGCAGAGTCAAATTACAATGCAATATCACTACCTGGGCTCCAAAATAACTAAAATAAACACTGAACATATCAAGTACTGGTGAGGATATAGAGCAACTGGAACTCTCATACATTGCTAGTGCGAGAACAAATTAGTTACAGCCAGCGTGGAAACTGTTTGGCAGTTTCTACTAAAATTAATCACATGCACACTCCACATTCAGCAAGTCCTCTCCTAGGAATAAGCCCAGCAAAGATGTGGATATATATTCACCAAAAGACATGTATTAGAATGTTCATAACAACACTATTCATAATAGCCAACTGGAAATTGCCCTAATAGCCATCAGCAATAGAACGGATGTAGACTTTTTGTGTGCTCATACAACGAATATCAATAGCAAAGAGGGTGGACAGTCTGCAACTTCACACAATAACAAGGATGAATTTCTCAAGCATAATATTGAGTGAAATAAGCCAGACATAAAAGAATAAATGCTATATTATTCCATTTATAGAAACTTCAAAGAAAAAGATTAAACTATGGTATTAGAATTTAGGATAGTGGATACCCTTGGTGAGGTAGTTAACTGGGTGGGGTTGTGTGTGAGTGGCTTCTAGGTGCTATTGATGTTTCATTTTATAATCTGGACTCTTGTTACACAGGTGTGTTCAGGTTGTGAAAATCCATCAAAATGTACACTTACAATAAGCACAATTCTTCCTATGTGGATGATATGTCAATAAAAGTTAAAAAATTAATACATGGAAGGTGACAATCCAAATTGGAACGTCTAATCCCCAGCAATGTTTAGTTGCTCCTGTTAAATGGGAAGGGAGGCTGGCCTTGTAGAAAGATGTTCTCCATCTTTACAGTCCCCATAGTCATGATGATGTTCGTGGTGGATTATTGAAAATCTAGCAATGCCTGCAGATAAGTGTATATGTGCATATACAAGAAGAAAAGCCACTTCTTCTGCTTCCCCCTGCCTTCTGCCTCTCACATTTCCAGCCCCCAATCAGCCTCCTGCTAAGTATTAGTTAACCTCCTAAATCAATACATCTTGATCTAAACCTAATAGGAAGGAATGTTTGCTTTTGTATCTGGGTTCAAAGTACAGACTACAGTAGTTGGCTTTTAAGTTTATGTTATAGGATTAATTTTCTTGCTCAAAAATGAAATGAGGAATACATTAAGACTGCGAAAGGAAAAAACACATGATTGATGAACTGGCTTATATGACTATAGTTCCTCTAGCAACAAAAATATTTGGTACATTCCCTTATTATTGAGATCAAGCAATGCGCCTGGATCTAAATGACACAAAAATGGTTTGAATTAGAGTCAAATAATTGCCATTCTTAGTGAACATAAACTTTTTGGAGGGGGGTGGTAGATGGGGATAAAAAATAACTAATAAACTCTGAAGCAAAAGCTCACATCTGAGCCTTAAGCTTCAAAGCTCTTAAAACGGAGGCTTCCCCCCCCACCCCCGTCGCCAGCCCCCAGCCCTTAAGAGAGAGAGTGAGATGCACGCAGCAGGAGGAGTGGTTTTCCCAAGCTAATTTTTCTTAAGGGGTGACCCAGCCTGGGTCGGAATGTTACCATGTGATCAGCCCAGACTGTGGCAGCAACACAGTCTCAGCACAGAAGTTAGGACTTTCTGCAGCATCATTAAAATAATTGGGAGAGAAAAAAAATGTTAAGCTCCACAAGCTTGAATCACAAGCCTCCTGGAAAGGTTAATAAGCTTGCTGCTCTGCACCCTTCTCCCCTTTCTTCAATGCCTTGCCACCCCACCCTTCCCTCTTGTGGTGACAGACTGGTTATCAGTTGGGAAAAGAAGCTTCAGAATAAAGCCTTTCTTCTGAAGATGAATGGCCCCCATTCCAGTACTGGTGTTGCAGGATTCTTGTTTATGATGATGCCGTGCAGATCTAAAAGGGGGTCACTGCTTTTGTTCTTATGACTGGAAGCTACTGAGCTAGGAGGCTCTTGGGGTCCAAAAGGAAGTCAGTCCTGCAGGATAAAGGTGAATCTGTCAGAGGAAAGGAGAGGAACTGGTGAGTGGGGTGGAGGCAACGCACAGACTGAGGTTGGGTTCTAATAATGAGAGGTGAGCAGCATAGGTCCAGCGAGGGAGACGGAACCCTCATTAACCAGAGAAGCAGAAGCAATTGTAGTGCATCTCACAGAGAAAATGTTAAGAGCCTGGAGTAAATTCAGTTGCCATGTGTGGTGTGCCAGCTAAGGGAGGGCAGCACTGGATAACTGGATTTGTGTCAGGAAAAAGAGTGAGAGTAGAAAGAGAGAGAGAGACAAACAGCTGCAAGGGATTGAGCTTTCTTCTTCCTACTTCTCTTTGGCCTTGGAATACCCTGCAGTCCAAGATGGACTTTAGCAGAGTCATATGGCTCAGGCAACCATCATCCCCCTCAATGGTCTGAAACTTGAGGCCGGGGTCAAGGTATGGTTAGAAATGAGGGAACAGCTCCCTCTCTTCCTCACCATCAGTGAGCTTAAGAAAGTATAGTTGGTACCAATGCTCGTTACTAATGGAGGCTAAGAGGGTAGTGTGCCTTCCCCAAAGAGATGATGACTTTTCAAATTTTGTTAAAACTGGTGAATTTGGGTGAGCATAGCCCCTAAATGAAAGAGAGAGATGCTTAGTCCTTAAGAAAGATATTTCAGAAACCATATCCAGGGGAGCAACAGACCCACAAAGGTAATCCTCCCTTCTCTGTGTTAAATGAAAGCCCTCCTTAATGTGTAGGAGTTAAAGTGTGGACAACTGTTTGGATTTGGAGCTTATCCTTTACACAGGCCACGCTCCCTGACAGATACAGTTGACTCCTAATTGAACTCAACCTTCTCAGCTGAGTGTATATCAGTGAAGCCACCCCAGGTAAGCCTACCCAGAACATTTGGACCTCTCCAGCTGAAGTCTTTGCTCAGTTGTTTAGTCTTTTATGCTTTGCCCCACTCTACACCCTAATCTCAATGACTACCATACCATCAGCCCCTTTGTAGGGACAACTGTTCTCTTCCAGCCCTGCAGAATGGACAGTCTTCTGATATAAAAACAACCCCAAAGTGTTAATCCTTAAATGCTTATTTCTTACAGGAATCCTTCCACATTACCAGTCAGTGACCCAGGCTCTTTCCATCTTGTGGCAGTGCCATTTTTGGAGTCTTTGACAGGAAATTAGACCATAGAAAAGGCACCAGCATTTTAACCATTTTGTTTGGAAGCGATACACATAATTTCTGCTTATATTCCATTGGGGAATCTTAGTCACATGGCCCAGCCTAGACTCAGGAGGGACTGGGAGTTGTGTCTTCTCTCTAAGAATGGACATCTCAGCCTAACAGCAGCTTTGCTTTAAAAGCATGACTCAGTATGTGTGACTTCCCATCAGCCATGGCTGATTGAACCAAGGGTATGTGCCTGCCTACGCACCTGCCCTATTCATATACTGGCCACTGGCACCAGATGTGGCTCATTGTAAAACTATATGCCTTAACTAGCACAGTGACTTTTAGCTGAGTCGAATTGATGCCAAATATGGAAAGCAGACAGGTAAGTGAAAAAAGAGACAAGCAAAAAGAAATGAAGTCCCATTCATGGCAGAGCACAGGGAGAGATATCTACAAAGCCCTGCTGATGGACACTTTACCCGTTCCAGCATTCCCAAGACCTACCTGTTGTTGAAGACATATAGTCAGAAAAGAATGGAGCTAAGATTCAAACTTAGATCTTCCTGGTACTTAAAGCCTGATTCTTTTAACCTCATTATAATACTTTCCTACTTGATGTTTTAGATGGAACATTCTGGTATTTTTGTAAATTGGTTCATTGTCTTAATTCTCATACCCTTCCTATTTTAGAATTATATTAGATTGGCCAAAAAGTTCATTCAGGTTTTTCTGTAACAGCATATGAAAAACCCAAACGATCTTGTGGCCAACCCAGTATATTCACATCCTTTGCCCTGTAACTTTGCATTTTGTCTCCTAGAAGTGGAATTAATTTCTCTATCCATTGATGATGGAGCTGGCCACTGATGAACTTTAATCGGTGAAATGTGGGTGGAAATGACTGTGTGCAGACTACAGAAAAGGTGGTTTCATTCATTTCCTTCTGCTCCTATGATCACAATGAGAAAAGCACTACCCAGGTAGCAACAGCCTCATATAACTGAGTCCCCCAAAAGTGCCACATGGAATAGATTTGAACCCAACCTAAAGCCCAAGCCAA
This sequence comes from Delphinapterus leucas, assembly GCF_059928025.1. Taxonomy (NCBI): domain Eukaryota; kingdom Metazoa; phylum Chordata; class Mammalia; order Artiodactyla; family Monodontidae; genus Delphinapterus; species Delphinapterus leucas. The sequence goes on from NC_143143.1 coordinate 53,710,115, forward strand.
GCCTAGTCAACCCCCAGTCTAAAGCAAACAGTCCTAGCTGACTTATAGACCCATGAGTGAGAAATGTAAATGCTGTTGTAAGCACAGGAGATTTGGAGTATTTTGTTAGGCAACTCTATGGTGGCAAGAACTGACTAACACAATGCCAAAAAGCAAATACATTGCTAGTTAGCACAATTGTATATATCTGCACATTTTTAGCACCTACTATGAACATTTAATACAGCATATTATTATTTCTGATCCCAAATGTAGTAAATAATGCCTGCTTTAGCCCAAATGGTAATCTACATCCTCTGTGGCTAGCAAAATTGATGTTCTTATCACATATAAAAAATGTTACTGTTTAACACTAAAACGATTTTTTTTTCAGCCCAACAACCACATTTATTAAAGCTTAAAGGTTTAAGACTTGTCTAAGGACTTTTCATATGGATCATGCACTCATGGGTTATACACTGCAAAAGAGGGGCCGCCATTTCTCTTGACTCACCAATTAGGTGTGGTTTCTCAGTCCTGGCTAAGACCAAAGATCTCTTTGCTCAATGCTCTGTCTAGTTCTTAGGTAAACAAGAGAAGCAAATCAACAGTTAAAGAAGGATGACACCATCATTTCCTCATTTAAACACCTTTCTCTGAGCATCGGTCACGCAACTTCTGTTTGGGACACACGAGGAGCATGGAAGGAGAAAGAATGCTGAAGGGAGCAGAGGAGTAGGGAGGTATTGAATGTGTTTACATGGAAGGGACTTGCGATTTCAGAAACAAATTATAATATGTTTCCACAGTTTATGACTTAAACTAGAAGATAGTCTTCGAGTCCCTTACTTCTGTGTCAGGGTAAAAATATGATTACGGAGATGAAGCATGATTGGGCTAGAAGTGCCCTGAGTTGTAGCTTGATCCACTATGTACTCCAAATGAAATGCTCAGGTCTTTATTCAATTTAATCAGTTACTAGAGAACTCCATTTGATATGTTAATTGCTTGAATGAACATTTTGCTGAGACCAGAAATGGCAAATTCATAATGTCTGTGCTGACACTCTCCTTCCCCACTCGTCACAAAGGTACTACTGTGGCAGGCATTACTAATCCTGCTAAGCCTGGAAGTGGCCTCAGGCTCTTTCTTAGTACTACACTGTCAACAGTCACTACCAATCAATGAAGTTGTCACCTGAGATGATAACTAGTTACCTCGCTTGACCTAGATATTTTTTGCATTTCTGATACTGTCGTTGTTCTATGTACATTTGTCAATTTCCATCTGTCAAACCACTTCTAAAATAAAATCAGTGCAATTGTAAAAGGACAGATTGGAAAACAGATAATACTTTGAATAGTTATTTCCTTTTGTTCTTTTTTTCTTTTTCTTTGACCTGAAATTATCTAAAGATGGCAATACAACATGATAAACAAAGGCTCAGAGAGAATCAAAATTATTGACTAAAGAGAACTAAGAAAATAAATAGGGCACAGATCTTCTTGGTCTGTTAGAAAAATTCCTTAAGTAGCAGGTACAGTCACTTCAGCGTCACAGAAAGCAGTGGAAAGGCCTTAACAGTGGCAGAAATGCTCTCCCTGATTTAGCTACACACTGGGGGAATGTGGTCCAAAAACAAGTGGCTGCTCCTTGGGCAGAAAAGCAAATTTTGTGTTGTGACTCTGTGAGATTACTCATAGTAAACACAGTATAGTTTCAGAACAACTGGGGAAAATGTGTTAAAGAGAAAATACATATTAGCATAAGTGACTCATGGGTGTTTTCAGACTGAGTGTAACACACAAATCTGAATTTATCAGCTCAGGGCTCCCTATGCTTTCCTTCCCCTCTCCTTCTTCCGCCAGGCACCCCCTCCAATGTTCCCTTTTCTCCTATTCTGAATGCATCAGTGTCCTGGAAATTCTGGCATCCCTCCTAGGCCAGCTGCTGCCTCTGACCTGGACATTCCCAGCCTTCTACAAGGTCACAGGACATGGTGTATTCTGGGATTCTTGTAATGGAAGCTGGAAAGGGCTTGAAACTGCATATCCCCACTGTCCCCATGACCCTCTGAGTCCCTGGCTGGTGGGTCCAGTTTTAAACGTAGGCTTTGACTTCCAGCCCTGCGATTGAGCCTCTATGGATTTGAATTAAATATAATCTCGAATTTATAAATCCAGTACTCCACTACCTCCTTACCTGACAAAATAGTTCATGGAATAAATATCAACACTCCTATTTTCTAAAGGAGAAAAATATAGACAGGGATAACTGATAGGAGTGCTTGAGTTTAGATAGAATGAATTTAATGCATTATTCTTATATTCCAGAAACAGAAATTGTTGCCTCCAAGGAAGAATGTTCACATATTTTTTGCACCTTCTTAATGCTCCCTTTTCAGCTTTCCTATGGTCTCTGCTACTTAGTCCTAAGGGTACTATTTTAGGATGAGGTTGACAGGCCTTTGTCAGTTACATCTCTTAGCCTTCTGAGGAAAAGCCTCATTCTTTACTGACTCACAGATTCACTGGGCACCCCCAGAAATGTGGCTGTGGACCCACAACGAGTGTCCAGTCATTCTTTTCTGGCTACACCAATAATTCGGGCCTAACTGCAATTCTGATCAGCCCAGGGCAGGCACATCAACAGAGGGAGATGGTATGCTTGCCAGGTGAGAAACATTCAGGGAACTCACACTGCCAGCCTCATCTCCTTCCCTTTTTTCTTTCTGGGGTGAAAAGTAGGTAAAGGGTTGGAGATCAAGCCCAGGTCCATAAGAAGAAACCAAGTAAAGAAGACATACATGCATACATAAAATGAGAGAAAATGTGGGCGATTTGGAGTCATTAATAAGGAGGAACTCTCAACTTCTGGCACAGACTCAAACCTGGAAACCCAGTGAGGTTTGCCCATCACTAATGATCACATAATAATATGTTCCCAGGGGAGGGGCTGAGAAAGGCTATTAAAATATCACAGCTCTGGTTCTCTACTGGGAGGGGAGCTTTCTGAAACGTGGACCCTGTCAGGTTTCCCCTGAGACTCAAAAAAAACAAAAAAAAAACAAAAAAAAAAACGACTAGAGTTTGGCTCTTGCAAGGTAAAGTATTGGGAAAACTAGCTGGGAAGGCTTCTCTCCTCAGCCCAGGGTTGGACATACCTGCGTTCTCCTTGTATATTTTAAATGTGGTGATGGGCCAGCTTGTTAAGTGTGCTGGCTGGTTGGCTGGCTGTCTGGGTGACTGGTAGGCAGCTGTGAGAGGAAACTGAACAATTTGTGAGGTATGAGGTGGCCAAAGTAGCCAGAACCAAGTTTTGTGATGTCTTCAATCAAAATAGTTATTTCAAAAGATGTTGGCAACTCTGCATTTCCTTCTAGGGAGATATGGCTTTCCACTGGGGTACATGTGGGTCTTTGGGCATCTTGACTGATCACTATGGCTAAAGAAAAGCCCTAATTTGACCTTATTCTATGGGTTACACATGGTAGGGCTCAGTAAAAGTTTTCTTTTTAATCAATTTTCTTGAAGTATTGATATAGTTTAATACAATTAAATTACCCATTTTAAGTGTGCAAAGAGTTTTTGACAAATGTGTACATCCATCTAACTAACCACTACTGAAGTCAAGACAGAACATTTCCATCACCCTAAAATGTTCCCTCAGGCCCCTTTTCAGTCAGTACTATCTACCAACCTCAGAAAACCACCGATCTGTTTTCTGTCACTATAAATTAGTTTTGCCTCTTCTAGTATATCATGCAAATAGAATCATACAGTATGTTTTCTTTCGTATTTGGCTTCTTTTGCCTAAGACAATGTTTTTGAGTTTCATTGATGTAATGGGTATCCAGATATCATTTATTTTTATTGATGGGTAGTATTTCAGTGTATGAATATGCCACAGTGTATTTATCCATTTACCTGCTGTTGGACATTTGGGTTTTTTTAAACAGAAATAGGATACAGTTTTACAAAGAGAAAAGAGAGTAGAGAAGACAGATGAAGGAGGTTAAGACAGTTATAGAAATATAGGCAAAAGACAGCTGGCACTTCACAAAGACAATATCCAAATATCTAACATCTGCAAATTAAAACTAAAATGAATTACCATCATACCCTCACCAGAACGGCTGAAATGAAAAATGCTGACAGTACCTAGTCCTGGCAAGGATGTAGAGCAAACAAAACTCTCATGCTGTGCTTACAGTGGGGTAACTTGATACCGCCATTTATGAACACTGTTTGGCAGTATGCACTGAAGTTTAACACATGCAAACCTGCGATCTGGCAATTCCATTCTGAGGTTTATGCACAGTAGAAACACATACATGTTGCACCAAGGGACATACACCTGAATTCCCATATCAGCACTATTTATAATAACCCCAAACAGAAAGTTATCTAAGTATCCATCAACAGTAGAATGGGTAAATAAATTGCAGTATATTTACATCATAGACTACCACCCAGCAATGCGAGTGGACATTATATATATATATGTATATATGTATATTTCATAAACATTATGTTGAGCAAAAGATGCCAGATGCAAAAGAGTACAAACCATAGCATACATTTTTATACATTCCTAAAACTCATCTATAGTGTTAGAAGTTACGATAGTGGGTGCCTTTGTGGAGGTAGTGACAGGAGCTTCCATGGGGCTGGTAGTGTTCTGTTTATTGATCTGGTTACTCAGGTGTGTTCAGTTTGTGAAAATTTATCAATGTCTGCACTTAATAATGTGTCCTTTTTCTGTAATCATTCAATAAAGACTATCAAAAATTAGGAAAGCTTTTATATTCTTAATCCTTCACCCTCATTTACACATATTCACACAAATTCTCACACATTACAGGAACTGAGAACTTGTTGGCAAGTCATGCTGCCAACTGTGGTTCATAAAATGGGGTCGTGGGGCAGGAGCAGGTGCCTGGCAGTCCAAGTCATTATCAAGAAGGCCAAAGTAATTGTGACACTAGATTGAGGTATGCTAGATATCACATCAAGACCCACTTGTAAGTGGAGATGCCTATGATAACTAAATAATCATGTATCATAAAAATTGGTGTGACTCCTTGGAAATGCTCAGGAGGGTTCTTGTCCTCATTTTAGCAGCATTAGAAAGGAGACATGGAAAACTGAACTTGTCAGCACATGATCTCCATTAATCTCTCACATCAGTTGGTTGTTCATCCTGGTTATTCAAAAAGTTAATTAACGGGAGGTTAGGAGAACTAATGGAGAGATTGTGGTCCTGGTTCCAATCCAAATGGAGCAATATTAAGGGTGACATAAAGATCTTATTTTTTAAAACATCTCCTCTGGTATTGTCTGAAATAGCACTCTTGTAGATTAATTCATTTTAGTTAAGACTTTTTATCTGTTTTAAAAAATGGCTCATTTATGAAAAGAATTACCAGTCATAACTAGCCAACACTCCCACTCCTTATTCCAACGGTGCCAAATTTTACCTAGTCTCCGGGCAAGACAGTGGCTGTTACTACAACCATGGTTGTTTCTAGAGGCACTCAACTCTCCTAGCTCTGCTGGTCTAGGTGGAGATAAAACAGACAAACACACAACCTTTCCCTGTCTTCTTTTTCTCAATATATGCAAGACCTTTTGAAATCTTTCAAAAGGAATTGTAAAATCAGTTGAAGAAATTACCCTCCCAAAATAATAAGTACACAAAATACTCATCTCTGATTTTTATATACCTAAAGGATGCCTGGGTTTCTCTCTTTGTTTTGCTTCTATTCCAGTAAACAACTATAGTTCAGTGAAAAGAATTTTTGAGTTGGTGTCAAAAGACTTGGATTTGAAGTCCCAGTCTTAGGTCAGTGTTGTGTAAGCTTATATGAGACCCTCAGTCCTCACCAGCCTCAGTTCCTTCACCTGTCAATGATGAATCATGTGAGACTTAACTGAGATAAGCTGTGTGCTGGTGTCTTCTGAACTGTAAAATGCACTGTATCAGAGCTCTCATACTGGACCAGCAACATCATGATTTCTTGGAATTTGTTAGAAATGTAATTTCTTGGCCCCATCCCAGACCTACTGAATTGGAAACTCAGGTGGTGGGGACCAAGAATCTGTGTTTGAACAAGCCCTCCAGGTGATTCTGATACTCAGTCAAGTTTAAGAGCTGCTGTGCTACTCAGACACGTGGCTGCTTTAATTAGAAAACAGCTCTTGTCTCCCAAGGTCTTGTTTCAGACTCTAACTAGGATACTCTGCCTTCTCAGAAAGTATGAGGAGGAAACTTCTGCCTTTCTCCCCTGGCTCCTCCCTAATCCCTCCATCGCAGGTGGGGAATGACTGAGTTGATAGTGAGTTGGGACAGAGGAAGCTCTCCATGTGGACTGGGCTTCTGACTCTGTCTCTGGCAGGTCCCTGCTCACAGCTGTCCACTGAATTTGTTTTGCTTCCTTTGAGCAAGTACATGTGTTGCAGGTCAGGTGGGGCTGGCCTTTTAGAGAAAGGCCTAGAAATTTGGGGGTTCCTCCCTGAGATGTGAGCCAGGCAGGCAGTGACTACCACTGCATCTGCCCAGCTCCACAAACCCAGGCCTTCCTGCAGGCACATTCTAAAGGAAGGTGTGAAGGAGCATGTGGGCAGTTCCCCTTTGCCTTCAAGCCCAAGCCACGTCTTCCTCAGACACAAAATACCAGAAATCCTCCATCTGGAAGTCAAAACTCTGATACTGGATTGAATTCTTTTCTTGTCACTTGGATTTGTTCTCCATTGATTTAAACCACAAGTGAAAGAGGCATCATGAATTGGCACCTCGAACACCAAACTTCATCTCCTACAGTAGACCCGCCCGGGGACTAACTTTGACATTGGCTCTGATGGTGGGTACCAACTTCCCTGTGAATCTATGCAGGACTCTGTCCAGTCTTAGGCGTTCCCACTTTGTTCCATTTTCTAGTCTGCTGGGTGAAAAAAAAAAAGCTTTTGAGTTGTCTTGCATTTTGGAAAAGATGGACACACAAGTCCACTGAATGTTCTTCAAGGCTACTCAAGCCCCTTTACAGCTCCAGTTCTCAACTCCGCCCACATTTTAAAAATTCTCTGTTCCTGTTCCCTACTCTTGTAAGTTTCTGCCATCAAAAGATCTTCCCTATAGGTGTATAATGAACCCCCCAAATCTTAATGGCTTAAAACAACAGTAGTATTTTTTGATTACAAAATTTTAATTTGGACAGGGCATGAAGGGGACAGGCCATCTCTTTTCCATGCAGCTTCAGGTGAGTGACTTGACCAGGGCTGGAAGATGTACTCTCGAGATGATTCCCTCACATGGTTGTCAAGTCAGGGCCGGCTGTTAGCTGGAAGCTCAGTGGGGGATGTGGGCCACAGACTTTTATTGCTCTCCACACAAGCCTTTCCTTGAACTGCTTCGATTTCATCATAACATGGTGGTTAGATTCCAAGAGTGAGCATTTTAAGACAACAGGAATTTTTCAGTACATGACATTTTTCAGATCTGTCTTTGGAAATCATGTAGCATCAGTTGCATCATATTCTCTTGGTCAAGGCACTTACAAAAGCTGCCCAGACACAAAGGGTGGGTACATATACTCTACCTCTTGATGGAGGGTGGCAAGGTCTTAGAAATGCCTTTGGGTGGGGGACATTGTCAGGGTCATCTTTAGAAAATACAATCTGTCACTGAATTCTCTCAGAGCACCTGTAATGTAATTTCACTAAAACACAATTATTCCTGTAAAGGTAATATGATCAACTATTATCAGTCATTAATGTCCTTTTGAGAATGTGTTTATTAGGCATCCAGCTAAGAGGTGAAAAGATATATACTGATTAAAGGTAATGACAATAGCTTCTAGTTGTGAGTACTTACCATGTGCCAAGCACTGTACCACACATTTTACATGCGTTGTCTTATACGATGCTTGTAACAGACCTATGAGGTAGTTATTATTCCCATTTGACAATTGAGAATCCCAAGTTTATAGAAGTTTGGGGAACTTGTCTGAGGCCATACCATTTGGAAGTAGTAGAGCTGGGATTCCAACACAAGTAGCCTGGTTTCAACTCTTGTCTGACTTTGAGCCCTCTCTCTACCTACAAAGTAAAACATAAGAAATCTTTTTGATCATACAATGATCAAAACAGGGGAATTGGCACTGGTACAATATTAACTCAACTACAGATGTTTTTGGATTTCACCCATTTTTCCAATAATGTCCCCTTTATGTTCCAGGATCTAATCTAGGATCCCACGTTGCATTCAATTATTACATCCCCTTGCTTTCCCCCCATCTGTGACGGTTCTTCTGTCTTCCCTTGTCTTTCATGACATCTTCAACTTTGAACAGTATTGCCCAGTTATTTTGTAGAATATCTCTCCATTTGGGTTTGTCTGATTTTTTTTCTCATGATTAGATTAGTGTTACAAATTTTTGTTAAGAATATTGAAAAAGTGATGTTGGGCCCTCCTCAGGGTATCATGTCTGAGTAAGTTATGATGATATCTTATTACTACTGTTAACTTTGAGCACTTAAACAGATATCGTTTTTAAAAGAAGAGGTTGGACGAAAAGAAACACATGGAATTGACAAGGTGGTAGGCAATTCTATGGAGAAATGCTGTTATGAATAAGACGATGTATAATTATAATGAAACCATGTGCCAGACATAAAATTTATCAGTTTTTTTAACGTCTTTTTTGGAGTATAATTGCTTTACAATAGTGTGTCAGTTTCTGCTTTATAACAAAGTGAATCAGCTATACATATACATATATCCCCATATCTCCTCCCTCTTGCGTCTCCCTCCCACCCTCCCTATCCCACCCCTCTAAGTGGTCACAAAACACTGAGCTGATCTCCCTGTGCTATGTGGCTGCTTCCCACTAGCTATCTATTTTACATTTGGTGGTATATATAAGTCCATGCCACTCTCTCACTTCATCCCAGCTTACCCTTCCCCCTCCCCACGTCCTCAAGTCCATTCTCTACGTCCTCATCTTTATTCCTGTCCTACCCCTAGGTTCTTCAGAACCATTTTTTTTTTTTTTTAGATTCCATATATATGTGTTAGCATACAATATTTGTTTTTCTCTTTCTGACTTACTTCACTCTATATGACAGTCTCTAAGTCCATCCACCTCACTACAAATAACTTAATTTCGTTTCTTTTTATGGCTGAGTAATATTCCATTGTATATATGTGCCACATCTTCTTTATCACTTTTAAAATGTACTAATTGGATATTCAGAAGAACCGTCTGGGATGTGGGTGATTTCTCAGGGCACTGGTCTCATGGCCTTGTAGGGAATCTGGTGACACAGTCAATGTGTGGTTGTCGACACCCCATTCCTGTGGGGCTTAGGGAAGTCAGAGTGGAAAGAAGGTATGTTGAGAGGGATCTGGGTCTTGTAAGAGTAGATCATTGTTTCTGGACACTTGCTGAAACCTAGAGACTGAAATTTCAGTCTTTAGTGCATGGAGCTTCTTTTCCATTTTCCATTGAGAGACAGCCTGGCTGGATGGGAAGGAGGCCAGGGTTTGTGGCCTGGAGACTTGGCTCTGCCTGCTAGCATCCTCACTTACTACCATGAAAGGGATCTCTCCAGTTTCATCTCCATTTACAAGATGGTGATGTTTGCCCGTGAACAGAAGGCTGTGAGCACAGTGCTGCAAGGACAATGCTGAGCACTTCTGATTCTGCTAATACTCAGTATGTGAAAGCTGGCTTTTATGGTATGAAAAAGAAAAGCATAGAATTTTCAATTTGGACAGTCCTATTTCCCAGTCTCAGCTCTGCCAAACTCACAACATCAATTTCTGGAAAACATTGAGAAACATCCCTGGTAGGTAGGGTATGGTAACAATAATGTATAGACAGTTCTTGGCTTATAATGGATGTCCCACACCAGTAGCCTCTATTTTTTTTATTATTGTTGATTACATCTTTAGCTAGTTAGTTCGAATCTTGGTCTCTTTCCAGACCAAACCTTCCTTTTAGGGTGCCCTCATGACCATGAATCCAACTACGTGGGTTCTTGGCTCTTGAACTGGGTTCCTGAGTAGAACTGAAAGATTCAAGGGAAATCAGTGGATTTCCATGGTACCAGAATAGAGCAGCAATGAGTTTTTTTGTTTGTTTGTTTGTTTTTGTTTTTCTCAAATGGCAGAACCCTTGGCATCAGGGCAAGGAAGGGAACTTGACTATGACTCAGCAGTGATTGTCTCTAAACTCTCAAAATGTTTGCAAACTTCTGTACTCTCTATGGATACAAAGGCCTTGGTAGGTTTCTAAAGGAAGTATTGATGCAGAACATAGGCAGTTTGAAAATGGCTACTTGCCGAGATGATTAACGTTTTATGATAACAGTTGGACTGGAATGGATTTTCCTTCTTATCATATACTTGTTGGTGGCATTTCAAAGTAGAAGAGAAATCCTGGCTTAACGTAAAACAAAGCTGTTAGGAGAACATCTTGAGCGGACCGGAGTCTGTGTTGAGACTTACTCCTGTGAGAGTGAGGGGGTACAAGTTGTGCGAAGTGATGTGTCTTCTACACAAATGTATATGAAAATGAACCATGGTGTTCATATTTTTTGATTGTAGGGTAAGTGTAAGTCACTAGGAAGGAGGAGACTTGGGTCCCAGGCCCCCTTCTGCCATTTACTGGTTATATGACACTAGAAAGATAAGACTGCCTGTCTTGGACTTGCTTATCTCACCTAGAAAGTGGTGAGAACAATTCCTATGTACTTCAGTGCTATGGATATATCATGTATAACCTCCAGGTGACTGTGGCCAACAGATGCACATAGTGGGTGCTTACAGAGCACTTAATGAGCTCAGTAGAATTCAGACCAGTCCATGCTTGGTCTGGTTGCCCTTGAGCACATCTCGGGACCTTCCCTGTAAGCTAAAGTGGCTTTATTGAGCGTTAGTGGCTGCAAGGGTTGCTCTGCTTCCAGACATCTCTGTATCTTGATCTCCATGTCTGTGCCCACATATGTACTTGGATGAGCATTCCACAATGGCTGCCAAGTCCACATTCTGCAGTACCAATCACCTGTCTGAAAGACACACCCTTTTGATTAGATTGAAAGCCTAATGTCCTTTGTTTTGTACCTCCCAAAGCCAAGTGCTTCCCACGAAAATGTAAATAATGGAATATAAAGTTTCCACTGCAGCTGCATTTAACACAAGCAAAAATATTTTATTTAATCAAATGAGAATCTGTATTTTCCCTCTCTCCTTAAAACAATTACAACTATTAAACATCTCAAGAGAGTTTTCCCGCCAAGCTAGAGCTCAAATCTTTGAAACAAATAAGAGTCAAAGTAAGTTTCACAAAGAGCATTCTTAGAGCAATGTTACTTCATTCATGACAAGTCATAGGAAGGCAGATGTTATAATACTGAATACTTTTTTTCCTGCATCTTCATAGGAGGTAGAATTTTATCTGTCTTTCATACTCATGGAGGTTTGTAGCTTCAAGAAAGATAATCCTACTCTAATTAAAATTAATTACAACAAAATCATCAGCAGGCATTTCAAAAGATACTTTGCTGCTTTTAGAAATCTGTTTCAGTGTATTCATTACCTAGGGCTGCCTAACGAGGTACTACAAACTGGGTGGCTTAAAACAATAGAAGTTTATTCTCTCATAGTTCTGGAGCTAGGAGTCCAAAGTCAAGTTGTTGGCAGGGCCATGCTCCCTCTGAAACCCATAGGGGAGAATCTTTTGTTTCTTCCCAGCTTCTGATACTTTCCAGCAATCCTTGGCATTCCTTGGCTTGCAGCTTTAATCTCCACCTCTCTCATCACATGGCTTCTCCCTGAGTCTGTCTCTTCTCTTCTTTTAAGGATGCAAGCCATATTGGATTAAGGGCCAAGGTTACTCGAGTCTGACCTCTTTTTAACTACATGTGCAAAGACCCTATTTTCAAAAAGCTCACATCTGAAGTACTGGGGATTAGGATTTCAACATACCTTTTACAGACACAATTCAAACCATAACATTCAGATACCTGAAAACACCTATTTAATAGGGAAAATAAAGCTGAATGTATTTGCAAGGAGTTAGAGAAACAAAAAAGTAAGTGGTGGATATAAGGGAGCCAACATATTTCATATGATGATCATAAATCATAAAGTATAAAGTTTATACTTTAAAGGGACAGTAAAAATCTATTGGCCTAACTTTTTATCCTGTGCATCATGCGCTTTTCCACAGCATATTTGCTGTGTGGTCATTTAAATTCTGCTTGAAAATTCCAGTGGTGGTTGTTGTTGGGAGGTGGTCATTTCATGAATGTTACCATTCCATTGTTGGACTTTCCAGGCTGTGGAACATTGTTTTCTTAACTGAGCAAAAATCTGCCTCTAGATTATCCAGCAACTGTCAGGAATCTTGCTCTCTAGACTGACCCAGGACCTGGAGGTGTCACCCCACCCCCTTGTGACAATCTTCCTAATACTTGATGAGAATTAGGAGTGCTACGTTATATGCTTTTAGTTTCTTATCTTCTGGTCCACACGACTCAGCTGCTGTTGAACTTAGTGTCCAAAACCATTCTAGGCCATCTCCTGTGAGTGTCACCCTAAGCCTAGATTAGCCAACTTGCTCAGAATATGTGAAGAAATAGGTTCAGCATAGGTAATGAACCTCTTCTCTCCAATGTCCCCATTTTCCTCATCGCAGTCACATGGCATCCTCATTTTCATTGACATCTGCAGTATTGGACCACGCGACCACCTCTTCTTGGACTGTTTTCTCCTTTGAATTGCACTGTAATCAATTATTCTGGTTCTTCTCTTTATCTCTTGGACTGCCTTTAAGTTACTTCCTTTCTTCCTTCATCGGTTTCTCTTTCCCCTCCAATTAGAAATCAAGTGCATGATCAGATCTACCTACACAATCCCAGCTAGCCCCACTGTGCTGCAGTGCATTATTTGTTTATAATATCTCATTCTCTGCCATGTCCTTGCCATGCTTCCCCACACCACTGACTACAGGCCTGGCCATATGACTTGCTTTGGCCAATGGAGTGTGAGTAGATATTATACATGTCACATCTGAGCATAGGTTTTAGATGTGTTTATGTGGTTGGCTCTGTGCTCCACTTACTCTGAGCTTTCACCTTGAGAACAGTGTGTACCAAATCCACATGTAGCCTGGAACAGAGCAATAGAACCACAGAGCTGCAGCTGACTTACAGGTGACATGTTAGGTGAGCAGCAAGAAGCTTCTGTTGTTACAAGTCACTGAGACTTGGGGGATGTTTGTTGTGCAGCATAATCTAGTGAAATATGACAAACACAGTCAATCTCAAATCTACCATGGCTTCTTCCCAATACCACACAGCCCATATTTCAGACTGTTTTGTTGGCATCTCAAAATTAGTTTGTTTAAAAATTAACTTATCGGGGTTTTTCTTTCTTTTTCTTTTCTCTCATAGAATTTCCTCCTTCTGACTTCCCCATTTCTATAAATATGACATAGGTTCTTATGCTAACTTGGACTTCAAACCGTGGAATCAGCTTCCAACCTCTCTCTTTCTCACTAATTCCATATTTAGTTAACTGCCAAGCCTGTTGAATTTTTTCCTTTATTTCAAAAAATGTTTATAAAAACCTACTAGAGATCTAGCATGGCCCTTCTTTTTGTGAGATTTACAATGGGATAAGACACAGCCCCTGCCCTCAAGAAGTCTTCAGTCTGATCTGGGAGTAGGATCATAAAGATGACTTCAGCACTATACAATTCATGCTGTGATAAAATTATCTTGTTGGTGGAGAGGAGATGCACATGGCCCAACCTGGGCATTCTCAGAAGGATGCCTGGGGGAAATGACGCCTGAGCTGGCATTTCAGGAATGAGTAAGCAGTATCAGGGAAAGGGGGATGGGACATAGCTAGCAGACAAACTCTTCTGAGGAGAACCAGGAAGACGTGATTGAGTGTGGTGGATCTGGGGAGCCTACGTGTGGTTCAATATTATCTGGGCTTAAATTGTGAAGTTAGGGGTGGTAGGAGATGAGACGGGAAAATTAAGCAGGGTCTAGACCATGGGAAAGATTGTACACCATGGATGTATGCAGCTTAGCATTTAGCCTACAGAATTTGGGAAAGAGGCATGGCTAGATGTCTCCTAGTAGGGAGGGTGGATTATTTTTTAACTAAAACAGAAAACATTAGATAGCACCTATTACATGCCAGATGCCATTCTAAGTGCTATACAAACATTAGCTCATTTAATTCTCCTAACAGCCTTAGTAGATAGGCTACTATGATTTACAATTTTACATATGAAACAAGAGAGACAGAAAGAAATGAAGAAACTTTTTCCTGGCCATATAGCTAAGAAGTTTGAGAGCCCAGACAGTTTGATATCAAAGACCAAATGTTGAACCACTATACTATTTGTTATGGCTAGATGTGGAGAGACCAAATAGAAGGATATTGCAAATGTTAGATGAGCTAAATAAGGATAGTGGAATTGCCATAAGGATTAGATTTAGGAAATATTTATGTGGATAGATAAAGAGAACTTGAGGTTGATTGGATAAAAGAAGGCTCAGCAGAGGAAGGAGCTGGCTTAACTTGGAAATTTCTAACTGCTGGCACTGTAGGTGGTGTCATAAGTGAGATGTGGACAATATGGGGAGAGGTAGGTTTGTGAGAAAGACAAATTCAGTTTGGGCTATGTTGAGGAGAGGAAGCTAGATGACAGTAGGTTGAGAATTGACCTAGAGGCAAGAAGGTGGAGATGGCAAGCTCCCATTATCACCACGGTAGTTCAGGTACTTGTACCTGAAATGCATGGCAGTATCTCCTAAAGGACTTGCTTAATCACTGCCCCTCCCTACTCCAACAAATTCTGCATTCCTCCTCAGAGTAATCTTTTGAATGTGCATTTTGACTATATCTTTTTCCACTTCACACCTTTTCCAAGGCTCCCCACTACTCACCCAATGCCTTCACCTCCCCAGTATGGCTTCAAAGTCCCCCAAAATCGATCTCCACCTACATTTGTAATGTTTTTCTCCTTCCATTGCTCCATGCAAAGCCCATCTTCTAACTTCTTGTTCCCAGTCGTTCCTTGTCTTTCCATGGCTTTGTGTCTTTGTGCATGACACCTCCCTCTCTCAATGTCTGACTAATAAAACCCTGCCTTATTTCAAGACTCATACAAGATTGTCTTCCTTCATTACCCTTCCCTAATTGCTCCATCCAGAAATGGTCTTTCCTGTCTCTCAGTCCCAACCTTTGGATATAGTTGACACCTGATCTTGCATAGAGTCATGCACAGTGGTTATTTTACCTGAGGGATTCATTTCTTATTACAAGGCTGCAGTATTTTGTGCATATGTTGTATTCTCTCTATCTATAAATATGTATTAAATGAATACATCCATTAAGATAAAGGTTAAAAAAAAATCATGGTTTTGGGTGCACCAAACTTAAAAACAGCTTACCTTGGGGCTTTACAGACCAATGTCCATCTTTTCCAAACTCTATCTTATTGACAGATGCATCAATTAACATTGCTTATACCTTTATTATCTCAAACATGATATGGGAGGGAAAGGGGAGAGGAGGGAATCATATTTTGAGCATATTCTCCAAAAGTTCCACAAAATTAAAAGTAAGATGTTAACATGGTGGTTGTTCAGCTAATGAAGAAAAGGTGTTAGAAAAGGCAATGTGATAACAGATGTAAGAAGGAATAAGAAAGACATTATCTCCAACCCAAGTTTTTCAGCTCAGATCCTTGTAGCTGCATCAGTCCCAAGTTCCTTCCTTTCTACAAAATCATAGAACATATTTTGGTAACATTGGTCACTGGAAGCTAAAATGCACATTGCTTGAAATGTTGCAAGCATGTTTTTTTTGCCTGATTATTCCAATTTTCAAATGCGCGTGCATAGTGTCCCAGAACTAGATCAGAGATTTATCTCTGGGCTGTGAGTTCCCTGTAGGGTCTGGAAAAGGAAGACTTAAAGGAAGTGTTTTATGGATTTTCACCCTATGAATAACACTCATCCCTAAAATCCCAGGCATGTTCTTGGGATCAGAATCTACTGTGAGAAGAAAGCAGTACCCCTAATGAGATAATTATCTATCAGTTATAGATCTTAAAGAACTTAGGCAGGAGAAGGGTGAATGAAATCCATTTAAAAAAATAATGCATTATTTATTTTTATCCTGGGGAAATTGTGTGTGTGTGTGTGTGCATGTGAGTGTGTGTGTGTGTGCATGTGAGTGTGTGTGTGTGTGTGAGTGTGTGTGTGTGTGTGTGTGAGATTCAGGTCCAGTTTCCTACACAGCATGCATGTCTTGTCTAGCAGTGCTAAAGAAATTCCCTTCTGTACATCTGTATTTAAATGAGGCACAAGCTAAAATTGGATATCATTATCCTAAGCCTCAGCTCGCACTTCATGAAAGAGCCAGTGTGAATTATTTACCGAATGTCATACTTCAGGTTTTAAATTCAATATATTGTGATACATATGCTACATAATTTAAGAGGTGGACAAATTACAGTGTGGCACCTGCCCATGCTTCTCCATTCGGTCATCTCTGCTGCCTGGGTTAAAGTCTCCCGCCCATCAATAATTTAGCAGAAACCCTCCAATTCTCTCCTTAAAAATAAGCCAGCATCGAAAAACCTACAAGGGGAAGCAATCCATTCAACTTGGGACGAATCTCGTATGTTGAATGATTTAACAGTCCAATTCTAAGCTTCAATAAGTCATTGAAATGCTGTGAGCAGAGGGATCAAATGTGAGAACAGAAAGTTTCCCCGACAAGCTTTCTCTGTCTTTCTTTTTTGCTGTCATCGGGTCACTGCTCTTTGGTGTGTTAGATTTTTTTCGATAGCACTTAACCCCCAGTTTGTTCCTCTCTTGTGGGCCAGAGTCCATTCTGCCTGTCTTTCCTGCTACTTTGCTTTTTCTCTTTCCTCTGTTTTCTTTCCCATTAGTAATTATTTATTAGTCTCTGAGGTGCAGCCCAGGATTTTTCATGGTATTTCTCCCACTTCCTCCAGCCCATTTGGTCACTGCTGAATGTTCAGAGGGGAAAGTAGGCTTTGACATGTCTGTTACATGATCTGGAGCAGTACACTGGAAAGCTATACAATTACCGGTTCCCTGGCATGGTTTCTTCCCTGCTCTTTGGCCAGGAGGGACTGACTGGTTAAGGAGGAAGTATGGTTCGATGCTTAGAAGGCAGAGTGGTGGAGGAGTCTGTGCCCTGGCCCTGGCTGCTGGCTCCCCAACCAACTCCAGGTCTGAAAGCAACGTACCCCTTAGGAAATGTCTTTTTCTTGTCTTTTCCCTCTCTCTGCAGTCAAGGTAAGAAACCTATTGGTCACTGACACTCTTTCAATGGGCATAAATAACTGTAAGACAGGGATCGATTCATTGATCCTACAAAGAATTAAAACTGGTATTCTTATGGTGCTTTTATATCCTGAGTTGAGAGTACCATTTTATTATTCCTTGGAGAAGTTTAAGTTCTTGAGTGCTTCTAGAATTTTAATTGGCACACAAATTACCTGAGGATCTTGTTAATATACTGATTTTGATTCAGGAGGTTGGGGCTGGGGCTTGAGATCCTGCATTGTTAACAAGTTCCCAGGTGATGCTGATGGTCTTAGATCACACTTCGAGTAGCCTGGTTCCAGAACTCTCCAGCCCTGCCCCGCTGTTTCCTTCCCCACTACATCCAGACTGTCTTCTCTGGCCAAGGCTCCTCTTCTCTCCACTCCCCATCACAACTTAACAATCCTATGTCCCGTTGGCTCAGATCCCCTGTTCTACATCATTGTGATCAGTAGCCTTTTCATGGCTCCAAAACTTCTTTTTCACCCTTGCTCATCCCTCTTTGAAGTTCAAGCCACATGACTGTATCACCACCTCCCTGCCCTTGTCATTGTCATTTGCAATCTGATACATCCCATCATTTGGTGAAGATTGGCACTTGAAGCATAATCATGATTTCCAATCTACCTCTTGTGATCAGTCTAAGATGTCCATGTAGCTAGTCCTTCCAGTACCTGCCCTCTCAGTTCCTTACTTATTTTTTAAAAATGTAAACGAACTTTACTTCCACTCCATTGCAGCTACCCATTCCAAGAGCGATGCCCTAGACTTAGCTACTACCCAGAATGGTGTATCAGAGAACTTAAACCCTGATATTCTACTCTCTGGCCTCCTGTCCTTCCAAGTCCCTCTACTCTCCCAACATTGACCCTTGATCTTTCAGTGACTCCATCCTTGATGTCTCTGCTGTCTCCTGACCTCCTGTCCTTGTGTACATAGCCTGGGTCTTCTATATGATCGTCCCAACTCTTCTCTCACAAGCTCTCAAATTCCTTGTGTTCCCATTTTTTTCATGCTACATCTGGAGCGATACCGTCATTTGCCCTTATTTTTCCTAAACCTGGGAAACCGAACATGGTTAGAGAAAATTACCCAACTGTGCCAACTGGTGCCACCACAACCGGGATCTTGCACAACTCGACAATTCATTCATTCATAGTTGCTCAGTTCCTTGAGCCACTCTTCCGGACTTTCACTCCCTCCTCAAATCTCCAATTCAGTTCATGCCCACACTCCTAATCTCAATGAATAGGCTCTTTCTATTACTTTAAAATTAGAGAAGCTCTCCTAGGTGAACTCCTTCTATCTTCCACCATCTATAAGCTTATCTCTACCCACACCCATCTTTACTTCCTTCTTCCTCTACATTCTCAGATGATGAGGTGTCTCTCCTTCTGCTAAGGCCAGACCAAACCACCTGAGCACTGATCACTTCTGTCTCACCCCATTTCTTCCAGGCTCACATCAGTGATCGCACCAGCTTCTTTATCTCCAAACTCTGCCTCCCTCCCACCCCCTTCCCCCGTACCTGCAACTCATTATATGTAATTATCTTATGTAATTGTCTAGCCTCATCTCCCACAGTTCCCTGTGTGGGTGGAATTCTGGTGATTTCCACTCTTCTCACACATGGTGCTGTTTCATGGCTTAGTAATTTTGCTGAAGCTGTCCCTTTAACTGGAATATTCTTTCTCTGTTTTGTAGTATGGAGAACTTCTACTCATCTTACAAGACTGAAATTGGGTGCTGCCTCCAAGCAGGCTTTCATGACTCCCACAATCCTAGTTAGTGGCCTTGCTTCCAGGTTGCCATCCACACTTTAAGGTTGCTATAGCAACCTTATTTTATCATAATTACTTATGTGCTATCTCCCTTGTAGGCTAGATGCTCTTTGAGGGCAAGTATTTTTGCTTTATTCATTTTTGTATTCCAAGTGACTAGAACAGTTCCTGGAGTAATGTGGCTGAGAAATAAATACTAGTTAAACAAATGAATTAATAAATAGGAATTCCTCATAAAGTGAACACTTTGCATACATGTCATCTTGGTTACAACTGACTTCGTTTCACAGAATTTTGGGGGCATATATGTATTTTATCATAGGACTATCTTTTAAAGCTCACTCTAATAATAATAATTTTGACATTACACCAACAGTTTATTGAGTTTGTTTTAGGCACCTTGCTAAATGATTCACATACATTATATAATTATGTCTTTATGACCACACTCTGAAGGCAATAACATTATAATTTTAGAGGCGATGAGGTGAGAATCAGAGAGGTTAAGTAACATACCCAATGTCACACAGCCAGGAGGTTGCAGAGCTACTTTAGGAAACTTAGCCAGGCTGGCTGAGAGATTCATGCCCTGAGGAACACATTCCTTCCTTTCTAGCCCCTGTCTGCTCTTTCCAGTCCCTGGTCTCTCTCCCTCCTTTGTCAAGTGCATTGCTTTTCCTGGGCCTGACTTGCCTCTGCAGCTTCAGCACGCCCCTGCCTCCATCCATCTCAGAGCACTGTGAAGATTGTGACCTTCTATTTTATAGCTGTCTATCTAATCGACAAGGCGTAATGATTGTTTCAAAGAAGCCCAAGGGTTGAGAAAATTCATTTCTTAATAATCATTAAGTAATGAAGTGCTACTTAGCACTATATGCCTTAGATAATTAGGATGCTACAGAAGTGAGGCATTCTGTGGGTTGTTTTCACTATCATGCAGTTTGGGATAGTTAGAAATATTGAAATTTAATCGGCCATATCTCTTCTTCCTTTGTCACTAGCAACACCCTAGTGTAGAATAAATTCTGCATATTCACTTTTAACAGGGAGTGAATGAAAACCCAGGGCCAAGGCTGATTAGAAAGCCAAGGGATTAGATACCCTGCTTGTGTAAGCCTGTTGTAAAGTCCTCTGTGCATGTCTAAGTAAATGGGAATGAAAGTCTCCTTTACCTGGTGACAGGTGGATGGCTTCCTTTATCCATATATCTTCAGGGGCCGCCTTATTTATAGATGGCTTCAAGACTCTGGAACTAGGAGGAAATTGGGCTTAAAAGACTTAAGTGAGTGCACAATGATTCTCATTTTTCTCATTGTCCGTAAACGAATAATATTTGCACTAAGCACAGAATTACAATCTAATTCTTACTGAAGTCCACATGACTTGGTGCTAAAGATTTATCATGTCCTTTTTTAGGGCCACTCGTATTTCTAAACTTTATTGAGCTTTCCCTGGTCTTCAATGTTATGACATTTTTTTGTGCCTGTTGTAAATGTTAATAACATAATGCTTTAAGTGATAGTACTTAGATCTGAATTTTATTTCCCACTGATCCAACATGTGAAGCCTGCCTTCGTTTGTCACAAGTATCTCACCCATTTAAATTGAAAAAAAAAATCTATAAATAACATGTTTTTGTATGCACATACATGTGTGTATTAATAGTAATAAAACCTTAGCAGAGAAGGTAAAGAGTTGATGATTTTGAATCGCCTCAACATTTATTGGTGGTCTAAGTTAAATTACTCTTGAATGTATATTTTCTGTATATACCAGTATAAATGATATATTTATATCTTATTATTGGTAAAGTTTTTTAATCTCTAATATGAGATTGAATCATATTGTGGAATTTTATATGCCCTCACAAAGGGCTGTTTTACCATTTAGAAACATCCTTTGGCAAAATGCCAACTGCTTCTAGGGTGCAGTTGAGACCATCACAATTTATGATTCACGTTTAAAGCTTTTGACTTTAACCTTCTCATTTCCTGAATTAAAAGTGTATAAAGCAAAAGCTTTTTTATTTGCTCATTTCAGAGAGATATTGCCTTCTCACGAACATATATAAACAGCCCATAAGATCCAGCAAATCCACTCCTGTGCTTATATCTGAAGAAAATGAAAACACTAGTTTGAAAAGATACATACACGCTAATGTTCATAGCAGCATTATTATTATTTTTAAACATCTTTATTAGAGTATAATTGCTTTACAATGGTGTGTTAGTTTCTGCTTTATAACAAAGTGAATCAGCTATACATATACATATATCCCCATATCTCCTCCCTCTTGTGTTTCCCTCCCACCCTCCCTCTCCCACCCCTCTAGGTGGCCACAAAGCACCGAGCTGATCTCCCTTTGTTATCTGGCTGCTTCCCACTAGCTATTTTACATTTAGTAGTGTATATATGTCCATACCACTCCCTGACTTCGTACTAGCTTACCCTTCAACTTCCCCGTGTCCTCAAGTCCACTCTCTATGCCTGCATCTTTATTCCTGCCCTGCCCCTAGGTTCTTCAGAACCATTTTCTTTTTTTTTAGGTTCCATATATATGTGTTTGCATATGGTATTTGTTTTTCTCTTTCTGGCTTATTTCACTCTGTATGACAGACTCTAGGGCCATCCACCTCACTACAAATAACTCAATTTCCTTTCTCTTATGGCTGAGTAATATTCCATTGTATGTATGTGCCACATCTTCTTCATCCATTCATCTGTCGATGGACACTTAGGTTGCTTCCATGTCCTGGCTATTGTAAATAGAGCTGCAATGAACATTGTGCTACATGACTCTTTTTGAATTATGGTTTTCTCAGGGTATATGCCCAGTAGTGGGATTGCTGGGTCGTATGGTAGTTCTATTTTTACTTTTTTAAGGAACCTCCATACTGTTGTCCATAGTGGCTGTATCAATTTACATTCCCACCAACAGTGCAAGGAGGTTCCCCTTTCTCCACACCCTCTCCAGCATTTATTGTTTGTAGATTTTTTGATGATGGCTATTCAGACTGATGTGAGCTGATACCTCATTGTAGTTCTGATTTATATTTCTCTAATGATTAGTGATGTTGAGCATCCTTTCATATGTTTGTTGGCAATCTGTATATCTTCTTTGGAGAAATGTCTATTTAGGTCTTCTGCCGATTTTTGGATTGGCTTTTTTGTTTTCTTCATATTGAGCTGCATGTGCTGCTTGTAAGTTTTGGAGATTAATCCTTTGTCAGTTGCTTCATTCGCAAATATTTTTTCCCATTCTGAGGGTTGTCTTTTCATCTTGTTTACAGTTTCCTTTGCTGTGCAAAAGCTTTTAAGTTTCATTAGGTCCCATTTATTGATTTTTGTTTTTATTTCCATTTCTCTAGGAGGTGGATCAAAAAGGATCTTGGTGTGATTTATGTCATGGAGTGTTCTGCCTATGTTTTCCCCTAAGAGTTTATAGTCTTTGGCCTTACATTTAGGTCTTTAATCCATTTTGAGTTTATTTTTGTGTGTGGTGTTTGTTAGGGAGTGTTCTAACTTCACTCTTTTATATGTAGCTGTCCAGTTTTCCCAGCACCACTTATTGAAGAGGCTGTCTTTTCTCCATTGTATATTCTTGCCTCCTTTATCAAAAATAAGGTGACCATATGTGTGTGGGATTATCTCTGGGCTTTCTATCCTGTTCCATTGATCTATATTTCTGTTTTTGTGCCAGTACCATACTGTCTTGATTACTGTAGCTTTGTAGTATACTCTGAAGTCAGGGAGCCTGATTCCTTCAGCTCCATTTTTCTTTCTTAAGATTGCTTTTGCTATTCGGAGTCTTTTGTGGTTCCATAGAAATTGTGAAACTTTTTGTTCTAGTTCTGTGAAAAACGTCACTGGTAGTTTAATAGGGATTGCATTGACTCTGTAGATTGCTTTGGGTAGTATAGTCATTTTCACAATGTTGATTCTTCCAATCCAAGAACATGGTATATCTCTCCATCTGTTTGTATCATCTTTAATTTCTTTCATCAGTGTCTTATAGTTTTCTGCATACAGGTTTTTTGGTCTCCTTAGGTAGGTTTATTCCTAAGTATTTTATTCTTTTTGTTGCAGTGGTAAATGGGAGTGTTTCCTTAATTTCTCTTTCAGATTGTTCATCATTAGTGTATAGGAATGCAAGAGATTTCTGTGCATTAATTTTGTATCTTGCTACTTTACCAAATTCATTGATTAGATCTAGTAGTTTTCTGGTAGCATCTTTAGGATTCTCTATGTATAGTATCATGTCATTTGCAAACAGTGACAGCTTTACTTCTTCTTTTCCAATTTGGATTCCTTTTATTTCTTTTTCTTCTCTGATTGCTGTGGCTAAAACTTCCAAAACTATGTTGAATAATAGTGGTGAGAGTTGACAATCTTGTCTTCTTTCTGATCTTAGAGGAAATGGTTTCAGTTTTTCACCATTGAGTATGAAGTTGGTTGTGTGTTTGTCATATACGGTCTTTATTATGTTGAGGTAAGTTTCCTCTATGCCTACTTTCTGGAGGGTTTTTATCATATATTGGTGTTGAATTTTGTCAAAACCTTTTTCTGCATCTATTGAGATGATCATATGATTTTTCTCCTTCAATTTGTCAATAGGGTTTATCACATTGATTGATTTGCATATATTGAAGAATCCTTGCATTCCTGGGATAAACCCCACTTGATCATGGTGTATGATCCTTTTAATGCATAGCAGCATTAGTGACAACAGTCAAGACATGGAAACAGCCCAAGTGCCCATCAAAGATGAGTGGATAAAGAAGATGTGGTTTATATATACAAGGGAGTATTTCTCAGCCTTAGAAAAAAAATGAAACTCTGCCATTTGCAACAACATGGACAGATTTAGAGGGTTTTATACTGAGTGAAATAAGTCAGACAGAGAATGACAGGTACTATATGTTATCATATATGTGGAATCTAAAAAATAAAACAAATAAATACACATAAAAAAATAGAAACAGACTCGCAGATACAGAAAACAAAATAGTGGAAGGAGGAAGGGCAAGATAGGGGTACAGGGTTAAGAGATCCAAACTACTATGTATAAAATAGAAATCCACAAGGATATATTGTATAACATGGGGAATTATAGCCATTGTCTTGTAATAACTTTAAAGGGAGTATAGTCTATAAAAATATTGAATCACTATGCTGTACTCCTGAAACTAATATAATATTGTAGAAAAATTAAAAAGTTAAAAAATTAAACAGGTTTCACAGACCATGCTGAGCAGAGCATTCCTAAACCTCTGCAGATGCTCTTTTGTGGTTATTCTAGATCTGGGGTTCTAGAATTCCATGGAGGAGATGGCTAGAAGGAATGAGGACAGAGGAAAAAGCAACTCTGTAGATCACAGGATCCCTGGATGTGTGTCTCTCTGATAACACTTTGATAACAATTGGTGTTTGAGTTCAATCTAGAATGCCTTACTCTTTACCCTTATTGCTAAACCGTCTTTCTCAGTGTAAACAGGATCTATCTGCCAGTGTTCTTTTTCCATCTGAGGTAAAAACATTCCAATTGTGACATCACCATTAGTTGCTGAGGGAAGGATTAGTTATCACAAATAAAGGCTTATCGCTCTTGGAATGAAATGATGGAGCAAATGAAAGCACAAGGAACAAAATGCTCATTTCTTTCATAAATTCTCAGCCTTCCATGTGGCATGCAATAAAGACGACCTATGGAGAAGGAGGCTTCAGTTCAAGTTTTCTGGGAGAGGTTAGAAAAGTAGCAGATTAACCTTCCTGATACCTTATCAGTCAGTTTTGAGCAATCAACTAAGTTACCATTCTTGCCTTCCACAAATCATTAAATCATACACCATGGACCCAGAAATCTCCTACTTCCTCCAGCAAAGGTATGGCTGGAATGTGAGGAAATGTCAGATTAGGAGGACTTTTCCCAACAAAAGAGAGTTAGTGATTCCCTTGGAACTTTAACCCTTTTTAATCTGAGTAAAGGCCATCCCAGTTAAACCAGGAAGGCGAATTGTTCCCAATCTATGGCACTGTTTGGTGGGTTAAATTGAGACCTAACGGAATTGCACTGAGTTCTAAAAGGAACAGTGGTGCACACAATGCCAACACCTTTATGACCCCAGAATGTCACGCACACAAACACATGATACAGGACATGAAAGTGTGTTAAGCTTGGGTCCATTCTTCGTGGTTTCAATTAAGAATAGGAAGAGGGATTGGCTTGTAAATAATCTATTTCCACCCTTCCGTCTCCTCTCTTACCAAGATCCTGCTTTTTAGAGACTGCATTGATGATATAAACTTTAACTCTTGCCTCAACTTCTCCATACTTCTGAGAAATTCAACACAAAGAATGGAGATAACAAAACCTATTAGAAATAGCACAAACAGCAGCAACAGCAAATGAAGAATTATCATACTGCGCCCAGGCAAACTAGTCAAAATGACTCCATTCTCTATTCTTCCACAGTCAGCTCAGCTTGGGATATATAAAATAGACTCATAAGTTCTGGCTGAATATTTAAATATTTCTCTATTCACTGAGTCATTCAGTATAAATCTTCTGCTTGTAAAAAAAATGTATGGGTATCAGAATTAAATACAAAACCATACAGCTTTGTGCTCTTTTATGCTAGGGAACAGAGCTATAGAGTCCACACTCAGGCTTGAGTTCTTGTTCCACACACCAGCAGAGTTTGGAATGGCTGTCCCAGGAGATTTCCATCTCCCTGGCATGCTGTAGTTAGGAGAGATTTGATTAAAATTAATGCCAAGGGCAGCTTTGAAAGGAAGACAAATAATGAAGTACAATCCAAGATGGTGGACTTTTTGCAAATAGGAACTATGTCTTATTTATCTTTTTGTCTCTTTTAAGATGATAGCCAAATGTCTGGCATAAAACCGCCTTTAGGGTCTTGTTGACAGGGATGGGCTCTTCTTCTACTTTCACTGGTCAGTGGGTGCATGAGCTGGTGGTATGACCAGCAGCAGCTGGTTGAGATGTGACGCCACCAGCATCCAGCCCACAGAGCCACATACACCAGTTCTGACCAAGACGGATGGCCTAGTAGAAGCCTCAACAGCAGCAGACAGGGAGATGAATGGATTGGCCTCCTAAAGCGCAAGGCAGTCTGGACTGAGGGCTTCTGCCTTTATACTCTTCATTTTTCCAGTCTTCTCCTCAAAGAGCTGTACTTTGGGAACTCTGGTGTTTCATTCTAAACCACAAAGACTAAAATGCTGGTACTTCCTGCCTAAATCTCCCACTTCCAAACCTCAGGTAGTACATTTGAGAGGTTACAATCGTGAACCCTGACTGAGTGTCCTAGGGCCATTCAGATACTGTGCAGTTATCTATAGCTATGGGTCACATATCACCTCAGTACACAGTGGCTTCGAACAGCCATCATTTTATTGCCCATGATTCTGTGTGTCAGGAATTCAGGCAGGGCTGAGTGGTACAGCATGTCTCTGCTTCCTGTGGGGTTGGCCAGACTCCTTCGTGCAGCTATACTCATCTGTCAGCTGGGCTGCGTTGGGCTGGAGGATCCAAAATGGCCCCAGTGCTGGCTGTTTGGTATAACACGTTGGTTCTCCTATTTGTGGCCTCTCCTCAGGAGACCTCCATATGGTGTCTCATCCTCCAGGGCCTCTCTCTCCAGCAGGACAGCCTGGGCTTTTCAAGGTGGTGTTGCAGAATTCCGAAAGTTAAAGCAAAAGTTATAAGCTTTCTTAAGGCCTGAGCCTGGAAGTCCCAGAATGTTCCCTTCTACGGCATTCAAGAGGTCAGAGCAAATCCCTAGGTTGGCCCATATTCAAAGGGTGAGGAAGTTGGCTCCCCCTCTTGATGGGAGGGGCAGCATGAATGTGCAGACTTGGGGGGAGCCATGGAATGTCACCTCTGTAGACAGACTACAAAAGACCCTTGTGGTTTGAACTGCTGGCAACAGCTGCCTTCTGTTGCCAGGCTAGTATGTAAGGTGGCCCTTCAATTCTTGCCCCATCTAATTGCAGCATCTCTCTTCCCCAGACCAGGCACCTAATACGCCTTTGCCAGCCTAGCCCACTCTTGGTGTGGCCTGAGGCCGACCCCAGGTGTACTGACTCCTGGCACAGTCCCTGTTCCTGTCGTGGGCAGGGAACTTGGAGTTTCTGCCTTCCAAAGGCATCCAGGCCATTTCCTAAGAGAACTGTGTTGGGTAGTGAACCCCATTCTCCCTGTCTACCTCCAGCCCTGATCTGCAATCTGGATCACCCTGCAACATTTGCACGGGCCTGGACAATTGGGTCCTTCCTAAACTAACTCTCTCAACTCCAAGTTTAAGTTTCCTTTTTACCTGCTCTGTGTATCCCTTCCCAGTTCCAGGATTTACAGTGTTAGCCTGTATTACCTATCCGTTCCCTAAAGCCTGTTTCTTGGTTAAAACATCTATGTGGCATGATGTGTGCGGTGGAAAATGAGAAATGGAAACTGATTAGAATGTATGGGTTCAGCCCCACCTTGACACTGACCCTTTGCTCCAGCCCCCTTCCTCTTCAACCTTAGGCCAAATTCCAAGAGATGATCTTTGCTCTCTATTGAGAAGAGCTGTGATCAACACACCCCTTAGGATGCTTTTTATGTTCACACGAGTGGATAAAAGATCACATACTTTGTATGCAACTTAAGACTTCGGTTGAGCAGTTGTGATTATATGAGGATTACAGGACAATAAAATATCAGGATGTGACACCTAAGACACAATTAAATATTATCTGAAAATAAATGCCTAATCTGTATGTAGAGACAAATCTATACTGCATGTAAATTTCACTTGCTGTTTGCTCAAATACACATGATTCCTCTACACTAGTTCACATGACACAGTGGTTCCTAAGGGTCACAGACCATGTTAAAATATATAGTGAAAGGAGGATAAATTAACCTTCCAGAAAAAAATGCACAAATGGGTAACATTTTGCATTCATTTCAAGACATTTGCCAATCCCCCAAGTTTTATCATCCATGAACTTCTTTAAAGGAGATGTAATGGGATGTGGCCTTTTGGAAAATCTCAAAGAAGATGAAAATCAACTTAGAATAATTTTATTGGGACTTATGTGGTCAGGATACACGTATCCTCCTTCAGCATTCTTTTTTAATTGTCTCATGTGGATCTTATTACATAGGTGACCTCCTGCCCTTTGGTCATCTCTGCTTTTCTTTCGAAAGATCTGGTGGAAGTATCCTGTAATAACCATGCAAGCTTTCAGGTCAGTGCCCCATCCTTGCAGGGGGAAAAAAAGCCTTCTTAATCTATGCCTCACATGCATCATAGTTCTGAGTTTGTAAGAGGAGGATCCTCTCCTGGAGGGTTTTAGTGACTCTCTAATGTTCACATGAACATAATAAGCTGAAATTACCAGCTACTATACATCCTGTCTATTGTCCAAAGAGATGCACAATCTTCTAGAGGAACAGAAACAAATCTGCCAAAGGTCATGTGTAGTTTGGGTATTTCTGAAGCCAGGAATGAAGTCTATTTTGATGGATAATGTGTGCAGGTGCTCTGCTCTTAAAGATTTACTTTTTCTAAGAAGGTCTAAGTAAAGTCATGAAATGTAACCTGAGAGTTGAATCTGAAGGCAATCGAGATTTCCCAAGCATGGCTCAGCACCTCTTCTTATGTATATAGTTCAAATGCAATGTCTAGTCCAATAGAAATCCAATTGCTTAGGTGGTCTTCACACTACACAGTTTACAAATTTGTCTCATTTCTAAATTATCACTGGTTTGGTCCTGACTATGAAGAGGAAAATGAAATAATGTAATAACACCCTGGGCAAGTAGATTGTATTTTATCAGTGATCTCAAAACACCTCATAAGCATTAATTACTTCTCCAAAGATGCTGGGGGGGAGATATGGCTATGACCACCATGCAGATGAGGAAGCAGACACTGGGTCAGGAATCAGTGACTTACAATAAACCAGCCGGTCTTGATCAGGTCTGCATTAGGAAGGAGGAAAAATGGCCGGCTCTAAGACAGAGCATTTAAGCTACTTGCCCAGCTTTGCTCATCAGTTGCCAGTCAACCCTGCCCTGGCCCCATCCATCATAACCAGGATGATGATCACTATCACCATCCTTAGTCTCTTCACCAGGTGATATAAGCACCTCACAGAAGCAGATAGCTTCCCAGATGAACTTTATCAGCTGAGCTTCCTGCAGACCAAATAAAAAGGAATCAGGGGAGAACTGAGTAAAATACATTTTTCAGGTCTTCCTGAGGATTCAGTTTAAGAATTGAACAGAGAATTCAATTTAATTCAACCACCTGAGTTGTAAATATCAGAGTCCAATCAAACCCACTGTAGCCCTTGAGGATTCATTTTTGAGTGAGTTGCTCTTCCTGTGGGCACTAATGAGAAGATGCTCTCTGACCCCATAATGTTCCAGTACATTGGGTGAAATGCAGCTAATTTTAGCCTTTCTAGTTGCACCTTCCACACCATAAACTGGGTAAGGTTAAGAAAGTAACTTCTGTTCATAGAGATGTTCACTATAGTTTGCCCCCTTTACTCCTTCATCCTCATTAACCCTCTAGTTTTCCAAACTTTCTCAGTACAGCACACTCGAACCTCAGCCCGAGATCAAAATCAGAGCGAGAACAAGGCCACATCAATGCTCACAAAGACTATTTTATCAGGGAAAATTCCAGAAGCTCCCCAACCTATCAGAGCTCCTCAGTGGACAACAATCCCACTATTTGATATTAATATTGATAAAACAAAAAGGATATATTATTCTGGATATTTCTGTTTCCTGCACTTCTTTGCCTTCTCCAAAATAGGCAGTAAGCAAGAGATTAGACCGTAAACAATGATAGCCAATATGGAATGAAGTGTGGACTACAAAATAAAATCATGATAACTTAGTTCCATGTTGCGTCACTAGAGAGAAAGGTCATACACACCTAGGGAAAGAAAAAAACACCTTTTTTTCCATTGACCCACTCAAAACAAGCCATGACTCCACCAGGGCTGGATATTTCACCACTAGGGTATCATGCTCTGGAATGTAGGAATTAGAGGAAGGGGCCAGAGGAAATATTAAAATAGCCCTAACGGGTGGTCAAGCCTGGTTCACAGATCTGCTGCACTGTGTATCCCACAGCCCTCTGGGAGCTGTAGCAGCAATGTGTTTTACTTTTCTATTTTGAGCCTGTGAGTCACATTACAAATATTGACTTCTATTTCTCTATTAGCATCAGATTTTTTCTTGAATCCTCCAAATTGACTTTGACTATAACTTTGGTTAATATTAAACCTCTTGGGTCAACACACTTTTATAGCTATGAGCTGCTCCAACCACATGGAGTGGGGATTGGCAAAGAAGCCTTACAACCAGGAGCAGGACACAGAGAAGCCTCCTTCCAGGCAGCCCCCTACCCATCCCCCATCCACAGACTGCCCCAAACACTCCCGCCAGATTCATCTTCCCAAAGCACTGGTGGGATCATGGTTTCCTGGCATAAAAGTCTTCCACGACACCCCATTGCCAAGGGCACTCAAGAGTATGGAAAGACTTCACCCTGGCAAACCCCAAAGACTTCGCCAAGCACATCACCTCCACACACAAACGTAATCTCTTCCTTGCTTTTATCCTCCAAGCACTTTGGGGCTTTCTTAAGACACAGAAGTAAACTTGCACATGAGTAAGTTCTCACTCAGTTCCTCCTGCCTTCTCCATTGTAGGCTCTGACGTACTCATCTTTGGATGAGTGCACACCTAGCTCCAGAGCTAGGCACATGGGAGATGATGCATAGACATTTGCTAGGCTGAATTCTGTCTCAAGGTTTATATATTTCCTTTAGGCACATGATTGATAGTCACATGAAGTAGTTAAAATAGCCACACTGCAAGGTGGGTGTAGCAATGTGTCTCGGAAAGTTGGGTGGTTTTTGTTAATGTCCAGCTAAAATAACATGTATTAGTATTATTTTTCACCTTATCTGGGCTAGTAAAAGAAATTACAGCTAAATTTGCAATAAACAAAAAAATATAAGTCAGAGAGAGAACAATAAAAATAGAAACCCACAGGGAACACAGCATCCTTTCTAGGATGAGGTAGTTTTGGGGATACACTCAAGAAGAGAATTAGGGCATGAGATGTGTTTTCCCTTGCCTTTGCATATGTTCAGGTGGGTGATTGTAAGGAGAAAACAATGGGAAAGCAGCAGGAGGAAGCAGGAAGCAGGAAGAACAGGAAAAAATGGAAAATTAAAAACTAAAAACTAGGTATCTCGCACAGAAGAAAAGAAATCCCTTGACAACATACAGTGAATCTGACCTCTCTCCTTTCCTGAACTGAAAATAACCAGATAAAGTTCAGTCCCTTTGTTTGCAGAGGAGGAAGTGGAGGGCCAGGGAGGCCAAATTATTTCACTTCTTAAAAGTACAGGACTTTAACTGAAGGTGGGCATCTTGACCATGTCGGCTGAACATCCTAATTAAGTTCGTTAATAAAAAATAATTGGGCACCTGTGTTGCTGATGGAGCCCCTTTAGCCTACAGGTGTTTATCTTGTCCCTCCCTACTCAACATCAGGTGACGCCATAGGTGCTGAGGATATAGGAAGGAGTTTTTGATTTTGTCAAAATACATCCAAAGGTTTAGATATGCCCTGTCTATGCTAAAGAGCTGAAGAAAAAGCTGATCAATTCTAAAAGTTGGTTTCTATGTAGTGTTCTCAGCAATGTTGGGCAAGACCCCTAAGTTTCTAAAGGTTTGAGAAATTTTCTAAAGGTTTGAGAATCTTTAACTCAAATATTATTGCCTATGTCCAATCATTAATTTTCATTTGCACAAATGTGGCTGTGGTTAAAGAAAAGGTGAGGAGGGACTTTCCATCAATGGCCGGCATACTGACCTCTTTGGCAGGTGCAGGCAGCCTTTGTGTTCATGGACCACCCCCCACCCATCCAGTCCTCTAGGGCTTCTGCAATAAAAACAATGGACCCTGTGCAATTTGGACCTTCCATCATCTGCTTTTTATCAACCTCACTTTTTTGAAACCTTAATACCTGTTTGGTTTTAGAAAAATAAAGGGAGCAGGAGGCTATTTGACAGTCAACCTTTCTGGAAAGTCTAGGAGTGATTTGTGAGTTTCCTTATGGTTTGTGGTAATGGACAAACAAGGGACATATATTTCCATTTTATCATATCCCCATGGATACTGAAGTCCATATTTTCCTGTTGCTAAAACTTAATGGAAAAAAAAAAAAACTAAAAAATCCCTCAAAAGGAAAGCAGCAACATGTCTTTTATGACTCATTTTTGATGTAATAGGAAGATTTGTTTCCTCAGAAGGTGCACTTTAAAAAGGAAAAACAACTGAAAATTCTAAAACAAAATGATGCAAATCTTGCCACACATTTTAAGAGCAAGAGAATATCATTATAAGACCCAGAGAAAGTGTTGCTCACCGAAATAAATTCATTCATTCACGTGTACATTCTCACTTATTCCTTCTTTCTCTCAAAGCAAATAACTGTACCATTTTCTTTTTGAAATAGGCATGTGTGATAGATTTGTGATAAAACTGAATCTTCATGTAAGTTTGTCTGATATCTAGTCTGAAGTGTGAATAGACCTGTCTATCAGGAATTAGCAAATCTTTCTAGAAAGAGTTCACCTTTCTTCAGAAATTCAACAAGATGCATATCAACTTAGTCTGTTAATACATAGTCTGTGGGCCAATACCCAATACAATTTTGATCAGTTTTAAATAATATCAACCACAACAGTCATAGTTAATGTTTAGTGGGTGTTTACTAAGTGCCAAGCACTATGTTAGTACCTTATATGCGTGTTTCGTTGACTCCTCACATGATCTCCCTGGGCATAAATCAGGAGCTATCATCATTTTACAGATGAGAAAATAATGTTTCCTGGGTGTTGATTCACAGTGGAGTGGATGGCAGGCCAAATTTAGAGGTCAAAAATAAAGTCTGAATCCTTAGAAAAGAAACTTTTAGTGGGCTAATTGGATTATAATTTACTTTGCTGCCCAGTGCTCAAAAGAGAAAGACAGAAGGAGGTGAGTTCAGGGAGTTGTGATGACCAGCTCTGAAGTCTACTGAGAAAGCCAGACGGAAGGTCATCCTGAAGAGAGGCCCCCCCTCCAGGTCTCGCCTCTCACCACTGCACCCCCAGCACAAGGCATGTGCCTGGCATTCGGTGTCTTCAATATACAGTTACTGGATGGAGGAAAGATTGCCTCTCTCCTGCATGCTAAGGTGATTTCTGGAAGATTCAAAGCCTCTGCTCCTAATGGCAGATGCCCCTCAATACGAGGGGGAGAGAGAGAGATTGAGAGACTGAGAGAAAAGGAAGAGCTTGAGAAGTCCCGGCCTCGATGACCAGCCCCTCTGCTTAACTGGTTCCTGCTCTGGAGTCTTAAAGAGCTGTAAGTGTTCAAGGCAGCTCCAGGTGACGGGATGTTCTCCCTCTGGGCTCAGGCCATCTATCTACTAACGCCTGCTGTTTCAAGGCTGTCGAAAAGCCTTGACAACTTCTCACTTCCAAGCACTAAATAGGGTGTGATTAGCCCATGATCTATGTAGGATTAAATGCTTGGCTTCCCTTTCCTGATTTCTCTCTGCTCAGGAGATCCACAGGCCAAAAATACACTCTCCCTGCTGCCGACCAGTCTGCCGAGCCCGTTGTGGTTGCTGCCCTCTGAGTGCCCTTCCCATTTTTGACCCCTTTGGCTATCAGAAGTTTCTTTCCTGTTGAGCTTTCTAACCCATCAGCGATCATGGGAAAAAGGGCCAGCAAGCAGCTGTGTCCCTCGTGCATCCTGCGTACTCCCCCCGACCTTAAGCTCCCACCTCACATAGGAGCCAGGCTCCTGCCTCCTTTTGCCCTCCTGCACCCAGCACCTTGTTCCCAAGAGAACACACACTCTCTGGTTTCCCAGGGTCCCTCCTAGGGCTGCCCACAGGACCCAAAGTGCCCCTTAAATCAAGCCTTTTTCCAGAAATAGAGACACAGATGTAGAGAACAAATGTATGGACACTAAGGGGGGAAAGTGGTGGGGGGTGGTGGTGGTGGGATGAATTGGGAGATTGGGATTGACATATATACACTAATATGTATAAAATAGATAACGAATAAGAACCTGCTGTATAAAAAATAAAATTCAAAAAAAAATCAAGCCTTTTTCCACTTTACATCACAAGCGCATTTCATCTAAAGAGAGTATGACCATCCAGTGTGCCTTTTCTAGATCCTGTTTTCAGATATGGGACCACAGATGCTAACTGATCAGATGGGAGCATGTCTGCTAATCGGATATTTGTCTTTTTGGCAACGTTGCCTTATCTCGGTGTGAAGCACAAATTTCCAAAGGGTCTTCAAGACCTAACGTCATAGTGGGCACTTTGACACCGTGAAAAGTCACGATCTAAGGGTCTTTTGAATGCCTCCCAATCCCATCAGCAGGTGAGGGTGAGTGCTCTGAACTCTGACTGTATTTCCTGCAGCCTTGGACTTCACTGCTCCCTCTCTGCACTTAGAAGCCTGGCCTCCCTGTGGCCCTCAGTGACAACTTGATAAACCATGGACCTCAATTATTAAGTGTGGAGCAGAAACACTATTAAACCTGACTCTCCATTCCCAGTTGAGCTATCATGTGTCTCTCAGTAACTTGGCAGGAACCTTTTAGTCACCCAATGTCCTTCCTATTACCCTGCAGTATGTCCTGATCCCTCCCAAGCAACCCCAGAAACTCAACTCCAGCTTTTCAAGAGTGAAACTGTTGGACACCTGTGCTGGTGGTTTTTGCGGGTCAGCACTTATCACCAACCGCCTTCCTTCTCCAGGAAGGATAATCACCTCGGGTCAAGAGGGTCATTCCTTCTATCACTAATCACTGTTGATTCCTGGGGAGCAGAGCTGTCCCTCCCTGAAAGGAAGCTGAGTCATCCCTGAGCAAAGAATTACTTTTGTGCTTTGCTTTATTTTCGGAAACAGAGTCTTAGAAGAGTCTAGATAGGGATTTAGAAGGCACATCTTCCCTATTGGCCAGTACAGTCTGCAGTTTCTAGAATACCTGGCTGCTGCATCATTAGCCAAAAGGCTGCCCAGGAGAAACTCCACTGACTATTTCAATAATCACAATAGCAGATCAGATATGTTTAGCCAACACTGTGTGACTCATACATCATCAATATCATTTAATCCTTACAGCAATCCAATGCAGTAGGGACTGTTTAGTTCTATTCCAGAGGCAAAATATAGGGAAAGAGGAAGTAGTTTGCTGGTAAATGTTAAAAACTGACAGTCCAGGCAAAAAAGCCCCAGCATCTGTGGACTAAATCTTCACTTAAAGTACCAGCCTGACGTCGGTGAATGCAGAGTTGAAAAAATTTACGCACGGTCAGATTTCTCAAGCGGCCTCCAGCACACCCTGGACAGAGGGGTTAAATTACTCCTCAATGTATGTCTAACACAGGGCAGACGGGCTCCCAAATCCACACTTTTAATCACTAATGAAGCATAGTCAGAACCAAGTAGAAGGGCTCTCTCTGATTTGTAGGTTGTTCGGAAGTTTTATCTTCATCAGGTAATTTCACAGATACTCAAAATAGTATTTGTTGGCACAGGTGAAAAACAATGTCTTGATCATCTTCGTCTTTCCTGTAGCTAAGATAACACCTGCCTGTTGTAGGCATCCACACATGTGTGTGGAATTCTACTGACTGGCATTAAAGGGGCATGGGATGAACTTTGGTGAAGTCCCTGGAAGACTGTGGGTTGGTA
Organism: Delphinapterus leucas; assembly: GCF_059928025.1. Taxonomy (NCBI): domain Eukaryota; kingdom Metazoa; phylum Chordata; class Mammalia; order Artiodactyla; family Monodontidae; genus Delphinapterus; species Delphinapterus leucas. The sequence continues at coordinate 53,746,072 of NC_143143.1, forward strand.
TTCTGGGGAGGGGGCGGGGGGGAGGGAAGAGGCCGGAGGCCCGTGTGGCTGGGTAGAGGTTGGTAGAGCAGGGTGAGGGCTGTGGAGCAGGCCCTGGAGTAGACTTTCTCCATTTGTCTTTTCTCCAAGGCTGGTCCTGGCTCCTATGCTCAGAACTCTAAGTGGAGAGTGGTTGGGGACACCACACTGGTTGAGAACTAGTTTCCCTTCTTTGCTGCATGAGGCTACCAGTGAGTCACTCTGGTCGGGCTTTCAAGTAAAGGTGGAGGCAGGAGAGGCTGGGCATCCTTCGCAGATCAATGCAAGCAGCTGCCTGAGGTATAAAGCTGGAGTGTGGGATGTCTCACTGTTTTGCATCCAAATCAAGGCATCAGATTGCAATTTCACTGCCTTCAAAATGCAGACTGTAAGACCCTGCCATGTGGTAAAAGTTTAGCTGACCTGAGAGATGGAGGAGGCTGGTTGGGGTGCTACTGTCATATGTCAATGTGAAAACTAGTTAAGGTGTAAGCTGTGGGTGGACCAAAACCCTGGCATGACGGCTGGTTTAAAAAAGTGCTCATCTGGGCCAGACATAGCAGGTTTACATACATGACCTTATTTGACCCTCACCAAAACCAAGTAGACAGATTTATCCCCATTTCTCAAAGGAAAAAAACATCCTCTAAGCATATCCTCTGGCCTGGCAGGAACTCCCTGCCCCCTGCAATGGGTTAACCGAAAAGACTTTGTACAGAAGTGTGGATGGAATAAAGGAGCAGAGCCATGGGTCTCCAGGGGCAGCAACAGGGGGAAACTTTGCTACTCCCAGACTCAGAGCAGACAGAAGGGAGCAGTGTAGCAGGAATCTGGTAAGGGCTGCAGCCATTGGAGCGAGGCTGCTTGACCAAGGTCACAGCCATTCCTGAGGAGCACAGCCACTGGGAAAACCATGACCTGACCTGAAGGCAAATGGAGGATAAATCCCCCAAACTTCCTCTGGCACTGACTGGATGCTAGGGGCAAAGGAAGTGGTCCCAGCCTCCTGGACACAGAGCAGGGCAAGGAAGAGCAGAGGATGCATCTGAGGGGACACAGAAAATAACCAGCACATCACGTGACTTTCCTGAGGTCGCAGAGGTTGTTTCTGCTGGCAGTGCGGAGAGAGAATACAACATCCCTGAACAGAAGAGAGACCCCAGGGCACAGAGAGATCAGAGTCTGTGTGGCCTTGAGCAAGCCACATCAGTTACCTGGGCCTCGGTTTTGTCATCTCTAAAGTGGGACATTGGACTTAACCATAAGACACTGCTCCTCAAACACAATCCTTAGCCTTTCCCAAAAGATGCTGTGCATACCAATGCCTTGCTGAAATTGGAGTTGATTTCTCTCCTGTCTTCTTTTCTCTCTGGATACAAAATGCTTAGGACACAAAAACATGAAACAACAAAAAACACCACATTGTGGAAGCTTCTAGGTCACCATTTGGCAGCCTGGGGAACAGAACTGGTGAGGCACAGAGAATCCCTGATTCCTCAGAGCAGCAGCCGCAGCTACTGCATGACTAGGAGGTCCTGCCAGGGGCACCCAGCCGGAACCTTAATGTTTACTTCAGGGCACAGGGGCTTCATGGTGTCATTAGGGCTGGCAATTCATGCAGGGCTGGTGGGTGAATGGTGGAAGGATCCAGATGCATAAACCCACACACAGCCATCACCACACTCCAAACCTGTACCACAATTCTGGCTATTTAGGACTTTAGGATGAGCAATGTGTGCGCTTGTGATTTGTTAATACGACAGACAAACAGGGCAGCACGGACATACCTGAGGAGTGCCGGGAGCTCTAGACATTCTTGTCTTCATTTAACCTCTAGGCAACCAAGCCATTTCACAAATTGAAATGTGCTGAACAAATTCAGGGAGATGAAAAATGCTGGTAAGACTTTTAGATGCAGTAGAAGCTAAGTCTATTCATATTTTAAAAGGAATTATTCATTACTGAGAATTCATGTAAATGATATAAAGTGATGACCCCATGTCTGGAATGCGGTTGGACATCCAGCCTCTGGGATTAATCCTCTGCCATTTACTTTCGTTTCAAAGGCAGAATAATTGACACTTTTAGGATCCTTTTATTTACTGTAAGAGGACCAGTTGACAGACAGATGCCCCGTGGACCAAAACATGTCTGGATGCAGAGAACCTGCTTCTCTGAGGACTCTGGCTCAGCCAGTCTGTCAACCTGTGGCCCTCCTGAGGTCACCTGTAGGCAGTTCCTAGGCATACAGATGGCCTCCTGTGTTCCTCTCCACCCGAGGCTCTCTAGCCTTCGACTGTGCTTGACCCAGGTTCAAGGTATTAATGCCCTAGGAGCAACCTTTACTCCGTAAGGGATGAGTGTTGGTGAAGAAATACCCCAGATCTTTGCCCCCCATTAGGACAATTCTGAGGCCTGACCCACAGCCTCTCAGAGGTTGCATGGTGGGATTAAACCTTGGTTGTTCATAAGGGTAACCACGTATCACCTCACCCTTCCTTGGCCTTCTTCCCTTCCCCTTCTCACCTCACTTTCCCGTGTGCTTCCTGAAATTACTTCCCAATAAACTGCCTGCATCCAAATTCTTGCCTAATACCCGCTTTGGTGGAAGCCAAGCTAATATAACGTTTTTGTGCAAATTAGAGAAGGAGGCCCTCTCCTCCAGTGTGTTGAACAAAACACAGGCTGTGTTCCAACACCTCTGCTCCCCCCACCCCCAGTGTCCTTTGTACAGTGAACGATCTGCACCACAGCACATGGGTCTCTGGTACTGCAGACCTCGCAGGGTTACTGTAAAGACTGAGTAAGTTAAGTGTGCAGAAATGAATGATGCATAGTAGTTGCTACATGTGGTAGTTTTCTTCCTCTGCTTCTGAAATTTTCTTTTGAGACACTGATTTTCTCGATATTCTTTTATTACTTTTTAAGGTTCTCTTAATTCCTGTTCTGTACACACTACAGCAAGTATTCCCCTACCTTTTAGCAGGCAGTGGGGGTAAGAGGTGGTTTGTTTTAAAAGATCACATATTACAGATAAGAAACAAGAGAGAGCTCAAGTCTTAGCTTTTTCTTTCCAACATCCAAGTATGATAAGTGAAAACCTGCTTGTGGCTGGGCTGAAGGTGGCCTGAGAAGTGGGTCAGATGGCTGGAAATGGTGCAGAACAAGCTGCTGAGAGAAAATGCTGCCTTGAGCCCAAAGTGGTTCCTGCAGGATCGTCCCGAGAGCCCAGCCCCCTGATACGAAGGAGAGGGATCATCCTAGGACATGAAGTTTTGCCTGCTCTGGGCTACCTGCTGGCCTACTTTACCCAAACTGATTCGTTAGTTCAGTGAAACAAATGGTTTGACTAATATTTTTTTCCCTGAATCAACCACTTATTTGGGCGTCTTGCAAACACAGGCTTTCTGTGCAGTAAGATCGGGTAATGTCAGCTTGGCACTGGCAGACACAAGCAGACTGGGCGCAAAGAACATTTTGAGAGTAAGGGGAAGAAGGTAACTTAAAGTTGATGATTGTTTGGGAAAAGAAAAAGGTAATTAAGCGTTTATGACTTGACCTTGGGAAGGGAATGCACCGTTTACCCTGGGATGAACTGAAATGCATGGTTATTTGCGTATCTGTTTAAAACTTCAAAAGGTCTGAATGCCAGTAATAGGATGCTAGACCATGTGTTCACTATTTATGTGGTTGTTTCAAAAGCGTGTGGGTGAAAGGCACATGTGCTTGGGATCTGTCTCTACTAGGATTGCCTGACATGGATTCTCAAAAGCAGACAAGCAAGAGCTGGGTGCGATCACTAGCTGGGTACCACACTCTGTACAGAGGGGAGATCCCGAAAGTGGCCTTCCCTGTGGGTGGTGCAGGGGGGCGCCCGGGGCGGCATTGCTGAGCTCCAGCCACTCCTGAGCCTGTGAGGGCTGGCGGAGAGGTGATGGGTGTGAGAGTGCTCAGAGCTCAGGAGCAAATGAGTCAGCAGTGGGGAGTAGGAACCGTGAAGCAGGGGTTTTCTCTTGGATTCTTGCTTATTTGGGGACAGCATGATGCTCTTCTCAGAGGGAGCGAATAAAGGATTAGTAGAGGGAGTCAGACTTATGAAACTCATTTCTAAAACAAGTGGGCGACGTCACTGAAGGAATCAACACCTTCATTAAAGAAGTTAAATAGAATTGTTGTAAACACAGCTGGCCTTCTTTCAACTGTCTTATCCTTAGCTCTCCTGCTAACTAGCTGTGTAAATTTGGGCCAGGTTTTTGGGCCTCAGTTTTCCTCCAGTATAAAATGATGGGGTTGTTCTTGGCAATGTCCCAGGTACCTTCCAGATCTGACATCCCACAACTCTATTGAATATTCATAATGATCGCACTTTCAGTCGTAACTGCAATGACAACAGTAGCTAATATTTATTAAGGGCCTTCTGTGTGTCGGGCACCGTGCTAGAGGCTTTAAAAATATTAAATCAAAACATATGATCTCATGATTCTTCCAAACAACCTTAAGAAGTAGAGAACATTATTATCCTGATTTTGCATGTAGGGAACCTGAGACTCCAAGAGGTTAAGGTCCTTGGACAAAGTCATGTACAACTAGTATACAGTTGACTGGATTAAAGTCCCAGCAGAAAAAAGCATGTTCAAAAGGGTCTAACTGAGAATAATTTAGTAAAGGGGCTCTTTATGGGGGTGTGGGCAGAGCTAAAGGAACCAACAGGGGATAGCCAGGCACTGGTACTGGCAACAGCAGGGACCTAAAGGGAGCACGGGGAGAAAACAGATGTCCTGGGAGCATGGTGAGGGCAGATGCAGAGAACAGGGGTCACCTGAGTGGGGAGAGCTGAGGGGTAGCTACTAAGGAGCAGAGAGAAGCTGGGAAGAAGGGAGAGGAATAAATATCTCTCTTCCTGCCTTCCCACAACTTGCTAGACTCTCCCTTTGCCTGAACCCAACAAAAGCCAGAAGGTGACGGTGCCTGGAAGAACAGTCCATAGGAGTCAGCCTTCTGATGCAAGAGAAGGGCAGAAAAGAAGAGAAGATTGGTCTGGGGATCAAATGAAGAAAAACCAGCAGAGCAGAGCCAGGATTACAGCACATCTCTCTTTGAGTCCAGAGACTTTGGACTTTCTCCCTAGGTCCAGCTGGATGATAGATGCATAAAAAGCAGCACTGCATGTTCTAGACTATATAACAGGACCATTGGAGCTTAGGGAGCCCTAAATTCATGGCCGCTGTCCAGGTAGCCATGGTTGTCAATGCTAATGGCATCACAACTATAGTAGCCTAACCACGTTTGAGTGTGTTTCCCTGGAGGCATATCAGTGGGTTACTTACATTACAGGAATGAGCATGTGATGAGGGAGGGACATTATTTACAAGTCTTTTCATAAATAACATCATAATGTTCAAATATGGAATGGAATGAATTTCCCAGAAAGAAGCAGACTCAGATATCCACAAACACATGGAGATGTACACTCTTTGGTCTACTAGCCTTTGCACGAAACTGTACGTGCCCCCAACGCTTTCTCACCCACAGCTCTTCCCCTCCACCCACTGCACAGTGGATCCTGTGGGCCCATCACCATCAGACTGTCTCCATGCAGTCATCTTTTGCACAGGCCTCTGCCTGCGGTGACTTCTCCTTTCTTCCCTTGATGAAACCAGATTCCTTCTCCAGGAAATGGATCAAAGTTCACCTCTCCTCTGTGAAGCCTTCCTTGGCTCCCTGTTCACTTTCTTATCTCCACTTCTTTGTACTAACTTCTATTGCAGCACTTATCATTATGTTGTAAATATTTCTGTTTGTTTCTGCACTGGACTGTGAACCTGCAAGGAAGCGTTTTGGTTAAAAGCAAAGCAAAACAAAAAAGAATAACAGTAGCTGATACTTTCTTAGCACTTACTAGACATCAAGCACATGTGTTAGCTCAGATAATCCCCACAAAAACCCTAAGAGGTAGCTGTGATTTTATTCTCCTTTCACACGTGAAGAAACTGGGGCCTAGAAAGATTAACTTGCCTAAAAAGTCACAGAGCTACACGTGAACTTAGGTGTTTTTGGAAGTCATGTAAGTGTGGAATCCTTCTCTTGAGAACTTAAACTATCACTCTCTCCCTACAAAAACATATGAAGTGAAAGAGATTTAGCTCTATCATCAATGTTTATTTATAACATTGTTTTGACACATTCATTATTTATCTTGAGAAAATATGACAAAATGTTAATTTTGTTAATTCTGGAATTTTGCTATATGGGGGTTCGCTATACTATTCTCTCTTTTTTTTAATTAAAGTTTTCCAAATTGAGCACAGTGCATAGAATACTTACATGGTGTTTTATATGTAGTGGATACTAAATAAATATTTATCAGCGATGATGAAAATGAGAAGGGAAGTTATTAACACTCACAAAAAGTTAACACAAAGCAAATGCAAGTTCATACAATAAAAGCTCCATGAATTTCCAAGAGTTGTCATGGAATAGGAAAGGATGTCTGGTGTCTGGAGTAGGCTTTGGATCAAGTTCTTGGGGTACCAAAAAAATGCTCCTGGCTCTTGAAAAATATTCACTGATTAAATCATAATTCCATTTAAAAATCCAAGTTTGTTCAATAGAGAATCATTAAACATGACACAATAGTATCGTGTATTGTTTAATGGCAAAAAAGAATAGTAACAGCAATCACACCAAATCATACACACAGTAGGTTGCTGGTAACTTCCAACTAGTCCTGAAAGCTTTAGGTGACCACACTCCCTTGAATCTGATTTCACCCTTGTTTTATAAGCGTGTGTGTGTGTCTGACTTAGTAAACAAACATGGTGTAAAAACTGAAGTAGAAATTCTAGATATCAAAAACAAGCAAAGATTTGGCTCCAAACTAAGATGAGATTGCAACACCCTTAACAAGTGCATCTGAGAGCAGAGGCTACTGGAAGGCCTCATAACATTGAGTGCACGGGAAGGGTGGGAAAGCCCCTGCCTTGCCTCAACATTCAGTCTCTATGAGGCCCCAGTTGTGGGTTTCAAAAGGAAGAAAGAGGAGGTTAGCCTCTGATTGTAGACTGGGGAAGTTACCTATGGGTTGGCATAAGTGTAAAAGAGCCATTTAGAATATTTGTACACATTCTGCTATTAATTTGATTGGTGGCACAGGGTGAAATGAAACCGGACAGAAATGTGAGTAGAGGGAAATAAGAAGGTTAACGAGGTAATATTTTAACAGCTTCCTAACAATTTCTGTCTCAGGATTCTCCTCACTCTATCTCCTTATTGGATTGTCCAACCCATTCCCAGCCCCATCCTCCTAAGAGCCAAGGGTGATCACATATTTATAAAAGGCTTCTCAGGTGGTTTGATCTACCAATACTCCCCATTCCCAATTGGCACTGCCACTGAAATTCATTCCCCAGGGCCACCAGAGTTATCTTCACATGTCACTCAACCAGCGTGAAATTTTTCACCAAATTTTTCCTGCCCCACTCCTTGGACGTTTCCAAAGACCAACACTTCCCAGTTTTGCCTCTGCCCACATTTCAATCTTCATCTTCCAAAATGGTACCACCCCATCCACAGGTCCCTGGGAGATTCAGCATTCTTAGCAATAACTACAAAAGCAACAATCTTCTGAAGAAATTTGAGGTTTAACATTTCAAAATAAAGCATCCGATCCAGTTGTTAAAGGTCAATCAGAAATGTAGCTCATAGTTTATGGTTTAACACTGATGGATATCACATTGCATTTGGGACGGACTTCGAACATTGGTCCCATCACCTCTTAGGTCCCCCAAAGGTCCTACTTGGGTCTTAACTTGAAGATATCAGGTTCTTTCCCACCCACAACCCTTTTCATATCCTTCTTTCCCTGTTCAAAATATAATCCTAGCCACACAAGTAGGTACTCTGTGTCTACGTGGCTTGTGCTTACTTTTTCTTGAAGACTCACCTTAAACATCCCTGCTGCTGTGAAGTCTCCACCCAGCCTCCTCCCTTTCCATGAAATCATGGTCATGGCTATCACTTATGACCACTTATTACGTGCCTGCACTGTTCAAAGTTCTTTGCATAAGTATCTCATTTAATTCTCAAACACGTTTTTGGGTGGTGCTATTATTATCTCCACTTGACAGGCAAAAAACTTGAGGTTCAGAGAGGTTGAGTAGCTTGCCCAAAGGCACACAGCTAGCAAGTAAAAGAGCCAAAGACAAACAGGGACAGTCTAGGCCCACTATAGTCGGCTTCCTGGCCTCTCTGCCCCTCGGTGGCAGCCCTCATCTCACTTTGCTGTGATCATTGGTTTACTTGTCTATTGATCTGCCTGTCTGTCTATTCCTCCCACTCAACCATAAGCTTCTTGGGTGCAGGACCTATTGATAATTCATTGGAACATCACAGCTCAGGAATCCTGAAGGAAAGAGGGGAAAAGAAAAGGAGTTCTTCCAATAACCCTGGAACCATCGTCAGAACCTGGGCTGACGTTCGCCAGGGCTCTTCATATTTTCCATGGTAGTCTAACCTAGTTTCCCACTTTTCCTCATTAGTGATCAATTCCATGACAAGGAAACATCCTGACCCCATGCCGGGGAAGGCTGCATGCGTTATGGTACATAAAAAAAGAAGCCTTAGAAATAGCAAGTGTTTTGAAAACCCTTTTCTATATTCCCATTTCCCCTACCTACCTCCACCCAAAGAAAGCTGGAGTTATGAAACACATGCTAAATATTGAGCCATTAAACTTAGGAATATTGAGAGAACTGTTTTCTTAAAAGCTTATTTTTTTCGGCTCTCCTTGTTTTGCCCTGAGTGTTTTTAGCAGTTCAAACAGGTTGGGTTGCCCACAAGGAGCAGGGCCCAGGTTTTTTCCACCCCGTAGATTGAGGTATTCATTCCCACTTTAAACCTCTCTAAATTTATGTGCCAGTGTTTTCCAAGTAGATGTATTTGTAGGTATGTTCGGGATAGAACTGGACATTCACAGTATTGACTGAGCCTGGGAGATGACAGCTGGACAAATTCGAGGCTTCGAGCTTCATCCTCAGCCTGACCTTTGGCAGTAATGGAAATACTTGCACTTTAAAAAGCTTGTTATTCTCTCTGTGTGTGAGTGTGTGTGGGACAGAGTGAGAGAAAGAGAGACTCGCTTTTAAGAAAATATAATAGTGTTATAATAGTTGCCAGAATGGGTCAAGCCCAAGGTTTCTGGGCTCCTGGGCTCAGAAATAGCAAGTGTTTTGTCCACTGTTTTGTCTCTGAAAGAGACACCATGACATATTATTATATTATTGTCTGTGCCCTGCATGGCTCATGACACTTCTCTTTCCAATCCCCTCCTATGTCACTACCATCTTTGCGACCTTGCATGGATCTACCATTTTTTCTATCTTATTTGGTGGGGGTGTCAGGTTTACTGAGGTATAATTTATTGACCCTTTTTAGTATAAAATTCTAGGAATGTTGACAAATGCATATGGTCACGTGACCATCACTGGAATCAAGATATAGAACAGTTTCCTCACCCAAAAAATCTCTTATGTTGTTCCTTTGTAGTCAACTCTTCCCCTAATCCCCAGGCCCTGGCAACCACCTATCTAAATTTTCTGACTTTATACTTTTGATTTTTCTAGAATATATCATAGGAATGGAATTATACAGTATATAGTCTTTTGTGTCTGGTTTCTTTCACATAACATAATGTATTGGAGATTCACCCATGCTATTGCATGTGGCAGTAGTTCAGGGGTTTTTTAAAATTTTTTATTCTGAGTAGTATCCTTTAGAGTGGATGCACCACAGTATATCATGGTATACCAGTAATTCATTCACCAGTTGATTGTTTTTAGATTTTAGCAATTATGAGTAAAGCTGCTATAAACAGTCGCATATAGTTTTTTGTGTGTGAACCTAGGTTTTCATTTCTCTTGGATAAATACCCAGAAGTGGGATTTCTGGGTTGTACACTAACTGTACAAGTATATAAAAAGTTATAAGAAACTGAAATATGCCATCTCTTCACTCATTGAAACATTTCAAGAGACCTCAGCAGGGTTCCTGACCCTGTCCGTTAATGCCAAAACATTATGGAAAGAAACATGCCAATGACACGAGTATAAAACGGATCAGATAACTCACGATCCCAGACCAGTGAAAGCAGGAAAAATGCAAGCACTATTACTGTTTTCCAGGGTTGTTAGGCTGGCCTTTGTCATGGAATGATGGCCTGAAAGAGTTAACACAACTCTTTGGATAACCCTGTCCCCAGGTTGTGAATAAGTCATTCTGGCTCTTGGGAGGACCAGGCCTATTATTAACACCCATTTCCAGGAGCAGCTGGTGAGGCCTGGGCAGCTAAAGAAAGCCCTGGAACTTAGATGTTCTAGCACCTAATTCCTACTGTGACAGTGACTCACTGGATGATTCTGGTACATCAACGTGATATTCAAGACTCAGTTTCCTAATGTCTGAGATAGGATTGCCCTGTTGACTCAATTCATAGCTTGGGGTAAAGAAGATTACAAATAGGAAGAGTGTCACACAGGGGCTTTGAAGCTACTCATCTCATGGCTTCCTGGGCCTGGGCACCCTTCTTCCCCAGGATGATAAAACACATTATTATACCATCCTCTGGATGGAAAATCATAAACAGAGGTCAGCTGAGTGGCCCTATGAGACACAACGAGTCAGAGGAATTTAAAGAGACCTCAGGACTCCTCACAGTCTTTCTGAAGGTGTCCACTGATTCACTGAATCCCTTCCTTCTGGAATAATTTTACAAGTTGAAAATACTGTTGGGCATATAACTTACCCTTCTCAAAGATGTTAATAGGGGAAGTCATCTCCAAATCGGTCATCTCACTTGTAGGTGTCCTTTTCCTCACAATCAGAATTCTTTAAGAGACTGGTCCAGGATGGCCTTTAGGAGAGCAAGTGGATAGGGGGTCCTGAGATATACCTGTAGCAAACTTTACCTACCCATACTCCCTTGACTATTTGACCATTGCCATGCATGCCAGTTTGAGTTCCCATAGCCAACTCCTGCACGTATGTCATGGGTCTGCCCTTGGGCTGCCAGAACCAACTTTGCCCCTCACACTGCCAATAGATGTGCCTGTGAATTCATCTTCTAGCAGGGGCAACTCTGACCAATGACTGATGTGTGCTGGGGCCTTTGGGCTGGGATAATACTGAGATGTGTGTTTTGCATCATTTTTCAGAGTGCTCTGTGGGCTTAAGATTCAGTCGCCTTTGTGGAAAGTGTCTTTTATTTCCTGCCTGTTCTCCTCCATGTCAACCTCAGTGAAGCTTCTTGTTCTGTCCAAATAAACTACTTGCCCTCAAATACTTGCCTTGGCTCTGGTTCTGGGGGGATCCAAATTATCATGGTCATCAGCATTTGATATTTATATACATGCGTGCACATTTTTTTATGAGGAAGGACTGTAGTCTTTCTCAGATTCTAAAAGGAGCCTGTGACTCTTCTCGCATGATGCAGAGCTCTGCTAACACATCCTGCCTCTCCTTTGACAATCTACTTCTCCCTTCTTCCTTGCAATCCACTCATCCCAAAAGCCTCTAAGTATTTCTCCCTGGCTATTCAACCAATCTAGAGGAAAGGTCTGAAATGTATGTGCATTAATATTTAATAGAGAACAAATATTCCAGGGACATTTTGACTTGAAGTGTCATGAAAGCACAGGATAAAAGAGATAGATTTTGTATCTGTAAGGAATTCAAATAAATCTGAATATCATAGGTAAAATTTTATCAAAGAAGCAAGGGAAAAGAGTCAGGTCAATTGTTGAGTATTCTGCTAATAAAACATCAATTAATACGTTTTCATCACGTAGATGAGGCTCTGATGATTTAATTTATATATGAACACATAGTCTCATACGCACACCAAAGACAATTATAAATCTTACAAACATATGGGTCAGACACAACTGCTTTTAACTCTCTATAAAAGTAAAGGTGTGTGCCTTTCTAGAAAAGGTTTGCAGCTGGGGGATGTCATTCAGATATTTTTACTTGCTGACTTATGACCTGTGATTCTTTTAGTGGTTCTTTGTCCTCAAGTTATTCCTAATGTGCTAACTACACACATGTGCACATGCACACACACACACCCACTCCTTTTAAACCAAATGCACAATATTTTTTCATATCCAGTATCAACATCAAGGAATACCAAAGACAGCGGCTGACAGTCTGAGGCTTACAATATGCTTTCAAGGAGCTGCCAAAACGTACAAAATGAAACACTCCTATTCACAGCAGGGCTCTTTGTCAGTTTACCTGATCTGAAATTCAACACTAGCATAACTCCTAAAATTCTCACTTACTTGCCTTAGGAAAAGGAAAAAAAAAAGTCATTTTTCTCAGCAGAGGACTACCGTCTGTTTGACAAAGCTTGCGTCTGATCTTCAAGTGTCTACCCTCGCCAACAAACACAGATCAAATCCTGCTTGTGTGACATGGGGAAGAAATACTACCTCATGACTTACTAAAGAAATGGTCTGAATTTGGCCACTGCAGTGCGAACATTGCCAGATGGAGCCAAGGGCTTGTGAGTAGAATCCAGTCACTGCAAATTAGCAGGAGGTGTGTGTGCCCCCACCAGGGCCACCATCTGCAAAGGGAGAAATGTCTGTCCCTCATCACACCCACTTCCGTCAAGCACAACTGACAATCAGGAATCCCCTGGCAAGCTAAATAAAACTATGTTTCAAACTGAATGAGTTAGAACTGCTCATTTGCTCCTGGGTGGCTGCATGGATGCTTAGAAGGACACATCTGTCCTCAGAGGTGCCACCTTGGACTTTACAAACATGGGGAATTCACTTGGATATAATAAGACTTGTTACAATTTCTTAGTCAATTTTTTTTGGTGCCAACTTTGATGCAGTTCTTCTGGTTCTGAATAAACAGTTGAAGTAAATTATGGGACTTGGGACTTTGTAAAAATGCAGAACATTTTTTAAATAAACTTCACTTATTCTTAAAATTTCTCCCTTTTGCTCTCTCCTTCCCTCATTCATCCCTCCTCCTTTGCTCTTATATCCTCTATCTCTACTTTTTATTGAACCACTAAATGGACACAGAAATGTATGACATCTTAATTAATTTTCACAAAGTGAACATAGTTGTATATCCAGTTCCCAGGTTAAGAATAAAAGACAACCGAACCCAAGAAACCCCCTTGGGTCCCCTTCCAGTCACTACTTCTTCCACTAATGGTTACCACTCTCCAGGATTCCAACTCCATAGATTCATTTTGTTGGTTTTTAAACTCTGTATAAATGGAGTCCTACCAATGTACTCTTTTGTGTCTGGCTTGTCATCATTGTAGTTCAATGTTATGTTTGTAATATTCATCCATGTTATCCAAGTTCTAGTTTGTTCATACTCATTGCTATATAATATTCTTTTGTACATATGTACCACTATTGATGCATTCTACTATTAAAGGGTATTTGAGTTATTTCCAATCATTGGCTATTATAAATAGTGCTGTGATCAGCTTTCTTGAGCAAGCATTTCTGATAATCATAAACACCCATTTCTTTAGTGTATATACTTAGGAGTAGAATGGCTGAGTCATGTTGTATGTTCAGCTTTAGTAGATACAGCCAAGCAGTGTTCCAAAGGGCTTGCATGCTCAGTGTTTTTCATCTTTACACATTAGCTGTTCTGGTGTGTGCATTCTTTCATTTTCAGAAAGTTTTTTGTCTGTTTTTTGTTCCTGTGAATATAGCATGCTCCAAATCATGTCCTAAGCACTGGGACTGGTACAAAGAACTGGACCCTGATCTTAGAAATTTGTCTGTTAAAAGTGACAGAGAAAGAAAACAACTCATAGAATTCACAATGGTGAGAGATTTAATAAGGGTCAAATGCAGTGGATGCATCAAGGAAGATTCAACCAGCTCCTTAGAGGAGATGATAAAGAATATGTGAGCTTGTGCTAGAGCGATGAGTAGAACCTAGTGAAGGTGAATAAGCAAAGAGAGAAAGAATCAAGGTGTATTCAACAACTGGAAAAAGCCTGTGCATAGCTGGAGCACAGTGCTCATTTAGAGGAATGATGGGAAAAGTGTGCTTTGGAGAAGGGCTCGATGGCTATGACAGGGAGCTGACATTTATTCATTAGGTCTTCATGGGGTCAGAGAGCTTTTTAAAAAGGGGAGTAACCTAATCAGACTTTTCACATAAAGTATTGGCGACCATACTGAGTCTACAGGGGCAGAAAAAAATACTGGTGACATTTACATCAAACTTGCTGTAGGGTTAACAGTGAAGGCTCTGCCATCTGTGACTGGGTTCAAATCCTACTCCCCAGCATCTACTGACTGTGTGATGGTGGGAAATTCAGCTTCAGTTTTGTCAAATGTGCAGTAATGGTTCCAAAACTTTCTACTTTCTGGAGTAGTTGTGAAGGAGATTAGCCAAGCAAAGGCCTCAACTGAGCCTACCAAAACATAAGCACTCTAAGAGTATTAATTACCAGGTTAAACAAGGAAATTAAAAAAAAAGAACGAGGCTGATGAATTAAGCCTTTCTTGTGGAACATCAAGGGTGTTTTATGTACAACATGGAAAGGTAATAAAGTTGACATGTAAGAAAACATTTTCTGATTCTAATTTTGTGGTCATGTGATCAACAAATAGGTACCATGGGTGTTTTCTGTACCACATGGAATGGTAATAAATAAAGTTGATATTTTTGAAAACATTCTAATTACACATTCATGTATTCAATAAATAGGCATTAAGGCTATTACCTCTTCTCAAGGATGTAAGCCTCGTGCTGCACACCCTGCACACGAAATGAAATAGAACTGCTTCTGTTTCTAGGAGACATGATGACCCAGTATGACTCTAACCTGTAGACAAGGAAGCCCTCGATCCTTTCTGAGGTGGCCAAGAAGGATGACGGAGATGGTCAGTAAATGGAGTTTTGAAAGGCAAGCTGGACAAAGGACACAAATGTGTGGGCATAGCACGGGGAGGGGGACAACATGACAGGCAAAGAGGAGAGCATTTAATAGAAGTAGAGGTAAAAAGAGGCTATTTGAAGCCATGCATTCTGTCTACCATGTGCTAATATTATGACAGTAATGATTCATCTACTACGTCATTCAAAATCTTTACCGAGGGATGACTTTGTGTCAGGAAGTATTTCAAGCACTGAGGATACAGCCATTTATGGCAGAGGTTCCTGCCATCTTGGAGTTCTTATAGTCTGCTTTGTTGAGAGAGACAACAAATAAGTAAATGAGTACATAAATAGAAAATAAGAAAATGACAGATGGCAATAGATGCTGGAAAGGAAATAGAACGGGTGATGTGCGGCTGTGGATGGTTTACATAGGAGGGATGGGGACGAGAAGGTGTTTCCAAAGAGATGACACAGGAGCTGTGGTTTTAAAAGATTGGGGAAATAATATTCCAAGAAAAAACTACAAGTCCAAGGTCTCTAGGCAAGATTGAGTTGGAGGGACTGAATATAAGTTTGGAGACATAGGTGAGGGCCAGCTCACATAGAATCTTGGGAGGGCAATGCCAGGTGAGATTTTATTCTAACTTGGCAGTGGGAAGGCATTGAAATGGTTGTGGAAAGGTAAAGCAGAGAAGTAGAATAGCCAAAAATACAGACTGTGGGGGTGTATGAGATTGGAGAAGAGCAGCAGAGGAAAAGAGATGTCTGTCCACTAGCTTGAAGAGACGTGTAAGGTAAACTCCAGGGTCTCGCTTTTACATCAAAAAGTCTACACGTGAATAACACCTACCTAGCCTCCAATTCACTTAGTCCCCAAAGAGGGAGACCCATTTTTATCTTGGATGACACCAGACACTTCTGAAAACCTCCTAGGAATGTGTTGATTTTGTCCCTGAGCAAAGATGCATGCAATCAAAAACATCCATTGCTGCTTCCCTGTCAGACTCCAGTGTTGCTGCTGATGGCTCTATTTTTTTTTTAATCAATCCAAAATAAATAAAAGAATGTAAAATGTTAATCATAAGTAAATAAAGGGATTGAATAAAAGGAGCCAGCCACCACTAGTGATTTTTAATGCTTTGCTGTGGGGCCAGCAAGGGAATTTTTGATGAAATCCCCCCTTCAGCCTCCGGGAAATGGTGCTTTGTTCAAGTAAAGCAGCTGCCCTTCCCTGTGGTTCTGTGTGGTCCACTGTGACCAGGCTCTGGCTTGTTTTCATCCAGCTAGAAGAGTGTCAGAATACGTGACCCCGTGCTGCCTCACTGATTTCTCAGTAGAAGAGACATTCACATGAACTCTCCACATTAGGGTCCCCAGGAAACAGCTACAAGAGTCACAACTTGGGAACAAGTGTTAGTTTGGAAAATGGAGGTATTTACCGCACACGTGGTTCAAATGACTTGTATTAGCAGAATCTCCAACTGTTCAGGAGAGTCAGCTTCAGAGGGATTGCCAGGGGATGGGAGTCACTGCAAAATAGTGATGTAATTTTAATTTCCTGGATTTTGTATTATGGACCTATGGCCATACAGAGGAAGTAAATAACTCCTTGCTTAAACATTGCTTAGGATGGTGGTATCACTGAAGATAAAATGAGGATAGAGTATAATTTTGGTTTAAAACACATACATGTCTTCCTGTCTTGAATGTTTCCAGTACTCAGTAGTTGAAATCAGCATATTTAATTAGTTATAACCTATGAACACACTGTTTAGCAATATCATACTGCCTGTCCTTTGTCCCTTGATAATTCTGGAAACTTGCCATTCACTGCTTACTGAGGCTTGCAAACAAATTTAAGTATTAGATTAAATAAAAGACAATTTTCCTAAAAAAATTACAATAAATTCCAAAACCGAAGAGGACTAAGGTTATAGAATATCTTCACTGCTCACCTCCCCATTGACACAGCTTAACAGTGTTTTCTTTTATTGCTAAGAACCAAAGCTATGGAAACATCTACTAAAGTTTCTAAAGCACAACCCCTTTCAACATAAATGTTGATGCAGTTCAAACTTTGTTTCTTCTCTATAATGTTCTTATTCAGAAAGGTGATTCTTTTTCCAGACCTAACAAAACCTCAGATCAGGGCTTCTACTCAAAGTAATCATAGAGTCTTTCCTGTCTCAAACATTTCATCACCTTTTTGTTTCAAGGAAGTGATGTATTTGGAGTTATAAAATATTTATCAACAGAGTAGCACTTGACATTCTTATCTGTAATAATCCAAGTTAGTTAAGGCCTAGAGGAATAAATTCCATACTCTTTGCTCAGAAGTACGCTTCCTTAGTTGATTTAGAAATTCCAGTTGTGACTGTTGTCATTGTGAACTTGATTTTGTGCTAAGAAAGTGATTATCCAAATCATTTATAAGTAAAATCAAGCTGGAGTCTGATGTTGGAGTAAAACCTCTACTTGATTCTCTCCCTTCCAATGACCTTTAATTTATGCCTCCCTATTTTTTTTTAGCAATTCTGCATTTTAACTCCAATATTAAAAAAAAACACAACTATTTAGTCTTATATTCAGATTATCAGGCTTAGTGTAATTGAAATTAAAGGGCCAGAAATGTGCTTTCCCCAGAATGTACAGCAAAGTTGTTATGAGGACAGCTCAGAAACATAGTAGTCCTGCAGCCCCCAGTAACTTCTTTGTAATAGCCATCATTATTGTTGTTACTAAACCATTAGGTGAAGTTTCTCCTCTCCACAGTCTTCACCTCTCATATCCCTCCCCAACCCTGCCCTACCAAAAAAACACCACCAAGAAAACCCAGACACTTTCTTTTGCAAAACTTCCCCTATTGGCTCTCAAATGACAATAGATAAGGATACAAGACTGTAACATCCTTTACGGTTTTTTTTTTTAATGCTAAAAAAGGTTTAATTAAGTTTTTAATAGGATAAACATTAATCATTTTTAAACATTTTTATTGGTGTATAATTGCTTTACAATGGTGTGTTAGTTTCTGCTTTATAACAAAGTGAAGCAGCTATACATATACATATATCCCCATATCCTCTCCCTCTTGTGTCCCCCTCCCACCCTTCCTATCCCACCCCTCTAGGTGGTCACAAAGCACTGAGCTGATCTCCCTGGTTTGTTTTTAAGTGAGGAATAAAGACACATTATTTTTTTCTCTAAGATTATATGCTAGATATGATCAATAAAACCTTAAAACTGCCAGTTATTTTTGAATAAAAGCTTCTCCAATTGAAATGTATTATTGATTAATTTGATGTCCCACAATAAATTTTTTGATAAATTTGATGTACTATATATATGCATGTATATATATATATATATATATATATATATACACACACACACACACCACATAAGGGCATTTTAAATTGTGTATGCATTTATTTATTTATGCATTTATATGCTCAATCATTCTTAGAACCAAATACATGTCTTGCTTTCAGAATTTCTAGTCTGGAGGAAATGTTTACAATTGAGACCCACTAATATATGGACTTTGCTCATGGTTTTAAATCAAGTTATTTATGCTCTTACATATGAAGTATCCATGCCTACTACATTTAAGTATGGACTGAATTAATCTATCCTTCATTCCTGGACAATCTCGCCCTCATTCATGTAATCTTAAAGCATTAGCACCAAGAAAAAAATGAACACAGTTTAACTTAACCCAAGCCTTTCATCTTATAATTGAGAAAACTGAGAAGTGGGGGAGATAAATGACTTTCTTATATTCTTCATCAGATAGTTATTCATTCCATATCTTGCAACTAAGGCTTTGAGGTAACCTACAGATATAAGACAAGAGGATAGAAAATAAATACAATAGGATCCAAACAGTGGCTGGATTTGGCCACAATATGGTTCTAGGTGTCCAAGTGACAAAAACAGAATGTAATCTTCACAAAATCTAAGATACCCCTGAGCTGCCATCATATTAATGTACTTGCGGGAAGCAAAGAGTTAGTAAAGAGGGCTGAGAACCATGCTTCAATCCACTATATTCTTAATTAGAAAGCAAGTAACTAACTCCCGACCTGGTTTCTTTCTGCCTCCAAAAGAGTTTTTTGTACAATATATGAGAAGCACCCCTCCCATTTATTTCTCTTTATTTGGAAGTGATTGCTCTGTTACTCATTTGTCCTTTGTAACATTCTTGCCTGTGTGATTAGCACACACCTGTATCTCATGACTTCAATTAGAGTCTGAGCTCTAAGAGAGCAGGGAACAGCTTTACCCCTTTTTGTCTTCCATGGAAATGGCAGAGTGTCCCACAAGTAGTAATTGTCAAAATGCTAAACATGAAGGAGGAGAAGAATAAAGAGAAATAATAGAAAATATCTTTGTGTACTTTCCATTGTCTAAGGATCATGTGGCTAAAAGATAATGACTGTGCATTTGTGTTTAATCTGCAAAGTTTCATGCCCTTAAAGGCATGTGAATATAATAAAGGCTTATTTCAAATGTTAAAATACAAGGAGAAAGTACTTATTTTCAAGGGTATCTTCTAGGGGATTTAATTTTTATTTTGCTTTGTTTCAAATATTTGAAACAAAATGTTTCAACATTTTTTGAGCACTTAATCTATGCCAGGGACTATTCTGAATGATTTGCACGTACAAATTCATTTAATGGCTAAATACTTTCTTATAAGTCTTCATCCAATGCCCCCATCTGATCTGCTGCAAAACTGCTCAGAATTTAACAAAGCCCCTTCTTTCCCCTCTTACACCTTTCCCTCTGATGCTTCAAACTGTTCTCCACATGTTTTCTTTCCCTATTACTTCCTGCACCATTTATGACATGACATTGCCAATTTTTACGTATCTTTGAGTGAACTATGATGAGAAAATCTAGGAACTATGTTGATGATTATGGAGCCACACTTGCAGTAATGGTTCAACACCTGGAATTCCCTCAGTAAATTGAAATTAAGATGATACCCTGTTGAATTGAATGTCAATATTTCTGTTCTATTGGAATTTAGAAAGGAACTAAAGGTTTACAACAGAAAATTTTTTGCAGTGATAATTTGCTACTGCACAGTTTGACCATCATCATTATAGTCACTGAATCATACTGAATACAACACAATGACCTAGACCCAGTAGAAGGCTATGCAAATAATATCCCAGCTTCCCGAGGTAAATAAATGCCTCTTAAAAAATCACTGATGTATAAATATTTGCTACCTACCAGAAAGGATCCTATAAACATACAGGAAAATATATATCTTTAAAAAATTTTAAGGTTCATGATACTGTATAGTAATTATCTGTAGCAGGAAATAAAATATTATAATTAAAGTTTTTGAGGCTTGTACATATACATATGTACATACATATTGCATATATGTATAAACATATACATATATGTTTCATATGTATCAACTATCTACAGACACAATAATGCTACATAACAAAGTCTCACTCAAACTCAGTGGATTATAACATGTCTACATGCTGATGAAGTGTTGGTTGATCTAGACTGTATTTGGTTGGGTAGTTCTTTTGGCCTCCACTGTGTTATGGAAAGTGTCTGTACCAAGTGACTCATCCTCCTCCTGGGACCTTCTGGGCTGGCCTGGCATGTTCTTCTCATGAAAATGGTAGAAGGAAAAGAGCAAGCAAACCCAAACACACAAACACTTTTCAAGACTCTGTTTATGTCATAACTGACACCAATCACATTGGCTATGTCATATCTCAAGAGCATCCTGAATAGGAGGGCACTGCATATGTGGTGAAGAGCATGGATGTAGGAAAGAGTAGAGAATTGGGACTAACAATGCAATTTATTATACAGCTGAACCTTGAACCACACAGGTTAAAGCTGTGCAGGTCCAGTTATATGCAGATTTTTAAAAATAAATACTGCAGTACTACAAGATCCATGGTTGGTTTAATCTTGAATGCAGAACCATGGATACAGAGGGCTGATTACAAAGTTATATGTGGATTTTTGACTGCTTGGGGGTCGGTGCCCCTAATCCCCATGTTTTTCAAGGGTCAACTGTACATATATATGCTTAGGTATACTGGTATCACCTCGTTTACTTCCAAGGACATCTATACATTGTCTAAAGATGATTTGAAAGCCTACTCTTTCTTCTCAATAATGAATGTGCAAGCTTCGTGAGTGATAATGTTAATAATGGCTATCACATATTAGAAGTTTTACCAAATATCAGACACTATGCAAAGGATTTTTTATTCATCACCTAATTTAATTTTTACAACTTGGAAATGTTAGTTCTCACAACAGTGAAATGTAGGGGATATTAATTAATCTCATTTTCAAATCAGAAACTGAAGCTGAACCAAGTAACTTAGACAGTATGTGGAGAAGCCTGGATTAAATTCAGTTCTAAGTGATTTCAAAGTGTGTGCTGTTATTTCTATGTACTTTACCTCTTATTACACTTAAAGTTCTCTCCACTGGCCCCAGCCATGCTCTCCGACATCATTCATCTCTCCTTCCCTTCCTGCCCAATAATTTCCAAACTGGTCCCATTTGTCTAAAAGATACTTCAAATCCTATCTCTTGATATCTCATGGGGAAAAATCTTTCTCACTTCTGGTCTACCACAGCTGTAATCTGTATCTGTCCTTAAGACATTTCGTTGTGCTCTCATTTGAGTTTAATGAACTCTGCCAGCTGACAAGCTCTTAGAGAAAAGGAGACCAATCTTTATGTTTCTTCCTAGCACCTACATAGCATTCTGTAATTTTTAAATAAATCAATTAATAGACTTCAATTTTTTTCCTTCAAAATTTGGACTGAGCACCAAATAATTCATGGAGAAGATACCTGGCCTCAGAAGGTAATTTCGTCTTACACACAAGATCCATTCAGAATGGGAGGATAACTGCTAAAAAATCCCTTTGAAGAAGAAATTTCATGCTTATAAAGGGTAGTTTATAACCAAGGAGACAAGAAAAAGGGAAACAACTAGAAGGCAAAAACGCTGAATAAAAAAGAGGATAGTCTAGAATGGGAGGAGAAAGTGAAAAGAGAAGGGAGTGACAAGTACAGTTGGCCCTCTGTACTGCGGATATGAAACTGCAGGTACGAAATCGTGTATACAGAACCACGGAAGTGGAGGACTGACGGTGTCTCTGGAGCATCCATAGCACAGGGTACTGGAACCAATCCCTGAGTACACTGAGGGATGACTGTATAAAGAAAAGAAGAAGAAGGAGGAAAAAGAGGACAAGGAGGAGGAGAAAGAAGGGAAAAAAAGCAAGAAAGTAGGGTGTAGGAAATTAGAAGAGAGATAACTGAGCAATATGAAACTAAGATGTTGAAAATAAGTCATTTAGAGCTAATCCAGAGAGGACAAAAGTGAGCCATCTTATTATTTCATTGTTTGGGGAGGTTTTCTAATTTAGAAATTTTACAGGTCTCATTAATATACTGATTGCAGTGAAGATTTGCCCAAATAGGAAACTTTTGCCTAAGTGTAAATACTTTTGTTTAATACAGTCCATTCTTTAAACACATTTTTTTCTTATCCAACTGAAAGAAGGAAAACACCACTTAACAATCATTCACCACTAAATAACATATGGTATCTCATTTTTTCCAAGCTTCCTTGCCAGCATCAGGAAGGATTCATGGTTTTTGAAAGATCAGCAAACACTCTAGTCCTGAAGCTAATGTGAAGCTTCCAGAGGTGGGATGTGTCCCAGCAGTCCACGAGAGGCCTCAGACAAAGCTTAATGTATCTTCAGGATGGAATGTATCCTCTGGTCTATGAAATTCCACACTCTTGCAAGAGCAAATCTCCTTCCTTCCTTGGATGTTTCAGTCTTCATATACTTGTGGCAGGAATGTTTCCCTTGAAATCTTCCAGGGTTTTCATAGTCTTCTAAACGTGTCCTAAGGCAATGATTGGAAGTTAAGATGCCTAGAAGGCCAAAGGATTTGATTTCTTTAATCAGTGTATCCAGGCCCAAAGGAATTCCTCTCTTGTTGAAATTTTAGTAGGGTCACCTACTCCCCTATGGTAGCAAGACACCAAATTCAAAGATGAGGCCTCACCAGGATCCCAAGAGCGAAAATGTTCTTTTTGTAGGTGTGGAATGGAGATTTTCCTCCCGCTGTTGAAAGCAAACCAAGCACCTTTCCACTCAAATATCACGTTGCGAATTCCTCTGAAATTTGCCCTCTGTCGTGTCTCTCTAGATCTTTCCTTGGCCTCACTGATTTCCAGATTCCGAACTCCCATGGAATATCTGTGTTTCTCATTAATTTCAACAGATGTATTTCCCTTTTCTCTAAATGGAATCTTGGCATCCTGTGGTCGGTCTAGATTTCTAACCTGCAGTCCTTATGTGTGTTTCTGTGGTCTTGGAGGACATTCTCCTTTGCCTCCTCTTACCACGCTCAGGAAATTAACTTGATCAAATGAGGCAGCGTGAAGCTGAGCTCAGTCAGCAGCGTATGCAGGTTCCTTACTCACCAGCTTGGCTTCCTACTGTCGATCACATCCTGAGTCACTTGTGGATGAACCAGCCTTTCCCCTGAAAGCTTCCATCAGTGGCAACCCCTTGAAGTGCTCATGCTAATGGGCTCTGGTTTTGAATTCTGGCATACCAGAAACAACATGCTTATTGAACACACCTAACTCAGCTATTTCATTCAGGTGCCATAGGGTACAACATTCTGCCAACCAGAGTTGAAAAGCAGACATTACACTCCTTTCACAGCTTCAGACTGAAAGAGAAGAATTTTTCCATCCCCTCATAAATCCATGAAAAGTCCCACTCTGTGGGTCTACTGTAAGCTGTCTTAGGACAAATTGGCTAAATGGAATTTCCTAAATGGTTCCATGAGCTGCCCAAGGATTGCATGAAGAAAGAGTTCCATGGGCAAAAAAGATGGAGAAAATGTCCTAAGATGTCTCCCTCTTAGAGAATGAACATACACATGGTAAAGTTTCTAAGAAGATGGGAAGCATAGAAAATGATTTTACTTTCTCTAAACCAAAGTTTTCCAAACTTATTTGACAATGACTCATTTTAATTAAATACCTATTGCAGAGACACAGGAGTCTTTAGGCTTTCCTGTCTGTCTGGTCGCCCATGAGGATTTTGGGTTTTCCCACTGTTTCTTTCATTTCTCCATTCCCTGCAGTTGCCCAGTGTGCTCTTTTGAGAGGGGGAGTTGAGGCAACATGATTTAGCTTAATTTTCGAGATGCATTATGATGGTGACAATTACCAATCAGTAACAAATAACTGCTAACAAGACAGCAGTTCTTTTCTAGAGCTTGGGGTATACACAAATACTACTTAGAAGGCTGAGTTCCTTTTCCCTTATCAAAAAAAGTCATTCAAACAATCATATTTCCTCTTGAGACACCGTTTATTCAGTAGTTTCACTTATTCAAGTGTGGCTGTGGGCTGAACCTCCAAGTTTTCACGTGCCTATCTATCTCCCTGTCCTCTTCAGAATTAGCTGATCCATCATCTCTTGAGAGAAACCCTCCCTTTCTCCTGTCCAGGAAATTTTCTGTCTGCACCCTTCATAGCATTTATCATCATATGAATATTTCACTGACCTGATGACTTGTTTATTGGTTGTCTCTTCCCCCTAGAATAGAATTATTTTCTTGCTTTATTCACCACTGTATTTTCAATACACTGTCTAGCTAGAGCATTTGTTAAATGAGTGAATAAAAATAAAGGGTAATTGAACGGTCCCTGTCCTGGAAGTCAGAAAATTGGCTTCTGGGGCCGCCTTGCAGCTATGTAGGCAAGGAAGGCAGGCCTCTGTGCTCTGGGCCTCATGCACAGGGAGGGCAGCACACAGCTGGCCTCCAACAGCTCCTGCTTCATGCTTCTGTGGTCCGAGTTCTTGAGGATCTCACATGGCCTGAGGTTCAGCTTTAGCAAATCCTTATTCTATTTAAGCTAATTTTTTTTTTTATCACAGCAATTACATTCAATCATTTGAAGATCTAGGTTATAGTTTCATCTGATAAAGCCATTTGTTTGGGGAACATTGGGTCCTTGCAGACACAACTTTGTTCTCAGTCTAGTCTATCTGCCCCAGACATTGTCCAAACAGACAAACTGAGGTAAATATGACTTGACTCCATTCATGGTACTTTGCAACTTCTCTTCTCTCCCAAGGAAAGGCTTAGAGGTGCAACAATAATATAATGTATTGTCCAAACCAGGGCACTTCTGAGAGCAAAAGAGAGTTCCGTTAATAATTTCATGCAGGAAAATAGGTCACTCTTTGTTTTCTAAAGCCCAGATATTGTCAAGGAAACAGAGTTATATACCTGTTAAAATTTTATATACCTGTTAAAATTTCTTCATTGGTAAAATGAAGAGCCATCAATATTTTGGATTCTAACATGCATGTTATGAGCAAAAATGTTTTGATAATGTCATAATTTTATCTGTTTTCTTTATTTTCACAATGCCTTTTTGATGCAAGTGACAATAGTCAGGGACTGGGTAGGAAACAGAATTTCTCTGGAAAGCATTTAACTGAAAAAAAATTAATATGGGGCTATGCACAGAGATGAGTAGGTTTTTTTTTTTTACTTTATTTACATGTGTATACATATGCATATATCTCTGTAAATATCACTTTATATATATTCACTCTATTATATATATACATATGTGTATGTATATATACATGTCTATTAATATACTTTTAATTAATAGACTTCACTTTTTAGAGCAGTCTTAGGCTTACAGAAAAATTGAACTGAAAGTATAGAGAATTCCCGTATACCTCCCCTACCAGGCACAGCTTTCCCTATTATTAACATCTTGCATTAGTGTGGTCCATTTGTTATAACTGATGAACCAGTATTGATGCATCATTATTAGCTAAAGTCCAAAGTTAACATTAGGGATCACCTTTGTGTTGAACGTTCTATGGATTTTCACAACTGCATAATGACATGTATCTACCATTGCAGTAGCCTACAGAACAGTTCAGTGCTCTAAAAACTCCTGTGCTCCACCTGTTCATTCTTCCCTCTCTACTCTGCACCTCTAACAAACACTGATTTTTTTCCTGTCTATATAGTTTTGCCTTTTCCAGAATGTCACATAATCAGAATCATAGAGTATGCAACATTTTCAGATTGGCTTCTTTCACCTAGCTAATATATAGTTAAGTTTCCTCCATCTCTTTCTATGACTTGATAGCTCTTTTTTTAATCACTGAATAATACTTCATTGTCTAGATGTACCGCAGTTTGTTTATGCACTCACTTATAAAGGACATCTTGGTTGCTTCCATTTTTTGGCAATTATGAATAAAACTGCTATAAACATTCATGTGCATGTTTTTGTGTGACCATTAGTTTTCAACTCATTTGAGTAAGCATCTAGGAGCATGATTGGTGAATTATACAGTAAGATTATGTTGACCTCTGTGAGAAACTACCTGTCTTTCAAAGTACTATTTGTATTCCCACCAACAATGAGGTTTCCCGTTGCTCTATGAGTTGTGGGTAGTTTTAATGGAAGCCACAAAAGATGTCGAGCAACTCAGACTAGCAATAGCCAAAAGCTGTTACCACCCCTTAACCTGAAGGGCAAAGGAAGGAAAGCAGGGTTAGTAAAGCCCAGGGAGAACTGGAATCATGAAGGACCCATAATCATGGAGGCTCAGAGCCACTGCCAGGAAAGAGGTGCCAAGGCTGGGTGGGGCCAGGGGAATACATATCCTGATTTCTTTCTCCTCTTACCACTGTTCTGCCAGCACCACCATTAGCTGAGCCAGGTAGAAGCTAGAGAAAAAGAGAATTCCCTTGATTTTGTCATTAAGGGTCAGTCCCCAGGGATGCAGAGCAGGGCAGAAAAAGTGGCTGATGAATCTGCAAGGGACAGGGTACACACAAGCATTACAAAATTATGGTCACGATACTATAGTAAGCAATAACGTCATGAGCAGTATTGTTTTTTGAGGAGTTTTAAAATGATGCATCACTAGTTTTCTGTAGAGTGTGTTACTGAGTCATTTCTAAAACCTTGTGAAACAGGATCAAGAGCTGATATCACCAGCAGAGTGGAGGACATCTCTCCAGGACCTCCTTTCCTGCTTGCTCACCCTGATGGGCCTCCCCTAACAGTCCCAGGCAGGTGGGTCTCTATGCGACTTCAGATCTTTAGGGATGAGGGAGTCTTGTCCTTGTCTATCAGTTATAGTGCTTAATAATGCTGCCTTTGCATGATTGTTTCCAGGTGAAATTCCATTAAAATCCAGTGTCTGTCCTCTGAATCTACACAGTGGTGTTATAGTCAACAGCACTGTTGGCTGTCTTGTTAGCTTCCTTGTCTGTTAACCCCCTTTTGTTCAATCAGGCAAAGGACTTTCTTATGAATGTGGAAAAAACAAAACCCAAAACAACATTCATTGTCTTTGCTTTTTTTTTTTTAACATCTTTATTGGAGTATAATTGCTTTACAATGGTGTGTTAATTTCTGCTTTATAACAAAGTGAATCAGTTATACATATACATATGTTCCCATAATGGTCTTTGCATCTTTGATATGCAGGGTCCTCCAGAGCACTGGTACAGGGTGGTATAGAAGGGAGAGGGCACTTCTTTCCTTAGTTCAGAGTTTCTCAACCTCAGCACTATTGACATTTGGGGCTGGATAATTCCTCATTGTTAGAAGCTGTCCTGTGCATTGTAGGATGTTGAGCAGCTTCGCTGGCCTCTACACGCAAGATACCAGCAGCAACATCCCTAGTTGTGACAATCAAAAGTACCTCCAGACAACATTGCCAAGGGTCCCCCACTAGGCAAAATCTTCCCCAATTGAAAACTACTGTCCTAGTCAAAAGGAGGCACTAGCTTATGCCAGCCTTGTTGCCATAGTAACTTACCATGACCTCCATTACTTGACACAGACATGGTTCTCTTCTTTGTAACCAAAAGGTTTTACAACCTGGATCCCAACTGGTTACAAAGTGCCACCTTCCAGAAAATTCTGTGGGGAGTAGATGTATTTTCTGACCCAAACTATCTTTCATACTTCACTGCCCTTCTACTCACACCCACATAATTCTTGGTTTGATCCTAGCTCTCCTTAGCAGATCTCAGCATCCCTTGTGGTCATATGGGTTGGATCATTGGTGATACATCCAGCTGCTACAGAATCTCAAATGGCAGTTGGAATAAAGACTTAGTGCTCTAGAATTTCTATGCTGCACACAATTAGAAAAAAAATGTGGTGGTGGGGGGGAGAGGAATACTTATTTGTGCCCTGACCCAATCATAAGTCATCAAATCCTGACCCCTCATAATTTACCATATCTTACACAATGGTCCTTGTTTATTTGGTGGCCTTGTTTATATTGAGAATATAGAAGCTTTACTCTTGTCAGTCTTTATCTTCCTTCAAGTGTTGGAGGGGGAAGAAATTCTCAAATTACTCCTCCTTTTACACTGGAGGCAATTTTATTTATTTTTTATATCCTGCCTCATTCCAAAAAAGGTTTTGAAGAAAATGAAGACATTGGATGGCATGGGTCAGTGAGAAAGTAACTGGAATCGACATTCCCCAATTCAACACTATTTTCTGAAACAATGTCAAGCCCTTACAAGGATGGGAAAATAACAAAGTCACATACCGTGAAAGTCAAGGATTCTCTCTTAGGGAATAAGTGTCCTCAAGCTACTGTCTTCCCAGTACATTTGTGAGCTTAACAGTTTGGAATGTCAACAAAAAGGGTGACTGGGGGCAGAGGGACAGAGAGCTGCAAGAGGTTTCACAGTCCACTCATTGATCAATGCAAGGCAAGGAGTCAAAGCTGGAAGCTCTTTGGAAAGAGTGTGCAAACTAACCACTTTGAATCAACTGGCAAGAGAGATTTATCTTCCCCAGATATGCACAAACCACAACAAAGAATCCTGAGTAAGCAGATCTCCCGAATACAATACTCTATAGGGAATGGGGCTCAAAATCTGTTCAATAATATAGTGACACCCTGTGTTGTCTGTCTTTCAACATCCCTCACTAACCAAACTTCCAAATGTTCAGTTCAACCAGGGAGATGTAATTGGTCACTTTATTTCCAATAGTGTTCAAGACCAAATCAGGGCTTGAATTTTTCTATGCTGACTCATAGGTTTAAGAAAAGAGTGAGCGAAAGAAAAGAGAAAGAAAAAAAGGAGCCAAGTAGCAGTATGTAATGGATCCAGTTGGGATTACTTAGTCTGCCATGGTCTTTCAAAAGAGGAAGTGGAAGTTTGAAAGCCAGCCTCTAAGTGGAAGTTCAATCATCAGGGAAGGTTTCAAGCTCGTCAGACCATAGATGTCATCAGAAGCCCTTGCCACAAGTTGCTTAGGATACGCTCAGTTATTAACATGCTTCAAAAGGGTCTAAAGGAGCAGACTCAAAATCACAGGCACGCCCTCTGCAGAGTCAGCTGTCACTTCAGCTGGGGGAGCAGAGACCTTGGAGCAGCCTATGTTGCTGTGACCCAAGCACCTTGGCTAGAAACAGGGCTGGAAGCGCAGGCACAACCTGGATAGATCAAAGACATGGAAAATGAGGGTGTCGGTTTGGCTAGTGTAGAGCATCACTGATGATTGATATTTCCAACTGACCTAAGTCAATTCTATCTCTCACAATTACCAATTCCTTCTTTATTAATATAGGTAGCTATCAGTAATTAGAAATAAATAAGGCCACCTCCCCCTAAAGCTCCCCACCAGTTATTATACAACAATAAAAGCAATTCTCAGAGACAAATTTGACCCCAGTGCAAATATCTATTTGCAAGCAAGTACCAAGTGCTAGGAATTCTTGACTTAGTTCTTCACTCTGCTAGATGTTTATACAGAGCCTTGGGTGGAAGGTTCACTTGAAACAGAGGAAAAAATATTCCAGTGGCAGAATTCAGGCCAAGTTAGATAAAAAAAATCCTTCTATAGACAGCTGAGTGAGGACCATTTCATATTCCTAAGCTGAAGATGTTAGTCAAATGTTTGCAGATTCTTGGACTCATCCATCCCCTTCATGCAAGATGGTACTTCTGCAGAGCATCTCCCCACAACCCACATGGCTTGAACAACCCCCAACCCACTAATGGGACACTACTTCTGATACCCATTATGCTAATTTACCAGGCTTCTGATGTTCACCAAAAACAAAGAGAGCTTAAGAGCTC
The DNA here is from genome assembly GCF_059928025.1 of Delphinapterus leucas. Taxonomy (NCBI): domain Eukaryota; kingdom Metazoa; phylum Chordata; class Mammalia; order Artiodactyla; family Monodontidae; genus Delphinapterus; species Delphinapterus leucas. Next base: position 53,776,225 of record NC_143143.1, read on the forward strand.
ATAGGAGGGCTTTTGAAGTATAGCAGTGTGCTAGCAAACTGGAATTCAAAATGGGAGTGTTTGCTGATTGCCATTGAATAAATACTGTCACCACACTGATTTCAGGTTATTAACATGACACCCCTGAATGTGGAGTTAGAAAGGGATGTATACAACCAGCTCTTATGAGCTTGTTCAAGTCAGCACCTGGACACCACTTAGTGTGGTCTTATGATTTGAGTTTTCCAAATTCTGACTACCCTAAAAACACCCAATGTTAACAAATAGCTTTGTGTTCATTATCTCATGTTGCATAAAAAATTACCCAAAAAGTTAGCAGCTTAAAACCAAATGCATTTATTAACTCAGTTTTTGTGGTTCAGGAATCTTGGTAACACTCAGCTGATATTCCTTTGTCTCAGGGTCTCTTAAAAGGCTGTGATCAAGGTATTGGTCTTATTCATGGTCTCATTGGAAAGCTTGACTGGGGAAGGATCCACTTCCAAGCTCAATCTAGAGGGTGTGGCCTCAATTCCTGCCAGCAGTTACAGACAGTCTGCCCACGGTTCCTTGTCATGTGGATCTCTCCCGCTTCCTCAGCATAGCCAGCATGGACAAAATGCCAGTGAAAGAGAGAGAGTGCCAGGAAGAGAGAGAGTGAAAGCAAGCTGGAGGTCACAGTGTTTTATAAACTAATCTCAGAAGTTACTCCCATCACTTTCCCATATTCCATTTGTTGGAAGCAAGTCATTTGGTTCAGCCCACACTGAAAGGTAGGGTTTCACATGAAGCAGGAATACCAGAAGGTGGGAATCATTGGGAGCTATTTAAAAAAGAACATACCATAAGCTCCTAGAGTATAGTCAAAAATTAACTCCCAAGAATATGTCACATTGTTCATGCTGAAAGTTTTTCAAATTAGACTATAAGCAATATAAATTAAGGCAATACAAGTTGAATAATAAGCTCAGTAAATGTTCAATAACTCTTCCTCCTCTTTCTTGTCTCTATGGTGTGGGAGCATTGAAAAGGCACAGTTAGAGACTGCAACCTGGTAACTCAAGAGCTCCAATTTGGCCAATAAAAGTTGAAAGTTTTTAAAGTTCTTTAAGACACTTGCCCTCTTCTCATCACCACAGACCTCACCATTCCCTGTTGCCTTACATACAACAGATTCACACTGTTACATTGCCGCTCCGGTCCCTTCATGATTTGTATAAGGGACCCCTTGACACTGATGATTGTAATCTGCAGAGAAGCCTCTTTTGAACACTATTTTTAATATCTTCCCTTCCACTAAGCCTATTTGTTATTCAACAAATACTTTTCAAGTACTTCTTGTGCTTAAGAAACAGTACTAGGCAAGCCATAATACATACAGCTCAGTAAAATACAGCTCCTTGGCCTGACTAAATGAACTACGTCTCATTTTATTTTCTCATTTCAAACTCTGCTGTTCCAAAGATGGTCAATCTGGTGGGAGAAGCAACAGCAAAGGGTTGGGGAAATTTGGGAAATAAAACCTTATTCATTCCTTGAGCAAAGGAGTCCTCATCACACCCCACTGAAGCTTTGTAAGGTGGCCCAGGAAAACCCCAAAGCACAGCTGATATCATAGACAAGAACAGTGGTTCTACAAGTGTGGTCCCCAAACCAGCAGCTTAGCCACCTCTGGAAATGTGTTAGAAATGCAAACTCTTGGTCTCTACTCCAGACCTTCTGAATCAGTAACTCTGAGGGTGGGTCCCAACAATTTGTGTTTTATCAAGCTTACCAAGGGATTCTGATGGGTCCTCTAGTTTGAGAATCACTGTGCTAGGACATGTCAGAGCTGAAAGATATCGTATGGATCATATGCTCAATTCCCTGACTCTACAGAAGGGGGAATGGAGGTGCTGAAAAGTGACACAACTGATTAATTTCACCTAGCTAATGAGCAGCTGCCTCCCTCAAGCATGGGCATCTTGAGTCGTGAGCTTTCAAGCAGGTCAGGGGCTGGGCTCCCTGTCAGCCCTGGGCTCCCGCCTAAAGCCATTCCTTGGCTCCGAGTGTACCCAGCACCTCTGTCCAGTCATGCACAGCACGTCCTGCCAGGTCTGCAGGTGTGGTTCATGTACTCAGAGGTGTGCCACTGGAAGAGTTAAACAATTACCAACCCTCGCTGGCCTTTCTGCTCTTTAATGCCACATACCTGTCGCATTACCTGCAAAGGTGAGCTCAGACAGAGGCTATGATCACACACCTCCCTGGACACACGCCAGTGCTGAGGGGCCCAGGATTGGGCTGCTGGGGCTGCCAACTTATTTACACAATTAACGTTTGGACAATAAACCGGAACCTCCCCAACATACCACACCCTGGAATACAGGATCATGGTGAAGGGCACAGAATTCCTGGTATATTTCAGGCATAACCTTCTGAATCACAGTACGGAATGACCAGACCTCACAAAGGCATATTACATGAGTCGGTGAATAGGCTGTAAATAAAATAACAACAGGAAGCAGTATTTATCAGAGCAAAAGTTCCCTTATTAAGTAAGAAGAGGGACAGATGTTTTTAGCTCCATCCTTCCATATACATGGAGGCTGGGAGAAAGAGATGAGAAGAAAGTCCTCTAGAATTTTTCCAAAGTTATTATTTCTATGAATGGGACTAGAGAACAATAATAAAACTATAAAGCATATGTCCTTATTTGGGCTACTGGATACCTTTTAAGTTTTTTTTTGAATCCTCATGTCAATTTCCAAACATATAGAATGAGAAATAGAGGGAGGTGAGGAATGGGTTATTCTGGGTCTAAAGCTACATGTTTACAAGCCAATGAACTTTGGTGACATTTTGTAGGTATGATCTCTGAATTCATAAGTACCCATTGTAACGTGAAAGTCTGTTTTGAATAGCGCTTCTCAATGGGGGGCAAGAGGAAGATCATGGTCCTGAACCTCAAAAGCATTTTAAAAAATGCAAATATTCCTCCTCAGAATATAGAGTAAAACTCCTGGGGCTGGGAATGGGGGTATCTGACACACAGTGCCGTTTAGTCTTGGCACAACCACCCCCAACTCTGCTCTGACTCCAACAAGGGTACAAAAAACGTGAATATGTAATTCATAGAAATTCTGAAAATCCACAATACTAGATTGTGTTCCTGAAACAGAGAAGCCAAATCTTAATCATCTCTGAATTCTTACACCCTAAAGCAGAGATCTAGAACCAGTGGCTCCTGCTATGTACAGACATGATTTACACAGTGTTGTATGCACAGTGTTTAACTCATTTTTAAAATAAAGTTTTGAATTGGCTACTGCAGCAGCAGACTATATTTTTCAAAGATGATTGCAACACTAGTTCCTGGCCACATGCACTTCTAGAGCATAACCTTGCCACTACCCCATCAAAAGGCAAAACCCTGGGGCTTCCCTGGTGGCGCAGTGGTTGAGAGTCCACCTGCCGATGCAGGGGACGCTGGTTCGTGCCCCGGTCCGCGAAGATCCCACATGCCGCGGAGCGGCTAGGCCCGTGAGCCATGGCCGCTGAGCCTGCATGTCCGGAGCCTGTGCTCCACAACGGGAGAGGGCAGAGTCCCACGTACCGCAAAAAAAAAAAAAAAAAGGCAAAACCTTGAATCTCGTGGGCTTTTGACTGCTTTGACCAATATAGTCTGGCTGGAGTGATACCACATGACTTCTAAGGCTGGGTCCTAAAAGGCCACGCAGCTTTCTCTTTGTTTGTAGGAGTACTGGTGCTTGAAGCTCTGCCAGGAAGGAAGTCCCACTACTGGGAGGCTGCTGATGTGAGGAAGCGGGGCCACATGGGGAAGCGACAGGTAGTTGATCCAAGTGGAAGCTCTGCTCACTGAGCCTTCCCAGCCCAGGAAATAGACGTGGAAGTAAATGGGCCTTTAGATGATTCCAGACCCCAGCCTTTGAGTCTTCCCAGCTGAGGCTTCAGACCTTGTGGAGGCGACACAAGACATGCCCACTTTGCTGGTGATCTACAAGCCAAAAAATCCATGAGAATAATAAAATGGTTATTTGTAAGTGGATAAGTTTTAAGTTTTTTTTTTTTTAAGCATCTTTAACGGAGTATAATTGCTTTACAATGATGGGTTTCTGCTGTATAACAAAGTGAATCAGCTATACATATACATATATCTCCATATCTCCGCCCTCAAGCGTCTCCCTCCCACCCTCCCTATTCCACCCCTCTAGGTGGACACAAAGCACAGAGCTGATCTCCCTGTGCTATGCAGCTGCTTCCCACTATATCTATTTGACATTTGGTAGTGTATATATGTCAATGCCACTTTCTCACTTCGTCCCTGCTTACCCTTCCCCCTCCCCATGTCCTCAAGTCCATTCTCTATATCTGTGCCTTTGTTCCTGTCCTGCCCATAGGTTCTTCAAAGCCAGTTTTTTTTTTTAGATTCCATATATATATGTTAGCATACAGTATGTGTTTTTCTCTTTCTGACTTACTTCATTCTGTATGACAGTCTCTAGGTCCATCCACCTTGCTACACATAACTCAGTTTCATTTCTTTTGTCGGTTGAGTAATATTCCATTGTATATATGTGCCACATCTTCTTTATCCATTCATATGTTGATGGACACTTAGGTTGCTTCTATGTCCTGGTTATTGTAAATAGAGCTGCAATGAACATTGTGGTACATGACTCTTTTTGAATTATGGTTTTCACAGGGTATATGCCCAGTAGTGTCATTCCTGGATTGTATGGTAGTTCTATTTTTAGTTTTTTGAGGAACCTCCATACTGTTGTCCATAGTGGCTGTATCAATTTACATTTCCACCAACAGTGCAAAAGGGTTCCCTTTTCTCCACACTCTCTCCAGCATTTATTGTTTGTAGATTTTTTGATGATAGCCATTCTGACTGGTGTGAAGTGATGCCTCACCTGTAGTTTTGATTTGCATTTCTCTAATGATTAGTGATGTTGAGCATCCTTTCATGTGTTTGTTGGCAATCTGTATATCTTCTTTGGAGAAATGTCTATTTAGATCTTCTGCCCATTTTTGGATTGGGTTGTTTGCTTTTATGATACTGAAAATCTGCTTGTATATTTTGGAGATTAATCCTTTGTCAGTTGCTTCATTTGCAAATAATTTCTCCCACTCTGAGGTTCTCTTTTCATCTTGTTTATGGTTTCCTCTGCTATTCAAAAGATTTTTAAGTTTCATTAGGTCCCATTTTTTAATTTTGTTTTTATTTCCTCTAGGAGGTGGGTCAAAAATGATCTTGATGTGATTTATGTCATGGAGTGTTCTGCATATGATTTCCTCTAAGAGTTTATAGTATCTGGTCTTACATTTAGGTTTTTAATCCATTTTGAATTTATTTTTGTGTATGGTGTTAGGGAGTGTTCTAATTTCATTCTTTTACATGTAGCTGTCCAGTTTTCTCAGCACCACTTATTGAAGAAGATGTCTTTTTCCATTGTTTATTCTTGCCTCCTTTATCAAAGGTAAGCTGACCATATATGTGTGAGTTTATCTCTAAGTCTTCTATCCTGTTCCATTGATCTATATTCCTGTTTTTGTGCCAGTACCATACTGTCTTGATTACTGTAGCTTTGTAGTATAGTCTGAAGTCAGGGAGCCTGATTCCTCCAGCTCCGTTCTTTTTTCTCAAGATTGCTTTGGCTATTTGGGGTCTTTTGTGTTTCCATACAAATTGTGAAATTTTTTGTTCTAGCTCTATGAAAAATGTCACTGGTAGTTTAATAGGGATTGCATTGACTCTGTAGATTGCTTTGGGTAGCATAGTCATTGTCACAATGTTGATTCTTCCAATCCAAGAACATGGTATATCTCCCCATCTGTTTGTATCATCTTTAATTTCTTTCATCAGTGTCTTATAGTTTTCTGTATACAGGTCTTTTGTCTCCCTTGGTAGGTTTATTCCTAGATATTTTATTCTTTTTATTGTAGTGGTAAATGGGAGTGTTTCCTTAATTTCTCTTTCAGATTTTTCATCATTAGTATATAGGAATGCAAGAGATTTCTGTGTGTCAATTTTGATATCCTGCAACTTTACCAAATTCATTGATTAGCTCGAGTAGTTTTCTGGTGGGATCTTTAGGATTCTCTATGTATAGTATCATGTCATCTGCAAACAATGACAGTTTTACTTCTTCTTTTCCAATTTGTATTCTTTTTATTTCTTTTTCTTCTGATTGCCATGGCTAGGACTTCCAAAACTATGTTGAATAATAGTGGTGAGAGTGGGCACCCTTGTCTTCTTCCTGATCTTAGAGGAAATGGTTTCAGTTTTTCAACATTGAGAATGAAGTTGGCTGTGGGTTTGTCATATAAGGTCTTTATTAGGTTGAGATAAGTTCCCTCTATGTCTACTTTCTGGAGGGTTTTTATCATAAATCAGTTTTGAATTTTTTCAAAATCTTCTTCTGCATCTATTGAGATGATCATATGGGTTTTCTCCTTCAATTCGTTACTACAGTTTATCACATAGATTGATTTGAGTATATTGAAGAATCCTTGCACTCCTGGGATAAACCCCACTTGATCATGGTGTATAATCCTTTTAACGTGCTGTTGGATTCTGTTTGCTAGTATTTTGTTGAGGATTTTTGCATCTATGTTCATCAGTGATATTGGCCTGTTGTTTTCTTGTTTTGTAGCATCTTTGTCTGATTTTGGTATTAAGGTGATGGTGACCTTGTAGAATGAGTTTGGGAGTGTTCCTCCTGCTGCAGTTTTTTGGAAGAGTTTGAGAAGGATAGGTGTTAGCTCTTCTCTAAATGTTTGATAGAATTCACCTGTGAAGCCATCTGGCTCTGGGCTTTTGTTTGTTAGAAGATTTTTAATCACAGTTTCAATTTCAGTGCTTTTGATTGGTCTGTTTATATTTTCTATTTCATCCTGGTTCAGTCTTGGAGGGTTGTGCTTTTCTAAGAATTTGTCCGTTTCTTCCAGGTTGTCCATTTTATTGGCATATAGTTGCTTGTAGTAATCTCTCATGATCCTTTGTATTTCTGGAGTGTCAGTTGTTACTTCTACTTTTTCATTTTTAATTCTGTTGATTTGAGTCTTCTCCCTTTTTTTCTTGATGAGTCTGGCTAATGGTTTATCAATTTTGTTTATCTTCTCAAAGAACCAGCTATTAGCTTTATTGATCTTTGCTATTGTTTCCTTCAGTTCTTTTTCATTTATTTCTGATCTGATCTTCCTGATTTCTTTCCTTCTGCTAACTTTGGTTTTTTTTTTTTGTTGTTGTTGTTGTTGTTGTTCTTTCTTTAATTCCTTACATGTAAGGTTAGGTTGTTTATTTGAGATGTTTCTTGTTTCTTAAGGTAGGATTGTATTGCTATATACTTCCCTATTGTAGGATTGGATTGCTATAAACTTCCCTATTAGAACTGCTTTTGCTGCATCCCATAGGTTTTGGGTCATCGTGTTTTCATTGTCCTTGGTTTCTAGGTATTTTTTGATTTCTTCTTTGTTTTCTTCAGTGATCTCTTGGTTATTTGCTAGTGTATTGTGTAGTCTCCATGTGTCTGTATTTTTTACAGATTTTTTTCCTGTAATTGATATCTAGTCTCATAGCATTGTGGTTGGAAAAGATACTTGATATGATTTAAATTTTCTTAAACTTACCAAGGCTTGATTTGTGACACAAGATATGCTCTATCCTGGAGAATGTTCTATGAGAACGTGAGAAGAAAGTGTAATCTGCCATTTTTGTATGGAATGTCCTATAAATATCAATTAAGTCCATATTCTTTAATGTATCACTTAAAGCTTGTGTTTCCTTATTTATTTTCATTTTGGATGATCTGTCCATTGGTGAAAGTGGGGTGTTAAAGTCTCCTAATATGATTGTGTTACTGTTGATTTCCCCTTTTATGGCTGTTAGCATTTGCCTTATGTATTGAGGTGCTCCTATGTTGGGTACATAAATATTTACAACTGTTATAACTTATTCTTGGATTGATCCCTTTCAATATGTAGTGTCCTTCTTTGTCTCTTGTAATAGTCTTTATTTTAAAGTCTATTTTGTCTAATATGAGAATTCATGCTCCAGCTTTCTTTTGATTTCTATTTGCATGGAATATTTTTTCCATCCCCTCACTTTCAGTCTATATATGTCCCTAGGTCTGAAGTGGGTCTCTTGTAGACAGCATAGGTATGGGTCTTGTTTCTGTATCCATTCAGCCAGTTTATGTCTTTTGGTTGGAGCATTTAATCCATTTACATTTAAGGTAATTATCAATATGTATGTTTCCTATTACCATTTTCTTGTTTTGTGTTTGTTATTGTAAGCCTTTTCCTTCTCTTGTGTTTCCTGCCTGGAGAAGTTCCTTCAGCGTTTGTTGTAAAGCTGTTTTTGTGGTGCTGAATTGTCTTAGCTTTTACTTATCTGTAAAGGTTTTAATTTCTCCATCAAATCTGAATGATATCCTTGCTGGGTAAAGTAATCTTGGTTGTAGGTTTTTCCCTTTCATCACTTTAAATATGTCCTGCCACTCCCTTCTGGCTTGCAGAGTTTCTGCTAAAAGATCAATTGTTAACCTTATGGGGATTCCCTTGTATGTTAATTGTTGCTTTTTCCTTGCTGCTTTTAATATTTTTTCTTTATATTTAATTTTTGATAATTTGTTTAATATGTGTCTTGGTGTGTTTCTCCTTGAATTTATCCTGTATGGGACTCTCTGCGCTTCCTGCACTTGATTGCCTATTTCCTTACCCATATTAGGGAAGTTTTCAACTATAATCTCTTCAAATATTTTCTCAGTCCCTTTTTTTTTTCTCTTCTTCTTCTGGAACCCCTATAATTTGAATGTTGGTGTGTTTAATATTGTCCCAGAGGTCTCTGAGATTGTCCTCAATTCTTTTTTTTTTTTTTTTGTGGTACGCGGGCCTCTCACTGTTGTGGCCTCTCCTGTTGCGGAGCACAGGCTCCAGACACGCAGGCTCAGCAGCCACGGCTCATGGGTCCAGCCGCTCTGCAGCATGTGGGATCCTCCCGGACTGGGGCACGAACCCGCATCCCCTGCATCGGCAGACAAATTCTCAACCACTGTGCCAGCAGGGAAGCCCTGTCCTGAATTCTTTTCAATCTTTTTTCTTTATTCTGCTCTGTGGTAGTTATTTCCACTATTTTATCTTCCAGGTCACTTATCTGTTCTTCTGCCTCAGATATTCTGCTATTGATTCCTTTTAGATAATTTTTAATTTCATTTTTTTGTGTTATTCATCATTCTTCGTTTGCTCTTTAGTTCTTGTAGGTCCTTATTATATGTTTCTTGTATTTTCTCCATTCTAATTCCAAGATTTTAGATCATTTTTGCTATCATTACTCTGAATTCATTTTCTGATAGACGGCCTATTTCCTCTTCATTTGTTTCATCTGTTGGGTTTTTACCTTGCTCCTTCATCTGCTGTGTATTTCTCTGTCTTCTCATTTTGCTTAATTTACTGTGTTTGGCGTCTCCATTTCACAGGCTGCAGGTTCGTAGTTCCTGTTGTTTTTGGTGTCTGCTCCCAGTGGGTAAGGTTGGTTCAATGGGTTGTGTAGGCTTTTTGCTGGAGGGGACTGGTGCTTGTGTTCTGGTGGATGAGGCTGGATCTTGTCTTTCTGGTGGGGAGGACCATGTCCAGGGGTGTGTTTAGGAGTGTCTGTGAACTTACTATGATTTTATGCAGCCTCTCTGCTGAAGGGTGGGTTTGTGCTCCTGTCTTGCTAGTTGTTTGGCATAGGTTGTCCAGCACTGTAGCTTGCTGGTCGTTGAGTGGAGCTGGGTCTCAGCATTGAGATAGAGTTCTCTGGGACAGCTTTTGCTGTTTGATATTACATGGGGCCGGGAGGACTGGTGGACCAATATCCTGAACTCAGCTCTCCCACCTCAGAGGCTCAGGCCTGACACCTGGACAGAACACCCAGACCCTGTCAACCACACAGCCAGGTACATGGGGAGTTTCTTGCCCTTGGGAAGCCTGAAGTTTTGTGCCAGCGTTCAGTAGGTGTTCTGTAGGAGTTGTTTCACATGTAGATGTAGTGTTGATGTATTTGTGGGGAGGAAGGTGAGCTCCACATCTTGCTCCTCTGCCATCTTGAAGGCACCCTCGATAAGTTTTAAGTTAATTTGTAATGCAGAAATAGTAACTGGAACAGTTTCCAACATATATGCATAGAGAGATTTTCCATAACATTTCAAAGTTTCTTGAAAATTGAAGGATATGGTAGATGGATACCATGTGTTCCTAAAGCAAGGAACTAGGTAGCAGACCTAGCAGCTAGTACACAGGAAATATACGTACTCACTGGATGTTTACTCTGCAGTTTGCACAGTCACCATCCCTGACACTGTGAACTGAGTTTTAATGATTTGACTTGTTACATTTATCCTGTTGTTTTTCTTACACAGCAGAACTGTGTGCTTCAAATGGGGTAAATAAGACAGAGAGGGCCCTGAATCTTTCATATGAGCACCTTCTCGCCTGGTTACTGTACGTACTTTCGTTTTGCAACCCCTGCCCTGGAATATAGCAAGCACATAATAAATATTTGTTGAATTTTGAAATCAACCCATCCTTCTTGCTGATTTTATATTTATGTCTGGATTCTGCTGATAAAATTTTCTTTCCATGTAAGTTAAGTGGCACTTAAGACATCTTTTCTCTTCCTTCCTTCTTTTCTTTCTTTCCTTCATTCCTCCCCCCCCAAACTTCCACCTTCCACCTTCCTTCCTTCCTTCCTTCCTCTTTCTTTCTCTTTCTTTCTTTCTTTCTTCCTTTCTTTCTTCCTCTCTCCCCTCCTTCCTTCCTTCCTCACTTTCACAGCTTACATCACTGTGTGTGTGTGTGTGTGTGTGTGTGTGTGTGTGTATGCATATTATATATATACAAAACACTTTATGCACTGGCTGCCCTTTAATCTTCCACCCAGAATCTAGAATAATAAAATAATAGTTTTCAAACTGAAAAATTCTTGTTCCATATCAGAAGTACCATTTTGTTCAAGGAGCAACTGCCTCAGAAGCATTTAGGGAGCTCTTTAAAATATAGAAACCAAGGACCCTCCTTACCCTTGGCAACTCATATTGAGGGCACCGAGACAGAAATCTGGACCTCAGCGAGTGCTCCACAGGATCTTGGTGCACACACAGCTTTAGAAACCAGCCCAGCCTTCTTTAAGTGGCTACAATGGAAGGTAGGCTCTACCATCAAACCCCAGGATTGCAAAGGCAGATCTGATGTGACCAGGGTGACAGGTCCAGGGGGACTACAGGAAGGTCAGTGACCAAGTGGATGTTGCATTGAGGAACACGGTGAAAATGAGATGGCAGGACAATGAGAAGTTGGGACCAGGACCTCCAATAGCACAGAGACTAGGAGACCAGCTGAGTAAGGTGGGCTTAAGCAGGGCTTTTGTCATGGAGTCTGTGAACCTGGACAGGGAGAAAATTCCAACTTGTTTGTATTACTCTCTGAATGGAATATAGCACTTCCTTTAGCTCTGAATGTAAGCAACAAACCAAAGTAGCGTTAACAGGACTCATGCTTTGTCCTATAAGAAATCACAGATATTTCTATATCACAGAGATTTCTTATGATGAATTTTCATTCATCAATACTTCAAAATTATGATAGTTTTTAGGCCCCTTGCTAGAAATTGCAGATTATTTCAGAAATACATCTATTACTATGTCACGATTTAAAAAATTGTTTTGATATATAATTAGTTTCATTTGTAATCCCCAAAGTTGTATGTTATGAATTTAAAACGTTCTTCAGGATGGTGTCCACAGGTTTCACCAGACTGTCAGAGACCTGTGCACCCAGATTAAAGGAAGAGGTGAATGATGGAGAGGACAACCTGTCCTTACAAGACTACTAGAAGATCCAGGCTGCCACTTCCTATCCTTTGAGGGAGCAAAGGAAGGTGACAGAGAGACGAGACCCCTCAGGTACACTCAGAATCTGGGCCACTCCTCCTGGGTGCCTGCTGGGACAGACTGCAGTTTGTACCTGTGTCCACTGGTCAGCCAGGAAGAATCCACTGTGCCAGGCCTGGATTGGGACATTCAAGGCTAAGGGTCCATCTTCTCCTGGAGACTGGGCTGAACCCTGCATATCCCCAAGCCCGCAACCAACCTCTGAGGTCACTTATTCAGCCATCCTTTTAGGTAGCATTGGAAGCACCACACTTGCACAGACTGGAATAAGATAGTCACACTTGCAGACAAGTGAAGAATGTATTTCTTCATACAGGGCTTGAGAAGTATGCACACCCCTCACATTAAAACCAGTGATCCTCTTTTACGAGCTGATGGGCCAGCACTGTGCAAAGCCATTTATTCATCTTCACAAAATCCTACAAAACAGGGGTTTCTCCCAATTTAATTTTAATATCTTCACTTTCCAGACGAAGAAAAAGAAGATCTGCAAGATCAATTGCTGTATAATACAAATATCTATTATTATTATTAAATATAAATATATTTTAATATAAAAAATATAGTAAACATAAATATTGTTATTAAAATAAATATAGGGCTTCCCTGGTGGCGCAGTGGTTGAGAGTCTGCCTGCCGATGCAGGGGACGCGGGTTCGTGCCCCGGTCCGGGAAGATCCCACATGCTGCGGAGCCGCTGGGCCCGTGAGCCATGGCCGCTGAGCCTGCGCATCTGGAGCCTGTGCTCCGCAACGGGAGAGGCCACAACAGAGAGAGGCCCGCGTACCGCAAAAAATAAATAAATAAATAAATAAATAAATAAAAGATAATGCTATATTATTAAAAGTATTAATATTGCTTAGTAATTAATTATAGATTATACTTATTAATGTGGATTCTAATTTTAAGATCAATACTACTTAATATTGTTTTGCTGAATTAATTATAATTACTTATTAATTGCAAATAATATTTACAATAGCTAATAAATATAGTATTGTATCTTGCTATGTACCCAGCAATGGACTATGCATTGTACTTTCATTTTCTCATGTAATCTTTATACAACTCTCTAAGATGGATGCCATTATTGTTGCTGTTTTGTGGAAGAAGTGGTCAGGGGCTGAAGGACTTACCCAGAGTCCCACAGTTGGGAGCTAGCTCTGTCCTTGGAGGACTGGAATTTGAATCCAGCTTTCTCTGACAGAAAGTCCATGTTCTCTCCTTTCTATCAAGGGCTTCTGGTCCTCACTGTGCGCTTATGTCAACACCCCTCTAGACCTACATATTCGTGGCTAGTTGGTATTCTGGAACCTTCCAAGGAGAGAGAAGGGTAGGCAGTTTCAATGTCTCAGAAGTGTGGAGCCATTGGAGCTGTTTCTTCAGGCCAGAATCTTGCAGACGTCCCCCGCTCTACCCCATGTCTTCTGAAACTTGAGTCAGCAGCTGAGCAAAGCCACAAAGGCAGTCCCAGGAGGTGTGGTGTGACCAGGAATAAACATAGGCAGGGAACATTCGAACCAAAACGCACTGAAACTTGACAACCAGGACATGCCAGGACACGCCAGCTCATGGCTCATAAAAGTTGCAACTTTTATTGTGAACATTCAGTCACTTGATTAAAATAATACTACCAATAACACCACCTGCCAACACTATTGGGGTTCTCCAGCATTTAGGGGTGCAAGATCCACTGCAGGGAAAGGGCTGTGAAATCACAGGCATATGGACATTTTCTTGCCCTTGAAGGGAGGAGATGCAGGGTAGGGTTAAAGGGGTGGAATTTCCCTGGCTCCTTCCATGACGCCAAGACCAAGGTTAGACATGAACTGAACCACCTTGTAAAAAGCATTATATATAAAGTCATCTGTTTACCTCAGCCACTGCTGTCACAGCCCCGTGTTCCTATCAGGGGTTTAAAGCAAACACTGTGAGTGGCTAAAAGAACAACATCGTTTCTGATTCTGTCTTAAGACCTGATTCACTTATGAAATGGGCTTATGAACTTAAAATTATGGGAGGGGAGGTTGGAGGGGAAAGACAAGAACCCTTTTATTTAGCATATTATTCACAATGAAAATTGGCACAGAAGCCAACCACATACATTAACATAGCTTGGGCGAGTTTAAAGCTTATGAATACATTTCTGTGGAAAAATGTGAATATGGAAAATCCCCTCTTTTATTTTGCCCTTTCCAAAAAAGCAATGAGTTCTGGGCTCAATGTGTATCTGTAACCTCACTTAGAAACCGGGAAATGCCAAGTGGGACTGAACTGGGGGAGCCCAGGCTGAAGGGAGCGGAGGGTCTGCTACCTTGGAAACCAGAAGAGAGGAAGGGAGGAGGCCTGGGACTCCCTCACAAGTCAGATTTTCTCCTGAATCGCAGAGGGGAAGCCCAAGGAGACCAGGCTGTGGCCCCTGGCGCCTCTGCTGATAGGGGTGTCTGTTGGGGGAGATGCATTATAATTAGAAGAGAGGGAGAGAGATCTCTTTTTAATCTTGCTCAAAATACACCAATTTAAAGGGAAGTTATAGGTAAAGAATTGTACACAGCAGTACCCAGGAGTCTGGTGTGGTGATCTTGTAATTGGGTTTTATTCATACAGTGCTTCCTTAAGGACCCTGTAAGTACTTAGAAACACAAAGTAATAAATCCTCCTCAAAACTGCCTTGAAGATAGCGGCTTCTGCTGATAGCTCTTCATGTTTCAGTTATTTTGCAGGCTTTACTAGATACTTCGGCTGACAGTTTCCCTGAGGACTAAGGGTTTAACTGTTCATTCACAAACAGGGGAAACAGTTTAGACATAAACAGCCTAAGGAAATTGTCTGCCACTGCTGAGCACCTTCCATCACTGTATTTGTCTGCCATCCTCTCAACCATCCATCCACCCATCCACCCACCCACCTATCCATCCATCCATCCATCCATCCATCCATCCAATGAATAATTTATTGAGGGTCCAAAGGACACTTGCCTATGCACACGCAAAGATCTAAAGAAGCCCTGGAGAAATACAATTTCTGAAACTCGTCCTCACTGTTTAGCCTAGAGAGTTAGAGCAGCGCTGGTTCTGGCGAGGAGACAGAGCATGCAAAGGCTGTGAAGTAGGAAAGAAATGTATGAACCAAGTGAAATGCTAAGTAAATATATAAGCAACACCTTTGCTAGAAATGATCAAATAAGGAAATCTAACAATCAGGAAACAATTGGTACATTTCTAGGAAACACTTGGCAAGTAATTGTTGAGCACCTATTCTGTGACCTACTCTGTTCTAGACCCTGAGAATACAGACAGGCTCTTTCTATGCTCACAGCTGCTCCCAGTCCAGCTGTGAAGGAGACACACGACACTGTATCCACATTGTGGTAAGTGCTGCAAGCTCTGTGATTGCTGACGGCAGAGCCCATGACCCATTTTCAGGCTCAGAGAGGAAGAGGTATGTACAAAGGCCCTGTAGTGAGACCTGGCTTCTGAGGAAAATTCTGAAGGCCAGTATGGCTGGAGAGGTTGGTCATCTAAGACACTGGTCCCCAACCTTCTTGGAACCAGGGACTGGTTTTGTGGAAGACAATTTTTCCACGGATGGGGTGGTAGGGGCGTGGGATGGTTCAGGCGGTAATGGGAGTGGTGGGGAGCGGCAGATGAAGCTTCACTGGCTGGCCAGCGCTCACCTCCTGCTGTGTGGTCAGGTTCCTAACAGGCCCTGGACCACTACCTGTCCGTGGCCCGGGGTTAGGGACCCCTGATATAAGGACTTATAGGCTATGCTGAATGAAATGTAAAGTCACTTACAGTGTAAAACAGGAAAGACTCTACCATATTTGCTTTTTAAACTATGCTTCTGGCTCCTGAGAGCAAGGCCCGTGATGACAAACGGTGGGAGCAGGGTGTTCACTAGGGCAGTCATTCAGGCAAGATGGTAGTGGCATATGAATTAGGACCTTTCAGGTAGGGAAGGAGAAAAAAATGGGAGGTGTGCTTAAAAGCTATAGCAGGAGAGAAGGAAATCAGAACCTCTCCCTGGGAAGCCAAGGAATGGGAAAGGAAGAAAATGCCTCCCCTCTCACCCCAAATGGTGGCTGGAGGCATGGTGGTTGTTGCAGGGCTCAGGGTGGGAACAGAGCAGAGGGCAGGTTCCTGCCAGCAGACTGGGTGGTTATGGATGGGTTGCTCTTGAGACCAGCTCCCCACCCAACTTAGCTATGGGGAAAGAAGATTTGAATTGAACTAGCTTCCAGAATGCCAGATACGTCTGTGTGCATTCTTATCCTTCTTCCAGGCTACCCATTCTTTTCATGCTGTGATGCTTTTAGTCCTTAAATCCAAAAATGGAAGAAAGAAATGCGGAGTCTCTGATATTTGGAGTTACAGTTTCTCAGATCCAATTAGAATGAACTTCAGCATAGATACTGATTAATATTAAAATATTAAATTTCAAAAATAATATTAAAATTATCTTCAACTTAACTTTTGAAAATCACAAAATAAGAGTTCTGGTGGCCTGAAATCATACTGCTATTCCCTTTGGCCCAAACAGAGAGGCCTTAACTTGTCAGAGAGTGCAAGCTTTCCCTTGCATGCACATGGAAATAGGATGTGACAGCCACCACTGTCCATACTTGAGGTGTCACTCTGGCTGGGGGTCACCTACCACTGCATTTAGAGCAGTAGGTCAGCAATTACTTTGAGTTTTTGTTAATGAGTTTTAAAAATTACTAATCAGAGTCACTTAAATGATAAGAAGCTGGGCTTGGATATCACTTCATATGAATTTGTCATAACTTTTCTCAACTTAGTGTATAAATTTGGCAAGTGATTTTTTTTTTTTAGGTAGAGCAAGTGTCATTTTGTCAATCTGCTATTCAAAGATTAACTCTGACAATCACTTCTTATAGGAAAATTGACCAAGATCTCTAAAAGTAAATAATGATAAGAATAAGTTTATATACCTCATAAACACTTCCAAATATTCTAGGTTGCTTCTGTATATGTGTGTGTTGGGGGGGGAGGGAGTTATAGAAAGAAGGTAGGTATGCAAAGAATAGAAGGTGGTTCTTGTTATTTTTCAAAACAAGTTCATCTTTTCTAATGAGTCATATCCCTGTGTGTAAGCCAAGTTCTTCCATGTCCCCACTGGCCTCAGCTTTGGGAATCCTGGGTATGACTCATGGGTCATGATCCTGAAGACAGAGTCCTATATTTCTCTAAAAACAATTTAGGCCCTTCAGCCTGCGGTGCAACGATACAACTCCATATAAATCAGTGGGAGCTTTTATGGGTTGACTAATATGTTAACACCCTGTGATCCAGAAGTGTGGTTGCCTAAGCTTTTTTTAGGCTGGGTCATATCAATTGTGTCTCAAGCAGTGTTGTAGAGTTTTCAGTATCTTCCAAGATGATGTGGCAGAATGGGACAACAAATGGATAATTAATATGCTTGACTTTGTGCAATTCTTAACCATTTTTGGTTGGAAAGAGATCTATTACTGTGCATTTATTTATGTTTAATTTTTTAGTGGGTTGTTTTTTTAAATTTTTGTTTTATATTGGAGTATAGTTGATTTACAATGTTTTGTTAGTTTCAGGTGTACAGCAAAGTGATTCAGTTACACATATAAATAAAGCTGTTCTTTTTCAGATTATTTTCCCATTTAGGTTATTACAGATATTGAATATAGTTCCCTGTGCTATATAGTAGGTCCTTGTTGATTATCTATTTTATATATAGTAGTGTGTATATGTTAATCCCAAACTCCTAATTTATCCCTCCCCCCACCTTTTCCCTTTGGTAACCATAAATTTGTTTCCTAAGCCTGTGAGTCTGTTTCTGTTTTGTAAATAAGTTCATTTGTATCATTTTCTTAGATTGCACATATAAGTGATATCATATGATATTTGTCTTTCTCTGTCTGACTTACTTCTCTCAGTATGATAACCTCTAGGTCCATCCATGTTGATGCAAATTGCATATTTCATTCCTTTTGATGGCTGAGTAATATTCTACTGTATATAAGTATCACACTTATCCATTCATCTGTTGATGGACATTTTGGTTGCTTCCATGTCCTGGCTATTGTAAATAGTGCTGCAATGAACATTGGGGTGAATGTATCTTTGTGAATTATGGTTTTCTCCAGATATATGCCCAGGAATGGGACTGTTGGATCATATGATAACTCTATTTTTAGTTTTTTAAGGAACCTCCATACTTTTTTCCATAGTGGCTGTACCAGTTTACATTCCCACAAACAGTGTGGGAGGGGTCCCTTTTTTTCCACATCCTCTCTAGCATTTATTTTTTGTAGACTTTTTATGATGGCCATTCTGACTGGTGTGAGGTGATAACTCATTGCATCATTTGCAGATATTTTCTCCCATTCTGTTGTTTGTCTTTTCATTTTGTTTATGGTTCCCTTTGCTGTGAAAAAGGTTTTAAGTTCAATTAGGTTCCATTTGTTTATTTTTATTTTCATTACTCTAGGAGGTGGATCCAAAAAGATGTTGCTGCAATTTATGTCAAAGAGGGTTCTGCCTATGTTTTCCTCTAAGAGTTTTATAGTGTCTGGTCTTACTTTTAGGTGTTAATCTATTTTGAGTTTATCTTTATGTATGGTGTTAGAGAATGGTCTAATTTCATTCTTTACATGTAGCTGTCCTGTTTTCCCAGCGCCATTTGTTGAAGAGACTGTCTTTTCTCTATTGTATATTCTTGCCTCCTTTGCCATAGATTAATTGACCATAGGTGCATGGGTTTATTTCTGGGCTTTCTATCCTTTTCCATTGATCTATGTATCTGTTTTTGTGATTCCTGTGCATTTATGTCAGCTCTCAACTGTTTGTTCTTGGAACTGCCAGAACTGACCTTAGCTCCCAGGACAGGAACTAGAAATTATAATATCTGAACTTCATGACTTGTGAACACAGTGCCAATCAGCTTCTGAAGGACTGAGTGGAATCCCTGTTCATACTTTTTTCTTAACACTTAAATTTAGCTTTGCAAGATTTGTTATACAGAGAGTCTACAGGCTGCAAGAGTCACTTTTAGCCATCTTAATAAGTTCTTCCAGAGGCCAACCAATATCATTCAGTGTTATAAAGATAGATAAGAAAACACCATTTGTAAGAAAATATAAATGAACAAATCTTAAGACAAAATCAAGCTCTTTTCAATTCAACATATATTATTAAATGGGTATCATTTTGAAATTAACCCCGAATGCAAATGTGTGTTCTACAATGAAGTAGTTACTATTGGGACCACTGGGTTGATAAAGATACTGGTTCTGAGGAGAAAATATCAAACTAATTAGTAATATCTGTCATAGGCTCAGATTTGGGGAGTAGTTGTTTTAGTGCCATCTGTTTGCCATCCACACCCTAATTCCTAAGCCAGAATATTAAAAATTATTGTACTGTAAATAAGATGAAACCCAAGATGAAGATAACACATTATTTATTATATTCCCATTGCCAGAAGAGCTCTGTGCCTTTTCTTACTTGAGAAACCTCCATTACCAAAAATCAGAGAGGTTTGCCAGTGAAGAACATCTTGATACCAGATACCTAAGCTCTCTCACCTGGAATCCCCAGGACTTTGATATTCAGCATATGTTAATGATTTCCAAATGTTTATTCTTCAGACCCAGAATCTTTCCTGCACTTTGAATTATATTTTCAACTGTTTATTAGACAGCTTCATCTCAAACACAGCAAACTCAAGAAAAAAAATTAATACTATAACAAGATCCCTCTTTGCACATTTTCTAATTTGTTAATGACATTATTATGAACCCAGACTAGAACCTTAAAGTCATTCCTCTTTTTCCTTCAACCACTTCACACAATCAGCCACCAAATCCTAGCAATTTTGACACTTGACTTCTATCTGTATATTAAACCTAACACCTTTTCATTTTGTACTAGTTTTCTATAGTCACATAAACAATTACCAAAAAATTAGCAGTTTAAAATACCCCAGTTTATTATCTCACAGTTTCCTTGGTAAGAAGCCTGGAAATGGGTTAGCTGAGTCCCCTGAGCAGGGTCTCACCAGCTGTGTTCTCATCTGAAGGCTCTGGGGACGTATCTGCCTCCAGATTCTATCATATTGTTGACAGAATCCAATTCTTTGTGGTTGTAGAGCTGAGATCCCATTTCCATGCTGGTGGTCAGCTGGGGGCTTGTGCTCAGCCCTTTGAAGCCCACATTTCATGCATCATCTTCAAAGCTAGCCATGGAGAATCCCCCTCATATCAAACTCCTCTCACACTTTGAATCTCTCTTACTAGGGAGGTCCCAGTCCTTATTACTCATCTGATTAGGTCAGGCTCCATAGAGATAATCTCCCTTTCTTAAAGTCAACTAATTTGGGGCCTTAATTATTTCTGCAAAATCCCTTCACAGCAGCACTAAGATAAAAATGCTTCATTGAATAACTTATAGAAGGCGAGTATATACAAAGGCATGTGGATTTGGAAGGATTAAGGGGGAATTCTGCCTTCCATATTTTCTGTGGCCACTGCTTTAGTTGAGGCCCTAACTATCTCTGTGTAGACCATTACAATGACCATCTGGCTCTGTCTTGAATTGGGGTTCTCAAAAGCAGAACTTGAGATAAGAAAGCTTGGGGAGTCTGTTTGCAAGGTAATACCAGGAAACACTCATGGGAAAGCAAGGAAGTGAAACAGAAAAAGAAGAAAACCAATACATGGTATTGGAGTAACTATGTTAGAATTCTAAGTAACTGGGGTTTATGACTGCTGCTGAGTATGAGAAGGCTGGAGTATCATCTCCCAACTCCCACCGCTATTGCTTGAGAGCTGCTCCCGCTTGTTCTGTAAATGCCCTCTGAATTTTTTTCTTCTTGTCTAACTAAATAAAACACAGATCTGATCCTGTCACTCCTCTTTCTAAAAACACCTACCTGCTTATACTGTCAACAAACAAACATTTTGTTTATTGCAAAATATGACGCGCAATGCCCCGTGATAGTCACTGCGGACTCAGTAGCGAAAAGATAGCCATGTAGGGAGCTTATAAGAGATATGGTCCAAAAAAAAGAAATCTAAATTCCTTAGCATAGCCCAGGTCCTTCAAAATCGGATGTGAACCTATTTGGGCATCATCTTTTCTCATCTTCTCCATTTAATCTTCCATTCAGGTGACAAAGTTCTCAGTGTTCCTGGAAAATTTTGTGCTCTTTCATGGTTTCTTCAACTTTGCTCAACATTAAATGTTTTTCCCTTTCTCTCTTTTGGGGAAACTCCTATAAAATACCTTATCCAAAATGGACTTCCTCTGTGCACCATTCTGACACCCCTGCCTCAGTAGCTTTTATCACTCTTATTACTCACAACTCATGGCTTACTGCATAGGAGGTCCTTCTGGAATAAATGCATTCAAAACACATGAAAAAATTAAACAGTATTATATGGTATTCTTTCTGATATTCTTTCTGATATATAAGATTACCTTTTGTTTTAGCTTTCCATATATGGCATTGTTCTTGGTTTCAAGTATTTGTCTACGTACATAGATGGATAGATACAGAGATACAGAGATAAATAAGCAAGAGATGGATAGATATACACCTATAAATAGATACAGAGATATATAAGTAAGACAAAATAGTAGTTTTAAGGAATAATTTTTAGTTGGTTTTTGATATTATGGGATTCAACACAAGAGCTGTGTCACAAGTCAATGTGTCCTTGGGGCTAGGTTTTTTTTGCGGTACGCAGGCCTCTTACTGCCGTGGCCTCTCCCGTTGTGGAGCACAGGGTCTGGATGTGCAGGCTCAGCGGCCATGGCTCACGGGCCCAGCCGCTCCGCGGCATGTGGGATCCTCCAGGACCGGGGCACGAACCCGTGTCCCCTGCATCGGCAGGCGGACTCTCAAACACTGCGCCACCAGGGAAGCCCGGGGCTAGGTTTTTGTTGCTGTTTTTCTGTTTGTTGTTAGCTCTATTGAGGTATAATTGACAAAAATTATATGTATTTAAGATGTACAACTTGATGTTTCGATATACCTATACATTGTTAAATAATCACCACAATCAAGCTAATTAACATACCCATCACCTCACATAGTTACTTTTGTGTATGTGTTTGTGTGTGGTAAGAACATGTAAGATCTACGCTCTTAGCAAATTTAAAGTATATATACAGTATTGTTAACTAGAGTCACCATGCTGTACATTAGATCTCTAAAACTTATTCACCTTGCATAACTGAAACCTTGTACCCTTTGACACTTTGACAAGCATCCTATTTCTCCCACCCACCAACCCCTAGCAGCAACAGTTCTACTCTGTTGCTTCTATGAGTTCAACTATTTTAAATTCCACATACAAGCGAGATCATGAATTATTTGTCTTTCTGTGGCTGTCTTACTTAACTTAGCATAATGTCCTACAGGTTCATTCATGTTGTTGCAAAAAGCAGGATTTCCTTCTTTTTTAAGGCTGAATAATATTCCATTGTATATACCACATTTTCTTTGTCCCTTACTTCTTGATTGACCCTTGGGTTGTTCCCATATCTTGGTTATTGTGAATAATGCTGCAATGAACATAAAGTCAGAGATATTTCTTTGAGGCACTGATTTCACTTCCTTTGGATATATAATCAGAATAGGGAATGCTAAATCATATGGTAGTTCTATTTTTAACTTTTTGAGGAATCTCCATACTGTTTCCATAGCGGCTTTACCAATTTGCATTCCCACCAACAGTGTACAAAGATTTCATTTTCTCCATACCTTCATCAACGCTTGTTATCACTTGTCTTTTTGATAATAGCCATCTTAACAGGTGGGAGATGCTATCTCATTGTGGTTTTGATTTGTATTTCCTCAAAGATTAATGATGTTGAGACCTTTTCATACAACTGGTGGCCTGTCATATGTCTTCCTTTGAAAAACATCTATTCAGTTCTTTCCTATTTTTCAAATCAGGTTATTTTTCTTTTTGCTATTGAGTTCCTCATATATTTTGGATATTAACCCCTTATCTGATATATGCTTTGCAAATATTATCTCCTATTCCATAGGTTACCTTTTCACTTTGTTGTTTCCTTTGATCCATAACTTTTTAGTTTGATGCAATCCCATTTGTCCTTTTTTGCTTTTGTTTCCTGTGTTTTTGGGGACTTATCCCAAAAAAATCATTTCCCAGACCAATATCAAGACACTTTCCCTATATTTTCTTCTAGTAGTTTTACTGTTTCAGGTCTTATATTTAAGTCTTTAATCCATTTTGAGTTTATTTTTATATGTAGTGAGATGAGTCCAATTTTATTCTTCTGTGTGTGGATATCAATTTTCCCAGCACCATCTGTTGAAGAGACTATCCTTTCTCATGTGTGTTCTTGGCAGCCTTGTTGAAGATCAGTTGACCATATAGGTAGATTTATTTTTGAACTCCTTATTCTGTTCTATTGGTCTATATGTCTCTTTTTGTGTCAGTATCATTTTTTTTTTACTACTATAGATTTGTAATATAATTTGAAATCAGGAAGTGTGATGCCTCCAACTTTGTTCTTCTTGCTCAAGATTGCTTTGGCTAGTTGAGGTCTTTTGTGGTTCATATGAATTTTAGGATTTTTTTTTCCTATTGCTGTAAAGAATGGCATTGGGATTTTGATAGGGTTGAATTGAATCTGTAGTTCACTTTGGGTTTTATGGACATTTTAACAATGCTAATTCTTCCAATCCATGAACAGGGAATGTTTTTCCATATATCTGTGTCTTCTTTTATTTCCTTCATCATTGCTTTATAATTTTCAGTGTACAAGTCTTTTACCTCTTTGGCTAAGTGTATTTCTAAGTATGTTTTTGTTGTTGTTGCTATTGTAAATGGGATTGTTTTCCTAATTTCCTTTTCAGATAGTTTGCTGTTTGTGTATAGAAACACCACTGATCTTTGTATGTTGATTTTGTATCCTGCAGCTTGGATCTGATTTTAAAACTGAAGGTCTTGTAGACATCACAGATGGACAAGCTCTGCCAAATTTTATATTTCATGTCAATAATATCACTTTTCTTTTGAGAAGTAATCTTTTCAACATATCTTCATGCTTTTTTTTTTTCTTTTCCTGCTAGACAAAGTATTTGGGAGTATATTGATAAGTGTATCTGACTTAAAAGGCTATATTTTTAAAAATTAGCTTTATTCCCGTGAAGCTTTAATGCACACTGTAAAGTAGATATAAGTAGTTTCTGTTAAGCAATACAAAGACATTTAAAATCACAGTGGACCTACATAGAAAAAGATGTATTTTAACCAAAATATTGCCACTAAAAATGAACTCGGGGACTCAGAAATTTGAGGTACATAGTTGGGATTCCTTTTGTTTCCCTTGAGTCCCTAGTGGTTCAAGAAAACTGCCAGTTCTAGAAACATTTCTCTTACTTGAAACTTTCCTTTTAATAACTGTTATTGAATGTCTATTATAAGCTAAGCATTATGTCATGTATTAAGGTTTAAAAAAATAAGATTGAAAGAAATGCATTGAGGAAGAAATATTAATTACTTTGTCTCAATAAATATTATATGCAACATGCCCAAAATTTTCTAAAATCAATTAGGAAAGGCCTGACTTAATGAGGCTTTACATTTACCTGCTAAATGTAAATTTTTAGATTTCAGATAATTAGGAAGTCTATTTTCACAATACCAAAAGAATACTTTCCTGGGTTAAACTGGAAAGATCAAGGTCTCCCACAGATCAAGAAAAGCTAAAGTACTTCCTTTTTTTGAAAGTTCCTATAAATTTAAAGAAATTAAAAATGTTATCATTTGATTAAAAAACTGCAAAATAGTTTAGATATTTACCTTGAGTATGGTAACACTTTTAATTTAAAAATGCAATGC
The DNA here is from genome assembly GCF_059928025.1 of Delphinapterus leucas. Lineage (NCBI taxonomy): Eukaryota > Metazoa > Chordata > Mammalia > Artiodactyla > Monodontidae > Delphinapterus > Delphinapterus leucas. The sequence continues at coordinate 53,801,020 of NC_143143.1, forward strand.
AATATGACTGTGATAGTCGTAAAATTAGTACATGTATTCACAAATAATATTACTTCATGGTTCATTAGAGATTATATGGTTCAGATAAAACTACACAAGTTTAAAGTTGTAGCATGAACATCTTTGGATTCACCTTTGACCTCTCTATAACAGTATGCTTGTGTGCACAACCTCATTTGGAGAAAAATGTCAAAAGACTAATTTATAAACTCATTTAAACACAGAAAGTGTAAATGTGAGATCACACTGAAGGGCCCTGTGACATGCATGCCCTGGTCAAAAAGGGAAAAGTGGCTGATATTTTGGAGTTGTCATCACCTGGGACCCTGGCATACATGAGAAGAAGTGTTTTACTTCAGAAATACTCCTGTCTTTGAGAATGAAGACTAACTTCCCTCTCTGCATTCCCTCTCCTCACCCACAAACCAAAATCCTTCCTGCCATTAATCATGACAATCCTTTTTGATGTAAATAGAAAGTATTCTATTACCACCTAAAAAAACAATATACTTGGCCTATGACACATTAAGTTGATGCCCAATCAGAGGAGAATGTAGTACCAGGGTTAGCGGAAATAGATATCTGGAAGTGAAATAAGGAAGGAAAGGAGGGAGAGAAGGAAAATGGAAGAAGAGAGGAAAGTAGAGGGAAGGAAGAAAGGAAGGAATGAAAGAAAGGAGGAAGGGAGGGGGGAGATAGGGAAGGAGGGAAGGAAGAAGGAGGAAAAGGAAGAAAGCAATGTCATTTCTCAAGGAAGTGAGGACAGGAGACCTTGTCTCACAGGGAGAAGCAGAAACGTGAAAAATCTCCAAGGACCTTTCTAACACAGACACTGAATCTCTGGCTTTAGCTTTTCCCAACAATGAAACGATAGGAGAATTCAGGGCCCGGGCACTGCTCCGGCATAACTGTGGACAGATTTTCCCCCATATGTTTACAGAATTCCGAAAGTACAGAAATAGCTGTTGAGCTCTAAGCAGTTTTTGTAAAATTACCCCAGCTCAGAGATGTTTTCATTCTACCCTGGGGACTCTTTGGTGAAATCTAAATAAGTGGAAAGATTCAGCTATTTTGGAGTTTTCCTTGTGCTAAATAATATTCTGTAGATTGGATTAAAAGCAGAAAAAAATGTAGATATTTTCACATTCACATAAACCAAAATGGCTGAATGTTTAAAAACAAACAAAAAAGTGCCCTCAGGCTGAAACCAATTATGGAAATTCTTAGCCAAAAGGGATAATTTATTAGATCATTTATAATGAGCACAATGCACAAATGAAAACTGGTGTCTCTGACCTCAACTACCACAAACACTATGATGTTTTCTATCTATAAAAATGATCACAATAAGGTTTGTGGAGGCCCTGTGCAGGAGGGTTAGGCCAGGGGTCTACAGGAGCCCTGTTTGTCTGACTGACCCTGACTCCAGAGACAGTAGCTGCCCAGTGTGATGACTGTGGGGGACTTTTCTTTCTTCATTGATTCCATTGATTGATATCACTGGATTTTAGGAGATCACTTTTTAAATTAATTAATTTGCAAAAGCACAATGAGAAAACCTTCTTCACCTGGTGAGTTCCCTCTCATTCTTCAGAGAGCAGCTCAGACATCACTTCCTCTGAGGGGGTCTTCTCTGACCATAAATGCCCAACAAAAGCAAGCTGAATATTATGTATTACAACCTCTAATCAGTATCTGTCTCTCTCTTAGACTGGAATCCCCAGAAGTGCAGAAATAATGTCTATCATACTCGCGGTGATGGCCCCGTTCCTAACCTTTAGTGGATACTCAGCAAACATTCATTGAATGAATGAAGGAAAGAAAACTAGCCCTAATAGCTAGATAATATAATTGCATTGGTAGGAAGATTTTGACTGCAAGTAACAGAATACTGAACTGAACTTAATAAGATGCCCAGAGGTGGGGACTTCCCTGGTGGTCCAGTGGTAAATATTTTGCTTTGTAATGTAGGGGGTGTGGGTTTGATACCTGGTTGGGGAGCTGAGATCCCACATGTCTCGTGGCCAAAAAGTCAAAATATAAAACAGAAGCAATATTATAACAAATTCAATAAAGACTTTAAAATGGTCCACATCAAAAAAAAAAAGATACCCAGAGGTGGATGTTTCCAGAGTGTGTTAATTGTGTAGCTCAACCATGTCAGGGCACTGAGTCTACTTCATGGTCAGGCTCTTGGTTTTCCCCTCATTATCACAAGAAGGCTGCCACAATCATGAGCACTCATCCTCAAATAAGTGAGTTTAAAGCCAGTAAATATAGAGATAAGAGATCACTTCTCAAACATCAGTCTTATTAAAGAAAATTGTGGAAGCAACCTAAATGTTCATCAACAGATGAATGGATAAAGATGTGGTACATATATACAATGGAATGTTATTCAGCCGTAAAGAAAAATGAAATACCATTTGCAGTGACATGGATGGATCTGGAGATTGTCATACTGAATGAAATAAGCCAGACAAAGATAAATATCATATGATATTGCTTATATGTGGAATCTAAAAAAAATGGTACAAATGAACTTATTTACTAAACAGAAATAGAGTCACAGATGTAGAAAATAAACTTATGGTTACCCAGGAGGAAAGGTAGGGGAGAGGGATAAACTGGGAGGTTGGGATTGACATATACACACTACTATATATAAAATAGATAACTAATAAGAACCTACTATATAACACAGGGAACTCTACTCAATACTCTGTAATGACCTATATGGGGAAAGAATCTGTAATGACATATATGGGGAAAGAATCTGAAAGAAAGTGGAGATATATATATGTATATATATACATATATATATATGCATAACTGATTCACTTTGTTATACAGCAGAAAGTGACACAACATTGTAAATCAATTATACTCCAATAAAACTTAAATAAAAAAAAAGAAGAAGAAAATTGCTCCTTGGAAATCTTCTGAACAGACTTCTTCTTCAGTTCCTGATGACCAACATATGATCACATGCCCTCAGACCAGGGGTCCCCAACCCCCTGGGCTGCATACCAGTACTGGTACCAGTCGCAGCCTGTTAGGAACTGGGCCACACAGCAGAAGGTGAGCAGCGGGCAAGGGAGTGAAGCTTCATCTGCCGCTCGCTCCCCATTGCTCCACATCGCTTGCATTACTGCCTGAACCATCCCCCGCCCCTGTCCGTGGAAAAATTGTCTTCCAGGAAACCAGTCCCTGGTGCCAAAAAGGTTGGGGACCGCTGACTTAGACTACCTGCAAGGAAGGCTGGAAAAACAAGTGTCTGGCATTTTCCATGTCTATAGTAAGGGGAGGGCTCTGTGAGCAAGAAGAAAGGGTGGACAAGAAGCTATTGGGCAGCAATCAAGATCAAGAGTCTGCCAGAGGGGCCAAGGTTGTATTCTTTACTCGCCAGTATTATTTTAAATGTGTCATTAAAGGTGAGCCCCATGTCCTCTAAGAACATAGGAAGAGCATGTCCTGCACACAGCTTTCCCTGGTCCATGGATGCAGGTAAGCATGTGAATCCAAAAATGCTTCATGAATAATTACATCCAGTGTATGATAGAAAAAAAAACCCTGTCAACATGATGATCTTGAAGATGATTTTTGAACTCCTACTAGATCAGAGAAATGTACAGACATGTATCCTATTTCATCTTGCCATCTATTGGCTGATGTTTTTCAACTGCTGGGCTGCTGGGCGCTAGTGATTGTCATTAGAGCAAAATGGTTTTGTTGGATCTGGTGAAGTAGTATACCATGTTTTACTAACTTTTTTATTCCCAATAAATGTAAAAATTGCTTTCATGTACCTACCAGATCAACCAAAACACTCAGTGAGCACATTAAGTAGACATTGTTTGGAGACCCAGAAGTATCAAGAGACTGCTCCATGTTAGGTATGGCATCTGACGTCTCTGTGCAAGTGTACTGAAACCCAAGATTATTGAGAAGTCAAAAGATGCAGAGGCTCAGCTTATCGTATGACTGGAGTATGGGTTTTTATTTAAGTGCAGATGCTAGAAGCAGATCTTATGTCTGTTACTTCCTCTGTCCTGTTAGCTCTACTTCTAAACCTGGTTTAAAAATTCCTCAATTCACGGCAAAGTGCTGAAATAGAATTCTCTTTAAGCTTTGTTGGCAGGAATTTGACATACCTGGGAATATAAGCAGCCTATACAATTGACTTGGAGATGGAGGATGAGTTCCTTCTTCAACTCAGAAAGACAGGAACACGAAGGCCCCACTCAAGGTTTTCCCAGACCCAGAAGGTTAGTGACTTCACTGTTCCTGCGAACCATTAATCAGATCTGCCAAATTCATTCACTGGTTGAAGCTCAAGCTAGTCTTGTCAGAGTGCTGTGATCATGAGCTATCCTCAGCATGGGACAACTTTACACACCATGCTCCTTGGGATCACCTGAAATTTTGAGCAACCCTCTGGAAAATCTGCCTGGTGGTTTGGTATTACAGGAAATTCTTACTGTATTTTGTGGCTCTTTCACAGGAAAAATATGTCAACTGTATTGTTTAGGTTTTTTTCCTAGCTGCATCATTACTTATTATATTTTATCTTCTCTTAAACCCATTTCCTGTATTTACACACCTTGTTAGTTTCAAAAGTTTAGAACTCTACATCTCTCAAAGGATGCTCTTCCTTTTTCCTTCCACCCTGCAAGGCTCCATGGCCCTGGCCCCTCCCACATTTGCAGTGATTTGCATGTTGTCTGTACCTATGATATGATGAGCCTCTCAGAACACTCACACAGATACCAATGGATGTTGGTTTGTTCACATGTGTAAATATTAGATATGGCAGCATTCGTTTGGAAATTAGGAAAAGGTTTAATTTTGAAGACTTGGCATTTCTCAAAGTCACGAAAATGTCTGATAGAATTAAAGCATATTTAAGACACATTAAAAAGGAAAAACCAGGGAAAGGTATGCAGTACGTTCTCTCATGTTGTCCAAAAGCCATCTGCAACAAAAGTAACTGAGGAGCTGGTTATGAAATTGCAAATTCTTGATCTTCTTAAATGTACTAAATCAGGCTCATGAGGGGTAGGATTTCAAAATATATGCTTTTTGTCTCCTTCTCTAGGCGATTCTCACACATCGTTGGAGAGCTGCTAGCATAAGACATTTCCAACCTATCAATTTTTCAGTTGGTCTGAAACAGAGGAGGTGAATGGGTCATCAAAATGAGGCAAAAGAAAGATGTTAGTTTCTAAATACCATATTGGTCATGGCTATCACTTAAACCATCTCTGTATCATGGATTTCTTTGGCAGACTGGGGAAGCAAATAATATATCCCTTCTCAGATTAACACTTTCAAAATCACAAAACAAAACACATGTGATCATAAAGAAAATTAATTATATTAAAGTATATCTCTATCTATGGACCCCTTTGGGATCTGTGAACACCAGATTAAGAATCCTTGAGTGAAGGGACAAAGGAACCCAATCAGAAACTGCTAAGTGGGAATGACAGATCAGATTTGGTTAGATGCTATCTGAGGCTTGTAGTCTAATTTAGGATTAGTTTCAGCAGGAGAATCTAAAAGTATTTCAGAGAGAAGAGACATTGAAGATGATAATGAAAGTGTTTAGAGATGGAACCCGCAGCAAAAGGGTAAAACACATACCCCGTCTCCTCTGTCTTCTGTTTCTCCCTTTACACTGGATACTTCCTCTCAGTCTGTAACAAGCAAAAAATGCTCTTCCATTTAAAAGTCATACCTTGGTCCTACATCTCCCTCTGTCTATCATGCTACCTCTCTCCTTTATTTTCTTAGTGTAGTATCTAGTAAAAGCCATCTGCACTTCACTCCCCTCTCGCCTATGATCTGCCTTCTGTCCCCATTCACTGTTGCTGTTGTTTCTGCCAAAGTCACCAACATCTGACACTACCGCCCACACCCTCTGTTTACAGTCTACTAATTTAGCTTCCCAGTTCCACTTTTCCTGGTTTTCTCACCACTGCGGATGTTCCTTTTCAGTTTTTCCTCCATTGGCTCCTATTTCTCCATCATCCCTAAAATGCATCTCCTCACCAGTCTGCCCTCAATCCTCTTTCCTTCAGACATTATCTGCCCTCATCACCACTGCCACACACTGCCTTGTTTAGGCCTCCATCTCTACCATTGCTTTATTGCAGAGGTTGCCTAACTCACCTCCCTGTCTTCAGCTTCTTCTCCAATCCACTCTCTACCCTCTCTCAAGGTGGAGGCATTTCTCCTCCTTTGGAGCTGACCCTTCCCTTGTTTCACAGCATTCTTTGCCTTTCTTTTCCTCCCAAATATCCTCTTGGAATCCACTTCTGTTTAAGTGAAATATCTTTCTGTGTGTCCCCAGAGTTCCCTGAAACTTAAGCGAAGCTCTCAAAATTGCCCCATTGATGACCTCCACTGGGACTTCTTTGGTGGTCCAGTGGTTAAGAATCGGTCTTGCAAATGCAGGTGATACCGGTTTGATCCCTGGTCAGGGAACTAAGATCCCACATGCCACGGGGCAACTAAGCCTGCCTGCCACAACTACTAAGCCAGCACACCACAACTAGAGAGCCCACGTGCCGCAACTAAGACCCAATGCAGCCAAAAATAAATAAATAAGTAAATAAATATTTTTAAAAAATGATCTCTCCTTCTAGACTATGAGCTCCTGGAGACTTCATAGGACTTAGCCTAGGCCTTTCCTGTCTGTCCTCCCATCACACATAGAGAGGGGTTTAAACGTTCTTCATCAAATTAGGAAAATCGCTTGAAGAAGAAAAGCCAAAAGACTGATATGAAAAATGAAAACATCAATCAATCTATCTAGGGAAGCCATAAACTACTACCACTCATTCTCTTCCTCTTTTTATTTTTTGGCCACGCCGCATGGCATGTGGGATCTTAGTTCTCCCACCAGGGATCAAATCCATGTCCCCTGCAGTGGAAACACAGAGTCTTAACCACTGGACCACCAGGGAAGTCCCTCTCTGCCTCTTTAAACAATAAATGCCATGAGAATGTTTATACAATGATATAGAACAATAAAAGACATGGTAGAGAGAAGGAGATAGTCAGTTAAGCATGTCTCCCATTTAGACACAGTGAAATAAAAAATCCCTGAATCCCTTATCAGCTGCTAACTGCCATACTAGATTCATCTCATTCATTCATCTTTTTATTCATTCAACACATAATTTTGAGTACCTCCCACATGCTAGTATGCAAGGCACTGGGAATTCAGTGGTGAACAAATATTCAGAGTTCCATCCTCAGGAAACCAAGAGTGTAATGGGAGAGGTAGATAATAAAGAAATACATGCTTATAAGCTGTGATAAATGAGTGAAGGAAAATTTTCTTGAAGGATCGATGGGACAAAGGACAGATACACATTCTATTTCTACAAGGTCTCTGGATCCGTGGAGAGTTGAACTTGCCCTTGTCTGAGTCTTAAAGATTTCATTTGTCCTCTTTACTAAAGGCTTAATCTAGAAGTAAGCTAAGAAGTTAACTCTCTCTTCCCTCTAAACATTGGTCTTGACCTTCCAGACAGAACACTCCCACAGCATGAGGAATGCCCCTCTCCCCCACTGGAGTGAGGATATCTTTCTTCACATGCTATATTTCCTTTACCTGAATCCAACGTGACTTTTCACGATCAAGTCCGCTAACTGACAACACGGTAGGTGAACAAAAAAGCGCCCCATTTTCGGCTTCCCTGGTGGTGCAGTGGTTGAGAATCCGCCTGCTGATGCAGGGGACACGCGTTCGTGTCCCGGTCCGGGAGGATTCCACGTGCCGCGGAGCGGCTGGGCCCGTGAGCCATGGCCGCTGAGCCTGTGCGTCCAGAGCCTGTGCTCCGCAACGGGAGAGACCACAACAGTGAGAGGCCCGCGTACCGCAAAAAAAAAAAAAAAGCGCCCCATTTAGAAAAATGGCCCAACCATATTTTCATTTCCTTTACTCATTACTCTGAAAATGTTATCACCTCCTCAGGCCAAATGGCCTCATTGGCTAAGCCTAGTTTCCTTGAGATCCATAGCAAGCTCCTTCTCTTTGAGGTGGGCATGACAGCAGAGGGGAAATACTTGTGCCCCCTTAGTTATTTCCTAGGACAAATAGTCAAGGAAACTGGGACACTGTTCTTGTTCTTTTCTTTCCTCCTTCCTTCCATGTATCTTACTTTCACCCCAGCCTCCTGGAGCTAGCATATATCATGCCAAGGAAAGGAAAGAGAGAAAGAACAAGAAAGAAAGGAAGAAAAATTCAAATAACAGAAGACTGGTAAGTAGAAAGCATGGTTTTTCATTAGCCTTCCCATAGAAAAGAATAAATTGAAACACTGACATTGAGATGGCAGGTGTTACCAGCCCACCTCACCCCCATCTATCACTCGATTGAATAAATTTTTTTTGAGCACGTACTGTGTACCAGAATTGTGCACAAGTCCTAATATAATAAGTCCAAAGAATTGTAAAATTGTTAAAAAGCATTCTGTGAGCATGGGAGGAGGTTACTGGCATATATGCCCCATAATTGCCACCATGGATCTAGGCCAGTGGTTCTCAACCTTGGCAATGTATTGTCACCAGAAGAGACTTTTTTAAAAATAGAAATGCCCAGGCCCCACCCACAGAGTTTCTGATTTATTGATCTTGGATGGGCCCAAAGCAACAGTAAGTTTTCAAAAGTTGATTTCGATGTGCAGCCAGGGCTGAGAGCCATTGGCCTAGGCTGGTCAGATCATTCTGAAAGGTAACCAGCCCAATCTTCCAAAGCACAAGGAAGGACCTCTTTTCCTATACCCAACTCACATTCTGGAGAACACTCTGATATTTTGGAGGAATTGTTCTACCTCACAGGTCCTCTCCTCAGGAACTAATTTTGACTTCCATCATCTCCATACTTCTAAGCTCTCCTGTGGATGCAATGCATGGACAGTGTCCTCTGTTCAATAACGGGGTTCTCCATTAGCTGTATTCCCAACCAATATTCCTGCCCTTCTTCTCCAAGCCCTGCCCTTCACAAATAGTGTATATCTAAGACAGGTTGAAATCTTAGTTTCTGTTGGTAACCTATATAATTACATTACTCAGCTACCAAAGCTACTCCTATAAAAAAGACTTAGGAGATACTTTTTTCTGAGCCAGAAAGGTGGGACAGTGACACTCCCTTGGTTGCAGCTGGGTTTGGAAGGAGCCCTTATTTGCATGACAATGTCTCTGAAAATAATAGTCCCACCTCCTTGCTGGGCCTTCCTTCTCAACTGAACAGGCGTCATCAGGAAACAAAATCCTATCCTTGATGATGGAATTGGCACTGGTTTCTAAGTAGGCCAAAGAATTTGGAGCTTGTCTAACCAGAAATTCTTACCCACTCCCAAAAAATGCATATCCTGTTCTTCCAAAGGATGTTAATTAGCACCTGCTTCTACTGCTAAACTCCTGTGGGATCTGGAGTGTTACTTTCATAGTTCCTCTGATCTGTGTTGGCCACTGCACACTAATGAACCATGTCAGTCACATGATGTGCCACCTGATCTACCAGAGAGGGTGTCGCAGGACTCCTTGAATCTAGGTGTGACTACCCCAGCAAAACCATTAGACAGTGCTTAAGAAAGGATGCAGCTGGAACTTGGCCAGGAGCTTAATCCAATTAACTTGACAGCCATAGGTTCCTTTCCAGAAAAACTAGGGAATATTGAAGCTAAAGAAACCTTAGAAATTACCTAGCCCACATGTTGCTTACATTTGGGGACTCACTGTCTCTGATTAGAATCTGCTGAAAGCAACAGAAAAATGCATGTACAATTTTTCACAAGGCTTCAGGAGGTTGGGTCACAGACTCCATCAGCTGGGCCCATGACCCTGTATTGAAGAACCCTGACGTACTCTTACCCCCTACCCCCAACACACACATGTTTTATAGATGAGGACACTGCGGTCCAAAGAAACATGTGATTCTCTAAAGGAGTCACAATCTAGTGGCAGAAACACAAGCTCCAAATCTGAATCTGGTCCCTCAGGATTTACCGAAGACCACTGTCCTAACACTTCCTTAGAAGGGGTTTTGGGGTTTATTTTTTCTGAGACCATTGTCCTTTGTCTTAGGATTCCTATTCACACACTTTCCTCTGCCTGCAGGCTGGGTCCTATTGGCAAGATGGGCAGCCATATCCCTTTGACTGGGCAGGCTCTTTCTCAGGAGTAACCAATTAACCTACTCAAAATTCTTCCAAGTTAAAGCCTTGGGACTGGAGAGCTTTAGAAACCCATGTCTTCACTAGAGCACCACCTGGTGGAGCACTGCAATAAATCCTACTTAAGCAAGCAGGAGATGCCTGTCATGCAGGGAGCAGCCTCTCACCATTTCTTCCATATTTGATACCAGGAGAGCAGTTTTATCCAGATTTTTTTCTTAAGAGTTCTTTTAAACATTGACAAATAAAACCAGATTCAAAAATTATGTGATTACTCCAAAAAAATCAAGTTTTTGTTTCCTAGCTCTTTACATAATCTTGTTCTCCCCCTTTAACAACATATAAATCCAAAAGCAAGGATAAAAAGGTTTTCTCTTGGAATAATAATTACCAACGCTGTTTGGCAAACAGAAATGACTTCAAGTTGGTGATATTTTCTTACATCACCATTATCTAGAGACAATGGAATTCTGTTTCTACCTCTGCCACCTAGGAGCTGCATAATCTCAGGTAAATCATTTAATTGTTCTCATCTGGGACATAATCTGAGGCAATGATGGTGGCACTTACTAGCTGTATGACTTTGACACATCATCACTTAAACTTCCTGTATCTCAGTTTCCTCTTCTCTAAAATAAGGAAGACAATAATATCACTCATCCCTTAAGATTGTTGTAAGGATTTAATTATATACTTTGTTCAGTTATGTGACATTTTATGTCCATGGCATGATATTGGCTTTGTAGGAAGACCTTATCACAGTAACTGAGACGTGATCAATACACTTTCCCAAAGACAGCTGTTGTTAGGGAATTTATGAAATTGTACATATCAAGCACTCAGTGTAGTACCAGGTTCATAATACATGCTTAATAGCTTTTGTTTATTAAAATTCAATGGAAATAACTTAGTGGTTAAAACATAACCTCACAGATTGCAATATCACACATGAAATTGGCATAATAGTAAGACCTAGAAAATTCAGATGTTAGTTGAGGGACAGGAACCAAGAGACTATCAAGTTCACTCACTTTCTTTATAGGTGATGAAACTGAGGCTCAGAAGTACTAAGGAGTCGTTCAAGGACACACAGCTATGACAGGTAGTTCAGAATAAAAATCCAGGATCCAAGCTTTCAGTTCTATCTTTTAGCAAGACAGTCAAATGAGTAAAGAAAAGAAAAGACTTTGAGGAGATAAATGCACAGTGCAAGCCTTTTTATTAGTCAGTTTAAGTGGATCTCTAATCTTCAAACACTGGGCCCTATGTCTCAGGCTTCATCCATGGGCTGAAAAAACCAAATTCGCAAAACCCCACCTCAGTTGCCATCAGTGAGACTTCTGCTATCTGGAAAGCCCAGGACCAATTCTCATCTGTGCATGTGATCAGACCTAGCTGCCCTGGCAGCATCTGGGCTCCAGGACACATGGCACAATCCTACCTGAGGGCTGGGACCTCCTTAGTGACTGGAAGTCTCACACTCCTAGGATTGGAAAAGCAGCAGACAGAACACATAACCTAGCACTAGCATCATTGATAGTGGAAGGTTTACCAGGAAGTTTATGTGTCAAGGTCCTCACACCCTTCTAAGCCCTGGGACAGATCTCAAGAACAGTTCATATGGTCTTTTGATTTTGCAAATTTTTCCAAAAAATATATTACTCATAATCAATTAAGACTTCTGTCTCTTTTTGTTCTGATTTTTTCTCCATCACACTTCCTTTTTTTTTTTTTTTCACACTTCCTTTATATTGGGTGATATTGAGTGTGTGTGGGGGTTTGGGGATCTACATGAGGGAAAGTTGAATTGAGGCTCTATTTAGTTTTAATTTAGTGGGAAACAGTTAAGTGGTTCACAATCACTTTAATGATGCACATACATTATTGTTTTCCACCGCAGTGTAGGAATGGCCTCCTGAAACTTTCTCACAGCCCACTATATAAGCTGGTCTAGTATCATGACAAGAAGATGTAAGACCCAGGCTGTGCAGGTCATGTCATAGTGCAAATGAGTCCTGTGGTGTGGGTACCTGACACAGGAGCTTTATGGGTGCTGGAAGAGAAATAGGGCTTTATAGGGTGCCCTATTCGGACTGGTGAAGTTATAAGTGGAGGATTCCATTCTCATTGAGAACTTGTCAAAATGCAAGTTCACTCCTATCAGAATACACCCAATTTTCCAGCATATACAATGATAAATGCACCTATATAATTTTTTTCTTCTTTTTTGATAGGTAACAACTGAAATAGAATTTATCAGAATCTCTGTGTTTTTAGGGCACAACCTGGTGGCAGCACTAGAAAGAATGGGTGTACCTATGCATGAAGTGGCATGTTACATGCATTTCATCAATAATAAAGATGAAATTTTGATCAACAATGCCAGCCTAAAGACTAAATTATCCTTCTGATCTCTATATGAAAAAATATTACCAAATCCATTGCCATATGAAAAGGCAATAAAGGGAATGCAGCCAAATGTGAGGGAAGAAGAGTGTAATGCATTTAATTAAAAAACATTGAATCGCTTTTTGTGATTGTATGATGTTCGAGACATTTTCAGCTTTCTAGAATTTGTAATTTATGGTGCTTTAGTATTTGTTTTAAATAAATATTTACTTTATAGCTATTTTTATGATCATTTCTTTTTCTCCCTTGGCCCCTGAATAAAAACACTATATAAGCTTCAGCTCCACAAAACCTGTATGTGTATTCCAGGCGGAGCCAAAGATAAAGAGAGAGGGGAGAAAGGGAGGGGGAAGTGGAACAGACAAAGGCAGTTAGAAAGAAAGGAAAAAAGTTCCACAGGGAAGAGTCAATCTTGATGGGATCAACCAGTTTGAATGTGCCTTGACCTCTGAGTAGGTTTCTTACTCCCCAAAAGACAAATGACCTTTAACTTTTTCCTGTCTTTTCTTTACATGTGATTTTCCCAAGAGGGAAAGGCAGGGGATCCTGGCTGTGAGTTCATTTTGCCAGTTTGGATACTTTTGAAGACATGGAATAACATCCATTTTATTTGGCCCAAGGGCTTGATAGTACACTATATTCTCCTGCAGGCATTTTCTTTAGTTGACTTTCTCAGGGTGAACAACCTCACACGCTCCATTAACTAAGGTTAGTAATTGTCCTTGTGGCTATGCAAGAGTCAGTAGGATTACAAGGCATTCCATGAGAAGAGCTGCAATGGGACAAAGGAGATTAAGCTGGCAAATTAACAAGCAAACCTTTAAAACTACTGTTCTATAGAATATTAAGAAAAACATGTAGTAGCATTATCATGCCTCAGTTTCTACTGGCTTTGGTAATGTAGACACATCTCTCAGATTTATTCTGAAGAATAATTTACTTAGTGTCTTTTTTATTGAAATTATGAAATGTTCCCTTCCTGAATTCCCTTGTGCTCTTTGAGATGTTATTACCAATGGGGAAAACAGGATGTAGTTACATAATAAAAGTATGCACCTCCCACACTATTCTACTCTTACCAAGCAAAATTATACATCAGAAAGCCCATGCTTAATGGGAGGAATCTTGCCCAAGTCATACTGGCTTCACCTGGTCCCTTATCTCAGCTCAAATTTCTCAACTAATTAGGAAAAAACAGAAAAGTCATCTTGATTCTACAAAGTGGCCACAAGCCTGGAAACACTGGCAAAGATGCAATAAATGGTTTGTTGCTATTACATGAAAATACATGGTAAAATAATATTGCCTTTCTATCAAATTTATGGCTTCAGTACTTTAGAGTACTGCAAGAAAATAATTTTGCAGCTCAACACGGCAGCATACAAAGCGTTAATACCACGTGGCACTGGGCTGATAGAAGATTGCAAAGCATAAGATTTTCAGATTTGAGCAATCATATGGTAAAGAAATATAAAAGGAGAGAAGAAGTGTCATCTTTTGGCCTGGTGCCAGGATCCGAGACAGTTGCCATATGGAGCTCTGAATCTACTCAGCAAAACTCAGTGTTGCTCTGAAGTTCACTGGGTATGAAAGGAATGTCCCAGCTTGACGAGAGAAGGACAGGGAAGGCCTCCTCAGGGACTTCTTATTCCATGCCTGTGGTTTCTCTGGGAAGGACAGTTTCATGCTTCATTATCTTCCTTAGTCATGGCTTGCTTGATTGCAAGAAATGGAAATCCATTCAAACAAGCCAAAGCAATGGAGCAATATTCAGCAAAGAGGATGAATGAACTGTGACTGAACATAACTACATGAATTCCACAAGCAAAATGTTAAGCAAAACATTCCAGAGACAAACATTGTTTGTACTTTAGGATTCCATTTACGTAAAAATGCAAAACTAATCTACAGTGTGACCACCAAGAGGAGGCCATTGTAGGTGTCTGAGTGACTTGGACAAGCGTGGAAGCAATAGAGATGGAAACATGTTGATGGTTCTGGTGCTTCTTAAAAGAGAGGTCATGGGCCAGGAAGGCAATGTAAGAGCTGTTCCCTGTACTTTCAGGTTTCTTTTCTTAGCCAAAGTAGGAAGTAGGGGTGGTGCCAGGTAGCACCTGCTGGTCCGGGGAGTGGGGGGTACCTTTATTATCAGCACTAACTTCTGCCACTCCTGCCCTCTCCTCTCATTTGTCAATAGAGTCATGATATCCGAAAGAGCTCATTTGTCTATAGCCCACCAAATGCAGTGTTCTGTAATGAGGAAGTGGGAATCCTTAGAGAAACTCACAATCCAGTAGAGGAAACAGAACACTAAAAAGACAACAAACAGAAGTAAAACAAGCACGATTTAATAATCTCTTCTGGTTCAGAAAAAAATCAATCTGGGAAAGTTACACCATATTGAAGGAAGTGAGAGATACAGACAAGTATGTATTAAGGTTCTTGCAAAGATGTTAATAATTCATAAACATTTAATAAGATTTCACAGTAAATATAAATCACTTACATAGCCATATCTTCTCTTCATACATGGCTTAGAGTATGGGGAACTATAAAAGACCCCATGAAGGTGAATAATGGAAAAGATAAAGGGATCCTGGAGGAGAAAAGTGGGAGGAAAGAGAGGTCTACAGCTATGGAAGTACCCAGTGGACCAGTCAGTGATTGAAAGTGAAAGGTATACCAATAACTTACACAATCTTTGCTATCAATTGTATGGATGCTCTGTTAACAGTCAACATTTGCACCAAGGCACCCTCCCACATACTATGACCAGCGTACTTAGTTATATTTGGGTGGGGAGTGGCAGGCCAGGGGTAAGTTTTGGAAGATAAAGTTTACAACAGATTGTTAAATAGTGACTTAACGTGGATGAAAAACCAGATCAATTCTCTAGACCTAGTCCTGTGACATTCTGCATCTGGATGTCTTTTAAATTACTAGCAGAAAGAGGCAACTCTTCAGAAGAGTTGCGGGCAGACAGCAGAAAGTGAAAGCTTAAGAATGAATATTATAACTAGTAAGCTGGGTCATTTGCTTGTTTGCTCTTAGATCCTCTCCCTGTCCTTTCTCTGTAAACTTCGTTTCCTGGACTCTCTTGCCAATTGGCTTCTGGCTTGGTTTAGTCAATAAAAGGCACTGGGGAGATTGAAGATCAGGGGTAAGTGGAAGTCAGGTTGTTTCTTCCCTTTTCTCTCAGCTTTGGCCAGGGTCTCTGGGAGTGGCTGTGTCTCCTCCTTGGTCTCTGCTCCTACCATGAAGCCTCTGCTCCTGGCTCTGATTCTTGGGCTCCAATAATACTAATATTTCCCTTTATCCTTCTGGTCCTACTGGTGGTAACAGTTTCAAGCTGTTGCCTCACTGGCCTTGGATTGGTTTTTCGATTCTTCCAACACCATTGCAACTAGTTCCCTATGTTAAATTCCTTCTACTAGAGTACATTGAATAGCCTCTGTGCTCATGACTAAACCACTACTGATCCAACCAGAAAGCCCTTCTTCTCTTATAGTATGTGTGATTAGCACACTATCCTCCCACAGGAATTTCCATCAGGAGATTTTGGAGGAAGGGGGTCATGGAGGAAAGTTCAGAATTCCACAGTAACTGTTTTCATATTTTTAAATAAAGTTATGCAGTAACAGGAGAGGCATCAAAGATCACTGGGGAAAATGATAGAAGAGTTGGTGAGAGTACCAAGGGACTCTAGATTCTGCTGTCCACACTGAGAAAAGGAACAGATACCCTATAACAAGAAACCTGTGGGGGACCATTAGGTACCAAAAGTATACAGCTTCATAAGATGCGTAAAAGCAAGTGGTACAGGAAAGGAATAAACTAAACTGTGACTTGGAACACACTGGGCAAATGTTGTGAGAGTAGAATGACTTATCTGGTGGAATACAGGAGGATTACAGACAGCTTAGAGGGCCTTTTCCTTGAAGTCACCCATAAGGAAGGGCTGAGAACTTGAAGGCACTGTTGCGAAGCTCTCCCAAACTGTATATGTCCCTCTCACGGCTGCCATTGACAGAGGGCTTCCCAACCTGATTATAAATCCTCCATTATAGGGAGGAAGGGTACAAAAATCAGGCCCAATAACCTCTTTAATTTGTGGTCAGTCTCAGGCTGACTGGCCTGGTCCTAGGCCTGTTTTCCCACAAATCCATTCTTTACCTTCCCATTGATTGGCTCTTTATCTTGGAAGGAAGGGATTGATCCTATCAAGCTGATTTTTTCAGTATCCCCAGCAGCAGTCTTCTAGATGAGTTTGGGCAATGAGAGCCATTACTGGCAGGTTAGAGGGAGAGAGAAAGAAACCAGGAGATTTCTCCCTCTCCTTCTCTGTCTTGGGCAGAATCCCTGCCAAGGGCTGCATTTCCCTGGTGGGCCCAGTTCTTTCTACATAGTCTGCTGTAGTCCTATCTTCCACCATATGATCCCAGTTTTTGGGTGCCAGTAAAACTACCTCTTCCCTCTGTCCTTCCAGCCTAGAGGTGGTAGAAGTTTCCAAATGTTAATTTCTGGCTTGCCTTGCTGTACCTTGTTTGGATTTTCAGAGTCCATCACTTGCTTAACTGATTTCTTGCATTTTATTCTTTCTGTTTTAAACACTCAAGTGGCTTCTGATCCTTAGTTAGACCCTGACTGATACACTAACCCTATAAAGGTGCTACACAGGCCAGAGATAATTAGGACAAGCAGAGTCCTACAGGTAACTACAGCTCTTGATCCCCAATCCAAAAAACCAAGTTCATACATTTTCCTGAGATCAATTGCATGGCTAATTCTTCTCCTTCAGTCCTCCAAACCAGAGAGCAACAAAACAAGTTGTGATAAATTTTCACATTTTACTGATTTTTCTTCCTATATCTGAGAGCCTCAAATTGTTGTTTTGAAATAAATCTTGTATTACTTCTCTTTTTTATGAGTAAGGGCATGGTGGAATTTCAAGGCTTAGAACACTTAGGCAGTTGTAGATCTGTATGGCCCAGCAGGTCAGATTTTCATATTATTATGAATTGACTTTTAATTTAATTTAATTAATTTTAATTTCTAAAATTTAAATTATTTAAAAAAATTAATATTCAATAAACCAGACTTTTTTTCCTTTAGGTGTACAGTTCTATGAATTGTAACACATCTACAGATTAATATAACCACTACAACCAGGAGTCAGAAAAATTCCATCATCCCCCCCAAATTGTCATGCCATCCCATTGTAGTCATACTCTGCACCTACCCCTAATTTCTGGCAGCCACTGATTTATTCTTCCCACTCCAAAGTTTTCTCTTTTTTGATAATTTTATATAAATAGAAAAATATGTGATGTTTTGAGACTGGTTTCTTTCACTCACAAGAATACTTTTGAGATACATCCATGTTGTTACACATACACTAGCTTGTTCCTTTTTATTACTGAGTAGTATTCAATCATAAGGATGTGCCACACTTTGTTTATCCATTCATTTGCTGAAGGCTATTTGAGTTGATTACATCTTGGGGCAATTATGAATAAAGCCAGTATAAATATTCACACACAGATTTTACGTGAATATAACTTTTCATCTCTCTAGGGTAAGTACTGAAGAATAGGATTGCTGAGTCATGAAACAAGTGTATGTTTAATTATATAAGAAAATACCAAACTATTTTCTAGATCTTCCATACTATCTTGCATTCCCACCAGCAATGCATTAATATGAGATTTTCAGTTGCTCTGCATCTTTGTCAGCACCTGATATTATCAGTATTTTTTTAAATTTTGACCATTCTAACAAGTATGTAGGGTATGTAGTAGTATCTCATTATAGCTTTAATTTTCATTACCCTAATGGCTAATCATGTTGAACATCTTTTTTCACGTGGTTATTTGCCATCCCTATATCCTTGTAGGTGAAGTGTCTAAGTTTTTTGTCTATTTTTAATGCAGTATTTGTTTTACTGCTATTGAGTTTTGAGAGTTCTTTCTATATTCTGGAATATATGATTTGCACATATTTTCCCAGCCCATGGCTTATCTTTTCATTTTTGTAATGGTGTCTCTTGAAATAATTTTTTTTATAAAGTCCAGTTCATTTTTTTTTTTTCTTTCATGAATTGTGCTTTTGGTCTCATGTCTACAAATTCTTTGCCTAACTGCCCACTTTGTTCCAGGCCACAAAGATTTTCTGCTATGTCTTCCTCTAAAAGTTTATAGTTGGCTAAGATATAAGAGTCTGGCCAAAATGAGCAAAAATATTCTGTGATGGTCAATTGGCTATATGGAATTTGTAATTAAGATTATTATATATTTTAATTATTTTAACTTTTGTGCTGCATATCCTTTATATCAGTAAAATTTATAATAAATGTGTGTGTGTAGTTTTATTTCTGAAGAACTGGTTGTTAAAAACTCACCAGCACTGTCTTGAGAGCAATGCTGTGAGCTACACACTGGTGTCTTTAATTAAGGATTTTGCATTTTCGTACACCTGGATTCTAGTTCTATGTATACCATTTACTGTGGTTAACTTCATGCAAGTCACTTAAACTTTCTAGACCTCAGTCTAAATATATATATAATAGGTAAATTGACATAACACTGACTTTGCATGGTGTTTTACAGACTGAACCCTCTAGTTTTGAGTAGTGCTTAACAATAAACTTTCAACAAATGGTAATTATTTTATACTGGCCTATTTTTCAAAACTTAATGTTCATAATGATCACATTGGATTATTTAAGAAAGGTTCTGTTTCACTCAATATATTTTATTTAAAAAGACAAAAAAATAAGCAATATGTTTTAGATTCAACCAAAGTGGTTGAAATAAAAATTCAACTGCTTAGGCACTTTAAAAAGGACATAGTATATGGACATTGTCTAGAAATTCGCTTGGATAACAATCACAGTTTATTTCTGTAGAGCTTTATGGTTCCCAGAGTGTGTTCTAACACACCAGCCTCATCAGGTCTCCACAACCAGAAGATCCCTGTTGACCATAAGCATTTCTACAGCTATTACCTGATACAACCAGGATCTTTTTTTGTTTTGTGGCAAACCAGAAACACTTTTCATTGCCTTTAAAAATAAATTTAAGTTGCCCTAGGACTTTCTGATATCAAGAAAAGCTGCCCAGCCAATGGGCAGTCTAAGGAACTCCTGCTGTCCTATTGACCTGTAACCAGCAGGCTGGTTGCTTTTCCTGTTTGCCAGTTGCCTTTCTACCAAAACAGAGCCTTCCCTCAGACATCCTCTGAGCCTCACTCTAAAGTGGGAGCAAGATAACAGGAAGTGAGGGAAACTGGTTTGTGCTGTGGTCGACAGTACAGAGGTTAATGTGTCACTAAAGGAAGGTTCAGAAAGAGAACATCTAAGATAACACAGTCCTTCCCCATGGTTTAGAACAGTCCCAGTGCTTTTGTGCTAGTTATGCTTATGCGGAAATACTTTCCTAATAGTTCTGCCAAACAAATGCACAAGTGTATGCATTTGTTTGTATTTGATATATTTGTATATGTGTTCATAATCACACCCATTCACATACATATAACATGTGAATCTGTGTTTAAAAGACATTTCTTCTGTGTCAAGGCCAAAAGGAGTCTCTACTTGATGTGTGTGCTTACTAGAGTATGTATTTAAAGACTTGTTTTGCCCCTGGGCAATACTTAGCCAAGGCATACTTTGCTTTTTCTTATACCAAGTGTCTGAGAAGAAACTAGATACATCATTGGACAATGTATATAATGCTCTAGATGTGACATGGTCAACTTATTGTAATGTGTAATAAAAAATGGGATATGAATTATGGAGAAAATGTTGTTTCTACTTGACTTTGGAATTGATTATGTGAGTAATTTCTTTGGCAATAAATTATCTGTCCCACTGGACATCTTCCTCTGATTGTGTAGTTTGTCATTGTCAATGTCCAAAATTGAACATAGATACCCAGAAATGACCAAAGCAGTGCATGATACAATGGGATCAAAATCACTGGGGCAGTTTAGCTTTTATAAAGCAGCCTAGAATTGTATTAGATTTTTAAGTAACTGAACTAAGAAATAATTGAATGTGTAGACAACTAAAATTTGCATGGTTTATCAGTGAAACAAATTACCTAATCCTTACTTATGTAACTGAGATTTTGGTGTCAACGTTGGATTTTCCATCTATTCTAATTAAATTAAATTTTGTTAGTTTAAGCCTACTCCACTAACTTATTGAGATCTTTTGAATCTCCATTTTATTCTGTTTTAATTTTGTGTTTTAAAAGATGTTTGTGTTTTAAAAGATGTTCATTATTTGGTCTGTTCAGAATTCCCCCTCTTTTTTTTATAACAAAATCTCTTTCTTTTCATTTTTTTTCTTTTTTTGTTTTTTAGAACCACTCTTCTGTATTCTTTATCCAGGTGGTTTGAGTAGAGCTGACCCAATGCCCTGGCTCCATAGGTGGATATGTGATTTTGAGGTGGCTCATCAGAATACTCCATCCTGGCAACTGTTATTGATTCAAGATTAGATGTATAATGAAGTCAGGCTGAGTCATCTCAGGGCTACTGCTGGGAATTACTCTTCTCTGAAGTTGCTAACCTGATAGGATGTAAGAATGGAGTCATGCGAGTCATCTTTCACATGAAGAAGTTTATATAAAATGAAGTCAACAGAAAGGAAGCAGACCCAAGAGATTGTGAGAAAAAAAAACAGTATTTTTATCACATCAGTCAAGTTTCATAATCCAAGCTGTGCTTATAGTCCCACTCCTGAAATTTTCTGGTTGAATTTCTGTCACTTGCAACTAAAAGAGGCTTAACTATTTTTTCCCCCACTCAAATGCTTCATTGTCATGTTGAACTAGAAAAGAGTACAACACTCTCTGTCAAGAGCTCAGTCTTTGTTGAGGTTCAATTCAATGTTGGCTCTGAACACAACATCCACCAGGTTCCATTTTTCTCTCTTGTTTCAAGGATTCCATGACACTCTCACAAGGACCTTGATGAATAAATCACCTACATAATATCTACTTGTCTAAAAACAGGACTGGAATAAAGATGCAGACGTAGAGAACAGACTTGAGGACATGGTGGGGAAGGGGAAGGTGGGACGAAGTGAGAGAGTAACACTGACTTATATATACTACCAAATGTAAAATCGATGGCTAGTGGGAAGATGCTGCATAACACAGGGAAATCAACTCGTTGTTTTGTGATGACCTAGAGTGGTGGGATAGGGAGGGTGGGAGGGAGGCTCAAGGGGAGGGGATATGGGAATATATGTATACATATAGCTGATTCACTTTGTTGTACAGCAGAAATTAACACAACATTGTAAAGCAATTATACTCCACTAAAGATATTTTAAAAATAAATTAAATGATTGTCAAAAAAAATAAAAATAGCAATAAAAATAAAAACTTTTAAAAAATGAAAGAGGCAAGCAAGTCATGAATCCAATCTGTTTTTCAATTGTAGAGGACAATTGCCAATTTTTTTTGCAGTTTGGAATCCTGTTTTCTTTCCAAAAAGCACACTGATTTCCTTTTAGAGAATGAACTATAACCCTCTATGTCTGTAGCCTTGGCAGACAGGCAAACCTAGCTTCCTGCCTCAGACCATGATTGCCTAGAGGTGCAGATACTTTCTGTATCTGCCTTTACAAGGGAAAGGGACAGGCATGTGACTAAGTTTGGCCAATCAGAGCTTCTCTCCTGAAATTTTGAATTTTGAGTAGTTTACACCAGGATGAAATTATGGTTGTTTGCCCTTTTTAACTGTGGAGCACAGACCAGGTTTTTTTTTTTTGGTATAAGGTGGGTCTCCAACTTTCTGTTGCCTACAAACTAACTGGTACATGAAAGATCATTGTTTTCCTAAGCTTTCACCAACCTTCTGTTTAATGATCAAACCTATACATTTTTCCAGGAATTCCTTTAATTGCTGTAACCAATCTTCTTCTCTCCTTGAAAATATATAGATATTTGATCTTTCCTGTAAGAAATCTCTTTCATATAGAAACTTCTTTCATCATCCATGGCTTCTCCAAGGCAGATGAGAGAGATTCTGCATACCACATGTTGCCTTAATACCCCTGAATGGATTTCACTTGAAGATTTGAGTTTGTGTAAAGAAATTGGATAATGTCTTCCTAGGTTCTTCTCTAACGTGGCTTCAACTTACTTAGAATAGATTTCTAAGTCCTTTATACCTTAGAGGTTATTATTTTTGTCAAGAAAATGAAGGAGGAGGAGGAGAAAGAGGAGTAGAAATGTTAGCTATTGCTCAAGTCTGGAATAAAAGTCCTTGCCTCAGTCATACTGAGTTTACCACTTACCTGTTCCTTAATCTTGAGCATGCTGGCTTAATCATGGTAACATTCAAGTTATTAATCTATGAATTAGAGATAGTAAACTCTACTTTTCATGGTTTGCTAAAGGAACTGCCAATAGTAGAATTTCACTCAAGGCAAGTTTCTTCCCTCCTGTCTTACAGGCAGGACATTTGTAATTTCTGCCTTCTTGTCTTTACTGCACACATAGTTCTGAAGAACTTTCTCTTGTATTTGGCATTTTCCTAGCCTGGACCAGAAACAGTCATTATCTCCTTGGTATTTGCTCTTAGTTATGAGTTCTGATTTCAGTGAGGAGTTCCCTAAAAACTTGGACAGAAGAGGAATAAGCTTGCCATTGAGAGTTTACACTATATAAATTTCCTAATGATGGATCAAAGCAGAGATTAACAAAGTCATCTTATAATGCTATAAATGTCACTTGGGTCTGTGGTTCCCACACATTGGGATTTCATAGACAAGTAAAATTTTAAAATGACATAAGATCCAGGGTTTGTCACATTATAAATTTGCCAATGAAGGACATTAGAACTACAAATAATAAAATATCATGGAGGATGAAATCCCTCTCTCCAGAAATCAGGGAGTAAAATCGCTGATGCTAAGTATTAAATCAACTCCTAACAAGCTGTTATGCCAGTTTTGCCTAGTCTTTGTATTTCTGGAAGAGCAATAAGGGGATATAGCTGAGCAAGGCCAGTTTCTTTTTGAAGGAAGCCCGTGCAGTCACAATTTGAAGATGGGTGTGGACAGGAGGCTGAGGTGCTGGTGACATAAAGGAAATGATCCTGTTCCACATAATAAAGGGAAGATCTAGTGACCAAGCTTGTTTGTAGAGAGGCAACCTTGCTCATTATGGGGCAGTGAAGGAATTATTTCCTTTGTCCTTATGAACTTAGTTTCATATGTTTTAAGCTGGTTGATGATAGGTCTAACCTAGTATGAAGATGTACTTTGTTGGCCCACATGTTACTTTAAAAATCGAATGCTTTCAGACACGTATGTATTTTTCAGCTCCAAAACAATTATATTGCTTTGTATATTATAGCTGTTTCAGTTACTCATCAACATTGCCTTTTTGGTGCTTTAGGCATATGACTCTTCTACCCTTAGTTTACACCAGGGATTGATAAACTACATCTGTAAGGGATCAGATAATAAATATATTAAATTCTGTGTCAATATGGTCTTTGTTGCAAATACTCAACTTTGCCATTGTAGCATGAAAGAAACCATAGCAACAGGTGAATAAATGGGTACAGTTGTGTTCCAATAAAATTTTATGTACAAAACAGAAAGTGATCTGGGTTAAGCCCATAGTTTATCAGATCCCGGGTTTAGACTATCATGTTTTTGATAATTAATATTTGATCTTGGAAGATGTTATGTATCTTTGAAGACATGTGAGTATGTGTGCAACCAGTCTGATTGGTCATTCAGGCAGAATGAATGGATGTATCTCAAAGTCATTTGACTGGACTTAGAGTGTCAAAGACCACCTTTAACACTTTACTATAGCCCTGACCTCAGGGTGGTATTCTAAACTGAACAAATCAGACATATGAAAGTGCACTTCTTTTGGTGGAGATCATATGGAGAAAATTCCATAAAAAAATAGAATTTAGAAAAAGTAGTATTTTGAAGAAAAGCCTCTGCTTGAAATAAGGTGAGTAACATTAGGTAATGCACGTGTCCATCAAAGAGACTATATAAAGAATTTAATTTACCAATAGCTTTTCCCTTGAGTCCAACAGATAATCATATTTAGTGAGTAATTTTATGGGCTTTCTTTAACTGTTATTATTTTTAGAAATTTGTAATCCTTATAAAGGCTCAATTGAAATTCACCAATATTCATTTTTCTCCTCTTCTGGCACACAACTAAATTACAATCCCCTTATAGTAAGGACCCCCTTGCAGTCAGGTGAAGGCTGTATGATTGAGCTCAGATCAATGGAATGTGGGTGAAGTGAGGTGTGCTCTTTCCAGGACAGGTTAATAAAACATTGGCTATTTATGTTCCTCCCTCATTTTCCCCTTCTGTAGCAACCTCAGAGGCCATGTATTAAAGATGGAAGAAGTCTGAGCCCCTGAGGCACCTCATGAAAAAGATTCAATCAGTAGAGCTTCCCAGGACTTTCCATGAGTGAGAAATACAATTTTATTGTGTTAAGCTGCTGAGATTTGAGATGGGTTGTTGGCAGCTGACCCACCAGGGCTAATACATGGGTAAGCAGCTACGACCTGGTGTTTTCATAGCATGGAGAATAAGGGAACAGACGAAGGAGTAGAGAGAACTGTGCTCTGTGACCAGAGAGAGGCAGCCCAAGGAAGTGCACTACCTGTGATCCACCCCATCATGATCCACATGTGTATGGGAGCTGGGCAATGCACTAAGGAGCAACTGACAGGTGGAAATCTCAGGAAAGACACTCAAGAAAGGTGACTTGAAGGGAAGAAGCTGATGCACAATATGTATATATATAAATAATCAAACTGAGATATGTGCTTTGGAGTTTTTGTATATGTGTCCTTATTTTTCTTATTTTTCCAGAGACTACTGAAAACTTTATCATGGAGGAATTTCTGTTCAAGGAACCATTTGAAAACCATCACCCCAGGATGACTGAATGGGTTTTTCAAAATGATGTGGTCAGTCATGAAAATATGGACTAAAATAGAAACAAGAAACCATCATTGGTTATGGCTACTGCAGCAACATCTAAGGAAGAGAGGGTCATAATCAGTCATCATTGGCTGTATCCCCTTCCACTAGCAAGAACATTCTTAAGATGAAAATAGATGTAGGAAGTGGTTAATCATTGGACTTTGGATGTTCTGATCCTGTCGACAAAAACATTCTCACTGTAAAGTGGATGAATCAGGCTATCTTAGCTACCATTAAATATTTAATTCATCCAGTTCCTCTTGTTCTGATTCCAGGATGTGCAGGTCATGATGACCTCAAAGTTTCTCACTTCTCTACATTTATAGGATTCATCATAAGTTGCAATTGGCCTTTTAGTTCTATGCTTTCTGATGAATTTAGATAACTCATAAGGTGGAATAAAAGTTTTATACCTCCATCTTATGAACTTGGGTAAAATAAGTTTGGTTCGGAGACATGGAATTATTTTTAATGAATTAGCAAGTTCAGGTTCTTTAGTTTGCAAAGATGAGTGCTAGACTCTAGACTGGTTTACTTTTACTAAGAAAGAAAATGTCACCCAATGAGGTTTTTTAGCAGACAGCCTTCCCTCTCATTTCTTATGGAAAGCATACATCATACACAGCTGTTATGAGCACTGTTCTGATTTGCATTTCTATTGTTCTGTCTTTTCATATGGTCTTGATCATTAAGGATGCATCAGCAGAGGGTAACAGAAAACCTAACTTTAAAATTTAAAAACTCCAGAATTAGGAGCCTATCTGACACAGACAATCCCTGTAGGTCTTTTGGCTCTGTCCTGTCCTCTGTGTTGGCTTTACCCTCATGGTTGCAAGTTAGAGACAAAGGGGCTGATGATCGACAGACCCAGAAATATCCAGAGACAGAAGAGACTAAGTTCTCCTTATATCACTTTTTAAGAGCTGTAAAACCTTTCCCAGGAACTTCCCAGCATACTTCTTCTCAAATTTCACTGGTCAGAATTTTATCATTTGTCTACGCCTAAATTTGCATTAAAAATAAGACCACTGTATGTGTCTTAGAACAAGCAGGGTCCACCTTCCCAGGGTTAGAGATGGAGGCAGCCTTACCTGAAGACCTTGACCACAAGAAATAGGGTAGAAATCTAAGCAAAATCAGAGTTCTGCTATTAAGGAGAAAAATGGATGGTAGGTAATGTGGTAGATGTCTACAAATACGGCCACAAACAATACCTTGCATGTAAGGTATCACTTCTCACATCAAGAAATGGTTCTATGTCCCCTTCTGTGGAATCAGGGCTGGCCTTGTGATATGCTTTGACCAATTGAATGTAATGAACTTGCCATCTGGGACTTAAGAATCCTGGATTCTTTCTTTTTCACTCTTTGGCAGCTTTGTGTTATAGCTGCCATGTAAATAAGCTTGAAGAGAACTTGTGAAGAAAGAAAGTTCCAGCCATCCCCCAGTTGTTCTAGCCGCCCAGGCTGAATGAAGCCACTAAATTTGCCTCATTCAGTCACAAATGTTCTAGTCCCAGGCAAGCTCATACTTGAATTTATTTGCATGAGTGATGCCAGGTGATGCCATATGAAGCAAAAGAAACACAAAGAGATGAACCCAGCCACTTCCTAGAATTACAAGAAATAACAAATGTTGATTTTTAAGCTACTAGGTTTGGGAGTATTTTTTTCACATAGAAATAGGTAACTGTCTTAGTCCATTTGAGCTGCTATAACAAAGTACCTCAGACTGGGTGGCTTATAAAAAACAGAAATTTACTTCTAACAGTTTGGAAGCTGGAAGTCCAAGATCAAAGTGCCAGCATAGTCAGGTGAGGGCCATCTTCTGGGCTGAACCCTTCTCACCATATTCTCAAATGAAAAAGGGGGCAAGGGAGCTCTTTCTCATAAGAGTACTAATTCCACTCATGAGGACTCTGCTCTCTTGACCTAATCATCTCCCAAATGCCCCATCTCCTAAAACCATCACCTTGGGGGTTAGGTTTCAACATATGAATGGATGGGGTGGGAGGGGAGTGGCTATGCTACAAACTATAGCAGTAACCTTGTAATTATCCCTCATGTTTCTGTATTCATAGGGAACTTACCTGTGACATCACTTTTTTTTTTACACCTTTATTAGAGTATAATTGCTTTACAATGGTGTGTTAGTTTCTGCTTTATAACAAAGTGAATCAGTTATATGTATACCTATGTTCCCATATCTCTTCCCTCTTGCGTCTCCCTCCCTCCCACCCTCCCTATCCCACCCCTCCAGGCAGTCACAAAGCACCTAGCTGATCTCCTTGTGCTATGCGGCTGCTTCCCGCTAGCTATCTAGCTTACGTTTGGTAGTGTATATATGTCCATGCCTCTCTCTTGCTTTGTCACAACTTACGCTTCCCCCTCCCCATAATCTCAAGTCCATTCTCTAGTACGTCTGTGTCTTTATTCCTGTCTTACCCCTAGGTTCTTCATGACATTTTTTTTCTTAAATTCCATATATATGTGTTAGCATACGGTATTTTTCTCTCTCTTTCTGACTTACTTCACTCTGTATGACAGACTCTAGGTCTATCCACCTCATTACAAATAGTTCAATTTCGTTTCCTTTTATGGCTGAGTAACATTCCATTGTATACATGTGCCACATCTTCTTTATCCATTCATCCGATGATGGATATTTAGGTTGTTTCCATCTCCTGGCTATTGTAAATAGAGCTGCAATGAACATTTTGGTACATGACTCTTTTTGAATTATGGTTTTTTCAGGGTATATGCCCAGTAGTGGGATTGCTGGGTCATATGGTAGTTCTATTTGTAGTTTTTAAGGAACCTCCATACTGTTCTCCACAGTGGCTGTATCAATTTACATTCCCACCAACAGTGCAAGAGGGTTTCCTTTTCTCCACACCCTCTCCAGCATTTATTGTTTCTAGATTTTTTGATGATGGCCATTCTGAATGGTGTGAGATGATATCTCATTGTAATTTTGATTTGCATTTCTCTAATGATTAGTGATGTTGAGCATTCTTTCATGTGTTTGTTGACGGTCTGTATGTCTTCTTTGGAGAAATGTCTATTTAGGTCTCCTGCCCATTTTTGGATTGGGCTGTTTGCTTTTTTGTTATTAAGCTTTATGAGCTGCTTATAAATTTTGGAGATTAACCCTTTGTCAGTTGCTTCTTTGCAAATATTTTCGCCCATTCTGAGGGTTGTCTTTTGCTCTTGTTTATGGTTTCCTTTGCTGTGCAAAAGTTTTTAAGTTTCATTAGGTCCCATTTGTTTATTTTTGTTTTTATTTCCATTACTCTAGGAGGTGGGTCAGAAAGGATCTTGCTGTGATTTATGTCATAGAGTGTTCTGCCTATGGTTTCCTCTAAGAGTGTGATAGTGTCTGGCCTTACATTTAGGTCTTTAATCCATTTTGAGCTTATTTTTGTGTATGGTGTTAGGGAGTGATCTAATCTCATACTTTTACATGTACGTGTCCAGTTTTCCCAGCACCACTTATTGAAGAGGCTGTCCTTTCACCACTGTACATTCCTGCCTCCTTTATCAAAGATAAGGTGACCACATGTGCATGGGTTTATCTCTGGGCTTTCTATTCTGTTCCATTGATCTATATTTCTGTTTTTGTGCCAGTACCATACTGTCTTGATTACTGTAGATTTGTAGTATAGTCTGAAGTCAGGGAGCCTGATTCCTCCAGCTCCATCTTTCATTCTCAAGATTGCTTTGGCTATTCAGGGTCTTTTGTGTTTCCATACAAATTGTGAAAATTTTTTTCTAGTTCTGTGAAAAATGCCAGTGGTAGTTTGATAGGGATTGCATTGAATCTGTAGATTGCTTTGGGTAGTAGAGTCATTTTCACAATGTTGATTCTTCTAATCCAATAACATGGTACATCACTCCATCTGTTTGTATCATCTTTAATTTCTTTCATCAGTGTATTATACTTTTCTGCATACAGGTCTTTTGTATTTTTAGGTAGGTTTATTCCTAGATATTTTATTCTTTTTGTTGCAATGGTAAATGGGGGTGCTTTCTTGATTTCACTTTCAGATTGTTCATCATCAGTGTATAGGAATGCCAGAGATTTCTGTGCATTAATTTTGTATCCTGCTACTTTACCACATTCATTGATTAGCTCTAGTAGTTTTCTGGTAGCATCTTTAGGTTTCTCTATGTATAGTATCATGTCATCTGCAAACAGTGACAGCTTTACTTCTTTTCCGATTTGGATTCCTTTATTTCCTTTTCTTCTCTGATTGCTGTGGCTGAAACTTCCAAAACGATGTTGAATAATAGTGGTGAGAGTGGGCAACCTTGTCTTGTTCCTGATCTTAATGGAAATGCTTTCAGTTTTTCACCATTGAGGACGATGTTAGCTGTGGGTTTGTCATATATGGCCTTTATTATGTTGAGGAAAGTTCCCTCTATGCCTAATTTCTGCAGGGTTTTTATCATAAATGGGTGTCGAATTTTGTCAAAAGCTTTCTCTGCATCTATTGAGATGATCATATGGTTTTTCTCCTTCAATTTGTTAATATGGTGTATCACATTGACTGATTTGCGTATACTGAAGAATCCTTGCATTCCTGGAATAAACCCCACTTGATCATGGTGTATGACCGTTTAATGTGCTGTTGGATTCTGTTTGCTAGTATTTTGTTGAGGATTTTTGCATCTATGTTCATCAGTGATGTTGGCCTGTAGTTTTCTTTCTTTGTGACATCCTGGTCTGGTTTTGGTATCAGGGTGATGGTGGCCTCGTAGAATGAGTTTGGGAGTGTTCCTCCCTCTGCTATATTTTGGAAGAGTTTGAGAAGGATAGGTGTTAGCTCTTCTCTAAATGTTTGATACAATTCGCCTGTGAAGCCATCTGGTCCTGGGCTTTTGTTTGTTGGAAGATTTTTAATCACAGTTTCAATTTCAGTGCTTGTGATTGGTCTGTTTATATTTTCTATTTCTTCCTGGTTCAGTCTTGGCTGGTTGTGCTTTTCTAAGAATTTGTCCATTTCTTCCATGTTGTCCATTTTATTGGCATAGAGTTGCTTGTAGTAATCTCTTATGATCTTTTGTATTTCTGCAGTGTCAGTTGTTATTTCTCCTTTTTCATTTCTAATTCTATTGATTTGAGTCTTCTCCCTTATTTTCTTGATGAGTCTGGCTAATGGTTTATCAATTTTGTTTATCTTCTCAAAGAACCAGCTTTTAGTTTTATTGATCTTTGCTATCATTTCCTTCATTTCTTTTTCATTTATTTCTGATCTGATTTTTATGATTTCCTTCCTTCTGCTAACTTTGGGTTTTTATTTTGTTCTTCTTTCTCTAATTGCTTTAGGTGCAAGGTTAGGCTGTTTATTCGAGATGTTTCCTGTTTTTTAAGGTAGGATTGTATTGCTATAAACTTTAGAACTGCTTTTGCTGCCTCCCATAGATTTTGGGTCATCGGGTCTCCATTGTCATTTGTTTCTAGGTATTTTTTTTTTATTTCCTCTTTGTTTTCTTCAGTGATCACTTCGTTATTAAGTAGTGTATTGTTTAGCCTCCATGTGTTTGTATTTTTTACAGATCTTTTCCTATAATTGATATCTAGTCTCATAGCATTGTGGTCGGAAAAGATACTTGATACAATTTCAATTTTCTTAAATTTACCTAGGCTTGATTTGTGACCCAAGATATGATCTATTCTGGAGAATGTTCCATGAGCACTTGAGAAAAATGTGCATTCTGTTGTTTTTGGATGGAATGTCCTATAAATATCAATTAAGTCCATCTTGTTTAATGTATCATTTAAAGTTTGTGTTTCCTTATTTATTTTTATTTTGGATAATCTGTCCATTGGTGAAAGTGGGGTGTTAAAGTCCCCTATTATGAATGTGTTACTGTTGGTTTCCCCTTTTATGGCTGTTACTATTTGACTTATGTATTGAGGTGCTCCTATGTTGGGTGCATAAATATTTACAATTGTTATACCTTCTTGGATCGATCCCTTGATCTTTATGTAGTGTCTTCTTTGTCTCTTCTACTAGTCTTATTTTAACGTCTATTTTGTCTGATACGAGAATTGCTACTCCAGCTTTCTTTTGGTTTCCATTAGCATGAAATATCTTTTTCCATCCCCTTACTTTCAGTCTGTATGTGTCTCTAGGTCTGAAGTGGGTCTCTTGTAGACAGCAAATATATGGGTCTTATTTTTGTATCCATTCAGCCAATCTGTGTCTTTTGGTGGGAGCATTTAGTCCATTTACATTTAAGGTAATTATCGATATGTATGTTCCTATTCCCATTTTCTTAATTGTTTTGGGTTCATTATTGTAGGTCTTTTCCTTCTCTTGTGTTTCTTGTCTAGAGGAGTTCCTTTAGCAATTGTTATAGAGCTGGTTTTGTGGTGCTGATCTCTCTCAGCTTTTGCTTTTCTGTGAAGGTTTGAATTTCTCCATCAAATCTGAATGAGATGCTTGCTGGGTAGAGTAATCTTGGTTGCAGGTTTTTCTCCTTCATCACTTTAAATATGTCCTACCACTCCCTTCTGGCTTGCAAAGTTTCTGCTGAAAGATCAGCTGTTAACCTCATGGGGATTCCCTTGTGTGTTATTTTTCCCTTGCTGCTTTTAATATGTTTTCTTTGTATTTAATTTTTGACAGTTTGATTAATATGTGTCTTGGCATATTTCTGCTTGGATTTATCCTGTATGGAACTCTCTGTGCTTCCTGGACTTGATTAACTATTTCCCTTCCCATACTAGGGAAGTTTTCAACTATAATCTCTTCAAATATTTTCTCAGTCCCTTTCTTTTTCTCTTCTTCTTCTGGAACCCCTATAATTCGAATGTTGGTGTGTTTAATGTTGTCCCAGAGGTCTCTGAGACTGTCCTCAGTTCTTTTCATTCTTTTTTCTTTATTCTGCTCTGCAGTAGTTATTTCCACTATTTTATCTTCCAGGTCACTTATCCATTCTTCTGCCTCAGTTATTCTGCTATTGATCCCATCTAGAGTATTTTTCATTTCATTTATTGTGTTGTTCATTGTTGTTTGTTTCATCTTTTTTTCTTCTAGATCCTTCTTAAATGTTTCTTGCATTTTGTCTATTCTATTTCCAAGATTTTGGATCATCTTTACTATCATTATTCTGAATTCTTTTTCACATAGACTGCCTATTTTCTCTTCATTTGTTAGGTCTGGTGGGTTTTTATCTTGCTCCTTCATCTGCTGTGTGTTTTTTTGTCTTCTCATTTTGCTTATCTTACTGGGTTTGGGGTCTCCTTTTTGCAGGCTGCAGGTTCATAGTTCCCATTGTTTATGGTGTCTGTCCTCAGTGGGTAAAGTTGGTTCAGTGGTTTGTGTAGGCTTCCTGGTAGAGGGGACTAGTGCCTGTGTTCTGGTGGATGAGGCTGGATCTTGTCTTTTTGGTGGGCAGGTCCATGTCTGGTGGTGTGTTTTGGGGTGTCCGTGGAGTTATTATGATTTTATGCAGCCTCTCTGCTAATGGGTGGGGTTGTGTTCCTGTCTTGCTAGTTGTTTGGCATAGGATGTCCAGCACTGTAGCTTGCTGGTCGTTGAGTGAAGGTGGGTCTTGGTGTTGAGATGGAGATCTCTGGGAGATTTTCGCCATTTGATATTATGTGGAGCTGGGTGTTCTCTTGTGGACCAGTGTCCTGAAGTTGGCTCTCCCACCTCAGAGGCACAGCACTGACTCCTGGCTGCAGCACCAAGAGCCTTTCATCCACACAGCTCAGAATAAAAGGGAGAAAAAGTAGAAAGAAAGAATTAGTAGAAGTAGAAAGAAAGAAAGAAAGAAAGGAGGAGGGAGGGAGGAAGGAAGGAAGGAAGGAAAAAACGAAAGAAAGAAGATAAAGTAAAATAAACTAAGATAAAATATAATAAATTTATTAAAATAAAAAAATAATTATTAAGGGAAAAATAAATCAGGTGTATAGAACCCTAGGACAAATGGTGGAAGCAAAGCTATACAGACAAAATCTCACACAGAAGCATACACATACACACTCACAAAAAGAGGAAAAGGGGAAAAAATCATAAATCTTGCTCTCAAAGTCCACCTCCTCAATTTGGGATGATTCATTGTCTAAAGGAGGGAAGGAAGAAAAGAAAGAATGAAGATAAATTAAATAAAGTTATAAAAATAAAAAGTAATTTTTAAGAAAAAATTTTTTAAAAATCGGATGTATAGAACCCTCGGACAAATGGTGGAAGCAAAGCTATACAGACAAAATATCATACAGAAGCATACACATACACACAAAAAGAGGAAAAGGGGAAAAAATCATAAATCTTGCCCTCAAAGTCCACCTCCTTAATTTGGGATGACTCGTTGTCTATTCATGTATTCCACAGATGCAGGGTACATCAAGTTGATTGTGGAGATTTAATCCACTGCTTCTGAGGCTGCTGGGAGAGATTTCCCTTTCTCTTCTTTGTTCTCACAGCTCCCAGGGGCTCAGCTTTGGATTTGTCCCTGCCTCTGCGTGTAGGTCCCCGGAGGACGTCTCTTCTTCGCTCAGACAGGACGGGGATAAAGGAGCCGCTGATTCGGGGGCTCTGCCTCACTCAGGCCGTGGGGAGGGAGGCGCACGGAGTGTGGGGCGAGCCTGCAGCGACAGAGGCCGGCTTGACGCTGCACCAGCCCGAGGCGTGCCGTGCGCTCTCCCAGGGGAGCTGTCCCTGGATCCCGAGACCCTGGTAGTGGCGGGCTGCACAGGCTCCCCGGAAGTGGGTTGTGGATGGTGACCTGTGCTCGCACACAGGCTTCTTGGTGGCGGCAGCAGCAGCCTTAGCATCTCAGGCCTGTCTCTGGGGTCCGCGCTTTTAGCCGCGGCTTGCGCCGGTCTCTGGAGCTCCTTTAAGCAGGGTTCTTAATCCCCTCTCCTCGCGCACCAGGAAACAAAGAGGGAAGAAAAAGTCTCTTGCCTCTTTGGCAGGTCCAGACTTTTCCCCGGACTCCCTCCTGGTCAGCCGTGGCGCACTAACCCCCTGCAGGCTGTGTTCATGCCGCCAACCCCAGTCCTCTCCCTGCGCTCTTACCGAAGCCTGAGTCTCAGCTCCCAGCCCTGCCCGCCCCGGCGGGCGAGCAGACAAGCCTCTCGGGCTGGTGAGTGCCGATCGGCACCGATCCTCTGTGCGGGAATCTCTCCGCTTTGCCCCCCGCTCCCCTCTTGCTGTGCTCTCCTCCGCGGCTCCGAAGCTTTCCCCCTCCGCCACCCGCAGTCTCTGCCCGTGAAGGGGCTTCCTACTGTGTGGAAACCTTTCCTCCTTCACAGCTCCCTCCCACTGGTGTAGGTCCCGTCCCTGTCCTTTTGTCTCTGTTTATTCTTTTTTCTTTTGCCCTACCCAGGTACGTGGGGGTTTCTTGCCTTTTGGGAGGTCTGAGGTCTTCTGCCAGCGTTCAGTAGGTGTTCTGTAGGAGTTGTTCCACGTGTAGATGTATTTCTGGTGTATCTGTGGGGAGGAAGGTGAGCTCTGCGTCTTACTCTTCCGCCAAATTCCCGGAAGCCGAACACCATCACTTTTTAATATATGTACAGCTTTTTTTTTTTTTAAGGTCACATCACTAAGAACATTTATTTACAGATTTTTAAATGTTTGTCAATGTCTTTCGCTTCTCTCAGCCATGTTCTTTTAGGTTGGTGCATATTTTGAGCTCTAGGGAAGGAAGCAAAATTATGTCTTTTTTTGAAATATACATTTCTGGGGACTCTGCGTTTGAGAAAAGCCCAGCTATGTTCCTTGGAAAGGAATCTGAGGCAACCACAGCCCTGGGCAAAGGCAACCAGTAACATATCTGCACACAGAAGGCACTCGTTCATGCCCAAAATGCCAGTTGAGTTGAAATCACCATGGTGCACTGCCACCTCCCTGTCTGTGCCCCTATTCACCTCTGGTGGGCATTGAGGTGATAGAAATCCTTATGTTGTCCTTGGCAGTGCAATGGATACATAAACTTTTTAAAAAGCACTTTGATGTTTGGGATAGATTCTTGATGGATAAATAGCAATGGCTTGTAAATTTAGGAAAAGCCTTGCTAAGAAAGATAAGTTATGCAAATTTAGAGGCCACTCAGGTTTCTGCCTCACTTTACAGAAAGTTGTAAAATGAAAGATGGCCAGATAGTTCTGGTTTATGAATTTAGAGGACTAGAAAGACCCTGGGTATACCATCCTCTTTACGATTAGGCAGTTCAAAATCTACACCATGTAGATAGATAGCAGACTCTCCTTGGGAGAATTCCAAAGGAGATACCATCATTTCTCCATGTAACTCAAAGAATTGTGAAAGGAGACCCTATTCCACTCCATTTCCATTTATCCAAACTCCCAGTACAAAACCAAGCACACACAGCACATGTAAGTGCACATACATACACAGGTTCAGACAAGTTTAACCCAAATTTTTAATGCCACAATTTCAACCCGTTGTATCTTTCTCTGGACTTCATAAACAAATGAGCAATCCTCCCTACCTTCTTGCACTACCTGTAAAGAGCTCAAGGACGATGGAATTCTACTGCAGTGAAAACAATTGCAGCCTAACACTGGGGACTTGTTACACCTTCTTTTGTAAAACGCAAAATGTAAAATGCAAAAGATTACCCACAAACTCAGTTCTTCTCTAAATCATTGCATTATTATATGATTTATAATCTGTCTGAAGCTCCTCTTCCCAGAGAAACGATAAAGCAGTGAGTGCCTTAAAGGTAAAATTGTACAAGAAACAGAATAATAAATGGGAGGTAAGGGAAATTCTAGAATGGTTTACTTCTTGTGCCAACTTGGGTCCCAAGTCACAAAGAGAATCATAGGCCTAAACAAAATTCTTTTACAAAATTTATTGTACCCATTACCTTAGCAAGGGACATGGGGGTTCCTTTTAATAGTAGGTATTAACATATTCAGTTGAAATATTAATTTAGTTATTAAGTCACTTTTTCCTATTCCTGGAAAAAGAACAGGAATAAGAACACTGTAAATTATAACATTGGATTATGACTGTCAAAAGGCTTATGTAATGTTGGTTAAGTGAATCCATGTAATCCAGGAAGGCAATTTCATTTATCTTGCTTTGAGGCATGAGCATGAAACTGTGAAGAAGAGTGTGTGCCCCTAAGTCCATAAGGGTGTCACCTCCTGAAACCCGTAGTTCTCTATAACTGTGAATGCTGACTACAAAAGATAAGTCTATATGATGAATATGTAATGCAATATGAACAAAAGTCATGGCTCTCAGATTTTAATGTGCATACAAATCTCCTGGGGATTTTGTCAAAAAGCAGATTCTGATTCAGTAAGTCTGGGCTAGGACCCATGGAGAATCTTGCTAATAAACTCCCATGGAAACATGCTAGGCTACCTCTAGAAAACATCAACTGTTCTGTTGAAAGTGAAATCTTTAGTCAACTACTTACAGGTGGAGCATATTTTTCAGCGCTTCAAGTTTCACTGTTCCATTTATCTGGGCCTATAGAATTAATACCCATTTCTTCATTAAACTTTCATATTTCATCATGTCTTTGAAAGAAACAATGCCTAAGAATTTGGAACAACAAGAAGTAATTATAATGATATAATAGTAAGTGAGGAAGATCTTAGAAGCAAATACTACCTAAGGTATATAGACAACATTTTTAGAACACACATTTACAAATAAAATTGGAGGAAAATTCAGTTAAATGTAATAAGGGTGGTATTGATATGTGGATGGTAGTATGGTGTGCACACATGCTTTTATGTGTGTGTCTATCTTTATTTTTTTCATTTTCTTCTAACCTTATTGTATTTCCAAAACGAATTAGGATAGGTCAATTTCTGTGTCACAAAAAGCCTCTCTTTCTAGAAAGTTAGATTAAACCATGTTGATGAGAGAGGAGCAGTGTTTTTTCTTAAAAATTTTGCAGAAACAGGTAAGGTTGTTTGGATACTTGTTGACAAAAAGGCTACAGACCCGAAAGAAAAAAAATTTTTTTTCAATAAACTTCACAGAATTTTTTAAATTATTGGAGTCTTTATTCCCTTAAATCTGGAAAGCTTTACTTGAATGACCTGGGAAGAAAATACAGAGAAAAAGGAAAATTAACCAAATCTGCTTGGTTTTTATTATTCTCTTCGGGGAAAATCATCTTTTACTATGACCTTCAACATCAATGCCAGAGCACAGGCAGGTAGTGGGAGGGGCACTGGAGGAGTGCAACCCTTGGGGTCTGATGGCCTCAGTTTATGCCCAGCTCTGCTATTGTATTTTCTAGATTTTTGATTATGTTCAAGACACTTTATTTTCTCTGAGGTGCAGTTTTCTCCTCTGTTAACTAGGGGCAATAATAGTGTTTGCCTCAGAAGGTTGTTGTGAGACTTGTCAATGTATGTAAAGAACTTAGTGCAATTTCTGCTTCATAAGTTATTACTATAAAAAGAAACCTTTATTTGAGCATGAAAAATGGAATGCTGTTTGCAGTGGGTAAATTACAAGAGGAAAAAAAGAAATGTGGTTGAGTAGCATGTTTCATAGAATTCTAGAACATATGCAACTTTAACCTTTAAAGTTTATATATATTAATATATATATGTATTAAGTTTATATATATTAAATGTTTAATGCCATACTCAGCTTGTGAATTTCCTGACGAATTTAAAATATAATAGAGTCATCTTTTTTTGGTCACTGTTAGTACTTCACTATGTTTTGAGGTCCCTGGTAATAAACATAATTTTATGCTTCTTTTTGTTTTCCGAACAGATTTTAAAGATCTTACTGATGCTCTGGTAAATATTTTACAACTGGCTTTTCAAGGGGAAGTAAAGCCCTGGTTTGAAGTGTTTGCCAAATTCCATGGGATAAATATTCCAATCATGGCCAATTTCAACCCACACATGTAATGTCACTGAGCTGGGAGTTGGGAGCTGGGAAGAAATGTGAAGTAGAGCAGCGTTCTATAGTATCTCTATCACACAGACACAATAGACTGAATTCATCTCAATAGTTTAGATTATGGTAAAATGTAGTGAAAAATGAACAAGAGATAGGTTTTTGAGAATTCATTACCTTAGTCTTTAACATAAGTTAAGTGTAGGTTTATGTGATTTAGTTTTTAATAATGGCTGTGTTTAACAACCAATTCTCAAAATTCCTGAAAATCTAGCAACTGGCTTTCTTGAGCCACTATGGGCTGGCTGTAGCACCCCATCCTGTGCTAATTATTGTACAGGATATGAAGATGAATAACTAAATCAAGAAGTATTCAAGCATTTACTGAGTGTCCCGTTCTGTGGAAGTCATGTCCACAAACACTACTCCACTTGTATATACATGTGAGATTGAGGCAGGTCATTATCCCATTTTACTGAA
The DNA here is from genome assembly GCF_059928025.1 of Delphinapterus leucas. NCBI lineage: Eukaryota > Metazoa > Chordata > Mammalia > Artiodactyla > Monodontidae > Delphinapterus > Delphinapterus leucas. The sequence goes on from NC_143143.1 coordinate 53,839,953, forward strand.
GAGGAAACTGAGGCCCAGAGATGTAAACAAACCAACCAAAGATAGGGTCATGAAGGGATAGAGAAAGAATCACAGGTTCCAAAAGGCAGAAAACAGGTAACGTAACAAACAGAAGTGAGCTAGGTTTGGTGTAAGAAAAATCTGAACCTGAGCCTCCGGAGGTGGGTGGGGCTATAACAAGAAAAATCAACAGTTGGCAGTTTTAAACTGCTTAGGAATTTCCAAGCACTATACTGGATCTTTGCATGTATTGACTCATTTAATCTTCAAAACAGCTATAAGGTGGGTATCTTATTAAACCCACTGTCTAGATGAGGCATTTGAGACTCAGAAGGTTGTCTAAAGTCACGTAGTTAGTACTCGGTAGAGCTGGAATGGATCTGCCTGTCTGCCACGGGGACTCACAATCTAGTCCCCTGAAGGCTTCATTGAAAGGTAGCAGCTGCTAGTCAGCTTGGGTAATTGTTATATAAATAGGTGGGCGTGTTGCCAGACCTTCCAATTTATCAGAAAAAAAAAAAAAGATGAAAATCTGGACTTTCATGTGAAATAGACTAATCTTTACTTAATTCTGAAAAATTCTTGGTTGGCAGGTTCTGGATATCCTACATGGATGTTGAAACTTCTACTTCTATCCACAATGGCTGTTAACATTTACATACCTATTTCTTTATCCTTATTCATTCCTGATATTTTCTAACAGAATTTTTCTACTTCATCTTCTGGCTTAATCACTTTTGGCTCACAATCCAATCGATCAATTTGGTTCTCTACAGCAGTGGTTCTCACACTTGACTGCCTCAGAATCACCTAGGGGTATGTCTTAAAACACAGATGCTTAGGCCCCACAACTGGAGTTTCTGATCCAGTATCGGGTGGGTACAAGAATTTGTAATTCTAACAAGTGTCCAGGTGATGCTGATGTTATTGTTCTGAGATCCTACTTTAGGAACCACTGCTTTACTACAACACTTTCGCCTTTCATACTTCCCATTTACATTTCGATTTTCCTTATAACTGCTGGTTTTTCTTCCATATTATCAAACCCTGTCATACTGCTTTGAATGTATTCATTTTACTTATTTTTTAATTTTATTTCTTCCAGTTTTATTGAGATATAATTAACATACAGCACTGTATAAGTTTAAAGTGTACAGCATAATGATTTGACTTACATGCATCATAAAATGGTTTCTGCAATAAGTTTAGTGAACATCAATAATGTCACATAGATACAAAATTAAAGAATAGAAAAAAATTCCCTTATGATGGGAACTCAAGATTTACTGTCTTAATAGCTTCCATATATAACATACGGCAGTGTTAATTATATTTATCATGTTGTCCATTATATTCCTAGTACTTATTTATCTTACAACTGGAAGTCTTTACCTTTTCACTGCCTGCATCCAATTCCCCTTTCCCCACCCTCCTCATTTTACTTATTTTAGATTCTTTTCCTGTCTAATACATTAATTCTATTTCGTTTGCTATAAGCTGTTCAGGATTTTTGCTTTTCTGTTTTTTTTATACATATAATCTCCATATATACATACACATTTATTTAAATATATATTTAAATATAAGTTATATATATGTATGTATGTATGTGCGTGTGTATATATATATATATATATATCTCCCCTCTTCTGTGGTCATTTCCCTGGGGAGTATCAACAGTGTGTGCCTAGAGGAGGGGAGAAGGGCATGCCCTAGCTTTTATCCCTCCTAGTGATTTAAGAGCATGGACTGGGGGATGCATCTCAGAAAGGAGCCTGAAACCATGCCACCCTTCATTTGCCACCTCACCACCAGGTGATCTTGCCACTGGGATCTGTACGCTCTTTTCCAAGGTGCTTGTGAACGTCTGTTACTTCGATGTGTCTTGGGGGATGGGGGACAGTAGGAGAGAACATTCAGTGTCTGTAGGTCTGATTGAGCCTGCTATTAGTCATCTCTCATTTTGGCCCAGTTGAAGTCAATCTAGATTATGATGATGAGTTGTCCATTAATATTTTTTTTTAGTTTTTTGGTAAGTCAAGATTTTGGACTTTTTTGTGACTTGGTAATATCTTAGCAGGAAATTTGGAGAGTTTGCTTTAGGTGATGTAGTCAGAAACTAGAAGTATAGATACTTAGAATTTTCAACTACTTTTAAAATTTTGAAATCTGTACAGTAGTATTGCATATCTATGTTATTTAAATCAGATCTTTAGAATCCAGGAAAACATTGACTATTAAATATTTTTCCATTAGAAAAAATTTTTTATTGGATTAAAACATTTTCAGGACCAGTAAATTAGTACATAGACAAATTTCTCATACATGTCCAGAACAAGGAAATCAGTGAACGGGGAATTCCTGTTCGTAGAGGTGACAGGAGGGAGTGGTGGTTATTGGAACAATGGAAGAATACAGATATGTTGTCATTATTTCCAGCCCTATTCCATGAGTATAGGGCTAATCAGTTAACACCACTTTCCCTAACAGTGAAGCAAGACAGACATAATTTATCACCTACAGGCTCATGACGTTGTAGTAGTTTTGATGACTTCTGGGAAGACACGGGAAATTGCTTAACCTTGTTAGTAAAGAGCTGATGCACATTTGATTCCCATATGTGCTTTGGACTTATAAATCACAGAAGTCCAAGTAACACAATTTTCTAATGGAGAAGAGTGAAATGTTGCCAGACACACACACCATGATAGTGAAGGTAAGGGTGAATTCTCTGGGACAAGTGCCCAGGGTACCACATGCTCTCTGTTTAGACAGATTCCCGATACAGTGTTTCCTGTATCATATCAGGGCTGTGTGTGTTGTGTTTGTGGTAGATTGCAAAATCTTCTTCCACTTTGTGGTAGATGCAAAAAATAGCCACAAATTCCTCCCTGCTCCATATCCACAACTTTTGCAATGTTACTTTTGTAGCTCCTGCTATCAATGGTTGGAGTCTTCCATCAGCCCTGAAACTGGGATGGCCTCATGACTTGTTTTGGCCAATGGAAGAGTGGCAAGCATGATGCAAGCAAGGGCTTGAAAAACACTTATGCATTGAAGGTCGCTGTCTAGATTGTCTCAGCAACCCTGCCACCATGGGAACAAGACTCAGTTAATCTGCTGGAGAACAAGTTGTTACCTGGAGGAGAATTGAGACACCCTAGCCAACAATCAACAAGGAGGTTAATGCACAAATGAGCCCAGGCAGGATCAGCCAGACCTCATCCAGATCAATAAAACCACCCAGCTGAGCCCATCACAAATTTAAGACATGCAGAATCAGCTAAAAAAGTAGTTTGAAGTCACTGTGTTTAAAGTTATTTATTATGCAGCAAAAACTAACTGGGGACAGGAAAGCTAATATGGAGACAGAAATGTGCCTGTGAGAAATGTTTGAGATTTTTCTCCTTGGGTGACCCCTGAGAGCTCTAGGTTTTCTGAGAATATTGTATGTAACATTCAATAAATGCATGTCAACTAGAATGACATCTCTATGAGGACTGGATGCTTCCTTAATGCATAGTGCAAGGTTTTCGTGGGTCCTCTCTAAGTATTTATTGAATGTGTATTAATGTGTGAATCTGTATAGATACTGTCTCTTCCTCTACATTGTATAGAAGTTTCTTTAGTTAACCCCCACCCCCGCCAACCTGCTGTAGCTCCTTGGAATTTAGTATTTCCAGGCATACCAACCTAACGTCCAGATGTCAGTACATACAACTTTTTGCCTTAATCTCTCTCTTGCCTCCAAACCTTGTACAGGGAAGGCTAGAACTGCTGGGTAATCAGTGCCCCCAGAAGCACCCCTGTATGAATGATTAATGAGGGTTGGCAGGTAACTATTCCATTTCCCCCATGGGAAGACTCTGAGTGCATGTTTTACAGCATCTCTAGAATTCTCTAAGATTTTAATCTCCAGTTGCCCAGAGTATAACTTGCTTGATAATGTTTCCTTTATTGTACTTTTTTCTCCTACCAGTGTTTCTAGGGATCATCTTCCAAATAAATTATTTGTACTACAAACTTTGCTTCTGGAGTCAACTAAACTAGAAACATGGAGACCCCTGGATCTCCAGGTTTGTCCTTTCATATACTTAGGAGAATAGAAAGCTAAAGAGTCTTATCTTTTGGAAATAGAAAGTACCTTAGGCATCTGCTATACATGGAAAGGATACACACCACAGGTATAATGAAGACATATAAACGTCCCTCTGTGACCCCAGAAAACCAACAATGCAAAGACTCTTTTGTAATTATGAAAAGTTTGAAAGGTTCTTCAGGGGAAAAATAAAGAAAGAAAGGAAGAAAGAAGAAAGGAAGAAAGGAAGAAAGAAAGAAAGAAAGAAAGAGAGAAAGAGAGAAAGAGAGAGAGAAAGAGAGAGAGAGAGAGAGAGAAAGGGGGAGAGGGAGAGAGGGAGGGAGGGAGGAAGGAAGAGAAAGGAAGGATGGAAGGAAGGAAGGAAAGAAAGAACAGAAAAGAAACATTGATACATTGATGCTACCTAAAGAATACAGATTTTTGGAAAACATTGATGTTTTCCAAAAAATATAGATCCCATTAAGAGAAAATAAGAGAAAGGAATATAAATTTATTGTATGCTAAGGTCAATGAAATAAAAGGCAACTGATATTTTTTCCTCAAAAAGTTGTTTATAAGGTTCTTCATTTTATAATATACAGAACACCAACACTTTTTTGTTTGGTGGTGGTAGACATTTCATAATAGATCTTTGAAGATATACAAAGAGATGATTAGATATACCTATTGTATACCACAAGAACAAAAGTCAATTATAAATTTTTATTTTCTATTAATGAATTTGATGTAAGAGCTACTTTTTCCTTATCTCTCTAGAAAATGATCACCTGCCTGCCAATATCTTTAGTTTGTCCTATAGAGCTAAAATCCTCAAAAGTTTTAATTAACCAGCTCTGATACTGATTCAAAGTTTCAGTTACAAAAGGAAAAAACAAATTGATTACTTTAACTTCATTGTGATTGTCAGATCTTAAGGTCCCTAAACTTCATGCAGAAATAGGGAAGTCAAGTTGGATTTTATCATGGACCTACCCATATTGCTTTGGTTGTACAGGGCTGGAATCAGTAAACCAACCTTTGAAAGGCCTTAATTTCAAGGCCTCTATTCTCAAAAAACATTATTTTTCACCAAATTGGCTATAATTAATTACTACCTACATGAGGGATGAATATACTTTTCTTCGAAGGTATAATCTCTTTATAGATATAACCCATCTTTGTATTCTCCAACCTACCCATCCTCAGGCCCCAACAAAATTCATTTTCTAAACACTCATTTGGGGACATAATCACTCATTATTTTATATTGTTTTTCATCTCTTGCATGTCTAGCCTTACCCAATGACATTAAAAGGTACTTAATAGAAAGATTATATTATATACATTTTTTAACATATTTATTGGAGTATAATTGCTTTACAATGGTGTGTTAGTTTCTGCTTTATAACAAAGTGAATCAGTTATACATATACATATGTTCCCATATCTCTTCCTTCTTGTGTCTCCCTCCCTCCTACACCCCCCATCCCACTGCTCTAGGTGGTCACACAGCACCGAGCTGATCTCCCTGTGCTATGCGGATGCTTCCGACTAGCTATCTATTTTACGTTTGGTAGTGTATATATGTCCATGCCTCTCTCTCACTTTGTCACAGCTTACCCTTCCCCCTCCCCATATCCTCAAGTCCATTCTCTAGTATGTCTGTGTCTTCATTCCCGTCTTGCCCCTAGGTTCTTCATGAACCTTTTTTTTTTTTCTTAGATTCCACATATATGTGTTAGCATACGGTATATTTTTTTCTCCTTCTAACTTACTCCACTCTGTATGGCAGACCCTAGGTCCATCCACCTCACTACAAATAACTTAATTTCGTTTCTTTTTATGGCTGAGTAATATTCAATAGTATATATGTGCCATATCTTCCTTATCCATTCATCTGCTGATGGACACTTAGGTTGCTTCCATGTGCTGGCTATTATAAATAGAGCTGCAATGAACATTTTGGTACATGAAATTTTTGAATTATGGCTTTCTCAGGGTATATGCCCAGTAGTGGGATTGCTGGGTCATATGGTAGTTCTATTTGTAGTTTTTTAAGGAAACTCCATACTGTTCTCCATAGTGGCTGTATCAATTTACATTCTCACCAACAGTGCAGGAGGGTTCCCTTTTCTCCACACCCTCTCCAGCATTTATTGTTTGTAGATTTTTTGATGATGGCCATTCTGACTGGTGTGAGATGATATCTCATTGTAGTTTTGATTTGTACTTCTCTAATGATTAATGATGTTGAACATTCTTTCATGCATTTGTTGGCAATCTGTATATCTTCTTTGGAGAAATGTCTATTTAGATCTTCTGCCCATTTTGGGATTGGGTTGTTTGTTTTTTTTGTTATTAAGCTGCATGAGCTGCTTGTAAATTTTGGAGATTAATCCTTTGTCAGTTGCTTCATTTGCAAATACTTTCTCTCATTCTGAGGGTTGTCTTTTGGTCTTGTTTATGGTTCCTTTGCTGTGCAAAAGCTTTGAAGTTTCATTAGGTCCCATTTGTTTATTTTTGCTTTTATTTCCATTTCTCTAGGAGGTGGGTCAAAAAGGATCTTGCTGTGATTTATGTCATAGAGTGTTCGGCCTATGTTTTCCTCTAAGAGTGTGATAGTGTCTGGCCTTACATTTAGGTCTTTAATCCATTTTGAGTTTATTTTTGTTTATGGTGTTAGGGAGTGTACTAATTTCATACTTTTACATGTACCTGTCCAGTTTTCCCAGCACCACTTATTGAAGAGGCTGTCCTTTCACCACTGTACATTCCTGCCTCCTTTATCAAACATAAGGTGACCATATGTGTGTGGGTTTATCTCTGGGCTTTCTATCCTGTTCCATTGATCTATATTTCTGTTTTTGTGCCAGTACCATACTGTCTTGATTACTGTAGCTTTGTAGTATAGTCTGAAGTCAGGGAGCCTGATTCCTCCAGCTCCATTTATTGTTCCCAAGATTGCTTTGGGTACTTGGGGTCTGTTGTGTTTCCATACAAATTGTGAATTTTTTTGTTCTAGTTCTGTGAAAAATGCCAGTGGTAGTTTGATAGGGATTCCATTGAATCTGTAGATTGCTTTGGGTAGTATAGTCATTTTCACAATGTTGATTCTTCCAATCCAAGAACATGGTATATCTCTCCATCTATTTTTATCATCTTTAATTTCTTTCATCAGTGCCTTATAATTTTCTGCATACAGGTCCTTTGTCTCCTTAGGTAGGTTTATTCCTAGATATTTTATTCTTTTTGTTGCAGTGGTGAATGGGAGTGTTTTCTTAATTTCACTTTCAGATTTTTCTTCATTAGTGTATAGGAATGCCAGAGATTTCTGTGCATTAATTTTGTATCCTGCTACTTTACCAAATTCATTGATTAGCTCTAGTAGTTTTCTGGTAGCATCTTTAGGATTCTCTATGTATTGTATCATGTCATCTGCAAACAGTGACAGCTTTACTTCTTCTTTTCCGATTTGTATTCCTTTTATTTCTTTTTCTTCTCTGATTGCTGTGGCTAAAACTTCCAAAACGATGTTGAATAATAGTGGTGAGAGTCGACAACCTTGTCTTGTTCCTGATCTTAGTGGAAATGGTTTCAGTTTTTCACCATTGAGGTCTATGTTGGCTGTGTGTTTGGTATATATGGCCTTTTTATGTTGAGGAAAATTCCCTCTATGCCTTCTTTCTGCAGGGTTTTTATCATAAATGGGTGTTGAATTTTGTCGAAAGCTTTCTCTACATCGATTGAGATGATCATATGGTTTTTCTCCTTCAAGTTGTTAATATGGTGTGTCACATTGATTGATTTGCGTATATTGAAGAATCCTTGCATTCCTGGGATAAACCCCACTTGATCATGGTATATAATCCCTTTAATATGCTGTTGGATTTTGTTTGCTAGTATTTTGTTGAGGATTTTTGCATCTATGTTCATCAGTGATATTGGCCTGTAGTTTTCTTTCTTTGTGACATCTTTGTCTGGTTTTGGTATCTGGATGATGGTAGCCTCATAGAATGAGTTTGGGAGTTTTCCTCCCTCTGCTATATTTTGGAAGAGTTTGAGAAGGATAGGTGTTAGCTCTTCTCTGAATATTTGATACAATTCGCCTGTGTAGCCATCTGGTCCTGGGCTTTTGTTTGTTGGAAGAGTTTTTTGTTTGTTTGTTTGTTTGTTTTGTGTTACGTGGCTGTCTCACTGCTGTGGCCTCTCCCATTGCAGAACACAGACTCCAGACACGTAGGCTCAGTGGCCATGGCTCACGGGCCTAGCTGCTCTGTGGCATGTAGCATCCTCCCTGACCGGGGCACGAACCCATGTCCCCTGCATCGGCAGGTGGACTCTCAACCACTGTGCCAACAGGGAAGCCCTGTTGGAAGAGTTTTTATCACAGTTTCAATTTCAGTGCTTGTTATTGGTCTGTTCATAGTTTCTATTTCTTCCTGGTTCAGTCTTGGAAGGTTTTCCATTTCTAAGAATTTGTCCATTTCTTCCAGGTTGTCCATTTTATTGGCATAGAGTTGCTTGTAGTAATCTCTCATGATCTTTTGTATTTCTGCAGCGTCAGTTGTTACTTCTCCTTTTTCATTTCTAATTCTATTGATTGGAGTCTTCTCCCTTTTTTTCTTGATGAGTCTGGCTAACCATTATATACATTTTTTAAAGTGTTCCCTGATTGCACCATGAACAGTGCTGAATATACTGCGGTAATTCAGTTTTTTTTCAATTGAGTTAAATAATGTTTTCCATAATTCCCTGGCCAAGTGTGAAATATACATTAGGAGAAAAATTGCATTGATTGAATGATTGATTGATTAAAATACTGACAATATCTAAAAGTATTAACCTCCTCATTATTTATCCCAGTGACATTTATTCTCATTAATTATTACACCTTTCTGGGTAATGGAAATGTCATGTCCACTTCTTAAGCAATTCCAGCATAGCTGTATTAATTACACTCCTTTAAATCATGCCAGAGCTTGTGTTGATCAAATAACAATGGCCCACATGGACATGACGAAGCAGCATGAAAATTCTACTGAGAAACATAAGTCAATTATCAAATATTAGAAATGTCCAGTGAAGGGGAACAATGTTATGAAGCTATATATATGGCTTTTTTAAAAAGCAGAACAGAAAATTTATTTGTTGATCAAGGAATAGGAAGGGAGAGCCCATGCCATCAGAGTTGGGGAAAGGGGCAGCGATTTCCAGAAACAGCCAGAGCATGGGTAGTCCTTTGGGTTCCTTTGCATATGGCAATAATTGTGCCTAGCAAAGTGCAAGTCCCCTGTCTGGGCGGAGATCTCTGCATGGTAACAAGACAAAGGTAACTTTCAGACACACTGCGTCTCATCTGTGCAGGTGCTGCCCTCTTGGTCAGGCTGGAACTGATTCAGTGTGGTTGACTGTCACCATTTTGGCCCTATCTGGCTGTGGCTGGTTCTTCAGTTTTGCTTCTGTGGCATCTGCCTTAGTTTCTGTTAAGCCAGCACAGCTGTGGGCATGGAAGGACCAGCAAAGCCACTGCAAAAGACACAGAAGGGAAACAGGTAGGTTGCCCTGAGGCCTGACTGTAGAGACTCCAGCTTGGGCATACAGCAGGTGCTCACAAAGTGCCTAGGGATTTGGATACTTTGACCTGAGCAAGTCTCACACATTTTGATTTGCCTATCAATTTCCTTTTCAAACTCCCCTGTGAAGTGTTCAGTGTGAAAATTCTCTCTTTTTATGCTGTGTTTCAAGAGAATTTGGGAGGTGGGATGGAGAGACTAGGTGGAAGCCTACTTCTGAAATCTTTCGGAATTTCAAACTGCAAAAAAAAAAAAAAAATGAATAAATTGATGTCATTATACATCAGTATTAAGCCTTCTTAAAAATACATAAAAACTTACAATCTTAGTAAGAATAGTGACACTTAGAAGCAGAAAATACATTTCTCTTTTAAACAAAAAGCAAAATTATTATCTAAACATTCAACAAATGACAATCTGATACATATACATTCTTATACAACTGATTATACAAGTAATTATAAATCAACTTAGCATTTCCAGATTAAGAACTATCCAATAACAGTCCCTTTATTTCCTGTACTAGTATTCTCTTTACTCAAACCATTAAATGTTCATTTTATAATATTATGACAATATGAGCAAACATTTATTGTACAGTTATTAGACACCAAACTTTATTCTAAGTATTCTATAACATATCTTAAATGAACATCTATATATATGAACACCCCAAGGAGGTAAATACTATTTTTTTTCATTTTATATATGAGGAACTTGAGGCACAGAGAGGTTGACTAATTGGCCCAAAGTCACTCAGCTGGTAGATGATGGAACCTTAGGGATATAACAGTTGGAAATCTATAAGCACTGCACAATTCAGAAGCCAAGGTCTAAGGTCTAGTTAAAAACACTGAGCATACTGATGTGTAAATTAGGACAAGTTAACAACTCTGTGAAATTCATTCGTCCTACATCTACAGTTTGAGAGTAGGATGAGCTGGACTTCAGGGTCCATCTAGCACTAACATAAGATCAACCTCTATGTGCACAGTCTGTGCACACTGGGAGCATGAGCATCTACATCAGCAACAGCCGCTGACCAGCCTTTGCATCCCTGAATAGACCCGCACTGTCCAACATGGTAGCCACGAGCTGCATGTGCTATGGAACACTTGAAATGTGGCTAGTCTGATTGAGATGTGCTGTAAGTGTAAACTACACACCAAATTTCAAAGATATATTACCAAAAAATGTAAAACTTCTCACAAATATTTTTATCTTTGTTTTATGCTGAAATGATAATTTTTGGAAAAATTGAGTGAAATAAAATGTATGACTAAAATTAATATCTCCTGTTTCTTTTGATTTTATTATTAATTTAATTACTAGAAAATTTAAAATTGCATATGTGGCCCATATTATCTTTCTGTTAAGCAGTAGTGGCTTAGATGGTAAGTGATGAAGTGGAGGAAGGTCTGATGTATAAGTGTTACCACCGAGTCATTTTACTTGTGCTAATTTAGTTCAAGGTAAAATAAAGGGAGTTTTTGGACTAAGAAATTCTGAGTGTTTTCTTTTTCAAAAATGGCTTTTCTTTGGTAATAAACTGACTTTTAAAAGACTTGTGACAATATTAAGGCAATATAAACTATTGAGAAAGTATAATAGTCTCTCTCCCCCTCTCCTTCCTCCTCCATCTTCTTCTTCATCTTCTTTTCTCCCTCTCGCTCCCCCTTTCTCTCAACCCCAATTATCTTTCTTCTCTGTCCTCTGTCTTCTTCTTTCTTCCATGTAAGTGTGCTAATAAATATTAAACCCTTGGCTCTGGGAAAAACCTGATTTATACAGTCTGCCAAGTTCCATAGTGTAAATACTCCCACCATGAGAGATTTCAACCTGCCAATGCAATGTTGCAAAATGTGCAGTTGGGGAGAGATGTGCAGTATTGCACCATTGTATATCGTTTCTATCATACAGATACAATATATACAAGAACACGTATAAAATTTAAATGTAGTAAAATAATTATGAAGTGGTGAGTTATATGTATTTTTTAACTTTGTTTTTAATACAACTTATTTAATTGTAAATTTACCTAATTTAATTTTTAAGAACAGCTGTGTTTAACATTGACTTGCTAAAAAAAAAGAAAAGAAAAGAAGGAAATCCTAAACATTCAACAACTGACTGTCTTGGGAGCCACTAGCTGACTCCAGCCCATCACTGCTGTGGCATTTACTTGAAAATCAGATGTAAAGGAACAACACTTTTACCAAGACTCAAAAAAAATACCCTCAAATTTTCTTACTCCCAGTCAGTCAACTATCCACAAAGGCCCAGCCTGGTTAATGGTTATCATTTATAGAGATACAGTAGTGGAAGGAACAGAAGCAAGTTGTTCAGCTGAGTCTAATCCTGTTAATCTTGGTCTCATATAATCCATCCCTGAGAGAAACAACAGCATACTTTTTAAGAGCCCTCCAGACCAGAGTCTCAGCCCTAGGTGGTAACTCTCTAAGGAAGTTCCTTCTTACAACTAACTCAAATCCTTTTTGCTGCAGTAGAGGCTCATTCACTGTTTAGTGAAGGTGAAAACAGCTGGTTACCATCCCCTGTGTTATAACCTTTCATGTAAGGAAATGAAACACCCCAAACCAGCTTCCAAATCTGTTCAGCTGTAAAAACAGCCTCTTCTTGAGCAAAAACAAACAATAAATTAAATGGAATTGGGAGTTGAGAAGTGCTGCATATTTCACTCCAGGGAAACACCTCGGGCCAGGTTATACCCTCGTCAGCACCTAGTGATCAAAGGCACATTTTCCCTGGAAACAAGTTCAAGGAGTGAAACAGATGGGATTATTAATCAAGTTGCTGTTAGCCTTTTGGGCCATCTTAAAGAACATCCTTAAGCAGGGGGCGTCCTGGGCTTTATCTTGTAATAAGATTGTAAGATTGTAAGATCTTGGCAAGATGCATGTTGCCTTGTAGGCTGATGCCTTGCTTGCTATGTCCAAGACATTTTTTAACGAAATAGAATGCAATAAATCAGAGTAGCTGCAGAAGCTACATCTTTGGCGGTACAAGTAGGCCAGTAGAAACTAAAATTCCAACTAATATTAAAAGCTATGCCACCTACATTTTAATGCTAAGGTTCTTATCTATCTGGAAGGAAGTAAAAAGGAGAGGCTGAAAAATTGATTCCACAGTACAGAGATGGCCTAGCAGAAAACAAAGAGGGGCATCTGGAAAAGAAAGGAAACAGTAGCTGTCATTCATGTCCATTTTTGGGAGAGCCATAGCATCAGGGAGAGAACAGAGCCATGAAGTTGTGAAACCCAGGACATTCAGGAGATGAGTTTGTTGTTGTAGCTGCCCTGCACTCTGATCGCTGCCTTTGATTTCACTGCAACCTATGGCTATGGTTATATTAGTGCCTGATTTATCTGCATGTTCTCAAGCAGACGTGGGCCTCTTTATTTTGTGCAACTCAAAGGGATCATGCCTTTTCCATCTCCACCTCTTACCCTACCTCATCATTCCTTTTCTGTTCTGAGTCTAAAAGCTCAAATTTCAAAGCCAAATTCAGTCCAGACCAGCCACTTTTGTCCTTGGGCTGTGTCAAATCCACAGAAAGCAAGAATAGACTGAGTTTCTTTTGGTTGGATTCCCAAACTAGACACTGTTGGGAGTTGTTTACTGCAATCAAAGTTCAGCCCTGCTTCCATCCAAGGAGCCTGAGAAATTCTGTGATCCTGACCCACAGGTGACAATGTCACCTCCTCTGTGGACACTAATTTGCCCTCCATTTCTTGAAGGTTTTCAATGTGCTAAGAGGAGGAAAGGGTGGAAACGTCTTTTTCTAGGGCCACATAATTTAATGCCTACTCAGCCACAAGGCACATCTATATACAATGAGCTAGGGTACCCAGCAACAGTTCCCACAGAAGTGCAAATCAAGCTCAAATGCTTCAATCAAGCATACACATCTGCTACAGCAGAAGTAAAAATGGCAGCCCACAGTCCAAGCCTGTGTTGGGTGGTCTTCACAGTATCTGTTTTTTTTTATTTGAATTCACTGAACACCATTTTAAAACTTGAAAGTTCCATTTATAAATCTCCATTTCTAGCTTCCGCAGAGGATCTTGCCACACTGTGCCACATTCCAACATAGTGGAAAGTGGTCACAGCTGAGTGGGCTTGCCCCTCTAGACAGGATGTGCCTCAGTTCATTGCAGTCCTCACTGTTCCTTAGTATCAAAGTGTCCATTGCTATTTATCATTGCATTTGTTCTGCTAGGTCCCTGTTTCCAGACTTTCTTTAGTCTACGTATTTCCTACATGCGACTGGCCTGAACTATTTTAAGAAATGAGAGGCAAAGCCATGCCTTGTATGAGGCAATAATACAAACAAGAACCTGATTTTGAGACCAAAGAGATTTAATAAGGCCAACAAAGAAAGGGAATGTCCTGGAAATAGTGCTATTGCTTGGCCGTTGACTTTCTTGTTATCTCTGGAGTAGGGGTTGGCAGAATCTACTGATTATGAAGGTTTGAGGATTATGCAAGGAAATGAACTAATAGACTTGTCAGTAGTCTTCCGATGCTAGTCCAATGATGGCCTTTAACGGCTTGTTTTTTTCTTTTAGTATTTATATTCCATTATTATTACAATGTAAGTATGTTATAGAGTTTGGGGTAAAGAAAAGAAAGAAGTCTCCCTCTCATTTTATCCTGCCACCTCTTCTTATGAACCACAATTGTCTGTTAATTATGAATCATTCTGGAAAATGCCTAGTCATCTATATACATTTATATTCATTGTTTTACAGAAATCCATTGTTTTACACATTGTTTTACAGCACAGTTTGTGCTGTGCTCATTTTTACTTAACAATATTAGTACATATATCCTTCATCATTCTCCTTGAAAGTGATCTTTATTGTTTTTGTAAAAATGGTACACATCTGTAGTAATCCATTCAAGTAATAAAAAAAATAACAAAGAAAATTTTAAATTACTTATTATTTTACCCAGAAACAATGGTTACTAACATTTGAAGATCTTCATCATAAGCACCTTTCTGCATATGTCTACAGGCTGAAGGATGGACGGATGGATGGATGGATGTAGAAATGGGAGGGACCGAAGATGGAAGGCAGGGAGGAAGGAGGGCATCAGATTGGTAAATCAACCAATAGATAGGAAAAAGGGATCATGTTATGATGGCATTTTGAAATAAAAGCTTTAACTGTATTTTTTCTTGAATTTAAAAATGAAGAAAAACAAAGCTAAGGAACTATTTAACTTCAGAAAAGAATATTTCTTTACAAAACGGATCAGTTCCTAAATTATCTCTCTAAAAGAAACAATGTGAAAAACATTATGTTAGATAGTATCTATTGACTCTCTTTGTGAAAAAATGTGGAAACTAGCATTCCTAATGTTATTATGTACATTGTTTTTTATATTTGAGTTTTTTTTTTTTTTTTTTTGAGGGGGTACACGGGCCTCTCACTTCTGTGGCCTCTCCCGCTGAGGAGCACAGCCTCCAGACACGCAGGCTCAGCGGCCATGGCTCACGGGCCCAGCTGCTCCGCAGCATGTGGGATCTTCCCAGACCGGGGCACGAACCTGTGTCCCCTGCATCAGCAGGCAGGCTCTCAACCACTGCTCCACAAGGGAAGCCCTATATTTGAGTTTTATAGTACGTTCTGCAACAGTAATTTCAATAGTTGTCTAGTTTTATTTTATATTTAAATAGCACCAGTGCTCATCACCACCTATCTTTTACTGTGGCTGCTCCATTTCTAATTTTTAAAATATTGATTCTTTGATTTATTGACGGAATTAAATAATCCAATAGGGCTCTTGGGTGTTCTATTATATGAATTATTGCCTCTTTGAAAATGTTCCTGTGTTGACTTTATACTTGAAGGACAGCATCCTATAATTCTCAGCTCACATTTTTTTCTCGGAATCCTGTGGACTTTGTTCTACTGTCTTCTGTCATTGAGCATTTTCTGTGTAGATTTTTGAAAGTGATCTGACATCTCCCCAATTAGTGATTTCTTTTTCTGTCTAGATACCCATGAAAGTCTTTCCTTATATTTGTGTTTTAATAACTTCCCAATGATTTATCTTATTGTTGATTATTATATCATTTTTGTTTGGGACAATATGCACCTATTACATTTGAAGATTCAAAACTCATGGCAAATTTTCAGGAAACTAAAGACACAGAGGTTAAGTAACTTGCTCAAGATCACATAGGTCATAATAACTGGTAGGGTCTAGATCTAAATCCAGCTGTCTGATTCCAGAATCCAGTCCCCCAGCCACTACAGTACAGTTCATCCTGATGACATAGTGTGCTGGATATGTCCTTTCTAAGCCAGTTAGTCAGCAATTTACTCCAAAGATGTCTGCACTTGGCAGGTACTGAGCAATTTAGACAGTGCCCCACCGTTTGGAAGTCACTGTCTAGAGAAAGGATGGCACAGTAGGTTTCAATCATTGCAGTGCTTCCCCTCTCCCCATTTCTCTCACCCCCAGCATTGGGCAATGACCATCCTACTCTCTATTTCCACGAGTTTGGCTTCTTTAAAAAATTATTACATTTCATACCAGTAATGCATTTATTTTGCAACTGGAAGTTTGTACCTCTTAATTTCCTTCACCTATTTCTTTCCTCCCTTCTAGCAACCACCTGTTTGTTGTCTGTATCTATAACTCTCTTTCTGTTTTGTTATGTTTGTTCATTTTTTCCCCCTCTTTTTGAAAGAAGAGAAAGTAGGTAAAGGGAAGAATGGAAAGACAAGGGTAACTGATCAAAAGGAAGCAGAGAGAAATAAGCAGAGGGGTCTGATGAAGACTGATATGGTTCCTGCTACTACACATGCCAAGGGCAGCAGAACAGAACTGGCTTCATCCTCTGACATCCCCTCCCCTGATCCCTAACAGTACCAGGTTTCCCTAAGTTCTGGACTCAGTACAGCAGCACCAAGAAGAGAGCAGATGGTGCATAGGTACCTGACAAGGTCAGCCCTCTAGAAAATCAGCCTAGGTGGCAAATCACACAGTGTGACGAGCAGCACTGACCAGGTTCCATACCCTAACTCTCTCCTGACCTGTTTGGATGCCCTGAAACCTTGAGAATTACTCATTTGGGTTTACATTTTCTCCACAAAAGTCATTTATTATCAGGAAAGGATAAACTTTTGCCACCCCTTGACCTATTAAGAGAACACATAGATTTACAAAGTTAGAAGAGGCTTTAGAAAACAAGTCTCTCCTCTCATTTTAGAGGCAAGGCAGTTGATGCTTGATTTTTAGATTAGTGAACTGTGAAATTAGGAAGAAAAGGACATAGAGGTATTGGACATAGGAGCCTGAAAAAATCTGAGCATGAACCTCAGTTCAGGAATAGCTGGTACAGGGTGGTAGTTGCTATGAGTGCCCTAACAAGATCTCCCTTACTGGGCGGGCACACTCACCTCTCAGCTGCGCTGAGCATTGGCTGATAATGGCTCACCCTCTACCCGCTCATTCCACCTTCTCTAGAGAATTGCCATGAATCACAAGAAGCCACCTTGCCTAGGACACTATGTGCCCTTCCTAGGGCAACCCACAGCTAGTGACTGACTGACAGGGATACAAAAGATCAGCTTCCTTACATCAGGGTGGGAATATTTTTGTGGTGTGATTCATGGTCCTGTTCTCCCCATGGAAAAACTGAATCAAAGCTTGTTCATGTCTCTGCTCAGCTCCTACCACTGTCCGTCCTGCTTCCCTTACTTTCTTTCTCTTCAGAGCACTCTCTCAGTAAATCATATGTCACTGAATTTTTGTCTTGGACTCTGCTTCTAGGGAAGCCAACCTAAGACAAACAGGACACTGACAGGGAAGGGGGAGCAAATAAATTGTTGACGGACTGAACAGTTATCCCGAAGGAAACTTACAGCTCCATCCAGTTTAGATTAAAATAATTCATTTGTCTTTTCCTTTTCATTATCATTACTATCATTAATTCAATACAATTAATAGCAGATCTTCTGACTCCAGACATTGCTACCAAAGATCACCATCTATTTAAGAGATGAGAAATACTGATCTTCTTTTTATTTTTTAATATTTTGGTTACCAAGAATAAACATTAGTAAAATATAAGGTTTACAAAGCTAGGGCCCCATCTCAAAAACCAATCTATAGTCAAAGAGCCATGCTCTTTCAGTCAGCAGGAGCAAGCACACATGGCAAGTTAGGGAAAAGTCAGCAGCGTGTCTTGCTGCCATGACAAAAAATTCTGAAACCCAGTAGCTGAAGACAACAAAGGATCATTTGTTGCTCAAGCTGTGTGTCTATTGCAGGTCTGTTGGGGACCCAAGCTAACAGGAGCAGTCTCTACATGGAAGACAATTAATCAGTATGATGGATCGCTCTGGAAATTAATTACTCAACTCAGAAGTGAAAATATCACTTTCACTCACAACTCATTGGCCAGAACTGGTCTCAAGGACAGTGAGACATATTCAGTCAGGAGATGTAGTAGCTACACCAAACCTACATTCTTACCCTTAGACCAGTCCCAAAAGAAATCTATCCATCTAGAAATTTCCCTGCCATTGAGTTGTACTTCACTAATAAGCACTGGTTGAATCCCTGTCATGTGCTCAGTATTGTGCTAGCTATAATATGGGTCATAGAAACGTTTAACACATTCTATTTGTCTTCTAGAAGATCCCAGTGTAACTGGAAGATGAAACAATAAAAAATATTTAATAATACAAAATAGGGCAAAATTATATGCCGAATCATGTGATGCCCAAATCAAAGCCTTTTTCTCCACCTATATGTGGATAATTTGATCTACTACACCAGCACTGCCCAACAGAAATACAATGTGAGACATATTTGTAATTTTAATACTTTTTAATCTTTTTATTGAATTATAGTTGATTTACAATGCTTCAGGTATATAGCAAAGTGATTCAGAATATATATATATATAATCTGAAAAGGAATATATATATATATATATATATATATATATTCCTTTTCAGATTCTTTTCCATTATACGTTATTAGAAGATATTGAATATAATTCCCTGTGCTACACAGTAGGTCCTTGTTGTTTATCTATTTTATGTATAGTAGTATGTATCTGTTAATCCCAAATTCCTAATTTATCCCTCCCTCACCCCTTTCCCCTTTGGTAACCATAATTTTTTTTTCTATGTCTGTGAGTCTGTTTCTGTTTTGTAAAAATGTTCATTTGTACATTTTTTTAGATTCCACATATAAGTATTATCATATGGTATTTGTCTTTCTCTGACTGACTTACTTCACTTAGTATGATAATCTCTGGGTCCAGCCATGTTGCTGCAAATGGCATTATTTCATTCTTTTTTATGGCTGAGTAATATTCCATTGTGTGTGTATGTGTGTGTGTGTGTGTGTGTGTATATATGGCACATCTTTATCTATTCATGGACATTTAGGTTGATTCCATATCTTGGCTATTGTAAATAATGTTACTATGAACATTGGGGTGCATGTATCTTTTCAAATTAGTTTTTCCAGGAGGAGGATTTCTGGATCATATGTTAAGTCTGTTTTTAATTTTTTTTAAGGAACCTCCATACTGGTATCCATAGTGGCTGCACCAATTTACATTCCCACCAACAGTGTAGGATGATTCACACTTGTAATTTTAAATTCTCAAATAGCTACTTTATAAAAAGCAAAAAGAACAAATGAAATCAAATTTAATCATGCCTTTTATTTAACCCAATATATAAGAATATTATTATTTCAACATGTAATAAACATAAAAATTACTAATGAGATATTTTACATTATTTTTTTCATAGTAAACCTTCAAAATCCAGGGTGTGTTTGACCCTGACATCATATCTCAGTTCAGACTAGCTCTCAATTGCTCACACAAATAATGGCTATTATGCTGGACAGAGCATTTCTGTACAAAAACCAAAATTAACATAATTATTGCTAACCTGCTTGGCCAAAACTTTTTTTTTTTAACTGTTGGTATATGCTTGACGATTTTTCTGGATGCGTAAAATGATGCTTTCTCTTTACTGCCTATATTTAGCTTACTTTTACTCTGCAAAGTGATACAGTTGCATAAACTTAAAGCAGTTAAGACCACTTAGATTGTACTGGGATGGGAACACTAATCCACCCAAAATTAAGGAATTGAAGCAACAAACCAAAAACATGTTCTACCAGGGCTGCAGGTGGGGGAAGGGGTTAAGAAGAAGGGCAGGCACGTCGAGGATGTGTTAATAAAAGGCTGCTTGTTGAGACTTGTGGGAGTGGAGCCCTTTTCTTAAAAGGTTAAACAAAAAGCAGAGCCACTGTATTTCAGCAGGCTAATTACCGAGGGTGACTTTGACCTTTTCCATTTCTGGAGATTTATGATAGAACATTTTCCTTTGACATGGCTCAGGCTCTTTGAATCCAGGTTGAGTGTGATTAGGTGTGTTGTTGGAACACTTCCTTTGCATAAAGGCATGTCTGTGTTCCCAAACGTAGTTGGAGTATCCGACATGGAGGACCTGACACCAGGGTGCTGGCCGTCAACTCCTTTGCAACAGCCTCACTCTTCTGAGAACCACATTTACCTCTGAGTTGAAGAAATATAGAAATAGACCATTTTCACAACAGAAACTTTTGTTGACAATGAGAGCTGTGGAACCTGAACCTTGAAAATTCTACCAGAGGCCAGTTAATCTAATAAAGCTTTTGACATTAATGGGCTTAGCTAGTGGGAAAGTCTAAAATTCCTTCTCAGAGCCAACAGCGTCCCTTGGTGAGTGAGAGTCTTTCTGGTAGTTTTCGCTTTGGGCCCCAACATGTCAATTTCACACTAGATGTTCCATCGCTTCAGGACAATGATTTACACTTGAGTTTTGGTTAGTTCTGATCAGCTCATCCTTCCAAGCCACGTGTCCAAAGTCACTGACCTTAGCTGGTCAGTGTTGCCTATTGCCTGGCTCAGTTTCTTGGTGCCAATAGAGTAAAAGGTATCGTTATAATTCCCAAGCAGGTGTGCTAATTGACTGACTTTACTCACCTTGTCATGCTTGCAAGGAGGGGAATCTGGTAGAGAGGTCTCATTGACCCAAATGCTTTCCCACTCCCGAAAATACATCTTTATAACAAAAAGGTAACACTATTAAATTTAAAGTCTTGCTTGCATCTGCCACTACAGATGCCAGATTTTCTTTTCTCTGAAAATTGTCCCTTTCAGATGGGGCCAGCAGATCTTAGTTTACCCTCATATACCTATAAACCATTGATCAGTCTTGTCCCTTATAGCCACATTCTGAAACCCAGTCTCAGGTTAATTGGTTTGTATTAATAACCTTGCTTAGCCATAATGAGAAAGGTAAAAAAATGCTTATTTGGAAAGTCAGCTGGTGTTAGAGTCTGCCAATGGGTGAGTTGATGGAGGCATCAGTGATTTAGGATTCTTTTGATCCTCCTTACTTTTATTTTTTACTGAAATCCTGGGGTAAACATAGAACATGAAATAGAGCTAACTTCTTTGTTCATTATTCAGTAATAAAGGGCCATCAAAGCTGATGGAAGGAAAGAAGCATGAACTTCCTTCTCTGATTTTGACTTTTAACATATCTAAGCTTTCGGAAAGATAAATGGAAGCAAATGTTACTTTGCTACTAGTTCCATTTCTCAGATCCACTTTTAAAAAGCTATTGAAAAGAAACTCAATCCAAATAAGAACTGAACAATGATGCTCGCATTCCCCCAGGGAGAAGCAGGGCATATGGCTATTTATAATAATGACAACTGACAGCAAGGGCTTTAAAAAAGGCTTTCTCTCCTGTTGTCAGTTTTGGAATGGAGTTGGAGGCAAACAAAGTCCTGATAACATTGGTGCATTGTTCCTATAGGTCCTAACCTCAGCAGGCTACATCAGTATCTTCTGTCTGAAGAAGTCACTTTCTTTTCATCAAACACATTCCAGAAGTCAGCGGTAAAAGCACTGACGGGGGAGAGCAGATTGATCCATTAACTCTCACCCAGTTCCTTGGCTGAACCCTCACTTTGCATTCCAGTTATAAAGACTTGGTAAGTTATCAAACAGGAAACAAGCTCTGAAAGGAATTGTGTCTTTCAAGCTTCTCGCCAAGGCTCCTTCTTGTTGCCTGTACATCCTGGAAAGAAAGAGAAACCTGCTTCCCAACAGTTCTCTGGTCTTCTCAAGCCCTGTGTGCCTAAATTATGAGGGACCTTGTTAAAATGCACATGCTGACTATGTTGTGGTGGAGTCTGAGAATCTGCATCTCTGTGCTTCTAATAAACTCCCAGGTGATGCTAATGTTTCTGGTACATGGGCCACATTTTGAGTATCAAGGAGCTAAAAAACACTTTGGGAATCTGAAATGTCAGACGTCGAGATAGCTGAATTTCCACTCATTTGATCCCTGGCTTCAAAAGTTATCCAACTATGCATTGCATATACTTGCCCAATGACATTGGGTTGGATGCAGTGGGAATAAATACATAAGCAACTACAAAGTGGGTGGTTATTCAAACACCTACTGCTCAATTATTATGGCAAACAACACACTACAGCTTTAAACCCACAGGCTAAATGAGAAGGTGGAATCCAGGCAAGGAAGTTGCATGTCTCCAAGGTGAAAAGCTCACTTTTGTATGAGCTGTACTCAAATTCAAAGCTTAGAGAGGAATAATAATTATTATCTCTTTGCTAAACTCTGCTTCAGGGTGACTGGAAAGCTCAGGAGGCATACCAGGTCCATTTGAGAGGGCACCTCCACCTGGGGTGTAGACTTTTACGTGCCATTCCATGTGATGAAAATGAAGATCAAGGGTGAGATTTAAAGCAAAACAAAGTTCTGCCTTAACAGAACCGAACTTGGGGTGAGTAGTAGCTCCTCCCCACAGTCCAGGGTGCACTTCTTTCTCGACTGAAGGGCCAGAGTGACTGCTGAATTGAGGTTTCATCTTCTCCAAGTAGAGTGATCTCCTTACCTTCAACTCTAAACTTCCTAAGAAGGTTTGATGTCAGATAGCCCTGGCCACAGTACCCTGCATATCAGCCGTGTCATCTTGGACATCATACCTCCTTCAAATGTCATTTTCTCTTCTGTAAAATTGGAATGATGAAAACCTACCCCAGAACACAGCTGTGAATCCTAAATAAGCTAATGTACAGATCAAGTATGTCTAGCATAAATAAATTAATAAACCAATAAATGCACCTGTCCTCCAACTGTTGAAAAAAGGGGAAAATGTTTCAGTCTCCAGAGTGGTTTGAAATGCTATTTGTAGTCCATTGCTACTAGAAGTAGAGCAAGGATTTGAAATGCTGAAGGATTTCATTCAGTAGCTAATTTGATGGCTGAGAAATATTTTTGGAGAGAGAAGACCATAATTTAAAGTATCCAGACATCAATAAATATTTCCTTAGCATTTAGCTGTAAGATCTCTGAATTCTCCATCTATTCAGAAATTTCTAATTTCAAAATAATATAGTGCTTTGGGAGTTTGTGAATACACATAAATGTCAGAAAGACCAGGTGCCGTAGTAGTTTCCTACACTTCAGGGGAAGTGTACACTATTCATTTCTTTTTGAAATAAGGAAGACAGGTTGATCTCCGATACCCCTTCAGCCCTGCATCCCTCTGATTATATTTGGAAGAGGCTCCAAAAGGACATTAGTTCTGCCCATGGAGTGAGATTGGCATTAGCATGGTCCACTGCCCACCCACCCAGATGACACCTTCCCTATTCACCGGGCTGCATTCCTAACAAGCTGCAACACACATCCACCTCGACCAACTGTTTTCAAGTTCAGATGATTCTGAGATTACAGAATTGGGTGAAGGGCTAAATTGATATTGCTAAATATCAATATTTGTTGAAGTGGCTAACAACTCCTCCAAATAACTTCCAGGTAAGTACTACGTTGAAAGTAAAGTTTCACTTTTCTGCTCACATCTAACTCTGGCACAAACATAAATCCTTTGTGTAGATGGCCTGCCCCACCCCTTTTCACCCACTATTATAGAAAGATCCACCGTATTCACTCTACTTTCCTATGCCTACTCCAGACTTCACATTGAGATGACCAGGGGGACATCTGATTGCCTAGGAAAAAGGACACTGAGATGATTTGCAAGTAAACATCTTAAAATGACAGTAGCCTCAATTTTCTTCCACATAAGCAGTCTCCTTACCTCCATTCCATTCCATCTTCCACCCTGTGGCCAGAATAATATTTTCAATAAGCGATGCTGATCATGTCACTTTCTACTTAAAACCCTTCATTGGCTCCCTGGAATAAAGTTTGAATGGCACACAAATTTCTGCATGACCTGGCTTCTTTCTGTCTAGTCTCTCAAACACTGCCCACCCTTCCCTCTTCTCTGCCCAGCACCTGCTTCTCCACTGCTAAGCCCAGAGGCACTCTGAACTGCCCTCAACACACACCCAGTCTCCTGCCTGACATAATCTTTCCTGTCCTGCCCTCTCCCCCAACATGGTCTTACCCTGTGGTTAATTCTGACTCATCTTTAAGGTTTCCCCTTGGGACAGACATTCCCATCTCTCCTATGCATTTTTTAATGTGTCCAGTGCTACCTACTTACTAGCTGTACACTCCCTTCCTAAGCTACTAAGGATCATGTCTTACTATTATATTCCAATCATCTAGGATGTTGTATGCCACATAGAAAGGGCTCTGCAAATATTTGTCAAATTACTGAATGAATGCATGAATGAGTGGAGTACTTTCTATAAACTAGAGCAGTGATTCTCAAAGTATGAGCATCAGTTTCACCTGCATACTTGTTAGAAATTCAAATTCTCAGGCTCTGCCAATCTGGTGAATCAGAAATTTGGGGGGTGGGGTCCAGCCATCTTTATTTTAACAAGCCCTCTAGGTGATTCTGAGATGTGCTAAAGGGGGAGAACCACTGTTTGAGAGCAGTGGTACTCATGTCTGGCTGCACATTACAATCACCTGGGGTGTTTTGAGAAATGTTTGAACTGTCCTCCCTCAAGTTTTGTATTCAGTTAGGTTAGTGAGGATTCTAGAATACCTTTTTAAAGCTCGTCAAGTGATTCTGATATGCAGGTGTGATTGAGATGATCACTGTCCTAGATTTTCCCAGCTCCTCTTCTTTGCACGAACATAAAATTACCTGTAAAATAGGCATTGGTCTGGTACCACTCTGCCAGTGCCTCTGGCCTCCATCAAAACAATGCAGTGGGTTTCTGTGTCAGATCCAGCACAGCAGCCCAAATCTCAGGATTCAAAGTGTGCTCCATGGGACCAACGTTTGCATACCGGGTAGCTTGTTAGAACACAGAATCTCAAGCTCCACCCAGACCTGCTGCATTTTAACGAGATCCCAGGTGATTTGTGTCTACATTAAATTTGAAAGGCACCCACCTGAGAGAGGGTATTGAGCATGGGTTCAAGAGCACAGAATTAAAATCCCTTTCTGCAGGTCTTTGTAGTTCAGGTACACAGAGGCACATAATCAAAGGTATTTTGTCATAGATTTTCAATAAAACTTCTGCTCAGAGCCAGAAATGAAACTCTCAAGGTCAAATGGCTTCACAAGTTAACAGCACGGAATGGACTTCATGAGTCATAGATTTTGTTGATGACCATTGGGTAGAAAAGTCATTTCTACACAAGAGTGTTTGTAAAACTGGGTTATTTGGGAAGATCCACACATACACAACTCAAAATAATGAATCATGGGTGCTTCTAAACAATCATATTTATTGAGTGCTTACTATGTACCAGGCATCATACTAAGTACTCAACACATGTTAACTTATTTAATCTTCCCTAACTCCCCATGCAGCAGGTGCTGTTAATTATCCCCATTATGGAAATGAAGGAGGCAGAGGCATGGAGAAATCAGGCACAGCTTAGGAGTATAACCAGTATAACTGAAATCCAAACCCATCTTTGTCTGGAATCTGTGCTATTAACTACAACACTATGTTCAACAATTACTCTAAAGGAGAAGGAACAATGACCCCAAACAACTGCTTTTTTTTTTAAAACATTAGTATAAAAGCCCCTGACTGTTCCTCCAACAATTAGAAGAGCCAGAATTAAATAGAATGGTTGCTGTGCCAACCCACAGAAGTCAAATATAACCAGGCAGCAAATTAGAGTAAACATTTAGGAATCCCTTGCATGTGGCACATGACTCCACCCACCCGTCTTGGCACAAGCAGGATGTTGATTATATGGATCCTGCTGGCATTTCATGTCCTCATGAGAATCATACAGAGTATCCTCCTTACTGCTGAATGTGAACATGACCAGACTTATTTGAGAAATTTGGCACGTTATGCTGATGACTCAATAGTGCAGACCAGGGCAAGAGCTCCCACGCATGCATTCATTCTTCCATCCCCCTTACCCTTTTCATTCAATCACCTGGTATAAATGGATGGAAACAAGGTGTTTGGAATGATACAGCTGAAGGGAATTTTCCAAAACCTGGGATTTCTAGAGGCTAGACATAACCAATTGGCCTGGAGCCATCGATTGCAACTGGTGAATAAGCTCTGGGAATACAGCTCATCTAAACAGTTTTTGCCACGGAAGATAAGGCAGAGAAGGAAGGAGAAGGCACCGAGGTGCCTATATTTGGAGCAGAATTTATACCCCACATACGCCAATCAGTTTGTCTCATTTCTCCTAGCATTCCATTGTACTGACTGTCCCCCACTGATACAGTGGGGGTTTCACACGTTAACCCAATTTGTAAGCATGGGAGTTTCCCATGAAAACTCCCTGAGCACAGGCCAGCGGTGGGAGCCTAAATATTTGTATGGTCTTTCTTTGTATATGGTTCTTTCTTTGTATTGGGTCAGAAGCACTAAAGTTGCTTTAGTCCTCTGTTAAGAGAACAGGGCTGTGGTCACAACAACTCAGCTGATGTATGTGGATGGAGTAACTCAGACATTCATGTCAGGGTTTGTGGCCCTGGGAGCATATTCTTAATTGAGAACATTATTATTAATATTTCTAATTCATATCACAACTTTCTTTGGAATAACTGAAAGGATCACTCGTAAAATAATAAACATTATTACTGAAAGAAACAGAGATAATCTTGTTTTGTAGATGTTTTGTAGATGAGGAAGTAGGGGTCCAAATTACTTGGCCATTTTCCAATATTATGTCAGAAATGGTATTGAGGGTAGAATTTGGGGTTTCTGATTTCCATGCCAAGTGCCAGTTTTTTCACTGGGTTAGACCAAATCTGGCTGTTCAGAATCATCTAGAGATCAAGGTACAGACCCCCTGGCCACACTTTCAGATGTGTTGATTTAGTAGGAATTTAGAATAGGGTCCAGGAATCTGTATTTTAAGTAGCTTCCTGAATATTTTGTTGCACAGTCAAGAATGAGCTAGACTGTGCAAAATAAACCTCAGAATCAGACTTTTCCTAAATATAGGAACAAAAATCATGACGTATTCTTAGACCTTCAGGTTAGCAGCAGCTCTTTTGATTGGGTCTCCAAGCAAAGCTTCATAGAAGTTGACTTTTCCAACAGTGAATTTTTTTTTTCTTTTTATCAGAACATCTATGTGATCAACATAGGGCCATTTCTGTACTCATAAGCTCAGAAAAGTAAAAAAAATGATCTAAAATCCCATAGTTAATCAGCAATAAACCTAGAATTAAACCAAAATCTTCTGTGTATGCTTTTTCCCTCCCCTAAGCTAATTTAGAGGAGCCATCCTGGAGTTTATGATGCAAATACAAAATGGATGATAGAAGAAATCTCTCCAAGCCCTAGTGAATGCATACTCTCCAGTGTTAGGGACTTTCCTCCAACCCCCCTTTCTCCTTCCTCTCCCCTTCCTTCACAGGATGGTGAGGACTGCAGAAGGCATTCATAATAATTCTATTTATTTATTGGGAGGTCATGGCTCTGCCTTTAAATGACCATTGGTCAATAAGTAGGTGGGTTATGTAAAGGAGACCACCATCACTCATTGCCCAAAAGATATAATTTCAGTTTTCAAAGTCCAGAGACAACACTCCTGTCTTTAAGAAATGTAAGATCTTTAGTTACTTATTTCTATATATGATTTATGTGATAAACTTCGCAGAGCTGGATTCTTAATAATGAAAGCATCACACTTAAAAACAGAAGATTACACAATTAGTTCAGTAGTGTTTGTTATAGGAAAATATCTTAGGAAAAATTGTGGGATGTATAAAGCCTGTCTTTGGGGGCAGGGGCTCCAAATTCCCATTTCTGTTCAGGGAGCTTGCTCTGCTCCATCTCCTTAGTCTTTAAGAACTTTTCCAAGAAAGACCAGAAACTCATTAACACCCAGGTGTCAGTGGCTGACAACAGTTTGGAAGGCTATAGCACTTAAAGTAGCTTTGAGTTATGGATTATGAATATTCCATGCCCCTTTCTTTTCCGACTTTTTGCTTTCTTTTCCACTTCGGGATCCTATCACTATTTAACAGTATCTTAGCGAGGAGTTAAAACCTAACCTAGCTCATTTTTTCCTCTTTGTTTTCTGGTCCGGGGATTCAGGGGGCTCTGCAGACCCCAACTATCCATCCAGAGCTCCAGAATCAGAGAACACCACTGAAGCTGACCTAATCCATTCATTCCCTTCCCTGGTCACAGCGATTGGTTCAGAGGTACTACTGCAACTGGGACGGGCCAATCAGAGTGAATCACAGGACTTTTTCGGAGGGCAGAGAGATGTGGAATTCTGGAGCAAAAGTCTTTCTCTTTTGTGCTGGACATGAATGATGAGGCATGTAGAGCTCCAAGAGCTGCTGGAATCCACTGGAACATATGGAGGGACAGAACACATAAGAATACAGATCGGTAGTAAACTTAACTTTAAAAAAAACTCTTTATTTTAGCTTATTTGCATTATTATTTTTATTCTCTTTTTCTCCATCTCTTTGTCCCTCTGTCTCCCTTTCTCACGTCATCTTTCAACTGTGTATCTATCCATCTCTCTATCTATCTAACTAAATTATTTGAGAGTAGGTTATAGTCACGATGCCTCATTACCTTAAAATACTTCATCAGATATCTCCTAAGAAAAAAGGCATTGTCTTTTTCCCTTCTATAACCACACTGCAATTAATAAAGTCAGGAAGTTTAACATTAATACAACACTAATATCTAAATCCACAGTTCATAATCAAATTTTGCCAATTGTCCAAATATCTTTCATAGATACATTACTTTTCCTGTTCTAGGACCCAATCCAGGGTTATTGCACTTTATTGTCATTGCTTTTATACTTCTTTCATCTGAAACAGTTTCTTCTTGTTGTTGTTGTCTTTTATAACATTGACATTTTTAAATATTCTAGGTCAGTTTTTATTAGAATGTCCCTCAGTTGGCATTTGAGGTAGGGATTATTTTAAACATGCATATGTTTAATGGAACTCAGTGCACTTGTGTATATTGCATGCAAGTTGTGTATATAGGTATATTCTTCATGCACACTTTGATTATCAGCAGGGTATACAGTTTGTAAAAGTAGGCATATTTTTGTAAAATATTACGTGGAGAAGAGAGAAACAAATTTGTAATTTTGAAAACAATGCAATTTGACAGCCTATTCTCTACATTTTCCCCCAAATACCAACAAATTGAGGAAGACCAGGAATAATTTAATGCCTATATTGAATGTGACACACATTTACATGCAAAATAATCAAGAAGTAGCTATATTTCACTGTACTCTCCAATGAAAGGGACAGGATCAAAATATTAGAAAAAGGGGACTATACAACCAAGAGGAGAGATCAGCAAGAAATATGAAACACAGGGAACAACATAGCATCCGAGTGGCCGAGTGGCAAGCATTGTAGACTATGCATCAAGAAGCCAGGATGCCGGTCCTAGCCTGGCCACTCACTCTCTGAGTGATCTTTGACAAGATGCCCTCACTCTGCAGCACAGCTTCTTTATCTAGAAAACAAGGGGGTTAGACTAGATGCTCTGTTATGCTCCAACTCAGTGGGTCTCTGACAGGTTCATATCTGCATTATTCAAACTCTGATCCAATGCCAGACTGGGCAGCAGTTCAGAGAAAGAAACTTATCAACGTGAGGAACAGTGTTGGGAGGTTCCTGAGAGAGATGGGGGTGGGGACAGGGGCGGAGGCAGGAGGGGGCTCAGGAGGAATAGGTGGGCATTTGGTGAGTGGAAAGAGAAAGAGGGCGTGCTAAAATGGAAAGCAGTCCAAGTGAATGCACATTCTCAGAAATAAGCACGGTATGTTCTTGAAACAGACCTGCCTGATTAGAGAATACGTGGGAACTAGGGACTAGAATGGACAGCCAGCTCACATGCAGCCGTCAGCCTCTCTATTGTGGCCACACTTAGGACCACGGAAATGTTCACTGATGCACTTTGTAATGATGCATATGTATGTAAAAGTGTCAGTGGATTCTGTATAACTATTAGCTTGCAATGGCTTCATGAGAAATATTTTCACTCCACTTTGTGCCTGTGTCTAAGTAGAAAGTTGCCTTATGTGTAGATGGCAATATTTCCCACTACCCACGCCTCCCATCTGAATCATCTATCTTTTCACTGATAAGAAATACAGTACTGTTCAGACAATTTTGTCTTGTGCATTGTCATTGCTGCTGGTGGTTGGTATACTCAGCCATGGAGATTATGCCCTTTGTTGAAAACTGATCATAGGGACATTAGCTCCTGTAGTCTTCATTAATTCTTTGAGAGTAGCTAGTATTTCCCCAATTTTACAGATGCTAAAATTAGGCTCAAAAGGATTTTATGAACTTGCCAAGAGTTGAGATATGAATCTAAAATTATGCTTTTAACCTCCATGTTGATTTATATACAGCATTTCCCTTGATCCTTGTAAAAATGCTTTATTTTGCTGAAATACCTTGATGGGGCGTGGGCGTTGAGGAAAGGATCAGCTGTTCTCAGAGATGCCCTGTCTCCACAAGCAGGTCTGTCTAGCAGATTGTTGGTGCCAACTTCAGTCAAATACTGGGAAGGTGATTTCTACAGGCAAAAAGGTGATAATCAGAAAATTGTCAATGAACTGGTGACAAATGTTGCCAACTAAACAATATTATCGAAACCATTCTTGAAAACTATTTGCAGGTAGTTTGAGATGCCTTGACATGTACTGGGGACCAGAAAGGTGATTTTTATGTATCTTGGCAAAAAAAAAAAAATGTCTGTCCTATTTTACACAGAGATCATGAACCAAGGTTAGGCACAGGCAGCAGAAAGCATGAAGAAAAGGAAAGTATTTACTTAAAGGGGATAGGTGATAAATTCCACATGCCCCCTGGTGTAGCTTTTGAATGAGTATTATTTAATGGTAGCAGTGGTTATGGGCATGTGTCTACTTGGAGAATGTGCATGCATGTGCATACACTTGGAGGGCTTTTATTTTTAATGTTTCATATCCTTTGTAATGTTTTAAACTTCTGTAGACTAAATGGAAGTTGATTATAAGTCTGCATGTATTTTGGGGTAGAGTCGTAAATTGTTGATGATGGTTGTAAAGTTTGTTCTTACTTGTAAACACTGTTCCCTTTCTTCCTTTCTCTTCCTTCCTTCCTTTCTCTTCCTTCCTTCCTTCCCTCCTTCCTTCCTTCCTTCCTTCTTTCCTTTCTTCCTTCCTTTCTTTCTTTTTTCTCCCTTCCTTCCTTCCTTCTCCCTCCCTTCCCTCCCTTCCTCCTTCCCTCATTCTTTTTTCTTTGTTTCATTTTCCAAGGTGATGAATTCTATTCAGTGAAAGATAAAAGTGACCAGAAAGTATTCTGCAGTAATGCACAAAAGTAAAGCACCATTCAGTCTTTCAGAGGCATCAGACCAAATCCTGTGATGAAAAAAAAGGATTCAAAGATTTTATTTTAAGTTTAATTAATTGGGGAAGACTTAATCATCTTCCCTATGGAACATTCTATTGTAATCAGAAGATGTGGGAATCCTATAGTTATGTCTTCAATATAAAATGTCAACTTCAAAATACACATTACTGGCTTTTTAAAAATTTGATTTCTATCCACCAGAAACTGATGGGATTTTTAAAAATGTATTTCAAATTGAATTTTTGTAAAAGGAGTTGTATTTTCCTACTGATTTTTATGGTAATATCGTAGATCTGTTCTTGCAGAATAATTTTGCCCATTATTAGATGAACGTTATCAAAATCTGTATTAGTTTCCTATAGCTGCTCTAACAAATTACCACAAATTTAATGACATAAAACACAATAAATTTATTCTCTTACAGTTCTAGGGGTCAGGATACCAAAAACAGATTTTCTGGGCTGAAGCTGAGGTATTGGTAGGGTGGCTTTCTTCTCGAGGCTCCAGGGAGAATCGGTTTCCTTGCCTTTTCAAACTATAACCTTTATGCATCTCAAGTCATTTAATGCTCCCAGTAGCTGAGGTAGGTCGGTACATTTATTTCCACAGTTTACAGATGAGATAAATTAAGTACAAAATGGTAAAGTCACTTGTTCAGAGACATGCAGAAACGGGGCAGAGATGTAATTTGAATCCAAACAGCCAAGGTCCTAGAGTCTGTGCTCTGAACCCTTCACCACATTTCCTTTTCATCAGAAAATATCACCAAATTTAAGACCATAGAAGACTTTTTAAATTGCTTATCTAAAGAAACACTACTTAGGACTAAATTAATATAATATTTTCAAATAATGCAGGGGATATTTTAAAATTTGACACAGTTGATTTAAATATGTAAGTGAAAAAAATCTAAATTCTAAAGGATAGAAAATATAGCAGCTGTAATAACGTTAGCCAACAAGTCATTTCCTCCTTAGCATCTATGATCATAAGAGTAAACTGCAAAAGGAATTTATTCGGAACAATTGGAGAAACAATAAAAAGCTCCAATATAAAATATTGAAGGCATTACCTTCAAACAGACAAATGAGTGAGTAAATATAAATGTGCAAATAAAACTTGTGCATTATTATTTGTATACAAACTGGTACTGTTAGTGTGCAATAAAGTACTTCGTTTTCTTTACATAGGTCAGATTTTCTATATAAACCTGTTTTCACAGTTAATTAGATCTTGATTTTTTTTTTCTAAAAAGGATGGTAACATCAAAGAGTACTGGTTGAATTATCACGTATGCTAAATTCATGGGTTCTTATATTCTGGGTTACACTGAGGCCCTATTTGCCCATTGGGTTGTAAAGGAACTCTGACAAGGTCATCTTCAAACAACCACAAACCATGTAACCTCTTTGTTACTAAACTGGTTGACATAAAACGTTTTGGTTAAGTATATAGGTATATAGTTCTTTGTGAGGCAACAGTGGTTGTATTTGACTAAGTTCTCTGTAATAAATTTCTGAATCATCCCTTAGCTTCTTCATTTATGGCATTCTCTCACCTCCTAACCGTACAGCGCAACCCCAAACATCTTCTGCTATTCACTGATTCAGCATAGGAAGACCTGCTCTGGGGTCGGACACTAAGCTTGATGCTAAGGATGGGTAAGACGTGGTCTTTGTTCTCAAGCAAATCACAAACAATGGAGGAAGCTGGTGAGAAGACAAACACTGTGATATGGCCTATAACAGAATTATGCACAAAATGCTATGAATGTTTTCCAGGAGTATTGTTTAAGGAAAGTCCTGGAGCCATATTTTCCAGAATGGGTATGAATGTTGAGGGGCATGGCATCTTCAATGGTATGCCAGGAGCACAGTGTACCCTCCAGGGTTTGAGGGGGTCAAAGGGAGACAAATTATGAAGCTCCTTTATCTATGCTAATAAACCTGATCCATTTGTCAATTAAGAACCATAATTTTTTTTAATTGGAATGTGACATCACCCACCCTAATATAACCAACACCAAGATAGCTTCTGCTAGCCCAGATAAAAATTCCTCCCCACCTCCACTATATTCTCCTCCCTGAAAAATCTTCTCAAGGCAGCTGAAGAAAATCTGGTCTCAGGGATCCCAGAATTCCTCGATGAGCATAGGTCAGTGCAGAACACATGAAGCTTCAAAGGCCCATTAGCAGGGCTGTCGCTTCCTCTCTCAGTGGTTTTACCCTGCTTCTTGCAGTCTTAGGGGCTGAGAGAGCTCAAGACTCTATCCTCCTTCAAGCAGAGCAGCTTGCTTTGATTTGTTAAATGTATTGGCTTTCTTCCACAAGATTTCTTCTGGGAAGAAAAGAAACTTTGAGTGCTGAAATAGACCTTCTCCCATCATCCTCAGTAAGCAGCAAGGAGAAGTACCTGCCAGAGACCTGGTGTCTAGTTCTCACTCCATTACCAGCTAATGGTGTGTCGTTGTCAAGTGGTTTGAAAGCTACAACTGTAGATCATTTTTTTTAACCTGGATTCATAGAGTACTAGAGCAGGGAGGGACTTCAGAGACCCAGAGAAACTGAGAGTCTTGCAGAAGTTAGTGCATAGCAGTGGCGGGGGAGACTGTTTCTCAAGGTAACAAGCCTGGAGTGTGTCTACATCTCCCCATCCCCACACCACTTCTCCCCACTTTCACCCCCACCAGCCCATAGCCACCACCATCTCTTGCCTAGACCACTGCAAGAGCCTCCTATCTAGTCTTCCTGTTTCTAACCCTGACTGTTCTTAATGATGGCAGCCAGAGATATCCTATGACAACTTCAAGAGCTGAGATAAATGAGATCTGTATTATCAACCTCACAGGGTCAAAGGATCAAATGAGTTGGAATCATTCTTTGAAATATGGAAGACAGTTGTTTTATCTCTAACCCATAGTTAAGAATAATAAAATAAACCTGCTTGAGAAGCAAGGGGGGGCTACTTGGCCTCCCCAAATGTTTCAAGGGGGGCCCTCTCATCACTCATCAGTTCTTTCCTTTATTTCCTCTTCCATGATCACCTCTAGGGGGGAAAAAGGGACACAAGCTTTGCAGAAAGGGTAGCAGACCAAGTCCCTCCAAGTAGGGGAAAGAAGTATCACTGGGAAACAAAACTGAACACTGCCATCTACTGGGAAAAAAGGCACACGGTGGAGAAAGCTCATGAAGCAGGTAAGGATGAGAAGAAATCAGGAGAGAAAAGATACTGCTTAAGCTGAGCAGCTACAGGGGAACGGCCTGGAGAAATGAAAGGAAATAACGAAGGCACAGCAGGCACGGTGGAAACAAAGTGCAATGGATAAACTTAAAAGGTTCTTGGCACCTTTCCACTTGCTTCATTTTGCAGGGGAGAAAGTAGAAGCCCAAGAGATTTGAGTGACTTGTTTGCAGTTATTCAATTACTAAGTAAGACCACCAAGGCTAGACCCTTTGCTCAATTCCTGGTGCACTATTTTATATAACACGTCTAACTAAGCAAGCACATAAACAAATGCAGAGACTATTGTATCTACGTTTTTCTTACTTGGGGATTATTCATCTAACTATCTATCTATCAATCTATGTAATTACTCACATCCCAATTTGTTGCAGAAGGCATTCAGTGGGTAAATGAGAAGGAGGTGGTGACTGGCACCAAAATCATGTATGGATGAGATGTACAGAGAGGAACTGGGCATATAGAGAGCATGAGTTCTGAGAGAGAAGGGCCACCTAAGCCAGGGAATAGAGGAAAAGATGAAGAGCTGGGCCTCACACTAACCTCGTAGTAAATAGTGTTCACCGGAGGAAGTAGCTTCCACTAGTTATTCTTTGCTCTTTGATGAGGGGAAAAGATGAAGAGCTGGGCCTCACACTAACCTCGTAGTAAATAGTGTTCACCGGAGGAAGTAGCTTCCACTAGTTATTCTTTGCTCTTTGATGAGTACTAGTGTCTTGGACTAACCTCAGAGCGACTGCATTATCCCAAAGTGGAGAAAGCCAGAAAATGCCATTGAACCTATGTTCAGAATATATCCAGCTTCTGCCTACTTTTTCCCACCTACACTGTTACCACCCTGGCCTGTGCCACCCTTACCCCTTGCCTGGACCATTGCAATAGCTTCCTAACTGGTCCCCCTGCTTCTAATCTTGCCTCTTCTTAACAATGGCAACCAGAGTCATCCTGCTGCAACTACTGGGTTTAAGACCTTCCAGAGCCTCTCCCCTTCCACCTCACTCATCAGTGAGAGAAAGTTAAAGCCCTTATGAAGTCATGCAAAGTCCCACACATCTCATCCCTTATCATCTCCTTATTGCTTACTCAGTTCCAAGTATACTGACCTCCCTGCTCTTTCTCTAACCAGTTGAGCCCACAACTAAGGGATTTTGCACTGGCGTTTCCTCTCTCTGGAAGATTCTTCCCCTAGGTATCCACACAGACAACCACCTTACTTTCTTTAGCTCTTCATTCAGATGTCATTTTCCTCAATAAAGCCTACCCACACTTAAAATTGCGCACTCTCAAGCTCTGTTACTGTGCTTATAGATTTTTATGGCACTTTCAAACATATAATTACTATACTGCTTATTGTTCATCATCTGGCCCCCCCAGCTATAATGTCAGATTCTTGATGGGAGGGCTGTTTATCTCTTTTTTGACTAGTGTGTCTCATGTGCCCAGAAGAGTGTCTGGCATATATCAGGCACTCAACACATTTTTGTTGAATGAATCAATGAAATATAACAATGATACTTGCATCAAGGTTAAATTTACAAACACTTCTCACCTACATCATTCTCCTCAAAGCTAAACTATACAAGAAGTTATTTAATCAAAAGTCCTTTTATTTTGTTGAGAAGAAAACAGAGGCTCAAGAAGACTAAATGACTAGGATTCGGTGACAAGTCTTCTGACCCAACACCATGTGTCCTTCTATCCATTTTCCTTGTCTCTCCAACGATGTTATCAACTTATGAAAG
This sequence comes from Delphinapterus leucas, assembly GCF_059928025.1. Taxonomy (NCBI): domain Eukaryota; kingdom Metazoa; phylum Chordata; class Mammalia; order Artiodactyla; family Monodontidae; genus Delphinapterus; species Delphinapterus leucas. Next base: position 53,876,435 of record NC_143143.1, read on the forward strand.
CAAAGAGCACACATTTTGCTTTTGGTCCTCCATAGTATATACCAAATTCCATAACTTGGCCACTAACAAGCTTGGTTAGTGGATACTCAGAAAAGTTTAGACTGTCTACTTTATGTAATATTCCCATAGTCCAAAGGAAATATACCAGCAAAGTTCTTAGTATTGATCCCCTATACACTTGTCTTCCTCCTCAGATGAAATGCTTCTTTCTTCAAAGCAAAATAAGTTAAATTCCAACCCAAACTCACAGGGTTGCTCTAGCCCCAGAGTTCATTGTCCTCCCCATATCAGGCCATCTGGGGTTTACTGCAGTCTTCAACAGGACATTCTACAAGGTGTGAGTTATTCAACCAAGGGCAAGGTGGACGGGGCAGTGAGGCTGGAGATTGACAGTCTAGGTTGGGCACTGGGATTCCATGTCTGGTCACTTCAAAATCTCTCCACCTATCAGAGAAGTCAAATAAGAATTACTTCTAGTCATTCAGGGATAAGACCAAATATCTCCCAAACCAATACCCCAGAGTTACTAAAGTTATCTCTACATTAAGGAAGAAATACATTTCCTTAAATATAATGTAATTGGTCCAAGTGCTGCTCACAGTGGAAAGAAGCCTCCACCTGAAGATAAGTGCACTCCATTTGTCTAGGCTCTGGCTTCTGGGCTGTGATCTGTAGCCGAGAATAAAGTCAGACTCCCTGGGTTTAAGTCTTGTCCTTCAGTCTTACAACTGTGTGATCTTGGGCAAGATATTTAATTCCTCTGTGCTTCAATACCTTCATTCTCCAGTGAGAATAAAGATGGCACCACCCCAAAGAGTCGTTGGGTAGATTAAATGAATTGCTGTAGATCAAGTTCTTATGAGAGCAGCTGATCACTGCTAAGTCTCCATAAATGTAGCCATTATTATAACTTGCATTAAGAAGTGGTAGCCCATTTCAGCACTGGTTCTCAAATCCTTTGGTTGATTCTTCTAAATTACCAGTTTTCTGCATTGTAGGCACAATTATATTCTAAATGAAGACTTCTAATTATTCTCTGTAAGGAGAAGTGAACCCATATGAGGATTCATGATTCTCCTTCATGAAGGGCAATTGTCTCTTCCAGTAATAATAATTTGAATAACAAAAAAGACAATAATGCATCAAGCATGCATTGAACACTTACTATGTATCAGGCCCTTGGCTAAGGGTATTACATTATCTCATGGCCTACGTTATGTAGCTTTATTACCCGCATTCCATAGAAAGGAAGACCAAGGCCCACAGAGGTTATTCACCTAGATATGGAGTGGTGGGGCTGGCACTCCTGGAGCCGCAGGCTTCAGCTCCACAGGTATCGTTTAGTGACAAAGCTTCAGAAATGCTTCCAGATCTCACCCCTTCTCCTTAGGTTAGATAAAGGAGACTTCACTTTCTAATCATAATGAAAGTTAACATTTTGATGTATGTCTAGAATTGATAGCCAAGAGGCCATTAATGAGAGAGTACTTGGAATTCAGCTAGTACCGCAACAATCAGCAACAGTTTTAGAGAGAAACCAGGAGCTGGTGCTCCCCAGGAAAGCAAGAGAAGGGAGACGGAAGACCTGAGGGCAGAGAGCTTTACTGAAGATGGAAACTGAGGCCAGTGCTGCTGAAACTTGTTTGAGAACTAGGGGGTACTTACACAGAGCCAGGTTCTGAGAGGTTCCCTGAGGGCTATCCCTGCCCATGGGAAACAAGAGGACAACAGAACTTCCTGGTCCTTGTCGACAGCATAGTGAGAGCTGACTGCAGCTCAGAAAATTCAGTTCCCCCCGTAAAGCAGCCTAATCATGATGATGGTTGAGGTCCATAAAGACAAGCTCAAGGGGGCTTCGTGTTGGTGAAAAGAGATGAGTTTCAGTCTCAGGCCTCTTCTCCTTGGGCATGTAACCCAGGCTCTCAGTTGAGAAATAGTTAGGTAAGGAAAAGGAAAAAGGGTCTGGGTTTCACCACCTTGAGTTGTGATTTTGGATGTATGAAGTTCCACAAGGGACTGAGCATGTGTAATTAGTGACGGTCTGTGGCCTGGGTTGACTGAGTGTGGCTAAGGAGTAGTGACTACTCTGGAGAGAAACTATGAGCAGTAACAATGCCCTTCTCCAGGGGATGGAGAGATGGGACACCACTGAAATTACCTAGGACAGTGAGGCAGGGCAGCTGCTCTGACTGTGGAAATGTAATGGGCCTTGGCCCATTTTCCTGGGGGGTCTCTTCTCTACCTGAGGCCAAAGCCTTCAGAGTCAGGGGCCCACAGCTCTTGCGGCAGAAGTGTCAGCAAGGAGAGAACAAGACCCTGTAGGCTTGAAGGTCTGTACTTCCAGGTGACTGATGTGCCCAGGAAAGGAAGGCAGAAACTGGATCAACACCATGACTGTCAGGAAAGACATTACCTCCAGCAAGACAGTTAAGGCAAGTGGCTTTGACTTGCCACACAAACTCCTCTGTCCAAATTCCAATCACAATGTGGAGTAGAACCAGGAAAGCTGAAGACTTGAGGGATGCCAGGTGACCCCCTCATTCTCAGAAGACACGGCAGCCACTTCAGGCATGTCCCCTTTGCTGTCTGGGTCTTCCCTTTTAAGATCCCATTTTCTGGTCACAGAGTGTTCAGGCATGGGAAGAAAAGGGTTTCAGAAGGAAGGCTGGGTTCAGATTGTGGATGGCCTAGTGGAGAAGCTGTGTTTCCATCAAAGGACAATGGGACCAAAGAACACCTTTGATTGGATGCCCCACAAATGACTTCAGTGGAAGAAAGAAGACATGAGAAGCCAGGAGACCCCTTGGTAAGTTGGTGGTACCAAACCTAGAGTGGGTGGTAGGTGCCTTGCCCTGGGTTCCCCCTCTTAACGAGTTCAACTCTGGCCTTTCCTTGGCTGCACTCCTCCCCACAGGGCAAAGAATCTGAAGGCCAAGTGGATGTACCTTCCAGGGGCCTACATCTCTCCTTCTAGGTCACACCCTGAGAGGCATCATGGGACCTGGGAATTCCCTGCCCAAATAAACCTGAGCCTGCATGTCAACCTGCAGGGTCTCTTTCTTGGTTCTGTCCCCTTGAGGGGTGACTGGTATGCACAGATATAGGCCTAAGGGGTGGCAAGTCGCTGCTGTTTGTAGGGGGGATGGTAAAGTGGGGGGAGTGTCGATACATATTTGTGGGCCCTCACATGACGACAGAGCCGGGGGGAGGAAGACAAGATGCCAGCCATGGGCTGGAGGGCTCCATCTTACTCTTGCTCTGGGCCCAAAACTGTGAGGGGCAGGCCTGGCTGGCACAGCCCCCTGTGGGAGGCAGTGCGTGGCTGATGCAGGATGGCCACAGTGAAGGGATGTTATAGAAAGAAACGTTTACAGCTTGGCTGCCTGCTGGGGGCTGCCCTGCCCTGTGTGGTATCTCTGAGGCTGCTTTTCAGGTCCTGTAATTACAGGTCTGGACAAGGGATGGGATGGGGTGGGGCTGAGGTAAAGTGGGTGAGGTACTTTCGGAAAAGGTGGTTAAGTGTCTGAGGCTGCAAAACCCGGGCACTGGCCAGGTACACGGAACAATGTTTGGCAGAGAACAGGGGGTGGGGACAGTCCGGGCTTCCAGCCCCGGCCAGGTGCTGGATCTGCTACAGACATGTGGGCATGGGTTCCCACACTTTCCATTCATTGGTTCTCTGCGGGTGGGGGCTGAGGTAAGTACACATCTGGGGATGCAGCTGACCTTTAGGGAGATGATCTCATCTCTGCCTCCTATTACTTGTGTTCAAAGCAGCTTTGGGAATCGCAGCCTTTTGCTCAGCAGCTATTTTAATAATATGATTCTTAGAAACATCCCTGGAGAATGCAACCCACACCACCACAGGCAAATTTCCCCTACCTTTTAGGAGACAAAATTCCTTACACCAGGGAGTGTAGGTTCAACAACAGGCCCTTGACTCCCTTCTAAGGATGCCAAGACATTGCTCTCTTGGCCTTCCCTCCCCCACTGGTCAACATCTGTACCAATGTTTTTGTGCTGGATTAGCATGCCACAGAGAGAGAGGAAGTCAGACTCTAGGAGTCATTGTGTTGCTGCTGAAAAAGCACCTGATAAATCCTGTGATCAGAGGTGAAGTAAAATTTGGGGCATTTTTGTGGGTGCCAATTAGGCTAATTAGTACTTTTAGATCATTCTTTTTATTCATGACCGTGGATCATTATAATCATCTTCATTCTAGTTTGTGTTAAGATGCTGCACAAGGAGAGAATAAATTAAATCCTGAAAAATTAAGAACACAGGAGATTCTTTCTTTTGGAGAGATTATTATAGATTTGGCATTGTCATGTATTGAAACATCCCAGTGTCTTCAAGGGAGAATTCCCTGGGAACTCTCTCATTCCACGTGTGGCCCAGGATCCAAAAGCAAAAGGGCTAGCTGTATAGACTAACATAAGGACTCTGGTGAAGAGGGAGCAATAAGAGTATGCAGATTCAGCATGGGGAAGTCCAACTTTAGGGGAGAGGACGGGGGAACAAAACTTCTCAAAAGAGGTGAATAGTGACAGGAGCTACTACCAGATGGATTGGAAGATTTTTGGCCAAGCAAAGAGTTTCAGGGAGAAAGAGCAGGAGGTCTTAGTCACTAGAAGATAGCAAGATTGTTTCTTTCTGGTTCCACTAGATCTTCTTGGTACAAATAAAAAGAGTAAAGAGATGGAGCCACTGACCTAGGTAGCAGAGGAAGAGTTGTCCCATTCCTGCCACCTGGTACAGGCAAGGGGCAGGGGCTGCACAGTGGACCTGGGAAGGGACCAACAGAAGTCTTTTTCAGATCAGTGGGGCACAGTGTAGCCTCCTCAGCAGCATGGTGGTAATTACAGTGTTCAAAGGAAGCAGCCATAGTGCATTGGCTGATAGAAGTTCCCAGAAAAGCACAACTGTGAATGCACTGTGAGTTGTGCAAGGGCAAAGACTGTCTGAGTTTAGATTTCCTCAGAAACTGGTAATGAGAACAAGTAATTGAGTACAAGTAATTTATTTGGATCATGACCTCAGAAAACAGTGGTAAAAGAGAGGAAAGTGATACAGGAAGGGAAGGTGGTCAGTGTGGGTGTACTGTCAGGCCAGTTACCACTGTGGGCAACTGGAGCTCAATTCCACTGGGCATCTCTGGGATACAGTGCAGAACACAGGTCTCAGTGTTATCTTGCTTGAGGGGCAAGAGAATATCCACAAACTCCCATCAATTTTTGGTTGAAGTGTTCTCCTAGAGAGTTTTGATTTCTCAGCACTTTTGCTCTGCTTTGCACAGGTGATATTTTTATCAAGCTCCTATGACCCCAGGCCAGAGTTCCCAGTCATGGTGGCATGCCTTCTTCTTCACCCAACACTTTCTCCCTCTTCCTGCCCTGCCTCACCCAAAACAGATATAATTTGATTTCTTAGGGATATCCACTCTGCCAAGTGAGTAATCACAATATTTGTGTAACTCAAAAAGGGTACAGTCACAGAGACAGGGGCCTGAGGAAGGCTATTTTCAATTTCTCTTAGATACACAACTTTATTCTTGACCAAAAGTCCACCCACACCTCCATGAGAACTCACATGTATAGGCTAAGTACTTCAGATGGAGTCCCTTATTAACCCTCACTCAATTCTATAAGTTATCTGCCACTGTAGTGATCATCTCAATTCAGATGTGAGGAAAAAGCCACCCATCAATTCACCTTCAAGCCTGTCTACTCCCTGATCTGAGATTCTTAGTGACAACATTCTCCTTTCTCCAGTTACTCACAGAGAATTCACAGTACCTTTGTGGGATGGCATAGACACATTTGATGGACTGACTCCAAACAAAGATGACAGAGAAACAATAAAAGAAATATTCTTCTTAATACTTCTTTAAAAGTAAGAGGTTTTATAAAACTGTTTACATAAAGAAAACTGCCCAAATCACAAGTGTCCAGCAAGATGAATTGCCACAAAGCAAACACACAGTTCAGGCTTTGGCAACAAGGACAAGACCAGACCCAGTAAGACCGCTCTTTCCTCCTCCTATTTTCCATTGCCCTCAGAGGTAACCACTATCTTGACTTCTAACACCATAGGTTACCTTTGCAGGGTTTCAGACTTTATGTAAGTGGCATATATCACACTCTGTTTGTGAGGTTCATCCATGTTGTTGCCTGCAGCTATGATTAATTCATTCTCATCATCTCATGTGTGAATATACCACAATTTACTCATCCACTCTGTGATTTATGGACATTTGGGTAGTTTTCAGCTTGAGGCTCTTGCAAATAGTAAATTTATGAAACCCTTTGTACATGTCTTGGTGCAGGTGTGAATGCATTGTTGTTAGGTATGTATATAAGAGTGAAATTGCTGAGTCATGGGTATGTTCACTTTCAGGGGAAACTTGGATGCAAAAGTTAGGCTTGCATCAATGAGCTCCCTTCCTTCCAGGATCTGACTGCGTAGACAACCCTCAGAGACCTTAAAACATGTTTGTTTGTTTTTTTTGTATTTTATATAGCTTTTCCAGTTTTTCTGGGCAGGAGCATTTGTCTACTACAAGTTACTCTCATACAGGAAGCAAAAGTGTATATTAGTATATTTTAATAATCTCCTTATATACATTTATTTAATTTCATACCTGTTTATTAATGTGAAAATAACTATATAGACTAGTATTACAAGAAAAAAATCTGAGTCCAAGTGACATGACTATTATTGTTACTCTGTGACCAACATATTTTCTAACTCTGGCTTGTTTGGTTTGGTTTGTATTGATATTTTCCACTGTCTTTAGAAGCAATTTAAATTTCAGACTTAGACACAGATGCACATTGTGTTAGGTGTGTTAGGTGTTAAGCATTTGATTAGCACCTTGCATGGTCATTTTTGATTATGAACTGTCCCAAAATCACTCCTCTCTGGCTTTTCAAGAGAGAAAATCCCGGCTTTTCCTTCTCTCTTGCTACTCTTTCTCATGGTCTAGGTCTGATGTTTACCCCCTTCACGTGTATCAGAATCCCTGGGGACTGAAAAAAGACCCAGATTTCTGGGTCCTACTCTCAGAATTTCTAATTCAGTAGGTCAAGTGAGGCCCCCAAATTTGCATTTCGAACAAGTTCCCAGGTGATGCTGATGCTGCCGGTCCAGAAACCACATTTTGAGATATGCTGTTCTGGTGCCATCTCTATTTTGCTCAAGTAATTTTGAGCCGTCTTTTCAAAAGAAGTTATTGTGTCTACTCCAGCTGTTTCTAATTTCCTCATGCTGGATTGCGCCCATCAACTGGAGAGTGATAAAACATAAGGTTTTAAAGGAGCTGGACCCATGATCCTTCTGCATCAATTTTAAGAAAACAAAGCAATGTATAAATAGTTAAACAGGTCTTTCCCCAATAACTAGGAATCAAAAGCTCCTTTTCAACTGAGGGTTATATTTAGAGGAGCTTTCTTTAAATTTTGGACATATTTTGGAGGAAGGGAGTTAAACGGAAGGTTCCTGTACAACTCAATTCTACCCCCTTCCATCATTTAAAGAAATGTCATTTATGACTGCAGGCCTGTGAAGCCAAATTTATTTATAATTCTCAGTAGCCCTCAGGTTCTGGGGCAATCTAAAGACACAAACCTTTCTTTGTTTTTAAGTGAAATATCTGTTGAATACACATTTTACGCATATTTGTCCAGATTTAGTCAAAACAACACAAACTTTCAGCTATCAGGAAGTGTACTGTGATGTACAGTAGGTAAAACAAACATGAGGTTGACCTCATACAATGGCATTCATGGCATTTTGTCAACTTTTAAACCTTTACAGCATGGTGTGTACAATAGCAGCCTGAGGTTTTCATATGCTGCCCTGTAATCAAAGCCCCTTCTACCTGCAATGGAAGGGGAGGGTGGAGGGACTTTTCCCTTGTGTCTGAGATGAACCAGGCCGGACTGTTTCTTGGTCTCACTGTGAATACTCAGGGCATGGCAGTTTCCATGTAAGGGAAAAACGACTGCTTTTCACAGAAGATAAATTAAGCGCTCGGGTTAGAGTGAAAGCTTTAAGGTCAGAATTCAGATGATAAAAGAAAATGGAGGTTTCCCCCGTTGTGTTAGAGGCCGAGTAAGAGGTGAGGTTTATCAGCTTTCCTGCAATGGTGCTAATGAGTGACAAGGAGTCTCGGTGGAGACATCCCATGGCTGTTAAAGTGTGTGTGAAATGCAGACAATTCATCAGCAGAGTGATCATCTTCCCCCCACACAAATGGAAAAGCCATTTTGATGTCTTTAGATTTCTGATTAAAGCCCAAGGGGAAAAAAATGAGAAAAAGGAACTAAATTTTAGAACACCTAGTATGTGCCAGGCAATATTCTAATTTTTTGTCAAGGATCATTCATCTGGTATAATTTCCATAATAACTTTCAAAACATGGTGTCTTGTTTTCAGGTGAGGAAACTGAGGCACAGAACAGTTAGATGACACAAGTCTGTGCCTTGGTTTTCTCATCTATAAACAAGGCTGATCAATGAAGAAATAGATGTTCAAACTCACAGTTGCCTGACTCCAAACCCCCACTACCTCTGTTAGCATTGGTGATATTTTTCAGGGAGTACACTTGGTGATTCTTTTCCCAATTTGTGATTTTTTTTTCAGGGAGTATATTTCAGAATTTCTAAGCCAAGCATATATAGATTCAGAAAAACCCAAGGTGATTCTGAACCAACCTGTAATCCAGGGCATGCCTTACTGTTTTCTTCTCCCCTGAACCAATTAAACAATCACTGGATAAATGACAAAAGTGCTTTAGTCTAGTGAAAAAACACTAGAGTGGGAATTTGGAGATTTGGGTCAGCTCTGCCACTGATAACTATCACTTTTAGACAAATGACTGAACATATGTCCTTCATTCAGTCAATATTCCTTTATTAAGCAAAAATTCAGTAATATTTCCAATGTTGTCAGCTCTATACAGTTAGAAGTTTGTCTAAACCATGCCCTCCACTCACAAGTTGCCCACTAGTGAGGAATCCAGACCTGTAAACATGTTTGACATTCATAATGAAGTCTGATGGCATAAATTCCTATAAGGGGTTATGAGAATATGGTTCCAAAACTCTTGCATCTGCCTAGTTGGTCATAGGAGTCAGGAAAGCTTCAACAAGAAGGAAGAGGGTTGAAGGAGTTTGTCAAGATAATATGTAGAAACAGAGGGAAGATTCCAGGATAAGGGAAGAATATATACAAAGGCATGAGGTCATGTTCATAGATCTGTATGTCTTGACCGAGCTGAATCATAAAGGACATGGCGTGTCATGCTAAAGAGTTTGAACTGTCTTTTGTAAGTGATGGTGAGTTGTGAAAGGTTTTGTAGGGCCATCAGGTAGTTAAATTTTTGATTTAGGAAAAACAATTCTTAGTGTTATTTTGTGTGAAATGAGACTAGAGGCAAGGAAACCAATTTGAAAGCTGTTACAAAAGTTCAGATAAGAGATAATGTCAGCTTGATCTAGAAAAGGAGTGAAAGAGAGAAAGGTAGGTACCAGCTCAAGAGACATTCTTAAAGCAGAATGAACATACAAGTCTTGGCAGTCAATATAATTAGAATTGTGAGAAAGATGATAGAATAAACTCCATGAGGACATGTACTATGTCTGTTTTGTTCACCATTATGTATGCTGTGATATAGTGTGGAATTGCTCCATTAACAAACGAATGAATACATGAATGAATGAATGATGACTTCCTGGTCTTGGGCTTGAGTGACTTTGGTGAATGCTTGTACTATTATAAACAAAAAAAATTGGGTAACAACGGGGAACTTTGGAGGGTAAAAGAAATTGAGTTTAGTTTTGGATATTTGCAATACATACGTGAAATACACTTGAAAATTGTAATCTTGAGTTCCAGGGATGAAAATTCAAGACTGAAGATTATGGTTTGGAAGTCAGAAATATAGAGACAGTATTTCAATCCAGTAGAAAAAAGTACAATTACCCAGGCAAAATGCCCATCTCTCAAGCATTTGTTTAATGATCAACTCATTTATTCTACATATATTTACTGAGAGCCTACTTTGTATCGGGCTTTGGGCAAGGCTTAGGGAGTAAATAGGTCTCATTTGTTCTCTTCCTTGAGAAGCATATCATACTTGGGGAGACACATAAAAAGTAAGAAAACAGACAACTGAGATAATTTCTGTTTGTCACAAGTACTATGAAAGAAACAAGTGGTTGAGCCAGAGAATAAAGACAAGAAGGTTTCTTAGAGGAGGTGACATTTAAATTTAGGCTTGTGTTAGTCTGGGTTCTCCATAAAAACAGAACCAATAGGAAGATAGAAAAATAGATGGATAGATAGATAGACAGATAGATAATAAAGAGTTGGTTCTCATATGGTTATAGATGCTGAGAAATCCCAAGATCTGCAGTTGGCAGGCTGGAGATCCAGGAGACCTGACAGTATAGTTCCAGTCCAAGCACAAGCTCAAAGGCAACAGAAGACCAATGTCCCAGTTTGAAGACAGTCAAGCAAAGACAGCAAACTCTCCCTTCCTCAGCCTCATTGTTTGATTTATGCCTTCAACAGATTAGATGAGGCCCACCCCCATTGGGAAGGGCAATCTGCTTTCCTCAGTATACTGATTCAAATGTCAATCTCATCCAAAAACACCTTCACAGATATACTCAGCAATAATGTTTAACCAAATATGTTTTTTTTTAACCAAAATGTATCCTTTAAGTCTGTTCAGCAAGGCCTGTGGATTTTTATGAATGTTAGTCTCTGTTTTACCCTCATCTTGAATAAGAGTTGTGCTCCAAGTAGAATCCAAGGTTAACAGTCAATTTTTTTTAGCACTTTGAATATATTACCCCATTATCCTCTAACATCATCTGTTGCTGATAAGAAATGTCTCTTATTTCATTTTCTTTTCCAAAACTAAAAACGAAAGTAAATCATAAAATTCTTTTGAAGATTGCCAAACTGGGCAACTGTGTCTTCTCTGAGCAAGGGAACAGTTATAATAAGTTTCAAAATTTATGGACTGCTTTTCTCAACCCACCTGCTGAGGGAAAGCATGTGATTGTCTAAGATGCCTCTCTACCCTACTTGAAAGTCTTGGCAGGTGGTGGAATATGGACCTGGAGGTATCCCTCCATATCACTGTGCTCACACTTTTTGAATTGGCTGCAAAAGACTACTTGATCAAGCTCCCCATCACCTTGCACATCTAATCTTTGCTCCTCCTTGCTAACTGACCTTTAGAGAGTTCATCAAACTCATTAAACACGCTCCAACCCCAGGACTTTTGCATCTGTTGTTTCCTCTATTCTCTTTCCTTATCTTCACACCTTGCCCCATTAAGGTATTTTTTAAATCAAATTTACGTTATCAGTGAGGCCTTCACAAAAAATCTCACTCCAGAATTTCCCATCCCCTCCTACCCCAGCTTTAGTCTTCACCATAGAATATGAAAAACATACTGTATACTTTATTTAAATTGTCTCTTTCTACTAGAATGTAAGCAGACACATAGTAGGTACATGATAAATATTTGTTAAATGAATGGATAAATGACTGGATATTTTTTTCCAAACACTGTGCTAAGTGGCTTATACACATCTCATTTAATGCTCAAAACAATTTTAACATGTAGACACTTCTATCTTCACTGTATAGACAGGGAAACTGAATAGCAGAGAAATCAAGTCACATCCCAAAATTCACTAAACTAGCAAAAGCTGGAGACTGACACCATGGCCCATGTTCTTCAAGTCTCTTCACCCTCATTTGAATTGAAAGGCTGAATGTCAAGGCTGTCCTCACAAACAGGGTGACACATAAAGCAAGACCAAATGAAGCACATTTCTAGAGGAGTATGTGAGTGTAAGAAACATGAATCATAGAACTCCACACTCAGCATAAAGGGAAGCAGATGTCTCTCCCTGGTTCTCAGTGCTATGCTGTAAAACTCCAAATATCCACAGTGATCTACAGTCAAACATCGACAGTGACATAAGTATATATTAATCATCTTAGAATTATACCACTTATAATATGTTATGTACACACTTTATAGTTGCATCCTTAGAAAATAACCATGAGAAATATATCAAACATTCACATTTCCCGTATGTAACAACACACAACCCTGATTGTGTGTCTTTTCTTCCATACCCATACACTATCTGTGATTTGATGGACACTTAATGGGGTCTTGCTCCTTGTTGAGGGAAAGATATCACAGACCTTTTCTAAGGTAGGAATGACCTTTTCATCTTACCCGATTACAGACATTTTCTTGCCAACAATGTCTAAAGCTGACTCTAGGCAGGATGTGCTGGAAGAGGGGGGCAAGGGAGAGAATTCCTTTCCACACTTGGCTGTCCAACACCCTTGGGTCATACTGGGTCAAGGAAGTGAGCTGAGGAAGCGTATGACATTCCTGACCTCCTTTCATCTCAGAGACCCAGTAATGATGGCATCGAGGAAAATGAGATGTGCATTTATTCACACATTCAAGTGTATATTGAGCATCTTCTGTATGCTCTGCTGTGTGCCTGGCACAATGAAGGCTACACTGCAGTATATGAAACATGATCTATATCCTCAAGCAGTATGATCCTCAAGCAAGGGTGTGATCTAGATAAGTTTGTCAACTGGTAATAGAAATTAAGTGATAACTTGAATAATCCAATAAAAAACTGCACAACCAAGATACACTTTGAGTAGTCAGAAAATAACGTAATTGCAGAGTTTTTGGAAAAGTTTTCACGGTGAATGTTTGGCTGGAAAGACAGAAAAGTATGTGGATTGCAAAATGGAAAAGTCAAGTTACTTCAAGAGAGAAATAGTTTGACAGGCAAAAATTTGATTAGGAGAGGGAAATCCATTTACCTGCTGATGGAAAGATTATAGGGATGTTTGAATGTCTGCGTGAGAAACTGAACTCCCACATTTACACATTAATCTAGAAAATTATGAGAATTTTGTCTGAAGACAGGCAAAAGCCTCATTAACCTTCACAATCAGGGCAGTTCTAAACTATGTTTCTAAATGTTTCACCTCAAGAAATAGTTCCATGTAGATATATCCACAGGAATTAATTAAAACACACCAATGATGTTATGTCTGATTCTTATTAAATATATTATTGAAGCATTAATTCATTCCAGAACCTAAAGTGTCCTCATTGTCATAAGCCAAGAATGAACATTATAAAAAACAAACAGAGATTCCCTTTCTGACTGCACTCTAGAGTTTCCTGTAGCAAATTGGGGGATATTCAGACCAAATCAATGGCATCCCAGATTGCTGCTGTGGGGAGTCATGATTTGAAGCTGACTCATGTTTTCAATCTTACTTCTGAGAAATGGGGCCAACGATGGCTCTCCTTTCCTATCTTAGGGGTTATATGGAAACAACAAAATCATAGTGGGAATACTTTAGAATGAAAGTAAGAAGAACACGAACAGTTATGACCACTTTGCTATGTCCTGGACACTGAACTAACCTCCTGCTGAGGACCATATTTCATTTGATCCTCAGTTCACCTTGTGATAATTGCTCATGGATGGGATGCTATGGCTCATTTGTATTTTTTGGTTAAGGAGGCTTCCCTGATGGTTAAAAATGTAAAAATATTTGTCCACCTCCCTCCTGCTTAGTATGTGGAAGAAAAAAAAAAAAAAAACTACCGCTGACAATGGAGGATCACAAAAGGCTCCTAGGTCCTTCTTAGTGTAAAGTCCTGAAATGTGGAAGATTTAGTAAATTAAAGAGTTTAACTGATGTGAGGAGAACTCTGGTATTTTATTTTTTGATGAAATTGCATTTATGGTCCATTTTTTCACTCCTGAAAAAATGAAATGCAGTAGAAGGGAATGCACGAAGATTACAGACCGTCTCTCAACTTTAGAAAGTAAGGTGACTCATGCTTTTGGCCCTGGTTCTTGAGAAGCAGAACCTAAAGCAGGGATTCCAGAGCACAGAGTTTCTTGCAGGGTGGGGGAGGATGTGCTCAGAGAAGGAGAATGAGAGAAGCAGGACAGGGCAAGAAAGGAGTTGAGCTGGAGTTTAGCCTCAACCTAAGCCCATGGGGAGCTCTGGAGTGTGAACTGAACTGAACAGAAGAGTTTGCCCTGCCTTGGCCTCTTTTACTCACATGTCCATCAGTCATTGGCTGTCAGCTGTTCCCAGGGTCAGGGAAAGGTCCTGTAACCTCTAAGGTAAGGTGTCTCAATTTGGCTGAGGGCAGTTCCAGAGAAGGGAACAGCAATGAGCCTTTAGCTGCCAGTACTCACAGCAACTGGGGGATGGGCACAGCCTGGTGAGGGCAATCTGAGTGGGGAATACACAGCACACACACAGTCACTATTCCCCAACAAGCAGGATGGGAAATACCTGTTGGGGCTAGGAAAGGCTCCATGGAAAAAGGAACACTTAAAAGTGAGTCTTGATGGATAAGTAAAACTTCAGTAGGCAGAGATCTATTTGGACAGTTTCTTCCTTGTTCTTTTGACGTTGGACGGTAAACACCACAGACATCACACATGAAATTCTGGTATTTGCAATTCCTCCTATGGCAGTGGCTAGTTACCCTCTTCTATCATTTCTCCTTTTCCATAGAACACAGTTGTAACCCGGAGGAGGCTGCCCAGCTGCAGGCCACATCCCTCCCCTTCCTTGCCGCTGGGTATGGCCACGTGATGAATTCTCATCAATGAGAAATACGTGGCAGTGATTTCCAGGCCAAGGCAGTTAGAAACAAATGTGCCTCTTCCATGCTTTCTTTCCCATTTCCCTCAACTGCCCTATGGAAATTCAGAGCTACAAAGTAGAGGGAACCTTGTTCTCCATTCTCTGTGTTGAGAAGAAACAGCTGCTAATTAAAACCTTAGATGTGAGCCTTTATACATTCTATTGAATTTAAGCCTGCATTTGTCACATCAATATCTTAACTAATATTCCTCATCATTAAGAAATTAACAAAAATCATTTTGCCAGATGAAACTAGTTTCTCTTATGATGCAATAGTATTTCTTTTCCAGTGGGATCTTGGATTTTGCTCACTTTCTTCTGTGCATTTCCTAGAGTTTTGCCATGGACGGGTTACTTCCTTGTATTACATTTTAAGTTGCAGAAAATTCTATGTCCTATGTATGGTTGTTCACATTTTGTGATAAAAAGAATGACTATATCTATGGCATGTTAAGAAGGCTTCACTTTCTCTGATACCCTACAAATTCCTGTTGCCAGCCTTGGGGTTAACCAGGCATGCATCGCTCTGTTTGTGTAGACTCATAATGCTTTATGATACCAAGATAATGGCTTCTGTGTTCTGACTCCAAGTGCTCTTGAATAAGGAGAGGATATTGGGAGACTGTCGAGGGGAGGGAGGGTGTTATCCTCTAGTATTTTGGCAAGAAGTGTTACTTCTTATTTGTGGATCCTGCTAAAAATGCATGGCCACTTAGAGAGATGCATTCGGTCCATGATACTTGCAGAGAAAGAATTAGCTCAGGGATTTGACAGTTTATCAATTTCACACTCACTATTGCACTGACCATGTTGACAAGCAGTGAATAGTATCATTCTGTCAGATTTGATATAGAGTTTTAAAGTTCCTTTCAAATTCACAGCAATTCATCCCTATCCTTCAGAGAAAGGAATGTGACAAAGTTGCCCTCAAGCTCAGGTACAAGCTAAGTAAATTGCATGCAAGAAAAATAATTAGAAATAGCTTAGAATGACAAATGTTTCACATTTATAAAGTTTGTGAGTAATTAAATGATAATGTCAATCTATCCGTAAATATTAATTTTAAAGAATAGACTATACCTGTCATATATGCTCACTCTAATAAAACAGCATTTAATGGAGGTGGCATCTTTTTCCAGGTTTAGCTCAGATGGAAATGCAGTCAAAACATACTATGTAACACTTATAATCCTTGGTGATATAATTTCATATCTTATATTCAATCCTCATGTGAATTTCATATTTCATCCAGAAAGAGATAGGCACAGAGAAAGGAAATAAATCAAAGAAACCAAGCCAGTGCATATAACTGGAGTATGAAATATGCACATGAAGAATTGGCGATCCTGAGTCCAATGGATCTCAATTCCTACATTACTTTTAATATTTCTATTGGGTTCTAAAATATATCAATAAAATAGCTACTACAGCTGACCTTTGAAAATGCAGGCGTTAAGGGTGCTGATCCTCCAACCAGTCCAAAATCCACACAACTTTACAGTGGGACCCCCTCCACCCCATATTCACGGTTCTTGCACATCCACAGATTCAACCAAACTAGGATTGTGGAGCACTGTAGTATTTACTACTGAAAAAAATCTGCTTGGAAGGGGACCTGAGTTAGAAAAAAAGTCCAAAATCTTTTATAGTCTTCCAGGTTAGAAATTCTCAGTAAAACTAATTACATTTGAGTGACTTCTATTGAAGTTCTGAAAAAGAATTCTTTAACTGGAAGCAGATACTGTATTTTCTGCATCCCTTGAAGGAGACTGTTATAATAACAATTTGCATTTCATAAGACACTGGAGTTTTGTCACAGTTTAACTTAACCACGAATCACTAAAAACAGGTTAACGTTCTCCCCCAGCTTCCACCCCTGCTTATCACATAAACCATTCCTTCAGACCTGTTTAGCTGTGAAAAACGTTTCCTAACACACAGCTTGTCTTCACAAAAGTCTCTCTGAGTAATCCGTGGTGTCTGAGAAATGTCCTATGACTGCTCTTTGACCCATTGACACAGCTGTAGGTTTTGCCATTTTCTTACTACAATGCCCTGGATAGCATTTCAAATGCACAGAGTCACGACCTCTATTGTTTGCCAGATGGGCTGTGAAATGTATGCTAATGTTCATAATAGGATTATACAAGGTTGTTTATTCTCTGAAAAATAATATGAGCATTATCCTCTATTTTTTTCCCCCAATGGGTTTGCCCCCTTAAATTTTCCCCCAATTCCTTTAATAGAATTAGGAAGTCTAATTTTGATTAAGTAAATATCGGCTTTCAGCTTTACAAATGATGGTTCATACTTTAATGGTATTAAGGGTGGAAAACAAGAAGAATTAGCTAGAATTAGTGTACTTTGTAAACTAAAGTACAAGGAACACACTATAATACAGAACCATGCATGGCAACTTGCAGCACGTACATATTTCATGCTAGAATTGTGTGCAGGGATTCAACTTAATTCAAATATGGGACAAAGAACTATATGTGTGCTAAGAAGGTAACACAAATACAGAATACAGGGCATAACTATAGTGCCGCTGTCCTTCAAACCTTCTGCTTTGTATATTCTCATTCAGGTATGATCCTATCTCTTTTCTTGGTCTGGGTCCCCACCAAAAATAGATGCTCAGTTTAGGATTTTGGTTCAGGCAATTGATTTGGGAGGGGATCACAGGTCACACAGAAAAGGAGTGGGGAAGTAGATGGGTAAGAAAGACTGCCAGTAAAGGGTGTGTGATGGAGTGGACACAGCTGTGGGCAACTGGGGTTCAATTTCACTGGCAATCATGTGAAAGGCTCTGTGCCTCCAATGCCTCCAAAGAGGGGACAGAAAAGGCAGGTATTTAGTCACCAATTACTTTGCCTCATTGTTTGAGGGCCTCATCTCCCCACGTGCAGTCCAAACATGGCAAACTGCCATCAGGCATAGAAATGCAGGAAGACACAGGTCTGCCTAGGAGCTCATGACAGTGAATGCGGTATGAGTTGAGGAGATGTGGGCAGGAAAACCACAGACTCTGCCACATATGCAATGGCCAATGTGTCCCCGGGAACGTGGCTACATTTTTGCTGTCATATGCTGGAACTAGGGCTTGTGATCTCTTGCTACCATTCATTTATGGTGAAAGATTTTTGTATGCCTGGAGCTTTGGGCCACACTTTATCAGTTTGGCCTCTTGCGGGCTGGAGCCTGGATATCCATTTTCTCTTCCGCAAGAGAGACATGAGAGATTTATTGCAAGGATTAAATCAGATAAAGGCTGCGTGAAAAGCATCTAGAAAAGAGCCTGACATAATAAATGCACCAAAGACTTTCAGGTCCTATCCCCATTTTCCCACTCCTATTTCTGTGTTCCCTTTCCTTTATCAGTAGCACTGTTGATGCATAATAGACAGTGCACCTATTTGGGTGTCACTCTCCCCAAATCACTTCAAGTGGTTTGTGTCAGAGGTCCCCAACCATTCTTGTTTGATAAATTCATGAGGAAGATTCACAGAACTCAGAAAAGCTATTATACTCACGGTTATGGTTTACTATGGTGAACGAATACAGCTTAAAATAGGCACAGGAAGAAGGCACATAGGGCAGAGTCCAGAAGAAACTAGTCACAAGCTTCCAGTTGTCCTCTCCCAATGGAGTCATATGGACAGCGCTTAATTCTCCCAGCAATGAAGTGTGGCAACAAGCCTTGGTGTCCATGTTTTTTTTCTTTTTTTTTGGGGGGGGGTCAATCACATAGGCATGCAGTTGAACTTAGCTACTCCAAACTCCAGCCCCCAAGAGGTCAAACTGGTACAGTATGGCCCAAAGCTCCAGGCATATGAAAACCATTCACAATAAATCACATCACTAGCATAAACTATCTGGCATGGCCCAAAGCCTGAGATATGCAAAGACATTCTTATCAGGCAGGATACTCCAGGGACTCAGAGGTTATTTCCTAGGACCTTGTCAAGGGCCAGTGTGCAGACCCTTGGAATATGCAGGGTTTGGATAATCCACGTCTGCTGAGTTGACCCTTTATGGCACAGGATGTCACATCTTCTCCCTGGCTCCATGGCATACTCCTTATTCCAGAATCCATTAGTGCAGATAGTTCCCCAGAAGTCCAGAGATCTCTGCAAAAGCCACTAGACTATGCTCCTAGGGTCATCCTAAGCCCTGTCTCAAGAATCACCAGGAGTATCTCAGCCCATAAGACCCTTATCAAGGCTCAGCACCTCTCACTGGTCCAACCTGCTCCACATCAAATGCAGCCAACCTGGACCCTCCTGGGATACAAAGGGTAGATAGATCACTCATGGACACACAGATGCTTCTAGGTCTACACTGTTCAAGCAAGAGCCACTAGCTATATGTCACTATTACACACTTGAAATGTCACTAGACTAAATTGACATGCGTTGTAAGGGGAAAATACACACCAGATTTAAGACAGTACAAAAAAAAGTAAAATATACGAGTAATATTTAATAGTGATTACATGTTAAAATGGCAATATTTCAGATAGATTAACTAAAATATATCATTAAAGTCAATTTCAGGGCTTCCCTGGTGGCGCAGTGGTTGAGAGTCCACCTGCTGATGCAGGGGACACGGGTTCGAGCTCCAGTCCAGGAAGATACCACATGCCACGGAGCAGCTGGGCCCGTGAGCCATGGCCGCTGAGCCTGCATGTCCGAACCCTGTGCTCCGCAACGGGAGAGGCCACAATAGTGAGAGGCCCGCATACCGCAAAAAAAAAAAAATCAATTTCACTTTTTTCTTTCCCTTTTCTTAATGTGGCTATGAGAAAATTTTAAATTACATATGGCTCACATTATATTTCTATTGGACAGAGTTGTTCTACATGAAAATATGAACTGTGGGATCCAAGACTCTAAGTACGCTTACAGGTCTTTTGACCGCCTCTCTGAGCGTGACCATGCAGCATGATTGTCTTACAAATATATCATGGAAAACCACAGGTGGAGACAAATTGTTTCAGCTAATGGCTCTCAGTGGACACACTCCAAAATAGAAGCAGTTTTGTAGATTTGAGCATAGCTGACACATAGCAAGCACACATATCAGTTAGCATGATTCAGATCTTTAGCCCAACTATTGTACCCTAATGATTTCACAGTGGTTTCCACCAGATATTTGTAAGGTGGCTGTGCATCAGGCCTCTCTATGACATCTGACTTTATTATTCCATAACCTTGAAGAGCTCTTGAGTATAAAGCAATCACCAAAAAAACACACTGCTAGCAAGATCCAGATGCACTTCAGACTTCCACTTCCAGAAAGCTATTGTACTCTACTTGGTGCGTTTTTTTCCCTTGTAAAATTAGATTGTTGCCATCCTGGCTGTAGTCATCCAAATCCCACACAGACACAGAACCACTCACTCTCCCTCAAGTATCCAATAAATTATAGGTAATATCTCAAGTGATCCAGAGAGCAATTAAGGGTCTTTAAAAAGTATCTTCAGTGAAAGAAGAAAAAAAAATTGGAGAACAATCTGCCTTGTAAAATCTATCAATTATATTGATCACAATAAAGAGGAGTTTTATTTTATGAAAGAACCACGATGGTCTTTATTCGAGGATGTTTAATTTCTATAGCCCCAAACCAACACAATTATAAGATGGAAGAAGTCCAAGAGAGGAATCCCACATCATAGTGTCACCAGGGCAAATGTATGAAAAAGCAAAAGACAAGGTGCTTTCCAGAAAATGTAATTTTTATGAGGTTTAATTTTTCCTATTAAATTGTATTTAAGATGAAGCTCTAGAACAGCACTATCAAACAGAAGTATAACACAAGGCACAAATGTGAGACATATTCAATTTTGTTTTCTATGAGCCACACTTTGTTTAAAAAAAGTAAAAAGAGATATGTAAAATTAGTTTTACCAGTATATTTCATTTAATCCTATGAGTCCCAAATAAATCATGTAATCAACATAAAATGAATAAAAAGATATTTTACATTCTCATTTCCATACTCTTTGAAATCCAGTGTATATTTACCTACAGCACGTTATAATTCAGCCTAGTCACATTTCAAGTGGAGGGTGGCTTCCATGTTGCACAGAACTGGAAAATAAGCACCCTTTTATCCTCTAGTCAGTGGATCTGGTCAGAGCCTTCTATCTATTTTACTAAATGCTATCATATTTTTAGTTGAACACTGATTAGAAAAACTCTAGTTATCCTATTTGGTGCCATGATTTTTCTTTCCCTAAATTGTTTTTGTTGAACATTTCATCAATTATTTTACATATAACTTCTTGAATAAATAGCATCTTATTAAACATTCTGATGATAGATTATCCCTACATTAAACACTAGGAAATGGATTCACAAAAATTTGGCAACTTGCTTAGGGTCTCAGAGCTAGGAACAGGCTGAGGGTCAAAACTTTAGTCTGTTTGTCAGCTGAGCTTTCCTGTGCATCACCCCAAATAGTGCATGGGGAGAAAAGAGTAGTGGCTTGCACCCAAGATGAATTGTAGGACCTAAAATGACTCAGAAAGGCCAGAAATAAAGGAGCTGAGCTATAAGCCTTTCAGAGCTCTCTCCTCCACAGGGGAAAAGAATGAAAGCACTTGGAAAGATTTGCACTTCCATTTGGGTCTTGGATCTTATGATAAGATGTAAGGCTACCACCTTACACTAGTGAAGAATTCCTGGGAACTTCAACCAGTCTCCACTCATTTGGGAGAATTGCAGTGTTGGAACCTAGAACATCTCCTGAATCAGCCTAGTGTTCCGAGATATTTAAGGCCATCAACCCCATGGAATTTTTTTCACCCTTCATCAACCTGCAGTTCTATGGCAAACTACTGAGGAAAGTAACTTGGTCATAGGCTTTGACCCCTGAAAATACAAGCAATTGATTGACTTCTTTGTAAACCTAGAAATAATAATTAAATTCCTCACTAATTTATCACACAGCCTATTGGTTTTAGTCACTCCTGGGCCCACTTTGCTGACTTCAGATATTTAATCAATTTCCCATAATACTAGCACTTTACATATTTATTGGTATATTATTTGATTGCAACTCAGCACTTATCAAAAGTTCCACTGAGAAAAAATGGTATTTAAAAAGGGCAGACTAATGAAGACAGTAACTACTCAGTCCTTTATATTGGTGGTTTTCAACCATGACTTCACACTGGAATCACCCAGGGAGCTTTAAGAAAATGCCTGGTCTCCCAGAGAAATCCTGATTTAATTGGTCCAGGATGTGGTATGGGCATCAGGGATTTTAAAGTTCCCCAATGACTGTAACATACAGCCAGGGTTGAGAATCACTGCTCTATATTCTCTAAATATTATCCCTTAGTTATGTTAGCAATGTAAGCTTAAGCAAAGTAAATGGACCATATTTCCTAATATTCACATAAAAATGCCTTTAGAGAATAAATATGCAATGTTATGTCCTCAGGTTTAATGGAGAATAAATAAAAACATCCAGTCAAACAATATTTCTGCTGTAGATGTTTTCTAACACCTTGAAGATATAAAATAACACACATGATACATTTTTCCTTAGATTAAATCCCAGGAAAATTTTTATTTTTTCCAGAAAATGGTATACTTTATTAAACAGATGAAATAAAATGAGTTTTCATTTCTGGTACCTGAAATATCTATACTTTGGCTTCTTGAAATTTTCTTCCCTTAGAAAAAATTGTCTTTGCCACGTATTGTGCTCTAATTCATAAGCCACATCCACTTAGTTTTGGAAGTGGATGGAGTATAATAAAGAATGAAAATACATGTTTTCCTCCACTGAATAGGATCATCTATAACTTTTCACATCTGTTTTGTTCCTGACTTTTCCTGTGATCATATCTTTATAACATTTTCTCCATCGTGCTGGAAGGTCGTAAGGCCTAGTTCTTCTTCGACACTATGCCATGATCTGGATCTTTTTCTCTTTATCTCCCCCCCCCATTAGAATTTATCTGTCCTAGATTTCAATTTCCTCCTTAATAGCCTCCTACACATTAAACTTCATGTCAGTCTGCTTCTTGTGGGACCCCATCTAAGGCACACCCATGAGGTTGGTTGCACATAATATACCCATTTTACAGATGAGTAAACTAATGCCTCGTGAGATGTTATCTCCCAAAGTCCTATAGTGAACAGATGAGAGAACCAGGATTTGAAGCTAGAAAGGTTTTACTTCCGAGCCTATAGCCACAAAAGCATCATTACAAAACCAAGGCTACTAGATGGGGTGTTTTCGGATACTTTACAAATAAGCATCATTGTTTTGTTTTCACCTTAAGGAAACTTTTGGATAACTCTTGGGATCCACACATGTAGAAGGAGGAGAAGGAAGCAGGATTGGACAGAAGGAGAAACTGAGCTGCAATGATGCTCTGACAAAGGTCTCAACCTTTGGGGATCTCAGGAGTTGGGGTGACCCTTTTGTTAGGGTGAGGGCTCTGGGCCCTTATTCCCCTCACAGTGATCAGTCATTGGATGCAGGCTGCCTTTGGATGGGGACCAGACCTTGGGAGAGATACCTAAGGGACTTTTTTTTGCTATATCCCAGCAGCCAAGGAGTGAATTCCCCATTCCTGAAGGGGGTTGTTTGGGGAGAATCACAACATTCACACCAGGTTTGTTCTAAGGTAACCACATCCCAGCAGTTAACCTAGAGATGCCTTCCCCAAGGACTACTGACCAGGCTCAACATGATCAAGCCAAGCAAATAGAACTTATAGAAAAACAGATAAATCCTATTTTTAGTGGTGAGCTTGGTAGCAGTGATTCAGAGTGCCTGGGCATGCTGAAAAGACCCCAGAGAAAATGTACCACCATACAACCTGACTGCCCATGGACTGCCAGGCCCTCATGAAACACCTGCTACCAAAGTGCATCTATTTGTGATCTAGTCTCTCCCTAAATACCACACAACTATTCAAATAAGTAAAATATTTAAATGAATAGTAATGTTAAAAATATATACATCTTATTTTTTTACCGTCAGCTCCCAATTCATCTTACCAATAACCTATAAATTGATCCAGTATGTGCTCTGGAGGTTCAGCCTCAGGACACATGTCCCCCACTCCCCCACTCCCCTTTGTAAATAAAGAAGTAGTCATATCCAAGCATATCCTGATATCTGAAATAGCAGCTTAAATATGAAATAAATTTTTACTTAAATATTTAGTTTTCTTATTTTCCAGGAATCTTTTCAACATCTGGCTCTTGCTGCTTCTGGGAATAAGAGTTCCAGGTAACAGCAGAGAATTCTGTAGATAGACATTTCATTTTTTGTGGAAGCAGCCTTGGGGGTCCTGGAAGACCACATCTCAGTTGGCATGAAACTTGCTTATCATTTATCAAATGAAATTAGATAATAGGCTGCACATTGCTTCTGGACAAAAAGCACACAGAGCCCCAATTCCTTACTCATAAGCCAGAGCACAGGTGGGCTCCCACAGTGATGAGTGATGGCCAGAACTTTTGGGGTGGGTGATATATATGGTCGTAGGGCAGCCTAAGAGTCCACTGAGGGAGATTCCTTATCCCAAGGAGAGGTACTAGATAGGGGTGGCTTCTGGAGCCATTGCTACTATTCTTGGAATGGTGGTCAGGTTGATATTTGGAGAAGATAAAGTTAAACTATATGGATATGACAAAGCAAATGAGGCTCATAAATTTAAAAAGATATACAAAAAAGAAAATTTATGAAAAGATTTATAACCTACTGCTGTAGATAATGCGGCCCCCCTTCAAGGAAAGACTTGTTGTCCAGCTCCTAGGAATGTAGTCATCAGAGGGTCTTCAGCTCTCTGGACTTTTAGGAATTGTCTCAGTTGCAGAAAACTGCCCTGTCCAAGGTCACGGTCCTTCTCAGGGCAGCTCACACCCAGTAAGTAAGCAATATGGGGGAATAAAGGCCTGGCCATCTCAGTTCAGTTTGGTACAACTCTGAATGGTCTCTCCAGCTCCAGAGTTCCCTGAAGAGTTGGCCAAGGCTGTTGCTGGGTCTGCATTACTCTTGACTCCTCCCTCTGCCCATTCCTGCTTCTTTCACTGCCAATTACAATGTCTGCTTCCTGAAGAACCCAACCTATGGCAGGACCTAGGAAGGTCAGTGCTCAGTAAAGGATAATTTCCTTTAGGTCATTTTCCAGCCAACACCAGAATCCCTTTTAACACTACTCTTGGGTGGAAACATCTCCATTTACCTTCCATCACTGAACAACTGTGACGAGACTGAATGCTCCCTGACAAGTTGAAATTGATATCCCTGACAATTTCAGCCCTTATGACCTGTTCTTCCTCTGGCAGTGATAAAGAACACAATGAAGTTTTCTTTCAAAGCAATACTTCCTCAAACCTGTTGTGTAGGTTTTTCAACCTAAGTCTCCCCATATCCTTTAAATCTTTCTCAAATGTCAAGCTTTGAAAATCTGTTAACATCCTGGATGTCCTTTCCTGAACACACTCTAGGTGTTCCAAACCTTTCATACAATGTATTGCTCAAAAAGAAATTAATTTCTCTCTGTAAGGTATAAACATCATAGACAGGAGTGGGACTGTCATTCACTTTGTAATAACATTATTAGTATGGATGCTTTGAATAGCATTAGCTATTTTAGCAACCACATCAAAATATTTACTCATATTGGCTCATGAAATTTTAAGAGTAAAGGAAAAATTAATAAATGAGACTGCATTAATATTTAAAACATCTGCTTGTCAAAAGACTCTATTAAGAAAATGAAAAAGCAAATAACAGAATGGGGCAAAGCATAAATTATATATATATATAAAATGTATATATATATATACTTTATGTATATATGTAAATTTTATATACTGCTGATATGGTTCATGGTACAATCATTTAGGAAAACTGAACATATATATGTCTATTATCCAACAACTCCATTGCAAGGAGTTTCTGTTTAACAGAAATGCATACATATGTGCATCAAAAGACACATATAAGAATATTTATAGAAGTTCCATTCACAACAGCCAAAATATGAAAACAACCAAATACCCATCATAGTAGAATAGATAAATAAATTGTATAATTGTACCATGGACTACAACACAGCAATGAAAATGAACAAACAATTGCTACACAGGACAGCATGGATGAATCTTATAAGCATAAGATTGAATGAAAGAAGCCATATTTTAAGTTCATACTGTATGATCCAATTATATAAAATTCAAAAACAGGCAAAACTAATTTATAGTGTTAGAGGTTGGGAGGAAGTAGTTCCTAGAAGGAAGTGCAAGAGGAGTCTCTAGAGTGTTAATAATATTCTGTTTCTTGATCTGGGTGCTGGTTACACATGTGTGCTCTCCTTGTGAAAATTCAGTGAGTTGTATTTACTATTATTATTATTTGTGCACTTTTCTGTAATATTTCAATAGAAAGCATTACTTCAGTATGAACTTGTAAGATAATTGATGTTTGTTGCAGTGAATCTAGGTTCATTTCATAGCAATGGCTGTACCAGGTTGTTCCCCATTTGTGTTTCTTTCACATAAATTGTTGATTTCATCAACAGTCAGGTGCTATGGTAACAAGAGAAAAGCAAATGGAGGGCCACTAATAATAAAGAAATTCTTAGATATTTACCTATGCAGCTACCACTTCTGTTATCATTTTCCTTCTGATTTAAAGACTTCACCATTTCTCTTAGTGATAGGTCTGTTGTGTTGAATTATTTCAGCTTTTACATGTCTGATAGAGTCTTCATTTCTGAAAATAATCTTCATTTCTGAAAATAATCTCCTTTCTCTTCCACAGTATTTTACCCCAAATTTCTGAATAAAACAGAAACTAGGAGTTGACCAAAAAAAAAAAAAAGACTGGGCAATATTTAAAATGCCTTCTTTAAATAAGAGAGGATTATGCAGTGAGTGACCTAGAATTTTCCACGTTTTCATACCTTCCTACTGACTAGAAAGTAATTGTGTGACACATTTATAACTCAGGAAGATGATGTAGTGGCTGTGCCTCTAGACCTAGATCTATCTCATCTTAACCTCCAGCTGCTAGATTATGGAAACAGCATGTGTGCAACTCCAAGAAAAGACAGGTTCACCTAAAAGTCCATGCAGCTGGATACCCTAGACTGTGGGCAGGAATGTCTCGAAATTATTTCAGGCAGAAAGAAAAGATGGAAAAGATAATGAAGTAGATCCTGGGATCTGTCTGTAGACTGAGAAAGAGTATGGTCATCTAGGAGGCTGAGTCTAGAACTTCATGTCCAAAATGCTAATGACCACCAGCAGAAGTTATCACTCAGGGAAATAGGGCATAAGAGCAAATTACATGGTATGGGATTCACAGGATATTTTTACACAAATGAAATCTAGTTAAAATCAACAGCAGTGACTGTCTTCATAGGGGAAAAGGAATAATGCAAAATAAGCCTGAGAGATGTCTTTTATCTGATTATAGTGAAAGAACTGTGTCTGTTCCTAACCAAGAATAAACCTCTGTCCTCTGGATCTCATCCCATCCCTCAAGTCTATATTTTACCATTTAACAGCTTGGAGATATAATTCACATACCATAAAAAATCATTCATTTAAAGCATAAAAGCATAAAATTAAGTGTTTTTAGTACATTCACAAAGTTGTGCAAATATCAGCACAATCTAATTTTAGAACACTTCATCACTCCAAAAAAGAAACCCCATGCCCATGGGCAATCACTCCCCAAACCCCCTTCCCAAGCCTTTGGCAACACAACTAATCATCTTTCTGTCTTTATTGATTTGCTTATTCTGGACTTCCATAAAAACGGACTCATACAATACGTGGTGTTTTGTGACTGACTTCTTTCCTTTAACATGATGTTTTCAAGATTCATCCATGTTGTATATGTGAACTCATATATCTCAGTCTTTGCTGATGCACGTATATGCATACTTTATGATGATGTGTGTATGATGTATATACGTACATCAAATATGTGATGATATATGATACATATATGTCATATAATGATAAATTTTTATATATCACATGTATATATGACAGTATATGTATATGTATGTTAACATATGTATACTACATTTATAGATGTACATTACATATCTCACACTTAACTGACGAATGTATTCTGTATGGACATATGTGAATTCACTTGACCCTTGAACAACGTGGGGGTTAGAGGAGTCAACCTTCCATGCCATCAAAAATCTGTGTATGACTTTAGACTCAGCCCTCCACAGTCATGGTTCTGCATCCACAGATTCAACCAGCTGCAGATCATGTAATGTTGGAATATCTATTTAGTGGAAAAAATCCATGAGTATAAGTGGACCCAAACAGCTCAAACCCATGTTGTTCAAGGGTAAACTGTACAGATACTTACCCTGTCATACCATATCCTGATATGATGGCAGGCTGGGTATATATATTTACCTCTCATCACTCCCAAGTCTCCAGGGAAATAAGACTGTAGACATGTAATGTAGAACAAATCTAAAACAATAAGGAGAAATGGAAATGAGTGAGTGGGGCAGTCATTGAAAGATAGATTTCAACAAATTTCTGGAAGGAAAGCAGACAAAAACAAGTTTAAGACAAATTAGAATGGGAGCAACTTAACCAAGGTAGTAAAAACTTACACACTGAAAACTACAAAACATCACTGCAAGAAGACACAAATAAATGTAAAGACATCCTGTGTTCATGAATTGGAAGGCATAATATTGTTATGATGTCAATACTATCCAAAGTGAACTACAGATGTAATGCAATTCCTATCAAAATCCAATGGCATTTTTGCAGAAACAGAATATTCATGCCAAAATGCATATGGAATCTCAAAAAAACACTAAATAGCCACAATAGTCTTGAAAAAGAGGAAAAAAGTGGAGGTCTCACATTTCCTGATTTCAAAACTTATTAAGAAGCTACAGTAATTAAAATAGTGTGGTACTGTCCCAAAGACATGTATAGACAATGGAATAGAATAGAAAACCCAGAAATAAACCCCCATATATTGGGCTGGCCAAAAATTTTGTTTGGGTTTTTCCATAACATCTTACAGAAAATCTGAACAAACTTTTTTGCCAATCCAATATCTGTCAAATGATTTTTGACAAGGGCTCCAAGATCATTCAATGAGGAAAGAACAGTCTCTTCAAAAATGGTGTTGGGAAAACTAGGTATACACCTGTAAAAGAATAAAGTTTGACCCTTTCCTTATACCATATACAAAAATTAAATTAGATTAAGAACCTAAATGTAAAGCCTAAAACTATCAAAGTTTTAGAAGAAAACACAGGATAAATACTTTATGACATTGGATTTGGCAATGATTTCTTGGATATGACACCAAAAACACAGGCAACAAAAGTAAAAATAAATAAATTGGATTACATCAAAATTTATAATTTCTGTGCATCAAATGGCATGATCAACAGAGTGAAAAGGCAGCTTACAGAATGGGAGAAAATATTTGCAAATCATGTATCTAATAAAGGAGTAATATAGAGAATATATAAAGAACTCTGCAACTGAGAAACAAAAAATAAAATGGGCAAAGGACTTGAATAGACATTTCTTGAAAGATGATATACAAATGACTAACAAGCATATGAAAAGATGCTCAACATTACTAATCATCAGTGAAATGCAAATCAAAACCACAATTAGATATCACTTCAGCCCCATTAAGATAAGAAAGAAAGAGAGAGAGAGAAAGAATTGGGGGAGAGAAGGAAGAAAGTGAGGAAGAAAGTGGAGGGGAAGGGAGGGAGAGGAAAAATGTTGACAAGAATGTGGAAAAATTAGAAGCCTTGTGCACTGTTTATGGGAACATAAAATGGTACAACAGCTATAGAGAAGAGTATGGCAGTCCCTCAAAAATTAAAAATGGAATTAATATATGATTCAGCAATTCCACCTCTGGGTATATATTCAGAAGAGTTAAAAGTAAGGTCTCAAAGAGATATTTACACACCCATATTTGTAGCAGCATTATTTACAACAGCTAAAGGGTTGAAACAGCCCAAGTCTCCATCAGCGGATGAATAGCATATTAATTGCAATATATACATACACTGGAATATTATTCAACCTTTGAAAAGAAGGAAATTCTGACACATGCTACAATATGAATGAACCTTGAGAACATTATGCTAAGTGCAATAAGCCAGTCACAGAAAGACAAATATTGTATGATTCCACGCATATGAGGTAACTTGAGTAATCAAATTCATAGAAACAAAAAATGAATGGTGGTTTCCAAGGAGTTGGAGGAGGGGAAATGGGGAGTTGTCTAATGAGTATACAGTTTTAGTTTTGTAAGATGAAAAGGTTCTGGAAATTGGTTATATAACAATGTTAATGCACTTTACACTACAGAGTTGTATATTCTTAAATGTTTAAGATGGTAAATTTTACGTCATGTGTATTTTATCAAAATTTTTTAAAAATTAGGATGGGAGCAAGTGGTACAGAACAGGCTATGAAAGGGCTGCCTGAAAGTGGAAGACAAAGGATCCGAGAGAAACCCCAAATGCAGAATCAGTACTTGGGTCAAGAAGTATACTGAAAACAAAGGAATTAGCGTGATTACTATAATTCTGTATGCATAAAGCTGCACATATTGTCAGCCAATCACAGGTAGAAAACTCAGTATTTAACCCCGCTGAAATAAAGGGGAATGGCTCTCTATAGAAATTGAATGGATGCCCTGGGGAGAGCTTGGCCTTCTCTTGTGGATATTGTTGCCCAAGATGAAAAATCTCCCATGCACACTTATTCTGGCATTTTGGTTGTTAGGAGCTTGAGAGCTGGCTGTCCCCTCACACGAGGACAGAACCACAAAATTAACATAACCTACAGATAGATGTAGAATGCTCCAACTTAGTCTCTCCACTCAAGGGGCATATAGAGGATGCTTACATCCAAGCCTAGAATCATAATCCCAGGCTTTCACTTTACAAAGTGAAAACCAACATCACAAATAACAAAGACCAAGACAAAACACAGAAATTACAGCCCTGGAGAACCAGATGTTACTATAAGAACAAAGCAGAATTTATCAGCAACAATTGAATTGATATTGATAGATAGATAGTTTGGCCATAAGATAAGAACAAATGCTATGAAGAAGAAATGATCAAAAGCAAAGAAAAATGCTTAGGAATAAAATTGTGACTTTTAAAAATAGAAACAATGGAAGAAGTTGAAGATAAGGTTGAGAAAATTTCAAAGAATGAAGAGCAAAATAAAAGTCAAAGTTATGAGTGAAAAGAAAAGAGATATAGAGGTCCAATGGCCAACAAATGAGTCCAATAGAGACAGAGAAAATAGTAAAAGGAAATTTTCAAATAAACAATAGGAAAATCCTCTGGGTTGAAAGAAATGAAGATTAAGAGAATCCAATAAACCCCCAGAAAAACAAATGAGCAAAATCCCACACAACAAGCCCTGACTAAGGTATATTTTCAAGAAATTTCAGCACATCAATGAAAACAAGATCCTAAAATCTTGTAAGTGGGAAACAATGCCCAGATCACCCATAACAGCAATAAACATCCTGAGTAATAAAAAACAGTGCCTTCAAGCCCCAAGCAAAACGACTTTGATCTGTAATTCTACAGCCAATTTTATTCTCAATTGAGTGTGAGATCAGAACAAGGACATTTTGAACATATAAAGACTCAGGAAGCAAATAGCTTCCATGTTCCTTTCTTAAGGGTTACTTAAGGGCCAGAAGACCTAGAAAGAATATACAGGATCCAAGGAAATACAGGACAATCCTGGAGAGAAGAAGAAAGGTAATATGATGAAATCTCTGAGCAGATCTAGAAAGATTTTGTTTTTAAAAAACGGAGAAAGAAAAAGGGAATTAAAAAAAAGGAGAAGAGAGGAGAGAAAGACAAAAGAAGAGAGAGAAAGAGAGTCTATAATATCCAAGTATCCTGTATGATTAAAAGTTTACATTAACTTAAAGATATTATAAAGACACGTTCTTCTCAAAAAATAATAAAGGAATTTAGAAGCTACAAGAAAAACAAAACACAATAATAAAATAATTATCACAATATTAAGAAAATTTTAAGTGGGTCATTTTAATTAATTAAATAAAATATATTTGAGCTTGATGTTGAAAATATTCTACTTTAAGTGACCTAACAGTAATACATGTTCTGAGATCTTAAATACAATAGAATTGCACTTGCTGTCACACTTGAATTATAGTTTAGTTATGGCAGTCTATATCCAAAAAATCCATTTTTCTTAGGTTTTACAAGACATTTAAAATTTTCTCTTCCAGTTCTCATCTATTTCATGTATTGTTTCTGTTTCATCCAGAGTCAGTTGTCTCACTCAACTATTTTTTTCAGAATCCTCACCACCAGCTACCATTTTGTATTTTATTTGTCACCCTTGTCTGCAAGTGAGGCTGTAAAACACAGAATTTTCTGGGTACATTTCCACCATCAATAATATAAAGTTTCTATTACTCAAAAGGAAAGGGAAAATTAATATGTTTAGGCAGATGAAAGTTCATCCATCTATACACCACAAAATTAACTACAGATGTAGAAATAAACCTTACTGTGTTACATTATAGTTTTTGAAAATTATATGTGCCGATATGTGCTTAGACCTTAAGTTTCAGAATCAAATACCATTCAGTGACTTGTCTCTAGTTCAGTGGCTTTTACATACATTATCTCACATAATCATTAAATTAAAATAGTTCTGCATACTAGATATTATTACTATCAATTTACAGATTAAACACAGAGGTTTAGCATGATAAAAGAACTTGTCCAAGGCTATAAAGCTAGGAAATAACAGATTTAGGACCCCAACGCAAATCACCTGATTCTGATTCAAGGCCTATTTCCTTGTTATCTCCCCCTGCAGTAACCCTTCCTGCAACAGGTTAAATTTCCCTTTCAGGGTCAGTATTGCAAGGGTGATTATATATATTTATGTTCAACTGCCATCTTGTCCACCTGCCTTAGTTAGCTCAAGCCCATTAGCCAAAACAGAAAGTTTTCATAGATTTTACCCAATATTAAGAAAAACAACAAAAAGGTCCATGTATAAAAATGGAAAACAATAACCAAACATAAGCAGGAACTTAAAATTATGTCCTATAGCACTGAGAAATGCAGGAAGTGAGCACTTAATTCTTATTGACTTAAATGTCCTAGGTAATTCATTTAACATTTTTTATTCATTTATTCAACACATACCACCTATAAGGTGAATCCTTGTGAAGAAGCAGCCAGATATAAAGCAGCATGTCTCTGAAATTTCTAGATATACCTTAAATGGAGATTGAACTCCTTGCACTTTAGTATCCAGAAGCATCTGAGGACTCAGATTTCATGAACACAACTTTCTTTGAAGCATTCCAATTTTTAACTCAAAAAACAAAGAGTCATGAGTATTTAGCCTGGTGCAGTTGGTGGGAATCATTAATTAAAGAAGCATATTAGATACAGTAGAATCCAGTCTCAGAACAGCTGTCTGTGAGGTTTGCTGTAAGATAGATCTAGATGTTAACTACAGGTGACTGCAATTAAATATGGGAAGCATGGCAAGATCTTAAGGGAAGGAGGATAATAATGTAAGACTGCTAGAAGCCTTGTCTCTTCAGAGATGTAATTAATACTGATTAACCTAAGATCAATAGGAAGAGTGTTAAGCAACTTAAGAGCAATGTCTAAGACAAAAGAAACAGAAAGACAGATCTCAAACACTAAACAAAATACTGAATCAGCTGTTAAAGATAGTATAGAACTATCAAGGAAAGAGCAAATTTTAAAACTACAAACAAGGTGTTAGAAAAGTGATCAAACATATCAGTTATAAACATAGATGTGATATCTATTGATATCTGGTTAAATATGGAAGATGAAAGACATTTTTACTTCTTGATATATGCTCAAAACAAGGAACAATAAAACATGTTTTTAAAAACTACTTTATCTTTAATATAATAAGAAAAAGGACACTACCAGAAATGAAAACTACTAAGCAGATATACCCCCAAACAGTGATATTTGGATTTTAAGGCAGAACATTGGTGAGGGGAACACAGAACCCCTCAGGCACTGATCAGGAAACAGGTTTCTTGCTTTTTATGGCACAATATTGAAAGGCTTGTCCAGTGATTCTTTGTTAGCAATGAAATTGAAGTCTGTGGACTGGGCCTGGGAAAAGGCAGATAATATCCCTCAAGAGACCCAACCTGAAACCAAAGAACAGCAGGAGAAGTGAAGTTGAAGGAGAAATAGCCATTTCTAATTGTGTATGACCTATCCTGGGAGTCTGGGGAGACTTTTGGAGGTAAGGCCCAGCCAAGAAGGAAAAGAGAAAGTCATCCCCAGGTTACCAAACAGGGAGTGTGACTTGATGGACATTTCTCTGAGCCACACAGAAACTGAGATGTGCTCCCCAGCAAAAGATGTTTTAAAAAAGATCCAGTGAAGAGATATTCAGGAAAATAAATCTAAATAGAAATTTAAGGCTCTTCTACCTTCCTGCCCAGCCTCAAAACACATTTGAAAATAGCCTCACTATTTCAGAGAGAAGTAATAAGGAGAAAAGAACCAGCTATGGACTTATGAATAGAAACTGTAGAGAACAAAAGGAAAGGAATATAAATAAAAGACAGAGGAAGAACACACAGCCCAAGAGAAACTATTTAAGGAATCAGACAAATAGATCTCCATACTCAAGAAGATTATAAACATAATTTCAAAAATTCAGAAAGGCACAAATGGTACACACAGGTACTCAAATAATAGGAGGAAGAAAGAAGAAAACCTTCCAAAAAAAGATAAAGAGAAAATAAATAGAATAAAAGAAAATGGAACTACTCCCCAGCTCTATATAACTGAAAAACTGAAAAAACTGAAAAACTGAAAAAAAAATTTTTAATTAAATTCTTTGGAAATTATCCTACAGGCATACAGTAAATGGCAAAACATTTATTCAAGAAAATCTAAATACTGATAAGCACAGTGAGAATTTGTGGCACTTGAGCCATGATCTGCTACCTTTCTACCCACCCCCTGTTCAATGTGACTGAAGCTCCACTCCAGCTCACAGTCAAGAACTACAGTATCTCTCAGAAATATTGAAATATTGATGGCCAGCCCATCGATATTTCTCATCCCTTCACAATTTCACATATCAGAGGCTAAACTGCAGGTGATTTCAGCCAAGGAGTCAGGGTCTTCCCTTGACTCTTCCCTGAGTAGAGAACTCAGCCACCAATCATAGGACAGAGGCTCTATACTAGGGACAGCAGGCTGAGAGTACTGGGACCCTGATCACTCTCATCCCAGTTCACTCATAGAGTGGAGGTTCCAGAGAAGCAAGCTGAGAAGACCAGATGCTACTGCTCTACCTGGTGTGCCACTGATAAATCACTCTTAGAAAAGAAAGACACTGTTCCCACTACCTGTTCTGGAGCAGTGTCTCAGAGTTTCCACAGGGGAGAGACAGGCTATAAAAATAGAGAGCTTCTTCAAAGAGAGTATGGGAAAATTCAAGCCTAAGGTCACTCTCAAAAGCAGTGGAAATTTTAGTAGTAGACAATTTGGGGGAGGATGATAGCTTCATGAGAGCAACAGGTCAAACTGTAGATCAACTGGATCACCAGAGAGAACCAAGGAAATAGACAGCTAAGAAGAGCCCTCCTGCAGTCAGAGCAACCTCAGAGACTGGCCTAAAACTTACTCTTGAAGTGGAGTCCAAAATTAATTGAATAAGACTGTGTGCAATTTGTGCCCCAGAGCATTATTGAAAACAATATGGCAATCCCTCAGCAATTAGAGGAGCCTAACAATGATGCATGACAAAAATAGTTTAAACAGATTAGCTTAACAAAGAGACATAGTTGAAAACAGCCCTCCTAAAACCACCTGTCATCAGACCGTAACTGTGTGCATACCCGAGGCTGTACCTTAAACACCAGAGGCTTCACACTGGGA
This sequence comes from Delphinapterus leucas, assembly GCF_059928025.1. NCBI lineage: Eukaryota > Metazoa > Chordata > Mammalia > Artiodactyla > Monodontidae > Delphinapterus > Delphinapterus leucas. The sequence continues at coordinate 53,912,166 of NC_143143.1, forward strand.
GTAGGAGGAATAAACTTCACCAAAATTGCCCAGCCACGTCACTAAATAAATGAACACTGAAACAACAACAAACTCTGGAGGGGAATCAATATCCAAAGTTTCTAAAATATATTATCTAAAATGCCAGGTTTTTATCAAAAACTTATGAAACATGCAAAGAAACAGGAAAGTTTCTTTGTATGTACCTCAAACAAAAGGGGAAAAAATAGGCAACAGAAGCTGCATGTAAAAGGGTCCAGATGTCTGACTTAACAAAGACTTCAAAAGTTTTCATAAATATGTTTAAAATATATATAATATATTAATATGTATATGAAGATTTTAAGATGTGCATTACAATGTTGAAAGCCACACTTGGGACAAGAAACAATGCCAAAAAATCATAATGTTTAAAATACTACAGATGTACAGGACAACCTGATAAAATCACACTAAATGAAGAGAAAAAGATCAAAGGTTAAAAATTAGGGCTTCCCTGGTGGCACAGTGGTTGGGAAACCACCTGCCAATGCAGGGGGCATGGGTTCAATCCCTGGTCCAGGAAGATCCCACATGCTGCAGAGCAACTAAGCCCATGCGCCACAACTACTGAGCCTGCACTCTAGAGCCCATGAGCCACAACTACTGAGCCTTGCAAGCCACAACTACTGAGGCCCGAGCACTTAGAGCCCATGCTCCGCAACAAGAGAAGTCACTGCAGTGAAAAGCCCACACACTGCCAGGAAGAGTAGCCCCCACTTGCCGCAACTAGAGAAAGCCCATGTGCAACAACAAAGACCCAATGCAGCCAAAAATAAAATAAATTTTAAAAAAATTAATAGAAGTAGAAGAAAGACAAGAGGTCTATTATACATACATAATTGAATTATCTGAAGAAGATAATATGAAAAAAATCAAATAAAAAATAAGCAGAGGGCTTCCCTGGTGGCACAGTGGTTGAGAGTCCACCTGCCAATGCAGGGGACATGAGTTCGTGCCCTGGTCTGGGTAGATCCCACATGCCGCGAAGTGGCTAGGCCCATGAGCCATGGCCGCTGAGCCTGTGTGTCTGGAGCCTGTGCTCCGCAACGGGAGAGGCCACAACAGTGAGAGGCCCACGTACCACACACACACAAAAAAATAAAAATAAAAAAATATAAGCAGAGATATAATAGAAGAAAACTAGACTGAAATAAATTAGATGTGAATTTGCTGTTCAAAAAAGACATGTCATGTTCCAGGGAAAACTGATATAAGCATCAACGGTCATACCTGGAACAGTTAATGAACTTCAAGGAAAATGAAATGATACTATGGACATCCACATTCTCTAAACCAAGTGAAAGAAAAATGTAGTTTAAAAATAAAGGTATTACTTGTAAAACCCTTCAATTTAAAAAATTTTAAATAATTTCTAAATAACAGGATAAAAAGGAATTCATAACTGAATTTATAGGTACTGGTGTAAGGATAGGCAATGATTTATAGAATGGAATTTATTTATTTATTTATTTTATTTTTTTTTAATTTTTTTAACATCTTTATTGGGGTATAATTGCTTTACAATGGTGTGTTAGTTTCTGCTTTATAACAAAGTGAATCAGTTATACATATACATATGTTCCCATCTGTCTTCCCTCTTGCATTTCCCTCCCTCCCACTCTCCCTATCCCACCCCTCCAGGCTGTCACAAAGCACCGAGCTAATATCCCTGTGCCATGCGGCTGCTTCCCACTAGCTATCTACCTTACTACATTTGTTAGTGTGTATATGTCCATGACTCTCTCTCGCCCTGTCAAAGCTCACCCTTCCCCCTCCCCATATCCTCAAGTCCGTTCTCCAGTAGGTCTGCGTCTTTATTCCTGTCTTACCCCTAGGTTCTTCATGACATTTTTTTTTCTTAAATTCCATATATATGTGTTAGCATACGGTATTTGTCTTTTTCTTTCTGACTTACTTCACTCTGTATGACAGACTCTAGGTCTATCCATCTCATTACAAATAACTCAATTTCGTTTCTTTTTAAGGCTGAGTAATATTCCATTGTATATATGTGCCACATCTTTATCCATTCATCCGATGATGGACACTCAGGTTGTTTCCATCTCTGGGCTATTGTAAATAGAGCTGCAATAAACATTTTGGTACATGACTCTTTTTGAATTTTGGTTTTCTCAGGGTATATGCCCAGTAGTGGGATTGCTGGGTCATATGGTAATTCTATTTGTAGTTTTTTAAGGAACCTCCATACTGTTCTCCATAGTGGCTGAACCAATTCACATTCCCACCAGCAGTGCAAGAGTGTTCCCTTTTCTCCACACCCTCTCCAGCATTTATTGTTTCTAGATTTTTTGATGATGGCCATTCTGACTGGTGTGAGATGATATCTCATTGTACTTTTGATTTGCATTTCTCTAATGATTAATGATGTTGAGCATTCTTTCATGTGTTTGTTGGCATTCTGTATATCTTCTTTGGAGAAATGTCTATTTAGGTCTTCTGCCCATTTTTGGATTGGGTTGTTTGTTTTTTTGTTATTGAGCTGCATGAGCTGCTTGTAAATTTTGGAGATTAATCCTTTGTCAGTTGCTTCATTTGCAAATACTTTCTCTCATTCTGAGGGTTGTCTTTTGGTCTTGTTTATGGTTTCCTTTGCTGTGCAAAAGCTTTGAAGTTTCATTAGGTCCCATTTGTTTATTTTTGTTTTTATTTCCATTACTCTAGGAGGTGGGTCAGAAAGGATCTTGCTGTGATTTATGTCATAGAGTGTTCTGCCTATGTTTTCCTCTAAGAGTTTGATAGTTTCTGGCCTTACATTTAGGTCTTTAATCCATTTTGAGCTTATTTTTGTGTATGGTGTTAGGGAGTGATCTAATCTCATACTTTTACATGTACGTGTCCAGTTTTCCCAGCACCATTTATTGAAGAGGCTGTCCTTTCTCCACTGTACTTTCCTGCCACCTTTATCAAAGATAAGGTGTCCATATGTGCGTGGGTTTATCTCTGGGCTTTCTATCCTGTTCCATTGATCTATCTTTCTGTTTTTGTGCCAGTACCATACTGTCTTGATTACTGTAGCTTTGTAGTATAGTCTGAAGTCAGGGAGCCTGATTCCTCCAGCTCCTTTTTTAGTTCTCAAGATTGCTTTGGCTATTCAGGGTCTTTTGTGTTCCATACAAATTGTGAAATTTTTTGTTCTAGTTCTGTGAAAAATGCCAGTGGTAGTTTGATAGGGATTGCATTGAATCTGTAGATTGCTTTGGGTAGTAGAGTCATTTTCACAATGTTGATTCTTCCCATCCAAGAACATGGTATATTTCTCCATCGATTTGTATCATCTATAATTTCTTTCATCAGTGTCTTATAATTTTCTGCATACAGGTCTTTTGTATTTTTAGGTACGTTTATTCCTAGATATTTTATTCTTTTTGTTGCAATGGTAAATGGGAGTGTTTTCTTGATTTCACTTTCAGATTTTTCATCATTAGTATATAGGAATGCCAGAGATTTCTGTGCATTAATTTTGTATCCTGCTACTTTACCAAATTCATTGATTAGCTCTAGTAGTTTTCTGGTAGCATCTTTAGGATTCTCTATGTATAGTATCATGTCATCTGCAAACAGTGACAGCTTTACTTCTTCTTTTCCGATTTGGATTCCTTTTATTTCCTTTTCTTCTCTGATTGCTGTGGCTGAAACTTCCAAAACTATGTTGAATAAGAGTGGTGAGAGTGGGCAACCTTGTCTTGTTCCTGATCTTAGTGGAAATGCTTTCAGTTTTTCACCATTGAGGATGATGTTTGCTGTGGGCTTGTCATATATGGCCTTTATTATGTTGAGGAAAGTTCCCTCTATGCCTACTTTCTGCAGGGTTTTTATCATAAATGGGTGTTGAATTTTCTCGAAAGCTTTCTCTGCATCTATTGAGATGATCATATGGTTTTTCTCCTTTATTTTGTTAATATGGTTTATCACATTGATAGATTTGCGTATATTGAAGAATCCTTGCATTCCTGGAATAAACCCCACTTGATCATGGTGTATGATCCTTTTAATGTGCTGTTGGATAATGTTTGCTAGTATTTTGTTGAGGATTTTTGCATCTATGTTCATCAGTGATATTGGCCTGTAGTTTTCTTTCTTTGTGACATCCTTGTCTGGTTTTGGTATCAAGGTGATGGTGGCCTCGTAGAAGGAATTTGGGAGTGTTCTTCCCTCTGCTATATTTTGGAAGAGTTTGAGAAGGATAGGTGTTAGCTCTTCTCTAAACGTTTGATAGAATTCACCTGTGAAGCCATCTGGTCCTGGGCTTTTGTTTGTTGGAAGATTTTTAATCACAGTTTCAATTTCAGTGCTTGTGATGGGTCTGTTCATATTTTCTATTTCTTCCTGATTCAGTCTTGGCAGGTTGTGCATTTCTAAGAATTTGTCCATTTCTTCCAGATTGTCCATTTTATTGGCATAGAGTTGCTTGTAGTAATCTCTCATGATTTTGTTTTATTTCTGCAGTGTCAGTTGTTACTTCTCCTTTTTCATTTCTAATTCTATTGATTTGAGTCTTCTCCCTTTTTTTCTTGATGAGTCTGGCTAGTGGTTTATCTATTTTGTTTATCTTCTCAAAGAACCAGCTTTTAATTTTATTGATCTTTGCTATCATTTCCTTCATTTCTTTTTCATTTATTTCTGATCTGATTTTTATGCTTTCTTTCCTTCTGCTAGCTTTGGGGTTTTTTTGTTCTTCTTTCTTTAATTGCTTGAGGTGCAAGGTTAGGTTGTTTATTCGAGATATTTCCTGCTTCTTAAGGTGGGCTTGTATTGCTATAAACTTCCCCCTTAGAACTGCTTTTGCTGCATCCCATAGGTTTTGGGTCATTGTGTCTCCATTGTCATTTGTTTCTAGGTATTTTTTTATTTCCTCTTTGATTTCTTCAGTGATCACTTCATTATCTAGTAGTGTATTGTTTAGCCTCCATGTGTTTGTATTTTTTACAGATCTTTTCCTGTAATTGATATCTAGTCTCATGGTGTTGTGGTCAGAAAAGATACTTGATACAATTTCAATTTTCTTAAATTTACCAAGGCTTGATTTGTGGCCCAAGATATGATCTATCCTGGAGAATGTTCCATGAGCACTTGAGAAAAATGTGTATTCTGTTGTTTTTGGATGGAGTGTCCTATAAATATCAATTAAGTCCATCTTGTTTAATGTATCATTTAAAGCTTGTGTTTCCTTATTTATTTTCATTTTGAATGATCTGTCCATGGGTGAAAGTGGGGTGTTAAAGTCCCCTACTATGAATGTGTTACTGTCGATTTCCCCTTTTATGTCTGTTAGTATTTGCCTTATGTATTGAGGTGCTCCTATATTGGGTGCATAAATATTTACAATTGTTATATCTTCTTCTTGGATCGATCCCTTGATCATTATGTAGTGTCCTTCTTTGTCTCCTGATAGTCCTTATTTTAAAGTCTATTTTGTCTGATATGAGAATTGCTACTCCAGCTTTCTTTTGGTTTCCATTTGCGTGGAATATCTTTTTCCATCCCCTTACTTTCAGTCTGTATGTGTCTCTAGGTGTGAAGTGGGTCTCTTGTAGACAGCATATATAAGGGTTTTGTTTTTGTATCCATTCAGCCAATCTGTGTCTTTTGGTGGGAGCATTTAGTCCATTTACATTTAAGGTAATTATCGATATGTATGTTCCTATTCCCATTTTCTAAATTGTTTTGGGTTCGTTATTATAGGTCTTTTCCTTCTCTTGTGTTTCTTGTCTAGAGAAGTTCCTTTAGCATTTGTTGTAAAGCTGGTTTAGTGGTGCTGAACTCTCTCAGCTTTTGCTTGTCTGTAAAGGTTTTAATTTCTCCATCAAATCTGAATGAGATCCTTGCTGGGTAGAGTAGTCTTGGTTGCAGGTTTTTCTCCTTCATCACTTTCAGTATGTCCTGCCACTCCCTTCTGGCTTGTAGGGTTTCTGCTGAGAGATCAGCTGTTAACCTTATGGGGATTCCCTTGTGTGTTATTTGTTGTTTTTCCCTTGCTGCTTTTAATATGCTTTCTTTGTATTTAATTTTTGACAGTTTGATAATATGTGTCTTGGCGTATTTCTCCTTGTATTTCTCCTGTATGGGACTCTCTGTGCTTCCTGGACTTAATTAACTATTTCCTTTCCCATATTAGGGAAGTTTTCAACTATAATCTCTTCAAATATTTTCTCAGTCCCTTTCTTTTTCTCTTCTTCTTCTGGAACCCCTATAATTCGAATGTTGGTGCGTTTAATGTTGTCCCAGAGGTCTCTGAGACTGTCCTCAGTTCTTTTCATTCTTTTTTCTTTATTCTGCTCTGCAGTAGTTATTTCCACTATTTTATCTTCCAGGTCACTTATCCATTCTTCTGCCTCAGTTATTCTGCTATTGATCCCATCTAGAGTACTTTTAATTTCATTTATTGCGTTGTTCATCGTTGCTTGTTTCATCTTTATTTCTTCTAGGTCCTTGTTAACTGATTCTTGCATTTTGTCCATTCTATTTCCAAGATTTCGGATCATCCTTACTATCATTATTCTGAATTCTTTTTCAGGTAGACTGCCTATTTCCTCTTCATTTGTTAGGTCTGGTGCATTTTTATCTTGCTCCTTCATCTGCTGTGTGTTTTTCTGTCTTCTCATTTTGCTTATCTTACTGTGTTTGGGGTCTCCTTTTTGCCGGCTGCAGGTTCGTAGTTCCCATTGTTTTTGATGTCTGTCTCCAGTGGCTAAGGTTGTTTCAGTGGGTTGTGTAGGCTTCCTGGTGGAGGGGACTAGTGCCTGTGTTGTGGTGGATGAGGCTGGATCTTGTCTCTCTAGTGGGCAGGTTCATGTCTGGTGGTGTGTTTTGGGGTGTCTGTGGCCTTATTATGATTTTAGGCAGCCTCTCTGCTAATGGGTGGGGTTGTGTTCTTGTTTTGCTAGTTGTTTGGCATAGGTTGTCCAGCACTGTGGCTTGCTGGTCGTTGAGTGAAGCTGGGTGCTGGTGTTAAGATGGATGTCTCTGGGAGATTTCCGCCGTTTAATATTATGTGGAGCTGGGAGGTCTCTTGTTGACCAGTGTCCTGAAGTTGGCTCTCCTACCTCAGAGGCAGAGCCCTGACTCCTGGCTGGAGCACCAAGAGCCTTTCATCCACACGGCTCAGAGTAAAAGGGAGAAAATGTAGAGAGAATTAGTAGAAGTATGAGGAAAGAAAGAAGGAAAGGAGGAAAGGAAGGAAGGAAGAAAGAAGCAAAGAAGGAAAGAAAGGAGGGAGGGAGGGAGGGAGGAAGGAAGGAAGGAGGGAGGGAAAGAAGGAAAAAAGACAGAAAGAAAGAAGATATAGTAAAAATAAAATAAAGTATAATATAGTTATTGAATTAAAAAATATTTAGAAAAAAAAAGGGACGGATAGAACCTTAGGACAAATGTTGGAAGCAAAGCTATACAGAGAAAATCTTACACAGAAGCATACACATACACCCTCACAAAAAGAGGTAAAGGGGGAAAAATCATAAATCTGGCTCTCAGAGACCACCTCCTCAATTTGGGGTGATTCGTTGTCTAAAGGAGGGAAGGAAGGAAGGAAAGAAAGAAAGAAAGAACGAAGGTAAAGTATAATAAAGTTATTACAATTAAAATTAATTATTAAGAAAAAAAATTTTTTTTAAAAAAACCATAGACGGATAGAGCCCTAGGACAAATGGTGGAAGCAAGACTATACAGACAAGATCTCACACAGAAGCATACACGTACACATTCACAAAAAGAGGAAAAGGGAAAAAAATCATAGATCTCGCTCCTAAAGTCCACCTCTTCAATTTGGGATCATTCCTTGTCTATTCAGGTATTCCACAAATGCAGGGTATATCAAGTTGATTGTGGAGCTTTAATCCGTTGCTTCTGAGGCTGCTGGGAGAGATTTCCCTTTCTCTTCTTTGTTCTCACAGCTCACAGGAGCTCAGCTTTGGATTTGGCCCTGCCTCTGCGTGTAGGTCGCTGGAGGGCGTCTGTTTTTTGCTAAGACAGGACGGGGTTAAAGGAGCCGCTGATTCGGAGGCTCCGGCTCACTCAGGCCGGGGGTGAAGGGGGGGAGGGAGGTGCACTGAGTGCGGGGCGGGCCTGCGGCGGCAGAGGCCGGCATGACGTTGCTCCAGCCTGAGGCCTGTGCGTTCTCCCAGGGAAGTTGTCCCTGGATCCTGGGAACCTGGCAGTGGCGGGCTGCACAGGCTCCGCGGAAGAGTGGTGTGGAGAGTGACCTGTGCTCGCACACAGGCCCCTTGGTGGCGGCAGCAGCAGCCTTAGCGTCTCCTGCGCGTCTCTGGGGTCCGCGCTTTTAGCCGCGGCTCGCGCCCGTCTCTGGAGTTCCTTTAAGCAGCGCTCTTAAACCCCTCTCCTCGCGCACCAGGAAACAAAGAGGGAAGAAAAAGTCTCTTGCCTCTTCGGCAGGTGCAGACTTTTCCCGGACTCCCTCCCGGCTAGCCGTGGTGCACTAACCCCTTCAGGCTATGTTCAAGCCGCCAACCCCAGTCCTCTCCCTGCGCTCTGCCCAAAACCGAAACCCGAGCCTCAGCTCGCAGCCCCGCCCGCCCCGGCGGGTGAGCAGACAAGCCTCTCGGGCTGGTGAGTGCCGGTCGGCACCGATCCTCTGTGCGGGAATCTCCCCGCTTTGCCCTCCACACCGGTCGCTGTGCACTACTCCGCGGTACCGAAGCTCCTCCCTCCGCCTCCCGCAGTCTCCGCCCGCGAAGGGGCTTCCTAGTGTGTGGAAACTTTTCCTCCTTCACAGCTCCCTCCCACTGGTGCAGGTGCCGTCCTTATTCTTTTGTCTCTGTTTTTTCTTTTTTTCTTTTGCCCTACCCAGGTATGTGGGGAGTTTCTTGCCTTTTGGGAGGTCTGAGGTCTTCTGCCAGCCTTCAGTAGGTGTTCTGTAGGAGTTGTTCCACGTGTAGATGTATTTCTGGTGTATCCGTGGGGAGGAAGGCGATCTCCGCGTCTTACTCTTCCGCCATCTTCAAGGTCCCTATAGAATGGAATTTATATTCAAGAAGTAAACCTATACATCTATGGTAAATTGATTTGCTACAAGGATGCCAAGACCATTCAGTGGGGGAAAGAATATTCTTTTCAACAAATAGTTCTGGAATAACTAGATATTCAAATTCAAAAAAACAAATTCCTTACCTCACAGTATATACAAAAATTAACTCAAAGTGTATCAAAGACCTATATATAAAAGCCAAAATTATAAAATTCTCAGAAGAAGTCATAGGGTCAATCTTCAAGACTATGGATTTGGCAATGGTTTCTTAGATATGATATCAAAAACACAGGCAAAAAAAGAAAAAAATAAATTGAACTTCATCAAAAATAACAATGTTTGTGCATCTAAAGACATTACCAAGAAAATATAAAGACACAGAATTAGAGAAAATATTTTAAAACAATATATGTGATAAGAGTATAGTACTCAGAGAATATAAAGAACTCTTACAACTCAACAATAACAAAAAAAGTCAAAGAACTTAATTTTAAAGTGAGCAAAAGACTTTAGACATTTCTTCAGAGAAGATATACAAATGGCCAATAATGCATGAAAAAAATGTTCAAAGTTACTAGTCAGGAGGAAAATGCCAATCAAATCCACAATGAGGTACCATTTCCAATGCATTAGGATAGTTAGTATAAAAAAGACAGACAATAGCAAGTGTTAGTGACAATGTGGGGAATTGGAACCCTCGTACATTTGCCAGTGGGAATGTAAAATGGTGTGCATGCTGTGAAAACAGTTTGGTGGTTCATCAATAAGTTAAACATAGAATTAGCATATGACTCAGCCATTCTACTTCAAAAGAATTGAAAACAGATGATCAAACAAAAGCTTGTATATGAATGTTAACAACAGCACTACCCACAATAGCCAAAAGGTGAAAACAACCTAAATGTCCATCAACCAATGAATGGATAAACAAAACGTAATATTCATACAATGGAATATTATCCAGCCATAAAAGGGAATGAATACAGATACCTACTACAACATGGATGAACCCTGAAAACATTATGCTAAGAGAAAGAAGCTAGACACAAAGGCCAATCTATGATTCCATTTCTATGAAACAGCCAGAATTAAAGGGTATGCATTGAGGTCAGAAGGAAAGTGACAGAAGCCTAGGCAACTTTGTTTCATTTTCTTTGTCTAGAAAATCAGACATTTGGAGCAGTTTGTATGATAGGTCCCTTTCCAGGTCTAGCATTTGTCATCATTGTATGAGTTAGCACCATTGCCATTAACAACAGTTGTTTTTTTCTTTATTTTAGGAAAGTAAGATTGCCTCATACAAGAGTTCCATTTCATGTTCTCAACCTCAAAGAAACACTGGAGGTGTGGGCAGACTGGAAAGATGAATCTCATCCATTATTAGGTAATCACTAGGCAGAGTAGCTGGTAATTTTTCTCATACGGTTGCCTCTTCTTCCCTCATGCAAGTGCTTCAAAAAATCAACCTCTGTCTCTTTGTCTCTCTCCATATGTATATAAAATATATATAGTATAGTATATATGTATCTCTCTCTCTCTCTCTCTCTATATATATATATATATATATATATACTCTAAGCACTAAATTGGCATTACATATTACCTAATTTAAGAACCTTTATATAAGAAACTTGCCTTCTTTCTCTTAATACTATTCCTTACTCTCTAAATTGCTTGAATGAAAAGGGAATATGAGCTCTGACTTGAATGGTGAAAAAAAATCACTGTTGTCTTGTTTATGCACTGACTGCATAGCAGTGCAAAAGGGGAGACAGATAAGGTAACACATTTTAGCTAAATCAGAAAGTGCAATTTCACTTTGATGAGGTTTCTCCAACAACACTTATCTGGTACAAAGATAGTTCTAGATTTAGGCAAAAGAGACTGTGTGCCTCTGTTTCACCCCCAAATTATCAAAATCTCAGCAAAATTGTTAGCTTTGATCAAACATAGAATGTTCACTTTTGCTGCCTCCCAGGAAAATGACCTAGTTTTTATTTGTGATGAAGCCATGGAAAGAGCTGTGGCTTCCCCACTTTCACTTTTCAAAGGCTCTCATACTCACCCAGCTCCACAATGGCTCTCAGTTCCAACCCATTAGTTCTGAGACAACTTTACAAAGCTGCATGCGGAAGACAGAAAACAACAGTCCAACTTTCCCCTTTGCACTATGGACAAAATAACAGAATCATTTCAGAGGGTAGATAAACCACATGGGCTCAGACTACTCAAATGATCCAGTGCATCCCAGACAACCTGAAACCAACAAGCATCATGCGACACTGGTTATTTATAAGAAACTGTCAGGAAAACAACTACCTAGAGCTCCTGGAGAAGCCCGCATCCCCGCTGCTCCCAGCCCCATGCCTCACTCCACCACGTCCTCACACCATTGTTTTGAGCTGAATGCACACAGCTCGCCGAGCTTTTCATCGGCTCTTAAATCCACTGCTGCTCATGCATGAAATATCTTTGGGTTCCATTAAAAAAATAAATGTGCTAACAAGCTGTTAAACCACATTTTACAACAAAGGCATCAAATTGATGACTTAGCTTCAAAAATATGGACTAACCGGAATAATAAAGTCTTTGTAGAACTTGGATAAATGAAGTGATTACCTCACAGTGAGGGAAATCTGTGGGGCACATCCACGTAATCAAAAAAATAAGTTCCTGATCCTCAGAGGAGAATTCATAACACTCTGCCTTGCCTCCCAACAGTCCTGAGCCCAAAGGGTTTGGACAGGAGGAAAAACAACACAGGTACAAAAAAAAAGCAGCGGGCAGGGGGTGGGAGAAAGAAAGAAGTTCAGTCAGTTCTTTGATTAACAAGGTTTCTTGCTGGACTTAAGTACAAACAGCTGCCTGGACTCCAACAGCCAAACCTAAATCTAAACACTCCACTGTTTACATAACCCAAACTTAATCAAGCGACCATATAATCCACCAATTTAAAGTATCCCGAAGAGTTTCAATGTAATGTTGGTTTTCTCACAAGCCAGTCCATCAACAAACTGTTTAAAATGCCAGCTATTCCAGCTCAGTTTCCAAACTTGCAGCATCTCTTGCTTTGCTCATACTGCAGGGCTGTTCAGGGGAGAATACTTAGATGATTTGCCATTATAAACCATTTTCTGTTATTCTTCTGTTGACACAGTACACAGTATTTGTTTGATAAATCCAGAATCCAGATTGTATTTAAGTTTGGTTTGATAGGGTTTAGTATTACAGCAATATTGTTACTAATAAGGAAACACATTTCTTTATTCTTCTATGGTATTCAGTACCATAGAAACTGTGCTCCGAGCTAGACAGGTGAAGGTAATTTTCATGAGAAATAGAATGAGAGAAAGGAACTTATGAGAAAGATACTAGAAAAAGAAAAATGCTCATGATGTTAAACTGAGGCTAAGAAGTCAAATGCCAACAGAGGACAGTGATATAACCTAAATGAGAGAATCCAGGTGGGCCCTAGGGTGGTGGAATCAGTGCAGAATATTTAGGACCACGTGGCAAATTGAAGTTAATATACTCCATCTAAAGAAGGTCTATGCTATCCAGCACCAACCCATTTTAAAAATAGCATCTGTATTGAGATATAATTCATATAGTATGTATTACACATATTTAATGTGCACAACTCAATGATTTTTTAATATAATCACATATTTATGCAAATATTACCTCAATAGCTTTTAGAATATTTTCATCCCCGCAAAGAAACCCTGTACCCTTTAAAATCACTCCCCATTTCTCTCCAACCCCCCTAGCCCTGGAAAACCATTAAGGTTGTGCCTATAGATTTGCCTATTCTGGACGTTTCACATAAATGGGATCATACAATATGTGGTCTTCCATGAATGGTTTCTTTTATTTAGCATAATGTTTTCAAGGACTCCAACCCATTTTTGCCAGAGATATGGGCCCAATGTGGCCAGATCTTCCAAATTTTGAGAGAAGTTGGAAATCTGGATTCTTAACATGAATTTTTCCAGTGTTTCCCACTAATCCATATTAAACATAAACTGTAAAGCCTTCCCCATAGCACAGGCCAGACAAATACATCTGCAGGCTGAAATCACATGTGGGACAACATTTTGTTTCCTTTGGGGTTCCTAGGACAGAGGGAGGGAAAAATAGAGAATGAGTCAAGATTAAAGAAAGCAAGGAAGGGTCAAACTCATGTAGGCAAGGAATGAAGATGGAAGGTCTGGGGAGAGGAAATCGGAGGCTTCCTGTAGGGCAGAGAGAGTCTGGATCTGAATCTGGTCAGCAGCCCAACAGATTCCTTGACCTTCCACAACCTCAGCTGGGCTTCTCTAGCTCTGCCCTGAAAGCCCGCCATCTGGGTCGTCAGAGAGAACTCACTGTGTCTGTAGCACTCATGGGCCCAGAAAGAGCTAATTCAGATTGTTTCTAGAAAGAACTGAGAGAATCTAGCACATTTAAGATAATTCATTGAGATACTCATTTGTGTTTCCCATTCTCTCTCTCTCCCTCTTTCTCTCCTGCTTTCTCAATGCACGAGTGCACACACACACACACACACACACACACACACACACCCCTTTCTATTTGACCAGGTCCTTTCTACTATCTTGCCTTCAGGGATGTTTAGGTTTATGTGGCAGCTGAAAAAAAAAATTTCTTCCAGATCATCTTTCTAATTATCCTTATAAAACATAAATTCTTGAGGTAATAATGCTAGATGTTCAGTACACAGAGAAGAGGAGAGAAGAGAGAGTTCCTAATAAGAGAGACGCAAAAGGAGTGGAGGAGGAAACCCTTCCCCAGACTGGGAAAGGGAGCTAGCCGGTGGGTGACAGGAGTGGCCCACATTACCCACATGCTGAGAGCATCATGGGAGGACCTCAGAGAAGAATGGCTGCTTATCTAGAAAGGCTGAAGCTGGATATTGGGGGTTACTAATGTGGGTAAAGAATTATATGCTGAGCTTTCCTGGTGGCACAGTGGTTAAGAATCCGCCTGCCAATGCAGGGAACACGAGTTCAAGCCCTGGTCTGGGAGGATCCCACATGTCGCGGAGCAACTAAGCCCATGTGCCACAACTACTGAGCCTGCGCTCTAGAGCCTGCAAGCCACAACTACTGAAGCCTGTGTGCCTAGAGCCTGTGCTCCTCGACAAGAGAAGCCACCACAATGAGAAGCCCACACACCGCAGCAAAGAGTAGCCCCGCTCGCTGCAACTAGAGAAAGCCCGTGTGCAGCAACAAAGACCCAGCACAGCCAAAAATTAATTAATTAATTTTAAAAAAAGAATTATATGCTTAAATTTATTACAGAAGGGGCAGAAGTGTGTCTTTCAAGTCCCATGAGGGCTTGCCCAGATGAGGACGTCAGCAGTGATCTTTATTGTCTGGAGTTGAGAAGGCTCTTGGCTCTACTTCTGGGTTAATGTACAGTTTTCTGGGAAGGTTGCCTCAATAACAGTACTATAGTTGATTTGATAAACATCTATTTTTCTAGGAAGAGAAATTCCATATCTGAGGCCAACCATATTCAACCCACTGTTAAGACTGAGTTCATCATAGGGCAACCTTATGGGTGTAGACAGAAGACCTGTGTGTGTTTGGGGTAAGAAACAGTGACCAGATCTCTGAAGGCCTGTCGTTTTCTACTCAATGACCATTAATCTAGCATCAAGGACACAATGATTTTCTTTACTATTTCTGGGTTATACTCTCTTTAGGAATTTCCTCTTGCAGGATCACACTGAGTTTAACTTGGGTAAAATTCAACTGCATTTTAAAAGTGTTTATTGCCTGCAAATAATGTACCAGGATAAGGTCAAGGAAGGCATGACTTTTGCCCCCAGAGAAATCACAGTGAGACAAGGACTGTATACATTTCATTACAATTTGATTAGTGGATACCATTAACACTAGCCATGTGCTAATAAGGTGCATTACACTAGAAAGAACCTCGGATACTATCCCTAAATAAAAATCTTACCAAGTAATTTTTTAAAGTTTATTAAACTTAACCATTAAACTTCCTCTAATAAGGAAAGATTGGATTTATTATTATAGATAAGTTGAACAATAAAATAAATAGAATTGAATGAATAGTAGTGTCTTTAAACTATATAGGTATAGTATGTATCTTCTATGTAAGAATATATTGAACATTGACTATACTTTCGTTAATATTGAGTTATAATAGACAAACTCAACAAATGACAAAATATGGAAATTGCAGATGCCATAGTCTCTGGATACAGCAAGTTTTTTACTAAAGTTTAGAAATTCAAAAGCACCTTCCTATTTAAATCCTGGTCAATGAAGGCTAACAAAACTATAATTTACAATATGATAAAAGTGGGAGTTTAAATTAGTGAAGGAAATTAATGTCATTAATTAACTGCATGGAAACATATAAATTTGGATTACTACCTTATAATATATACGAAAATTTATTTCAGAATGATTAAAACTTTAAATGCAGGATTAATATGAAATAAATGGAGGAAGATATTAGTGAATATTTAGTTCCTCACAAAGTGGGGAAGATTTCTCCAAGCAGGAAAGAAAAAGGAAGACACAATTTTAAAATTGATTATTTTTATTGTTTAAAAATTTTTAATTTCTTCACATTTTAACAAAATTTTAGAAATTTCTTTAATATATTTGTAACATAATGACAGAGTTAACATCCTTTATATATAAAATATCATATAAATTTGCTAGAAAAACATGAATGCCCCAAAAGAAAGCACATAAAAACAGGCACAGACATAAAAAGAAAAATCAATAATCAACAAACATAAGAAAAACATAATAAAAATCACTAGTACTAAAAATTAAATTCAAATCAAGACAAGATGGTACCACATGACACCAACCAAGCTGGCAAAGATTTTCTTTAAACTGTTTTCCTGGATATGAAATGCACATTCTAACATGGACAGCTGGTGGTTGCATGATTTGTACAACTTTTCTATAAGACAATTTAATCTTATATATCAAAAGCCTTAAAAATGTTTATCTAATTTTGTCTGACAATTTGTGTCTAGAAATTCATTTTAAGAAAATAATCCTAAGTGTATACTAAGATTTATGTATAAAGACATATATTATTATGTAATTCATCATAGCAAAAAAATTAAAACAATCTAGATAACTAAAAAGAGGGGATTGATTTAATAAAATACATGCACATGATAGACAGATATATAGCTATTAATACCATTTTCTAGAAGAATATATGATGACATAGAAAAATATGATGTAAATCAGAATACAAAACCTTAATGAGATCTCAATTTTATTTAAAACAAACATAAAAGTTTATATTTTGTGGATAAAAAGACTAGAAGGATATACATAAAAATGTCAATGGTAATTCTCAAAATGGAGAAAGGGCTGGAATAATAATTAATGTTTATTTTCATATTTTTCTATATTTTATATTTACCCATATATACAGAATATTATGGTATGTGCATTTTCATATTTATCTATATATACACCAAAGTTTCCAAATGCATATACTTTTATTATGATTTTATCAGTTAAAATTTTACAAATAAAATACTATTTAGAAAAGATGAAAATTATTACAATACTATCAAAACTTCTAAGAAGTAGCCAAAGTTTGATTTGGAGAAAATTGTGTAAGATTACTTATTTTTAAAATAAATTAAAAAATTAAAATCAGTATTTATAAAAAGAACAAGCCCTACCAAAACAGCAAGAGAAAAAGAGAAAAAAATAAAGATGAAGCAGAAATCACAAGTTAAAAGATAGAAATAAAGAAAGAGAAGCAGTAGAATTAATAACTACAAGAGCTCCTTCTTTGAAAAAGTAAACAGATTATTCCTATTCTATAAAACATCCATCTCCTTTTTCATTTTTATTTTTTTTAGTTAGGGGATATCTAGAGTCAATTTAATCTTTTTAAAGTAATTTAATTATATTTTCCCAAATATTTATTTGAAAATGTCAAACCTACAGAAAAATTCAAAGAATAGTGCATGACATCATGAACGCAGACACATGTTGATGGCTATTTTGAGGGCATCTTCCAATCCCTGGTTGTCTCCTGTTATCTGGTTTTGTGGGCTTTGGGAAGGAAGGTAAAGTCAATGGCCTCTGCAATGTGCTAAGTCAGATGGAGAACTCTGAAGGGAGCTGATATTCCAAAAGGTATCAAGAATTTCCATAGATAGAGCTTCAAGTATTATGAAATCACAATCAAAAATCACAAAACACATAATGAAATAAACCACCCCAAGCAGAGAGTTAGCAAGGGAAACACACACACACTTACATACACACACAAAATCTGGCCCATAAAGATGAAGGATGTTGGAATTATCAGGAAAGAAAAAGTATGTATATATTTTTTAAATGCTTAGAGAAATATAAGTTTGTATCAAAATTAAGATCTGGAGTGAGTGACCAGTTGAAGTTGAAGAAGAAACAAAAGAGTTGTAAAAATAAAAAATATTATCACTCAAATTAGAAAACCAAAGGACACATTAACTGAATAGAAAATAAATTAACTAAAACATAAACCTAAAAAAAAAAAAAATCACCAAGAATGCAGTACAGAGAGATAAATGGTCAGAAAATGGAAAGAACTGCTAGGACCCAGGGAAACTATAATGAAAAATCTAACATACATTTGATCCAAGATCTAGAAAGATATGATAGAAAGAGTGAGAAAGAGTTAATATTCAAGAAATAAAATCTGATGCATTTCCAAAATAAGTGAAAGACACACGACCTCAGCTTCATGAAGCTGAGAGTATCCCAAGAGGAATAATTAAATGAAATACACACTCAGATCTATCAGAGTTAAATTGCAGGTCACTAAAATTAAAGACTTTAAAGCAACTGGGGGTGGGTGGGGTGTACTGTGAGTGGGAAAGACAAAGAAATGACAATTACACTCCTACCTGGTTTCTCAACAGCAGCAACAGAAATGCAAAGCAGAAGACTTTTATCTTCAGACTGCTGAGACAAAATATCTGCCAACCTAGAAGTGCTTTCAAATAAGCCTTTTATCAAAAACACCTCCACATGAAGCAGCAGTCATGGAGTCACCTGATTCACACTGGACTTTGCAAGTCAAAGAATAAACTTCGTGTTAAGGAATTGAAATTTACAGGGTTTTTCTGACTGTGGCATAGCTTCACCTATCTTAAATGATACATAGAACATTTACTACCAACAGACCTTCTATCCTAGGAAGACAGAAAATGAATACAGAAGAAAAGACTGCAAAAAATATTAGGAAAATCAATATAATATTTTTTCATAAATAGGAGGCAACATTTGAAGAAGAAGGAGGAGGAGGAAGAAAAGAAGGAGGAGAACTGGTGGTGGTGAAGTTTGTCTATAAGGTATTAAAATGTATTATAAAGCTATAAGTAATGGCAATAGTTTGGAGCAGAGGCAATAATCAACATAGTATTAATATGAACATGTGTTGAATATTCTTCCTTTGCCGTACCAGATCTAATCTTCGCCCTTCTCCATCTTGCTAGGGGTCTCAAGGGACTGATCTTTCAGCATTGCATCAAAGGCTCCCTTTTCCTCTGGTTTATGGTTAAGTTCAAGAAATGGGAGGCACCACTGGAGGTTCAAGTTGGGGCATTTTTTCTCCCAGCTATCTCCTTGCCAAATTTTTAGTGGCCAGTTTGTCACTTTACAGAAGGCACAGCTTCTGTCATGTAGTCCTCTCTTATACTCTGCTGTGTTCTGTAGTTTCTCCCATCCCTTGCCCTTCAGGCCCAGATATGGTAACCTTCCTCACTCTTACCAGCCCCGAGGTGCTCCATTGCCCCTTACTGAATTTCCTTATGCCTGTCCGTACCTTTACAAACAGTTCCCTTATTACACACTTCATTTACGCCATGAAAGTGCACCATCTGTTTCCTGTCAGGACCCTAACTGATGCAGTGACTTAATGCTTATTAACTGAGGCCTCAGGGCACATTTGGCAATGTCTGGAGACATCTTTGCTTATCACAGCTTGGGGGATGCTATTGGCTTCCAGTGGTAGAGCCCACGGAAGCTGCCAAACATCCTACAACGTGCAATAAAAAATGATCCAGGCTAAAATGTCAGTAATGCCAAGGTTGAGAAAATGTGCATTAACTGAAAATATGATTAAGAAACAGCATAAATCCATGATATATATAAATGGCCTCTTCAACAAAAGACATTAGAGAAAGTTAGAGCTTAACCATTTTAAACAAGTGTAACTTTATATCACATACCAAAATAAATTTCAGAGAAATTCAAACGGTTACAGACTTCACAGAAGTGAGAACTCTAGGCATTAACATTTTATCACAACTCAAATTAAAGTTTTAGTTACTGTAACTTATTATTAATTTACTCTTATAATTACAGGCAACTCTTGCTATGTGTTTCCAAAAATCAGATATTCTGTGCAAATATTTAAATGGTAACAATTTATGTTAATGTCAACCTGAAATCCCCAAGCATAGTAAAACATAGTAAAATGCCAAGATATATGTAGCAAATTGTCATGTTAAGATGGACATGCTTAAAAATGGCTTCGCAATCTCAAAACAATTCATGTGGTTGTTAGCAAGCAGTTTCTGTGCCTGGAGTGGCCCAGCTTCTCCTAGATCTAGCACCTCCATCGTATCTATGGACATGTGGTGCAATTTCTAAAATGCCCACATGTGCTTCTGGCATTCTACCAATTGCATCTGGAATATAATTCAAAACTTCTCTTGTCTAATGTATTGTTAATGTTGTATTGGGCTTTGGGAATGTAAGTATAATTTTTCCTATAAACAGTGACCTGAAAAATGTTGTACTGAGAAATTTGTATATCCTATGACATTTGACTGTTTAAAACCAGGAAAATGTTAACTAGGTAGGCATTCTGTGGATTACAATTGTTCACCTCATGGTTCATCTCCCGTTTGCCGAGGCAGTCAGTTCTAACAGACCAGGAGCAAGTGGCACAAGGAGCCCCTCTGGATGTCAGGGCATGGCATCTAATAGTCCTATTAGAATTGCAATACACTGTGGGGATTTGCTTAGCTTTTCACTTGTAAGAGACAAGAGCCCAAGTAGAATGTGCTCTATCTTCAGAGCCAGTTCATTAGAGTCCCCCTTTGCCTGTGGGGCTACAAGGGGAAACTCGAGCACCTGCATAGAAGAGAAGGTTAAGAAGAACAATATTACAAGGGAAGCAGAATCCACCTGTTAGATTTGATTATCCAGCTAAACATGAAATTTCAGGATTGTTAGCATATTGCAGCCAAAGCACCAAGATTCATATATTAGCACTGCAAACCAGTGAGTTATTTCTCTTTACTGTAAGACTTATGTCCCAACATTTTCTCAATTATCACATAATTTCATCTTTTCACTTTGTTGAGCAGTGCAATATTTAATTTTGATGATTTCTTTTATGCCTTCAAGGCCCACATTCAACTAAATAGTGATAAGTGGTCAGGAGTTACATTAGAATCTTGGGTCCTGTGGTTTACTAACTAATCCAGTTTATGCCCAAACATGCAGTTTGTCAAACTGTGTCCAAATATTCTCCTTAGTCAATCTGAGGTGATCTACATCTGTTAGGTCAATTTCTCCTCCAAGGAAGGTCTTTGCTAGCTGAATGTAATAAAAGTCAATCAAGAAAGAGTAGTTCTCTGTACATAATTGTCACCTGAATGATGATTCTTAGCTTGTCTATATCAGTTTGCCACTTATTCATGAGTTTCAAAATAAATTTAAAGGGTTGCTGACCAGCATTTACAGCTTTTTAAAAATGAAATAGTATTGCATAGAACAGAAGAGAAAGTGTCAGATTGTATTCAAGGAGTAAGATGAACATTAAATCAAGAAACTTTTGTTTCAGTTTATACACACACACACACACGTATATGTGCATACACATACCACACACACACACACACACACACACACACACACACATATATATAATGTATTACATATTGCATTAATATACACACATATGCATATATAAATATATAATGAATTTTTAATTCTAGATTACAATCACAGAAATTTTGAAAATCACTGATCTAAATATATTTTTTAAATTTTCTCCTACACTGTGACATCTGATACATTTTCCTACATTTTCAACTACAACAGCTTCATCCAATAAACCTGCACCCCACTTCTGGCAGACATTGTCCAGAACATGGTCTGCACATACTCTGTGCTCAATAAATACTAAAGAATTGAAGTTGAGTAGAAGTTGCAAATCTAGTCAAGTAAAGATTTGGGGAAAAGTCTTGACTTTCAAAGATTAGCATTTTACTGATATGAAACATTTGTGGGCTATTCCTAGTCTTAGATGAAAAGAGAATGAACTAATAGCAAAACATGGGTTAAATAGTACCCAACTGGTTCTGGGCCCTCTACCAAAATTCTGCTTTATTATTTGCTTTCATCAGAAGCAAGCAAGACACACTAATAAAAAGTCCTATTGAAATTTTAGTTTAGAAATATTCCATGGTTTTGGAATACAGGAGTCATGAGAGATTTTTGCCCAATAATCCGCATCTGTGACACTGTAAGGATTATCATCTGCTTCTGAAAGCAGTCATGCTGGGGCACAGTGACAGACCCTTACTCTTCAAAGAGATATTTGTTAATGTTTAACATACTCAACTGTAAGACAAGAAGTTGAACCAACATAATCTATAAAGGTTTCCAGCAAAAATGTCAAAGCACAAAGGGGTTTTTGTTTAACATTAAGTTAATCAGAAGATGTCATTCCTCCAGTGGCTAGAATTAGAAGTCAGTATAAATCATATGTTCATGGAGCACCTCTCCCTTGGGGCAGGCAGGAGCTGTTTTAGGAGCTCACCATATTTAATTTTAATTTAATCTTCAAAAAATCTATAAAACATAGGTAGTTTTATACTCATAGCCAAGAATGGAAAAGTGAGTTTCAATGAGTGTAGGTAACAGCCTAGGGTCACCACTTAATTATTGACATATCCTGGATTTAAACTTTCTCTCAAGCGCATTTTCTTTAAACCGTACCATGACATCCATGAATATAACTAAACTGGCTGGTCCAAGCATTACTGTCAGAAAGTTAGAAGCTTTGGCCGTGATGATAATACATTGTCCAAAAGCCTTTTCATACATATGTACCTTGGCCCTGCTATTCTCTCTGCCTTAGAAGACTGCCTATTTCTGAATTTCCTCTATTCCATCTCCTCTGGTGACATTAGAATCAATCCATACAGAACATTTCTTAATTGTCCACGTAAAATTAGTTATTACACATGCCAAGACTTTCTTGATTGCAAGCAATCAAAAACCCAACTCACGGGCTTCCCTGGTGGCGCAGTGGTTGAGAGTCTGCCTGCTGATGCAGGGGACACGGGTTCGTGCACCGGTCCGGGAAGATCCCACATGCCGCGGAGCGGCTGGGCCCGTGAGCCATGGCCGCTGGTCCTGTGCGTCCGGAGCCTGTGCTCCGCAACGGGAGAGACCACAGCAGTGAGAGGCCCGCGTACCGCAAAAACAAAACAAAAAAACCCAACTCATGCTGGCTTAAGCATAAAGACATTTACAGCTGTAATTTTCAGTGTCATCAGGACCTGGTCTCTCCATCTGTTCCATAGTCCTTTGTATTATTTCCATTGACAAACAAGATCTTGCTTTATCACAGCAATATGAATGCCAACAATGCCAGGCTTCCATCCTCACAGTTAAGAGTCCAGGAAAGAATAAAAAGGATCTCTCCCAAAAGTTTAAACCAAGTCCTACACCTGATTTTCACAGTCATGTGCCCCTCTCTGAAACAATTACCATGGTGAGCAGGATACAATGCTCTAATTGGCCAGGCCAGGGTTAAGTCCCCAACTTTGGAGTCAAGGGTGAAATCAAGATCCTCAGAGGAACATATAGGCCCTATTCCCCCAAAATAAGTCTTGAAAATGATAGATATCCACAATAATCACTGGGTACCCCAGACATTTGTTCATACCTCTAAGATAGTCCTTATCTTATTGCATTGTAATATTTTATGTGTTTGTCTTCCTCTACTGGCTATAATTACTTTGATATATAAAATAGTAATTGGAAACATTTTTCCTTGGGTTAATTTATAAGCATTCAAACTTCAATTACCTTCTATCATAGTCAATAAATTTCAATAATCAGTTCTACTGAAAAACCCTAAGGTCCTATATCAATAATAGTAATAGCATTAATTATTATTATTATTATAGCTAGTATATTTAGCAGTTATTATATGCCAGATACTATGCTAAGTGTTTTACATGTATTCCCTTTTTTAATCTTCATGACAACCTGTGAGATAAATATTACCATTATCTCCAAGATACAAATGGGATAGCAGACTTTAAAATTTCAACATACCCAAGGTCACTGAGCCAATATGTGGTGAACTCAGAGTCTAACTTAAGTCTGAGTCCAGGGAGCCCTTTTGTTAACTAGTATGTGACACTGCCTTAACCAGTATGTAAACTTCCTTTGACCCATTCCTTTGATATTGTCATCAATTAAATCTAAATAGTTCTTTCTTTTCAAAGATACCTCACAGTCATCATGCTATTAATTTCACAATGTCAATAAAGAATTACCTTATTTGACTTGAAAATGATGCTGCTGAGACTGTCAGATAGAAAGAACTTAACATTGCCCTGTTTAGACTTTATCTGAACCAAATCCCATATTTTCTGCCTCTCATTTCTGTCCTCTTCATTGGAACATTAAACATACAATGTTTATTTATATGTTTAATGGAAACATTATAAACATTATGTTATGGAGAATAAAACATTAATGAAGTAAAAGTGCATTTAATATACTAACTTCTATAAAGCATTTCCTACCGTGAAACCTCACTCTGTTAGAAGACCAAATGCTAGAAATGGGAAAAAATGATTCAATTAAAATAAGAACGTAGTACAGAAGAAAATAAATCTGGGATCAATAGGTTGAGGTTTCTCTACAGTATTTCAAAGATCCTGGTAATTACCAAATGTTTCAGTAGCAACAGAAGGATAGAAGTGTACCTTACTCTCAAAATAATCTGAACAATTATGACTCAGAAAAGAGTCATACCGTAGACTGTAAGAAATGAGCACAAAGTGCTCTTGTGGCTGAGAAGGCTGCAGAACCCTCAGCATCATTAGGAAGAGTATGGGAAACAGAGCAGAAAATTTTATCTGTCTCATCTGTTTTACCCACATCTAGAGTCATGAGTATCATTTGGTCATTATAGCTCAAGAAAACAGAATTGGCATAGAGACAACCAGAGAAGAGCTATTAAATTGGTCAAGGAATTTCTTTACGAGAACAGACTAAGAAATAGTATTCTTCAGTTTGGAAAGACAAAAACCCTAAAAGAATATAGTCTAAAAGCATAATATGTTTGGCTAGCAAGACCACAATTTACCTTCAACATTGAAAAAAGTAAAATTTAAGAGTAATAGATAAAAATTTTCTGTGATTAACAAGCATTTCAAGTTTATTATGCCAAGAGATGCGCAAAAATAAATAATTTCACAAGATTACTTCATTGATAACAGATGAGTTTAGCCAGAAGGGCAAGAAGCAATTAATTTATAGATAATAGATTGGCAATAGGTTACTAAGTTGACCAGAGATTTTTGGCCCAGGTTTTTGGTTCTAACATTAACATGGAAAGCAATCATGAAACTGCTTCCATGAGACATTCTTTCTTACTATTTATAAAAACAGAAACTATACTCTTAGATTAGAGAACTAAGTCGACTAA
The DNA here is from genome assembly GCF_059928025.1 of Delphinapterus leucas. Lineage (NCBI taxonomy): Eukaryota > Metazoa > Chordata > Mammalia > Artiodactyla > Monodontidae > Delphinapterus > Delphinapterus leucas. Next base: position 53,936,953 of record NC_143143.1, read on the forward strand.
ATTAATTTAACGAGCCCTGAGAGTCAGTCAGGGTCCCTCTGAGGACTTAAGTCCCTCCACCAAACCTTTAAGATCTGCCTGTAACTAGACAGTTAGCTCTGGATGCTCCCTTTCCAACTATCATTCAGAATTATATGAATGGAGCCTGGACCTCCTTCACTGTAGCATGAAGCTTGATGAGCAGTCACATAGAAGGCATACTAAAAGGCCATCTGACAAGTTGACTTTGTTGGAACCTCCTATGGTTCCCAGTAATGTCTCCTCACTTCTGTTCATGTTCTCCTCATTCCACTGCTCATTTCTTGGTGAAAGTATAAGAACATTAATAAATATATTCAGCATCCTTTCATAGCATTATAAAAGTTATCCCAGAAGAAAATTCATAAAAGAGGCCAAGGAAATATATTCCTGATGGGCCAGTTATTCAGGTGTCACTATGTCTTGGGTTATGGGCTAATGCTTCTTTTCGCAACCCAAACAGAGGAGTGAGAATCTTGAAGGTAGATCCAATGATCAATTTATAGTCGACTTCCTCTGTAACTTGAAATACTATTGTTCCAGTAGAAATTTGATGAATTGAATTAAGAATGGTTAGAAGTGAAGTTAGCCAGAAAGTGTGAAAGGGAAAGAATCATAAAGAAGCTACGATAAAGAAGCAGCACAAATAGAAGGAAGACTAGAATGGACTTAACATGAATTGTTTAGCTTGCATGCTATTTTATTTTAATTGAGTACCCTTGTCTTTTGAAGATCACCTGCTGGCAATTTAAGGAAATAAGCAACCATTTAGTTCCAAACATTCTTCAATAAAACAAACTCCTGCTTTCAGAGCTGTGTGTTAGCTACTGCTATCAAACAGAAGGAACAAGCCTGCTTGAGGAGAAATCGTCAGTTTGGCTAATATCTACATGTTCTCTCCAGTATTCTTTGATTTAAACGACATCTCCAAAGGTGGACTTGTTTGTTTGTGAGACTGTTGCTGTGATTCGGTCATTACTTCTAAAGTTTTCAGGGAAAAATCCCTAAGGATAGTTTTCCTCTTAAATATAACATGTTTCACTTTTAAACATTTATTGCTACTAGCCCTGGAATCTGGTTTCTCTATTATTTGGGGGATAGTTGGCTGTTTCCCAAGAAGGCAGTTTAATGAATCCAGGACACCAAGTACCAGAATGGTTCTACTGGGTCATTCAGTAAGTGCCAGGCATTCTCCCTCAAGATTATTAAACATGAACCTTGCATTCTAATATAAATGGACAGAAGCTATTTTAATAGGAGACCCTTAATAGTGAAAATTGCAGCCACACAAATGGAAGAGACTGACAGTCCAATAACCAATTGTATTTAGTTTTGAAATAAGCTACATATTCATTTCAAGTAAATTGGCCTTTCTGATTATGATTGCTTGAGAAAGGGGCCATAGAGGGGTAGAAAGTAAAAGATCTCAGGAGGATTCTAGGCAATGAAACCAGATCCCAATCCACTAATTGTGCTTTTAGGGGGTGGAAGCACAAATGCAGTAGCTTACATTCCCAATTATTTCAACCCTTGTGTGACTATGTACATGGCCATTATTTCCAGTGTTTTGGCCCATCAACTTACCATGGAAAGTTCTTGCTAAGGAACAATAGTGGTTGATTACACCACTGCCTTTCCATTTGTTGACCTACCTTATGAAGTAATGATGCTACTAAAGAGTGACAAGCCCAGCCAAAGAAAGTCAAGGCAGCCATCTTGTCTTAATGAATCTATGGGATTTTGAAATAATATCATCTGAAAAATTCAGAATTTACTCTAAACCCTTTGTCACTGTTTCCTTAAGAATCATGGATAAATTATTCCAAGCTTCAAGTTAAAATACAAAAAATTTAAAACACAAGTAATTTATAATACATATATCTAACTTCTGCTTCTGCTCAAGGTAGAAGCTAAGATTACTTCATAATAAACAACTCTATGAGGCAAGCATCAGTCATAATTTTATGAATACATATGAAAGAACTGAGGGTCAGAGATATCAAATAATTTATCCAGGGTCATGCAAGTAATTAAAAACAGGCTTGGGAATTGATTCCATAGTTATTCTCACTATCAGAAAAACCATTGATTCTTGTCAGTAAAGATCTTTGTATAAAGTACATTCTCAATAGTTTAGCGTTCCTTTTAAAAAATGGTGGCCTATCCAAAGAGATCCACATTTGAGTGCCCTTGACAATAATGAACAATGTTTCAAAAGATTATTCAGATGTTTATTGAATTCCTGCTATGTTTAAGGAACTGTTCTAGGCACTGAGTTGGATGCTGTGTAGGACACTCCAGAATTAAAGGGACTGTGAAAATTATCACATCCAAACATCATATTTTCTATATTAGAATATTCAAAACTCAAGACACTAGATTGCTGGCTTGTAGTCACAAAGCCAGTTAGTTGTAGAACTGAGACTAGAACTTAAACTCCAGAAATCTAGAATAGCGCTTCTTCCATGATACAATTTTGGCAAGTCAAATACAAGACTTTGCCCTAAAGGAACTTGCAGTCTAAATAGGAAAACAGAATTCAAAACCATGAAATGATAAATGATGGCACAAATTCAAATTTCAGCAAAGAACAATTCCACTGCTGGGTATATATCTGAAAAAAAAACCCACTAATTCTAAAAGATATATGCTCCCCAATGTTCATAGCAGCATTATTTATAATTGCCAAGAAATGGAAGCAAAATAAGTGTCCATCAACAGATGAATGGATAAAAAGGATGTGGTGTGTGTATACACACACACACCCCCCACACACCAATGGAATATTATTCAGCCAAAAAAAGAATGAAATTTTGCCTTTTGCAGCAACATGGATGGGCTTGGAAGGCATAATGCTAAGTGAAATAAGTCAAACAGAGAAAGACAAATACAAACATTGCTTATATGTAGAATCTAAAAAAATAAAACAAACTAGTGAATATGACAAAAAAGAAACAAGACTCACAGATATAAAGAGCAAACTAGTGGTTACCAGTGGGGAGAGGGAAGGGAGTAGAAACAATATAGGGGATATAGGGGTAAGGGAGTAAGAGGTACAAACTATTAGGTATAAAATAAGCTACAAGGATTATTGTACAACATGGGGATATAGCCAATATTTTATAATAACTATAAATTGAGTATAGCCTTTAAAAGTTGTGAATCACTATATTGTACACCTGTAACTTACATAATATTGTATAGCAACTATACTTCAATAAAAAAAAGAAAAAACATTTTTTGAAGAATTCCAATTCTACCTAAAAAAGAAAAAGAAAAATTCCAATAAAGATACTAAGGCAGGTTGCCACGAGAATACATTATGGCCAAATAAGTGTTAGGGTTCGAGAGTAAAAGCTCAGTGTAAGCTGGAAAGTCATCCTCAAGGAGAAGATAAACTTGACCATGTGGAAAGTCACTGGTGGAAGATACATGGGGAATTTCTCACCTGGTGAAAACTATATATTAATAAGTAAAAGTATAGAAGCAGGAAGACTAAGACAGAATGAGGATCCAAGTAGAGCTTCTGTGAGCCTCCTATCCTTGATAATTACATGTATCTCTCCAATCTGCCTGGTTTCTATAGGCTCCATCCACCAGTGAACTCTCAATCATTATTGTGCCTGGTACATAGTAGGAGTTCTACAGTATCTTTGATGATGGAAGGAAGGAAGGAAAGAAGGAAGGAAGGGGGAGAGGGAGGGAGGAAGGAAGGAAGGAGGAAGGAAGGAAGAGAAGTTATAATTACAGAATGAAAACACTAGAAAAGATAAGAAAATAATCCCCTTGGGATTGAAAAAAAAGACATAAAGGACTTCACTCACTCTGTTCACATCCAAAGTTAAGTTATCAACAGTCCCAAAAAAACCATAGCTAGAGCCTGCTATCAGCACAGTACTAATAACAGCCTACTTATCAGCCCACTAACATTGTCTAGTAATGGTAAATTGCTTTAGATTGTGGAGGGCATTCACCAGCTAAAAAGCCCTTTCCAATTTGAGGTAGGGAAGAGGTGTTTAAAAGAAAAGAAGGAGGAAGGAGTTGGAGGATGTGTGTTAATTAGGGATTTTTCAAACATCCATACACACTTTGTGATAAAATGCTTCTAAAGCTAGGGTCATTTCCTGTACAGACAATGTAACTTTTCTTAGACCCACACCAAATTGCTGCCTGGCTGAATATCTAAGCTAATTTAAAGCTATGTCCCCTCAGGAGCTGAGGGACAAGCTGAACAGCAGTTTATCAGGCATAATGGAAGGCTGAGTCTATGAAGTGGTGCATGATTACACATGTAGTGGCTCCTGCCAAGGCCGGGGTGTAGTATAGTTCTTCCTCTATAGCAATTCACTGGTAGGTACTTATTGTTGAATGATACTGCAAAGTTGATGAAGTTTGGTATTAAATAATTAGTTTTGTCTTACATAGGAAAACCAAAATAATCACCTTCCTTTTAACAGTAATATTTAACAGCTCACTTGCTGATGGTTAGAGAAATCTTCATGTTCTGCCAGCTGAAGTGGGGATGGGACAGAGAGAGCCCCTCTGAGGCTCTTAGTTAAATAGATAATGGAGGAAGCAACACCTAGATATTCTGCCTGTGCAGAGACACTTACACAGATGGCAACCCAGACAAAGTCTATTTACAAGTCCTGGTAGCTCTGACCTGTAGTCCCGTGGTAACATGGAGTCTTGTCCAAGCACGTCTCAACGGATGCCATCAGGGGACCAGAGAGGAAAGTGTGAATGTTGATCACAAAGTTTGAACAGGTCAAGACAATCATAAAGCAGAAAATGAACCAGTCAGAGGGAGCAGGAACAATTGTGCATGAAGATAACTGCCTTTTTGCTTAGAAGTGAATTTATGGACGCCAGATGGATGAAGCAGGCTGAAATAGTGACTCCTAAATCCAGCAAAATCCAGCAATGCCCTGGAAGCTTGGGAGTATTTGCTGGAAATTTTTTATGAAATTGCTTTCTTAATGAAATTCTTACAAGGGTATGTGGGGAGGGGTAATTTATTTTCAGGTACTGCATTTCATCTACAGACAAAAACTTTTTCTTTTTTTTTCTGAAAGTAGCCAGGGATTTATGTTACATGGATAGATTTTTCCCTAGAGAAATACTGAGTAAGCACTTGAGAGATCTAAGGTAGAACCAGCTGGCACTGTGTGAGGAGAAAATACATGTGACCTCAGTCGTAAACACTCATGTAACCTGTGCACACAACCACCCCAGCCTTACTGGTTGGTAGTTCTTTGTCCCAGGAACACCCCCCTCCCACTATCACCCAAGTCAATTGGTTTTTTTCTTTTATGCCCAGAAATTGCCTGTATCTTCAAAATTGGGTACAGTCATCAAGCTCCAGCTCAGGAAACAAATGTCTTTTCAGGTACAGAGACCCTCCCTCACTCCCATACCTTTAGAATGCAGAAGGTATTATAAAAATAAAGTAAAATGTTTTGTCTCCTCTTTGCACAAGGACTTAACCTGAGTACCTGCTGAGGACATCTGCTGAGTCAACATGTGGTCTGTGAGGATGTTCTGTGTCCTCCTAAGAGCCTGGATTTCATGCACAGTCAGTGAGGAGGCAAGTGCATAAGGACAAGCAGTCTGAGAGGACAAACCTCTGAATGCGGGAGCTTAGTTAGAATCAATTCTTGTGTACAACATTATAATGCCTTAGCTATAATTAATACCATGTACTCTTCTCCCGGGATGACTTCCTCTGGTATGACACACATCTATAGCTACCACCAGAGGGGCCCCACACCAGCCTCATACATGGAGCAAAATCCCATAAAGATTTTTTAACTCAGCAAGAAAAAAAGTACATCAGAAAATACCAACAAATACACCAGCAAATACCAACAGGTATCCAAGAGATTACTTAAAATGCTTGCCTTTTTTAGATTGTAAACCCAAATCAGAGAACCATTTCTCTTCTTTAGTAATTTAGTAATTCTCCACAGGTCTTTGACTATCAGGGTAGTTCCTGGGTATCTACTAAATTCCCAAGTTAATCACCCAGGTTCATGCTGGCCTTAGGAGTTGAGTAACAAATGCACTCTTTTTTGGAAGTGGAAGGACAATATATCTTTCTATATTTTTTTCTTTTTCAAACTTTTAAAATTTTAATTAATTTCAAATTTACAGAAAAATTGCAAGAGTAGTACTAGGAAATTCTATATCCAGATATTTATATATTTTACCCAGATACACCATCATCAATATTTTGCTACATTTTCTTTGTAATTCTCTCTCAATGCATGCACACAACACAAACACACAGAGTAATTTTTTTCTGAACACTTTGACAATAAGTTGCAGACATTCATCTTTACCCCTAAATACTTCTGTGTGTATCTCCTAAGAATAGGGACATGCTCTTACACTGTATAATTATCAAACCACAACATAGTTATCAAAATTAGGACATATAACATTGATAAAATAGCTCATAATCCATATTCCAGCCAGTCCATAATCCATATTCAAATTTCACCAATTGACCCAATATGTCCTTTATAACAATTCTCTTCCTCCCCCCACCAAGTACAGAATCCAGTCCAGGATCACCTGTGATATTTTGTAGTCATATCGTTTTAGTTTCCTTTAAGAGACTAACTAGGAAAAGTTCCTCAGTCTTTCTTTGCCGACATGATATTCACACCTTGGATGAATATCACTGTCATTTTATAGCTTGCCTCTTAGTTTGAGTTGATCTGATGTTTCCAAGGATTAGGTCAATTTATGAAAATTTTGCAGGGTTACTACACAAATGATGTGTTCTTCTCACTACATCCCATCAAGACATATCTAGTGTTAGTTTGTTTTATTGCTAGTGATGTGAACTTTAATCACATAGTTACCATGGTATTTACCAGAGTTTTTCCACTGATAAATTACTATGTTTCCATTTGTAATTAATGTGTAAAATCTAGGGAGATAATTTGAGACTGTAAATGTCCTCTTTCTTATCAAGATTTCACCTTTTCTTAAAGCATCCACTGATGAGTCTTACAAAATTGTGATAGTCGGACTCCTTCATTCTAGAGAAGGGAAAGCTCTTCCTTACAATAGAATGTCAACTAGCAAATTCACTTTTACATGTTAGGGTTGGCAAATGACCTGGCATCTGCTTTAGTAGCTAACCTGTTATACCAGGATTTTCTGGCTGGCCTCTGTTATTTTTCTAGAATAATAATGGGGCCTTTTATAGAGGATTCTCCAGGATATAGCAGATTGCTTTTGTGCTATAATGGGGCTACTGATATATTTTTTTATCTATTTATTTGTTGTAATTTAATAGCATATAGTATATACTAAATCCTAGGCCCTCTTTCAAATGCTTTACAAATATTAACCAGTGTAACCCAATGAAGTAGGTACTATTATTATTCCCATTTTACAGATGAGGAAATGGAGGCAGTGGACTTGAGTAATGTGTTTAATTTTGAGCAGCTTATAAGACAATGTATTGGACCAAAGCAGTCTAGCTCCAGAAATGTGTATTCTTACACCATTATAATATGTTACCTCAGCAGAGGTGCAGAAATTCTTCTTCCAATTCTAAGATGTTTTGACTTAATATCAGTGAAAAGAAACTATTGTTTTCAACAGCAAACAAATGACTTGTCATATACCCACATTGCCTTTCTCCAAGCAGAGTAACAGCTATTGCGACAAGATCAGATAGGTTATATTTACTCAGAGCAAGTTTCTTAAAATGTTTTAGATCACAAGTTTGCTACGTTCTGTCGTCCCTTTACGCATGAGTTTGGAGGACAAGGAGAGCAAGGTACCATCCCCACTTCAACCACTCCAGCTGGACTTTTAATTGCTTTATATTCTGGAATTCTCTGGGGACTTTCATTTGAAGAAAACGGGATGAATTAATAAAATATCACCACAATGAAGCATTAGCACTTATTTAATAAAGAATAAAAAATAGCATGCAGAAGAATTTGAGGACATTCCCTGTTCTAGCTATGACTGGCCTCTCCCAAGGTGAAAAATAACAGTTAAATGGAAAATTCCCTCTGGGCTTCTGCCATCTGCATTCAACTCTCCAAGCTGTGAATGTTTGGTATGGTACACAATGTTCACGAAATGGTCTATATGCTTCCTGATATTCTGCAGGCCCCTTGCAGTTGGGAAGAGCCATGTGACTAGATCTTATCATGACCTGTGGATGGATGGCAGATGTGTCACTTCTGGGCCAAAGCATATAAGAGCTGGTGTGAGTTCTCTGTGTGTTTTTGTCTCCACAATCACAGAGGCCTCGTGTTGTGATGAGGGAACTCACATGGAGGCAACATGGGCCATTCAATCACCACGTGGGGGACAACTGCCTTGGAACAAGAAATAAATTTGTTCCATTAAGCTATTGACATGTGGAGTTTGTTACTATAACCCTGACTAATACAACTGAAAAATACATTGATTTAGGGCAAAGAGAAGCATTCCATTCAAATAACCATATACATGTACTTAAAGCAGTGCTTCTCTGCCAAGGGGTACATGTATCCCCTGCCCTGGGGTACATGTATCCCCTGCCCTGGGATATTTGGTAGTATCTGATACATTTTTGGTTGTCACAGCTGGGGGTGGGGAGATGTGCTACTGATGTCTAGTGGGCAGAGGAGAGGGATGCTGCCAAATATCCTACAATGCACAGGATAGCATCCACAACAAAGAATTATCTGGCCCAAAATTTCAATCATGCTGGGGTTAAGAAATCCTGGCCTAAAGAGAAGGGCTAGCACCTTCATTTTATGCAGGAAATTATTTACTTGCTACACAAAAATCTACCAAAAAAAAAGATGTACTTATGCCTATTATCTTTTAAAGGCTGGCCAGAAATCATGTATTTAATAGAATTTTGAAATTCACCTCAATATAACAAATTTCTATTTGTTTAAAAAAATCACTACACTGCCTTTCCCCATTTTAATAAAACAAGGAAATATCAAACAGCAGTTTAAATAGATCTGTTCTGTATACTTAGCATGTCTTCACTTCTTCCTTTTCATAAATTCATACATTCTTGTTTAAGAGAGATGTCGTAATCCAATCCCCTCAGTTTTTAGAAAAATAAACCATTGGAGAATGTCTATACCAGAACTCATCTCACTGTTCTTTCCACTACATCACAGTAATGGATGTTCTCCTTCATTACAAAGCACTAGGTAGAGGTCTGAGGAAGGTAATCAGCCTCTCGGCCACAGAGAGTGTGGGATGAACATCATGTCCAAGGGTGATGCATAGTTTCCAGGTGAGAGCGTTTGGTTTCAACAGGAAGGGCAGAATCAGAGAGGCAAAAAGAAAGGCTCCCCAGTGAGCTCACCAACACAACATGTGCCTGTTCATCCACTGCTCACAGACCCACTTGGCCACGTCTGTCTGCATCATATTATCTCCCGGGTAAGCATAGAGATGTGCAAGGTAGAACTGAATCATTGCTTGGCAACCGCTGTGAGAAGTTTCACAAAGTAATTGAGTGAAAGCTGGATTCAAGCTTGGGATATCTAATGCCAGCTCTGACTCTAACTAATTAACTATGTACCCTTCGTCAAGCCAGCATGGGCCTAAATTTTCTCACTTTGAAATGAGGAGCATGAATTAAATCACAATAATTACATTATCAATAATCAAAGAAGAGCTACTATTGTTGAGTGCATTCCATAAGCTAGGGAATGTGCCAAATGTATTTCATTACATTCTCAAGACCAACCTAGGCATCCTTACTCTCCTTTACAGATGAAGAAACTGGGACCCAGAGGTAAACAACATAATTAACACGATTAGTAAGAACTAGGATTTGAACCATGACCTACTTGACTATAAAGCCAAAGTCCCTAATGACTACATTTGCTGTCCCCAGTTCTCCAGCCCTGAATCTCTAGCATTCCTCCCCAAGTTGTTTAAGTTTCGTTGAGTGATTTGTGGGATCTCAAACAATTTGGAGCATAAGCTGGGGTATTTTAGCTGGAATTAACTAACCCAGACATTTTTATTACTCATCCACAAATCCCAAAGATGAACCAGGTTGTTTGTAAAATTCACTAGGTTTGGTTCTTGCTGTAACAATAAAAACAAAAAAAAATGCAAATAAAAAACTGAGAAGCCAGAAGCCCACAGTATCCATACCTAAATTGACATTTTGCAGAACATCCAGGTGAATTTGAAATATATAAGGTAAGTGAATTACCAAAAGTAGTTCACTAGATGGTCTTTGTTTGCAAGCATAGCCAACAGAGTTTATTTTATATTGTGTTTATTTTATATATGTGTGCATTCTGTGTCTTCAAAAATAAAGAAAATGATGGCTTAACACAAAAATAAAGCTGATATCACCTCTTGGATATCCCCTAACTTTGCCAGACTTCAAGAAGTCATCCTGTAGCACAATATTTTAAAAGGATGTCCAAATCCACAACTTTTAAAAGGATGTCCCAAACTCAAATTCCTTTATCCTCATCTTCCATATATTTGAAGATTCCTCCATGACAATGGTAGATGGGCAGGAGGTGGATTAGGGTATCTTTCTCCTAGTCATCTTTTGTCCCAGTGTTCTTCTGATGTATTCTCGAACTCTATTATCTCACGGCCCCCAGCTGCCATTCGATTCTCTCCCATGTTGACCCAAATGCTGATCTACTTAATCGATTTCCTCAATATGTCACTCATAAGAGGCAGGATTTATGTACTAGAATTGTATCAAAGAGTGAGGATAATGGTAGGAGAGGAGAAATCATGGAACACAGAACAGAAAACATCTTAACATTGGTATAAGTCAGCTATGTTCTTAAAAATGCACAAACCATTCTCACATCCTGAATTATCCATCTCTCACCCTTGGGGCCCCAGACCCCTCTAATAATCCTATCTTCCCCTCATTTCATGAACTGTGCCCCCTCTTCCCTCATGGGTTGTCTATGAAAACTATAAAAATTCCTTTTATTTTATTACATGGTGCAATTTAGTTCTTTCAGTCTCAATCTAACCTATCTTGAGAAAGCCTGAGGTTGTGAACTTTGTTAAAAAAGTTCAAGGTTGTGAAATAGGTCACCTTCCTTGGGAAAAGTCAGGCTCCGTGGCTGGAGGATGTTTGTGGTTAAAGTGACAGTTATTATTACAAAGGCTTCCAGTGATAAGTGTGACAGAGGGGCTATGTGGGAAAACAGGCAGCCTCTCACTGCTTGGGAAGTTCCCTGTTTTCATCTAATTCTTTCATCACTTTGCTGATGTTCAAATGCCTTAAGCCCTCGCCCAGCATTAGATTCCTGTGGGAGGGATTTGACTTCAGAGAGTAAAAGCAGTCCAGTAATAAGAATATACATGGTCTATACCAAACACTAACTGGGTTGACTTTCATCATTTAGCAGAGAGTGTAATTTTTTTTTTTTTTTTTACTTACTGGACCATAAATATAATTGGAAGTAGGTGAGAAGAAAAGTAACATAAATACTTACATAAATAATACAAAGCAATTGCTGAAATTATTTTATTCTGAATTAGGTTAATTAAAAAGTAGATACATGCACATGCATATACACGAATACAATCTGTGCCTGAGTCAGGAAATCCTACGTTTTAGGCAAGAACTGTTTGGCTGAGACAAATGATCTTGTACACCATACCCATTAATCCCTTCTACTTTTGATGACTTCCAAACTTTGTAATCTTACCCTCTGAGAAAAAACACAGGGGAAAAGAGAAACCAGATTTCTGGTGAGAGGCCAAACTTTTTGGAAGGGTGGAAGAGAGAAGACCCTGAGAGGCATTGGGCTACTTGGTGCCATCTCCCTCAGGGGTGCTCTCAGTAACTCTCCTCCTCATCTACTCCCCCTTTTTCAGCCAGCTTCTGACATACAAACTCACTGATAAGCACAGGGGAAGCCAGCCAAATTTTCTTTTTATCCACGTCAGTGACTATGAGGCATTCATCATTTACAGCAGTTCTCTTGAGACCTGAGAGCTGACCTCATGCTTGTAATCTACTGGGAGGCTCCTGACCTCATCTTGCTCTCCATTCCAGCATGGTTTCCCCAGTGATAACCAGCAGTGGCTGAGATAACTCTTTTATTCTATAGCTGATAAATTCTGAGTTGTAAACTCAATGGCTTTCTCTTCTCTAATCTATCTTCTCTCCACAGTGCCCAAACTATCTAGCTTTTTCTCTTAGTTAAGGGTCCCAAACAGGCACTAGTGTAAACAGCCCTCATTGCCCATTCAGAGATCACTTGCAGAAGGTGTTTTGGGAACCAAGAGCAAGAATGACCCACCCTTACTAGGAGATGGTGCAGTAGGAGGATGTGGAACTCACCTACCCGCCATGAACACATCAAAAACTCATCTACACATGGAGCAATTTCCACTGAAAACTAATTGGAGACTGGCAGAAAAACACTTGTACAACCAAGGCTGTAAGAAAGATCCACACAGAACCAGGTAGCAAGGGGAGAGAAGTGATCATGTTGGGACGTTTGCCCTTGGGAGAGGACTCAGAAGAGGAGGGAGAATACATTGGTGGAGATCCCACCTGGGGAGTGAGCAGTTCAAGCCACATATGGTCACCTAAGCCCTGAAGTCCAACACCAGGAAGATGAGTACCCTTAGCTGGTTGCACAGCCAAGAGGACTAACAGGAAGGTTGTGGGAAGCCTGACAACTCATAAGGAGTGCACACTCGTTTGCTTACTCCCAAAACAGGGCAGAGAGGGCAGATTGAAACTGAATGGGATGCTGGCTTGTTTCCTGCAATTGTTCCAACACGTGCTTCAGCCTGAGCCAATTGTCCACTCCAGACCCACTTGCTTCATGACACAGCTCCACACTAAGGCAAGGGCTGCCACTGCCAAGGGAAAGCTCTGTTGAGAGGGACAAAAGCAGCTCAGAACCAGAGCAACATCTGAGCAGAGAAGGAGCAGCCATTACTGGGGGTTATGGAGGCAGCACTGGGAAAGAGTCTGGGAATCTGACTGCAGCTGGGGCCACCACAGCCCAAACCCAGATCCATACTAAGTGCCCACACCAGCCCCTTGTGCCCCAGCACTGTTCCCTTCTGGGACCAGGGTGCTGATGCTGGGATGGGGAGAGAGCTTAAAGGGAATAGAGCCAGCTCAGACCTGACCCTCAGAGCTTCTGCTCCAGCAACTTGGGACTCATCCTCATCCCCACTAGGCTGGTTCTGGCCACTGAGCAGAGGAGAAGCCCTGGCTTGCACCTGACTCTGGCTCTAGCACTGCCCCCCTTACCCAATCTCCAACCCCATCTCTTACCAAAGTGATAGCTGCTAGCACAACCTGGGGAAAGACCTGACTTATGTTCACTTCAGATCCAGCTCTCCCATCAAAGCAACTGGGCACACACAGACTGTGTAGGGATGCTCTCACACAAGGACACTGCTTCAACACCACAATAGGTAACTGTTTCACCTAATTCCATAGAGACAGAGAAAGTTAAGCCAAATGAGTTGACAGTGGAATTTGTTTCAATCAAAAAAAACAAGAGAAAGCCCCTGAAAAAAGCAACTAATTGAACAGAAATAAATAATTTACCAGATAAAGGGTTCAAAGTGAGGAGCTTCAAGACATGGAGATCACCTTCCTCCCCACAGATACATCAGAAATATATCTACATGTGGAACAACTCCTACAGAACACCTACTGAATGCTGGCAGAGGACCTCAGACCTCCCAAAGGGTAGGGCAAAAGAAAAAAGAAAAGACAAAGACAAAAGAATAGGGACGGGACCTGCACCAGTGGGGGGGAGCTGTGAAGGAGGAAAAAGGTTTCCACACACTAGGAAGCCCCTTTGCGGGCAGAGACTGTGGGTGGCAGAGGGGGGAAGCTTCGGAGCCATGGAGGACAGCACAGCAACAGGGGTGCAGAGGGCAAAGAGGAGCGATTCCCGCATAGAGGATCGGTGCCAACCACGACTAACCAGCCTGAGAGGCTTGTCTACTCACCCTCTGGGACGGGTGGGGGATGGGAGCTGAGGCTCTGGTTTCGGAGGTCAGATCCCAGGGAGAGGACTGGGGTTGGCTGCCTGAACACAGCCTGAAGGGGGCTAGTGTGCCACAGCTAGCTGGGAGGGAGTCCGGGAAAAAGTCTGGACCAGCCGAAGAGGCAAGAGACTTTTTCTTGCCTCTTTGTTTCCTGGTGCACGAGGAGAGGGGATTAAGCGTGCCACTAAAGGAGCTCCAGAGATGGGCGCGAGCTGCGGCTATCAGCACAGACCACAGAGACGGGCATGGGATGCTAAGGCTGCTGCTGCAGCCACCAAGAAGCCTGGGTGCAAGCACAGGTCACTCTCCACACCTCCCCTCCTGGGAGACTGTGCAGCCCGCCACTGCCAGGGTCCCGTGATCCAGGGACAACTTCCCCGGGAGAACACACGGTGCACCTCAGGCTGGTGCAATGTCACACTGGGCTCTGTTTCCACAGGTTCACCCCGCACTCTATACCCCACCCTCACCGCAGCCTGAGTGAGCCAGAGCCCCCAAATCAGCTTCTCCTTTAACCCCACCGTGTCTGAGCAAAGAACAGTTGCCCTCAGGCGACCTACACACAGAGGCGGCGCCAAATACAAAACTGAACCCCAGGAGCTGTGCGAACAAAGAAGGAAAGGGAAATTTCTCCCAGCAGCCTCAGGAGCAGCAGATTAAATCTCCACAATCAACTTGATGTACCCTGCATCTGTGGAATACCTGAATAGACAATGAATCATCACAAATTGAGGAGGTGGACATTGGGAGCAAAGATATATATATATATTTTTCCCTTTTTCTCTTTATATGAGTGTGTATATGTATGCTTCTGTGTGTGATATTGTTTGTATAGCTTTGCTTTTAGCATTTGTCCTAGGGTTCAGTTAGTACTTTTTTTTGTTGTTGTTTGTTTGTTTTGTATAGTTTTTGGCACTTGTTATAATTAGTGGCTTTGTTTTTTGGTTAGGTTGCTCTATTCTTTCCTCATTTCTTTTTCTATTTTTTATTACTTTAAAAAACTATTTTAATAATGATTTTTTTATTTTAATAACTTTTTAATTTAATTTAATTTTTTCTTCTTTCTTTTTTTTCTCCCTTTTATTCTGAGCCATATGGATGACAGGCTCTTGGTGCTCCAGCCAGGTGTCATGGCTGTGCCTCTGAGGTGGGAGAGCCAACTTCAGGACATTGGTCCACCAGAGACCTCCAAGCTCCATGTAATATCAAATGGTGAAAATCTCCCAAAGATCTCCATCTCAACACCAAGACCCAGCTCCACTCAATGACCAGAAAGCTACTGAGCTGGACACCATGTGCCAAACAACTAGCAAGACAGGAAAATAATGCCACCCATTAGCAGAGAGGCTGTCTAAAATAATAATAAGGCCACAGACACCCCAAAACACACCACCAGACGTGGACCTGCCTACCAGAAGGACAAGATCCAGCCTCATCCACCAGAGCACAGGCACTTGTCTCCTCCAACAGAAAGCTTACACAACCCCCTGAACCAACCTTCGCCACTGAGGGCAAAACCAATAAACCTGGGAACTACAAACCTGCAGCCTCCGAAAAGCAGACCCTAAACACAGTAAGTTACGCAAAATGAGAAGACAGAAAAACACACAGCAGATGAAGGAGCAAGGGAAAAACCCACCAGCCCTAACAAGTGAAGAGGAAATAGGCAGTCTACCTGAAAAAGAATTCAGAATAATGATAGTAAAGATGATCCAAAATCTTGGAAATAGAATGGAGAAAATAAAACAAACATTTAACAAGGACCTAGAAGAACTAAAGAGCAAATAAACAGTGATGATCAACACAATAAATGAAATTAAAAATTCTCTAGAAGGGAACAATAGCAGAATAACTGAGGCAGAAAAATGGATAAGTGACCTGGAAGATAAAATAGTGAAAATAATTACTGCAGAGCAGAATAAAGAAAAAAAGAATGAAAAGAATTGAGGAGAGTCTCAGAGACCCCTAGGACAACATCAAATGAAGCAATATTCTAATTATAGGGGTCCCAGAAGAAGAAGAGAAAAAGAAAGGGATTGAGAAAATATTTGAAGAAATTATAGATGAAAACTTCTCTAATATGGGAAAGGAAATAGTTAATCAAGTCCAGGAAGCAGAGAGAGTCCCATACAGGATAAATCCAAGGAGAAACATGCAAAAACACATATTAATCAAACTATGAAAAATTAAATACAAAGAAAATATAATAAAAGCAGCAAAGGCAAAACAACAAATAACATACAAGGGAATCCCCATAAGGTTAACAGCTGATCTTTCAGCAGAAACTCTGCAAGCCAGAAGGGAGTGGCAGGACATATTTAAAGTAATGAAGGGGAAAAACCTACAACAAAGATTACTCTACCCAGCAAAGATCTCGTTCAGATTTGATGGAGAAATTAAAAGCTTTATAGACAAGCAAAAGCTGAGAGAATTCAGCACCACCAAACCAGCTGTACAACAAATGCTAAAGGAAATTCTCTAGGAAGGAAACACAAGAGAAGGAAAAGACGTACAATAACAAACCCAAAACAATTAAGAAAATGGTAATAGGAATATACATATAGATAATTGCTTTATATATAAATGGATTAAATGCTCCTACCAAACGACATAGACTGGCTGAATGGATACAAAAACAAGACCCATATATATGCTGTCTACAAGAGACTCACTTCAGACCTAGGGACACCTACAGACTGAAAGTGAGGGGATGGAAAAAGATATTCTATGCAAATGGAAATCAAAAGAAAGCTGGATTAGCAATTATCATATCAGACAAAATAGACTTTAAAACAAAGACTATTATAAGAGACAAACAAGGACACTACAGAATGATCAAGAATTCAATCCAAGAAGAAGATATAACAATTGTAAATATTTATGCACCCAACATAGGAGCACCTGAATACATAAGGCAAATACTAACAGCCATAAAAGGGGAAATCAATGGTAACACAATCATACTAGGAGACTTTAACACCCCACTTTCACCAATGGACAAATCAACCAAAATGCAAATAAATAAGGAAACACAAGGCTTAAATGATACATGAAAGAAGATGGACTCAATTGAAATTTATAGGACATTCCATCCAAAAACAACAGAATACACTTTCTTCTCAAGTGCTCATGGTATGTTCTCCAGGATAGATCATATCTTGGGTCACAAGTCAACCCTTGGTAAATTTAAGAAAACTGAAATCAGATCAAGTATCTTTTCCAACCACAACATTATGAGACGAGATATCAATTACAGGAAAAAAATCTGAAGAAACTACAAACACACGGAGGCTAAACAATACACTACTTAATAACCAAGAGATTACTGAAGAAATCAAAGAGGAAATCAAAAATTACCTGGAAACAAATGACAATGGAAACACGATGACCCAAAACCTATGGGATGCAGCAAAAGCAGTTCTAACAGGGAAGTTTATAGCTATAAAATCCTACCTTAAGAAACAAGAAACATCTCAAATAAACAACCTAACTTTACACCTAAAACAATTAAAGAAAGAGGAACAACAACAACAACAACAATAACAAAAGTTAGCAGAAGTAAAGAAATCAGAAAGATCATATCAGATATAAATGAAAAAGAAATGACAGAAACAATAAAAAAGGTCAATAAAATTAAAAGCTGTTTCCTTGAGAAGATTAAAAAAAAATTGATAAAACATTAGCCAGACTCACCAAGAAAAAAAGGGAGAAGAATCCAAATTGGAAAAGAAAAAAAGTTGTCACTGTCTGCAGATGACATGATACTATACATAGAGAATCCTAAAGATGCTACCTGAAAACTACTAGGGATAATCAATGAATTTGGTAAAGTAGCAGGACACAAAATTAATGCACAGAAATCTCTGGCATTCCTATACACTAATGATGAGAAACCTGAAAGTGAAATTAAGAAAACACTCCCATTTACCACTGCAACCAAAAGAATAAAATATCTAGGAATAAACCTACCTAAGGAGACAAAAGACCTGTATGCAGAAAACTATAAGACAATGATGAAAGAAATTAAAGATGATACAAACAGATGGAGAGATATACCATGTTCTTGGATTGGAAGAACCAACGTTGTGAAAATGACTCTACTACCCAAAGCAATCTACAGATTCAATGCAATCCCTATCAAACTACCAATGGCATTTTTCACAGAACTAGAACAAAAAAAATCACAATTTGTATGGAAATGCAGAAGACCCCGAATAGCCAAAGTAATCTGGGAAAAAAAATGGAGCTGGAAGAATCAGGCTCCCTGACTTCAGACTATAGTACAAAGCTACAGTAATCAAGACAGTATGGTACTGGCACAAAAACAGAAATATAGATCAATGGAAAAGGTTAGAAATCCCATAGATATACCCACACACATATGGTCTCCTTATCTTTGACAAAGGAGGCAAGAATATACAATGGAGAAAAGACAGCCTCTTCAATAAGTGGTGTTGGTAAAACTGGACAGCTACATATGAAAGAATAAAATTAGAACACTTCCTAACACCATAAACAAAAATAAACTCAAAATGGATTAAAGATCTAAATGTAAGGCCAGATGCTATAAAACACTTAGAGGAAAATATAGGCAGAACACTCTATGACATACATCACAGCAAGATCCTTTATGACCCACCTCCTAGAGAAATGGAAATAAAAACAAAAATAAACAAATGGGACCTAATGAAACTTCAAAGCTTTTGCACAGCAAGGGAAAACATAAAGAAGATGAAAAGACAGACTCAGAATGGGGAAAATATTTGCAAATAAAGTAAATGACAGAGGATTAATCTCCAAAATTTACAAGCAGCTCATGCAGCTCAATATCAAAAAAACAAAAAACCCAATCCAAAAATGGGCAGAAGACCTAAATAGACATTTGTCCAAAGAAGATATACAGATTGCCAACAAACACATGAAAGCATACTCAACATCATTAATCATTAGAGAAATGCAAATCAAAGCTACAATGAAATATCATCTCACACTGGTCAGAATGGCCATCATCAAAAACTCTACAAAAAATAAGTGCTGGAGAGGGTGTGGAGAAAAGGGAACCCTCTTGCACTGTTGGTGGGAATGTAAATTGATACAGCCACTGTGGAGAACAGTATGGAGGTTCCTTAAAAAACTACAAATAGAACTACCATATGACCCAGCAATCCCACTACTGGGCATATACCCTGAGAATACCATAATTCAGAAAGAGTCATGTACCACAATGTTCATTGCAGCTCTGTTTACAATAGCCAGGACATGGAAGCAAGCTAAGTGTCCATCAACAGATGAATGGATAAAGAAGATGTTACACATTTATACAATGGAATATTACTCAGCCATAAAAAGAAATGAAACTGAGTTATTTGTAGTGAGGTGAATGGACCTAGAGTCTGTCATACAAAGTGAAGTAAGTCAGAACGAGAAAAACAAATACCGTGTGCTAACACATATATATGGTATCTAAAAAAAAAACAAAAAAAAATGGTAATGAATCACCTAGGGCCAAGATGAGAATAAAGATGCAGACCTACTAGAGAATGGACTTGAGGATATGGGGAGGTGGAAGGGTAAGCTGGGAGAAAGTGAGAGAGAGGCATGGACATATATACACTACCAAATGTAAAATAGATAGCTAGTGGGAAGCGGCCACATAGCACAGGGAGATAAGCTTGGTGCTTTGTGACCACATAGAAGAGTGGGTTAGGGAGGGTGGGAGGGAGGGGGACACAAGAGGGAAGAGATATGGGGATACATATATATATATATATATATATATATATATATAAAACTGATTCACTTTGTTATAAAGGAGAAACTATCACACCATTTTAAAGCAATTATACTCCAATAAAGATTTTAAAAAAAAGAAAAACAAAAAGTTCAAAACATTACTAATATGAATGCTAACTGAATTAAGGAAAAAAATAGATAAACATAGTAAGAATGTTAACAAAAACTCAGGAAATATAAAAAAGAACACCCCAGAACTGAAGATTACAGTAACTAAAATGAAAAAAAAAAAAAAAAGCCAGAAGAATCTAACAGCAGACTAGGTGATGCAGAAGAATGCATAAATGATCTGGAAGATAGAATAATGAAGTCAACCAATCAGAACAGCAAAAACGAAAACAAATTTTAAAAAAATGAGAACAGTTTTAGGGACTTCTATGACAACATTAAGCGAACGAACATTTGCATTATAACGTTACCAGAAGAAGGAGAGCAAGAGAAGCAGGGGTCAAAATTGTATTTGATGAAATTATGGCTGAAAACTTTCCGAACCTGAAGAAGGAAACAGATATCCAGGCACAGAAAGCACAGAGGATACCAAACAAGATGAACCAACAGAGACCCACACTGAGTCATAATTAAAACAGCAAAAGTTAAACTTAAAGAGAGGATTTTAAAGGCAGCCAGAGAAAAACAAAGAATCATATACAAGGTGACCCCCATAAAGCTATCAGCTGATTTTTCTGCAGAAACTTTGCAGGCCAAAAGGAAATGGCATGATATATCCAAAGTGCTGAATGGGAAATACCTGCAACCTAGGATACTCTTCCCAGCAAGATTATCATTCAGAATTGAAGGAGAGATAAAGAACATCTCAGACAGCAAAAACTAAGTGTTCATCAATACTAAACCTACCCTAAAAAATGTTAAAAAGTCTTTTCTAAGTGTAAAAGAAAAGGCTATAACAAAAAGGAAGCATCTCTAAGAAAGAAAACATACCACTAGTAAGGGCAAGTATATAGTAAAAGTTGAGGATCAACCTCTTAAATAAACTAGTATAAAGATTAAGAGACAAAAATGTGTAAAATCAACTAAAACCACAATAATCAGTAAAGAAATAAACAAGAATATGTAAAATATGACATCAAAAACACAAAATGTAGGGGACAGGCATAAAAAAATGTAGATTTTTTTGGAATGTGTTTGAACTTAAATGATACATATTTAAAACAAGTAGATATAATTATAGATCAACATATATTAACCCCATTGTAACCACAAATCAAAAACCTACAATAGATACACAAGGACTACAGAGAAAAGAACGCAAGCATATCACTAAAGCAAACATCAAACCACAGGGAAGAAACTAAAAGAAAGGGAAAAGAATAGAAAACTACAAAAACAACCAGAAAACAAGTAACAAAATGGTAGTAAGTACCTATCTATCAATAATCACTTTAGATGTCAATGGACTAAATGCTCCAATCAAAAGTCATAGGGTGACTGATTGGATAAAAAAGCAAGACCCGTCTACATGCTCCCTATAGGAGATTCACTTCAGAGCTAAAGACACACACAGACTGAAAGTGAGGGGATGGAAAAAGATATTTCATGAAAATGAAAATGACAAGAAAATGGAACAAGCAATACACATATCAGACAAAATAGACTTTAAAACAAAGTCTATAATAAAAGACAAATAAACACATTACATACTGATAACGGGATCAATACAAGAACATATAACACACCTTTATACATATACACCTAATATAGGAGCACCTAAATATGTAAAATATTAAAAGACAGAAAGAGAGAAATTGACAATAACACAAAAATAGTATGGGACTTTAACACCCCATTTACATCAATGGACAGATCATTCAGACAAAAAAACAAAAATCATTAAGGAAGCAGTGCTCTTAAATGGCACATTAGACCAGTTGGACTTAACAGAGATCTACAGCATAGTCCATCCAAAAAACAGCAGAATACACATTCTTTTCAAGTACACATGGAACATTCTTCAGGATAGATGACTTGCTAGGCCAAAAGACAAATCTCAACAAATTTAAGAGGAAAGAAATTATATGAAGAATTTTTTTTCCAACAGCAATGGTATGAACCTAGAAATCAATTATGAGAAGAAAAATGAGAAAAACACAAATACGTGGAGACTAAATAGCACACTACTCAAAAACCAAAAGGTCAATGAAGAAATCAAAGAGGAAATCAGAAAATACCTTCAGACAAATGAAAATGGAAACAAAACTTTCCAAAATCTGTGGGATGCAGCAAAAGCATTCCTAAGAGGGATGTTTTTAGCAATACAAGCTTTCTTCAAAAAACAAGAAAAACCTCAAGTAAAAAACCTAACCTCCCATGTGAATAAATTAGAAAAAGAAGAGCAAACAAAACCCAAAGTCAGCAGAAGGAAGGAAAAAATAAAGATCAGAGAGAAAATAAATAAAATAGAGACCCACAAAACAGTAGAAGAGCTCAGTAAAACAAAGAACTGTTTTTTTGAAAACATAAACAAAGTTGATAAACCTTTAGCCAGTCTCAAGGGAAAAAGAGAGAGGACACAGAGAAGCAAAATAAGAACTGTAAGAAGGGAACTAACAACTGATATCACAGAGATACAAAAAATCATATGCCAAAAAATTGGACAACCTAGAAGAAATGGACAAATTTCTAAAAACACACAACTTTCCAAGACTGAATCAGGAAGAAACAGACAGTCTGACCAGACCAATCACTAGTAGTGAAATTGAATTTATAATTTAAAAATTCCCAAAAAATAAAAGTCCAGTACCAGATAGCTTCACAGGTCAATTCTACCAAACATATACAGAAGAGATAATACCTACCCTTCTCAAACCATTCCAAAAATGTGAAGAGGAGGGAACATTCCCAAATTCATTCTATGAAGCCAACATTACCAAAACCAAAGACACTTCAAAAAAGACATTTATAGGCCAATATCTCTGAAGAATGGAGATGCAAAAATCCTCAACAAAATATTAGTATCTGCAAATCAATCAATGTGATATACCACATTAATAATAAGAAGGATAACAGTCACATGATCATCTCAATAGATGCAGAAAAGCATTTGATGAAATTCAATATCAATTCATGATAAAAACTCATCAAAGTTGGTGTAGAGGGAACATATCTCAACATAATAAAGGCCATTTATGACAAAACCACAGCTAACACCGTACTCAATGGTGAAAGGCTGAAAGCCTTTCCTCTAAAATCAGAGAAGACAAGAATGCTCAGTCTCACCACTTCCCTTTAGCATGGAATCAGAGGTCTTAGCCACAGCAATCAGACAAGAAAAAAAACACATCAAAATTGAAAGGGAAGAAGTAAAACTGTCACTACTTGCAGATGACATGATACTATATATAGAAAATCCTAAAGTCACCACCAAAAAAATTATTACAACTAATAAATGAATTCTTTAAAATTGCAGGATGCAAGATTAACATACAGAAATCTGTTGCTTTTCTATACACTAATAATGAACTATAAGAAAGAGAAAGCAAGAAAACAATCCTGTTTAAAAATCACATCAAAAAGAATAAAGTACCTTGGAATAAACTTAACCAAGGAGGTGAAAGACCTATACTCTGAAAACTATAAAACATTGATGAAGGAAGTTGAAGATGGTACAAAGAAATGGAAAGATATCTCATACTCTTGGACTGGAAGAATTAATATTCTTAAGATGTCCATAGTACTCAAAGTAATCTACAGATTTATTGCAATCTCTATCCAAATACTCAAGACATTTTTCATAGAACTAGAACAAAAAATCCTAAAATTTATATGGAACCACAAAACACCTCAAATTGCTAAAGCAATCTTGAGGAAAAAGAACAAAGGTGGAGGTATCATGCTCCCTGGCTTTAGACTGTACTACAAAGTGACAATAATCAAAACAACATGGTACTGACACAAAAACAGACACATAAATCGTTGGAACAGAATAAAGAGCTGTGAAATAAACTCACACACTTATTGTCAATTAATCTATAACAAAGTAGGCAAGGATACACAATAAAGAAAAGACAGTCTCTTCAATAAGTAGAGCTAGGAAAATTGGGCAGCTACATGTAAAAGAAGAAAATTAGAACATTTTCTTACATGATAAATAAAAATAAACTCAAAATGGATTAAAGAAATAAAAGTAATACCTAAAACCATAAAATGCCAAGAAGAGAACAGAGGCAGAACTCTCTCTGACATAAATCAAAGCAATATTTTTTGGGGGGGTTTATCTCCTATGGCAAAAGAAACAAAAGCAAAAATAAACAAATGGGACCTAATTAAAACTTAAAAGCTTTTGTACAGCCAAGAAAACCATGGACAAAAAACGATAACCTACTGAATGGGAGAAAATATTTGCCAATCGTATGAACAATAAGGATTAATATCCAAAATATATAAACAGCTCATATAACTCTATATAAAAAAACAAAAATCCTGATTAAAAAATAGGCAGAGAACCTGAATAGACATTTTTCCAATGAAGATATACAGATGACTAACAGGCACATGAAAAGATGCTCAACATCGCTAATCATCAGAGAAATGCAAATCAAACCACAATGAGATATCACTTCACACCTGTCACAATGGCTATTGTTAAAAAGTCTACTAATAACAGTGGAAATGTAAATCAGTTCAGCCAGTATGGGAAACAGAATGGAGCTTCCTCAAAAAAGTAAAGATAGAACTACCATATGATTCAGCAATCCCACTCCCGGGCATATATCTGAAAAAAACAAAACAATAATTTGAAAATATATGTGCACCCCAATGTTCATAGCAGCATTATTTACAATTGCCAAGATATGGAAGCGATCTACATGTCCATCAACATATGAATGGATAAAGAAGATGTGGTATGTATAATATATATACACACATATATATACACAATACATATATACAATGGAATATAACTCAGCCATTAAAAAAAATGAAATTCTGCCATTTGAAACAACATGGATGAACCCAGAGGGTATTATGCTTAGTGAAATAAGTCAGACAGAGAAAGACAAATCCTCTACGTTATCACTTGTATGTGGAATCTAAAAGATAAAACAAAGGAATTCATATAACAAAACAGAAACAGACTCACAGATATAGAGAGCAAACTAATGGTTACCGGTGGGGAGAGGGTAGGGAATTAAGAGATACAAATTACTATGTATAAAAGAAATTAAAGGTTATATTGTACAGAATAGGAAAATATAACCATTATTTTGTAATAATTTAAAGGGAGTATAATCTATAAAATATTGAATCACTATGTTGTACCCCTGAAATTAATATAATATTGTAAATCAACTATACTTCAATTTGAAAAAATAAAAAGAACGACCCAACCTCTCTTTCTGTTCTGGTTCCAAGCAAACACACCATCTAGTGTGTGTTAAGAATACTGTAATTGTGACATGGGGCTTGGATTCCAGGCCAGACTCTGCCACTTATTTGCTATATAGCTGTGACATAGTCACTTAACTTTTCTAGATTTAGATTCCTAATGTTAAAAATAACAAATAAGAGTAGAAGACTTATAAAGAACTGACCAGGGCCACAAGTATTAACAGCACCTGCATCTATTACTTATACAACTCCCTGTACAGTGAATCAGAGCCATTTGTTATCACAAGCAGTGGGAAGCACCTAAATAGTCTCAAGTCCAAATTAGAATAAGCAGCTATGATTCACCAGAAAACTCCACTAAACCCTCAAAGCTCTCATCCATGGACAACTGGAAAGACTGTTGGACTTCTGATATGAAATGAAATGGTTTATTGATTCTCTGTGACTTTACTCACACTGTGAATCACTGAACCATGCTTCACTTGGGCAAAGAATGGCAGGGCAAGGAAGGATGTTTTTCCCTCTGTGCCCCAGGATTCTGAATCATCAGGTGTCTTTCCAGGTCCATTTGTCTCCTGGGAATGACTGTGCTCTCTGTTGTATGAAGCCCTATTGTTTGGGGCATGTTAATAAGATTGGTCTTTCAAAGACTAATTATTTAACCCATCTTAAAAGTTCAGGATGAGCTAGGTTATGCTGCAGTAACAAAAACAAAGAACACTCAGTGGCCTAAAACATCAAAGGTTTAAATTTATTGTTCATGCTGCATGTCCATCAATGGGTCAACTGGGGGCTATGTTCAGCCCTGTCCTCATGCTGGGAACCAGGCTGACAAAAGAGCCTCTATTTGGAATATTACTGATCACCATGGCAAATAGAAAGAGAGAGCATGTGAATTACACACTGACTCTTACAGCTTTCCCCAAGAGGTAATCACTTCTGCTCATATCATTGGCAAAAGAAAATTACAGTACTGTACCTGACATCAAGACATGGAAGGAAAATGAGAAAAATTTACAAATAGCATTAATGATGACCTCAAGGTTTTTTTTTTTCTTTTTCTTTTTCTTCATGCTCAAGAACCTTGATCTTGACAAGGTTTGTGGTGACAAACTGGTGTAGGCAGTGGTCACATATGTCCATGTCACCCTGCTGAAAAGATCCAAGAGATCTTCCATATCCTTGTGTATTCTTCCATAGCCCTCAGTAGACCTAGAGACCATGCCTCCTGACAAATGGTAAGGAAAAGCTAAGGGATCACCCTCGAGTTTCTAAAAAGGTATAACTGGAAACAGCTTGAGGAAAATGAAGCTGACAAATTTGCTTAGCCAGACAAAGAGAGACAATCACAAATCCCAAATAAAACGTTCTACTACCTTTGAAAATCAAGTTCCTAGAACATTATGCTTAAAGATTGAGGATTTCACCTAGTAGAAATACACCAGACAGTAATGGGTTCTACTTTTATTATTTATCAGCAAGTACATTTTGGTTTTTACTTAATGAACCATAAATATAATTGGAAGTAGGTGAGAAGGAATGTAACATAAATAAATAATTAAGACCAAAATATTGGAATTATTTTATTGTGAATTAAAAAGTAGATACATATACACCTATAAATGAAAAACAATTTGAAAAAGAAGCAGTTCATAGGCATTCCAGTTGCTTCATATCATTAGCACCACAGTGCTGTCAGTCTTTTACATTTTAGTCATTTTCATTTTTTCTTGCATTTCTTTGGTGGCTAAAAAATTTCAGTAATCTTTTGCTGAATGAACTAAAGACTAGAGCAAAAGATTCCTAGAGAGTGAAAGGGCCAGAAAAGTCTTCTCAAAGGTGGGGCATGATGTTTGAATCTGGGACTCTCAGTGCTGCCTTCAGTTTTCACTTCAGAGTATGGCAGCTCTTTTTTGTGCTGAAGCTTTTCCTAATCCAGAAAGAGGTAGAGAGCAGTGGAGAGTATGTGATTGTCCCAAGTCCCATACGTAGACTCCTGGGAATGTCCTATTTCCTGCAACCATCATGAAAATGTAGAAAGCTTGATAAGAAGTAAAGGTTATGTCAGCAGCTGAAACAGAGCTGATGGTGCCAGCATCTTCCTTTTGGCCCTCTCTCACCCCCCTGGTCTGCCTTCCCACCTGGTCACAGCTGAAGCCCGACAGGCTAGTTCATTTGGAGGACCAGAATTTACTTAGCAAGACTGAGCTATGAGAATATCATGATTTTCAGAATTTTGAAGTCAAAGGAGTTCTTATAAAGCAATAGCAGAGAATATTCTGTTTTTAGAGCAGTGATTCCTCCCAGAAATGATAGCGTTGGGGAGATTTAACAAACAAAATTGATACTCAATTTTTTAGGAGTAATGCGTATGAAATTTTAAAATAGAGACTGAAAGGTATGTGGATAATTTATTATCATGAATATTTGGGGCATAGCAAATCAAGAGTGATATAAAGAAAATTGTGGGTACCATTTTATAGATGTTCTAATGAATGCCTGCTTATTTCCATTCTTTTTTTATATCTTTATTGGAGTATAATTACTTTACAAAGTTGTGTTAGTTTCTTCTGTACAACAAAGTGAATCAGCTATATGTATACATATATCCTCATATCCCCTCCCTCTTGCATCTCCCTTTCACCCTCCCTATCCCACCCCTCTAGATTGTTGCAAAGCATCAAGCTGATCCCCCTGTGTTATGCAGCAGCTTCCCACTAGCCATCCATTTTACATTTGGTAGTGTTTATATGTCAATGCTACTCTCTCACTTCATCCCAGCTTCCCCTTCCCCCGTTGTGTCCTCAAGTCCGTTCTCTATATCTGTGTCTTTATTCCTGCCCCGCCGCTAGGTTCATCATTACCATTTTTTTAGATTCCATATATGGGCATTAGCAGACGGTATTTGTTTTTCTCTTTCTGACTTACTTCACTCTGTATGACAGACTCTAGGTCCATCCACATCATTACAAATAACTCAATTTCGTTTCTTTTTATGGCTGAGTAATATTCCATTGTATATATGTGCCACATCTTCTTTATCTATTCATCTGTCGATGGACATTTAGGTTGCTTCCATGTCCTGGCTATTGTAAATAGTGCTGCAATGAACATTGTGATACATATACCTTTTTGAATTATGGTTTTCTCAGGGTATATGTCAAGTAGTGGGATTGCTGGGTCATATGGTAGTTCTATTTTTAGCTTGTTTAAGGTTATTTCCATTCTTAATGACTCCAAAATTTACAGAATTTGGGCAAATTAAAGAAAGAATTTCCTTGTTATGCAAATTTCAAAGATTCCCAAAGTTCTTCTTTTGTAATTTTAGTAACAAGGTTAACATAAAAAAGGAAGTCACATCTCTGTAAGCTTAATGTAGGAAAAGTTATCTCTCTTCATTTTGAAACTAATGCAAATTTGTCATCCCTGTGAATACAGACTTTAGGGACAATAAGTTGGAACAACATTTAAGCATTTCCAAAAACCAAGACTAGCCCTACTTTCAGTTGACAACTAAAGAATTCTCCAACATAGATCTAACTAACTCACCTACAAAAATCAAATATTCAAGGAAGAGGACATTGTATTACAAAACTAATAACTGAGCAAGCATTTATATTTTAAAATAAAAATAATCTAATACAAATATAGACACAGGCATAACTCTGGTTGTTGCTATAGATACATTAAAACATAAGAAAAATCAAATCGAGAAATCTATGTTTTAATTGAAGGTGCATTACATTTATGAAATTAGAAAAGTGTCTAATACAAATTTAATGTAAAAGAGCTACTACTAAATTACACTTTATTTTAGTTAAAAGGCTTTTAATTAAAATTCATAAATAAATGTTTGAATGTTAAAAAAAAGTAATTTTTATATCCCCCATCCATTCTGGCCTCTGATTAAGTTCTAAAGTATTTTATTAGTTTTGCATTTTCTAATAATTGTTGGTGGACAAGGTCTCTCATTATTTAATGATCCACAAATGTAAGGTAATAGACAAATATCAAGGTCAACTAAAACTGAAATAAGTAATAATGGTGGGAGAGGAAGGCAGAGGGCAGAAGAGGACAATGAGCCCTTGAGAAGGTCAGGTGTCTCTGCCCATATCCAGGAACAACTCCCAGAGGGCAGAGAAAGGCCAAGTGATCCTTCAAACACTCTTTAAAGTGCCACTTTCTAGGTTGACCCATCCATCCAAAGGGCAAGGTACTGCTGAGCATTATCTGCTGAGATGCCCTCCTCAAGGAGCTGTGTGTCAGGAAATATCATCAGGCAGTTTCTAAACTAGTCCATAATCACTATTCCCTTTAACTCTGAGACCCAAGTAATCTACATCATTGAACAATGTTAAGCATCACCATAAGATACCGAACAAACAAACACAACATACTGGGTGAGTTAGTGTCCTCTGGAATTGCGAATATGTAAGCAAGGCATAGTAGGGAATTCTCTTGGTTTTTGCCTTGATGGCTACCCAAAAGATGTTTAACATTTGGGGAAATTTAGGATTCATAGTTTCAGTTTGTATAAATGATTATCACTAGTAGTAGAAGTGAGAGACAGAACAGGCGGCAAAAGCAGAGGAGAAGAAATGGGATGAAATGGGGGTCTCAAGTGAGCAGGGTGAGGGTCAAGATATCAGCACTTAGCAAATTGAGTGAATCAAACTTTTCTTCACTATCCTGTATAGTATAGAAAAATGAAGAGTAGCTATTCTTGGTAAGAAGTAGGAACAATGAAACATATACCTTCTTAATGACTGGCTTAGCACCTCATAATAAGGCCATAGTTCATTTAAGGTATTTTCAGTTATTTTAAGTGTGCTGTAATACCAGTGATTTTCTGGACCTTATTGATTTCTATAATGGAGAAAGGGGTAAAGGGAATAGAAAGCCAGGTCTGGCCAAACTTCTTTCCAAGATGGAAAAGTAGGTGCCAGAGGAGTTTTGATTTACATGTATGTATATGGGGATCCAGATAAAAAAGACTGGTAGTAGTCACCTTGGGGAATGGAGGTTTCAGGTACAAGTGGATGGATAAAGGGGATCTTGAGAACACAGCTCAAATAACATGCATTGTAATACTGTTCAGAGCCTCTTCTAGGGAGTCATGTAAATATTTTGTGTTGTCGGGGTTATATTAAACTTTAAACACATTTGGAACTCTATCTTGGTCACTTACTAACAAGATTACTTTGACTAAGTCACCCATCCTTTTTAAGCCTCTGTTTCATTATCTGTACATTTTAGTAATAATAGGGCCAATTCCATACAGTTTTTCTGGGGATTATGTGTGATAATATGTTAAAGGCTTTGCATATGTGAAAAATTATTCCTATTTCTTCACCCCTATCTGTATCCAGACCTTTTCCCATGCAACTTGGCAATTCTTCCCACTAAAGGCAAATTTATTTCCCTGTACTATTGATGCTGGCCATGTGGTTTACTTGACCAGTGGAATGTGGGTAGAAGTTTCCAGCATATGTCTTCAGAGGAATCGCCTACGGGAACTTGCAGCCTCTGTCATGAGAAGAATATGCACCCAGTGGCTTCTGCCTCTTTGGTCTGGGTCTCAGAATAAACATACATGGGGTACAATTGAGCCAAGCCTGCATAACTTTGAGTGTGGGAATAAATGCCATTGTCGTATACCACTGAGTTCTGAGCTGGTTTGTCGTCGTGCAGCAATAGGTGACTGACACAACACAGTCCTGGGGTGTGGCCTGGGAATCTGCATTTCTCGGGTTGTGAATAATAATAGGACTTATGAATAACTGCAATAACGCCTTTGCCCACAGTTTAAAGTTCATGGAGATAAGCAGAAAGATGTATAGCTTATTCTGATTCATACACAACTTTTATCTTCTTTATAGTTATCTTTCTTTGAATCAGATGGACAACTATTTATGAAACATGGCATTCAGTAATCATCTAATTTGCTAACCATGATTTTTGAGATTGCTTGGGAATAAATATCAATCAAGTGGAATTTTCGTCTCATCTGATACTGTGGATAATCTAAATGTTTTAAATTGATTATTTCTTATGTCTAGATTGAATTTACATAATAACTTCTTAAAAGAATACTGAACTGATAGACAATATCTCCTAAAGTTGAACAAATGTGCCTACCTTACAATTCAGCACTTCTGAAACTCCTGGGTACATCCAACAGAAAGGGTAGTGCATATCTACCAGAAGACTTGTATAAGAATTGCCAACTCAAGCTGTAAACTGGAAATGATCCAATGTCTTTCAACAGTAGAATGGATCCATAAATTGTAGTAAGGTAGCATATTCATTCAACAAAATATTACAGAACCATAAAAAAGAATGCAATAGCAAGGATGAATGTCATAGATGTGATTATGAATTTAAAAAAAGTAGACCCAGAGTAATAAATTCTGTATTATTCCATTTGTGCAAAGTTTGAGAAGAGGCAAAATTTATCTATGGGAATTGAACTTAGAATGGTGTTTCTTGAGGCAGGGGTAGGTATTGCCTGGGAAGGGTCAGAAGCCTTTTGGACTGCTAGAAATGTTCTACATCTTAATCTACTTGGTGGTTGTGTTATGTCTTTTGGAGTTGAACTCCGACAACTGTCCTCTTGCACCAATAGAAATAGACTGAGTTGGGTTCAGAAGCAAAGGAAAGGCTTATTCTTTGATCAGAGAGTGGAGAGGTAGGAGCTGGGGATCTAGAGCACATGCTCTCCCAACAGGCTGTGTGTGGGGCTGCTTTATAGGGGTCCGGTCAGCAGGGAGGGGGCAGGCACAGCTGCTTATGCTCCAGATCTCAGTGCCTGGCGCAGCATCTGTGCACATGATCCACCAAACTGAATTGTCTGCACAGTAATTTTGCACCAGGAACTCTAGTCTAAAGTGCCAAGTGCAAGGCCTTTGCATGCAGCACACTATGAAAAGTGAAACTAGACTAAGCACAAAAGGAAAGAATAAAAGACAAGGTTAGACTTTATTTTATTACCCATATTCAGTTTTGTTTTGTTTTTCTGGAGTCTGAAAAAACTTTTTTTTTAACATATCTATTTTATTTTTCTAAATTTTATTTTTTATTGATGTAGAGTTGATTTACAATGTGTTAGTTTCAGATGTACAGCAAAGTGGTTCAGTTATACATACATACATATATACATATACACACACACACACATATATATATTCTTTTTCAGATTTTTTTTCCTTATAGGTTATTACAAAATATTGAGTATAGTAGGTTCTTTTTGGTTATCTATTTTATATCTAGTTCTTGTTGATTATTTATTTTATAACTAGTAGTGTGTATATGTTAATCCTAAACTCCTAATTTACCCCTTCCCCATCATTTCCCCTTTGGTAACCATAAATTTGTTTTCTATGTCTGTGGGTCTATTTCTGTTTTGTATATAAGTTCATTTGTATCATATTTTTTCTTTTTCAGATTCTTTTCCATTATAGGTTATTATAAGATATTGAGTATAGTTCCTTGTGCTACACAGTAGGTTCTTGTTGTTTACCAATTTTATATATAGTAGTGTGTATATGTTAATCCCAAACTCCTAATTTATCTCTCCCCACCCACACCTCTAGATTCTATTTTTATTTCCCAGGAATTGTTCATGGGCTTTGCCAGTAATAGTTAATTGGCTGTATATACTACAAAAATTCATCAAGCTATAGACTATAAATATATGCACCATGTATATCATACCTCAATTTTTTAAAAAGATAATAAAGAAAATCTCACCTGGAATTAGAGAAAAATTAATATTTTAAATGCCAGTGTTTATAACTTACCAAGTTTAATCTGTCAAGCCTCTAGGTTTCAGCATAGCCTGAGAGTAAGGAAAAGAGGTATAACTAGTTGATGAAGAGCTAAACTGGACATCATGAAACATGTACCTGGTGAAAGTTTCAGTTACTTATATGCTTAGTTCAACAGTGGACAAAGGTTCATACATATACCAACAAGGACAAGCCGTTTGGTACACTGACTGGCTAAATACCCATCAGTAGTTATGCCCTATGCCAACCCGTCTCCAGATTGACAAGATAGTGTTGATGCTGCAGCAAAGGAAACAGAAACAAAGGCAGGGCTGATGCTGCCTTAACAATGAGGGCGTATTCTCCCCCATCCACCTGAGAACACCAGTGAACTTGGTCATTGTTCAGCAGCAGAAACCTCAGGGTTTCTCTCATCCTTAACTCTTTGTCATGTGACCACATTATTTCCTTAGGAGGTGATCCTTCCCTGTGTCCCTTGACAACGGAATCCTCCAAATGTATAAACTGTGTCATCGTGATTGACCAACCAGAGGTCACCGCTCCTCACCACCCCCCTTCATCCCAAGCTGTTTGCTCTTATTGTTCATTAAAAAAAAAGAATGAAAGGGAGGAAAGACAGCAATCCAAGTCCAGTAATAAGCAACACAAAAGATTCATTCGTGAAGGGCAAAGATTAACAGGACTAATAGCTCCAGGGGTTTGGGGAAAGCCTGTCCGATTCAGGAAACCAACTGGGAAAAACTGAGTGCAGACAAATTGCTTGCTACAAAGGGAATACTATGTGGGGGAGTATGGAAATAACTATGTTCTGCGAGCATGTTTTACTTTCTGTGTTTTTTCGCCAACAAGAGATACAAGGACAGCCAGAGTAGCAGAATAATACACCTGTGATAAAAGCAGCTGCCTGCTTTTCTCTAGACACTGAAAGTTTACCTTTGGTTCAGAACTACATACGGGGAAGCTTCAATTTACCAGACTTATTAGTTATTAAGTCTTTATCAAATTGTTATTCATGGTGTACTTTCATCTAAATGGGAAGGAAAAAATGCTTTCTCAAGAAGTTACACAGACCTTTCCTTCAGCTACAACTTGAGCCCTAGCATTTTATGTGAATTTATTCTCTAAAAGGTGACCTAGAGGCATTATAAGTTCCTTCCTAAAGTTTTCTAGATTAATGCTTTGGAGAAATGCTTAAGAGCAAGGGTTAAAACAAGAAGAGTTTGCTGATTAACGTTTAGTTAATTTTAATAACTTCACTGACACAGCCCTCCGGATAAAAAAAAAGGAACTTATTCTTTTCACCATTTTTTCTGTTGTTGCTATATTTAAAATACTAAATGAACTGAATTGCATGGAGATAAAAGTAAACAACACATGAAATGAGAACATGGTCAACTGGTCTTTTCAAACTTGTTTGGGAGAGAAAAGCCTCCCCAAACAAAATCTTTTCATTATATTCCCCCAGGTAAACTATTCTCATAGATAAGCATGGTTATCCTTCCTTGCATAGTTAAAACAATACATTTTTCTGCTCAAGACAGAAGGAAATGTTTGATCTCTGCTGATCCCACTCAGAATTACCATTTGGCCTCTAGAAGAGCTATTTGCAAACTTTGGTGTGAGTTAGGATAGCTGGAAGAGCTTATTAAACTTGCAGATCTGGAGGGCTTTGTTGTGCTATTGTGAATCAGTCAGCCTTGGATGGGCCTTGGAAATTTCATTTCTGTGAAACATCCCAGGTAATTCTGAGGCTCACAGATTTCACTTTGGGTCTCCATAATGCTTTCCCACATTCCGCTGGTGCCGAACTGCTAAGTCTTAGTTTGAAAACTGCAAGACACATAAGCCTTGTCCTATTTTTCTAAAACTAAGCTAAGGAATGTTCTAGCACACAAACAGGAGCATGCTCATCTTGTCATTGGAAACCAACTCACATAAATCACCCACCGTCCTGCCTTGCTGTCTGGAGTCAATGCAAACCTTAAACATCTCCTCTACAGTAAGCATCTGATCAAGAACAAGCAAGTAACTTAAGTGCATAGGGATAGAGAAAGGGTTTAAGAATTATCAAGACAAAGTGAAAATCTATTTTTTTGCAGTGCCTATTGCTCCAGGGTTAGGAACAGCCCACAGATACCCACATGTTTAACAGAAGTTTAAGAGGGCACCATCATCTTATTTAGAACATTTCATCTTCCCTGCAAACAACAGGTTTCTACAATTCACCTTTGCTTTGTACCAAAGAAAGTCCACTTCTACAGTGAGTGCTCTCAAAATAGGAATGTGAAATTATGGGCCAGGGAAGAACCTCATATCAGTATGAGCCCGATCAAAGTATCAACTAAAATGTACTGAACTGAACGCAATGGTTTGGTTTTTCCTCCTGCTCTCCTACTTGTCCTGTGCAAATTGTTCAACAGCCTTTCCCAGTGAAAAGGCTTCAGAAATAGGAGCTGTCTTCAGGAGAGGAAGAGTGAGGTGTTGATATGCTGACCTACAGGGCACAAAAGTCCACTGACAGATGGGAAGGAAAAAAAGGAAAGTGCCGAGAGGATTAAACACAAAAGGATTTTATAAGCAGTAAAGGCAATAACGAGCCTTCTGGAAGGAGGCATCGCATATTAATAGGGGCCATTCGATCTGCTAGAGGGCACAATGGACAATGTGAGGGGTAAACAACAATGCCCAGAACACATTTGGGTAAATAGGGGAGATGGTGGTCGTTGACAGCCAAGTGCATGCACTGCCAGCTCGTCTGGGCCTCTGGAGGTCGGATTTTGAAAGCCTAGGAGGGTTATGCTGATTTCAACATACACTCTTATCCTTGGGATCTGGAAGGCAATTATAAAGTCATCTGTCATGAGCGGGCTATCCCACAAACATTACTCAGCTGCTATTATGCCTGACAGTTGGGGCACTTCTAGTTCAAAAATAGTCCATTTGTCAGTTTCCTCTACTCCCTGCTATTGTGAAAGAAGCAGAATTAGAAGGTACTGCTGGGACACCAGTTGAATCACTTTGGAATTGTGACACTGGTTTGCCACAGGAAAGGGGAGACTTGAGGCTTAGGGACCCAGAAACGATAGTGAGTTGTGTGAGAGGAAATGTCCACTTTGGGAAGCTGCCTGTGGAATTCCCTGAGATGAGCTGCACATGGGAGCGATGCAAACACTTCCGAGATCTTTTAGCTTCATCACCCCACACTCTGTCTGGTTTTGCCAGTCCTCACTGCCAGACAGTAATCTGCACCACGGCCCTCAGGAGAAGCACAACGGCCATGGACAGGTGTTCACAGAGCCTTCACGTGGCCTGTTATGAGCACACCATGTGCCTTTACTGATGACTTACAACAGCCTCTGAATCACTCCCCATAAAGAAAACTCAAGCTTCCCTTTCCCCTTTTAGACTAAGAGAGCCCAGCACAAAATGCACACAGGTGACCAAACACAGACCAACAGCTGCCTTTCTGAGAGACAGAAACTCTACACTAAAACATCATGACAGCCCCGTAGCAGCAGCAATTTTAAGGGACCTGAAATCCTTAAAGGAACTACTCCAAATGTCTGGGTTTCCTTTCCTAATCTAGATATGGAGGAGTCTTTAAATCAGGCCTTCATTTCCGGAACATGCTCACTGTGGACTCTTGAAGACTCATCAGGTTATGATCAAGGCAGCAGGATGATGAATCAATGATGTACCAATGATGGGAAAACACTGCAGCAGTAAAAGGCATTGTGCAAAAACATGCCAGCATAATACCATAGAGGCCCAGGATAACTGCCCCTTATTGATAGGTTGGGAATACCTATATCTATATATATACATTCTACCTCATTCAGAGAATGGCACCAGCTTCATCTGGCATAACTGAGTGTATAAATAGCTCCCTCCCCTTTAAATATCTGCTTGATTATATGTGTATGTATACATATATATGTTTATAAGGTGTGAAAATTTATAAAAACATGAAATATATTTTAATTGTATGCAGTATAACGTGTATATGCTCATATTAGTTTGAAGCATGTGAAATTGCATTTTTTGTAGATTAAAAAATATGTTAGGGCTACCCTGGTGGCGCAGTGGTTGAGAATCTGCCTGCCAATGCAGGGGACACGGGTTCGAGCCCTGGTCTGGGAGGATCCCACATGCCGCGGAGCAACTGGGCCCGTGAGCCACAACTACTGAGCCTGTGCATCTGGAGCCTGTGCTCTGCAACAAGAGAGGCCACAATAGTGAGAGGCCCGCGCACGGTGATGAAGAGTGGCCCCCACTTGCCGCAACTAGAGAAAGCCCTCGCACAGAAACGAAGACCCAACACAGCAAAAATAAATTAATTAATTAAAAAACTCCTATCCCCAACATCTTCTTAAAAATAAATAAATAAATAAATGTTAGTTGAACATCAGCAATTTCACATTGTTCAATCCAATACGGATACATGGCTGTCATTAAGCCTCTGTCATTTCCTCTCCAAGCTCACTTTCTAAACACTGATTGGATGATGGGACTGGGTTGCTGCAGTCCATTTCTGTGCTGCCACTTGCTAAATGCTAAACTGGGCGAGTAAAAGGCACTAGAGGGAGTGCCCTTTTCCTGTTGGCTTGCTGTTCCAATGAACATTTCTCTAACCTTGTTTCTTCACCAGCTACTGGCTTTTGAGTCCAACCTCCAATCCTATGGTTTTATGTATTTATTTTTGCCCTACTCTCTAAGAACTAGTCATAGTGCTTCCCCTCAGATGCTGCTTTCCAGGGTCCCTTCTCCAAGCTTCCTATAACCCCAGCTCCTTCTCTTTGCTCCTGCAGCCTAAGAGGTAGTAGCAGCTTACAATATCTATTTCTTTGGCAAACTTTAGTCTTCTAAATTTATCGAACAAATTCCATATATTAAAGTTTCTCTGTTAAAATAACTGACATGGTTTCTGCTTTCCTGATTGGATCTTGACTGGCTCGGTATGTATACATATTTAAAATGTATATTTTATGTACATATGCTTATTTTGTATATATGGAAAGAAACATAGGGACAGAGAAATGGAAAATCTTGAAATAACAATGGTGCCACACACATTTTAATATACTCAGACAATACTGGGCTATTAGAATTATATATTTCCTCAAGGCTAATGTCCCCTCAAGCTCACAGAAAATGCAACGAGTGTCAAGAAAACCATGTGCAGCCTATGTACCAACACAGTTTAAAAATCATTATGCTGTCAACCTGCCAAACCAGAAAGACTTTGGTAACAAATAGTGGAAAATGATGAGTCCATCTTTTGCCTATTGGTCATTTGAAGAAATGGGTTTGATGGCTGATCCATTCTGATATTTCACCCATATTTTTTTAAAAATCTGCCCATTTTGACACAAATGGCTTTCTAAGATGCCCACCCTGATTAATGGGCTTGTTACATTCAACATTATGTTCTCTGGGGTGTCTGCCCTTCTTTCAAGGTCACGTGGAGAAGAGGAGTAGACTTTAGCACCATGGTCCATATCAGTTCTGACTGTTACAAGGGCCTCAGATTCCCACCATGCAGGGAAGCCTTTGGTGTGGTCAACCTCTCTGTTCCTAATTTTAACACATAGACCACTCAGGAAGAAATAGAGTTTTTAAAAAGGCCCAAGAAAAGCGCATGGTTTCCATCCAGCAGTTACTGACCTCAGATCCATTTCAAAAAAACATTTCATATTACACATATCACGTTGGGTAGAAGGGAAATTTTCTAATCAAGATGTTTTGTCATTTCCTCTTAAGTTCACATGCTTACAATAAGCATGGTGTTTTATATCACATATGCACTGACACGTACAACTGATCCTCCTTCAGTAATTAAGACTTATGCATCCTCTCAAGTATGCGAGCACACACATACCCACACACAACACACACACTATAGCCTCCCAACATGCACACTAACTTTAAAGTATTAAATAAGCTTAAGGTTTTTTTTAAATTAATATACAAAAAATTTTCCAATGTCACAATCATCTGTTGATAATGACAGACATCAGCAATGTACAAATATTTGGGCAGGTTGGGTAACCCACCATCCTCAACTCTGCAATGAGCAAAGTAGCTAAGCAGGCTGCCTGGCATATCACAGGCACATCTGGGATTAGAGTCTATGCCCTGAGGACTCTGCAATGACATCCTTAGCAGATGCCTTCAGCCCACCCTGGAAGGCATCTGAAGCTCCCACAGTTCTTTTTTTTTAAAATGTATTACTTTAATCCTGAGACATTTTTTTTTCTTTTGGCCACACCGCATGGCATGTGGGATCTTAGTTCCCTCACCAGGGATCACACCCCCTACAGTGGAAGAGTGGAGTCTTAACCACTGGTCTGCTAGGGAAGTCCCTACTCCCACAGCTCTTATATGGGTATCTCTCTGTCTGAGGGTGAATAAGGGATGAGATTTGAGAGATAAGGAACTCAACTTCTTTGCCCCTTGGTTGAGCAATTCAGAGGGTCTGCAGTGGGAGTGAACCCTGCTGCTCAGCCTAATAACCCACTCGTGGATATGTCCTTTATTGGTTTTCCTCTTACGCCGCACTCCCACATCGTTCTTCCTGGCATCACCTCTCAAGTAAATATTACGACCCAAATTCTTGTCTCAGACTGCTTTTGGGAACTGTGAACTGAGATAGCCACTTAACCTCTGTGTGCTGTCTTTGGCCCAAACACAGCAGCATCACACATTAACTGCGGTCCTCCTCAGGCCAGGACAGCAAAATCCTGAAGGTCTCCTCCTCTTTCCTGAGAGTATGGTTTCTTGATTCCCTCACAACAACCTCATCTTTTGTGTGAAAGAGATTAGGTTCCTAGTGTGCTCCTTGCCTCTAAATTCTGGGGGTATAAGTACAATGTGGTGACGATAGTTAACAATACTATATTGTATATATGAAAGTTGCTAAGAGAGTAGATCTTAAAAGTTCTCATCACAAGGAAAAGAAAACTGTAACTATGTAAATATGAGGTGATGGTTGTTAACTAATCTTACTGTGGTAGACATTTTGCAATGTATACATATATCAAATCATTATGTTGTACACTTTAAACTTATATAATGTTATATGTAAATTGTATATCAATAAAACTGGGAAATTTTTAAAAATTATTTTTTAAAGTACATAGCTATGACAAAAAAGAAAGAAATAGGTGATGGTAACCCATGAACGAACATTTGCTTCCCTACTGTACTGAGAATTAAATATAAGAACCACATCCCCAGCACAAGGAAAATACCCATATGACAGATGGAAACATGATACCATCTTTCTTAAAAAATGAACAAAATACCCACAAAATATTATACATGGTGTATACACACCACTCAAGAAACTGAAAGTGTTAACCAGACTTTGAGCTACCTAGTTATTTCCAAATTGTGGAATAAAATAATATATCTGGAGTCCAGAGAGTGTTGATATGTTTTCTACACTTTGTAACAAGTTTATTAAACATAAGGAGTGACAGACAGTGGGTACTATAATCTCAGTCTGAAACAAGCCAAGGACCTCTATCTCATGCTGGTATTCAGACATATTTCCTAGAAGAGCTACCAACTTAAAGTGTCATTTTTTTGTCACCTCCAAATATATCAAGGAGTGTCAGGGTCCTCCTGTTTCCTTGGCAGGTGACAGTTAACATCTGCTTCTCACAAGACCGATTGTAAACTCGATCTTCCGGGATCATTCTTATCTGTGTGGCCAAGCTGGTGCTGTGCTCTTAAGAAGGTGAATTTGACAATGTGCTGCCCAGTTGTGATAAATGAAGCCCAGTCAATGGGATATGCTTTGGGGAGGGGGTTCTCAAACCTGAGTGCACATGAGAAAATCCCAGTTGCCCAAATTTTTCTCAGGGCTCAACATCAGAGAAGCTCTGGGTGTCAGGCTGACCCTGTAATTTTAAGATTTTGAAAACTTTTCATGGAAAATTCTTCACACATCACAACCTCCATGCACTGCAGAGAACTATGAAAAAAAAGACCAGTTAACTGTACTGCAATTTTGATTCTCACAGAAACCACTCATATGTCTTTAGATAAATCTTTGTCTCTATTTCGTAGATTCTTTATCTGTAGAATGGATTTAATACCACCCTACTGCATGGCAAAGGAGGGGAAATCTTACACAACCTTGTTTAAAAAATAGGAAAAATAAATTAAAAGGAAAGAAATCATTACTGGGGGTACAATGATCCTGAGGTGCAGAAATGCCAAATAGCTTAAATAAAACATTTTAGAGGCCCTTTCCAGAAGAACAAACATTTAAGAAAAAAAAGATAAAGAAGGAAGAAAGGCAGAAACAGAAGAATAAGAAGGATAATCTGAGTGTATTTTGTTTATGGGAAAAAGAAAAGATTGCATAGGAAGTTTTAAATATTTTTCTGTAATTAGAAAATAATTGACATTTTGAAAAACTCAGCGAAATAGAAAAAGAATAATAACCATAATGCTGTAGTACACTTAGAAACCTGAAAAATACTGCAACAATATCACATCACATTACCAAACTGATACTATTTGACATTTGCTGGTGTTTCTGTTAAGTTATTCTTCGGAATACTGGAATATTTATGGGACTATATCAATAAAATCCAAAATACCAGTTGAACACATTTATTTTATTCTAATTGTGTTTTTATATTGATTTCTAACATTAATCAATTAAATAGGTGAGCATTAGGATTTAATTTAGTGTAAATTAAGGACTGCAATTTCTCAGCTGTGTCACACAACCCCTCTTCAAGTTGAGCCCCTCTGCTAGTGCCCAGAACAAATCGTGGTTGTTGGACTTTTGAGAATGAGAAGGCTTAGTCTTACAATAAGTATCTTTAGTCTGCTACTTGGCTTTTACTTATTTTACAAGCACCTGACACTGTTTTACTTCAGTAGTGCTGGGATCAGGAGCCCAGCCTTAGCTTTCTGTCCAGTCCCTTCACAGAACTGGAATTCCAAGCTTGAAATTCAGTCCTCACAGTGTGCCCCTCATCACCTGACCCAGGTCTTTCTGGTGAGGGCAGACTTTCCACCAGCCCCTGCTGCTGGCATAAGTTTCGCTGCTCTGCTCTCATTCTAACCCATGCCTCCCTCTGCCACTGGCTCTACCTGCTGACCTCCCATCAAGCCACCTGCATGCCAACCACTGCCTTGATTTCCTTTGTCACCTTTCTGCACAATTATCTAGAATATTAAGCCCAGTAATGTTCAGAAGAAGCCTTAGCGTTGACTTTGAAAACACAGTGGGCCCCAAAATAACCAGATTTCCATGGGGGGGGGCATCAGCAAAACCTTTGTAAAACCACTAACCTCTATGTTCCCAATCCAGACACAGCAAGATAAAAGCCAAACCTGTATTCCAGGGTCTTTAAACATTCAGTGACAGAGGATTTTTCCAGAGCACAGGAGCCAGGTTTCTTGATGGGATTCATGTAAACCTTGGAGAATAACCACAGATACAAGTTCCCATGTGAATGTCTTCTGACATATATTATCTTATTTTAAAAAAAAAGTTGAGAAAAATTATACTAGCTAACTGGTAGCCCTTGAAATTTAAAGCTGAGCAACAGCAAAAAAATAATCATCTTCTCCCTCCAAGGCTTTCCTACCCAGACCTTAAATGACATTGCTTCAGTAAGTCCTGAAGCCAAAACTCACTTATATGATCAAGATCTACTTCAAGCATTTTAATATTCATAAAGCTCCAAAGGCACCAGATTTCCCTTTCTGGTCTACTTGGACACTTAAATTTGGGGTCAGCCCTAGATCACCACG
Organism: Delphinapterus leucas; assembly: GCF_059928025.1. Classification (NCBI taxonomy): domain Eukaryota; kingdom Metazoa; phylum Chordata; class Mammalia; order Artiodactyla; family Monodontidae; genus Delphinapterus; species Delphinapterus leucas. Next base: position 53,979,687 of record NC_143143.1, read on the forward strand.
TGTGGCAATCTTATGGTTCCCCTAAAATAATTCAATGGGCTATTAATAAGTAGGTAAAGAACAAAAAACTCTTTTGTGGCCAAATATCTTGGGGGATCTCTGGTTAAACAATGTTAAACCAATTTATTTCTTGCAAACTTTCAATACATTTTCAGATGATAACATGACTTTCCATGAAGAGAATAAAATGGAACTCTTTATTTTTGGAGGGGCTGTTCACAAGATTAATCCCCCCATGAAACATATTTTGTGAAACTTCTTCTGAGTCAATAGTTTGTCTATTCATCTTTGGACCCCTCCACTAACACAGTTGTAGCCCTGAATAGAAACTAAATAAAGTAAAATAAAATGACATGGAGTGGAATCAAATTGAATGAAGTGGAGTGAAACGCCTCAGAATTCTGGTACTTCCCAGAAGAATACAACAGAAACCCAGCTGTGATATTTTCTGATGTTATATTTTAAGGGTAGTTTTAAACTGCTTTTTCTATAATTTAAATATTCCATATTATGGACGCTCAAGTTAATGTAAATCACTTCTCTAGGGCAGGAGTCTAAAACTCCTAAATCACAACATTCAAGACTGGAATTTTGGAGACCTTCAAGATGGTGGAGGAGTAAGACGTGGAGATCAGATCTACATGTGGAACAACTCCTATGGAAGACATACAAAACACTGACAGAAGACCTCAGACTTCCCAAAAGATATTTTTTTTTCCTTTTTCTCTTTTTGGGAGTGTGTATGTGTACGCTTCTTTGTGTGATTTTGTCTGTATAGCTTTGCTCTTACCATTTGTCCTAGGGTTCTTTCTGTCTTTTTTTTTTTTTTAATAGTATAGCTTTGTTATCATTTGTGGACTTGTTTTCTAGTTTAGTTGCTCTCTTCTTTCTTTCTTCCTTTCTTTTCTTTTTTAATTACTTTTAAATATTTTATTTTTAATAATTTTTTAATTTTAATAACAATTTTATTTTTCTTTCTTCTTTCTTTCTTTCTTTCTTTCTTTCTTTCTTTCTTTCTTTCTTTCTTTCTTTCTTTCTTTCTTTCTTCTCTCTGTTATTCCCCCTTTTATTCTGAGCCATGTGGCTGACAGTGTCTTGGTGCTCCAGCTTGCTGTCAGGGCTGTGCCTCTGAGGTTGGAGAGCCAAGTTCAGGACACTGGTCCATCAGAGACCTCCCAGCTACACATAATATCAAAGGGTGAAAACTCTCCCAGAGATCTCCATCTCAACACTAAGACCCAGCACCACACAACAATCAGCAAGCTACATTGCTAGACATCCTATGCCAAACAACTAGTAAGACAGGAACACAACCCCACCCATTAGCAGAGAGGCTGCCTAAACTCATAATAAGGTCAAGGACACCCCAAAACACAACACTGGATGTGGCACTGTCCACCAGAAAGGAAACATCCAGCTTCATCCACCAGAACACAGGCACCAGTGCCCTCCACCAGGAAGCCTACACAACCCACTGAACCAACATTACCCATAGAGGGCAGACACCAAAATAATGGGAACTACAAATGTGCAGGCTGTGAAAAGGAGACCAAAACACAGTAAGTAAAGCAAAATGAGAAGACAGAGAAACACAGAGCAGATGAAGGAGCAAGGTAAAAACCCACCAGACCAAACAAATGAAGAGGAAATAGGCAGTCTACATGAGAAAGAATTCAGAGTAATGAGAGTAAAGATGATCTAAAATCTTGGAAATAGAACGGAGAAAATACAAAATGGTTAACAAGGACCTAGAAGAACTAACGAGCAAACAAACAATGATGAACGACACAATAAATGATATTAAAAATTCTCCAGAAGGAATCAATAGCAAAATAGCTGAGGCAGAAAAATGGGTAAGTGACCTGGAAGATAAAATAGTGGAAATAACTACTGCAAAGCTGAATAAACAAAAAAGAATGAAAGAATTGAGGACACTCTCAGAGACCTCTGGGACAACATTAAATGCACCAACATTTGAACTATAGGGGTCACAGAAGAAGAAGAGAAAAAAAGGGACTGAGAAAACTTTTGAAGACATTATAGTTGAAGACTTCCCTAATATGGGTAAGGAAATAATCAAGTCCAGGAAGTACAGAGAGTCCCATACAGGATAAATCCAAGGAGAAACCTGCCAAGACACACACTAATCAAACTATCAAAAATTAAATACAAAGAAAAAATATTAAAAGCAGCAAGGGAAAAGCAACAAATAACATACAGCGGAATCCTCATAAGGTTATTAGCTGATCTTTCAGCAGAAACTCTGCCAGCCAGAAGGGAGTGGCAGGACATATTTAAAGTGATGAAAGGGAAAACCTACAACCAAGATTACTCTATCCAGCAAGCATCTCATTCAGATTCGATGGAGAAATTAAAACTTTTACAGACAAGCAAGAGCTAAGAGAATTCAGCACCACCAAACCAGCTTTACAACAAATGCTAAAGGAACTTCTCTAGGCAGGAAACACAAGAGAAGAAAAGATCAACAATAACAAACCCAAAACAATTAAGAAAATGGTAGCAGGAACATATACATCAATAACTACCTTAAACGTAAAGGGATGAAACGCTCCAACCAAAGACATAGACTGCCTTAATAGATAAAAAAAAACAAGATCGTGTATATGCTGTCTACAAGAGACCACTTCAGACCTAGGGACACATACAGACTGAAAGTGAGCTGATGGAAAAAGATATTCCATAGAAATGGAAATCAAAATAAAGCTGGGTTAGCAATTCCCATATCAGACAAAATAGACTTTAAACTAAAGATGATTACAAGAGACAAAGAAGGACACTACATAATGATCAAGGGATCCATACAAGAAGTTATAACAATTGTAAATATTTATGCACCCAACATAGGAGCACCTCAATATATAAGGCAAATGCTAGCAACAATAAAAGGGGAAATTGACAGTAACACAATCACAGTAGGGGACTTTAACACCCCATTTTCACCACTGGACACATCATCCAAAATGAAAATAAATAAGGAAACACAAGATTTAAATGATACACTAAAAAGATAGGCTTAATTTATATTTATAGGGCATTCCATGCAAAAGCAGCACATTACACTTTCTTCTCAAGTGCTTATGGAACATTCTCCAAGATAGAGCATATCTTGGGTCACAAATCAAGTCCTGGTAAATTTTAAAAAACTGAAATCCTGTCAAGTATCTTTTCTGACCACAATGATATGACACTAGATATCAATTAAAGGAAAAAAATCTATAAAAAATACAAACACATGGAACCTAAACAATATATTATGAAATATCCAAGAGATTACTGAAGAAATCAAAGCAGAAATGAAAAAAATACCTAGAAAAAAATGACAATGAAAACACGATGACCCAAAGCCTATGGGATGCAGCAAAAGCAGTTCTAATAGGGAAGTTTATAGCAACACAATCTTACCATAAGAAACAAAAAAACACTCAAATAAACAACCTAAACTTACACCTAAAGCAATTAGAGAAACAAGAACCAAAACACCCTAAAGTTAGCAGAAGGAAAAAAATCATAAAGATCAGATCAGAAATAAATGAAAAAAGAAATGAAGGAAATGATAGCAAAGATCAATAAAACTAAAAGCTGGTTCTTTGAGAAGATAAACAAAATTGATAAACCATTAGCCAGACTCATCAAGAAAAAAGGGGAGAAGACTCAAATCAACAGAAAATAGAAGTAACAACTGACACTGCAGAAATACAAAGGATCATTAGAGAAAGAGTACTACAAGCAACTATATGTCAATAAAATGGGCAACCTGGAAGAAATAGACAAATTCTTAGAAAACCACAACCCTCCAAGACTGAACCAGGAAGCAAGAGAATATATAAACAGACCAATCACAAACATTGAAATTGAGACTGTGATTAAAAATCTTCAAACAAACAAAAGCCCAGGACTAGGTGGCTTCACAGGTGAATTCTATCAAACATTTAGAGAAGAGCTAACACCTATCCTTCTCAAACTCTTCTAAAATATAGCAGAGGGAGGAACACTCCCAAAATCATTCTGTGAGGCCACCACCATCCTGATACCAAAACCAGACAAAGATGTCACAACGAAAAGAAACTATAAGCCAATATCACTGATGAACATAGATGTAAAAATTCTCAACAAAATACTAGGAAACAGAATCCAGCAGCACAGTAAAAGGATCATACACCATGATCAAGTGGGGTTTATCCCAGGAATGCAAGGATTCTTCAATATAGGCAAATCATTCAATGTGATAAACCATATTAAAAATTGAAGGAGAAAAACCAAGTGATCATCCCAGATGCAGAAAAAACTTTTGACAAAATTCAACACTGATTTATGATAAAAACCCTCCAGAAAGTAGGCATAGAGGGAACTTACCTCAACATAATAAAGGCAATATATGACAAACCCACAGCCAACTTCATTCTCAATGGTGAAAAACTGAAACCATTTCCTCTAAGATCAGTGGACAACAAGATAAGGTTGTCCACTCTCACCACTATTACTCAACATAGTTTTGGAAGTTTTAGCCACAGTAATAAGAGAAGAAAAGGAAATTAAAGGAACCCAAACTGAGAAAGAAAAAGTAAAGCTGTCACTGTTTGCAGATGACATGATACTATACACAGAGAATCCTAAAGATGCTACCAGAAAACTACTAGAGCTAATCAATGAATTTGGTAGAGTAGCAGGATACAAAATTAATGCACAGAAATCTCTTGCATTCCTATATACTAAACATGAAAAATATGAAAGAGAAATTAAGGAAACACTCTCATATACCACTGCAACTAAAAGAATAAAATACTTAGGAATAAACTTACCTAAGGAGACAAAGGACCTGTATGCAGAAAACTATAAGGCACTAAGGAAAAAAATTAAAGATGATACAAACAGATGGAGAGATATACCATTGGATTGGAAGAATGCTTGGATTGGAAGAATCAATATTGTGAAAATGACTGTAATACCCAAAGCAATCTGCAGATTCAGTGCAATCTCAATCAAACTACCAATGGCATTTTTCACAGAGTTAGAACAAAAATGTTCACAATTTGTGTGGAAACACAAAAGACTCCAAATAGCCAAAGCAAACTTGAGAAAGAAAAACGGAGCTGGAGGAATCAGGCTCCCATACCTCAGACTATACTACAAAGCTATAGTAATCAAGACAGTATGGTACTGGCACAAAAACAGAAATATATACCAACGGAGCAGGATAGAAAGGCCAGAGGTAAACCCATACACTTATCATCACCTTATATTTGATAAAGGAGGCAAGAATATGCAATGGAGAAAAGACAACCTCTTCAATAAGTGGTGCTGGGAAAACTGGACCACTACATATAAAAGAATGAAATCGAACAGTCTAACACCATACACAAAAGTAAACTCAAAATGGATTAAAGACCAAAATGTAAGGCCAGACACTATAAAACTCTTAGAGGAAAACATAGGCAGTACATTCTATGACATACATCACAGATAGATCCTTTTTGACCCACATCCTAGAGTTATGGAAATAAAAACAAAAATAAAGAAAAGAGACCTAATGAAACTTAAAAGCTTTTGCACAGCAAAGGAAACCATAAACAAGACCAAAAGACAACCCTCAGAATGGGAGAAAATATTTGCAAATGAAGCAACTGACAAAGGATTAATCTCCAAAATTCACAAGCAGCTCATGCAGCACAATAGCAAAAAAACAAACAACCCAATCCAAAAATGGGCAGAAGACCTAAATAGACTTTTCTCCAAATAATATATACAGATTGCCAACAAACACATGAAAGGGTGCTCAACATCACTACTCATTAGAGAAATGCAAATCAAAACTACAATTAGTTGTTACCTCACACCAGTCAAAATGACCATCCTCAAAAAATCTACAAAGAATAAATGCTGGAGAGGGTGTGGAGAAAAGGGAACCCTCTTACACTGTTGGTGGGAATGTAAATTGATACAGCCACTATGGACAACAGTATGGAGGTTCCTTAAAAAACTAAAAATAGAACTACCATATGACCCAGCAATACCACTACTGGGCACATACCCTGAGAAAACCATAATTCAAAAAGAATCATGTACCACAATGTTTATTGCAGCTCTATTTAAAATAGCCAGGAGATGGAAACAACCTAAGTGTCCATCATCGGTTGAATGGATAAAGAAGATGTGACACATATATACAATGGAATATTACTCAGCCATAAAAAGAAACGCAATTGAGTTATTTGTAGTGAGGTGGATGGACCTAGAGTCTGTCATACAGAGTGAAGTAAGTCAGAAAGAAAAAGACAAATACCGTATGCTAACACATATATATGGAATCTAAGAAAAAAAAATGTCATGAAGAACCTAGGGGTAAGACGGGAATAAAGACACAGACCTACTAGAGAATGGACTTGAGGATATGGGGAGGGGGAAGGGTAAGCTATGGCAAAGTGAGACAGTGGCATGGACATATATACACTACCAAATGTAAAGTAGATAGCTAGTGGGAAGCAGCCACATAGCCCACGGAGATCAGCTCTGTGCTTTGTGATCACCTGGTTGGGTGGGTTAGGGAGGGGGGGAGGGAGGGAGACACAAGAGGGAGGAGCTATGGGAACATATGTATATGTATAACTGATTCACTTTGTTATAAAGCAGAAACTAACACACCATTGTAAAGCAATTATACTCCAATAAAGATGTAAAAAATAAATAAAATAAAATAGCCGGGACATGGAAGCAACCTATGTGTCCATTGACAGATGAATGGATAAAGAAGATGTGTCACATATATACAATGGAATATTACTCAGTCATAAAAAGAAATGAAATTGAGTTGTTTGTAGTGAGGTGGATGGGCTTAGGGTCCTTCATACAGAGTGAAGTAAGTCAGAAAGAGAAAAGCAAATGCCAGATGCTAACACATATATATGGAATCTTAAAAAAAAAAAAAGGTTCTGAAGAACCTAGGGGTTCTTGAGAATGAACTTGAGGACACAGGGAGGTGTACGGGTAAGCTGGGACTAAGTGAGAGAATGACATGGACATATGTACACTCCCTAATGTAAAATAGATAGCTAGTGGAAAGCAGTCACATAGCACAGGGAGATCAGCTCGTTGCTTTGTGACCACCTAGATTGGTTGGATAGCAAGTGTGGGAGGCAGATGCAAGAGGAAGGAGATATGGGGATATATATATATATATATATATATATATATATATATATATATATGTATGTGTCTGTGTGTATAGATGATTCACTTTGTTATAAAGCAGAAACTAACACACCATTGTAAAGTAATTATACTCCAATAAAGATGTTTTAAAAAAAACGAATAATCCCAGCTGTAATCTAGTTCCAAAAAAATTGTACAAAATCCTATCTGTTCCCTGTCCTTGCTATCAAAGAAAGCTATATCCTCCCTGGCTGAACAGATAAACGTTTGGCAAACAAATATGCTAATATAACAGATACCCAACAAATGCAATACTGTGTGCCAGACACCCAGCAGGTCGATATTGCTAGAATCAGGAAGCCTTCTGAGATGTGTTTCCTTAGAAAACGGAGACTTAGCTTTGCTTTGTTTTCATTTTCTCCAGGTTTCCTTCAGTTTCCCCTGAGGGTTGAAATCCAGTGCCACTCCCCTCTGAAGCTTAACCATCTCCTCCAAACCAGTCAATACTTGCTCTGCTCCAATCGGTCCTCTTCACCCTTAGATTCCTCTTCTTTTGTTCTCACTGGGACTACACTAAGATGCCGTTATTAAAGCCCAAGTTCTAGAAACTTCTCCTTCTCCAGTTGTGTCTAATTTCAGCCAATCCTCTGACTTGTTAAGGGTTAGATGCAGCTATCCCTTCTAGACAAGGCCTACAGTCAACCATTCCAGTCTGTTAAATGAACTTTCGCTTGTTTTTCCTAGAAGACAGGAGGCCAGGAGAAGAGACAAGTCTTCCTAATCCAAGATAGTTCTTCACTAAGGTAAGTCTCCCAGAGGCTACTTACCCCATGACCTTGCAACTTCTCAAGATAGTAGGTCTAAGTCAATTTGTTTCCAATGCCCTGGAAATAGACACACTTACTACAATCCAAGAATCAAGATTGTTCAGCAAGAATCCATGATTGGATCTAGCTGCATACTCCAAGTTCAAGAGGTCTTTTTTAGCAGTTCTGTCTTGCCTGTTAAAAAAATAGTATCTGCCACATACCTGATTACTCAGAAGACCACCTGACCTAAGGATGTAAGAACTCTTATATTGAGATCCTTGGGTTCCTAACTGCAATCAATTCTGGTCACTGGGCTTTATTCCTTTCTGATCTAACCCCTCTCATCTTATTTCACAATTGTAGTAAATAGAATTTTCTCAAGCACCTCTACCTGGGTCCCTGAGCAGATTGGTGTCTCTCATATTTTACCAACTCCCAGGGTTTCTCAGAAACACAGTTTCAACCACATACTCCATCCAGTCCTGTGGAAAGTAACCTACCACATCTCCTTATTCCAGGCTCTGTCTACCATCTGAGACTTCAGACTTCACCTCCTTCCAGGTGCCCTTGTTCTCACATCATCAATTTTCTTGAACCCACTAGTACTTCCAGGTGCTGGTAGACTGTCCCCAGACAGTCTCTTGAGGTTACTGTTCAGCCTGGACCCAAGCCTCAGTCTACTGAAATTTTGATTAGGTCCAGTCTACTGAACTTTTGATTAAGTCCTGCTTTTCCCACATCTAACTCCATTCTGTGCATATGTGCAGCAAAGCAGGTAGGTTTTGAAAGGGAAGATTCTAGAAAATCCCACTTGTATTCTATATGAGCACAATTTCTAAAGTGGTCAATTCTTCAAATTAGAGACATACCTATCAACTAGCCAACAGATTCCAGCTCCAGAGAATTTGGTTTCACAACAAGAAAGGCTTTTGTGGGGAATGATTTATGTTTACATGGCACAAACACTCTCTGTTGAGATCCGAATTTCCAGGGTGAAATGTATCTCTTGGCTCTTAGATGCCTCCATGTCTCTAATTGTGCTCCTAGTTTGGAAGCTGCTGGGGTGCGTGGACCAGCAGAGAATTCCTGATGTGTGATGCTTCCATGGGTAGTACTATTTCAATAGCAGAATGCTAACACATCTGATGGGCGGGCTGCCCACTGGTCCATCTTTTCTGCCAACACTCCCACATTTATTAAAGTTCTTTTGTAAGATAAAGAGGTTGGACACCTGGATCCTTCCAAAAACAAAACAAAATTAAAGCTGCAATTACCTGTCTGCCCTGTGCAAGGCAATCTACCCTGCTATCCTTTTGGTTTTACTGGTGACAGGCAGATGTCACCCAGAGCAATTTGGAAACCTGAGCAAAGAAAATTCAGATAAAATTCAAAAGAAAAACATAATCCAAAAGTACAACCTACCTGCCAGATAGTGAATATAGGAGCTAATAAGGAACTGGAAACAAGAGACTTATTATAATGACACTGCCAGGCCCTGTTCTCCAGCACTCCTTCTTCTTCTGACTGAGACTGACTGGATCCAAAGCTGCAGGCTTAGTAATGCTGCATATTTGGGGGCCTTCATGAGAATTTAAGATACTCTATAAATTCCTGGAATTAAATTCCAGGTAAAATTTGCTGCTTCAGGTTTAACAATTGATCTTCTGTTTTGTGCCTACAATCAAGCCATCTTCTTGGGTCCCTGTCTTGGGACCCATACTTGATTTTCCTGTTTTTCTCATGACACAGAGACCTAAAACAAATCTGTGGATAGCTCTTTTAAAGAAGTACCACTACATCTCCTTGATGTAAGCAGATACTTTGCCTGCTTAGACCCCCATATAATGACCTTCTCCTTGCCAACCAATCTCTGTGCTCTGCTTACTTGATACATCCTGTATCTCTAGAGACTTCATTAAATTTAACCATAGAAAATCAGTTACACATTATCTGGACATTCTTTCAGACATGGCTGATGATCCCCTGTCACCTACATATGATTTTGCTCCCAAAGGTCTCCCCAGTTCTTGGTTCAATCTTCTCCCAGATTGCTCCTTCTATTTCCGTCTTTTATAGCTTTTATCTTCCTGAGAGAGCTACAGTACTCCATTCTACCTTGCATTCCAGTGAGTTATCTCCAAGGCTATCTTTTCCGTTCTTTTTTAAGATCCTTGAAGGATGGGGCAAAATCTTACTCTTCATTATATTCCTATATTGTTTTAAAGTTTTTGTTTGTTTATCTTTTTGTTTGTTTTTTAACCTAGTATATGCTTAATGAGAGTTTGTTGAATGAATGAAAACATGAATCAGAACCTCTCATCTTTATAAAAAAGAGATACCCAGCCATGGTTTTTGATATGCTCAAGAAAATTATAAAATATGGAATAGATGTAGTATATAGATACACATCCAACAGGGTCATCAACACTGGCTCAAGTAAACAAAGAAATGCTGGTCATCCACAATGGCCTAGACTCTTAATCAACTTTCTAAAGGATCCTAGTGGGTTCAAACATACTTTGTAAAGAAAGATTGAGTGCTTACTTGGAGAGAAAGTGATTTAAGCCCAGGAAGTGTAAAATTTGATCGATTGCTCTGATAATGATTCCATTGTAACACTTGGCCACACCTCATATACAATATTGGTCATCTATAACAGAGAAAGTAAAATGGTTAACAGTGTCAGGCACTGTTGTTAAGTGATTTAATTGGGATAACTCATTTTACCCTCATGAATTTCTGTATGAGGTTTGTATTATTCTAAAGCCAATTTACAGCCTATGAATTTGAGGCATAACAACAGCAACAAAAAAGTGGGGTGGAAAATTAGTTAAAGAGTAGAAGATTAATGCTATAAAACTTGACCTTAAAAATTACATAATTCACCAGAATCTGGAGGAGAAAGGGGAGTGGAATTAGAAGAAGTACAATTATGATAATTTTTAAAAAATATTTAATGGTAGGTGTGCATAGAATCTCAAACTGAAAAATTAGATTAAATTTTTTAAATTAATTAATTAATTTGTCTACTTTTGGCTGAGTTTTGTCTTCATTACTCATGCGGGCTTTTCTCCAGTTGCAGCGAGTGGGGGCCACCCCCTGCCATGGCGTATGGGCCCCTCAGCATGGCGACCACCCCCCATCGTGGAGTACGGGCTCCAGGCACATGGGCCTCAGCAGCCGCGGCACGCAGGCTCAGTAGTTGTGGCTCACGGGCTCCAGAGCCCAGGCTCAGTACCTGTGGCACACAGGCCCAGCCACTCCATGGCACGTGGGATCCTCCTGGACCAGGGCCCGAACCTGCGCCTCCCACATTGGCAAGCAGATTCCCAACCACTGCGCCACCAGGGAAGCCACTAGATTAAAATTTTTAAAAACTTCATCCCCTGAATTATTTTCATATTTATTTCTTCTATCATTTTAGGAATAACTATCTGTTATTAAAATTGTTTTTCTGAGGTTCAGTAACTTTTTCAGTAACATCCAAGTTTCACCTTAATTACTATTTTTCTTATGATAAACAGCTTTAGTTCAATAACATATATTACATTAACTTCTCTCTCTCTCTCTGTCTCTCTGTCTGTCTCTGTCTCTCTCTCTCTCCCTCTCCTTCCCTCTCCAACTGTCCTCCTGAAACGAAGTACAATTAGTATTTTTCTATTTCTACCACTATACATATTTCACCCTAGCTGAGGTAGGAGATTCAAAAGAAATATAAGATAGTTGAACTTATAGATAAGACCTATATCTGGATAAAAAGTGATGCCTCATATTTTATTATCTAATGATGGCAGCTGTAGAGATAGTCTCAGAGGTGTTAATATGACAAAGTAGAAAAACTCTGAGCTCACCTCCTACCATGGGCACAACAAAATTACAACCATTTACAGAGCATCTATGAGAACAACTCAAAGACTAGCAGAAAAGATTTTCCACAGCTAAAGATATAAACAATATGTATGAGAGAGCTGAAGAGCTGTAGGAAACAGAGACTTTGCTCTTAAAGGGCATGCACAAAATCTCACACACTCAGACCCAATGCAAAAGCAATAATTGGAGAGGAACCTAGGGCAGATGCACTTGCTTGCCTTCGATAGCCTCCTGGAGAGGCAGGAGCAACTGGGGCTCCCTCTGGGGACACAAATGCTGGCAGTACACATTTTTCAAAGCTCATTTTATCACAGTGACACTGGTGCTGGCAAGTACCACTTCAGAACCCTCCCCCTAGCTTATTTGTTCTGGGGGATTACCTGCCTACCAATGGGCTGACACTAGGCCTGGGCCTCCACCTACCCCAGCGTTACAACCAGCCACCCTGGGACCCCTGGAAGCCATCACACAAGGCAGGTACTGGCAGCCAACTGCACTGAGGGCCAGCCCCACCTGCCAATCGGTCCACAGTAGTTAGGACCACCACAATAGAAGGACTCACACAGCTCACATAGGGAGCAATCTAGAACAAATAGCTCTGGTGACCTGAGAGGAGTTATGCAGAGCCCCATAGAAAGTCTCCTACATAAGGTCACTTCTCCAAGATCAGAAAACAAAATGAATCTTCCTAATACCTAGAATTAAACACAGAGGATTAAGCAAAATGAGCAAACATATGAATATGTTCCCCAAAACTAAGCAAAATGGAAAAAAGTAATCTACCCAGTAAAGAGTCAAGGTAATGATTATAAAGATGCTCAACAAACTTAAGAGATGAATGAACACAGTAAGAAGATTAACAAAGAGTTAGAAAATATAAAGAAGAATCAAACAGAGCTGAAAAACACAATAAATGAAATATGAAATACTCCAGAAGGAATTAACTGTAGATTAGATGATATAGAAGAACATATGAGTAAACTGGAAGACAGAGTAGTAGAAATCACCCAAGCTGAATAGAGGAAAAAAAGAATTAAAAAAATAATAATAAAGATAGTTTAAGAGACATCTGGGGCAACATCAAACATACTAACATTCTCAATATAAGGTCCCAAAAGGAGAAAAGAGAGAGAAAGTATTAGAGAACTTATTTGAAGAAATAAAAGCTGAAAAGTTCCTAAAAGAAACAGATATCCAGGTCCAGGAAGTGCAGGGAGTCCAAAACAAGATGAACCAAAAGAGGTCCATGCCAAGACACACTGTAATTAAAACATCAAAAATTAAAGATGAAAAGAGAATCTTAAAAGCAACAAAAGGAAACAACTAATTACCTACAAAGGAACTTCCATAAAACTCTGAGCTGTCTTTTCAACAGGAACTTTACAGGCCAGACAGGAGTAACATGATATATTCAAAGTGATGAAAGGGAAAAAAACTACAACCAAGAATACTCTATCTGGCAAGGCTATCATTCAGATTTGAAAGAGTGTTAAAGAGTTTTATAGACAAGTAAAAGCTAAAAGAGTTCAGCTCCACTAAACAGGCTTTTCGAGAAGTGTTAAAGGGACCTCTCTAAGCAGAAAAGACCACAACTAGAAATATGAAAATTACAAAAAAAATTCCCAATGGTAAAGGCAAACATACACTAAAGATGGTAGATTAACCACTTACAAAGCTAATAGGAAGGTTAAATGACAAAAGTAGTAAAATCATCTATAGCCTCAATAAGTAACTAAGGGATATACAGAACTAAAAAATGTAAAATATTATGTCAAAAACATTAAATGTTGGGGGGGGAATAAAAATATGTTATTAGATGAGTTCAAACTTAAGAGATTGTTGGCCTACAAATAATTATATATGGTAAACACAATCCAAAAACCTATAATAGATACACACACAAAGACTTAAAATAGGTACACACACACACAAAAAAAGAGAAAGGAATCTAAACAAATCTAAAGATAGTCATAAAATCACAAGGGAAGAAAGCAAAAGAACAAGAAAGGGACAAAAAAGAACTAAAAAACAACCTGAAAACAGTGAACAAAATGGCAATAAGTATATACCTATCAGTAATCACTTTAAATGTAACTGGAATAATGATCCGGTAAAGATACATAGAGCTGCTGAATGGATGTAAAAATAAGACCCATATGTATGCTGCCTACAAGAGGCTCACTTCAAATCTAAAGACATACACAGTTGAATGAGGGGATGGAAAAAGGTATTCCGTGCAAATGGAAACAAAAAGAAAACTGAGATAGCAATACTTAGACAAAAAAGACTTTAAAACAAAGACTGTGACAAGAAATAAAGGATATTACATAATGATAAAAGGATCAATTCAACAAGAAGATATAACAATTGAAAATATGCATGCAAACAACATAGGAACACAAATACGTAAAGCAAATATTAAAAATATAAGGTGGCAAGTTGACAGTAACACAATAATAGAGGACTTTAACACCCCAGATGCATCAGTGGACAGATCATCCACACAGAAAATCAATAAGAAAACACTGGGCTTAAAGACCACATTAGATCAGATTAACTTAATAGATATATATGGGACAGTCCATCCAAAAACAGATGAATACACGTTCTTTTTAAGTGTATATGGATCATTCTCCAGGATAGATCACATGTTAGACCACAAAACAAGTCTCAATAAATTTAAGAAGAAAGAAATCATATCAAGCATCTTTTCCAATCATAACACCATAGTGTTATGGTGTTATGGAATCAACTATGAGGGAAAAAAAGCTGCAAAAAACACAAAAACATAAAGCCTAAACAGCATACTACTAAACAATCAATGGGTCACTGAAGGTGTCAAAGAAGAAATCAAAAAATACCTACAGACAAAGAAAAATGGAAACACAATAACACAAAATCTATGGGACTCAGCAAAACAATTCTAGGAGGGAAGTTAAAACAATACAAGTCTGCCTCAGGAAACAAGAAAAAAATCTCAAATAACCCCAATCTAACCTTACACCTAAATGTATTAGAAAAATATATTTTTTCTAATACAAAACCCAAAGTTAGTAAAAGAAAAGGAATCATAAAGATCAGAGCAGAAATAATTGAAAAATAGACTTAAAAAATAGAAAAAAATCAATGAAACTAAGAGCATGTTCTTTGAAAAAATAAACAAAATCAATAAACGTTTAGCCATACTCATCAAGAAAAAAAGAGAGAGGGCCCAAATAATTAAAATTGGAAATGAAAGATAAGTTACAACTGATACCACAGAAATACAAAGGATCATGAGATTACTATGAACAATTATACACCAATAAAATGGACAACCCAGAAGAAATGGATAAATTCTTAGAAATGTACAATCTCCCAAAGCTGAGTCAGGAAGAAATAGAAAATATTAACAGACCAACTATGAGTAATGAAATTGAATCAATGAAAAAAAAAAACAAGCCACCAAAAACAAAATCCAGGACAAGGTGGGTTCATAGGTAAATTCTACCAAGCAAATATAAAAGAATTAGCACCTATTTTTCTCAAACTATTCCAAAAAAATTGAAGAGGAAGGAATGCTTCCAAACTCATTCTATGAGGCCAGCATCAGCTTGATATGAAAACCAAAGACACCACACACAAGCACAAAAAATTATAGGCCAATATTTCTGATGAACATAGATGTCAAAATACTCGACAACTTATTAGCAAACTGAAGTCAACAATACATTAAAATGATCATACACCATGATCAAGGGGATTATCCCAAGGATGGTTCAATAGCCACAAATCAATCAATATAATACACCCCATTAACAAACTGAAGAACAAAAATGATATGATCATCTCAATGGCTGCAGAAAAAATCTTTTGGCAAAACTCAGTATCTATTTATGATAAAAAAAACTCTCAACAAAGTGGGTATAGAGGGAAAATGTCTCAACATAATAAAGGCCATATATGACAAACCTAAAACCAATATTCCTCTAAAATCAGACAAGACAAGGATACCCACTCTCACCACTTCTATTTAACATAGTATTGGAAGTCCTTACCACAGCAATCAGACAAGGAAAAGAAATGAAAGGAATCTGCACTGAAAAGGAAGAAGTAAAACTGTCACTGTTTTCAGATAACATGATACTGTATAAATAAAATCCTAAAGACACCACCAAAACACTATTATAACTAATAAATGAATTCAGTAAAGTTGCAAGATACAAAATTAGTATAAATAAATCTGTTACATATTTATGGACTAACAATGAACCACCAGAAAGAGAAATTTAAAAACAATCTCATTTATAATTGTATCAAAATGAATAAAATACCTAGAAATAAATCTAACCAAGGAGGTAAAAGATCTATACTAGGAAAACTATAAGAAATTGATAAAAGGAATTGAAAACAACACAAAGCAATGGAAAGATATACCATGTTCATGAATTAGAAGAATTAATATTGTTAAAATGACCATATTCCCCAAAGTAATCTACAGATTTAATGCAATCTGTATGAAAATACCAATGGTATTTTTCACAGAACTAGAACAAATAATTCTAAAATTTGTATGGAACCACAGAAGATCCAGAATAGCCAAAACAATCTTGAGAAAGAAGACCAAAGCTGGAGGTATCACACTTCCTGATTTTGAACTATACTACAAAGCTATAGTCAACAAAACTATACAAAAATATGGTGCTGACACAAAAACAGACACATAGATCAATGGAACCACATGGAGAGCTCAGAAAAGAACACATGGTTATATGGGCAATTAACCTATGACAAAGGAAGCAAGAATATACAATGGAGAAAAGACAGACTCTTCAATAAGTGGTGCTGGGATATCTGGACAGTTACATACAAAAGAATCAAACTGGGCTACTTTCTTAGACCATATACAAAAATAAACTCAAAATGGATTAAAGACTTAAATATAAGATGTGAAACCATAAAGCTCCTAGAAGAAAACTTAGGCAATATGGTCTTTGACATCGGTCTTAGCAATATTTTTTTGGATATGTCTCCTCAGTCAAGGAAAGCAAAAGCAAAAGTAAACAAATGGAATTACATCAAACTAAAATTACATCAAACTAAAATTACATCAAACTTTGCACAGTGAAGGACACTATCAACAAAACGAAAAGTCATCCTACTGAATGGGAGGAGATATTTGCAATTGATATATCCAGTAAGGGGTTAATATCCAAAATATACAAAGAACTCATACAACTCAACATAAAAAACACCAAGCAACCCAATTTAAAAAAATAGGCAGAAGACATGAATAGTCATTTTTTTCAATGAAGACATACAGATGACCAACAGACACATGAAAAGATGGTCAACATTACTAATCATCAGAGAAATGTAAATCAAAACCCCAATGAGATATCACCTCATGCCTGTCAGAATGGCTGTCACCAAAAAGACAACCAGTGTGGGTGAGAATGTGGAGAAAAGGGAATATCTGTGTACTGTTGGTGGGCATGTAAATTGGTAGAGCCATTATGAAAAACAATATGGAGGTTTGTCAAAAAATTAAAATAGAATTGACCATACAATCCAGCAATTCTACTTCTGGGTATTTTCCCAAAGGAAAAAAAAATAAAAACACTAATTCAAAAAGATATATGCACCCCTATGCTCATTATTTACAACATTATTTGTAACATTATTTACAATAGCCAAGCTATTGAAGCAACCTAAGAGTCCATCGATAGATGGTTGGAAAAGAAAGATGTGGTACATATGTACAATGGAATATTACTCAGCCATAAAAAAGAATGAAATCTTGCCATTTGCAACAACATGGATGGACCTAGAGGGCATTATGCTAAGTGAAATAAGTCAGACAGAGAAAGACAAAGACCATTTACTTTCACTTATATATGGAAACTAAAAAACAAACAAACAACCAAAGATAACAAAAAAGAAACAGATGCATAAATACAGAGAAAAAACTAGTGGTTGCCAAAGGGGTGGTGGGGCATGAATGAAATAGGTGAGGGAAATTAAGAGGTACAAACTCCCAGTTCTAAAATAAATAAAAATTGGGATATAACATACAGCATAGGGAATATAGTCAATAATCTTGTAATAACTTTGTATGGTGAGAGATGGTAACTACACTTATTATGGTGATTATTTTGTAATGTACAGAAATATCAAATCACTATGTTGTGTACCTGAAACTAATAAAATATTATAATTCAATTATATTTAAATAAAAGTAAGAAAAAAGAGCAGAAATTCTCCACAACAAACCCTCAAATGTGAGATATAAATGTTTATTGTTGAATGAAAAAAATGGCTGCTGGAGAGTAGAAACAGCAGCTTTCAGAGTTCTACTTGGACTTCTCAACTCCTTCCCTCCTGTCTGAAGGGAGTTTTGTTATGTACACGTTCTCACACACTCAACAGGAAAATTCAGGCTAAGCAATAAAGATCTGATTTTATAATTGGAGCATCACATCTCTTTTGCTGTGCTTGGACTAAACTGAAGGTTTCTTCAAACTAATAATTACCTTTTCACATCCATTCGAATTCAACCATATTCTGAGAATAAAAAGTAAATGAATATCAGTGTGGTTGGTAGAATCAAATCTCATGTCAGAGAGAACAAATGACTACCCTACTTACTGCCTGGTGGACAGGCATTTGCCCCTACAGTTGAACCTGAACCCAACTTCATGCTACTTTCTTCTTTCACCATCTCAAATTATAATAGAGTCATTTTACTGCAGAGTCAGTTCACCTGTTCCCTTCTTGCCCAGTTCATAAGACAATGTGTGAGCTTTCCTAGCTTTGGACACACAGGTTTCATTTGGGAAGAAAGGGTTTAGCAGGTACCCCAATGCTCTAGAGAAAGCTTTGGAGTAAGTGTGGAACAACACAACTTCTGAGCTGAAGGGGAGGGGAGTAGGATGCAGATTGAGGTCTGTAACTTAAGAAATGAAAGAGTCACTGAGTAGCAACACACACAAGACACACACCACATACAGAGAGCAGTCTCATTTGTAACCTCAAGGCTCACATCTTCCATTACTGCATGACAGAAATAAAACAAGGCTTCTTCCCTATGGCATGGGGAGTTATCACCCAGGCCAAAGGCCCAGCTGGGAGGAGAATGGAGCACATTTACAGTGGAGTCCATGGGGCATACCCTCACTTTCTAGCAAGACTTTGTAAAAAGCCACAAATTATTGATAATGTAAAAAAGCAAATCATCATTGAATCCTTTCCTTCATCATCACCTATTCTTCACAGCCACTTGGGTTATCATTTTCAATTAAAAACTTATTACATATGCACAGAAAGTAACAAAATATAAAAAATATAAATTCTATTAAAATTATTTTAAGACCTATGGTATATTTTTGGAGGTTACGTTACAACAATTTAGAATTTCTAAGAAGAAATCATTCTTTGTATTATATTCATTCATTCATTCATGCAGGGAATTCAATTTGGATTTATAAAATAATTCAAGCAATTTTCAAGATGGATTAGATTCAAAATATTAAACATGATGAGAATGGAGACTTACTGCATTGAGTAAGAACCAGGATACTAACAATGGATATGGAGGGAGACTATGAGGGCATAAAGGCTAAAACAATAGGAAATTATATGTGTCTGAAGATTGGTTAAATAAAACATTAGGATTTACTGTCCAGATATGCTATTATTGCTTTTATGTCTCCTATAAAAGGAATTTCCCAAATCCATAAGTTTCTTTGGATACTTCCCAGCTAAACACCAATGGGCCATAGAAAAAAGCCTCCAGTGCGAGGGACCTCAAACATTTTTCATCAGGACACACATGAAAGACAATCAAGACAGGATTTTCCAAGAAGTGACATTGATAAGATGAGCTGAGAGAGGAGTAAAAGTCATAGTCCAATAGCTGGTCTCCAATCTCTTTCTTCCTTTACCCCACATCATAAACCTGGTGGGATGTCACAGCCAAGTAAGTTTTTCTTTGTGAATCAGACCCAGGGGATGGCATGTCAGACCAGGACCATTATCATCATGCTCAAAAATACTCTCACTTCCAAATATCTGTGGGACAAACTGAAGCTGCTGGACACTTTTTCAACCATCCAGGTGCTACCACCTAAGATAAACACATTAGATATTCAGATGATAGAGGAGGAAAATGTTAAACCACAACATCAAAAAACAATAAAATATTCTATCAACTTTGGCTTGAGAATAAGAATTAAGTACATTGTCCAGAGCAGTCATAGAGACAGGCAGACACTTGACAAAGCAAAATCAATGCTGATACATATGTGAAGCAAACTTGAGGATTTGGGTTGTCTTTAAGAATTTTTCCCTTTGGAAGCAGAGCTTCTTATTCCTTGGTCTATGGCATAGCACATGGAACCAAGGCTGAGAGTTTAGACCTGAGGTCTGTTCTATTTTTGTTTCTGTTACCTGTGCTTGTGAGAGTCATAGCCAAGAAATCCTTGCCCAGACCAATGTCAAGAAGCTATTTCTTTATGTTCTCTTCTAGTAGTTTTATAGTTTCTGGTTTTAAATCTTTAATCCATTTTGAGTTGACTTTTGTGTCTGGTGTGAGATAGAGTCCCTTTCATTTTTTCTGCATGTGAGTATCCATGTTTCCCAACACCATTTACTGAAGAGAATATCTTTACCCCACTGTTTGTTCTGAGCACCTATGTGGAAGATAAATTGAATATAAATGTGTAAACTTATTTTTGGACTCTTTATACTATTCCATTGGTCTATAAGTCTGTTTTTATGCTAATACCATACTGTTTTGATTAGTATAGATTTGTATACTAATTTGTATACTAATCATATTTTAAAATCAAGTAGTGTTATGCCTCTGGCTTTGTTCTTCTTGCTAAAGATTGCTTTGGCTATTTTGATTCCATATGAATTTTAGGATTATTTTTCCATTTCTGTGAAGAATACCATTAGAATTTTGATAGGAATTACATTGAATCTGTGCACAGCTTTGTGTGGTATGGACATTTTAACAATATTAGTTATTCTGATCCATGATACAGGATATCCTTCCATTCATTTGTGCCTTCTTCAATTTCCTTTATCAATGTTCATAGTTTTCAGTGTACAAATATTTTACTTACTTGATTAAAGCTATTTCTAAGTGTTTTTTATGATACTGTAAATAGGATTTTCTTAATTTCTTTTTTGGGCAGTTAATTATTAGTGTATATAAGCACAACTGATTTTTTTTGTATGTTGATTTTGTATAGTACAAATTTATTAAATGGTTTCACTGGTGAATTCTATCAAACATTTAAAGAATTAACACTGATCCTTCTCAAACTCTTCCCCAAAATTGAAAAGGATGGAACACTTGAAAACTCACTTAATGAGGCCAGAATTACCCTCATATCAAGCCAAAGATACTACAAGAAATGAAAATTACAGGCCAATATCATTGATGAACATCTATGCAAAGATCCTTAACAGAGTAATAGCAAACTGAATTTAACAGCACATTAAAAGGATCACATGCCATGATCAAGTGGGATTTATTTCTATGATGCAAGGATGGTTCAACATACACAAATCAATAAATGTGATACATTACTTTAACAGAATAAAGGATAAAAATTATATGGTCATATCAATAGATGCAGAGAAAGCATTTGACAAAACTTAACATCATTTTATGATAAAGAATCTCAACAGATTCGGTACAAAAGAAATGGTTCCAACATAATAAAGGCCATATGTGACAAGCCCACAGCTAACATCATACTCAATGGTGAAAAGCTGAAAGATTTTGAAAACTGTTTCTAAAATCAGGAAAAAGATAAGAGTGTCTGCTGTCACCACTTCTATTCTATTCAATTCCTAGCAAAAATAATCAGGCAAGAAAAAGAAATGCAAGGCATCCAAGTCAGAAAGGAAGAAATAACTTGTCTTTGTTTGCAAATGACATAATCTTATATATGGAAAACCCTAAAAACAACACCAAAAATCTATTAGAACCAATAAATGAACTCCATAAAATTGCAGAACATAAAATCAACGTTCATACTTTTTAAATGACCAGTAGGAACTACAACTGATAGCATGGATAACATTCTCTTGAGAGAGACAAGAGACAGAATAAATACCAAATTATATTTCCTGTGTATGTTTTAAGAGGGAAGAGGTGGAACTGTTGTAGGCTGCAGACTATAGGGTGACTAAAGAGCATTAAGGAGAGGCCGTATACCAAAATAATTAAGCACTGAGGCTCTTCAACCAGGAAAAACTGCACTCAGATTCTGCTTTTACCAATAGACAACACAGGTTTACTGTAGAGCACTGAGAACTATATTCAATATCTTGTAATAACTTATAATGGAAAAGAATCTGAAAAAATTATGTATCTATATCTATATATATCTGAATCACTTTGCTGTGCACCTGAAACTAACACAATATTGTAAATCAACTATACTTTTTTAAAAAAAAATTCTGATTTTACCACTTAATATCTGTCTTTGGGCAAATTACTTCATCTCTCTGATATGAACTTGCCCAACACTGAGCATATAGTAGGCTCTCAACAAATACCTAAGAAATTGACCTTAACCAAAAATAGTTGTGCCTTTCCCTGTCTTCCAAAAAATTCACAGTTAGTTTCTCCCCTTAGATGGGAAAATTTAAGGCTTCTATGGAAATTAAAATATTATTGACAAAAATTTAAAATGTTGCCATTAATTATGGCAAAATCACTTTATGATGAATAAAGATGTACCATGAAAATGTCAGACATCTAAGAGGAAGAGAAAGATAAAAGTATAAAGAAGAGATATGAAAAGTAAACTTCATTCATTTAATAATTTTTCCTAGAACGAGACAGTTCTCACGTAAGTCCCACCAAGCATCCAGTAAAAACTTGGTCCAAGACAAATGAAAGAGAAACAGAAGGAATGTGTATGTTTCTAAGTTGATAAACAAAAGCTTGACGCAGCTCAGATTTGGGGTCATGCACACTTCTATAATCTAACATCTTCCTTAGCCAAAGTTTAGTTTTTCTATTTCAAGGACACGTAGAATGAAAATAAAATTTAGTGCAGTTTTAAAACACTGTGCTAAATGAAAAAAAATCCAGTCACAAAGGACTACATGTTGTATGACCCCATTTATATTAAACATCCAGGATAAGCAAATCTATAGAGTTAAGAAGTAGAGTAGTGATTGCCAAGGCTGGAGTAAAGGGTTAGCGAACTGGGGAAGGGCAGGGTGTGAAAGCTAAGAGGTATGGGCTTTCTTTGTGGGGTAATGAAAAGATTTTAAAAGTAATTGTAGTGATAGATGCACAACTCTGAATATACCAAAAATCATACTTTAAATGAGTTAATTGTATGGTATGTGTATTGTATCTCAATAAAGGTGTTTTAAAAGTTCAGTTAATTTGACTTCATTTATATTCTCTCTAGAGAAAGACATTTACATGTTATAGGAGATGAATCAAGCATGTCGTTTCCTATAATATTTCTTTTACATTCTCCTCCCCTGAGCAGAGAGCTTATGTAAATGTGGAAGTAAGCAGTGGGCATATCATTCAACAAATATTAGTCCCTGCAAACAAGGGGCTTTCAATGCAGAAGGGTAGACAGACATCTACAAATAAACACTCAAATAAAAATGTGAATACAATACTGTGATGAATGATTGTGATGCAGATGAATTATTGGGCATTTGGCAAATTCTGCGTCTTCATACTGAATTTCCACTCAACAATATGCCTCTGGCCACCCTTGTTTTATTTTGACATTTAGATATCAAGTGCATTGAGGATGAAACTGTGCCTTATCCATTCCTGGGTACAGTGTTCAGGATAGCAGCATGTGTATAACAGATTCTTAATATACATAATTGACTGAATAATCCAATAAAAAATCTATCATTACAGGAAATGCACAGGCTTTTGTTAAAAATAGTGAAAAGATATGCCTTACTTAACTGTATTCCTCAACTAATTAACTGTATACATCAAAACAGAGAATATATACTTCTTCAACAGGCCACTTTAACATTTTTTTGCTAGCTATTACTGTTGTAGGTGTCTATTTGACTTCTGCAATATTCTTTTTCCTCTCTATTTAAGTAGACTTAAATCAGAGCTGTATTTAGTCTGAATTTTTTTCTTCCACAAAAGGCAAACTCAAGCAATGCATCTCAAATATTAATGTGCATATGAATCACCTAGGGAACTTTTTATAAAGCAGGTCCTGACTTAGTGGGTCTAGGTGGGGCCTGGGAAGGAGCTCCAAGGTGATGCTGATGCAGCTGGCCAGAGACTACCCTTTTTATACCAAGGCTATGACACATGGGGTCAGCAGATTTCTGATGGTGCTTCCATTATAAAGTAGTCCTTTCTTATGATGTCAAAGTAGATATGAGTCTCTAAAATACAGGTTGGAAACTAGTGACCAAAGTGTGAAACTGAGCTCCAGGATGGAGGTTTTTTATTTCTCACACAAAGATTTTAAAATACTGCAATTAGCTGCATTAAATATGGGGGAATTTCACACGAAAATCTAGATTCTTGGTTTCTCCTAAAAAGTGAGAAACACTTCTTCCTTGCTCCTACACACCTACAAGGCACTAGGAACATACACACCCTTGTACAGTCCACCTCTGGCCCACTGTCCACCGCAAATATTGGCTTTTTAGCCACCCCTCTAAACATGAAGGAAATAAGAGACTGACTCAAAAGACCCCACAGCCTTCTCTGTCTAGGAGACAAAATGCTGGGGGTCATTTATAGCCCAGGCGTTGGTCATGCTAATAATAGTACAACAGGTGACTTTATAGAAAGTTGGCTCTGAAGTTTAAATCTGAGTTCTTGGAAATTCGATTTGATATTATACAATCTCAAAAGAAAGTATTTTGGCTGCCATGTCCTGCCTGCAGTCCACCGCACAAAGTGAGGTGTTGCTCCAGGACCTTGCTTCAGACAGAGAGGCAGGGGAAACTAGATTACACAATGGCAGCAGCAGGGTTCATGGCAAGAATCATGGCTTGCAGTCCTCCTTGGGTGGTCTTGTCTTCATGCAGGTTGTACACCCTCAGGCTTGGGAACTGTTTCAAGGACACAACTTTGAGAGAGTAAGGTGTTCATGAGACCATCTGTACCGAATCCATGACAGAACACAGTGACCTCTATATAAAAGTTTAAGATTCTGGCAGCACATGCAGAGACCTATTCTTTCAGCCACCGGCTGCTGGAGACAGCCTTGTAGACAAAGTGCTCCCAAGTCAGCCTGTTCTAGCTGAACGGTTATTGTGGACCCTCATAATCTGACTTCATAACGGAAACCACCATATTCACTGCCATGTGGCTGACACGGTCTTGGTGTTCCAGCTGGGTGTCAGGTCTGAGCCTCTGAGGTGAGAGAGCCGAGTTCAGGACATTAGACCACCAGAGAACTCTTGGCCCCACATAATATCAATTGATAAGAGCTCTCTCAGAGAGCTCTGTCTCAACACTAAGACCCAGCTCAATTCAAAGAACAGCAAGCTCCAGTGCTGGACACCCCTTGCGAAACAACTAGTAAGACAGATACACAACCACACCCATTAGCAGAGAGGCTGCCTAAAATCATACTAAGTTCACAGACACCCCAAAACACAACACTGGACGTGGTCCTGCCCACCAGAAAGACAAGATCCAGCCTCATCTACCAGAAAACAGGCACCAGTACATTCTACAAGGAAGCTGACACAACCCCCTGTAGCAACCTTACCCACTGGGGGCACACACCAAAAAAAATAGGAACTATGAATCTGCAGACTGTGAAAAAGAGACCCCAAACACAGTAAGTTAAACAAAATGAGAAGACAGAGAAATACGCAGCAGATGAAGGATCAAGGTAAAAACCCACCAGAACAAACAAATGAAGAGGAAATAG
The DNA here is from genome assembly GCF_059928025.1 of Delphinapterus leucas. NCBI lineage: Eukaryota > Metazoa > Chordata > Mammalia > Artiodactyla > Monodontidae > Delphinapterus > Delphinapterus leucas. The sequence goes on from NC_143143.1 coordinate 54,005,434, forward strand.
GCAGTCTACCTGAAAAAGAATTCAGAATAATGATAATAAAGATGATCCAAAATCTTGGAAATAGAATGGGGACAATACAAGAAAAGTTCAACAAGGACCTAAAAGAACTAAAGAGCAAACAAACAATGATGAACAACACAATAAATGAAATTAAAAATTATCTAGAATGAAATAATAGCAGAATAACTGAGGCAGAAGGACGTATAAGTGACTTGGAATATAAGATAGTGGAAATATTACTACAGAGCTGAATAAAGAAAAAATCATGAAAAGAATTGAGGACAGTCTCAGAGACATCTGGGACAACATTAAACACACAACATTTGAATTATAGGGGTCCCAGAAGAAGAAGAGAAAAAGAAAGGGACAGAGAAAATATTTGAAGAGATGATAGTTGAAAACTTCCCTAATATGGGAAAGGAAATAGTCAATCAAATCCAGGAAAGGCAGAGCATAACATACAGGGTAAATCCAAGGAGAAACACAACAAGACACATATTAAGCAAACTATCAAAAATTAAATACAAAGAAAAAATATTAAAAGCAGCAAGGGAAAAACAACAAATAACATACAAAGGAATCCCCAAAAGGTTATTAGCTGATCTTTCAGCAGAAACTCTGCAAGCAAGAAGGGAGAGGCAGGACATATTTAAAGTGATGAAAGGGAAAAATCTACAACCAAGATTACTCTACCCAGCAAGGATCTCATTCAGATTTGATGGAGAAATTAAAACCTTTACAGGCAAGCAAAAACTAAGAGAATTCAGCATCACCAAACCAGCTTTACAACAAATGCTAAAGGAACTTCTCTAGGCAGAAAACACAAGAGAAGGAAAACACCTACAAAAACAAACCCAAAACAATTAAGAAAATGGTAATAGGAATATACATTTCAATATTTACCTTAAATATAAATGGATTAAATGCTCCAATCAAAAGTCATAGACTGGCAGAAGAGATACAAAAACAAGACCCGTATATGTGCTGTCTACAAGAGACCAACTTCAGACCTAGGGACACACACAGACTGAAAGTGAGCAAATGGAAAAAGATATCCCATGCAAATGCAAATCAAAAGAAAGCTAGATTAGCAATTCTCATATCAGACAAAATAGACTTTAAAATAATGACTATTGCAAGAGACAAAGAAGGACACTACATAATGACCAAGGGATCAATTCAAGAAGAAGGCATACAATTGTAAATATTTATGCACCCAACATAGGAACACCTCAATACATAAGGCAAATGTTAACATCAATAGAAGGGGAAATTGACAGTAACACAATCATAATAAGGGACTTTAACACCCCACTTTCACCAATGGACAGATCAATGAAAATTAAAATAAATAAAGAAACAAGAACTTTATATGACACATTAAACAAGATGGACTTAATTGATATTTATAGGACATTCCATCCAAAATCAACAGAATACACTTTCTTCTCATGTGCTCATGGAACATTCTCCAGGATAGATCATAGGTTGGGTCACAAATCAGCCTTGGTAAATTTAAGAAAATTGAAATCTTATCAGGTAACTTTTCCAGCCAAAACGCTATGAGACTCGATATCAATTACAGGAATAAAACTGTAAAAAATATAAACACATAGAGGCTAAACAATATGCTACTAAATAATCAAGAGATCACTGAAGAAATCAAAGAGGAAATCAAAAAATACCTAGAAACAAATGACAATGAAAACAGTACAGCCTAAAATGTATGGGATGCAGCAAAAGGAGTTCTAAGAAGGAAGTTTATAGCAACACAATCGTACCTCAAGAAACAAGAAACATCTCAAATAAACAACCTAAACTTACACCTAAAGCAATTAGAGAAATAAGAACTAAAAATACCCTAAAGTTAGCAGAAAGAAAGAAATCATAAAGATCAGATCAGAAATAAATGAAAAAGAAATGAAGGAAGCAATAGCAAAGATCAATAAAATTAAAAGCTGGTTCTTTGAGAATATAAACAAAATTGATAAGCCATTAGCCAGATTCATCAAGAAAAAAAGGGGGAAGACTCAAATCAATAGAATTAGAAATGAAAAAGGAGAAGTAACAACTGACACTGAAGAAATACAAAAGATCATGAGAGATTACTAAAAGCAAATATATGCCAATAAAATGGACAACCTGGAAGAAATGGACAAATTTTTAGAAAAGCACAACTTTCCGAGACTGAACCAGGAAGAAATAGAAAATATAAACAGACCAATCGCAAGCACTGAAATTGAGACTGTGATTAAAACTCTTCCAACAATAGCCCAGGAGCAGATGGCTTCACAGGTGAATTTTCTCAAACATTTACAGAAGTGATAATGCCTATCCTTCTCAAACTCTTTGAAAATATAGCAGAGTGAGGAACACTCCCAAACTTATTCTAGGAGGCCACTATCACCATGATACCAAAACCAGACAAAGATGTTACACCGAAAGAAAACTACAGGCCACTATCACTGATGAACATAGATGCAAAAATCCTCAACAAAATACTAGGGAACAGAATCCAACAGCACATTAAAAGGATCATACACCATGATCGAGTGGGGCTTATCTCAGGAATGCAAGAATTCTTCAATATAGGCAAATCAATCAATGTGATAAACCATATAAACAAACCGAAGGATCAAAACCATATGATAATCTCCAAAGATGCAGAAAAAGGCTTTGACAAAATTCAACACCCATTTTTGATAAAAACTCTCCAGAAAGTAGGCATAGAGAGAACTTACCTCAACATAATAAAAGCCATATATGATAAACCCACAGCCAACATTGTTCTCAATGGTGAAAAACTGAAACTGTTTCCTCTAAGATCAGGAACAAGACACGGTTGTCCTCTCTCACCACTATTATTCAACATAGTTTTGGAAGTTTTAGGCACAGGAAATCAGAGGAGAAAAAGAAATAAAAGGAATCCAAATTGGAAAAGAAATAAAACTGTCACTGTTTGCAGATGACATGATACTATACATAAAGAATCCTAAACATGCTACCAGACAACTACTGGAGCTAATCAAAGTAAAGTAGCAGGATACAAAGTTTATGCACAGAAACCTCTTGCATTCCTATATACTAATCATGAAAAATCTGAAAGAGAAATTAAGGAAACACACACATTTACCATTGCAACCAAAAGAATAAAATACCTAGGAATAAACTTACCTAAGGAGAAAAAGGACCTGTATGCAGAAAACTAGAAGACACTGATGAAAGAACTTAAAGATGATACAAACAGATGGAGAGATATACCATATGCTTGTATTGGAAGAATCAGCATTGTGAAAATGACTATACTACCTAAAACAATCTACAGATTCAATGAAATCCCTATCAAACTACCAATGGTATTTTTCACAGAACCAGAACAAAAAAATTCATAATTTGTATGGAAACACAAAAGACCCCGAATACCCAAAGCAATCTTGAGAAAGAAAAACGGAGCTGGAGGAATCGGGCTCCTGTACTTCAGACTATACTACAAAGCTACAGTAATCAAGACAGTATGGCACTGTCACAAAAACAGAAATATAGATCAATGGAACAGGATAGAAAGCCCAGAGGTAAACCCATGCATATATGGTCATGTTATATTTGATAAAGGAGGCAAGAATATAAAATGGAGAAAAGACAACCTCTTCAATAAGTTGTGCTGGGAAAACTGGACCGCTACATGTAAAAGAATGAAATTAGAACACTGTAACACCATACACAAAAATAAACTCAAAATGGATTAGAGATCTAAATGTAAGGCCAGATGCTATAAAGCTGTTAGAGAAAAACATAGGAAGAACACTCTATGACATACATCGCAGCAAGATCCTTTATGACCCATGTACTACAGTAATGGAAATAAAAACAAAAATAAACAAATGGGACGTAATGAAACTTAAAATCTTTTGCATAGCAAAGGAAAACATAAACAAGATGAAAAGACAGCCCTCAGAATGGGAGAAAATATTTGCAAATGAAGCAACTGACAAAGGATTAATCTCCAAAATTTACAAGCAGCTCATGCAGCACAATAGCAAAAAAACAAACAACCCAATCCAAAAATGGGCAGAAGACCTAAATAGACATTTCTACAAAGAAGATATACAGATTGCCAACAAACACATGAAAGGATGCTCAACATCACTAATCATTAGAGAAGTGCAAATCAAAACTACAATTAGTTATCACCTCACACTAGTCAGAATGGCCATCATCAAAAAATCTACAAACAGTAAATGCTGGAGAGGGTGTGGAGAAAAGGGAACCCTCTTGCACTGTTGGTGGGAATTTAAATTGATAGAGCCAGTATGGAGAACAGTATGGAAGTTCCTTAAAAAACTAAAAATAAAACTACCTAATGACCCAGCATTCCCACTACTGGGCATATACCCTGAGAAAACCATAATTTCAAAAGAGTCATGTACCACAATGTTCACTGCAGCACTATTTACAATAGCCAGGAAATGGAAGCAAGCTAAGTGTCCATCGACAGATGAATGGATAAAGATGTGGCACATATATACAATGGAATATTACTCAGCCATAAAAAGAAACAAAATTGAGTTATTTGTAGTGAGGTGGATGGACCTAGAGTCTGTCATACAGAGTGAAGTAAGTCAGAAAGAGAAAAACAAATACTGTATGCTAACACACATATATATATATAGAATCTAAAAAAAAAAAAAACAAAGGTTCTGAAGAACCTAGGGGCAGGACAGGATTAAAGACACAGACGTAGAGAATGGACTTGAGGACACGGGGCAGGGGAAGGGTAAGCTGAGCCGAAGTGAGAGAGTGGCCTTGACATATATACACTACCAAATGTCAAATAGATAGTTAGTGAGAAGCAGCCACATAGCACAGAGAGATCAGCTCGGTACTGGTTGACCACCAGAGGGATGGGATAGGGAGGGTGGGAGGGAGACGCAAGAGGGTGGGGATATGGGATATATGTATATGTATAGCTGATTCACTTTGATGTACAGCAGCAACTAACACAACAATGGAAAGCAATTATACTCCAATAATTATGTTAATAGGAAATTTAAAAGTTTTAAAAATAAAAATTTAAGCAAAACAAAACAAAAAAGAAAGTTGAATTTCAGAAAGAAGGGTAAAGGGTAACCCAGACTCTTCTGAGAAACATTGAGCAAGTTCTACAAGAATCAAAAAGTATTCAAATTCCTCTGGTTCATACTACCCTGGTTAGGAATATAATTCCTCATGCATGGGGCTTTGCCCATCCATGTTGACTTACCCATGGTTTCACTTTGATAAAAATAAATTCCATTGTGTTTGGAATCATGGTAAACAAATTCCTTCTTCTGTATCGCTTCATATTTTCCTTTTGCTTAGGACCTTGTTGTTTATGGAAGGGTCAAATATTCTGCTTGTAATGATAAATTCTATTTCCTTTTCTTGGTGGAATGTCACCCAGAGACCATCTCCATCATTACTCCTGATCAGCAGAGCTACATGCTGCATCAAAAATATCTTCTAACAATTACTCAAATGCTTGAATTAACAAGCAGGTAGTGACTTCTTACTGTGATAATTATTTAAACATATGTTATTATATCTCTTCCCTGTGAGGGATAGAATTAAATAAAAAATATACTGATGGAATATGTCATGTGTGTCTGTTGGAGCAGTGGAGGTGGGCTACGACACTACAAATCAAAGCAGTAACCTCCTGTGTGTCTTCCAGACAGTACTCTTTGAGTGTAAGTCCTTGGGCATTTATTCATTCATTTACTGAGGGCTGTCTGAAGTTGGATTTCCCAAAGCAAGGGGATCTGAGGAAAGGATTCTAGTGCAAGTAAATTAGATTAGTTGAGAGGTAATCTCTGGAAACACTGCTGGAGGTGGAGAAGTGAGGTAGGAAAAGAAAGAAAGAAAATAAAGATTACATGACACCCTCACCCACCTAGTGCCTCCGATAGCTAAAGGAGCAGGGCAGCCAGCTCTGCAAACATAGATCCATGACTGGCAGGGGATGGGTGGCCCTCCATTCTGACACGCGAGAGAAAGGCCCACTGAAACTCAGTCTCCACTGTCTGCAGGGCGCCCACATTTTACAGGCACAAAATTCATCAGTGTTCTAAAACAAAGGCCTGAAGACCCCTCTTCCCAGACTATGCAACTATGGCCCAGTAGACTTTCTCACAACTAGACCTGGGCTCCTTTCCATTGAAAGAAATGGCCTTCTCAATAAGACTTGAGTCCCAGAGAAAATCCAGCCCTACTTTCAGAACCCAATCCTCAGTAGTCCCCCCTTATTGTGGAGTATATTTTCCAAGACCCCCAATGGATGCCTGAAACCAAAAATAGTACTGAACCCTACATATACTATGTTATTTCCTATGCATACAGACCTATGCTAAATTTTAATTTATAAATTAAGCACAGTAAGAGATTAACAACAACTGAGAATAAAATAGAACAATTATAACAACATACTGTAATAAAAGTTATGCAGATGTGATCTCTCTTTCAAAATATCTCATTGCACAAACTTAATGCCTTTTCCACCTTAACTAAGCACTTATGCACTGTGGCCATAACTTTCACAGTTTAGGGTGCAACAGCAAAGCTAGCATGAATTTCTTTTTCCTTCTTCACAATTTCACAGACAAATTTGTTCTTACCGTAGATCTTAACAACCTCAGCACACAACTTTTTTCGTTTCCTTATTAAGTCGAGAATTTTCACCTTTTCACTTTTCTCTTTGACATATCCAAAAAGACATATCCACCACTACTCTTGAGCTCTGGGGCTGTTATTAAGTAAAATAAGGGTTCTGAACACCAGCACTGTGATACTATGACAGTCGATCTGGTAACCAGGATGACTACTAAGTGACTAATGATCGGGATATGGGGATGAAGGGATGTTTCACGTTCCGGGAAGAACAGAGCAGGATGGTGCAAGATTTCATCATGCTACTCAGAATGATGGGCAATTTAAAACTTATGAATTGTTTATTTCTGGAATCTTCCATTTAATATTATCAGACCTTGGTTGACTGTGGGTAACTGAAACCTCAGAAAGCAAAACCACGGGTCAGGGGGGTCTACTGTATACTAAGGAGTACACAGGCTACAGCTGGTCCTAAGGCACTTGGACTACCCATCCTGAACACTGCCATCCAGAAAGCTGGGGCTAGTCAGTTTAGTGTACTCCACGAAGTGAGATTTAGAAAAGAAAGAAACACATGAAAACATACATACAAACCCACACTCACAAGAAGACCCAGGCACTCACCCACATCCACCTGGTCAGGTATTTCTCTCAGCAGCTTTGAAGTGTCTCGAACTTGTCCCTGAGACCATCACTGCCTGCTCCTGGAGCTTTTCCCCTGAAGAATAGCACATTTTTCTCTCCTTTGATGCATCCCAACTGCCAGCACCCAGCCATAGGAGAGCTGGCCCCTTCACCCAAACCCCTCCATCAGGGAATCTCCTCTTTGAGCACAGGACTGCCAGGTCCAGGTCCAGGCCTGATGTGTGTGTAGGTGAAGTGAAGCTTCCCAAGAAGGCAAACAGGAGCCCATAGGGTGTGCAACTGTGGCTTTGGCCATGTGTGGTGTGTAAGCATGGGTCCTGATGGAGGTGAGAGAAAGGGTGGGTTGGGATGCACTGAGCATCAGGGGTGGGGGGTTTCAGACCCAAAGAGCTGCTGCCATGACAACTCTTCCCAGAAGAAACCAGTTCCACCGTATCTTAGGAGATCTATAGGGGCCTGCAGGGGACTTGTGGGGTGAGAAACACCTGTTGCCCCAGGTGCCAGAGGAGCCTTATCCCATACTCCTCCTTAAAGAGTCTGACTCATGCCATCTATCAACCAAACCCCAATTCGTGAAAACACTTCACCTCCACCCCACTCAGAGTCACAGTGCAGTGATGCCTCAACCCAGGGGCCCAGCCAGGTGCAAGCAAAGGGCTTGGACCAAAATATCTGCAGGGGCAGGACTGTTGGAGGCCAGAACAGAGGAGTGACCTGTGCATATGCAGCTGTAAATCTAGACCCTTGCTGGAGGGTTAAGGCCCAGGGGCAACAATGTGAGCTTCAGGGACAGAACCTTAGGGCTCCACTCTGACATCTACCGAGGTCCAAGGCCCAACCACCCCAGTGTGCATTTCCATTTCAAAGTCAGAAAATAAGCTGTGTCAGACCAGCAGAGGACCTGAATGGGATCCCACCTGATAGTACCCGGTGCTGTCCACAGCCATCCTTCTCTTTCTTCTCTTCCTGCAGATCTCAATATGGAGGCCTCCAAACAACATTCTCCCATGTCCTCTCCCATCCATGTGAAGAGGACATCCATTATGGCTTCAACAGTTTATTCTAATTCATTTCTGGCTGTTGCTTGAATGGCATAATGTATGTTCCTCTGAAAGCAGAGCCTGAGATAAGGATCCCTTAAAGAGGAATAAGAAAGTAAGGAGGGTGAAACAGAAGGAAGACACACCAATATATAGGTAATGGGTAATGGAGGCTTGATTTTGACTCTCCAGGTAGGTGCTTAGTAAACCTGTTTAGTGAATGAATGACCCCACAGAATTGGCAATGGAGATAGAAGCTCTCTGAGCTTCCTAATCCAGTCCCTGCTTCAGTTTGGATGTCACAGGATGACAGGTAAAGTCAACAGAAGAGAGTGAGACCAACTAGACTGCCTATTAGAGAGTTTATGTAGAAAGGGAAACACAGGTGTGAGTGGCATCTGGTGGGTCAGAATCCTGCCATCTGAGACAGATGTTATCAGGTCCCAGCTTCCTGGTATTAACACTGATGAACGTTGAGGGGATGGATATAAATACCTACAACAGCTGTTGTTTGTTGAGTCTCCTGCTGAAAGTAACATCTCCACTTGGATGTTTTGCAGACATCTTAAACTTATATCCAAAACCAAACTCTTAATTTCAACCCCACAGTTCAAAAATCCTTCCTTCAGTCTTTCCCATCTCAGTTAGTGATGACCTCCTTGACTCCCCTCTCACGTACATCAGTGAATCCTGTCATCTCTTCCCTCAAACTGTTGCTGAAGTCAAACCACTTTTCCCCACAGAGGCCCTTGGTTCTCCATCTCAGGACACCATCATCACTACCCTAGATTCTTGCAATAGCTTTCTGCTATTCCCATCGGAATAATTATATCCCACCAAGATCACTTTCCTGTAAGCCTTCTCTGTCCTGTACTTTTATGACAATATCAAAGGTCATGATTCCACATGGCTGCTCTCCAATGAAAGCACAAATTCATTTGGGCCTTTCTTCATTTTACTCCCAGATTTGTTCCTAGCTTTTTGGCTTCCACTTGGCTCTGAGTTTCACCTCCTAATTCCAGATTTGCTCACTCCTCTTAGATGTGTTGACTGAGTCTGGTTTCCTTGGGTAGATCTTTGTCTTTTTTGAATACTAAATTTAGCTCATACTAATCCTCCTGGGCCATCATTCCTATGTACTCTAGAGTAAACTAGTCCATCTTTGCTCTTGTTCTCTGTATATAAGCCAGATACCACCCAGAAGAACAAATATCCAGGTACATCCTAATCTCCTAGGAAAAAAGCATGTGCAAAGGAATAAGGGCTAGGTGAGGGTTTCCTTGAGACAAAAGGGGATCAGGGACTGGGCGGTTCTGCCATTCTCAACTTTAAATGGGAATTCTAGTATGTCAGGAACCAAATACTGAGACATTAAATACCTCTCTAGTCACCAAGATTTATTAGAATTACCAATATTTTTGAAGGAGGTCTGTAGAAAGACTATCACCACAAAAATTGGGAAATCAAGCATCAACAATTAGAATATCTGAAACATTCTAGATATCATTCATGTTCTGAGGGACCTACTGTTACAACATTGCATTATTCTCAGTTGGAAGAACCTAAATTTCCTGACATGAGATGTTGGGCTCTAGAAACTAGCAATAGAGCACGTAGTTCTACTTTTTAAAATGTTTGCATACAGGTAACCCAAAATTAATGTAGGAAGAACTAGATATTTTCGTATGGATACCTGACAGTACCCACAGTCTAATATGGAGAACTATATTCCAAACTTTTCAATATCCAGAGCTCTTTGTAATAATAAAGGGAGTCATAAGTCCTTGCATATTCCAAACCATTTTTCATTTTTATACTCAAAATGAGTATAAATAGGCATATAAAATTCTTTGTCAAACTTTTCTTTGAAGATTTTGTAGGCTTTATTCTCCTGAATTATCCTGTATTCCTCATGATTTACTTCTTTATTCAATATTATGTTCGAAAGGTTTATCCATTTTGTTCTAAGTAGCTAGAATTTATTCACTTTCATGTTCTAGAGATTTCCAGTACATCAATAAAGTTGATTTATCCACTTTACTATTAATGGACATTTGGGATAGTTTCCTTTGGTGGCGAGTACAATTCAAACATTGCTGTCGTGAATATTTATATTATCCTCTGAGGTAAACATGCAAAATTTCTCGCATGAATGCCTAAGCAACAGAATGGTTAGGTCATAGGGTGTGTCAACTTTGGGCTACTTTAGATGATGCCCAACAGTTTGTTTTTTTTTTTAATTTTGCGGTACGTGGGCCTCTCACTGTTGTGGCCCCTCCCGTTGCGGAGCACAGGCTCCAGACGCGCAGGCTCAGCGGCCATGGCTCACGGGCCCAGCCGCTCCGCGGCATGTGGGATCTTCCCGGACCGGGGCATGAACCCATGTACCCTGCATCGGCAGGTGGACTCTCAACCACTGCACCAAGAGGGAAGCCCAATTTTCAACTTTTGGGGGTAAATACGAAGGAGCAGGATTGCTGGAATGTACAATAAAAGTTCGTTTAGTTTTGTTAAAAACTGACAAACTGTCTTCCAAAGTGACTGTACCATTTTGCACTCACACCAGCAATGAATGAGAGTTCCTATTTCTTCACATCCTTGTCAGCATTTGGTGCTGTCAGTGTTCCAGATTTTGGCCATCTAATAGGCATGTAGTGGTATATAATTGTTTTAATTTGTATTTCTCTGATGACATATGATGTGAAGCATATTTTCATACGCTTGTTTGCCATCTGTAAATCTTCTTCAATGAGGTGTTTGTTAAGGACTTTGGCCCATTTTTTAATCGGGTTGTTGTTTTCTTATTGGTGAGTTTTAAGAGTTCTTTGTATATTTTGAATAACAGTCCTTTATCAAATGTGTCTTTTATAAATATTTTCTCCCAGTCTGTGGCTTGTCTTCTCATTCTCTTGACATTGCCTTTCAGAGAACAGTTTTTAAAAATTTTAATGAAGTCCGTCTTATCAATTATTCCTTTCATGAATTGTGCCTTTTGCGTTATATCTACTACAATGAATTTTTAGATTAATTTGGAAGGAATTTATGCATTTATCTATTCAGTCGCCCAATCCATGAATATGGTATATCTCTTTATTTAGTCTTTATTGACTCTGAATTAATTTTTATAGCTTTATCCACCAAAATCTTTCACATCTTTTGTTAGATCTTGTCATAGTTACTTTACATGCTAAATATATTGTCTAATTTATTTTTCTTTTTATTGTAATTGTTGTTTACATACTGATTTTGTGTCTGGCAAACTTGTTACACTCTTACCAGATCATAGTTGTGTATTTGAAAACAAGGCTTTTTCTCATTGTCAGCTTCAACCATTTAGGTTGTCTGTTACCTCCATTATGAAATTGCCAAGTACCTGTTGGAAATTACACAAGAAGTTCTCCCACTGCCCAAAGAAGGAAGCTCTGTTCAAGTATATAAGAGCTGCCTACTCCAGTTAATAATTACTTAATTAGAAATTAATTGCTATCCTGCTAGCAGGAGACTGCTATTCTTCATTTAGACCAGAATTCTCAAACTTTAGTGGCCATCAGAATCACCTTGGTAAGGGGACTGTTAAAACATTATTGCTGAATCCCACACCCAGAATTTTTGATTCAGTAGGTCTGGGGTGAGAATTTGCATTTCTAACAAGTCTCAGGCAAGACTGATATTCCTATTCTGGAGACTACAGTTTGAGAACAACTTTTGTCAACTGTCAGCTGAACAAGGATTCCCATCAAGTTGAATTAAAAGGAATATTCAGGCACAGTGGTTAAGAATCCACCTGCCAATGCAGGGGACACGGGTTTGAGCCCTGGTCTGGGAAGATCCCACATGCCACAGAGCAACTAAGCCTGTGCACCACAACTACTGAGCCCGCATACCACAGCTACTGAAACCCGTGTGCCTAGAGCCCGTGCTCCACAACAAGAGAAGCCACCACAATGAGAAGCCTGTGCACTGCAACAAAGAGTAGCCCCCGCTCTCTGCAACTAGAGAAATCCCACAAACAGCAACGAAGACCCAAAGCAGTCAAAAATAAATAAAGTAAATAAATAAATTTATATTTAAAAAAGAGGAACATCCACTACCAAGGTAGGAAAGAGTGGTATGTTTTGCCACTCAGGGCTTTGTTTTTATCTTCACCTGCTAGAACCAGTTCATTCCACAGGGATAAGTGTTCAGTGAACAGGGAAGGGAGATATTTTTCACCCTTCTGTTATGTTTTCTTGAACTGGAGAAGGTTTAGTAGAATAATTTCATGACTAGCTTTACAAAAGGATGTAGAGAGACAGAAAATCCAGGACACATGGGTCAACAGGAAATCAATCACAGGACAGATTTGGTTTATAATCTGAGGGCATTAAAGTGGACCCAGAGAAATATCAGAGGTGAGTGATGGTGACCTTCCAACCCAATGATTTAAGTCCAACAAAGTACTAAGGTACTAAGAGATGAGAAAAAAGCATTGACTTGTCCCAGGATTTTTCTCACCTGGGGCTGCTGTTAGCATGCTGTCCACACACCTGGCAAGAGAAGTTCCTTATCTGTTCTAGGTAGACATATAAGAAATGGTTCCATGGAGAAAGTTGGGCTCCAGATAGCTCTTGAAGGATCAGGAGAATTTCCCTGGGCAGACAACTCTGGGTGAGGCAGAATGGGAATATATGGCATTCAGACAATTCATATTCAAAATAACCAAGGGACACTTTGGCTGGAAATGACTTTTTGATTGGGAACTTTGTAGGTAATAAGAGAAGAGGATAGACTGAGCTGGTATTTTGAGTGGACATAAATGTTATGAGACTAATGACCTTTCAAATTATCCTACATTTTGGCAGCACTAAAAGTTTTTGTATAATGAGTACAACAACCAAAAGGTTAACATTTGAAGTCCACTCTGCCAGAATTGTATATGCTGTAGAAGGGGGAATGCCTGTTAAAAGTCTCTTGAAATAGCTTAGGGATAATAGATAATATGGAGTCGAACACAATTTCATTTTTCCCATCAAGTATTTATTGAAGGAATAGACATTGACAATAGACATGGGGCACCTGGTGGGTAGAGCTGCTGGTGGATAGAATCTCAGGAGAAAAGGGTAAGACACTATGCCCCAGACACTGAGAAGCAAATGAAAGAAACATCTTGGGAGTAACAACTTTATGGAATCTACATTTTTTTTCTGGCAGTGTTAACATTAACCAAGATGGTTTGATTTATTTCAGGAGCTGCTGTCTCTTAACAACACTTCAGTAGATTTTTGCTTCTTGAATATCTATCTCCTCTAATAGCTCTCTCAAATTCCTTATGGCCGTGATGTAGAATGGATTTTTGTAATACTCAAATCCTAATTCATGGAAATATCCTGGGAAATATATACATATTTGTTGAGTTGATTAACAAAGACCCACGAAGAACAGAGAACAGAAAAACTGTAAGTCAGTGTAAGGTCTTTTATTTTATTTATTTTTTAAAGACTTATTTTTTATTTATTTTATTTATTATTTTTGGCTGCGTCAGGTCTTAGTTGTGGCATGTGGGATCTTTTCAATGCGGCGCGTGGACTTCTCTTTAGTTGTGGCGTGCAGGTTTTCTCTTCTCTAGTTGTGGCACGCAGGCTCCAGGGAGCATGGGCTCTGTATTTTGCGGCACATGGGCTCTCTAGTTGAGGCACGCCAACTCAGTAGTTGTGGCGCATGGGCTTTATTGCCCTGCGACATGTGGGATCTTAGTTCCCTGACCAGGGATCGAACCTGCATCCCTTGCATTGTAAGGTGGATTCTTTGTCACTGGACCACCAGGCAAGTCCCAATGTAAGACCTTTTAAAGTGACACAATGACACATTGCATTTTTATTTGTGAGTGGCATAGAGGCTCCTGGGTTCATTAAGAGAATTGCAACCAGCAACTCTATTTCAGTGGGTAAGTTAAAGTATAATGACATGACAAATGCAGAAGAGGAACTGCCAGATGGGAGCCTTCTGAGCTTCAGCAAAAAAATTATGAGCCAAACAATGGGTGCTTAGCAAGGTCCCACATTGTATGGTGGATTCATTACTTCCAGGTTCAGGCCAATCAGATGTTAGATGTAGCAACGTCCAAAAGGCAGGCATATGGATGGCATAGCACTGAGTTAACTGACCTGAACTTCAGAACGTTTTAATAAACTGAGTTACCCAAAGGCTTGGGCAAGGAATGAACCACTTTACAGGAGATTAAGTGGGTTCTTCTTACCTCCTGGTTTCCTGAAAAAGCCAAACCTAATCAAATTCCAGTGGCACAAACAGGGCCACATGGATAATTTGGGGGTAAAGAATGCTTTCACATTAAAGGCAATGCTTGTCTCTAGCATGCTATTACCTACCAACCAACGTGGTTTCAATTTAAGCTTCTGTTAATTCTGACCATTTCTTTCAAGTGTTTCTTATTTAAAGTAGAAATTCCATGTTGAATATTTTAATAACATTAACTGTCAAAGACAGCTGTGGTCAGTTTTCCCTTCAATGCTCTGCCAGATGTCGATATTTGTGATCATTGATGCCCTTTGTTTTCCTCCCTTTCCCTTATTAAATATATCATTAGTAAAACACAAGTCCAAGGGAAATCACTTTTCACTGAGACTCTTCTAGAAAGGAGTGAGGAAACAATACTCAGAGAAGCTGAAGTGTCACTGCAGCCAGCCACCCTCCATGGAGATGTCTGCCAAGAGGATTAAGTTATTGTGCTAGTAACTTAATAAAGAGGTACTACTTTATGGTTTCTTCCATTGTTAGAGTTGGGTGAGATGGAGGGAAGGGGAGCATGCATTAAAGAGGGTCATGAACTCCATGTTGATGAGGCAGGAACAGCAGGGTCACACTAGGCTGTGGTACACAGATGAACTTCCAGGAACAAAGCTTGTGTATAGGAGGGTGTTGAGGTTGCGATCAGAGAGGTGGATCCAATGGTTTCTTCCATTGTTAGGGCAGATGTTTTTGTCACACAAGCCACAAAAGACAGGACAAGAAAAGTGAATGTCAGCTGTCTCAAAATAAACCATATGCTTAATTAAATGTACATTTAAAGCATATTGAAATATGTGAACTTCAAAGTGTTCCCAGAGAAAGGCCAATAACAGGTGGGTCATATTTGGAGGAACATTGGAGAAGCCATATTCAATGAGAAAGGAATGCACCTTCCAAAAGAAATCCTAAGATTCTCTTACCATAAAGAGAAAGCCAGATATTTCCCAAACAGGATGCAAGAAGTATAATGGCTTGCTCATCTTTGTGATGGATACTTTAGTGTAACTGAAACTGATGAAGATAAGTCTGAAGACAGCTGTCATACAGGAACCTTCAGCCTCTTCACTTATAAGAATGGGCAGATTACTTTGGCCAGGTAACAACTGCTCCTTCTAAGAACATTGGTTCTAATATTAGCATCACACAAGGTACACTGATCCACCTCTCTGATCACATTTTTAGTATGGAGTTTGGTTCTTAAAAAGAAACAGAAGCATGTCTATTGCACAGTCACCATAAGAGTAATGAAGAGTAGTGGGGGGGTGGCGAGTGGGAGCTTTGAAATTTTAGTCAAATGAAAAGAGGCCTTGGGATAAAATGATCTTCAAATATTTCAAGGGTTGTCATGGGAATGAAAGATTAGATTTGTTTCAACTGGTTTCATAAGAAAGAACTATAAATATTCGTAGAATACATGATAAGACTGATCTAGGTTCAAAATAAAAACTTTTATAACTATTAAATCATCCCCAAATGATCTAAGTTATTTGAAGTTCGTCATTGCTGCAGGCAGTCAAGACAAAGGCATCTAGCCATAAGATGAGGATATTATAGAGTGCATCCAGATGGAACACCTCATCCAACCTTGACATTCTCCTTTATGAGTATTCATGGGAGAAAACTATATTAAAAATTGCTATGATCTGAATGTGTTCCCCCAAAATTCATATGTTGAAATCCTAATCCCCAAAGATGATGGAATCAGGAGGTGGGGCCTTTGGGAGGTGCTTAAGCCATAAGAGAGGAGCCCTCATGAATGGGTTTAGTGTCCTTATAGAAGAGGATCTAAAGAAATCCCTAGCCCCTTCTACCATGTTAAGATACAGCAAGAAGGCACCAGCTGCATCCCAGGATGAGAGCTCTTACAAAACACCACCACACTGGCGCCCTGCTCTTGGATTTCCCAGCCTCCAGAACTGTGAGAAATAAATTTCTGTTGTTTATAATCTACCCAGTCTGTGGTATTTTGTTATAACAGCCCAAATGGACCATGACAAAAATGGAGTTCATTTCTTCTGACCCAGCTTCTCACAGGAGCCATGCTTCTGAGTTGCTATATCCATCAAATCACACACTTTGTATTTAGAACGCTCCTCATCTGACAACTGAGTAGTTGTTCAATGAGAAAGATGTTTACCTGAAGTGGTGATCATGGGAACATTTTTACCACCAATTTTCAATAATTCTCTCCCCAAACAGCATGGTCTATTCCATTTTTTTTTTTTAAAAGATGTTGGGGGTAGGAGTTTATTAATTAATTTATTTGTTTTTGCTGTGTTGCGTCTTCGTTTCTGTGCGAGGGCTTTCTCTAGTTGTGGCAAGTGGGGGCCACTCTTCATCGCGGTGCGCGGGCCTCTCACTATCGCGGCCTCTCGTTGCGGAGCACAGGCTCCAAACGCGCAGGCTCAGTAGTTGTGGCTCATGGTCCTAGTTGCTCCGTGTCATGTGGAATCCTCCCAGACCACGGCTCAAACCCGTGTCCCCTGCATTAGCAGGCAGATTCTCAACCACTGCGCCACCAGGGAAGCCCCCATTTGTTTTAACAAGATAGGCTAAAGC
Source organism: Delphinapterus leucas (assembly GCF_059928025.1). NCBI lineage: Eukaryota > Metazoa > Chordata > Mammalia > Artiodactyla > Monodontidae > Delphinapterus > Delphinapterus leucas. Next base: position 54,022,605 of record NC_143143.1, read on the forward strand.
ATTACATTTTGGATCAAGTTCTCTACTTCATTTCTTCCAGCCTCCCTCTTCTACATCGTTCCTCTCTTTTGAAAGGTCTAGAGGCCCCATTCCCATCCATTCTACCTAATTCAGCCACATAGACATTACAGGCCCATGCTTCTTCAACAAATAACAATGGAGGATACCTACAAACACTTTTCTCTGCAGAATACTAAGGGTTATTGAACATAATTAACTTGTTTACCGTAGATGTGAACAACAACAGTGAAAACTAATAGTCTTACTTCATGGATGGAGAAACTGTATATCAAAAAGAGAGAAGAAAATCTGTTATCAGAAGAAATGCGATATTTCAGTGATCACCCAGGAGCTGTTTTGATTTTGTTTCTCTATTTCCCTTTCTTGTTTAATTCCAGAGACTTCCAACATCACTTTGAGAATAGTAGTCTGAACACACCTAGAATGAAATTTGTCATGGATTTTTTTAAAGAACTCTATTAGGAAAATAAGAGCTCAGAATGTAAGCCTATAGCCATGGTCACTGCCTTTAAGTAATTTTCTTTTTTTGTGATGAACAAAACCATGCAAACATATTTTGCTGAATTAAAAGCTAAATGAGGTGAATTTTTACCTCCAATGGTTTTAATGGTTTCCATGGAAAAGGCATTTCTCTCAGCGCAAAGCCATGCTTGTTGCAATGCAAATGGCACAGCAAAATCTGCTTTTTCCAAGGGAAAATAATTGGGGTTACCTGACAGGAATTACTATTCGTGTTCATATCAGTTAGTGCCATGTTGGCTATTTCAGCAAGGAGGATGAGATTGACTTTTGCTTTGCAGGTCAGAGAGGCAAAGGGAGATGATTTGACTGTGAACAAAGTGCTGGTCAAGGTTAAGTGAAGAATCCCAAATGGCCATCTACCCAAGGTAATGTGACATGTGATTTTGAGGGGAGGAAATTATAAATTATAAATCTGGCAGGAATTATAAAACAGTTAATGTATTTCCCAAACTGTCATCAAAGCAATAAAAAAACACCAAAGTTCAGGGTGCTAATTTCAACAATGCAACTATAGTCAGGGAAGAAAGTGAATTACAGTCAAAGTTTGAGAAAGAAAATGATTGAGAGTTAAGTGCATGACATATATATATGTGTATATATATACATATATACACATACATACATACATACATATATATTGATATTTTAAGTGTCAAGCTAAAGAGAGACATCTTGGTTGCATCTTTGTAAGAGGAGATATACTTATGATTCAGATAATCTAAAATAACAGAATAATAACTAATAGCTAGCAATTGGCCACTTATTATGAGTTAGACATAGCACTAAGTACTTCAAACGAATTATATTTTAATCCTCACAGTGCTCCTACAAGGTAGAGACTATCACAGTATAGCATAGTGCAGGAGGTTCTTTTTTATTTTTTTAACATCTTTATTGGAGTATAATTGCTGTGCAATGGTGTATTAGTTTCTGCTTTATAACAAAGTGAATCAGCTATATATATACATATATTCCCATATCTCCTCCCTCTTGTGTCTCGCTCCCACCCTCCCTATCCCACCCCTCTAAATGGTCACAAAGCACCGAGCTGATATCCCTGGGCTATATGGTTGCTTCTCACTAACTAGCTATTATACATTTGGTAGTGTATATATGTCCATGCCACTCTCTCACTTCGTCCCAGCTTACCCTTCCCCCTCCCCATTTCCTCAAGTCCATTCTCTACGTCTATGTCTTTATTCCTGTCCTGCCCCTAGGTTCTTCAGAACCTTTTTTTTTTTTTTTAGATTCTATATATATATATATGTGTGTGTTAGCATACAGTATTTGTTTTTCTCTTTCTGACTTACTTCACTCTGTATGACAGTCTCTAGGTCCACCCACCTCACTACAGATAACTCAATTTTGTTTCTTTTAATGGCTGAGTAATATTCCATTGTGTATATATGCTACATCTTTATCCATTCATCTGTCGATGGACACTTAGGTTGCTTCCATATCCTGGTTATTGTAAATAGAGCTGCAATGAATATTGTGGTACATGACTCTTTTTGAATTATGGTTTTCTCAGGGTATATGCCCAGTAGTGGGGTTGCTGGGTCGTATGGTAGTTCTATTTTTCATTTTTTAAGGAACCTCCATATTGTTCTCCATAGTGGCTGTATCAATTTACATTCCCACCAACAGTGCAAGAGTGTTCCCTTTTCACCACACCCTCTCCAGGATTTATTGTTTGTAGATTTTTTGATGATGGCCATTCTGACTGGTGTGAGGTGACACCTCATTGTACAGGAGGTTCTTAAACTCGAGGATACAACAGAATCATCTAAAGGGCTTTATGAAAACTGATTTTGGGGAGTTTCTGTTTCAGTAGTTCTGGGGTTCAGTCCAAGCATTTGCTTCTCTAAAGAGTTCCTAGGCAATGCTGCAGCTGTGTGAAATGTGTATAATAAACGTATATAAAATGTGTAGGGGTTTGAGGAGGCTCTTTTGATCTAGGCCATGAATTCGCAGCATATAGCAGATACTAAGCGAATGTTTACCAAATTATTTTACAGATGGGAAAAACTGAAGCACCTGGAGATTGTTACCCAAATTTTACAACTAGTAACTATAAGGTCTATACTTGAAACTAAGTCTATCTTCAACGTGGATTTTAGTGTAGTAAACTATCTCTCAAATAATATGCTGAAAAAAATATTTCTAAATCCCTTAAAAACATGTATCTGGTATGCTGGGAGCTTTTAAGAACTCTGAGGCCCAGACCACACTCCAGGTCCATTACATCAGCATCTCTGGGAGTAGGATCCTGGCATCAATAGTTTTAACATCCCCCCCAGGTGATTCCTATGTGAACTATATTCTTTGGCTTTGACTCACAATGAGGTACTTTACTTACTGGGACATGGGGGGAGGGGTCGTAAAAGTTCCCCAGGTAATTCTAATGTGCAATAAGGCTGTAAACTAATGATATTGTGGAGACATACACTTGCTTCTCTCTTCCTGAAAGGAGGTTTCAAAATGGCGAAAATAGAAATCCTTGGCTTGAAGCTATTTCAATCTGATAGTAAAGCACAAGTGAATTTCAATTCAATTTTGGATTATTTGATGAGAAAAATGCTCCTATAAATATATACACACATGAATACGCCAAAATAAAATTAGCCCAAACCATCGAAGGCATCCTGATATATCTATTTGTACCAATATTATTATTCCAAGTTTCTAGTTCAAGGACATTACTGCTATGAACTTCTCTCTGTAACTGTTTATTTTATGCTTCTAACATAATTTGTCTTTCAACATTTGTAAAAGTTTGATATTTCTAGCAGCATTTTCTAGTATGGGACTTAATCTGTTTTACCATTAATTTTTGATTTTGTATTATTGTATTACCACAGGTAAAATTGTGGCAACAAAGCCTAGATTGTCTTAGAGTCCATATATAATTCTTAGATATAGATTAGTAAATTATTAAAAATTCAGTTTATTTAAAATGAAAGAACAATTACTTCTTGTAATAATCAAAAACCAATGCTCTTTCCATGGTCCTTCTCTGTAAGGACTCTTGGAATTAAAAAGATTAACTAAAGATAATTTTTGGTTGTATTGCTGTATAGTCTGATCTACTTATTGTAAATATATATATATATATATATATATATCAAAAAGGTACTTACACAAAGATAGAATAATTCATGTTACCATCCTTAAAGGCTTTGCCATCTTGAAAATTTTCTTTTAAAAATAGATTTGAATTTTTGGCTTCAATACAGAAGACTAAAAATACATTGCCTCACATCTCAAAAGGAAAAACTATGAACAGCACATGAAACATGTACACACACATACCACAGTCATGCTCAAAACAAGAAATATATAAAATAAATAAAAATTTAAAATGTTTTTTAATTTGTAAAGAGGAAAAAATGTAGATCTGCATATATTGATCTGGAATAAAGTCCAAAAGACAAAAAGTATAAAGGAAAATCGATGGAAAAATATAATATGAAAAAATATAATGCATTCTTGTAAAAAACCTCTGCATGTATGTATCTGTAACACATAAAGGGATTTACAAAATATTCTAGGGGATATTTACCAAATTATTAGTATTGACTATCTAGGTTTGAACAAAAATGGGACAGGAGGGGTAGAATTCTAGGAGAGAAGAGGTCTTTTTAATTTATATATTTCTGAGTCATTTGAATTTGCCAAATAGGCACATATTGAACAATATATAAAAATGAAATAAAATAATAATAAAGACGATTTTTAAATCGAGGCTATAAAGAGTTAGCCATATGAAAATGTGGGAAACATACTATGATGAAAATAAGGATCAGTGAAACTGGAAGCTAAAGACTATAGCCCGTTTTCACCCCTTTATTAGTTAAGCCACGTTGGGTGGGTCCCATAACTTCTCCAGACCAGTCTCCATATTTATGAACATTTATATGATTCACACAGGATTGTTTTCAGGAGGAAATGATGGCATGGTTGTACTATTTGAAAGCTGCAAAGTACACAGTCAATGTTAGCTGCTATCACTGTTGCTGAGTTCGGGATACCATTTCCGCTCCATAGAGACAAAGTATTTTTTTCTGTGTAGTAGGGGACATAGAACTCTCAGTTAATAACCACTGCAAGATGGAGTTATAAGTTTCTACAAGAGATACAAAGAAATACCAGATGAGCTCCTGTAGAAATTCTCAAATTGGTCTGTTAGTAGAGATCACTGCTTCTTTGAGGTGACAATACAGACATAATTTGCAGTAGAAGACAGGAATGTGTTGGGCTTCCTCAAATTGGGTTTCATGAGCTTTGAGCATGAGTTCCCATGGAAACCTTTAAGGGCATCAGCTGCACATTAGCAGGCCTGCATCTGTCTTAAAGAATTTTTGAATCCCTACTGTACTCCACCAGGCCTAACCATGGAAGGCACTTAGTAAAAAATTGTTGAATGAATGAAGACTAAACTCCAATAGGAAAGAGAGACTTAGAAAAGAGGTCATTGTAAGCAATATGATAAATGTCACGATAAGGTGCCTTAGAACACTTTGCAAATAGATTAAATTGCTGGTGTTTGATAAAATACATTCTTTTGAAATTCTAGTTCACTTTTTTTTTCTGAATTCTCATCAATTTCTTCTCCTGTCTCTCTTATTTTCAACCTATAGATTTTCTGTGGATTTCAAAGTCATCCAGAAGCATGCCAGAAAGTAAAGCAGAACCAGTATTGATACCTATTTGCTACATCCCTTTTATCATACTCTGGAAAAATGGAAAACGAGATTTAACATAATCCCTGCAACTTCCATTACCAATCTTATTTCCCAAATATTTACTTAATTTGTATTACTTTCTCAGAGGAAAAAAGGGAGCTCACGTTAAAAGTATTTCATAAACCTCAATGTAATTCATGAGGAAAGGATAAATAATGAAATATTCTAAGGGAGCATGAATTAAAGAAGGGAATTAGATGAATATTTACTTAGAGCCATCCCCAAACCACCATACACCAAATATGGGGTGGCTACTGAACAGAGATATTATTTAATATTCAAAACTGCCCTGCTAGGCTTTTTTTTTTTTTTTTTTTCCGTACGTGGGCCTCTCACTGTTGTGGCCCCTTCCGTTGCAGAGCACAGGCTCCAGACGCACAGGCTCAGTGGCCATGGCTCAAGGGCCTAGCTGCTCCGCGGCATGTGGGATCTTCCCGGACCAGGGCACGAACCCATGTACCCTGCATCGGCAGGCGGACTCTCAACCACTGCGCCACCAGGGAAGCCCCCTGCTAGGCGTTTTTATCCTCATTTTACACATGAGAAGACTTAAGCCTCAACAAAGTTCACTAACTTGCCCAAAGGAGACTATTTGGACCCAAGGTTTGTTATCTTTCACGTCCATTCTGTTTTTAGGTTGACTTTCATTCTCCAGTTGTCTATAGAACATCATCACTCCATGTCATTCCTCTGGAGGCAGATTTACCTTATGCAAAGGTAAGGACACCCAAGTCTCCAGGTTCTAAACTAACACTTGGATGTACAAGGTTTAACATTCTTTATTCCTTTACACCTAAATTCTACTTACTCATGAGCCCTTATTACTAGCTGTACTGAGTCCAAAATTCATGTTTGCCTGAAACCTCATAATGTGACATTTGGAAATAGCGTCTTTGCAGATGTAATCAAGTTAATTTGAGTTTATACTGGATTAGGGTGGGACCAATCCAATGGCTGGGATCCTTATAAGAAGAGAAAACAGAGACACGGACACACAGGGGAAATGCCATATGACTATGGTGGCGGAGACTGGAATGATGTGTCTACCAGCTAAGGAATGCCAAGGACTGCTGGTAACCATCAGAAGCTGGGAAGATGCAAGGATGTATCCTCCCCTAGAGCTTTCAGAGAGAGCATGACCTGCTGACACCTTGATTTTGGACTTCTACCTTCCCAAGCTATGAGAGAATAAAATTCTGTTGTTTGAAGCGACTCAATTTGCAGTACTTTGTTATGCCAGCCTTAGGAAACTAGTCAAGGTGGAAAATTCTTGATTTTGCCAATGTAAAGAAGCTTAGTAACTTCCAGATTAAAATTTGGTTCCTTTGGAGTAAATATTGACTCAGGCTTGGGGTTTTCTCTCTCCCCTCTTTCTCCTCTGCTTCTGCTTGAGTATGATCTAAGTTGCCTGTGGGGTGTCTAGTCTTTACCTTTCTCTGGCCTCTGCTGAGGTCTCTCTTTCACTTGGCTTCTGAATTCAACCTCTGCCCTGCTGCTTCCACTGCTAATTCAATTTTCTTAACCTGTGGAATATGAAGCCTCTTGTCAGAGACTCAAGGACGTTCCCTCATCCACCCCACATTGATGAAAACTCAAGATTAGATAGGGAAGATCAAACCAGCCACTGATAAGAAGAAGAAAGCCTAAGGAAATTGTGGTCAATATTCAGAGCACTGTAAATATTCTCAAGCCAGGTGAGCACCCCTCACAAATCTAACCTCCACACCACTCAACATAAAAGGGAGCCAAAGGGAACCCCTTCCGTGCAAACCCAGACCTTCAGTACCCTCTGGATTCAGGAAAAACTCTACGCCTGGTCAGTGATTGCACTCAATCCATCCCTTGGTGACTTGGGTTGAGGACCAGGAAGATGAAGTGAGCCTGCCCTCTGTCCTGAGATCAGCAATCACCACACATAGAAGGACTTCTAGTGTCTCTTCCTCTTTATCACAGCACACACCACACACACACACACACACACACACACACACACACACAACATCACAAGATTTTCTCAGGGGCCCAGCTACCTATTGTATCAGCAAAATTCACATTTGTTAATATACATAAAATCATGACAACTTGCATTGACTTGACTTCAATGCATAGGAATTGACAAGCCATGTTGGGATATTAAATCTTCAGTCAAATTTGCTTTCATTGGTTGGGTAGTCAAGTTTCTTTGGGGTTGTAAAGGGTTGAAATGCATTTATCACCTTGTGTATCAAATGTGTATTTGATCTCATATACACAGCCAGCAAAAGGAACTTTTCAAAAACAAAACCAAGAAAGATTTGCTTCTCTGACTTTGAAACTCCTAACTCAACAGATATTCTATAAAAAAAAAAGATAATACCAAATTATCATAAAATAAGTAATTAAGTAATTGTATTCAATCCTAAAATAAATAGCAAACAAACTAAAAGAGAGAGGGCAGAGGTTGCGGGGAGATGAAGGGAGGGAGGAAAGAAAGAATTACAACTCAATATTCCATTCTTTTGATACGTTGTATGATATTTTTATGTGAAGCAAGCATATTTTTGACATGATCAAGACTTCTTGCTAGATTTCCTATCCTGGGAACATTGATAAGGTAAGACACTTATTTAGTTACAGTAAATTATTTCCTTCAATATGCTTGTTCCTAGACACTACCAACCACAATGTGAAACAGTTTTGGTGTACTTTCCAGGTGGTGCATTTGAAATACTGTATTGCATATGCAATTTCTGATCTTTGCACTTACTTGTCAAGGCAAAAAAATGAGATAAAACCTTTGAAATGACACTGCTAAACCCATTTTCCAATCAGAGACTATCCCCAAATGGAAACAAGCTGACTATACATCTAACTACAATTTCATTCCTGATTTACATCTAGCCTGCCTTAAAGTTTGGAATATTTTATAGCACAAGTTTAGAATGAGAGAAGAAGGAACCGGGTAGTTCAATAAACAATAGTAAATGTCTAATCTTCACAGAAATTAGCTTCTTTAAAAGTGACCAGTTTTTCTGTCCGATTTCATTATTCTAAAGTCTCCCAGGAGACAATTCTAGCTAAATAAATTTCAAGGCCCTCCTTATTTAGGGAAGTTCATCTATGTGCCCAAGGAACAATGCTGTCATGGTGGAAAATCTTGAAAACTTTGAACGGAAATGTAACTTTCCATTAAAGATCTGGAAACAAACTCCCAGCTAATAATTTCAGGATTAGGGACTAGAGATTGCCCTTGATCTCTCTCTTCCAAGGTGGGGATGGGGGTGACAATATCAACATTGTTGAGGTTTTTTGTTAAATTCATGAATTATTATGAATTTAATCTCATTAGGGTGAGCCATTGCTTCCTTGAGCTTCTCAGTGGAATCAACCTTAAGGGAGCAACACCCTATTAAGACCCACAAGCCTAGTTGGCCCCTGGGCCAGACATCAGGTTTATATTTCCGACTAGATTCATGGACCCAGAGGTCACCTTATATATCTGTCCTTTGATGTTGTATGTATAAGAGTGATGACACATGATTTAAAGAGAAAAAGAGCTCCTGATCTGAAAGCCAAAGTCTAGGATACACTTGCTGAAAAATGTTCATCTTCCTTACATGAGCTTTAAGTGATATTTAAAAGTATAAAAATATAGTGAAAAGAGTACAAACTTTGGGTTTAGGTAGAAAAGAGTAAAATACCAATCCCAACAGATTTTTTCATTTGTCAAGTGGCTACTATAAAAACTTGGGCTAATGTTGAGAAGCGTTAACATTTTATGCAATGCCTGACATAAATAAGGTCCTTGATAATAAATGACAGCTATTATCATTGTTACTATGATTATTAAAGTGTAGAATTTGAAGTTTTTCTCTGTATCTAACTTTCCTTTTAAGAAAAACATAGGACTTCCCTGGTGGCGCAGTGGTTAAGAATCCGCCTGCCAATGCAGGGGACATGGGTTCGAGCCCTGGTCCAGGAAGATCCCACATGCCGCAGAGCAACTAAGCCCATGCACCACAACTACTCAGCCTGTGCTCTAGAGCCCAAGAGCCACAACTACTGAGCCCACATGCCGCAACTACTGAAGCCTGCGAGCCTAGATCCCATGATCCACAACAAGAGAAGCCAACGCAATGAGAAGCCCGCGCACCTCAATGAAGAGTAGCCCCCACTTGCTGCAAGTAGAGAAGGCCCATGCGCAGCAATGAAAATCAAACACAGCCAAAAAATAAATAATTAAATAAACAAATTTATTTTAAAAAAAAAAAGAAAAACATAAACTCTTTTATAATGTTATGCCCAAATTAGCTTTCAGTTACATGGATTCAAGGCTAAGTCTTAAGTCATATTCTATTTAGAAATGCACATGAACTGCTATTCTGAGAGTTCACAAATACGACTTTTATGGTGCAGATTTCTTCAGATTCATTATGTCTGTTTTACCATATCCTGTCACTGTTTTTGTTTTTGTTTTTTTTTTTTTTGGCGGTACGCGGACCTCTCACTGTTGTGGCCTCTCTCGTTGCGGAGCACAGGCTCCGGACGCGCAGGCTCAGTGGCCATGGCTCACGGGCCCAGCCGCTCCGCGGCATGTGGGATCTTCCTGGACCGGGGCACGAACCCGTGTCCCCTGCATTGGCAGGCGGACTCTCAACCACTGCACCACCAGGGAAGCCCTGTCACTGTTCTTTATTACAGTTTCTGTGAAAACTTTCCTGTGGAGTATCTTGACATGATACTGTCTGCCCTTCTCTTGGCATCAATATATTATATACAAATTAAGTCATCTCTGCGTTTTTTTCTCTTGAGAATGGAACAATTATAATAGTACCCCTTTCCTTTATGCCGATTATAAACTCAAACAGGCAATAATTATTTAGAAGATACTACGGGTTGAATTCTGTACCCCCCAAAAGATGTTGTAATCCTACCCCCCAGTAACCATGAATGTGACCATATTTGGAAATAGAGACTTTGCAGATGATCAAGTTAAGATGAGGTCATGAGAGTAAACTCTAATTCGATATGATTGATGTCCTTATGAAGAGAGAAATTTGGACTCAGGGACAGACACACACACAAGGACCTCGCCATGTGAAGATGAAGGCAGAGATCTTTGGCATCTGCAAGCAAAGTGACAAAGATTGTCAGCAAACCTCCAGAAGCGAGGAAGGAAGCATGAAACAGATTCTCTCACAGCCCTCAGAAGGTACCAACACTGCCAGCACCTTGATCTTGGACTTCAAGGCTCCATAGCTGGGAGACAATAAAGTTCTATTGCTTAAGTTGCCCAGTATAAGGGACTTTGTTACAGCAGTGCTAGCAACTAGCACAGAGGGTGACTATCTATCAGGCTACTTTTTTTTTTTTTAAACATCTTTATTGGAGTATAATTGCTTTACAATGGTGTTAGTTTCTGCTTTATAGCAAAGTGAATCAGTTATACATATACATATGTCCCCATATTTCTTCCCTCTTGCGTCTCCCCCCTCCCACCCTCCCTATCCCACCCCTCTAGGTTTTTTGAGTATGTTTTTGTTAACTTATAATATCCTTAAAATTTGAAAAAATATATATAATAGAGAACTTGTATATCTCTGAAAATATGTCTATAGGCCACAAAGATCTACAGTTTCTAGTTTGAGAAACAATGTAAAACAGAACTTAAAAATATTAATACCACATGTTACATATGCACTTTCCCATCTCACTGGCACATAAACCAAAGGCAAAAGATTTGCTCTTTGGCCTTATGCCAGATCCATGCACAAAATATTATAAAGGGCAGAGTTCAAAGGAAAAAAATTCTAATGATGTGCTTTTTCAAAATGGTCACATCCATTACACTTCAGCCCTTCCCGTGGTCCCGCAAGACCACACACTGGTTGCCATTTACCAATACGGCAATAAGTGACTGTACCATTGGAGGCTAACTTTGGTTTTACAGTCTTAAAGAAAAAAAAAAATGTTTTTAGAAACAACCAAAAGATTTGAGGAGAAAATATGATATCCATCAGTTTGTTTCCTGCATTTAGCAGAAACTTGCTTATTTGTTTAGTTCTGGGAAGGAGGTATTACTTCCCTAGATTTTTTTTTTTTTTTTAATATTCCAGAGTATGGAGTCTGAAGCCTTCAGGCTCTACTGCATTCTGTTTAGCCTATATTTAGAACAAAGCAAACACATGTAATTCTTTAGAGCTAAGCACTTCTGCCAGTGAGCCCTGGAAAATTGCTAACCCCAAAATAAAACAATACCGCTTTCTTTAAATACTTCTGCTTACACTTATAGTGAGGAGATATTGACAGCAAGCGTCAGTTTGAGTGACTGAAAATAAACAGAAGTGAAGAAAACAGGGACTTTTCGTATTAAAGCCAGATTTATTTAGAGGAAATATATGACAAGTATCATTATTTTCTCAAATAGCAATCTCAGGATATCTCACCCCTGAAGAAAAGTTATTATGTCATTTTCATGACTTCTGGAGGCTTATTAACAGTTCTCCCCAACCTGATCTTACTGGCATTGATTCTAAAACAAGGCCAATATGGAAAGGCAAAGAAGATAGCTTGGTTTACCCAGACAGACAACCTACAATAAGAGGAAAAGGCACTGTAAGTTAAAGTGACCCTATCTCTGCAAAGGTCTGACTTTAGACTACACAAACAACAACATCTATAAATATTGAATATGCCCACAGTGAGACACCTTTGAGCAAGAATGGCAGGAAATTCCATTGAGTGGCCTTCACATTTTTCCTACAGCTCTGGTCCTACCACAAGTTCAAAGTTAAGAATGTGTACAGGGAGTGAAGAGACATGCATTTTTACTCTGATCCTACCTGCTTGTGAAAATTCTCAAGGTTTCTGGACCTCAGTTTCCCCATCTGTAAAACGATTGCATTGGATTCATTCTAGTGTTAAAATTTTGGAGGAAAATCCAGTTATCCAACTCACAGTTTCCAATTAAATTTGCTGTGACACTGTTGAACCAGCCATTTTTTATTCCTTTCAACACGCCCATTCTTTCAAAGTTCAGGTTCAACCATCATTTTTATTTAATTAGCATCTTGGTATATAAAATTATGTAATTCTTAATGATTTCCTCAAGATACACAAAAAGTGAAAGGTTTCAATTAGCTTTGTGAAAATTACAAAAGTTTCTACACTTTTATATTCTGCTTTAAAATAGAAAAAAGAAACTGGATATATATATATATATATATATGCTAAATGTTAGTAATGGTTATCCTGGGTAGGGACAGTATAGGTAAATTGTATGCCCTTATATCCAGGCAAAACTGTGATTTGAAAGATATATACACCCCAAAGTTCATAGCAGCACTGTTTACAATAGCCAAGAGATGGAAGCAACCTAAATGTCAATCGACAGATGAATGGTTAAAGAAGATGTGATATATACACACACACACACACACACACACACACACACACACACACAAACAATGGAATATTACTCAGTCATAAAAAAGAATGAAATAATGCAATTTGTAGCAACATGAATGGCACTAGAGATTATAATACTAAGTGAAGGAACCAGACAGAGAATGACAAATATATGATATCACTCATATGTGGGATCTAAAAAAATGATACAAATGAATTTATTTACAAAACAGAAATAGTCTCACAGACTTAGAAAACAACCTTATGGTTACCAAAGGAGATAATGTGGTGAGGTGAGTTTGGGATTAACATATGCACACTACTGTATATCAAATAAGTAAACAACAAGGAACTACTGTATAGCACAGGGAACTACACTCAATATCCTGTAATAACCTATAATCAAAAAGAATCTAATATATTTATATATCAGATTATATATATAATTGAATTATATATTTAACTATATATATATATATATAATTGAATCACTTTGCTATACACTTGAAACTAACACAGCATTGTAAATTAACTATACTTTTTAAAAAATTGTATGCCCTTCATTGTACATATCTAAATTATCTAAAATTTTCACAATGGACATGTATTACATTTGTAGTGAAGAAAAATAAGTAATATATTTTAAAAGTGTGTTTTAAACAGTGCCACAAATCACACCATCACTCAAATTCTCTCTTCTTAGGACAGTTGGTATTTTATATTTACTTCATCTGTACTACTATTATTATTAAAGTACTATGAAAGTATTGTGTACAGTTATCTGTTTTACACTCAACATATTTTTAACTTTATTGAGGTATATTTTATATATCATAAATTCATCCATTTCAAGTGTACAATTCAATAATTTTTAGTAATTTTACCAAGTGGTGCAACCTTCACCATAGGTCAGTCTTAGAACCTTTCTTCTCCACAATAGGATCCCTCATGCCTGTTTACAGTTAATACCTGGTCCCACTTCAGCCTCAGGCAACCACTAATTCACTGTGGTCTCTAATTTTATTGTTGCCCTTTCTGGAAATTCCATGTAAACAAAATCATACAATGTGATAATTGTGCCTGGTTTCTTTCATTCCGCATAATGTTGTTTTTTTGTTTTTTCTGTTTTTTTTTTATTGGAGTTGATTTACAATGTTGTGTTAGTCAGGTGTACAGCAAAGTGATTCAGTTATACATATACATATATTCATTCTTTTTCAGATTCTTTTCCCATATAGGTTATTACAGAATACTGAGTAGAGTTCCCTGTGTTATACTGTAGGTCCTTGTTGATTATATATTTTATATATATTAGTGTGTGTATGTTAATCCCAAGCTCCTAATTTATCCCTCCCCACCATGTTTCCCCTCTGGTAACCATAAGTTTGTTTTTGAAATCTGTGAGTCTGTTTCTGTTTTGTAAAGAAGTTCATTTATCTCATTTTACACTGCTTTCCCTCTCCCTCTCTCAGTTTTCATTATTCATCAACTTTATCATTCCTGGAGTACAATGTCAAGTAAGTTGATTTTTTTCCAGAGCTTTTGGGGAGGAACTGAGACCTGCCAATAGCTAGAATCAGCTTGCTAGCCACATGAACGAGCCATCTTAGAAGTAAATCTTCCAGCTCCATTAATTTCCAGTTGACACCTTGACTGTAGCTTCATGAAAGACCCTAAGCCAAAGCCACCCATCTAAGCTGCTATCAAGTTCCTGACCCACAGAAACATGTTCAATAATAAATGTTTGGTGTGGTTTTAATCCACTAAAGTTTGGGTTAATTCGTAATGCAGCAAAAGATAACAAAATAGATACCACATGATATTCTGTCTCCCAGAAATTAATCAAACTTTGGTTTCCTTATGTCTTCCTGTATCCTTCCCCACCTACTCTCAGCAACTTTACAAACTTATTCCTTTAATTTTTCACTGCCATTTTAATAGGTTTGGGGAAAGAGACAAGAATATTTTCATGTAGTCCACCGTCTTGTACCAGAACTCATACTATTTTGTTTGAAATGATGCACATTTTTTCTAAATAAAGCCTGTAAGTGAACTATTAGGAGGACTGAGGACCACCATTCCCCCCATACCATAATTGTTGATCACAACCTGTCCTTTTGTACTCGCTGACAACTTACTTTTTTGACATGATAAGGAAGTTTGTTAAAATTCCTGAAGAAGTTGGAAAGGAACAACTATGTGGTCATGAAAATCACCTGGGGAGCTCATTTAAAATGCAGAATTCCAGCACTCTCACAAAGATTCTCGAATGGGGCATTTTTTGTGCATTTTTTAGGGGAACACCATAAACAGTGGAGGAGAACAATAAAATAGAATAGAATAGATTGCCCAGAAATAGATGAACTAACCATAGAATTTTAACACATGATGAGGATGGCATCTTAAATCACTAGGGCAAAGATAAACTTTTGATAAATGGTGCTGGGACAACTAGTTTGCCATTTGAGAAAAAGAGAAAATTAAATCCCTACCTCACACCATGCTTAAGAATAAACTACTCTTACATGGAGAATTTAATGTAAAAAAAATGAAATCATACATGTTCTGGAAATAAACATGGGTGGATTTGTCTATTATTGGCTACAGGGCAAAGCTTTCTAATTACGACTAAAATCTAGATGCAATAAAAAAAATCCCAGAAAATTCTGTTGCAGGTATCCTCAAGATGTGATGCAGTAAGATATCATAGATACAAGTGGCTGAGAAAATGTATTTGTGTAACATGTTTATTAGGCTTATATGAAAAGTTGCATAGATTTTTTGTGATATGCATTGTATACTTTATTTGTGCAATTTTTTTTAGTTCCTAAAAAAACTACCCCGTCCATTACTTAACTCTTATCTAGATCTCTTATTAAAATTCCCTAATCTTAGCCAGGTGGAACACAGAAGGATGGGGCTTATCCAATACTTACCAAGATCTGGAATGTGGCCCTTCCTCTCTTTGAGTGTTTCTACCTTCTCTGTGAAATTATCTCCTCTACTCACCAGAAATGGCTTGCTCTATAATCAAGAAGAGTTTGTGAGCTCTGCTGCATAGCTTAGACAAGTTAACATTTTTTATCTTCTCTGAGAAAAAGTCAGCCCCCAACAAAACATAAAACCTGTCACTTGAATTCATCAACCAGGTCAGAAAAAAATCCCTCCTCCAACTCCAGTCAATACTTATTAGTAAAAGAATGTAGGATGGCTTTGTAGCTAAGTATTATTTTCAAAGGAATGAATTGTATGGCTCTACATTAAGAATTTAATTACACTTTACATCTGTACTTGTAAGAGTTGCAGATTTCACTTGGCAAACCAGCAACCACATTAGCACTTAACCTTTTCTTAAAGTAAAGGAAATGTACTTAGAAGTGACTAGGATTCCAAAATGTTAGTTAGAATCACCAGGGAACTGAATCCAGCATTTATTTGTATATGCTCTTTATGTGACAACCTACTGCTGAATTGCTGAAGAGCTGAATCAGATTACTGCCCACTGGTAGCTTTTGTAAGTTTCTTTATTTAGGGCTTTTCCACCATGAATCACTCGAGAGAGCCCCTATCCTGTTACCCCGGTGGTCATTGTGACAGGAGAAAGCCCCTTAGAAGCATTAAGAAGCATAAAACAAGAAAGTTGTCCATGGTGTGAGGTTAAAGATACAATTTCATTTTGTTTTCCTTATGGATAACCAATTGCCTCAGCAGCATTCAATGAATAATTGATCCTTTCCCAGCTGATTTCCTCCATTGCCATCTCTGTTTTGTATAGGACTTTAATATGAATTGCTCTCCATTCTTTTCACTTTCTTCTCCTTGTTTATCCTTATACCATACCACTCTGTCTAAATTATGTAGTTCTATAATAAATCTTAATACATTTGCCACCCCACCCACACTAACTTTATTTATATTCTTCAGGAGTCTCTTGGCTATTTTTGGCCCCTTTCTCTTCCATATAAAATTTAGAAACAACTTGAAAAGTTCCACAAAATACGTTTTTGTGTTTTCATTGGAAGTGTACAGGATCTACAGATAATTTTGGAGAGATGTGACATCTTAAAAACATTAAATATGCCTTTCCAAAAACATGGTATTTCTTATTTCATTCTTCTTTAATGTCTTTCACTAAAATTTTATAACTTTCTTCAAAATGTTCCACATTAAATTTAGATTTAATTCTAGATGTTGTAGATAGGTGAAAGACTTAGGTAGATAGAGAGATGATAGATACATACATAGATAGATAGATAGATAGATGTTAGTTAGACAGATAGACATAAAGAATTACTATGATAAGTCACTTTTTTGAATTTCATTTTCTATTTTCTGCAAACATGTGGAAATGCAAATTACTTTTATATATCAATTTGATACCCAACATCTTTGTTAAGTTCTTATTAATTCTAATCATTTCCTATTGTTTATTTTGGATTTTCTTATAGACAACCATATCATCTATGGATAGTAAATAGTGATAGATTTGGTTCTTCCTTTCCAAATTTTAAGTCATTTATTTATTTTTCTTCTGTTATAATACTTGCTTAGCTGATTTTGCTTAGTATTTGCCTAGTAGATCTTTTTCCACCCAAATGCCTTTACATTTTAATTGTGTCATATACAAGCAATATATTGTTGGATTCTGTTTTTTATACAGTTTATTATTTTTGAAATGCTTACTGACCTATTTGGATTCATTACTACTAGGTTATTTTGTGATTTATGTTTTCTCTTTCCTCTCTGTTTTCTTACCTTCCCAATTCTATTTTTTTCCTCTCTTGCTTTTTCACTTTAGTGGTTGCCCTATAGAGCTTCAATAAGGGACTTTAACTCAAAACAAAAGTTAAATCAATATAAAAGCAAAGCCTTAGAACAGATCATTTCTCCCTTGATTATAATTGAGGTATTATATTTCCTTTATATAGTAAATGTTTATTTAGATTAACATGCATACCGTATTTTTGGCTTATAATTTCTTGCATCTCAGGTGCTTCCATTTGAGGTCACTTTTTCTTTCTTTCTTTCTTGCTTTTTTGAAATACATATCTTAGAAATTCCTTAAGAAATTCCTTAATCTATAAGTTAATATATTTTCCTTTGTCCTTGAGAGGTAGGCTTAGAGGATAATGAATTTTAAGTTGACAGTAGTTCTCTCACAGAAAGTTGAATCTATTGTTTATCTTCTGTTTTATATTGCTCCTGTCAAGAGGTCAGGTTTTAATCTTATTTTTGCCATTTGTAAGCAATTTCTCCTTTTTCTCTGTCTGCTTTTAAAATAATGTTTTTTGTCTTTGGTCCTACAGTTTTACAGCAACTTGGCTAAGTATATCTTGCTTTTTATTTATCCTGTTTGAGATTCATTAGACTTCTTGAAGCTGAGGATTCATGCCATACAACTATTCTGGAAAATACTTAGCCATTATCTCTTTAAATGTTGTCTTTCCTCCATTCTTCACATTCTTTTCTTCCAGAAGTCCATTTGTAAGTATGTCAGATATTTTCTTTCTTTACTCCTTTTTTTCTAATCATATCAATATACATATTTATATATTTTCTATATATTATATGTGATATATATATATCATGTGTGCATGTAATTTATTCATTTTTAGATTCTAGCTTAAATTTTTTTTCTACAATGCATGACTTGTTTAACAATTAAGTTTCCATATTACTGTATTTTTCAATTGAGTTCAGTTGAAAATTTTGCCTGATCATTTTGATAGTCTCTTGCTCTTGTTCTTAAATTATATTTATAACATCCTCTCTTATTTATTTAAACATTGTCTTGGTTTGTTCAGGCTGCTATAACAAAAATACCATAAACTGGGTAGCTTAAAACAACGCACATTTATTTTTCACAGTTTTGGAGGTTGGGAAGTTTAAGATCCTGGCACCAGCCAATTTTGCGCTGGTAAGAGCCTGCTTCTTAGAGAGCTGTCTTTCTACTGTACCTTCACATCACACAAAGAATGAGCTATCTCTCTGAGGGCACTAATCCCATTCACAAGGGCTCCTCCTTCATGACCTAATCACCTCTCAATGGCTCCACCTCCTAATACCAACACCTTGGATTTCAACATCTGAATTTTGGGGGGTGTCATAAATATTCATACCACATAAAACGTATTAAATACTTATGTTAAGTCTATGTCTGACTATTGCCATGTTTCTATTTAAACTTCTGATACTATAGTTACTCCTCTGACCTCCCTCATGGTGGCTTTTTCCCTCATGCATTTGGTAATTTTTGATGTGAAATTCATACTCCTAGGGCCATTATATTGAGAAGTATCTATTTGGTGGATCTGATAAGTGACTTTATTTCAGAAGATATTTGTGGCTGCTTCTACCAGATACTTGGGAGTGATACTAATCTGAGCCCACTGGAAATTTTAAGTTAAAAAATATTGAGTAAATTACACCTAAGAATTTTCCAAAACTAATATAAGACACCAAACAACAGATCCAATAAGTTCAAAGAACTTCAAGCAAGATAAATAATAGTGCATACACATACACATACACACACACATACACACACACACACACACACACACACACACTGAGTTAGGAAAATCATACTCAAATTTCTAAAAACTAAATATAAATAGAAAATCTTAAAGGCAGCCAGAAGAAAATGACAGAAGAATTATTATCTACAGAGGAATAAGGATAAATTTTTTTATTAGAAACCAAGCAGGCAAGAAGACAATGGAGTGGCATCTTTAAAGTTTTGAAAGAAAAAAAGCCTGTCAAGCCAGAATTATATACCCAGCAAAAATACATTTCAAAAACTAAAGGAGAAAGAAATTCTCAGACAAACAAAAACTAAGGGAATTCATTGCTATCATACCTACTCTATGAAAAATATTACAGGAAGTTTTTCAGGCAGAAGGAATATGATATCAGTCAAAATCCTGGTCTAAATAAAGAAAGGAAAAACACTGGAAGTGGAATAAATGAAGGTAAAATTACCTTTTTCTTATTTGTAATTACTATAAAAGAAAACTTCCTAATGCAAAAATAGTAAGAATGTGGTATGCATTTTTCACATATGTAAAGTAAAATATATGACAATAATGGCATGAAGAATGGGAGAAGGATTTGGGAATATACTATTGTTAGGTCCTCACACTATGTATGAAGTGACAATATTATTTGAAAATAGACCCATATTAATTTAAAATGTATGTTAATAGAATCAAAATGTAATCATAAAAAATGCTCAACACAAGAGAAAATAAATTAAAAAGTAGCAAAATAGTAGATATTTAATAAAATCGTATTGATAATCACTTTGTGAATGAGATAAACTCTCAGTTAAAAGACAGAGATTATCAGAATGGTTAAAAGAGCAAGATCCAACTCTATACTACTTACGAGTATGAATAGGCCCATTCTAGCCTCTCTAGGCCATTCCTTGATAACATCTACCGACATCATGATTAAAGAAGACAGAGATCAGATGATTTCATATACAAAGTTGGTCCAAGCCTTTGATATTTCTTCCTAACTTCTGCAGTTCTCCATGCTCTACGCAATTCTGAAGATAACAGAGATCTCCTAAGGAGATCTTGTTAAAAACTAAAAATATTTAAGAAATTACTTTGCTTTACAAATTACCATTCTTCCATCATCAGCTTACAATTCAGTAGGCTATTACAAGGTATTTGTTTCATTTCCTTTCAACAGAATTTATAACAAGGTTTATAAAGCATTTAGAAAATACTTTTTTAAAAAACCTCTTTGCTCAAATGCCTAAACCCTAAAGAATAATCTATAAATAGCTGACCCAAGAGAAGGAAATTAACAAAGACTCACAAACTTTATGTGAAAGAGGAAGAGGCAAACTCTTGACCAATTATGTCACAGAGAATTAAAGAACTGTCCACTCAATGGAATATAATCATAATAATGTCTTTTTAAATGAAGAAGATGGATTCCATATTTCTTTGTCAGGAACAATAACTAGAGGTAGAAAACCTAAAACCTCACTAAGGGACTTGAGTTAAGGGGAATTAAGGTATAAAAATAATTAAGCTCAAACTTAACATCAAGTGTTTCAGCCAACTCAAAAATATATGTGTGTGCAAAAGTAGGGAAATGGGGGCTGAGACTGTGAAGCTTCTGAGAGCTGAAGGAAAGGGCCAAATTATGTTCAGGAAGAATATAATTAGAAAAAATAATAGCAAACATTCATGTAACTTTCAGTTACGTGGATTTATTTAAGAGAAGAAAATGGCAGGAAGAAATGACTGCTAAGTGATGCTCAGAGCCCCCTCACACAATTGTAAGAGTGATATCCATCACTCTTTATCTTAATGGCTTGTTTTAATTGTCCATCTCCCCTCCCAGGCTGTGAGATCTCTTTGAGAAGAGCTTTATCTCTTATATGCCCTCAGTGTATTTCCTGGCTTTGTTAAATAAATGAGAAATCTTGTGGGATAGGAAAGACATGTCACCTATGTTAGGCCGCTTCATTATTATACTCAAGTCATTCTAAAATAATTAAATCAGAATAACCATTAATGTCATCTAAGCAAAGCTGGTGTGAGAGTCTCATTTCTTCAACCAACCATCACAAATACACTCAGTCCCAAGTTCTGCTCACCATGCCTGAAATTCCTTTAGCAAAGAAAAAAAAAAAAAAAAAAGGAAAATTCAAGGACCCGTTGAGAATATTTTAGTATATAATTAACCAATCAACCAGAGAAAATAAAGAACATCCCTCTGTATTAGATTTCTACTGCAATTATGCTACATAACAATAACCCCAAAACTCAGTGGCTTATAAAAAACATTTCTTTTGTTTCATTCTCATGTTTGTAGGATGGCTGATCTGATTTCATCTTTGGTTTGGCAGTATTTAGCCTAGGCTTCCAGTTGGGTTTAAGCCTCACTTCATGGTTAACCAGCAGCTTTATGGGATAGGATCTCATCAAGGAAGATGGCAGAAGTGTAAGAGACAAAGCCAAATAATGAAAGCACATTTATATTCTCTGATCACATCACGTGGACTCCCATCCCTTTAGCACCAAGAAGTACTGTAACAATGGAGTAAATAAATACTACACCTACTCTAGAGAAAAATACTACAATGTCCCATGGCAAAGGGCTTGGACATATAATTCTATAACAGAC
Organism: Delphinapterus leucas; assembly: GCF_059928025.1. Classification (NCBI taxonomy): domain Eukaryota; kingdom Metazoa; phylum Chordata; class Mammalia; order Artiodactyla; family Monodontidae; genus Delphinapterus; species Delphinapterus leucas. The sequence goes on from NC_143143.1 coordinate 54,044,426, forward strand.
AGACAGGCAGTGAAGAACTAGGAACAATTATTCAAGATATTACTTGTAACTTTCATGTTTTAAAGCAAGAAGGGAAATAATACTACAAGAGGAAGCTGTATGTCTAAAAGTGGTTACCCCCAAACAGTGCAAAGCTTCACATTTTGAAGAAATAGCACACACATTTTAGCCTATGCTAGACTCAACTTCCATTCTCTAGGTATGAGTTATATATGTCCTAAACCTCTTTTTCCAGTTGCTTAGCACAGCAAGCTTTTGGATGTACAAAGGCTGCCCTCTGAACACTGCCCTAGAACACTCCTACCTTTACATATTCCTTAGCCATTCCTTACTCATAGTGAAGGTTTCAGCTGAAAGGTTGCCTTTTAAGGAAGACTTTTTCCACCACCTCCCCACCATTCCCAACCTAAGTCAGAATAGCATTACAATCTTTTGCAGAAGCTTTACCCTGCTTTATTGTGCCCATCTCAATTTGCAATTGTGTAACTGTTTTAGTTACATAATTCATTGCCAGTCACATGAGGGCAGGACCATGACTGTTTTCACCACTGTGGCAAACACTAATCCTAGAAGAGAATAGGTAATAAATAAATATTTATTGACTCAATGAATGAACAATTTTTTCAAAAATGACAACTTTTGTTAACAAAGACAGTGCAGATTTTGATCACATATGCTAAAGCAAACATTTTCCCTGAACTAATTAGCCACATATTGCCAAGTATGCTGCCCTAGAGAATCGTTAGTGCTGCATTATCCAATATGGCAGCCACTAGTCATGTAAGACTATTTAAAGTTTAAATTAATTTATATTAATTAAAATTTAGTTCCTCAGTTGCCCTAGCCACATGAGGGAATACCCAGAAATGGGATTGCTGCTCATATGGTAGTCCTATTTTTAAATATTTGAGGAAGCTCCATACTCTTTTCCATACTGGGTACACCATTCCCACCAACGGTACACAAGCATTCCAATTTCTCCACATCCTCACCTATACTTGTTGCCTTTTGTTTTTCTGATAACAGCCATCCTAACAGTTATGTGTTGATGTTTCATTGTGGTTTGCTCAACATTTTCCTGATGATTAATGATGTTGAGCATTTTTTTCATATACCTCTTGACCATTTCTATGTCTTCTTTGGAGAAATGTCTACACAACACCTTCACCTATTTTTTAATTGAGTTATTACTTTTCTGCTATTGAGGTGTAGGATTTCTTTATATATTTTGAAAATAAACCCTATCTGATATATGGCTTGCAAATATGTTCTCCCATCCCACAGGTTGCCTTATCACTCTGTAAGTAGTTTTCTTTGCTGTGCTGAAGCTTTTTAGTTTGACGTTTATTCCACTTGTCTATTTTTGCTTTTGTTGCCTGTGTTTTTAATGTTATATCCATGAAATAAGTGCCAATATTAGCACTTCCATGTTTATTACAGCATTATTCACAATAGCCAAAATATGAAATAACCTAAAATGTCCATCAGCAGATGCATAGATAAAGAAAATATATACACCCATTAGAATAGTATTCAGTCTTAAAAAAGAAGGAAATTCTACAATATGTGATGTGGTTGAGCTTTGAAGGCATTATGCTAAGTGAAATAAGCCAATCACAGAAGGAAAAATATTACATGATTCCACTTATATGAGGCATCCAGCGAGTGGACTGGTGGTTGCCAGGGGCCAAGAAATGGGTGTTGCTAATCAATGCCTTAAAGTCATAGTTATGCAAGTTCTAGAGATCTGCTGCACAACCTTGTACACATATACAACAGTAATATATTGTACACTTAAATTTTTTTAAGAGGGTAACTCTCATGTTAAGTGTTTTTACCACAATAAAATAAAATAAAACACATTTTAAAGCCACACAGGATTATAGCAGAGACCATATTGAACAACAGATAAAGAACATTTTGGTCATTTAAAGAAGATCTATTGAACAGGGGTGCTTTGGAAGAAACATTCAAATACACAACCAAATTCTTCTTTGTTAAGGTACTCTAAAGCAGAATAATGCTTCCCAGATTTCTAATTTCTAAGGACCAGTTTACAAATCCTGAGATTCTGACTCAACCTACCCAAAGCACATTTGTTTGGCATACAACTCCGTAAGAGGTATTTACAAGTGAACTAGGTAAACTTCTTAAGTTTCAAAAAAGTATTTCTCGCTAATGTTTGGGAATGGATACTGTAGTTTACTGAGTCAAACTAATTATCTGTCCTTGCTAAAATCAGCTTGCCCAGGTTTGCAAACTCCACATAGTTACCTATGGTTCTCTCTACTTTTTTTTTGCCCATCTTGTAATGGGCAATAGTAATAACTCAGATCCATCAACTGTTCTCTCCTTAACTCTGCATATCTCTTTTCTTCTGTACCTGCTGCGGTAAGATCTTGTAAGATCTCATTTGGATGATTTGCAGTTGATCTTGCTTCTAGACATTCCCCTGTTATTTCATTGTATAATCAGTTGCCAATTAAACATAACCTTATTGTGTCCGTTTCCTGCTTAAGCTAATTTTCAAAGATACTTGTTAGCCAACATTTACTTTTGACAGTATGCTCAACTTACCATTCTAATAATATTCTCCACCACTCCCAACTGCTGCAGCCAGGTTCATCCACTCACCTCCCAACCACACTAAAGCCATTTTGGCTTCAGCACATTTACTCTCACCAGTTCTCCCATTGATAATTCCTTTTCTTCCTTCGTAACTTCCTCAAATATTTCTAACTCCCATTGCTTCAATAACTTTCAAAAGTTCTTATTTACTTTGTTGTTTTGGCTCTGGGTCATTGTACTGCCTGTGTCATCACTTGTATTACATCATCATAATACATTATTATTATTTTGCTTAAACAGCAGTATGTTGATAAATCTTTTTCTCTCCTACTATAGTAGAGAAAATAAGCTTTTGATATCATAGATTTTGAATTACCTCTTTTATCTCCCACTGAAGTTAGGACAACATAGTTCTATCAGGAGAGAGAGAGAAAGAGATCTCTGTGTGTATGTTTATATATATATATATATATATATATATATATATATATACACATTTATTTCATGAGTGTATATACTATATATGTATAGATGTGTGTGTATATATGTGTTTATTTAATGAGCGTGTATGTTTATACCATATACATATAGATGTGTGTATATATATATATATATATATATATATATATAAACCCATGATGAATGAATGAATAAATGAACAAACCCTATTACATTCTCATAGGTTTGCCTTGACTTCTTAACATGTGTCTTTAATTCTTCTGGTAAATATTCAGGATATAATATAGGAAAATCATGTACCATGCCAGAAACCACTTAACAATGTAGGTTCAAAACTGCCATGCAAAGGCAATTATTCCTTTAAAATGTTGTCTTATTTGGTCTCTTCCTTTTTCCTTAGTAGTTTTTCACAGACCTACTGCTCTCTCCTCATTAAAAAAAAAAGTTAAAACCCAAGCTCTGTGGTCTGAAACCTATTTTGTAAGAAATATATTCCTTTTGGTAATTAGAGATTAACAAACAGTGCAAAAAAGAATACAAGACTATATCAGGGCTTCCCTGGTGGCGCAGTGGTTGGGAGTCCGCCTGCCGATGCAGGGGACGCGGGTTCGTGCCCCATCCGGGAGGATCCCACATGCCGTGGAGCGGCTGGGCCCGTGAGCCATGGCCACTGAGCCTGCACGTCCGGAGCCTGTGTTCCGCAACGGGAGAGGCCACAACAGTGAGAGGCCCGTGTACCGCAAAAATAACAAAAACAAAAACAAAAAACAAAAACAAAAAAAGACTATATCAGTATTCAACTGTATATGCATGGCAAAAAAAGAAAAGAGAAAAATGTAAGCTCTATATTCACTTAATTGAAATAGAAGTTTTTGGAAGCTTAAAGATGGAGATAACATCAAAACACATGAAGTCATGTTTGAGCCATCCTTGAGCATAAATATACAATGCTGACATCTCTCTCTAAGCTTTCCATTCTTTTTTTTTTTTAACATCTTTATTAGAGTATAATTGCTTTACAATTGCCTGTCAGTTTCTGCTTTATAACAAAGTGAATCAGTTATACATATACATATGTCCCCATATCTCTTCCCTATGGCATCTCCCTCCCCGCAACCCTCCCTATCCCACCCATCTAGGTGTTGTTCATAAAGCACCAAGCTGATCTCCCTGTGCTATGCGGCTGCTTCCCACTAGCTATCTATTTTATGTTTGGTAGTGTATATATGTCCATGCCACTCTCTCACTTTGTCCCAGCTTACCATTCCCCCTCCCCATATCCTCAAGTCCATTCTCTAGTAGCTCTGCATCTTTTTTTTTTAGATTCCATATATACGTGTAGTATAAGGTATTTGTTTTTCTCTTTCTGACTTACTTCACTCTGTATGACAGTCTCTAGGTCCATCCACCTCACTACAAATAACTCAGTTTCATTCTTTTTATGGCTAATATTCCATTGTATATATGCGCCACATCTTCTTTATCCATTCGTCTGTTGATGGACACTTAGGTTGCTTCCATGTCCTGGCTATTATAAATATAGCTGCAATGAACATTGTGCTACATGACTCTTTTTGAATTATGGTTTTCTCAGAGTATATGCCCAGTAGTGGGATTGCTGGGTAGTATGGTAGTTCTATTTTTAGTTTATTAAGGAACCTCCATACTGTTCTCCATAGTGGCTGTATCAATTTACATTCCCAGCAACAGTGTAAGAGGGTTCCCTTTTCTCCACACCCTCTCCAGAATTTATTGTTTGTAGATTTTTTGATGATGGCCATTCTGACCAGTGTGAGACGATATCTCATTGTAGTTTTGATTTGCATTTTTCTAATGATTAATGATGTTGAGCATTCTTTCATGTATTTGTTGGCAATCTGTATATCTTCTTTGGAGAAATGTCTATTTAGCTCTTCTGCCCATTTTTGGATTGGGTTGTTTTTTGTTTTTTTTTTGATATTGAGCTTCATGAGTTGCTTGTATGTTTTGGAGATTAATCCTTTGTCAGTTGCTTCTTTTGCAAATATTTTCTCCCATCCTGAGTGTTGCCTTTTCACCTTGTTTCTGGTTTCCTTTGCTGCGCAAAAGATTTTAAGTTTCATTAGGTCCCATTTGTTTATTTTTGTTTTTATTTCCATTTCTCTAGGAGGTGGGTCAAAAAGGATCTTGCTGTTATTTATGTCATATTGTGTTCTGCCTATGTTTTCCTCTAAGAGTTTGATGGTGTCTGGCCTTAAATTTAGGTCTTTAATCCATTTTGAGTTTATTTTTATGTATGGTGTTCGGGAGTGTTTTAATTTTATTCTTTCACATGTAGCAGTCCAGTTTTCCCAGCACCACTTATTGAAGGGGTTGTCTTTTCTCCATTGTATATTCTTGCCTCCTTTATCAAAGATAAGGTGACCATATGTGCTTGGGTTTATCTCTGGGCTTTTTATCCTTTCCCATTGGTCTATATTTATGTTTTCATGCCAGTACCATACTGTCTTGATTACTGTAGCCTTGTAGTATAGCCTGAAGTCAGGGAGCCTGATTCCTCCAGCCCTGTTTTTCTTTCTCAAGGTTTCTTTGGCTATTTGGGGTCTTCTGCATTTCCATACAAATTGTGAAATTTTTTGTTCTAGTTCTGTGAAAAATGCCAGTGGTAGTTTGATAGGGATTGCATTGAATCTGTAGATTGCATTGGGTAGTAGAGTCATTTTCACAATGTTGATTCTTCCAGTCGAAGAACATGGTATATCTCTCCATCTATTTGTATCATCTTTAATTTCTTTCATCAGTGTCATAATTTTCTGCATACAGGTCTTTTGTCTCCTTATGTAGGTTTATTCCTAGATATTTTATTCTTTTGGTTGCAATGGTAAATGGGAGTGTTTTCTTAATTTCACTTTCAAATTTTTCATCATTAGTGTATAGGAATGCAAGAGATTTCTGTGCATCAATTTTGTATCCTGCTACTTTACCAAATTCATTGATTAGCTCTAGTAGTTTTCTGGTAGCATCTTTAGGATTCTCTATGTATAGTATCATGTCATCTGCAAACAGTTACATAATCTTTCCTTCTTGGATTCTTTGGAGAAAATTATTACAGTCAATTCTCAAGTATCCATATTGGAAAAAGCAAAACAAAACAAAATGTTTGGATAATTCCAAATAATAAATAAGCTAAATTATTTAAATTTGATATTAAAATATGTTCTAATATTTTAATATTTGTAAACCAAGACTTCTAGGAATTTTCTATAAAATAGAACTCTTATACCATATTGTAAAGATCTCAGCAAGTTTAAATGTTGTTCAGAACCTTTCATACTTGCCATCTTCCCATCCTTTTCCCCGATCCTTCTCTCCCCACCTTTCCTTCTACCAATCCATCTAGGCAAGGAATCAGCTAATAAAGGGTCTGTCTTCTTTCAAATATCTTTTGCTTAAGAGAATTGTGAATGGTCAAACATTTACATTTCAAGGGACTTTTCTGAATAAAAGTAAAAGCAAGTAACTAGTTGAGATGTTAAGACTATTTTTTTGAGTATATTAGGTTTAATCACCTGAATAGCTCTCCTCTGTAATACCCCTTCCCCTCTTCCTTGTCACTTTTTCCAGAACTTTAGTTCCACTTTAATGAAATTAATGACTACTTTTTTGATGGTCAGTAATATTTACCAGTATAGTTTATAAATTTCCTTATCACAGTTGCTTTAAAAAAAATGCTTCTAAGTATTGTTAGTGAAAAACACATCTGGAAATATGCTCATTTAATACTTTCAATGACAATTTATCTTGATGTAGAATTCTATCTTCTTTCTGTTTGCATTTTTTTTTTTTTTTTTTTTGCCGTACGTGGGCCCCTCACTGCCACGGCCCCTTGCACCATGGAGCACAGGCTCTGGACGTGCAGGCCCAGTGGCCATGGCTCACGGGCTCAGCTGCTCCATGGCATGTGGGACCCTCCCAGACCGGGGCATGAACCTGCGTCCCCTGCATCAGCAGGCGGACTCCCAACCACTGTGCCACCAGGGAAGCCCTCTGTTTGCATTTTGATAATACTATTCCATTGCTTTTAAGCATCTATTTCTGAAACTAGATGTCTGTCATTACTCTAATTATCATTCCATAGAAGGTAAACTGTCTTTATTCTCTCTGGTAACTTCATATTTTTCAGTTTACTTTTGATGTTCTGCAACTTCACTTCAGTTAATCTTTCTGAATTTATTCGATTTAATCTGATCAGCATTTGGTGTGCACTTTCCATCAGAAGACTCATGTCTTCCTGGCAGTAATGAAAGTGTCAGCCCTAATCCATTTTAATATTTCCTCTCAACCATCCCTCTCTTCTCTTCTTACAAAAATTATATATATTAAGTTTCTCTCAATCTATCTTCCATTGCGCTAATTTCTCTTTCAAGATTTTACTATCTGTATCAATCCATTCAGCATTAGGAGTGAATTCCTCAGTAACATCATCCAATTCTCAAATTCTCCTTTTATTGTAAATAAGCAGCTAGAAGATTTTTAAATTTCAGTGACTCTACGTTTCTTTCATATCCAGGCTTTCTAACAGATTTTTCCCCATATCAACCTGTCTTCATACATAGCTGACTGTTTTTGTCTTACAATTTTTAACTGTTCTTAAACTTTTTATTATAAAGTCATTTTGGTTTTTATCATAAGTTCATTTGTGTTCTGAGTGTTTATTTTGTTGACTATCTTTCTTGGTACTGGTTATTCTCAAGTTCTTTTTAGTTTTCAGTGCATTTAATTTTCAGGTTTATTTTAAGTGTGGGAGTAGGTAGGGTTACTGATCATTCTGATTTGCCCAGAACTGATGGTGAATTTCAGTACTAAAACTGGGAAAGCCCCAGGAAAACCAAGAGTTGGTGATGTTACTTTGCTTCTGTCTCTCCGGTTAATGGTTTTGACTTGCCTCCCTCCAGTCCCCTAGGACTGGTACATCCAGAACTAAGTCATCTACTGGCAGCTGAGGACACTTATCCTACAGAATGGTACATTTTCTGAACAGCAAAATGCTTAGCCCAACAGCTTTACACAAACCTGAAATATAAGCACTGATCCTGGCTCTTTTGAGCCTTTTATTTTTATTTTTTTTATGACAGAGGAACACCAATGTCACCTCTAGTTTCATATAAGGAGATTGACTCAGTCCCCAAACACAAGTTGTTGCTACAACTGTTTGCTCTCAGGGGTCAAATTCCCAGACACACTGGCCTCTTCCCAGACCAGGTGCACAATGAGCATGTCACTTCAGTCTCATCTTGCCAGTTTCCCTGTTCACTCTCTGTTTCACAGAGTGCCTACATCTTTTTAGTATATTAGTAATATTGTTTATTATATCTTTTTTCCTGGAACAGAAGATAAAGTTTAAACTTCACAGAACCATTTTGTCCAAAACTCTATCATAAATGTAAAACATTTAAACATCATGCCTGTAGAAAATCTTATAGTGTCTTTCAAATGCTGTATGGCCACCAACTCCTCTCAGCATTTTCTCTGCTCATCCTATGATGCAACAACCACTAATATGTGAAAGGAATTTGGAAACTCTTGGGAGTTTAGATATTCACCAAATTTAAGTAGTGGAAACATAGCTGAGAATCAGAAATTTCAGAAAGAATGCTTGATAATAATGGAAACAGGTGTCTCAAAGTTTACAGAAGAAATTACAGGTCTCTTAGCCACAGGAAAGTTTATAATTCACCAGCATGTGGGATCCTTGGAAGAAGAGGTTTTATTCATCTTTATATCCTGAGCACTTAGCACAGTACCTGTCACGTATTAGTCACTCAGCACATTGTGAGTGGAGTTTTTGAACTTTAAAGAGTTCCTGTCACCTTTACTCAGAGCCTAATTACTTTTGCTTTATAAACTTTTGTAACGTGTTTGACAGCACATCAGAAGACAAATAAAAGTAAGAGAGAAAACAAAATAAAACTTTAAAGGCAGACACAAGATTCAAACAAACTAGTGCAAACAGACCGTTATATGTTAATAGATCCCAAGAGCATCACTATTTTATGACATGATATAAAACCTAAAATGTATAATGATTTTCTTGATTCAAGAAGAAAAGATTAAATTACATAAGTATGTTTTATTTAAGAAGACAGAGTAACAAAATGTAATGTTTAGAATGACTCCCATATACAATGGGTAAATTTTTTTAAAGAGGTGTTTACGCTTGAAGGTATTAAACCCTGAACTCTTTGGAGCACTCAGCTGCTGCGAACAATGCCCTCCTTGAAAGCTGAAAACAGTTGAAAACTTTCTACATAATGAAATCTCAGTTACTTCTCATTATCATGGAAAGACCAGTTCCAGAAAAGCATTTTCTTCCCATTAAAAGGAGTTTAACTCCTTCAAGCAAACCACAATGCTACCCTTGGAGGTATTTGAGCTGTAACTTTTTGGTGCTTCACATCTCTCTCAAAACCACAACTGTGCCTTAAGGATTATAGAGGTAAAGGGACTTTTTACCTCTGCAAAAGTGTTTGGCTTCACTTTTCATCATGGGATTTCTCCTGAGTTGCTTGTCCATCTCAGCATACCTTTTGATTTCAAGTGTCTGACCAGGCTCTTGCCTACATGACTGCCACCACTTAAATCTTGTCCAGTCTTTTTCCCATTCCTTACTGATCGCTCTAGGAGCATCAGTTAAATGAGACACCCTTTGTGACAGAGCTAATATACTGGCTGGCTCATAACAGACCCTGAAATAGAGCTAGAGGATAATCATGATAATTCTCATACCACCATTTTATGGGTGGAGAAGCAGAATCTGGAAGGTCACAAGTCCATTTAGATAGTGACAGAGTGAGAGTTTATTCCAGGTCTGAATGATTGCAAGAACTCCAGGTGCATTTGCCTCAACATAACATTGCTTCTTTCCATCACCCAGCTCTGCCTCCCTGGAAGAAACCAGGAGAGTGTGTATTATGGCTGCTGAGAGGAAAAGCAAGTTAAACAGATTGGGAGAAGAGACAGCAAGAAGAATGGACAGCTATAACCACTGGTTCATTAGCTTTGATTTTCAGATATCTGGAACATATAAAAGTAATTTAATCACAAACATCCATACATTTGTAAACTGCCTAATTGATAAGAGGAATTGTTTTCCATGTAAGAATTCTATGCCAACTTCTATACTTCTCTAGAGGCTAGATTTTGTGGTCTGTGAGTCCAAAGAGAACCTCAAACTGAAGAAAAAATATTAGTAGAAATGTGTTTTTAATTATCGGTTCTATTTCCAAAACAGACATTCTAGGGAGGTAAAATGGTGACATGGTGACATCAATTGGCCTTTTATAATAATACATAGGATTGTTCCTAAGACTTTAATAGCTGTGTAGGTTCTTCTCTTAATTCTTTTTATTTTAATGTACTTTTCCAGTTTATATTTCATACGTATGAAATATGATCCCTCAGTCACCTTAGAAACAAGCTTTTGATGAAATTTTCTTCATGTTCATATTAATACATTGTCTCTAAACAGGGAATGAAGATAACCTGGGTAAATAAATAAAATTAAAGTATACATTATTCATAAAATTACAATAAATTGGTCCAAAGACAGCTTCAGATCAATGAGGAAAAGAAAAACAGCCAAGCACAAAAGATTTGTAGGCATTTCATGGAAGAAGAAATCCAAATGATCAACATGAAGATGAAGATGATCTCAGGTGGCCTTGGCCTGCAGCGACTAGAAGCAGGGTTTTGGTTCCCAGCCAGAGATTGAGGTCGGGCTGTGGCAGTGAGAGTGCTGAATCCTAGCCACCAGACCAGTGGCCAGTGACAAGGTCCTGGCTCTTCAGCTTTGCAGAAAATAATTCCCACAAAGATGGAAAGTAGTGAAACAAGTAAAGTGCTTATTAGGTGGAAAAATAGTACATGTGGATAGACACGCAGGTGGACTCAGAGAGAGAGTCGTGCCCTTGTGGTAGTTTAAATCACTTATATGGGGCATTTATTCCAGGTCTCCTTTGGCCACTCATTTTGATTTGCCTGGTTCTGAGTCCATATTTGGTACATCTCAGGATCCTCCCTGTGTGCGTGCACATGTCTTAGCGAAGATGAATTCCAGTGAAGAAGCTTATGGGTAGGTTGACATCACTCCCCTTTTTTGACCTCCAAGTAGCTTTTTAGTCAGGAAGGTCTCCTTGACTTGGAGAATGAGAAATATGTGGTCTCTTATCTCTTATCTGGGCAGGGTTCAGCCTCTCCTATCTTCATCTTGGAGTATCAGTCCACAGGAGACAAATTCCAGCTGCTCAGCCTGGGGCCTACCTACCTCCTGCCTCAAATCCCACCTGAGAGACATAGGCCCCAAGAAATCTTTATTGGGATGATGAAGGGCCAAGGTCTGTCTTCTGTAGCTTCTTCAGGCTGGCAAGGGGATCATAGACCCTACCTAGATGGGGTCACAGAACTCTTGCCCTGTCTCATTAAGTGGCCCCAGGGTGACTTCTGTTGTTATTTAGTCAGGATCTGCTGTGGGGAGTGGCTGGAGTCCCTGCATCACCATTGTCCTGTGATGCCCTAGAGAAAACAAACTAAATAATTAGAGAAGCAAGGACTAAAGTAAAAGACTATTATAATAAGAGACTCAAGCAAGGGTAAGAATCTGGCTATATGAGTTCAGCATATTTCTGTTAATCTCAGGCTTAAAATTTAGTATATTTCTCTTTTCTTAAAATGGAAGGTCTGAACCTGTTGGTCTCAGGCCTCCTTCCGGGACTGAAAGGTCTTAGCTGCAGATTTGTAACAATATGGAAGACAACAGAGCACTAAGCAAAATATGACATAAATCAGTACGGCTGAAAAGAGGAAGGTTATAAGAAAATGGAAACCTCCCTTCAGAAAGTTTTTAATACCTTGTGGGATCCAGGAGAACAATTAGAGAACCATATTCAATTTCCCCACCCATATAGCAAGGATTGTTGGTTAATTGTCTGCTGAAACCAGGTGGCTTGTTGTCAAATTTTCTCAATGTCGGTCTCTATCTGGGAAGAGGTATTACTATATGCGCAAGAAGAAGTGTTGGCAACTGCACATGCACCTCCTTGTTCTGCCAACAGATAATCGAGGGCCAGTGGGTTGTCAGGTACCGCCTTGGCCAGTGAATCTGGAGACTTCTGTAAATTAGTAAGAGAGTTAATGGTACTGTTAGCTATGGCAGTAAGTGTGAGACAAGTTTTAAAGGACATGTTGGTGGGCGGCTACTCCCCACAATAGTAACAAGGTATACCCAAAGAAATAGGTGTCTCCATCTGGGATGCCACCAGGTAAATCTCGAGTTAATCGAGTGAACAGTTTTAATGAACTAGCCAAGCGCTTGGATTCATTTAAGGAGTGGATTGAGAAAGGAGTAGTCAAGGTTCCCAGAGCACACTGTGTGGGCATGGAGTTATTGTGCAGGCAATTAGTGGCCCATGGTTTTTTATCTACCTGGCAGGTGAAATATCCTGGTGGTACACAATAGACTAACTCACCCAAGATTTTAAAGCCTAGGTATCCAATTCTATTGTTATGGAAATGTTCTCCAGCTACAAACCTAACGCCTTCCATCCACACCCATCCTGATATCTGCTTCTCCTGCGTGGACCCTTCTTTCCATTGGGTAGCAAGTTAGAGTTTGAACACAAGTAGGTAACTGGAGTTCTGGCTTGGCAGGGGAGTGCATTATAAAATGCTGGGGTGCTTTAATGTCAGTTCTTCTTTCTTTGACTTCATATTCTCCTTCTGTTGCTAAGGGGAGCGTTAGGCAAGAGACATTACAATTTTCTTCAGTAGGAAAATGAACAATTCTGACTCTGTACATTACCATTCTGAGCCTTGGATCTCTGGTAGAAGACCATTTTCCCTCAGGAACTTGACTAAAATTCCTTACAGGATGGACAAGGGGGGCACTATGGTCCATGATGGACTTAGCTTGGGGTAAGCAGATCCAGCATTTTGTCAACCGAGTGGAGGAAGAAAGAGTTTGTGCAATGAGAGCCAGAGAGTTGTCTGTCCAACCTGTGGATAAGGGAAATAGGCATAGAAAGGCTAAGGTAATTAGTAGCTTCATAGTTGCAACAGTCAGAGTCATATTTAAATCACCCAGCATGGGCAGAGAAGTTTAGTAAATTCCAAGAGCAAAGATAAGAGCAAAGGGGACAATAATTATTTAAATCTGCCAGAGCATGTCAGTTATTCTGTAAGTCAGTTGAAGTACTGGAAGGCATAAAAGGAAGAGAAGGGCTATGGGTACTTAGCCTTGGGTCCAAGAAGTCTCTTTGTCCTTCCTGAATAAGGTCCTGGAGAGGCTCACTTGTCCACGTGGAATTTTCAGTTTGTCCTGGGTCCTCCAGGTCCTGTGGAGACTCGGAGGAAGAGGTGGATTCACAGGAGTAGCTGGAATGTGAGTCTTCAGGTTCCTGTAACATATCAGTGGAGAAAGGTTTAATCCTGGACAAATGAACCCAACTAGTGACTCCCTGGAGTTTAACTGCTAACTGCCACAGGGGTACTCAGCAGGTCTTTAAAAGTAACTACTCTCCAGGGTTTACAACAGAGTGACTGGGAATGTAATCTGGAAAGGGCTGTACTCTGTTGCCATATTCTTATACAGCCTTCTGGACCTGGTCTAGGTGTATAACGTATTTAAGATGAGTCTGAGTTTCTAGGTCAGTTAGCATGTCCAGAATAATGAATGGCCTTCCGTATATTATTTCAAAAAGGCTTAATTTAGTGCTTGTTTTAGGGGCTGGCTGCCCTAACCCTTAAAAAGTCTATTGGCAACAGGCAATACCATGACTCTGACGTTTCCTGACAGAGTTTGCCCAAGGTTTTCTTTAGAGTATGATTAGCCTGTTCTACTTTTCCTGAAAACTGAGGTCTCCAGGATGAATGGAGGTGGTATTTAATTCCTAAAACCTGTGAAAACTGTTCAGTGACCTTTGCTACAAACGAAGGTCCATTGTCACTCTAAAGGTGACAGGGTAACTTGAATCTAGGAATAATTTATTTAGGAGCACCTTAGCCACCTCAGCTGCCTTCTCTGTTCTAGTGGGGAAGACTCTACCCATCCAGCAAAAGTATCTATAAAGACTAGTAAGTATTTGAAACTCTGGAAAGAGGGCATTTGAGTGAAATCTAGTTGCCTGTCCTCTCCTGGGTAAGTCCCACATTGCTGGACTGGGCTAACAAGAGGGGGAGACTTGAAGCTTCCTCTAGGATTACGGGTGACACAAAGGGCACAGGCTCAGGTAACACTTTTAATTGTCTCCAGGAGCCCTTTCCCTGTAAAAAGTCAGAAAACAATTGTAGACACTTCATCTCTCCCCGGATGGAGAGAATCATGTTGCCCTTTAATAATTTTCCATTGGTCAGAGAGAGGTATGAGCAATTCTGATCTATGTGCCACCATACATCTGTTCCCTTGGTTCCCCCTCTGTCTCATGCCCAGTTTTCTTCAGAAGTTGAGTACCTGGGTGTAATGTTAGAAGGAGTAAGGGATGGTATTAATGCCATTTCGGTTACGTGCATCAGGGCAGTTTTCTTCACTTTCCAATCTACCCTGTTGTTTCCTTGGGAAATTTGAGAAATTCCCTTTTGGTGCCTGTAGCAGTGGATGACTGCTACCTGTTTTGGTTTTTGAACTGCTCCTATGAGGTGTAAAATCTCAGCCCCATATTTTATAGAGGAATTTCTTGCATTTAAAAGTCCTCTCTCTTTCCAGATAGCTGCTTGGGCATGTAAAACAAGGAAGGCATATTTTGAGTCTGTGTATATATTTACAATCTTTCCTTTCCCTAGCGTTAAGTCTCAGGTTAGAGCTACCAGTTCAGCCTTTTGAGCTGAGGTGTTAGGTGGTGAAGGTTTTGCTTCTATGTTGCTATGAGCACTCATGATAACACACCCTGCCCTACTGACTCCATCTCCAAACTACTGCCATCAGTAAACCATTCTTCCTCAGGGTTTTCTATGGTCTGGTCTGTTAGATCAGAGCTACAGTCATAGACCTGGTCAAAGGTCTTGAGGTAAGAATGGGTTAGCTCTGGGCTTTTGGCAAGCATTAATGTAGCTGGGTTGAGGATGTGGCAAGTTTTGAGGGTTAACTCTAGGCAGTCAAGGAGTAAAGCCTGGTACTTAATAAGGCAGCCTCCAGTTAGCCAATGGTGGCTTTTTATCTTTAGAATTCCTTGCCCTTGATGAGGGGTCTGGACTTCCAGAGGCTATCCAAAGGTAAGCTTGTCAGCATCTTCCACTAATAAAGCAGTGGCAGCTACTGCCCGGAGGCAGCCAGGCTGACCTCAGGCCATAGAATCTAGTTGCTTGGGAAATAGCCTATAGTCTGAGTAACTTCCCCTAGCTTCTGTATAAGGACCCCCAGAGCTGTCCCCTGCTTTTCAGCCACTTACAACATGAATGGCTTTTTCAAATTGTGGAGACTCAGAGCAGGGGATCTGGTGAGGGCCTGCTTGATATCATTAAAAGACTTTTTTTATTCTCCATTCCAAATTAATGATTCTGTGTCTGGGCCTTTAGTGGCTTCATATAGGGGTTTAGACATTAGCCCAAATTCTGGAATCCAAATTCTACAAAATCCTGCCATGCCCAAAAAGGTATGGAGATGTTTCTTTGTCTGTGGAGTGACTGGGCCTAATATAGCTTGTTTTCTTTGTCTGTGGAGTGACTGGGCCTAATATAGCTTGTTTTCTTTGTCTGTGGAGTAACTGGGCCTAATATAGCTTGTTTTCTTTGTCTGTGGAGTGACTGGGCCTAATATAGCTTGTTTTCTATCTGGAGATAACTGTCTACTTCCAGGGTTTATAATATATCCCAGATATTTAACTCATTACTTTGAGATTTGTGCCTTTGTCTGAGAGACCTTAACCCAGGGCCCCAAGGAAATTAAGGACTTCAATGGCATTCTGATCTGGGGCCTTCATGGTGGGACTACATATTAATATGTCATCTACATACTGTAGAATAGCACCTTCTTTTAGGTGTATTTTCTTTAGTTCCTTTCCTAGGGCCTAGGCGAACCAGTGTGGGCTGTCCCAAAACCCCTGAGGCAATACTGTCCAGGTATACTGTTGCATTTGGCCTGAACTGGGGTTAGTCCACTGGAAGGCAAACAGATATTGTGATGAAGAATGAACTGGGATAAAAAAAAAGGCAACCTTGAGATTGAGCACAGTAAAACATTTGGTGTCCTCAGGGATTTGGTCTAATGTTATAAGGATTGGCCACAAGGGGTTGTATAGTGACCACTGTGACATTTACTCTTCTAAGGTCTTGTACCATCCCATATTCCCCATTTGGCTTAACAACTGGAAAAATAGAAGTATTTCATGGAGACTGGCAGGGCACCAAAAGGCCATGTTTTAAGAATTTATCTGTGATGGGTTGTAAACCCTTCTTTGCTCCCAACTTTATGGGGTATTGTCTCTTGTTAGGGTAGGCAGCTTCTGACCTGAGGCTAATTCTTACAGGTTGGGCATTTATGGCCCTTCAAGTGATTCCTTTGTCCCATACTGAAGGGTCCACTGTTTGTAGAATATGGCTGGGAATAGGACCTTGCTCTTCTGGCTTGTCTGTCTTAGTCAGAGTCAAGATAAGGGGCTGCTCAGGGTCTCCTAACCATAGTATGGCCCCAAGGGAGCTCGGAAAGTCTCTCCCCAGTAGTGGGGTGGGACACTAAGGTACAATTAAAAAGTCATGTGAAATCAACCACTGCTCAAATTGGCAAGTGAGAGGCCCAGTAAAGTAATGGGTGTGAGGCTTTCCATCGACACCAGTCACTATACAGCTTTTAGAGGAAAGAGGTCCAGCACAAGAAATTAGGACAGAGTAAATTGCTCCCATATCAATTAAAAAATCAATCATTTTACCTGCCACATCAAGGACCACCCAGGGATCCTTGATGGAGATAGACATCTCATTGGGGGGTGCCGCCAGAATCCCTGGGCCACCTCAGTCATCCAGCATGGCCATCTCAGGAGCAGGAGCTCCCCTTTTCCTACGGGACTGAGAGCAGTCCCTCTTCCAATGACCTGTTTGTTTGCAGGCTGGGCATGGCCCTGGGGGCTCTTTCTGGCAATCTCAGGCCCAGTGGCCAGTTGACTTGCATTTGAAGCAGTCCCCCTTGTTGGTCTTACCTCTAGATGGATAGTTGAACTTTCTTGCCCCCCTTGGGTTGTCCTGAGGTTGCAAGGAATGACTAACAGCAATGGCTATCAGTTTTGCATGAGCCCTGGCCTGTCTTTCCTCATGTTGGGTTCTCTCTTCCTCCTCAGCTTGACCACAATTATTAAATAACCCAAAAACCATATCTAGGAGTTGGGTCATGGGGGTTTGTGGGCCTAACTGTAACTTTTGGAGTTTCTGCCTAATATCAGGGGTGGACTGGCTGATAAACTGTTGCCCCAGCAGAGACTGACCTTTGGAAGTGGAGGAATCTATGCTGATATACTTTCTAAATCCTCCACACGCCTCCCATGAAAGAGGGCTGGATTCTCTTTTTCTTCTTGGGTCTTTTCTTTAAACTTTTCATAGTTAACTGACTTTTTGATACACTTTCTCACCCTTTCTAATATACATTGAATCATGTGCCTCCTGGTTTCCGTTCCCTCCTGGGAATTATAATTCCAAGGGGGTTTCTGATTTGAGACTGTGTCTCCACCCACAGCATAATGTTTGGGTTGGTCTCTGGCAAACTGGTTAGCGTGCCCCTGCGCTGCTGTCCAAATTCTCTGTTTTTCCTCAGGAGTACAACAAGTAGATAGGACTACTTGGACATCATTCCAAGTTAAATCATAGACCAGAGTTAGGGCATGAAACTCTTCACCAAACTTACTAGGGTCTTCAGAACATCAGCCTGGTCTCTGTTTGCATTGGGCTACGTTGGTTAAAGAGAAGGACACATGTACTCTAATTGTCTCTTTACCATTTTCCACTTCCCTAAGAGGGCATAATTTTCCTAATCCTGGGTGATAGGAAGCTCCCCTGTGAGTTACCCAAGAGGGACTAGTCTCTCTTTCTTGGGTAACAGAGGGTATGGAGGGACATACGAAGGTGGAGTTTGGGATTGGTCTGAGGGACTGGGAAAGGTAGGTGACTCTGGAGAAGTGGGTGGATCCAGAGAAGCAGATACTGTCAGGAGTAGGCGGAGCTTGGTTTCCCCCCTGAGAGATGGGAGAGATTAGAAGGGAATCATCTAAAATGTCAGGAGAGTTTTCTGGTTCCCCAGGTTTTTGACTACAAGAGCCATATAGGGCAGGAGTTTGGTAAAGGATCATGAAAGCCTGAATATAGGGAACCTCAGTCCACTTTCCCATCCTGTGGCAATAAAGATCCAATTGCAGAATGATATTGTAAGTTAGAGACCAGTTTTCAGGCCATTTTTCTCTGTTCGCCAACTTATACAAAGGCCAGGCACTGTTACAGTAAAACAAGTTTTTCCTTTCTTAGCCCTTCTATTTAAAAAAAAATCCAATTCTTAAGGATATACTCCAGAGGTATTTCTTCTGGCTTGGAGGGGGATCCTCCCATGTTGGTAACCTAAAACCAAGAAAAAGAGAGCTCTCCTAGAAATGGAATTCAGCAGCCCAGAAACATTTACCAGGAGGCTTTAACCGGAAGGCGTCAGGGCGTCCCCCAAATTCCCTTCTAACCAGATGGCGTTTCAAGTGTCCTCTACTCTCCCATCGATTCCTGACCAGCCATCTCTGGTATTCCTTGGTACCTTGCACAAGGTGTCCTCCCATAGGGCCAAGGGAGGACATTTGAACCAGGGCAGACTGGTTGCCAGGACATGCCTTAGGAGGGATCTATTGTTTATAGAGCCTATGTCCTATGATAAGTCTTCCTATGCTGGGGTGTATTCCTTGCAACTGAGCAACTACAAAGTTTATAATTCAGACTTCTGGGGAGTGGCCAGCCCAATAGGCTGTCCGTAGCAGTGTGTAGGCTGCAAAAGCCTGGAGTAAAGAGGGTCTGATAGATGCAAAAAAGAGCGCTTGGAGAAATTGGAGTTGGGTGCTATGGAAGACGGCACAGGGTTCAAGGCTTGAGGGTCAGGAGGCAGAGAAACTTTCATAGTAAAATTTGGGGCATTGAGTGAGGTGAGAGACTAGACAGCAGAAGAACCCAAAAACCTTTGCCCTATCTGTCTGGCAGCTAAAATAGAATTGGGAATCATCTGATAATTTTGTCTGACACAGGCAACGGTGAGTTTGGCAGTGGCGGGGACACAGTTTAGGAATTATGTCACGGAAATCCTTCCCTAAAACGTCACAGAGATATGAAGTGAGAAAGAGACCTTGCTGTGTGAGTAAGGTGGGAAGGAAAAGCATAGTGGAGGGTTCCTTACAGGGGGATGGGGGATGGGAGAGAGAGAGAGAGAGAGACGCCTGGGGTTCCTTCACATCGGAAATCACATTTCCACCAGGTTCCACGGGACAGCGTCAGCTGTTATCCAAGCGTTATTTGAATCTGCATGGCCTGGGAAATACCCATGGCACCCCCAATTTTGATGGGGAGCCATAATGCAGTGGGCGAACCGAGTTTATGCCCTGTGGGTCTTGAAAAGAAAGTGAAGGGGAGAGCAAGAGAAGAGAGGGCAAGAGCTAAAGTCAGGGGCCTCAAGCCGCAGCTGGGAGAAGCCCACTGTTTACCTTGAATTCCCGGGTTTCGGCACCAAATGTGATCTCGGGTGGCCTCGGCCTGCAGCCACTAGAAGCAGGGTTTCAGTTCCCAGCCAGAGATTGAGGTTGGGCTGCAGCAGTGAGAGCACTGAATCCTAGCCCTCAAACCAGTGGTCAGTGACACGGAGCTGGCCCTTTGGCTTTGCAGAAAAGAATTCCCACAAAGATAGAAAAGTAGTGAAACAAGAAAAGCGTTTATTAGGAGGAAAAAGAGTACATGTGGATAGACACACAAGTAGACTCAGAGGGAGAGTCGCGCCCTTGTGGCAGTTGAAATCACTTATATGGGGCATTTCTTCTGGGTTTCCTTTGGCCAATCATTTTGATTTGCCTGGTTCTGAGTCCATATTTGGTACATCTCAGTATCCTCCCCTGTGTGCGTGCACATTTCTTAGCCAAGGTGGATTCCAGTGAAGAAACCTGTGGGTAGGTTGACATCACTCCCCTTTTTGATCTCCAAGGAGCTTTTTAGTTGGGAAGGTCTCCTTGACTTGGAGAATGAGAAATATGTGGCCTCTTATCTCTTATCTGGGCAGAGCTCAGCTTCTCCTACCTTCATCTTGGAGTATCAGTCCACAGGGGACAAACTCCTGCTGCTCAGCCTGCGACCCATCTATCTCCTGCTTCAAAGATTCTTCAACCTCACCAGAAATCAGTGAAATAGTGAAGTACAAATTTAAAAAAATGATAAGATGTTACTTTATACTCATCAAGTTAACCAAGTTTAAAAGTCCAAAACTAACAATCCTCAGTGAAAATAAGATGAAATGAGACTGGGGTGTAAATTGGTTCAATTACTTGGAAGAGTAATTTGGCAATATCTAATACATTTGAAGACATTCCTACCATACAATCTATCAAACCCTATATCTACCCTAAAAAAAATTCTCAGGCATAAAAAAATGTGTAAAAGATGTTTGTTACAAAGTTACCATAATAGTAAAAATTATAGAAGGAACTAACTTATATTACAGTTAAATAGGTTAAGTTACTGTGGGCAATTCATAAATGAAATGCCATCTAGCAGTTAAAATGGATGAACTAGATGTATACGTACCAACATGGATACATTTCAAAACTTTATAATGAATGAAAAATGCAGGTTGCAGATGACAATATTTATGCATATTTTTAACCCATAAGACAATACTATAAATTGTTTGTGGAATTATATGTTTGTAAGAAAAAGTAGGAAAACGTGGACAAGGAATAGAAAATAATTTTAGAAGGGAAAGAGAGGAAGGAATAGAATGAGTTTGGTGTTATATCACTACTATCTTATTATTTAAAAGCAAAAAGGCTTGAAACAAATATGTCAAACCGACCTCTAAAATCTAGGTGGCAAATACATGATGTGTGTTATAACTTGCTATACTTTCTTGGAGGTCTGAAACATTTCACAATTTATCATTAAAATCTAAGCAACATATACATATAGTATATATGCCATATTTAAGATGATAAAAAGCATGAACAGAAAAAAAAATACATGAAAATATTAGCCATAGTCTAGGTAACAGTGAGGGGAAACAATTGGTGAAATTTTCTCCTCTTTTTTCCAAATTTTTTCCAAATTTTGTTTATTGTGCACGTTAATTCTAAGTTTTAAAAATGTATTGATTTGGCTATAAAATTTAATTAGTAGATTTTCTTATCTTTTAAAGGAGATGTTTTGTCTTTTTAAAGAGATAAAATAAATGATTCATACTCCTTTTGAGGCTACACATTAGTAATGAATGCCTTTAAATTTAGTATTGTAAATATTGAATTCAGTAGTTACAATAACTTAAATGAGTCAGTGTTTATTTACATAGTCAAGCCAATGCTTCTAAAATAGTTTCAGCTGCCCTTTAAACAAGAAATGTTACTGCAAGTTTGGGTCATCACAGATGTTTTCTTCCAAGTAATTGCATCCTCCTCAGTTTATCAGTTTGTGATACCCAACTGAAAGCTGTATCAGACTGGAAAATCCTTCACACTGGCAAGTGGATAACTAAAAACATGCTTTTTAGAAATAAAGTTATATTAAATGGTTCTGCTTTTTTTAAAGTACCTGATACCTATTTACAGTGTCAGCCCTAAGCTTAGGGCTTACAAAGGTAGAGCTGACACATGGGAAGTTAAGAACTTAATGTTACACAGCTTATGACAGACAGGACCACCACTTCATCCCAGGTGTTTGATCTTCTCATGGGACACCCTGACCAAGCCACCAAACTGCTGGGAGTAACTATGACATCCCCTCAGAGTTCTAGACAATAATTCTCCTCAAAAAGCACTTACTGTATCACATCCAAAAACTCAGAGAAAATACAGTGGAGATCCTGGAGAAGAAAAACATTAATAAATTTTTAGACTGAGATTCTGTCCTTCAAAATCTCAAATCTGAGTTAGTGCTTTGAAGTTATTGTTATAGAGCAGAAAATAACTTTTCCAGCCCAAGAGGTACATGGTCTTGGTGTTCAGCATCCTTCACAGTCTCAACCTTCACCTGTCCACTTGTAAGATCACTCCACCCTTCCTCCCTCTCTTCCTTCCTTCTTTCCTTCCTTCCTTCCTTCCTTCCTACAACAACAGAGATTTCTTGATTGCCTACTATTATTCAGGCACACTGTGATAACCTATGTGGTCCCTATCCTCACAAAGCAGATAGTCTAGATCTCTGAGGTTCAATATGGTAGCAACTAGCCACATGTGACTATTTAATTTAAATTAATTAAAATTAAGTAAAATTTAAATTAATTAAAATTAAGTAAAATTTAAATTTCAGCCCCTCAGTCACACTAGCCACATTTCTACTACTCAGTAACCTCAGTGCAGATACAGAACATTCCCATCATTACAGAATTATTGGAAGTGCTGGTCTAGAAGAAAATTAAGCAATCATAGTGCATTTTGTTAGTACTGTGATAGGGGAAATTCAGGAAGCAACAAGAGCACCAAAAAAGAGAGACAGTGGTGGGAAAGGATGAAGGAATAAACAAAAATGTTTATTCCATTGACTCCATCTATATTAGAATTTCTGGCTCTCTCTCTGTCCTTCTCTCTACACCCTTCCTCTTCTCATCCTTCCTCCTCCTTGTTATTCTGGCTGAAGGGAGAGGTTCAATCCCAATAGATAAAATAAAATGCCACCCCCTCAATCCTGTCCAATCCATTCCCAAGTCTTCACCCAGTGACTAAATCCTCCAGCTTAATACTTGCTCTTTCAAAGCAAAATACTTCCAACAAAGGTTCTAGAGGAAGCTTTTTGTCCTGTGCATGACCCCATGGTCTCTAATACCAAATGACCAGGTCAGACCTGAAAAGGTGGAAGTTTATTAGCTTCTCAAAAGGGGTACTTCCTTTGAGCTCCTGTACCAATACAACAAGCTCTTCTGTCTGGCTACACAGACAATCAACTAATTATGAGATCCATTTAGTCACTGCTTTTTAAATATTCTAATCATCCCCCAAATGTCCTCAGAGCCAAGAGTTAACTCAAACACAGGTGCAGAAGAGCTAACACAAAGGAAAAGAAATAATATACAAGATCAAGTGAGATATCAGACTCTCCATGTTTTGCTTATGTAATGGCTGTTGTCATGTCCAGAATAGACATACCAGAGACAAGCATGTGATCACAGACAATCCCTGCCTGTCAGACTGGGTTTGGGAAAGCCAACTGGAGAGTAAAAAGTGCATTCAAAGATATTTTTTTAAAGCAAGGTGAATTACATTCATCTCTGGATAAGCAAAGAAGGATTGACAGCACTTTGGGGGTATGTTTGCTTTTTAAAAAATATGGATAAAAGTTATTTAAACTACCAAATTCATTATTTGCATGTAAAAGCCTTCAAAGTGCTTTCATATCTTTATATCAGGAAGGTTGTGACCACTTCCCACCCCAAATCAATTATATTTATGCTTTCAATTACATAGCAAATTTTTCTCTTTTTTCAAAATATGTGAATTCTGATTTGTGTCTGAAGGATTACAAATTCAAAATTATTTTGATTGTTAGAGGAGTTGTTGTTAATACAATTAACAATTAATTGTATTAAGTAATTAATTAATTACCTCAAGTGTTTCTTGAGGTAATTATCACCTGGATATTCTCCTTTTGCCCCTCCAGGCCCTTTTCCACTCTGCTCTGAGGCCTGCCAAAATGGGCTCCTTTGCCCACTGGTTTCCAATTGGGTTTGGCCAAAGAGAAGCACTAAATAAGCAGGAGATGCCTGGAGAGACAAATGAGGAAGGGAGGAAAGGAGGGAGAGCAGAGAGTGGAATCAGGTTGTTTTCTGCCATCTCCCTCACTTCAGGCTTTGGTTGGCAGTGACTGCATTCCTCCCTCATAGGTCATGCATTGGTTTGGGTGGCCCCTCTCCCACAGAAAAGCCACATCTACAGCCACAGACCCTTCCTCTTCTGGTAAATTCTACCTCCCCTTGCTCCATTTATCTAAGGGGTGATAATAACTCCCTGATGTTAATAGCCCCATGTGCTTTGTCATCCCCTGTTGGTTTTCCTCAACCTCCTATAAATTTGTAAATAGTCTTTTCGTTAAACTCTCCTCAACTCTCCATTTGATGGTGCTGTTTCCTGCTGAGATGCTGATTGAAACAAACCTTATTGAAGATATTTTTCTCCAAGATCTATCTGCCTCTATGGGAATGTAGCTAAAGTAAGCAAACAGTCTTGGATGGGAAGAAAACCAACCTCAGTTGTCATCTTAGATTCCTTAAAGAAAACCACTAGCTTAGTAAAAATGGACAGTAATTATTCAGGGTGCTGAACTTCCAAGAATGCAAAGATGCTCCTTTCCATGTTTCCAATGTTCTTCAACCTAATTAAGGAGTTAAAATAACTACTAAAAATATTAATCACATAGTAACCTGTTCTTAAAATGTTTACATTAACCATATCATTGCTCTCCTCCAGGAGAGTAGGTCATCAGTGGCAAATTATTTGATACAACAATTCAGAAATATATAGAGCTGTACATGCATCATCCTAGCTCCTGTTGTGTGAGCTCATCCCTTGGGTTCTGAGAACACCACTCTTGCCTTTGTTGCTCCAGACTTAAGGTGGCAGAAGCTTTATGATGTTGCTAATCTATGAGCTGTTTCAACTTCCTCTGCATTTTCAGTTCTCCCAACACCTTTGTAGTCAGCCTCCATATTGAATTTTTCCACTGAACAACCAGGTAGAGAAGAAGTTTTCATCAATGGACGCCGACTGAAATATAGTTTTAAAAACTAAGCTTTTTACTTAGAATAGTGATTTTGTGGCTTTATTTAACATTGATGGTATAATAGAATAGACTGAATTGGGAGTCAAAAACTGTAAATTCAAGACTTAGTTCTGCCACTACAGGTTGTGTTGTAGGCAGATTTGGAGCCCATCTCCGTACCTTGTGGCCCCTTCCACTGCACTGTGTCAGCCCAACTTGTGACTGCCAGAACTTGCACATCTCTCTAACTGAGCATACTATAGGTCAGAAGTACTAAAGAAATAATTACCCCTCTATTAGTTTCCTATTGCATACATAATAAATTACCACATATTTAGTGGCTTAAAAATACTTATTGAAGTCTGAAATGGGTTTTACTGGGCTAAAATCAAGGTGTTGGCAGAGCTGCATTCCTTTCTGGAGGCTCTAGGGAAGAATCCATTTTCTTGTCTTTTCATCTTCTAGAGGCTTCCCATATTCATTGGCTCATGGCTCCCTTCTATCTTCAAAGCCAGTATCGCATCATCTGACTTTCTCACATGGCATCACTCTGACTTACTCCACTGTCACATCTCCTTCTCTGACTCTGACTCGCCTACATCTTTCTTTCACTTATAAAGACCCTTGTGATTACATTGGGCCGACTCAGATAATCCAAGAAAATATCTCTATCTCAGTGTTCTTAACTCACCTACAGAGTCCCTTTTTCCATGTAAGGTAACATGTTTACAGGTTCCAGGAATTAGGATATGAACATCTTTGAGGGACCATTTTTCTTCCTACCACAGTCCACACTATGTCCTGGAAAAGATTCACATCTTTTTACATGCTGAATGAAGTCACTTCATCACAATATCTCCAAGGTCTCAATCAACTTAAAACTTAAAGTGTCAACTTAAAGTTCAAAAAACCTCACCTAAGCCTCATCAGCTCTGAAGTTCCAAATCTCATCATCTAAATGAGATATTGGTGACACTCTGTGTATGATACATCTTAGGGCAAAAGTTTTCTCCATCTGTGGACCTGTGAAACTACAAAACAAGTTATCTGCTCCCAGCATACAATGGTGGAACAGGCATAGAATAACAACTATACACATTCCTGTTCAAAAAGGGAGAACATGTAAGAAAAAAAAAAAAGAGTCATTGATGCCAAGCTGTTTCAAAAGCCAGCTAGGCTTTCTGTTTGAAGGCCTGAGAATAATCCTCTGTGGCCCTGCACTCTGAATCATTCTTCCTTTTACATGAAAGGTAGCACAGTTTTTCAGATGTGTAATTTTATTAGCCTTTATTATTGCCTACAGAATTGTGCAGGTCCAAGTGCTTTCTTTCATTTTGTCCTCTCTCTGCACGTTTTATTCCAAGCTGGCGGTATTTCTGCTGGTATAAAATTCTCAAGAATCTTGTGGATCTCCTGTGTATGTCAGTAAGATTCATTCCATTAGAAAAGTAGCTCCATTACATATCTTTCTGGGATAATCTCACCTCTATTCCTCGCTCCTTCTGAGACACCTGAGGTAATTCATGAGTCACATGTCTAATCTCTTCAAAGAGCCCTCTGTGTGACTGAATGATCTGAACTTTTCATCCTTTTAAGGCACTAACATAAGGCTGTTTAGCCACATGCTTGGCTTTCTCTCCAGAGCACACTTTCTTGTCAGTGACTCTTCTAATGGCAGCATTTTTTGCAATCTAGATAGGCTGAGAATTTCCCCAATCTCCAATCCTAGTCCTTTTTTGCTTAACATCTTTTCTTTCCACCTATCTTCTTCCTCTTGCACTTTACAATGAGAAGCAAGAAGAAACCAGGTTGCACCTTCAACATTTTTCTTGGGAATCTCTTCAGCTAATTCTCCAAATTCATCATTTACAAATTTGCTTTCTGCATAGCTTCAGAACACAATTCAGCTAAGTTTTCTGTCACTATTTCTGTAAATAGTCTATGACACCTTAGGTATTTTCTGAAATTATATGCATTTTCTCAACCATTCTTATCACTTCTTTCAAGTCCTTACTAACAGACAAATTAACATCCATATTTCTAACTAAAACTGCTCAAAGCAATCTAGGCTTTTTCTACTCGAAATTCCTCCAGCTTCTGCCCACTGCTCAATTTCAAAGCCATGTCTACATACTTTTTATAGCAGCATCCCACTTCTGGTTCCAAAATCTGTATTAGTTTTCTATTGTTTCTGTAACAAATTACCACAAATTTAGTGGCTTAGCAAATGCATACTTAATACATAATTCTGGAGGCCAGAAGTCTGAAATGGGTCTCACTGGGCTAAAATCAAGGTGTTTGCAGGGCTCCATTCCTTTCTGGAGGCTTTAAGGAAGAATTCATTTTCTTGCATTTTCCACATTCTTCCCACATTCCTTGGCTCGTGCCCCCCCCCCTTTTTGGGGGGGAGTTCTCCAAAGGAAAGCAGTTTATTGGGAGGTGATCTCAGGACCTACAGTAGGAAGGAAATACCAGTAGAAAGTGGGGTTAAATGACAGGGAAGGGAAGGCAGCCATTAAAGTGCATTATGAACCAAGTTACCATTGTGGGCAACTGGGATTTAATTCTACCAAGGGAACTCTGGGACCCAGTGTAGAACACCTGCCTTAGGGTGAGTCCCCCTGAGCTGGGATATTTATACACCAACTCCCATCAGTCATTAGACTCACAGGCATTCTTTCCACAGCATTTCTGTCCTGTTTGCATAGGCAGAAGGGCTTCAGGAGCCAAACAACAACAACAAAACACTCAGGCAATGAAATGCTTGTGCTGGTAGTTGGATGTTGACCTGGTGCACACTGAAGCAAAAGGGCAGGGGTCTGCTGACAGGGCACTGACAGCAATGCTGCAGAGGGCATTGATGAAGAGTCTTGAAGATCTCCCTCCCACATTAAAGTTACCTGGGCCCAGTTTATTTATCTACATTCTTCAATTGCTAATCTGAAACAGCTCTCTAGCCAGAGTGATATACTCAATTTAGGGCACCCCCAAATACTCTGTACATGCATTCTCATTTTACTCATGCTGTCCTCTTATGTGGCAAGCAGCTCAGCACTGTGTCCTCCCCGTTATCCCCACTGTAGTCATTATTTATTGCTGCTTAACCAACCACCCCAAACTTAGTGGCTTAACACAACAGCAATTTGTTCTTTTCCACGACTCTGTGAGTCAGGAATTCATGCAGGATTTGCTGGGCACTTCTTCTCCATGGAGTGTCAGCTGGGCTTATTCATGTGGAATGACCGACGTGGCCTCTTGTCTTCCAGGACTCTCTTCCTGTGGTCTGAAATCATTCAGTAACCCAGCCTGGACTTCCCCACAGCAGGTGGCTGGGCTTCCAGGGGAGGAGGTGCAAGCTGCTAGTCTTTGTATGACCTGTGCACTGCAAGTTTCCAGATGTCACTCCCATCTCATTTTTTTTTTTTAATGTTTATTGGGGTATAGTTGTACTACAATGTTGTGTTAGTTTTTACTATACAGCGAAGTGGAGTTCCCTGTGCTATACAGCAGGTTCTCATTAGTTATCTATTTTATACATATTAGTGTATATACGTCAATCTCAATCTCCCAATTTTTACCCCCCCCCCTTTCCCCCTTGGTGTCCATACATTTGTTCTCTACGTCTGTGTCTCTTTTTCTGTCATGGCCCCCTTTTATCTTCAAAGCCAGTAATAAATAGATGAGTCTTTCTCACATTGCAGTACTCCGACTCTGACACCATTGTCACATCTTCTTCTCTGACTCTAATTTTCCTGCCTCCTTCTTTCATGTATAAAGACCCTTGGGACTACACTGAGGCAACCTGGATAACACAGGATAATCTCCACATGTTGAGATCCAAAACTTAATCATCCATGGAAGGTCTATTTTTCCATGTAAGGTAACATCTTCACATGTTCCAGGGATTAAGAAGTGGACATTTTGGGGAGGGTCATTATTCCATCTACCACATCCTCATCCCAGGGTCAGCCCCTAATTAATTACTGGTATGAATTGGTATATAAATACTTCAGTACTTTGCCCCTCAGATGAGATAAATTGAGGTGCATCTTACACTGGTCCTCAGAGTTTCTCAGCAGGATTAAACTTCAGTTCAACGTAATGATGAATTAATTTATTGTTTGCCTACCTTTCTTTATTTACTTCTTCAACTGAGGTTTCCTGGGAGCATCTCTCAAATAAACTACTTGCACAAAGATAATTGTCTCAGGGTCTTCTTCTGGGAGAACCCAAACTAAGACATTGTGTGATTTGGACAGCCCACTTTTCTTCTGTATCTCAGTTTTCCTTGGAAAAAGAGGTATAATATCATCTGCCCTGATTTTCTCTCAAGGAATGTGCATGAATTAAGAAAGGAATAACAGTTATGAAAATATTTTAGAAAAATCTCAAATGAGGGAGCACAGATATATGGTATATTAATTTAAATCTATCCAACTTTTTTTCTTGATATATTGAATTGGTAAACTTCTGTCAATGCCTCTAATGCAGTGGTTCTCCACTGGAGGTAATTTTGCTCACTGAGGACATTTGGCAATATCTGAAGACATTTTTGATTGTCACAACTCTGGTGGGGGGTAAGAAAAGTTTTGCTACTAGCATCTAGTGGGTAGAGGTCAAGGGTACTGTACATTTTACAATGCAGAAGACAGCCCTCCCCCCAGAGAGAATTATCTAGTCTAAATGTCAATAGTGTCATTATTGGGGAACCCTGCCCTTAATTCAGATGATTAAACTGATTTATGTCATTATTAGGTTTGTAAACACCAGAATTATTTTTCCACCTATTCAAAGTTTATAATTGCTCACTTCATTCTTTGAGAATAAATTTTAACCCAACCATTGGCCAGATATGCTATTATGTAAACAATCTAATATCACTCTTCATAAACATCTTATTTAGGGGGTGGCATTTGTTAATGTTTTTATCACAGAACCATAGCAAACCACATTGTAGATGAATCCCAAAGCTATTCTAACTACAACATAAAAGTCACTGTTGTAAGGCAATGGAATAGTGCAGAGTTGAAGTTGCTTAAAATACTTCCTTTCCCTTTTTCCTCAAGCTATTTACTTCCAATATAGCATAAAAAAATTAAAACTAAGACATTAGTTACTAGAAAACCAGAACATCTTTACCAGTCTTTTCTTGTTTTTTATTGTTATTTCCAAATCCCACTTTCATCTTCCTTCACCCTTCTTTCTCTTTGCTATATTTATTTTACTTTCTCATCTTCTCCCGTATCATTTCAACCTCACCATCTTTTCATTTTACTTTCACTTGCCTCCTTTCCCTTTTTCTTTTCCTTCCTGTCCCACCCCTTTTCAACTTTGTTCTTGTCCTCAGAACTAAAATTCTTCTACTTACCTGAGTGGAACTCGCAGAACTGCCTTTCCCAACTACTCTGTAAACATGTAAACTTGAGCCATCTGGGCTTTTTAATGTTCCCTGTAAAGTCTGTCACTGCATCAATTGTCTGTTTTTTGTTTTTTCTTTTTAACATCTTTATTGGGGTATAATTGCTCTACAATTGTGTGTTAGTTTCTGCTTTAAAACAAAGTGAATCAGTTATACATATACATATGTTCCCATATCTCTTCACTCTTGCATCTCCCTCATTCCCACCCTCCCTATCCCACCCCTCTAGGTGGTCACAAACCACCTAACTGATCTCCCTGTGCTATGCGGTTGCTTCCCACTAGCTATCTATTTTATGTTTGGTAGTGTTTATATGTCCATGCCACTCTCTCACTTTGTCACAGCTTACCCTTCCCCCTCCCCATATACTCAAGTCCATGCTCTAGTAGGTCTGTCTCTTTATTCTCATTTTACCCCTAGGTACTTCATGACCTTTTTTTTTAGATTCCATATATATATGTGTTAGCATATGGTATTTGTTTTTCTCTTTCTGACTTACTTCACTCTGTATGACAGACTCTAGGTTCACCCACCTCACTACAAATAACTCAATGTTGTTTTTTTTATGGCTGAGTAATATTCCATTGTATATATGTGCCACATCTTCTTTATCCATTCATCTGTTGATGGACACTTAGGTTGATTCCATGTCCTGGCTATTGTAAATAGAGCTGCAATGAACATTGCAGTACATGACTCTTTTTGAATTATGGTTTTCTCAGGGTATATGCCCACTAGTGGGATTGCTGGGTCATATGGTCGTTCTATTTTTAGTTTTTTAAGGAACCTCCATATTGTTCTCCATACTGGCTCTATCAACTTACATTCCCACCAACAAAGTAAGAGTGTTCCCTTTTCTCCACACCCTCTCCAGCATTTATTGTTTCTAGATTTTTTGATGATGGCCATTCTGACCGATGTGAGATGATATCTCATTGTAGTTTTGATTTGCATTTCTTTAATGATTAATGATGTTGAGCATTCTTTCATGTGTTTGTTGGCAATCTGTATATCTTCTTTGGAGAAATGTCTATTTAGGTCTTCTGCCCATTTTTGGATTGTGTTGTTTGTTTTTTTGTTATTGAACTGCATCAGCTGCTTGTAAATTTTGGAGATTAACCCTTTGTCAGTTGCTTCATTTGCAAGTATTTTCTCCCATTCTGAGGGTTGTCTTTTGGTCTTGTTTATGGTTTCCTTTGCTGCGCAAAAGCTTTTAAGTTTCATTAGGTCCCATTTGTTTATTTTTCGTTTTATTTCCATTTCTCTAGGAGGTGGGTCAAAAAGGATATTACTGTGATTTATGTCATAGAGTGTTCTGCCTATGTTTTCCTCTAAGAGCTTGATAGTGTCTGGCCTTACATTTAGGTTTTTAATCCATTTTGAGTTTATTTTTGTGTATGGTGTTAGGGAGTGTTCTAATTTCATACTTTTACATGTACCTGTCCAGTTTTCCCAGCACCACTTATTAAAGAGGCTGTCTTTTCTCCACTGTATATTCTTCCCTTCTTTATCAAAGATAAGGTAACCACATGTGCGTGAGTTTACCTCTGGGCTCTCTATCCTGTTCCATTGATCTATCTTTCTGTTTTTGTGCCAGTACCATACTGCCTTGATTACTGTAGCTTTGTAGTATAGTCTGAAGTCAGGGAGTCTGATTCCTCCAGCTCGATTTTTTGTTCTCAAGATTGTTTTGGCTATTCGGGGTCTTTTGTGTTTCCATACAAATTCCATGTGAATTTTTTTGTTCTAGTTCTGTGAAAAAGGCCAGTGGTAGTTTGATAGGGATTGCATTGAATCTGTTGATTGCTTTGGGTAGTAGAGTCATTTTCACAATGTTGATTCTTCGAATCCAAGAACATGATATATCTCTCCGTCTATTTGTATCATCTTTAATTTCCTTCATCAGTGTCATAATTTTCTGCATACAGGTCTTTTGTCTCCTTAGGTAGGTTTATTCCTAGATATTTTATTCTGTTGTTGCAATGCTAAATGGGAGTGTTTTCTTAATTTCACTTTCAGATTTTTCATCATTAGTGTATAAGAATGCCAGAGATTTCTGTGCATTAATTTTGTATCCTGCTACTTTACCAAATTCATTGATTAGCTCTAGTAGTTTTCTGGTAGCATCTTTAGGATTCCCTATGTATAGTATATGTCATCTGCAAACAGTGACAGCTTTACTTCTTCTTTTTGAATTTGGATTTCTTTTGTTTCTTTTCTTCTCTGATTGCTGTGGTGAAAAGTTCCAAAACTATGTTGAATAAGAGTGGTGAGAGTGGGCAACCTTGTCTTGTCCCTGATCTTAGTGGAAAGGGTTTCAGTTTTTCACCATTGAGGATGATATTGCCTGTGGGTTTGTCATACATGGCCTTTATTATGTTGAGGAAATTTCCTGCTATGCCTACTTTCTGGAGGGTTTTTATCATAAATGGGTGTTGAATTTTGTCAAACATTTTCTCTGCATCTATTGAGATCATCATATGGTTTTTCTCCTTCAATTTGTTAATATGGTGTATCACATTGGTTGATTTGCATATATTGAAGAATCCTTGCATTCCGGGGATAAACCCCAGTTGATCATGCTGTATGATCCTTTTAATGTGCTGTTGGATTCTGTTTGCTAGTAAGTTGTGGAGGATTTTTGCATATATATTCATCAGTGATATTGGCCTGTAGCTTTCTTCCTTTGTGACATCCTTGTCTGGTTTTGGTATCAGAGTGTTGTTGGCTTCATAGAATGAGTTTGGGAGTGTTCCTCTCTCTGCTATATTTTGGAAGAGTTTGAGAAGGATAGGTGTTAGCTCTTCTCTAAATGTTTGAGAGAATTCACCTGTGAAGCCATCTGGTCCTGGGCTTTTATTTGTTGGCACATTTTTAATCACAGTTTCAATTTCAGTGCTTGTGATTTGTCTGTTCATATTTTCTATTTCTTCCTGGTTCAGTCTCGGCAGCTTGTACATTTCTAAGAATTTATCCATTTCTTCCAGGTTGTCCATTTTATTGGCATAGAGTTGCTTTTAGTAATCTCTCATGATCCTTTGTATTTCTGCAGTGTCAGTTGTTACTTCTCCTTTTTCATTTCTAATTCTATTGATTTGAGTCTTCTCCCTTTTATTCTTGATGAGTCTGGCTAATGGTTTATCAATTTTTTTATCTTCTCAAAGAACCAGATTTTAGTTTTATTGATCTTTGCTATCATTTCCTTCAGTTCTTTTTCATTTATTTCTGATCTGATCTTTATGATTTCTTTCCTTCTGCTAACTTTGGGGTTTTTTTCTTCTTCTTTCTCTAATTGCTTTAGGTGCAAGGTTAGATTGTTTATTTGAGATGTTTCCTGTTTCTTAAGGTAGGGTTGTATTGCTATAAATTTCCCTCTTAGAACTGCTTTTGCTGCATCGCTTAGATTTTGGGTCATTGTGTCTTCATTTTCATTTGTTTCTAGGTTTTTTTTTTTAATTCCTCTTTGATTTCTTCAGTGATCACTTCGTTATTAAGTAGTGTATTGTTTAGCCTCGATGTGTTTGTATTTTTTACAGATCTTTTCCTGTAATTGATATCCAACCTCACAGCATTGTGATCGGTATACAATTTGATACAATTTCAATTTTCCTAAATTTACTAAGGCTTGATTTGTGACACAAGATATGATCTATCCTGGAGAATGTTCCATGAGCACTTGAGAAAAGTGTGTATTCTGTTGTTTTTGGATGGAATGTCCTATAAATATCAATTAAGTCCATCTTGTTTAATGTATCATTTAAAGCTTGTGTTTCCTTATTTATTTTCTCTTGGGATGATCTGTTCATTGGTGAGAGTGGGGTGTTAACATCCTCTACTATGAATGTGTTACTGTCGATTTCCCCTTTTATGGCTGTTAGTATTTGCCTTATGTATTGAGGTGCTCCTATGTTGGGTGCATAAATATTTACAATTGTTATAACTTCTTCTTGGTTTGAATTCTTGATCATTATGTAGTATCCTTATTTGTCTCTTGTAATAGTCTGTTTTAAAGTCTATTTTGTCTATGAGAATTGCTAGTCCAGCTTTCTTTTGATTCCCAATTGCATAGAATATCTTTTTCTATCCCCTCACTTTCAGTCTGTATGTGTCCCTAGGTGTGAAGTGGGTCTCTTGTAGACAGCATATATATAGGTCTTGTTTTTGTATCCATTCAGCCAGTCTGTGTCTTTTGGTGGGAGCATTTAATCCATTTACATTTAAGATAATTATTGATATGTATGTTCCTATTCCCATTTTCTTAATTGTTCTGGGTTTGTTATTGTAGGTCTTTTCCTTCTCTTGTGTTTCTTGCCTAGAGAAGTTCCTTTAGCATTTGTTGTACAGCTGGTTTGGTGGTGCTGAACTCTCTCAGCTTTTGCTTGTCTGTAAAGGTTTTAATTTCTCCATCAACTCTGAATGAGATCCTTGCTGGGTAGAGAAATCTTGGTTGTAGTTTTTTCCTCCTTCATCACTTTAAATATGTCCTGCCACTCCCTTCTGGCTTGCAGACTTTTTCTGAAAGATCAGCTGTTAACCGTATGGGGATTCCCCTGTGTGTTATTTTTCCCTTGCTGCTTTTAATATGTTTTCTTTGTATTTAATTTTTGATAGTTTGATTAATATGTGTCTTGGCATGTTTCTCCTTGGATTTATCCTGTATGGGACTCTCTGTACTTCCTGGACTTGATTAATTCTTTCCTTTCCCATACTAGGGAAGTTTTCAACTATAATCTCTTCAAATATTTTCTCAGTCCCTTTGTTTTTCTCTTCTTCTTCTGGGGCCCCTATAATTCGAATGTTGGTGCGTTTAATGTTGTCCCAGAGGTCTCTGAGACTGCCATCAGTTTTTTTCATTCTTTTCCTTTATTCTGCCCTGCAGTATTTATTTCGACTATTTTATCTTCCAGATCTCTTATCCGTTCTTCTGCCTCAGTTATTCTGCTACTGATCCCTTCTAAAGTATTTTTAATATCATTTATTGTGTTTTTCATCATTGCCTGTTTTTTCTTTAGTTCTTCTATGTCCTTGTTAAAGGTTTCTTGCATTTTGTCTATTTCCAAGATTTTGGATCATCTTTACTATCATTATTCTGAATTCTTTTTCTGGGAGACTGCCTATTTCCTCTTCATTTGTTAGGTCTGGTGGGTTTTTATCTTGCTCCTTCACCTGCTGTGTGTTTTTCTGTCTTCTCATTTTGCTTATCTTACTGTGTTTGGGGTCACATTTTTGCAGTCTGCAGGTTCATAGTTCTCGTTGTTTTTGGTATCTGTCCCCGGTGGCTAAATTTGGTTCAGTGTGTTGTGTAGGCTTCCTGGTGGAGGGGTCTAGTGCCTGTGTTCTGGTGGATGAGACTGGATCTTGTCTTTCTGGTGGGCAGGTCCACATCTGGCTGTGTGTTTTGTGGTGTTTGTGGCCTTATTATGATTTTAGGCAGCCTCTCTGCTAATAGGTGGGGTTGTGTTCCTGTCTAGCTAGTTGTTTGCTATAGGGTGTCCATCACTGTAGCTTGCTGGTCATTGAGTGAAGCTGGGTCTTGGTGTTGAGATGGAGATCTCTTGGAGATTTTCACCATTTGATATTACGTGGAGCTGGGAGGTCTCTCGTGAACCAGTGTCCTGAAGTTGGCTCTCCCACCTCAGGGGCACAGCACTGACTCCTGGCTGGAGAACCAAGAGCCTTTCATCCACATGGCTCAGAATAAAAGGGAGAAAAATTAGAAAGAAAGAGGATAAAATAAAATAAATTAAGATAAAATAAAATAAAGTTTTAAAATAGAAAATAATTATTAAGAATAAATTTTTAAAAAAAAAAATACAGATGGACAGAACCTTGGACAAATGGTGAAAGCAAAGCTTTACAGACAGAATCTCACACAGAAGCATACACATACACACTCACAAAAAGAGGAAAAGGGGAAAAAATAATATATCTTGCTCTCAAAGTCCACCTCCTCAATTTGGGATGATTCGTTGTCTATTCAGGTATTCCACAGATGCAGGGTACATCAGGTTGATTGTGAAGATTTATTCCACTGCTCCTGAGGCTGCTGGGAGAAATTTCCCTTTGTCTTCTTTGTTCGCACAGCTCCCGGGGCTCAGCTTTGTATTTGGCCCTGCCTCTGTGTGTAGGTCACCTGAGGGCGTCTGTTCTTCACTCAGATAAGACAGGGTAAAGGAGCAGCTGCTTTGGGGGCTCTGGCTCACTCAGGCCTGGGGGAAGGAGGGGTATGGATATGGGGTGAACGTGCGGCGGCAGAGGCCAGCGTGACGTTGCAGCAGCCTAAGGCATGCCATGTGTTCTCCCAGGGAAGTTGTCCCTGGATCACAGGACCCTGGCAGCGGCGGGCTGCACAGCCTCCCGGGAGGGGTGGTGTGGATAGCGACCTGTGCTTGCACACAGGCTTCTTGGTCACGGCAGCAGCAGAATTTGTATCTCATGCCCGTCTCTGGGGTCCGCACTGTTAGCCGCAGCTCGTGCCCATCTCTGGAGCTCTTTTAAGCAGAGCTCTGAATCCCCTCTCCTCGCGCACCAGGAAACAAAAGGGAAGAAAAAGTCTCTTGCTTCTTCCGCAGGTCCAGACTTTTTCCCAGACTCCCTCCCGGCTAGCCGCGGTGCACTAACCCCTTCAGGCTGTGTTCACGCTGCCAACCCCAGTCCTCTCCCTGTGATCTGACCAAAACCCAAGCCTCAGCTCCCAGCCTCCGTCTGGCCTGGTGGGTGAGCAGACAAGCCTCTCGGGCTGGTGAGTGCTGGTCGGCACCGATCGTCTATGTGAGAATCTATCCACTTTGCTCTCCGCACCCCTGTGGCTGCGCTCTCCTCCGTGGCTCCGAAGCTTCCCCCTTCCGCCACCCGCAGTCTCCGCCCGTGAAGGGGCTCCTAGTGTGTGGAAATCTTTCCCCCTTCACAGCTCCCTCCCACTGATGCAGGTCCCGTCCCTATCCTTTTGTCTCTGTTTATTCTTTTTTCTTTTGCCCTACCCAGGTACGTGGAGAGTTTCTTGCCTTTTGGGAGGTCTGAGGTCTTCTGCCAGCGTTCAGTGGATGTTCTATAGGAGCAGTTCTACGTGTAGATATGTATTTCTGATGTATCTGTGGGGAGAAAGGTGATCTCTGCGTCTTACTCTTCTGCCATCTTCCTCAACTCCGCCCAATTGCCTGTATTGACTGGCTGCACAAGCAGTCGTTGTAAGCTAATATTTCCCTGGGGCACTTCAGTCACGTTATTAATTGTTTTCTTCCTCACAAATGTCTTTCCCACTCATTATTTTCTTAAACACAAGCTGAATTTCCTCCTAATTGTTTACTTGCTTTTATTAACTTAATTATACCATGCCATCATGGCATAGAATTACAGAAATCTTAACAAGGAAAAGATCTTCTATCTAAAGAAAATTGTTTAAAAATCAGAGGATGAAACAATCTCTAGAAGATTCTCATCGTGTCAAAGTATTCAGAAAACATTAAAAAAAAGAAAGAAAAAAACACAAAAGGTAACGATATAAAAGTACCTTGGCTTTGATTGTCCATGATACTACTCTTATTCTTATACTATAAGTATTGTTCTTGTTTTGCTTATTTATTTAGGTGTTTACCTTGGAGTTTTTTAAATGTACGTAAGAAGTCTAAGCAATCTCTCTTTAAATGTTAATGTTTAAATGTTGCAAGAATAATTTGAAAATAGTTAAATAGTTTAGTGCCAAAATATCCCATAGTTGCAGTCACATGTCAGATCAAATTGTGTGTTCTAATCTATGACTACATATGGCAACATAATTACAATAACAGTATCAGCAACGTCAATTTATTTAGTATCTCCTCCATGCCAGCTATCGTGTTTTTCATATAGTATCCCTAATTGTCACAACCTGTTTTCTACCTCACCTCTTCCATCTTCCAATTTTTATCTTGCTTCTAATCTCTTCCTTCTACCTCTTCTCTAAATTTACTTTACTTCTTTATTTTCTGCATTTGTTTTTGCCCTCATCTTCTTCATGTGGCTATTATGGCAAACAGTTTTCTGATATGGAAACAAAGGCTTATCACTCAAAGAAGTGAAACAACCTGTCTAGAATCATGCACATTGTACATGGAAAGGTGACTTCCAACCCAGGTTTCTCTGATTACAAAATCTATAATTATAAGAATACTTTTAAAGGATCATGCACTTCATGTTATTCTCTGCACTTTTAGCATACTTTAGGTATTCATGTGATACGCTTCTCTTCCTAATAGATACATACCCACAACCCCACTCCTTTAATTGTTTTGTTCAAGATATTCCCAAGTCTATTTAGAGTACTTTCATTGCCCAAGTTGGACTAGGTGAAGAGATCCTCTCCAGGGATAGAAGACAAATCCATGTAGCCTAGAAAAAAACTGAGCTAATCCCAAAGGTATACATTTACAGAAGCCCTGGATAAGGTGGTGGGCCTGAGATTCACCATGATCAAACCAGAGTATGAATGACTAATAAAGGAACTCTTTAAATTATATGAAACTTTTCACCAATATGATATATATGTGTATATATGTATACATATACATATATATATTTTTTATCTAATATCTCTTGACCATAAAACTACAAAATATATCTTACTTCTTGTTGAAAAGCTTTCCTAATTTGGGGTGTAGATTTTATACATTTCTAGATGAGTAATTTATGTTCTAATTTAGTGTTCTGTTCAAAGTAAGTAATTTTTGAACCCCTATGAAAGCTACTTAGAAGCAAAATCCCCCCCTGATATACAAGCATTTGCCCTCCAGCCTGCCTGTCTGCAATGGCTGTGAGCTCTGAGAAGCTACAAGAAGAATTAGAAAGTATTTAAGACATAGATATGACTCAACTGCCCATAAATGGATTGGGCTGGCCCAGACATCAGATTCAAATTCTTTGAAGCAGTTGATAGCAAGAATTTCAGCTGACAAAAAAAAAAAAAAACAGAAGAAAGAGAAAAAAATTAAATAACTTCTTTGCAATAATATTCAAATGCAGTAAGCAGTTTGGATCTAGGAAGCAGTGCCAAGAGTATACATGCTTGGCAAAGATTTCATTTGTTCTTTCCCAAATGGTGTTTCTGGACTGACATTGAGAGCTGCACCCCATCTAATACAAAACACTACTAAAGAAAGGCTGGTAGCTCATGAGTGTGCCAATACAAAGAATTGACACAGAAGTGGAGATGAGTGTACAACGTTGGCTGAAACCAGTTAAACAAAATACATGTATAATATCCTATTATTTCATCTTTCATTGCGATTCCACTAAACACACCCAAATGACAAGACAAGGAAATAAGAGCCTTTTCAGTTCTAAAAATTTAATTTCACCTCCTAAATGATCAGACTTTTAGGGAGGTATATAAGACAATAAGCATCAGAGTAAGTGGTTCCCAAATTTGCATATAGGACACTTTGATCCATCACCATTAACAACATCCTTTGTTAAGCAAAGCAAATTGGGTTTGATTAATTTTCTCTCTCCCTGTTTCTGTAGCACCTTTTCATTTTCTTCCTAATAAAAATAATTTAGAACAAGAAACACTGGTTCATTGAAGCTAGTTTACATAATTAATGCCAGAACTCCAAAGTACAAATAAACTGGACAGAGGTTGTCAACAGCTGCATCATTCAGTCAAAGGGTTTCCATCCTCTCTCTCACGGTCCTTCTGTATTCATGAAGGCAGCCTACCTGCATTTAACCCATGTCTGTTATGTTCCCCTTGTGGACCCCAGAATACATAATAATGAAAGACTAATTTCTGTAACACTATGGCAGGAATAGAGGCTTGGTCATTACTATATTCTATAAGAGGGAAAGATTTAGCATCTGAAAAATAAGATTCCATTGTCAGATTCTACACTTAACTGTCCAGCTCTTCTCCCTGGGTGGCCTCAGACAAGCCCTATACTCCACATCTTCCTCATTTAGAAAACCAGCTACTCCCTATTTCCCAGGGATTTTGTGAAACTAAGATTAACATGCTTTTGAAGCCAGGAAGATATTTATGGGTGAATGAACCCAACAAATGTTCTGTTATAAATTTGAAACACATATTGAGCATATTCCTCCTTTTTATATGAAGAAATATAAGGATTATTTAAGGTATGAATAAAACTTTTTTTTTCAAGAATTTCAGAAGTCTGGGGTCATGAAAGCCATGTAAACAATAAGACTTATGACTGACTTCTTAACAGAAACAATGGAAGCCAGAAGACAGTGGAATGAATTATATGAAGTGTGAAGAGAAAACTGCAAGCCTGAATTTATATATGCAGAAAATATCCTATAAAAATGGAGGCAAAATAAATACATTTCCAGGCAACCAAAAACAGAGACTTTATCACCAGAAGCCTTGTACTAAGAGAAGTATTACAGAGAGTTGTTAAGCAGAAGGAAAATAACCCCTGGCAGAAATGCAGAAAAAAGTGAGAAGGAGAGAGGAGCAATGGAAGTTGTAGATATGTGCATAAGTAAAATTTTATTAATATTACTATATAAAACAATAATAACTTGTGATATCAGTTCATTAAAATGGATAAAAAACAAACTGGTTGTACAATTTTGCATTTCCATCAGCAATGAATGAGAGTTCCAATTCCTGCACATCTCTCATAAGAAATTGCTTTTGTAATTTTTATTTTTTTAAATTTTAGCCATTAAAATACTGTAAAACAGTATCTCATTGTGATTTTAATTCATGTTTTTCTAACGACTAATAATATTGAGTATCTTATGTATTTTCTTTGAAATGTATGTTCAAAATGTTTTCCCATTTTTAAATTGAATTGCTCATTTTCTTATTATTGACTGATAAGAGAGCTTTATTCTGGGCACAAGATCTTTATCAGATATGTATTATGCAAGAGAAATGAGAACGTATTTCTATACAAAGACCTCTGCAGAATGTTTATAGCAGCTTTAGTCATAATCACCCAAAATTTTAAACAGTGTCCATTAAACACTGAATGGATAAACAAGTTGTAGTAGCTCCACATAATGGAATACTCCTCAGTCATTAAAAAGGAATTAACTATTGATACATGCAACAATATGTATGAATCTCAAAAGCATTACACCATGTGAAAAAAGCCATACACAAAGTATAACTTGCGTAATTGTATGATTCTGTCCAGGTGACCTTCTGGAAAACAAAAAACTATTAAAAACAAAAATCATATCAGTAGTCATGTGGGGCTAGGGTAAGAATATTTATTATAAGGAAGCACAAAGAAATACTCAATAGCATAATAAAAGAAAACCATAATACAAAACATGGGAGTAAAAAGTGTTCTGGGAAGTGGTAAAAATATTAATTTATATTATCTATAATTAATATAAATATACAATTTATGTTAAATAGTAATAAATCATGGATATATTGATATAATGCAAAGTCTCCGATAACCACAAAATAATGCTGAGTGAAATTAAATACCCACATAAAAGAAGGAATAGACCTTGTTCATGAATTGGAAGACTCAATATTGTAAAATATAAATTCTCTCCAAATTATCTATAGTCAGTACAATTCCAATCATAATAATTCTTAGCAGGTTTTTTTGTGTGGAACTTGACATACTGATTCTAAAATGGATATGGAAATGCAAAATACCAAAAATAGCCAAAGAAATTCTGAAGAAGAACAAAGTTGGAAGACTTACACCACCAGATATTATGTAGATCATAGACTAAATGTGAAAGTAAAACAATGAAGTTTATGAAAACTGGAAGAAGAATATCTTTATTCCCTTGGGGTGAGCACAAAAAGCTCAAACAATGGGGTTAAATGTTGGTAAGTTGGATTTTATTAAAATTAAGAACTTGCATCACCAAAAGATAACATTAAGATAGGAAAACATTGAGTTAAAGATATTTTCAGTACATTTACAGGAGAAGGACTTCTTCATAATATACAAAAACACTTACCAATCAATAAGGAAAAGAGAGACAATACAATTTCTAAAATGGGCAATAGACTTAACATATATTTCATAAGAGAGAATATCCAAATGACCAATATTCATATAAAGGTTTCCTAGGCATCATTGATCAGAGAAGTGCAAATTAAAGCCACAGTAAGGTTTTATTGCATACCCACCAGTATAACTAACTTTATCCAGTGTTAGTGATAATGTGGAGCAAGAGGAACCCTTATACACTGCAGGAGGAACTGTAAATTTCAAAATTTCAATCACTTTCAAAAACTCTTGTGCATATTTACTAAAGTTGAATATGTGCATACTCCCTGGTCTAAAAATTCCATTCCTAGGTATATACTCAACAGAAATGAGTACTGTGTCTAACAAAACACATGTACAAGAATGTCAATAGTCAAAAATTGGAAACAACTCAGGCATTCATCAGCAGTGGAATTGATAATTTGGGGTGTATTGATACAATAGAATAGCAATGAAAAAGTGTGAACTACTGATACATGCAACATCATAAATGAATCTCTCAAATACGATAGGAAGCCAAATACAAGAGTATTACTGTATGTTTCCACGTCTGTGAAGTTCAAAGTGAAGCAAAACTAATCTATGTGGGTGGATGGATGTCACATAGTGATCACCTTTCTTAAGTTAATGGCTGGTGTGGGGCATGAGGAAAACTCACGAAAACGGTAATGCTTTTTATCTTGATAATGGGTATTGTTTTCAGGGGAAGGCCTACTTTGTTGAAATTTATGAAGATGTACAATTAGGATGTGCACTCTTTTCTGTATGTATCTTATATTTCAATAATAATAAGCTTACGAGAAAAATCAACACTATGGGTTTCTGGAAGCTAAACTAAAGTACTATGAAGAATGACTATTGGTCGAACTAGCTTCCTAAAGGGACACAGTTAGGGTTCCAAATATGATACTCATCAAAGCAACATTTTTGTAAGATACATTCTTTTCCCTACATAAGTACTTGTGTGTGGCAACCTCACAAATGGTGTGTGCTCATGTGCTGAGGGACTTTAATTAGTATTATTTCACACAGTATTATTTCACAAAGGGATTAAAACTTTTGAAGAGATGTTTATTTCATCAGGGAAATCTCCACCTGTAGAATAAAGGTTTACTGGTAGCTCCTGATGCCTACCCCACAGATTTTCATGTGTATTGCTTTTTCTCTCCACACAATCCTCCCTGTCTAGTTTACTAGAATTCCTATGCAGGAAGGAAGGACAAGTGACAGAGACAGTCACCCCTTCTACAATTCAGTTAATCCTCCTTCTTTTCTGCTCTCAACCCATTTCTTGGAGTTACACAGATCCAGGGAATTGAAAGTTTGTGTACAGATATTAACCACCTACAATTTTCCTTTGATGTGTGTCTAGACTACCTATCATCACATAACACTATTGAAAATGCCAAAGGATTTTCATTTTGATTTAGCAGAAGCTTCACATTATTGGTCACTTTTCTTTATCTACTGGATTCAGTCATCTTTCAGGTAAGCAATTCATCTCAAAATATTTTATCAAAATCCACCAGTCAAAATCTTGCTTAATATATAGTTCATTCCAAAGCCAAAGGGAGATCCAAGCTTCATAATTTCTAAAGTTTATCATTACTTCCAACTGTACAGAACTTATACCTTGCTTTTACGTTGTAAAAGAAAAACCACAGGCTTCTTCTGACTGTTGCATGTTTACCAAAATATACAATCATAAACATACTCACAAACACACAAAACTTGTGGTAAATGGGCTAATACACATCATTGCCTGACATTTCTTGAAGTGTTTCAACCAGGAAAAATAAAAAAATATATAGATGTTACCGGGCATATCATAGAGTTACAGAGCTGAGAAAAACAAGAAAAGATGAATACTTTATGTACTGAATGAATCAACTCCATCAAGAGAACAGGAAACAGTTCAGGCTCACCCACCAACCATCTCTGATGTAAGGAGCTCCTACTTTAGCAAATATTAATTAAGTACCTACCACCTATCCTGAGTGGACTGGGAAACAAACATGGTAAAGAGTTCTTT
Source organism: Delphinapterus leucas (assembly GCF_059928025.1). Classification (NCBI taxonomy): domain Eukaryota; kingdom Metazoa; phylum Chordata; class Mammalia; order Artiodactyla; family Monodontidae; genus Delphinapterus; species Delphinapterus leucas. The sequence continues at coordinate 54,088,785 of NC_143143.1, forward strand.
AAAAATATGGCATAAATAATGGAATCCACTTGAATGGAGAATGTAAACATGTATATTTCAACAATTTCCAAAGCCGAAGTATAAACTTGTAACAGATAAAACATAAGACCTGCAGGTATATTTGGGCTCTAAACTAATTGCCTGGATAGCTAATTCCTGGATTGTCATATATTATAACTTCTTCACGGAGATTCCGTGACTACAGATGAGCCCACTTTATCAGCTGTAGTAGTTGCAGACAGCTGCCAGACTTAACAGATCAGGTAGATAAAATTCAGACACATTGTCTCATCACTAGGCCTCCTCTTTTATCCCTGATCTGCATAAATTAATCTGGAGCTCCTGAAGGGATCTTTTGGAAACAAGATGTTCTCACTTCCACTGAGCTAGTAGTGTTGCTCTCCACTACCTCTTAACCCAGGATTCCTTGTTACAGTCATTACAGGTTTCAGATAGATAAGCCCCAAAATCCAATTTCTGAGTGTTTCTTGACACCAAGTCACCTAACATATACATCACATCTACGTACCCTTGTGGGTGTACAAACTAGGAGAAGAACTGACTGAATACTGGTAAAGGGACAGAAGAAACAAAACAGCAACAACAAATAGAATAAGAGGCTAAGACATAGGACAGCTACTATTTTTGTTCATTCATTTTGTTTTAATTTGGTTAGTTGGTTTTTATATTTGTTGGCCATCCTCTTTAACTTTTTGGTGTTTGGCCAATACTAAGATTGTCTTTGCATCTCACTTCCAAAACTACCTCTTTACAGATCCAGGAGGGGCATCTAATACCAAAGAGGCAATGTCTCAAAGCCAGCTCCCTACAGTGAGCCTCTAGATGCTCTGGTCAAGTGATTCATCCATCCGGACCCAGGACAGAACAAAAAGTGAAGGTTAAGCTATGAGTCACCCCACAGTGGTTCACACCTGTTTCCGTGGTTTACAAAGTCAACTCTTAAAGAGACTGTTGCAATCTTTAAAGAATCCAAATGCATACTTTATGAGAATTCGCTAAAAACTACAATTAGAAAAAAGTTTGACTGAGGAAGGACTTGTAGAGATCATTCGGGTCAGAGGTTCCTAACCCTCTTTGGGATCACAGAGTCTTTGAAAATTCATGGAAAACTATGGACTCTTTTTCCTCCAAACTGCATTTAAGATCTTGCATAGAACTTGAAGGAATTTTTAAAAATCTATATAAATTATGAATCTCACCCATGAATTCGCTCAAAGTCCATGGGCTCTGCATTTAAAAATCCCTGATTTAATCCGAGCCAGAATAGGTCTAGGTTAAATAGTTTACCTAAAGTGAGTAAGGAGAGCAGGACAGGGGCTAGAACATGAGAACCCTGGCTCATAGTCTACTACCCACACCACTGCTGTAAAGAAAGATCTAAATTTTTAAAAATATGGTTATTCTGGGGCAGGTTGGACTTTCTCCAAACATATATTGATTAGGAAGTTTCAGTAGGGAGAAATGGTCATGAATATAAATTAAAAAGTGTCAGATTTTCTAGTTGGGCTCTAAACTAATTGCCTTTATTTTTCCTTTCTGGACCAGCTTTTATACTAGGTGATCAGGTGATTAGAAACATAAATTCTGAGGAATAGGCATTATGTTGTTGTTTTCCTTCCAGTGTATCCAGGGTGATACACAGGGGAATAGTGTCCCAAATTTTGAGGCCACAATTAGTTATTCCAAAATCTGTAATATAAACAGATAGTAAGAGCCTATTTTATTTGTCATTTCAAACAGTTAAACCACTATATATTCCTTGTACCTTTAAGCATCATGCCCTTTCTATTTCTAACAAGATTTTGGAGATTCTCACTCCCAGAATTGTTGGAAATATCTGTCATTGAAATCCTACAATGAAGTAGCAACCAGTTAGTTCTCATGGAACTGTCCTTATATGGGGTCTACGAGACACCCTGTCCTGGTGCTGCTTCCCCTCACTGTTCTTACAGAAATTGGTCATGTTAGCAAGAGCAGCCTGGCAATGAGATCACAATGCCTGTGTTTAAAGTGGTTCTGATTCTTCCTAACTGTGTAATTCTAAGGAAGTCATTTAACCTCTCTAAACTTTGTTGTCCTGAAGGGTAAAGCAGGAATAATAATCAAACTGGTTTACAAGGTTGCTGATGTCAAAAGGTGATCAGGTGTATAAAACTATTAGCCAGTGCCTGGAACACAGTAAGACTGGGTTCACATTAGCTAGTGTTTTTATTAACTTCACAGGTTAATGTACAGACCCAGGAAGAGGAAGGGACAGAATGGGAGAGGTAACAAATGCCTGAAATTGAAGAATACATTGTAAAGCATCTTGGCTTGACCTTGATTAAAAATACAGAAACAACTGAAGCTCCTCTAACCCTAAACTTCTAACCTAGTTACTTTCAAACAAAATGCATGAAAATGTTTCTACCAAAGGGGCTTAATTCAGTACAGTAACAAAAGGACCTCATTAAAAAGATTCCATGATATAGTGTACCCTAAGGGTAGTAATAAGGCAAGATTCTAGTGTTGTTGTACCCCTGGGGTAATGTTTCTTGTCTGCTGTGGGAGGTGATTCCTCTTGGGACAAGCCTGTGGACACAGAGCTCAGCTGCTCATCAGCTTCCAGCTTCTGACAAGAAAGAGGCTGAAATTTGTGACTGAAGAACCCATGTGTTATAAGCAGAGAGGGTGGGAGGTTTCTCTAAGAGATTTTGGTTTTCTTCAGTGGTAGTTGTTTTTGGTTTTCATATACTTTGTATCTCATTTGTTTATAAGACAGTCTAATTAGAGCTTAGTCTTTGTTTTTGTTTTTTTTTTAACTATAATGAAGGCTTGATAAGCACCTATTCTCCTCCTATTTTAAAAAATAAGGGTAAATCAAGAACAATAATTCTCCCACGTGGCCTTTTGCTGCTTACCTTGATGCTAGAAGTCTACAGTGGCTGAGCTTCAATGTCTAAAACCTGGTTGGCTCCCTAGAAATGTGTGGAGGCAGACTCCACTTCTGGCTTCTCCGTGCTCCAATGGTCTTCCAGATGATGAAGGAGACTCTCTGCAGATTGGGCCACAAAATTCCACTCCAAAAATAAACAAAAGCATCTTGCTTCCTACCTTGAGGTTGAGGCTCAAGTTGCTTCAAACAGCCTGTTTACATAACAACCCGGATTGTGGCCTGAACTGCGATCACTGCCCCGATAGGAGCCTCAGCATGTTCTGTGTCCAAGCTGTTTGGTTTCAAGTACAGGGTAATGTCCCAAATGGAAAAGCTCACTGTGTCCCTGCAACCACAGCAAAGAAGCTGGGCCTGTTTTTCCAGGAGCTGCCACCCTGAAATCCCCATCCAACAGCCTCCAATTTCCCAGCACTGCTGGAGGAAATCACCCACCAGATCAACAGATGGAAGACAATTTTCATGTTTCCAACCTCAGTAAACAACTCTCATCGTTTTTTGTCAACCTTCCTTCCACCTACCTCTTAGCTTACAAATATATTTTAAGATGTTCCTGTCCTTAAAAAGTTATTAAATTTTAGAACTTTAAAACTTTACCTAAGTTCAAACCCCATGAGCTACTCCTACATGTTTTTCCCCCTTCTTCACCTCTTAAAAGAATAGTCATCTATCTGCAAAGAAATATACTCTGAACCTTAAGAAAGTGTCAATATTCAACTATTTTTCACTTTCAAAATCTTTCATATGATTCAAGTTAATACCACCGTCTGTTAACAGTGTTTATTATGGAAGGAATAATAGAGGAATGGAGGGATATTGAGTAGTTATTATTTCCTACTTTATGCTCTTCTACATTTTCCAAATTTCTTCAACCACCCTACATTAGTTTTAAAATCATAATTTAAAAAAAATCAAAATCTCCACCTCTAACTTCCTCAAGGCACATTGATTCCACAGCCCCTTGACAACTGCTGTTTGCACTTGTCCCTCTTGCTTCTCTTACTGAGGACAACAAAGTCGCCCAGTGACTTAATTCAGCCAATGCCACAGATGAACCTGAAGTGACATTTGACATTTTCTCATTTCTACAATCCTTCCTCTATATATCATTGGATGTCCTGATTCTCCAGCCTCTGTCCAATCCATCTCAGTCTGCTTCTCCAGTTCAATCCCTGGACAGATATTTACTGAGCATTACTATGTGCCACTCACAAAAGGCTAGCAAAATTATAGTGAACACATCACAGTTTTTACCTCTGTCCATCCGTAAATGTTGGTGTTCTCCAAGGTTCTGTCCACATTTCTTGTTTTTCATTCATTCCTTGAACCATCTATTCACTTGCTTGATTTCATTCTCTTCCTCCACCTTTATGCTGATGACTCACAAAGCCCCCACTTCTCCTCACCATATCTCTTCAGCTGAATATTCCAATGCACCTTAAATGTAATGCATTCTGAACCAAATTCAGCTGCCACTGTTCTTCCTCCACCATTTCCTAGGTAGGTCTTGGCCTCCCTACTCATGCAGACATGCATGCTAGAGTTAGCTTTCAAATCTCCCTGTTTTCAACAAGCTCTCTCCAAGAGCAGAAGCTGGGGCCAGTATTTGAGCACAAAGTTTATTTACAAGGTGACCCTAGGAGGCAGGAGTGAGAGAGTAGAGTGTGAAGCAGGGAAGGAGAAGGAACAAATAAAATGGAGTGTTACTGAGGGGGTTCTTATTGTGGACAATTGGAGTGCAATTCCACAAAATTGCACTCCACAATTCCATGGTTCTGAGGAATTGTGTGAAATAAGTTTCCAGACGTTCCCACTGAAGTTTGAGAGGCTACAGCATTTTAACAAATTCTCATTTCCCAGTGGTTAAGGGTTGCTGGGAGTGGGACCTGGCTTGGGTGTTCCCTGCACTTCCAGTGTACATAGGAACCATCTACCACAGCTGTAGTTGAAATCAGAAGTAAGGCAAGGAGATATTGTAAGAGGCATGTATACATCTGCTACCCTCCCTTTGTCCCCAAATCCAGTTTCCTACTCCTAATAATTTAGCCACAAAAATGTTGTAATTTGTCTCTGTCTCTCCATCACCACTTAGTTCAGACTCTCACATCTTATCAACACAATTAGAGTCATCTGATGGCTATCTTTACCATCTGTCTCTCCTCGAGACTGCTACCAAATGTATCTAAGAACATTTCTGATCGTATAGATTCCTTATTTAGAAATTCAAGGTGACCCCAATTGCCTACATGTCAAATTCCTATAAAAATGGAACCCAAATTTCTTTTGATGGCATAGTCAACCCTTCACATTCTGATTCCAGAATTCTTGTTTCCGGTTCAGCTTTTATAATTCAGCCACCTTATCCCCCAAGCTACATTTTCTCACTGCTTCTCAAATTTGTCAGGCTTCATAATTTTAGCATACTACTCCATAATGCTTAGAAGGCACTGTGCTTTATGAAATGCTACAAGTTCTAATGACATAAATTTAAAATGTTGAAATAATATTTTAATATTTAATGGGATCGAGTTCAACTATTTTTAAATGTCCTTGGGTGGAACTCATTATTACCCTTTCATAGCAGATAAATAAGCATTTCCCTACTTTGACTTATACAAGGTTACATAGTTTGACTAAGCAAATGAGGAATAGAAAAAAGATGAAAGATTATAAGTGACTTCACAGAACTGAGAAAATCACAATCTAATTGCCTGCAGAAAAAGGGATAGCAGAGAGAAATGAGGCCATTTGCCCCTGCTGAACCCTAAGAGGTTTGGTGACATGGAAGTCTGGGTTCAGATTCAGGTCCAGACACAGGATGTATGGGTTATTTGTTTATAGAAAGTTGGAAACTTCTCAAATACCTGATCCCCATTTTTTTCTTTTTTTTGCTGTACGCGGGCCTCTCACTGTTGTGGCCTCTCCTGTTGCGGAGCACAGGCTCTGGATGCGCAAGCTCAGCGGCCATAGCTTACGGGCCTAGCCGTTGCGCGGCATGTGGGATCTTCCCGGACCGGGGCACGAACCTGTGTCCCCTGCATCGGCAGGCGGACTCTCAACCACTGCGCCACCAGAGAAGCCCTGATCCCCTTCTTCATTCAAGGCAACCTACATCCCCTAGAGGAACAATGTGTGATGTTCTGAATAAACAGAAGCCTGAGAGGAAAAAGGGAAAGAGGAGCTAGGCTTGAAAATAATGGCATGAAAGCAAATGTCTCCATGCTGAGCTGTGTGTCCCTTCACCCCCTTCTTCTCCTCTGCTTATAGAACACCAGCAGCCAAGGGTTTACACCAGCAACACTACTCCCAGTTTCAGGACAGAAGACTGAAATTCTTATTTGGAAAAGCTGAACAGCTGCCAGGAAAAATACTTTGCATAGAGGTAACTGGGGATCCCCTGATGGAAAAGCTAGCTTATTGATTACCTTAAAGGATTTCATAAGCCAACAATTCTGCCTCCACTCCTCACCTACAAAGCTACCAATCAGCTTGTTAGAGCTTCACTTAAACATGAGTAGACATTCAAGGATCACCAGAAAATTGAGAAAATCTTCTAATGTGAGAGATTCTAAAAAATAAACTGAAAAAAAAAAACAAAACAGAAATGTTTCAGGATATAGAAGAAAGTTACCCCCCTAAAAAGTCATCCTGAATATCTTCAGAGGGATAGGAAAATAGCATATAAATGAAAGAAGAATAGGATGTTATAAGAAAGGAATGATCACAAACAAGAAAGATATCTTGATTTATTAATGATAATTGAAAAATACAATAAAAGCACATTGTAACAAGGAAATATCCCAGAAAGCATTTTTTTAAATCAAAGATATAAGAAGAAAATAGAGAGTATATAAGAAAATAAGAAGATCAGTCTAGAACCTTGCTACTCAAGTTGTGGTCCACAGACCAGAAGTATTGACATCTCTTGGTACCTTGTCAGATATAAAGATTCTCAGGCTCCATTCCAGATCTATTAAGTTGGAATCTGCATTTTAATAAGATCCCCAGGTGATTTGGGTGCACACTAAATTTGGAGAAATTTATCTAGGCGATCCAATATATTAGTTAAGATGCTTTTGGTTTCCAGTACGAGAAAACCATTTCAAAGCGGCTTTAAATATAAGGATAGTTTTTATCTAAGAGGTAGACGAGAAACAGGGTGGGCTCCAGTTTTTATTCACTGAGCTTTTTTTTCCCCATCCTTAAGGTCCCAGTTTTTCTCACCCTCTTAATTCTGCAGTCCAGAGCTCCATCATGATCCTATGTCTGGTTCCTCTGATGCCATAAGTTGACTACAAGCAGCAACTAAAACAAAATATTTATTTGTTCATAGCAAGCCATAGGGAGAGGCTGTTTTATCTCTCCCAGAACACTTTAGAAGGCTCTCTTCATTTATTATTATCCCAAACTAGCCTATACAGCTCATCCCTGAAATATTGACTTGTAGGGAAGGTAAATTGACTATGATTGGTTGAGATTGATTTTATGGAATGAAATAAATATTTGAATAACTCTCAATATTCACTACATTCAGTTTCAGATCAATAGCAGTTCCAGGGGAAGCAGGTGGGAGAGGGGGGGAAAAAACAAAGAGAAGAGATTTTATCAAATAAACAATACGAGAAAATTTCCTAGAACCTGAGAGCATGTGCCTACATGCAAAAAGGAATGACTGAGTAGCCAGCAAAATAAGTGATAAAAAGACCCTTTTGAAGAACTCTTATGAAGTTTCAGAATACCATAAATAATGGGAATATCCTAAAAGCTTCAGGGAGAAAAATATAGATCTCATTCCAAAAAAATAGGAGTCAGAATGACATTGGATCCCTCAACAGTTCAATACATATTAGAAGACACTGGAGTAACACTTTCAAAATTCAAAGGAAAATTCATAGTGAAACAACATAATGACTTATTTAAATAATATGATTAACACACAGGTTTAATCACATGAGTAGTTGTTATTCTATTATTCAAACTCTCAAACAAAAATGCAGATAAAGATATTTTGCAGCATTCAAGATTTCATATTTTTTCTCCATACACCTTTTTAAGAAAGATAACAAGAAGTGTTCTTCACAAAAATGTAGTGATAAATTAAGAAAGAGAGAAAATTATTGCTGGGTAATAACTGTTGTTGGGGCATTTGAGAAGAATAGCTATAGGTGCTTTTATATAACTAAGAAAATGAAAAAGGAGTAAGAGAGATCACTATTAAGTCCATGAAGAAAAGTTTTACATGAAAGAAAAGATCTAATGTACAGCATGGTGCCTATAGTTAACAATATTGTACTGTCTACTTGAAAGTTGCTGAGAGAGTAGATCTTAAAAGTCCTCAACACACACACACACACAAATGGTAAATATGTGAGGTGACAGATGTGTTAACTGACTTTATTGTGAGAATCATTTCACAATATATGCATATATCAAATCATTGCATTATACATCTTAAACTTATACAATGTTACATGTCATTTATATCTCAATAAAGCTGGGGGAAATAAAGAATATATATATATATATATATATATATATATATATATATATCCTTAACACTTTGATGAACATTATGGTCCATAAAAAAATACAGGAAATGTAAACACCATAAATGTATTACCTCAGCAGTAAATAATAACATAGTAAATAATTGATTCAACAAATTTAAACCAACCATTATATAACGATACTAGAAGGATCCCGACTAGTGAAATGGAGATGATGGTATTGCAGAGAAAAATCCTCAACCTCCAAAACAGGTAGTCAAGAGCCTAAGATTAAAAGATCCAGAGTATGTAATTTTAAAATATGGCATTAGAAACCATCAATGAAATGAAAAGGCAACCTATGGAATGGGAGAAAATATTTGCAAATCATATGTCTCATAAGGGGTTAATATCCAAAATATATAAAGAACTCATACAACTCAATAGCAAAAAAGCCAAACAATCCAATTTAAAAATGGGAAGAACTGAATAGACATTTTTCCAAAGAAGACATACAAACGACCAACAGTTACATGAAAACATGCTCAACATCATTAATCATCAGGGAATGCAAATCAAAATCACAGTGAGATATCCCCTCACACCTGTTAGAATAGCTGTCATCAAAAAGACAAGAGATAACAAATGTGGGCAGGGATGTGTAGAAAAGGAAACCCTAGTGCACTGTAAGCAGAAACGTAAACTGGTGCAGCCATTATGAAAAACAGTATGGAGGTTCCTCAAAAAATTAAAACTAGAGCTACCATATGATCCAGGAATTCCACTTGTGGATATATAGCTAAAGGAAACAAATTCACTATCTTGATGGGAAATCTGCACCCCCATGTTCATTGCAGCAGTATTACGATAGTCAAGACATGGAAACAACCTAAGTGTCCATCAACAGATGAATGGATAAAGAAGTTATGAGATATAAATATGTAATGGAATATTATTCAGCCTTTAAAAAAAAGAAAGATATCCTGTCATTTTCGACAACATATGTGGATTATTTTTTTTTTTTTTTTTTCAGTACACGGGCCTCTCACCGTTGTGGCCTCTCCCGTTGCAGAGCACAGGCTCCGGATGCGCAGGCTCAGCAGCCATGGCTCACGGGCCCAACATGTGTGGATTTTGAGGTCATTATACTAAGTGAGGTGAGTCAGACGAAGAAAGACAATTACTGTATGAGCTCACTTATATGTGGAACCTAAATAAACCAAAATTAGAGAAATAGAGAACAAATCCGTAATTACCAGAGGTGAAGATGGGGGATGGAGGAAAAGGGTGAAAGTGGTTAAAGGTGCAAACTTTTAAGTGTAAGAAAGTTCTGGTACATAATGTATAGCCTGTGACTATAGTTAATGATACCGTATTGTATAATATATGTGAAAGTTGCACAGAGTAGATCTTAAAAGCTTTCATCAAAGAAAAAAATATATAACTACATGAGGTGATGGATGTTAACTAAATTTACTGTGATAATTATTTCCCAATATAAACATATATCAAATCATTATGTTGTACCCCTTAAACTAATACAATGTTATATGTCAATTATATTTCAATAAAACTAGAAAAATATAAATAAATATATAGTAAAACACAGCATTAAATAGCAGACAAAATAGTAGAAAAATGTAGCAAAAAGCTTTCTCTGTGGACTAGGTCTGAAGTAAGGGGTAGACCTGATGTTTTCAAAATCAGACTTTCAGAATTCAGGTATATTTTACTATTAACATAACTTCTACTTAGACCAAAGTATTTAGAACCAGATTAATCAGATGATTTTACTATTGTTAAAAAAAAATTTATAGGTCTAAAGTCAACAAGCTTCCTACTTAGTCACCAAAAAATACTCTGGCTGCCAGAACCCACTTATATTGTCTTTTAGCAACCAACTCTATAAGCTACTACCTTGGACAGTGCAGGTAGGCAGAAATGTGCTCTTTTTTGTGTTACTAACATAGATGGAGGTCAAGAAGAAAGAATAAAAGAGAAATGCTATGTTGACTCATTCAACAAATATTTATTTTGAACTCTGAGGATAAACAATAAAACATAATGCAAGATCCCTGATTTCAAGAAATTCAATTTCGGAACTTATAGTCAATTTTGGAACTCATATTCAATTTCAGAACTTATATTCAATTTTGGAACTCATTCAATTTCAAATTTAGTTATATAGTGAATAGTAGACTACTAAAATATACAACACCATAAATAAATCTCAGAGATATTTTGTTGAGTGGAAAATGCCAGACACAAATGTACTAAATGATTCTTTTTACCTTAAGTTCAAAACTAGGCTAAACCGATCTATTATAAAGGAAGTCAGAATTTAAGTTACCCTTGGACAGAGGTGTATTAATGGACACAGTGCATATTTCTTTCCCTCTTTTAGCTTCATTAACACCTAGACGCAAAATACCTGGAGTGAGCAATAAGATATAATCAATAAGACCAAAATGTACAATGTTGGCAAGGGTGACTCGTAGGTCACAGGAATTCTCAAACTCTTTTCCCTCTCAATAGGCATTTGAATAAGAACCCTCTCATTATACAAGAGATTGTGGGGTAGGGCCACACCCAGAGAATATAAGCTTGAGTTATTTGTACTTCCTTGAGTGGAAGCTATAACTCAACTTCCTTCTCATAAGTAATCATAACACATTAGCAAGTCAGATACTTGGTTGAGGGTGTTCAGAGAAACACTGTACAATCTACCCTCATCTTTCCAATTATATAATGAAAAGGTGACTTTTTAAAAGGTGATTTAATACATGGCTTTTTCTTTGATAGCAGCAACAAAGGAAACTCTAGTAAGTCTGTAGTTTCATTAAGTCACTGAAACTGAACTGCTATTTTTGTTGCTTAAACAATATTGCAGGGCAAAAGAGCATGTAGAAAATGCCCAAAACCTGCCTCTGGTCCTCTTTCCCCAAATTCAAATTAGAGCCAACCCAATTCCACTATCACCATACTGTCCAGATATCTTCTTGCATCTAACCAATTCCCTCCTGCTCTACATATTCCAAAATATATATTTTTTAATGATAGAGAATTTTTTTTTCTTAAGTTCAAAAAACTGTTCTCATTTTGGCCTCAAATATCTGAGCAATCCAAGAGGTGAAGTAATTCACTCAGCAGGGTTTTTAGCCAATACTCTAGAAAGTGACCTGGACTCACCTCCATTATCCCAGATGAGGTTTAAATAACACCATATACGTATTCATATGACTTGGGCTTCCTTATAGTATGGTGGCCTCAGAGTAGCAGGACTTCAAAAGAGTGTTCCCAACAACCAAAATGGAAGTTTTATGGCCTTTCGTGATCTGACATTAGAAGTAACATATCATTACTTCTGTAGTACCCCTTTAGTCAAAGAAGTCACAAGCCCACCCAAATTCAAGGGGATGGGAAATAGATTCTATCCTTTAATGAGAGAAAGGTCAAAGAATTTGCAAATTTAACACTGCTGCATGGAGGAAAGACAAAGTGCCTCATGGACTATATTTGGGATGTATAGTTCATTCACAATAGATATCCTATCTCTTTACCTCCAAGTCTGAGATTATCATACCCTCAGGGTCGATGATCATCCTACTTCTATCATTGAGACTCTTTACCTGTGCAGCTGAAAAATTAAAGAAAGAAGAACAGAAGAGAGCTTTAAGTGATGCTGTTATATATCTACTGGGAATGATATTTTAGTGGTAGAAAAAAAGACCTGAATCCCCAAAAAGACATATCCCCAAACATTCAGGTGAAACCTGAAGTACTCATTTTAAAAACTTAAATTCTTAAATTTAAACTCCCTCCACCCACTTACCTCCCTGCCCAGAGAGGTGGTGGTCTCTCTTTCTTAATTTAGTATGAATTAATAATTAACTGAGCCATGCAAAAAGGCATGATAAAAGACTAAGGCAGGGTCGGTGCTTTGTTACCACCTAGAGGGATGGGATAGGGAGGGTGGGAGGGAGATGCAAGAGGGAGGAGATATGAGGATGTATGTATATGTATAGCTGATTCACTTTGTTATAAAGCAGAAACTAACACACCATCATAAAGCAATCATATTCCAATAAAGATGTTAAAAAAAAAAACCAGACTAAGGCAAGTCATCCCTGGTGGCACAGTGGTTAAGAATCCGCCTGCCAATGCAGGGGACACGGGTTCGAGAAGATCCCACATGCTGCAGAGCAAATAATCCCAGGTGCTACAACTACTGAGCTGTGCTATAGTGTCTACGAGCCACAACTACTGAGCCCACATGCCTAGAGCCTGTGCTCCACAACAAGAGAAGCCACCGCAATGAGAAGCATGTGCACCGCAAGGAAGAGTAGCCCCAGCTCACCGCAACTAGAGAAAGCCCACGTTCAACAGCAAAGACCCAATGCAGCCAAAAATAAATTAATTAATTAAAAAAAAAAAGATGAGGGCAATAGGGTCCCCTGCCTAAAGTGGGGTCCACAGCAGAGAGAACAAGAAACCCTATACTTCCTTCTCAGTTTTGTCCATGGTAGTTCTGAGAAAAGAAATAAGGCAATGACGCAGGATAATATAACATAGGTTTCAGTGGTTTGCTTCATACCATTTCCAGTGATTTGAGGTGGCTTGTCATAACCTAAATTTAAAAATAAGCTTCTGCTAATAATTAAATTTCCTCTTAGTATAGAAGGCTCTGGAGACTTTTTTTGTATTGGGCTTTTCTGAATTATGGAAGTTGGGTTAAAGACATATAATTCTAAAACATGGCTCAAAAAATGCTTTTTTCCCCAAACATGGAATTCAAATGGGAAAATTGGCTTTAAAATAAAATTTCCTTTGCCTGGTTGCTTCTTTAGAAAGACCCAGAAGCATGAGACTAAGTAGAGAGAGGAGGTCCAAGGGGAGGTCAGAAACACTGCTGTCCTAAAGCTACTGCCCAAGTACAAGATGGAATTCCATAAACATTAAGAGTTGAATTCTTTTCTCCAAGGCTCTCAAGTTTCCTAACACTGAAATAATACCATATAATGGTCACACGCCTGTGATTTGGGACCGTGTATTCATGGATAATGTGAAGAGGGAAAGGAAAAAGGGTAACAGGGAAAGTTTCCTCCTTTTCTCTTCCTATCTTCCTTTACATCAACAGAACAAAAAAGGAAAGAGGAAAGGCACAAGAAGAAAAATACAAAACAACTTTGCAGACAGCATCTGCCTTTTGGAAGTTTCCAGACCCAAGATGTTGAAGAAGTTGCATTTCTCCATAGCTTAAAATTTCCTCAGTCTAAAGACCAATTTTCAGAGTGGCTCAGCAGGGCTCCTAAAGTTAGTTTGCATGAAGTGTCTCTTAGTGGAATCAGCTGCTAAGGTCTAGCTGCTTATTCAGTTCCAAATACCTGAACATCCTAAATCAGCTGTCACCAATGGCACTGGGTGCTTGACAATCTCAAAATCCATTGGCCAAATTCCCTGTAGATTGATTCCAACAAACAGCCCCCCACCTAAGAATCATGAACTGTATATAAGCCAGGATTTAATCAAAGAAATAGAAGCACTGGAGACAGCTAATAAGGGATTTATTACAGGGATTCAACATTACCACAATTGTGGGAGTTAAACATCCTACAGGAGGCTGTGCCTTCTGTGTTTGGTGTGGAGGCCTAAAGTCAACAGTCAGAAGGGAAACATGTATATCAAGCGGGGAAAAAAGGACAACTGGAACCTTCAAGGATGAGCTGGAATCCTCGAGGACAGATTAGAATTGATGCTGTTCTCTCACCTCTTCGAGTCTACCACCTTCGATGATGGAGTGTCCTGCAGGAGGAGATGATATTATTTACCATGGAACTAGATTCTCACCTGGCCCAAGAGGCAGAGCAGCTGAAGGAGGATCCAGCAGGAGCAACAGGAGCTGCGGGACTAGCTATCAGGATGAGTCTGCGGAAAATGATGGCATGTGTGAGTGACAGCACTTCCTTGTGCCATATGTGGACTTTCCAAGTATAAAAAGAATATGGCTGTTGCTTCACTCCTACTTTCTAAACTTTCACAAAATGTATTGTGGCCTATTTTATCCCAGAACTATACAAGGAAGAGAATTCTGGGCAATGTAGTTCCAGCCAAGCTAAGATGACACAATACAAACCACCCTAACTTGATTGGTTTGCTAGCACCCCCTTGTCACCCACCCAGCTGGCTTCCCTTGACTGTCTTTGCCATATGACAGGCAAAAGAGAGAGGAAAAGAACAGAAGAAGGAAGTAAGAAAGAGGATACAAGGTGTACTAATAATGATGAACAAAATAAGAGGAAGAGCCTTTTGACGTCTTGTGGCACAAAGAAGTGATGGGTGATGGAATAACCATAGCTAGTTAATTGCCCAGGATTGGAACAAACTTCAGTACACTGGAACATCTTAACTAAAACGCTGCTGTGTTACCAACCAAGCTCCACCTTCCAATCCACTATCACAATGCCTATTAAACTAAGGTAATCCATTGGGAAATAGAGGGTCTAGAGGTCCTAGTTACCTGCCTTAGCATATCTACCAAAACTGAAGTCCTTATAATGTCATCCAAAGCCACATACCAAGGTGAGTATATGATAAGTATTTTACCCTGGTTTGAGGAGGACTTTCAAAACCATTAAACTGAAAAATAAAACCTTCTGTAATATTTTAAGTATTTGATCTCATTTTCAAGTATAGAAACCAGCTGTATCTACTCCAGTCTCCCATGTCCACCACTCCCATAATGGATCCCACACTTCAAGGCTTCCTGGATTCCCTGGGGATCTGAGCCAATTCCCCAGGAAACCCAAAAGATAATAGGGAAAAAGCAAAAAAAATCAATGATTGAACTTAAGCTGTATACACCAGCCCCTTGATCCTCATTAGCCTGGGTCCAATTACTCCCAGGACATGGGTCACAGCTTATATTCATATGTCCATGACTCTGTGACTCATGCTCTTGTTGAACTTTTAAGCAGGAAATCTCTATTGGTGGTAAATTACAACCGAGTGCCTTTCACTTTATTACCTCATGACAAAAATAGGCAGAAGAAAAGCACTGTTTTTCACATTTACTGGGTATGGTAGGAAAATGGAATTAAAGAAAATGTGAAGGAAAACAATGTGGAGTTCTCTCCTCCAAAAGAAATATGGCTTCCCACAAAAACTAGTAAAATCTGCACACAATGTGTGATTTAGCTCTCAAGGTATGTGCAATTCTGTGGAAAGAGGGTCAGAGAACAAGAGCTGGTCTAAAAATGTGTGACGAAAGGGTTTGAGAACACCCCAAACTCTTAGGAAGATAGATGGACTGGGAGTAATTTTAAGGATACAGGTCTAAGACAGCACTGTAACATAGTCGAGAGAAACTAATCAATTATATTGACTCATATGGAGGTTTGGAGAAAGGTCATGGAAGTATAAGTAAGTAAGTCTTAGACCACATGAAAGAAAAATAGTCCAAAGCTGTCAGGGTCCATGAGGAAGGCCCAGAGGATGGTGGATGACACTGGCTTTGTACACATTAGCACTGTTATCTTCTACAATGATTGAAAACAGTGGTTCTAAAAGTGTGACCCCAGACGAGCAGCATCAGCATCATCTAGGGAATTGTTAGAAATGCAAATTCTTACACACATACACACACACACACACACACACACACACACGAGAATGAACCACTGATATAGAGTGTGTGGATTTACCTAGGCAGAAACACTGCTGGATGAAGTGACTTTTGGTTCTGTTTCCATGGTCCCCAAAACTCAGGTAGCTTCCCAGGTAGCTAGCGTGCTTTCAGGGAGTGAGTACCCTAAAACAGATGATACCTCCAGGCTCTGAGAGGGGGTGGGCAGAACCCCAAGGATGACCCCTGAGAGGAGCAGTTGGTTGTTTGGAACCTCTGACTCTCTGGCTCAAATTGCCTCCCCTCACAGAGCGCGTAGAGGTCTGTCTTCAGCTGCGTTGGGGGCACTTCCAGCCTGGTTGGGTGTCCCATTGGCTGGACAGCATGACTGGCTATTTCTACAGAGGCAAAACTTGGACCCAGAAATACCTGGCTTGAATCTTGGGCTCCCAGTTTTCGAGGCAAGTTCCTGATAATCAAGATTCTGTTGTGTTTGTACATTGGACTTTAGTAGATTCCACACATAATTGAGAAAGGAGGTCGCAGGCCAATGGCGCAGAGATGAATGGACCCGATTGTCGGGCTGCCTGACGCCAGCAGTGACTGGTTTAAAGTATTGCAAGAAGAATAATTCAGGACCTTCACCACCTTGATCCTTGTCACTTACCCTGGACTGCAAGCTCCACCTGTGAGACCCCCTCTAATTCCCCAGGATGGCGGGGGGGCGGGCGGGCACAGTTCTGAGGCACTAAGCTGCTGGGTCTTCCCTTCTGCCTGGCAGAAAAATAAAGCCATCTCTCTCTTCCTCCAAAAAAAAAAAAAACCCTGTAGGGTGTTTTTGACCTGAGCCAGCACTTCAGTCTAAATATCTGATGCTAACAAGCCCCACTTTCTGGCCTTAAGTACTAGCAAAATGTAGAATGTGATGCTCTTTTGAAGCAGAATCCCTATATATCAAAAAGAATAAAAGAAGGACTGCTCTAGTGGTAGCTGGAGTGAAGAGCAAGGACTCCCTGTGTCTCCTCTTTACAGCTTCTGGAATGAACTCCTCACAGGTCTCAAATTTCAAGGTCATTATTGGAAAACCAAGTATTAGAGAAAGGAGTATCTCTGAGTGAGGCTTCCCAGAGCAAATAGGACTTGGGTTGGACCTGGAAGCATGGGGAGGATACAGATCAGCAGAGAGGAACATTGGGAGCTCGAATGAAGGAAGGAATGGGGAGGAGGGTCTGCAGAGGAAGTAGGGATTACACCTGTTCTAAATGGAGGGCAACCACTGTGCAGTGACCAGAAATAGAACTGAAGGATCTTCAATTCAAGATGGCAGAGATCAGATTTGATTCAGTAATCAAGGGGAACCAGTACAAATGTCTGAGTGGACAGGTGAGTTGGCAGGCAGGTCTTGTTACTTAATAATCCCCAAAGAGTCATGAGGATGCCATGATGTTGGTTAGCTGAAAAATCTCACCAGGCAGCTGCAGATCACTCTTCTTGGGGAATCTTGAACCCTGAGCATTTCCACTAAAAATTCATTCAGTACTTCACTACTAACTCCATCATGGCCTCAAGTTAACACAAACCAACAAAAAGAGCATTGATTTTCTTTGTAAAAATCTAAAAAGGGAAGTTGGAAAACCTTGAATGAGTTATGACTAGGCTCTAGTAGTTGCCTCACTCACAGGTCATGTGGAAGAGCAGGAAAACATGGAGAAGACCTGGTTTTCAGTCCCCTCTCCACCTCAAGCTGTTTGGCTTTGGGCAAGTCATTGATCCTCATTTGGTCTATTTATTCATCAATAAAATGGAAACAACAATATCTTATCACAAATTTGTTGTAAAGATTAAATGAGAATGCAAATATAAAACACCTAGCGCAGAACTTGATGCATAGTGAGGGCTCAACAAATGTCATTTGAATCTAAATATGAAAAATCTGGAAGCAAAGTACTACATACATCATACCTGAAATTTTCAAAATTCTTAAGGGAAGAGAAATAAAAGGTCAGCATTCCTTACCTAAACCCACATTACAACATGAATACACCCTTAACCACAGATATTGAAAAATATTTGGGACAACTGGTCAGCACTCCAGGTATTATCATTTTAAGGGCATTTTCAGCCAAACCCCAAAGAACAACACTGTCAACCACAGAGCAGTGGTGACTGCACCTGCCTGAGCTGGGTGCGTCTACAATGAGCAAACACGGTCCAATACCAAGTCAAAACATAGCTTAATTACACAGGAGCACGTGATTTGCCTTCAGGTTCCCGTAGCAATTATCTGTGACTGTTTCTCTGGGATGTCTCACTTTGTACTGCCAGGATGAGCTCATGGAAGAGGCAGGTCATTTGAATGAACCTATCACCCCTAGGTAATTATAAGCCAAAGCAGCAGAGTGTCATTCCACAGATACAAGTCAGCAAATTGTGACTTCAGCAAGGAGTTCCTCCTTTTTTTCTGAAAATATTTGCTGGAATGCCAAAAAAGCTGAGCCGCCCTCTCTGAACATCCAAAGCCATATTGGCTCAAGTGATGGATGGATGAGATGCAAACACATGACAAATTCCAATAGAAATGAGGCAGAAGGCTTGTTGAAAAATCTAGCAGAATAAAGAGGGTGTTAGAGCAAAATAAAATCTATAGAAAATTATAAATTCTTTTAGCCATCTCTGTGAAAACACCAAGAATTCTGGGCGATATTATGTAAGAAAAGACTTTGTCATTACCCTCTTCTCAGAGAACAAAATCACATACTTCCTTATCTAATTATCTTTATGTGGGTACGTTAGAAGAAACCATTTTCTCCCCATCTCTGCATTTTGACATTGGTTAATAAAAGAGGAACTTCAGGTTTGGGGGAGATATTGAGAACCTGGCTATCTACCTCTACCCCCTTTCGCTCCTCTCCCAAGGGAAATGGAGTGACCCATAATGTTGGTGAGATTAAGACTTTTGGCCATTTCTGGACCAACCAGCTTGCAGTGCACATGCTCCCTGGTGGGGCATAAATTCACTGAGATAGGGCTTCTGGGCCTGCAGGGCATAAAAAGAGCCAGCACTGGATACAGTATCATGCTGAAGACCATGGACTCTGGGGTCAGACTAATTGAGTCCAAAGCCAGCTCTACCTCTCACTGGCTCTGTGGCACTGAGCAAGCCACCAACTTCTGTGTATTTTATTTACCCATCTATAAAATGGGCTTGATGAGAAATAAGTGTAACAGAACAAAATATGCAATGCTATTCAATATTAAAGAGGAAAGAATGCAACACATGAATTACTTTGGGAAAAGCAGGACAGGGTGGCAACCTAAGACAGTGAAAGTCAGGAGAGGAGACAGGTGGCTCCTGTGGAATTCACTAGGAAGAAAAGAAATATAATCAAAGAGACCTCTGCCATCTTTGTATCACTTGCAAGCTCTCAAAGATTTATAGTGTGTTGTCAGTAATAAGGGAAAGCTAGGATCTCCCTGTGAGTCCAGCGACTCTCAATGTTATTTCAGCTTATTTGTTATAGACAAGAATTTGGATAAATCATGCACCTCACCAAAGAGATTCAATTCTTAAATACTCATCATGAACCCTTTTATAATACAGTTCTATTAACTGTAAAATATGAGCCCCTAACGTATGCAAGACAGTTTTCCAGTTCACCTTTAAGAGACACAAGACATATCCTGTATTGATAATACGCAGATCATGAGTGAGGTCAGGGAAAGAGTAAAGGAAATATATTCAGAAATAAAAATAGAACATGGTAATGATAACAAAGAGTAAGAGAAATGACTAAGTGAAAAAATAAAATAAGTTTGGAAGTTTGACCAAAAAAAAGAGTGTAAATTTTCTGGAGACATGGTATGCTTTCTTGCAAAGAATATGTCCAGCTCTCAAAGAGCACAATTAATGGAATATAGTGCTGGACTAACAAAATCAAATCCCAGTGTCAAGCACAGTATCTCGAATCCAGAAGGTGATCAATGAACTTTGCTCAAAATTGGCATAAATAATATATGTGTTTATATGTTTAATATTAACATTTAGCTTTACAATTAGACATAATATCATAAGATCTTGGACTTCCAAGGGAAAAATGGGTCTGGTCTTAGGAGTGGGATTTAGTCTGTGCTTCCAACAAAATAAAATAAAAATGATATTCCAAAGACAAAATTTGATAATTGGATTTGTTTTTTCCAGAAGTGTAAAGGATTTACAGAAATTCTTACTCATAGTACCTTAGTTTGGCTTCACCTGAAAGCAGACCCTGAGACAAAGACTTGGGTTCAGCTAGTTTATTTGGGAGGGTCCCCAGGAATGGGGTGTGAGGAGGTGGGTGAAACAGGAAGGAGGCATTGTCGAAATTGCCACGGACACTGGGCCCTCCTGAGAAATATTCAGACTGATTTCTGAGATTGTCCACCTACAAGATAAAAAGATGGAGCATCAATCCTCCTGCTTCTCTTCCCATTGGCTAAGATTTGACCCTAAGTGCAGTAACCCCATACGCTGGGGTCTCACTTGGAGCTTCCAGGGGTAGGAGAATGTCCTGGGATAGGAATCGGCAACACACCAGGAGGTGTTTGAAGGGGGTGCTGATTGCTGGAGGAACTACCCACCCACCACAACTGCAGCTAAAACTCAAATTAGGCTAAAGGGATGTGGTCTGGCACCACAGGTGGTCTCTTACAGTAACTTAACTGTAAGACTTTATTAACATGTGCGTTACTCCATAGATAATAATCAAAGTTCATTGGATCCTTGATGTCAAAAATAATAGCAAAATGGTTCCTGTCTTTGGAATGCCCCTCTTCCTCCTTACTATAACAGTCTCTTCCTTCCTCCAATGTGCTATTCATGACTGACATTTCTAAGGAGACTTCTCAAACTAAGTTCACCCAGAACAACCCTTCCACTCTAGAACATCTCTGCATCTACTGTCTATATGTTGTAGTTTATTTAAATAACTTGGGCTGTTATTACCTGGTTTGAATTTAGGGGGGTCAAATATTTGATAACCTGTAATAAAAGCTTGTTCCAACAATGTCAGCAAACATAGCAGTTCTTAGTACAATTTCCTTACGCAAGTACATGGTTAGGATATCATTAGCTGCTACAGCAAATGCCAATGTATGTAATGGCTCAAATATGACAGAAGTTCATTCCTTGCTCATGTTAAGTGCATATGGGTGTCCCTGAGGGGCAGGTAGTATAATTCCAAGACATGCTGATTTCTAGCCAATCAGAGACCCAGGTTCCCTCTATTGTGTTGCTCTGTCATCTTCAACATGTGACTTGAAAGTTCATGGGCTCCTCTGCATCAAGCAGGTAGAAGGCAAATGAATCCAAGGTCACATGAAGGAGACATTCATGCACCTAGAAATCAGTTACACCAAACTGCAGAGAAAGCTGAGACATGTAGAGCAAAAGGGTTTTGTCAATGACGGATTGTGTCCAGTCTCAGCCACAGCCAGTAGTAGAAAGCAGTTTTCTGACTTTTTGTCAAAATTCAATGTATACTTTCTTTGTGTTCTTGGTTTTTCTTGATTTGAATGCAACTCTTTGAAACTGGAATTAAACTTCTCCAGAGTTAAAGATTAGATGGACCTTGTTTAAAACCCCTGTTAAAATACTTTTCAGAACATGTCTGTATGTCTGTAGGTGTCTGTACATGGTCTGTCCCACTGGTCTCTGAGCTCTTCACTGACTTGTACTGTATCATTGTCACATGCTTAGCATTAAGGGATACTTATTAAACATTTATGAATAAATGAATGAAAGAATTTTATCTGTCACTCTCCAGAGTTTTTGTGCAGGTCATTGCCCATACGTTTTAAATGTTGCTACTTCTTTGGAGTAAGACATTGTATATAAGTATTATTATTTAGAAGTAAGAGGATAACTGAATGTAAGACGAAATCCTGAGCTCCTCCCCTTGGCCTCCAAATATTGGTGTGCCCTAGGATTCCAGTTTAGGCCTTCTTTTTGTCTCTGTATGTACTGTCTCCCTAGGTGGTCTCAGCTCCTCTTTTATCAGTTGTTATCACCACAATACTGTACAACAGCTAGCAAGAAACCTCAATGGCATACAACAATAACAATGTTCACTTTTTCTCACAAATCTATAAGTTGTCTGGGCAATTCCACTGATCCAGGAAAGGCTTAGCTATTATCTGATGAACTCAATCCTGTGCTGGTCAGCTGCACAGTCAGCTGGGGATTGGCTGGTCTCAAATGTTCTCAGTTGGGATGAGTCACTCGGTGTCTCATCCTCCAACAGACTAATTTAGGTTTAAATTTGTTCTCACGATACAAGTTTGAGAGAGAAAGAAAGCATGAAGTCCTATATAAAACTATACAAGCTAATTCTGGGACTTCCCTGGTTGTCCAGCAGTTGGAACTCTGAGCTCACAATTCAGGGGCCGCGGGTTCGATCCCTGCTCAGGGAACTGGATCCCGCATGCCGCAACTAAAGATCCCACACACAGCAATGAAGATCTCATGTGCTGCAACTAGGACCCGGAGCAGCCAAATAAATAAATAAATATTTTCAAAAAACTATTCAAAAATAAATAAAACTATACAAGGTAATTCTAGTGATCATATGGGAAAAAAAAATTTAAAGCAAAAAGAGCCAGGAATAATGATTCTAAAAAATAAAAGTGATGAGGGAAACCTAGCCCTTTTCAGAAAATAAAACATATTGTAAACTAGAATCATTAAAATAGTGAGGATCAAGTGAATAAAATAAAACATTCAGGAATGGAGCCCCCAAAGTGGAATTTAGTTCACAATAAATATGGTGTTTCTAATAAGTTTTCCCAAGATGAGTTATTCTGTAAATGGATTTCAAGCAACTAGCCTTCTGGAAAAAAAGGAATAAGGGTGCATCACTACATCATAGCTTACAAAAAATTATAAATGGATCAAATGTATGAACATTAAAAGGTAAAGAATAAAAGAACAGTGGGTAAAATTTTTATAAATATGATAGAAAATCTAAAATCACTAAGGAAAAGATTGATATATCCAATTATATAAAGTCAAACATTTCTGCATGCCAAAAATAGAGAACATATCAAAATCTAAATAAAAGCAACAAACAGGGGTATTTGCTACTCATGTCCCTGAAGAAAAGTTAATTTCCTCAAGAGAAAGGCAAAAAATACAAATACAAGGTTTGCAGAAAAGGAGGTAGGAAAAAACTTCCAACCTCACTCATCAAATGAGGAATAGAAATCTCTAATGAAACATCTTTTTTCTTACATCAGATTGGCAGGGATCAGAAAGTTTGATCTTTTTCTGTGTTACAGGGTATGCAGCAGGGATTGGCAAACTTTTTCTGTAAAAATACGTATAGTGAATATATTTACCTTTGTGGACCGTATGTTCTCTTTTGCATCTAATCAATTCTGCTGTTTGAAAGCAGCCATAGACAATGGGCATGTTTGTGTTCCAACAAAATTTTATTTACAAAAACAGGCAGCCATAGCTTGTCTACCCTTGGTGTAGATAAACAAGCATGCACTTATAGCTCCGATAAGACTATAAGTTGGTACCACTTTCATGGGAAACAGTCTAGCATCATATTTCACCAGTTAAAGTGCACATATTTTTTGATCCAGCCGTTCTAATTCTAGGCCTGTTGTTCTTTGGTATACTCACATATATGTGAAACAATACAACAACAAGGATATTAATTGCAATCCAAAATTGAGAGCAATTTAAAAATATCCATACTGTAGAATAATATTCAACCGTAAAAACAATAGGGAAGCCTTTTTTACTAAAGTTGAATGAACTCCAAGGTGTAATGTTCAGCGCATAATGCAAGAAGCAGGACAGGACATAAAAGATGCTATCGTGTGGGTGGGAATGAGTGCATGCACGTGCATACACACACATACACACTTACAAATGCATGAAATATCTTATCACTGGAAGGATACTTATGAAACTATAAGAAAGCTTCCATCTAAGAAGAGGAACTGAGTGACTGGGGACAGGGTAAGAATGAGACTAACTGTTCACCGTGTTAATATTTTGAACTCAGAATTTTGAGCTATAACTTCATATTACTTATTTAAAAATTAAAGTTAAATTTATGAGTTTTCACTTAATCAGGCCCATTTAACAGTGGGCCTGACAACAGATAAAAAGGAATCTCTGAAAAGAAAATAGGCCAAGGAAACATACCTTCCAGATCGTTCTTGCCCAGATTTTTTCCTCTGATTTCTCTGTTCTTTTATCTTCCATCTTTAGGACCTCTTACTGCCTTTGTCAAATCCCAAATAGTCCGTCTCTTTTTTAACCTATGCGAGCAAAGTGTCTGAGTCACCCAGAGGGTTCGCTTGAGGTAAGGAGGTCACCAATGGTTTCTTTGTTAAGTTGAATGGGTCTTGCTGGTAAGTGCCAAAGCCATAATAATAGGGCAGACAAGGACACTTCTGAGGAGCAAAGCCTGGCTAGGCTGCTCCCATCACTCACCTAATTGGGAAAGGGTGTCTTTCACAAGTCTTCTCGCACACCAGGCCCTCATTTGGAAAGTTCGAGATGGAATCAATGAGAAGTTGTCTGTGGGAACAAGGTCAATATACCCATAACGACCACAGAGACAGACAAGCTTGTTGGCTGACGACACTTATAAGAGCAGCCAATGAAAAAGAATTGGTGCACACGTTAACTTCACCACCTCAAGGACTGAGGGTGCCATGCCTTAGCACTTGACCTCATTCAACTGGGCCCTGTCCTGCACCATGTCTTCCTTCCTTTTAATCTCCTATAGGAAACAGGTTGGCCCTGCTCTTTCCAATTTCTCCAAGAAAGAGGACTGTGCAGCCTGAGGTCTAAGGTCAAATTCACCAGGAGGAGAGCCGTGACAGGGATTTAGAGAGAGTGTGCTCTCAGAAGGGGAGTGAGGGGAGCAGGATGGTCACAGAGCTGAGCAAGGCTATGGGCTCAGGTGGGGTCTAGCCTCATCCCAACCCCATGGGGAGCCCAGCAGCACAAATGGCATCCCAGAGTTAGGCCCTGTTATGGCTGCAAGCAAAAGGGGATGGAGGGGAGTAGCTTCCCTGATAAAGGGGGTCCTGTTTGGCTGGGGGCAATCCTCTGAAAAAACCAACAACACACACAGTGGCTGGGAAATAGCTTCAAGTCTAGTAAAGAAGATTGGACAGGACACAAACAGTATCCACTTTTGCATGCCTGGGGAATCTCCAAACAGCATAGAACAGATGCTCTGACCAAAATGAATTTCCAAAAAGAATCACAGTCTTTGTCCATCAAGTGACCAACACTCCTGTGTTTGGGTAATGTCATAGCATGCATTACCCTAATGTCAGCAGCCTTTGGGTAATGTGGTAGTTTCCTAGGGCTGCCATAATGAAGTACCACAAAGTGAGTGGCTTAAACAACAGAAATGTATTGTCTTACAGCTCTGGAGGCTACAAGTCTCAGATCAAGGTGTTGGCAGGGCCATGCTCCTTGGAAACCTGTAGAGGAAGAATCCTTCCTCGCCCTCTTCTAGCTTCTGGGAGCCCCAGATGTTTCTTGGCTTGTGGTAGCAAAACCCCAGTCTTCATGTGGCATGCTCCCTATGCACGCATCTATCACCAAATTTCCTTTTTTTTTTTAAGGACATCAGTCATTTGGATTAAAGAACCATCCTACTCCAGTATGACCTCATCTTAACTAATTACATCTTCAACAATTCTATTTCCAAATAAGGTCATATTCTGAGGTATTGGAAGTTAGGGCTCCAACATGTGAATTTGGGGGTTGGGGAGACACAATTCAACCAATAGCAAGTAAGTGTGTAATCACATTACATTTTTACCCTAAGATATTGGCTTCTAGTCTGGAGCTATTCCAGCTGTTCTGTACTTCTACCTCAAGTCTGGTCACTACAACCCAGCCTTGTGTGACCCATTATGTACTCAATCATCATTAGCTTAGCTATGGAAATTCCAAGTGAGGACCAAAACCTGTCCCTCTTCTGTGTGATGCAGGCCTCCCCTAGCATGGACACAACACAATGATTCCTCTCATTTGCGACTTCCATCTTGGTTTGGCCATTGTCTGGTCAATAGAAAGCAGAGAAACCATCTCCATGCACATAAAGAGCTTTTCATTCTTGGAGGTGGGGGAGCAGAGGGAATGATCTATCTGCAACACTTTGTGAGTAAAATGTTTGTTTTACCATTCACTCTGAGATACAAACAATTGTTATTAAGAAAAATTCTGAATGTTGAGAGACAACACAGAGGAGTAGATTTTTTTTAACACCTTTATTGGAATATAATTGCTTTACATTGTTGTGTTAGTTTCTGCTGTATAACAAAGTGAATCAGCTATACATATACTCATATCCCTATATCCCCTCCGTCTTGAGTCTCCCTCCCACCCTCCCTATCCCACCCCTCTAGTTCTTATTTCAATATATTGGCTATCAAGAGAACAGGAGGATAGATTTGAATCAGTACTGTTCCTGGCCACTAACCAAAATGTCAAATGAGGTCACTGGAGGCACGCCTGTGCAGAGGTGCACCATTAAAACTTCCATCCTGGAGATAAATGCTAGGGAGGGGCAACAACATCAATAAAACTTTAGGAATGTGGGCAGCAGATTATGCATGTATCACTGGTGGATAATCAAGGAGGAAGAAGCTAATGTATGCACGTGGTGGTCATTAAAGAAGTGAGTTGAGAGTTACATTTAT
This sequence comes from Delphinapterus leucas, assembly GCF_059928025.1. NCBI lineage: Eukaryota > Metazoa > Chordata > Mammalia > Artiodactyla > Monodontidae > Delphinapterus > Delphinapterus leucas. The sequence goes on from NC_143143.1 coordinate 54,115,564, forward strand.
GAGTGAAAAGATGAAGGAAGCCCCACTAAAAGATGTTGTCTGGATCTACCCTCTGCAGTCTTCATATGGTCTCTCTTCCCAGCCAAGTGTTTTCTTGACCCCATGGCTTAGGTTCTAAATGTCCCACTCAGCTGTCTGGGTCTGAGACATGATTCATTATCAAGGGGATGTCACAAGCTCCTGGCAGTCAGGTCACCTAAGAGATTCTCCTGCCTGTCTTGAACTTCTTGACCCATCACTTGGCCTTGACCTCTGGAAACAGTGCACACCTTGCTCCTACCTGCCTGTCCAAACTACTGCTGCCTGAGCTAAGCTATGCCCTTTGATCTTCCATACTTCGTTCTTACAACTTCAAATATTTTTGATAGCCCGTAAGCTCTACCTGTTGTAAAGTTTTCTAAGCCTTTTGAATTAAGTAGCTTTCTTTAAATCAATAGTTCTTGTACCCTAGCTAGCCATGCTGCATGGTATTGAATAATATTGAGCTAGTATATTTCTTTTAAATTTTGTTTACAATACTGGGCTTACGGCAGAATAGCCATACATGTAGAAATATGTGTCACATACTACTTCTTTATAACTTCATCTAGTAGTCTTGGGAAAGAATTTCTTATGTGTGTGTCCACACCGACAAATAGTCAGTACACCAATTATGTTTTACAGGTGGGATAGATTTGTTGCATTAATGGCCCCAATTCTTCATCCTTCCCTATACCCATGCCCTTTGTAACCTTGCAGTGCCCTTCAACTCTGATGCTGGTTCACCAAGGGTCTTGATGTGGCCAAAGGGATGTTGACAGGCATGTTGCAAAGGCTTGAAAAAGCACTTCCATGTGTCCACAATTGCTCTTACTCCTCTGCCATTACTATTAGAACATTCCAGGGCTAAGATGGAGGGTAAGACACATAGGGAGGGTCTGAGTTGTTATAACTGTTATAACTGCTGAGACCATCCTAGATCAGACACAACCTGCAAATCTCCCAATGTGTTGGCAAGTCCAGCCAAGACCAGAAGAACCACCCAGTCAATCTGCAGACTGTGCACCTCATTTGGAGACACAAGTTTTAGATGGTTCGTTACTGACACAATAGCCTACAAAGTATCTTATCATACACAATCCCATTCCATAGCAATAAATCCACTTGAACATAAATTCCATGAAAGCACAGATCTTGTATGGGTCACTGATGCTTTCTAAGTACTTACGATAATGCCTGATATGTAGTAGATTTTCAATAAACATCTATTGAATTGATGAATGAATAAATGAATGAAAATAATTATGGTAATAGTAATAACAATATTAGGTACAAATTACTTAAACTCTATTATGTTCTAAGTACTCTACTAGGTGCCTAATCAACTGTTTTATTTGATTCTTTTGTCAACCCTGTGAAATAACTATTATTTATGCCATTTCAAAGATGAGAGAATTGCATTAAAAGCAACTGAGCAACTTGTTCAAGATCACACAGATTTCAAAAGTGGCACATGCAAGACTCAAATTCAGGACTGTTTAAATTCAAAACCCATGTTATTTATAGAAAATATAGGGGGACTTCCCTGGTGATGCAGTGGTTAAGAATCCACCTGCCAACGCAGGGGACACGGATTCGATCCCTGGTCTGGGAAGATACTACATGCTGCGGAGCAACAAAGCCTGTGAGCCACAACTACTGAGCCTGTGCTCTAGAGCCCGCAAGTCACAACTACTGAAACCTGCATGCCTAGAGCTCGTGCTCTGCAACAAGAGAAGCCACTGCAGTGAGAAGCCCACGCACCACAATGAAGAATAGCCCCCTCTTGCCACAACTAGAGAAAGCCCGAGCGCAGCAACTAAGACCCAACACAGCCAAAAGTAAGTAAATAAATAAATAAATTTTAAAAAGAATATATAGGTACTAAATTATTAAAAACTATGTAGTAGGTATATCTTAGAGAGTTTGAGAGCTTAACTGAGTTTTAAAATAATTAAATTACAGTTGACCCTGGAACCTTCTCTATGTCCAGATGTTTTCCAATAATCACAAAATTTGGAGTCAAGTGAACACAATTCTAAGGTCCCATACAAGAATATGGAATAATCATCTGAGAATCTGACTGTAAAATCAGAAGCAAAATTAATGAAATAAGAAATATACAAAGTAGTATAAATAAAGTTACTTACACACCTGAGCAAGAAATGGATATGAAACCTAATTGATGTTGTTTATAAAAGTAACAAAAGATATAGGAAAGATTGGATCCATGTGGAAATGAGAATACATGTCTACCTTCCCTATTACATTAGCAAAAAGGAGATTTTGAAGAGTGTGAATCAATAACAGCATTTGGAGTTAAAAAAAAAATAAAAGCTGAGGAGTGTATTAGGCAAGGTTCTCCAGGGAAAAAGAACCAATAGAGTGTGTGTGTGTGTGTGTGTGTGTGTGTGCACGTGTGCGTAGGATAAGGAATTGGCACATGCAATATGCATTTCTGGAGGCTGGTGAGTCCAAAATCTGCAATATGAGTCAGCAGACAGACAGAACCTTAAGGAGAAAATGAAAAACCCACCATCATTGTAAAATATTTTAATATACCTCCCTCAGTAAATGCTATAGCTACAAAAAAAAGTAATTATTGCTATTCAAGTGTTTCATATTAATAATAATTAGTAATAATTATTGTTTCATCCATCCACTATGAATATAGAGAAAACATTGTTCTCAGAAATAGAATATACAATTTTCCAAGCACACAAGGAACATGTATGGAATCTGACCATGTGCTAGATGTTTCTTTAAAGGGCCAGAGAGTAAATACTTTAGGTTTTGCAGGTCATGCCGCCTTTATCACAACTGTCAATTCCACCATCGTTGTGAAAGAAGCAATAGACAATATGTAAAGAATCAACATGGCTGTGCTCCAATAAAACTTTATCTACAGAAACAGGTGATGTGTATTCCTGTTCTAAAGAACAGAAAAGGAGGGCACACACATATACTAATTTATTTTACATGATTATCCCATCCTAAACATCAAGTAGAAAACCAGGCAAGAATAATACAAGAAATAAGGCAATTTTACTGAAGATCCTAATGCTAAGAAAATTGACTATCCATTAGGAAAAGAAAAAATTGCCTCCCAACCTAAACCTGTACAAAAAAATAAATCTCAGATAGATTATAGACCTAAATGTAAAAGGCAAAATAAAAACATTCAGGGGTGGGATAGGGAGGAGGGGAGGGAGGCTCAAGAAGGAGGGGATACGGGGACATGTATATGAATATGGCTGATTCGTTTTGTTGTGCAACAGAAACTAACAGAGTACTGTGAAGAAATTATACTCCAATAAAGATCTATTAAGAAAAAAAAAACATTCAGAAGAGTATCTGTATGACCTCATGACAGAATATTACTTCTTAAACAAGATGCAAAAATAGGCAACCCATGAGAGAAAATATTGATATATTCAAATACTTTTATAAAGAGCTTTTATTCAACAAAAGATATCATAAAGAGAGGGAAAAGATAGGGCATGAACTGAGAAAAGACATTTGCAGCACATACAATTGACAAATGATTGGTTTTCGTGCTATATGAAGAATTTCTACAAACGAATACAAGAAAAGGTAACAATAGAAAAATGACTCAAACAATAGGAGAGGAAATATGAACCCCATAAATATGTAGAAAGTTGATCAAACTTACTAGTAATTAGAAAAATAAAAACTAGAAGCAAATTGAGACACAATTTAAAATTCATAATATTGACAAAATTTTTTAACTTGGAAAACACCAAGTACATGGAGCAAAAGGACATGGAGCAAAAGAAAATCTAATAAACTGCTGGCTGAGTGTAAACTCATAGAACTGCTTTTGAAAAACAGTTTGCCATTACCTAGCCAAATTCAACATTTTATTCTCCATGACCCAGTGTATCGGTCAGGGTGAGTTAACTTTGTTATAACTTTGTGATAAACTTGATATAGTAAAAGTTAATGTTTTGTTCACAAGACAATCATGCGAACGACAAGGGGGGAAGGGTAAGTGGTGGTAACTAATCAACACAGTCACATGGGGAAAGAAAGTAAGGATTGCTTCCAGGAGATCTTCATGGGGCAGGCCTAGAAGTAGCAGACATCACTCGTTTACATCCATGAGCCAGAACTAAGACCTTTGCCTTATCTAACTGCAAGAGAATCTGAAATAATACAATCCACACACCAGAAGAACCAAAGAACACAGATACAGGTCTCCCCTGCTATCCAAGTAGACTGTTCCTATGAAGGCTTTGTAAGCTGAAGTGGCATAAGCCTTCTTCAGTTACCTTAGGACTCATCTTGCTAACAAATGCTCACAATAAATCAAGATAAAGCACAGGTGCTCACGGACACAGTGCAAAACCATGGTGGCTTGATGCTGATATGCTGAGTACAGTTCCCAGGAAGGAGCTTTGTGGTGCCCCTCTAGCTTCTCTGGTTGTGGGCTGCCTCTATAATGGCTCTGCTGCAGAATAGATGCTGAGTGTGCTATTTTCCATTTTTGTCTTTTTTTGTAAAATCAAAAATCCTCTTCAGATTTCTTTTGATTAACGAGAACACTAATGTTAGTCTTTCATAAAAGTGAAGTGACATAAAGCAAACTTTCAAAATGCAGGGGTTCCCTGTATTGTTGAGCACTAGCAAATTCTGCTACCCCCAGCAGTTCCATTCCTAGCTATTTACCCTGCCTGACACACTTTTGCATAAGTGTGCTATTTTATATTATATTACATATAGTATAATGGAAGTTCATAGTATTATTGTTCTTGATGACAAAAAAATTGGGAACAACCCAAATGACTTACAATAATAGAAGTGGACAAACTTATAATGAAGGAGAGAATTAGAGTAAAATTAGAAGCAAGTTGTTTGAGGAGGCAAGAGTATGGAAGAGAGGTCTGGTCTAAGATGGGAGCAGGAATATCTTACACATCAGAGCATATGAGTAGAGAAGCAAATAGATTTGCAAATTTCATACTTAGAAGGTGTCATTCTCATTATAATGCATCTAATTTCTCTACAATATGAGGCAATTCCACAAGTTAGGATGCAATGAGGAAGGGATGTTGAAAAGAAGGTATGAAATACTCATTCCTGATAGTTAAAAATTAATGTACCAGGGGTGTATAGTAGAATTGTCTGGAAGAATTGAGTACCATTTGAGATTTGTGGTCATGGGCTGAAGTGAGTCCAAATGACAATGGCATTTGATTTTCACCAGCCATGTTCAGCGGCTTGAGTGTAAGAAGGAAATGAATAGATAATTGGGCTTAACTAGGGTGGAGTTTTGCAGAGGAGTATGATGGAGGAAAGAGATCAGAGCATCAAGGATGTTTTCCTAAGAATGATCATAATTCCATACCACAAGATCTAAGTTACATAAAAAGAGAAGTAAGAACCTGAAACAGTGAGTAATAAATGATGAAAAATGGCAGATGAAAAGAGCCCTAAGGAAAGGTGAGATGGGAGGGTAAAAGCTGTACCCAGAGTATGGGAGATTCGAAAGTGAGATTTCAGAAGGGCTTGCTGTGGATGACGAGGTCTATGTAATGACCATGATGGGTGGCTGAGGCAGGATGAAGGAAAAAGACCATTGTGTAAGAGAGATCAAGGAATTGAGGAGGCAGGGTGATAGAAGGAATCCCCTATGTCAATATTGGAGCTGCCAAGATTAATAACGAGAGAAATAGTGGAGAGGGAGACAGTGATCCAGGAGCTAAATTTAGAAATGAATAAAGCAGTATGGCCTTAGGGATAAAATATTGTTACATATATTGCAAACAAAGGATTAATATCCAGAATATATGAACAACTCCTATACACCAATTTATAAAAGAAAAACAAGCCAATATAAAAATGAACAAAGAACGTGAATAGGCAGTTCACAAAAGGAGATATAACCTTACTCAATAAACATAAAAAGACGTGTTCACTTGCAGTAGGAAAACACAAATTAAAATGATTACTTTTTTAACTCCTTAGTTAGTAAAAATAAAAAAATTAAGAGATTAGCAATATACAATATTGAATTGGGGGTGAAGAAATGGGCCCTCAAACACTTTTAAGATAAGTATAGAAAACACTTTGTGGCTCCTCTCAAAATTTTAATTGTGCATACATTTAGCCAACAAAGACCACTTCCAGAAATGTATATTACTACAATACTCACACATGTGAACATATATGTAGGTTTAGAATTAATTGTTGTTGTAAAAATTTGGAAACAACCTAAAATGTTGAACAAAAGTGCTTCCTGGGATCACCTTTCAAATAAGCCACTTACCCTCATTTCCTTGCTTAAGGATTCATGTCTGGAAGCACCCAAACTAAGGGTCCTTGCACAGTGGTTTATCTCCCTTTTTCACTCAGGAAGACTGACAGTTATACTACCCAATTACTGCCTTTCCTTTTTCACTTGGGATGCTGAGAGACAGGCTGCCTCCTGTTATCTGACAGACATTTTACAAATAATTAACATGTGAAACTTCTCAAGACATGGAAATGGCTCATGATTTAACCCCCCTCCCTTAGTGTTACCTTATATAAATTATTCATCAGGATAGAATGGGCTCAGCCTTGCCAGGCCACACTTTCCTAATGACTGTTATCAAATCCATATGTTTACAGATGAAGGAAGTATTTTCACATAACAGACAGTCAGACCTTGGCCTGCTGAGGTGGTATTATATGAAGGTTCTAAGCTACAGTGGGCAATGCTGATCAATGAGTAGAAAGCTAACTTTGTTTCCTAATAAACACAGAAGAGTTGAAATTCTGGAGGAAGTCTGTTTTAGTCAGTTCAGGCTGCAATAACAAAATACCATAAACTGAGTGATGTAAACAACAGACGTTTACTTCTCACATTTCAGGAGACTGGGAAGTCTAAGACCAAGGTGCTGGCAGATTTGGTTCTTGGTGAGGGCTCTCTTCCTGGGTTGTAGAAGGACACCTTCTCCCTGTGCCCTCATATGCCTGGGAGAGAGGGTGCTGTGGTCTCTTCCTATTCTTATAAGGGCAGAATTCCATCACGGAACCCAGCCTCATGACTTCATCTAAACCTATTACCTCCCAAAGGCCCCACCACCAAATACCATCACATTGGGAGTCAGGGCTTCAAAACAGGAATTTTGGGAGGGGGTGAAACAAATATTCAGTTCATAACAAAGTCCAAGATGGGTGGTGAGACCCCATAAAAACAGAGAAACATGACTATATGAAGCAAGTTTTTCATTTGGGGAGTAGGGGGGTGGGGGAGTCAGGGGTATCATTGAAAGAGGCACTTATAAGTCTTCAGCATGTAGAAGGTATTTAAAGTCATATGACTATACAATCCACAAGGATGTGAATGCAAATAGAGAAGACAAATGAGGACTAAGCCCAGGATACTACAACCCTAAGACTTCAGAGATATAAGGAAGAACCAGCAAAGGAGACTGAAAAGGAAAACAACAAAGTAGGAGATAAAACATCAGGTCAGAGTGCCCTGATGATCAAGTGAAGAATGGTGTCAAACTATGCTGATATGATAGGTCTAGTAAGATGAAGACTAAAAACTTAACCATTGGTTTTTAGCAATTGCTGTCATTGGTGACTTTGCTTATCATTTCTGACCTTGACAACAACAGTTTCTGTGGAATAGTGAAGGAGTATACCTGACTGGAGTATATTTAAGAAAGAACAGGAGGAGAGGAATTGCAGACTTCAAATGTAGACAGCCCTTAAAAGAATTTTCTGCAAAGAGGTACAAAGAAAGTTTTCAGTGGGAGGAGTGAAAACAAGAGAATGGTTTTTCTTAGGATGGAAAAAATAGTGTAATTATATGCTAATGAAAATGATTCAGTAAATGATGTGTCAGAAAAGAGTTGGGAAACTTTCAAAAGCAATGAAGTGGGATTTGGTGTTTTAAGTGCAAAGTTTGACTTCAGATAGCATGGATAATAAGTACAGGAATGCACAGAAAGAAATTAATGTAAAAGCTGTAGGAAGGGAAATATATGAGGTGGTGAGCCATGGAAGTTCTAATGTCTCTTGGGAATTGAGGCTCAAGCCAATTTTATTTAAATCTCAAAGGACAAGATGGCCTCGACTGACTTTTTCATTACTTCATTAGTTTATCTGATTACCATGCAAATGTAAAAATGGTGGCATATGAAGATCTTCAAATATCTTGAAAACAAAAGATGATAAGCTGAGGTGTTCTTCCTTGAAAGATTACTGACAAATGAAAATTTGCTTCTCCAGGGAGTGAATAATAAATGCCCATCTTAGCAATTCAATGGGGAAAAAGAATTGCCTTTCAACTGATGATGCTCAACAATTTGGTAAATGGGTGGAAAAATTATGAACCTCAATCCCTACCTCATACTATACACAAAAATTAATTCAATATGTGTCATAAGTCTACATATAAAAGTTACAATTACAATATCATCTCTATAGAAAATGTTAAAGAATGTCTTAAATTTAATACAAAGAAATCTTAAGACACAAACCTCTAATTATAAAAATGTCCTCATTGGATTTCAAAATTAATAACTTATGCTTATCTAAATACACCATTAAGAAAATGAAAAAAGCCATAGACTGGAAAAAATTGTACCCAGAATATATAACAAACTCCTACAAATTAATAATAAAATGGTAAACTATCTAAATTTTTAAATGAGCACCAAAAGCCTGAATAGACACTGCATAAAAGATGATATATGAATGGCCAATAAGCACATGAAAAAGTGCTCAGCATCACTATGAAATTCATATTAAAGTCACTGTCAGATGTACCACTGTACACATGTTAGAAAGGCTAAGATTTTAAAAAATAATACTATAGTTTGGTGAGGATGTGGAGCAACTGGAACTGTCATGCACTGCCCACGGGGGTGCAAAACAATTCAAGAATTTTGAAAAACTTTACTTTCTTATAAGCTTAAACATAGATCTATCCTGAAACCTCACAATTTCACTCCTAGATATTTATCCAAGATAAAGGAAAACATTTATCCACAAAAAGGCTTATACAAAAATATCCATAGCAGCTTTATTCATAATCAGCACAAATTGGAAGCAGCCCAAATGTCCATCAACTCAAAGATGGACAAACAAAAACTATAGAAAAATGTAACAACATGAATTAATCTTAAAAACACTATGTTGAGTGAAAGAAGCCAGAGACAAAAGAGCATATTCTGTATGATTCCACTATCATGAAATTTAAGAACAAGCAAAACTAATATATGACAACAGAAAACAGAATGGTGTTTGCCTATGGGGACTGGGAATTGTCTAGATAGGGGAACCAGTGAACTTTCTGGGATCAAGGAAATGTTCTATATTGTGATTGGGGTGTTGGTTACACGGATGTATATATTTGCTACAGTCTATCAAATTATACACTTACTTTTGCACAGCAAAGCAAATCATAAACAAAACAAATAGACAACCTATAGAATGAGCAAAACATATTTGCAAACAATGTGACCAACAAGGGATTAATTTCCAAATATACAAACAGCTCATACAGCTCAATATCAAAAAAAAAAACAAAGAACCCAATCAAAAAATGGGCAGAAGACCCAAATAGACATTTCTCCAAAGAAGACATACAAATGGCCAACAGGCACATGAAAATATGCTCAATGTGACTAATTATTAGAGAAATGCAAATCAAAACTACAATGAGATATCACCTGACACCAGTCAGAATGGCCATCATCAAAAAGTCTACAAGTAATAAATGCTGAAGAGAGTGTGGAGAAAAGGGAACCCTCCTACACTGTTGGTGGGAATATAAATTGGTGCAGCCACTATGAAAAACAGTATAGTGGTTCCTTAAAAACTAAAAATAGAGATACCATGTGATCCAGGAATCCCACTCCTGGGCATATATCTGGAAAAGATGAGAACTCTAATTTAAAAAGATAGATGCACCCCAATGTTCATAGCAGCACCATTTACAATAGCCAAGACATGGAAGCAACTTAAATGTCCATCGACAGATGAATGGCTAAAGATGTGGTGTGTGTATATATATACACACACATACATATATATATGTATATATATATATATATATATAATGCAATATTACTCAGCCATAAAAAAGAATGAAATAATGCCATCTGCAGCAACATGGATAGACCTAGAGATTATCATACTAAGTGAAGTAAGTCAGACAAAGACAAATATCATATGATATCACTTTTATATGTGGAATCTAAAAAAAATGATACAAATGAAGCTATTTACAAAACAGAAATAGACTCACAGACATAGAAAACAAACTTATTGTTACCAAAGGGGAAAGAGGGGGAGGGATAAATTAGGAACTTGGGATTAACAGATACAAATCACTATATATAAAATAGATAACCAACAAGGACCTACTGTATAGCACAAGGAACTATATTCAAAATCTTGTAATAACCTATAATGGGAAAGAATCTGAAAAAGATATATATACACACAAATATATACATATAGAACAATCATTTTGCTGTACACCTGACAGATTGTAAATCAACTGTACTTCAATAAAATAACAACTTTTTTAAAAAGCAAAAAATAATTATACACAAATCTTTTCATTACACTATATGTAAATTTTTACCTCAAAGAAAGAATTTTGAATGTCCACTTTGGCTTTTCTGTTCTTTTTATTCCATGCATTCTGATCATTTCATGACCAGGAAAACCTGAGCTAAGGAGAAAAATGGTGCTCACTCTCAAAAATGCTCCCCTGTCACTGGTTAGTGCCTCAGATGGCATGTTATTTGTGTTTCAGCCTGAATGTATAGGCTGGAATTAGGTTTGAAGCTCTTTGTATAATTCTCCATTGTCCATCTAAAATCAGAAGAGATTGATCTCAAATGTGGTATGAGAAAAGGAACTCAAAAGGGTCCCTCAGGTGGTGTGAAAGATAGAAAAAACATTTCTTCCTTTCCTTTAAATGTATGTAAACAACAGGGACAGAGGAACATAAACCCCAAAGGGAGAAGGCATAAATGTTCATGGGGAGAAGGAGACTTAGGGAGGTAAAGAAAGGGCAAGTAGAACAGACATCAGCAGAAGTTCCCACCCAGACTTTTCCAACTTGTATTGATACTGAGAAACATGAATTTCTATAAATGACAAAGGCAGATTTAAGGATTCTTACACTAATTCTAACAGGGACCCAGAAACAATATTTTCACGAGAATGGACAATTTTAAAACATCTTTGTCAGTCAAACTAGGTCTGCTAATGTTCTTCATCATCACATCCTGCTTAGTTCTTTAAAAAGTGCAAACTTCACACTTATTTGGAACAATCAGAAAAGGCCATTGAGGAGATAAGAGCTTTAAGAAGTCATAACTTCCATCCTGCTGACTCAGGCAAGATGATACCAAACCATGCCAGAAGGAGGCTGCTATGAAAGTAAACATTTGAAAGAAGACAAACCTGCATAATGAGCTGCATGTTTTACTTCAGCTTAGGTCATGGGGTATTATCTGATATTTAGGGAGGACTATGCAACAATAGTAAAAGAAGCATTAAAACTAGGAGATCTGTAGAAATTGTAAGATGCAAAATATACGCACCTCCTTAGTCCTCAACACTAATCCAAGAAGGAAATGATGGTATTCTATACAATGCTTTATGAAGGCTGCTTATCACTACAACAGGCCTGCTCATCAGTTAAGTTCAGCTGGACCTCCTTCCAGCAACTCCCACCACTACCATTGGGCTCTAAGACAAGAGCAGAGAACATGTGTGTTTTGTTCATTATTGTATCTTCATCACTTGGTGTATGCCTGGCACAGACTTGGCATGGAATCAGCATTTGTTAGATAAATGAGTCTTGCTAGTATCACAGTCCCTTATTTAGTTGTGTCCAAAATAATGTATCTATTCATCCTATAAATTGTAATCACACTGCACTAAGTACAGAACATATTCAAACAGTCTTGATTATGAAAACCATGTATCAGAAAAAGCAGATGCAATTTGCAATTTCCATTCACTGTCACTCCATTTTTGCTTCCTTAGAAGGGAAGAAGGACTTCAAAATGCAAAGTTGCCCCATGACAAGGTGTATGTGACAAAAGCCTTTCCCCAAAGGAATTGTTTTTACTGATTCAAAGAGTAGAACTTTTTAAAATTGTGTGGACTCCAGGGACTAAAATGGTATTCAGGTTTCATTCAGAGAAAATCATAGAAACAGTGTTTCTGTTTTTATGTGACAGTTTCTGATATCTAACACATACCCATCATTAGTTAGGGTACAACAACTCACTTGTTAATGAAATGTCTCTAGTTAGTTCCTAATCATGAGTTACCTGTTGAATTCATTCAGCACAGGATTCTTGCCCTAAGAATGTCTGGGGCAAGGACCAGAGCTCTGTCCACCTACAAGTTCTGAAGAAATGGCATCCCTGACCAGGTAGGGGAAACCACAATTCCTTCTCAACTATATAGAAGACACTTCACAGATTGAAAACCATCCAGGCAACTTTTTCAGCACGGAAGGGGTGTAGAAGTTTCGTTTCCTTTTGGAATGTAGGCACAGTTGATATCAGACTTGGAACATGCAGCCTCAAGAGGCTCTTCATCATTATCTAGAAGACAGTTATGGATGCTCTGCGAATACATCTTCCAACGTACAACACACGGCCAAGACATGTGTCAAAATGTGATCTCAAGCCTACCAGAAAATGTGAGCAGTAATAATATTTCCAAATCAGTTCTCTCCCTACTTCTGCATTCTTTGGGCTGGTTCTGTTGGAAATGGATTTGCCAAAACACTGATGATTCTTTCCATATTTTCAGGGTAAGTGTAGTAACAAAAAATTAGATGAGAACTTGCTTTAAAAGGAAAAAAAACTTATTGCAAGTTCACTCCCGTCTGTTCAATGTCTTCCCATTTTCTCTCAATGTCTTTTGACCTTTTCTAACCAACAGGATTCCATTCTCTTCTTTCCAACTCAAGCACACACCCCCAGCCACACCCACACCCCCGAGACACAGAGCTCACTCTTGAGTCTGTGGCCTCATTCCCCTGGAAATTTGGCAAAGATCATTTGAAAAACCAAATCCCCTCTCTGAGACCATATCTCCAGATTGCCCTTCCTTTCTTATGTTCATGATGTAGCTAAGTAGCCAAAAGTCATGAAGGGACAGAGATGTCACAAAAGGCAGGAGATTCATGACAATTTGTGGTTCCCACTGTTTAGGAAATTTGGAATCTGGTTAGTGGCCACACCTTGGTGCACACTCATACGCTGGTCTAAGACACTTCCTAACTGCCCTTTCACTTACTCACACTTCAGCTTCAACCCCACCCCTTACCACTCATTTCTCAGCCTCACCTATAACTTGCCCAGTTAACTGCTACTTAGCAGTATCAAGCAGAGTCACAACATAACACAAAATTCTACTCAGATGCTTCAATTCAATAGTATGCTGGAGCCAATTTATACTGACTCATAAGAGAACATGATTAATTCTTAAGAATTTTGCAAGCTTGGTGTTAAACACAGTCACTATTTTCAATTAACTTATCTACAATTACTTGAATTATATTAAAAACAAAGACAATAAATATTCAAAACCTATGCCTTCCTCATTATTTTACTATTGCATACAATCTTGAGATTATTTACATCTACCATATCTGTACAGTTGTACCCCCTCATCCATGGGGGATATATATCAAGACATCCAATGGACGTCTGAAACTGCCAGTTGTATTGAACACTACATATACTATGGGTTTTTTTCCTATACATGCATACCTATGAAAGTTTAATTTATAAATTAGGCACAGTAATAGATTTAAAAGAATAACTATTAAATAGAACAATTGTAACAATATACTGTAATAAAAGTTATGTGAATCTGGTCTTTGTCTCTCTCAATATATTCTCTGTACAAATTTAATGCCTCTTCCAACTTAACTAAGTACTCATCAGACAGTGTGGCCATAACATTTGCATTTGAGGTGGAACAGAAAAACTAGCACGAATTTTGTTTCCTTCTTCACAATTTCACATATAGAAGATTTTTCTAACCATAGATGTTAACAGCCTCAGCATGTGACTTTTTTCTTTCCGTATTAAGTCAAAAACTTTCACCTTTTCACTTAAAAAGATGCATTTTACAGCTTCTCTTTGGCATATCTGAATTGCCAGCATCACTTCTCTTGTGCCTTGGGACCATTATTAAATAAAATAAGTGTCACTTGAACACAAGCACCATGATACCATGACATGCAATCTGATAACCCAGAAGGCTACTAAGTCAAGTGTCCCCAACCTCAGGGCCATGGACCATGACTGGTCCATGGCCTGTTAGGAACTGGGCTGCACAGCAGGAGGTGAGCGGTGGGCAAGCGAGCAAAGCTTCATCTGTATTTACAGCCACTCCCCATCACTCACATTACTGCCTGAGCTCTGCCTCCTGTCAGATCAGCGGCAGCATTAGATTCTCATAGGAGCGTGAACCCTACTGTGAACTGCACATGTGAGAGATCTAGGTTGCATGCTCCTTATGAGAATCTAATGCCTGATGATCTGAGGTGGAGCTGAGGCAGTGATGCTAGCACTGGGGAGTGGTTGCAAATACAGATTATCATTACCAGAGAGGTTTGACTGCACAGAAGCCATAATAAATCAATTGCTTGCAGACTCGTATCAAAACCCTATCAGTAAGTGGCAAGTGAAAATTAAGCTGCATCTGGTGGCAGGATTTATAGTGGCAAGTGAGTTGATGCACTACAGTTGTACAGCCACATCTGGTGGCAGGCTTTAACTCAGAATCCAACATTTATTTTAGTCCACACGTAGCCCGCCCATTATTTTATTTACCACTTCTGTCCACGCCTCTTTCCTGCACTGCGCACTTGTCTCAGTCACAGTTTTGGTAAGCCCACAAGCTAACCCTAGCCGAAATGAGTAAAAAACAAATATCACTAGAGAGATTCTTTGAAAAGGAGGAAAGACCCAATGATGCGACAGCAGAAGACTCTAAGACTGCCAACAAAAAGAAAACTGCATTGAAAGAAAATACCAAGAGTCCTACTTAAATTACAGATTCATTGCAACAAGTCATTCACATTCTCAAAGCCCACCTTATATAATATGTGGAACCAACTAGCCAACGAAGCCATGAAACTTTCAAAACAGCTTTGTCACATGGAGACAAAGCACTCTGCATTAAAAAATAAGCCTTTGGAGTTTTTCAAAAGAAAAAAATGTGAACACAAAGAACAGAAGCAATTATTGAAGGTCACCACTTCATCAAATGTGTCCGCACTGAGAGCATCATTCTTAGTGGCTAACTGCATTGCTCAAGCTAAGAAGTCCTTTACTGTTGGTGAAGAGTTGATCATGCCTGCTGCTAATGACATTTGTCATGAATTTTAGGAGAGGCCGCAGTTCAAAAGGTGGCACGTGTTCCTCTTTCAGTGAGCACCATAACTAGATGAATTGATGAAATAACAGAGAATATTGAGGCACAACTATTAGAGAGGATTAATGAGTCACTGTGGTATGCAATCCAGGTTGACAAGTCTACTGATGTTGATAACAAGGCAACAATGCTCATTTTTGTGCGATATATTTTTCAGGAGGATGTGCATGAGGATATGTCATGTGTACTTTTGTTGCCAACCAACACCACAGCTGCAGAACTATTCAATTCTTTGAATGATTACATATTAGGAAAACGGAATTGGTCATTTTGTGTCAGTATATTCACAGACAGAGTGGCTGCCCTGACTGGACAGCTTTCTGGTTTTACAACTTAGGTCAAAGAGGTCACTTCTGAATGTATGCACTGTGTCATCCATAGAGAAGTGCTGACTAGCCGAAAAATGTCACCTGAACTTAAAAACATTTTGCAGGATGTGATTAAAATTATCAACCACCTTAAAGTACGTGCCCTTAACTCACGTCTGTTCACACAGCTCTGTGAGGAGATGGACGCAGAGCACACGTCTTCTCTTACACACAGAAGCAAGATGGCTTTCTAAAGGTAGGTCACTGGCCAGAGTTTCTGAGTTACGAGAGCTTCTCCAGAGATTTCTTTTAGTAAAACAGTCACCACTGGCAATGTATTTCAGTGACACAGAACTGGTCACAAAACTTGCTTACTTGTGTGACATATTCAACCTGCTCAACGAACTCAATCTGTCACTTCAGGGGAGAGCAACAACTGTGTTCAAGTTGGCAGATAAAGTGGCTGCATTCAAAGCCAAACTGGAATTATGGGAGCAATGAATGAACATTGGGATTTTTGATGTTTCAAACATTAGCAGAGATTTTTGAAAGAGGCTGAGCCAGGGCCTTCTTTCTCCTAGCTGATGCATGATCACCTATCTCAGCTTTCAAAAGAGTTTGAGCATTAATTCTTAACCACAAAAGACCCCTGAACTGGGAAGGAATGGATCCATGACCCATTTGTAAATAAGCCAGGTAGATCGACTTTGTCCATGCTAGAAGAGGATCAACTTCTTGAGATCACAAATTACGGTGGCCTTAAAAGTATTTTTGAGACAACTTCAAATCTCCATACATTCTAGATTAAAGTCAAGGCAGAATATCCTGAGATTGCCACAAAAGCACTGAAAAGCCTGCTTCCATTTCCATCATCCAGCTTTTGGAAGCACGGTTTTCTGCAGTGACAGCAACCAAAATGAGATTACAGGGTAGACTGGACATAAGAACACACTTCGGGCATCACTGTCTCCCATCACCCCCATATGGAACCATCTAGTTGCAGAAAAACAAGCTCAGGGCTCCCAATGATTCTGCGTTATGTTGAGTTGTATAATTATTTCATTATATATTATAATATAATAATAATAGAAATAAAGTGCACAATAAATGCAGTGTGCTTGAATCATCCTGGATCCATCCCCTCTCCCCCACCGCTGGTCCATGGAAAAGTTGTCTTCCATGAAAGCAGTCCCAGGTGCCCAAAAGTTTGGGGATCACTGTACTAAGTGACTAATGGGCAGGAGACACTGGACAAAGGATGATTCTCATCCCAGGTGGGATGGAGCAGGAGGGCATGGGATTCCATCCCACTACTCAGAGCAGCATCCAATTTAAAACTTATGAATTGTTTATTTTTGGAATTTTCCATTTGATATTTTTGGACTGCAGTTGACCAAGGGTAATTATAACTGAAGAAAGCGCTAAATCTCGAATAAGGAGGGACTACTGTATAGTGGAACTATTTAGCAGCTTTTTCCAATTCTGTGTTTAATATCATCATGTTGGGCTGTAGTGGACATATTTGCTCCACAGAAATTGTCAAAAGCTACAAATCAGAGCTTTTTGCTTCTTCCAGAGATCCAGTTGTTAAACATTTACCAGCACACTACTGCTTCAACTGAAGATTGAACCAAAGGATCTCTTTGGGTTAAGAAGTAGGATTAAAGAAACCACCTAGGGATGTTGAGGCCTCTGGAGACTAGCAGCGGAGAGAAACATTACGACTCTTAGGCCTGAAGGAGGAAAGGGAGGAAACAGTGAGGGCCATCACCAAGGAGGAGGGCCTGCCTGGGCAGGAGCCATAGTCCCAAGGGACCAGCTACTGCCAGAGAACAGCATGGAAGCAGGGAGGAGGCATGGAGTAAACATCTTCTCCTCCCACCTCTGATCACATGCCACTGGCTGAACCCATCAAGAATCCAGCCAGCTCAGAAACCTGAGCACTGCAGTCCACAGATATCAAGGGTCGGGTTCACCAGAGATAGGAAGTACCAAGAAGAACATTTACTAGGGAGTATTCCTAGTATGACCATCTGTGCAAAGGAGGGGAAGGAAACAGGACTGGGCAGTGGAGAAGGTGGGCTGTGATTCAGGTGAGCCCAGGTGAGCTCTGGAGCTAGAATGATCCTACAAGTTTCTCTCAAGATGGAGCGAGCGAGGTAGGGCTGGTTTTTGTATCTTGGTAATGATAAGTCATTGGACAAAGGAGGCAGCTTTCTCCAGGAGATGTAATCCCCTAAAAGGGCTAACACCTGAAGCTTGTCTTCCAGCAACTGAGGGAATAAGCCCTTCATTCCTGAAATGGGAACCTGGGTGGCATATTACAGTATCCACCACAGCAGGGGTCAGCTTCCTGGGCAAAGAAGGGAGGAGAATGGGTCTGGGGAGTAGTGAAGAGAGGAATGAGTAATAATCACACTCTTCAAAACCCAGATTGTGAATCAGCCCCTCTCAGCAGCCATGCCTGACTCTCCTGCTCCAAACACACACAGTCCTTCTGTAAAGTTTGATCACATTTCTCAGCAGACAGTATTAAACCAGTCTGTTTAATAGTCTGTCCTCTTGTGAACCCCGTGACCACAGGGACTGTACCTTCTTTATCCCTATGCCTGTTCTGGCTCAACCTGGAAATCCAGAGATGCTCAATAAAATTACTCATCAATTGGTAAGTAATTAACAAAGCTTAAGGGGTCCAGCCTTCATAATTATAGAGCTATCTCAGATGGAAAAAAAGTTATCCAGAGGAAGAGAAACCAGGCTGCTACATGGAAGAAAACAAAAAACACTATCCTTATGACAACACTCCATGGCATATTACTTTCCAAATTACCATTGCTGATATGTCCCTGGAAGGTTTCCAATTAGTTAGCAAGCCTGATTTGTATCTATAGCCATCAACTGATTGATTCATCAAAGTATGTGGGGGAGGGAGGGAATAAATTCAGTGGAAATAATTATATTTTTAGGATGAAATGGAGAGGGAGGGTTGGAGGGTCAAGGGTGGGCAGTGCTGTGATGTGGCACCACATGACAAAGATTAGTTTGAGCCCAGGCATCAGATCGTCAAAGGCTTCCTCTGAGCTTCCCCTCCAAGGAGACAGATAAGAAACAAGGTATTCAAGTAGCTGCCGGGCTGGCCCAGAGTCTCTCTCTTGTCCAGTCGGCTTGTCAGTTCTTCTGGCATCGTCAGAAGACGTGTGCCACTGCCGTCAGCTTTGTGTCACCACTCTCCTCTGTCTTTCATCACCTTCTGGAGCATGAATGGCGTTATTCTTTTTTCTTTTTTTAATTTTCTTGGCCTAATGCGAGGTACAACATCATTGTCCCCTGTAGTCATATGTTTGAAAAAATACATTCTGCTGGCTTTTGGCACTGCTTGACACTCTAGAGAATTAAGCAGAATATTGCAGTCAACAATGCAATCTATTAAGTTATTTAGAATGTATATTTGCAAGGAAAAAAGTTGAACTGATTGGTGAAATGAATAGAAAATAGCTGAAATAGAAAAATCCATGTTGAGGAGTGTTTCCTGCATATGTGTGATTAATCTGTGAAAAATATCAGGCTTTATTAAGTACTTTATATGCAGCAACTTTACAGATCATTTAACCCTCATGAAAACCCTGAGAAGTAAAATCATTCCTAACAGTATTTTACAGATTAATAAACAGAAGTTTTGAGAAGCTAAGAGATTTGTCCAAGGTAAGGAGTAGAGCTGAGATTCACATCCATGTTTGATCCAGCTCAGAGTCACTCAGGGGAGTGAATGGGAGGACAGTTTGGATAATTGGTGACACATGGTGTCACTTTTCCATGACTAGCACTGGAAGACCCAGGGGGGATAGGTTAGGGGGGTATCACCTAAACCAAGGAGCCTGTTATAGTTCAAAATAAATACCTCCTTCCCCCACCAAAATCAGGTTAAGAAGAAGCTCTAACAAAGACAAAAGACCCTGCAGTCCTTGGCTTGATGGGTCTTGCTTTTAATGTTATTTAAGAGAAACACAGGGAGGGCACAGGGAAAGTAACCACCAAACAATGATTCTCCATCTTCATGTTTCCATAAAGAGAAGACTCTGCCACTTTTCCCATTAAGAGGATGACCCTAGTCCTGCCCAGGAGGTGCTTCCCTTTCCAGTGCATTCCCTGATCAGAGATTGGAAGTTTCTTGGACCACCATGGGGTTACTCTGCCTGCCCCCTCCTTTCACCACCTGCTCTCAGATTGAGCATTTTAGGAAGATACTTTTAGAACAGAATGAGGATTTTAAGAAGCAACTTATAATGTAAAACGATCCAAAGGAACTTCTGAACAATACAGCTCGTGTCAGCCTGAGATCATTTCAGTGAATTAGCCAGTTATTTTGAATATATAATGGCTAATAGTATTATACATTATGTGCATCAGGAACTATGCTAAACATATTACAGACACAAGCTCATGGAGTCCCCATAACAACCCTGTTTATGGATAAAGAAGTTGAATATCGGAGAGGCTAAGTAATGTGCCCAAGCTTACACAGCTATTACTTTGAGGAGCCAGGAAACAATCGTAATTTTGAAGCCCATATTCATAATCAGTAAATTGTTCTGTCTCCTAGAAGCTAAGTAAAGATCTAGAAGCAGAAAAGTGGAAGACAATAATGACCCCACAAAGCAGGACAGATGTAGCAGTAAAAAGAGTGTCCAAAACATATAGTAAAAGACTTGTGTGCCCCTAAAATGTGAAAGTCAGTTGTTTTCTTTTCATACAGCTGCATGCCATGCTGGCCAATTGTTGGTACTTCCAACATTTAGAATTTAAACTAGAGGCAAATAACAGGTCCAGCTCCTTCCAGGATAATGACTGCAACCAACTGTGTGTCATGAACGGCTAAAATTATTCCATCAAGGTGCCCCAATCACAATTTGTTATAGATGTGAATGAAATTTACTACAGATGTGGTTTATCACTACCCAAATGGTGATTCAACTAGACAAGAACCCAAATAAATATTGTCACTCAAAAAATCACTTTGACAGCGGTGTGCTGAAGCCACAAGAGCCAGTTGTTATACATTCAGGAATTTTGTGAGCTGATTATTATATATAACCACCTTTGAAATTTAAATTATGCTTGCAACAAAATAAACTATATTAAAAGTAAAAGTAATAAATATTCAAATCTCATCTCTCCTAATTATTTTACTGCATTTTACTATTATCTATGCTCTTAAGGTTATTGACATATATTGTATCTGTAGAAATTTTATATAGTTATATGCTCCTACTCTTCTCTTCCCAATTCCATATTCAGTGATGTCACATTGGTAGCTTGAAGTTGGCCATGGTGGGAATATTTACACCACAGAAACTGGAGGATACTAAAAATCAGGGCATTGTTTGTTTATTTTGGCGAGAGCCAATTGTTAAACATCTACCAGTGCAGCACTCTCTGTTTATGTGGGAACACCACTGAACTGGGGAGAGCCACATCAGACTGCCCTGCATCTCCAGGAAGGCATGGATTTCTGGTGAGGAGTATTACTTTCCTATTGCTGTGCAACAAATTTCCTCAAAAGTTAGTGGCTTAAAACAATAAACATTTATTATCTCTCACAATTTCTATGTGTCAGAAATTTGGAGGCAGCTTGGCTGGGTGGTTCTGGCTTGTAGTCTCTAATGAGGTTGCAGTCCAAATGTGTCACAGCTGTTGTCATCTGAAGCCTTGAAGTTTTGCCAGGTCCCCTATCTTGCAGGATCTACTTCCAAGATGGCCCACTCACAGGGCTGACATATTAGTGTCACTGTTAGTGTGAGGCCTCAGTTCTTTCCCACGTGGACCCCTCCACAGGACTGCTCGAGTTTCCTGACAACATGGTGACTTGTATCCCCCAGAGCAAGCAATCTAAGAGACCAGAACAGAAACCTCAATGATTTTTTTATCACCGAGCCATGAAAATCACACTCCATTGTCACTGCCATGTGCTGTTGGTCACAGGGAGCAGCTCTGCCACATTTGGAAGGAGGTTACATAAGCATAGGTATCAGGAGGAGGAGGTCAGAGTGAGCCATTTTAGAGATGTGGTTTTTATCTGTGCTCTGGCATGTTATGGAGTTGCCTTGATTTGACATGCTCCATCAGGATCCCAGAGTGGCTTTGTCTGATGTCTATGTTCTGTAAAATTATTAAAGTTTGAGAATACCAAGGTCTCATTGTGAGTCCCAGACTAGCTTCCGGCCATCAGGGGTTGGTTTTCTCTTCCTCGATACACATATAAAAAAGGTCAAAGGAAGGAAGGAAGGGAGAGAGGGTGAGAGGGAGAGGAGCAAGTTGATCAAGTCGTACTATATCCCATGCACTTTATCTTATTGAATTTTCATTCTATAACTGAGGAAATGTAGGTTGCAAGAGGTTAACAGATTTTCTGAGGGTTACACAGAAACTAGTAATAGAGCTGTAATAATTACTGAAGACACTAGTAGTTTCCCACTAATATTTTTTATTTGTAAACAAAGAAGGAAAATGAGTTTGCTAGATGGGTCATATAAGCTTCCAAATCCGGAAATCTTTGCTTTAGGATCATATACAAACAAACTGTATATAAGTTTACCTGATTCTCTGCTGACAAGTATTTCTCAACATTTGTGTGCAAAATCCTCCAGTCTGTTGGTCTAAAGCCCGTATACCATTGTTGATAGCCCCATATTTGGAATATTTTCTTCCAAAGTAGTCAACCCTCACCACAAAAAGGAGCAATTGCATAAATGAACTAACATATCAGAGAATCTTTAAAACAAAAATCCATTCTAACTTTGGAACATGGATTTGTCACAGGAAATTCCAAAACATCTTGGTATTCAGTTAATTCCAAGAAAGGTTCAAGCCCACCAGAACTCTTCTTCAACACTCAGCAAAGGGAACTAGCCTAGAGACATTACAACAGTAAGTCAGAGTTAAATCTTTGCCTTAGATAACCTACAAAGTGAATGAATCATACTAAAGTGAAGTTAAAAATAAAAAATCCCACACTCTTGGGATTGTAAAGAAGCTTATGATAACTCAGTATTTTGACATTATGTTCACACCCAAAATGCTAGAAACCATCTCAAATTTACAACATCTAGGTAAAAAAACAGTGCACCTATTTGGATTGCATGCATTGTTTTAGGTTTTCAATGCTTAGTAATAAGTAATCAAAATGATTCAGCATTGTTAGTATTCTGAGACTGATGAATAAATTAATAAATCTACATCCTATAATAGATCTGTGGGAAAATTCCAGTTCTACAGCAAAATTTATGGCAGAGTATAAATCCCAAACATAATTTACTATATAATCTCAGTATACTCATTGCTATGGGAGAAAACACATGTTATTAATGGTATTCTTTTTAGTAAAGGAAAAATAAACACTTCACTCAGAAACAAATCAATAAAATGCTAGTATTTAATGACTGATTCATAAGCTAACTTTGGTACTTTTTATTTTTAATAACTCAAACCAGCATTTTGAGTTTAATGAACCTAGATCCAGACTCCTATAAAATCAAGCAGTTTACCTATAGCCAAACTAAACTCTCCATTTAAAAGAACATAATAAATTTGCTAAGGTTGTCTCTTTAAACCAGATTTAACATGCCTCCTAAGTTTTAGCAAGAATTCCAACACGTAAGCTATAAAACAGAATCATTGCAAGAGTCACTTCTTTTGTACAGGCTGGTAATAATATCCTCTTCTTGCAGAATCTCACCACACACAATTTCAAAGGCAGGAAGAAAAAGAGAATACCTGAAAGGTTAATTACAGAGCTGGGTGGATACATGATAAAGCATTAAAATAAATGAGATAGATGAATTATCAGAAGGCAGGGCTGAAGACTGATGAGCCATATTTAGTACACTAATCCCAAGTGTTTATTTTGCATTCTTTTGGCCTTTAAAGATGACAGGTTGTGATCAATTGCTTCCCTTGAAGGTTGGCTGTTTTCTTGCCCTAGCATTTAATTTTTGTTTGATGTTCTTCACTTTGTGTCAATGCATGAACTACTGTTAAGATATATAGCAGCAATTAAAATAATTCATCCATCTGCTTATAATTAAAGACCAAGTTAAATGTAATGACAACTTTATCTAGCAAGCTAGCTAGAATCTAAAAAGGAGGTTGGCCCCTCAACAATTTCTCCAGCAGATGAATTATTCTAGTTAGTAGTAATTCAAAATTTCTCCTTCAAAGAATGGAGATTTTAATCAGTGATGTCACTGGACAAGTGAAATGGGAGAAAATATAGAAATACCTTTAATTTGCTTTCAGTATTAACAAAAAATAAAATAAAATATCTTGGTGGCTAGCTCAAAGGCTGGAGGAGAAAAGTGCCTTTTGCATTAATATCTTTAAATTAATCAGTCACAAAGAGAGAAGCCCCTGGAGAAAAAGCAAGCACCCCAAATTAATTTTTTTAATGAGACCAGCTGAATACACTGCTATTTTAGAATAAAGAATAGATCTCTTAGAGTATTTTTTTAACTTATTGCCATCCTAGCATAAATAGAACATTCCAGTTATATTTTTAAATAAATTTTTAGACATGAAACTTGGGGTGGAGGGGTAGTTACTAAAATATTCACTCATATTGCCCACCAGCTGGAAATAAAATTACTGATTTATATTTTATTTAATAGCTTTCTGTCTTTTCCCAACTAGGTATATACACATACATATACACACAGATATACTACAACATTGGAGTCGTATTATTACATGCTGTTGTGAAAACTGCTTTTTTCACATAATAATACATAAGGAATATTTTCAAATTATTTAAAGGATTTTAAAACCCAAACCAGCAAATTTATATTCAATAGAGTGTGGAAACCAAAATCTTGTCTCAAATATCCTTTGATCACTCTCTAGTAAGCACAATTTGAGCTAAAGATCAAAATGAAAATGCTATAAAAATATAACTAGAAAAGTATTTTGGCTTTTTTTCATGATTATAATTGGCCACCATAAATTTAATAGAATTGCACACCAATAAATGGCTCATAAGTGATCTCATTCAAATGACTTTCCCAAGTCATGTGAGCAGGCTGTTTTAGATTTTAAATTTACTTTTTGAAATATTTAAGATGATGCTTGAGAGCATATCTTCTGGTGACCAAGAAATCCAAACTTGGGAAACCCTCC
Source organism: Delphinapterus leucas (assembly GCF_059928025.1). Classification (NCBI taxonomy): domain Eukaryota; kingdom Metazoa; phylum Chordata; class Mammalia; order Artiodactyla; family Monodontidae; genus Delphinapterus; species Delphinapterus leucas. The sequence goes on from NC_143143.1 coordinate 54,140,505, forward strand.
AGGAAATATTCTAGTTTAATTCATCAAAGGAATTAGTATAAAGGTTTTGTTTTTTTGTTTTTGTTTTTCTTTTTAGAAACAGCTAAAGTACTTACTATAAAATAATTATGCTAAAAATCATGGCTAATGTACTGCATCAAACATGGTAGGTAATTAAGAAATATTTATTGAAATTGAAAATCTGCCTTATTTTTTGCTTCCAAGTGTTTTCTGTTACATGGGTGCTAAAGTAAGGTGTCTCTAAGAACTTAGAAATAACTGGTCTTCTTTGGAGATAAACATAAGAGCAGTATACCATGAGACTGCACTCAATTATATCAAGTTACCTGATTGGTTTTCAGGCCAACAGACTTGACTATAACCAGATGGACACATTAACACATTCAAAGAATGAATGAATATGTCAATCAAAATAGGGACAAATTAGATAGGAACGTTTATTGTCAGTGCCCAGCAAAGCACAATCCAAGAGAAGATCTAGCCATTGAAGTTGGTGTGTTTCTAATCCCAATGGTAAATTTACTCCTCAGGGAGAAATGGATGTAGCATGAAGCCAACATATTTGATTCTATCTGACTACTTTTATGCTTGTGCCTTACCCCAATGCTATTAATCTTTTGTTCTTCTAACTCCCCTTGTTCTGATGATCTGCTCCCAAGACAACCTTCAAATTCCCAAGTCAGTCAGTCACAGAGAAAGAGAGGGAACTCACCCTGTGAATGTAAGCATTTCCAGTCTGTTCAGCAGTGATTTCCTATGGAAAATGAATAGAGCGAGGAGCCACATAAATCTCCAGCATCCTGGTCCATGTGACAGCTCTATTTCCCATTGCCAATAAATGTCATTCTTAGCTTGATGAGTTTCTAGTAATGAAGAGTCACTGTCTTGAAGCCTGATGTTCTAAATAGATAGGATATCAGGTCATTCAGAGGCCAGGGCAGCTTCTCCGTGGAGGCCTCTGCCCTCATTTCCATTTCTCTCATCTATTATCAGCACACGTAAATGCACCTGGAGACCACGGGGCAGCAAAGAGATGAGCTTCTTTTTGAGATGACAAAATAGGACTGGAATTAAGACATTTAAAGAAACCTCCAGCATTAAAATTGGAGCATTTTTTATCACATATGAGGTATTCTCCCCCAGTTGCATGGTGGAGGGGTAAAATCGAGTTCATGAAAAAATTTAGGTTTTAAATTTTGTAAACTACCCACATGAAGTGGCACTGAGACCAGCAGGGTCTCCCACACTCTCAAAGTCTGTACCTGACTCATGCAGGGGAACTACTCAGGGCTTCAGCAAAGAAGCTGAAGTTTCCCCAAGAAGCTAGATTCCTGTTGACTACAGAGACCTTGAGAGAAACTTGCTACAGTTACATGGAGGAAATGGGAGCAAACTGGACAACGCTAAGTGCCCAGGCAATCCTGAGGACCTTGTAGGTCAAGGACACGCCAGGAGGCTACAGATACCTGAGCCCAAGAAAAAGACAGCAAATCATCCTGCAAGTTACTACAGCTAAGAAGCAACAAAGCTACTACTGTCCCCACGGATGCTCTGTGCCCTTTGAGGAGGAAGATGGGAGAATGAGTTGAGATGGTGAAAATGACTGTTTGCTGTCCTTGGTCCCTTCTTTGTCCACACAGTAAAATACTAAGTCCCTGTATGAACTTCAATAAGACTCAAAGGATCCCCTGAGGACAACGGAGCTCGCTCCTTCTGTCTACCAAACCTTCCCACTCCCTAGCTTCATTCTTCGGCTTCAGTCTACTAATCCTATTAAAATGGTAATATTCTAAGGCTGGATGTGACCTTAAACTGGAATCTTCAATATGAAACTCCAGGGGAATGAGAGTCAGCAGCTTATTAGAGTGGGATTTGATAAGTGATAAAGAAAAGACTTCCTGTGGGCTTGGGACCTGAGGGATAGAGAATTGCTCTCCCAAGGAGGGGTAGAGAGATCTCTCAGATCACCAGGCACCAGTCTCTCCTTCACAATGTTGTGAAAAGTTTCATACTTAATACTCTGATTTCATTTTCCAAAATAGCTTGTAACAGAAACTACAGAAGTTCATCATTTTTCTTCTGATTAAGGCTATGATATAATAATTTTCAATAAAAATACTAATCTTCCTTGGCTGCACAATGAAGTATTTTATACCTATTCTTCATGGAGCAGAATGAAATGCTAACATATTTTGGAGTGGTTTCAGTCTTTATAATTACTGCTCACCCTAAAACCTTGGAGAGGTGCAGGGGACAAGATCAAACTTGTTTCCGCTTAAACTGAGACAGATATAAACCAAAGTCCCCAGAGATGAAAGGCTCAGTGCTTTCTTCAGTTTCAAAGACCAATATATGTTTAATCATTTTTAATGTAAAAACAATATTTAAAAGAAAATAATTTTAAATTGTGAGCCATGTGAGAAATGAGAAATGCACATAAAGACAGGGGTAGTTTTTTTGTCCAAAACAATAATTTCTAAAGGAGAAGTGCAAAAATACCAATCGAACAGAAAAGTGGACCTTCCCCATTAGATTTTGTTAATCTAATAGATTGTGCCTCCTTCGTCACCACAAAAAAAGTTAAATTTCATTCCATTTTCCCAAGTTCTCACTAATAATAGTAACTATATCAAAAGTTTCTTAAAAGATAATAAATAAAGCTTAAACCAATATAAGCCCTGTTTTAAGTGGGTTTTTCAGGACAGTGTGCTCTGTATTTTTGATAATGCTAAACTGAAGTTTGACTAATGTCCAGAGCTGGGAGAAAGAATGGGCACACGCATGAGTTATGTTTCTGTTTATATTCCTGTCCTAAACCTATGATTAAGCAGTGGGTTCTGCCTTAATAACAGACACTTAGTAAACAAAAGTCACTTATATATCTCAAGTAAGTTTGAACCTCTTTGGTTTGGCAGAAAGTCAAGCTTACCAAATATTTCTACATACAACCATCTCAAATCAAACAAAAGGCATAATTAGACACTCAAAGATCTATGATTATGCATAAAGAATATCTGGGTAATTTGTTAACTTGTTGATATTTAGTCCTCCAGTTATAATGTAGATATTATGTGGTTACATTTTATAACTAGTAATTGTAATATTGTACTACAGCATGTAATGTTAAGAGTTTTGAAGATTAAATAATATAGATTGCATATCCTTATAGTCTTTCATCACTAAAAACACCTATAATATTAAGAAAATACCTAACAAGATGTTCTCATCATTGTTTCCTATCTAGAAAGAAGAAGTGTTATAAAACTTATCTTCCAAAATGAGGCCAAACTGTACGAGGTAAGTTTTCAGGTAAGCATCTAGATCTGAATCTCTGAACTTAAGAATTTCAACCATTGTTATGAGCTTTTTGATACATTCAGATACCCAAATAAAATATCGCCTCCAGACGCCTAAACACAAGATATACAGATGCAGAAAATGGCAAAAAAAAAAAAAAAAAGTCACCAAGGGCTTCCCTGGTGGCGCAGTGGTTGAGAGTCCGCCTGCCGATGCCGGGGACACGGGTTCGTGCCCCGGTCCAGGAAGATCCCACATGCCGCGGAGCGGCTGGGCCCGTGAGCCATGGCCGCTGAGCCTGCGCGTCCGGAGCCTGTGCTCCGCAACGGGAGAGGCCACAACAATGAGAGGCCCACGTACCGGAAAAAAAAAAAAAGTCATCAAGAAGTGACATAGATCATACAGAAACTGATTCAGGAGGTATAATTGGGAAGTTGAAGATGGTTTATATTTTCAAAGACCTGATGATTAGAAATAAAGGGTGAGCTTTATTTATGCACATTCATCAGCATTTCCTGAATAACGTAAACTTCACATTCCAAGTTAGAAAAGGCAGCTATGTAAGGAGACTTCTGATTCTTAATAAGAGATTTAAAAATCCATTTGGCCCTAGCCATAAAATCAAGTCAACACTGTACTAGATTATTCCTTCCTGCCGTTGAGCCTGGCTTGTGTCCAGTTGTAAAATACAGACTAGGATCAGTCAATTCAGATGCAAACGCAGTGCGAGGGTGGCTTTCCTTAAGAGAGCCAAGATGGCAAATGGAGTGTGTCTGAAGCCTCCCCGAGGGCCAGCTTTAAGGACCCAGTCACACAGGGTCCCACCTGTGGAAGGGCCCTGCACTTAGTTAATGCTCTGCTATCACCCTAATGAAATTCATAATTTTTGTTTCTTTGAACTTGTGTTTTGTATGTGAAATCTGATGGAACATTGGAGTGTGCTTGTGAGCAGAGGAAATAGTCCGGACAGCTATGCACACACACGAGGATGCAGCACGTGTTGAAAATTTCAGCAATCTTTTAAAACAAATATCCACAGGCTTAAAAATAGAAATTAAATGTAAAGATTGTCACATTTAATGGAGAAAAAAGCACAATTTTCATACAAAGCTTCAGACAACAAATTTTTAAACATGAAGACAATTTTTTAAATAATTTTTTCTTGAAATTGAATATACAATGATACAGTGCTTAAGAAGTCATCTTGAATTATGTACAAATCATGAAACCACTTTCAGTTTCTTGCTCAGCCTCCACAAGTCCAGGAAATAACAGAGGAAACATTAAAATGCCATTGTATAAATTTACATTTAAAACTAAATTCAGAGTTACACAAACCTGATTTGTACAAGGAGTTAAACCTACTTAGAAAAAAATGTTCCTTCAGAATCATTAGTTAATAGGTGCACAAAAATTTATACTTTGAGGTAATTTACCAGAAGTTATCCCAATGTTTTCACAGCATTAAAATACTCTTAACAGGTTCAGTGACCATTGCATCAACAAAATATCCTCCTCAAAATGAGAAATTATCAAAACTTATTTACAATCTTGCATTTGCCAAGAGCAATCGATGTTGCTTTCAGTTATATCAATTGAAAATGAAATTTTTAGAAGTATACATTTTGATGAGTTAATGAATTTGCAGAGAATTCAGTGAGAAATGTTTATGTTCAATAAAGATGTCACATTAATAAAATATTATTTATTGTATTACATAAAAGTATAAAACTTATAGTAGTTTCCTAGGGCTGCCATAAAAATTACTCTGAGAGTGATCTGTGGCATTTTATATTTAAACTTCTTTACCTAATTGAAGAAGCCTCACCACTCTCCCAGATTCACACTGGGAGTTTGGCTCCTGTCTCCACTTCTATCTTAGGGCATTTTTAGTCCTTAAGCCAAAGGCAGCAAGTAGAACTGGGCTACTGAAATGTTACAGCCTCCAGAAATCCATATGAGCTATGGTTAGAGATAATAATGGCTTAGAGACATCCTCCCAAAAGACAGGACTAGACACCATAGAAGACAAGGGACAGCAGAGTCTTTTCAGAGAGGATTATGGCCTGCCTTATTGGCTAACCAAGGTAGTCACTCCAATGCCAGGAAAGGAATCCATACTATTCCTTAAAAGCAGGTGAGAATATATGCAATGCCACTTCATTGTTTCCCATCCTTCTTTTTTCTGAACGGGAGTTTTTACCATAATTATGCTGTTCTCTCTACATCACTATCTACTGGCTGCATTAGGACACATGTCTCACTGTGAGTTACTGGTCTCCAAACTATGAAAAGCTGGATATGGGCTTGATATTGAACTCTGCTTATCAATTAGAGATCCTGGTTTGGAGGATGATGTAGTTATTGGAACAGATTTTGTATTGTTCACTTCAGGAATGGGTTGAGTTCATTTTATGTAGTTTTAAGAACTTTGAAAATATCAATATATATGAGAAGAAGGGTACAAATTGGGTACCAATTTTGTTACCAATTTGGTAACCAAAGGAATAGACCACAGTGAGAACCTCTTGGTTGCCTATCCAAAATCCCTAACTCTCCCTTTCCTTTGGGGTTTCATGTGATTCAGAGTAAGTTCATTCTGCCCATAGTGCTAGGTGTGGAGGGCAAACCATAACCTAAGCCATTCAGAATATTCCATCTCTCCAGTCACAGTACTTAGTTGACCCAGTCTAAGTGGAGTGAATCTCATGATGTTCTCAGGGAAGTCTAGGACACAGACATCCTCTCTTCCTCTAAATGGCATGGTTTCCAGATATGGGGCTTGAAACCATTGAAACTATCTTGCTAGCACAAGAAAGTTCAGCCTGAAAATATAGCCAACACACAGGAGACAGTTGAGAGATTTTCAAATTAAAAGAGCTGAATTTCTCATCAAACTGGGCCTGAAACCTGCACTGCTTTAGCACTTTTTAATTATGCGAGTTAAAATTTTCCTTTTACAAACTTATAGTTACCAAAGGGGAAGGGGGGAGGGATAAATTAGGAATTTGGGATTAACAGATACACATTACTATATATAAAACAGATAAACAGCAACAACCTACTGGACAGCACAGGGAACAGTATTCAATATCTTGTAATAATATATATAATAATATATTATTTATATAAAAACATAAAATATATAAAAATTATATATATATATACATATATAGGTAAATCACTTTGCTGAAAATCTGAAACATTGTATATCAACTATACTTCATTTTTTTTTAAGTCAAAAAAATTTTTCCTTTTATTGTTTAAGCTGGTAACAATCCAATGGTAGGGTTGCTGGATTTGCAAATAGAAATGCAGAATGCCCAGTTAATTTTGAATTTCATATAAACACATAATAAGTATTTGAACCATACTTATACTAAAAAAATTCATTGTTTATTTTAAATTCAAATTTAATCCTGTTTCCTGTATTTTAATCTGGAAAGCTTATAAATTAGTTATCTATTACGAGCATTGTGACTGATACAAACTTACAATACAGGAATGGATACACAAATTATAGTATATTTATTCTATCAAATATTATGTAGTAGCTAAAAAGGAGTGAGGTAGATCTTTATGCATTAATCTTAACATGGTAACATCCACAATATATATATGAGTAAAACAAGTTGCAGAAAAATATTGATAGGAAAACCTTTTATGTTAACACAAACAAGCAAAACCGTATATTTCTGTAGCTACAGGTATTGGCATATAAATACAGGAATGTATTCTAGAAGTAATTTTTAAAAACCCAGAAATTCTGAAAACTTGTTTTCGTCTCAGAGCCTTTGTTTTCATTCATTCTTATACCAGAAATTCATATTAATTCCCACATTTCACTTGGGTGTGCTCCCTCTGCACACTGTGCATTCACACTTCAGAAGAGTATGCTACTCACTTCTACAAGCCTGCTCCCTCACTGCATTCAGCAGGGGCTCAGTGCCACCTTCCCAGAGAGATCCCTGACTCCTCATCTCAAACTTTTTGTCCCCTTTCCTTGATTTAGTTCTCTTCACAGTATCACTTTCTTAAATGATATTATGTGTTTATCTTTTATTATTTATTGTTAATATCCACAAGATGACCTCCACCCATATTCATATTTTTAATATATGTACATAAGTAATGATGAAAAAGAGAATAGTGATTAACATTTGGGTCTCTGTTGCAAGGCTGTCTGCAGGGCTGCCTGTGGCCTGTGGTCACATTTGTCATCTACTTGGTCTAATTTAAAAAGCAGAACCAGACAGTGACACTCCCACACACTAACTGAAATTAACTAAGTGTTTACTGGACACTTGCTAAACAGATCATCTTCATCACCCTGAAGTTTTCATCCCTGGGGTTCCTTTGACTAAATATGTTGACCCCTGATGAAATAGAAATATTTCTCAGAGAGACATATGTTTAAACTTCCTAATTAACATCCAAATTTTTACAAAGGCCCCTGGAAAAAGATGGAAAGAGGAAAACTTTGAGAGTGGTGTATGGAGAAAGAAGAACAAGGAAACAAGGACCAACTAAGTTACTTCCTGATTAAAAATAAATAAATAAAACAAAATAGAGACCATTTTTCAAATATTTAAGATAGCTATTTATTTGAAAGTTCACTAAGCTAAAAGAAAAATCATGGATAAGAAAAACTTGAGAAAGACCGATTTCTGTACATAAATTGACACTAAACTTTGTTGGTGCTTTGAATAGTGATCCACAAATAGAGACTCTGTGTACATATAGAGTTTCCCATCCTTTAATGAATTTCCCATCCTTTAATGAATTCCTTTAATGAATGTTTAACGCTTGAGCTGTTTGGTAATTCTCTTAAAGCCAATTCAGCTAAGATGTTCACGGGGGCATTTCATTCATAAACCTCCCAAAGTAATTTGCTGACACAAAATCCTAAGTTTTGATCGTAGAATATTATTAGAATAATCTATCATCTCAATACAAAGTGCTTTCTGATATAAAAAGTAACTCAAGTAAGTTGTTTTGGTAAATGCCTACTTGCCAAAAATTTGTCCTCCACCCACTCCTTAGAATCTCTTTAAGCAAAAATGAAAGAAATTATATAAGAAAAAAATAGTGCCAACAAAGGAGATGACACCCAGGAGAGATAAAGCTTAAGTCCACAAAACAATCTGTACAGGATTGTTCAGAGCAGCTTATTATAAAATAGCCCCATACTGAAAACAGCTCAAATAGCCATTAGCTGAGGAATGGGCCAAAAACTGTGATATATCCACACAACAGAATGCTACTCAGCAATAAAAAATAAACAGACTCTTGATACACCCAACAACATGAATAAATCTAAACCAAAAAAAAGCAAACAAAAAAAAACACTTATGCTAAGCAAAAAGAAGCAAGACACAAAGACCACACACTACATATATGATTCTATTTATGTGAAGTTTAAAAACAGACATAGTTTATCCTCAGTGATAGTTCAGAATAGTGGTTGCCTGTTTCGTGTGGGTTGGGGGTGGGGGGCTTAGGGGGGAGGGACAGGTAGAAGTTAACTGAGAAGGAGCACCAGGGAACTTTCTGGGGTTATGGAAATGTCCTAAACCTTGATTGCAGTGGTGGCTCCATTTGTCAAAATTCATCAAGCCATACACTAAGATTTGTGCATTTTATTATCTGTAAATATGCCTCAATAGCATCAAATATTCATGACAGAAAAGAAGCTAGATGAAACAAGTACCATGGGAAAGTTGATAGTTGTTGGACCTGGATTTGAATATACAGGGTGTATTATTTTCTATTTATAGTGAAGTTTTAAGTTCACTATTTTTGTATTATTTTAATAATGTTAAAATAATAAACTATAGTAAAATAACTAGAAGCCAAACAAAAATGATGAAAATGAAGCAATCTTTTCATTGCCTAAAATAATTAATTCTGATATTTGTGTAACCTATCACTTAGTGAATGCCAACAATTTCACAATTTGAGATATATAGTTAATAAAGGGAGCATTTAATTAAATTTGTACTAAATCATTAAGGATGCACAAAACATGTACTGCTGATATTAAGAAGCATAATAATAGAGCTGATCTTAAATAAAAATAATCGGACATCAGTTTCCTACCTATTAGTATTAAACCATCACAGAAATAACAAATGAGGGAGGGAAATGAATCTCAAGAAATCATTTCATTAGGCCCCTTACCTTCAGGCAAGTAAACAATGCAACCATCTAGGACTGTCCCCCAGTGTAATCCCAGCATGAAAGCTCTTTCTTATGACCATCTAAAGTCCAGCCAATGTTAATTTAAGCTCTTGCCCCATTGTTCTACCTTCTTTTAGGAAGGATCTCAAAAAGTCTAAGATTTCACTTAGGTAAGTAAATAATGGTAAATTCAAATGAATACTGTTCAACACTGTTCAATTTCCTCTTGTAGGAGAATATTTAATAACATGGAAAAACAATCATAATATATTGTTAGTGGAAAAGCAAGTTAAAAATCAGCAGACCCCGAAAATTCTGTTTTTCTAATTATAAGATACATATGGTTATGTGATACAATATGTCTGACATATGATTTCTAGATGAAAAGAACATGGAAGATATAATATAAATGTTAACAGTGATTATTCAAGTGAAAAGATGATAGGTGCTTTTTATTTTCTCCTTTTAGCTTGTTTACATTTTCTAAAATTTCTGCAATAAACTTATGCTACTTTTGAAGTTAAAAATATATATTTAAAGCATAGAATAAGTCACCAAGTACTAAAAGGTCTAGTAGTCTTATAACACAATTAGTCTTAGAAATCAAAGAAGTTCTAAAGGAAACAAAGATAATTTTTATAATTTAGGATGACACAAACTACAGCCAATTAAACACTAATTGATATTGTGTGTAAACCTGATCTAGGAGGGTTTGGAAATGCCAACTTTATTTGTACTTCCTTGTTTTATTTCTTACATTGGTATTATCTATAGCATAACCATATAATTTGTCATCCATAAGTGAGAGGAGGTGTTATGAATAATTATGTTGGGACAATAGGCATAAACCAGGACTGTTCCAGGTAAACCAATAGCCGTTGGGGCACAGCACAGCACATTTACTGGTAATGTTCAGTACTTCCTTTTAGAGAAATTTAGGAAGCATGTTTTAAATGTATGACACACACACACACACACACACACACACACATCTTGAATAATCTCAGTAGGAGACTGGCTTTTGAGAAAATTTAGAGAAATAATAACATTCTAATTACAAAAAGTTGCTTCCATATAAGAGGTGAGCTTTTATCCAAAAAGTAGAAAAGAAATTCCAAGCAGTGAGGTTACCAATATCCAAACAAGATAAAACAGGGTTTACATCCCAAACCAAGAAGCCCATAGCCAGGGGCAGAAGAGGGAGATCCTCACAAAAAGAGAAAAGGATAAGAATCAAATAGAACTATTATGCGTGTAGATGCTGCCAAACTGGAAAGGAAATCCCAGAGGGGGTTATTTCTTCAAGTAGATGTTAAGAATTCCTGAGCTTTGATAAGACAGTTTTTCTAGTGGCTTCCACTTTTGTCTCATTGAGTTAACAGCCAGGGAAGAAGACTGTGTAGGAGTTGCCATGCTCTCTTCCAGGTTGTTAGTCTCTTGAAGAGTTTCCCCACTGCCTGTCTTAATAAGGGCCACCTCTCAATCAGCTTCACCTGGCCTCAATTTAATTACCCCAGAGCTAACTCATATGATATATTCATTAATTCTCATGTTCTTAATTTTGCTCAACATCATACCCATTTGAATTTTTAATGGGCACAATCTACATTTTAATCTACAAAGGGATTCATACACTGAAGTCAGAAGGTGAATGGGGGTTTTATGGATGCTCCTCAAATTACTACTTCCCTTTTCTTCTACCAGAGCACCCAGACAATGAAAATCAGGCTCAGGACACCCCCTTGATAGAGAAGAAAGGAAACTCCCACATACTGGAAGTGTTCGAAGTCATGTGGCCTGACTGAACAATCACTGGACCACACATCTTGAGATCTGGGTTCTAGTCCTGGCTTTGTCATGGACATGCTGTAAAACCTATTCCTAATCTATCAATGTCCCAAATGCCTCATTTGTTTTACAGGTGAGTGGGACAGAGAGTTGCCATTACAGTTATATAAAACCAAAAACTCACTGTGACAATTTAGAGGCAAGAATACTGAGATGTTTAGCAGCAATTTACCAACGATAAGGGTACAATTGATCATCATTATTCACAGATTCCATATTTGCAAATTCACCTACTCACTAGAATTTATTTGTAACCCCCAAATCAATACTCACAGCATTTTCACAGTCATGTGCTAAGATGTGCAGAACAGCAAAATATTTGAGTTATCCAACCCATATATTCCCAGCTAAAGTAAAAAAAATCAACCTTCTTGTTTCAGCTCAAATACTGTAAACAAGTGTTCTTTTCTCAGTTTATTTAGTGTGCCATGTTTTTCACAGTTTTGTGCTTCCTGTTGGAGATTCCCCTGTTTAAGATGCCCCCCAAGCATAGCGCTGAAGTGTTGTCTTGTATTCCTAATCGCAAGAAGGCTGTGATGTGCCTTCTGGAGAAAATACATGTGTCAGTTAAACCTCATTCCAGCCTGAGTTTAGTGCTGTCAGCCATGAGATCAATGTTAATGGATCAATTCTGTGTATTAAACAAATGTCTTTAAATAAAAATGCACATAAAACAAGGTTATGTAATGATGAGTTGCTGAAAATATGACCAGGAGGTCACAGGAACCTAACCCTATATTCCTCCCCAGAGGAATGGTTCAGTATTTGCTAATTCAGAGTTCATAGAGAGTCTTCTAGAACATAGGTACCGTGAATGAAAATCAACTGTGCTTTATAAGGATAAAATTAGAGAAAGAATGTAGAGATCACAGTGGAGAAGAAAGTAGGAAAAAGCTTTTAATTTTCTTGTTTAAACACAGTTGCCTTCTAAACATTTACCCTTCTTACTGTTATTACTAACTCAGTTATTTTTCAAGGATGTGGTCTCCCTTGAAACCAAAAGAGCCAGGTTCCAGGTGACTTTTCATATCACCAATTTGGGCAAAGAGAATGTAAGAGATGACATGTCTCCACCTGCCTTTGAAGGTCACAAGACTAGGAATCATATTCAGGTAATGGGGTGGCAGAGGGAGGATGAATAACACAGAGCTGGTAAAAAGTCATGAGTTTACATAAGTGAGGATACTCCAGAGGCCAGTTGGGAAATATGTGACTCAATTGACAATGTTGCAGTTAGAAACACTTGGTCAGCAATATCACATTTAATCAGCTCTCCCACATCTTGACCAGATATTTATGGACTGGACTTGGAGGCAACCAGCCCCTCTCCACACATCATCTTTCAAAACCTCAGACACTAAAAGACACAATCTCCATTGAAATCAGATTGTTTGACATAACAGTCTCTTCTATAACTCACTTCTTTTAAACTGTATTGATCATGTAAGACTTGAGATAATACAAAATTAAGCATGAAAACTATACCAGACACATAAGTCATCGGCCTACTCTTCAGTCAAGCAAAGAAGGACTTAAAATTTTTAAAATAAGTGATGTGACCCATAATAATGTTGCACTTAAATTGCTAAATACTACCTTCCAACTTCACTACCTGAATCACACATATTATTTGACAGATACGTAAGAGTTATTTTCTAGACCTTAACATTTGCATTACATTATAGGTACAAAAATTTTTAATGTTTTTTCCCAAGACTTACCTTTAAAGAGATAACTTCAAAAGTTGAATTGCCTTGTTACAAATTTACTTTTGTTGCTGCTCTTTAGTCGACTGATATGGGTCCAGGAAAGTGTTTTTTTTTTTTTTTTAAGTTATGCTTTCTTAAAGCTGTCATATTATCATTGTTTACTAAGAAGGAAATCTCAATCTGAATTTCTAAAATCTATGGTTCCATCTACTGGCAACCTGAGTACTGTTTTATATTGCACTACAACATTTCAATCAAACTGCATGGTTTTTACATGTGCTACATTTTAAGAGAAGACTTTCATTGCCCATCTGTAAGCCCAAACCAAAGCAAATACTATGAATACAAACATTAATGTATACTTGATATGATGGATATAAAACACTTTGTATCTTAGTCAGTCACACACACCATCGAAAATAAAAGCCTTACCTGCTTAATGGCTTCCCCCAACTGCCATGGCTCTCCATGTATCTTCACCAACTCTGCTAGCTATTGAATAATTCTGCACTATGCATGAATCTTAGCTTCTACTATATGTTCTATCCACTCTTTTTGCTAATTGCCTAGCATGAACTAGTGTCTCAGGGATTAAATTCATCTGGTTTACCATAGAGTAACATTGTTTTCTGTTCTGAACATAGGTGCATGTTCACTAGATGTTCTCTGACGATTATAATAGTATCACACATTATTTTGTATCCTTCACTCAGTGATATAAAATGCAACCAAAGTTCTTGCCTTAATGGAAATTATGGTACAAATAACTACAAGATCCCTAACAATTACCTCTATTGTTGTATATTTTTTTATTAGAGTACACATTAATAATGTATTTCTGTAAGAGAAATACATTCCTATATTGCTTGGTATGTGTGCCCTTAACCTTGACTTACGCCTGAAAAATGCAGGGAGCAAGAACCTGAAAGAAGTGCCCTATGACCACAGAGCAGAGGTGGTTGAAGGGAAGAAGGGCACCAGGGGAAGGAAAGTCGGCTGTGTGTCTGCCCTACAACTGCCCTCCCTCATAGATGTCTGGAGTAGCCCAAGCTTGAGAAGAAGAGTAGTCTTCACTTCAAATAGGGTTTAGAGGTTTTATTATTATACAAGTCTGAAGCTTCTAACTATAGAAATTAGACTATTCTTAGAGTCAAAAGTGGCATAAGGAGTTTTTATTATGTGAAAATAGCTATAAAATCATGGGACATGGACTTCCCTGATGGCACAGTGGTTAAGAATCTGCCTGCCAATGCAGGGGACACAGGTTTGAGCCCTGGTTCAGGAAGAACCTACATGCCACAGAGCAACTAAGCCCGTGTGCCACAACTACTGAGCCTGTGCTCCAGAGCCCGTGAACCACAACTACTGAACCTGCATGCCACAACTGGCGCAGCCCATGCACCTAGAGCCCGTGCTCTGCAACAAGAGAAGCCACCACAATGAGAAGCCAGCACACCTCAACAAAGAGTAGCCCCTGCTCACCGCAGCTAGAGAAAGCCCGTACATAGCAATGGAGACCCAACACAGCCCCAAAAATTAATTAATTAATTAATTTAAAAATCAATTAATTAATTAATTTTTTAAAAAATCATGGGACATGCTGGACATTTCTCAAGAGGCAGGATAAATCCTAGCACCACAGTGGGGAAAGAGTAAGTCATTTCCTGCAGTTACCTTATGAGTCTTACACATTAAAAATACCACTCCCACTAATATTTTACTTAGAATTTGTTCAAGTTTATTCTAAGTGTAAGTTGCCCATTGTTCTCTTTTCTCAAACTATCTTTATCAATTTTTGGTATTAAGATGTTGCTAACTTTATAAAATGAATCTGAACTTTCCTGCTTTTTCTATAATTGGAATGATTTAAACAATTAAGAAATCTACTCTTCTTTAAGGGATATATAAATCTGCTGTAAAATTGCTTGAACCTCTTGCCTTTTTTAATGGTATATCATGATCTTACACACACTTATATGGCAATTAATCAATTCAAGTTTTCTACTTGCTTTCTGGTCAATTTTAGTTGATATTTTGCTAAGGCATCATGCATTTCCACTAGATTTTTAAAAAATATTTCCAGAGAGTTACACATAATATTTTCTTATTCTCTTACTCTACTCTATATCCATGACTATATTTGGTTTCTCATCTTTATTTTTGTACTTAAAATTTTTTTTTCCTTAATTATGTTTGCTATTGGTTGATTTATTTCAGAAGTTATATAGTAGGAATCTATTTTTCATTTTATTTATCCTTCCTACTCCATTTTTGGTTTCATTCTAATTAGTATCAGCTTTTATCTTTATGAACTTGCTTTTCCTCCTCTTTACAGTTTGACCTTGTTGTGACATTTCTTACTTCTCAGGTTGTTGCCTCTAAACACTTTCCCTCCCCCCTCAAAACACCCAGTGACTCTGCCAACAGTTTTCCATCTACAGTCCTTCCTCATTATCAGTCACCAATCACCCTCCCAGTCATTTCTGCTCGTTCCTTATAGATTTTACAACTTTTCACACCCTCTTTCCCTCCACCACTATCATTTCATTATTCTCAGGGGCTTCACCATTCATGTAGGTGATTCATTCTGCCCTGCATCTCTGTGTCATGACCTTCTCACTTCCAGTAATGTTTTTCTCTACCTCAGTCACCCAGACCTTTCATTATGACATCTATGACTTCATAGAACTTGTCACAGCCAATATTTGCTTTGCCTCCAAAACAAAGATCTCTAGAATGACACTCCAGAATGATAACTACTTCCTATCTTTCTATCTCCTTACATGTAATACTTCCATTCCATTAATTCTTCAATCCATTGACCCTATCATTAGGTTACAGTCTATCACCCTCTTCATGTTTCCAATTCTCTTACTACCCAAATTAAAGCCCATGCCATCATCATAATTACTCCCTTATAGACTCAATTCCCTCAATGTCTGTTATGGACTGAATGTTTGTCTTCCGCTAAAATTCACATATTGAAATCTTAACCACCAGTGTCATGATATTAAGAGGTGGGGGCCTTTGGAAGGTGATTTAGTCATGAGGGTGGAGCCCTCCTGACCAGGATTAGTGCCCTTGTGAAAGAGAACCCACAATAGCTCTCTTCCTACTATGTGAAGATACAACAAGAAGTCAGACTTACAACCCAGAAGAGAGGCCTTACCAGACCCAACTATGTTGGTACCCTGGCCTCAGACTTCCAGCCTCCAGAAACGTGAGAAATAAATTTCTGTTGTTTATAAGTCATTCAGTCTATTGTGCTCTGTGATAGCAGCCTGAACTGACTAAAACAATTTCCTATTCTCTATTTCCCCCTGTAGTCCCTGGAAAAATCAAACCCCAAACTCACCTCTGCCTAGTCCATGGCTACCTTTGAAGGAAACCTCACAAGTGTGCACACTTACCTCACTTGAAATTTATACTCACAGATCTTCAGTGGGCTTTTGGTACTGCTCAACAGTTCCACTACATTTCTTCTAATCTCAAAAACCACACCTGCTCTCCTTAAACATTCAAAACCTTTCCACACCTGTCACTCTCAGTTGATGACATCATCTCTCATTTCATTGAAAAGATATACACAATCAGAAAACCATAACAAACCTAACTAATGGTACTGACTGATTTCCTGTCATAATTGATGAACTGCTCCTGCTTCAATCTAAAACCAAGACCTCCACCAGATTCCATCCCCTATCTCTTCTTCAGTGATACATCTCTCTCCTGCCTCATCATTTTCATCATCATTCCCATCAGTCTGATGTAATATCACCAATCTTTAAAAAAAAAATTTAAATTTCGCTTGACTCCACATACCCTTTCAATCTCTCGAAATGTCTCTGTCCCCCTTTATAGCAAAACTATCCCCAAAAAGACACCTTTACTTGCTTTCTTTATTTCCTCATCTCCCATTTTCTTCTTTATCCATTCAAACCAGATTTTGGTCTCCAAAAATCTACTGAAATTGCTCTTATTCAGTTAAGAGCAACTTACCTCCCATCTAGTCAAATACAAGTGTCCATTTCATCAGCATTTGATACAGATGACCTCTCTCTCCTTGAAATATTTTTTCCTTTAGCATCAAAGTATCCTGTTATAGTATGCTCCAATAGTTCATGGGCAATAACCTATGGTGTGCAAAAATGTAAATTTAAATTTTTTTCATCTATAACTAAAGTTAGTTTCTATTTGAGTACTTATTCTGCCTAATGACACAAAATATAATCCAGCTGGTTCCATGTAAACTCAATCATTTGAGTGTCCTTTGCTGTTTCCTCCTTAGATGTTTAACCACTAACTTGGAGATCTCCAGAGATCCTTAAACTCCTGTGTGCCATGGACCCCTTTAACAGCTTGGTAAAAACTCTGGACCTTTTCTTAGGATGATGTCTTTAAAGGCATAAAATAAAATTTATAGAATTATAATGGGAAAATTCACATCAAAATACAGTTGTCAAAATACCTTAAAAACTATTTTATGATATGTGACATTCTTTTTAATGCATTAAATTATGAGATCAAGTGGAAGGTTCCATAACCATTGCAATCTCAAAGTAGTAATGATGAGTTTCCAGGGAAGCTATACTTTAGGATATCTACAACTGCCATAATATGCTATAAAAAGGTCTCTGATTTCTATTGGTGACAAAGTCACATGTACTGCAAATATTGCTATGGTTTATAGGCTACATTTATAAAGAAAGGAAATGCTAATTTCAGAAGTTAATGAAAATAAAGATGTATTTTTTTACCCAGGTTCTCAGACTCCCTGAATTCTATCCACAGACCCCTTAGGGATCCATGGATCCCATATTAAGAATGCCTTATTTAATATTTGCTTGTTAAGTGATCTCATGCAGTCCATGGATTTAAAAACTAGCTACATGCTGATGGGTTCTAAACATAGATCTCTAGCCCCAGCCTCTCTCCTGAGTGTCAGACTTGTGTATGGAACTGTCTACTGAATATCTCTACTTGGATGTCTAATAGATATCTCAAGTATATCATGCCACACACTAAACTCTACATCCTTTACCCTTGCAAAGTTCAGCAAATGGCACTACCAGTCACCCAGTTGCTCAGGGAAAAAATCAAAAAGTCATCCTAGATTACTCTTTTCTTTATACCCCTCATGTCCAGTCAACTATCCCTTCAGACTGAATCCCAAATCTGACCACTTTTTTTTTAGCATCTCTGCTGTTACCATCCTGATCTCAGCTGCCATCACCACTTACGTGTAGGACAAAGATAGTCTCCCAATGAATCTCTGTATCTCCAATTTGTGCCCTTACGGTCTCTTCACCAAATAACATCAAAAATGTCCTTTACAAAAATAAATAGAATCATACGTCTTCCCTCCTAAAAACCCTTAAGTGGCTTCCCATCATACAAGAATAAAATCCAAATTCCCAAACAATCATGGCTCACAAGTTTCTACGTGATCTTCCATCTTTATGACTTCATCTCCCAGCACTGTCCAGCTTGCTCATGCTGCTGTGGGACACTAGAATATCTTGCTGCTTCCCAAGCACAGCAAGCTTGTTTGGACCCAGGCTCTTTGCATGTGCTATCTTCCGGCTTGGAACGACCTTCCCTGAGATCTTTGCATATCTCACTCCCTTGACTCACGCCTCTGTTCAAATATTACCTTTTCAGAAGTGTTGTCTATGATGGCCCTCTAAAATAAACCCCCAATTCCCTAGCCCTTTACCCACTTTATCTCCACCACTATTAATACTACTTATATATTATAGTTTTGACCAATAACATTCTCTGTAAATATTCCATCAATAGAATTTCTATGCAATTAGCACAAGGATTTGATACCAAAACCCCATCTTACTCCAGATATCTAAAATATGTTTTAAAAAATAAAAATAAAAACATACATGAGCCTAAAAACAGGAGAGTGAAAAATTCAGTGCCATAAATGAGAAGAAAATTCATATCCAAAGCCACGGGGCTGAGCAAAAGTGAAACCATGTGGCCTTTGAAAATGTGCAGGCCAAAAAGATGTTTTAGGGTTTAGTTATAAAACCAGGAGCCAGGAAAGACACACCATCCTTAAACAGAGTCCAACAAAACTCAGCCACTACCTATGGTTATGGTCCAGGCTGTGGGAGGTGGGGGAGTTGCCAGAGAGAGTTTTGAAGCCCTTAGCCATGTTGCACATATATGCAAAGCTAAATGGTACATAAAATCTAAGTATAAACACTAGTATACAAACTAACTTGAAGTCAGTAAATGCAACAGAACTACAGCAGAAACCATAGTGGAACCACCTTAGGAATGCCTGTGCAAATTAGGTCAATCAGAGAGGTCTTGAGTAAAATATTCTTCACCAGAAATGAGCTCATTCATAAAAATAATAAAGCACACAAAGGAAACACACCATCACTAGAGATAATCAGCAAATGGAACAAATGGAGAATTCACCAGGGAAGAACTAGAGCACATAAAACTAAATCTTAAAGGGTCTTTAAAGTAAATATGTTTTTAAATGTTTAAAGACATAGGAAATAATAGAATTTATAAAGTAAGAACAGGACATTTTGCCCACTCCACAATAGACATTCTAGTTGCTATAAGTGTCACCTTTCATTCTGTCCTTATCCTATATCTTGTAGCCCACAAATAATTATCATGAAAGTAATTATTTCTCCATTCATATGGGGGCATGGTGGGTTATCAACAGGTGAATGGTGAAATTCCATGGAACAGTGGTTTATAATAGCTGTGAGACTGATCTCATCAGATTTTAAGGTTTATGGGTCTACATCTATACTGTCTAGCTCAGTAGAAACCACTACGTGAGAAGAAAGAGAATGTACGACTTCTAAAATATTATTATTTAAAAAAATAAAACCTAGAATAAAACATTTAAAAGTTAATAATAACAGCAAGAGACTTCTAAGTTGTGAGACCTAGTTTCATAGCTAATCACAACAGAGGCTCGCATTACAGCCCAAAAACTTCAAACAGCTTTTAAATCCAAGGGTGCAGTTCAGTATCCTTCTGGCCTAGGCTGACTCTAATTCTAGATTTGGCTATTCACTATATTAAGAAGTTCTCATCAAAAAACGAACAAAGCCAAACCAGGATCACAGTTTCCAAACTCAATTCAAGAATTACATACACTAGCTGAGACTACCCATTATGTCATTTTTTTTAGGATATCACTTTAAAAGGCCAAAAAGAAATTCTAAAGTTTAAAACTAAAATACTAGAAAATGAAATGGTTATAGAGTAAACTAGGCATAGCTGAACAAAGACTTAGTGAATCAGAATATAGATGTGAGAAAAATCATCCAAAACATGGCACAAAGTGATGGGACATATTAAAAAAATGTGAAGAAAATTTATATGCTTAGATGCATATTTGTAGAAAACAAGAAAGACTGGGAATTAATGAGCTAAAAATTCTGTTAAAGAAGCTGGACAAAGAAAGCTAGAGTAAATATAAAGAAAAAGGAAGGAAATAATAAAGATAAAAAACAGAAAATAATGAAGTAGAACACAAAGAAAGCTTAGAGATAATTGACAAAAACAATTGAGCTTTTGACTATAATCTTCAGACCTTTTATGCCTTTGCTCACTTGTAGTTTTACTTTACTTGTAAGTATATCACCATAATCTTGTTTTAAATCTCTTTTCTCTTATAGTTTTAGGAGCTTTTATTTTATGTTTTTGGATGTCATATTTTTGAAAAATAAAGTCATGGATATGGTCACATACCTCTGGGTCCTAGTGCAGTGTTTTCATTGATGAAATTGGGCAATTTGGAATCTCAGATCCTTTCCTATTATTTAATTCTATTATTGTGCACATTTCTCAATGTTAGAGAGAAAGAGCTAAAACCATTTTAACTTCACACATCATCACTGTTTTTAACCAAGCACAAAGTTATGTTTGGGAAATTAGAACATTACCTCCTCTTATTTTTTGTAGGACCACAAATATATACCATGAACACAATTCATTGAGTAGACTTCAGCTTTCTGAAACATGAATTGAAAAACTGTGGAAATCTTATAGCCAAATGGCCTATCTATTAATTAAGAAGAGCCTGGATTCACCAGTGTTATCAACAGGTGGGAACTTTTATTTTTCAAAATCCCTGTGCATATTGATTGCTAAAAATGGGCATCAATTCTCTACCCCTTCCTGATGCATGCCCTTTTCAATATGTCCTTGCACAAACTCCCATCAAGAGACAGAGTTTATTTACCCAACCCTTGAATCTGAACTTGCTTTGTGATGTGATTTGCTGTAGCCAATAGAATATGCCAAAAATTACATTGTGTGGGTTCCAAGTGTAGGTCTCAAGAGAACATGCACACTTCCGTTATCTCTTAGACCCCTGCTTCAACTATAAGAATAAGCCCAGACTAACCTCCTGGAGGATAAGAGACCACATGGAGCAAAATTGAACTGCCAACTGACTACAGGTGCATGGGCACACCCAGACAAAATCACCCAGCTGTCCCCTTGACTCAAGAGGAAAATAAATATGCATTATTATACAGTACTAAAGTTTGGTTATTTTTTGTTTTGCAGCATTATAGTGACAAAAAATAACTGGAAAAATTTCAAAAACATTTGTTGCACTGAGTTGATATCCACTTTTCATGAAACTTACTTGTATATTTTTCTGTTTCTGTTTGCTTTGTTGAAAGTTTCATGCATTTGTATTTAGTTTGTGTGTTTGTGTGGCAGGGGAAATGATTTTTTCTTCCTGCTCCCTTAACAGTGTTATGTAAAGACCTAAATTAAAGGACTGTGCTTGCAGGACAGTCACCTCTGTTATCTAAGCTCTCAAACATCTCATGGCTACAAAGGCATACAGAGCTGCCCTCCTTGTTATGTGGACCGACAGAATCAAACATAAACTTAGGGACACTGCCACCCCCCACACACAAACATGCCTTGCAACAGTAAAAACAACCTCTTTCGAAAATACTTATACCTTTCAAAAGAACACATATACCACCATCCAAGCTCTGATAGAAGAGCTCAATCTCAAACAAATACAGTGGGAATGGAATCAAGCTGGCTGATCTCATGTGTGATTTCCAAAAATCAGTGAGCATCGTGTGACTCATAACAGGTACTGACCACAATTTTAGATGTCATTTACCCTCTGTGAGGCAAATAGAGTTTTCCAAGTTGGAAAAAAGAGAAAAAAAATGGTACTGAGTAGAATTCTCAGAAAAGAAGTTCAAGAATGAAGATTGGAGGATGAGGGGAAGATGGCGGAGGAGTAAGATGCAGAGATCACCTTCCTCCCCACAGATACACCAGAAATACATCTACACATGGAACAACTCCTACAGAACACCAACTGAACGCTGACAGAGGATCTCAGACCTCCCAAAAGGCAAGAAATTCCCCACGTACCTGGGTGGGGCAAAAGAAAAAACAATAAACAGAGACAAAAGAATAGGGACGGGACCTGCACCAGTGGGAGGGAGCTATGAAGAACGAAAGGTTTCCACACACTAGGAAGGCCCTTCGCGGGCAGAGACTTTAGGTGGCGAAGGGAAAGAGCTTTGGGGCCGCGGAGGAGAGCGTAGCCACAGGGGTGCGGAAGGCAAAGCGGAAAGATTCCCGCACGGAGGATTGGTGCCGACCAGCACTCACCACCCTGAGAGGCTTGTCTGCTCACCCGCCAGGGTGGGCGGGGCTGGTAGCTGAGGCTCGGGCTTCTGTCAGAGAGCAGGGAGAGGACTGGGGTTGGTGGCGTGAACACAGCCTGAACAGGTTAGTGTACCACGGCTAGCCGGGATGGAGTCCGGGAAAAGGTCTGGACCTGCCGAAGAGGCAAGAGACTTTTTCTTCCCACTTTGTTTCCTGGTGCGCGAAGAGAGGGGATTAAGAGCGCTGCTTAAAGGAGTTCCAGAGCTAGGCGCAAGCCGCAGCTAAAAGCGCAGACCACAGAGACGGGCATGAGACGCTAAGGCTGCTGCTGCCACCACCAAGAAGCCTGTGTGCGAGCACAGGTCACTATCCACACCTCCCTTCTAGGGAGCCTGTGCAGCCCGCCACTACCAGGGTCCCAGGATCCAGGGACAACTTACCCGGGAGAACGCACTGCGCACCTCAGGCTGATGCAACGTCACGCCGGCCTCTGCTACCAAAGGCCCGCCCCACACTCCGTGCCCCTCCCTACCCCTCGCCCCGGCCTGAGTGAGCCAGAGTCCCCGAAGCAGCTGCTTCTTTAACCCCGTCCTGTCTGAGCGAAGAACAGGCGTCCTCCGGCGACCTACACGCAGAAGAGGGGCCAAATCCAAACCTGAGGCCCTGGGAGCTGTGAGAACAAAGAAGAGAAAGGGAAACCTCTCCCAGCAGCCTCAGAAGCAGTGGATTACAGCTCCACAATCAACTTGATGTACCCTGCATCTGTGGAATACATGAACAGAAAACGAATCATCCCAAATTGAGGAGGTGGACTTTGAGAGCAAGATTTATGATTTTTTTCCCCTTTTCCTCTTTTTGTGAGTGTGTATGTGTATGCTTCTGTGTGAGATTTTGTCTGTATAGCTTTGCATATACCATTTGTCTTAGGGGTTCTATCCGTACATTTGTGTGTGTGTGTGTGTGTGTGTGTGTGTTCTTTTAAAAAATTTTTTTTCTTAATAATTATTTTTTATTTTAATAACTTTATTTATGTTATCTTACTTTATTTTATTTTATCTTCTTTCTTTCCTTCCTTCCCTCCCTCCTACCTTCCTTCCTTCCTCCCTCTCTCTCTCCCTCCTTTCTTTCTTTCTTTCTTTCTATCTTTCTTTCTTCCTTTCTTCCTTTCTTCCTTTCTTTCTTTCTCTCTACTTTTTCTCCCTTTTATTCTGAGCCGTGTAGACGAAAGGCTCTTGGGGCTACAGCCAGGAGTCAGTGCTGTGCCTCTGAGGTGGGAGAGCCAACTTCAGGACACTGGTCCACAAGAGACCTCCCAGCTCCACATCATATCAAACAGTGAAAATCTCCAAGAGAACTCCATCTCAACACCAAGACGAACCTTCACTCAACGACCAGCAAGCTACAGTTCTGGACACCCTATGCCAAACAACTAGCAAGACAGGAACACAACCCCACTCATTAGCAGAGAGGCTGCCTAAAATCATAATAAGTCCACAGACACCCCAAAACACACAACCAGACGTGGACCTGCCCACCAGAGAGACAAGATCCAACCTCATCCACCAGAACACAAGCACTAGTCCCCTCCACCAGGAGGCCTACACAACCCACTGAACCAACCTTAGCCACTGGGGACAGACACCAAAAACAACAGGAACTATGAACCTGCAGCCTGCAAAAAGGAGACCCCAAACACAGTAAGATAAGCAAAATGAGAAGACAGAAAAACACACAGCAGATGAAGGAGCAAGATAAAAACCCACCAGACCTAACAAATGAAGAGGAAATAGGCAGTCTACCTGAAGAAGAATTCAGAATAATGAAAGTAAAGATGATCCAAAATCTTGGAAATAGAATAGACAAAATGCAAGAAACCTTTAACAAGGACCTAGAAGAACTAAAGATGAAACAAACAATGATGAACAACACACTAAATGAAATTAAAAATACTCTAGATGGGATCAATAGCAGAATAACTGAGGCAGAAGAACGGATAGGTAACCTGGAAGATAAAATAGTGGAAATAACTACTGCAGAGCAGAATGAAGAAAAAAGAATGAAAAGAACTGAGGACAGTCTCAGAGACTTCTGGGACAACATTAAACGAACCAACATTTGAATTATAGGGGTTCCAGAAGAAGAAAAGAAAAAGAGAGGGACTGAGAAAATATTTGAAGATATTATAGTTGAAAACTTCCCTAATATGGGAAAGGAAATAGTTAATCAAGTCCAGGAAGCACAGAGAGTCCCATACATGATAAAGCCAAGGAGAAATACGCCAAGACATATATTAATCAAACTGTCAGATATTAAATACAAAGAAAACATATTAAAAGCAGCAAGGGGAAAACAACAAATGACACACAGAGGAATCCCCTTAAGGTTAACAGCTGATCTTTCAGCAGAAACTCTGCAAGCCAGAAGGGACTGGCAGGACATATTTAAAGTGAGGAAGGAGAAAAACCGGCAACCATGATTACTCTACCCAGCAAGGATCTCATTCAGGTTTGATGGAGAAATTAAAATCTTTACAGACAAACAAAAGCTGAGAGAGTTTAGCACCACCAAACCAACTTTACAACAAATGCTAAAGGAACTTCTCTAGGAAGAAACACAAGAGGAGGAAAAGACCTACAATAACAAACTCAAAACAATTAAGAAAATGGGAATAGGAACAAACATATTGATAATTACCTTAAATGTAAATGGACTAAATGCTCCCACCAAAAGACACAGATTGGCTGAATGGATACAAAAACAAGACCCATATATATGCTGTCTACAAGAGATGCACTTCAGACCTAGAGACACATACAGACTGAAAGTAAAGAGATGGAAAAAGATATTTCATGCAAATGGAAACCAAAAGAAAGCTGGAGTAGCAATTCTCATATCAGAAAAAATAGACTTTAAAATAAAGACTATTAAAAGAGACAAAGAAGGACACTACATAATGATCAAGGAATCGATCCAAGAAGAAGATATAACAATTGTAAATATTTATGTACCCAACATAGGAGCACCTCAATACATAAGGCAAATACTAACAGCCATAAAAGGGGAAATTGACAGTAACACATTCATAGTAGGGGACTTTAACACCCCACTTTCACCAATGGACAGATCATCCAAAATGAAAATAAATAAGGAAACACAAGCTTTAAATGATACATTAAACAAGATGGACTTAATTGATATTTATAGGACATTCCATCCAAAAACAACAGAATACATGGTTTTCTCAAGTGCTCATGGAACAGTCTCCAGGATACATCATATCTTGGGTCACAAATCAAGCCTTGGTAAATTTAAGAAAACTGAAATTGTATCAAATATCTTTTGTGACCACAATGCTCTGAGAATAGATATCAATTACAGGAAAAGATCTGTAAAAAATACAAACACATGGAGGCTAAACAATACACTACTTAATAATGGAGTGATCACTGAATAAATCAAAGAGGAAATAAAAAAATACCTAGAAACAAATGACAATGGAGACAAGGTGACCCAAAACCTATGGAATGCAGCAAAAGCAGTTCTAAGAGGGAAGTATATAGCAATACAATCCTACCTTAAAAAACAGGAAACATCTCGAATAAACAACCTACCCTTGCAACTAAAGCAATTAGAGAACAAAGAACAAAAAAACTCCAAAGTTAGTAGAAGGAAAGAACTCATAAAGGAAATAAATGAAAAAGAAATGAAGGAAATGATAGCAAAGATCAATAAAACTAAACGATGGTTCTTCGAGAAGATAAACAAAATTGATAAACCATTAGCCAGACTAATCAAGAAAAAAAGGGAGAAGATTCAAATCAATAGAATTAGAAATGAAAAAGGAGAAGTAACAACTGACACTGCAGAAATACAAAAGATCATGAGAGATTACTACAAGCAGCACTACACCAAAAAAATGGACAACCTGGAAGAAATGGACAAATTCTTATAAAAGCACAATCTGCCAAAACTGAGTCAGGAAGAAATAGAAAATATGAACAGACCAATCACAAGCACTGAAACTGAAACTCTGATTAAAAATCTTCCAACAAACAAAAGCCCAGGACCAGATGGCTTCACAGGTAAACTCTATCAAACATTTAGAGAAGAGCTAACACCTATCCTTCTCAAACTCTTCCATAATATAGCAGAGGGAGGAACACTCCCAAACTCATTCTACGAGGCTACCATCACCTTGATACCAAAACCAGACAAGGATGTCACAAAGAAAGAAAACTACAGGCCAATATCACTCATGAACATAGATGCAAAAGTTCTCAACCAAATACTAGCAAACAGAATCCAACAGCACATTAAAAGGATCATACAGCATGATCAAGTGAGGTTTATTCCCAGAATGCAAGGATTCTTCAATATACGCAAATCAATCAATGTGATACACCATATTAACAAACTGAAGGAGAAAAACCATATGATCATCTCAATAGATGCAGAGAAAGCTTTCGACAAAATTCAACACCCATTTATGATAAAAACCCTGCAGAAAGTAGGCATAGAGGGAACTTTCCTCAACATAATAAAGGCAATATATGACAAACCCACAGCCAACATCGTCCTCAATGGTGAAAAACTGAAAGCATTTTCACTACGATCAGGAACACGACAAGGTTGCCCACTCTCACCACTCTTATTCAACATAGTTTTGGAAGTTTTAGCCACAGTAATCAGAGAAGAAAAGGAAATAAAAGGAATCCAAATAGGAAATAAAGAAGTAAAGCTGTCACTATTTGCAGATGACATGATGCTATACATAGAGAATCCTAAAGATGCTACCAGAAAACTACTACATCTAATCAATGAATTTGGTAAAGTAGGAGGATACAAAATTAATGCACAGAAATCTCTGGCATTCCTATACACTAATGATGAAAAGTCTGAAAATGAAATCAAGAAAACATGCCCATTTACCATTGCAACAAAAAGAATAAAATATCTAGGAATAAACCTACCTAAGGAGATAAAAGACCTGTATGCAGAAAATTATAAGACACTGATGAATAAAATTAAAGATGATACAAATAGATGGAGATGTATACCATGTTCTTGGATTGGAAGAATCAACATTGTGAAAATGACTCTACTACCCAAAGCAATCTACAGATTCAATGCAATCCCTATCAAACTACCAATGGCATTTTTCACAGAACTAGAACAAAAAATTTCACAATTTGTATTGAAACACAAAAGACCCCGAATAGCCAGAGCAATCTTGAGAACAAAAAACGGAGCTGGAGGAATCAGGCTCCCTGACTTTAGACTATACTACAAAGCTACAGTAATCAAGACAGTATGGTACTGACACAAAAACAGAAAGATAGATCAATGGAACAGGATAGAAAGCCCAGAGATAAACCCACACACATATGGTTACCTTATATCTGATAAAGGAGGCAGGAACGTACAGTGGAGAAAGTACATCCTCTTCAATAAGTGGTGCTGGGAAAACTGGACAGGTACATGTAAAAGTATGAGATTAGATCACTCCCTAACACCACACACAAAAATAAGCTCAAAATGGATTAAAGACGTAAATGTAAGGCCAAAAGCTATCAAACTCTTAGAGGAATACATAGGCAGCACACTCTATAACATAAATCACAGCAAGATACTTTTTGACCCACCTCCTAGAGAAATGGAAATAAAAACAAAAATAAATAAATGGACCTAATGAAACTTCAAAGCTTTTGCCCAGCAAAGGAAACCATAAACAAGACCAAAAGACAACCCTCAGAATGGGAGAAAATATATGCTAATGAAGCAACTGACAAAAGATTGATCTCCAAAATTTACAAGCAGCTCATGCAGATCAATAACAAAAAAAACAAACAACCCAATCCAACAATGGGCAGAAGATCTAAGTAGACATTTTTCCAAAGAAGATATATAGACTGCCAACAAACACATGAAAGAATGCTCAACATCATTAATCATTAAAGAAATGCAAATCAAAACTACAATGAGATATCATCTCATACCAGAATGGCCATCATCAAAAAGTCTAGAAACAATAAACTCTGGAGAGTGTTTGGAGAAAAGGGAACACTCTTGCACTGCTGGTGGGAATATGAATTGGTACAGTCAGTATGGAAAACAGTATGGAGGTTCCTTAAAAAACTACAAATAGAACTACCATATGACATAGCAATCCCACTACCGGGCATATACCCTGAGAAAACCATAATTCAAAAAGAGACATGTACCAAAATGTTCATTGCAGCTCTACTTACAATAGCCCAGAGATGGAAACAACCTAAGTGTCCATCATCAAATGAATGGATAAAGAAGATGTGGCACATATATACAATGGTATATTATTCAGCCATAAAAAGAAACGAAATTGAGCTATTTGGAATGAGGTGGATAGACCTAGAGTCTGTCATACAGAGTGAAGTAAGTCAGAAAGAGAAAGACAAATACCGTATGCTAACACATATATATGGAATTTAAGGGGAAAAAAAAGAATGTCATGAAGAACCTAGGGGTGAGACAGGAATAAAGACACAGACCTACTAGAAAATGGACTTGAGGATATGGCGAGGGGGAAGGGTAAGCTGTGACAAAGCGAGAGAGAGGCATGGACCTATATACACTACCAAATGTAAGGTAGATAGCTAGTGGGAAGCAGCCGCATAGCACAGGATGATCAGCTCAGTGCTCTGTGACCGCCTGGATGGATGGGATAGGGAGGGTGGGAGGGATGGAGATGCAAGAGGGAAGAGATATGGGAACATATGTATATGTATAACTGATTCACTTTGTTATAAAGCAGGAACAAACACACCATTGTAAAGCAATTATACTCCAATAAAGATGTAAAAAAAAATGGGGAAAAAAAGACTATTTTCCAAAAGATAGAAAGAAGTCTAGCATTCACCAATAAGAAAATAAAAAAACCGGTGGAAAAATGGTCCAAAGGCTTTAACAGACACCTCACCAAAGTAGATATACAGATGGCAAAGCAGCATATGAAAAGTTGCTTCATATCATATGTCATCAAAGAAATGTAAATTTAAACAGCAAGATACTGCTACACACCTATCAGAATGGCCTAAATCTGGAATGCTGACAACACCAAATGCTGACTAGAATGTGAAGCAACAGGAATCCTCATTCGTTGATGGGAATGCAAATTGGTACAGCTGCCTTGGAGACACTTTGACACTTTCTTATAAAACTAAACATACTCTTAACATGATTTATCAATCACACTCCTTTGTATTTACCCAAGAAGCTGAAAAATTATGTCCACATAAAACCTGCACACAGATGTTTATAGCATCTTTATTCATAATTGCCCAAACTTGGAAGCAACTAAGATTTCTTTCAAAGGGTGAATGGCTAAATGGACTGTGGTAAATCCAGACAATGGAATATTATTCAGTGCCAAAATGAAATGAGTTATCAAGTCATGAAAAGACATGGAGAAAACAAACACATATTACTAGTTGAAAGAAGTCAATCTGAAAAGTCTACATACTGTAAGATTCCATTATGGAAAAAGCAAAACTATGAAGGCAGTAAAAAGATCAGTGGTTGCCAGTGTTTGGGAAGGGAAGAGGGATGAACAGGTAAAACACAGAGGCTTTTTAGGGTGGTGAGAATGCTGTGTATGATACTATAATGATGGATACTTGTCATTACACATTTGTTCACATCAGTAGAATGTACAACACCAAGAGTGAGCCATTATGTAACTACGGGCTTTGGGTGCTTCTGACGTGTTAATGTAAGTGTATCAGTTGTAACAAATGTACCCCTCTGGTGGGGTGAGTTGATAATGGAGAGGCTGTACATATGTGGGGGAATGGGGTATATGGGAACTTTCTGCACCTTCCTCACAGTTTTGCTGTGAAGCTAAAACTGCTCTAAAAAATAAAGTCTTTAAAAATATATATTAAAAAAAAGAATGAAGATTGGACTTCATTCTTGTTTCACAAGCATGTACAAGGCCTATCATTTGGATAATCAAACGTATTTCTCATTATATTTCTGTAAATAATTTTAAGCAGGATATATAGCAAAATGGAAGTAGAATTAGGACAGAAACTAACAACTTAAACTACTTGGCATGCATCTCAGCTAATTGTTCTTACATTTTTCAAAATTATTGTTGAAAATAATAGGTATAATGTAGAAAATTTAGAAACTATAGCCAAGCAAAAAAAGGAAATTAAAATCACCCATACTCCTACCATCTAGATTTATTTTACATAAATCTATTATTTTTTCTAAACTTGTATCATCATAAATATATTGATAGTGAATACATTTCACCAAAATAGAGTAATATTCAATATGCTAATTCTTTCTACTTAACATAATATTTCAAAACTTTTCCATGTGATTAAAAATTTTCCGACAAGGAGACGTTTGAAGAAGTTGCTGCTGCAGGAGGCCTGACTTTAGGAACACCAGATTGTTATTTGAAAGAAGAAGAAAAAGAAAGGAGACACTGGAATTCCTGTAATAACCAGTATAAACTCCAGGAAGCCAGACTGCTTTTTTTGACTGCTTTTTACCACTGAAATCCAGAAATATAGATAGTTCCTGGTTCAAACCATGTGGCTGACGGAGTCTTGGTGCTCCAGCCATGTGTCAGTCCTGAGGCTCTGGGGTGGGAGAGCCGAGTTCAGGACACTAGACTACCAGAGACCTCCAGGTCCCAGGTAATATCAATCAGAAAGAGTTCTTCCAGAGATCTGCGTCTCAGTGCTAAGACCCAGCTCCACGAAACAGCCAACAAGCTTCAGTGCTGGATGCCCCATGCCAAACAAATAGCAAGACAGGAAAACAACCCCACCCGTTAGCAGAGAGGCTGCCTAAAATCATACTAAGTTCACAGACACCCCAAAACACACCACTGGACGCAGCCCTGCCCACTAGAAAGACAAGATCAAGACTCAACCACCAGAACACAGGCACCAGTCCCCTCCACCAGGAAGCCTACACAAACCACTGAGCAAGGTAAAAACCCACCAGACCAAACAAATGAAGAGGAAATAGGCAGTCTACCTGAAAAAGTATTCACAGGAATGATAGTAAAGATAATCCAAAATCTTGGAAATAGGAAGGAGAAAATGCAAGAAACATTTAACAAGAACCTAGAAGAACTAAAGAGCAAACAAACAATGAAGAACAACACAATAAACGAAATTTAAAATTCTCTAGAAGGAATCAATAGCAGAATAACTGAGG
The DNA here is from genome assembly GCF_059928025.1 of Delphinapterus leucas. Classification (NCBI taxonomy): domain Eukaryota; kingdom Metazoa; phylum Chordata; class Mammalia; order Artiodactyla; family Monodontidae; genus Delphinapterus; species Delphinapterus leucas. Next base: position 54,172,397 of record NC_143143.1, read on the forward strand.
CAGAAGGGTTAGGGACCTGGAAGATAGAATAGGGGAAATAACTACCTCAGAGCAGAATAAAGAAAAAAGAATAAAAAGAATTGAGGACAGTCTCAGAGACATCTGGGACAATATTAAACCCACCAACATTTGAATTATAGGGGTCCCAGAAGATGAAGAGAAAAAGAAAGGGACTGAGAAAATATTTGAAGAATTTATAGTTGAAAATTTCCCTAACATGGGAAAGGAAATAGTCAATCAAGTCCAGGAAATGGAGAGCATCCCATACAGGATAAATCCAAGGAGAAACATGCCAAAACACATATTAATCAAACTATCAAAAAAGAAATACAAAGAAAAAATATTAAAAGCAGTAAGGGAAAGAAACAAATAACATACAAGGGAATCCCCATAACGTTAACAGCTGATCTTCCTGCAGATATTCTGCAAGCCAGAAGGGAGTGGCAGGACATACTTAAAGTGATGAAAGGGAAAAACCTACAACCAGGATTACTCTACCCAGCAAGGATCTCATTCAGATTTGATGGAGAAATTAAAACCTTTACAGACAAGCAAAAGCTAAGAGAATTCAGCACCACCAAACCAGCTTTACAACAAATGCTAGAGGAATTTCTCTAGGCAGGAGACACAAGATAAGGAAAAGACCTACAAAAACAGACCCAAAACAATTAAGAAAATGGTAATAGGAACATACATATTGATAATTACCTTAAATGTAAATGCATTAAATGCTCCAATCAAAAGACATAGACTGGCTGAATGGATACAAAAACAAGACGTGTATATATACTGTCTACAAGAGACCACTTCAGACCTAGGGACACATAGACATACAAAGTGTGGGGGGGGGGGAGAAGATATTCCATGCAAATGCAAATCTAAAGAAAGCTGCAGTAGCAATTCTTATATCAGACAAAATAGATCTTGAAATAAGACTATTGCAAGAGACAAAAAGGACACTACATTATGATCAAGGGGTCAATCCAAGATACAACAATTGTAAATATTTATGCACCCAGCATACATAAGGCAAATGCTAACAGCCATAAAATGGGAAATCAACAGTAACACAATCATAGTAGGGGACTTTAACATCCCACTTTCACCAATGGACAGGTCATCCAAAATGAATATAAATAAGGAAACACAGCTTTAAATGACATATTAAACAAGATGGACTTAACTGATATTTATAGGACATTCCATCCCAAAACAACAGAGTACACTTTCTTCTCAAGTGCTCATGGAACATTCTCCAGGATAGCTCATGCTTGGGTCACAAATCAACCCTTGGTAAATTTTAAAAAGTTGACATTGTATCAGGTATCTTTTCCAACCACAACACTATGAGGCTAGATATCAATTACAGGAAAAAAACTGTAAAACATACAAACACATGGAGGATAAACAATAAATTACTAAATAACCAGGAGATCGCTGAAGAAATCAAAGTGGAAATCTAAAAATACCTAGAAACAAATGACAATGAAAAGACGACAACCCGAAACCTATGGGATGAAGCAAAAGCAGTTCTAAGAGGGAAGTTTATAGCAATACAATCCTACATCAAGAAACAAGAAACATCTCAAATAAACAACATAATCTTACACATAAAGCAATCAGAAAAAGAACAACAGAAAAAACCCAAAGTTAACAGAGGGAAAGAAATCATAAAGATCAAATCAGAAATAAATGAAAAAGAAATGAAGGAAACAATAGCAAAGATCAATAAAACTAAAGACTGGTTCTTTGAGAAGACAAACAAAATTGATAAACCATTAGTGAGACTCATCAAGAAAAAAAGGGGGAAGACAAATCAGTAGAATTAGAAATGAAAAAGAAGTAACAACTGACACTGCAGAAATACAAAGGATCATGAGACATTACTACAAGCAATTATATGCCAATAAAATGGACAACGAGGAAGAAATGGACAAATTCTTAGAAAAGCACAACCTTCTGAGACTGAACCAGGAAGAAATAGAAAATATAAACAGACTAATCAAAAGCTCTGAAATTGAAACTGTGGTTAAAAATCTTCCAACAAACAAAAGCCCAGGACCACATGGCTTCACAGGTAAATTCTATCAAACATTTAGAGAAGAGCTAACACTGGGGAGGACCTTCAATATGGCAGAGGATTAAGACATGGTTATCACCTTCCTCCACACAAATGCATCAAAAATACATCTACAGGGGCTTCCCTGGTGGTGCAGTGGTTGAAAGTCTGCCTGCTGATGAAGGGGACACGGGTTCGTGCCCTGGTCCAGGAAGATTCCACATGCCGCGGAGTGGATGGGCCCATGAGCCATGGCCACTGAGCCTGCGCATCTGGAGCCTGTGCTCCACAATGGGAGAGGCCACAACAGTGAGAGGCCCATGTACCACACACACAAAAAAAAGAATACATCTACATGTGGAACAACTCCTACAGAACACCTACTGAACACTGGCAGAAGACATCAGACTTCCTAAAAGTAAAGAAATTCCCTATGTACCTAGGTAGGGTAAAAGAAAAAACAGAGACAAAAGAATAGGGATGGGACCTGCACCTCTGGGAGGGAGCTGTGAAGGAGGAAAACTTTCAACACACTTGGAAGTCCCTTCACTGGTAGAAAGAGGGGGTGGGCAGGAGGTAAGCTTTGGAGCCACAGAGGAGAGTGCAGCAACAGGGGTGCAGAGGGCAAAGCGGAGAGATTCCCGCACAGAGGATCAGTGCCAACCAGCACTCACCAGCCTGAGAGGTTTCTCTGCTCACCCGCCTGGGCAGGTGGGGACTGGGAGCTGAGGCTCAGTCTTCGGAGGTCAAATCCCAGGGAGAGGACTGGGAATGGCTGTGTGAACACATCCTGAAGGGGGCTAGTGCACCACAGCTAACCAGGAGGGAGTCCAGGAAAAATTCTGGAACTGCCTAAGAGTCAAGAGACCATTGTTATGGGATACATGAGGAGAGGAGATTCAGAGCACTGCCTGAACGAACTTTAGAGACGGGCGTGAGCCGTAGCTATCAGCATGGACACTAGAGACGGGCATGAAATGCTAAGGCTGCTGCTACAGCCAACAAGAAGCCTGTGAGCAAGACAGGTCACTATCCACACCTCCCCTCCCAGCAGCCTGTGCAGCCCGCCACTGCCAGGGTCCCATGATGCAGGGACAACTCCCCTGGGAGAACACACTGCATGCCTCAGGCTGCTGAAACCTCACGCAGGTCTCTGCTACAGCAGGCTCACCTGGCATTCCATATCCCTCCCTCCCCCCCCGTCTAAGTGAGCCTGAGCCCCCCAGTCAGCTGCTGCTTTAACCCCCTCCTGTCTGGGTGAAGAACAGACCAAAGGGTGACCTACATGCAGAGGTGGGGCCAGATAAAAAGCTGGACCTCAGAAGCTGTGCAAACAAAGAAGAGAAAGGGAAATTTCTCCATGCAGCCTCAGAAACAGTGGATTGTGTCCACAATCAACTTGATGTACCCTGAATCTGTGGAATGCCTGAATAGACAATGATTCATCCCAAAATTGAGGCAGTGGACTTTGGGAGCAACTGTAAACTTGGGGTTTGCTGTAGGCGACTGACTAGTTTCTGATTTTTATATTTATCTTAGTATAGTTTTTAGCACTTGTTATCACTGGTGGATTTATTTATTGGTTTGGTTGCTCTCTTCTTTTTTTTTTTTTTTTAGTACTTCTTCTGTAATTTTTAAAAATAACTTTATTTTATTTTATTTATTTTATTTTTCTTTCATTTTTTTCTCCCTATTCTTCTGAGCCATGTGATTGACAGGGTCTTAGTACTCCAGCTGGGTGTCAGACCTAGGCCTCTGAGGGGGGAGAGCCGAGTTCAGGGTATTGGACCACCAGAGACCTCCCAGCCCCATGTAATATCAATCGGTGAGAGCTCTCCCAGAGATCCCCATCTCTATGATAAGACCCAGCTCCACTCAACGACCAGCAACTTACATTACTGGGTGCCCCATGCCAAACAACTAGCAAGACAGGAACACAACCCCACTCATTACCAGAGAGGCTGCCTAAAATCATACTAAGTTCACAGACACCCCAAAATAGAGCCACGAGATGCAGTCCTGCCCATCAGAAAGACAAGATCCAGCCTCATCCACCAGAACACAGTTGCCAGTCCCCTCCACCAGGAAGCCTACACAACCCACTGAACCAACCTTACCCATGGGGGGCAGACACCAAAAACAACAAGAACTATGAACATACAGCCTGTGAAAAGAGGACCCCAAACACAGTAAGTTAAGCAAAATGAGAAGACAGAGAAATATGTAGCAGATTAAGGAGCAAAGTAAAAACCCAATAGACCACATAAATGAAGAGGTAAGAGGCAGTTGACCTGAAAAAGAATTCAGAGTAATGATAATAAAGATAATCCAAAATCTTGGAAATAGAATGGAGAAAATAAAAGAAACATTTAATAAGGACCTAGAAGAACAAAAGAGCATACAAACAATGATGAACAACACAGTAAATGAAATTAAAATTTCTCTAGAAGGAATCAGTAGGAGAATAATTGAGGCAGAAGAATGGATAAGTGACCTGGAAGATAAAATAGTAGAAATAACTACTGCAGAGCAGAAAAAAAAAAAAAAAGAATGAAAAGAATGGAGGACAGTCTCATAGACCTCTGGGAAAACATTAATTGAATGAGCACTCAAATTATAGAGGTCCCTGAAGAAGAAGAGAAAAAGAAATGGACCGAGAAAATATTTGAAAAGATTATAGTTGAAAACTTCCCTAATATGGGAAAGGAAATAGTAAAGTCCAGCAGGCACAGAGAGTCCTGTACAGGATAAATCCAAGGAGAAAGAAACTGAGACACATATTAATCAATCAAAAATTAAATACAAGGAAAAAATAGTAAAAGCATCAAGAGAAAAACAACAAATACATACAAGTGAATCCTCATAAAGTTAACAGCTGATCTTTCAGCAGAAACTCTGGAAGACAGAAAGGAGTGGCAGGACATATTAAATATGTCTAATTGCTTTAGGTGTAAGGTTAGCTTGTTTATTGGAGATTTTTCATGTTTCTTGATGTAGGACTGTACTGCTATAAAATTCCCTCTTAGAACTGCTTTTGCTGCATCACATAGGTTTTGGTTGGTCGTATTTTCATTGTCATTTGTTTCTAGGTATGAAAAGGAAAAAACTACAACCAAGATTGCTCTACCCAGCACAGATCTCATTCAGATTTGATGGAGAAATTAAAATTTTACAGACAAGCAAAAGCTAAGAGAATTCAGCACCACCAAACCAGCTTTACAACAAATGCTAAAGGAACTTCTCTAGGCAAAAAACACAACAGAGGAAAAGACCTACAAAAACAAACCCAAAACAATTAAGAAAATGGTAATAGGAACATACATATTGATAAATACTTTAAATGTGAATGGAATAAATGCTCCAACCAAAAGACATAGACTGGTTGAATGGATACAAAAACAAGACCCATATATATGCTGTCTACAAGAGACCCACTTCAGACCTAGGGACACATACACACTGAAAGTGAGGGGATAGAAAAAGATATTCCATGCTAATGGAAATCAAAAGAAAGCTGGAGTAGCAATTCTCATATCAGACAAAATAGACCTTGAAATAAGACTATTACAAGAGGCAAAGAAGGACACTACATAATGATCAAGAGATCCATCAAAGAAGAAGTTATAACAATTGTAAATATTTATGCACCCAACATAGGAGCACCTCAATACATAAGGCAAATGCTAACAGCCATAAAAGGGGAAACTGACAGTAACACAATCATAGTAGGGAACATTAAAACCTCACTTTCACTAATGGACAGATCATCTGGAATGAAAATAAGTAAGGAAACACAAGCCTTAAATTACACATTAAACAAGATGGACTTAATTGATCTTTACAGGACAAAAAACCCAAAAACAACAGAATACACTTTCTTCTCAAGTGCTCATGGAACATTCTCCAGAAGAGATCATATCTTGGGTCACAAATGAAGCCCTGGTAAATTTAACAAAATTGAAATTGTATCAAGTATCTTTTTTGACCACAACACTATGAGACCAGATATCAATTACAGAAAAAACACTGTAAAACATACAAACACATGGAGGATAAACAATACATTACTAAATAACCAGGAGATCACTGAAGGAATCAAAGCAGAAATCTAAAAATACCTAGAAACAAATGACAATGAAAAGACGACAACCCAAAACCTATGGAATGCAGCAAAAGCAGTTCTAAGAGGCAATTCTATAGCAATACAACCCTACATCAAAAAACAAGAAACATCTCAAATAAACAACCTAACCTTACACCTAAAGGAATTAGAGAAGAATAACCAAAAAGAAACCCCCAAAGTTAGCAAAAAGAAATAAATCATAAAAATCAGATGAGAAATAAATGAAAGAGAAATGAAGGAAACGATTGCAAAGATCAATAAAACTAAAAGCCAGTTCTTTGAAAAGATCAACCAAATTGATGAACCACTAGCCAGACTCATTGCAAAAAAAAGGGAGAAGACTCAAATCAACAGAATTAGAAATGAAAAAGAAGAAGTAACAACTGACACTGCAGAAATACAAAAGATCATGAGACATTACTACAAGCAACTATATGCCAATAAAATGGACAACCTGGAAGAAATGGACAAATTCTTAGAAATGCACAACGTTCTGAGATTGAACAAGGAAGAAATAGAAAATATGAAGAGACCAATCACAAGCACTGAAATTGAAACTCTGATTAAAAATCTTCCAACAAACAAAAGCCCAGGACCAGATGGCTTCACAGGCGAATTGTATCAAACATTTAGAGAAGAGCTAACACCTATCTTTCTCAAACTCTTCCATAATATAGCAGAGGGAGGAACACTCCCAAACTCATTCAACGAGGCCACCATCATCTTGATACAAAAACCAGACAAAGATGTCACAAAGAAAGAAAACTACAGGCCAATATCACTGATGAACATAGATGCAAAAATCCTCAACAAAATATTAGCAAACACAATCCAACAGCACATTAAAATGGTCATACACCATGATCAAGTGGGGTTTATTCCCGGAATGCAAGGATTCTTCAGTATATGCAAATCAATCAATGTGATAAACCATATTAACAAATTGAAGGAGAAAAACCATATGATCATCTCAATAGATGCAGAGAAAGCTTTTGACAAAATTCAACACCCATTTATGATAAAAACCCTGCAGAAAGTAGGCATAGAAGGAACTTTCCTCAACATAATAAAGGCCATATATGACAAACCCACAGCCAACATCATCCTCAATGGTGAAAAACTGAAACCATTTCCACTAAGATCAGGAACACGATAAGTTTGCCCACTCTCACCACTCTTATTCAACATAGTTTTGGAAGTTTTAGCCCCAGCAATCAGAGAAGAAAAGGAAATAAAAGGAATCCAAATCAAAAAAGAAGAAGTAAAACTGTCACTGTTTGCAGATGACATGATACTATACATAGAGAATCCTAAAGATGCTACCAGAAACCTTCTAGAGCTAATCAATGAATTTGGTAAAGTAGCAGTATACAAAATTAATACACAGAAATCTCTGGCATTCCTATACACTAATGATGAAAAATCTGAAAGTGAAATCAAGAAAACACTACCATTTACCACTACAACCAAAAGAATAAAATATCTAGGAATAAACCTACCTAAGGAGACAAAAGACCTGTATGCTGAAAATTATAAGACAATGATGAAACAAATTAAATATGATACAAATAGATGGAGAGATATACCATGTTCTTGCATTGGAAGAAGGAACATAGTGAAAATAACTCTACTACCCAAAGCAATCTACAGATTCAATGCAATCCCTGTCAAACTACCACTGGCATTTTTCACAGAACTAGAATAAAAAAGTTCACAATTTGTATGGAAATGCAGAAGACCCCAAGTATCCAAAGCAATCTTGAGAATGAAAATTGGCACTGGAGGAATCAGGCTCCCTGACTTCAGACTATATTACAAAGCTACAGAAATCAAGAGTATGGTACTGGCACAAAAACATAAATATAGATCAATGGAATAGGATGGAAAACTCATAGATAAACCCATGCACATATGGTCACCTTATCTTTGATAAAGGAGGCAGGAATGTACAGTGGAGAAAGGACAGCCTCTTCAATAAGTGGTGCTGGGGAAACTGGACAGGTACATGTAAAAGTATGAGATTAGAACAATCCCTAACACCGTACATAAAAATAAGCTCAAAATGGATTAAAGACCTAAATGTAATGCCAGACACCATCAAACTCTTAGAGGAATACATAGGCAGAACACTCTATGACATACATCACAGCAAGATCCTTTTTGACCCACCTCCTAAAGAAATGGAAATAAAAACAAAAATAAACAAATGGGACCTAATGAAACTTAAAAGCTTTTGCACAGCAAAGGAAACCATAAACAAGACAAAAAGGCAACCATCAGAAAGGGAGAAAATATTTGCAAATGAAGCAACTGACAAATTATTAATCTACAAAATATACAAGCAACTCATTCAGCTCAATATCAAAAAAACAAACAACCCAATCCAAAAATGGGCAGAAGACCTAAACAGACATTTCTCCAAAGAAGATATACAGATTGCCAACAAACACATGAAAGAATGCTCAACATCATTAATCATTAGAGAAATGCAAATCAAAACTACAATGAGATATCACCTCACACCAGTCAGAATGGCCATCATCAAAAAATTTGGAAACAATAAATGCTGGAGAGGGTGTGGAGAAAAGGGAACCCTCTTGCACTGTTGGTGGGAATGTAAATTGATACAGCCACTATGGAGAACAGTATGGAGGTTCCTTAAAAAACAAAAAATAGAAGTACCCTATGACCCAGCAATCCCACTACTGGGCATATACCCTGAGAACACCATAATTCAAAAAGAGTCATGTAGCAAAATGTTCATTACAGCTCTATTAACAATAGCCAGGACATGGAAGCAACCTAAGTGTCCATCAACAGATGAATGTATAAAGAGGATGTAGCACATATATACAATGGAATATTACTCAGCCATAAAAAGGAATGAAACTGAGTTATTTGTAATGAGGTGGAGGGACCTAGAGACTGTCATACAGAGTAAGTCAGAAAGAGAAAAACAAATACCCTATGCTAACACATATATATGGAATCTAAAAAAGAAAAAAAGAAAATGGTCACAAGAACCTAGGATCAAGATGGGAATAAAGATGCAAACCTACTAGATAATGGACTTGAGGATACGGGGAGGAAGAAGGGTAAACTGGGACAAAGTGAGAGACTGGCATGGACATATATACACTACCAAAAGTAAAATAGATAGCTAGTGGTAAGCCACTGCATAGCACAGGGAGATCAGTTCGGTGCTTTTTGACCACCAAGAGGGGTGTGATAGGGAGTGTGGGAGGGAGGGAAGAGATATGGGGACATATGTATATGTATAACTGTTTCACTTTGTTATAAGGCAGAAACTGACACACCATTGTAAAGCAATTATACTCTAATAAAGATGTTAAAAAAGAAAGAAATATCTTCCATCATACCAAAGCCCAAGATCAAATGGCTTCACAGGTGACTTCTATCAAACATTTAGAGAAGAGCTATATATCGTTCTCAAACTCTTTCCAAATATAGCAGAGGGAGGAAAACTTCCAAACTCATTCTACAAGGCCAATATCACCCTGATACCAAACCCAGACAAAGATGTCACAAAAAAAGACTACTACAAGCCAATATTACTGATGAACATAGATGCAAAAATCCTCAACAAAATACTAGCAAACAGTATCCTACATAACATTAAAAGGATCATACACTATGATCAAGTGAGGTTTATCCCAGGAATGCAAGTATTCTTCAATATACACAAATCAATCAATGTAATACACCATATTAACAAATTGAAGGATAAAAACCATATGATCATCTCAATAGATGCAGAGAAAGCTTTTCACAAAATTCAAAGCCCATTTATGATAAAAACCCACCAAAAAGTAGGCATAGAGGGAAACTACCTCAACATAATAAAGGGTATATACGATAAACCCACAGCCAACTTCATTCTCAATGGTGTGAAACTGAAACCATTTCCAGTAAGATAAGAAATAAGAAAAGTTTGCCCACTCTCACCACTATTATTCAACATAATTTTGGAAGTTTTAGCCTGACAATCAGAGAAGAAAAAGAAATAAAAGGAACCCAAATCAGAAAAAAAAAAGAAGCAAAACTGTCACTGCTTGCAGATGACATGATACTATACGTAGAGAATCCTAAAGACGCCACCAGAAAACTACTAGAGCAATCAATGAATTTGGTAAAGTAGCAGGATACAAAATTAATGCACAGAAATCTCTGGCATTCCTATATACTAATGATGAAAAATCTGAAAAGAAATTAAGGAAACACTCCCATTTACCATTGCAACAAAAGAATGAAATACCTAGGAATAAACCTACCTAAGGAGACAAAAGACCTGTATGCAGAAAACTATAAGACACTGATGAAAGAAATTAAAGCTGACACAAACAGATGGAAAGATATACCATGTTCTTGGAGTGGAAGAATCAACATTGAGAAAATGACTATACTACTTAAAGTAATCTACAGATTCAATGCAATCCCTATCAAACTACCAATGGCATTTTTCACAGAACTAGAACAAAAAATTTCACAATTTGTATGGAAACACAAAAGACCCCAAAAGGCCAAAGCAATCTTGATAAAGAAAAATGGAGCTTGAGGAATCAGGCTCTCTGACTTCAGACAATATTGCAAAGCTACAGTAATCAAAAGAGTATGGTACTGGCACAAAAATAGAAATATAAATCCATGGAATAGGATAGAAAGCTCAGAGATGAACCCACGCACGTATGGTCACCTTATCTTTGATAAAGGAGGCATGCATATACAATGGAGAAAAGACAGCCTCTTCAATAAGTGGTGATGGGGAAAATGGACAGCTACATGTAGAATGAAATTACAACACTCCCTAACACCATACACAAAAATAAACTCAAAATGGATTAAAGACCTAAATATAAGGCCAGACACTATAAAACTCTTAGAGGAAAACATAGGCAGAACACTCTATGACATAAATGACAGCAAGATCCTTTTTGACCCACCTCCTAGAGAAATGGAAATAAAAACCAAAATAAACAAATAGGACCGAATGAAACTTAAAAGTTTTTGCACAGTAAAGGAAACCATAAACAAGACAAAAAGACAACACTCAGAAAGGGAGAAAATATTTGCAAATGAAGCAACTGACAAAGGATTAATCTCCAAAATTTACAAGCATCACATGCAGCTCAATATCAAAAAAACAAACAACCCAATCCAAAAATGGGCAGAAGACCTAAATAGACACTTCTCCAAAGAAGATATACAGATTGCCAACAAGCACATGAAATGATGCTCAACATCACTAATCATTACAGAAATGCAAATCAAAACTACAGTGAGGTATCACCTCACACTGGTCAGAATGGCCATATCAAAATTTCTATAAACAAAAATGCTGGAGAGGGTGTGGAGTAAAGGCAACCCTCTTGCACTGTTGCTGGGAATGTAAATTGATACAGCCACCATGGAGAACAGTATGGAGGTTCCTTAAAAACTAAAAATAGGACTACCATATGACCCAGCAATGCGACTACTGGGTATATACTGTGAGAAAACCATAATTCAAAAAGAGAGGTGTACCACAATGTTCATTGCAGCACTATTTACAATAGTCAGGATATGGACACAACCTAAGTGTCCATCAACAGATGAATGGATAAAGAAGATGTGGCACATATATACAATGGAATATTACTCAGCTATAAAAGGAAACTAAATTGAGTTTTTTGGAGTGAGGTGGATGGACTTAGAGACTGTCATACAGAGTGAAGTAAGTCAGAAAGAGAAAAACAAATACCGTATGCTAACACATATATATGGAATCTAGAAAAAAATAAAAAGGTTCTGAAGAACCTAGGAGCAGGACAGGAATAAAGAAGCTGACATAGAGAATGGATTTGAGGATATGGGGATTGGGGATGGTAAGCTGGGACAAAGTGAGAGAGTAGCATTGACATATATACACTACCAATTGTAAAATAGATAGCTAGTGGGAAGCAGCTGCATAGCACAGGGAGATCAGCTCGGTGCTTTATGACCACCTAGAGTGGTAGGATAGGGAGAGTGGTAGGGAGATGCCTGTGGGGGAGGATATGGGGATATATGTATACATAGAGCTGATTCACTTTGTTATACAGCAGAAACTAACACAACATTGTAAAGCAATTATACTCCAATACAGATTTTAAAAAACAATTCTCTGACAGATCATTCATTATATGGACATATCATCATTTTTACAACCGATTTCCCATTGTTGAACAGTGTTGTCATTTACGTTTTTTTCACTATTTCATCACAATGTAGTGATGAACAAGCATCCTTATAGCTGAGAGGTTGAGCACATCTGTGATCCTTTAAATAAATTCCTTGAAGTCATCCCTATTAATATATTTTCACAGCTAGTCTTAACAGCATTGATAAAACAACACTTATCTCCCAGGGTTAGATTTTGTTTGTCTTTGACAATCACTTTGGTGTTTCCATATTGTTCAATATTGCTCTCCTTGGCCCTCTCCTTTTCATGACTTAACCTCCTCTGAGTTGTTTACATTTCAGAAGAGCACTCTACAAATTAAAGAAGCAGGAAAAATTTCCTCTCAGCACCTCTCTTCCTAGTCACAGCAATCTTTCTCCCCCAAAATCCCAGACCTCTAGGTTCTTATCAATCCCTCTCTCCCTAACATCCCTAGCAGATTAGAAAGTTAGACTAATTCATACTACATTTTAAATGCTTAGGAAAGTTTAAGGTATTGTCTCTTCAGTGTTGCAGATTTTATAAATGAAAAGAAAAATCCATTATCCAATAGAAATGTAACTTTCAAACATCAGAAATAGGCCTATTTAGGAACTTTAGGTAAAAGAGGAACTTCCCTGGTATGCTCAGATTTATGGGTTATGTAGTGTTAAGCAAAAATGTAAGAGGAAAGTGCAAAACAGCAGGTTCAATATGTTCCTTTTGTAGTAAATGTTGTGTGTGTGTGCTGGGGGTAGGGCAGGTGGAGGTGGGTACTTTGCTCTTATAAGCATGAAATAACTTTACAAAGATACACAAGGAGTGAGCAATAGTTGTTGATTTGGGAGAGAAAAACTAGGTGATTGTTAGATAAGAATGAATGAAAATATATTTGAAATCTGAAATATAATGAAATACATTTATATATGTTTCATCATATATACTGAAATGAAATTTAAAATTTTCTGGCCTTAAAAACTCTATACCTTTGAATGCATTATGTATTCCCCCAATTATTTAATTAAATTAAAAAACAAACATAAATTCATGACATAAATTGTTACTTACTTTGTGAATAGACAAATGCTACAAAGGCTTGAAAGGAATTTTTATGATAAATTATGTCAACCCATTTCCCATTCACCCAAGAGGAAGACAGAAGCTGAGATACTTTGGCCAGAGAGGGTGTCATTTGACTTACCAAAAAAGTCATTAAATCAAACTCAATGGAATGGGAATGATTGTTGAAAATATAAAGATCAAATGGGGTAGAGTCTGTTCTTCTCAAACATGAAGATCATGCACTCACTCATTCCAGTGATTAAATAAAAACTATTTTCTGTTGTCCTGTCTATAGTAGCAATGCTCCATTTATAGTGGAGTGAATGGGGGGAAAGACGAAATGACAAATTGACATATCATTCTGGCAGATAGCCATCAGTATAAGAGAAAGGAGCATTCAGAAGATCCATTTTCAGCTCCCAAGACCATTTATTTCACACTTCTGTCATCTCTGGTTGCCTTTCCAGCAATCTGTCAACAGTTTCTATCTGCCAAAGACACACATTTAGCATCCAAAAGGAATGATAAGGTACATCCAGCTCCTAACCTATAGAGCTTAGGTTTGGCTCAAAAATAAAACCAAGGGCAAAAGCTAACCAGACCACTTTTCACATGTACAATTTTCATATTTTACAAAGCAAGTGACTAGCACGTAAAGATATCTGTTGATGTCTTACCCATCTCTGTTCACAAGATTTAGGCATTTCATCATTTGTTTATTGACCTCTTACTCAAAAGGTGTGCTTGAGACTGAGGATAGGATGGATAAGAAATGGTCCCTGCCACCAAGAAGATTTAGGGCTGATGGAGAAAAACAAAGCAGTAAACTGTCAATTAAAATTTAATATGATTCATGCCCTAATAAAAGTGTGCCTAGGACATTATGGGAGCACAAAACAGGTGGACCTCAGACTAGCAGGGTCAAAAGAAACCTTTCCAGAAGAGTGAAACTGAACTGGATTCTAAAGGCAAGCAAGAAGTAGCAGGATGGAGAATTAAAGAAAAAACACCTAGTCCGGATTCTAATATGGGTATTGATTAACTGCTATGATGACCCTGACACTCTTGGCCCCCCCATGCAGGCTTCAGCTCTCCCCTTCTTGGAACTAAATCTCAGGGGCTGGCTCCTGCAGGCTTTTCCCAGGCTCTATCAGTTCCTGAGATTCAGAACAGAGAAAAGGAGGGCTGAGAACTGGATCAGAGGGGAAATAAGCCCAGAGCTATCACAGCAAGTAAGCAATATCCACAATAGAAGACTTATTGGGTTTTTTCAGAGGGAAGCAGAGACAGGAGATTGAAAGGCAGACAAAGGGAGAAGCCAGAGTCTTTCCTCTCTGCCTTGGACAATATATCCAGCACAGTATCCCACTGTGATTCCTGTTTCCACTGAATAGACCCACTTGAGGTTCTAGCTTCTAAGAGGTGATCTCTCCAAGATAACCCTCACTCCTTCTCCATCTCCTTCTCACCAAGAGACGGTGAGGTATTCTTGCTGTTGCTAATCTCTGGTGGCTTCATTGACCCCCTCTTTGGCTTCACAGCTCTTCTATAACCTGTGACCCCAATTCTGTGCTATTACTATTCCTTGTGTCATTAAAGTCTCTCTGTTTTAAATACTCAAGACATTTTCTGGTGAGACCCTGAGAGATGAACTGTCCATCTCCCCACAGAATCTGTGCTACTCAAGGACAAAGATGGCCTTTGAACAGTTTTGCCTCGTGCACCTAAAGAGGACATACCAAAAGATGAAGGTGGAGAGGGTGTGGAGGATGGTATAGAAGGAACAAAGAAATAAACAATCATTGTTAAGGACACCCCCCATTTCCAGACCAAGAGAACTATAGTCTTTAACAGACACATTTATTTACATGGCATCTTGAGCCATCATAAGCATGAATATTCTGCATGACTGAAGCACGATTATAATGAACAGCTGTCCAACAAGATGAGTAACATCTAATTGGTGGTGAGAGGAAGATGTGACCTTGAAAGACCTTGTCAGTTGATGGGCCTTTCTGTGATGTGGACACCTCTTGCCCTACTAAGAAATGGAGGAAAGTCCCAGCTACTCTTGGTTGATGAGAACTTAAAGCTAAATCAAGCAGCTGCTAAAATCTGGCCCTTTCCTCATGTTGTATATACTTCCCTAATGTGAAGATAAGCTCATCTGTATCATCCAGGCTTTTGGTGACAAAAATGTACGTTGTTTATCAAGGCAGGCTAGCTGGTCACTGATCAAGTTCAAAAGTCTAGTACTTAATACCCATATTCTGTCCATCCTATTTCCATTCTGCTTCAAGAAGCAGAGGAAGGAATAGCCAAACTAAACTACTGTCAGTGTGCAGCATGAAGTCACATTAGGATATTGACTCTTCTGAAATGCTGGAGTAAAACATAAGGATCATGTTTATCCCACATCAGTTTCCTGTCTACGCTATTTATTTTTAAGCAGTAAACATACTTGAAGGGTAGTGATGTAGCCTCTAGAAGAATTACTAAGAAATCAGACACAATTTCTGTAAATCTTCAGAGGGGTATTGATGTGAAATTTCAGACATGGTGGGTGTGAGCATACTTTTTTGGAGAGGCGTTGGTGGCATACTTCTGTGGGTTTGTGAAAATGCATATGAGGTTCCCGTGACAGATCTGTGGTCCTTGTCCAATATTAGCAGAGCAAAATATGAAGATTATTGTTAATTTTTACTAACCATATCTCCAGTTGTTTTAATAGAATGCTTTTTTTGTCTTTTCTTGGTCATAAGCAGGAAGATCACCTGTGTTTTCAGAATCATTAATATTTCTCACAGGAATCATTTTCTTATCTCCACTTTGCCCTGGATGATACATCAATGTGCCATGGCATCGTTTGGGGTTTTCCCTGAAACTATAAAACACTCTGGGAGTTTGGAAGCCTGCAAGTATTCCTAGAGCCATAAGACTGCTCAGTGCATCTCAAGTCCACTCAACTACCAGCAGAGCATGCATGGGGACCAGCACCCACACCAGGACTACATTGTCAGTGTGCTCATTGGAAAGGCCACCAAATTCCAGATAGACTGAGAGACATGACTCCATGGCCTGCTGTGACCTTCACCAAACCTTATGTGATTTTACTGGGACTTAGATGTTATTAACTTCAATTCTATCATCTGTAACATGGTTCACTCACATAGGTATAATAAAAGTTAAATACTGAAGAGATCTGAAAAAACTAAGTGTACGTAAGGAAGATAGGATAATTATTCCAAAGTCACCAATTACCATCTATGATGTTGGTCATGTTACTGTACTTCTCTAAGCCTCAGTTTTCTTAGCTCTAAAATTGTGATAATAATATCACATATGTTGTGGATATTCTGAGTTACTGAAATACTGTGCACAAAGCTCTTTTCTCAGTAAGTGGTATATAGTAAACCACCCAAAAAAAAAAATGCTAGCAAACATCAACTTCAATAATAATAAAATAACTGGCCCCTATTTCTTGAGCATCTACTATGTACAAACCACTTGGGCACATACAAATGAATGTTGGAAACAGCTCCTAGCCTTGAGAACACAAAAATAGTTTAAAAGAATATCATGTGTGCATCAAAGTGTAATAATTTACTACAATATATTCTGGGTGAGGCAGATGATACAGCAGGAAGAATTTCAGAGCCATTAAGATGGTCCAGAGGGACCAGAGGGCACCTAAACAGATTTGAAGTTGTCAAGCTGGAGCAAGGGGATAGGGCCTTTCTATCTCCATTTCAGTCTTTGGACATAGGTCACCTGGGAAGGGGTGTGGCCTTGGACAAAGTAGCTCTGTTCAGCTGAGCCAATTTCGAAATAATTCTGACCGCTGATGGCTGTATTAAGGCCGTGTTTCCAGCAGCTGCAGGAGTTAAGTGCTTCATCCATGCAGGTGGATCTAAGAGGCTCAGCACAGGATTTACACACGAGCCCCAGGAATGGTTCAGAACAGCCCTGACTGATTTAGGAGTCCTCCTCACTGGAGTACAACTCTCCCCCCCAAATCCTTTCAAAGCAGCTCTAATTTGGATAAGCAATGATGGACCCCCGTCAGAACCATCCAGAATACCCAGAGCACTTGAAAGCCTGCTGCACACAGAAAAGTCCTCACCTTCCCTAGGAGTGCGATACTCAGAGATAGCTCTGAAAGCTGGTGTGTCCCCAGTCGACTAGTATAGATCAGCTCCCTGAGGCTGAGGAAATTGTAAAACTTCTGTTCAAATCCCCATACCTGTAGCCCCAAAATGGAAGTTGGGTTCATCACAAGCAAATTCCCTGAATACCAATTCACCAAATGAGCAATTCTCTGAGCTCATCTCTTTTATATATATATATGTATATATATATATATATATGAGAGAGAGAGAGTTGTATTTGACAAATTTTAATTTTTGTCTCCAGGTTGTCATTTTAAAGAATGTTCACTTTGTCTCTGTTCCTTCTCTCCACTACTGTAGCTCGGAAATAAGGGATAAATAAAGACTGTGGACCAAAGACAGGGCAGATAATAGGGTCCTGAAAGATAGGAATCTTAAACATATTCGTGAACATTCTTTTGAATATGTAGAATGTTACAACTATATTTTTCTTATACTTCTTTCCAGTCATCCAGAGATTGGGTTTTGTTCAACTGACTTTCAGCAAATTGGCCTTCCTGCTTCCCCTACAAACGCATGCTGATGGTGAGTCGTGGAACCCGAGGAATAAGAGTTGAAAGGGATGCCAGAATCCTCTCATCCAGTTACACCAACCATGGCATGAGTTTTTGAGCCCTCCACGGACCGCTTGGTGAGGTCATACGTGAGCTCTTGAGTCCACACTTCCTATCTCTGAACAGTGCAGTGAAGACCCTCAGAAGCATACCCTCACCTCTGGAGCCTTGCCACATCTTGACACTGCTCCCTCAAGTGGTGGAAGGCACTCACATGTGCACCTGAGTCTCCTTGTCCCCTGATTAAAACATCCCACACTCCTCCCAAAAACACATTTTGCATGGTTTTCTGTCCCTTCTCAAATGTTCACCTCTGAATCTTTTCTAGTGTACCAGCATCCTCTTGCAGTGTTGCTCTGTCATATCTTTTTTTTAACTATGAAAATAAATTTTTAAAGATTTTCTTATTATTAAATATATTTTTAAATCTTTTAATGTTTTTCGCAAAAAAATTTAGAAAGCACAGATGAAAAAAAAAAGAAAAGTGTCCATATCTGCAGTGGTCATCTGTGGGTTTTGCCTTCCCAGCACCTCTCCCCCTTTCCTTGTTAGCAACACCCATTTCCCTTCTCATCAGTGTAGGCCAAGTATGGTCATGTGACCTAATCTAGGCCAATCAGACTCTCCTTTCCCAGGATTTTAGATCTTGAAGGGAGACATGTTAGAATTGAAAAATGCTTGGAGCTGATGGACTCCAGCACCAGGGTGCTCTCCTTTGTTTCCAACTACCCATGTCTGGAAGCCTCATTTGATACTGACCTTCCAATACCCACATGTTGGGCTTTTTCTCAAGTCTGTGACCTGCCCCACAGCTTCCAGGACACTCCATATTTATTTAAGCTACATGGAGTTGTTGTTTGACTGAGATGCAATCCCAACTCCCATAGATAATCAGAAGTTAATATTTTGTGGATAACATTCTTGTTTTTTTTCTTTGTATGGATTAAAAGAGAGAATAAACAAGTTAGATGAAAAGGAAGGAATACAGGAAGGCAGGTTACATAGAATTTTTTTCCCAAAAAGTGGGTGGAACAATATAAACTAGTTGATATGTTCCTTTTTTATTGAACAAAATATGGTGACCATCTTGTCATGGCCTCCCTCTAGAGTCTCCTGTTTATTGATCATGGCCATAGAGTAAAGGTAACCCAATACTTGATGAATACAAAGACTAAGGTACACTCTCTACTCTCCAAGAGCCCAGAGTTTGATTAAGGAGTTTATTATGCACACAAACAACAATAACAGAAAAGTCCACAGAGAGTTTTCCACCAGTCAAGCCTTTAGGTGCACAGTGCAAGGAGCTCTGTGTTCCACCATAGGTTTTGCTGCTGGAGAGGCAAGATCAGGGTGCTCCCTTCAGGAGGCCAGATCCGGCCATCGCCACGCAGCTTAGCCTAATCAGCCCAACCCTCAGCCCCTCCAGCAGCAGCTGTGTTGTCAGGTCTGGCCCCCCTCTGATCTGTCACCACCAGAGAACGTGAAACTTGCACCTTCTGAGATTCGAGTGTGATGGGAGTGGAGGGAATTGAACTTTGCTCCTTCAGAGCTCCCTGGCCCCCTGGCTATCTCTAGAACAAGGGAGATTTCTGGGAGAATCAAGTCACACCTTGTCTTGACACTCGACTCACAAAGTGCTAGGGTGCTGGCTCACATCCAATATGGAGAGAAAACTTCATGTCCACATGCAGAAGGGAGGAAGAAGGAGGTGGGACAGTGGGGACAATGGCGAGAACCTTGTGTGAGAAAGTAGCTGGTTATAAGGAAATGTCCTGGGGACACAGCATAGAATCCTCTATGGGACTGTCCTAGGGCCTCCTTATCCCTCCCTTCCTTTCACAGTCCTTGTGCCCCTTCTGTGTTACCACCCACCCAGAGAACAACCCTGACACTTGAGCGTATTCAGGGCAGCTGGAACTGGCCAAATCATTTAGTCTCCAAGTCACTTCTTATCTTAAGCTGGAAAAACTCGGGAATCTTCTGCAATCCCCCTATCAAGATGACACTCAATGAATTCCCAGATTCTGTCCACTCACAGGGCCAGAAAACTGGAAGGATAGGGTTTCTAGAAGTCTTCCAGGTTTAGCTGGATCTAGGGAGTGAATAGCTGGAGGCACCTGACTCTAAACCAGAGCAGCCTTCCAGCCTCAAACCCTCACTCCGGGGGAGTCACAGAGCTTCAGAATTCCCCAAACTCCTGGAGCCCAGGGTGGCCAGCCCAGCCATGAGGCTCCTCACTGGGGTGGAGGGCAGGTTAACTGGGAGGAAGGCAGGACAAGCTTAAAATCTAGCTGAATGATCTTGGGAGAGTTTCTCCACCTTTCTTACTGCCATCTGTAAAATGGGCACAATAATTAGTCCCTATCTTATAGGCTTATTTTGATGTTTTAATGAGGTAGAGCATATAAGGCTCTAAGCATATTGCCTGGCATGTAGTAAAAGTTCAATACCTTTCAGCTACTTTTATAACTTTTTTTCCATGTACAGGCTGACAAAAAGTCCAAAATATGAAGTGAGGAGGCCATTTTCCTAGCTCTGCCTTTTCTAGTGCAAATGTCATAAATCAGATCTGACCAATAGAGCTTTTTGTGATGACAAAAGTGTTCTATATCTGCATTATCCAATACTGTAAGATAATGAGCACTTGACACGTGGTTAGTGTGACTGAGAAACTGAATTTTTTACTTTAGTGCATTTTATTTTTTGTAAGAAGACATTTTATTTTTTTAATTTATTTATTTTATGTTATTTATTTTTGGTTGCATTGGGTTTTTGTTGCTGCATGCGGGCTTTCTCTCTAGTTTTGGCGGGGGGGACTACTCTTCCTTGCGGTGCACAGGCTTCTCATTGCGGTGGCTTCTCTTGTTGTGGAACATGGGCTCTAGGCACACAGGCTTCAGTAGTTGTGGCTCGCAGGTTTCAGTAGTTGTGGCTCGCGGGCTCTAGAGCACAGGCTCAGTAGTCATGGCATACAGACTTAGTTGCTCCACAGTATGTGGGGTCTTCCCAGATCAGGGCTCGAACCCATGTCCCCTGCATTGGCAGGCAGATTCTTAACCACTGCTCCACCAGGGAAGCCCACTGTAGTGCATTTTCATTCATCTAAATTTCAATAGCCACATGTGGTTAGCAGCGACCTTATTGAACAATGCAGCCCTAAATGACCAAATAAGAGGTGACAAGGCTTTTCAAGTCATAATGATAGGGATTAAATTCCAAATTTAAATTAAAAGAGACAACCAATGGCTTAAGCAACTGATAGATCTTTTACAAGGGCCAGGAAGGATCACAGATGGCACAAGGTATTGGAAAGACTGTGCAGAGAAAGGAAATGGCAGAGGGACAGTTAGAGCCTCAGTCCCCCCATCCAATCCACAGAGGGCGGGCCTTGCACACAGCTGGCTGGTGTAGGAAAGATGGGGTTTCTGTGTTTCACATGTGGTTAATCTCTTGGGGCCAAGGTGGCTGTTCTTGCTATCAGGCAGATTAACTGTGTATTTATGGCCCTGCCTGGGGAGTCCAAAATAAGCTGTAAACAGTTCCAAACAGCACAGTCAGATCCTGCTGAGGGCCTGCTTTTTCTGTATACAAGAGAGCAACTTGCTGTAAACTGCTAAAAGGGTGGGGGCGGGGGAGGAAAGAGAAAGGCCCCCTTCTTCGTGGGATGCAATGCCAGAGTGATAAGGTGAGTAGGTCCCAGGCTTGAGACCAGACGCCCTCTTGGCTCTGCACTTTGGACAAAATGAGAAACCAGAGATGATACAGGGGAAGAGATGATAGCCATCAAGAAGGCAGCTGCCAGCACGAAGGCACTTGGAGCTGCTCCTCTTTTATCAGGAGCAGCTGTAAGTAATGGATCCAGCCTCCAATTTATGTGTCTGCTTGTCTTGCTTTGACTTGGGAAGTAAAAAGTAAACCATAAAAAGAAAAAAAAAAAAACACTGGTGGTACATTGAGGATTTTGCTCCTGAACTAATCTCAAAAACATCCTCAAGAAGGCTATCATTTGGGTTTCCCCACATTAAGAAATTATAGAAGACAGTTATTATAATGTTACCTCTGGAAACAAAAAAGAGAACTCTCTTATATACATAAACATCAGACGCCATTTCAGGCCTACTATAGTGGATTCAAATTCCCCTTTTTTATTTGCCTGGAGGAGACAGAGCTGCTTGCCCTAAAAATGCTGTATCTTTGACCAAGAAATTCCAGTTTTAAGAGTTTATCTTAAGGAAAAAGTCAGAGATGTACACACACATCAATGCACACAGATGTTTATTACAATGGTATTAATAACAAAAGAAACTATGTAAATATCCAAAAATAGGGATTAGTATTGGTACAATATAATCTTACACAGCCATTACAAATTTACCCCTCCAGAGATGTTTAGTAGTAGGGAAGAGTACATTTTTATGGTAAAAATGAAAAGAGCATAATGGTTTATTGTGTGGGATCCCAAACTTCTTATACCCATGGCTTTGGCTGTGGGTATGGCTATTTAGAAAGACACTGAGAAAATATTTCAAAATATTTGTGGAGGTAATCTTTGGAGAGTGAAATTATGAATCATCTTTACCTTCCTCTTTTATACTTTTCTGAAGTTAGTATAGTATAAAATCAGAAGTATTCCACAGCTCATAAGCGCCCAGCAGCCAGGAGAATGAAAAGAAAATCAGTCACTGAGACTGATAATAACAATAATAGGTCCTTGGGACTTCATGGTCTGACCCAATGAACTTCATTTACAGCCTCCTGGTAAATTTAAAGTCATTCCAGGCTTCCAGCAGAGTTTTCCTCAACATTCACCAATAGATTTTATTTTCGCACATGTGCTGAAAGAAACAGGCTTCCTCCAATATGTTTATGTGCTGGTTAAGAGGAAAGTATTTCTTCTCATACCATTAGAGTCTTACAGACATTCTTTTTCTATTCCCAATTCTCATTAGTCATAACTGTCCCTCTGCCTTGTTCTGAGATACTTTCCAATTGAGAAATAATAGAGGACGTAAATTCCATAAGCCCAGGAATTTTGTCTGTGTTGCTCAATGCTGTAACCCCAGCACTGAAAACAGTGTCTGGTACATAGTAGACACTAAATTAATACTGAATCAATGGATGGATGGATTGGAGGATGGCTGGGTGGATGGATGAATGAAACCCATCACGTCAAAACTGAACAAAGTGAGCTAAAATTTTAGGTAAACCACTGAGTCAAATTCTGTACCTTGGAGCCCTAAAAACAAAGTGAGATTTTCCAGTCAAAACATAAATGCCAATCAATAAATGAGCCAAAGGTACACAATATGATCAGACTAAAAATAAGGAGCTAAGAAGCCCTAATTTCTTTAATTTAGCAAACCGCCTTAGCACTTTAAGTCAAACAAGCAATAGTACTTAGAGTCTGTAGTCAACAATCCTGCTAGTTAAGGCACAGTTTTTCTTCTTTCTACTTCATGACCTTTATGTTGCCTATAATGGCAGATTTTATTTTACAAAAATGCCCGCAATAATGTCTCCCATTCCACATGCTCTTCTGAAATGTGACCTTACCTTTCCCCATCTAGAAGTAGACTTTATTTCTTAGTCCCCTGGAATCCGAGTGCACCCCAAGACTGCTTTAGCCAGTAGACTATGGAAGTGATGAGTTGCCATGTCTTCATGTCATCTACTGGAGACACCCCGTGGAGAGGCCCTGAGACCACGTGGAAAGAGAGAGGAACCCTGCTGAGTCCAGCCCTCCAAACATCCCTGCCAAGGCACAGGTGTGTAAGCAGAGTCATCTTGGACCTTCCAAGCAAACCCAGACACTGGCTGGATTCCCCTGAGTTATTCTAGTCAATAACACATGGAGCCAAAGGATCACTCTGCTGTGTCCACCCCAATTCCTGACCCACAAAATCATAAGATATCATAAAATAGATGTTATTCCATTAAGTTTTGGTGTAGTTTGTTACTTTGCAATAGATAACTGGAATATATACCTTTAATCACATCACTTCACTTCCACCAAGACATGGTGTTAATTCGTTTAGTCAAAGTGGCAGGATTACTTAATGGAGAAATTAACTTTTTTCTTGTAGGCTTATTAGAGTGACAAATCAATGTATTTTCTCCTCACAAATCCCTTCACCCCACTCTCCAGAAATAAGAGTGGTGCTGGGGAGTAAACCAAAATTAGCCTCCTGAAAGCATATGGTATCCCTGCCTAGAAAATAAAGAGACTTTTGTTTCCACTAAAAGACGGAGATTCTTTCCCCTCCCTTGAACCTGAGTGGATCTTTGTGTGTCTTTATGTCAGTACCATACTGTTTTGATTATGTAGCTTTGTAATGTTTTGAAATCAGAGGGTGAGGTATCCAGCATTTTTCTTCTTTCTCAAGATTGTTTTGGTTATTTGCGGTCCTTTGTGATTCCATGTGAATTTGAGGATTGTTTTTTCTATTTCTGTTAAAAAAAAAGTCATTGGAATTTTGATACAGATTGCATTCAATCTGTAGATCGCTGTGGGTAGTATGGATATTTTAACAACATTAAGTCTTCCAATTCATGAACATGAGATGTCTTTTCATTTACTTGTGTCTTCATTAGTTTAAGTACTGCTTTATAGGGCTTCCTTGGTGGCGCAGTGGTTGAGAGTCGCCTGCCAATGCAGGGGACACGGGTTCGTGCCCCGATCCGGGAGGATCCCACATGCCGCAGAGTGGCTGGGCCCGTGAGCCATGGCCGCTGAGCCTGCGCGTCCGGAGCCTGTGCTCCACAATGGGAGAGGCCACAACAGTGCGAGGCCCATGTACCGCAAAAAAAAAAAAAAAAAAAAGTACTGCTTTATTGTTTTCAGTGTACGAGCCTTTCACCTTCATAGTTAAGTATATCCCTGTATATTTTATTGTTTTTGATGCTATTGTAAATGGGATTGTTTTCTTAATTTCCTTTTCAGAAAATTCATTTTTATTGCAACTGATTTTTGTATCTTGATTATGTATCCTGCAATTTTGATGAAATCATTTATTAGTTCTAACAGTATTTTTTTTTCTTTTTAGAATCATTAGGGTTTCTAAATGTAAGGTAGTGTCATCTGTAAACAGAAATAACTTTACATCTTTCTTTCCAATTCAAATGCATCTTATTTCTTTTTCTTTCCTAATTGCTCTGGCTGGTACTTCCAGTACTGTGTTGGATAGAAGTGGCAAGAGTGGACATCCTTGTCTTACTCCTGATTTTAAAGGAAAAGCTTTCAGTTTTCCACCATTGAGTATCATGTTAGCTGTGTGCATTTCATATATTGACCTCTTTATTTCAAATAGTCTGTGACTTCCTTGCTGTGACATCTGGAATTATGAAGAGTGGTAGATTTTGATTAATGCTTAAACTCAATTACACTCACAGGATTCAGTTCTTAAGACCTTTTTATCTTTCCAGTTTAGACCGTTTCTCAGTAAATATGAAAGAGAAGCATTCAAATTCCTTTATTCTCTTCTTTAAAAACATTTTTGAAAAATATGATATTTAAGTTGCCACATTATTTTATAGCCCTGTCTTATCACAAATACAGAGCAGGACACATTAAATGAGATTCCACCTAAATTGGCATTGTTTCTTCTGGCACCATTCATTTCCTGGGAGCTGGTATATTTGTTATACAACTCAGAAGACTAGGCTAATTGTTGACCTAACAATAGTGCAGCTGCAAGCTGAAAAAACATTCAGGTCCCCACAGGACAGCTTAAAACAAAAATAGTGTATCACTTGTATCAGGCAAAGTGACTAAATTCAGCCCCAAGAGTAAAATCAAGTATTTGACCCACTTTTCTGAGAAAAAAGCGGGGGGGGGGGCATTTTCTTTATGCATGGATTATGTCTGCAAGTTTAATGGACAAATATGGTTAATATAATTCCCTGAATAAAGCAACACTACTAAACAAAGAAAAAAACTGGTTGATTAATTCTATGGCAAGGAAGCATCTTTGTCCACAAACCTCATGACTTAGGATTCACATTACCTAGAAAAGTACTAACCAACACACATAGCTATTAAGACTTGAAATATGACTGGTATGACTGAGAAACTGTTTTTAATTTATTTCCATTTAATTTACTTAAATTAAAATTTTAAACTTACAATAGACTCAATTATTGGAAAACTTTTAAGTATGCTTAGAATAACTTGGTATGTGAATCTACTGATACTTTTTCAACCATAAATTTTTATAAACTCAAACTACAGATCACTTATTTCTGATATAAATTTAGGGCCCAAATTGAAAGGTACTCTAACTGGAAAATTCAGACCAGCTTCATAGATTTAGTGTGACAAAGAGAATGTAAAATGTTGGGTTGGCCAAAAAGTTCATTGGGGGTTTTCTGTTGCATGTTAACAGAAACAACTGAATGAAATTTTTAGCCAACCCAATATCTTATTAATAATTTTTAACATATATTACATTTGAAATGATAATATCTGTGACATACTAAAATAAAATATATAGTTGAGATTAATTTTACCTGTTTCCTTTTATATTTTTAATGTGGCTACTAGAAAAATTTAAATTACATATATGGCTTACATTATATTTCTATGGCATAGCCTTGACCTACAGAATTTCCTTAAGTCAACAATTCACTTTTGGAAGGAGAATCAGTCAATCAATAAAAAAATTCCATGACTTATTTTTTATTAACCCTGTATTGTTTAAACAGGTAACAATGACATTCTTTTATTCAAACTTTTATCTGTGCCTCACATTCTCAAAGTACTGAGTCATTTACTGAAGTGTAGAAATAAAAATCACAGCCCCAGCCTTCCAGGATCTCAGAGTCTAGTGAGGCAATGACCAAGTAAAACAGAAATTGGAACCATGTGATGAGTTAGGAAAGGTAAACCCTGGAGGACATAGAAATGTGAAAAAAAAAGAATCATTTGACAGGGCCAGCAGAACAAGACAACCCAGAGGTAAGGACAGTTGAACAAGGAATTGTCCATGCTGATTGGTTACTGCCCCATCCTTTATTGACAGTCTATGCACAGAGTTCATATTATATGCATGTAACACAGCTATGTTTTGTCGATTACTCTTCCCTGAACGGGAACATACTTGAACATACAATTTGTTCAAATATAATGAAGAGGGGATTTCCCTGGTGGCTCAGTGGTTAGGAATCTGCCTGCCAGTGTAGGGGACATGGGTTCAATCCCTGGTCTAGGAATATCCCACAGACCATGGAGCAACTAAGCCCATGTGCCACAACTACTGAGCCTGCATGCCGTAACTATTGAAGCCCATGCACCTATAGCACATGCTCTGCAACAAGAGAAGCCACCACAATGAGAAGCCTGCACACCACAATGAAGAGTAACCCCCACTTGCCACAACTAGAGAAAGCCCACACACAGCAGCGAAGACCCAACAACAAAGACACAATGCAGCCAAAAATAAATTAATTAATTTTTTTAAAAATGACATATATAATGAAGAGAGACAATGGAGCATGTACTGGGAAGCCTGAAGTTTAAATTCGGTTTGTTGTCTTAGAAACTCAGTGTGTTCTCTCTCTTAGGGAGGTAACTCCCCTTAGTGTTCAGGATACCCTGCTTAAGGAAAAGCAGACCATTCCAGAAAGTAAGAAGGAACAATCAGAGACTATCAACATAATATGAAAAGCACTCAAGAGCCAACCTGAAGAAGTGTTTTCTGACCAAAGATGGAAAAATTTGAGTAACAATAAGGATAGTAACTATAGTAGATTGAAACAAAAGTGTTTGAATAAGTGAGTATTTAAAATACTTAGACTAATTGGTCACCATTGGAGAAGGCTAAATAAAGGAAAAGACAAACAAAAATAAAGGAAAAGGTGGCAGACCTTCAAGGTGGTGGAAGAGTAAGATGTGGGGATCACCTTCCTCCCCACAAATACATCAGATACATCTACATGTGGAACAACTCCTACAGACCACCTACTGAACGCTGGCAGAAGACTTCAGACTTTCCAAAAGGCAATAAATTCCCCATATACCTGGGCAGTGCAAAAGAAAAAACAGAGACAAAAGAATAGGGGTGGGACCTGCACCAGTGGGAAGGAGCTTTGAAGAAGGAAGTTTCCACACAGTAGGAAGCCCCTTCACTGGCAGAGATGGTGGTGCGGGGTAGCAGGTGGAAGCGACGGAGCCATGGAGGAGAGCGCAGCAACAGGGGTGCAGAGGGTAAAGAGGAGAGATTCCCTCACAGATGATTGGTGCCGACCAGAACTCACCAGCTTGAGAGCCTTGTCTGCTCACCCCCTGAGATGGATGGGGGCTGGAAGCTGAGGCTCCTGCTTAGGAGATCAGAGCCCAGGGAGAGGACTGGGGTTAGCTGCGTGAACAGAGCCTGAAGGGGGCTAGTGCACCACAGCTAGCTGGGAGGAGGTCCTGAAAAAAGTCTGGAAATGCCTAAGAGGCAAGAGACCATTGTTTTGGGGTGCGTGAGGAGAGGGGATGCAGAGCACCGCCTAAATGAGCTCCAGAGATGGGAGCGAGCCACGGCTAGCAGCACACAAACCAGAAACAGGCATGAGATGTTAAGTTTGCTGCTGCAGCCTCCAAGAAGCCTGTGTGCAAGCACAGGTCACTATCCACACCTCCCCTCCCAGAAACCTGTGCAGCCCGCCACTGCCACGGTCCCGTGATGCAGGGACAACTTCCCTTGAAGAACGCACGGCACGCCTCAGGCTGGTGCAATGTCATGCTGGCCTCTGCCACCGCAGGCTCGCCCCACACTCCGTACCCCTCCCTCCCCCCAGCCTGAGTGAGCCAGAGCCCCTGAATCAGCTGCTCCTATAACCTCGTCCTGTCTGACTGAAGAACAGACACCCTTAGGCGACCTTCAAGCAGAGGCAGGGCCAAACCCAAATCTGAACCCCAGGAGCTGTGCAAACAAAGACGAGAAAGGGAAATTTCTCCCAGCAGCCTCAGGAGCAGCGGATTAAATCTCCACAATCAACTTGATGTACCCTGCATCTGTGGAATACCTGAATAGACCATGAATCATCCCAAAATGGAGGTGGTGGACTTCGGGAGCAACGATATATATTTTTTTTTTCCTTTTTCTCTTTTTGTGAATGTGTATGTGTATGCTTCTGTGTGTGATTTTGTCTATATAGATTTGCTTTTACCATTAGTCATAGAGTTCTGTCAGTCTGTTTTGTTTTCTTTTTTTTAGGATAGATTTTAGTACTCATTATCATTGGTGGATTTGCTTTTTGCTTTGGTTGCTCTCTTTTTTCTATTACATTTTAATTTTTTTTATTTTTAATAATTATTTT
Organism: Delphinapterus leucas; assembly: GCF_059928025.1. NCBI lineage: Eukaryota > Metazoa > Chordata > Mammalia > Artiodactyla > Monodontidae > Delphinapterus > Delphinapterus leucas. Next base: position 54,201,861 of record NC_143143.1, read on the forward strand.
TTATTTAATAACTTTATTTTATTTCTTTTTGTTTGTTTGTTTTTCACTTTTTTCTCTCTTTTCTTCTGAGCTGTGTGGCTGACAGGGTCTTTCTGCTCCGGCCGGGTGTAAGGCCTGTGCCTCTGAGGTGGGAGAGCTGAGTTCAGGACATTAGTCCACCAGAGACCTACCAGTTCCATGTAATATCAAATGGTGAAAGCTCTCCCAGAGATCTCCATCTCAATGCTAAGACCCAGCTCCACTCAACGACCAGCAAGCTATAGTTCTGGACACACTATACAAAACAACTAGTAAGAGGGGAACACAACCCCACCCATTAGAAGAGAGGCTGCCTAAAATCATAATAGGGTCACAGACACCCCAAAACACATCACCAGATGCAGACCTGACCACCAGAAAGACAAGATCCAGCCTCAAAAACCAGAACACAGGCACTAGTCCCACCCACCAGGAAGCCTACACAACCCACTGAACCAACCTTAGCCACTGGGGCAGACACCAAAAACAACAAGAACTACGAACCAGCAGCCTGTGAAAAGGAGACCCCAAACACAGTAAGTTAAGAAAAATGAGAAGACAGAGAAATATGCAGCAGATGAAGGAGCATGGTAAAAACCCACCCGACCAAACAAATGAAGAGGAAATAGGGAGTCGACTTGAAAAAGAATTCAGAGTAATGTGAGTAAAGATGATCCAAAATTTGAGATAGAATGGAGAAAATACAAGAAACGTTTAACAAGGACCTAGAAGAACTAAAGGGCAAACAAACAATGATGAACAACACAATGAATGAAATTTAAAATTATCTAGAAGGAATCAATAGCAGAACAACAGAGGCAGAAGAATGTAAAAGTGACCTGGAAATTGTGGAAATAACTACTGCTTAGCAGAAAAGAGCAAAAACAAGGAAAAGAATAGAGGACAGCCTCAGAGATCTCTGGGACAACATTAAACACACCAACACTCGAATTACAGGGGTCCCAGAAGAAGAAGAGAAAAAGAAAGTGACTGAGAAAGTATAGTTGAAAACTTCTCTAATATGGGAAAGGAAATAGTTAATCAACTCCAGGAAGCACAGAGAGTCCCATACAGGACAAATCCAAGAGGAAACATGCCAAGACACATATTAATCAAACTATCAAAAAGTAACTACAAAGAAAAAATATTAAGAGCAGCAAGGGAAAAACAACAAACAACATGCAAGTGAATCCCCATAAGGTTAACAGCTGATCTTTCACAGAAACTCTGCAAGCCAGAAGGGACTGGCAGGACATATTTAAAGTGATGAAAGGGAAAAACCTACAACCAAGATTACCCAGCAAGGATTTCATTCAGATGCATTGGAAAAATTAAAACCTTTACAGACAAGCAAAAGCTGACAGAATTCAGCACCACCAAACCAGCTTTACAAAAATGCTAAAGGAACTTCTCTAGGTAGGAAGCACAAGAGAAGGAAAAGACCTACAATAACAAACCCAAAACAATTAAGAAAAGGGTAATAAGAACATACATATTGATAATTACCTTAAATGTAAATGGACTAAATGCTCCAACCAAAAGACATAGACTGGCTGAATAGATAAAAAAACAAGACCCATATATATGCTGTCTACAAGAGACCCACTTCAGACTTAGGGACACATACAGACTGAAAGTGAGGGGATGGAAAAAGATATTCAGTGCAAATGGAAATCAAAAGAAAGCTGGAGTAGCAATTCTCATATCAGGCAAAATAGACTGCAAAATAAAGACTATTACAAGAGACAAAGAAGGACACTACATAATGATCAAGGGATCAATACAAGAAGAAGATATACCAATTGTAAATATTTATGCACCCAACATAGGAGCACCTAAATACATAAGGAAAATGTGAACAGCCATAAAAGGGGAAAGTTACAGTAATGTAATAATAGTAGGGGACTTTAACACCCCGCTTTCACCAATGCACAGACCATTCAAAATGAAAATAAATAAGGAAACACAAGCTTTAAATGATACCTTAAACAACGTGGGCTTAATTGATATTTATAGGACATTCTATCCAAAAACAGAGTACACTTTCTTCTCAAGTGCTCATGCAACTTTCTCCAGGATAGATCATAGCTTGGACTGCAAATCAAGCCTTGATAAATTTAAGAAAATGGAAATTGTGTCAAGTATCTTTTCCAACCACAATGCTATGAGAATAGATATCAATTACAGGAAAAAAACTGTACAAAATACAAACACATGGAGGCTAAACAATACACTACTTACTAACCAAGAGACCACTGAAGGAATCAAAATGGAAATCTAAACACACCTAGAAAGAAATGACAATGAAAAGATGACAACCTAAAACCTCTGGGATGCAACAAAAGTAGTTCTAAGAAGGAAATTTATAGCAATATAATCCCATCTCAGGAAACAAGAAACATCCCAAATAAACAACCTAACCTTACACCTAAAGCAATTAGAGAAAGAATAACCCCAAAATCCCAAAGTTACCAGAAGGAAAGAAATCATAAACATTAAATCAGAAACAAATGAAAAAGAAATGAAGGAAATGATAAGAAAGATCAATAAAACTAAAAGCTGGTTCTTTAGGATATGAACAAAATTGATAAACCATTAGTCAGACTCATCAAGAAAAAAAGGGAGAAGACTCAAATCAACAGAAAAAAGGAGAAAAATTGACACTGCAGAAATACAAAGGATCATGAAACATTACTAAAAGCAAATATATGCCAATAAAATGGACAACCTGGAAGAAATGGACAAATTCTTAGAAAAGCACAACCTTCCAAGACTGAACCAGGAAGGAATAGAAAATATAAACAGACTAATCACAAGCACTGAAATTGAAACTGTGATTAAAAACCTTCTAACAAACAAAAGCCCAGGACCAGATGGCTTCACAGGTGAATTCTATCAAACATTTAGAGAAGAGCTAACACCAATCCTTCTCAAACACTTCCAAAATATAGCAGAGGGAGGAACACTCCCAAACTCATTCTACAAGGCCACCATCACCCTGATACCAAAACCAGACAAGGATGTCACAAAGAAAAGAAACTACAGTCCAGTATCACTCATGAACATAGATGCAAACATCCTCAACAAAATACTAACAAACAGAATCCTACATAACATTAAAAGGATCATACACCATGATCAAGTGGAGTTTATCCCAGGAATGCAAGGATTCTTCAATATATGCAAATCAATCAATGTGATACACCATATAAAAAAATTGAAGGAGAAAAACCATATGATCATCTCAATAGATGCAGAAAAAGCTTTTGACAAAATTCAACACCCACTTATGGTAAAAACCCTCTAGAAACTAGGTAGAGAGGGAAGTTACCTTAACATAATAAAGGCCATATGTGACAAACCCACAGCCAACATCATTCTCAATGATGTAAAACTGACACCATTTCCTCTAAGATCAGGAAAAAGACAAGGTTGTCCACTCTCACCACTATTATTCAACATAGTTTTGGAAGTTGTAGTCAAAACAATCATAGAAGAAAAAGAAATAAAAGGAATCCACAATGGAAAAGATGAAGTAAAGGTGTCACTGTTTGCAGATGCCATGATAGCATACATAGAGAATCCTAAAGATGCTACCAGAAAACTACTAGAGCTAATCAATGAATTTGCTAAAGTAGCAGGATAGAAAATTAATGCACAGAAATCTCTTTCATTCCTATACACTACTGATGAAAAATCTGAAAGAGAAATTAAGGAAACAATTCCATTTACCACTGCAACAAAAAGAATAAAACATCTAGGAATAAACCTACCTCAGGAGACAAAAGACTTTTATGCAGAAAACTGTAAGACACTGATGAAAGAAATTAAAGACTTCACAAACAGATGGAAAGGTATACCATGTTCTTGGAGTGGAAGAATCAACATTGAGAAAATGACTATGCTACTTAAAGTAATCTACAGATTCAATGCAATCCCTATCAAACTATCAATGGCATTTTTCACAGAACTAGAACAAAAACTTTCACAATTTGTATGGAAACAAAAGACCCCAGAAGAAAAAAGCAATCTTAAGAAAGAAAAACGGAGCTGGAGGAATCAGACTCAATGACTTCAGACTATACTACAAAGCTACAGTAATCCAAACAGTATGGTACTGGCACAAAAACAGAAATATAGATCAGTGGAACAGGATAGAAAGCTCAGAGATAAGCACATGCACATACGGTCACCTTATCTGTGATAAAAGAGGCAAGAATATACAATGGAGAAAAGACAGCCTCTTGAATAAGTGTTGCTGGGAATAATGGACAGCTATATGTAAAAGAATGAAATTACAATACTCCTTAACACCGTATACAAAAATAAACTCAAAATGGATTAAAGACCTAAATATAAGGCCAGACACTATAAAACTGTTAGAGGAAAACATAGGAAGAACACTCTATGACATACATCACAGCAAGATCCTTTTTGACCCACCTCCTAAAGAAATGGAAATAAAAACAAAAATAAACAAATGGGACCTAAGGAAACTTAAAAGCTTTCGCACAGCAAAGGAAACCATAAACAAGATGAAAAGACAACTCTAAGAATGGGAGAAAATATCTGCTAATGAAGCAACTGGTAAAGGATTAATCTCCAAATTATACAAGCAGCACATGCAGCTCAATATCAAAAAAAAAAAAGAAGCAACCCAATCCAAAAATGGGCAGAAGACCAATAGACATTTCTCCAAAGAAGATATACAGATTGCCAACAAACATGAAACGATGCTCAACATCACTAGTCATTAGAGAAATGTAAATCAAAACTACAATGAAGTATCACCTCACACCAGTCAGAATGGCCATCGTCAAAAAATCTACAAAAAATAAGTGCTGGAGAGGGTGTGGATAAAAGGGAACCCTCTTGCACTGTTGGTGGGAATGTAAATTGATACAGCCACTATGGAGAACAGTATGGAGGTTCCTTAAAAAACTAAAAGTAGACCTACCATACTACCCATCAATCCCACTACTGGGCATACACCCTGAGAAAACCATAATTCAAAAAGAGTAATGTACCACAATGATCATTGCAGCTCTATTTACAATAGCCAGGACATGGAAGCAACCTAGGTGTCCACTGACAGATGAATGGAAGAAGAAGATGTGGCCCATATATACAATGGAATATTACTCAACCATAAAAAGAAACAAAATTGAGTTATTTGTAGTGATGTGGATGGACCAAGAGACTGTCATACAGAGTGAAGTAAGTCAGAAAGAGAAAAACAAATAACTTATGCCAACATATATATATGGAATCTAAAAAACGAAAAAGAAAATATTTCTGAAGAACCCAGGGACAGGACAGGAATAAAGACGCAGATGTAGAGAATGGACTTGAGGACACGGGGAGGGGGAAGGGTAAGCTGGGAATAAGTGAGAGAGTGGCATGGACTTATATATACTACCAAATGTATAGTAGATAGCTAGTGGGAAGCAGCCGCTTAGCACAGGGAGATCAGCTCAGTGCTTTGTGATGACCTAGAGAGGTGGGATATGGAGGGTGGGAGGGAGACACAAGAGGAAGAGATATGGGGATATATTTATATGTATAGCTGATTCACTTTGTTATAAAGCAGAAACTAACACACCACTGTAAAACAATTATACTCCAATAAAGATGTTAAAATTAAATAAATAAAAATAAATAAATAAATAAATAAATGAAAGAAACAAGTACTTATCCTGTCTTTCCCATATGAAGTATAGCAGCAAATATCCAAATAGCAGCTGTGGATCAATTACAGCTAACTAATGAAAAATGAATGATACAATACTATTGCTTTGGCAGCCCTAATAAATTAATGGATCTGGTCATTAAGCATCACTGGCAGCCAATATCACAAAAGAAGAGACAACCAATTATTTTGTGCCACCTGAGAGAACCATCACTTCCCATGAAATGTCATGATAAAAAAAGTCAAACTAGTGTTGATTAACTATCAATTTTAGGAAATACAAGGACATAAGAACCTGATAAACCACACCATGGGATCCAGTCAACACAATCCAGACAGGAACTCCACAAGACAATGTTTTCTTCTATAAATAAATTTTAAGGAAAAAAAAAAGAGACACGAAGAAGAGAAACTTTCAGATCAAGAGAAATTTGTGACATTTGGGCAAATCACAATGGTCCTTATTTTTAAATCTTGTCTCCAAAAACTATAAAAACAATTATGAGAATATTGCATATTGGATATTTAATGATAGGAAGAAATTTTGTTAGCTTTTAAGTATTGTGGACTTTTAAAAATCCTTTAGAGATACTGAAATACTTCTACATGAAAAGATTTGATGTCTGGTGTTTGCTTCAAAATAATATGGGAGAAATGCATAAGGATATAGATAAAACAAGATTAGCCATGAGTTGATCATTTTTCAAGCCGGATGGTATTTACATAGAGATTCATTGTACTATCCTCTCTACTTTTGTACATGTTGGAAATTTCCCATTAAGAAGTTATTTTTTGTTTGTTTGTCTGTTTAAATTTTCACTGTCTTACTACTGGGTGAGAACGAGGCATGAATTCCCCCGGGACTGCATCCTCCTGATCCAAAAGGACACCAACAAATTATTTTGCTGCTTTCAGTACAAAAAAACAGATGCTTAATTTTTAAGTCATTTTCTTATATCATCAATGTTAAAAATTGTTGCATGGGGACTTCCCTGGTGATCCAGTGGTAAAGAATCTGCCTTACCATGCAGGGGACACAGGCTCGATCCCTGGTCAGGGTACTAAGATCCCACATGCTGTGGAGCAACTAAGCCTGTGCACCACAACTACTGAGCTTGTGCGCCTCAACTAGAGAGCCTGCATGCCACAACTACAGAGGCCATGCGCCCTGGAGCCCCCAGGCCACAACTAGAGAAGAAAAAAACAGCACATCACAACTAGAGAGAAGCTTGTGTGCTGCAACAAAAGATCCCAGATGCCTCAACAAAGTTCCCTCATGCTGCAGCTAAGACCTGACACAGCCAAAAATAAATTAAATAAATGAACAATAAATAAATCTTTTTTAAAAATGGTCGCATGAAAGCCCACCAATTAAAAACAGTGTAATCAAAATAGTAGACATTTGCAAATGTGCTCTCTGCAAAATGACCAACAATCAAACAAAATGAGAAAAAAGAAAATGAACTCCAAAGTTTTTCTGTGCAGATGAACATAGCTGAAGAAAAATCACCTCACTGGTTGGTCTCATTTTAAGTTCGTGACCACAGATGTCAATTGGACTCTTGTCTGCCTGTTGTCTACAATCAAGTCATGCATATCTGATCCATTTGCTACCCTCTCTCCTGTATGCCTCTTAAGGGTTGTATTGTGTCCCCCCAAAAAATATATTTTGAAATTCTAACAGCCAGTACCTCAAAATATGACCTTATTTGGAAATAAGGTCTTTACAGAAGTAATCAAGTTAAAATGAGGTAGTTAGGGTAAGCTATTATCTAGTTTGACTGGTATCCTTGTAAAAAGGGGAAATTTGGACACAGGGAACAGGCATGCACACAGGGAGATCAAGGCAGAGAGTGGAGTTGCCAGTCAACCACCAGCAGCTAGGAGAGAGGCACAGAACAGATGCCCCTTCACAGCCCTCAGAAGGACCCAACCCTGCCAACATCTTGATCTTGGACTTCTAGTCTCCAGAACTGTGAGACAGTAAATTTTTGCTGTTTACATCATTTAATTTGTGGTATTTTGTTATGGCAGCAGTAGGAAACAAATACAAAGTGTATTTCACAGCCTCTCCTCTGTCCTCACACTCCCAGTGCCTCCTATCCATCTTCATTCTGTTTGACTTTGCTTCCTTCTTCACTGAGAAATTGCAGTCATCAGAAGAGAACTTCTGCAGACTGCCACCACCAAGCCACCAAATGGCCATCATATCTTGTTCCATAGCTTTGCTTTCTGACGGGTACTACTGATAAACTAATTGTGCTCCTATCTTCAGCCAATCCCTCATTTTGCTTACGAAATTCCATCTACCAGAGATGATTTACAAAATCTAAAGGCAGAAACAAGACAAACGTAAATTAACCTGGTACTCTCATGAACCCCATTTTATAGATATGAATATGAGGGCTTCGTTTCTCAGTATAACTGAGCTATGAAGTGGCAGAACCAGTACTGAAACTCACGTATGCTTAATATCAAAAATGTATGCTTTTCTCTAAGAATGGCCCTCAGACCACATGCAACAGAATCACCTGGGATGCTTTTTTTAAATGCATCCAGAACGAAAGAGAGAAAGATACTGACAGAAACTGGCTTTTGTGAAATGCCCCAGATCTTACCAGACAAGGAAAGGAAGAGTTTAAAGTGAAGGAGGTTGAAGAGTGTGTTAGCCAGCATGTGAGAAAAACTTCCTGAAACAGAATTAAGGCATGGACAGACACACACACACACACACACACACACACAGAGAGAGAGAGAGAGAGATCTTAGCACAGGTGCAGCTCCCATGGGAGGATCAAAGAAGTAATAAGGATAAGGTATGGGAACCTTATGGTGACAGAGTCAGAGCCCATAACTGTTTAGCAGCTGTGTCTATGGTGGGGGAGGCTTAGGAAGAGAGGTGTTTACAGATGGCATTGATGTGTGTAAACGTTTATAACTTGTGTTGAATCTAAAGGAGAAGGGTGTTTGGCATTGACACTGCCCGTTTTTATCTATAGCCGTCTTTGCCCTTAGATTTGTAAAGTGTCTCTGACATGAATGGAGAATTGTGCTCTAGTCAAACATTTAGATTAGAGTAAAATCACTACACAATTGGTTAATCTATGTTAAGTAATCGATTGTAATTAAATATATATAATACTAACCATGGCTATACCAAAAGTAACTTAATTCATTTTTGTTCATCTTATGTGATTCTGCAGTCATCAACAGTATCACTATTTATCAGTACATAAAGTGGGTCTTCAACATATGCTTGTTGAATAAATGGAAACAAAATAAGGGTTTCCTACTTACATGCAGGAACTCCATAGGAGGAAAAATTAGCACACTATGAGCCAAAACAGAAAATCATATAGTAACAGAACTAGAAGAGAGAATAAAAAAGAAAGAAAATATTTAATCTTGTATATGACATGTACATATTTTGAAAAAACAAAACTTCAATATAGATAAATTAGAAAATAAAAAGAGAAAATAACTCCATATGGGTTTTAACAAGGGAATTAAGCCTGGTACCTATTAGGGTTACTGATCATCAGACTACTAGTAGGAGAGTTTAAGCATAAGAGGATGGGGGGTTAGGGGTGGTTACAATCTGAAACAGGAACTAAAGACACAAACTAAGCCAAAGTTGGCCAGCTCTGCAGTGAGGAGGGATCTGTGGGTCTTCTCCCAGTGATCAAAAACAAAGATTTTTTTTTTTTTACTTTTTAATTGTGGTTTAAAAAACTAACATAAAATTTACTAATTAACCATTTCTAAGTTCAGTAGTATTCAGTATATTAATATTTTTGTGCAACCAATCTCCAGAACTTTTTCGTCTTGCAAAATTGAAGCTCTATACCCATTAAATAACAGCTCATTTTCTGCTAGCTATGTTCCCCTGGAAACCACCATTCTTCTTGTTTCTATGAATTTGACTACTCTAGATACTTCATATAAATGGAATCATACACAAATATTTGTCTTTTTGTGTCTCACTTATTTCACTTAGCCAGATGTCCTCCAGGTCCATCCATGCTGTAACATGTGTCAGTATTTCCTTCCTTATTAAGTCTGAAAAATATTCCATTGTATGTGTATACCACATTTTGTTTATCCATTCATCCACTGATGGACACATACGTTGCTTCCACTTTTTTTTCTCCTAATGTTTCCTTGAGAGCTTTGATTGTGATTACTTTGACCTGTTCCAATTTGTCATTAAGGTTACTGCTAGATGCAGCCCGGAGTCTGGAAATATGCTTATACATGAGATGAAATGACTACAACCTCTCATTCATAGATCTTTAACTTCTGATCTGGTTTCAAGTATGGGTGAGCTTTATGTCATGTAAATAGAAGGTAGCTATATAATTGGTGGCAAAAACATGGTTTAGAACTTCTTACAGCATCAGCCAGAGTCCTACCCTCTTAACCTGAAGCTTGAGAATAGATAGACCACACTTGTGTTTCAGTCAGAGGATTCCTGTTGGACCTTTTCAGATTGTGTTATATCAGCCAAGTGACCATCTCTGAGTCTCAATTTCCTCAGCAATAGAACAGGGACACTGGATGAGTTCCAGGATCACCAGCAACCTCTCCTTTTATAAAGTAGGCTCACTGGGTTGCTTTGAAATGGAAATTAGTAATAATGTTAGTAGTGGCGTGTATCAGTGAGCTGTTACTATGTGACAACCAACCACAAAGTCTAATAAAATTGTTGTGAAGTGAAAGTTGGTAGTAATTACAATGTATTAATAAAAGTCAGCTGTTGCTATATAACAAAAATATACAAAATCTCAATGGCATTTAATAGTCATTTATTTCTTGCCCATGGATCTGGCCATTGGCTTGGGTTTGTCTGACCTAGGCTGGGCTCAACTAGGCTTGGCTTCAGGCCAAAGTTGTTTTAGATCTACTCCATGTTTCTAATACTCTTGGGACCAACAGATTATGGGGTAGAGAGATAGAGATGTTTTCGGCAGAAGTGCAAAAGGAAGGCCATCAGCCCAATCACATCTTAAGCCTCACATTAGTTAACATCCCATTGACCAAACAAGCAAAATGGCCAAGCGCAAAATCAGGGCATTGGGTAATCCACTCTGCCCACCATGAGACCGTGGCAAGGATGTCATGTAAAGTATTACCACAGGGAAATGAAGAATTGGGACCAATAGCTTGTGCACTGACCTAAATAATCATAGCTGTATAAAGACAGGAGGAATAGTATGCTAGTCAATTGAATGTCTGATGATTCTACCTTCATCTTTAGAAAGAATTTTCTAATGTGAAGTCTCTATTCTATTCTACCCTGTAAGCTTCCCCAAAATATTCATTCTTTGTCTCGCACATACATTACTAATATGCCTATCGTTGCACTTGGCATTGTCTTTTTTAAAAGTCACGTCCCAAATCTGAAAAAAATGTAAGGATGGAAGCACCAGAAGTGAAGAGATCTTGATGGTCCTTTCCATTTTACCCCCATTGCCAGGAGAGGAGAGAAGCTCAGTGTGCAGGCATTGTTGTTCTTGTTGAAAGGCGCCAAGGAGCCTGGAAGAGTGTTTAGATTTGGATTGACTTCTAGCTGGTCATCCAAGTTAGAGGTCATTGATTCTATGATACATCAGGAGGTCTCAAGAGATTCAGGGAGGAAGAAGAGCACATAACCTCACGATGAAATTTGAATGAGTCCTGGGCATTTCTAGAGAATTCTGTGGCTTGTTTCTGTTCTCCCTTTCCTCCATTAGGGAGGAAAACTTTCCTAGCAAACACACTCACAGACAGAGACATACACCCTCCGGCTAACACCAGGAAAACTGCAAAGACGAGGCTTTGTTGACACGAAAGACTGTGATGTAGTAAGCCAGAATCACTGCCTGCTGGGTTGAGACAGCAAGGCAGTTGTGAAGGGGCTGTATTTAGACAGGCACTTGAGCCCACCAAGAGTAAGAAACACTACCACTGTCAGCCAGCCCTGTAGATGCACCCGACTTCCCAAACAACAGTATCCCCCAATGCAGCCCAAGAGAAATGTTGATTTAAATTATTCGTGCTAATGTGAGTGTGGGATAAAGTGATGTGATTCTTGGCTTGCTGACAGGAAGCTGTGAATGATGTGGTAATGGTGTATATATATCCCAGCCTGGATGCCCGAGAAGAAAGGCAGGACTGTGAAATCACAGCAGGACCCTGCCATTTGCTGCCCTGCTGAGTACGACAGACACACACAGGGCTGTGTCCAGGTCTGTCAGGAGAGGTAACCAGACAAGCCCCAGGAGTCCAGAAAAATCCTCAATCTCTTCCCAGAAGATTGTGTGGAGAATATCAAGCAGAGAGAAAGCACAACTCTTTATATTTTAATTACAAGGAATAGAAAATTGCTAAACAGATAATGTCAGGGTTCACCGAAGAGCTTGAAAAATAACTACAATATGTAGGTTCCCACCTTTGCCACCAACTACCTGTGTGCCTTGCCTTCAGTGTCCCCATCTTTACACTAGAGTTTGGTGATTCTGAGACATTTAGTTTAATGAAATCAAAAAGAAAATATATTTTACATTGAGTTTTAAAAGAAAATAATAGCTCCAAAATTGCGGTCATTAATCTCAGAATGGTTGTAATATGAAGAGTGTACTTCAAAAAAAATTAGTCTGGAAAATACAGTACAGCTGCCCCTCAAAATGTCCATAATTCTCATCATGAGAGATCTGAAGGGGTTCACTACAGACAGAAAATTAGTTGGGGATGGAGTTAGAGGACTTTAAAAATCATTAAAATTCTTTAAAAATCACATCTACTTGGCAGATGACATGGCATAGATGTCATGCCATATACGGCATTTCTTTCTTTCTTTTTTTCAGTCAGATGGTCCTTTGGCGATAAATTCTACCCACCCCCACCCCAACCCAGTGTTACCAAACTATAACCTGTGCAGAAATGTCATGGTTATGCAAGTAAGGATTTGATTTTCTAATTTCTATATAAGGAGTATAGTGTGACATTAAACTCACTCGTGTCACAAGAAGAACCTTCAAGCAGGCTTGAAATAAGATACACAGACGAGTTGCTCCATCCTAACTCATGCAATGAGAATGTCCCTGTTGCACCCCAATGCCCTTGCACTCACCCCAGCACAATGATACCACATGTGCTTGTTGGACACTGAGTGAAATCAATGCTGCTCATTCTGCTACTTTCAAAGTCACATTAAGCATCTTCCAGAAGCTTCTGCTGTGGGATGGGTTTAATTTGAATCCCACACACAGCCTATGATTTGGAGGCAGCCCCCAGCCTTTTTATTCCTGGTCTTAGGCTGGTGAGGCAAGAAAGATGGTTTTGTCATACAATACAGGAATAACTCAAATTCTGTTTTTATTTTTAAGTGTGACACATCTAACCCTTAGCACTTTTTCACCAAGTATGGTTCTTTCCACTCCTTTCCAAACCTCACAACTGATCTCAACCCCAGCAGTAATTCAGTAGATCTAAGATCTGGTAAAGAAATGATCTCTTAAACTTGGCTTGTTCAGAAGTGAGGGTGGGGGGAACAACCATGTTGATTTGGAAAAATTTCTTAAACTATTTAAATGCCCATGAACCCCCCCCCCCACCGCTTCCCTCTCCCACACCTAGGGTCCCAGAAAGTCTATACAAGAAACATGACAAAAACACCAGCTATAGCCCTGGTGTTTTCTTAAAGCATACATTTAGCTGGGAATTAGAGGGGGAAAAAAACTATGAAACTGAATCAGATTTTATAGTAAGGTGGTAAAGAGCAAATCCATTGGGACTGAATTAAATCTGGCAAATTACAGAAGAAAAAAAATTCAGGTAAGTAGTTTGAAATTTATGCCCGAGCAAACAAATTAATTTTGCTGTGATTCCAGACCACTTTTTGCCCTCATCTGAGGGGAAGAAGTAGCTCATTTTTACAACCTGGGATGTAACAACTGCTGGTCTTTATGCTTTTGATAATTCCTTGAGGTTGTTTTGTTTTTGTTTTTGTTTTTTTTAACTCTAAAAATGTTTGAAATTGAACTACACCCTCATTAGCTGGAAACCTTAAATTGGTAGCAAGGCCCAGCTTCTCTCCTAGAAAGGCTTTTTTCCTAACATCTGACCCCAGCGGCTCCTCCCCACATGACCCATCTCATTCGATCCCATAAAGACTGGCACCCACAGCTGAATTTGAGTCCAGACACCATATTTTGGGGAATGACTAAAAATACCAGCCCACCTATTTTTAGCATGCAGAATAAACATTATCTGTGTGTTTCTTTGGCTCCCAGGAGATTGTTTTTAGTCACAGAATTGAATACCCCTCCTTCCCACCATGGATTATTTTTAAAATGCAGGCTCAGAAATAACCCACATACACAGCATTGAAGGCCTGACTGCCCTCAAAACTAGAAATATACTGTCCAGAATCAAAGCTAATGCATTAAATATGCAATCAACAAAGGTCAGAGGCCTAGAGGACCAACACAATTTTACTGAAGACTTGCAACACTCTGATACTGTGCTAAAGACCAACACTTTGGGTTGGAAAAAAGCAGAAACACATAATCTATAAAATGACCTGGGTGAAAAGTTGTCATGGAAATTAGGGGTGAAGAGGGAATTAACTGATAGGATGGACTAGATCGGAAGGACAGTCCAGAGGTAAGGGAAGAGGCTTCATTAATTTGGTTAACTGGGGAAATTCAGAGAAAGTTAAAGTTCATGCCCTTTCTATTGCTTTTTAAACTATTAGATCCTCCATGTCAAAGACTGCAGAGATACTGGTGATAAGGAAAGATATTATGCCCAGCACTTCCCTTAGAGGGGTCCCTGCTATACCCTGCCTGGCAACAACTTTACCAATAGGATAGAATCCATGAGGCCAAGAGGAAGTGCCCACAGGAGCCCACACTTGCTCTCTGTCATAGATTGAAAAACTTCCCCCCAAAATTCACATGTTGAAGTCCTTACCCCCCCACACCCCAGAATGTGATCTTATTTGGAAATAGAGTTTTCTCAAGTTAGGATATAATCAAATTAGTATGAGGTCATTAGGGTGACCTAATCAAATGTGACTGGTGTTATTGTAAAAAGGGGATATTTGGACACAGACACAAGCACAGGGAGAATGCCATGTGAAGATGAAGGCAGAGATCAAGGCGATGCATCTACAAGCTAAGAAATGCCAAAGATTTCCAGCAAACCCCCAGAAGCCAGGGGTGAGGGATGGAATAGATTCTCTCTCACAGTCCTCAGAAAAAACCAAACCTTGCTGACACCTTGATCTCAGACCTCTAGCCTCCAGAACTCTGAGATAATACATTGTTGTTGTTAACGCTACCCAGTTTGTGGTACTTTGTTAAAGATGTCTTAGCAATCTAATATACCCTCCTTCTAAACTAAACCCGGGACCCATAGCCCGAGAATCTCCTGAGCCCCCTTCCAGGGCCTTCATTGGCCAGTTCCCCAAGCCCATCCTCCTGAGGGCAGAATATGTGACATTTACATGCTCCTCTAGGCCCAAGATATGGCCACGGGGCAGCTGTTTCTGTGGCATACACATTGGCATTTATGTGAGAGGCTTCTGCTGGTGCAGGAGCTGGAGGTGGGGAGAAAAGAGCTGCAGGCTGAAGGCTGAAGGCCCAGAGCTGAGGTCAACTCTCCCCAAGTAGCACACTTAAACAGAGAATCCAAGGATTTTAAGAATCCTAAATTTAAACCTCCAGACAGGAAGCAAAATTATATTTATCTTTAATGATTTGTTAGCTTGATTTCTAACTTTTAAATATTCCTACATGGAGTACATGGGTCTCCTTCTATAGTCTGGTCTCAGTCTCACAAAGGAGGTTGGGGAGGGTGGGCCTGTTGACGTCATACCAAGATGCCAAGGTCCACTCCCTCCATCTGAAATATGTCCCACACGGCATCAGCCTTACAGTTGGAAATGCAATCACTGTACATCCAAGGGTAAATGCTATGCCCTCCTGACTGATGAAATGTTATTTGCTTTGCCAAAAAAAGACATGTTGAATGCAAAACCTAAAAATAAAATTTCTTTAGCTAAAATTTCCCAATGGAGATGATTTTTTTTTAAGAACTTTCAAGTTCTAAATGAAAAAGAAAAAATGTTTTAGGAAGGCCCAATGTTAGACAGCAAAGCAGTCTGGGTCCATCTACCTTCACTGAAGCTCAATTCCTAAGAATTAAGTGAATTTCAGAAGACCAGGACCCTTACCCTCCATTTCAGAGGCCTGCCCTTGGCTCACCCAAACATCTGTCAGGCCAAGACCATCTGTGGGAAACCCTGTTAAAGGATATAGTACAAATTAGATTAACTGATACCATGTCCTGAGATCTTGAAATCTGGAGGAAATTGATACCTGGGCCACAGGAATCTAAGCACATAATGATGCCAATTGCCTCATGTTTTCAGGGGATTGGAACCTGATTTCAAGAGATGTATAACTAAAACAGAAAAATTTTTAAAAGGAGACTCTTAGGAAAATTATGGAAGTAAAGGTAGTTAAGCCAATGGCTAAATCAGGTTCATAGTTTTCCCCAAGGATATGCATAAAAGGAGAATTACACAGCAGCATTAACCAGGCCACAGTCAGTTTTTTGTGGGTCATGTGTTTAGGCAACATTCTGAGAGCAATAACTGAGAATGTTCTGGGTAAAATACAGGGAAAAAACGGCTTTATAGAAATGGCTTGAGACTTGCCTGAGAGACTCCCAATTAGCATTTAGATCTGGCTCTGTTAACAGATAAATAAAATAATCCAAATTCAAGACAAAATTATGTAGAAATAGATGCTAGGGTCTCAAGTCTGTTAGATTTTTTTGTCTCTCTCTATTTTTTTTTCAAAAAAAAGAAAAGAAAAAGAAAACTTGTTTCCTGACCTAGTGCTCAGCCCATGAACAGTCTATCCAGTTGCCTTGGAAAGCAGGAAATGGTTAATAAAATAAGCAAGCAGGCCAGTTCATAAAAGTGGGCAACAGACTCCAACACCTCATATTCTCATTACTTTTCCTTATAAAATAATAGAAAAAACATCATAAAATCAATATTGACTTATTTAAGTAGCTATAAAAGAGCTCTCTGGTCATTTGGTCCAACTATAAAATTATCTCACCATCTCTGTGAACTGTCAATCCTTTGAGAATATCTACCGCAGCTGTCTATTAGTTCTTAATGAAAAATACTTTGATTACTACTGGCATATCTTTCTTAAGGTTGGAGAGGAGTTTTTAAAGCAAACATATCAGGTATTGCAATGGAACTCTTTCAAAGTTACCAAAAGTTACTCAATATATTCATAAAAACCCACAGTGAAACAGTAATAAAACTCAAACACTTTTTCCCAAAGAAAACACCACATGGCTTTGTATAGCCAATGCAGTATCTAGAAACTACCTCCCCCAAATTTTCTTGTACTTCTCATTATATACTTGAAATATTAAATCATGGATTCCCTCACATGGTGATTTTCAGGTTAAAGAATAATGCATATGCATGATTTCTCAGCTTTTATGGTTTATTTTTGTTTGGATGGTAGCTCTCAGCTTCTTCTAGCTGCTTGTACTGCTGAGATTTTTTTCTTCCTCTTTACAGTCCCTAAATCACACTCCCCTAATTTTGCAGACCCATGTAGGAATTTCCATCAGACCTAGTGGCCAGGAATGGCTCTGCTTTTCCAAACAACTGGCTTGTTTCTTATATTATGGACACTGTCATTCTTGATGACTGATGGTATTTCTCTCTTTGCCTTGGCCACCAGGCAACTTGCTCATCCCTCTTATCCCTGCTAGACAATTTTTCTACCTTTATTTCCTCCTTCAGTCCAATTATCTTCAATCATTCTTTTTTATATCCTAATGGCGTGATTTTTGCCTTAATTTCTTTATATAGAAAGATAGTACATATTTTGTCTTCTACTGCCTTAAAACTATTTCATGAAATTATTTTCTTCAGGTTCCATCCCTTCCCCTCAATTTAGAGCAGATTTTTTCAGGAAACCCTTCCAGAAAACCTGACTCAAGTGTCTCCAAAAACATACCCACCCCTTACCTTAAGCTCTTCACCATTGTGTTAAATAAACACTTATAAGTACATATCCTCAACAGGCAGGTAGACCTTTAGGTTGTTAGAGTTAGTTGTGTGTGTTTTACCTCGTTCTTCTGTATTTGCATTTAGTTACAGTATTTACTCTATTTCTCCTGGGAGAGGTAAAGCTCCTTGAGATAGGGGATTGTATTTACACAACCATTGCTTGCTGTTTAACAACTTCCTAATTCCTGGACAGTTCCCCATTGCCTACAAATCTATTTTGCACATCATTAGCTTTTAATAGAATAGTCAAGATAAGGTAGGTTATGCTGCAATAACAAAACCAAAAAAAATTCCCGATGGCTTTTCACACCAAAAACTTTATCACTCAAACAAAAACTTTATCACTCAAACTCAAGTCCAGGTGACCTTCCAGGACAATCATCTTCCATATGATGCCTCAGCCAACCATTCTGCTTTGATTTATGAGGCAAAGTCATCATAACATGAAGGTGTATCCATGATCAGAAAGAGGAAAAAAGAAACAGGAGAATTTAGAGGGTCTGAAAGAAATATACTTCACTTACGCTTATATTTTATTGGCCAGAGCAAGTTACATGGTCCTGCCTAATTGCAAAGGGACTGGGAACATAGTCTACTCTATGCCCAGGGAGGAAGGGAGGACCAGATGGTAGCAAGCCCTAGTAACGCCTGCTGCATATGCCTACTTTAAAAAAACAAGAAGAAAATTCAAGTTGCTAACTTGCTGCAAAGGCTTAGGAATAAATTCAAGATTTTACTAGCTGAAATTATTTTAAGTGATTAAATTCAGGAATGTGTCAGCCACTGCAAGATGCATATTATAAAATCAAGCCCATTCATCTAAACAAAAATGACCATTTCAACCAATCAATAGACATTTAGTGATCACCAACTGCATGTGAAAGGTAATGTTAAATGCTGTATATCATTTGAAATGACATGCTTATTGGAAAAATAATTGAAAGGCCAATCTATTGTCAGTCCTAGAAACAAGAATAAGGTCAAACTGGAGTGTCAGACCATCCCTCCAAATTTTGAAGCAGTCAAAATGTAAACATTCTAAATAATTTGTCAGTCAATATAGGCATGATGGATATGTGCCCAGGAGTGTGGATGATTTAAAGTTATGAGAAACGTTTTTAATATTTAAGGAGGTAGAAATTAGGTTAAAACAACACAACTGAAACACTTGAGAAAGTAATGAAAGTAAATGAAAACCAACTCATGCAATAGATGTTCAGAAAAAAAGAGGTATTAAATATACATGGAAAATATCTGTAGGAGGTTTCATGGAGAACATGATAATAGGTCAGAGTGAAAAGACAGTAAATTTAAGATGAGCAGTGACAGAAATATATAACAAGATAAATAGGAGATAGGTCTCAAACACTTGAGAAAGGCAATATTATTTAGCAGTTATGGGCACCTTAGAATCTGGAATATTGCTCTACTAATTATCCTCTCTTCCGGTATTTTGTTTCCTTTCCCTAATCCCAACATTTCTTTGATCCAGCCTTACCTGAAGCTTAATTCTCTTACTCCCTGCACCATTAGTTGTCTTGTTTCCTGGCTGCCTTTCATCACATCCACTCTCTCTACTTATTTCAGCTGCCTTATTCCCTAACCTCTCTATTGAAATTGTTCTCTTGGCTATGACTAATGAGCTGGTCATTGTCAGGTTACCCATTCATTGGAGAAGTGCCCTCCGGCCTGCCCTCTGTGACTCTTCCCCACCTTTCTTCCTTATTTCTCCCACTGGTCCTCTTCAGTCGCCACTGATTCCTTGTCCACCTCTTTCCTCTCTGAATGTAGCATTTCCCAAGGTTTTAGGAAATCCATTCCATCCTATGACTTCAAACAGAACCTCTCTGAAGACATCAAACTCTATCACCAGCCTTGATGTCCCTTCCGAGCTCTTTCCAGTGGTCTAGAGCCTCTACATGGGTGTTCTATCAAGCATGTCCTAATGAACACAGTGTCTCCAAAGCCACTCTCAGCCTGGCTAGAATTCACTCTCTGTTAATGACAGCAAATTCCATGCTTTCCTCTCCTTTGACCCCCATCCAAAGTTTTCCCAAGTGTCAGCTCTAACTCTTCAGAGGCTCCTCACTCAAACTCTGCTTTCCTCTTGCCTAATCAGTTGCAACTGTCCCTGCTGGCTTTGACATCACCTCATCCAACTCAACTTATACATGCAGTGAAAGCAGACAACCCCACACTCTGGTTGAATCACCCTCCTCTAAAACCTTTGCTGGCTTTCCAGTGGCTCGACAAGAATTCACACCTCTCCACTTAAGCAAGCAAAGCCCTTCCAGATCAACTTCTCTTTCCAGCTTTATCTGCAAGTCCTCTTTCAATGAGCATGTTGCTCTAAACAAATGAGATAGTTCACAGTTCCCTAAATATAATTTGAACTTCACATTTTGAAGTTTTCACAAAAAAGCTTGATCTTGGTATAACTTACAAACCACAAAACTAATCTATTCAATTTGTAGAAAACAACTTAACTCTTTTTTTAGGCTTACTACCTTTACTATTTCAAATAATTGTTCAGAATTATTTCTTCCGCAACATGAAGAATGCTTCAAGATGCAAAACACTCTCTTCTAGAATAAAAAATATGAAAAACAAATTTAAAACAATCTAGACTTAACTTCTGATTTTCTAATCTTCATTTTTAGGATTATAAAAATAATACATACTTATTTCAAAATCTTCAACCATTACAGAAACATGTAACATGAATAGCTACTATTTATTAAGTGCCAGGTAATGTACCAAATGCTTTATGTGAATTATGTCATTTAATCCTCACAACAACCTTATGAGATAAGAACTATTATTATCACCATTTTATAGATGCAGGAACTGAGGCTTGAGGAGGTTAATAACTTGACCAAAGTTAAAAAGCTAATAAGTGGTACAGCTGTGATTTGACTAAACCACATTCCCAGGATTCAAAATTTCTTATAATCTCACCCTCAGATTAAAATTTTATCCTAGCTAAAATTTTCTACTTGGGCTTTTAGAGACCTGGAAAGTCCCTGGCTCACTCAACTCTACATAAAGGTTGAATTTTTAAGAAGCACCTACAGCACCACCTGTCCAATGCCTTCTCTCCCCATCACTGACTCTCTGATCTGACATCTCTCTTTTGGTTTAATGTATCGATCTCTCCCTCTGGTGAGAGTACTTTCCAAATGTCATTTGTTCATATTATTATTAATAATAGTAAGCTTATTGTCTAGAATGGGTAACACAAATAACTACTAAACCACCATATACAATATTTCACATATAATTTCAGGAGGTTCTGGACACCAAATGAAAAAACAGTGTCATTAGCAGTAAAAGAAGGAAAATGGACAATGCCTTTCTGTAAGATATGCTCTCTATACCTTCACAGTGCTAAGGGGAGAAAAAGATTCATAAACTCACTTTTTATCTTCTTAAGCGTCTTTGGATTGGAAAGAAAGAAGATTGATAAGTAAGACAGACAGACATGCAGCCACATCTACCTAGTAAGGCTGCTTTGTGCAAAGTAGGGAAAGCATCCCCTATACCATTCTAGATTCTTTACTACCACCTGCCAATATATTGTTTGTCATTGTGATCATGATCATGTCACTGTATCATTGTGATATCAATCTATAATGTCTCCATGTGAATGTTCTGGGGTTGTCCCAAGGACAATTCACACAACCTATGTAGAGCCTAGAAGGTAAATAAATAATCAGAGAATAAAATCCAGAAGGATAGGTTCATTAAAAAAACATGATATATTAATCCAAGTGAGAGCATGACAAGCATCTCTTATATAAAAGGCAGCAACCAGAATGTCTGTCCACCTGAACCAGGAGCAAAGCAAAAGAAAGAATACATCAGTTACAGCATGAAAAATCCAGGCTACAGAGAGGAAGATGAGCAGAACAGGAGTGGTGGAAACAATCTAGCTGGGATTGACTAAGATGACCTACCCTTTCCTTTTGGGGACTCAGGAATATATATTCATTTGCATGTGCATACCTGCTCTTGAGTACACATTCACAATTCTCCCTCAATTTTGAGAAGGAATGCCAGGTCTTTTTTGGCTGACACAACTTCTAAGCTAAGCTAAAGATTAGTAGATTGGAGCCCAAAACACCTGTGTATGCATCCCAGCTCTAGCTCTTATCAGTGGAGGGTTTAGCCCATCCATTAGGTTTATTTAAGTCTCAGATTACATGTCACCACCTCACAGAAGACTTCCTTATGAAATACCTAAAGAAGGTTTCCCACCATTTCCCCAGTAAATGCTATCTCAGTCCATTTGTTAGTTTCCTTCCCATCATTTACCACAATTTGCACTTTTTATTCATCTACTTACTTGTTTTATTTTCTGTCATACCCATTAGAATGTTCGATGCATGAGAGAAATGTGTCTGTTTTAATCACACTGGTGTTTATTCCCAGCATCCAGAGCACTGCCCAGCATACAGCAGCTGCTTAGCACTGGGTGAATCGATGAGCCTTTCTGAGCCTTTTTCCTCATCTATAAATCAGAGGTTTGTTGTATTTGTTGTGAAGAATACAACATAAAGAAGCAGCTGGCTTCCACAGTTGCTAAGTTTGTCCCACTGTCATAAGGTATCAGGGCTACTCTCCCCCCATCTACAAGTCACCATCACCACAGCATCTGGAAGAGCTGAAGGCAGAAAAGCCTGGTGTTTGCAACCTTTTATCCATCAAATCCTAGCAATGTCTCCCTTTCTGTCTCATCACTATTTTGTGTCATAATTTACTGTCTCCAGGGAGAGGATGGAGCTAGCAGCCTAGCGCTGCCATCACAAGCACCCAGTGGCCTTCTCTTCACACAACACCCAGGCCAATGGTGTGCTTGAAAGTATTTTTCATCATTTCTTTGTGGAGCTCCTGAGATCAGATCATAGCAATGGGACCTGTACTAGTTATTTTCATCTATCAATATGGCCAGGCTATGGTGCCCAATTCTTTTGTCAAACACTAGTCTATATGTTGCTGTGAAGGTGTTTGTACATGTGACTAACATTTACAACCAGTAGACTTTGAGTAAAGCAGATGACCCTTCATCATGTGGGTGGGTCTCATCCAATCAATTGAAGACCTTAAGAGTAAAGACTGAGGTTTCCCAGAGAAGACGATATTCTGCCCCAAGGCTGTAATGTAAAAATCATGCCAGAGTTTCCAGCCAGCTAGCCTGCCCTGTGAATCCTGGACTTGCCAAACCCCACAGTCACATGAGCCAATTCCTTAATATAAATCTCTCTCTCTTTCTCATCTCCATATATGTAAATATATATACTTAGATGTATTTATATAAATTATATGTGAAATTTTATTTATGTGTGTTTATTCTGGAGTTAGGATCCTTTTCTTTTATCACCTTCTCAGAGAGATATTCCCCAAAATTATATGTATATATACATATATATGTGTGTGTGTGTGTGTGTGTGTATATATATATATTATATATATATATTTTACAGAGAGAGAGAGAGAGAACCAACAGTACATATAATAAAATGCATATATATATATATATCTTATTATGTGTGTGTATATATATATATATATATATACACACACATGAAACCATTAGGACATTTCTCAGAACTTGTGGTTTTTACGTGAAAAGAATCGACCTTTTCCACAGTGATGGAAAGCTGTTTTTTTATTCTATCCCAGGGAAATGGTCAGGAACATCAGGGTACCCAATAAGAGGAATGGTCCTTGAGGTGACCAGTTACAAGTGCCCTCTGGCCTGCTCAGAATCACTTAACCCAGGCCACCCTCTGTAATTCAAAGAAAATCGAAACCACAGCTTAGAGCCTCAAAAAAGTTCATCGAGTGGGGAGTGAAGAGCTCCTCAGAGTTCTGACGCAAATGGAAAAGACTTTTTTCCGCCCCTGGTTACCCCTCTGGGCCCTTTCACCACCTGGAAAAAAAAATTGTACACGATTGCGTAGAATATGGGCCTCTCCCTCCCTCTTGAATTCACTTTTTTTTTTTTTTAAAGAATCTCTTGTCTAAGAATACAAAGAATTCTGTGAATCTTTCTGCTTCTGAAATATTTTCTACAGAATCTCTCTAGTACTTGCAAAGCGGTGATTATGAATGACTAAACAGTCTTGCATATATTTCTGGAATACTTGGAAATGCCTCTGTTATTTTTGGAAATGTGTGCTTGTTCAGGTTATTCCAGCAAAGGGCAGCTACTGAAAGAATTCTTTCGTGACAAAAAGCCTGTAGCTCCACCTACTGCTTCCTCAAAGATGACAACCTGGTTTCAGCACTAAAAAATAAAAGCGAAGATCTAGGGAAACAGCTTTTTCTTCCAAATGAAGCTCGTATATTTAACTGCTTTTAGTAACAGTTAGCTAATATGTTTCCACCACTGGCAAAACAAACATATACAGCCCATACATTACACATTACACATCAAAGAATGGGAAATAAAAGCAGGCAAGGAGTAAATTGTTGAGTATTTTGAAACATCTATCAAAGTCATTGCCAACATCTGCCGAGAGTGAGATGGCTCAGGGAAGTCCTTGGAGAATACACAACTTTGGGGAAAGAACTGACTTTAAGACACAAGCAAAATAATCACAAACATGAGGCCTGGTGGTATAATCGTATCTTGTTTTGCCTGGATTTGAAGAAGAGGTGACGTGGGATCCCAAGCAAGAGAGAAGTGAGAGAATCCAAGTCTTTAGCTGAATGTTCCTGGTGAAATGGTCCAACTCTGCTGCCTTGTCGTTCCTCGTGGCTCACTCCACAGGATCTGGTCCAAGAAACAATTTCCGATGGAATTAATTCTTTTGTTTTGACTTTTTCCACTGCTAACAAACCCTCCGAATCGACGCCCCTACATTACAGCAAAGTTTCTTGTCTAATTTCTACAACCTCAACCACAATAGATTATGCTATTCTTCTCTCAATGTGAGACTAAGAAATGCCAAGTAGGAAACATGTTTTCCTTCTCTATCTTTTTATTCTTCCTGTGAGTCTCAGATGATTCTCAGGTAAAAGCCAGTTTCCCTTCACCACAGCTAAAAAGAAATACGCATTTCCCATTTTTCATTTTCAACAATGAGGTGTAACTGAACTAGGACATAAAACTGGGAAGAACACTGAGAACTACTAAATTGGTCATGTCCAGGCGCTCAAGCTTTTTATTGCTAAATCTAGAGGGGATTTTTCCCGTCTTTCATCAATCAGGTTTAGCTGTTTAAAACCTGTTTAGCTGTATGTACAGCTTTGGTTTCGTGGTAATGCAATATTGTGTAATTATACTATCAATAACATTTCTATTTTGCACCTTTACATTTTAGAGTGGGTTTTTGTGTGTGTGTGTGTGTGTGTGTGTGTGTGTGTGTTTATGGTGTTTTTGGGACAATTTTTAATTTGATATAATTTTAACCATCTGGAGAAGTTGCCAGAATACCAATATACCCATGTATCCTTTACCCAGCTCCACGATGGGGCAAACTGTACAAATTTTGTTAGTCATTAGTTTTGTCACTCTCTCCATATATATAATTTTTTTCCAACCCATTTGAGAATACATTGCAGGCATCATGCTCCTTTACTCCTAAATACATCAGTGTGTATTCTTTTTTAAAAAATATTTATTTATTTATTTGGCTGTGCTGGGCTTAGTTGCAGCTTGCAGGATCTTCAGTTGTGGCATGTGGGAATCTTAGTTGCAGTATGCAGGATCTAGCTCGCTGACCGGGGATCAAACCCTGGCCCCCTGCATTGGGAGCAGGGAGTCTTAACTGCTGGACCACCAAGGAAGTCCCCAGTGTGTATTTCTTAAAAGAATATTTTCTTACATTAACCACAGTACAATTATCAAAATCTAGGCAATTTGGCATTGGTGTAATTCTACTATTTAATCCACAGTCAACATTCAGAGTTCGCCAATCATGCTAATAATATCTTTACAGCTATCTTTTTTATCCCAGTCCAGGATCCAAACCAGATTCCTAGCTTTCACTTCAGTCTCCTTTATTCTGGCATAGTTCTTCAGCTTTTCTTTACCTTACATGACCTGGAAATTTTTAAAGAATCCAGGCAAGCTCTTTTATAGAACATTCTCCATTTGGGGTTATTGCTCTTTTGCCTTCTCCTACCACAGGACAGATGTTCTGTTCTCAGTTTATCACATCAAGACAGACATGATATTGGTGATGCTAACATTGATCACTTGGTATGAAATGGTACTTGCCAACTTTTTCCCTTCATAAGCAATAAATATTCGTGGAGAGATACTTTGAGACTATGAACATATCCTATTCCTCATCAAATTTCAACCACTAGGATGTATTGATGATTTTTTTCCTGAATTAATTATTAATAATGATGCAAATGTTATTACAAATGTTTCAAAGTAGAGATTTTCTAACTCCATCATCCTTCCTACATATACCAGTCGGCATACCACTTTTAGCTCACATTATTTCAACATCAGCCTTTTGCAATGTCAATTACACCCCAGAAGCATATTTGCAAAGACCTAAACTGCTTCTTGATTTGAAGAAATCAACTTTTCTTGATCTGAAAAGTTTGTGGGTATTAAATCCCAAAGGAAAATGTTAAATACACCCTGCAAAAATCCCTCCAAACCATTAAGCAAATTCTTCCAAAAACTAGGAACTATTAATCAAAACAAACAAACAAAAACTTCACCTAAAAATAACATTGGATTATTTGATTGGGAAAATGACACCTATCAAATTAAAAATAGAGTCTTCTCTTTTGATTCATGAGAAAAAAGACAGTAAACCTCAAGTCTGTTGAGAAGCCATGAGAAGGTGTTTCCTCCATCTGAGCACCAAAGGAAGCATACATCCTGAGATGTTGCTACTTGAGGCCACTATTAATCCATGTAGTCCTGCAACTTGAAGGAACCTGGAAAGATCATGTAACTCACCTCCAACCTTGCCCTTCCTCCCAATAGGCTTTCACCCAACAGTCTCCTCAGATGAAGAATGAACCTACCTTTAAAATCTTCAGAAACACCTGCCCTCTACCAAACAGCAATCCTTCCTGTCAGAAGGATTGTATAACTAACCAAGGCCCTTCATGCCCCCTTCCTTTCAGTATTATCCTCAGTGTAACTATCCAGCAACAAGCCTTAATAGCCTGTGTAAAAAAAATGCTAATTCTTGAATCCTGTGAGAGCCCGGCTTATTCAGCAAATATTCACTCCCTTTCTCCTTCTTCTGTGGGTGAAGTTTACTCCTCTGCCCCAATGACATTTGTTTGCCATATAACTTGCCTTGTCCAATGGGATGTTAACAGATGTGACACAAATACAGGCCTTAGGTTAGCTCCCAGTTTGTCTTGGCCTCCTACACTACTGGGACAGCTGTGGGAAGAGCATGCCCTGGGTAGATACCACTGCTTTAGCCTGAGCCCTCAGAAAAAAATACATATAGAGCAGACCTGAACCCAACTCCCAGCATGGATCTAAGACCATGGTAGAGGGGACTTCCCTGGTGGTGCAGTGGTTAAGAATCTGCCTGTCAGTGCAGGGGACACGGGTTTGAACCCTGGTCCAGGAAGATCCCACGTGCCGCACAGCAACTAAGCCTGTGAACCACAACTACTGAGCATGCACTCTGGAGCCCATGAGCCACAACTACTGAAGCCCGCATGCTTAGAGCCCATGCTCTGCAACAAGAGAAGCCACTGCAATGAGAAACCTGCACACTGCAACAAAGAGTAGCCCCCACTCACCACAACTAGAGAAAAGCCCCCATGCAGCAATGAAGACCCAATGCAGCCAAAAATAAAATAAAATAAGACTGTGTTAGAGTAACCCACCTGAGCCCACTTCAGACCAACCAAACCACAGCTTCCCTGCAGACCCATGAGCACAATAATAAACAGCTGTTGTATATCACTGAGTTTAGGGATGGTTTGATTTGTCACACAGCATTGCTATGGCATCACTGACTAATACAAATACCATAATAAAGTCTTCCTCTACTATCTCCTCCAGATTTAATAACCCCAGTTTTATATCACCCTATCCTAAGGCCCTATTTTAAAATTATTCCATTATCTTGTTCTCTCCTTTCTCAACTGTCTAGATAAGAAAATCCAGCTCTGCTGTGTGACTTAGGAACACCTTTCCTCCAGGAAACTTGTGGAAGATCCTCGTCAGCCTGGCTTATCTCCTAGTATGACAACTCAAAAGAAGATTACATAAGATAAAAATCTAAACAAATGGCAGAGGACACAGAAAGAAATGACCTGCAAAATGAACCCTCTTCCCAAAATGTATAATCTTATCAATTGTAAACAGTCTTCCCAGCTATGATCACAGCACACCTAGAAGGAAATAAAGTAAGAACTCCTCTGCTCAGGGCCAACTTCAGGGGCATGAGGCCAATGAAGCCACACAAGGCCCCATGTTTAGAAGGGCCCACACCTGGTTTGCTGCTCTGTTGTCACCACATTGAAATTATTGTTTTAAGAAAGAGCCCCTTGATTTTATTTTGCACCAGGCTCCACAAATTATGTAGCCCATTATGATTCCACCTACAAGTCCTACCTAGCCTGAAGCTTACTCCTTCATTTGCTCTGCTAAGGCTTTTGTTTCAGGTTCTCACCGCCTCTTCCTTAGATATTTGCAAGAGCTTCTAATTAATTTGCTTGCCTTCTTTCTCTTGCCTCAATTTTCTCCTCCATAATACAAAAATCATGTCCTATCACAGCTTTAAAATCTATCAGTGAATCCTCAATGCATGCAGAAAAGAGTTCACATTCCTTAGCAAGGCATAGATGTCCACTGCAGAATGGTGTGACCTCAATTCTAGCCCTGCCACTCTCTGCCCTTGCCTCCTTCACTCATCCTGTGTTACTGCCCCAGGGCCATTGCCTCCAGATGTCCTTGTCCTTCCCTATCTTTGCTCATTCCTCTGCCTGGAATGTCCTTCCCCTCAATTCTTTTATCTTGAGAGCACTAAGACCAAATGTGACCTCTGTAGTCTTCCCTGTCCTTTTTCCTACTCCATACTACTTTTTATCTCCTCTTTTGGATAGCATATGAATATACTTCTATGATAGCTCTTAACCTAAACACTGTAATGGCTTATTTACTCCTTTCCAAACAAACTGTGAGCTCCCAGAATCAGGACTCATATCCTGTTGTTTCTGTTCTTAGCTCAATGACTAGCACATAGAGGCACCAACAGTAGGCATTCGAGAGATCAGTGAATTTGAATTGTCACTTAAGCAATGAGGAAATTTAAGCTCAAAGTCACCCAGGAAGTTAATGGCAAAGCCAGAATTCAATCCCAGGCCACCTAATTCTTGGTTCAATACACCGTGTTGTCTTCTTCTGGCAAATTTTCCAATAAAATACCAGTCATTTCCCCCACCAACACATGAAGCAACATATCCTTTTTGTGCTTATCCAAGATATAGGGAGATAGCAGCAATGCTGTGCCCCTCCTAGAAAGTTTTCCAAAATATAGATTGTCTGATCTGGGTAAGCACATGGGGATTGCTACTCCAATTCTTTATGCCACCCCAGAGAAAGTAAAGATGAGAGAGACGAAGAGGCTCTCCCTGGGTTACACAATTAGTTACCAGGTGTGCTGAGTCTCAAGCCAGTGCTAATTCCACTGACCATATTGTCTTGTAATTAGAGGCAAGAATCCAGATTAATATGCTTGGTTATGGCAAATAAGTGTATTGGTTCCCTAACAGTTGCCATTGGACTAATTAGCTTCTTTCTTGGACCAAACAGGGTACCATCTGAGACTCACACCATGCCATGAAGTCTTTCAGCTTTCATCTCCACCAAAGTGTAGGTTCCATCCAAGCACATTTGGGACCCCTTGTGCTCAAACACAGATGGAGAAACCCCCACATCGTCTCCCTGCTCTGCACACTCTCCACCATCCACCAGAGCATGTCTCAACTTATTTGATTTTTCCATTCTAAAAAGTTAGCTGTAAGGGAAAGGTTCACACTAATAAAAGCTGAAAGAGGATTCTCTAACTACCTCCAAATATCCAAAGGGTGTTTTTCAGAGAATAACTATTGCCTCTTTTCCAACAGCTCTGAAAAGAGAATGAGGGAATTATTCCAACTCCAACCAGAAGGACCCAAAGTAGACACCAAGAAGAAGAAAGACCAGGGACACAGTGGACAGAGTCAATGTGAATTAAGAGAAAGACAACTGAGCCATGGATCAGAAAGCTTGTTTGAAACGTGTCATCCCTCTACACCTTTGTGTCTTATCTGAAATATGTGGATCAGGAAAGAGCAAGCACACTGATTATGGACTGACCAGTTCAGCCACTTCCCAGTAATGGCATTTAATGTGTCTGAGTTTCATTTTCCTCTTAAATGGAAAATATATCATCTATCTTACAGGAATTTTGTGAGAATTCAAATTACTCAAATGTACAATGTCTCCACTGTACCCAAATAAAAAAAATTTTTTCACATATTCCTTCCCACCTTCTCCCACACAGAGTTTTTGGGAGAAGTAAATAACATAATATACATGCCTGACACATAATCATAACATAATAAAAGTTAGTTTTCTTTTTCCTTCTTTCCCTACCAACCATTATTATAATGAAGATTTTGTTATAGCTAATTCCTAAAATCCCATCTAATTCTATAATTCTACTAATAAATTCTCTGATTCACCACTTTGCTTTATTTGTATATCTTTGGATCCAGGACCTTAGCAAGTTAGCACAGTTATTTAATTAGTATTTGCAACATTAAATTAAGTTTCCCCTCTATAAACCAGGCTTGAGATAAGACACCCGCTCTCTGTATTTCTAGAACTATACACTGAAGTAAGTGACTCAGCTTCTCCATGGGGAGGTTAAAAGAGGGAAGGTATTCCTGGCAGACCACAGCACTGATAGAACTCACCTCCACAGGGAAGAAGCCTACACCTCACCCTGCCCCCCTTCACATGAGGAGCATCTTCATGACATCAGATGGCTGCTTCCAGAATTCAGCAGCAATCTCTAGCAGTACTTGAAAAAGTATCATATTAGAGTGCTATTTTTAGACATTGCCCACAGCTCAAAGGGAGCCATCAAGGGTCTCCGTTTGAACCCATATTTGATTATTGACCAAATTTTCCATATCCTGTTCTAGGCTGTTTCAAAAACATCTGTTTCGATTAAAGAGTGATCAGGAAAGTGCTCGCACATTATAGAGGAAACAGGCTTTGTTTAATATGAATTGCTGGCACTGTAAAGCCGTGTTTCAAAGCTGAAGGAGCGATCATCAATATTTGTGCCAAATCCAGTAAGACAGGCTAGGCCTCGCTGACCACAGACCACATGACTCAGTTCTGGGAAGAATTTCCCTAAAATGTGGGACTGGGGAAGTTCCAGGAGAAGGTCTCTATCACCCAAATGTGGCATATATCACCCACTAAATACAAGAAAAAAAAAGGAAAATCATGGAGAAGCTATGCTCAGTCTTGTGCTGGGGACCTCTTGATCCCAATCAGTCTGCAGTAAGATGATTCTCAGATATACTTCCTCCACTGCTTCCTTTACTTCTCCCTTCTTCCTCTGTCTCTTCTTCAAGGATTAAATACTGAATTTGAGTCACTTCAAAAATATTAAAGAATTCACCTTCCCTCCTGTCCAATTTCCACACTTATTATTGTAAGTCAGCATAAAGTCTTGATTTATTGTCTGATATCTATACATTTACGTTAACAGTATAAAAGACATTTATTGTACATCTGCAGTGCATATAGCACTAAGATGTTCAACATGTGGTCTTGTTGTAAAGGAGTCAACAGGACTGGAGAGGAACTATGACATATACAAGAATAACTACCATGCAATGAGGCAAAAGTTAGTGTCCTCAGAGTGGTACAATTCAGAGGAGAGAAAGATGATTTCCAATTGGATCAGTGAGTAAAGGAATGGCCCGTGAACAGGTCTCTGAAGAATTTTAATAGGTGATGATTGTTGGGGGAAGTACTTTGCAGGTAACAGGAAATGCATAAGAAAAGAAACATCCTAGAAACCAAAGGCAAGACACGAACTTGACCATCAAATAATTCCAACCAAACCCTTTTTGTAACGAATTATATTACAGATAAATACAGAAAACCACTTGGAAAAGCAAGGTTTACAAGCTTCACATATTCATAAGTGCTAAATGACATTGTGCATGGTGAGTTGGGGAGAAGATACCTGGCAGATGTAGGTAATGAACTGGTCACTAAAGAGTAGATTGGTGTGGGCAGCAGAGAAAGTATTACAGGAAAGTAAAACAACGGAGCTAAGATATCACCTCTATGAACCCCTTCCTTCCATTTTCCTAAACACACTCACTCATTCCTTCATGAATATTTATTGAGCACCTACTATGTGCTAGGCATGAGAAATACAGAGGTGCTTGTGTGGAATTGTGAGCCTCCTCCTGGCTTTTACATTACTGTGGAGTTGACATTAAATAGGCACAGAAATAATTAGAAGTTAATTGCAATTGTGATAAATACAGTGAAGAAGAAGTACAGGGTGTTGTGAACACCCGTAATTGGAATACAGAATGTGGCTTTCTCTTTAGAGGTTGCTTTTCAAATTCCAAACCGGTGTCAGCATACCCCGCTTTCTCCAAAGCAAGTCTACTACCCATGCCATCTTCTCCCAGCACTCTGGGACTCTGTGGACCTCCTATGTAGGTTCTCTAGTTCCCTTGCCTTGTGAGCACCTGAAATGGCATTACCAATTTATCCTCAACACCGGCTACACCAGGCCTGTGATGGCCTCAGGAGCTGTCTGTGCCCTGCCCAGATCCCCTAGACCAGCTGGGTGTCCTCTTCTCCCAGCTGCTGTCAGTGTTGGCTGCTGACAGCTCACAGCAGCACCTGTCTCAGGAAAAGTACAGGAAATGCCTAGAGGTTGCCCCACACGCAGGTACATGTGAGCACACATGCACACAGGGCAGCCCCCAGTGACTGACAGACCCAGGAACGCAGAAGCCCAAGCCTCTTGCCTCTGGCAGAACAACCCTGTGGAGCCATTCACACTCCAGTGTGCTCTGGCTGAGGCCAGACTCCACCCAGCCCACATCTTTGCCCAGCGTCTTCCTGGGCCCCATCCTGCTTCCCTCAAGGTTTGCCTGAGACTTCTCCCTCCATAAATCACTTGCTCAAGAATCCCCATTCCAGCTCTGCTTTTAGTAAAGCCCATCTAAAACTCTGTCCATTTCTGGATGCTGCAGTGCCTTCCAATTGCAAATTTCCTCCCTTTTGATTTCTCCTCCAATGCTCTGCTTAAGGTGCCAATAAACAGTGAAATCAGGAGACCAACAGCCAAACAAGAGAGAGAAATGAACAAAAGGTCCTTAGCTAATCAGCCCCTGAAATAAATCCTTGTTAACAATACAGCCAGATGGATTATATAAGAATTCTTACTCTTAAAGACTTCTCATTTGATAAAGCATTTTTAAACATTCTTTTTTATTTCCCTCATAACACATTCTCCCTGTTCTAAAAGTTTTTAATATAATAATAGTACTTCATTGAGCTATGATTTACATACAGTAGCATGCACAAACTTCGAGACTACAGTTCAATGAATTTCACCATTTAGTTCATCCAAACATCACTCAGGTCAAGACATAGCACTTTTACTGCACCCCAGAAAGTTCCCCAGTTGCTCTTGCCTTTATGCTATCCCCCAACAGAGGCAACTTCTGTTCTGATTCCTCTCACTATAACAAGTTTTCATATAAATGGAATCATACAGTACACTCTTTTCTGCCTGGCTATTTTTATTCAATAAAATGTTTTTTTACCTCCATCTTTATTGTTGTGTGTGTCAGTTTGTCCCTTTTTATTGCTGAGTAGTATTCCATTGGTTGGATACGCCACAATTTGTTTTTCTCCATTCTCTAATTGATGGGTATTTAAGTTGTTTCCAGGGTTTGGTGATTACGAATAAGTCTGCTAAGAATCTCCTTGAATATCCCATGTTAGAAGGGTTTATAATTAGCTATAGAAAGGCTATATTGTCAATCCTCCTTTCCCCTTATGCAGTTAGAAAGCCATACACTTATTCCACTGGGGAAAATATCTCCAAGGTAATAAATCTGCAGGCTAAGTTTACGGGAGGGAGATTAGGCTTGGGTTCAGTAGGCAGCTTTAAGATACCCAGGAGCCAGGAGAGCAGGGTCTTGAAGGCTGGCACAGAGCAGGTGTCCCATCTCAGTGCTCCTGCATGTTCAGGGCCTTTATGTACTTGATATCAGCATGGAATTGACAGCTGTGTTCGTGTACCTACCTGGAGTAGATGATCAAAGCTTGGGCCTTCCTCTAGAACTGCATGAGGACATCCGATTGAGCTCACAGTAGAGTCAGCAATTCAAATACATACCCGATTCAATGTGAAATCCTGAGAGGAACCTCTAGGGGACAGCCCCCACTTAAGGGATTTATCTTCCAGTAGAGGACATTCTCAACATCCCACATGAGTTTTTACAGCCTATACTAAACTCACTCCTTACTTTATTAGTTTCTTTACAGCAAGCTTTCACATATTGAGTATCACATATTTGTCTTGAATTATAAATGTACTTTCTTTACAAAAGCTCAATTATTTAACCTTTACAGCTACATTAAGAGCTAGGTCCCATTATTATCCCCATTTTATAGTTGAAGAAATAGGCACAGAGAGATTAAGTAACTTGCCCAGTTATGCAGCCACTAAAATCATGCTGCTATATCCATTGGCTTAGCACTATGTCATTCTTAGCACTAAACCATGCAAAAATGGGTGCTCTATAAAATAGCAACTGTATTTATCTAGAAGTCACAACCTCAAGAATACAGCACACAGTTAAGACAAGGAACAAAGAAAAAATATAGTACATGGACTTTCCAGAGTCATGAAAAGCTGGTGGTGGACATATAATAATATGACCAAGTCTTTAAAACACTGGAAAGCCCAGGAGAGGGATGTGGCTTTGTTGCTCCTGAGGTTGGCTGGAGAATCAGGAAGGTCCTGAATGCCATAAACAGTTCCTATTTGGGGCACAGTTTGCTTGCAGCAAGTTTCCCCTGGGCAGAAATATAGGCCTCATGTGTTAAAGAGTTGGGTGTTGAGAGCAATGCACTTGGCCTATGGCAGGGACTTCCAATCTTGGCATGGAGAGAAACAGCAGTGGCTTGGGATATCAAGGTCATCGTGAACCCCTGTACTGAGCAGTCACTTGGCTTCTGATGAGATTCCATGTCCTTAGAAACAATCTATCTTTACAGTGATGAGGGGTGCTCTCTTCCCAAAAATTGATAGCCCACCAGAGATGTCATAATGAAGGCTAATAAAAAAGCAAATACCTTAGGCTCTCAGTTAGAGCCTTTTTACTATTAATTGATATATAAGTCTAACAAACATAAAATAGAGAAGAAACAGGTCAGATGAAAGCCTACACAGAGCAGGAGAAAGGATCCCTGAACCCTGACAAGCAGAGGGAACTCAAAGATTATAATTCAGCTTAAGTCCTACCTACCTTTCTGAAGACTCCATTATATGTATTAATCATACTTTTTATTTTCTATGTTTCTGGTGATTTGCCACCAAGGACCTTGCAGGACCTCCCAGGGCAAACCAATTCCTAGAGGCAGCAGACAACTCACTTGGGAACATGTCATTCATATCAAACTAATCAACACAGAGCCCAAACCCCAACCACCTCTATCAGGCTCTCACACTCAGGGCACTATCCACCTGCCCTAATCACCCCAAGGCCAAGTACCAGGTAACCATGGACAGCACTATGCCCCAGAGCTTGCTGAAATTATTCCAGTTCAACTAGCCAATCCTAAAACTACTTACTCTGCTTCATTCATTCCTTCCTACAGAAACTACAATAAATGTTATTGTCCAAGTTTTCCATTCCTTCAGCCTCCTGACCAACACTGGTGCTTCCCCATGTGGCCCTGCATGACATGCCATGCATCCTGTTTCTAGGAATCTGTGAGTATAAAAATTTCTTCCCTCGTGACAATCATTTCCATTTCTGCATGTCTTACCACACCTGATTAAAACAAATCCCAGGGCTTCCCTTGTGGCGCCGTGGTTGAGAGTCCGCCTGCCGATGCAGTGGACACGGGTTCGTGCCCCGGTCCAGGAAGATCCCACATGGCGCGGAGCGGCTGGGCCTGTGAGCCGTGGCTGCTGAGCCTGCGCATCCAGAGCCTGTGCTCCTCAACGGGAGAGGCCACAACAGTGAGAGGCCCACGTACCGCAAAAAAATAATAATAATAAAAATAAATAAATAAAACAAATCCCAGCTACTCTTGAAACACATCATATTACATCATAGTACATAACATGAAATTCATAGTGACAGTACTAAGTCACCAAGAAAATGATTAAATCCTGGTAAAATCTAAAGTGCAAATGTACATATTCCATTCTACATAAATGGAATAATATTTCTTGCTGTTTTGTTTTGTTTTGCTTGCTTTGCTGCTTTCATTGTAAAAGTGATGCATGCTCATGGCAAAAATATAGATAGATGATAGATAGATAGATAGATAGACAGATAGATAGATAGATGAGAGTGAGAGAGATACAGATGATAGATCACTAAACAGTAAAGAAAGACATACAATGTGTTAAATAAAAAATAACAGTTCTCCTCCACCTCCTTCTTGCTCCTATTTTCACCATTAACAGTGTTTTGTGTATCTTTTCAAGTATTTTCATATAAGAACTCACATTTCTACTTATTTTTATTTTCACCAAATCAGGTGGTACTACACATATTCTTCTGTAATTTGCTTTAATTTACTTAGCTCCTGTTACTCTTCTTTTTTTTTAAAATCAGCCCCCAAAACGATATACATTTTAGAAAATGATTTAAAAGTTTTAAAAGTAATGAAGCTGATATGCAGATAGCAAGACCATATTTTACAGCACAGAGTACAGAAAACCTCTTTATTCATTTTCATGCCAATTTCAGTACGATTTCTAAATTTCAACAGCTGTATATTAAGTGAGGTCTAACCGTATACTGTCCCATGCAGTAGCTATTAATCACATGTGACTATTGAAATCTAATTTACATTAAATTAAATTAAATTAAACTTTTAGTTCCTTAGTTGCACTAGCTGTATTTCAAGTGCTGAATGGCCACATGTGGCTAGTGGCTGCCATATTAAACAAGGCAGATACAGGAAGAACTCTTTCCATCATGACAGAAACTTCTATTGGACATCAGTTATATAATCTTAATGCAGGATATTGATAATAGAAGAGCTAAGAAGCCAAATGGGGCCAGAGAAGCAGCCAGATACTAGAGACAGCAGGAAGCCAC
Source organism: Delphinapterus leucas (assembly GCF_059928025.1). Lineage (NCBI taxonomy): Eukaryota > Metazoa > Chordata > Mammalia > Artiodactyla > Monodontidae > Delphinapterus > Delphinapterus leucas. The sequence continues at coordinate 54,238,997 of NC_143143.1, forward strand.
ATCTGCCCCTAGGGCTGCAGGGACCTCAGGAAAATGTGGTGTTTCCAGTGTCCTGTGACCGAGAGATCTGTCGGAAGCTGAGAACATAGCAGGCCTGTCTGGCAGAAGCTGAGTCCATGCAGAAGACACAACCACTGCTGGAGATGCTGCTCAAAGAGTAGAGAAAGAGAAAGGAATAGACATTCCTCTCACCACCTTCCCACCTCCTTCAATTACCTCCAATTGGCCTAAGCCAGCATGAAGCTGGCAGTCACAGGAGCCTGGAAAGGGCAGCCTGCAGGATAAGGGAGGAAGTGTGCAGTGGGCAGGGCACCCAGAGGGGAGGTAGAGCCTAGACCTTCAGGAGAATGGCAGGCACCATGAGGGAAGCAAAGGCCTCATCGATGGAGCTGGGATGGTACCCATGGAACAGACCATGAAGGCCCTTGGAGGGGGCCTTAAGGAGTTTAAACTTTATCCAGAGGGCTCTCAACAGCTATAGGCAGGTCTTATGAAAAGTGTCATGATCAGATTTGTGTTTCATTATGGGACGATCATTAGGCTATAGGCTAAGGCAGCAATCTTCCAAATGTGGCCCCTGGACCATCAACACCTACATCACCTGGAAACTAGTTAGAAATGCACATTCTCAGGTCCCAACCCAGGCCTGGTGAGTCTGAGTTCTGAGGGTGGGGCCCTGCTGGCAGTGCATTAAGGAGTCCTCCAGAGGACTCTGATTCCTGCTGGAGTTTGAGAATCCCTGTGCTAGCCTGGAGGCAGGAAGTCTGGATGAAATCTAAATGAGAGATGATGAAGGTGTGGTTAGGGCTGGGACATGGAGGGGTGTTTGAGAACTAAGAGGTGGGACTGGCAGGCCTGATGACAACCTGGTGGCAATGGGGAGAGAAGAACCCATCAGGAAAAAGAATAGGAAGCACTGCCCATGTGAGGAGGTTCATGGGACACCAGACAGAGGCCTCTCTGACCCAAATATGTTTAATAACTGAAAAGCTACTGATCACTCAGGACTCCACTTTAGGAGCCAGGGAATTGCCAAGAAGGCGCAGCCTCTGCCATCCAGGGCCTGACAGCTCATGCTGATCCTGCAGCCCAGTGCTGATGCCTGAACTCCCTCCCACTAGACTAAAGTGTCTGCCTTCTGTTAAAATGCAGAAGCTCACCACGGGGACCCCCACAGGGTCTGCATCCTTCATGAGCACCAGAGGCCAAAAGAGACCAGACCCCCCACACCTGGGAAATCCCTCAGGGTGGGGCTGCGCCTCTCTACTTTCTTTACCCCAAACATGGAGCAGAGGGTTTACAGCAGTGCTGTCCAAATGAAACATTAATGCAAGCCACATTGGCAATTTTAAATGTTCTAATAACCTCATTAGAAAATGTTAACAGATACCAGCAAAATTAAGTTTAATAATGTATTTCACCTAAGCCATCATTTCAAACTATAGTCAATATTTAACAAATTATTAGCAAGATATCTTACATTCTTTTTTTCCCTCATACTAAGTCTTCGAAATTTACACTCACAGCACATCTCATTTTCAACTCCCCCTATTTCTAGTGCCCAGCAGCCACATGGATCTGGTGGCTCATGTATTGGGAAGTGTAGGTTTAGAAGATAGTAACTGCTTATTCGGGCTTTCCTGCATAAATAAAATAAATGTGGGCACACTTTCCCATGGAAGAGAAAACCAAGGATTTGTTACAGGTAGCGGTGTCATTCTGATAGCTATTGTTCTGTGGGAGAGGAAATGGGGTACCAGTGGAGGTGAGGGAAGGGGCATGAAAACAATTTGGAAATCTAAGGTGGGAGGGAGTGGGCATGAGAATATCCCAGGAAGAGACAGTTGTGGGTAAGAAGGTAAGAGGCCCATAAAAATAAGGACACCTGCCTCCATTGCCCTTTGCAACAAGTAGAATGTGCCCCCAGCAGTACTGCTGTTTCCACCATGAGTATCTCTCTGATGCTACAAAAGCCTGGGTCTGTACTGTTTACATTTATTAAGCATGGAATGAATAATGCCAGCCTAGATTTTCCACCTTCATGGTGTGACCTTAGGGAAGGACTTAATTTCTCTGTTCTTCTGTTTCCTTGTCTATAAAATGGAGTTCATAGTAATATCTTCCTTAGAGAACTGTCATGAAGATTAAACAAAACTATGGAAACAAAGTGCTTAACATAGGACCAAGCCACATGGAAAATGTTTTTAAAATGTAAACTATTATAATTATTTTTGTTAAAATGGAAATATTTGATTCTTTGATACTTTTCAAAATAGAACAAAATAACCATGAGTGTTATTACCATTGATGGGATTTTTTTTTAATTTTTGCTTTTAGTTTTTAAAAGATAGACTCTATTTGAGAGCAGAGAGAGAACATAGAGGTTGAGGGCAAGATCTCAGCCTGGAACTCAGGACTCACCACCTTTCAAGCTTAGATGGGCCTGGGCAAGGTGAGAAAACACACAAGCAACACAGCACCACAGGCTCCCCATGGAAAGAGTGAGGAAACCAATACCAGCAAGTGAAACCTCAGGCTGGGTCGGTGAGGGCTGCTCTGCTGGGATCTCAGGCAGGAGACAAGGCCACTCACTGTGCGTGGGAACTGGACCCCCACACCCTGCTCACAAGCAGTGGCTTCCCAACCTCCTCTCTTCCTGGTCTTGGCCAGTGTCCCCTGACTCCATTCCTTGGGGAAGACCCACACCTGTGACTTTATTTGTATTGCAGGGTATGCCTATATCCCATCACACAGGCCTCAGGGCTCTACCGAATTAAAAAGAAGTTCCCAGCCCCTTGCAAGGCTAGGAACACCTAGCTTCCCATCCTGCCCAGGAGACATGTCCCAGCCACCACCACGAATGTGGCTGTGTGTTCCAATGCAGCTAGGAGGTGGCTGTGGTGACCATGGTTGACCTCCACCCTGCTTAACAATTCTGCTCCTTCTCAACTCTTACAGATAACCATGGAGCCTCCATGGAGACAGCCAGTAAGTACCATGCTTTCTCCATTCTACCATACTGCTCTGACACTAGGAAGTTCTAGGGGATGATGCTGAAGTTAAGGAGAGCAGCTTCAAAAAACTGGAACCAACCCCCCTGTATGCTAGACCACATATAAACTGGTGAAATTTGCTTGCCACACCCCTTCCCTGGGACTGTAGATGGGAATCTGCCCCTGGAATGGAGACATTTCCACAGGGAAGGGAGCCAAAGCCCATACCCAAGCCCCAGCACCAGAAAAACAGTATCCTCCCCACAAGTCCTCCCTCAGAAGGACAGAGCTGGGTATTTTGGCTGCTGCATACCATGTTCCCCCATAGAGGTACAACTAACCAACAGAAATCCAGGTACCTTCCAAGCCAAGATCAGACAGAACTAAACATTGTTTTATTTTACTGTATAATTTTTCTTCCATTTGACTTCATTGACTCCGAGTCTTAACAAAACAAATCTGAGGACAGGGACGAAATAAATCCCAGAGAACTGGAGTTTCCTGCAAATTTACATGGAGTTTCCTCCATGTCCTCCTACATGTTCAGCAAGGGCTAAGAAGTATACCCATTGCAAGGAAATCCAACATGGCAAAATAAGTAGGTTCAACAATGAAGCACCAGAACAACTCTTTTTCGATATAAAATACTTAGTGATTATTTTAGTCACATTCTCCCACCAAACCTCTGGGTCATGCAACCATCATCATCAACTTGTCTCTCTTCATTAAGCAGTTCTTATGGGTCAGGAAAATAAAGGACCTCCTCCCAACCTTCAGCCCTGCCGTATTTCCTAGAGCAAACTTCCAGAGGACAAACTGAATGGCCAACTTGTCCCTATCAGGATCAAGCATTGATTTCATGCCTGATGCTAAGCCAGTGGCTGGGAATCATAGGTGATGAGTTCTCTCAAGGAACTTGCAGTGGAGTGAGAAAAGCTGATACATTCACACACCAATAAACAGAGATAAAGGCACTCGTAGAGATAGGTACAAGGTAAAGGGATGGGATGAAGAAGCCACCACTGAGTGTGATCACCAAAGACTGCTTCAAAGATAAGGTAAAGTTTATTTTGTCTTTAAATTGTGCTGAAGTTCACAGGTGGACAAAAGTGGAGTCTAAATCCCACATTGCAGCCACAGAACATGTGCAACAGTCTGGGGCTCAAGAAGGGTGTGGAATGGAAAAGCAAGGGCTGGGTGATGAATGGCCCAAGTCATTGGGAGGTTTGAGGCTGGGAAGTAACAGGATCAGGTGTGCCTCTTGGAATGTTATCTCTGGCAGCACTGTGAAGACTGGTTATGGGGGGAGAGATTAAAATGGAGACACCCTTAGAATGCCACTGTGATGGACTGAGATACTACAGATTTGAACTAAATTCTAGAAGTAGAGAGGGAGACGATTCAAGGGTTATATAGAAGTAGAGCCAAAGCACTTAGTAGCCCACTGAGAAGAGGCGGGCTCCCTGGTGGGTTGCTACATTAAGTGCTGCCTTAGTTTGGGTTAACTCAACACCAGATCCCAGATCCCAATATAAGAATTTGGGTGCAGGTAGTTTATTTGGGAAGTGATAGCAGGAATCCCAAGGGAGGGACTGGTAAGGTGAGAGAAAGAATTAGGAGGAGTGTGTTAAGGATAGCAGACTGCTATGGGCTCTAGGGCTCAGTCCTACTAGGCACCCTCTCAGGCACTGTGCAGAATACTGCTCAGGGCTGACCCAGGCAGTGAGGAAGCCTGGGTTCATATCCATCCCTCAGTGGTTGAGGGCCAATCCTGATTCCCCTGCTCTGACCCAAGCCAGGATGAGTGAGCCCTAAGACCAAAGAAAGCCTCAGACAGAGAATACAAGTGCTTGCAAGAAATCATAGGTATGATAGAAAGTGTCCACCAAAGGTGCCCGTGACCTCTAGGGTGGGTGAAGACGGTAAAGACAGAGCACAGCACAGGCAGCTAGGTATCTAGAAGGTCATAGACTCAGATTGTCTACGAAGGCAATACTAAATAATTTCTGAGATATCATGTCAAGTTCACCCCTTAAAATTTTAAGTGAGCTGTAATATACACTAATCAGGCTACATTAAGAAAGCTTATTAGGTGAGTTTCATCTGGTCATCTTGTGTGCATTTGAGTGTTGTGCCATGGCTACAGAGGCTCCAAGAAATACATCCAGAATGAGGGACTGATATTAGACGCATAAAGACTGCAACCATAATACTACACATAACTACTTATGATTAGGAGAGTGGATGAGAAATTTGGTGCAGGATCTGAAAATGTCAGTAACGTAAGAAGCTTCCAAATTACGAACTGACTCTGGCTAAATGTGGATGTCTCATGCCTGGAGGGAGGGAAGCCAAGTATTGTTTGATACTCATCTTTTGAGGCTTGGAACTGTCGGATTTTGTTTCTAGATCAACCACACTCTGGTAATCTTCTGAGGACGTTTTCTTTTTCTTTTTTTGGCATTCCTATGGATCCCAGTCTTTCCCCATATTAAAGAAGGTGGCTGCCAAGAGACCTCAAGAGACCATCCCCGAAGAAATACATATGAATGTGAACAGGATTTGTAGCCCTAGAGAAACTTCCACACACTTTTAAACTTATCTTGGGAAAGATCAGACGTTTCCTACTCACAGATTTGAATCAGCCTGAACCTAAGGTATTTAATTTCCATATTTAGAGCAGTAGTTGCCATTGGTATGTAATACAAACCATTCCATGCAGCTGCGATTCGGGCATATACTGATTACTGCTAACCTACCCAGAATTCGAGCTCAATTTCACAAGACAGAAATATGACTTTTTTTTTTCTTTTGGTCATAAAAGATCACCCAAGGAAGTAGCATGACAAAATGTTTCCTGATGCTGTTACAGGCGTATGGCTGAAACTCAACCTCACACACATCTGTACAAAAACGTACTGAGAAACCCACAAATAGCTGAGCTTTCTGGCAACATTAACACCCGAGCATCAGCAAGCCTTCTGTGGTTAATTATTTGAGACATCTCCTGCTTTGCTTTTATAATACCCTGAGCTGTTTATCAAAGAGGTCATAACATGAGAAAGTATTGTGGCATCTTTAATAAAGAAAAAATCTGCCTGGACAGGGAGAGAAGGAAAAATGCTGTTGCAATTGAGCAACAATCAAATTATGTCTATAATGGGCTTTAAATCTTTAGAAGAAAAGATCTACAGTTTAGCAATACAAAGCAGTATTATTCCTGTAGTTATTAAAAACTGCCCTCTAATCCTTCACACATATGTAATACATCTCGTCCAAGGATCTCAAAGTCCATTATAAATAAACAAGCAGCTACACTTTATAAAATCCAGACAAGGCCACAAAAGGGATGGAACTCTCTGGTCATGAGTAAGCCAACACTTTTTGAACAACTCACCAGCTAATGATATAAAGTCTCTTGGTCTCATCAAGGTTTGGGGAAATAATTGGGTTTTGGTTTGCAAAAGGCACTCAATAACTGCTCGTAGATATAAAGATTAATAAAAGACCTGCTACAGGAACATTGTGGAGATTAGTTAATTCATGCGAGTTTTTTTTTAACAAATGTATCTTAAGTATAAATGTTTCTGCAAACCATGTAATCCCTTGTAAATTCACTGTTATCCAGAGGGCCTAGTAATCTTAGTATCAAAGCAGAGAAATGTTAGTTACTTAGAGAAATCAAGTGGCAGAGGAGTAGGAGTAGAGCTCATCTCTCCCAATAAATGCATCAAGAATACATCTGTAGGGACTTCCCTGGTGGTCCAGTGGTAAAGAGTCCACCTTCCAAGGCAGTGGACATGGGTTTAATCCTTGGTTGGGGAACTAAGACCCCACACGCCGCAGGGCAACAAAGCCCATGCACCACAACAAATGAGCTCAGATGCCTCAATGAGAGAGCCTGAGGGCCACAAACTACACAGCCCACACACTCTGGAGCCCACGTACCACAATTAGAGAGAGAAAACTCCCATGTCACGACTAGCGAGAAGCCCACACCCTGCAACTAGAGAGAAGCTTGGTCTCCACAATGAAGACCTGACGCAGCCAAAAATAAATAAATAAAAATAACAAATAAATAAAATAAATTTTAAAAAATACATCTATGGATGGAACAATTCTCACAGAACACCAGCTGAAAACTAGCAGAAGACCTTGGACACCAGAAAGGACAAAAAAGATCCCCACATAAAGGGGTGGGGCAAAAGAAAGAAGGGAAAAAGAAGAGGAGAGGAAGTGGGATGGGATCACACCCCTGGGGCAGGGGGAGCTGAAGCAAAGGAGAGGTTCTTACTGATGGGGAAATCAGTTGGGAGAGAAGGGGAGAATCTGATGTTGTCAGAGGAGGGTGAAATGGCCAGTCTGTGGCAGACAAGACAGAGTGAGACCTACACAGACTATTCATGCCACAGTCCTGCATGCCCCAGACTGGGATGTGTGTCCATCGGTGCACACAGGGGCTGAGAGCTGGAACGTGGGTATTGGAGAGCAAACCCAGGGAGAGGACTGCTGTTGGCTGTGAGGAGACAGCCTGAGGGGACAGGAGGGAGGAAATTTGCAACCTGGAATGTTTATGGAGGAAACCCAGACTGCCACAGAAGCAAGGCACCACTGTTGAGTGACACTCAGGGGGTGGAGCCACCACTGCAGCCTCTCTCTCCCCATGTGTCAGCCCCCTGCCTTGCCAGGCACTAGGCAAAGCTCTCACCAGGGTTGGCCTTCTCGAACCTGCCTCCAGGCACTAAGAAAAGCCCCCACCAGGCTGACCTTCTTGTGTCTGCCACCAGGCACTAGGAAAACCCCCCGCCAGAGCTGGCCATCTCCTGCCTGCTGCCAGTGGCTAAGAAAGGCTCCCATTAGGGCTGTATCTCTCGCAGCCATGGATGCCGGTTTTCCTGTGCACCTGTCACCACTGGGGCCCCCATGACCAAGGCAGTTGTGCCACCTCCATGCCCTGTCCTCACCAGCACAGACCCAAGTGCTCCAGGGTAGCCTCAGGAGCAGACTCCCATGGGTGGCCCACACACAGGTGGGGCTAAAACCACAGCTGAGCCACAGGGGTGGGGCGACTAAGGAAGAGGAAAAAGAATCTTTCCATGCAGCTGCACAAACCACAGATTTAATCCCCCTGATTGGCTTGGTAAATCCTGCATCTATGGAATATCTGAATGGACAACGAGTGTTCCCAAACTGAAACCAGTCCAGGTCTACAAGCTGTGGAATTCGGGGACTAGTGCCCACGGGAGTTGGGCCAGGTGAGAGTGTGATTTGCCCCCACAGTGCCCACAGAGGGACCAGAGACCTACCTAGAGGCTGGGGAGGTGGCAGGTGGCTGTGAGTCATGGTGGGGGCAAGGACACTGACAGCTGAGACCCCAGGAAAATGTAATTATTACTATTTTCTATGTCTTGTTTTGTTCTGTTGTTTATGTTTTTGTTTTTGTTTTTGCAGTACATGGGCCTCTCACTATTGTGGCCTCTCCCATTGTGGAGCACAGGCTCCAGACGCACACGCTCAGCAGCCATGGCTCACAGGCCCAGCCTGTGAGCATGTGGGATCTTCCCGAACTGGGGCATGAACCCCTGTCCCCTGCATCGGCAGGCGGACTCTCAACCACTGCACCACCAGGGAAGCCCCTGTTCTGTTGTTTTTTAATTATTATTTGTTTTTAGGTTTTTTAGTATTTTTAAATTTTTTATGTATTTATTAATTTTTTTATATTTCTATTTCCATGTTACTTTTTTGTTGTTCTGTGTTTTTACCTTGTTGTTTCTTTCCTTTGTTCTATTTTGTTTTCATCTTTTTTTTTTCCTTTGTTGTATTTGTTCTTATATTTTTAAATCTTTTTTTCATTGTTTTTGTGTGTTTGTTTCATTTGCTTTGCTTTTTCTTCAGTTTTCACTCTGGTTTGTTTTGTTTTTTATTTTTTGTTTTTGTTAGTTTTGTTTTTAATTGTTTGATTTCATTTGGGGATTCTTCTGTTTGTTCTCTTGTTTTTTGTTTTCTCTGTTTTTGTTTTTGTTTCTTATTTTGTATGTGTGTGTGTTTGTTTTTTTTGTTTGGTTTTTGTTTGGTTTTGCTTTTACCATTTATTGGTCTGGGGTTTTGTTTGGCTGTTCATTTGTTTTTCATTGTTGTTATTGCTGTTTGCCTGTTTTTATCTTTGCTGTTTGTCTTCAGTTTTGTTTCTTGGTTTGTTTTCATCCTGCCTTTCTTTTTCTTTCTTTTTCTTTTCTTCCCCCCCCCCCCCCACTTTTTTGGTGATCCGTGTGGCTTGCAGGGTCTTGGTTCCCAGGCCAGAGGTCAGGCCTGAGCCTCTGTGGTGGGAGCATTGAGTCAAGGACACTGGAATGCCAGAGAATTCCTGGCCCTGGGAATATTAATCAGTGAGAGCTCCCCCAGAGGTCTCCATCTCAACTCCAAGACCTGGCTCCACCCAACAGCCTGCAGGCTCCAGTGCTGAAAGCCCCACACCAAACAACAAGCAAGACAGGAACACAAACCCAGCTATCAGCAGAAAGGCTGCCTAAAGTCAAACTAAGCCCACAGACACCCTAAAACACACCATCTGATGAGGCCCTGCCAATTAGAGGGAAAAGATCCAGCTCCATCAACCAGAAAACAGGCACTAGTCCCTCTCACCAGAAAGCCTACACAAGACCCTGGTCCAACCTCACCCACTGGGGGCAGACAACAGAAGCAGGAGGAACTACAACCCTGAAGCCTATAGAAAGGAGACCTCAAACACAGTAAGTTAGACAAAATGAGAAGACAGAGAAATATGTTGCAGGTGAAAGAGCAATGTAAAAACCCACAAGACCAAATAAATTAAGAGTAAATAGGAAACATACCTGAAAAAGAAATAAGAGTAATGCTAGTAAAGATGATCCAAAATCTTGGAATTAGAATGGAGAAAATACAAAAAACGTTTAACAAGGACCTAGAAGAACTAAAGAACAAACAGTGATGAACAACAAAATAAACGAAATTAAAAATACACTAGGATGAATCAATAGTAGAATAACCGAGGCAGAAGAACAGATAAGTGAGCTGGAAGATAGAATGGTGGAAATAACTGCTGTGGAGCAGAATAAAGAAATATGAAGAAAAAGAACTGAGGACAGTCTCAGAGACCTCTGGGACAACATTAAACACACAAACATTTGAATTGTAGGGGTCCAAGAAGAGGAAGAGAAAGAGAGAGGGCCTGATAAAATATTTGAAGAGATTAGAGTCAAAAACTCCCCTAACATGGAAAAGGAAATAATCAACACCAGGAAGCACAGACAGTCCCATACAGGATAAACCCAAGAAGAAACACGCCAAGACACATATTAATCAAACTAACAAAAAGTAAATATAAAGAAAAAATATTAAAAGGAGCAAGGGAAAGGCAACAAATAACATACAAGGGAATCCCATAAGGTTATCAGCTGATCTTTCAGCAGAAACTCTGCAGGTCAGAAGGGAGTGGCAAAAAATATATAAAGAGATGAAAGGGAAAAACTACAACCAAGATTACTCTACCCAGAAAGGATGTCATTCTGATTCAACAGAGAAATCAAATGCTTTACAGAAAAGCAAAAGCTAAGAAGAATTCAGCACCACCAGACCAGCTTTGCAACAAATGCTAAAGGAACTTCTCTAGGCAGAAAACACAAGAGAAGGAAAAGACCTACAAAAACAAACCCAAAACAATTAAGAAAATGGTAATAGGAACAAATATATTGATAATTACCTTAAATGTGAATGGATTAAATGCTCCAACCAAAAGACACAGACTGGCTGAATAGATAGAAAATCAAGACCCATATATATGTTGTCTAAAAGAGACCCACTTGAGACCTCAGGACACATGCAGACTGAAGGTGAGGGGATGGAAAAAGATATGCCATGCAAATGGAAATCAAAAGAAAGATGGAGTAGCAATACTCATATCAGACAAAATACACTTTAAAATAAAGACTGTTACAGAAGACAAGGAAGGACACTACATAATGATCAAGGGATGATTCCAAGAAGAAAATATAATAATTGTAAATATTTATGCACCCAACACAGGAGCACCTCAATACATAAGGTACATGCTAACAGCCATAAAAGGGGAAATTGACAGGAACACAATAATAGTGGGGGACTTTAACAGCCCACTTACACCAATAGATAGATCATCCAGACAGAAAATTAATAAGGAAACATAAGCCTTAAATGACACATTAGACCTGATAGGCTTAATTGATATTTATAGACCATTCCACCTGAAAGTAGCAGAATACACTTCCTTCTCAAGTGCACGCAGAACATTCTCTACTATAGATCTACCTTGGTTTACAAATCAAGCCTCAGTAAATTTAAGGGAATTGAAATCATATCAAGCATTTTTTCCAACCACAATGCTATGAGATTAGAAATCAATTACAGGGGGAAAACTAAAAAACACAAACACATAGAGGCTAAACAGTGCACTGCTAAATAACCAAAAGATCACTGAGGAAATCAAAAAATACCTAGAAATAAATGACAATAAAAACACAATGACCCAAAACCTATGGGATGCAGCAAAAGCAGTTCTAAGAAGGAAGTTTATAGCAATTCAATCTCACCTCAAGAAATAAGAAAAATCTCAAATAAACAATCTAACGTTATGCCTAAAGCAACTAGAAAAAGAAGAACAAAGAAAACCTAAAGTAGATAGAAGGAAAGAAATCATAAATATCAGAGCAGAAATAAATGAAATAGAAATGAAGAAAATAACAAAGATCAATAAAACTGAAAGTTGGTTCTTTGAGACGATAAGCAAAATTGATAAACTGTTAGCCAGGTTCATCAAGAAAAAAAGGGAGAGGATTAAAGTCAATGAAATTAGAAATGAAAAAGGAGAAATTACAACTGACCACAGAAATACAAAGGATCATAAGAGACTACTACAAGCAACTATATTCCAATAAAATGGACAACCTGGAGGAAATGGACAAATTCTTAGAAAGGTACAATGTTCAAATACTGAACCAGGAAGAAATAGAAAATATGGACAGAACAATCACAAGTAATGAAACTGTGATTTAAAATCTTCCAACAAACAAAAGTCCAGGGGCAGATGGCTTCACAGGGAAATTCTATCAAACATTTAGAGAAGAGTTAACACCTATCATCCTCAAACTCTTCGAAAAAAATTGCAGAGGGAGGAATACTCCCAAACTCATTTTACAAGGCCACCATGACCCTGATACCAAAACCAAACAAAGATATCACAAAGAAAGAAAATTACAGGCCAATATCACTAATGAACATAGATGCAAAAATCATCATCAAAATACTAGCAAACCTAACACATATATATGGAATCTAAAAAAAAAAAATGGTTCTGAAGAACCTAGGGGAAGGACAGGAATAAAGACACAGATGTAGAGAATGGACTAGAGGACATGGAGAGGGGGAAGGGTAAACTGGAAAGAAGTGAGAGAGTGGCATGGACATATATACACTACCAAATGTAAAATAGATAGCTAGTGGGAAGCAGCCACATAGCACAGGGAGATAAACTCAGTGCCTTGTGACCACCTAGAGGGGTGGGATAGAGAGCATGTGAGGGAGATGCAAGAAGGAGGAGATATAGGGATATATGTATGTGTGTGGCTGATTCACTTTGTTTTACAGCAGAAACTAACACAACAGTGTAAAGCAATTATACTCCAATAAAGATGTTAAAAATAAATACCACAAACCATATCCAAACACACATTAAAATGATCATATACCATAATCAAGTGGGATTTATCACAGGGATGCAAGGATTCTTCAATATACACAAATCAATGTGATATACCCTATTAACAAGTTGAAGAATAAAAACCATATGATCATCTCAATAGATGCAGAAAAAGCTTTTGACAACATTCAACACTGATTTATGATAAAAAAAAAAAAAACTCTCCAGAAATGGGCATAGAGGGAACCTACCTCAACATAATAAAGGCCATATGTGACAAACCCACAGCAAACATTATTCTCAGTGGTGAAAAACTGAAAGCATTTCCTCTAAAATCAAGAAAATGACAAGGGTGCCCACTCTCGCTGCTCTTATTCAATATAGTTTTGGAAGTCCTAGCCACAGCAATCAGAGAAGAAAAAGAAATAAAAGGAATCCAAATTAGCAAAGAAGAGGTAAAACTATCACTGTTTGCAGATAACATGATACTATACATAGAAAATCCTAAATATGCTACCAGAAAACTACTAGAGCTACACAGTGAATTTAGTAAAATTGCAGGATACAAAATTAATACACAGAGATCTCTTGAGATCCTATACACTAACAACAAAAGATCAGAAAGAGAAATTAAGGAAACACTCCTATTTACCATGGCAACAAAAATAAAATACCTAGGAATAAACCTACCTAAGGAGGCAAAAGACCTATATGCAGAAAACTATAAGACATGATGAAAGAAATCAAAGATGACACAAACAAATGGAGAGATATACCATGTTCTTGGACTGGAAGAATCAATGTTGTGAAAATGACTATACTACCCAAAGATTCATACTTCAGACTCAATGTAATCCTTATTAAAATTACCAATGGCATTTTTCACAGAACTAGAACAAAATAAATTACAGTTTGTATGGAAACACAAAAGACCTCAAATAGCAAAGGCAATCTTGAGGAAAAAAAAAAGAAAAATGGAGCTGGAGGAATCAGGCTCCCTGACTTCAGACTATACTACAGGGCTACAGTAATCAAGACAGTATGGTACCAACACAAAAACAGAAATATAGATCAATGGAACAGGATAGGAAATCCAGAGATAAACCCACACAACTATGGTCTCCTAATCTGTGACTAAGGAGGCCAGAATATACAATGGAGCAAAGAGAGAGTCTTCAATAGGTGGTCCTGGGGAAACTGGACAGCTACATGTAAAAGAATTAAATTAGAACACACCCTAATACCATATACAAAAATAAACTCAAAATGGATTAAAGACCTAAATGTAAGGCCAGACAGTATAAAACCCTTAGAGGAAAACATAGGAAGAACACTCTTTAACATAAATCGCAGCAAGATCTTTTTTTAACCCACCTACTAGAGTAATGAGAATAAAAATAAACAAATGGGACCTAATGAAATTTAAAAGCTTTTGCACAGCAAAGGAAGCCATAAACAAGACAAAAAGACAACCCTCCGAATGGGAGAAAATATTTGCAAACAAAGCAACTGAGAAGGGATTAATCTCTAAAATATACAAACAGCTCATGCAGCTCAATATAAAAGAAACAACCAATCAAAATATGGGTGAAAGACCTAAATAGACATTTCTCCAAAGAAGACATACAGATGGCCAACAAAAACATGAAAAGATGCTCAACATCACTAATTATTATAGAAATGCAAATAAAAATTACAATGAGATATCACCTCACACTGGTCAGAATGGCCATCATCAAAAAGTCTACAAACAATAAGTGCTGGAGAGAGCATAGAGAAAAGGGACCCCTTTTGCACTGCAGATGGGAATGTAAATTAGAGGTTCCTTAAAAAACTAAAAATAGAACTACCATATGGCCTGCAATGCCACTACTGGGCATATACCCTGAGAAAACTACAATTCAAAAAGATACATGTACCACAATGTTCATTGCAACACTATTTACAATAACCAGGACATGGAAACAACCTAAGTGTCCACCAACAGATGGATAGATAAAGATGTGGCACATATATGCAATGGAATATTACTCAGCCATAAAAAGGAATGAAATTGAGTTATTTGTAGTGAGGTGGATGGACCTAGAGTCTGTCATACAGAGTGAAATAAGTCAGAAAGAGAAAAACAAATACTGTATGCTAACGAACATATATGGAATCTAAGAAAACAGTAGTGATGAACCTAGTGGCAGGACAAGAATAAGGCGCAGACAGAGAACAGACTTGAGGACACAGCGGGGAAAGGGGAAGCTGGGACAAAATGAGAGAGTAGCATTGACATATATACACTACAAAATGTAAAATGGATGGCTATAGGGAAGCTGCTGCATAGCACAGGGAGATCAACTTGATGCTTTGTGATGACCTAGAGGGGTGGGATAGGGAGGGCGGGAGGGAGGATCAAGACGGAGCGGATATGGGGATATATGTATATGTATAGATGATTCACTTTGTTGTACAGCAGAAACTAACACAACATTGTAAAGCAATTATACTCCAATAAAGATGTGAAAAAAAGACACATGCATCCAATTGTTCATTGCAGCACTATTTACAATAGCCAGGACATGGAACTAACCTAAATGTCCATCAACAGAGGAATGTATAAAGAAGATGTGGTACATATATACAATGGAATATTACTCAGCCATAAAAAGGAATGAAATTGAGTCATTTGTAGAAACATGTATGGACCTAGAGACTGTCATACAGAGTGAAGTAAGTCAGAAAGAGAAAAACAAATATCTATATTAATGCATATATATGGAGAAGAAATTGGTATAGATGATCTTACTTTTTTATTGGAATATAATTTCTTTACAACGTTTTGTTAGTTTCTGCTGTACAGTGAAGTGAATCAGCTATATGTAGACATATATCCCCTCCCTCTTGGACCTCCCCCCATCCCACCCATCTAGGTCATCACAGAGCACCAAACTGAGCTCACAGTGCTATATAGCAGGTTCCCACTAGCTATCTATTTTACACATGGTAGTGTATTTACATCAAACTTAATCTCCCAATTTACAAAGCAGAAATAGAGACACAGACTTAGAGAACAAAAGTATGGATACCAAGGGGGAAGGAGGTGTGGGATGAATTGGGAGATTGGGACTGACATATATACACTGTTGATAATATGTATAACTAATGAGAGCCTACTGTATAGCACAGGGAACTCTACTCAATGCTCTGTGGTGACCTAAATGGAAGGAAATCCAAAAAATAGGGGATATGTTTACACATATAGCTGATTCACTTTGCTGTACAGTAGAAACTAACACAACATTGTAAAGCAACTATACTCCAATAAATTTTTTTCTTTCTAAAAATCAAAAAGTAAAAGTAAACTCTTAGAAATAGACTCACAGGCAGAAAACAAACTTACAGTTACCCAAAAGGAAAGGGGGGAAGAGATAAATTAGAAGGTTGGGATTAATGTACACACACTACTATATATAAAATAGATAACCAACAAGGACCTGCTGTATAGCACAGGGAAATCTGCTCAGAATTATGTAACAACCTAAATGGGAAAAGAATTTGAAAAAGAATAGATACATGTATATGTATAACTGAATCACTTTGCGGTACACCTGAAACTAACACAACATTGTTAATCAACTATACTCCAATATAAAATAAAAAGTTTAAAAACAAAACAGAACAAACAAAAAAGAAATGTTAGTTACTTACCTCCCTGCTACCTGTAGCTTCATTACTAACTTTCCAAATCCCTGCAGAATATATCTCTTGGGTAATTGCAAATCTGAGTCCCAGTGAACACGGAGGAAAGCTGTCTAAGGCAAGAAAACAGAAAGCTCACAATGTTTGAGGAGCACAAAACTGCAATTAGCTGGTAATGTTAGACCCTTTACTCATCTAGAAAATGTTCACCAAAGTCACAGAACCCAAGGAGAAATGTTTGAGTGTCCAGTATATGCCAAGCCTTGTGTTTGACATTGGCTTAGACTGCAAAACAGCAAAGGTAGAGATAGGGGAGGGAGAAAAAAAGGAACTTTTAACCCAATGAGTGCTATCTAGGGTGATGGTCAATGGGATTCATAGCCCTAGAGCAGGGTTTTCAACTTTGGCCCTATTGACACTGAGGACCAGATAAGTTGTAATTATGATGAGCTGTGCACTGTAGGATGTTTAGCAACATCCTACCCACCAAACAACTGTAGCACTCTGCTCCCTCCCCCAACCCTGCCCCAGTTGTGACAACTAAAAATGTCTCTAGACAGTGCCAAGTGTCCCTTGGAGGGCAAAACTGTCCCCTGGTTGAGAACCACTGCCCTAGAAATCTCAGAAAATAATTAAACTTCTTTCACTTATATATTGACATTAACTAGACAATTCTGGTTAAAATACTTAATTGTATCTTCAACCAACACATCTCCAGGTATTTTCAAAATCTGTGGCATCCAGATCAATCAGTGTCCAAGGGCCACTTATATAATGACACATCCTATTTCAACAAGGCATCTGCCCTCATTTCTGTATTATAAAATCAGGCTCCAAAAGTAACATTTACATTGAAAAATATCAAAACAGAACATTTACTAATATTGTAAAAGACTGAATATAAGATGACAGTAAATCTCCATAATGTCATATGTCAAAGAATGACTCAGAGACACATAGTTAATTATCTGCATGTCAAACAACTCACTTGTATGTAAAGGAGATGGCCATTGGACTTTTGTCAGTGAACAAAGGTAAAAGCAGGATTTATTAAAAAAAAAAAAAAAGCGGTGAGAGAGAAGAGGAAAAAACAATAAGAACAGTAGGCCTTATTTTGCATTTTGGAGGCAAATTAATTAGCTGGCAGCTAGCAAAGAGGTCTATCTGGGCCATCTGCCCTTGAACAGGCCATGTAAGATTTCAGACGTAGCATTTTCAGTTGACGATGGATTCTCCAAGAAACCTTGAGAGTGTTGCTGAGTATGCATGAGGGGCTGGGTGACATGTCTGCTGGGTCCTTCATCAGGTGGGTGAGATCTGCACCATTTCTCTATTCGGAATAACTCTCATAGGAAGACTAGTTTTAATATAGCAGCCTTATTTTTTGTTCTATACCTGGATAGAAGTTTCTGGTGGCCCAGTGGTTAGGACTCCATGCTTTCACTGTTGAGGGTACGGGTTCAGTCCCTGGTCGGGAACTAAGATCCCACAAGCTGCACAGCATAGCCAAAAAAAAAAAAAAAAGAAAGAAAAAAGTATAACTGGGGATAGAAAGGAATTGCTACATAAAACAAGCTTCAAATTCCCAAGAACTAGAAATCTTAGATCCAGAGATTTCTCTTCAGACATAGATTTTTCTGTTCTAAGTGACAGACAAGCAAGTACCAGGTTTCTCCACCTGTTCACCACGTTGCAAAAGTGCCAATCTCACGCTCACCTGACCTTCCCTCCTGCACTGGAAAAGATTCTAGACACTGAAAGTGCTGCTGAAAAATGACAGGAGAGAGCTCCTTGAAGTGCCACAACCTTGTTGATGTTTCCAGAAAGGCTACCCTTCTTTTCTTGCATCATGTAGAATTACTCCAGTAAACAAGCAACCATGGTTTGGCATCCATATTATCTCTGAGACCAGTTCCTGGCACAACGTGGTCAGTCAATAAATAGCAAATATTGTTGGAGTTTTCATTATTATAGTTAGCATTTATTGAACATTTACTATGCTCCAGGCATTGGTCCACGCACTATGCGTATTTTATTTCATTTAATTTTCAATCAACCTCAAATTTTTATAAGAACTATTTTATCCCCATTTTACAGATGAAGTCTAAAAGGTTAGACATTCTTATTATTGCAAGTTCATATAATTATTTTTAATATTTCACTAATCTCCATGTTTTTCTTTGGAAATAACTTCCTTTTTCTTGACTCTGTCTTTTCTTGATCTCTGTCTTTGCCTGCCCCACCCCCACTCCAAGGCCTTTAGTCATGACCTCTCCTTAAAATGTACTTCAAATTTTTCATTTCTCTGTTGAGCGATGGAGCCCAGAATTAGAAGTAATTGATACCATTTTTGAGTGTTTGTTCTAAGCCATGGATCTATTTCTGAGCATACTACATGCCAGACATTGGAAATCATTCAAAGATATGACTAAGATATGATTTTTGCCCTTTGAATCCTCCCAAAATGAAACCAAGAAATGCCCAACACAACAATGAGACATGAGCAATGGACCAAGGGAGCCAGGAGGACAGTAACTGGTCCTGCCTGGCGCCATGAAGGAAACAGAACTTAAACTGAGTTTGTTTTTTTTTCAACATCTTTATTAGAGTATAATTGCTTTACAATGTTGTATTAGTTTCTGCTGTATAACAAAGTGAATCAGCTATAAGTATACATATATCCCCATTTCACCCACCCCTTGCCTCTCCCTCCCACCCTCCCTATCCCACCCCTCTAGGTGGTCACAAAGCACCGAGCTGATCTCCCTGTGCTATGTAGCTGCTTCCCACTAGCTATCTATTTTACATTTGGTAGTGTATATATGTCCATGCCACTCTCTCACTTTATCCCAGCTTACACTTCCCCCTCCCCATGTCCTCAAGTCCATTCTCTACATCTGTTTCTTTATTCTTATCCTGCCCCTAGGTTCTTCAGAACATTTTTCTTTTTTTTAAGATTCCATATATATGTGTTAGCATACAGTATTTGAGGACGAGGGAGAGTTAGTCAGAAAGGGAAATAGAAAGAAGTACTCTGGTCAAAAGAAATGGTCTCATACAAAAGTCACACACTTTCCCTTTGCACTATATACCCATTTACTTTTGCAGTAAATATTTTCACAGGTAGCACATGCCAAATACAGCAATAGCTGCTGGGGATCCTGTGGTGAACAAGAGAAGCAAGGCTGGGGCCCGTGTGTACCTAATATTCTAATGAGGGACAGTGTGGTATCTGCTTTCCAAAGATGGCCAACATCAATTACCTCCCCACCTGTATGCACATGCCGTTCCTCCTTCCTCCCATCAGCAATTGGGGCTTATGTCTCCTCCCCTGAAATTGGAGCTGAGCCTGTGACTGTTTTGTCCAATCAAATGTGGATGAAGTGACATTCTGAGACTTCCAAGCTCAGGCATGAAGAAGGCCTGGAAGTTTCCACTTTCTCCCTTTTGGAGCTCTGAGCTTCCATGAAAGGAGTGTAAGCTCCCATTTTGGAGCGAGAGGCCACCTTGAAGAGTACAAGGCACTGTACATCCTACTCCACACCACCAACAGACTGCAGCTGCATGAGAGGACTTGTTCCAGTTATCCTATGACTGCATAACAGACCACTCCAAAACTTGTTGGAGTGGCTCAAAACAATAACATTTACTTTACTCATACATCTTCAATTTGGGCAGAGCTTGGCATCACCACATGATGCTGCACATGGTGACAGCTGGAGTAAATTTGACTGTGGGCTAAAGGATTCACATCCAACCTGGCTAAATTGTATGCTGGCAGGTTGGTGCTTCTTATCATCTGGAATCTCAGCCAGAACTGAGACTCCATATAACCTGGCTTCTTCAGGGCATGGCGACTGGCTTCCAAGTATGAGTGTCCCAAGAGAGAGCCATGGGAAACTGTACTGCCTTTCATGAACTAGCCTTGAAGTTATATAGCATATCTTCTGCTATACTCTGTTCTATTAGTTGAGCAATTCACAATGGCTTACCTAACTTAAGAGGAGGAGACACAGTCTCCACCATTTGATAAGAGTGTGGCAAGATTCTGGAATTGCATGTAGAACAGGGAATATTGTTGTGAGCATTTTTATCTACAGAGTCCCAGGAAGGCCAGTAGAATAACTGATCTGATTAACCATGGCCAATCCATGGAATCATGAAATATAATAAAATGTATGGGGACTTCCCTGGTGGTGGAGTGATTAAGAATCTGCCTGCCATTGCAGGGGACACAGGTTCGATCCTTGGTGCAGGAAGATCCCACATGCCATGGAGCGATTAAGCCCATGCACCACAACTACTGAGCCTGTGCTCTAGAACCTGTGAGCCACAACTACTGAGCCCACACACCACAACTACAGACACCTGTGTACTCTAGGGCTCATGTGCCACAAATACTGAGCCCTTTTGTTGCAACTACTAAACCCCGCACACCTAGAGTCCATGCTCCGCAACACGAGAAGCCAACAAAATGAGAAGCCTGTGCGCCACAATGAAGAGTATCCCCCACTTGCTGCAATTAGAGAAAAGCCCACACACAGCAACAAAGACATAACACAGTCAAAAGTAAATAATAAAATTTTTAAAAATTAAAAATAATAAAAAATTGTATGTTTCTTAAGACAGTGACTTTGGGACAGACTATGGGAGGGCTCATGCCAAGGAGTAATTCCCAGAACGTTTGCTGCCAGTGTCTTTGTCCCCATGGTGCGACACAGCCACCTTCTGCCTCTGCAGGAGACCTTCCAACTCTAGCAGCAAAAACAGAAAGATGCTGGCCTCTGATGACATTATGGAGCTGCCATATTGACCCTGTGCTGCTCATTTCTGGAGTTCTCATTATATGAGATAAACAAAAGAACAAATTTATTTCAGGAAAACTAAGAAGGAAAGAATGGCTGTGGATTTGCTGCCTGCTCAGATGACACCGTGTGGATGAAATGCTCTTGGTGCTGCAACCAGGAGTCAGTGCTGTGCCTCTGAGGTGGGAGAGCCAACTTCAGGACACTGGTCCACAAGAAACCTCCCAGCTCCATGTAATATCAAATGGTGAAAATCTCCCAGAGATCTCCATCTCAACACCAACACCCAGCTTCACTCAACAACCAGCAAGCTACAGTGCTGGACACCCTATGCCAAACAGCTAGCAAGACAGGAACACAAACCCACCCATTAGCAGAGAGGCTGCATAAAATCATAATAAGGCCACAGACACCCCAAAACACACCACCATACGTGGACCTGCCCACCAGAAAGACAAGATCCAGCCTCATCCACCAGAACACAGGCACTAGTCCCCTCCACCAGGAAGCGTACACAACCCACTGAGCCAACATTAACCACTGGGGACAGACACCAAAAACAACGGGAACTATGAACCTGCAGCCTGCAAAAAGGAAACCCCAAACACAGTAAGTTAAGCCAAATAAGAAGACAGAAAAACACACAGCAGATGAAGGAGCAAGATAAAAACCCACCAGACCTAACAAATGAAGAGGAAATAGGCAGTCTCCCAGAAAAATAATTCAGAATAATGATAGTAAAGATGATCCAAAATCTTGGAAATAGAATAGAGAAAATGCAAGAAACATATAACAAGGACCTAGAAGAACTAAAGATGAAACAAGCAATGATGAACAACACAATACATAAAATTAAAAATACTCTAGAAAGGATCAGTAGCAGAATAACTGAGGCAGAAGAACGGATAAGTGACCTGGAATATAGAATAGTGGAAATAACTACTGCAGAGCAGAATAAAGAAAAAAGAATGAAAAGAACTGAGGACAGTCTCATGGACCTCTGGGACAATATTAAACGCACCAATATTTGAATTATAGGGGTTCCAGAAGAAGAAAAGAAAAAGAAACGGACTGAGAAGATATTTGAAGAGATTATAGTTGAAAACTTCCCTAATATGGGAAAGGAAATAGTTAATCAAGTCCAGGAAGCACAGAGAGTCCCATACAGGATAAATCCAAAGAGAAACACGCCAAGACACATATTAATCAAACTGTCAAAAATTAAATACAAAGAAAACATATTAAAAGCAGCAATGGAAAAACAACAAATAACACAAAGGGATTCCCCATAAGGTTAACAGCTGATCTTTCAGCAGAAACTCTGCAAGCCAGAATGGACTGGCAGGACATATTTAAAGTGATGAAGGAGAAAAACCTACAACCAAGATTACTCTACCCAGCAAGGATCTCATTCAGATTTGATGGAGAAATTAAAACATTTACAGACAAGCAAAAGCTGAGAGAGTTCAGCACCACCAAACCACCTTTACAACAAATGCTAAAGGAACTTCTCTAGAAAAGGAACACAAGAGAAGGAAAAGACCTATAATAACGAACCCAAAACAATATAGAAAATGGGAATAGGAACATACATATCGATAATTACCTTAAATGTAAATGGACTAAATGCTCCCACCAAAAGACACAGATTGGCTGAATGGATACAAAAACAAGACCCTTATATATGCTGTCTACAAGAGACCCACTTCAGACCTAGAGACACATACAGGCTGAAAATAAGGGGATGGAAAAAGATATTCCATGCAAATGGAAACCGAAAGAAAGCTGGAGTAGCAATTCTCATATCAGACAAAATAGACTTTAAAATAAGGACTATTACAAGAGACAAAGAAGGACACTACATAATGATCAAGGGATCGATCCAAGAAGAAGATATAACAATTGTAAATATTTATGCACCCAACATAGGAGCACCTCAATACATAAGGCAAATACTAACAGCCATAAAAGGGGAGATTGACAGTAACACATTCATAGTAGGGGACGTTAACACCCCACTTTCACCCATGGACAGATCATCCAAAATGAAAATAAATAAGGAAACACAAGCTTTAAATGATACATTAAACAAGATGGACTTAATTGATATTTATAGGACACTCCATCCAAAAACAACAGAATACACATTTTTCTCAAGTGCTCATGGAACATTCTCCAGGATAGATCGTATCTTGGGTCACAAATCAAGCCTTGGTAAATTTAAGAAAATTGAAATTGTATCAAGTATCTTTTCTGGCCACAACGCCATGAGACTAGATATCAATTACAGGAAAAGATCTGTAAAAAATACAAACACATGGAGGCTAAACAATACACTACTTAATAATGAAGTGATCACTGAAGAAATCAAAGAGGAAATCAAAAAATACCTAGAAACAAATGACAATGGAGACACAACGACCCAAAACCTATGGGATGCAGCAAAAGCAGTTCTAAGGGGGAAGTTTATAGCAATACAAACCCACCTTAAGAAGCAGGAAACATCTCGAATAAACAACGTAACCTTGCACCTCAAGCAATTAGAGAAAGAAGAACAAAAAAACCCCAAAGCTAGCAGAAGGAAAGAAATCATAAAAATCAGATCAGAAATAAATGAAAAAGAAATGAAGGAAACGATAGCAAAGATCAATAAAACTAAAAGCTGGTTCTTTGAGAAGATAAACAAAATAGATAAACCACTAGCCAGACTCATCAAGAAAAAAAGGGAGAAGACTCAAATCAATAGAATTAGAAATGAAAAAGGAGAAGTAACAACTGACACTGCAGAAATAAAACAAAATCATGAGAGATTACTACAAGCAACTCTATGCCAATAAAATGGACAATCTGGAAGAAATGGACAAATTCTTAGAAATGCACAACCTGCCAAGACTGAATCAGGAAGAAATAGAAAATATGAACAGACCCATCACGAGCACTGAAATTGAAACTGTGATTAAAAATCTTCCAACAAACAAAAGCCCAGGACCAGATGGCTTCACAGGTGAATTCTATCAAACGTTTAGAGAAGAGCTAACACCTATCCTTCTCAAACTCTTCCAAAATATAGCAGAGGGAGGAACACTCCCAAATTCCTTCTACGAGGCCACCATCACCTTGATACCAAAACCAGACAAGGATGTCACAAAGAAAGAAAACTACAGGCCAATATCACTGATGAACATAGATGCAAAAATCCTCAACAAAATACTAGCAAACAGAATCCAACAGCACATTAAAAGGATCATACACCATGATCAAGTGGGGTTTATTCCAGGAATGCAAGGATTCTTCAATATACGCAAATCTATCAATGTGATAAACCATATTAACAAATTGAAGGAGAAAAACCATATGATCATCTCAATAGATGCAGAGAAAGCTTTCGACAAAATTCAACACCCATTTATGATAAAAACCCTGCAGAAAGTAGGCATAGAGGGAACTTTCCTCAACATAATAAAGGCCATATATGACAAGCCCACAGCAAACATCATCCTCAATGGTGAAAAACTGAAAGCATTTCCACTAAGATCAGGAACAAGACAAGGTTGCCCACTCTCACCACTCTTATTCAACATAGTTTTGGAAGTTTTAGCCACAGCAATCAGAGAAGAAAAGGAAATAAAAGGAATCCAAATCGGAAAAGAAGAAGTAAAGCTGTCACTGTTTGCAGATGACATGATACTATACATAGAGAATCCTAAAGATGCTACCAGAAAACTACTAGAGCTAATCAATGAATTTGGTAAAGTAGCAGGATACAAAGTTAATGCACAGAAATCTATGGCATTCCTATATACTAATGATGAAAAATCTGAAAGTGAAATCAAGAAAACACTCCCATTTACCATTGCAACAAAAAGAATAAAATATCTAGGAATAAACCTACCTAAGGAGACGAAAGACCTGTATGCAGAAAATTATAAGACACTGATGAAAGAAATTAAAGATGATACAAATAGATGGAGAGATATACCATGTTCTTGGATGGGAAGAATCAACATTGTGAAAATGACTCTACTACCCAAAGCAATCTACAGATTCAATGCAATCCCTATCAAACTACCACTGGCATTTTTCACAGAACTAGAACAAAAAATTTCACAATTTGTATGGAAACACAAAAGACCCCGAATAGCCAAAGCAATCTTGAGAACAAAAAAAGGAGCTGGAGGAATCAGGCTCCCTGACTTCAGACTATACTACAAAGCTACAGTAATCAAGACAGTATGGTACTGGCACAGAAACAGAAAGATTGATCAATGGAACAGGATAGAAAGCCCAGAGATAAACCCACGCACATATGGACACCTTATCTTTGATAAAGGTGGCAGGAATGTACAGTGGAGAAAGGACAGCCTCTTCAATAAATGGTGCTGGGAAAACTGGACAGGTACATGTAAAAGTATGAGATTAGATCACTCCCTAACACCATACACAAAAATAAGCTCAAAATGGATTAAAGACCTAAATGTAAGGCCAGAAACTATCAAACTCTTAGAGGAAAACATAGGCAGAACACTCTATGACATAAATCACAGCAAGATCCTTTCTGACCCACCTCCTAGAGTAATGGAAATAAAAACAAAAATAAACAAATGGGACCTAATGAAACTTCAAAGCTTTTGCACAGCAAAGGAAACCATAATCAAGACCAAAAGACAACCCTCAGAATGGGAGAAAATATTTGCAAATGAAACAACTGACAAAGGATTAATCTCCAAAATTTACAAGCAGCTCATGCAGCTCAATACCAAAAAAACAAACAACCCAATCCAAAAATGGGCAGAAGACCTAAATAGACATTTCTCCAAAGAAGATATACAGAATGCCAACAAACACATGAAAGAATGCTCAACATCGTTAATCATTAGAGAAATGCAAATCAAACCTACAATGAGATATCATCTCACACCAGTCAGAATGGCCATCATCAAAAAATCTAGAAACAATAAATGCTGGAGAGGGTGTGGAGAAAAGGGAACACTCTTGCACTGTTGGTGGGAATGTGAATTGGTTCAGCCACTATGGAGAACAGTATGGAGGTTCCTTAAAAAACTACAAATAGAATTACCATATGACCCAGCAATCCCACTACTGGGCATATACCCTGAGAAAACCAAAATTCAAAAAGAGTCATGTACCAAAATGTTCATTGCAGCTCTATTTACAATAGCCCGGAGATGGAAACAACCTAAGTGCCCATCATCGTATGAATGGATAAAGAAGATGTGGCACATATATACAATGGAATATTACTCAGCCTTAAAAAGAAATGAAATTGAGCTATTTGTAATGAGATGGATAGACCTAGAGTCTGTCATACAGAGTGAAGTAAGTCAGAAAGAAAAAGACAAATACCGTATGCTAACACATATATATGGAATTTAAGTGGAAAAAAAATGTCATGAAGAACCTAGGGGTAAGACAGGAATAAAGGCGCAGACCTACTGGAGAACGGACTTGAGGATATGGGGAGGGGGAAGGGTGAGCTTTGACAGGGCGAGAGAGAGTCATGGACATATACAGACTAACAAACGTAGTAAGGCAGATAGCTAGGGGGAAGCAGCCGCAAGGCACAGGGATATTAGCTCGGTGCTTTGTGACAGCCTGGAGGGGTGGAATAGGGAGAGTGGGAGGGAGGGAGACGCAAGAGGGAAGACATATGGGAACATATGTATATGTATAACTGATTCACTTTGTTATAAAGCAGAAACTAACACACCATTGTAAAGCAATTATACCCCAATAAAGATGTTTAAAAAAAAAATAATAATTACCTTAAATGTAAATGGATTAAATGCTCCAAGAAAACACAGACTGGATGAATGGATACAAAAACAAAACCTGTATGTATGCTTTCTACAAGAGATCCATTTCAGACCTAGGGACACATGCAGGCGGGAAGTGGGGGATGGAAAAAGATATTCCATGCAAACGGAAATCAAAAGAAAGCTGGAGTAGGAATTCTCATATCAGACAAAATAGACTTTAAAATAAAGACTATTACAAGAGAGAAAGAAGGACACTGCAAAATGATCAAGGGATCAATCCAAGAAGAAAACATAACGATTATAAATATTTATGAACCCATCATAGGAGCACCTCAATACATAAGAAAAATGCTAATAGCCATAAAAGGAGTAATTGATATAACATAAAAATAGTAGGGGATTTTAACACCACACTTTCGCCAATGGACAGATCATACAAAATGAAAATAAAGAAGGAAAACAAGCTTTAAATGACACATCAGGTCAGATGGACTTAATTGATATTTATAGGATCTTCCATCCAAAAACAACAAAATACACCTTCTTCTCAAATACTCATGGAACATTCTCCAGGATAGATCATATCTTGGGTCGCAAATCAAGCCTCGGATAATATAAGAAAATTAAAATCATGTCAAGCATCTTTTCCAACCACTACGTTATGAGACTAGATATCAATTACAGTAAAAAATCTGTAAAATATACAAACACATGGAGGCTAAACAATACGCTACTAAATAACCAAGAGATCACTGAAAAAATCAAAGAGGAAATCAAAAAAATACCTAGAAACAAATGAGAGTTAAAACACAACGACCCAAAACCTATGGGATGCAGCAAAATCAGTTCTAAGAGGGAATATTTTAGCAATAAAATCCTACGTTAAGAAACAAGAAACATCTCAAATAAACAAAGGAACCTTACACCTAAAGCAATTAGAGAAAGAACAACAACAACAACAACAAAAACCCAAAGTTAGAAGGAAAGAAATCATAAAGATCAGATCAGAAATAAATGAAAAAGAAGTGAAGGAAACAATAGCAAACATCAATAAAACTAAAAGCTGGTTCTTTGAGAAGATAAAATTGATAAACCATTAGCGAGACTCATCAAGAAAAAAAGGGAGAAGACTCAAATCAACAGAATTAGAAATGAAAAAGGAGAAGTAACAACTGACACTGCAGATATACAAAGGATCATGAGAGATTACTACAAGCAACTCTATGCCAATAAAATGGACAACCTGGAAGAAATGGACAAATTCTTAGAAAAGTACAACCTTCCAAGACTGAACCAGGAAGAAATAGAAAATATGAACAGACCCATCACAAGCATGGAAATTGAAACTGTGATTAAAGATCTTCCAACTAACAAAAGCCTAGGACCAGATGGCTTCACAGGTGAATTCTATCAAACATTTAGAGAAGAGCTAAGCCTATCCTTCTCAAACTCTTCCAAAATATAGCAGAGGGAGAAACACTCCCAAACTCATTCTACGAGGCCAACATCACCCTGATAACAAAATGAGACAAAGATGTCACAAAGAAAGAAAACTACAGGCCAATATCACTGATGAACATAGATGCAAAAATCCTCAACAAAATACTAGGAAACAGAATCCAGCAGCACATTAAAAGGATCATACACCATGATCAAGTGGGTTATCCCAGGAATGCAAGGATTCTTCAATATATGCAAATCAATCAATGTGATACACCATATTAATAAAATGAAGGATAAAAACCATATGATAATCTCAATAGATGAAGAAAAAGTTTTCAACAAAATTCAACAAGCATTTATGATAAAAACTCTGCAAAAAATAGGCATAGAGGGAACCTACCTCAACATAATAAAAGCCATATATGACAAACCCACAGCCAACATTGTTCTAAATGTTGAAAAACTGAAATCATTTCCTCTAAGATCAGGAACAAGACAAGGTTGCACCTCTCAACACTATTATTCAACATAGTTTTGGAAGTTTTAGCCACAGCAATCAGAGAAGAGAAAGAAATAAAAGGAATCCACGTCAGAAAAGATGAAGTAAAGCTGTCACTGTTTGCAGATGACATGACACTATACATAGAGAATCCTAAAGATGCTACCTACAAACTAGTAGAGCTAATCAGTAAATTTGGTAAAGTAGCAGGATACAAAATTAATGCAGAGAAATCTCTTGCATTCCTATACACTAATGATGAAAAATCTGAAAGAGAAATTAAAGAAACACTCTCATTTACAATTGCAATAAAAGAATAACATACCTAGGGGGGCTTCCCTGGTGGCGCAGTGGTTGAGACTCTGCCTACCGATGCAGAGGATGCGGGTTCGTGCCCCGGTCCGGGAAGATCCCACATGCCGCGGAGTGGCTGGGCCCATGAGCCATGGCTGCTGAGCCTGCGCATCCGGAGCCTGTGCTCCGCAACGGGAGAGGCCACAACAGTGAGAGGCCCGCATACAGAAAAAAAAAAAAAAAAAAAGAATAACATACCTAGGAATAAACCTACCTAAGGAGACAAAAGACCTGTATGCCGAAAACTATAAGACTGATTGGAGAGGTATACCATGTTCTTGGATTGGAAGAATCAACATTGTGAAAATGACTATACTACTTAAAGTAATCTACAGATTCAATGTAATCCCTATCAAACTACCAGTGGCATTTTCCACAGAACTAGAACAAAAATTTTGCAATTTGTATGGAAACACAAAAGACCCTGAACAGCCAAAGCAACCTTGAGAAAGAAAAATGGAGCTGGAGGAATCAGGCTCCCTGACTTCAGACTATACTACAAAGCTACAGTGATGAAGACAGTATGGTACTGGCACAAAAACAGATATATAGATCAATGTAACAGGCTAGAAAGCCCACGGATAAACCAATGCACATATGGTCACCTTATCATTGACAAAGGAGGCAAGAATATACAATGGAAAAAAGACAGCCTCTTCAAAAAGTGTCACTGGGGAAACTGGACAGCTATATGTGAAAGAATAAAATTAGAACACTCTCTAACACCATACACAAAAATAAACTTAAAATGAATTACTGACCTAAATGTAAGGTCAGACACTATAAAACTCTTAGAGGAAAACATAGGCAGAACACTCTATGACATAAATCACAGCAAGATCCTATTTGACCCACCTCCTAGAGAAATGGAAATAAAAACAAAAATAAACAAATGGGACCTAATGAAACTTAAAAGCTGTTACATAGCAAAGGAAACCATAAACAAGATGAAAAGACAACCTTCAGAAATGGAGAAAATATTTGCAAATGAAGCAATGGACTAAGGATTAATCTCCAAAATATACAAGCAGCCTGTGCACCTCACTATCAAAAAAACAAACAACTCAATCCAAAAATGGACAGAAGACCTAAATAGACATTTCTCCAAAGAAGACATACAGCTTGCCAACAAACACATGAAAGGACACTCAACATCACTAATCTTTAGAGAAATGCAAATCAAAACCACAATGAAGTATCACCTCACAGCGGTCAGAATAGCCATCATCAAAAAATCTAGAAACAGTAAATGCTGGAGAGGGTGTGGAGAAAAGTGAACCCTCCTGCACTGTTGGTGGGAATGTAAATTGATATAGCCTCTATGGAGAACAGTATGGAGGTTCCTTAAAAAACTACAAATAGAACTACCATATGACCCAGCAATGCCAATACTGGGCATATACCCTGAGAAAACCATAATTCAAAATGAGACATGTACCACAATGTTCATTGCAGCACTATTTACAATAGCCAGGACATGGAAGCAACCTAAGTGTCCACTGACAGATAAATGGATAAAGAAGATGTGGCCCATATATACAATGGAATATTACTCAGCCATATAAAGAAATGAAACTCAGCTATTTGGAGTGAGATGGATGGACTTAGAGTCTGTCATACCAAGTGAAGTAAGTCAGAAAGAGAAAAACAAATACCGTATGCTAACACATGTATATGGAATCTAAAAAAAAGAAAAAAGGTTCTGATGAACCTAGGGACGGGACAGTAATAAAGATGCAAATGTGGAGAATAGACTTCAGGACACAAGGATTGGGAAAGTTAAGTTAGCATGAAGTGAGAGTAACATGGACATACATACACTACCAAATGTAGAATAGATAGCTAATGGGAAGCAGCTGCATACCACAGGGAGATCAGCTTGGTGCTCTGTGATCACCTAGAGGGGTGGGATAGGGAGGGTGGTAGCGAGACGCAAGAGGGAGAGGATATGGGGATATATGTATACATAGAGCTGATTCACTTTGTTATACAGCAGAAACTAACACAACATTGTAAAGCAATTATACTCCAATAAAGATGTTAAAAAAATTAAATGAATAAAATAAAAATGCATACATATACATATTTGGGTAGGAAAGATCAGATTTAAAAAATATATTTGAATACACATTCAACAGAGTGATGGGAAAGATAGGGATTCAAGTCTACTCTAGTTTGGACATCAAAGGTGGCCTTTCTTATCATTTTTTTCTATGGTTTGAAATTTTTACATCGAGAATGGATTAATGGATAATTTCAAAAACAAGATTTTTCTAACACAGGTAGATGGAATTATGTTAATATAGAAGACAGAATGGAAAAATATTCCAACCTAAAATAGGACTTCCAAAGAAATTTATATAGGATCAATAACTTCTTTCCTAAAATGTCCCACAGAATCACCAAGCTCTGAGCTAACAATGCAGGGGGTGGGGACATGTTATGGGGCATTCCCACAGGAGTTTAAAAAGTTCAGCCCATGTGGGTGAGTCAGACTTTCAAGGAGGTTGCTTTTAAGGTCATTATGTAAGGCAGAATTTTCCTGGTGTCATTATTGCCTTGAAAATATCTTCAGTCACCATGGAGAGTACAAATTGATAGATTTTCCTCCAGCACTGGGACAGATCATAAATTTTCACTGGAGCACCAGATTGTTTGTGACATGCTTTAAGAGTGTACATTGTACAGAAAATAATAGATGGCTTTAAATGTTAGAATCACACCCAGCTTGATGAGACACTCAACCTGAGTGGCATATGGGAACCAAAACACAATGAAGGAACAGCAGATTCACATCTGCTCTTTGCCACTGAGTAGACTGGAAGGTTCATCACTGTAATACTTTTAGTCCTCCCTCCCTCCATCCATCCCTCTCCAGATAGCTGATATTAAAAACACCAAATGAACATACATCCTGACCTCCTGTGTGCAGAGCTGCAGAGCTGTTAGCTGTAGCTTTTGCCTCCAGGTCATTCACAATAAACGTCTTCTCAACGAAGTGTGAGGGTCCCTCTTTAGATGTAACTTCCAGTGAAGAAATTAGGTCCAAAGAGGGAAGTCCATATCTCCACAATAAGCATGAAGAAAAAAGCAATGGGCAGCAATGTAGAGAAACTAAAAAAATCACCCATGCCTAGAGCAAAGCCATCTCAGCTTTGGATAACTTAGGGTTCCCCAAGTCTGCTTGCCATACAAATGGGCCATAGATCCACAACATAGTATCATGTAGTGCAGATACCAAATAGAGTTTATCAAGTGAAAAAACAATTATAAGCAGAGAAGTAGTAGAGTGCACACAGTCTCTGAACCTCTCATTAACCCACACTTGGGCCAGGCATGGATAAAGTGTGTGAACACAGCTGACATTCCAATTATGGGACTCTGACCCATAATAATCTATGTTTTTATAGGGCCAGGGAAAGGGAATAGCTATGAGAATATGTTACTTTGAAATCTTCTGCTCAGGAAAGAGGTCTTGTTATAAGAAATTTCGGGAGCGAGTGCCTGCTATCAGCCAGCTAAGCTAACTCAGGCCTGCTGAGTCAGCTCTTTGCTAAACTATCAAAAGGAAATCAGACACCAGGTTCATCAAGATTTCTCTCTCCTCACTGCTTTCTGTTCACGCAAGTTAAAAAGAAAAGTGCCTACTATGGAAAGAGGCCTCCAGATGGTACTTGTGCCTCATACCTTTAGTAACCAATCTAATCCTCCTTTTATAAACAGGTGGTCACTATCACTAGATATTTGAAGATACAAAAGTACAGATGATATAAGCAGAAATCAATAATACAAGAAAAAACATGAGAAATTTTTAAAGTTCTAATTATGAGAAGACAGTGGACCCATAACTTAAAAATAGGCTACTAAGAAAGGAAACATTCAGAGAACGACAAAGAGCTCTTTATCATTTTTAACATGGCCTCCAAGATAATATATTGAACAGAGAGGCTGAATAATAGAATGGTTATGGCTAAAAAAATCAACCCAAGTAGGGTGCTAGATGATAAATCTCTTCATAATTGCACAAAAAGAAAGAGAGAAAGAGAAAAAAATAAGAAAGGAAAGAAGGAAGGGAGGGAGGGAGGGGGAAAGAAGGAAAGAAAGAGATTAGATTGAAAATGTAAAAATAAAATTTAAAATATAAGGAAGATAGTTCCATGATGCCAACATTCATCTGGTAGGAATTCAAGAAAGAGAGAAGAAAGAGAATGGGGGACAGAAAGAATAACCAAAGAAATAATAAGAGAAAAGTCCTGAGCTAAAGGACTTGAGTCATCAGTCTGAAATGGGCCATCAAAGAATAAGCAGAAATAATTTTAAGTCATATGTAGAGGTACAGACTGCTAAAATATTTATATTAAAAGATAAACTGAAAATCCCAAAAGTAAAAAAGTACCTTATAAACAAAAGAACAAATACTGAAGTGCCATCTGAGTTCTCATTGACAGGGAGTGCTAGTAGACAATGGAGCATTGTTTTCAGATTTCTGAAGGAAAAATATTTAGAACTGAAAATTCTATTCACATCCAAACCATCATTCAATGTGTGAGGACAAAATTAAAGCTTTAGATAGGTAAGGGATCAAAATATTCAATATCTACTCCGAAAAATGATCCAAGGATATGTCTCAGTGAAATGAAACAATAAATCCAAGAAAGAGAAGGACATGGAACACCTGGAATAGTAGTGAGTAAGATACACTACAAAACCACAAAACTTTCAATTGAATCTAAGCAACTGCTGGTAATATGCATAGGACACTTTAGACAGTATTAATAATAAAAATATTAAATAGCGAGGACATAATGTAACATATAATAACAATCCCAGATTTCCAATAAACCAAAAGGGAGGAAGAGGTTAATTTGCTAAAGATCTTGCCTTGTTCAGGTTATAGGTAATAAGTATTGATTAATGCTTGATCTTATAGACATCAGTATAAACATAAAACTAACAAATAGAAAAATAAATATAAGATGTTGCTTCAGTTATCTACCACTGCTTTAGCATCTGTAACTTAAAACAACAATAATCATTCCTTTTTTCTCTCTCATGGTTTGGGGGATGACTGAGCACAACTAGGCATGAAGGCTCCTCACCTACACATGTCAGTTGTTGCTGAGTCTCTGCTGAGACCTCAGCTGGAGCTATTACTCAGAACACCTGCCATTACCTGCATGTGGCCTCGCCATGCAAATGGAGCTTCTTGTAGCATGGTGTCTGGGTTCCAATGGCAAGGATCCTGAGAGAGAGAGAGAGAAAGAAGTTGAGAGAGAGAGAGAGCTGGACAGAAGCTGTGATGCCTATATCACTTTCTATTTGTTAGAAGTGCATCGTTAAGGCCTGGCCCATATTCAAGAGAAGGGCACTTCTTACTGCAAAAGTGTCAAAGAACTTGAAGACAGATTTCTAAGTTGTTTCAGATATATTATTTCCAAAAAGCAGCTAGTGGTTTAAAAAAGAAAGAGAGGGCTTCCCTGGTGGCGCAATGGTTGAGAGTCCGCCTGCCGATGCAGGGGACACTGGTTCATGCCCCGGTCCGGGAAGATCCCACATACTGCGGAGCAGCTAGGCCTGTGAGCCATGGCCGCTGAGCCTGTGCGTCCGGAGCCTGTGCTCCGCAACAGGAGAGGCCACAACAGTGAGAGACCCGTGTACCATAAAAAAAAAATTAAAAAAAAAAAAATAGTCCTATCAAAAGTCAGAGAGAGAAATGAAACAATAAAAATTAAACACTAGTAAACACAAAATAATATGGCAGCTTTAATGTTTCAAAAATTACAATGAATATGAATGGCTAATTTCTGCTGTTAAAAACAGAGACTAAAATTAGATTCAAACCAGGACTATCTACAGACTGTAAGCTGTTTTAAGAGACATACCTAATGTATGAAAGGAAATATGACAGTAAAGTGATGAACAAAAAAATCAAGCAAAGTAAATATCAGACAAAATAGAATTAATGGCAAAAATAACATTAATTGGGAATAATAAGCTAATGAAATGTTATAAATGCTAATAAAATTATCAAGAAGATAAAATACTCATGAATTTTTATGTAAGGACATCATTTTGAAACATCTGAAACAAAAATGTTGGAAAGGTGAAGAACAGTCAGCTAAACACAGAGTGGAAAACCTTTCACATCATCAGAGATTGACAGATCAAGCACATAATAAATAACTGAATAAGCAAGCCTGACTTAATAGATATGAATATACTCAAAAAGATACATATTCTTTTCCAAAACCCATGACACATTGTAAAATTTGTCTGATGGCCTCAAAGAAGTTTTCAGGTAAATCCAAAAACTAAAAATCATCTATGCTACATTATATAAATGCAATACAAGAAAACTGGAAATTAGCAACCAAAAGTTGCCCAGCTTGGAATTTAAAACATTCTTCTCTATCACACTTAAATTAAAAGGTAGATCAAAATTGAAAGTATATACCATTTTAACTGAACGAGAGCACAGCAATTCCTATGGGATGCTGTAAATCAATATTAGGAGAAATATTTATAGCCTCAAACTTGACCATGTATCAGAATTAGATGGAGAGCTTGTTAAAATGCAGGTTTTTGGGCCCCATTCCCAGAGTCTCTGATCAAGAATGCTGGGATGGGGCTGAGAATTTGCATTTTGAGCAAGTTTCCAGATAACATTGAGGCTGCTGGTCCTGGGACCACACTTTGAGAACCACTGTTTTATAGTTTCACTTAAAGGCAGAGGAGGTCTTCTCTGATTACCCTAGCCCACCACCTGGTGCATTCCATCCATTTCAAATTTTAGCATCTCATTACAAGTTTTATTTTTGTTTAATTGTTTGCCATCATTTTTCCTCTAAACACATAAGAGATGATAATCATAATGATATGAATAATGATGACAGCGAACAAGCAAAATTTTGTAAATATAGATAAGTTGCCAAATACAGCATAAATTTATATGAAATTAAATGCCATGAATGTCAACAAGTGTTTCCATGTCTATAACCAGAATTTCCTGTGATGATCCAGTGGTTCTCCAACCTGGCTGCACACTGGCATTACCTGGGGAGTTTTGATAAGGACCAATGCCTAGATCTCAACTCAGAGATTGTGATTTAATTGGCCTGGAGTGTGGCTTAAGCCTAAGGAGTTTTAAAAGCTCCTAGGTGGTACCTATCTGCAGCCAAGATTGAGAACCACTGATCTATAACAAGGAAATCAAGTCAGAGATGACTACATCTTTCCCTTACTCTTAAAGGACAATCAAGCTATACATAAGTTTGGATACCAATTCCTGCCATCTCATGGATTCAATGGGAGTTTTGTCTGCTGAGGAAAAGCAGATACAACCCTCCAGCCTCCAGAATAGACATTGCTTTATGGTTCGTTGCTGCCCCACTCCCAACATATTTCACAGCAATTGTAACAACAGTATGAATTACAGCTGATATGCTTTGAATGTTATTATCCATTTCCCCATATCTTGACATTTGAGATGTAACCAAGAATGTTGCGTCCCCTTGGACTGGTTGAAGGGGGAGATTCTGATTAATGTCCTTTCAACTCCCATAAGAAACACATGGCTTGTATTAAAGACAAGATGAATGAATTGATATATTGGGAACAGCCTGCACATTAGACGAACATGACTTACTAAAGCCAGGAATGTCCTAATGATTAAATCTATCAATGTATGTGAATCAACTTATCTCCTTCAGGGAGAAGCTCTTTTAAATGGGTTGTGTTCTCTATCAAAGCAAAAATCTTCTCCTTCACTGAACAGAAATCATCATTCATCCATGTAACTGTGAACATTAGAAATTTAATGAGCTGACAGTACAAAAATAAATTTACCTTATTCTCTGCTCTGATCACTTAAATGTATTATCCTTCAAATACTTAGCTTAAAAATACAAAAATCCATTGCCAAAATTTGTGTTTTTACTAATGTTAAACTTGTCAGATAAAATACAGGACCCCCAGTTAAATTAGAATTTCAAATAAACATCAAATAATTTTTTAGTATAAACACGTCCCAAATATTGCATGGGGCATACTTATCCTAAAAAATATATTTTTTATTTATCTGGAATTCTAATTTAACTGGGTGTCCTGTATTTTTATTTGCTAAATCTGGCAACACAAAATACTGTGGACCACATGCTGGAGCCACATTCTTCAGTTTTAGGGTATTTTTTTTTGGTGGCTATTTGGTCAGAAGACATGGTCTTATCACTAAATCAATACATTAAATTTCTCTGCTGGTAAAAAAAATCGTTCTATAGACAGACAGTACCAACAAGTTAACCTTACTCTGACATGAATGAAAACCATCTCTAAGTGGTTATAGTTTCTAAAACAGAACTCCATCTACAATAAATGTAATTATTTCACTAAAATTGTTTGCATGTGTTTCTTTTCTGCACTGGGCCATGTTCCTGTACCATCTTAGTTGCCTTCATCTGTTACTTTGCAGACCTTTCTTTGCCCATACCTTTGATTTAAATTTATCATGACACATTTTTAAACAATAGCAGGAAACCTCACTTATGACTTTAATTATAAAATGGTGTTATAAAATTATATCCACATTTTATTTTTGGCAGGCTCAGTCCTCATTGAACATGAATATCTCAAGTTGGCCTCCGCAGTTCTCTTTGGTTGATTTCAGTGCTTACTGTATGTAATTGATATAAAAACACAAGTTTAGGAAGCAGTTATTGGAACTTGTTAAAAGAAGTAGCCACATTCATAAATACTTTCAGTTTGCTATGTAACATGCCAAGAGAATTAAATACACACTTTGGGGAATATGGGAGAAATTCTGACTTTTTAAAGAAAAACTGTTGTATTTTGCTCCTATGTTAATTGTTTGACTGTAAGGTCTATAGCTTTGTTTCTTTTCAAATCCCAACCGTGTCTAATAAGAAAAGAAAAAAAGAAACAAAGTGAACTAGACAAACATGCATCTCTATAAATACCCGTTGGCACTTAAATAATTCTATTGTCCTTTCTTAGTGAAAAGAAATAAGAATGTGTCAGTCCTCTATTAGGTATAATAGAAAAGACCACAATAAAATCATAAAAAGCCATCATTGGAAGCCTCAAGTTTAATGCTGCCTGAGGTAATCTCAATAAATTTTAAAAGTAGGAACTTTAAAAATCAAAACTAGTGATTCTCTTCCATTAATGTAGGCAAGTTTCCACATTCCTTTGGCTTCAAGTCAAATGTAGTTTATAGCATAAAAGGGCTGCTTCTTTGTTTGCATTTCTCACATACGTACTACCAAAAAATATATTTCACTTAGCACAGAACAAACAAGTAGAGGGAAAAAAAGAAAGAGAGAGAATTCAATGAATTGTATTTCTAGTACTAATAAAGTGGGGAGGGAGATATTCTCAGCCCTCAACTTTTTTTTTTGTTTTTTTTGTTTTTTTGCGGTACGCGGGCCTCTCACTGTTGTGGCCTCTCCCGTTGCGGAGCACAGGCTCCGGACGCGCAGGCTCAGCGGCCATGGCTCACGGGCCTAGCCGCTCCGCGGCATGTGGGATCTTCCCGGACCGGGGCATGAACCAGTGTGCCCTGCATCGGCAGGCGGACTCTCAACCACTGCACCACCAGGGAAGCCCTCAACCTTTTATTTTTAAAATACCTATTTATGGGAATATCCTGGTGGCGCAGTGGTTAAGAATCTGCCTGCCAATGCAGGGGCCATGGGTTCGAGCCCTGGTCCCGGAAGATCCCACATGCCACGGAGCAACTAAGCCCGTGCACCACAACTACTGAGCCTACACTTTAGAGCCCACAGCCACAACTACTGAGCCCAAGTTCCACAACTACTGAAGCCCATGTGCCTAGAGCCTGTGCTCTGTAACAAGAGAAGCCACCACAATAAGAAACCTGCCCACGACAATGAAGAGTAGCCCCCACTCACCACAACTAGAAAAAGCCCGTGCACAGCAACAAAGGCCCAACACAGCCAAAAATAAATAAATATTTTTTTAAAAATACCTATTTATGCTTTGACAGTTATAGGATCTAATCATGCATATGCTGAGGAACCTGAGAAATGTATCTCAGAAAAGAGAATCTGTGACAAGCAACAGCATAATTTAGGTTAACATGAACTAAGAAGTTTCTCCAAGATATAGTCCCAACTTTCAAGCTGTTCATCATCTAACCTGAGCAATACAAGCAGGAAATAATAAAGTGCTAAATGGTGTGCTACAAACTCTCAGAACAATAAAGACCAGAAAGGGGAGAGAGCAGTATAACTCAGAAGGATTTTGAGGCTTAAATTACACTTAGGCAAACATAGATTAAATAAGCCAGCACACGTGGAGATTGGCTGCCGGGGATAATACATCACCTGGTAATTGCCAAAATAGTGAAAAATAAGTGAAAACTAAGACTTAAAGTGGTGTTGGTCATATACAGTACAGTCAGAGCATCTTCAAAGAATAACTCTTTCAAGGAAGAAGAATATAAACTAGAAAACTCAAGGGAATCACATTAACCACTGACTTTCAGAAATGAAGTGACCTAAAAAAAAGACAACTTAGTCTTGGAACCACCAAAGACTATGTCAGAGGAGCCATGGCCCCCTAAAAGACCTTGAAGATGCACTTTCTTTGCTTCTCTCCCTCTATTCCCACTTTACAACCTCTCACAACTCTGATCAGCAAGGCTACCTACAAGACAAATCCACAGTAAACACCAGCATTGCAGCTAATACTAAATAGCTTTCCTAATAAATTTTTATACTTACAAAGAAAATAGTAGCTGCAATTCCAAAACTATAATCACTGTATACCAAGCATTGTGCTAAGTGTTTGATCGGCATTATATCATATCATCAGCAAAATCCTATTTAATCCTCATGCACATAATTCTGTTTAATTCATTTTAAAAATGAGAAAACAATGGGCAGAGATAGGGCATAACTTGTCTAAGGTCACACAATTAATAAAAGCTGAACTGAGACTGAAATCCATGACTGCCCAGGTCCCAAACTCACATTCGTTTCACTACATCCATGTCACAGAAATTGCTTGGAGAGCATTTATTTCCCCAACATTTTATTATGAAAAATTTCAAACACTAGGAAAGGTGAAAGAATTTGATAAACACCCATTTATCTACCCCCTATATTCTACAATTAACACTTAACTATGCTTGCTTTGTCACATGTGTGTCTGTCTATCCATCCTTCTATCCATTCACCAATCTTATTTTTGATGTGATTAAAAGTAAATTGCAGGCATCAATGGTTTTTACCTGTAAACATTTCAGCATGCAAGCCATTATTGGAGTTCAACATTGTTTTCAGTTGTTTTTGTTTTGAGATAACCTTAAATACAATAAATGTACAAATTTTAAGTGTACAAGTCAATGAGTTTTGACAAAGACATACATCTGTGCAACCCAAGCCCCTATCAAAATACAGAAGATTACCATCACCCAGAAGATTCCTTCTCAGTCAATCCCCACCCCATTCCATAGGCACCCATTGTTCTTATTTTTTTCCACCATAGATTATTTTGCTTGTCCTTGGAAAGTGTTTTTAATGTATAGCTCTGGGCTCCACCACAATCTGCTGAAAAAGAACTTTCATGTGTGACGTTTAGAAATATGTGTATTTAACAAGCTCATCTGAAGACTGAGAGCCACTGTACTATTCCAGTCTACCTCTCTCTGTGAGACGTGATATAATCCTCTGTTTTATTTACGATCTTTCTATTCTATGATCTCTCTGTGTTCACCTAAGGGAAAATTTAATTCCAAATAGTTTTTCCCTAAATTGTTTTTATTCTCAGTAATTACGCTTACAACAAATTACACCTGTTTAAGGTAAGGAACAACCTGATTTACATAAGTATCACAGAAAGCAAGGTAGAGGCCATTAATTGTGAAAATGAGTCAGCAAAACAGTGCTATTATTGGGAGGGTCCAGTGATATTCATGAATTAAGTGTGGTAATTTCAACAGTTGCATAGGCTGTGAGAAACATTTTGTAATATTAATGTATATTACTTTTGGATTTGTATATTCACAAGTCTTGATGAAACGTGAAGTTTGATGCAGATATTTTACACTGGCAACTAAATAGTCGTTGAACAGTAGCTCTGAAAAGTTTTACTTTTATAAAAATATGACATTTTAATTACATTTTCACAAATTAAGTAAAGTTGATATCCATTAGCTATAATTCTTCTTTTGGCTACTAATTTTGACAAGTAATTTTTTATATTTTAGAAGAAAAATAACTTTTGAAAACAAATGAATAAAATTTTAATTTTTGAAATTTTTTACATTTACCTTAATTTACATTTTGTTGAAAATATTAAAGTTTTGTATACTAATTACAATTTCATCTTATTTTTTAATCTTTTAGATCAATCCAGTGACAATTCTGTCAATTCAATATCAATTTTGTGAAAATCTTGATTAAAAATAGATTTTTCTGAATAAAGGCAAAAAATTAACAATTTAATGATTATGTAGTTCTTTATTATTCATTCAAACATTGCTGATCCATCGATAGAATACTGAGACATTCAAGATAATTAAATTTATCATCTTTGATATTTTGTAAATTTTCAATCATGTTAGTTAAAATAGTAGGATAGAAAATAATTTTGTGTGTTATCTTGATTTATTATTTCCAATTCTAGCAACTAAAATAAATGCAGACTAAAATCATCCTTCTCCCACTATAGACACAAAAACATGTGGATAAAATACAAAAAGAAAGAGAGGGAGAGAGAAGGAAAAAAGAAATCTGCATATGCAAGAGGTAAAGAGGAATGAGTGCATGTATTGACACCAGGCCTGTATCAAAATCCTTCATGTGCACTCACAGCTGGAAGGGGAGGTCTTATCATCTGTGAGAAGACAAAGTTATGATTTTGGGCACAGAGGGGGTAAGGTGCTTCTGAACTATCTGCATAAAAGGATACAGTGAAAAGGCTTCTACTTTTGTGAAAGGGGAACTAGAAAAAAAACAGCTTTGAGACCTAATAAAGGATCAAGGAAGCTTGTCTTTTCTCAAATTTTTCAGTGAAATAAAGTAGAGTTTTCCCATGAGAAATTAAAATGTCAAACCCAAGAAATCCTAGAGTTTGCACTATTCAAGTGATGTCAGAATTCCAAGCTGATTGGATAATTAAAAATCTCAAAGACCCTAGGCAGAGGCAAAGCAAAACTGCTATGTAGGTTGCACACAACACCCACAAACACACATACAAATAACTTTTAAACCTTGATGAAGATAAACTCATGTTCAAAAATTACTCAACACGTGAGGAAACAATCTTCCATAAGAGGAAGTCAGCACATATGTCAAACTGGAATATGTATCATACCAAGAATTTGCAATAACAGAATAAGCTGAGAAAGATTAAAAAATAAGTATGTTTCTAATAAAGAGCTAAGAGAAGAAATGGAAACTATAAGGAAAGAGCAGAGAACTCGGGGGGAAAAATAGCTAAAAGAGTTGGAGAAAGAAGAAATGACATTTAACTTAAATCTCAATAGATGGGTTAAAATACAGACTAGTTAAATTGAAAAAGGAAAAAATGAATTAGTATCATAGAAGAGAAAAGATAGAGAATTATTGAGAAGTTAAAAAAAAAAAGATAAAAGGTGTGGAAAGACAGAGCAGAATGAGAAGGTTTAACTTACATAAAACTAGAGCTCCAGAAAGAGAGAACAGAGGTGCTAGCTGAGAAGATAATGGCTGAGAATCTTCCAGAACTTATGAAAAAACATAAATCCTGAGAATAAAGAAGCACAAAAGATTGGGACTGACATATATACACTAATATTTATTAAATGGATAACTAATGAGAACCTGCTGTATAAAAAAATAAAATAAAATTCAAAAAAAAAAGAAGCACAAAAACTTGTAAGCATAAAAAATTAATTAAAAAAATCATACCTAGGTATACTGTTTAAATATTGTAAGCATAAAAATAAATCCATACCTAGATGTATTTTAATGAATCTGGAAAACAAAAAAGACAGAGATTCTTAGAAGGGAAAATTTAACTACAAGAAACTATCAGAAGCCTTCTCCACAGTAACAGCAGGTGTCAGGAGACAGTGAAAAATATCTTCAGTGTTTAGAAAGAGCTAACTATGGCCTTAAGGCAGTCTAACCAGCCAGTCAAGGTGTAAAATGAAAGTGAAGCAGATGCATTTTTAGTTATCTAAAGTCTAAAAGAATGCATTATTCAAAGATTTGACCTGGAAAAACCACTAAAGCATGATCTTCAGTAATACGTTAATTGAACCCAGAAGGAAAATGTGAGATTCAAGAAGTAATTGTAAGCAAAGAAATTGTTAAATAATGACAATAATAA
Organism: Delphinapterus leucas; assembly: GCF_059928025.1. Lineage (NCBI taxonomy): Eukaryota > Metazoa > Chordata > Mammalia > Artiodactyla > Monodontidae > Delphinapterus > Delphinapterus leucas. The sequence goes on from NC_143143.1 coordinate 54,282,619, forward strand.
TAGTAACAATGACTAATTGAGGCATTTAGAAAAATGTAAAGCTAAACATAAGACAAAGGAATCCTGAAAAGTCACGGAGGGTGATAATCAAGATTTGATAGTAAGAGTTAATCAGCATAAGGGTAAAGGGGTTGATTATGCTTAGATTTAGTTAAATCAAGTATGCAAGAAGGAGGAGATATGGGGATATATGTCTATGTATAGCTGATTCACTTTGTTATGAAGCAGAAACTAGCACACCATTGTAAAGCAATTATACTTCAATAAAGAGTATAATTTACTTACTGACTTATTAATAAACAAATAAATTAAATTAAATTTAAGTGTAATCTTTAAAACCACAGGAATAGAATCTAAAATTTCCAAACTAATAGAGAAGGAAAAGCAGAGAATAAAAAAAACTCAATAAAACACATACTGGAAAAAAGAGAAAAGTAAAGAAAAACCATGAAAAACAAAAATATGAAGTAAGATGACAGAAATAAATAAATTCAAGTGTAACAATATTCACAATAAATATGAGTAAGTTAAACTTGCCAATTAAAAAATAAAGGTTCTTGGGTTTTTAGTCAGATCTTTAATCGAGCTATGTGCTCTTCACAAGAGACGTGATGACATAGATGACATGGAAATTATCAAAGAAATGTATGAAAAAGACAAATCAGGGCTTCCAGTTAAACATTAGAAATTCAAATCAATTATTTACCTTTACTCTCCTCTATAGCCCCCAAAAGGAATAAAGGAATAAACCCACAAAGGCAACAGAAGAGATGAGAAATGTCAAGAAAGTTTAGGAAGAAGGAAAGCAGATGGATAAGTAGTAACTGACTCAGCAGAGCAGGGAAAGTTGACACCCAGCAGCAAGTTTGCAGGAGTCAAAAAGCAACATGAATGTCTGACTCACAGAGCAGAAGTCCAGAAGGGCCTAAAATGGAGGCATCAAGCACTTTTGAAAGCCCAGTGAAAAGAGCAAGTCTGATAAATCCTACATAAGAAGCTGATGCCTTCTCCAAACATGCAAGGCCTACTCGACCCCAGCAAGAGACAAACCTCCCTGGGAGGGTTGTACAGAGAGCCTCATAAACGGGAGAACAGGAAGAGCAAAGGACAGATGTGAGGTGCCAAATGAAACACAGAGATCATTTAATGATGAGATTACAAATGCCCTTCTTGTCTTGAAACTGAGATCACTGACTGTCAGGCCTAGCCTGCAGGTAGGAGATTAAATGTTCCACCTTGGGGAAACAGAATAGTCCAAAAGAAAACCTACATACATTTAGACTTGAGTGTCAGACAAAGACCTTAGTAATTGGATATCTACCCAATAATCTACAGTGAGCATCATTCTTAATTGAGATATATTAGATACATTACCTTTAATAGGGGAAAAGCAAGCATTTCTGCTATCATCACTTCAATTCAACACTGACCTAGACTTCTGAGCTGTACAATAAGATGAAAAAGGAAAAAGAGAGATATAAGATAGAAGTAAAATCATGTCTCATATAATTGCCTACACAGAAAACACAAGAAAATACCTAAACTGTTAAAAGTTTTTATATAGAAAAATCTAAAAGAACATACGGAAATCCTTACTGGGAAAAATTAATAAATATAGTCAAAGGCTGGAGAATAATATTTAAAGAGAATGCCTTAGATGGAAAGACAATATTTTTTAAAAAGTCAATTCTCTTCCAAATTAACCTATAGTTCCAATCAAAATCTAAGTTAGAAAAACTAGCCAGTCCTCCCCCTCTGTGTCTCCTTTACTACTCACACAGAACACTTCCCTTCTGACAGCTCTGGTCACCAAATGTGGAGGTGGTTTTCCCCACACCAAACAATTCTCTGCAACACCAGCTGGGTGTTCTACAATTTAACTCAATTCTGGCACCATCTACCCAGAGATAGTGTCAGCTCCCAAGGGTTGGGACACAGTCCCACATGACTGCTCCCACCTCACTTCAAATACCAATCACAATTAGTAGGTCCCCAGGTTACCCACAATTTCTGTCCAATATGGCTACAAATATGACGTTCCCACAACCCCCTCCTCAGGTTTGGTTAATTTGCTAGAGCAGCTCACAAAACTCAGGGAAACACTTATCTACATTTATCAGTTTATTAAAGAATATGATAAAGGATACAGATGACCAGCCAGATGAAGAGATACAGACAGCAAGGTCTGGAATGGTCCTGAGCACATGAGCTTCTGTCCCCATGGAGTTGGGATGCATCACCCTCCCAACTGCATGTGTTCACCAACCTGAAAGTTCTCAGAACACCCTATCGTTGGGATTTTATGGAGGCTTCCCCAAGTAGGCATGATCAATCATTAACTCCATTTCCAGCCCCTCTCTTATCTCTGGAGGATGGAGAGTGGGATTGAAAATTCCAACTGGCTAATTATGGCTTGGTCTTTCTAGTGACAAGTCCCTATCCAGGACCTCACCCAGAGTCATCTTATTACAACAAAAGATGCTCCTAATCCTCTTGTCACTTAGGAATTTACAAGGGTTTTAGGAGTTCTGTGCCAGGAATCAGGGGCAAAAATGAATATATATATTTTTTTCTACCTCACAATTTCAGTATTTTTTTCAAGGACCTTGGCAAGCTAACCCTAAAATTCATTTTGGAACATTAAAAGACAAGAATAGCCAAGACAGTTTTGAAGAAGAAGAAGAAGGAGGAGGAGGAGGTGGAGGAGGAGGAGGAGGAGGAGGAGGAGAAGGAAGAGGAAAAAAGAAGAAAGGGGACTCATCATAAAAGTTACTAAGACTTTTGTCAAAAGCTTTCTCTGCATCTATTAAGATGTTCATATGGTTTTTCTCCTTCAATTTGTTAACACGGTGTATCACGTTGATTGATTTGTGTATATTGAAGAATCCTTGCATTCCTGGAATAAACCCCACTTAATCATGGTGTATGATCCTTTTAATGTGCTGCTGGATTCTGTTTGCTAGTATTTTGTTGAGGATTTTTGCATCTATGTTCATCAGTGATATTGGCCTGTAGTTTTCTTTCTTTGTGACATCTTTGTCTGGTTTGGTATCAGGGTGATGGTGGTCTCATAGAATGAGTTTGGGAGTGTTCCTCACTCTGCTACATTTTGGAAGAGTTTGAGAAGGATAGGTGTTAGCTCTTCTCTAAATGTTTGATAGAATTTGTCTGTGAAGCCATTTGGTCCTGGGCTTTTGTTAGTTGGAAGATTTTTATTCACAGTTTCAATTTCAGTGCTTGTGATTTGTCTGTTCATATTTTCTATTTCTTCCTGGTTCAGTTTTGGCAGGTTGTGCATTTCTAAGAATTTGTCCATTTCTTCCAGGTTGTCCACTTTATTGGCATAGAGTTGCTTGTAGTAATCTCTCATGATCTTTTGTATTTCTGCAGTGTCAGTTGTTATGTCTCCTTTTACATTTCTAATTCTGTTGATTTGAGTCTTCTCCCTTTTTTTTCTTGATGAGTCTGGCTAATGGTTTATCAATTTTGTTTATCTTCTCAAAGAACCAGATTTTAGCTTTATTGATCTTTGCTATCATTTCCTTCATTTCTTTTCCATTTATTTCTGATCTGATCTTTATGATTTCTTTCCTTCTGCTAACTTTTGGGGGGTTTTTTGTTCTTCTTTCTCTAATTGCTTTAGATGCAAGGTTAGGTTGTTTATTTGAGATGTTTCTTGTTTCTTAAGGTAGGATTGTATTGCTATAAACTTCCCTCTTAGAACTGCTTTTGCTGCATCCCATAGGTTTTGGGTCACCGTGTCTCCATTGTCATTTGTTTATAGATATTTTTTGATTTCCTCTTTGATTTCTTCAGTGATCACTTCGTTATTAAGTAGTGTATTGTTTAGCCTTGATGTGTTTGTATTTTTTACAGATCTTTTCTTGTAATTGATGTCTAGTCTTAGAGTGTTGTGGTCAGAAAAGATACTTGATACAATTTCAATTTTCTTAAATTTATGAAGGCTAGATTTGTGACCCAAGATATCATCTACCCTGGAGAATGTTCCATGAGCACTTGAGAAAAATGTGTATTCTGTTGTTTTTGAATGGAATGTCCTATAAATATCAATTAAGTCCATCTTGTTTAATGTATCATTTAAAGCTTGTGTTTCCTTATTTATTTTCATTTTGGATGATCTGTCCATTGGTGAAAGTGGGGTGTTAAAGTCTTCTACTATGATTGTGTTACTGTCAGTTTCCCCATTTTGGCTGTTTCTATTTGCCTTATGTATTGAGGTGCTCCTATGTTGGGTGCATAAATATTTACAATTGTTATATCTTCTTCTTGGATCGATCCCTTGATCAGTATGTAGTGTCCTTCTTTGTCTTTTGTAATAAAGTAGGCATACAGGGAACTTTCCTCAACATAATAAAGGCCATATATGACAAACCCACAGACAACATCGTCCTCAATTGTGAAACACTGAAACCATTCCACTAAGATCAGGAACAAGACAAGGTTGCCCACTCTCACCATTCTTATTCAACATGGTTTTGGAAATTCTAACCACAGAAATCAGAGAAGAAAAGGAAATAAAAGGAATTGAAATTGGAGAAGAAGTAAATCTGTCACTGTTCACAGATGACATGATACTCTACATAGAGAATCCTAAAAATGCTACCAGGAATATACTAGATCTAATCAATGAATTTGCTAAAGTAGCAGGATACAAAATTAATGCACAGAAATCTCTGGATTCTTATACACTAATGATGAAAAATCTGAAAGTAAAATTAAGAAAACACTCCCATTTACCATTGCAACAAAAAGAATAAAATATTTAGGAATAAACCTACCTAAGGAGACAAAAGACCTGTATGCAGAAAATTATAAGACACTGATGAAAGAAATTAAAGATGATAGAAATAGATGGAGAGATATACCATGTTCTTGGATTGGAAGAATCAGCATTGTGAAAATGGCTCTACTACCCAAAGCAACCTACAGATTCAATGCAATCCCTATCAAACTACCACTGGCATTTTTCACAGAACTAGAACAAAAAATTTCACAACTTCTATGGGAACACAAAAGACACTGAATAGCCAAAGCAATCCTGAGAATGAAAAATGGAGCTGGAAGGATCAGGCTCCCTGACTTCAGACTATACTACAAAGCTACAGTAATCAGGACAGTATGGTACTGGCACAAAAGCAGAAATATAGATCAATGGAACAGGATAGAGAGCCCATTATGAGGCATTATGCTAGGGGCAAACAATAGAAAAATGAATTAGGATGTGGTCCCAAGCCTCAAATAACTCATATAACAACAGGTCATATTGCAATATAGAAATCTTGTCTAGGCATGTAAAGTTCTCTAGGAATGCAAAGGAGGGAGCAATTACTTCTTAAGTGAGATGAAAGAGAAAGTCAAAGGAGAAGTGGCATTTGAGCCAGATCTTGGAGAATAAGCAGGTTTGCCAAGTTGAAACACTCCAACCAGAGGCTATATTTCAGGAGACACCAGTGGATGGAGTGTAAGGGGAAGGGTAGTGGAGACAGACTTGGAAAGAAGGGAGCCACAGGTTCTTAAGGGCTTTGTAAGTCAGATGTTGGACTGTAACCCAGTGGTTCTAAAACATAAATGTGCATAAGAATCACTGGAAAATTCAGATTCAGGAGGTCTGGCTGGAGATTGTGCATTTCTAACAAGCTCCCAGTGGATGCTGGTCTGAGCAGTACACTCAGATAGCAAGGCTCTGGAACTGGGCTAACCAATACAGTAGCCACTAGTCACACAGGCTAGTCAAATTTAAACCGTAATTATTTTAAATTAAATAATGTTTAAATCTAGGTCCTCAGTTTCACTGACCACATTTCAAATGCTCAGTACCCATTGAGGCTAGTGGCCACTGTATTGAACAGTGCAGAAACAGACCTTTCCACCATCCCAGAGGGTTCCATTGGCCAGAGCTGATTCTAGAGGACAACATGGCTTGATTAAGTATTTTCATAGAGAGACGTCAACTGAAAGAAAAACACACAACATAAGCGCAGTGATTTTCAGTTTTATTCAGGGATCTTACTGAGGACTATAGCCCAGGAGACAGACTCTCATGTAGCTCTAACGAACTGCTCCAAAAAGACAGAGGAGTCGCCAGGATATAGATAAATTTTTCACTGCAAAAAATGTGTAGTCCAACATAAAAGATTACTGCTAATCACAAAGAACAGACATCTCAAGTTGATTTTAGTGTTTTTCTATGTATAGAAAGATGCAAGAATCTGGAGTCATTGAAAATTGTCCTTAGATTATCTAGGGGCCAGTCTATCCAGTGCACAGAATGCTTCCTGGTTTTCTCCATCCGGAATTCCCCATAGGGCTCACTCTCCGTGGGTGACAACAGTGGCTAATGATCTTTTATTTTTTTAAATGATCTTTATTGGAGTATAATTGCTTCACAATACCGTGTTAGTTTCTGTTGTACAACAAAGTGAACCATCCATATGCATACATATATCCCCATATCATCTCCCTCTTGGGCCTCCCACCCACCCTCCCTATTGCACCCCTCTAGGTCATCACAAAGCATTGAGTAGATCTCCCTGTGCTATGCTGCTGCTTCCCACTAACGAATTATTTTACATTTGGTAGTGTATATATGTTGCTGCTACTCTCACTTTGCCCCAGCTTCCCCTTCCCCCACCCCAAGTCCTCAAGTCTATTCTCTATGTCTACATCTTTATTCCTGTCCTGCCACAAGGTTCATTGGGTTTTTTTAGACTCCATATATATGCATTAGCATGCAGTATTTGTTTTTCTCTTTTTGACTTACTTCACTCTGTATGACAGACTCTAGGTCCATCCACCTCACTACAAATAACTCAGTTTTGTTTCCTTTTAGGGCTGAGTAATATTCCACTGTATATATGTGTCACATCTTCTTTATCCATTCATCTCTCGATGGACATTTAGGTTGCTTCCATTTCCTGGCTATTGTAAATAGTGCTGCAATGAAGATTGTGGTACATGTATCTTTTTGGATTATGGTTTTCTCAGGGTATATGCCCAGTAGTGGCACTACTGGGTCATATGGTAGTTCTATTTTTAGTTCTTCAAGGAACCTCCGTACTGTTCTCCACAGTGGCTGTATCAATTTACATTTCCACCAACACTGCAGGAGGGTTCAATTTCCCCACATCCTCTCTAGCATTTATTGTTTCTAGATTTTTTTTGATAATGGTCATTCTGACCAGTGTGAAGTGACACCTCATTGTAGTTTTGATTTGTATTTCTCTAATAATTAGTGATGTTGAGCATCTTTTCATGTGTCTCTTGGCCATCTGCATGTCTCCTCTGGTGAAATGTCTATATAGATCTTTTGCCCATTTTTTAATTGGATTGTTTGTGTTTTTGATATTGAGCTCCATGAGCTGTTTGTATATTTTGGAGATTAATCCTTTGTCCATTTTGTCATTTGCAAATATTTTCTCCCACTCTGAGGGTTGTCTTTTTGTCTTGTTTATGGTTTCCTTTGCTGTGCAAAAGCTTTTAAGTTTCATTAGGTCCCATTTGTTTATTTTTGGTTTTATTTCCATTTCTCTAGGAGGTGGGTTAAAACATGTCTTGCTCTGGTTTATGTCAAAGAGTGTTTTTGCTATGTTTTCCTCTAAGAGTTTTATAGTGTCTGGTCTTACATTTAGGTCTTTAATCCATTTTGAGTTTATTTTTGTGTATGGTGTTCAGTAGTGTTCTAATTTCAATCTTTTACATGTAGCTGTCCAGTTTTCACACCACCACTTATTGAAGAGACTGTCTTTTCTCCATTGTATGTTCTTGCCTCCTTTGTTGTAAATTAGGTGACCATATGTGCATAGGTTTACCTCTGGGCTTTCTATTCTCATTTATCTATATTTCTGCTTTTGTGCCAGTACTGTACTGTCTTGATAACTGTACCTTTGAAGTATAGTTTAAAGTCAGGAAACTGATTCCTCCAGCTCTGTTTTTCTTTCTCAAGATTGCTTTGGCTCTCTGGGGTCTTTTGTGTTCCCATACGAATTGTAAAATTTTTTGTTCTATTTCTGTGAAGAATGCCATTGGTAGTTTGATAAGGATTGTGTTGAATCTCTAGATTCCTTTGGGTAGTATAGTCATTTTCACAATATTGATTCTTCCAATCCAAGAACGTGATATATTTCTCCATCTGTTTATGTCATCTTTGATTACTTTCATCAGTGTTTTATAGTTTTCTGAATATAAGTCTTTTCCATCTTTAGGTAGGTTTATTCCTAGGTATTTTATTCTTTTTTTGCAAAGGTAAATGGGCGTGTTTCCTTAATTTCTCTTTCTGATTTTTCCTTGTTAGTGTATAGGAATGCCAGAGTTTTCTGTGCATTAATTTTGTATCCTGTCACATTACCAAATTCACTGATTAGTTCTAGTAGTTTTCTGGTGGCATCTTTAGCATGCTCTATGTATAGTATCATGTCATCAGTAAACAGTGACAGTTTTATGTCTTTTCCAATTTGTATTCCTTTTACTTCTATTGCTTCTCTGATTGTTGTGGCTAGGACTTCCAAAACTATGTTGAATAAGAGCGGCAAGAGTGGACATCCTTTTATTCTTCCTGATCTTGGTGGAAATGCTTTCAGTTTTTCACGATTGAGAATTATGTTGGCTGTGGGTTTGGCATATATGGCCTTTATTATGTTGAGATAGGTTCCCTCTACACCCATTTTCTGGAGACTTTTTATCATAAATCAGTGTTCAATTTTGTCAAAAGCTTTTTCTGCATCTATTGAGATGATCATATGGTTTTTATTCCTTAATTTGTTAATGTGGTGTATTTCATTGATTGATTTGTGTATATTGAAGTATCCTTGCATCCCTGGGATAAATCCCACTTGATCATGGTGTACGGTCCTTTTAATGTGTTGTTGGATTCTGTTTGCTACTATTTGTTCAGGATTTTTTTGTCAGTGTTCATCACTGATATTGGTCTATAATTTCCTTTTCTGTGATCCTTTTTCTGGTTTTGGTATCAGGGTGATGGTGGCTTCGTAGAATAAATTTGGGAGTGTTCCTCCCTCTGCAATTTTTTGGAACAGTTTGAGAAGGATTGGTGTTAGCTCTTCTCTAAATGTTTGGTATAATTTGCCTGTGAAGCCCTCTGGTCCTGGACTTTCATTTGTTGGGAGATTTTTAATTAAAGTTTCAATTTCATTTTTTGTGATAAGTCTGTTTATATTTTCTAATTCTTCCTGTTGCAGCCTTGGAAAATTGTACCTTTCCAAGAATTTGACCATTTCTTCATGGTTGTCCATTTTTTTGGCATATAGTTGTTTGTAGTAGTCTCTTATAATCCTTTGTATTCCTACAGTGTCAATTGTGATTTCTCCTTTTTCATTTCTAATTTTTATTGATTTGAGACCTCTCCCTTTTTTCCTTGATGAGTCTAAGAGTTTATCAATTTTCTTTATTTTCTCAAAAAAACAGCTTTTAGTTTTATTGACCTTTGCTATTGTTTTCTTTGTTTCTATTTATTTTATTTCTCTCTGATCTTTATGATTTCTTTCCTTCTACTGACTTTGGATTTTCTTTGTTCTTCTTTCTCTAGTTGCTTTAGGTGTAGAGCTAGATGGTTTATTTGAGATTTTTCTTGTTTCTTGAGGTGAGATTATATTACTATAAACTTCCCTCTTAGAACTGCTTTTGCTGCATCCCATAGGTTTTTGGTTATCATGTTTTCATTGTCATTTGTTTCTACGTATTTTTTAATTTCTTCTTTGATTTCTTCAGTGATCTCTTGGTTATTTAGTAGCACACGGTTTAGCCTCCATGTATTTGTGGGGTTTTTTCAGTTTCTTTCCAGTAATTGATTTCCAACCCTATAGCATTGTGGTTAGAAATGATGCTTGATACAATTTCAATTTTCTTAATTTTTTCAAGGCTTGATTTTTGACCCAAGATGTGATCTATCCTGGAGAAAGTTTCATGTGCACTTGAGAAGAAACTATATTCTGCCACTTTCAGGTGGAATGTTCTATAAATATCAATTGAATCTATCTGGTCTATTGTGTCATTTAAAGCTTGTGTTTCCTTCTTTATTTTCTGTTTGAATGACCTGTCCATTGGTGTAAGTGGTGTGTTAAAGTCCCCTACAATTATCACGTTACTGTCAATTTCTCCTTTCATGGTTGCTAGCTTTTGCCTATGTATTGAGGTGTTCTTATGTTGGGTGCATAAACATTTATAATTGTTATATCTTCTTCTTGGATTGATCCCTTGATCATTATGTAGTGTCCTTCCTTATCTCTTGTATCAGTCTTTATTTTAAAGTCTATTTTATCTGATATGAGTATTGCTACTCCAGCTTTCTTTTGATTTCCATTTGCATGGAATATCTTTTTCCATCTCTTCATTTTCAGTCTGCATAAGTCCCTAGGTCTGAAGTGGGTCTCTTGTAGACAGCATATTAATGGGTCTTGTTTTTGTATCCATGCAGCCAGTCTGTGTCGTTTGGTTGGGGCATTTAATCCACTTACATTCAAGGTTATTATCAATATTTATGTTCCTATTGCCATTTTCTTAATTGTTTAGGGATTGTTTTTGTGGGTCTTTTTCTTCTCTGTGTTTCTCACCTAGAGAAATTTCTTTAGCATTTGGTGTAAAGCTGGTTTGGTGGTGTTGAATTCTCTTAGCTTTTGCTTATCTGAAAAGCTTTTGATTTCTCCATTGAATCTGAATGAGATCCTTGCTGGGTAGAGTCATCTTGGTTGCAGGTTTTTCTCTTTCATCACTTTAAGTATATCCTGCCACTCCTTTCTTGCCTGTAGAGTTTCTGCTAAAAAATCAGCTGATAACGTTATAGGGATTACGTTGTATGTTATTTTTTGTTTTTCCCTTGCTGCTTTTAATATTTTTTCTTTGAATTTAATTCTTTTATTTTGATTAATATGTGTCTTGGTGTGTTTCTCCTAGGGTTTATTCTGTATGGAACTCTCTGTGCTTCCTTTACTTGGGTGACTATTTCCTTTCCCATGTTAGGGAAGTTTTTGACTATAATCTCTTCAAATATTTTCTCAGACCCTTTCTATTTTCTTCTTCTTCTGGGACCCTTATAATCGAATATTGGTGAGTTCAGTGTTGTCCCAGAGGTCTCTGAGATTGTCTTCAATTCTTTTCATTCTTTTTTCTTTATTCTGCTCCTCAGCAGTTACTTCCACCCTTTTGTCTTCCAGCTCACTTATTCGTTCTTCTGCCTCAGTTTTTCTGTTATTGATTCCTTCTAGTGTATATTTCATTTCAGTTATTGTGTTGTTCATCTCTGTTTGTTTGTTCTTTAGTTATTCTAGATCTTTGTCAAACATTTCTTGTATTTTCTCAATCCATGCTTACATTCTATTTCTGAGATTCTGGATCATCTTTACTATCATTACTTTGAATTCTTTTTCAAGTAGATTGCCTATTTCCTCTTTATTTATTTGGTCTTGTAGGTTTTTACCTTGCTCCTTCAGCTATGACATATTTTTTTGCCATCTCTCTCTTTTTTTTTTTTCTTATTTTTATGAGTGGGATTGTATTCCTGTCTTACTGGTTATTTGGCCTGAGGCTTCCAACACTGGAGTTTGTAGGCTGTTGGGTAGAGCTGGGTCTTGGTGCTGAGATGAGGACCTCTGGGAGACCTCACTCTGATGAATATTCCTTGGGGTCTGAGGTTCTCTGTTAGTCCTGTGGTTCAGACTCAGAGATCCCACTGCAGGAGCTTCAGCCCAACTCCCATCTAATGAACCAAGATCCCACAAGCCATGTGGGGCAGCAAAAAAAAAAAAAAAAGAGAACAATAACAATGTAAGAAATAAAATTAGACTAGGAAACTAACAGATATGTTAGAAAGAATGTAAAAATAAAAATATAGATGAAACAACAACCTGAATGTAAAACAGAACCACCATGGTAAAACAGAGGAGGAGAAAAAAATAAGTAAAGATAGAAAAGGCCTTGGATATGGAGGGTGGGGCCTAAGAAGGGGCGTGGTTTGGACAATGGGTGGGGCCTATGTTTAGGACCCACAGGTCTGGAAAAGGCACTGGGGGTTATGGTAGTCGGGGGGGGGGTGGTGCTTAGGCTCAACAGAACAGAAGATGCCCAGGCGTGCCTCCCACCTCTGGTCTCAGAGGGTTGGGGACCCCACCTGGGAGCCTAGCAGGCTTTCCAGGTCCGAGTGTGCAGGGCCAACACCCTCCCCTCCTCTCCCACTCCTCTGGTACTGGAGGGCCCCTCCTACTTGCCTGTCCTTCTCTCCCGGGAAGTCCCTCCTACACCCACAGGACCCGCGCAGCCTGGAGGGAGATTTGGAGAGTAGGGGAATGGCCTAGGAGCTCAGTAAATTTCCCGGGCCTGAGTGGGTGTGGCCAACGGCCTCTGCTCCTCGTCTGCTCCTCCCATCCTGGAGGGTCCCTCCCGCCTGTCTCTCCTCTTCTCCCCCGGCCTCCCTCCTACACTCCCAGGACCAATGCAGCCTGGTGAGGACCTCTGAGGGCATAGGACCAGGCCCGAGAGCCAGGCAGACTTCCCTGGCTGACTGGGCAGGGAAAACACTGGGCATGCTCCCCGCCCTGATCCAAGCCCCCAAGGGTCCCTGCAGGCATGGGAACCCCTACCCTCTCTCAGCCACCTCTCAGGGGTGCTGGTCCTGTCCGGCCTCCACTACTCCTCCCCCGCTGCTGTCCCCCCATGTCCTACCAGTTCACTTGGGGGTTCCTCCCTTCTCCTTGGGTGTTGAGGTCCCCCACCAGCGTCCAGCAGGCACCCTCGTTGTGGGGATACACAAATGCTAAATCTTCCCACACACCATCTTGATTCTGCCCCCCTCATGACTTGATCCTTACAGAACTGGAATGGCAGGCAATATTTTTCCTTTACAAGGATATGAGACAAGCTAATGAAAATAACCAATATTTAACACATTGCTTACCATGAGCCATAAACTGTTAGTGGTGGTTTCAGATTATGTCCATAAATTCCTCAATACTCCTTCCTTTAAGAGGTGGAAACTCATTCTTCTTTCCTTGAGTGTGGCTTCACTTCTAATGAATAAAATGTGACATGTGATGGTATGATTTCTTTTTTTTAATATATATTTATTTATTTGGTTGCATCAGGTCTTAATTGTGACAGGCAGGCTCCTTATTTGAGGCTCACGGGCTCCTTAGTTGTGGCATGCAAACTCTTAGTTGTGGCATGTTTGTGGGATCTAGTTCCTGGACCAGGGGACGAACCCAGGCCCCCTGCATTGGGAGCGTGGAGTCTTAACCACTGTTCTACCAGGGAAATCCCTGTGATGGTATGATTTCTGAGACTCAGTCATAAAAAACCATTGATGCTTCTTCCCCCTTCTCCTCCTCCTCCTTCTCTCTCTCTATTTCTCTCTCTTTCTCTTCAATGACTCTGACAGAAACCAACTGCCATGTTGCAAGGACATTTAAGCAGCCCTATGGAGATGCCTGTGTGGTGAGAAACTGAGGCTCAAGCAAACAGCCATGTGATTGGCTATTTTGGAAGGAGATAATCCTCCAGCCCCTCTCAGGATCACTGCATCTCCAGCTGACAGCTTGACTGCAGCTTCATGAAAGACCCTGTGCCAACAATACCCAACTAAAGTACTCCCAAATCCCTGATCCATAGGAACTATGAGATCATAAAAGCTTGTTGTTTTAAGCCACTAAGTTTGGGGGTAATTAGTTATATAGTAGTAGATAACTAATATATGGCTCTGAGTACTTTGCACATATTAACTCACAATGACCCTTTAGTAGAACATGCCATCTTATCCTCACTTTACAGATTGGGAAACCAAGGCACAGAGAGGCTAATTAAATTGTCTATGGTCAAACAGCTAATATGCATGGGAATGGGGATTCCAATCCAAGAGGTCAGGATTCAGTCTACGGCATGCTTTCTCCCCCTACATTGCTCTAGCTCAGATTAGTCAGACCGCATCTCTGGGGACAGCAGGAGGTATAGGTTCAGGGAGCCACTGAAGGAGATGCCTTCCTCTCATTCTGGCTGCATATTAGAATCCCCAGGGAACTTTTATCAATACCCAGCCACCACCCAAGATCAACTGAGGCATGATCCATGGGGTGCAATCTAAGCATTGGTTGTTTTTAAAGCCATCTAGGTGATTCCAACGTGCAGCCAGGGTCAAGAGCCACCGACAGAGCAGGGCTATTCCAACTGTGAGCCCAGGAGCTTGTAAGAAGCAAAATTTGTATTTCAATAAGATTGTCCAGGTGCCTGCACAACACTGAAGTTTGAGAAGCATTGCTCTAATCCTTTCCCTGGGCCACACCTGGTGATAGGCAGCAGCTGAACCTCAAATGGATGGGCACATATGGTTTTGCTGCAGGAAGTGAAATTGGGTGCATAGAGAAAAACTAAGCTTAGCATTTTAGAAAGTGGTTCTTCAAAATCCCAAAAAGACAGGAGGAATGAAAACTTAAAGAGACAAGGTGGGAAAAGCAGGAGAGAACAAATAGCTTCTCTTGATGTCAAAAAGAAATAAAGAACTCCTCCAGGGGGTGATCAGTAAAAAATTAGGGTGTCAGAGAAGGGCCTACCTTAAAAGACAAAAATTGAAAAAGACAGCAAAATGGCCTCTCATAGGTTTGAGGCCAAGGGTAACACTACACTCACTGTATGACTTTGGAGGTTTTGTGAAAGGAATATGAAAACTGCTTTATTCTAGCCTTATCAGTCCTCAGTGAATATCATGCCAGTAAAAGTTAACAATTTAAAAGAAAGGGAACAAAATTTCTTACTTTTTCCCTATTCAGTTATCAGCAGTATAATTATAGCTAATACTCAGTTATGAATAGCTTTATGACTATCCACAGACTTCAAATTTGATCAATGTCATCTGTTATTTTAAAGGCCAATCACATACAGCATTTCCTTCATCCTTTACAGCTTCCAGGAAGGTGGGGAGAGAGCACCGTATCAGCCGATAGATGAGAAAATGAAGGGTTAGGGAGGCTCTTGGTAGCATCCTCCTGCCTCAAGACAGGAAACTAGAACCCACTCTGCATGGATGTTTAAATAGTACAAATTTCTCCTATTTATCCAAAAAGAGACATAGCTCAAAGGGTAAATCAAAATTACCTGCAGTGGTTATCAGATGTTGGCATGCATTGGGTTACCTGGAGGGCCTATTTCAACACAGATTGCTGAGCACCATCTCCAGAGTTTCTGGTTTAGTAGGTTGGGCCACAGCCAGAAAATTTGCCTTGCTAACAAGTCCCCAGATGATGCTGATGCTGGTGGTCCCAGGTCCACGTGTTGAGGACCCATGTCCTGCAGCACAGTGGGTAACACTACAGCCTAGTGGGAAGGAGCTGGAACTCTGAGTCAGTGTCATGCTTAAATCCCACCTCTGCTTCTTCCAATGTGTGTGGCCTTAAGCAAGTTACTTAACTCCTCTCTGCCTGCATTACTTCTATTGTTAATTGAGGATAACAACAGGACAATCTCCTCAGGTTGTCATAATGACTTAAAATGTTAATTCATATAAAGAGCTCAGAGAGACTTCCCTGCTGGTGCAGAGGTTAAGAATCCACCTGCCAGTGCAGGGGACATGGTTTCAAGCCCTGGCCCGGGAAAATCCCACATGCCCCGGAGCAACAAAGTCCATGTGCCACTAGTACTGAGCCTGTGCTCTAGAGCCCGTGAGCCACAACTACTGAAGCCTCCCTGCCTAGAGTCCACGTTCCGCAACAAAAGAAGCCACTGCAGTGAGAAGCCTGCGCACCGCAAGGAAGAGTAACCCCCGCTCACCGCAACTAGAGAAAGCCCGAACACAGCAACGAAGATCCAACGCAGCCAAAAATAAATTAATAAGTTAATAGATTAAATAATAATTTAAAAAGCTCAGAGCATTGCTTAGCACTTTGTAAAATCTCTCTCCACATGATCTATTAGTATAATGCATATGGAAAACAAATTATTTTTCCTACTAGTTTTACTCAGCATAATGTGTACTTCACCAGTAGAGCTAAAAAAAATAAAATAACATTTTATTTACCTATTTATTCACGTGTTTTATTATAAATACAATTATCAATCTTGTTCTCAAATACTATTTATGAAACAGTGAATGAGAGAATAATATAATTTTCTGCAACTTAGAACAAATTCCAGAGGTATTGAAGCTGAATCCACCCTCTGCACCCTGACACCAAATTAAATCTTGGAGACAGAGTTTTGGGTGAAGTAGAAAAGAATAGCTTTATTGCTTTTCCAGGCAAAGGGGCCACAGCAGGCTAATGCCCTCGAAACTGTGTGTCTTAGCGGTGGTGGTGAGCTGGGGGCGGGGGGGAGTCGGGGAGTGGGGGGTGCTGTGAGGAGTCTTATAGTCAAGGGGCAGAGTTACTGATAAGGATCAGGGTGTGTGCAGGGCTCCTCATTCCTTTAATTAGAGATCATCTGGCATCAGGTGATGATGGGCAAACTGTGACCTTCTCTGGAATGAAGAGTTCTTCATCAAGTCTTCCATTCGGTGGGGGTTTTAGTTCTTCAGAAGAGCTCAAAGATATTGTTATGTATATCCCTTGAGGGGGAACCAAGACCCAGCCCCAAGGGTGCACTATTGTTTCTTGACTGCTCCTCACTTATCTCTGCATCCCCTCCTTTTCCCCGATTAACAACTGTCTGAATCTGCCCTTTGGAACTCAGGGAAGGGGACACAGAAAGGCTTTTGTGCCCAGGAGCCCCATAGGATCCTACTAGGTTTCAGTATAAGCAGATTTTGTGGCTACAACGTACTAAGAAGGACACACAATTCTTTGTCCTTCTTAGAAGAACACGGCAATTCCCATGTTATGGCATAAAAGGAAGAATTATCTGACGGGAAAAGGAAGTGGAAAAGTCAGGACAGAGCATTTTTGAGCCAGAAGTAGACAGCATGAGGGAGGAGGAGACATTTGTCGCCAGGTGGACATGACAGAAGACAAGGCCACTGCTTGAGTGCTAGGAAACAAAGCCAGCAAAACTTGGTGTCCAGAACAATGATCGTAGAATGAGCCAAGGGGAAATCTGCTAAAAGAATCTGGAAAGAAATATTCAGAAAGATGGACCAGAAAAGCAAACTCAGAGCTCAAAGAAGAGGAAGAGGATACAGGTAAACAGGGGGGAATCAGGCATTACCTGAAGGATCCTGTTCAGAGGCCAGAATTTAAGCCCATCTATAAATTTTCAGAATGTAGTGCTTCCCCCATTATGAAAATATCACATATTGAACTCTTTGTCTCCCATAATTTTGCCCCATCCTCTTCTAACTTGATCTCCTACTTCCTCTCAACCACTTTTTGTCCCAGTCAAACCCACTGCTTACAATTTTCCCAAAACTTAATCTAATTCTGAAGCTGCCATGCCTGTGCTACTCTAATCCCTCCACTTGAAACAAAAGCTCTTCTTCTTCACTTAATCCTTTCCACCCTGTAAAGCCAAATCAAAATCCATCTTTCTGCTCTCCCAAAGTAAAATTAATTTATCTTTCATCCACGCTCCTTTTGCATGTTTTCAGCCATTCTATTAACATATATCCTGCCTCATGGGATAACGGATGGGTGTTTGCCTGCCTCCCTTCCTCAGTCCTTTGATTGAGGCACCCAACCAGCACTCTGAACAGAGGTGACTGGAGCAGATGCTGCTGGGTTCTCCACTCTCACCGTTTCCCTACAGATCCAGACTTCCTTCTGTGAGCACCTGGAACCTGCCGCACTTCTTTCCAGTGGCTGGATTAGCTGGCCCCTGTAGAAGAAAGACTAGAGCTGTAGAACAAACACCCCTGGGAGCAGTCCTCCACCAAATGGATTGGTAGATTAATACCTGCAATATCCTTGCCCCTGAAACTGAGCAGGACCCTCTGGGGCTCCTGGGCACAAAAGCCTTTCTGTGCCCCCTTCCCTGAGTTCAAAGAGCAGGTTCAAACAGTTGCTAATGAGGGAAGGGAGGGGATGCAGAGATAAGTGAGGAGCAGTCAAGAAACAATAGTGTACCCTTGGGGCAGGGTCATGATGCCCCTTCAAGGGACACATAACACTATCTTTGAGCTCTTCTGCAGACTAAAACCCCCACCAAATTAAAGATGTTAACTATTTGATGAAACAGTCTTCATTCCAGAGAAGGTCACAGCTCACCCATCACCCCCTGATGCCAGATTATCTCTGGATTAAAGGAATGCGGGCTCTGCAGGCACACTGATCCTTATCAGCAACCCCGCCCCTTGACTATAAGACTCCTCACAGGAACTCCTGGGTTGGGACACACAGTTTTGAGGATATTAGCCCACTGTGGTCTGGCAATAAAGCTATTCTTTTCTACTTCACCCCAAACTCTGTCTCTCAGATTTAATTCAGTGTTGGGGTACAGAGGCCAGATTTGGCTTCACCCCTGAGGTAGAACAACTGTGAGGTGGGTGTCCTACTCACCTCTTATACTCAGTCTCCTAGAGGTCCCCAGGTTTGAGCCTCAGTTGTCCTGAGCAACAACCTGTTTACTAATACACCCCCTGTTGGCTTCCTTCCTATCTCATCCTCACTTCCAAACTTCCCTGTTGATGTTTCCTGGGATCACCTTCAATTAAATAATTGCTCTAGAATCCTTGTCTTAGAGCCTACCTCTGGGAGAATCCAATCTAAAATAATACTCAGTAAACATCAGTATTTTGTTAAAAGACTAAAATTCAGGGAAGAAAAGATGCCAAAAGGAAAGAGAAGAAATTCCAGGAAAAGTGATTATATGTTTGGATGAATTTTCAGAGGTGAAAATGGACAGGTGGGTCCAGAGCTCTTACCGGCATAGAGGTTACTCGCGGAAGAGAGGGGGCAGTCAAGGCTGAATAGGCCAGATGAAACCAGATTTTTGTGATGATGATCTTCCCCAAGAAATCCTCAAAGGTTTTCTCAAGGGATTTCTTTATAGAATAGCTACAAATTTTTTTTTATTAAAGTTGTTTTAGTGTTATGGGATTAAGACATGAGTACTCTCAGGAAGTGCATAGAAATATACTCCAAAAGGAAACCTCAGTTCTAAGGATGGCAGCATGTTGAATGGTAGTCTTCCTCTTGTCTTAGAATTTCAGTGGAATGCCCAAAGCTGAGAACTGTATCAGTCAGGATGGGCAAGGTAAATCTGCAGTAACAAACAACTGCAAAATGTCCGTGCTTTCTATTTACAATAGCAAAGACATGGAAGCAACCTAAATGTCCATCAACAGAAGAATGGATAAAGAAGTTATGGTACATATATACAATGGAATATTACTCAGCCATAAATAGAATGAAATAATGCCATTTGCAGCAACATGGACAGACCTAGAGATTATCATATTGAGTGAAGTAAGTCAGAGAAAGACAAGTATCACATGATATCACTTATATGTGGAATCTAAAAAAAAAATGATTCAAATGAACTTATTTACAAAACAGAAAGAGAGTCACAGACATAGACAACAAACTTACTGTTACCAAAGGGGAAAGGAGGGTGGGGGAAGGGATAAATTAGGAGTTTGGGGTTAACATATACACACTACTATGTAGAAAATAGATAACCAACAAGGACTTACCATATAGCACAGGGAGCTATACTCAATATTTTGTAATAACCTACAAGGGAAAAGGATCTGAAAAGGAATCACTGTGCTGTACACCTGAAACTAACATGATATTGTAAATAAACTATACTTCAATAAAATTTTTTTAATTAAGAATTTAAAATTTTTTTAAAAGAAAAATATTTTTCAGTGCTTTAAAACAAAGGTTCACTTTTTGGCTTACACTACATGGCTAAAGCATGTTTGTGGGAGGCTCTTCTCCATGTTGTCACTCAGGGATCCAAGCTGACAGAAGCAGCATCCTCTTACAATTCCAACATCTCAAATCAAGTCCTCATGGTTTGCCATGTAAGAGAAAAAGAAGGCTGAGAGTCAAGCATTGGCAACTACATGCTTCCATCCAGAAATGAAAGCACACTTACTACTCACATTTCATGACCAGATCTAGTCACCTTGCCACATCTAACTTTTAATTATCCCTGTGCCTCCCAGTGGAGATGAACCATGTATTGGAGAACATTTGTTGTATCACCCGTAATCCTGGTGGGATGAATCATGTCCGCCTCCCAAAGATGCCCATGCCCTAATCCCCAGAACCTGTGAATATGTTACTTTACACGAAAAAAAGAGACTTTTGTGTGATTGAGTTAAGAATCCTGAGATAAGGAGATTATCCTGGATTATCTGGTTAGGACCAATATCCTCACAAGGGTCCTTATAAGAGGGAGGCAGGAGGGTCAGAGTCATAGAAAGTGATGTGATAATTGAAGCAGAGAGGGAAATTTGAAGATGCTGCACTGCTGTTTTTGAAGATGGAGGAAGAGGCCTCAAGCCAAAGAATGAAGGTGCCACAAGAAAGTGGAAAAAGGAAAGAAATTCTCCCCTAGAGCTTCCAGAAGGATCTGTCAACCCTGATTTTAGCCCACTAAGATTGATTTTGGACATCTGACATCCAGAGTTGTAAGATA
Source organism: Delphinapterus leucas (assembly GCF_059928025.1). NCBI lineage: Eukaryota > Metazoa > Chordata > Mammalia > Artiodactyla > Monodontidae > Delphinapterus > Delphinapterus leucas. The sequence continues at coordinate 54,303,145 of NC_143143.1, forward strand.
ATAAATTTACATTGTTTTAAGCCACCAAGCTTGTGATAATTTAAGGATAGCCATAGGAAACTAACAGGACAACCATCCCTCAGGACTATCTAAGAGGTGACCAAACTGCCTCTTTGACTATCATTCTCTGTCACATACTTCCAGCCTACACCAGAATAAATTAGAAGTTTGCAGGACAGTGTTGGCAGGAATTCACTGGAGTAGAAAATGCTTTGGTTTTGCTTCCTCCATCCTGCCCAGACCACGTGAAGTGGGACCCCCAGTAGAACTCCTCAGAGAGAATGTTGTTTTGGGGAGATTAGGGAGACTGCACTCTCACTCCTGAGCAAAACCCAGCAGGCCATTTGGTGTGGCCACCAGAGCAGTGAAAGAGTTCTTAGGAGAACTTGGCACCTGTCACCAGGAATTTAGTATGCACACAAATGTGACCAGTGTCTGCTTCCTGCCAAGAGATCTCCAAATGTGGGGGGGTAAGGGGCTGGTGAAGTTGCTACAGTGAAAAAGACAAAGAGAAAGAGGTCAGCCTTGGGCAAGCTTCAAGTCTTCCTTTAGTGGGTGAGAATCTGTGAAGAAATTGACCAAGGGGATAATGTGGAACATGGCCAGGCTCAAAGTGCCTTATGGTACCCAGTAAAAGATCAGACACTGGGGAAGAGAGAGAGGCTATGTGAGGTATACAGCTGGGAAGGGAAGGGCAGGAGCTGAAGAGGGGTCCCAGAAGGTCAAGCAAAGAATGAATCAGCAGCTCCAGGAATGCAAAGTATAAGAGTTCCCAGTGAAGTTGTATAAGAAGCCCATAAAAAAAGTGTCCCACGAAAGAGCCTGGCATTTGTTACGGCTGTAACAGAAGAAATGGAGGTCAGTAGGTATCAACCAAGAGATGCCCGTGAGCACCTAAGCACTGGCTGAGGACAAAAAGACCCAGGAAGATAGGATGCAAGAATGGGGTAGCAAAGAAATAAACCTCTACTCCTTCCCTTTTTCCAGACCCCAAGCTTGAGTCTTCAGGCCTGAGCTTGTAGGGAAAGAACATATTTTAACTGAATGCAAGATTGAAATCATTGACTTAACTTGCACTATATTTTATAACACAAAAATGAGACTGCTCTTACATCTGAAAGTGAATAAAAAGCTCTCATGGGGAGAGACAAGGCAAGGGAAATGCAACAGAGAATGTTTGAAGTCAGTAATGGAAGAAAAATTAACCCATTTCCTGTTTTTGCTTCCATTAGGTTAGGCCCATTCAATAAACCAGCTGTATAAGCCAAAACAAAATATTGTACAAATTATTACCAGACCATTCTTCTCTTTATGAGAGAAAAATAAAATGGAGAGTATTAATTACTTTTTTTCTATTCTCTATTCTCAATATCACTTGGTCATTAGAAAGTAACTTTTTTCAAGCTAGCTCTGTAGATGTCTAGGATGCTCTCATTTACAAACAGCTACAGACTCAACTAAAGCTTATTTAAACAAATATGAACTTTTGTTATTTTACGTAACTAAAAGTGGGGCAGCTGATTGGTTGGGGGGCTCTAGTATTGATTAATTCAATGGCTTAGTGACTTTATAACCCTCAGAGTTAAGATAATCTTAACATCTCCTCATGATTACAAATTTACTGCTGAAGTCCTACCATCACATTCTTACTCAACAATGTCTAGAAATAGGAATACAAATATATCTTTCTCCTTTGCTCCCTTTTAAGAGCAAAGAAAATATGTCTATGTGCCCTTCAGCTGACTTCCCTTAGGTGCTATTGAGTGGAATTGGGCCACATGCCGTTCTCGAACCATTCACTGCAAAGGAGAATGAAATTACCATGATTGGCTTGGATTTAACAAATTCATCCTTTGGGACCAGAAGGGACCGAGGCACATAGCCACCTAACACCTGAATAAAATGTTCTCTTAAAAGAAAGAGGAAGAGGTGACTGCTCATATGCAACTGACACATTGTAAAAAGAAGACAATATGTCCTACCAACTCAAAAGAGGTACTGTCTCAGGTAAGGTTTCTAGAAGCAGAGCTGGAGGTAGTTTTTTGCAGGAATACTCTCCGGAGAAGAGTGGAGAAAGAAAGATGGTGCAAGGGAAGTTGTTACGCAAGGAGGAGGTAGTCTCAGCTGGACTTTATCTTCAGCCTGATTCCATGGGGAGCCCAGAAGTATAAGCCACACCACAAAATTGATGCCTACACTGAAGAAAGGGAGCTGACATTTTGTACCCTATTTTCAGCCAGTCATTGTTTGTGAATTGCTGAAAAGATCATAAGTTCCATGGCTGGGTGATTCCCTTCAATGGGGGACAATTCTCTAGAGAAAGGAGCAGCTGTGAGCAGCCAACACTCAGCACCTGAGGACGAGGGTGCCGGTCTAGTAAAGGAGTCACTAACAGTGCCCACCACAGATGCTGAGGACTGATTTAACTGGTCTCCAGAAGGGCACTCTCTCCAAGCAGGACAATTACAGAAAGTGTAGCCACCCCCAGGCCACTGTGTTTCCTCTGCAGGAGCCCAAACCAACTAGTATGTTCCAAGGTTCCACACGTAGCTCCACAAGTTACAGCCTGAGTTTCAGGTACTGCTTCTAGAGACTTTGCAGGACATGGAACCTGAGATGAAGAGCATTCCCATATTCGCTCTGCTCTGCTGCACCACTTTGCCCCCCAGAAGCTGCTGTAAGATGTACTATCAGGATAACAAGCTTTCAACACTGCTGGTTCTGGTTCTGTGGGTCTGAGAGGCCCCACCCTTGAGGCAGAGGAATCATCTGAACTTGGAAAGTGGCTTGTTCCTCATCTGGCGGTACTGGCCTTCATCAATCAAATGAACCTCCCCAAGCCTGTGGCCAGGTCTCAAGCCCACAGGGTGCCCTTCAACCTATGCTTTCAACAAACCTTCCATTGCCAGCACTCTGATAGGAGAAGGTTAAACAACTCTTCACGTCTGAATTTCACTCAAGATCTCCTCTGGGTCAAGGAGAGCTGAGTTACAAAAATACCCCTTTCTCACTAGACATGGATAGACTTTAGAGGAAATCAAGACAATGAAGGAGTCTTTCCAAATAATCTATTTAAAAAATTAGGGGTGGAATCACAACGTGCAGATTAATTTCCTCTTAAAATGGAGCTGAATTTCAAAAGTAGAAAGAAAGGAGGACTGAACAAATCAGTTTTGGCAGAAGCTAAAAGATTTGAAAACAACTTGAATATTCTGGATGCCATCTACAACAGGAAATGGGAAGAATTCTAAAGCCCACCAACAATTAATATTAGAGAAGTCATTTTTCCTAATAAGCAAGATTTTGAAACAAGAATAAATACTTTGTCCTGTATTTTAACTTCCTACAGTTATTTCTTAGCCCCTCTATGTACCGTAAATTCTTTTCCAGGAAGGGCTGACTCAGGCCCACCCTTGGAAACCCACCCCACCCTCTTTCTTGCACACAGAAGGCACTCAATCAATATTTGTTGACTTTATGAGTAAATAAAATCTAGTTAAATTTAGTTAAAACATTTTATGATCTGCTACTGCCATCATTGATAGTACAACTTATCACTTACCAACTAAGAAAAATATTGGAACAAATCTTCTTAACACTTTAACACCTTATGTGTAAATGACTTGTCAGAAACAAGCTTTAAAAAGTCTTAAGAGGTAAAATCTGTTCCCTGATGCACATCAGTATCTGCAAATAATTCTAAGGGTAAAGAGAAATTCATTACGTAAGGTTGCCCTCTACTGGGAAACACTCTTTTCCACTCAGCACAAATAATAGACTCTCTTCATTGACTTGCCTGCCATTCACATCTCTCATCAAAGCAGAAAAAGGCCACGGGGCCAAGCCTGAGATCCTAACATGCCAAAAGGCTTGCAAACACTGAGGAGCAAACTTAAAATGCCATCGTTCTCATTTTAGATAGAATCATCTCAACTAAAGCACGGGGTAAAGAAATCTTGGAAGAGAAACTTGGGAGAGAAAGGAATTAAGGTCCCACCATGCAGCGAACATTTCATAGGTGCTGGATTTTATCCCATCAATTCTCTCTTCTTAAACTGCCTGATTTTGGCAGATTAGTTTAGGATCAGAAGCAATAAGTCCAGCCCCTGGCTGAATCCCGTCTACAGAAATTATATTCTGATATTTTTTCTTTGCATTTCAACTAAAAGGAGGATTGCTCACTTCCTGGCCTAACTTGATCTTAGTAATTTAGAAATTGACTAATCATTGGGTTTTAAAGTGTGGACAGCCCTGTGGTCAGTGTTCTCCCCCTCCTCCCACCCCCCTCCTCTATCTCCTTACTCTACTTGAATATTTTATTGTCTCATAAAAAAATGTTCCTTGGAGGCCTCTTTTGTCAAGCTTTTCACATTTCCCTCTGCTCTACAAATTCTCTCCTCCTATTGAATCTTGAGGTTAAAAATAGCAGCCCAGCACTAACCTGCAGAGTTAGTACGGAGGGGCTGGAGCCACAGCAAGTGCTGTGACCCGGAAGGTAACGGGTCATCAAAGCTGGCTGAAGTGGATGGTTTCTGACTCAGGAACAGGTTCTAAAGTCAGCAAAACTCTCATCTCCCTGTTTGTGATTTGCACTGGAGCAAGTAACTGAAGAACAGTCGGGCAGTCCTCAGGAAGAGAGCAGTGCCTCAGGGGCGTTCTCCTTCTACGAGAAAAGAGGGTCTGCATGCACAGGCTGGAGTGTGTGCCCTTTGCTCCCATCTCCTGTCCCTCTGCTGATGCTCGGACTCCAGCCCACCCACCTCTCACCTTGCAGGCCAGTTATTTGGGAAAACAGAGCCAAGAGTTGCTTGCAGATCTCACAGAGAAGGCATTGTGTTTTAGCAAAGGTAGTTTAGCTTAACGTTGCACAAAACTATACAGAGCCTTTCTGGGAATTGGTCAATAGGATTGCCTGCATAGTGTATTTTCCACTTCCAAAAAAGGCTAACTGGCTGGCTGTCTACCCCAAGGTCTCACAAGGATATATTCATTATCTCTGTGAATAAGGTCAATCCTGGCCCTCAACCTCTTCAGGTTCAATACTGGGTTTCATCAGCACACTGAGAATGGGTGCACCAGAGAAGCACTTGGAGAGCTTTCAAAATTGTGATGTTTGGGTCACATCATCAGAGATTCTGGTTTCGTTGGTCTAGGTTGTGGCCTGCTTTTATGATTTTTAGAAGCTCCTCAGGTGATTCTAGTGGATCAAAAAGTTGAGGATCACTGTCCCAGAGATGCAGACTCACTAACCAAAGCTCAAGACATCTTCTCAATTGACAGTGAGAAATCATTGTCATGGGAATGGAAAGGGTAGGATCATTGCCTTCTTTACCTGTCAGCAGATATGTGCAGGGAGCTAATTCATAATCAGAAGGTTGTTTGGTGAGGGTGGAATCAGAACAAGGAGAGTTAGAGGGATCAACAGTACGCAGAGCCTGCTGTGTCCACCTCGCTGGAGGGAGGGTCTTACAAACAGAACCAGAATGCTTCAAATCATTTGGTCAGAGCAGCGGTTCTCACACTTTGATGTGCATCAGAATCACCTGGAGAGCTAACCCAGCACACAGAGGTCTGCACTTATTGAAGTAGGAGAAGACTGGCCCTTGTAAATTTACCAAATTCCCCAGGTGATCCTAACACAACCAAAGTTTGAGAACCACTGGGCTAGTGCTATTTGCATCCAACCCTACTTTACCAATGGCTTTGCTAGTGAGATGGGAAACATTCAAATCTATTAACCAAAGCTCCCCCACTTGTAGGACAGTTCTTGGATGAGCACTGCCAACATTTATCTCTTTTATTCACCTTTTTCTACTTTCCATAGCTGACTGATGTCCCTTTAGTCATTAGCTAGTCATGAATACATTCCAGGTACCCAGTCTTGCCTCCTGGAAGTTCCCCCATTTCTCTTCAATACCTTTGCACATCTCTGCTCTGGTTTTAGACTTGGACTCTCAGAGGGAAATCTGCATTTCCTTATTTCCAAGTTCTTAAGAGATGACAACCAGGTATTCACAACAATGGTTGGTGGTTAGTACTTAGCTGTTACTCCTTTTGCTCAGCTGGAGTGAACCTGAAAGCAAAGCTGGAAGAAACCAGCAGTATAGTCATACAGGAGAGAGGACAGAGAAGTGGGTGTAGCCCCAGGCTTGTCTGAAAATCTGCTCACCCTCGTAATGACAGAGAATCAATCCATATACTGGCTAGATTAAAAGCACAAATGAATGGAACTAGCTAGAATAAAACAACAGGGAGGTGTCGCCACTTCTTAGGAAAATGGAAAACTTTTTGAAGGAATGAAAAGCTGAGTAATTTTACTATGCTTTGCCAAGTTACTGCATTCTGAACATTTGCTCATTTCTTGGCCTCATCTGAGAAGAGATGCTCTGTGTCAAGCTTCATAGAGAAATAGAAACCAGGTAGGGCTTTCATCATCTCTGCACAGCCCAGTTCTCTCTCTCGCCCTCTCCTCCTCTTACAATGTGGGAAAGACCAGGCATCACTCCATGTGAGTTCTACAGCCCTCCTGCCTCCCGGGGTTCTCACTTCATCAGTTACCACTTTCTTTCTTGCAACTTCAGTCTCCCTCCTCCTAAGGCCCTCTCTTCCATAGGAAAACATGCTCCAGTAAAATATGCTCTAGTCTAACACCTTCAAAACAAACTCTGCCGACTCCCTCCAGCTAGTATGTGCCCTCTTGGCTCTCGTGCGCTCTCTCTATCTTCTCCCCTTCCCGCCACCCCTGCCAGACAAAATTATCTGTACTTGCTGTCACAACTTCCTCATCTCTCATTCTTTAGCCCCTTTTAATCAGACTTTGCCTCCACTGCTTCTACAACAACTCTTGCTAAGTCCCCAAGGGCCTCCATGTTGCCCTCTCAGATGGCCAATTCTTAACCTTCATCTCACTTGACCCTCAGCACCATTTGATACAGTTGTACTCTGTCCTTCTGGAAACACTCTTCTCTTGGTTTCTGTGATATCCAGTCTTCCTCCTACTTCTCTGGCTGTTGCTTCTTAGTCTCCTGGCTCCTCCTCCTCTGACTGAACATTAAGTGTTCAGGTCCCTCACTGTTCTTTCTTTGACTCTATTCTCTTGGTAGCTGCTCTACATTCTCAACTTAGGTGCTCTCATGCCTTCCCATGGCCTTAAAGACATTCTATGTACTGAGGACTCACACATCACACTTCAAGACCTCTCCATGGACTCCCTATCCATACGTCCCACCACTCACTTGACATCTCTACTTAGATTGCAAAATAAACCTGTCCAAAACTGAAGTATTAATCTCTCCTCAGCCAATATGCCCCATCTCTATAATGACCGCTCCACTCACCCAGTTGGTCACTAGGTACTTGGGAGCCATGCTGGTGAGGTCTGTTCCTTGAAAGTTCTGGCCCCACCCATTGCTCCAGCCTCCCTTCACCACCCTCCCCCTCACACACTGTGTGCCAGCCACCCTGGGTTTCCTTCAGATCCTTAAATATTTTACATCTCTATCCCTTGAGACTACTGCAATATTGTTCCTTCAGCCTGGAATGCTTCTAAACTTACCCACCTCCAAGCTAATCATTACTACTCCTTCAATTTCACATTAAATGTCTCTTCCTCAAAGAAGCTTCTTCTGAATCTCCAACCAAAGTGAAACCCATCTCTGCTTTCTCAGTACAACCTATATGCTTCCTTCAGGTTTGTGATTGTAGTTTTATTTGGGTGATTATATGCTTAATGTCTGTTTCCTCATTATCTCATGACTTGGTTCTACAGACTCCAATGTGTTTGGATGTTGAAAGAGGGTCTTCAAGGTCTATACAGATCTTAGTAGCTTAATCGGCAAAACAGACACAGCTATTCACAAAGTGAGTTCTCATACTTAACAAGAAAAGAAACTGAAGACAAACACAACTTTGGGAAACACTGACTTTGTGCCCTGAGCTTCCTAGTTGCTTCTGAGTAATTTAATGAATTGAAAACCACACTGTCTAAGAACTTTTGTCATCTATTTGTTTGAGCAAAATGGATGGTTGGTTGTGGCAGGTTTCACTTGGCCCAAGTGTCACCTCTACTCAATAGTCAAAGACACCCAAACCACTTTTCTCCTGGTTTTGGCATTAACCTGGCAAGGGGCAGAGAGAATGTAATACAATTCAGCTAGACCTCACTGTAAAATTTTCTCTAAGGGAGACAGAAATGGAAATCCCACCTCAAGAATTCTGGAAAATCAAGGTGGGCCCCCTGAAGAGCTGATTGCATAAGGTCAAGGCATATCCAAGCAGGAAAATGAGGATGATGTTCAGGCTGCTGATCCGAACTCACTAATACAATAGCGATAGGATTTTTTGAGGCATAAACCTCCAAGCACAAAGAAGCAGGAGAAGAGACTACAACAGATAATTAGCAGTTTAATTTCTAGAGAAGATGAAACAGGGAGAACCCATAATGAAAACAGGGAAGTTGAGTAGCTTTGGCTGACACCTTGATTGCAGCCCATGAGACACCCTGAGCCAGAGGACACAGCCAGTTCCCTGATCCACAGAAATTGTGAAATGATAAAGGTTTTTTATTTTAAGCCACTAAGATGGGGGGTAATTTATTATGTACCGATAGATAATGAACACAAAAAACCAAACTATCAATCCAATGTAAGGTAAAACTAAAGACAATTTCAAATATTCAAAGCTTCAAAGAATTTGCCTCCCTGCTCCATTTTTTCTTAGAAACAAGTAAACAAAGACATGGAATCAGGAAAACAAGAGAACCAACATAAGAGAGAGAAAGGGAATCCTCAGAATGATAAAAAGGGAAACCCCAGGACATCAGCTGAGTGACAGTTCTAGAAAGCAACCAGCTCAGGATGAAGGACAAAGAAAGGAAATATAATAACAGTATATACTATATGGCTTGGTAGATTAGTTTGCTAGGTCTGCCATAACAAAGTGCCACAGGCAGAGCCAGAAAGAACAGAAAGAGGGACTTCCCTGATGGTCCAGTGAGTAAGACTCCACGCTCCCAATGCAGGGGTCCCGGGTTTGATCCCTGGTGGGGGAACTAGATCCTGCATGTGAGTCGCAACTAAGAATCCATGTGCCACAACTAAGAAGTCCGCATACTGCAACGAAGATCCCACTTGCCGCAACTAAGACCCTGTGCAGCCTAAATAAATAACTAAAAATTTTGAAAATAAAAAATAAGAAAGAAAGGACAGAAGGAGTGAGATTATTTAAGCTAAGGAATGAGAAAGTGGTTGGGTTCCCTTGCCGTGCCTTGGGCTGGAGGCCGGATTTCAGAGGAAAGGCTGCTTGGTGCCCTGAGGATGACTGGACTGTGAATACCAGAGCTTCCCAAAGATTCTCATTCCCACAGAAAGAATGTCCACTATTAAAGGATGGTATAGATTTGAACTATGAGCTTGTTAATGGTTACCATGGGAATCTCTGAAATCGTTCTGTTCTGTGTAAGTCTCCAGGACCTATGCCTGACTCTGGAAGGGGTGGGAGGGAAACTCCAGTGATTACTGAAATTTAATTTCCCAGCAGCTCAGAGGGATGCAGGCTCAGATACAGATTTAATTTGGTTCTTGAAAAATAACATGAACATGTCTTGCACACCCAGGTTTGTGGAGTATGATTCAGGCCCATTACATAGATGAGTTTACAATGAGATTTGCCAAGAAATTCAAAGTTTGCTAAGTAAACGAGCAAAGAGGGCATTTGATAATAAGTAGTGATATCCATTTGTCCAGTATCTCAAATCTCACACTAGGACCACATACAATAATGTTGATACTTCCAGAGGATTAGGAGGCTATTTCTTAAAACATACTACAGTGTCTTTACTGGCAATGGACAATATTTGGTTTAACAGAAATGGGAAATAACATTTCTATTGTATGTCTCTTGATCACAGATAATAGCATGCCATCATCAGTTTGGGGGCTCTCAGATCCAAATTCATCATTTTTTGCCTGCTCTACAAAAATGGAGCTGGACCCTGTAAATATTTTTCCTTTTGCCAGCTGGCATGATATTAAGCTTTACCGGTAGAGGGCACCAGGGGGCCACTGCAAGAGGAAGAGATTTTTCTCTTCCAGGTCTGGTGTGCTCCTCTCTCCCAACTCCTGCAGCCTGTGGATGCTCCGGTGTCTGGTTTCCAACACGGATGACTTCACCATCATGCAGCAACCAGCAGCTTCCCCAACACTGCTGAGGCACCTCTCTGTGGACAACTCTTCCAGCACCCCAGAGGGCAAATCTCTAGCAAATGCCACGGGTACAGCACCTCAGCCAACTTACCCACCATCAAGGGAGCCACAGCCTTGTCCTCCCAATAATGAGGAAGGACTCTTTCTAGGGTGCACTGTCTCAGCCCCGGTAGTGCTGGCTGCTCCTCACACCTGGTATGCTTGTGTTCTTTACAGTCCTTACTTCTTACTCATCAACCCCTCATTACCTCTCAGTCCCCTGTTATAGTTAATAATTCTCCATATTAAACTTTCCATGTTCAAATACTATGTGCTTTCTGTCTCCTGGTTGGACCCTGACTGGTACAAACTGTTTTGTTTTGCTTTGTTTTCAAATGTTTAACACTAAAGACTGGACAGGAAAGTCTCCATCTTACAGCATGTCTCTGTAGGAAGCGGTCCATCTTGCCCTGGTGCACTTCTAAGCCTGCCAGCTCAGGCCACTCTCTGCTCCAGAAACCTCTTACATGGGGAAGAATAACATCATAACTGCAAGCTCAATTCATTTCACTCCAGTCACCTTCTAGATTATTATTGATAACGTGTTTAGTGCCTTAAAAGTAGTATTGAAATATAATTGAGCAAACACTAGGAAAAGGAAGGCTCCTAAGTTTCTGACGTTAGCTCACTGAGCAAGATAACTCAGAGTATAAATCACCATGGCATTGCTCCAGCTGAGAACCAGATATACCTATTCAGATGTTATGAGGGTATATATGGGTAAGCTGCTTAGCTTGTTGGTTTCTGAATCCCAGAGATAACAATTTAGCAAAAACTCCTTTTAACCTAAGCTCACTATATAGAAGGAAGGGTGTAAGAACTAGCTTCACTGGGGAAGAAAGAATCTGTGGTAGGACTTACCATGCAAGTGAGAATTTCCTTTAAAAACTACATTAATTTAATGTAACTTGGTACATGGTCTTCTTCCAGAGCAATGGAAAGTGTCCCTTTGGCACTTAAATTGTTTCATTCATGCTGAAAGATATTTTAGTCATATCTATTAAAATTAAAATGCACATACCCTCATATCTGGAAAATACAAAGAACTCCTAAAAATCAATACAAAACCATCAGATATTCTAACAGGAAACTGGGGAAAAGACCTGAACAAGCGTTTTACAGAAAATGATAATCAAATTACAAATAAACGTATTAAAAGGTGCTCAACTTTATTAGTCATCAGATCAAAGCACACTGAAACCATAGTGCAATACCAAGGCATACTCACAAGAATGGCTCAAGAAAAGATCGATAAAACTAAGAGTTGGAAAGTAAGAGGAGCAACTCCCTTACTTTGCTGGAGGGAGTATAAATTTACACAACCACTTACTAAAGCAGAACATAGGCTTACCCTGTGTCCTAGCACTTCCACTTCTAGATCTAAGCCCAATAGAATGTAGACATATGTCCATCAAAAGACTTGTACAAAAAACTTGTACAAGACTGTTCATTTCAGCACTGCTTTTAGTAGCCAAAAACTGTAAAGTATGGTAATAATAAAATGATCAAATAAATGGTGGCTTAGTCACATAATGGAATTTATACAGCAGTGATAGTAAATGAACACGATTGATCTCACAGACATAATAGTGAGAGAAGGAGCCAAACATTAAGGAACACATTGTATGATTTCATTTATATAAAGCTCAAGAACAGTCTAAACAAATCTAAGTGTTAGAAAGCAGAGAGTGCTTAACCTGGAGGAGGTGGGAGATGACTGGAAGGGGCAGGAGGGGGCTGCTGAGGGGTGGATAATGTTCTGTTTCCTAACCTGGGTGCTGGCTTCATGGGTGTGCTCAGTTTGTGAAATTTCTTGAGTTGCTTAGTTATGATATGAGCACTTCTTTCTCATTTATTTTATACCAATAAAAAGTTAAAATTATACACAGACAGATATACAAATACATACATACTTCATGGCCCCCAACTTTTGTATCTCTGAATTTTTCCTAGAGAAAAGCTTACAGCTGTGTTAAAGGGGTGGGTCAGTTTGGGTCTCCTGAGAAGTAGATGCCAAAACAAGAGTGGATGTGCAGGAGATCTACTGGGGGAAACATCTGTGAGAAATAGAGGGGAAAAGGCCAGGGGAAGGCAGGGGAAAAATTCAGACTATGACCAAGATCAGCCATCTGTGAAAGGGGGGAAGGGAGGAAGGATTGGGGAGGATGATCCTCAGACCACAACTCAGTTTGGAGAAAACTTAAGCCAGATCACTGGGGAGACTCTCAGCCACAGTTGCCCTCGAATCACACCTCAGGCAAGTATGGCACCCCTGCCATACTCAGTCCATGCCTGGGAACAGCCCAGTGGCAGTGTGGTCTGGCAGTGATGGATGCAGAGCTGTGGCAGCTGGAAGGGTCAATCAGCTCTGCTCCCCGCTATCACTCTCTGGAGGAGGGACAAGCCACACAGGAGGCACACACAAAGAACGTTCTTTGAGACATCTTTTGTACCAGCAAAAACTGCAAACAGCCTCAGTGGTCCATTGTTAGAGAGTTAACAAAATAACTAAATATCCACACTGCAGAAAATGAAATTAGTTAAAAGGAACCAGATTAGATAGATTGTTATGTACTGACAAGAATAGGTGTTCATAACTGAATCACTTTGCTGTACAGCAGATATTAACACAACATTGTAAATCAACTACACTTCAGTAAAAAAAAGTCATATACATGTCACTTGCCATTAAATAAACAGATTATCTAATAACAGAAAAAAAAGAATAGATGTTCAAGACATATTACAGAGTGAAAAAATAATAAACTGCAGAACTCTTTCTTTCTGTGACCACAAAAGGCTCAGCTTTAATTATGAAAAGCATTATTCCTTATCTCTACACATATAAGAATTCTGATAAAATTTTTGTCATTATTTTCCTGCTTTTAAATATTGCACATTGGGCTTCCCTGGTGGTGCAGTGGTTGAGAGTCCGCCTGCCGATGCAGGGGACGAGGGTTCGTGCCCCGGTCTGGGAAGATCCCACATGCCGCGGAGCAGCTGGGCCCGTGAGCCATGGCCACTGAGCCTGCGCATCCGGAGCCTGTGCTCCGGCAACGGGAGAGGCCACAACAGTGAGAGGCCCGCGTAACACACACACACACAAAATATATATATATATATATTGCACATTTAAGCAAGTATACACAAAAGACATTATTCCTTTAGCTCCCTTTGGTAAACCCATGAATTGATGTGTCAATTTACTTTTTATCATTATCATTCCATTGTTTCTTTCTCAGCCTCTGTTTGCCTTAAGCCTTTTAAAATGTATTTCAGTAGACGTTTGTATCTTTCAGAAAAGAATCAGCCATTGATACCAATGAACTCTCTGTGGTTTTGATCTTTGTCCATGTCCTGGCCTCCACCTTTGAAATCTCCTCCTTTCCCTTTGTCCATTTTTTCCTAGGAACAAGATATTCATATTATTTGGGGATCTACGAACCCCAAGGTATTATGTTTTGTTTGCAAAAGTTATGATATGAATTGGTGGGTTCTTGTCCCTGATTTTTTAAGTTGGTTGGTTTCTTTCCCAATACCTTGGAAGAATTTGCTCAGGGTAACTCCCTTCTTGGATCTGATTGGTCCCTGCTACTCCTTCCCCTCCATTCCTCTCATGACCAGTTTTACATATCTCCCAGTCGGCAGAACTAGAGTCAGTTAACTTACAATGAATCACAGCATAGTAACAGCACAGCCCTGGCGTCAGACCTCCCTGGACTCACATCTTGGCTCTGTCATTTACTTGCTAAATGGTTTCAGCTAAGTTAGCTAACCAGTCCACACCTGAAAATAGTAACAGCAGTTACCTCTAAAGGGTGTTGCGAGGGTTAAATGAGAAAAGTTCACGTAAAATGCGTAGAACACGACAGATCACCCAACTCATGAACTAACCGCAGAACCAGTCTTTAATAGATAGTTCTGGACATTACAACTAAGTTAGCAGAGGTGGGGCCCTGTCAGGAAAGAAGAAAGAACTTTGCATGTCTTTAAAGAAAAAAGTTTATAGTCGTTCTCTATATTTAGCAATAGGCACTGGGAACAGTTCCAGACACCTGCAAAGTGACCAAATTCTAGTTCTTAGGTTTGCGGGGACCTGGACGAAGTTAAGAGAACCGTGACTCAGCAGAGTGACGCTCACTCTGCCAAGTCAGAATGTCACCATTACCGAATCTCAGCAGGAAACAGAATCTGGTCCCTCAAGTTCAACGAATTCCAAGTAATTAAAATCAAAAGCAAAGGGTTGGGATTTTAACACATGTTTATAATGTGTGTCACTGAAATGGGTCAGCTGCTTACGGGGACCATAAATAGTTCTGTCATTTCCCAATTTCCAGCTCTCACATTTTAAAAGATTTTTTTTTTGAGATCAAAACAATAAAAACAGAAAGATCAGAAGATGATATATGACAGGATGTTAAGCAACGACGAATGACATTTTCCTACGGACACTCACTTAGTCATCGCCCTCAGATGGTCAACCTTTCAAGTTGGAATTACAAATAATTCCTTCCGTCAGCGAGTCACAAACAACCCACTTATCAAAAATTGTCAAATAAATCTGTCACTCATTAGGGGTTACAAGGCATTCGTAAATGTGGAAGACTTCCCAAAGTAACAAGCCCCCCAATGCCCTTGACTGTCTCTTAGGAGGAGAAAAAGCAAACGATTGAACGGTTGCCGGAGACTCGGACATTCCAAAGCTGACATGGCAGCCAAGGGGTCGACAGAAGCCCAGGAGGCCAGCTGCAGGCTGCAGGCTCAGCGTTTGACCAACACACATACAGACTGTGTATTCTCAGGGCCCACCTCTCAGATAGGCTGTGCAGGTGTTGGCTGAACAGTTGCTTTACCTCCCCGGCCTTTCCCCTATTCCTAAAGAAAGAGGACTGTAAAAAAGAGTCCAGAACAGCCATCAGGAGTCGTGGACTCATTGAACTTTTAACCCAGAAAAATCCTTAATGACCATCTAACCCTTCCCCCGTCACTTAGGAGAAAATGGTGCCCTTGGAAGATCCCAGGATTTGCCTGGGACTCATAAAGGCAGAACCCAGAGCAGACTCTGGACCTCCCAACCCCAGCCATTTATTGGGCACTATGGGAAATAGTAAAGCCAGGGAAGAGACAACCTGTCTTCAAAGATGCTATCTTAGATTCAATGTGAAGGATCTAGCATATAAGCTTGCTCAACAAATGATAGTGTCCACCCTTCCTCCAGGTAAAATATTAAATTCTAGCTGGTGAATTATCATTTTAACAATTACAGTGTCAAATAAATTTGAAATAGACTGTTAACTCATATTTTAAACCAAAAAAAAATCATTCAATTGAAATACACAATCAAATCTTTAATCCATTTATAGATTTTTTTTCAAAATTCCAATGACTGCCAAAAGAGAAAGTTTCTAACCCTGATTTGCCAAACTAAATATTAATGTGACTGGTCTCACCAAAAGCACTCCAGAGCCAGTGCTTGCCATTAGAAATTGCCTTCCAGAGAGTTCTTGCCTGAAACATACTTTTTAAACTCTCCTTTTTACAGGTCCCTCAAGCATGTTTCTTCTTTTTCTTCTTGTTATATTCTCATAAGATTGTACAGTGTGTTCATTTTCTTTCTTTCTCCCTCCCCTACCAGGAGGATTTATAGTGTGTCAGATGAAAGCATGAGCTTAAAAATCAATAATTCAGACCTGGATTTCCATTTGGGGCTGTGAGTGAGTTGTTTAAAGTCTCAGTTCCTTCATCTGTAAAATGGATATAATAATATGGTTTATCCATAAGGCTGTTGTGAGGATTAAATTAAAATAATGCCACCAAACATTTGCGAGTTTACTCTGTACCAGGCACAGTGCAAGGCCCTAAGAATTCAGAGATGATGAGTGATCAAAGCCCTCACTGGAGACGAGAACAAGAGAGAGATGGACTTTAAACAAATAATCACACAAAGAAATATATAAAGACAACTCGTCTCCATGACAAGCAAAGTGAGTGAAAAGGAGGAGGATGCCAATGAGAATTTCCAGAATATGTGCATAAAGCAGAGGGTCAAGGGATCCATATTTCCTTCCATGTGCTTTCTCTGGGAAACCCATAAATGAGACCCATAATTGTGGATGGATCCTAACAGCAGTCACAGGATATGTTCTTATCCCAACTCCTCCCAGGAAGTTGGTCAAGAGTCCCCCCAAAGTGGAAAGTCTTAAAGAGGCCACATCTATTCCCAAAGCACATGGAGAAGCTGTCTCATGTTCTCTCTGGGACCCAGAGGGAGTCTGCTGCTCACCTAAATGGCACGAGCTGGGGGCGTTCTCTGCCTTGAGGTGGCTGAAGTGGGAAAGTGACACAAATGCAGAGATTGAAGGACATGGGGTTGATTGGGTCACCCAGGGGCCTAAAAGGCCATTGCTTTTGGAAAAGTGCTCAAGCAGAGTTATGAGAAGCAGCCTCACCAGGAAGGGTTTCAAGCAGCCTCATCAGGAAGGGCTTGTAGAAAAAGAGAAAATTCCAGTGGTTTTTTTAAACAAACCTCTGACCTATTCCATTTTGTTTTTAAACACTGTTAAATTGAAGTTTTAAAAATAAAATATACCCAAATGAAAGAGAACTTTTATTTAACTGCTGGGGGAGAGAGAAGGGGTTTATTTTCAGCAGAACATCTTTCCATGTCTCTTTCTGTTTCTAATTTCTCTGCTTTAGGACCAGGAAATGTATCCATCCCTTGGAAGGCCCCATTTGAGAGAAATCCCTGGCAGCCGGCTCTCAGGAGCTGCCTTGGGAGGTCAACCAGTCTTCTGCAGCCACTCGCCAGGGCCCACAGGCATAGGGTGAGCAAAGCTCAGGTAAAAAGGAGAGGAGGCCCAGGGCATTGCCTGATGTTGGCATCACTCTGAGTGCAGAGAATGTCCAGCAGGAGCAGATTCCATGAGCCCAGATGCCAGAATGAATGGGTTTTCCCAATGATTCCTGTCAACTCCCCTTTAAACTGACAGAAGGCATGTTTCTGAAGTCTGGAGGCCAACCAATACTGGTGCAGGATGCGTGTGTGTGTGTGTGTAGCCTGAGAGAAACCAGGTCCCGGGCTGATGTTTTATAAATGTGGGGCTGATTACTTGACAATAGGGCAAGTCAGGAAGGATGTAGAAGGACATGAGAAAAAACAAATGGCATAAAAACCTGAAGTCTTCCTTCTGCCACACTAGAGCCACTGGCTCCAGGAAAGAAGGTAGTGGCCATCTTAACAATGACAGAAAGACCTTCTCATCTGTCACATTTGTTCCCTCACAACATTCTGGGTCAGGTAGAATTGCTCCCATTTAACAAATAAGGAAATTATGTCCCTGACGCAGACCCAAATCTTCTGGCATCATGCCAATGTGATCCATTAGACCACCCTCACCCTAGAACCTAAATGTCTAACTTGATGGACTTCTCAAACTTTAATGTTGTGACAGAAGGCATCACTCCTGTTCTTAGAAGATGACGCTGGTCAAATTGAAAAGTCATCATGTCCTTGGACTCATCAGAAAACTGAGGTCACAAGGCAGACCACCACTCAAAATATGAAGAGACAGGCACATCCAAAGGAATACTGTAACTGAGATCTGCTTTCCTGAAGCAGAAGCCACTGGAGGCAGAAACTGGTAGGAATATTTAAATGGCAATATTGACTAATTGCTGGAGACTGAGTGTGGACTAGCATGAGAGTAAGAAAATCCTGGGGCTGCAGTCATGGGAGGCCCCCACACTTTCATGAGGTTTCCCTCCAGGAACCCCACCAGGTTCTCATGTTGAGAAGGATCTCCTTGTGGCTTTGGCATGGAGAGGAGAAGAGTAATGATAGAGAAATGAACTCAGAGCCTTCTCTATAACAAGATCCAACTCTCCAGGGGGAAAGACTTTGCCAGAGCATTATCCCAGCTAAGGGAACAGCATTTCTTCCTACCCCAGCCCCTCCAGCTCCTGTCTTATCTAAGTGGGAGGAAACATAGTCAACAGGAGACAGGGCTTCAAGTAAACAGATTGGAACTGTGTAGCTATGGAAGGGAGCAGGGGGTAGAATAAGTGAGGGAGCTGTACCACTGGAGGAGGAACAGAGGCACTTGTGAAGGTCACAACCCAAAAAAACAGGCCCAATAAAAGATGGAGACTTCATCACAAGATTATGGAAAACTCTCCTCTCAACACAACCATCCACTATAAAGCTCCGGCATAAAAACAATGGATTGTGGCTGAAAGAGTTACAAGGCACAGACTCTTTCTGAATGAACACAGAGAGGCTCCAAAGGCATAAAGAAGAGAAAAAAAGACACCAGAAGAATTTGAAGCCTCTAGTACCTATAGCCACAACAAACATTGAAAACAGTCCAAATCTTAGCCTGAATAACATAAAACCTCATGCTAAAGGCCTATCTATTTCACTTCTTGTTATTCAATACATGTCCAGCTTTTGATAAAAAATTACAATGCATGCAAAAGACAAGAAAAAACACAGTCTGAAGAGATAAAGCAATCATAAGAACCAAACACAGATGTTGGAATTGTCATACAGGGAATTTTAAATAACTATGTTATTTAAATGTTAAGGGCTCTAATGGGAAATGCAACAACATGCTAGATGGGTAATGTAGGCAGAGAGATAGAAACTTTTAAGTGCAAGTCAAAAGGAGATGTTAAAAATAAAAAATGAAAAAAAAACAGTAACAGAAATGAAGAATGTCTTTAACAGTACCATCAGTAGACTCAACAGAACCAAGGAAAGAATTAGTGAACTTGAAGATAGGTCAATAGAAACTTAAACTGAAATGCAAAGAGAAAAATAGTTTTTAAAAAATAACAAAACACCCAAGGACTATGGGACAATTTTGAAAGGTATAACATTCATATAATTGGAATACAAAAAGGAGAATAAAAAGAATGAAGCAGGAAAAATATTTGAAGTAATAATGGCTAAGAACTTTCCAAAATTAATGATGGACATTAAACCACAGATCTAGGAAACTCATAGAACACTACATAGAATAAATAACACAATTTTATATTATATTATATTATATTCAAGCTGCCAAAAAAAAAAGACAAAGAGAATATCTTGAAGAAAGACAGAGGAGGAAAAATAAAACCTAACCTATAGAAAAATATGAATAAGAAGTACAATGGACTTCTCACCAGAAATCATACAATCAAGAAAAGAGTGAAATCTTTAAATTTCAGGTGTGGGGGGGTGCGGGGGCATCACCAATTGAAAATTCTATATCCAATGAAATTCTCCTTCCAAAGTAAGGAAAAATAGAGACTTTCTCAGACAAACAAAAACAAAAACATAAGTAATTTATTGTCAGCAGAACTTCCCTGCAAGAAATGTTAAAAGAGAGCACTGGAGCCTGCAGCCTCTTTGGTGGGGCTAATGGCAGACTCCAGGAGGGCTCACACCTAGGAGTACTTCCCAGAACTTCTGCTGCCAGTGCCCTTGTCCCTGTGGTGAGCCACAGCTGCCCCCCACCTATGCAGGAGACCCTCCAACACTAGCAGTCCTGTCAAAGTCCTGCAATCAAATCCCACTAGGCTTCAAAGTCTGATTATCTAGTAATTCCTCTTCCCATTGCCAGACCCCCAACCTGATGTGGGGCTCAGAACATTCACTCCAGTATATGGTCTTCTGTGGTATAATTGTTCTCCAGTTTGCCTCCCTATTTCCTGAGATACAATATTAAAAGTAAACCAATTGGACCCTCAGTGTGCAGCCCTGCGAGTGTGGTCTGGGCTCTCTAGCTGCAGAGCCTCCTTTTGACACTAGTCATCTAAGGAAACAGCTGTGTGGCTGACAGGGTCTTGGTGCTCTGGCCGGGTGTTAGGCCTGTGCCTCTGAGGTGGGAGAGCCGAGTTCAGGACATTGGTCCACCAGAGACCTCCCAGCTCCATGTAATATCAAATGGTGAAAGCTCTCCCAGAGATCTTCATCTCAACTCTAAGACTCAGATCCGCTCAACAACAAGCAAGCTACAGTTCTGGACACCCTATGCCAAACAACTAGCAAAACAGGAACACAATGCCATTCCATTAGAAGAGATGCTGCCTAAAATCATAATAAGGTAACAGGAACCCCAAAACACACCACTGGATGCAGACCTGCCCACTAGAAAGAAAAGATCCAGCCTCATCTACCAGAACACAGGCACTAGTCCCCTCCACCAGGAAGCGAACTAACCTTAGCCACGGGGAGCAGATACCAAAAACAATAGGAACTACGAACATGCAGCCTGCAAAAAGGAGAGCCCAAACACAATAAGATAGGAAAATGAGAAGACAGAGGAACATACAGCAGATGAAGAAGCAAGGTAAAAGCCCACCAAACCAAACAAATGAAGAGGAAATATGCAGTCTACCTGAAAAACAATTCAGAGTAATGATAGTAAAAATGATCCAAAATCTTGGAAATAGAATGGACAAAATACAAGAAACGTTTAACAAGGACCTAGAAAAACTAACGAGCAAATGATGATGAACAACACAATAAATGATATTAAAAATTCTGTAGAAGGAATCATAGCAGAATAACTGAGACAGAGGAATAGATAAGTGACCTGGAAGATAAAATAGTGAAACTAACTACTGCAGAACAGAATAACGAAAAAAGATGAAAAGAATTGAGGACAGTCTTAGAGACTTCCGGGACAACATTAATCACACCAACATTTGAATTATAGGGGTTCCAGAAGAAGAGAAAAAGAAAGGGACTGAGAAAATATTTGAAGAGATTATAGTTGAAAACTTCCCTAATATGGAAAAGGAAATAGTCAGTCAATGCCAGGAAGTACAGACAGTCCCATACAGGATAAATCCAAGGAGAAACATGGCAATATACATATGAATCAAGCTATCAAAAACTAAATAAAAAGAAAAAATATTAAAAGTAGCAAAGGAAAAACAACAAATAACATACAAGGGAATCCCCATAGGGTTAACAGCTGATCTTACAGCGGAAACTCTGCAACCCAGAAGGGAGTGGTAGGGCATATGTAAAATGATGAAAGGGAAAAACCTACAACTAAGGTTACTCTGCCCAGCAAGGATCTCATTCAGATTTGATGGAGAAATTAAAACTTTACAGACAAGCAAAAGCTAAGAGAGTTCAGCACCAACAAACCAGCTTTACAACAAATGCTAAAGGAACTTCTCTAGACAAGAAACACAAGAGAAGGAAAAGACCTACAATGCCAAACCAAAAACAATTAAGAAAATGGGAATAGAAACATAAATATCAATATTTAACTTAAATGCAAATGGATTAAATGCTCCCACAAAACATAGACTGGATGAATGGATACAAAAACAAGACCCATATATATGCTGTCTACAAAAGACCCACTTCAGACCTAGGGACACATACAGACTGAAAGTAAGGGGACGGAAAAAGATATTCCATGCAAATGGAAACCAAAAGAAAGATGGAGTAGCAATTCTGATATCAGACAAAATAGACTATAAAATAAAGACAATTACAAGGGACAAAGAAGGACACTACATAATGATCAAGGGATCAATCCAAGAAGAAGATATAAGAATTGTAAATATTTATGCATCCAACATAGGAGCACCTGAATACATAAGGCAAATACTAACAGCCATAAAAGGGGAAATCAGCAGTAACACATTCATAGTAGGGGACTTTAACACCCCACTTTCACCAATGGACAGATCATCCAAAATGAAAATAAATAATGTAACACAAGCTTTAAATGATACATGAAACAAGATGGACTTAATTGATATTTATAGGACATTCCATCCAAAAACAAGAGAATACACCATCTTCTCAAGTGCTCATGGAACATTCTCCAGGGTAGATCATATCTAGGGTCACAAATCAAGCCTTGTTAATTTTAGAAAATTGAAATCATATCAAGTATCTTTTCCTACCACAATGCTATGAGACTAGATATCAATTACAGGAAAAAAGTATATAAAAAATACAAACACATGGAGGTTAAACAATACACTCCATAATAACCAAGAGATCACTGAAGAAATCAAAGAGGAAATCAATAAATACCTAGAAACAAATGGAAACACGATGACCCAAAATATATGGGATGCAGCAAAAGCAGTTCTAAGAGGGAAGTTTATAGCAATACAACCCTACCTCAAGAAACAAGAATCATCTCAAATAAACAACCTAACTTTATACCTAAAGCAATTAGAGAGAGAAGAACAAAAAATCCCAAAGTCAGCAGAAGGAAAGAAAACATAAAGATCAAATCAGAAATAAATGAAAAAGAAATGAAGGAAATGATAGCAAAGATGAACAAAATTAAAAGCTGGTTCTCCGAGAAGATAAACAAAATTGATAAACCATTAGGCAGACTCTTCAAGAAAAGAAGGGAGAAGACTCAAATCAACTGAATTAGAAATGAAAAAGGAGAAGTAACAACTGATACTGCAGAAATAGAAGGGATCATGAGAGATTACTACAAGGAACTGTATGCCAATAAAATGGACAATCTGGAAGAAATGAACAAATTCTTAGAAATGCACAACATCCAAGACTGAACAAGGAAGAAATAGAAAGTATAAACAGACCAGTCACAAGCACTGAAATTAAGACTGTGATTAAAAATTTTCCAACAAGCAAAATCTGGTCCTGTATGCAGAAAACTACAAGATACGGATGAAAGAAATTAAAGATGACACAAACAGATGGAAAGATATACCATGTTCTTGGGCTAGAAGAATCAACATTGTGAAAATGACTATACTACCCAAAGCAATCTACAGATTCAATGCAATCCCTATCAAATTACCAATGGCATTTTTCACAAAACTACAAGAAAAAATTGCACAATTTGTATGGAAATGCAAAAGATCCCGAATAGCCAAAGCAGTCTTCAGAAAGAAAAATGGAGCTGGAAGAATCAGGCTCCCAGACTTCAGACTATACTACAATGCTACAGTAATCAAGACAGTATGGTACTGGCACAGAAACAGAAATATAGATCAATGGAACAGGATAGAAAACTCAGAGATAAACCCACGCACATATGGTCACCCTATTTTTGATAAAGGAGGCAAGAATATACAGTGAAGAAAAGACAGCCTCTTCAATAAATGGTGCTGTGAAAACTGGACAGCCACATCTAAAGAATGAAATTAGAACGCTCCCTAACACCATACACAAAAATAAACTCAAAGTGGATTAAAGACCTAAATGTAAGGCCAGACACTATAAAACTCTTAGAGGAAAATATAGGCAGAACACTCTATAACAAATCACAGCAAGATCCTTTTTGACCCACCTCCTAGGGAAATGGAAATGAAAACAAAAATAAACAAATGGGAGCTAATGAAAGTTAAAAGCTTTTGCACAGCAAAGGAAACCATAAGCAAGACCAAAAGACAATCCTCAGAATGGGAGAAAATATTTTCAAATGAAGCAACTGACAAAGGATTAATCTCCAAAATTTAAAAGCAGCTCATGAAGCTCAATATCAAAAAAAACAAACAACCCAACCCACAAATGGCCAGAAGACCTAAATAAACATTTCTCCAAAGAAGATATACAGATTGCCGACAAACACATGGAAAGATGCTGAGCATCAGTAATCATTAGAGAAATGTAAATCAAAACTACAATGAGGTATCACCTCACACCAGTCAGAATGGCCATCATCAAAAAATCTACCAACAATAAATGCTGGAGAAGGTGTGGATAAAAGGGAAACCCCTGCACTGTTGGTGGGAATGTACATTGCTACAGCCCCTATGGAGAACAGTATGGAGTTTCCTCAAAAAACTACAAATAGAACTACCATACAACCCAGCAATCCCACTACTGGGCATATACTCTGAGAAAACCATAATTCAAAAAGAGTCATGTACCACAATGTTTATTGCAGCTCTATGTACAATAGCCAGAACATGGAAGCAACCTAGGTGTCCATTGACAGATGAATGGATAAAGAAGATGTGGCACATATATACAATGGAATATTACTCAGCTAAAAAAGGAAATGAAATTGAGTTATTTGTAGTGAGGTGGATGGACCTAGAGTCTGTCATACAGAGTGAAGTAAGTCAGAAAGAGGAAAACAAATACCTTATGATAACACATATATATGGAATTAAAAAATAAAATAAGGGCTTCCCTGGTGGTGCAGTGGTTGAGAGTCCGCCTGCCAATGCAGGGGACACGGGTTCATGCCCCAGTCCAGGAAGATCCCATGAGCCACGGAGCAGCTGGGCCCATGAGCCATGGCGGCTGAGCTTACGCATCCAGAGCCTGTGCTCCACAACGGGAGAGGCCACAACAGTGAGAGGCCCACATACAGCCAAAAAAAAAAAAAAAAAGGTCATGAAGAACCTAGGGGCAGAAAGGAAATAAAGATGCAGACCTACTAGAGAATGGACTTGAGGACACGGGGAGGGGGAAGTGTAAGCTGGGATGAAGTGAGAGAGTGCCATGGACATATATACACTACCAAATGCAAAACCAATAGCTAGTGGGAAGCAACCAGATAGCCCAGGGAGATCAGCTCGGTGCTTTGTGACCACCTAGAGGGGTGGGATAGGGAGTGTGGGAGGGTGAGAAACACAAGAGGGAAGAGATATGGGGATATATGTATATGTGTAGCTGATTCACTTTGTTAAAACAGAAACTAACACAACATTGTAAAGGAATTACGCTCCAATAAAGTTGTTTAAAAAAAAGTCTACAAACAATAAATGCTGGAGATGGTGTGGCAGAAAGGGAACCCTCTTGCCCTCCTGGTGGGAATGTAAATTGATACAGCCACTATGGGGAACAGTATGGAGTTTCCTTAAAAAATGAAAAATAGGCCAGGTGCAGTGGTTGAGAGTCCGCCTGCCGATGCAGGGGACACGTGTTCGTGCCCCGGTCCAGGAAAATCCCACATGCCGTGAAGAGACTAGGCCCGTGAGCCATGGCCACTGAGCTTGTGCATCTGGAGCCTGTGCTCCACAACGGGAGAGGCCACAACAGTGAGAGGCCCGCGTACCGAAAAAAAAAAAAAAAGAGTCATGTACCACAATGTTCATTGCAGCTCTATTTACAATGACCAGGACATGGAAGCAATCGACATGTTCATCGACAGATGAATGGATAAAGAAGAGATGGCACATATATACAATGGAATATTACTCAGCCATGAAAGGAAAAGAAAATGAGTTATTTGTAGTGAGGTAGATGGACCTAGAGACTGTCATACTGAGTGAAGTAAGTCCGAAAGAGAAAAATAAATACCGTATGCTAACACATATATACGAACCTAAAAAAAAAAAAAAAAAGGTTGTGAAAAACCTAGGGCCAGGACAGGAATAAAGATGCAGGCATAGAGAATGGACTTGAGGACCCAGGGAGGGGGAAGGGTAAGCTGGGACGAAGTGAGAGTGCCATGGACTTATATATGCTACCAAATGTAAAATAGATAGCTAGTGGGAAGCAGCTGCATAGCACAGGTAGGTCAGCTCGGTGCTTTGTGACCACCTAGAATGGTGGGATAGGGAAGGTGGGAGGGAGACACAAGAGGGAGGATATATGGGGATATATGTATATGTATAGCTGATTCACTTTGTTATAAAGCAGAATCTAACACACCATTGTAAAAAAATTATACTTCAATAAAGATGTTAAAAAATTTTTTTTAAATTTTTAAGAAATGTTAAAAGAAATTCTCCAGGAAAAGGAAAAATTATATAACTCTGAAACTTATATCTGCCTAAAGGAAGGAAGAGTATTAGAGAGGGAATAAATGAAATTTTAAAAAATATTTTATTTTTCTTATTTTTAATTGATTTGAAGTATAAGTGTTTATTTACAGCACTAATAGTGCTTTAATAAAAATGTATTTGGTGATTATTGCATAAGGATAAATGCAACAAAGGGCAGCAGTGTCACAGGGATGAGAATGGAACAGGGGAGAGTCCATTATAACGTAACTGCAATACATGTGAAGCAGTATAGTGTTGTTTGAAAATGTACTTAAATCATTTAAAACTGTATATTGTAAACTCTAAGGTGACTACTTAACTTTTTTAAGACATATAAATGATATGCTGAGAGAAGAGATAAAATGGAATCATACAAAATGCTCAATTAAAACCAGAGAGGGCAGAAAGGGGGGGGTAATACAAGTACAATTAATAAAAGGCAATTATAAAGATTATAGATATTAATCCAACTATATCAATAATCACATTCACTATGAATGGTCTAATTATACCAATTAAAAAACAGAGATTTTCAGATCATTACAAAAGCATAGCCTAACTATGCTTTTATCTCCAATAAACCCACTTTAAATATAAAGTCAGATAGATTAAAAGTAAGGGATGGAGAAAGATCTACTATACTATCACTAATCTAAAGAAAGCTGGAGTCACTTTATTAATTTTAGGCAGTACAGGCTTTGGAACAAGGAAGATTATCAAAGCAAAAAGGGCTATTACACAATGATAAACAGATCAATTCTCTGGAGTCAAGATGGCAGAGGAGTAAGGGGATGTGGAGTTCATCTCTCCCAACAAAGCATCAAGAATATATCTACAAATGGAACACTCTCACAGAGCACCCTCTGAACACTAGCAGAGTACCTTGGACACCTAAAAGGATGAGAAATATCCCCACATAACCAGGTAGGATGAAAGAAATCAGAAGGGCAAAAGAAGAGGAGAGGGAGCGGGGCAGGAACAGCACCCCTGGGGGGGAGCTGAAGGAGAGGAGAGGTTCCCACATCTGAGAAAGTCCCCTCCCCAGCAGGGAGATCAGTTGGGACAAAAGGGGAGCTTTGGGGACTATTGCAAGAGAGTGAAGCAACTGGTCTTTGGCAGGCAGGACAGAGTGAGACCTACACAAATGGTCCATGCCACAGCCCTGAACACCCTAGCCTGAGACAGGTGTCCTCAGTGTGGACGGGGTCTAGGTGCTGGAATGTGAGGTTCAGAGAGCAAACCCAGGGAGTGGATGCCAACTGCTGTTGGCTGTGAGGAGACAGGCTGAGGGAGCGGGATTGAGGAAACCTGCAATGGGGAATGCTTGTGGAGGAAATTTAAACTGCCATAGAAGCAAAGAACCATTGTTAAGTGATACATAAGGGGAGGAGCTACCATTGCAGCCTCTCTCCCCACGTGCCAGCCCCTGCCTCCCTGGGCACTGGGAGGGGCCCCCACTGGGGCTGGCTCTCTTGTGCCTGCAACCACTGACTCCCACACACACCCAACGTCACTGGGGATCCCACGACCCTGGTCACTGCACTGCCTCCACACTCCCTCATTGTCAGGGTGGACTCGTATGCTCCACGGCAGCCTCAGGAGCAGACCCTTGTGGGTGGCCCACACATAGAAGTGGAGCTGAAACCACAGCTGAGCTCCAGGGGACATGCAACTAAGGAAGAAAAGCTGAAATCTCTCCTCGCAGCTGTGCAAACCACGAACTGACACCTCTGCAATGGCCTTGTAAACTTAGCACCAACAGAACATCTGAATGGACAATGAATGCTCCTGCAACCAAGACAGGCCAGGCTTTAGCAGCTGTAGACTTTGTGGGCACATACACGAAGGGGTTGAGCCATGCTAGAGTCAGAGATGCCCCCATATCACCCACAACGGGTCCAGATCCATGATCACTGCAGTGCTGGGACCTGACTTCAGTGGATCTACACTGGTGGCTGGCCTGGTGAAAACAATGTCTGAGAGGCACCAGGGCCAATTGCTGGCATACCCACAGTTAAGAGGGGGCCAAAAGCAGTGCCAACAACAGCATAATCTGAGAGCTCACACAATGGGTGGAAGGTGACACAACAGAGCACATCCACAGGTAAACACCTCTGGAGAAGGAATACCCAGTGACTTCCCTCCCAGTGGAAGTGCTCTAATCCCACCTACCTCGCAATTCAGATCAGAAACACAGCTAAGAAACAGAGCTGAGGGCCTCTACTCCAACAACTAGGGAGAAGACCCCACCTCTGACAGGGAAGTAGCAACCACAGAGCAAAGGGGAGGCCCTGCTCAATATCCAGTGCAGGCTCTGATCACCACAACATCAGTCACACCTCCTATCAAGGGGATAATGGCTAGCATACATTGAGGAAAGAGGTGGCAGACATCTATACTAAAAACAATAGTTGCGCCAAAAAATATTAAACCCACAGAGGCTACACAAGGACGTTCCCACATAAAATAGGCCTCCAAGACTGTCTGGGGGTCTGGCAATAGGCAGAAGCACCCCCAGAGAATTTAGCCTTGAAGGCCAGAAGAGCTTGAGTGTAGGAGTTCCACAGGGCTGGGGGGAACAGAGACTCCACCCTTGGAGGGTGCATACAAGGTCTCACATGCACTGGGACCAAGCACAAAGCAGTACCTCCATAACAACCTAGGCTACTCTTACCTAGGGGTCTTAGAGGGTCTCCTGGGGAGGCAAAGGTGAACTATAGCTCACTGTGAGGGAAAGGACACTGGTAGCGGAAGCCCCAGGGAATACTGATCAAAGTGGGATCTCCCAGAGGTCCACATTTCAGCACTGAGACCCACTCCCCCCCACCAACAACCCACAGGCTCCAGAGCTGGAAAGCCTCAGGCCAAACAACCACCAAGATAGGAACCCAGCTCTACCCATCAGGAGACAGGCTGCCTAAAGTTATACTGAGTTCACAACCACCTCAAAACACACCCCTTGATATGGCCCTGCCTATCAGAGGGACAAGACCCAGCTCCACCCATGAGAGGGCAGGCACCTGTCCCTCCCACCAGGAAGCCTACACAAGCCCCTGGACCAACCTCACCCACCAGGGAGCAGAAACCAGAAACAAGAGGAACTATGATCCTGCAGCCTGTGGAAAGGAGACCACAAACACAGAAGGTTAGACAAAATGAGGAGACAAAGAAATGTGTTGCAGATGAAAGAACAAGACAAAACCCCACAAAAACAATTAAATGAAGAAGGGATAGGCAATCTACCTGAAAAAATTTAGAGTAATAATAGTAAAGCTGGTTTACTTTATTATTGTTCTCTTTTTATTTTTATTTTTTTGCCACTCCACGCAGCTTGTGGGATCTTGGTTCACAAGCCGGGGGTCAGGCCGAGGATCCTGAGGTGGGAGTTCCATGTTGGAACCACTGTACTACAAGAGAAACTCAGACCCCAGGGAATATTCATCGGAGTGAGATGAGGTCTCACAGAGGTCCTCATCTCAATACCAAGACCCAGCCCTACCCAACAGCCTACAAACTCCAGTGTTGGAAGCCTCAGGCCAAACAACCAGTAAGACAAGAACACAATCCCACTCATAAAAAAAAAAGAGAGATGGCAAAAAAATATCTCACAGATGAAGGAACAAGGTGAAAACCTACAAGACCAAATAAATGAAGAGGAAATAGGCAATCTACCTGTAAAAGAATTCAGAGTAATGATAGTAAAGATGATCCAGAATCTCAGAAATAGAATGGAGTCATGGATTGAGAAAATGCAAGAAATGTTTAACAAAGATCTAGAATAACTAAAGAACAAGGAAACAGAGATGAACAACACAATAACTGAAATGAAAAATACACTAGAAGGAATCAGTAAGAGAATAACTGAGGCAGAATGAATAAGTGAGCTGGAAGACAAAAGGGTGGAAATAACTGCCAAGGAGCAGAATAAAGAAAAAAGACTTAAAAGATTGAAGACAAACTAAGAGACCTCTGGTATAACACTAAATGCACCAACGTTGGAATTTTAGGGGTCCCAGAAGAATAAATGAAAAAGAAAGGGTCTGAGAAAACATTTGAAGAGATCAGAGTCGAAAACTTCCCTAACATGGGAAAGGAAATTGTCACCAAAGTCAAGGAAGAACAGAGAGTCCCATACACTCTAGACAGAAACACACCAAGACATACATTAATAAAACTAACAAAAATTAAATTCAAAGAAAAAATATTAAAAGCAGCAAGGGGAAAAAAATAACATATAAAGGAATCCTCAAAGGTTATCAGCTGATTTTTCAGCAGAAACTCTGGAGACCAGAAGGGAGTGGCAGGATATATTTAAGGTGATGAAAGAGAAAAACCTACAACCAAGATTACTCTACCTAGCAAGGATCTCATTCAGATTCAATGGATAAATCAAAAGCTTTTCAGAAAAGCAAAAGCTAAGAGAATTCAGCAACACCAAAGCAGCTTTACAACAAAAGCTAAAGAAAATTCTCTAGGTGGGAAACACAAGAGAAGAAAAAGACCCACAAAACCAATCCCCAAACAATTAAGAAAATGACAATAAGAACGTACATATATTCATATAACCTTGAATTTAAATGGATTAAATGCCACAACCAAAAGACACAGACTGGCTGAATGGATATAAAAATAAGACCCATAGATATGCTGTCTAGAAGAGACCCACTTCAACCTAGGGACACATACAGACTGAAGGGGAAGAGATAGAAAAAGATATTCCATACAAATGGAAATCAAAAGGAAGCTGGAGTAGCAGTACTCGTATCCGATAAAATAAACTTTAAAATAAAGACTATTAAAAGAGACAAAGAAGGACACTACATAATTATCAAAGGATCAATCCAAGAAGAAGATATAATAAATATTTATGCACCCAAGATAAGAGCACTTCAATACATAAGGCAAATGCTAACAACCATCAAAGTAGAAATTGACAGTAACACGATAATTGTAGGGGAATTTAACACACCATTTACACAAATGGACAGATCATAGAAACAGAAAATAAAGAAGGAAACACAATCTTTAAATGACACAATAGACCAGATAGATTGAATTTATATTTATAGACCATTCCACCTGATAGTGGCAGAATACACTTTCTCTCAAGTGTACATGAAACATTCTCCAGGATACATCACATCTTGAGTCACAAATCAAGCCTCAAAAAATTTAAGAAAATTGAAATTGTATCAAGCATCTTTTCTGACCACAACACTATGAGACTGGAAATCAATTACAGGAAAAAAACTGTAAAAAACACAAATACATGGAGACTAAACAGTGCACCACTAAATAATCAAGAGATCACTGAAGAAACCAAAGAAGAAATTTAAAAATACATAGAAAAAAATGACAATGAAAACATGATGATCCAAAACCTATGGGATTCAGCAAAAGCAGTTCTAAGAGGAAAGGTTATAGCAATTCAACCTCACCTCAAGAAACAAGAAAAATCTCAAATAAAAAATCTAACCCTACACTTAAAACAACTGGAGAAAGAACAACAAAGAAAACCCAAAGTCAGTAGAGGGAAAGAAATCATAAAGGTCAAAGGAGAAATAAAGGAAATAGAATCAAAGAAAACAACAGCAAAAATCAATAAAACTAATAGCTGGCTCTTTGAGAAGATAAACAAAATTGATAAACCCTTAGACTCATCAAGAATAAAAGGGAGAGGACACAAGTCAATAAAATTAGAAATGAAAAAGGACAAATCACAACTGACACTGGAGAAATACAAAGCATCATAAGAGACTACTACAAACAACTACATGCCAACAAAATGGACAACCACAAATAAATGGACAAATTCTTGGAAAGGTACAATTTTCCAAGACTGAAACAGGAAGAATTAGAAAATATCAACAGACCTATCACAAGTAATGAAATTGAAACTGTAATTAAAATTCTTCCAAAAAATCAAAGTCCAGGACCAGGTGGCTACACAGGCAAATTCTATCAAATATTTAGAGAAGAGCTAAAACTGATCCTTCTCAAACTGTTCCAAAACATTGTAGAGGGAGGAACACTCCCAAATTCATTCCACAAAGCAACCATCACCCTGATACCCTTCCAGAAAAAGATATCACAAAAAAAAGAAAATTGTAGACCAATATCATTGATGAACATTGATGCAAAAATCCTGAACAAAAAAGTAGCAAACAGAATCCAACAACACATGAAAAGGATCATCCACCGTGATCAAGTGGGATTTATACCAGGTATGCAAGGATTCTTCAATATATGCAAATCAATCAATGGGTTACAACCACATTAACAAATTAAGGAATAAAAACCATGTGGTCATCTCAATAGATTCTGAAAGAACTTCTGAGAAAATTGAACACTGATTTATTATAAAAGAACTCTCCAGAATATGGGCATAGAGGGAACCTCCCTCAACATAATAAAGGCCATATATGACAAACCCACAGCAAGCATCACACTCAATAGTGAAAAACTGAAAGCATTTCCTCTAAGATCAGGAAAAAGACAAGGATGTCCACTCTCACCACTCTTATTCAAAATAGTTTTGGAAGCCCTAGCCATGGCAATCAAAGAAGAAAAAGAAATAAAAGAATACAAATTGGAAAAGAGGAAGTAAAACCGTCACTATTTATGGACGACATGATACTATACATAGAAAATCCTAAAGATGCCACCAGAAAACTACTAGAACTAATCAATGAATTTGGTAAGGTTGCTGGATACAAAATTAATGCACAGAAATTTCTGGCATTCCTACACACCAACAATGAAAAATCAGAAAGAGAAATTAAGGAAACAATCACATTTACCATCACAACAGAAAAAATAAAATACCTAGGAATAAACCTGCCTAAGGAGGCGAAAGACTTTTATTCAGAAAACTATAAAACACTGATGAAAGAAATCAAAGATGGCATAAACAGATGGAGAAATATACCATGTTCTTGGACTGGAAGAATCAATATTGTCAAAATGACTATACTACCCAATGCAATCTACAACCTTCAAATAAATTCTTCACAGAATTAGAACAAAAAATTTTACAATTCATATGGAAACGCAAAAGACCCCGAACCGCCAAGGCAATCTTGAGAAAGAAAAACAGAGTGAAGGAATCAGGTTCCCTGACTTCAAACTATAACAGAAAGGTACAGTAATCAAGACAGTATGGTACTGGCACAAAAAGAGAAATATAGATCAATGGTACAGAATAGAATGCCCAGAGATAAACCCACACACATATGGTCACCTAATTTATGACAAGAGAGTCAAGAATATAATGGAGAAAGGACAGCCTCTTCAATAAGTGGTGCTGGGAAAACTGGACAGCTACATGTAAAAGAATGAAATTAGAACACTACTGAACACCATACACAAAACTAAACTCAGAATGGATTAAAGACCTAAAAGTAAGACCAGACACTGTAAAACTCTTAGAGGAAAACATAAGAAAACACACTTTGACATAAACCACAGCAAGATCTTCTTTGACCCACCTTCTAGAGTAATGGAAATAAAAAACAAAAATAAACAAATGGAGCCTAATGAAACTTAAAAGCTTTTGCACAGCAAAGGGAACCATAAACAAGACAAAAAGATAACCCTCAGAATGGGAGAAAATATTTGCAAATGAAACAATGGACAAAGGATTAATCTCCAAAATATACAAACAGCTCATGGAGCTCAATATCAAAAAAACAAACAATCCAATTAAAAAATGGGCTGAAGACCTAAATAGACATTTCACCAAGGAAGACATACAGATGGCCAAGAGGCACATGAAAAGCTGCTCAACATCACTAATTATTAGAGAAATGCAAATCAAAACTACAATGAGGTATCACCTCACGCTGGTCAGAATGGCCATTATCAAAGAATCTAAAAACAATAAATGCTGGAAAGGGTGCAGTGAAAAGGGAACCCTCCTGCACTGTTTGTGGGAACGTAAACTGATAGAACCACTATGGAAAACAGTATGGAGGTTCCTTAAAAAACTAAAAATAGAACTCCCATATGACCCAGCAAGGCCACTACTGGGCATATACACTGAGAAAACCATAATTCAGAAAGAGACATGTACCACAATGTTCATTGCAGCAGTATTTACAGTAGCCAGGACATGGAACCAACCTAAATGTCCATCTACAGATGAATGGATAAAGAAGATGTGGCTCATATATACAATAGAATATTACTCAACTATAAAAAGAAACGAGGGCTCCCTGGTGGAGCAGTGGTTAAGAATCCACCTAACAATGCAGGGGACGTGGGTTTGAGCCCTGGTCTGGGAAGATCCCACATGCCATGGAGCAACTAAGCCCATGCTCCACAACAACTGAGCCTGTGCTCTGGAGCCCATAAGCCACAATAACTGAGCCCGCCGGCCACAACTACTGAAGCCTGCATGCTTAGACCCAGTGTTCCACAACAGAGAAACCACCGCAATGAGAAGCCCACGCACTGCAATGAAGAGTAGCCCCCACTAGCCACAACTAGAGAAAGCCCGCATGCAGAAATGAAGACCCAATGCAGCCAAAATTAATAAATAAAAGAAATGTTTTAAAAGAAGGAAAAGAAATGAAATTGAGTTAATTGTAGTGAGGTGGATGGACCTAGAATCAGTCATACAGAGTGAAGTAAGTCAGAAAAAGAAAAACAAATACCATATTGTAATGCATATATATGGAATCTAAAAAAAAAAAAATGGTACTGATGAACCTAGTTGCAGGGCAGAAATAAAGACGTAGACCTAGAGAATGGACTTGAGGACATGGGGTGGGAGGGGGAAGCTGGGATGAAGTGAGAGTAACATCGACATATATACACTACCAAATGTAAAATAGTTAGCTAGTTGGAAGCAGGAGCATAGTACAGGGTGATCAGCTCAGTGATTTGCGATGACCTAGATGGGTGGAATAGGGAGGATGGGAGGGAGGCTCAAGAAGGAGGGGTTATGGGGACATATGTATGCATATGGCTGATTCACATTGTGTACAACAGAAACTAATACAGCATTGTGAAGCAATTATACTCCAGTAAAGATCTATTTAAAAAATTAAATATATATATATATATATATATATATATATATATATATATGCCCCCAACATAGGAGCACCTGAGTATATAAGGTAAATGCTAACAGCCATAAAAGGGGAAATCCACAGTAACACAATAAGAGTGGGGGACTTTAACAGCCCACTTACACCAATGTACAGAACATCCAGATAGAAAATTAATAAGGAAACACAAGCCTCAAATGGCACATGAGACCAGATAGACTTAACTGATATCTAAAAGCAGTGGAATACTTTCTTCTCAAGTGCACCTGGAACATTCCCCAGGATAGATCACATCTTGGGCCACAAATCATGTCTTGGTAAATTTAAGAGAATTGGAATCATATCAAGCATCTTTTCTGACCACAACGCTATGAGATTAGAAATCAATTACAGGAAAAAAATCACAAACACATGGAGACTAAATAATATGTTACTAAACAACCAATGGATCACTGAAGAAATCAAAAAAATACCTAGAAACAAATGACAACAAAAACACGACAATCCAAAACTTATGAGATGCAGCAAAAGCAGTTCTAAGAGGGAACTCAGAAAACAAGAAAAATCTCAAGTAAACAACCTAACCTTACACCTAAAGCAACTGGAGAAAGAAGAACAATCAAAACCTAAAATTAGTAGAAAGAAAGGTATCATAAAGATCAGAGCAGAAATAAATGAAATAGAGATGAAGGAAACAATAGCAAAGATCAATGAAACTACAAGCTGGTTCTTTGAGGAGATTAACAAAATTGATAAAACTTTAGCCAGACTCATTAAGAAAAAAAAGGAGAGAATTCAAATCAATAAAATTAGAAATGAAAAAGAAGTTACATCTGACACCACAGAAATATGAAGGATCATAAGAGACTACTGCAGCCAACTATATGCTGGTAAAATGGACAACCTCAAAGAAATGGACAAATTCTTAGAAAGGTACAAACTTCCAGGACTGAAACAGGAATAAATAGAAGACATGAACAGACCAATCACAGGTAATGAAATTGAAACTGTGATCTTAAAACTTCCAACAAACAAAAGTCCAGGACCAGATGACTTCACAGGTGAATTCTCTCAAATATTTAGAGAAGAGTTAACACCCATCCTTCTCAAACTCTTCCAAAAAATTGCAGAGGAAGGAACACTCTCAAGATCATTCTATGAGACCACCATCACCCTGATACCAAAACCAGACAAAGATATCACAAGAAAAGAAAATTATAGACCAATATCACTGTTGAACATAGATGCAAACATCCTCAACAAAATACTAGCAAATAGAATCCAACAACACATTGAAAAGATCATAAACCATGATGAAGTGGGACTTATCCCAGGGATGCAAAGATTCTTGAATATACACAAATCAATAAATGTGATACACCACATTAACAAATTAAACAATAAAAACTATATGATCATCTCAATAGATGCAGAAAAAGCTTTTGACAAAATTCAACACACATTTAGGGTTTACTATAAAAACTCTCCAAAAGTGAGCATAGAGGGAACATACTTCAACACAATAAAGGCCATATATGACAAACCCACAGAAAACATCATTCTCAATGGTGAAAAACTGAAAGGATTTCCCCTGAGATTGGGAAAAAGACAAGGATGTCCACTCTTTCTACTTTTATTCAACATAATTTTGGAAGTCATAGCCGTGGCAATCAGAGAAGAAAAATAAATAAAAGGAATCCAAATTGGAAAAGAAGTAAAACTGTCACTGTTTGCAGATGACATGATACTATACAGTAAGTCCCCTACATAGGAACCTTCAAGTTGTGAACTTTCAAAGATGTAAATGTGCGTTTGCATGTCCAATCACATAAATTAGTGCACGTGTCTGGCACCATCTATGGTGAGATAAAAAGAGCTACTACCCAGACACCACTGGATTGTTTTTTCAGAGGGTAGATAGAATTGAATCCAGCAAGGAACCAGAACCTGTGCCATCAACGTCAGGCATAGGTGAAATTGCAGCTTGCCCTCCATCTCCTATTGCTGACAATCCTTCAGCTCTACCATCTCCCACCTCCTCTCCCTCCTCCAGGTAGTAACCCTTCTTTCCTGTTCACTTGATGCCGGCTCCATATGCCAGCTGTTGCACTGTACTACTGTACTTTTCAAGGTACTGTCATGTAAGATTAAAATTTTTTTCTTTATTTTTTGTGTTTGTTTTTATGTATTATTTGTGTGAAAAAGTATTATAAACTTACTACAGTACAGTACTATATAGCCGATTGTGTTAGTTCGGTACCTAGGCTAACTTTATTGGACTTATGAACAAATTGGACTTATGAATGCACTCTTGGAACAGAACTCATTCGTATGTAGGGGACTTACTGCACACAGGGAATTCTAAAGATGCTACTAGAAAACTACTGAAGCGCATCAATGAATTTGGTAAATTTGCAGGATACAAAATTAATGCACAGAAATCTCTTGCATTCCTATGCACTAAACATGAAAGGTCAGAAAGTGAAATTAAGGAAACAATTCCATTTACCATCACACCAAAAAGATAAAATACCTAGGAATAAACCGACCTGAGGAGGCAAAAGACCTGTACTAAGAAAACTATAAGATACTGATGAAAGAAATCAAAGACGGCACAAGCAGATGGAGAGATATACCATGTTCTTGGATTGGAAGAATCAATATTGTCAAAATGACAATACTACCCAAAGTAATCTGCAGATTCAATGCAATCCCTATCAAATTACCAATAGCATTTTTCACAGAATCAGAACAAAACTTTTTATGATTTGTATGGAAACATAGAAGACTCTGAATAGCCAAGGCAATCTTGAGAAAGAAACACAGCTGGAGGAATCAGCCTCTCTGACTTCAGACTATACTACAGGGCTACATTAATCAAAAAAGTATGGTACTGGCACAAAAACAGAAATATAGATAAATGGAACAGGATAGAAAATCCAGAGATAAACCCATGCACATGTGGTCACCTATTCTATGACAAAGGAGGCAAGAAAATACACTGGAGAAAAGACTATCTTCAATAAGTGGTGCTGGGAAACTGAACAGCTATATGTAGAAGAATTAAATTAGAACATTCTCTAACACTATACACAAAAATAAAGTCAAAATGGATTAAAGACCTAATGTAAGACTGGATACTATAAAACTCTTAGAGGAAAACATAGGCAGAACATTCTCCGACGTAAATCGCAGCAAGATCTTTTCTGATCCACCTCCGAGAGTAATGAAAGTAAAAACAAAAATAAACAAATGGGACCTAATTAAACTTGAAAGCTTTTGCACAGCAAAGGAAACCATGAACAAGATGAAAAGAAAACCCACAGAATGGGAGAAAATATTTGCAAGCTAAGCGACCGACAAGAGATTAATCTCCAAAACATACAAACAGCTCATGCAGCTCAATATCAAAAAAACAAACAACCCAATTGAAGATCTAAATAGAGATTTCTCCGACATACAGATGGCTATCATATTAGATAACTAATATGATAACAGTTACCATATTAGATGACTAATAAGAACCTACTGGGGGGACGGCTTGAAGATGGCGGAAGAGTAAGACGTGGAGATCGCCTTCCTCCCCACGGATACACCAGAAATACATCTACACGTGGAACAACTCCTACAGAACACCTACTGAAGGCTGGCAGAAGATCTCAGACCTCCCAAAAGGCAAGAAACTCCCCACGTACCTGGGTAGGGCAAAAGAAAAAAAGAAAAAACAGAGACAAAAGAATAAGGACGGCACCTGCACCAGTGGGAGGGAGCTGTGAAGGAGGAAAAGTTTCCACACACCAGGAAGCCCCTTCGCGGGCGGAGACTGCGGGAGGCGGAGGGGGGAGCTTCGGTACCGCGGAGGAGTGCACAGCGACCGGTGTGGAGGGCAAAGCGGGAAGATTCCCACACAGAGGATCAGTGCCGACCGGCACTCACCAGCCCGAGAGGCTTGTCTGCTCACCCGCCGGGGCGGGCGGGGCTGCGAGCTAAGGCTCGGGTTTCGGTTTTGGACGGAGCGCAGGGAGAGGACTGGGGTTGGCGGCTTGAACATAGCCTGAAGGGGTTAGTGCACCGCGGCTAGCCGGGAGGGAGTCCGGGAAAAGTCTGCACCTGCCGAAGAGGCAAGAGACTTTTTCTTCCCTCTTTGTTTCCTGGTGCGCGAGGAGAGGGGTTTAAGAGTGCTGCTTAAAGGAACTCCAGAGACGGGCGCGAGCCGCGGCTAAAAGCGCGAACCCCAGAGACGGGCGCGAGCCGCGGCTAAAAGCGCGGACCCCAGAGACGGGCGGGAGACGCTAAGGCTGCTGCTGCCGCCACCAAGGGGCCTGTGTGCGAGCACAGGTCACTCTCCACACCCCTCTTCCGCGGAGCCTGTGCAGCCCGCCACAGGTTCCCGGGATCCAGGGACAACTTCCCCGGGAGAACGCACGGCGGGCCTCGGGCTGGAGCAACCTCACGCTGGCCTCTGCCGCCGCAGGCCCGCCCCGCACGCAGTGCCTCTCCCTCCCCCCCTCCACCCCCGGCCTGAGTGAGCCGGAGCCCCCGAATCAGCGGCTCCTTTAACCCCGTCCTGTCTGAGCAAAAAACAGACGCCCTCCAGCGACCTACACGCAGAGGAAGGACCAAATCCAAATCTGAGCTCCTGTGAGCTGTGAGAACAAAGAAGAGAAAGGGAAATCTCTCCCAGCAGCCTCAGAAGCAGCGGATTAAAGCTCCACAATCAACCTGCATCTGTGGAATACCTGAATAGACAAGGAATGATCCCAAATTGAAGAGGTGGACTTTAGGAGCGAGATCTATGATTTTTTTCCCTTTTCCTCTTTTTGTGAATGTGTACGTGTATGCTTCTTTGTGAGATCTTGTCTGTATAATCTTGCTTCCACCATTTGTCCTACGGCTCTATCCGTCCATGTTTTTTTTTTAAACTTTTTTTCTTAATAATTAATTTTAATTGTAATAACTTTATTATACTTTACCTTCGTTCTTTCTTTCTTTCTTTCCTTCCTTCCTTCCCTCCTTTAGACAGTGGATCACCCCAAATTGAGGAGGTGGTCTCTGAGAGCAAGATTTATG
This sequence comes from Delphinapterus leucas, assembly GCF_059928025.1. Taxonomy (NCBI): domain Eukaryota; kingdom Metazoa; phylum Chordata; class Mammalia; order Artiodactyla; family Monodontidae; genus Delphinapterus; species Delphinapterus leucas. The sequence goes on from NC_143143.1 coordinate 54,343,229, forward strand.
ATTTTTCCGCCTTTACCACTTTTTGTGATGGTGTATGTGTATGCTTCTGTGTAAGATTTTCTCTGTATAGCTTTGCTTCCAACATTTGTCCTAAGGTTCTATCCGTCCCTTTTTTTTTCTAAATATTTTTTAATTCAATAACTATATTATACTTTATTCTATTTTTACTGTATCTTCTTTCTGTCTTTTTTCCTTCTTTCCCTCCTTCCTTCCTTCCTTCCTTCCTCCCTCCCTCCCTCCCTCTCTTCTTTCCTCCTTTCCTTCTTTCTTTCCTCATACTTGTACTAATTCTCTCTACTTTTTCTCCCTTTTATTCTGAGCCGTGTGGATGAAAGGCTCTTGGTGCTCCAGCCAGGAGTCAGGGCTCTGCCTCTGAGGTAGGAGAGCCAACTTCAGGTCACTGGTCAACAAGAGACCTCCCAGTGCCACATAATATTAAACGGCGGAAATCTCCCAGAGACCTCCATCTTAACACCAGAACCCAGCTTCACTCAACGACCAGCAAGCCACAGTGCTGGACAACCTATGCCAAACAACTAGCAAAACAGGAACACAACCCCACCCATTAGCAGAGAGGCGGCCTAAAATCATAATAAGGCCACAGACACCCCAAAACACACCACCAGACGTGAACCTGCCCACTAGAGAGACAAGATCCAGCCTCATCCACCACAACACAGGCACTAGTCCCCTCCACCAGGAAGCCTACACAACCCACTGAAACAACCTTAGCCACTGGAGACAGACATCAAAAACAACGGGAACTACGAACCTGCAGCCTGCAAAAAGGAGACCCCAAACACAGTAAGATAAGCAAAATGAGAAGACAGAAAAACACACAGCAGATGAAGGAGCAAGATAAAAATGCACCAGACCTAACAAATGAAGAGGAAATTTGAAAAAGAAATTTGAAAAAGAAAATCTGAAAAGAAATTTGAAAAAGAAAATCTGAAAAAGAATTCAGAATAATGATAGTAAGGATGATACGAAATCTTGGAAATAGAATGGACAAAATGCAAGAATCAGCTAACAAGGACCTAGAAGAAATAAAGATGAAACAAGCAATGATGAACAACGCAATAAATGAAATTAAAAATACTCTAGAAGGGATCAATAGCAGAATAACTGAGGCAGAAGAACGGAAGAGTGACCTGGAAGATAAAGTAGTGGAAATAACTACTGCAGAGCAGAATAAAGAAAAAAGAATGAAAAGAACTGAGGACAGTCTCAGAGACCTCTGGGACAACATTAAACGCACCAACATTCGAATTATAGGGGTTCCAGAAGAAGAAGAGAAAAAGAAAGAGACTGAGAAAATATTTGAAGAGATTATAGTTGAAAACTTCCCTAATATGGGAAAGGAAATAGTTAATCAAGTCCAGGAAGCACAAAGAGTCCCATACAGGATAAATACAAGGAGAAATACGCCAACACACATATTAATCAAACTGTCAAAAATTAAATACAAAGAAAGCATATTAAAAGCAGCAAGGGAAAAACAACAAATAACACACAAGGGAATCCCCATAAGGTTAACAGCTGATCTCTCAGCAGAAACCCTACAAGCCAGAAGGGAGTGGCAGGACATACTGAAAGTGATGAAGGAGAAAAACCTGCAACCAAGACTACTCTACCCAGCAAGAATCTCATTCAGATTTGATGGAGAAATTAAAACCTTTACAGACAAGCAAAAGCTGAGAGAGTTCAGCACCACCAAACCAGCTTTACAACAAATGCTAAAGGAACTTCTCTAGACAAGAAGCACAAGAGAAGGAAAAGACCTATAATAACGAACCCAAAACAATTTAGAAAATGGGAATAGGAACATACATATCGATAATTACCTTAAATGTAAATGGACTAAATGCTCCCACCAAAAGACACAGATTGGCTGAATGGATACAAAAACAAGACCCTTATATATGCTGTCTACAAGAAACCCACTTCAGACCTAGAGACACATATAGATTGAAAGTAAGGGGATGGAAAAAGATATTCCATGCAAATGGAAACCAAAAGAAAGCTGGAGTAGCAATTCTCATACCAGACAAAATAGACTTTAAAATAAGGACTATTAAAAGAGACAAAGAAGGACACTACATAATGATCAAGGGATCGATCCAAGAAGAAGATATAACAATTGTAATTATTTATGCACCCAACATAGGAGCACCTCAATACATAAGGCAAATACTAACAGCCATAAAAGGGGAGATCGACAGTAACACATTCATAGTAGCGGACTTTAACACCCCACTTTCACCCATGGACAGATCATCCAAAATGAAAATAAATAAGGAAACACAAGCTTTAAATGATACATTAAACAAGATGGACTTAATTGATATCTAAAGGACACTCCATCCAAAAACAAGAGAATACACATTTTTCTCAAGTGCTCATGGAATATTCTCCAGGATAGATCATATCTTGGGTCACAAATCAAGCCTTGGTAAATTTAAGAAAATTGAAATTGTATCAAGTATCTTTTCTGACCACAACGCCATGAGACTAGATATCAATTACAGGAAAAGATCTGTAAAAAATACAAACACATGGAGGCTAAACAATACACTGCTTAATAATGAAGTGATCACTGAAGAAATCAAACAGGAAATAAAAAAATACCTAGAAACAAATGACAGTGGAGACACAACGACCCAAAACCTATGGGATGCAGCAAAAGCAGTTCTAAGGGGGAAGTTTATAGCAATACAAGCCCACCTTAAGAAGCAGGAAACATCTCGAATAAACAACGTAACCTTGCACCTCAAGCAATTAGAGAAAGAAGAACAAAAAAACCCCAAAGCTAGCAGAAGGAAAGAAATCATAAAAATCAGATCAGAAATAAATGAAAAAGAAATGAAGGAAACGATAGCAAAGATCAATAAAACTAAAAGCTGGTTCTTTGAGAAGATAAACAAAATAGATAAACCACTAGCCAGACTCATCAAGAAAAAAAGGGAGAAGACTCAAATCAACTGAATTAGAAATGAAAAAGGAGAAGTAACAACTGACACTGAAGAAATAAAAAAAAATGAGAGATTACTACAAGCAACTCTATGCCAATAAAATGGACTATCTGGAAGAAATGGACAAATTCTTAGAAATGCACAACCTGCCAAGACTGAATCAGGAAGAAATAGAAAATATGAACAGACCAATCACAAGCACTGAAATTGAAACTGTGATTAAAAATCTTCCAACAAACAAAAGCCCAGGACCAGATGGCTTCACAGGTGAATTCTATCAAACGTTTAGAGAAGAGTTAACACCTGTCCTTCTCAAACTCTTCCAAAATATAGCAGAGGGAGGAACACTCCCAAATTCCTTCTACGAGGCCACCATCACCTTGATACCAAAACCAGACAAGGATGTCACAAAGAAAGAAAACTACAGGGCAATATCACTGATGAACATAGATGCAAAAATCCTCAACAAAATACTAGCAAACAGAATCCAACAGCACATTAAAAGGATCATACACCATGATCAAGTGGGGTTTATTCCAGGAATGCAAGGATTCTTCAATATACGCAAATCAATCGACATGATACACCATATTAACAAATTGAAGGATAAAAACCATATGATTATCTCAATAGATGCAGAGAAAGCTTTCGACAAAATTCAACACCCATTTATGATAAAAAGCCTGCAGAAAGTAGGCATAGAGGGAAGTTTCCTCAACATAATAAAGGCCATATATGACAAGCCCACAGCAAACATCATCCTCAATGGTGAAAAACTGAAAGCATTTCCACTAAGATCAGGAACAAGACAAGGTTGCCCACTCTCACCACTCTTATTCAACATAGTTTTGGAAGTTTTGGCCACAGCAATCAGAGAAGAAAAGGAAATAAAAGGAATTCAAATCTGAAAAGAAGAAGTAAAGCTGTCACTATTTGCAGATGACATGATACTATACATAGAGAATCCTAAAGATGCTACCAGAAAACTACTACATCTAATCAATGAATTTGGTAAAGTAGCAGGATACAAAATTAATGCACAGAAATCTCTGGCATTCCTATATACTAATGATGAAAAATCTGAAAGTGAAATCAAGAAAACACTCCCATTTACCACTGCAACAAAAAGAATAAAATATCTAGGAATAAACCTACCTAAGGAGACAAAAGACCTGTATGCAGAAAATTATAAGACACTGATGAAAGAAATTAAAGATGATACAAATAGATGGAGAGATATACCATGTTCTTGGATGGGAAGAATCAACATTGTGAAAATGACTCTACTACCCAAAGCAATCTACAGATTCAATGCAATCCCTATCAAACTACCACTGGCATTTTTCAAAGAACTAGAACAAAAAATTTTGCAATTTGTATGGAAACACAAAAGACTCCGAATAGCCAAAGCAATCTTGAGAACGAAAGAAGGAGCTGGAGGAATCAGGCTCCTTGACTTCAGACTATACTACAAAGCTACAGTAATCAAGACAGTATGGTACTGGCACAAAAACAGAAAGATAGATCAATGGAACAGGATAGAAAGCCCAGAGATAAACCCACGCACATATGGACACCTTATCTTTGATAAAGGTGGCAGGAATGTACAGTGGAGAAAGGACAGCCTCTTCAATAAATGGTGCTGGGAAAACTGGACAGGTACATGTAAAAGTATGAGATTAGATCACTCCCTAACACCATACACAAAAATAAGCTTGAAATGGATTAAAGACCTAAATGTAAGGCCAGAAACTATCAAACTCTTAGAGGAAAACATAGGCAGAACACTCTATGACATAAATCACAGCAAGATCCTTTCTGACCCACCTCCTAGAGTAATGGAAATAAAAACAAAAATAAACAAATGGGACCTAATGAAACTTCAAAGCTTTTGCACAGCAAAGGAAACCATAAACAAGACCAAAAGACAACCCTCAGAATGGGAGAAAATATTTGCAAATGAAGCAACTGACAAAGGATTAATCTCCAAAATTTACAAGCAGCTCATGCAGCTCAATAACAAAAAAACAAACAACCCAATCCAAAAATGGGCAGAAGACCTAAACAGACATTTCTCCAAAGAAGATATACAGAATGCCAACAAACACATGAAAGAATGCTCAACATCATTAATCATTAGAGAAATGCAAATCAAACCTACAATGAGATATCATCTCACACCAGTCAGAATGGCCATCATCAAAAAATCTAGAAACAATAAATGCTGGAGAGGGTGTGGAGAAAAGGGAACACTCTTGCACTGCTGGTGGGAATGTGAATTGGTTCAGCCACTATGGAGAACAGTATGGAGGTTCCTTAAAAAACTACAAATAGAATTACCATATGACCCAGCAATCCCACTACTGGGCATATACCCTGAGAAAACCAAAATTCGAAAAGAGTCATGTACCAAAATGTTCATTGCAGCTCTATTTACAATAGCCCGGAGATGGAAACAACCTAAGTGTCCATCATCGGATGAATGGATAAAGAAGATGTGGCACATATATACAATGGAATATTACTCAGCCTTAAAAAGAAACGAAATTGAGCTATTTGTAATGAGATGGATAGACCTAGAGTCTGTCATACAGAGTGAAGTAAGTCAGAAAGAAAAAGACAAATACCGTATGCTAACACATATATATGGAATTTAAGAAAAAAAAATGTCATGAAGAACCTAGGGATAAGACAGGAATAAAGACGCAGACCTACTGGAGAACGGACTTGAGGATATGGGGAGGGGGAAGGGTGAGCTTTGACAGGGCGAGAGAGAGTCATGGACATATACACACTAACAAACGTAGTAAGGTAGATAGCTAGTGGGAAGCAGCCGCATGGCACAGGGATATTAGCTCGGTGCTTTGTGACAGCCTGGAGGGGTGGGATAGGGAGAGTGGGAGGGAGGGAAACGCAAGAGGGAAGACATATGGGAACATATGTATATGTATAACTGATTCACTTTGTTATAAAGCAGAAACTAACACACCATTGTAAAGCAATTATACCCCAATAAAGATGTTAAAAAAAAAAAAAAGAACCTACTGGGGACCCTATTCAATACTCTGTAATGACCTATATAGGAATAGAATCTAAAAAAGAGTGGATATATGTGTATATATAACTGAATCACTTTGCTGTACAGCAGAAACTATAAATCAACTATACTCCAATAAAATCAACTATACTCCAATAAAATCAACTATAATCCAATAAAAAAATTAATTAAAGTAAAAGAGATCAATTCTCCAGAAGATATAACAATCCTAAATGTGTATGCACCTAACAGTAGAGCATTAAAATATATGAGACAAAAACTGATACTGCAAGTAGAAATAGACAAATCCAATAATATAGTTGGACACTTCAACACATTTTTGTTAATAATTGATATTTCAAGCAGGCTGAAAATCAGTAAGACTACAGATGACCTGAATAGCACTATCAATCAACTTGAACTGATTGACATTTATAGAATATTCCATGAAACAACAGCAAAATACACATTCTTTTCAAGCTCACATGGAACATTCTGGGCAATTAACAAATTCAAAATAATAGAAGTCATACAAAATATGTCCTCATACCACAATGGAATTAAACTAGAAATTAACACAGAAAGATAGCCGGAAATTAAACGACACACTTCTAAGTAAATCATGAGTCAAAAAAGTCATCTCAAGAGAAAATTTTAAAATATTATTAACTAAATGAAAATTAACCTACTTGTCAAAATTTGTAGGATGCAGCTAAAGCAAAACTTAGGAGTTTTGTAGCATTAAATATATATTTTGGAAAAGTCAAAAGTTCTAATACCAATAACCTCAGCTTTCACCTTAGCGAACTAGAGAAAGAAGAGTAAATTAAAACCAAAGCAAGCAAAAGCAAAGAAATAATTTTAAAATTAGAGCAAAAATCAACAAAATTAAAACAGAAAAACAACAAAATTAAAAGCTAGTTACCAGTATCAGAAATGAAAGAAGGGGCATCTCTATAGACCCCACAGTCCTTAAAAAGCTAATAAGGAATACTACAAAGAACTCTATGCTCACAAATTTGATAACTTAGATTAAATGGACCAATTCCTTGAAAACTTGACATGCCCATGAATCTTCTAAGCATCTTGTTTACATACAGATGATGATTCAGGAGATCTAGTATGAGGCCTCAGATTCTGCATCTCTAAGGCATTTCCAAGTGATGCGGATGCTGCTGGTCCAGGAATCACCCTTTGAATAGCAATGATTTAGAAGACCAAATAGAATGTTTTGCTTGATTTCACAATGCCCAAAAGTGATGTGAATACTGCCAAATTCCAGGTGTTCTGGAGATTTTTTAATTGATTGCCTTTAATTGATTTTTAAATTGATAATTTAATTGATTCATGGTCAGGTCTTTCAAGGTTTTTTCCTTTGTTTTTGTTGGCTTTCTTTTTGGGTTTTTAGAACCTCACCAACAATAATCCCTGACAGACATAGAAGACTGAAGGCAGTCTTACTTTTCATCAAAGTCATACAGTCCTTCAAAATTGGGAGAAAGGAAAGGTTGAAAAATTTATAGGCCTTCAGAGACTACTTCAGTCTTTAGATTGTTTTTTTCCCCAACCTCAGTGACCAAAATAAAATTATAATGCCATGGCTATGTTTAAATTATCTGGGTTAAGCTTAGTTCTACTATATAATAAACAGGTTATTACCTTTTAAGGAAAAGAAATGCACTATTGAAGAAAACAAACCCCTTAATGGGGTTCAGTCACGTATCCTGTCCAGATGGTCCCAACAACACATGCTTTCTCAAGACTGTGCCCTTGAAACACCTCCCACTGTGGGAACAGTGGGCAGAATGTACATTCCAGGGACAGGGAGAGGGTGAGGAGTTTCCAGTTGCCTGGGTCCAGTTCAGTGGTCACATCCTCTTGGTTACCTCCTCCAACACTCCAACCCTCATGACTAGCCCTAACCGTCTTACATGCCCCCGCCTCTTCCACAATGTGCCCTGAGAGCATAGCAAGGTGTTTCAATAGCATGGAGGTGGCTTGTTTGGCAGCTATCTGGCTGCACTGGAGGTGGGTACCACAGCAACAATATAAGCACATGCAAGAGAAAACATAGATTAAGATGAATCCCAAAATAAGTAACAGTTTTCCCACATAAAGCCCCATGATCCAAATCACTGATTTGTAAGTCCCTTAGGCCAAGGGTCAGATCACTCAGGTCATTCACTTGTGTCCTCGTGTGATTTGGTAAAGATGATACATTAGCAGACTCATAACATTCTTTCTGGATAATGGCAAGGTGCCTCCTTGCGAGGCAATAAAAATGTCCAAGTATATTCTATTTTGGACGACAGCTTTTCTCATTAGAGACAGTTTAGTGTTCAGTAAAGACAAGCTTTGCCAGCTATCATTTAAGGCTTGTTGGGTGAATTTAGTAAAGGCTTCTATGTGTGCTATAATGTTCTCCAAGCCAACAGAAGGGGCAAAGGCAGTGGTCAAATGATCGTGCCAGTGGAAAATAGAATGTGCCCATCTGGCCTTAGGGAGAGGGAAGTTTGCAAGTTTGGTACTGTGGGGCACGTTCTCCCCTGCACCCAGGGAAAACCCAGAGTTAAGTAACCCAACCACCCAAGTTAAAGTCGCAGCCAAATATTTGTGTCATACAACCATTCAGTCCCATTCAGGCCTAGTAATAAATTATTATTTTAGACTTGGACAGCATGATCAGTCAGTGACAAACCAGTCATGACAGAATGACTGCACAGTTCCAGTGATATTCATCCCATATTCCTTGTACAATTGGGTTGGTTCTGTTTGGAGTAATTTTTTCTGTTCCCAACTTAGGGGTGCCTGGGTGCTCAAGTGTCCATAACCTGTGGTGAACTACATGAACCCATCCCAAATCTGAGTGTAGCAACCCTGGCTTTGATGGTGGTATTTTTAGGACCCTTCCAATCAGCAGTTTGGTGGACTGTCTGTATAGTTTGATTGACAGAAAAAGAGTACACATGCCCAGAGTTATTGATCATGTGTGCCACAGGCCAGGGTTCTGGATCAGTATGGCTGATAACAGATGAATTAAAAGTACTAGTCCTAGCTTGTTCTTCCTTAATGTACTGTGTTAGGGCCTTCCAGTCCCCTCCCTGGGGTGATGACACCCTCCATGGCAATCCTGAAGAGCTAGAGAGGGGCAGCTGCCTACATACCTAACAGTTGGATTGATTCCTTTGCCGGGCATACAAGTGAGCCCACCATAGAAAGGCATTTCCATCAGGTGCCTATCCAGACACGACAGGAACATAAGAAGTCTAAAGTCAAAAAGACAGACATTTAGTAGAAACCTGTATGGGAATGTCTTCCCTTTCTATAAGAACTACACTTGTGGCCTGACCCTTGGATGTTAATGTAGCTGCAGCTTTAGGAATTTGACATGGTTGTGCAAACCATACATGTTGACTGGAGGAATCAGTGCTGTCAGATGTGAGGAGGTGGACCGGGGGGCAGGATAAGGCAGAAGAGGACCCCTGTCCTCTCCTCTCTTTCAATGGTGTGTGTTCCATTCCAGGTATAGTGTGTTTCTAAAGGTCCAGCTTACAGCAGGACGACAGGATCCCAGTGGAGGCTGACTAGTTCCCCTTCACCCGGAAGTGTGAAGTAACTCTCCCATCCCCGTGGGTACGCCCCACTGCAAATTCCAGTAGATACGCCTTTCCGAGGTGTGACGGGCTTGGTGTTCTCAGCAGCACGTTGACGCACAATAAGGGTCAGGACAATGGCCATCTCCCGAGGCTTCCATACCTTTACGGCATTGGCTATCGCAGCAGGGCTCCCCAGTCTGACACATGGGGCAACAGGCCCTACTGGCTGATCCTTCAAATGTATTAAAGCCTAGGACAGTAATTTAGTCTACCCAGCAAAGGTGCTTTACTTGTTAGGAATTTAATCTGTTGCTTTAATATTTCATTCTTCCTTTTTACCAATGCTGCTGCCTGTGGGATCTAGGGGAGATGGACCTTCCACTCAATTTCATGTTCTTTTGCCCATTCTTGTACATCATGACCTTTGAAATGTGATGTCCACTCACTGTCTAGTCAATGAGGGTATCTGTCCATGGTACTCAGCTTCTCTAATCCCCTAATGGTGGCAGCCTGGTTTGAGTGGCAACAGAGGAAAGGCCAGATGCAGTGACCACACAAACCAAGGCATGTTTAAAACCCTCACTTGGAAGGAGTGGCCAATATAATCAATTTGTAATCCCTTACTGGTTGGGAACTCTGGTGAATGGCCACAGACTCCTTTTGCAGTTTGTTGTCTTGGGAGTTGTTTAGAACACACAGGACATGCTGTTACTGAATTAAACAAGTCATTATATTTTGAGGGCAATCCAGCACACTTGGCAATATGCCACCCAGGCACTGCAGTGACTGCTCTTTCTATGCACCCAGTCTGCTGTATCTACTAAGGGTCAGTTGCTAGAGCTTGTACCCAAGCTTCCTAACTGCCAGGGAATGTCAGTGCTTTACGAGGTGGGACTTTGGAAGACAGGGCTGCCTCAGGCTCTTGCAGATGAACCCAGATGTCCTTCCATATATCCTGACTCCACATGGCTTATTCATGGTCGTTCACCCCTCAGCTTCCTCTTGTTCAAGCTATAGGATTAATCCCTTTAGAACATTCCAACTGTCAATGTAAAGAGTTAACAGCCGAGGCTCATGAGTGATCACCAGCCAAAGTGCTCTGAGTTCAGCCCACTGGCTGCTGTGGTTCATTCCTCTTTCCATCCAGATGGCGTCAGTGTTGGGCTGAACAGTGACTGCAGTCCACATGGGCTGATTGTCCTGACTAGTTTCATCTGTATACAAGGCATGCGAGGAAATTTCCCCCATTCCCTTTCTACAGGCTGCAGGGGCTGCCACAGAAATAGGGGAGAGGGCATCTGGAGGATCCACATACCCTACAAGGCCTAGTAGCACCCACATATCTAGAGACAGTGGGCTGGCAGCAGGGTGCTCCTCTGATGTAAAAAGGCTGCCACTTAGAGTGGGAGGTTGAGTCATGGCAGAGGTGGGTCGATGGAAAATGTTCTCAACCTATCCCTTGATAGGAAGGGATGTTCTCGCCTTCATGAGAGGCTCTGCCTGGAGGAGTGCTGTGTACGCTGCCAGGAGCTGTTACTCTATTGGGTACATGGGGTTTCTGCCCCCTTCCAGAGCTGAGACCAAAATCCTAGGAGGACTCTCTCCTGTTGCCACAGTGCCCAGCCCATACCTTGCAGAGCCACATAAACACAAACTCAAAGGGCAGCCCTACTTGGGAGACGCCCAGAGCTTTCATCTGCTTCGCTAGTATTCTTCCTTCTCAAAGGCGGCTTGCTGCTCTGATCCCCAGTCCCACACATGCCCTTTCTTTACCAAGTGGCATAAGGGATGGAGCACTGTGCCTGGTGGGGAATAAACATCCTCCAAATCCCAAATCCCTACAGAGGCTTGCACCTCTTTTGTGTTCTTAGGGGGTGGACAGGCTTGTACTTTATCAATCACAGCTTCTGGGACAATGTGAAGCTTACCCAACCACATGACTCCCAAAAACTTTATGGCAGTGCCTGGGCCTTGAATTTTCTGTGGGTTCATCGCCCATCCTTTCCCTCACAGCTGTTCCAGTAAAGCCTGCAGAGTGTCCTGCAGCAGAGGCAAGTCTTCACAGGTTAACATAGTATCATTGATGTAGTGGACCCATTTTCCTGATGCGGAGAAGGAGAACAGGGACAGGTCTAGTGTTCCCATCCCATGACATGCAGCAGCCTTGGGGAAGCACTTGAAAGGTGCATTTTTGTCCCTCCCATGTGAAGGCAAAATGATCTTGTGACTTAGTGGCCCAAGGTGAACTAAAAAAGGCAACACAGCATGGTACCTTCTTGGGCCATGCCAAGGTTTCTAAGATGAGGTCAGTTGGGCACAGCTGCACAGATGGGGCCCCACCTTGTTCAATTCTCGGTGGCCCATGACCAGTCACCATGAGCCATCTGACATTTTTACTGACCATACCAGCTGTTGAAAGTGTCGTGGGCAGGGCATACAATACCCACTGGGTTGACGGTGCCGAGGGGATGAGGAAACCTCTGCAGTTGAACATGTATTAGAGCACATTAGGCTCCACTATCAACTAGGGCCATCACCTTTTGTTTATTTCTAGGGGACCAGTGCATAGTGAACACCACATGAGACCTCTGATTGTCTCCAACTGCTCTCACCTGGAGGCGATCTTGGCCTGCATCCTATACCTGGGACATTGGAGACACCCACTCCAGACAGGACTGTGTCCCTGAAGCCTCTGCGGGAACAGGCAGGGCATCAGGGAAGAAAAGGGCAGGTGGGACAGGTCTGAGCTGTCCTTCAGGTTTTAAGGCTTTGCACAGGCCTACCAACCCAGAGTTGGGTTGGCGGTCTATCTTCTCAGGTGGGGTCCTCACAGCAAGGAGATCAAACCACATTTGCCTCCAAGTTAATTTTACGGAACACTTTAGAGCCAGTTGGGATAGCCTTTTGGCTTTTAGAGCTCCCTCTCTGTCTTGGGTCTTTCCCACAGCCCATACCCGTCCCCAGGATTTGTCAGTTTCCCCCATATCAGCAATGCATTGCCCAAAGTCATAAATGTCTTGTCCCACTACTGGGCTCAACATGGGTATGAGTGTCCTATACCAGGTGCTGGGAGCAGGCTGGACTATCTTGGCCCTCATCCCTGTAGCGAATGTGGCCTGATCAAGGTCTTCAAAGACAGGGGCATAGGTGACTCATCTCATTCCCAACTCCCTAAGAATTTGTCATTATCTCCTCTATTTCCAGGATTCCATGTGCTTCATTGGGCCAATCCTCCCTGCAGGCTAGAATAATCTAATCAACAAGCCAGTGAGTACTTTGAACGTTCCAAGCACAATGCAGGAGCTGCTGGAGGGCAGGGTGTGTGGTGATGTTGCTCATTTCCTCTGCCTTCTGCTGCTCAGATAAATGTCATCGCCTCCTGTATCCCATAGCTGCACTAACCATGCCTGGATACTTTACCTGGCCTTTTGCTGAAACATGGCAGCTATAACAATAAGCTCAAAAGGAGTATATTGTCTCATCATGAACTGGGGGCTGCCCTGCTGGCTGGGGTTTTTGTTGCTGTGCTTTTGTCTTCCTTTGTATTGGGGGTCAACACCATGGGGTGATTTCACTGTCAATCACTACAATGTCCTCCTCTTCGCTTCCTCACTTTCCCACGGATTCCGCCTCTTAGAGTCCCAATCAGGCTTTGCCAAAGCGTTTGGACCTTAATCTGTGGCAGCTTGCACCCTCCTAATGTTGCAGGAAAAAGTGGGTGCAAGAGGAGGGTCACATCCCAGGACTTGAGTGAGTCCCTGGGATGGGCTGCCAAATGCCCGTCCTTGGCTTAGCACAGGAAAGAATTCAAGAGCAAGCTGTAGGAAAGTGAAAGCAGGTTTACTGAGAGAGATACACACTCCATAGACACAGTGTGGGCCATCTCAGAAGACAAAAGGCCCTGAAATATGGGTGATTAGTTTTTATGGGCAGGGCAATTTCATAGGCTAACGAGTGGGAGGATTATTCCAACTATTTCGAGGAAGGGGCAGGGATTTCCAGGAACTGGGTCACCACCCACTTTTTGGCCTTTTATGGCTGGCCTCTGAACTGTCATCGTGCTTGTGGGTGTGTCACTTAGATGTTAATGTATTACAATGAGCATATAATGAGGCTCAAGTTCCACTGGAAATCGAACTTTCTACCAACTTGGGCCTAGTTGGATCTAACCAGTTTAGGTCGTTTCCTCAACAGCGATGCCATTCTTTTAAAGGTTGTGCCCTGCCCCCTCCCTGTCCCACTAGCTTTGCAAAATGACATGCCAAGTTCTTCAATTTCTCACCCTGCTCTCCCACCTGGTCTGCCAGCCCTGAAGCTAGCAGAGCAGTGGATATGGCACATCCTTCTCTAACCTCAGCACTTCTTCCAACTTTCTAATTAAGCCTTAGCCTCTTGGTGGACATTGGAGACCACCAACCTACCCACAGCAGAGACAGACATTCATCTCTTTTCTTCACTGCAGTGCATTCAGCATGGTTCCTCAGACAAATGCATCAGACCAGCCAGTGTTTTAGGGGCATCCCTGTACTCACATAGTCCACAAGCATCTAATATATGAGCCATCCCTCCACACATAGAGGTCATGATTTCCCCCAGATGCCTCTTTCCCAAGGCCCATTTCTTGGGTTTCCTGCCTGGCTCATTAATTGTTAGTTCACAACCTTGGGAGTTCCTTGGGTGAAATTTGAAACTGGGTGAAATCTGAAACTGATCCCTGTACATGAAGGGCGAGGAGAGACCAAAGAGAGAGCCAGAGTATATGCCAGGTTTAAAAAGCAAGGGTACTTACATGCAAGGCTTGTCTTGGGCAGCCTCAAGAGGAGTAGATCTCCACACCCACTGTAAGAATCTTAAAGTTTATACAGATCCCTTAATTTGTTTCAGTTGATCCCAACAACACATGATCTCTCAAGGCCATGTCCTTGAAACCAGCTCCCAGTGTGGGAACAGTGGGCAGAATGTACATTCCTAGGACAGGGGAGGGGTGACGAGCCTCCAATTGCCTGGGTCCAGCTCACAGGTCAACCAGCGGTCACGTCCTCTCCATGACCTCCTCCAACACCTAGTACATGGGAGGCATGAAACAGAGGCTGGCCGAACATTGACTGTTGAATGAAGGTCACTGAAAGGAACATCTAAAATCATGCCAGTTAATGGAGATTTCCAGCAATAACACATCAGAGAAGCCACTATAGACTTTACTAGTTCTTTAAGAATTTTTTTCTACGAATTAGAATCTTCCCATATGATGTGTCCAAATGTGAACTGTGACTGCCTCTCTGAAATTGCCATCAGCACTTCCCCATCTCAGGAAATGGCACCACTTGTTCTTCAAGCTAGAAAGCTGAAGATTCCTTTTAACCGATTCTTTCTGTCTCTTTCTCTTACTAACATCCATTCCATAATGGAGTCTGGCCAAGGCTATCTCCAAAAGACACCTTGCATTCATTCACTTCATCTCCATCCTTAACTCCACTGCCATCCCGGTGGTCTAGGCCTCCACCATCACTTGTTTGAATGCCTACGATGGTCTCCTAAGTGATATTCCCATTATCCTATCAAATATCTTCAGAGGGAAATATTCAGAGCACCTTCTTCAGCATGTTATTCCATAGTTATTTGTTGCTCTGTTTATATATGCTTCCCCTTCCAGACATGGACCTCCATAAGGACCAGAACTTTGCGTTTTTTCTTCAATCACCATTCTACAGTGCCTAGCAGGTAAAAGGCAATAAACACTCATCTAAAATGAGAAATGTCCTTGGAAATCATCTAACCTAGTGACTCTTAGCTTTTGGGGAGTCATGGATTGCTTAGAGGAATCAATGAAAGCTATGGATATTCTCCCAGAAAAAACAGATGTATATAAAATGTACAATATTTTAGCTACGATTTACAATTTTAGCTATTATGATATTCCCACCTAATGCTCCATTATGGTCCAGGTTAAAAAATAAGAAAAACTCTAAATAACCTCTTAATTTTTTCAGAATTGAGGTTAAATTAATTTTCCAAGGCCACACAGTATGTAGTTGGTGGAGCTGAGATAAGTATGTTCAATAAAACTCCAAGTGATTAAACCAGTACTCACATTTCCCAACCAAATGGTAAAGGAAACCATTTAGCTAAGAAACCCTGACTATAATACTCAAGAGCTGAAAACGTATATAAAAAGCTACTTACCAATGTATTTCTTAATAATTAAATTTGTGAAATACAATCACAACAATAAGATAAGACCCCTCTTTTATCATTTGTGCCCTAGAAGTTCCATGACCAGCTAGATGTCCAAAATCCTAGGAACTGGAAAAGCCTTTTGAGATCTGGCAGGTCTTTTACAGATGAAGATAAAAAACGTCCATAGGGGCAGTCAGGCTGAGACTAGGGAAGAGCATTCCAGGCGGAGGGAACAGCCAAGGCAAGACCCACAATCAAGGGCAAAGTTGGTGTGCTCAAGGAAAAGCAAGGACGCCAGGTTGGCTGGATCAGAGCAAACTTGTGGGAGGGTAGCAGGAGATAAGCTCCGGTAGGTGATCAGGGTATTTGGCTTCTTAGCAGCCAGTGAAGGCTGGAGAGGTGAGGACAGTGTAGGTGGTGGGTAAAGTTGTGAGTATGTAAGTCTACTGTGGATGGGATCTCAACTCAAGGGAGGAGAAATGAAGACAGAGTCTTTCTTCTTTTCTACAGTGGCACAGTTCCAGTTTTTACTGGATCCTTCCTACTGTTCCGTCCCTCATCAAATCCACTTTCTCTGTTGACTTTCCTCAGGTCAATTTAGGAGAAGAGGAGAAATTATCACAGGTGGCCAAAGGTGGTACTGGGACTGGGCTTAGGTAGATCCTTAACAGAGTGGGTGGGGAAGGAGTGGAGAAGGGGACAAGGCAGTGAATACTGTCATGCCCCACACACAAAAAAAAGAATCAACACACATAGGGTTTGCTTCATAATCTAGCCCCATGCCTCCCATCATTATACCACCACGTAGACCTTCTAAAGAAAAAATCATCCAAACCAGTTCATTTTTTAAATAACACAGATAATGTGGTAGGCAGAATAATGGCCCCCAAAGATGTCCACATCCTAGTCCCCAAGACCTGTGAATACTTTATCTTAAACTGCAAAAGGGACTTTGCAAATGTGATTAGTTAAGGACCTTGAAATGGAGAGATTATCCTGGATTATCTGGGTGGGCTTAATGTAATTACAAGGGTCCGAATGGAAGGGAGGCTAGTGGGTTCAAGTCACAGAAGGAGACATAATGATGGAAATAATAAGGGGTCACAAGACAAGGAATGTGGGCAACCCCTACAAAGTGGAAAAAAAGAGGAAGTGGATTCTCCCTTAGAGCCTCCAGTAGGAACACAGTCCTGCCAACACCTTGATTTAAGTCCCATGAGACCCACTTCAGACTTCTAACTTCCATAACTTTCAGATAATAAATTTTTGTCAGTAATTTGTTACAGCAGCAATAAGAAACTAGTACAGATATGAATGCAAAGCTGGTTCTCATTATCTCATTTATTAATGCAATAAATATTTATTGAGAGCTTCTCTGTGCTGGACACTGTTCTTGGCTCTAGAGACTTTAAAAAACAAGACACAAAGTCCATGGCCCCTGGGAGCTCACATTCTAGTGGATGCAGACAATAAACAAGTGAATGCCTAATGTATCAGATGACATAATATGTCAGGTAAGTCCTATAGCTAAAATAAATCAAAGTAATGATGAGAAGGAGGGATGACACTATACAAGATGTTTGGAGAATGCCATTCTGACAGAGTGACATTTTAGACCTACATATCTGGGGTAAAAGCATTCCAGGCAGGAGGAACAGCAAATGCAAAGGCCCTGAGGCAACAAGTATGATATAAAAAATTGCGACTTTACTGGTGGCATAGTTCCAGGAACTACTACTGTGGTTTGTTGTCTATATTTATAATCAAAGGAAATGCTACTTTTGTGTTAGAGGTTAGTGATTTTTTTTCTTCCTTTTCAAATTCACACTGAATTTGGCTTAAGATCTGGTTTAAAACCCTGATAGGAGGACTTCCTTGGTGGTCCAGTGGGTAAGGCTCCTCGTTCCCAATGCAGCAGGCCCACGTTTGATCTCTGGTCGGGGAACTAGATCCCACATGCGTGCCGCAACTAAGAAGCCCATATGCCGCAACTAAAAGATCCCACATGCCACAACTAAAGATTCCACATACTGCAATGAAGATCCTGTGTGTTGCAACTACGAGCCGGTGCAGCCAAAATAAATAAATAAATAAATATTAAAAAAAAAAATTCTGGTAGAATCAAGGCATTTACTTAATTTTTAGAAACAAATAGTACTGTAGTAAGTTAAAGTAGGAGGACACTATCCTCAAATCCCTAGAAACTCCCTCTTTTCAATTCAATTCAAATTTTAAGTACCTACAGAGACCTTCAAATGCCCAGTGTGAGCAAGTAAAACAACAAAAGTAATAGGAAGTCAGTGACAACATGTAAGTAAAGCAAGGATTCTGATAATTGTTAAAGGAAAATCTGCCCTCTAACTTAAAACTGGACATATTTGTGCTCTAGATCTAATGAAATCAAACCAAGATGGGGGCGGAGCGGGAGGAAAAGAAGTAGATATGATTTGCAAACAGGACAACAGTGACATCTAGTGGGAGCTATGTGGTAAAGCACTTCGACTACCTACCAAGAAACGCTGCAGATAGAAACAAGCACAGAAAGACACAATCATTAAACATTTATTGAGCACCTATTATAGACTAATATCTCCTTAGGCCCAGGCCAACAGCCCACTCATGCACTTTTCCCTCCCCTGGCTCCGTCCCACACAATAATGGCCTCATGGGTACACACTTAAGCCAAGTCCCAGATACAGGAACTACTCTTCCCTTTCACAGACTGGCTGATTGAAGATTTAGTGCCAAAGTAAAAAGTCAGGCAGATATGAGATGACCAAACCCAGGCAAGGGATATTTGTCCATGAAAACAAAGAAAAACGTGTGCACTGAAGTAGGTTATAATATTGGAGACCTGGGGTGGAGTCATTCAATTCCCCACAAACTACTTCCATGTTCTCTCCCCCTTGGATCATTCCTGTTGCCTTCCTCCAACAAACCCAAAGTGCCTCAGAGGTAGGAGAAGAAGGGAAGAAGAAGAAGTAAGATGGACAGAATTTGAAAGAAAGTGAGGTCCCGGGACCACTGCTCAGACCTAGAGGAGCACGCACTTGTGAATCCACCCTGCAAAGAAGGGCAGCCCGAGGCACTGCTCAGGGCAGGTTGGAGAGGCACTGGGACCTGGGTGATCAGAGTGCAATGGCTGAGAATAAGCCCAGGCAAAAACATGCTTGGGACCAGTTGTGCACAGAATTCCTGAGTCTCAGGTACCCAGTGGAAGCCCTAAAAGGGTCTAGAAGTGGTCTGCAGGGGGCACTCCTCTAAGCCCCATGGACTTCTCAGCCAGTGGGATGGACAAGGCCAGAGGAGAGCTGAGGGACAGGAGAGGGTTCTTGCCAAGAGTTAAGGGTATCACTGCCCTTACCTGTCCTCCCTTCTCCTGCATTTTCTGATTGTGATGTTTTCATGACTGTAGTAACTCTAGACATTCACAGAGTCCACATGGAAGAGAAGTGAGAGAGATCAACCACATCTCTCTAACAGCACTCTATGGTACAGCACTTATACTTCACTGGACACAGGAATCACCTGGGATCTTGTTAGAATGCAGATTCTGATTCCATGGCTCTGTGGTGGGAAGCAAGAAACTGCATTTCTAGCAACTCCCAGGTGATGCTGATGCTGCTTATCTGTGGACCACACAGAGTAGCAAGTCGAGAGCAGACATAATTTTTTCTGCCCAGCATCTCATTATTTTGGAGAACCCATCCCACTCCCATTCCATAAGAATCCTCCTCAGTCCATGTGATTCACTTGAGGCTGTTTCCACCCTCCCAAGAGTGGGCACCTGCTCCCACCAGACTGATGGGAAGCCTTCCCAGGACATTGTCAGAACTTTTCAGCATTTCCAACTGTGCAGTCATAATGGGCATAGTGAAGGTCATCCTTTTCACCAAGTTGAGTCAGCCTGAGAATAACACCATTGCAGAAGAAAACAGAGCCAAGACAAGGTGAGAAAGAGACAGGGCTCTGATGAAATCCCAGGTCCAGCCATGCCTCTCGACATCTCAGTTATGACCAACATACTCCTTTTGTCCTTGAGCTAGTTTCAGATGGTCTCTTCACTTCCTGATTTCACTCTTGAGACTAGTGAAAGATACAGACAGCAGCTTATTTCAAAACAGAGACATTGCTCCCATTTCAAAGGGCCATGCCTTCCAGAAGCCTTCCCCAACCCCTCCTTTTTTAAAAACATTTAGTTATTTATTCATTTTTTAAATTTTTGGCTGTGTTGGTCTTTATTGCTGCATGCGGGTTTTCTCTAGTTGTTGAGAGCAGGGGCTACTTTGTTGCAGTGCGCGGGCCTCTCATTGCAGTGGCTTCTCTTGTTGCGGAGCACAGGCTCTAGGTGCATGGGTTTCAGTAGTTGTGGCACACGGGCTTCAGTAGTTGTGGCTCACGGACTCTAGAGCGCAGGCTCAGTAATTGTGGTGCATGGGATTCGTTGCTCTGTGGCATGTGGGATCTTCCCGGACCAGGGCTCAAACCCATGTCCCCTGCATTGACAGGCAGATCCTTAACCACTGTGCCACCAGGGAAACCTCCTGCATTGAAACCCACAGTTCTGAGAGTTCCCTGGTAGCCTAGTCATTAGGATTCCAGGCTTTCGCTGCCACAGCCTGAGTTCGGGAAACTGAGATCCCACAAGCCATGCAGTGTGGTCAAAAAATAAAAAGAAACCCACAGTTCTAACAGCCAAGGGCCTCTCATTTAGAACTTTTTATTTACAGTAAAATTTATAATCCCATTTATAAAGCATTTTCCAGTTGCAAAGCCTCTTTCAGATACATAGTCAACACAAAGCTAAACTGCCTGGGTTCAAAGCCCACTTTGCCCCTTCTAAACTGTATGATGTTGGGCCAGTTATTCAGCTTCTTTGTGCTTCCATTTCCTCATCTATAAAATGGGGATAATTACAGTTCTTTACTTAAGGCTGCCATGATGTTTGGTTGGCTAATGTATGTTAAGTTCTTAGAACAGTACTCAGCACATGGTAATATCTGTATAAGTGCCTTCTATTACTATTACTAAAGTTATTGTTGTTATTTTATCCCAAAACAGCCTCTCAGAGTAGTTAGTACTGTTTTTATCCTCATTCCCATTTTATAGATGAGGAGACTGAAAATGATTGTGTGGCAAATTCATTTAGTGAACAATATTGTTGAGATAATTTCAAATCTTCTGATTCTATATCCCCATCAACAAACAATCTTCCCCAAACTGTAATGTGTGGACTCTTCTAATGCTGTCATATTATTTAGCTATTTTATTACTATACGTATTTTATGTCTTCTTATTAGCTAAATTGTAATCTCCTTGGTGTTAGAAACTCTAATTAATACATCTTTAAAATCCCTCAGCAAGGGATGTCCCTGGTGGTGCAGTGGTTAAGAATACTCCTGCTGATTGGTTCAAGATGGCAGAGTAGAAGGACGTGCTCTCACTCCCTCTTGTGAGAACACCAGAATCACACTAACTCCTGAACAATGATCGACAGGAAGACACTGGAACTCACCAGAAAAGATACCCCACATCCAAAGACAAAGGAGAAGCCACAATGAGATGGTAGGAGGGGCGCAATCACAGTAAAATCAACTCCCATAACTGGTAGGTGGGTGACTCACAGACTGGCGAACACTTATACCACAGAAGTCCACCTACTGGAGTGAAGGTTCTGAGCCCCACGTCAGGCTTCCCAACCTGGGCGTCTGGCAATGGGAGGAGGAATTCCTAGAGAATCAGACTTTGAAGCCTAGCAGGATTTGATTGAAGGACTTTGACAAGACTAGGGGAAACAGAGACTCCACTCTTGGAGGGCACACACAAAGTAGTGTGTGTATCAGGACCCAGGGGAAGGAGCAGTAACCCCGGGGGAGACTGAAACAGACCTACCTGCTAGTGTTGGAGGTTCTCCTGCAGAGGTGTTCACCGTGGGGACAAGGACACTGGAAGCAGAAGTTCTGGGAAGTACTCCTTGGCGTGAGCCCTCCCAGAGTCTGTCATTAGCCCCACCAAAGAGCCCAGATAGGCTCCAGTGTTGGGTTGCCTCAGGCCAAACAACCAACAGGGCAGGAACCCAGTCCCACCCATCAACAGTCAAGTGGATTAAAGTTTTACTGAGCTCTGCCCACCAGAGTAACAGTCAGCTCTACCCACCACCAGTCCCTCCCATCAAGCCTCTTAGATAGCCTCATCCACCAGAGGACAGACAGCAGAAGCAAGAAGAACTACAATCCTGCAACCTGTGGAACACAAACCACATTCACAGAAAGACAGACAAGATGAAAAGGCAGAGGGCTATATACTGGATGAAGGAACAAGATAAAACCCCAGAAAAACAACTAAATGAAGTGGAGATAGGCAACCTTCCAAAAAAGAATTCAGAATAATGATAGTGAAGATGATCCAGGGCCTTAGAAAAAGAATGGAGGCAAAGATTGAGAAGATGCAAGAAATGTTTAACAAAGACCTAGAAGAATTAAAGAACAAACAAACAGAGATGAACAATACAATAACTGAAATGAAAACTACACTAGAAGGAATCAATAGCAGAATAACTGAGACAGAAGGACGGATAAGTGACCTGGAAGACAGAATGGTGGAATTTACTACTGTGGAACAGACTAAAGAAAAAAGAATGAAAAGAAATGAAGACAGCCTAAGAGACCTCTGGGGCAACATTAAATGCAACAACGTTCACAATATAGGGGTCCCAGGAGGAGAAGAGAGAGAGAAAGGACCAGAGAAAATATTTGAACAGAGTATACTTGAAAACTTCCCTAACATGGGAAAGGAAATAGCCACCCAAGTCCAGGAAGCACAGCGAGTCCCATACAGGATAAACCCAAGGAGAAACATGCCAAGACACATAGTAATCAAATTGGCAAAAATTAAAGACAAAGAAAAATTATTGAAAGCAGCAAGGGAAAAACGACAAATAACACACAAGGGAACTCCCATAAGGTTAACAGCTGATTTCTCAGCAGAAACTCTAAAAGCCAGAAGGGTGTGGCATGATATACTTAAAGTGATGAAAGGGAAGAACCTACAACCAAGATCACTCTACCCAGCAAGGATCTCATTCAGATTCTATGGGGAAATCAAAAGCTTTACAGACAAGCAAAAGCTAAGAGAATTCAGCACCACAAAACCAGCTCTACAACAAATGCTAAAGGAACTTCTCTAAGTGGGAAAAACAAGAGAAGAAAAGGACCTACATAAACAAACCCATAGGGCTTCCCTGGTGGCACAGTGGTTGAGAGTCTGCCTGCCAATGCAGGGGACACGGGTTCGTGCCCCAGTCCGGGAAGACCCCACATGCCGCAGAGCAGCTAGGCCTGTGAGCCATGGCCGCTGAGCCTGCGCGTCTGGAGCCTGTGCTCTACAATGGGAGAGGCCACAACAGTGAGAGGCCCGTGTACTGGGAAAAAAAAAAAAAACCATAACAATTAAGAAAATGGTCATAGGAACATACATATTGATAATTACCTTAAACTTAAATGGATTAAATGCTCCCACCAAAAGACGCAGACTTGCTGAATGGATACAAAAACAAGACCCATATATATGCTGTCTACAAGAGACCCACTTCAGATCTAGGGACACATACAGACTGAAAGTGAGGGAATGGAAAAAGATATGCCATGCAAATGGAAATCAAAAGAAAGCTGCAGTAGCAATACTCATATCAGATAAAATAGACTTTAAAATAAAGAATGTTACAAGAGACAAGGAAGAACACTACATAATGATGAAGAGATCAATCCAAGAAGAAGATATAACAATTATAAATATATAAGCACCCAACATAGGAGCACCTCAATACATAAGGCAACTGCTAACAGCTATAAAAGAGGAAATTGACAGTAACACAATAATACTGGGGGACTTTAACACCTGACTTATACCAATGGACAGATGATCCAAACAGAAAATTAATAAGGAAACACAAGCTTTAAACACAATAGACCAGAGATATTTAATTCATATATATATAGAACATTCCATCTGAAAACAGCAGATTGCATCTTCTTTTCAAGTGCGCATGGAACATTCTCCAGGCTATATCACATCTTGGGTCAAAACTCAAGCCTCAGTAAGTTTAAGAAAATTGAAATCATATCAAGCATCTCTTCTGACCACAAGGCTATGATATTAGAAATCAATTACAGGGGATAAGTTGTAAAAAACACAAACACATGGAGGCTAAACAATACATTACTAAATAACCAAGAGATCATTGAAGAAATCAAAGAGGAAATCAGAAAATACCTAGAAACAAATGACAATGAAAACATGACAATCCAAAACATATGCGATGCAGCAAAAGCAGTTCTAAGAGGGAAGTTTATAGCTATACAAGCCTACCTCTACCAAGAAACAAGAAAAACCTCAAATAAACAATCTAACCTTACACCTAAAACAACTAGAGAAA
Source organism: Delphinapterus leucas (assembly GCF_059928025.1). Classification (NCBI taxonomy): domain Eukaryota; kingdom Metazoa; phylum Chordata; class Mammalia; order Artiodactyla; family Monodontidae; genus Delphinapterus; species Delphinapterus leucas. The sequence goes on from NC_143143.1 coordinate 54,367,445, forward strand.
GAAGAACAAACAAAACCCAAAGTTACCAGAAGGAAAGAAATCATAAATATCAGAGCAGAAATAAATTAAATAGAAACAAAGAAAACAATAGCAAACATCAATAAAAGTAAAAGCTGGTTCTTTGAGAAGATAAACAAAATTGATAAACCATTAGCCAGACTCATCAAGAAAAAGAGAGAAAGGACTCAAATCAATAAAATTAGAAATGAAAAAGGAGAGGTTACAACAGACACAGCAGAAATACAAAGCATCAAAAGAGACTACTACAAGCAACTCTATGCCAATAAATTGGACAACCTGGAAGAAATGGACAAATTCTTAGAAAGGTATAACCTTCAAAGACTGAACAAGGAAGAAATAGAAAATATGAACAGACCAATCACAAGCTCCGAAATTGAAACTGTGATTAAAAGTCTTCCAACAAACAAAAGTCCAGGACCAGATGGATGCACAGGTGAATTCTATCAAACATTTAGAGAAGAGCTAACACCCATCCATCTCAAACTCTTCCAAAAAATTGCAGAGGATGGAACACTCCCAAACTCATTCAATGAGGCCACAATCACCCTGATACCAAAACCAGACAAAGATACTACAAAAAAAGAAAATTACAGACCAATATCACTGATGAATATAGATGCAAAAATCCTCAACAAAATACTTGCAAACAGAATCCAACACATTAAAAGGATCGTACACCATGATCAAGTGGAATTTATCCCAGGGATGCAAGGATTCTTCAATATATTCAAATCAATCAATGTGACACACCATATTAACATATTGAAGAAGAAAAACCATATGATCATCTCAATAGAAGCAGAAAAAGCTTTTGACAAAATTCAACACCCATTTATGATAAAGACTCTCCAGCAAGTGGTCATAGAGGGAACCTACCTAAACTCTCCAGAAAGTGGGCATAGAGGGAACCTACCTCAACATAATAAAGGCCATATATTACAAACCCAGAGCAAACATCATTCTCAATAGTGAAAAACTGAAGCCATTTCCTCCAAGATCAGGAACAAGACAAGGATGTCCACTCTCACCACTATTATTCAACATAATTTTGGAAGTCCTAGCCATGGAAATCAGAGAAGAAAAAGAAATAAAAGGAATACAAATTGGAAAAGAAGAAGTAAAACTGTCACTGTTTGCAGATGACATGATACCATACATTGAGAATCCTAAAGATGCCACCAGAAAACTACTAGAGCTAATCAATGAATTTGGTAAAGTAGCAGGATACAAAATTAATGCACAGAAATCTCTTGCATTCCTATACACTAATGATGAAAAATCAGAAAGAGAAATTAAGGACACACTCCCATTTACACTGCAACAAAAAGAATAAAATACCTAGGAATAAACCTACCTAGGGAGACAAAACAACTGTATGCAGAAAACTATAAGACACTGATGAAAGAAATTAAAGATTATACCAACAGATGGAGAGATATACTATGTTCTTGGATTGGAAGAATCAATATTGTGAAAATGACTATACTACCCAAAGCAATCTACAGATTCAATGCAATCCCTATCAAATTACCAATGGCATTTTTCACAGAACTAGAACAAAAAATCTTAAAACTTGTATGGAGACACAAAAGACCCTGAATAGCCAAAGCAGTCTTGAGGGGAAAAAAACGGAGCTGGAGGAATTAGACTCCCTGACTTCAGACTATACTACAGAGCTACAGTAACCAAGATAATATGGTACTGGCACAAAAACAGAAACATAGATAGATGGAACATATAGAAAGCCCAGAGATAAACCCACACACCTATGGTCAACTAATCTATGACAAAGGAGGCAAGGATATACAATGGAGAAAAGACAATCTCTCCAATAAGTGGTGCTGGGAAAACTGGACAGCTACATGTAAAAGGATAAAATTAGAACACTCCCTAACATCATACACAAAAATAAACTCAAAATGGATTAGAGACCTAAATGTAAAACCAGACACTGCAAAACTCTTAGAGGAAAACATAGGAAGAACACTCTATGACAGAAATCACAGCAAGACCTTTTTTGATCCACCTGCTAGAGTAATGGAAATAAAAACAAAAAATTAAACAAATGGCACCTAATGAAACTTAAAAGCTTTTACACAACAAAGGAAACCATAAAAAAGACGAAAAGGCAACCCTCAGAATGGGAGAAAATATTTGCAAATGAATCAATGGACAAAGGATTAATCTCCAAAATATATAAACAGTTCATGTAGCTCAATATTAAACAAACAAACAACCCAATCCAAAAATGGGCTGAAGACCTAAATAGACATTTCACCAAGGAAGACATACAGATGGCCAAGAGGCACATGAAAAGCTGCTCAACATCACTAATTATTAGAGAAATGCAAATCAAAACTACAATTGAGGTATCACCTCACACCAGTTAGAATGGTCATCATCAGAAAATCTACAAACAACAAATGCTGGAGAGGGTGTGGAGCAAAGGGAAGCCTCTTGCACTGTTGGTGGGAATGTAAATTGATACAGCCACTCTGGAGAACAGTATGAAGGTTCCTTAAAAAACTAAAAATAGAATTACCATATGACCCAGCAATCCCACTACTGGGCATATACCCAGAGAAAACCATAATTCAAAAAGACACATGCACCCCAATGTTCATTGCAGCACTATTTATAACAGCCAGGTCATGGAAGCAACCTAAATGCCCATCGACAGACAAATGGTTAAAGAAGATGTGGTACATATATACAATGGAGTATTACTCAGCCATAAAAAAGGGATGAAATTGGGTCATTTGTAGAAAAGTGGATGGATCTAGAGGCTGTCATACAGAATGAAGTAAGTCAGAAAGAGAAAAACAAATATCGTATATTAACGCATATATGTGGAACCTAGAAAAATGGTACAGATGAACCTGTTTTCAGGGCAGAAATGGAGACACAGATGTAGAGAACAAACATATGGACACCAAGAGGGGGAAGCGGCATGGGGGAGGGGGAGGGGGTGTGATGAATTGGGACATTGAGATTGACATGTTTACACTGATGTGTATAAAACTGATGACTAATAAGAACCTGCTGTATAAAAAAATAAATTAAAAAAATATGGACCTAAATATATATATGTGTGTGTGTGTGTGTGTGTGTGTGTGTGTGTAAAAGAATCCTACTGCCAAAGCAGGGGACATGGGTTCGAGCCCTGGTCCCAGAAGATCCCACATGCCGTGGAGCAACTCAGCCCCTGCTCCACAACTACTGAGCCTCCATGCCAGATCTACTGAAGCCCATGCGCCTAGAGCCTCTGCTCCGCAACAAGAGAAGCCACCGCCATGAGAAGCCTGTGGACCGCACTGAAGAGAAGCCCCCACTCACCGCAACTAGAGAAAGCCCATGAACAGCAACAAAAACACAATGCAGCCAAAAATAAATAAATAAATTTATGTTTTTAAAAAGTCCCTCGGCAAGTAGCATAGTAGGGCCAGGTAGTAAACAAATATCCATTGACTAATAATATTTAATGGGAAAAAAATACATTAATATGTAATGTATTATACATTAATCCTTTAGATGGTAGAGGCAGTTTATAAAACTGTATATATGAACCTTATTATTGTCAAAAATATTTTTCTGTATATTTTTCTATATAGAGACAGAAAAAAATGACTAAAGAAACTTACATCCAAATATTAACAAGTTTATCATTTCTGGATAGTGGCTTATGGATAACATTTGTGTGTTTCTGGGATTTTAACTAATAGACTTCCAGAGTTATATGCACCCCAATGTTCATAGCAGCATTATTTATAATAACCAATGTATGGAAGTAACCTAAGTGCCCATCAACAGATGATGCATAAAGAAGATGTGGTATATATACACAGTGGAATACTACTCAACCATAAAAAAATTCATTTGCAGCAACATGGGTGGACCTGGACAGTATTATGCTAAGTGAAATATGTCAGACAGAGAAAGACAAATATACTGTATGTTTTCACTAATATGTGGAATCTAAAAAAATTTTAATGGATGAATATAACAGACTGACAGATATAGAGAACAAACTAGTGTTTACCAGTGGGGAGAGGGGCAAGATTGGAGTAGGGGATTAAGTACAAACTACTATGTATAAAATAAATAAGCTACCAGGATGTATTATACATCACAAAGAATATAGCCATTATTTTATAATAACTATAAATGGAGTGTAACCTCTAAAAACTGAATCACTGTGCTGTACACCTGAAACTAACATAATATTGTAAATCAACTATACTTTAATAAAAATAAATAAATGAAATTATAAAGAGACTTCCAAAGACTCAGCAGCTGGTAGGTGTGATGTGCTATGTTCTCTCACTTCCATCCTCCCCACTGCTACCTGATCACCTCAATTGGAAATAGATGGAGGGAACCTTCTCAAACCTAGAATCTCCACTTGTTAATGTCCCTGGTGTGGCCATCTGTCTCAAGTTCTCCCAGCTGGGTCCCAAGCAGCTGGACTGAAGGCACCACTTACCAGCGGTGCCATAAAATTCCCTCTTATTGCCCTTTGGTGTCTCCTCAGTAAAGGACTGTCAGAGGAACATAGGAACAGCTTGGCTTTCATTCAGGAACTCTCCCAAAAAGAGTGTGGAAGAACTCAGGTGATCCTTTGAGGAAGAGAGAGTGAGGTTCCCCGTGGGGCTCTCCATTCTACATCTTCTACCACTGATGTGCATCTTAGAATCGAGAAAAATACATTTTAAAAAGCATTATAACGTATGTTGAAAATATACTGAAATAAGTTTTTTGTCTGAGTCCTGCCAAGCTTCACAATGCTGAGAATGATTTTCCTAGCATTTATTTTTGCTCTTTGGGAGTCCTTAAAGTGCAATCATCTTTGAATTGTCTATTCTGAATTCTTTTGTCTATATTTCCTCTCAGTTTCCTGGGATGGTTTTTTTATCTCTACAATGGAGATAGAACAGCTACAGAAATCTGTAAAAATATTACTTAAGGTCGTCCCTAATTTCTTTTTGTTTAAGTATTGTCTTTATTTTTTTTAAGTATTGTCCTTAAATATTTCAAAGGGTCTCTGAGGTGGAGTGTCTGAAGGCCAGCACCAACAAGGTGCTCTGGGTGACCATGACAGCCTTCACCAAGTGACCCTGCTCAGAACGAAGCGTCCTCCTTTCTCTCACAGGAGCCAGTCATTTTTCTTCTGTGGACTTCTGATTTTCTGCAGTTTGCACTTCCCACACTATAATTGGCTTTTGTTTTATGAAATGGTGGGTGGCTTTTTCTTTTGTGTATGTATGCAGGATTCTGCTGGCCTTCCTCTTTCTGCCATACTGGCATTCCATTCCTTGTAGCCACCCTCACTGTTGCCTGTTTGGGTTCTGGTGTGCTTTGACTGTCAGAGTACCTCCAGGCTCCTCACATGCACATCTTTTGGATTACCTCAGGTTGAGTTTTTCCACATGTGCATGTACATCTAGCATTCTGCCTGCAATTCAGACAGAAGTCACAAAAAGGCCTTTAAGTCACCAAAGGTAAATATCTGTATCTGTTAGTAAATTTTATACATAGACCTCAGTTGAGATGTATACTTAGCAAAATTATTTTTAAACTGAAATACACAGTAAATAATATAAAGTGCCCCTTGGCTCTTGCTTCCCATGTAACTCTATTGTATTATTACACTTGTTATAATTTTAACTATTAAATCATAAAAGTCCAATTGTTTCATATAGCCAGTTTGGGATGAGCTCCCATTCTAGTTATGCTGTATATAGTTTGAATTATATGGAAATTGTTCCTTCTTCTGGCCACCCCTGCCCATCTTAGTATTTTGCAAGGTTTAATTAGTTGTATAACTGGTACCCTTTACTTGCTACAGTTATTATAATTTGATGGTACCCTTTACTTGCTACAGTTATTATAATTTGATGGCAAAATAGACCTCTCATCATTGAAGGAGAGAGAAAAGATGTGTGTCTAATTGGTCCCAAGATTTTTTGAGCTGTGCCATTCATGGTACTCTTTGCCTATGCATCTCCTTTCAGGAATTTTTTTCGGTCTTACTATTTTTATCATTTCTATAGAGAAGAGGCTTGTGACCAGTACGAATCTTGAGTACAGTTTTATCTTTTCCTGTCCACAAGTAAATTAATGTCTGCTCTTAAATAAATATCTACTTACACGTTCTTGGGGGAAAAAAATAAAATGTCAGTACTAGCAAATGTTGCATGTAAATCGTTAGCAAGTAATGACTACAACTCAGATAATTAAGAATTCTGTAACAGAAAGCTCTGCTATGTTTTAATTTTTATATGCAATTATGAAAATTAGCATATTGTAAGAATATAAAACTTTGCTTTGTAAAGTTTATTTTTACTATTTCTTTATCACTGTTTATCGTATCACCATTGATTTCATAATGTAAATACTATATATTGAGCAAATTAAATTTTTTATTACCATAGTTCATGTTACTAGTGGGGCTTTCAGGTGTTTAGAGCTTTTTTTGGTTAACATTCAGTGCAAAAGTTATAGATGTTGTATAATGCTAGAGTTGAATTTTAAGGGATTCCCTAATATGTATACTATCTTTTTATCTGAAGTAATAAATAAACTATGATCTTGAAAGTGCCAGAATCAGAAAAAAAAAATATTTCAAAGGGTCAAAACTCAGGAAATTACAGAGTAAATATTTGCCCTTTTTATCATTTAGCACATATTTGTTTGGTGCCTTCTCTGTGACAAGTCCTGGGAAAAAGTGATGAATTAAAATATACACTCTTCTTGCCCTCCAGGAGCTTAGACTCTAGTGGACTTCAATCTCACTCACCTCAGGAAGTGATGTTCCTTTTCTCCAATCCAGTCATCTGCCTACGCTCTATGCTCTGTAAATTTTCCAAAATCAAAGTTTTCCATACACACTAAACAGAGATAGGTACAAGAGGAAAAGGAATTACAACAAAAGGAGAAGTTGCCTCACATATTGTCTTCCTAGTTATTGGTTTAACATCTACCTTTACAACAATATTGCAAACTCCATGAGGGCAGAGACCATATCTTCTTATTCATTGCTTTATCTCCACCACCTAGAACATTGTCTGAAATGGAGGAGGCACTCAACAAATACTGATTGATTTATTGAATGAATGACTGAATAAATGAACAAACTGAAGAACATTGCCTAACGGGGAATTCCCTGGCAGTCCAGTGGTTAAGACTCGGTGCCTTCACTGCCATGGGCCTGGGTTCACTCCCTGGCCAGGGAACTAAGCTCCCACAAGGTGTGCAGTGTGACCAAAAGATGAAAAAAAAAGAATATTGCCTGACAAACGTAGGTGCTCATTTATGGATAGTTAGATGAACAGGTGGTAGAGTAGATGAGTGGATAAACATATAGATCAGTTAACAGTGATGAGAAGGGTGCATAGGTCAAGGAGTGGATGGATGGGTGGGTAAACAGATAAATTGTTTATTGTTTGGTGCATATGTGGGTGGGTGATTTTAAAAATGGAAAATTTCAGTATAGTTATCAAGATCCTTGTGATAATGTTCAATTTGTAAAGAGGTTTGAATTTGCTCCAGTCAGGAAGAACTCACAGAAACACCACCAGGGTTTGGAGCAACCCAAGGAAGTGGCCTGAACATTCCTAAATCACTCCTCCACCCCCACCCCAGGTCATGGGGCTCCAGCAGCACTCACGGGTTCATACCAGGTACATATCCTTATTTTGCTGCCCTCACCCATTCTCCCTACTGCTGGCAACAGCATCTATTTACTCATTGAAGAACTGCCCACCCCTCCAAATATGATCTCATGAATGTGCACATTACATAAGCTGGGCTACTCAGATGTTTGCTCCTTGGAGGTTGAACCTGGAGCAGAAAAGCATTGTATTTGTTTCCTAGGGCTGCCATAACAAAGTACCACAAACTGAATGGCTTAAAACAACAGAAATTTTTTGTCTCACAATTCTGGAGTGTAGAATTTTGAAATCAGGTTGTTGACAGGGTCATGCTTTCTCTGAAATCTGTAGGGGAGAATCCATCCTTGCCTCTTCTATCTTCTGGTGTTTGCTGGCAATCCTTGGCATTCCTTGGGTTTTAGATGTGTCACTCCAATCTCTGCCTCCATTGTCAATGGCCATCTTCTCCTCACATGTCTCTGTCACTTCTCTAATAAGGGGACCAGACATATTGGATTGGCCACACTACTCCAGTATGACCTCGTCTTAACTTGAGTACATCTGCAAAGACCCTACTTCCCAATAAGATCACATTTGCAGGTATTGGGTGCTAGGACTTCAACATATATTTTGGCAGGATACAATTCAACCCCTAACAGACACAAAGCCTGAAACCATACGGAGCCCATTCATCTGAAGAGAGAAGCCTAAAGGGACTCCCTAGATCCATGATCTGCCATGGTTTCTGTGCTTTCCAAAGTCTAATGGGGAGCTTTTCCCTGATTCTGTGAACTATACCTACCTAATCATATCTTTCAATTTTATTTGTTTACCCTTTTAAGACAGAATTGGTTTATGTTGCCTACAACCAAAATATCCTAACAGCTAGATGTAGTCTTCCAAGACAAATGGATTGAGTGTGGTGCACACACACACACACACACACCTACACACACACACACAATCAGTCATCTCTCCCATCTCTCTTCCCCTTCGACCTCGATGAGTGAGATTGGCAAGAAGAGGCCAAAGGTTCCTTTGTCAACTCAAATGAAAACAAAAGACCTTTTATTTAAGGAGGGTGCCTCTCTCCCTCTGTATTTTAGTGCAAGAAGTTTGAATGGTTCACCAGCTGGATTATGTGGAATCCTTGCCTAAACTTATCACAGGGATATCGTGAAAACTAAGTAGGGGGAAGAGATTTGATAGCAAAACATGACCTACGAAGTGTTACGCAATAGTGAAGGCCATATCTTTAATCGACGGGTATAGAGAGTAAACTTTAGATCCAGAAGACCCCTATTAATAGTTAATCTCTTGCCCTACTTTATTTTCCTTTGTAAACACTTTTATTACCTGAAATTGTTTTATTTGTATTTATTTATTTACTCACCTATAGTCGGTCTTCTCCACTAAAGACAAGTCCCACAAAGGTGGGGCTTGGTTTCACTGGCTTCAGTCTCCACAGTGCCTGAAGGAGTGAGTGAGTGAACAAATGAATGACTGAAAGAAGCTGCATTGTCAGGACTGAAGACAAATTACTTAACTTGAGGTTTTTGTTATTTGTTAGATTATCACAGGAATTAAGATAAACAAAGACTAGTTATTCACAATGTAGTTTTGAGACCAGTGGCATCAGCAACATCTGGGAGTTTGCTGGAATGCAGGTTCTCAGGCCCCAACTCAGACCCACTGAGTCAGAATTTGCATCTTAACAAGATACCCAAATGGGGGGGGGTGTTCTGAAGATGGCGGAAGAGTAAGACGCGGAGATCACCTTCCTCCCCACAGATACACCAGAAATACATCTACACGTGGAACAACTCCTACAGAACACCTACTGAATGCTGGCAGAAGACCTCAGACCTCCCAAAAGGCAAGAAACTCCCCACGTACCTGGGTAGGGCAAAAGAAAAAAAGAAAAAACAGACACAAAAGAATAGGGATGGGACCTGCACCAGTGGGAGGGAGCTGTGAAGGAGGAAAGGTTTCCACACACTAGGAAGCCCCTTCGCAGGCAGAGACTGCGGGTGGCGGAGGGGGAACTTTGGAGCCGCGGAGGAGAGCACAGCAACAGGGGTGCGGAGGGCAAAGCGGGGAGATTCCCTCACAGAGGATCGGTGCCGACCGTCACTCACCAGCCAGAGAGGCTTGTCTGCTCGCCCGCCAGCGCAGGCGGGACTGCGAGCTGAGGCTCGGGCTTTGGTCGGGGCGCAGGGAGAGGACTGGGGTTGGCAGCGTGAACACAGCCTGAAAGGGTTAGTGCACCACGGCTAGCTGGGAGGGAGTCCGGGGAAAGGTCTGGAGCTGCCGAAGAGGCAAGAGACTTTTTCTTCCCTCTTTGTTTCCTGGTGCACGAGGAGAGGGGATTAAGAGCGCTGCTTAAAGGAACGCCAGAAACGGGCACAACCCATGGCTAAAAGCACGAATCCCAGAGATGGGCGCGAGCCGCGGCAAAAAGCGCGGACCTCAGAGATGGGTGGGAGACGCCAAGGCTGCTGCTGCTGCCACCAAGGGGCCTGTGTGCGAGCACAGGTCACTATCAACACCCCTCTTCCGGGGAGCCTGTGCAGCCCGCCACTGCCAGGTTCCCGGGATCCAGGGACAACTTACCCGGGAGAACACACGGCGGGCCTCGGGCTGGTGCAATGTCATGCCGGCCTCTGCCGCCGCAGGCTCGACCCGCAATCCGAGCCCCTCCCTCCCCCCGGCCTGAGTGAGCCAGAGCCCCCGAATCAGCGGCTCCTATAACCCCTTCATGTCTGAGCAAAACACAGACGCCCTCCAGCGACCTACACGCAGAGGCGGGGCCAAATTCAAAGCTGAGCCCCTGGGAGCTGTGAGAACAAAGAAGAGAAAGGGAAATCTCTCCCAGCAGCCTCAGAAGCAGCGGATTAAATCTCCACAATCAACTTGATGTACCCTGCATCTGTGGATACATGAATAGACATGAATAGACAATGAATCATCCCAAATTGAGGAGGTGGACTTTGAAAGCAAGATTTATGATTTTTTCCCCTTTTCCTCTTTTTGTGAGCGTGTATGTGTATGCTTCTGTGTGAGAATTTGTCTGTATAGCTTTGCTTCCACCATTTGTCCTAGGGTTCTATCTGTCCGTTTTTTTTTTTAATTTTTTTTCTTAATAGTTTTAATAACTTTATTTTATTTTACTTTATCTTCTTTCTTTCTTTCCTTCCTTCCCTCCTTTAGACAACGAATCATCCCAAATTGAGGAGATGGACTTTGAGAGCAAGATTTATGATTATTTTCCCTTTTTCCTCTTTTTCTCAGTGTGTATGTGTATGCTTCTGTGTGAGATTTTGTCTGTATAGTTTTGTTTCCACCATTTGTCCTAAGGTTCTATCTGTCCAGTTTTTTTTTAATTTTTTTTCTTAATAATTATTTTTTAATTTAATAACTTTATTATATTTTAATTTATTTTATTTTACTTTATATTTTTTCCTTCCTTACCTTCTCCCTTCCTTCCTTCCTTCCTTCCTCCCACCAACCTTCCCTCCCTCCCTCCTTTCTTTCTTTCTTTCCTTCTTTCCTTCTTTTCTTCTTTGTTTCTTCCTTCCTTCCTTCCTTCCCTCCTTTCTTTCTTTCTGTCGTTCTTTCCTCCTACTTCTACTAATTCTTTCTCTCTACTTTTTCTCCCTTTTATTCTGAGCCGTGTGGATGAAAGGCTGTTGGTGCTGCAACCAGGAGTCAGTGCTGTGCCACTGATATGGGAGAGTCAACTTCAGGACACTGGTCAACAAGAGACCTCCCAGCTCCACATAATATCAAAAGGTGAAAACCTCCCAGAGATCTCCAACTCAACACCAGCACCCAGCTTCACTCAACGACCAGCAAGCTACAGTGCTGAACACCCTATGCCAAACAACTAGCAAAACAGGAACACAACCCCACCCATTAGCAGAGAGGCTGCATAAAATCATAATAAGTCCACAGACACCCCAAAACACACCCCCAGACATGGACCTGCCCACCAGAAAGACAAGATCCAGCCTCATCCACCAGGACACAGACACTAGTCCCCTCCACCAGGAAGCCTACACAACCCACTGACCCAAACTTAGCCATCGGGGACAGATATCAAGAACAACGGAAACTACGAACGTGCAGCCTGCAAAAATGAAACCCCAAACACAGTAAGATAAGCAAAATGAGAAGACAGAAAAACACACAGCAGATGAAGGAGCAAGACAAAAACACACCAGACCTAACAAATGAAGAGGAAATAGGCAGTCTACCTGAAAAAGAATTCAGAATAATGATAGTAAGGATGATCCGAAATCTTGGAAATAGAATGGACAAAATGAAAGAAACATTTAACAAGGACCTAAAAGAACTAAAGATGAAACAAACAACGATGAACAACACAATAAATGAAATGAAAAATACTCTAGATGGGATCAATAGCAGAATAACTGAGGCAGAAGAACAGATAAGTGACCTGGAAGATAAAATAGTGGAGATAACTACTGCAGAGCAGAATAAAGAAAAAAGAATGAAAAGAACAGAGGACACTCTCAGAGACCTCTGGGACAACATTAAACACACCAGCATTTGAATTATAAGGGTTCCAGAAGAAGAAGAGAAAAAGAAAGGGACTGAGAAAATATTTGAAGAGATTATAGTTGAAAACATCCCTAATATGGGAAAAGAAATAGTTAATCAAGTTCAGGAAGCACAGAGAGTCCCATACAGGATAAATCCAAGGAGAAATATGCCAAGACACATAGTAATCAAACTGCCAAAAATTAAATACAAAGAAAGCATATTAAAAGCAGCAAGGGAAAAACAACAAATAACACACAAGGGAATCCCCATAAGGTTAACAGCTGATCTCTCAGCAGAAACTCTGCAAGCCAGAAGGGAGTGGCAGGACATACAGAAAGTGATGAAGGAGAAAAACCTGCAACCAAGATTACTCTACCCAGAAAGGATCTCATTCAGATTTGATGGAGAAATTAAAACCTTTACAGACAAGCAAAAGCTAAGAGAGTTCAGCACCACCAAACCAGCTTTACAACAAATGCTAAAGGAACTTCTCGAGGCAAGAAACACAAGAGAAGGAAAAGACCTACAATAACGAACTCGAAACAATGTAGAAAATGGCAATAAAAACCTACATATTGATAATTACCTTAAATGTAAATAGACTAAATGCTCCCACCAAAAGACCCAGATTGGCTGAATGGATACAAAAACAAGACCCATATATATGCTGTCTACAAGAGACCCACTTCAGACCTAGAGACACATACAGACTGAAAGTAAGGGGATGGAAAAAGATATTCCATGCAAATGGAAACCAAAAGAAAGCTGGAGTAGCAATTCTCATATCAGACAAAATAGACTTTAAAATAAAGCCTATTACAAGAGACAAAGAATGACAGTACATAATGATCAAGGGATCAATCCACGAAGAAGATATAACAATTGTAAATATTTATGCACCCAAAATAGGAGCACCTCAATACATAAGGCAAATACTAACAGCCATAAAAGGGGAAATCGGCAGTAACACATTCATAGTAGGGGACTTTAACACCCCACTTTCACCAATGGGCAGATGATCCAAAATGAAAATAAATAAGGAAACACCAGCTTTAAACGATACATTAAACAAGATGGACTTAATTGATATCTATAGGACATTCTATCCTAAAACAACAGAATACATATTTTTCTCAAGTGCTCATGGAACATCCTCCAGGATAGATCATATCTTGGGTCACAAATCAAGCCTTGGAAAATTTAAGAAAATTGAAATTGTATCAAGTATCTTTTCTGACAACAATGCCATAAGACTAGATATCAATTACAGGAAAATAACTGTAAAAAATACAAACACATGGAGGCTAAACAATACACTACTTAATAACGAAGTGATCACAGAAGAAATCAAAGAGGAAATTAAAAAATACCTAGAAACAAATAACAATGGAGACACGATGACCCATAACCTATGGATGCAGCAAAAACAGTTCTAAGAGGGAAGTTTATAGCAATACAAGTCCACCTTAAGAAACAGGAAACATCTCAAATAAACAACCTCACCTTGCACCTAAAGCAATTAAAGAAAGAACAACAAAAAAAACCCAAAGTTAGCAAAAGGAAAGAAATCGTAAAAATCAGATCAGAAATAAATAAAAAAGAAATGAAGGAAATGATAGCAAAGATCAATAAAACTAAAAGCTGCTTCTTTGAGAAGATAAACAAAATAGACAAACCATTAGCCAGACTCATCAAGAAAAAAAGGGAGAACACTCAAATCAATAGAATTAGAAATGAAAAAGGAGAAGTAACAAGAGACACTGCAAAAATACAAAAGATCATGAGAGATTATTACAAGCAACTCTATGCCAATAAAATGGACAACCTGGAAGAAATGGACAAATTCTTAGATATGCACAACCTGCCAAGACTGAATCAGGAAAATAGAAAATATGAACAGACCAATCACAAGCACTGAAATTGAAACTGTGATTAAAAATCTTCCAACAAACAAAAGCCCAGACCAGATGGCTTCACAGGCGAATTCTATCAAACATTTAGAGAAGAGTTAACACCTATCCTTCTCAAACTCTTCCAAAATATAGCAGAGGGAGGAACACTCCCAAACTCATTCTACGAGGCCACCATCACCTTGATACCAAAATTAGACAAGGATGTCACAAAGAAAGAAAACTACAGGCCAATATCACTGATGAACATAGATGCAAAAATCCTCAACAAAATACTAGCAAACAGAATCCAACAGCACATTAAAAGGATCATACACCATGATCAAGTGGGGTTTATTCCAGGAATGCAAGGATTCTTCAATATACGCAAATCTATCAATGTGATAAACCATATTAACAAATTGAAAGAGAAAAACCATATGATCATCTCAATAGATGCAGAAAAAGCTTTCGACAAAATTCAACACCCATTTATGATAAAAACCCTGCAGAAAGTAGGCATAGAGGGAACTTTCCTCAACATAATAAAGGCCATATATGACAAACCCACAGCCAACATCATCCTCAATGGTGAAAAACTGAAAGCATTTCCACTAAGATCAGGAACAAGACAAGGTTGCCCACTCTCACCAGTCTTATTCAGTACAGTTTTATAAGTATTAGCCACAGCAATCAGAGAAGAAAATGAAATAAAAGGAATCCAAATCGGATAAGAAGAAGTAAAGCTGTCACTGTTTGCAGATGACATGATACTATACATAGAGAATACTAAAGATGCTACCAGAAAACTACTAGAGCTAATCAATGAATTTGGTAAAGCTGCAGGACACAAAATTAATGCACAGAAAACTCTGGCATTCCTATACACTAATGATGAAAAATCTGAAAGTGAAATCAAAAAAACACTCCCATTTACCACTGCAACAAAAAGAATAAAATATCTAGGAATAAACCTACCTAAGGAGACAAAAGACCTGTATGCAGAAAATTATAAGACACTGTTGAAAGAAATTAAAGATGATACAAATAGATGGAGAGATATACCATGTTCTTGGATGGGAAGAATCAACATTGTGAAAATGACTCTACTACCCAAAGCAATCTACAGATTCAATGCAATCCCTATCAAACTACCACTGGCATTTTTCACAGAACTAGAACAAAAATTTTCACAATTTGTATGGAAACCCAAAAGACCCCGAATAGCCAAATTAATCTTGAGAACGAAAAACGGAGCTGGAGGAATCAGGCTCCCTGACTTCAGACTATACTACAAAGCTACAGTAATCAAGACAGTATCTTACTGGCAGAAAAACAGAAAGATAGATCAATGGAACAGGATAGAAAGCCCAGAGATAAACCCACGCACATATGGTCACCTTATGTTTGATAAAGGACACAGGAATGTACAGTAGAGAAAGGACAGCCTCTTTAATAAGTGGTGCTGGGAAAACTGGACAGGTACATGTAAAAGTATAAGATTAGATCACTCCCTAACACCATACACAAAAATAAGCTCAAAATGGATTAAAGACCTAAATGAAACTATCAAACTCTTAGAGGAAAACATAGGTAGAACACTCTATGACATAAATCACAGCAAGATCCTTTTTTACCCACCTCCTAGGGAAATGGAAATAAAAACAAAAATAAACAAATGGGACCTAATGAAACTTCAAAGCTTTTGCACAGCAAAGGAAACCATAAACAAGACCGAAAGACAACCCTCAGAATGGGAGAAAATATTTGCAAATGAAGCAACTGACAAAGGGTTAATTTCCAAAATTTACAAGCAGCTCATGCAGCTCAATAACAAAAATACAAACAACCCAATCCAAAAATGGGCAGAAGACCTAAATAGACATTTCTCCAAAGAAGATATACAGACTGCCAACAATACATGGAAGAATGGTCAACATCATTAATCATTAGGGAAATGCAAACCAAAACTACAATGAGATATCATCTCACACCAGTCAGAATGGCCATCACCAAAAAATCTAGAAAGAGTAAATGCTGGAGAGGGTGTGGAGAAAAGGGAACACTCCTGCACTGCTGGTGGGAATGTGAATTGGTACAGCCACTATGGAGAACAGTATGGAGGTTCCTTAAAAAACTACAAATAGAACTCCCATATGACCCAGCAATCCCACTACTGGGCATATACCCTGAGTAAACCATAATTCAAAAAGAGTCATGTACCAAAATGTTCATTGCAGCTCTGTTTACGATAGCCCGGAGATGGAAACAACCTAAGTGCCCATCAATGGATGAATGGATAAAGAAGATGTGGCACATATATACAATGGAATATTTCTCAGCCATAAAAAGAAACGAAATTGAGCTATTTTTAATGAGGTGGATAGACCTAGAGTCTGTCATACAGAGTGAAGTAAGTCAGAAAGAGAAAGACAAATACCGTATGCTTACACATATATATGAAATTTAAGAAAAAAAATGTCATGAAGAACCTACGGGTAAGACAGGAATTAAGACGCAGACCTACCGAAGAACGGACTTGAGGATATGGGGAGGGGGAAGGGTGAGCTGTGACAAAGCGAGAGAGAGGCATGAACATATATACAGTACAAAACGTAAGGTAGATAGCTAGTGGGAAGCAGCCGCATAGCACAGGGATATCAGCTCAGTGTTTTGTGACCACCTTGAGGGGTGGGATAGGGAGGGTAGGAGGGAGGAAGATGCAAGAGGGAAGTGATATGGGAACATATGTATATGTATAACTGATCCACTTTGTTATAAAGCAGAAACTAACACACCATTGTAAAGCAATTATACCCCAATAAAGATGTTAAAAAAAAAAGATACCCAAATGATTTATCTGCACAGTATAGTTTGAGAAGCCTTGAATATGAAAGGTACATGAAACTGTTCATTTATTAAGGTAAATGAAACTGTAAAATAATAAACACATACATTATCATTATTATATTGTTGCCACATGTCCCTTGCTCTTTCAGTTGAGTGTCAAAGGCAGGTATCCCAAGGGCCTAGTAGAGCACAATATTTCATACAGGACAGTGATAGTAACAATGCATAATAATCTTAGAGGAGCTCTGATATATTTCTGGAGAGAATATTCTGGCAAAAAATATTTGCAATCATACCAAAACCCTTTAAACTTTTACATACATGAACAAAAATTTAACAAGATGTCCAGCATAGTCTTAAATTGGGGGAAAATGGAGACAATTTGAAACAGTAGATTTAATGGTTTAAAATAAATTATGTTTATCCAAACAGTAGAAAGCTTGCAATCATGTTAAGTATTGTATAAATATATGTATTATTAATACAATAACTAAGCAAGACTCATGCAGCATAATTTTTTAAAACTATTTTATTTGTTTCCAATTCTACCTGTTGATGTGAGAAAGGGTATTTATATTTCGCTCCTTGGATGAAAATCAGGGCAAGTTTTATAAAACACTTGGACACTCTTAGATCATGAAAAGTGCTCCCAACATCAGTGGTCCTTTTAAAAAAAAAAAATCTCACTTTGGTAAGAGATAGTCCAGTTCCATGTAAAAATTTAAATGTCAATCTTCATTCAAGGTTAAAATTTCTCCTTCCTCCACCTGTGCTTCCCACAGCTTCACCACCTACAGTGCTAGTTCTTAAAGGATGGCTAGGAATTATACACAAAGAAAGGGTCAGGGAAGGCAGTACAGATGGAAGGAACAGTCTAAACAAAGTAAGAAGCAACAAAAAGCACACCTTCCTTGGTGGACTCTAAGGAAACCATCCTGCCAAGATAAAGTCCTCATAAATGGCAATAAGCTCTCAGAAGCTGCCAGAAATTCAACCTATCAAAACTAAGTAGAATTTGAAATTTGCAAAAGGAATACTGCATGTGTGTGCCAATAGTATTGTGAGCTGTTGAGAGCATTGGTGTGAGAGTTAACCAGGTGTAAGTTCAAATCCCAAGTTTGCCACTTAGTAGCTGGATGACCTTGAGCAAATTGCTTAAGCTCCCTAAGCTTCAGTTTCCTCATCTGTAAAATGTCCCCTTAGGTTGTGAGGATTAAGTAACGAAATGCATACAAAGAACTAGACACTGTGTCTGGGACACAGATAGTGCTCAAGAAAAGGCTAAATGTTGCCTTCATGACTCAGGAAACTGCAAGCTTGAACTTACCCTTCCCAGTGGTCAAGGATTGGAAACATCTGTCATTTGCAATTCCTACTGAGAAGTTGAGGTTTCCATCTGCCCCTGCCCCGTTCCCAAGAACCAGCCTCTTCCCAGAAAAATGCAAGAGAGGTATTCATTGTGGCCCTGGAAGCCACAGGGCAAGATCCAGTCTCAAACTGGGATCAGAAAAAGAGAGACATTTCTTTCAAGTAAGTACTTAGAGAAGACAAATTTTTAGAGACCAGTGAGACTGGAGTCCAGAGAGCCCTTCCAGAAAGCGCTGCCTTTTCTAAAATAATCTCAGGATATTCTTGAGATGCTGGAGGTCAGGGAAGTGAAACCCAATAATGATGGATTACATTTTCCACCAGCCTGGATGAAGGGGAGAAGAAGTCATGGAAGAAGGAGTGGTTTAAAATATTTTTGAAAAATTATTCATTTTAAATTTGTTAACAAATTAAAATTTATACTTGATTAAAAGCAACGTCCCATAACTCGCTCCTTGCCATCCAGTGTCCTGTGCCCAGAGGCAACTATTTCTAATTCTTTTAGCTCTTTCTCCTGGGTGTCAAGTCCATATCTCTATACAGTGGAGCCTCACTACTCGATGGTTCCATATTTGTGAATTTGTCTACTAGCTAAAATTTATTTGTAACTCCAAAATTAATACTCAAGGTGCTTTTGTGGTAGACAACAAAAAATTTGAGTCATCTCTAACATGCTTGTGCCCAGGTGAGGTAGAGCAAGGCAGTAGTCTGCCTTCTTGTTTCAGCTCTCACACAGATGTCTTCAAAAATAATCAATAAAAAATCTATAATAGGAAAATAAAAGAGTTTTATTTGACCCAAATTAAGGACTATGGTCAGGGAGACAGGCTCTCAGATTAATCTGAGGAACTGCTCTGGAGAAGCATGGTTTTCAGCACAGTTGTACATCTTGTCAGAACAAAGAACATCAAACAAGTCAGGGACACCATCCTTTCAAGGTTTCAAAAATAAACAGATCAGCACATACACAGCAAGTCAGTATGTCTTTGACACCTAGGAAGGCAGTCTTATCACTGAAGGAATACCAGCATTGGCATCACAGGAAGAGAGGCATTTAATCTTTATTGTTAATGTGGACATTCTTTACTTCTAGTCAATGTACTCTTTTCTTTAATGATTAAAGCAGATGTACAATGTATGTTTGATAGACCACAAACAGGCTGTTTAGGTTAACATAAAATTTAAGTCAAATCATGTACAATCCAGAAACCAGACGTTCCCATACCTCAATATGTGAAAATTTCCTTCCATTATTTCTCCCTTCTGATTGCAAATCTTTCAATAGAAAGCACTGATGATCAAAATATTTGTCCCTCAATGCCAGGGTAGTTGCTGCCTGCCCTGGGTTCATCATGTCCCTCAGTGTTAGGCTTCCGTTTTTGTTGTTTATACATGTAAAGAGATTTGCCTAAGAGGGAGGTGGCCCATCGTTCAAGCAGAGTGCCTTCACTGAGCAGGGCTGCAGTGGAGCAGAGACTGAGTGCAGCTGGAACCAAGTGGAGCACAGCCCCAGCATGCGGCGGAGATACTGACCCTGCCCGGCCCTGCCCCTGAGGCAGAGCTGGCAAGGGGGAAGATTGTCAGGTGCTCTCCATTCAGAGCCACGTCATCTGTGGCTACATGGGCAATCAGGCGGTCACACTCCCACTACACATTTTGGGGTTCAAGATTGATGTAGTGAACTCTGTCCAGTTTTTAAACCACACAGGCTACTCACACTGGAATGGCCAAGTGCTGAACTCAGATGAGCTCCACGAGCTGTATGACAGGCTGGAGCTGAACAACATGAACAAATATAACTATGTGCTCACAGGTTACATGAAAGACAAGTTCTTCCTGGCCATGGTGGTGGACCCCAGGAAGGAGCTGAAGCAGCAGAACTCCAGGCTCTTGGTCATGTGCATCCCCGTGATGGGAGACAAGTGGAACAGAGAAGTTTCCATCTACCTCCCTGAGGACCTTCTTCTGGTTTACAGAGAGAAGGTCATGCCAGTTGCAGACATCACGACCCCCAACCAATTTGAGGCTGAGTTGCTGAGCGGCAGAAAGATCCACAGCCAAGAAGAAGACTTAGCAGTGAGTGATGGACATGCTGCATTTAATGGGCCTTGACACAGTGGTCATCACCAGCTTAGACCTGCTATCCCCAAGGGGCATTAACTACCTGATCATGCCAGGGAGCCAGATGACCCAGACCCCTGATGGCACCATGATGATGCAGAGCATCCTCATGGAGATGTGCAAGGTGGACACAGTCTCCATAGGCACCGGGGACCTCTTCACTGCCGTGCTCTTGGCATGGATGCACAAGCAACTCAACAGTCTCAAGGTGGCCTGTGAAAATACTGTGTCGGCCATGCACCATGTTCTGCAGCAGACCATCAAGTGTGCAAAAGCCAAGGCTGTGGAAGGACTGAAGCCCAGCCCAGCCCAGCTGTAGCTGAGGACTGTCCAGAGCAAGAAGGACATCAAGAACCCAGAGATCATCATCCAGACCATAGTGCTGTGAGAGCCGTGTGAACCTACCTCCTTAACACCCAGCGTTAGGTGTCTCCATTTCCATCCTTGTGAAAAATGTAACGTCTGCCTTAGAGCTGTGACCAAAATTTGACATTTTTTTCATTCATGAGGAAAAAAAAAAAGAAGAGATTTGCCTAGTTATCCACTTGGGGGGTGGGAGGGAGGGGGTGTCTAATCAGACATAGTGAACAAGCACAGACGTATGCTAATGGGGAAACATTTTATAGACTATACATTTTATCAATTATGTTGAATTGTCACATAAACATTGTTACACCTGCTTTTTTTTAATTTTTATTTTGTTTATATTTTTATACAGCAGGTTCTTATTAGTCATCAGTTTTATACACATCAGTGTATACATGTCAATCCCAATCACCCAATTCATCACACCCCCACCCCTGCCGCTTTCCCCCCTTGTGTCCATACGTTTGTTCTCTACGTCTGTGTCTCAATTTCTGCCCTGCAAACCGGTTCATCTGTACCATTTTTCTAAGTTCCACATATATGTGTTAATATACGATATTTGTTTTTCTCTTTCTGACTTACTTCACTCTGTATGACAGTCTCTAGATCCATCCACATCTCAAAAAATGACCCAATTTCATTCCTTTTTATGGCTGAGTAGTATTCCATTGTATATATGTACCACATCTTCTTTATCCATTTGTCTGTCAATGGGCATTTAGGTTGCTTCCATGACCTGGCTATGTTACACCTGCTGTAAACAGTAGGCTTAAAGCAAGTAGTGATACATGTTCTGAGTAGCTTCATAGCCAGGAAAAGAATAATAATACATACTATGACAATCATAATCATTTGTAAGCAAAACGGGAAAAAAATGTCTGATCTTGTAGCCATTTCACCCTTTTGGGAAATTGTGTGTGTGTGTGCCTCTACTTCTCCAGAGCTGTTGATATAAGTGCAGCAAGTAGTGCGAGCAATAACATAAATGCTTCCTTGTTTAACCAACAAAAATATGAGGCAATTCTGTTATCTAATATTATATGGGCTAAGGAATTTAGGGATGTCTGTTATGCTGCAATGCTTTTTTTCAGTTTCCTCAACTATTTGACCAATGGTGGGTGATAGATTTCTAATCATATCTCTGTTTACACATACTCCTGCATTAGGAACCAAGATTGCCAAAAGATTTTGTCATGAGATATCTTGGTATCTTGCTAACATGGATCTCTTGACTCTGTAATGAAGAGAGAAAGGAGGTTCATCTACTTACTTATGTATAGACAATGGAGTAACATATTATGCTAGTAAAAATAAACCTTCTATTTGCCAGCTAGTAAGACTATGTGCCCATCTTTAGGAAAGTGGATCAATTCCAATACCACATGAAGACAAAACATGGGGGAGCACAAGTGATCCCTCCTAGAGTGCTCTCATTGATAGCTTCATCAGTTGGAAGTTTTGTTAATGCGGTATTAAACCATGGGTCATTTCTCTTGTAGGCTTTCCAAAATCTATCTGTATGGTATTTGATGTAAGGGGGTTGCTGGCATAATTTTCTTGTGTTTTTCTCTTTAAGGCATTTGTTAATTAAGTAAGGAACAGAGTGAGGTGTCCTAGTGTAAGTTGTGTCAGGTCTCTAAGGATCATGGATAGTATCAAACAAAGGATAGACAAATTAATATGTTAAAGAATTTGAACCTGAAATGTTAGGCCAGAGGGAGGTCAGTCAAGGTGGGTGGTAATGTTAGAAACATCTGAAAAGTCATGATATAGGTGTTAGGAGGGGCCAAATTGGTCTTGTACTGATGGA
This sequence comes from Delphinapterus leucas, assembly GCF_059928025.1. Taxonomy (NCBI): domain Eukaryota; kingdom Metazoa; phylum Chordata; class Mammalia; order Artiodactyla; family Monodontidae; genus Delphinapterus; species Delphinapterus leucas. The sequence goes on from NC_143143.1 coordinate 54,390,085, forward strand.
GGAATTTGATGACAAATACAACAGTTAGATTGCCTCCAGGAGCTATACTCTGTGACAACTTTACTAAAGAATTTTCTTTCCATTTTGAACATTGCATCAAAAATATAGCTAGAAGTAAAACAATAACTTTCAATTTTGATAGGGAGATGAGTATTTGGTAAACAGTACAATTGAATTAATAGGATGAGCCTTACAGGCCCAGTCCAGATTCTTGGGTCAGCTGTCTACCATTGTTGTCATCTTTTTGTCTGGTGTGGATGTCATCTGAGGTCAGAAGTCCTTTCTATAGAACAGTCAGGTGCAGAGGCTTTCTTAAGTCAGAAATATTAATTCAAGAGTCAATTCCCATAAGTTTCACTGTACATGAGCTACTTAAGAATACCTGATAAGGATCCTTTCATCTAGGTTGGAGAGTCCTTTATATGATGTCTTTTCCAGTAAGCATGATCTCCTGGATGCAGGTCATGTGGCATCTGATCTTCATCCAAAGATAGACTACTGTGATCAGCTTCAGAAGCAAGCTTAGAATATCCTTTCAATAATTCAATAAACTTTACAATAATGTAACATAGCAACAAAGAGGCATCTTGGATGTAGGTAGTAAATAGAAAACCTCAGTACATACAAAACTTCAATATCCACAAAGATATATTACGGAAAAATGATTTTTCTCTCTAAATTATCTTCATTTTTCACCAAATATAGTCAAATTAAGACTGATTTATTTTCAAAAATAAGTCTGATTTCAATAAACTTGGCCTGATTATTTACATAAGTGGAATTGATCGTATAGGTTCTTTTAAATTTGGCTTTGCTGGAACTTTTCAAGAGGAATCTCAAATTGAACTTTTAAAAGTCCTCTCAAGATGAGGAAAGCCATGCCAAGAACTTGCCATCAGATTCTGCCTGCAATACCTACAGGTTTAGGTGTATACCTCTCTTCTTGAAGTCTAAAATATCTTGAGGTTCCTGCACCTGCCAGGAAGTGGTCTTACTTATTCACCTGGAAATGCTGCTGGGAACCTAAGGATTTCTAATCTCTGGAGGGATCAAGTAGAGAGGAAAGATAAATGCTTCAATCTGCTTATAAAGATATAATTTACATAATTGCTGTAAGTTATAATTAGCTTAAGAGGAAAGGTTCCCTTATGTCTGGAAGACAAAAATTAAAAGCCAGTAATATTTCAGACAAAAAGTCATAAAAATTGTATTTACCAGTTCATTCAATCCCATGTAATTAATTTTCGTTCTGCTCAAGTCCAGTTTTTCCATTAGTTTTATTTACCTTGCCTGAAGATTGAAGGTGACAGTGACAGTGATAATTTCAAGAAATTTTCAAGTTTTTTTTTTAAGACTCATATGATTTGCCCAATGAAGTGAGTGTCTTGATCACTGGGGATTGTGGAAAATATTCTCCAAGTGGAAAATACATTTTCTAACAGTTTCTTTACCATTGTGACATCATCAGCCTTGCAGAAAGAGAATGCTTTAACCCATCACATGAAAAATGGGGTTCGTCAGAGAACTGGGAAGAATCCAGTAGCCATCTTGGGTTTCCCATAACCCTGACTGTTTAATTCACAGGTATTGCTTACCCACCTTAATATCTCTCATTTAGGAACAGACTGTTGCCTTGTTACAAGGACATCAGGGTGGCAAAATCCCGACAATAAGGGGTCAATTTTCTTGCAGAATTGGAATGGATTTTATCTACACAGATTCTGTTGTTGTTGCCTTTGCATGAAAGTCATCTAGGGCATTCTCCTGATACTTGGGTTCAGTCCCTTTAGCATAAGCCTCAGTTTTGATGACAACATAACATTTTATGTCAGGACATATAAGACTTCCAGGAATTTCATATAATTTCTGGAACTCATAATATACACTTATGTAGATATAACATGAAGAAGACTTAACATTACCTTTTATTTGACAATGCTTCCCACATAATTTAACATACTGAATAAACCTAATTAGTTTAATATCTCTCTTTGAGATGCTTCAGGACAAAAATCACTTTCTTTTCCCTTAACAAAATGCATTTTCATTCTTCATAATTTCTTTTACTGAAAACACACATCTTATTTTCATTGTATACTGAAATATTTCTTATTATTTATAATATCTTTAATTACCTATATATTATCAATTTTAACCTTTAAAAAAAACCTTTTAAAAGGTTTTTTTTAACCTAAAAAAAAACCTTTAAAAAAACCTTAATCTCTGGCAAAAACCAAGATGCAAGCAATTGTGAACAGCATTTCCTGATTGGCAAACTTGTGAACATATTCCATAATCTCTAAAAACATACATTTTCTCATAACCCAATTTCTTCCCTCAATGAGGTACAAGACATCTTTCCAACAAACTCAAGCATCTTTAGTTTTTCTCTAATAAGGAGACAAAAGTAGGTAAATTTAGACTTTCTTAGCAATTAATGTTTTAGTATTTTACCTTAATTGGAAGTGATCTGTATATTCAATGAACTCTTATCATTTAACTTAATCTAGGAAAATTCTAAAGTTTCAAATCTGGAGAAACTATTTTTAGGTAGACATATCACAAAACAATCATTCTTAAAGAGTTCACTTAAAAACTTTTATCCCATTTATCCTCTATTTATTACTTACAAAAATATCATCTTACCAAGTTAATTTTCTTGTTGACAAATTTTGTAACAGAGATAATATGAGCTTATTGACTTTTAGTAAACCTAGGTAAAAGTATTATACTTAATGTTTATGACTCTAAAGACATGTCTGTATTAATCAAACCAAAAACTTATACTTGTTTTCATTCATTAAAGATTAATCCTAGATCACATGATCTTTTAAAGATTTGGGGATAGTTTTTTGTTATATTTGGAAATATTTGATTTGGGGGTAGAGTTAAGATGGTGGAGTAGGAGGATGTGGAGTTTGTGTCTCCTCACAAGTACAAGAATGCATCAGAGCAATTCTCCCAGAGCACCTACTGAGCACCAATGAGGGACCTCAGACACCTAAGGGGACGGGAGGAATCCCCGCACAACTGGGTAGGATGTGAGAGAGAAGGAAAGGGTAAAGAAAAGTGGAGGCGGGATGGGACCAGCACCCCTGAGGTGGGGCTGGGAGAGAAGAGAGGGGATCACCAGGGACAGAAAGGGACCTTCAGGGGATAGGGGGTTTGGAGGGGAATGCAGCAGTTAGTCAGTGGAGGGTAGGACAGAGTGGGACCTATGTACATGGTCCATGCCACAGCCCTGCACACCCCAGCCTGAGCTGTGTTCCCTGGTAGGGAGGAAGGCTGGGTGCCAGACAGTGGAATTTGGAGGGTGGACCCAGGCAGGGGATGGCTGTTGGTGGTGGGGAGGCAGCATGGGGCAGCAGGAAGTGAGGCACCATTGATGAGTGGAGCACAATTGGCAGGGCCTCCATTGTGGCACCCTTCCCCACCTGCTGACCCAACCTCCTCGGGCAGTGGCACAGGTGCACACCTGATCTGGCTCATCCTCCCCTCAAGCCAGGTTCTCCCCTGCCTGTTCAGGCCCTGGTGAGCCTGCTAGGGTCCTGGGCCTGAGCCCCACACCAGCCAAAGCCTCTTCAGGCCACATGGGTACTGGAGCTGAGCCCTGCCACCACCAAGGTCTCCTCTGGCCATGTGGGTCCCAGTGGACCCAAGCACCGCACACCCCACAAAGCCTCCACAGGCTGCATGGGTCCTGGCGGCCCATGTGTGTCCCCTGATGGGGCCTCCTCTGGCCTTATGGGTCCAGGCGGACTGAGAACTGCCCACCTTCAAGGCCTCCTCTGGCTTCGCAAGCCCCTGCAGGCACACACATGGAAGCCTGCACCCCAGCTGGTTTACACAGGCACGTGTCCTCTGGGCCAGCTTCAGGAGCAGATGCTGGTTGAAAGGAATACACGCAGAGGTGAGGCTGACACAGCAGGTCCAGAGACCTACCTAGAAGTCTTGGAGGGCCAGCTGGGGAGGCAGGGTTGCATGCACTTCACCGTGGGAACAAGGACACTCATAGTGGAGGTACCAGGGAATTGTTTAAAATTAATTAATTAATTTTTTTTGCTGTTGTTGTGTTTTGTTTTGTTGTTTAATTTTCATTTTTATTTTTTCTAATATATTTTTAACTTTTCTAATTTTATTTTATATTTTATTCTTTGTTATTGTTCTGTTCTTTTTTGTTGTCTGTTTTTTGTTGTTGTTTTGGTTTTGGTTTTCTGTTGGTTTGTTCTTTGGATATTTGTGTGTTGTTTTCTTTCATTGTGTTTTTTATTTTCTTTTGTTTTTATGTTCTTTTATTATTTCTTTTTTTATTTTTGTTTTTGTCATTTTTGTGTGTTTGTCTTTTGTTCTCTTAGCTTTTCTTTTTTATTTTCTTTTATTTTTTGTATTCTGTTTATGTTAGTTTTGTTTTTATTATTGGTTTTGGTTTTGAACTCTCTTGTTTGTTTGGGTGTCTTCTGGTTTTATGCTTTCCTTGTGATTTTTTTTTCTTGTTGTTGTTGTTTGCTTGTTGCTTTGCTTTTTGTTTGCTTGGATTTGTTTTTCTAATTTGTTTTGGGTTTTATTTTTCTGTTTGTTTTCTTTTCTTTTTTTGTTTGTGTGTTTGTTCAGTTTTGTTTTTATTATTTGCATTGGTCTTTGTCTGTTTTCTGTTTGTTTTTTACTTGCCATGCCATGCAACCTGCGGGGTCTTGGTTCCCAGGCCAAGGGTCAGGTCTGAGCCCCTGTGGTGGGAGCGCCAAGTCCAAGACACTAGACTAACAGAGAACTTCAGGCACCTGGGAATACAAATCGGTGTGAGCTCTCCCAGAGGTCCTCATCTCAGCACCAAGACCTGACTCCACCCAACAGCCTACAAGCTCCAATGCAGGAAACCTCAGGCCGAACTACCAGCAAAACAGGAACACAGCTCCACCCATCAACAAAAATGAGACAATAGAAAAATATGTCACAGACGAAGGAACAAGGTAAAAATCCACAAGACCAAATAAATGAAGAAGAAATAGGTAATCTACCTAAAAAAGAATTCAGGGTAATGATAGTAAAGATGATCCAAAATCTCAGAAATAGAATGGAGGCACAGATCAAGAAAATACAAGAAATGTTTAACAAGGACCCAGAAGAACTAAAGAACAAACAGTGATGAACAACACTATAAGTGAAATGAAAAATACACTAGAAGGAATCAATAGCAGAATAACTGAGGCAGAAGAACAAATAAGTGAGCTGGAAGATAGAATTGTGGAAATAACTGCCACAGAGCAGAATAAAGAAAAAGGAATAAAAAGAAATGAGGAGAGTTTCAGAGACCTCTGGGACAACATTAAGCTCACCAACATTCAAATTATAGGGGTCCCAGAAGAGGAAGAGAAAGAAGAATGGTCTGAGAAAATATTTGAAGAGATTATAGTCAAAAACTTCCCTAAGAGGGGAAAGGAAATAGTCAATCAAGTCCAAGAAATGCAGAGAGTCTCATACAAGATAAACCCAAGGAGAAACACACCAAGACATATATTAATCAAATTATCAAAAATTAAATACAAGGAAAAAATATTAAAAGCAACAAGGGAAAACAAAAATTAACATACAAAGGAATTCCCATAAGGTTATCAGCTGATTTTTCAGCAGAAACTCCACAGACCAGAAGGGAGTCGCAGGTTATATTTAAAGTGATGAAAGGGAAAAACTACAAGCAACATTAATCTACCCAGCAAGGATATCACTCAGATTCAACAGAGAAATCAAAAGCTTTTCAGACAAGCAAAAGCTAAGAGAATTCAGCACCACCAGACCAGCTTTACAACAAATGCTAAAGGAAATTCTCTAGGTGAGAAACACAAGAGAAGAAAAAGACCTTCAAAAACAAACCCAAAGCAATTAAGAAAATGGTAATAGGAACATACATATTGATAATTACCTTAAATGTAAATGGACTAAATGCTTCAACCCAAAGATACAGACTGGCTGAATGGATACAAAAACAAGGCCCATAAATATGCTGTCTACAAGAGACCCACTTCAGACCTAGGGACACATGCAGACTGAAAGTGAGGGGATGGGAAAAGATATTCCATGCAAATGGAAAGCAAAAGAAAGCTGCAGTAGCAATACTCATATCAGACAAAATAGACTTTAAAATAAAGTCTGTTACAAGAGACAAGGAAGGACACTACATAATGATCAAGGGATCAATCCAAGAAGAGGACATAACAACTATAAATATTTATACACCTAACATAGGAGCACCACAATACATAAGACAAATGTTAACAGCCATAAAAGGTGAAATCAAGAGTAACACAATAATAGTGGGGGACTTTAACAGCACACTTACACCAATGGATAGATTATCCAGACAGAAAATTAATAAGGAAACACAAGCTTTAAGTGGCATAATATACCAGATAGGTTTAATTGATATTTATAGAACATTCCACCCAAAAGTGGCAGAATACACTTTCTTCTCAAGTGCACGTGAAACATTCTCCAGGATAGATCACATCTTGGGTCACAAATCAAGCCTCGGTAAATTTAAGAAAATTGAAATTGTATCAAGCATCTTTACTGACCACGACATTATGAGATTAGAAATCAATTACAGGAAAAAAAAACTGTAAAAATCACAAACACATGGAGGCTAAACAATATGCTACTAAATAACCAAGATCACTGAAGAAATCAAAAAGGAAATTTAAAAAATGCCTAGAAAAAAATGACAATGAGTACACAATGACCCAAAACCTATGGGATGTAGCAAAAGCAGTTCTAAGAGGGAAGTTTATAGCCATACAATTCTATCTCAAGAAACAAGAAAAAAATCTCATATAAACAACCTAACCTTACACCTAAAGCAACTAGAAAAAGAAGAACAAAGAAAACCTAAAGTTAGTAGAAGGAAAGAAATCATAAAAATCAGAGCAGAAATAAGTGAAACAGAAATGAAGAAAACAATAGCAAAGATCAATGAAACTAAAAGCTTGTTCTTTGAGAAGATAAACAAAACTGAAAAACCTGTATCCAGACTCATCAAGAAAAAAAGGGGTGAGGACTCAAATCAATCAAGTTAGAAATGAAAAAGGAGAAATTACAATTGACACCACAGAAATATAAAGGATCATAAGAGACTATTATAAGAAACTATACACCAATAAAATGGAAAACATGAAAGAAATGGACAATTTCTTAGAAAAGTACCACCTTCTAAGACTGAACCAGGAAGAAATAGAAAATATAAACAGATCAATCGTAAGTAATGAAATTGAAACTGTGATTAAAAATCTTCCAACAAACAAAAGTCCAGGACCAGGTGGCTTCACAGGTGAAATCTATCAAACTTTTAAAGAAGAGCTAACACTGATACTTCTCAAACTCTTCCAAAACATTGCAGAGGAAGGAACGCTCCCAAGCTCATTCTACAAGGCCACCATCACCGTGACACCAAAACCAGATAACGATACTACAAAAATAGAACATTATAGACAAATATCACTGATGAACTTAGACACAAAAATCCTCAACAGAATACTAGGAAACAGAATCCAACAACACATTAAAAGAATCATACACCATAATTAAATGAGACTAATCCAAGGGATGCAAGGATTCTTGAAAATGCACAAATCAATCAATGTGACACACCATATTAACAAATTAAAGAATAAAACCCATATGATCATCTCAATCGATGCAGAAAAGCTATCGACAAAATTCAACACCCATTTATGATAAAAAATAAAAACAACTCTCCAGAAAGTGGGCACACAGGGAACCTACCTCAAAATAATAAAGGTCATATACGACACACCCACAGCAAACATCATTCTGAATGGTGAAAAACTGAAACCATACCCTCTAAGATCAGGAACAAGACAAGGATGTCCACGTTCACTACTGTTATTCAACATAGTTTTGGTAGTCCTCGCCAAGGCAATCAGAGAAGAAAAATAAATAAAAGGAAAACAAATTGGAAAAAAAGAAGTAAAACTGTCACTGTTTGCAGATAACATGATACTATACACAGAGAATCCTAAAGATGCCTCCAGAAAACTATTAGAACTAATCAGTGAATTTGGTAAGGTTGCAGGAAACCAAATTAATGCACAGAAATCTCTTCCATTCATATACACTAACAATGAAAGATCAGAAAGAGAAATTAAGGAAACACTCCGATTTACCATTGTGACAAAAAAAAATAAAATACCTAGGAATAAACCTACCAAAGGAAGGAAAAGACCTGTACTCAGAAAACTATAAGATACTGTTGAAAGAAATCAAAGACAACACAAACAGATGGAGAAATATACCATGTTCTTGGATTAGAAGAATCAATATTGTCAAAATGACTATACTACCCAAAGTAATCTACAGATTCAATGCAATCCCTATCAAATTACCAATAGCATCTTTCTTAGAATTAGAAAAAAATTTTTTTTAATTTGTATGGAAACACAAAAGACCTCGAATAGCCAAGGCAATCTTGAGAAAGAAAAACAGCTGCAGGAATCAGGCTCCCTGACTTCAGACTATATTACAAAGCCACAGTAATCAAGACAATATGGTACTGGCACAAAAACAGAAAAATAGATTAATGGAACAGGTTAGAAAGCCAAGAGATAAATCCACTCACCTATGGTCACCTAATCTATGACAAAGGAGGCAAGAATAGACAATGGAGTAAAGACAGTCTCTTCAATAAGTGATGCTGGGAAAACTGGACAGATACATGTAAAAGAATAGAATTAGAACACTCCCTAACACCATACACAAAAGTAAACTCAAAATGGATTAAAGACCTAAATATGACTGGACACTAGAAAACTCTTAGAGGAAAATATAGGCAGAACACTCTATGACATAAATCACAGCAAGATCTTTTTTGACCTACCTCCTAAAGTAATGAAAATTAAAACAAAAATAAACAAACGGGACCTAATTAAACTTAAAAGCTTTTTCACAGCAAAGGAAACCACAAACAGGACAAAAAGACAACCCTGGAATGGGAGAAAATATTTGCAAACAAAGCAACTGACAAGGGATTAAGCTCCAAAATATACAAACAGCTCATGCAGCTCAATATCAAAAAAACAAACAACCCAATCCAAAAATGGGTTGAAGACCTAAACAGACATTTCTCCAAAGAAGACATACAGATGGCCAACAAACATGTGAAAAGATGCTCAACATCATTAATTATTAGAGAAATGAAAATCAAAACTACAATGAGGTATCACCTCACACCAGTCAGCACGAACATAATCAAAAGAAACTACAAACAGTAAGTGCTGGAGATAGTGTGGAGAAAAGGGAACACTCTTGCACTGTTGGTGGTTATGTAAATTGATACAGCCACTATGGAGAACAGTGTGGAGGTTCCTCAAAAAACTACAAATAGAACTACCATATGACCCAGCAATCCCACTACTGGGCATATACCCTGAGAAAACCATAATTCGAAAAGAGTCATGTTCCAAAATGTTCATTGCAGCTCTATTTACAATAGCCCGGAGATGGAAACAACCTAAGTGTCCATCATTGGATGAATGGATAAAGAAGATGTGGCACATATATACAATGGAATATTACTCAGCCATAAAAAGAAACAAAATTGAGTTATTTATAGTGAGGTGGATGGACCTAGAGTCTGTCATACAGAGTGAAGTAAGTCAGAAAGAGAAAGACAAATACCATATGCTAACACATATATATGGAATCTAAGAAAAAAAAATGTCATGAAGAACCTAGGGGTAAGACAGGAATAAAGACACAGACCTACTAGAGAATGGACTTGAGGATATGGGAAGGGAGAAGGTTAAGCTGTGAGAAAGTGAGACAGTGGCATGGACATATATACACTACCAAATGTAAAATAGATAGCTAGTGGGAAGCAGCTGCAAAGCACAGGTAGATCAGCTCAGTTCTCTGTGACCACCTAGAGTGGTGGGATAGGGAGGGTGGGAAGGAGGGAGATGCAAGAGGGAAGAGATATGGGAACATATGTATATGTATAACTGATTCCCTTTGTTATAAAGCAGAAACTAACACACGATTGTAAAGTAATTATACCCCAATAAAGATGTTAAAGTAAAAAATACTAGATGGAAAGTGCTTCAATCATATTTGTCTTAAAAAAATAAAAAATAAGAAAAAAAATAAAGCAGAAACAAACACACCATTGTAAAGCAATTATACTCCAATAAAGATGTTAAAAAAAAAAAAACTACAAACAGTAAGTGCTGGAGATGGTGTGGAGAAAAGGGAACCCTCCCGGACTGTTGGTGGGAATGTAAATTGATACAGCCAATATGTAGAACAGTATGGATGTTCCTTAAAAAACTAAAACTAGAACTACCGTAGGAGCCAGCAATCCCACTCCTGGGCATATACCCAGAGAAAATCATAATTCCAGAAGATACACACACCCCAATGTTCATTGCAGCTCTATTTACAATAGCCAGGACATGAAAGCCACCTAAATATCCATCAGCAGAGGAATGGCTAAAGAAGGTATGGTACATATACAATGGAATGTTACTCAGCCATAAAAATGAAAGAAATTGTGCCATTTGCAGAGACATGGATGGACCTAGAGACTGTCATACAGAGTGAAGTAAGTCAGAAAGAGAAAATCAAATATCCTATATTAATGCATATATGTGGAATCTAGAAAAATGGTACATATGAACCTATTTGCAAAGCAGAAATAGAGACACATGTATGAAATAAATGTATGGACACCAAGGGGGAAAAGGGGGTGGGATGAATTGGGAGATTGGGATTGACATATATCCACTATTGATACTAAGTATAAAATACATAATTAATGAGAACCTACTGTATAGCACAGGGAACTCTACTCAGTGCTCTCTGGTGACCTAAATGGGAAGGAAATCCAAAAAAGAGGGGTTATATGTATACATATAGCTGATTCATTTCGCTGTACAGCAGAAATTAACACAACATTGTAAAGCAACTATACCCTAATAAAAAGTTTTAAAAATAAAAAGTAAAAAGAAATATTTGATTTAGGAATTCCCTGACAGTCCAGTGGTTAGGACACCATGCTCCACTGCAGGGAGCATGGGTTTGATCCCTGGCTGGGGAAATAAGATCCCACATGCTGTGCAGAGCGGCCAAAAAAAAAAGAAATATTGATCTGTAAGTGTTAATATTTAAGTCAACTAGTAGAGCTCTTTTAAAAATTAATTTTTATATCATCTGGAGGTAGAAACATCATATTTATAATGTGCACACAGACATACATACATCCAGCTAGACACAGAGATCTCATAGTTTTCCTGCTTGAGTTTTAAAAGGCCTCTTTTCCCTTTTTTTTTTTTTTTTTTTTTTTTTAAGTTTTAGGTTCTACTAATTGAGCCAGGGCTACGTAGTCTCAGGCAATGTGGGCTATGTTTACATTTCAAGGGCATGATACGAGTTATAATTTCCAATATTCTCCTAGGAGTGCTTTTGTTCTCTCAGGGTCAGAATTTTAAAAAGATGTTTTATCAAGGCAGCTTATTCTAACTGTGCGCACAAAAAAACAGTTTTGGAATTTCAAAAGTGTCCCATCCTGGCCATTGTAGGGCTAGTAAGTACTTGCAAGTATTAGCTCTGTACCAATTGTACATGAACCTAACTGGAGTTCCAGTGGGTGGCTTCCTGTCCAGGAGCTGGTAGGCATTAAAAGCACAAGTTCCCGCCCTTAGTTTTGTTTTTTTTAGTTTCATTTTACTATAAAGGACAAATATTTCCAATATGCCACTTTTTAAAAAGAGGTCAGCCAACTCAGTTCACTCCAAAGTTCCTTCTAGGCTTTTCCTGCCTAGAAACTCCCTCTAGGTTCTCTGCCTAGTAACTTTCCCCTAGGTTCCTTCCACTAGGAAATGTACTGGTTTGTTATCTTAAGACTCCAAGTCTTAAGATAACAAACAGCTCAAATAAAATTCATGGACTGTCACTTAATGCAAGGAGACCCAGATATCAGGAAAAACTCACTGAAGCACCTGAAAGGTGCTATGAAGCTGGAGGGGCTCACGGGGCCCGTTCTTTGTACCAAGCGCTGGTCCAAAGTAGACTCCAGGCAATTTCAGGTGGGTTTCTCTGACATGCTACGGACTATGCCAAGCAATGTCATTGGAAATAATCAATAAACAATCTATAATAGGAATAGAAAAGTGTTTTATTTGGCCCAAATTGAGGACTATAGTTGGGGAGATAACCTCTCCAATAACTCTGAGAAACCACTCTGGAGAAGCATGGTTTTCAGCACTTTTACATCTTGTCAGAACAAAGAACATCAAACAAGTCAGGCATACATTCTTTCAAGGTTTCAAAACTAAACAGATCGGCACAGCACATACACAGCGAGTCAATAAGTCCTTGGCACCTGGGAAGGGCGTCTTATAATCGAAGGAATACCAGCACTGCCATCCCAGGAAAGGAGGCATTTAATCTTTATTTTTAATATGGACATTCTTCTAATCAATGCACCCTTTAATGATTAAAGCAGATGTTTGATAGACCACAAACAGGCTGTTTTATCGATAGTTTAGCATAAAGTTTAAGCTAAATCATTTATAAGCCAGAATGATTTCCCCGTACTTCAATATGTGAAAATTTCTTCCATTCCAGAGATGACAAGAGGATGGAGATCAGTGGGCAGTGCAGTGTCCTGCAAAGAGCTCCAGCTCTGGGGTCACTTGGATGCAGTATGAATCCCAACTCTGGCATCTATTAGTGGAGCAGCCTAGGGTTAGTCACTTAACACTTCTGAACTTCAGAAAATTTTTAAAAATAGGATCTACAAGGATGAGTTGTTTTTAAATTTAAGATTATGATCTATGTGAGATATGTGTGTGTGTGTGTGTGTGTGTGTGTGTGTGTGTGTCTGCACATATTTTCCCTAGGAGCAATGGTTCGTTATTGGCTAATTCAGTGTTCATGGCAACTTTATAGAACATAATTCCCATGAATAATAAGAATCTACTGTATATAATATGTTTCTACTACTAATTCTCAATTTACCAATTTTAGACATCATCTGTGGACTTCCACGTGTAATAGATGAGTATTAAGTTCTCTTATAAAACTCCCACCTCCCAATACAGGTATATTTAGACTTATTTTTATTTTAGTTCTTCTCTTGGTTACTTTTGTTACTTCAAGTAATATACTAAAACCTTGATTACTTGCTTATCAACCATATCTTTGGCATCTCACAATGTAACATGAGCCTTTTGGCACCTCTAACATTTGCCTTCATCTATTCTTTCTTTCTTCCACCCTCAAATTCTGTCACCTGTGCCTTTATTTTTGCATTGTTGATGTTGACTGGAGGGCTTTTACCCCAACTAATTCTCTAAATTCTCTGACATAAATTGGGTGTTCTTCAAGTCAGTACAATTCTGACACTGGCCACCTGGAGTAGCAGCAGACCCCACAGGTTTAAGAACTCAATCCCACAAGACTGCCCTCACTTCAGATGGCAGTTCCAAGAATTGCATCCGCAAGTTACCTGTACTCTGTGACTTGGTTACAAAGTCATGGGTTCCCACAATCCCCCTCCCTCAGTGCCCAATAATTTGCTAGAAAGACTCACAGAACTCAGAAAAAACGCTGTACTTACTACTCCAGTTAATAAGGAAGCATACAAATGAACAGGCAGATGAAGAAGTACAGAGCATGAGGTCCAGAAGGATGGCAAGTGCAGGGGCCTCTGTCCCTGTGGAGTTGGGGTGCACCACCCTCCTAGCATGTGGATGTGTTCACCAATTCAGAAGTTCTCCAAAACCCATCACTGAAGGGTTTTTATGGAGGTTTCAATACATAGGCATGATTGTGGCAGTTAGTGATTAACTCAAACTCCGGCTCCTAATGATTAGAGGGTAGTACTGAAAGTTCCAAGATTTTAATCAAGGCCTGGTCTTTCTGGCAAGCAGCCCCCAGCCTACGGCTATCCAGGGCCCTGCCAAGAGCCACCAGTTACAATGAAAGACATTCCTGTCACCCTTATCACTCAGGAAATTCCAAGGGTTTTAATAACTGTGTGTCAGGAACCGGATAAAGACCAAATATCTTTCTTATTATATCACACTGACAATGTTTACATTCTGTTTCATAACTATAATTAAGTCTTATTTGCTTTGTTCATAGATTAATTTTTTTAATTGCAGAAGTTATATTTCCTTTTTCACGTCCATTTGCTTTCCTAAATTTTCTAAATGTTTATTTTTTTTTTGCCCTACTTTTCTTTACCATATCCCAAATCTTTTTCCGAATTTCTCATAACATCAGATATTCTACGATGTCTTCTTTTGCCCCAGAGAACTCCTCCCAGGGCAGTCAATTCTCCTTTGCTTTTCTGGATTGGATCTACTGTTTCCTGCATCCTAGGTCTTCCTCTCTCTTGATTCACTTCCTTGTTTTCTAGAGCTCATTTTGAGAATGTTTCTAAGACAGGTTTTGTGAGAATTAAATTTTCTTCGTCCCAGCATGTCTGAAACATATTTGATTGATGGTCTGACTGGGTATAGAGTGTTCATTTGGGTTCTTTTATAGATAAGCTGTTTTTTCTTCCTAAAAGCTTTTAGGTTTTTTATATTTCCACAGTGACCTTCATTTCACAATGCTGTACTTTGGTGTAGCTATCTCTTATTTATTTGATGGGTATCCAGTAAACTCTTTAAACTGGAGGTTCATGTTCCACATTTCTGGGCAGTTTCTCACATTATTTCTGTGAGAATTTACCCCACTGTATTTTTGCTCTTCTCTTGTATTGACCCTCTAGGTTTCTTATCCTTTTACTCATTTTTTGTGTTAAATTTTCTTATGTCAATTATTTCAATAAAACTGGAAAAAATAAATAAAATAAAATAAGGATTTTTAAAAGTTTGTTTCTCTCTTATATTGGAGGATTTCCTTAAATGTTTGATAGCATTTGAGAATGAGGATATAGTTTTTTTGATCTATTTGGGAGGTTTCACTGATACGCTTTGCTTTAGGGTAATTGAGTGGGGAGTTGGCCTTAATACCAAGTAACGTTTTCAAAGGAAACATTTCACTTTTTTTTTTAATAAATTTATTTATTTTATTTTTGGCTGCCTTGGGTCTTTGTTGCTGCACGTGGGCCTTTCTCTAGTTGCGGCGAGCGGGGGCTCCTCTTCGCTGTGGTGCGCGGGCTTCTCATTGGCTGGCTTCTCTTGTTGCAGAGCACAGGCTCTAGGTGCGCGGGCTTCAGTAGTTGTGGCACTCGGGCTCAGTAGTTGTGTCTCGCGGGCTCTAGAACACAGGCTCAGTAGTTGTGGCGCATGGGCTTAGTTGCTCCACTTCATGTGAGATCTTCCTGGAGCAGGGCTCGAACCTATGTCCCCTGCATTGGCAGGCGGATTCTTAATCACTGCACCACCAGGGAATCCCAGAAACATTTAACTTCTAAGGACCAGAGCCCTCTGGATTTGGGCCCACAGGGTGGAGATCTGGCAGCCATATATTCACCCTGAATGTGACAGTGAGGGGACTGACTATTCTTTATAGAGACTTTCTATTCATTCCCTTGTTTTTGACAACACATTTCATATCCACTGTCTGTCACACCTGATATTTCCAGGACTTGAGTTTCTCTGAGAATATTCTGGAAAGCCTCAGTTACATTCCCATTTTCACTCCTAGACTATGGATTTCACTACTCTGCTTCATTACTAACCATTTCTTCTTCAATTTTCTATCTTCTAGGAAATCTTGAAATCTCTTATTGGCTGATGGCCTTTCTCCTGTTAACCTTTGTCATTGTAGGTTTATACCTTTTTATTCCTATACTATAATTTTAGCAGGGAGTCAATAGGAAGGAAAGATAAGTATGAGTTTTCAATCAACTATCTTTAACCAAAAATCAAAATATGAAGTTATATTTAGAAAAATAAAGGACCAAGACCATTCTCACACTCAGCATTCTGGATTTTTCAAAATCATACCTGCTACTATAATAATAGCTAGTGTTTATTGAACATATATTACAAGAAAGCAGGACAGAAATCATTCCAATATTTCTAGACCACCTTACACCTGCATTGGGATTTGGAAAGAGCTCACTGTGAACCTTTTCCTAACCTGGGTGTAAACTGTCACATTTTCCCTGTGGTGCAGTCTGAAAAAGTTAATAAATTCCTACGGGTTCACCTAAGTGACAATTCCTCCCCTTCTTTGGTCCCTTACCGCTGAGCAAGAAAGGAGGAGAGGTGAGCACAGTCTTATCTCACTGGGATAAGATGCAACAGCCTCAGAGTCTCCAATTCCTCCTCTTTCCCAGAGGACACCCCCACTCTTTCTTATTTACTTATTACTCTAGTAATAAATAAAATTGTTGAACATTTTCCATGTTTCAGGTTCTGTGCTCTGTGCTTCAGGAACATTCTCTCATTTCACAGCACCTTACAAGATGGGTATTATTACTCCCATTTTACAGAACCAGAAGCTGAGATCAGACAGATCTCTGTTTCGTCAGAGATCCAGATTAAATCATGCCCAAGCCCTCTGATCTGTTGTGTCAGCAGTACCAACAGGTGAACCCAAATTTGTCAGTTTTTAAGTCCTGAACCATCATGCTATAAATTCACTGCCGGGGTAAAAATACCAGACATGGGCTCCAAACCCCAAGCCAGTTTGAAAACTCTGGGTTACAACAAACAGCCATCTGTACATGGACTTTTCTCCCCCTGCTCACTGGAGGTCATAGCTGAATCCAGAACCCTGAACCCTCCTTATCCTCTTAGTGAGTTGTTTCAGGGTCAGAGCATGCTCCTGCCACCGCCTTCCTCCTCTTCCTCACTTTGAATAATTTTAGACTTATAGTAAAGTTGCAAAAATAGTACACAGAGAACTTGTCTACCCTTGTACATAACCACAATACACTTATGGAAACCAGGAAATTAGTATTGAAATAATACTATTAACTAACCTACTGCCCTGTTCACATTTCACAGGCCTTCCCCACCGATGTCCGCTCTCCATTCCAGGACTAAATCCAGGATCGCACATGGCATTTAGTTGTCACTTGAGTCTCCTCTGATCTGACACAGTATCTCAGTTTTTCTGTCTCTCATTCTCAATTCTGAAGAATATTCACTACTTATTTCATAAACTATCTTCCAATTTGGGTTTGACATTTTCTCATGATTAAATTGAGGTTGTATATTTTGGGCAAGAACACTACAGAAGTGATGCTGTGTCTTCTCAGGTGTGTGAGGTCAATATGCATTATTACAGATGATGTTCATTTTGATCACTTGATTAAGGTGATAACTGCCAGTTTTCTCCACTCTGAAGTTACTATGTATCTTTCCCTATGTAATTGACAAATACTTTGTAGGGAGATATTCTGAGACTACAAATATCCTGTTTCTCAACATAATTTTACTCACTTATTTTATAATCCATCAATGATTCTTGCCTATGATTATCAGATGGAAACCTCAGGTACATCTTGTCTTCGCATCTCACTCACTTCCAAATTAAAGTGTCTATGTGTGCCCGAGTGAAAGGGTCTAGGTCATAAGCCTGTGCCCTAGCCGCAAGGGAGGTTGAGAATTTGAGCTCTGATTTCTAGACTGAAATAATAACATAAGAATTTCTACAAATATGTAAAGATGACTTTCCAAGGGTGGTAGGCAGCCATGAATATGAATGATGTCCACTACGGTAACTAAGATATTTTAAAGTGAGAAAACAAAACACAGAAAAATATATGTATAGAATACTACCATATAAAATTAAATAGTCTATGCACAAAGACTATCTCTGGAAGGTTCAAGAGGAAATAGTAACAGTTTTCTCCGGGGAAGGGAACTTCATTATCAGAAGAGGACGAAGACTTAATTATCAGTGTATATTCTTTTGTACCCTTTGATTGAGATGGATGCTAAGGAAGGAAGAAGAAAGAAAGAAGGAGGGGAAGGGAGGGAGGGAGGCACCATCTTTCTTGCTCCTCTCACTCTCAACAGCAAGGAGCAAGGCCTCCTTTGCTCTTCCTCACACTTCTTCATCCGGTGCCTGTCGATACATCAAGACACACCTCTTTACCCTGTCAGGGAGAACATTTTAGAACTTGCCTGGGCATAGAAAGTGCTCATTATTTGTACAGCTGGAAAGGAGAGTGTAGCTATAATAGGCACATTCTGCTTCTTTGCACTCAATAGAACACATTGTCCACAAACGTGAACACAACTGCTGAGTCCCAAGGACTCAGTGCAAACAAAAATACATTTTCGGTGACTCTTGTCATTTCTTAGTTGCCAGACTTGCAGAATGTTTATAAGCTGAATGCACAACACAGAAGTTTACATTGGGTAATGGCCTATTTGTTTTGTCAAATAAAAGCATCAGTCCAGAAAAAACAACTCTTTTCTCCTTCTAGCAGCTTTCTCATTCTCTCTAAGTTAATTATAAAGAATTTTTTAAACTTTGAGGGCTCATGTGGTGGAAGTAGAAAGGTGTTAGAGGAAGAAAGTCACTTGTGCTTCACAGGTTGAAGTAGCCAGGATGGTCAAAGGCCCTCTACTGCTGTATTTCCCTTTTCTGTTCAGCGATTAAGAACATGGACACATCTCTCATCCACTCCAATGTATTTATTACCAAGCTCATACTGCTCGCCACATGACAGGCCAATAAATCGAGAAACAAGCTATTGGTGCAAGGAATAGCGAATTTACTTAGAAATCCAGCAGACTAAGAAGATGGTATACTGGTGTCCCAAAGAACCATCTTCCTGGAGTTAGAATTCAGGCTTCTTTTACAGTAAAAGAGGAGCAGTGTGGCTGGTTGTTTCAAACTTCTTGGTGCTGGAATCCTTTGTGCTTGCAGCTATCCATGTAGGTCAGGTCACCATGTTCCTGTAAACCTCCAACAAGGTTCCTGTAAACCTCTGTTCCAGAACATTTTATCTCTACATGAATGAGAAGTGTTATATCTTTAAAGGGAGGCAGAGCCTTGAGAATGGGCTATCATGTACATTTCAGGTTTGTTCTTTTCTGTTACACACTCATATCCCACATGATAATGCAAACATGACTAACTTACCTATTGAGGGTAATGATTCTCAGGCCAGCTTTGCCATATATAAGTATCTGATAATAGTTATTGTTTCAATATTTGCACCATGAACATGGAAATTTTTAAGATCAGGAAATACATCTCTTGAAGTACAGTAACCGTCTGCTAACTAAAAAATACCTTAAAACATTTTTCTAGAGACTACAGGTTATTGTAGGCAACTAAATCTTCCAATTCCATCTCAAAACACATCTCCTCTCTGAAGCCTTTTCTCATACTCCCCACCACACCACACAACTGGGAGAGGTACACACCTGGGAGAGGTACACATCCCTCCTCTGTATTCCTTCGTATCATATTATGATATGAAGATAAAGTCTGTGCCTAATCTGAGCATTCTCAGCACTTGTTTTGGTGTCTAGCTCACAGTTATACAGTGGCTGAATGAATAAATAAGCTTATTCATTGCTTGATGAGTATGTATGGATTAAATAACAGACTCAAAATGTTGATTCTGCTTGTTTTTTAAGAGGGATTAAGGTGAATATTGCTTGTTTATATATGTATGAAATTTTGAAGTCCAGAATATACTTTTTAATACACTTCTGAACTAGAACCTTAGGGGATGAGTTGGACCTGCATCACAATAATAACTAGGTAGTAAAAAAAAAAAAAAAGCCTAGGACATTCAATATGGATGAAACTAAAAAATATAATGCTGAACAAAAGAAACCAGACACAAAATAGCATACATCATCCAACTCCATTTATGTATGGTACAAACATCAGCAAAACCCATCTGAGGATTAGAAGTCAGGATAATGGTTACTCTTGGTGAGGGGTGGTAGTAACTAAAAGGTGGGATTAGGGGACTTCTGGGGACTGGCAATGTCCTGTTTCTTGATCGGAATTTCATTACAACACAGGTGTGTTCAGTACGTGACAATTCATCAGCTGTATATTTATGATTTGTGTTCTTGCGTATAATATATAATATTTCCATTAAAAAGCTTAAAAAAGAATTTAGGCCAAGCAGAAAGCTTAAAACCAGTTAAATTCTTTATCGCAATCCAGATATTTTCAACTAAAATGGAAAACCAATTTGGCGTCAAGAAAGCCGTTACTGCTTCCTGATCATATCCAAGATCCTGAAGACAGTCTATGGTCTAGTCAACCATGCACAGTCTCCAGAAAGCAATTCTTAGACACTTTCTGCCCCAAATAAGTGCATATTTGCTCAGTCAGTATTAGGCATGTGGGGAAGTCAGATCAGAAGACAGCTGACCACTTTCCTATAGCTGACAAACTCTACCAAATTAGGAAATTCAGTTTCAAATTTTTTAATCATTTTAATTATAAAATCCCATATTTGCTGACGGTTGTTCAACTGACCTTTTAAAATTAAATGTAAAGTACTTTCAAAACCATAATAATGGCTGAATATGGTAATGTCCAAGCAAAACAAAGATTCCATTTCTAAATTTTACAACATCTTAAATTAATACTTTAGTTATCAAAAGCTTTATGTACTTGACAAAAATCGCTAAAGACTATTATACTGCATAAAACTCCTCCATGGACTGAATGCAGTTCTGGTGGTGGGAATTCCATCCCTTTACCCATTTTACAGATGAGAAAACTATAATTTCCTGTCTATTTTATAACCACTGTATCCTCAAAGCTCAACCCCAGGCCTGGTGCATAGTAAACACTCAACAAAAGTGTGTAATTTGGGCGAAGGAGGCTTGGAGAGGTTGTGTAACTTCCCCAAGGTCACCCACCCTTCCTGCTCTCTTCGGATGAATCCCACAGGAGGGTGAGCGGAGCGCTGGGTGGTGAATGTGAGGTGAGCCACCCAGACTTCCGCGAGGGGCGGGGCCTTGGGTTTCCCCAGGGTCTTCCATCGTGCATGTTTGGGGTGCCTCACCCTTCTCAGGGGTTTACACCACCCTCTTACTCAGAGATGAACCGCTTTTGTTTCTTCCACCTGGCGACCACAGGTCCTCCAGGCTCTCTAGAGGGGAGGCGGTTATTCCCGCCTGAAGCCGGGGCTCCTGGCGCGTGGACGCACCCCGGGGTGTGAGTGACTGGTACACCCTGAGGGCGGGGAAGTAGCAGGACCTTAATCACCGGGCTAGTACTGGGCGGGCCTCGAGGAACCGGGAAACTGGAGGCGGTCTAAGGGAGGGTGGGCAGGATGAGAGGTCGCAAGAGGGGCACGGGGCTGAGCCTCCGCCAGGTTCTCCCTGCCCTCTCGCCGCGCGGTAGCCGGGCGACCACCCTTTGCCCGTAAAGTCTGCGGAGCGCCTCCTCCTTTGGGCAGCGGGACCTGGCAGGCGGGGGCTGGGCGTGCAGCCGCCTGCCCGCTGTGCTGGCCGGCCTTGCCCCGGGGGCCGCGCGGGGCGGAGACTGGGCGGCGGGGGCGGGTGCCTGTCTAGGTGGCAGGTCCGCGCGCAGCCCTCGCCAGCCGAACCTCGCGGAGCAGCTGCCGCCACCGCGCGCCCCTGGCTCGGCCGCAGTGGCCTCTGGCCGGGTCTCCAGGGGGCAGCGACTCCGCACGCCGCAGGCTCCGGAAAGGAGGTGGGTGGCGAGGGGCCGGGACCAGGCTGGGAGGGGAGGCTGCGATGGGCACCGCTGGTTCCCGAGACCCCCGCCCCTGCCTTTCTACAGCCCCTTGCACTTAAATGGCTGGTGGATTAAAAACCGCGTCCTCGGCTTGTGACCACCTTCTCCGTCCTTGCGTATCTGGCTGCGCAAAGTAAACTGTCCGTCCAGCCGCGGGGGGGGAGGAGGGGGAGGGGGCAGGTTTATGCCCACCCACCACACTCCCCTGGGCCCCAGGACCCTCCAGAGCTGGCAAAAGACAGGCCAGAGGCCTTTATGGGGGTAGGGGGCAGGTTTTTACCCACCCACCACACTCCCCTCGGCCCCAGGACCCTGCAGAGCTGACAAAAGACAGGCCAGAGGCCTTCGGACCCACTCACTCTCTGATCTTCCAGGGGAAGCGTTGGGTCTATTTCCCCGCATCTTTCTCTCTGTCTGCCTGCCTGCGTCTGTCTGTCTTTCTTGATTGAGTTTTCTATAAAGGACCCGAGGAAGTGGGCAACTGGGCTTCCCCAGAGGAAGGCAGGTCTGGTGGTGCGCTTTGCTTCTTGTTCTGGTCTTTAACTTAGATGTGCTTTCCTCAACAAGTAACAGCTTGCTGAACGTGAGAAGTTCGCTCAAAAAGGCGCAGAAAAGATAGGAGAGGAATGTGGGGAAACCAGATTGCCTAATTTTAGCCAGAATTTCGTTGTAAGGGAATCACCATTTATTGCCTAAATGAGAAGTGTTTTGATTGCCCAGGTTAGGAAAAGAAAAAACCCTCTGTCTGATTGCTCACGAAGCAAGCAGTAAGGAGTCACCTTAAAAGTAAGGTTATTTTCTTTATGTACAAAACATTTTAAATAACAAAACCTCAAATCATAGCATTTTAGAAATTGTAAGGATCTTAAAGTCAAATACTTCAATGGCGTGTTATGAGTTTGTCTATGAAAGAGTTATCTTTATTGTGTCCTCACTGGGAAAGATTTATGTTAGTAGGAATGCTTAGTGAAGGTACTGAGAGTTTAGCTCAGAGTTTTAAGAGTTGTACAATATATCCTTGTAGCTTATTTTATTTTTTTTAAATTTTTTTTATTGGAGTAAAATTTCTTTACAATGTTGTGTTAGTTTTGGCTGCTTATTTATTTTATACATAATAGTTTGTACCTCAATTTCCTACCCCTATCTTGCCCCTCCCCCCTTTCCTCTCCCCACTGGTAACCACTAGTTTGTTCTCTATATCTGTGAGTCTGTTTCCTTTTTGTTATATTCACTAGTTTGTTTTATTTTTTTAGGTTCCACATATAAGTGATATTGTACAGTATTTGTATTTCTCTGTCTGACTTATTTCACTCAGCATAATACCCTCCAAGTCCATCCATGCTGTTGCAAACAGCAAAATTTCATTTTTTTTTATGGCTAATATTCCATTCCACATCTTCTTTGTCCACTCATCTGTTGATGGACACTTAAGTTGCTTCCACATCTATTGTAAATAATGCTGCTGCGAACATTGGAGTGCATGTATCTTTTCTAATTGGTGTTTTCAGTTGTTTTGTTTTGTTTTGTTTTGTTTCTGATATATACACAGGAGTGTTATTGCTGGGTCATGTGGTAGTTCTATTTTTAGTTTTTCGAGAAACCGCCATACTGTTTTCCACAGTGGCTACACCAATTTACATTCCCACCAACTGTGTAGGAGGGTTCCCTTTTCTCCACATCCTTGCCAACATTTGTTATATGTAGTCTTTTTGATAATAGCCATTCTGACAGGTATGAGGCAATATCTCACTGTGGTTTTAATTTGCATTTTCCTGATGATTAACATGTGGAGCATCTTTTCCTGTGCCTGTTGGCCATCTATATGTCTACTTTGGAGAAATGTCTATTTAGGTCTTCTGCCCATTTTTTTAATGGGCTGTGTTGTTTTTGCTTTTGTTTTTGTTTTTTACTTGAGCTGTATAAGCTGTTTGTATATTTTGGAAATTAACCCCTTGTCTTTCGCATCTTTTACAAATATTTTCTCCCATTCCATAGGTTGTCTTTTCATTTTGTTTATGGTTTCCTTTGCCATACAAAAGCTTTTAAGTCTAATTAGGTCCCATTTGTTTATTTTTGCTTTTATTTCATTTGCTTTAGGAGACAGATCAAAAAAAATATTGCTACAATTCAAGTCAAGGAGTGTTCTGCCTATGGTTTCTTCTAGGAGTTTTATGGTTTCTGATTATATTTAGGTCTTTAATCCATTTTGAGTTTATTTTTGTATATGTTGTTAGAGAGTGTTCGAATTTCATTCTTTTACATGTAGCTGTCCAGTTTTCCCAGCACCACTTATTGAAGAGACTGTTTTTTCTCCATTGTATATTCTTGTCTCCCTTGTTGTGGATTAATTGACAAGTGTGTGGCTTTATTTTTGGGCTCTCTGTTCTATTCCATTGATCTATGTGTCTGTTTTTGTGCCAGTCCCATACTGTTTCAATTACTATAACTTTGTAGTATAGTCTGAAGTCAAAGAACATGATTCCTCCAGCTCTCTTCTTTTTCAAGATCATTTTGGCTATTCGGGGTCTTTCATGTTTCCATACAAATTTTAAAATTATTTGTTCTAGTTCTGTGAAAAATGCTGTTGCTATTTTGACAGAGATTGCATTGACTCTGCAGATTGCCTTGGGTAGTATGGTCATTTTAACAATATTAATTCTTCTAATCCATGAATATGGTATATCTTTCCATCTGTTTATGTTGTCTTCAATTTCTTTCTTCAGTGTCTTATAGTTTTCCAAGTATAGATCTTTTACCTCCTTAGGTTGGTTTATTACTAGGTATTTTATTCTTTTTGATGTAGTGGTAAATATGATTGTTTCCTTAATTTCTCTGATAATTCATTGTTCGTGTATAGAAGTGCAGCAGATTACTCTATATATATTTTGTGGTCTGCAACATTACTGAATTCATTGATGAGCTCTAGTAGTTTTCTGGTGGCATCTTTAGGATTTTTTATGTATAGTATCATGTCATCTGCAAACAGTGACAGTTTTATTGTTTCCTTTCCAATTTAGCTTCCTTTTATTTCTTTATCTTGTCTGATTGCTGTGGCTAGGTCTTCCAATACTATGTTGTATAAAAGTGGCTAGAGTGGGCATCCTTGTCTTGTTCCTGATCTTAGAGGGAAATACTTTCAGCTTTTCACCATTGGGTATGATTTTAGCTGTGGGTTCATCATATATGGCCTTTATTATGTTAAGGTACGTTCCCTCTATGCCCACTTTCTGCAGACCTTCTCAGAGGTCACCATAGTCCTGGCTTAATAAGTGATCTAGTTAATTTGAAGGGAGGAAATGAGTCCTGGAGCTAATTTTTCAAGTAGCTATTGCAATTTGAGGGTGTGAGAGGAAGACCAGCATTAGCTGGAGCTTGTTATGAATGCAGGGTTTCCACATCCACCCCAGACCTGCCGACTAGAACCTGCATGTTAATAAGATACTGCTGAATAGGATCTGCATATTAATAAGGTTCTCAGGGTTCATGTGCACTTTCCATTAGAGAAGCCCTTTCCTGGGCCGTTTGCATGCACAGATGTTTCTCAAAAACAGGCCTTATGAAAACATAGATTTCTCATAAGCTGTCTTTACCTGGAAAAATGAAAAATACTTGTTATCACTTAAATGACTGATTTTTATTTTAAATCTTAAGATAGCCAAGAGAGGTAGTATCATTTGCTTTCTATTTAAGAGAGAGCTGACATTTTTAAGTTCTGCCAATTTGGAATCCCAGTGTTCCTATTACCCCCACAACACTCAGTTCTGATACTGCTTAGCTTCTTTCATCATAGTTCCTCCAACGAGGAGAACACTATGGGTTTGAAGTTCTCACCCCTAACTGTACTTTGAAGAGTGGGTTTGTATGTCTGTCACTCCTGTTTTAAATCTGTTGCTAAAGGTGTGTCCAAAAACTTAATTGATGCACTTGTTTATCAACCTCTATATGATATAAAACAGTTATTCAAGTAAATCAAATATGTGGCAATAACTAATGACCTGCATCTCTAGGTGCTTAAGATAAAACTACGCTATATGACTAAAAAAGAAACGGTTTTGCTCTATTTTTATTTTTTGAATTTTCATACCAGAAGATGTCATCAGTATTTATGGGAGGAATGTAATAATACATATGTGTATACATTAGAGATAAATTTTTTTAATGTTTATTTATTTGGTTGTGCTGGGTCTTAGTTGTAGCAGGCAGGCTCCTTAGTTGTGGCTCAAGGGCTCCTTAGTTACAGCTTGCTGGCTCCTTAGTTGTAGCATACAAACTCATTGTGGCTTGCATGTGAGATCTAGTTCCCTGACCAGGGATCGAACCCTGGCCCCCTGCATTGGGAGCACTGAGTCTTAACCACTGCACCACCAGGGAAGTACCAAGATAAAGATTTTAATTTCCTTTAAATCAGTTCTACTGAGGTATAATTTGCATACAGCAAAATACATTAAAGTGTACATTTAAATTCAATGCATTTTATTGTATACAAATTATACTTCAATAAAGTTGACTTTTTTTAAGTGTCAAGGATTGCCATGATTTGTTACCTATTGCTAAAATAGTTCAGAGAAGGTCAAGAAGAGTCAGTAGAGAGGGATGGATGCACTGGGCAGGCACAGAAAATAGCCAGGTGGACCTGGGAGGGTGGAAAAGTGAAGTACATAAATTTAGAAGGCCTGAGATGATTTTTATAAGACTTTTTGTCTTTAAAGTTAAGATGCCGAATTTAATATCAGGAGCCCTGTGGCATTTTTGAAGAGGGGGCTAAAATGGGGGAAAAAAAGTTTTGCTCTGCAAGGTCTGCTTGGCGAGTCCCAGCCTCCTTCTGATCTATCTGCCTTTTTACGCAAAGACACCTGCATTTGCCACAATGCTCTCATCCAGTGACTTTGCGTCTGCTTCTTGGGAGCTCGTGATCCAAGTTGACCATCCAAATGAAGAGGAGCAGAAGGATGTCACACTGAGAGTGTCTGGAGACCTGCACATTGGGGGAGTGATGCTCAAGTTAGTGGAACAGATCAGTAAGTTGCTGCTTCTTTATGGTTTCTCTACATTTGAAACCCTCTCTGTTGCATCACCACTAAATGGCTGAACTGGATTGTCTGACCATCTAAATTTTTTTGATCATCCATCTTGTAATGGTCCCTGCCTGCAAGAGGAAGAGAAATGGGAAGCCCTGAAGGAGCCCAAACCACCCCCTGACCCCCAATGTGAAAATTTGAGTCTTTGGTGGCAAACGAAAGCTCCCCAGTAGGTGTAAAAACCTATTTGCACAAGAACAGGACCCCTTCCATGGCGACTTTAGACCACACCTGGGGCCTTAGATTATTGTGTGATTCTCTGTTAATGCTTGATTGCTCCGAGATGCAGGCGGCCTGGTGCCAATATGTCTTTTAACATTGTCCACCATTTGCTACTCACCCTGTTTAAAACAAGGAAAGAAGTCTTCAGGGTCAGAGTCTTCACATCACGAGTCAACATGAGGTACCTAGAATTTAATAATGTTCTATTTTCTTTGTATTTATTTTTTGTCTTCTACTTAAGACCACAGATGTTAGCTTATCATTTACACTAGTGATATATTTTTAAGTAAGCTTTCATTGGAGTATCATATACGTACAGAAAAGTGCACTTATTATAAGTGTACAGTTCAGTGAATTTTCACAAAGTCATATAACCACCACCCAGATCAAGAAAGAGAACATTACCTGTTCCCCCACCCAAGTCCCGCACCTAACCCCTCCCAGCCACTGCCCCACCAAGGGCAACCACTATCCTGAATTCTTACTCCATGGGAGTAAACTGTACAGTAAACTGTATATAAGTGGAATTATACAGGATAATATACTCTTGGGCATCTGCTTTCTTTCCTGCCACATTATGTCTGTGAGATTTAACCATGCTATTGCATATAGTTTGGGTTCATTGATTCTCATTGCAGTATAATATTCCATTGTATGACTATGCCACAATTTATCCATTTACCTGTTGATAGATATTTAGATTGTTTCCATTTGGGGGCTTTTACAGATAGTACCTGTCTTTTGGTCTATATAGTACACGCATTTCTAATGGGTATATAGCTCAGAGAAAAATTACTGAATAGGACTTTCCAAAATAGTTATAGCATTTATACTTCTAATAGCACTGAGAGAAACATTTCCTAATTTAAATAGAGAGAAAGAAAGAGGGAGAAACTATTTTTTAAGTAAATAAAAATACCGGTGGCTCTTAATTTAGCAAAATAAAAGATTGAATACTGACTCTAACATTGGCAAAGGGGAAAGATTCAACCTAGATACCAAGGGGCATTGAAGAAGGGGAAGAATTCAATGTTGATGCTACCATTAAGAGAGAAAATATTCAGCTCTGATTTCAGTGTAAACACTTTGGAAATTGGTAATATGGTGGAGCTAATAAGAGATGGACATTCCTGAGAAGAGTGAAATGTCAGCTTCCCAGTACTTCTGCGTGGAATTTGATTGGGAGCTGTTGATATTCCCTTGTGGAAAGATTCATTTCTATTAGAGAAATAATCTTGATTAAACAGAGGTGATGCTCCTGGCCTTCCCAGAAAGGACCATGGCACCAAGGGACTTGGGAGAAGATAACTTTAGTATTTCATCAGGAACAAAAATTGTATGTCTCTCTTCCTTCCATAGTATTTAAATATAAAGAAGGTAAGGTTCAGTCTGTCTTCTACCTGCCCCGCCTTAGGGACTTTGACAAGAAGCCAAGAATGATGAAACCTTGGATTGTAAGAGGAGGTGGGAGCTGAAGACCAGCGTTGGCTTCAGTTTTGCACACAAGGAACTTGACTCTGAGGTGCGAGTGCTCACTCTCACTTTACTGCACTGTGTTCTCCGTTCTTGCAGACATAGCCCAGGACTGGTCAGACTTTGCCCTTTGGTGGGAACAGAAGCACTGCTGGCTTCTGAAAACGCACTGGACCCTGGACAAATGTGGGGTCCAGGCAGATGCAAAGCTTCTCTTCACCCCTCAGCATAAAATGCTTCGCCTGCGCCTGCCCAATGTGAAGACAGTGCGACTGCGAGTCAGCTTCTCGGCCGTGGTCTTCAGAGCGGTCAGCGACATCTGCAGAGCCCTGAGTGAGTTTCCGCAGGCGCCTGCGCCCTCTGGACTCTCAGCAGAGGAGAACAGGAAAATACGTGCACTTCTGTCCACAAGCAGTTGGCTTTACAGAACATGTGCCTTATTAGGAGCATACTTTTCGAGCGCAGTTCTGGAGACTTTAGCCATTTAAGTGAAGTTAAAACAAACGGAAAATTATTGGAATAAATCAGATTCACTTCCACAAAGCTTAAAACTATTTCAAAGAGATTTGTAAACAGAAGAGACAACCCCATTAAGATTTCCCCCCAAAACTCATTTCTCTAAGCCATACTGAAATCATCATTATATTTAAGACAAAAAAAAGTTCCATTAAATTATTATCACCATAGAGCCAATGTGTCTTTATTGTTTTTGAGATAATGGTGATGCAATGTCTTAATTGCTTCCCTAACATTTGGCTCCAGTAAATAACTCTGTCCACAAACATCATTTGTGGAGTTTATTTTAAGCAGGAAAGTACACTTAATTATGGATCAGAAACTTTAACAGCCACTAGAGACAACACTGTCCAAACTATTTCTTCTTCCTGGGACTTCCATAATAGGAGCAAACCCTGGGTCAGGAAGGTGTTCTTATTTTATATTTTTTGAAAGTGTGTAGGCATATTCTTGAGTTCCAAGGCAAAGATTTAGTATTTGAACACAGTATATACAGTATGTGAGTGAGTGATCTATCTCCCCATTAAACTGTAAACTGCTCATTCATTCCTTCAACAAATATATACGTATTGGTTTGGCAGGCACTAGGATGAGTGCTAGGGATGGGTTAAGCAAAAAAACAGACCAAAATCTCTGCCCTCCTTGAGCTTACGGTGTAGCATACAGAGACAGAAAATAAATCATGTAAAAAAATAAGATGTTAAAAGGAGATAGGTAGTGGAGAAAAAAAGGAAAAAGTATATAGTGTACACAGGATTGAGAGTGCCAGTGTTGGGTAGGGCAGGTTGGTATAGTATTAAATAAGGTGAAGACAGAACCATTTCTTGAACATGTCTGTGTTCCTAACACCTAGGAGAATGCCTGGCACACATCAACTGCTTAGTAACTGCTTGTTTGTTTGTTTTTTTGCTTGTTTGTTTTTTAACACCTTCATTGGAGTAAAATTGCTTTAAGATGGTGTGTTAGTTTCTGCTTTATAACAAAGGGAATCAGTTATACATATACATATGTTCCCATATCTCTTCCCTCTTGCGTCTCCCTCCCTCCCACCCTCCCTATCCCACCCCTCTAGGTGGTCACAAACCACCTAGCTGATCTCCCCGTGCTATGTGGCTGCTTCCCACTAGCTATCTATTTTACGTTTGGTAGTGTATATATATGTCCATGCCACTTTCTTACTTTGTCACAGCTTACCCTTCCCCCTCACCATATCCTCAAGTCCATGCTCTAGTAGGTCTGTGTCTTTATTCCCGTCTTACCACTAGGTACTTCATGACCTTTCCTTTTTCTTTTTTTTTTTCCTTATATTCCATGTAAATGTGTTAGCATACGGTATTTGTTTTTCTCTTTCTGACTTATTTCATGCTGTATGACACTCAAGCTCCATCCACCTCACTACAAACAACTCAATTTCGTTTCTCTTCATGGCTGAGTAATATTCCATTGTATATATGTGCCACATCTGCTTTATCCATTCATCTGTTGATGGACACTTAGGTTGCTTCCATATCCTGGCTATTGTAAATAGAGCTGCAATGAACATTTTGGAACATGACTCTTTTTGAATTATGGTTTTCTCAGGGTGTATGCCCAGTAGTGGGATTGCTGGGTCATATGGAAGTTCTATTTGTAGTTTTTTAAGGAACCTCCATACTGTTCTCCATAGTGGCTGTACCAATTTATATTACCACCAACAGTGCAAGAGTGTTCCCTTTTCTCCACACCCTCTCCAACATTGATTGTTTCTAGATCTTTTGATGATGGCCATTCTAACCAGTGTGAGATGATATCTCATTGTAGTTTTGATTTGCATTTCTCTAATGATTAATGATGTTGACCATTCTTTCATGTGTTTGTTGGCAGTCTCTATATCTTCTTTGGAGAAATGTCTATTTAGGTCTTCTGCCCATTTTTGGATTGGGTTGTTTGTTTTTTTGTTATTGATCTGCATGAGCTGCTTGTAAATTTTGGAGATTAATCCTTAGTCAGTTGCTTCATTTGCAAATATTTTCTCCCATTCTGAGGGTTGTCTTTTGGTCTTGTTTATGGTTTCCTTTACTGTGCAAAAGCTTTGAAGTTTCATTAGGTCCCATTTGTTTATTTTTGTTTTTATTTCCATTACTCTAGGAGGTGGGTCAAAAAGGATCTTGCTGTGACTTATGTCATAGAGCATTCTGCCCATGTTTTCCTCTAAGAGTTTCATAGTGTCTGGCCTTACATTTAGGTCTTTAATCCATTTTGAGCTTATTTTTGTGTATGATGTTAGGGAGTCTTCTAATTTCATACTTTTACATGTATCTGTCCAGTTTTCCCAGCACCACTTATTGAAGAGGCTGTCTTTTCTCCACTGTATATTCTTGCCTCCTTTATCAAAGATAAGGTGACCATATGTGCATGGGTTTATCTCTGGGCTTTCTATCCTGTTCCATTGATCTATATTTCTGTTTTTGTGCCAGTACCATACTGTCTTCATTACTGTAGCTTTGTAGTATAGTCTGAAGTCAAGGAGCCTGATTCCTCCAGCTCCTTCTTTCGTTCTCAAGATTGCTTTGGCTATTTGGGGTCTTTTGTGTTTCCATACACATTGTGAAATTTTTTGTTCTATTTCTGTGAAAAATGCCAGTGGTAGTTTGATAGGGATTGCATTGAATCTGTAGATTGCTTTGGGTAGTAGAGTCATTTTCACAATGTTGATTCTTCCCATCCAAGAACATGGTATATCTCTCCATCTATTTGTATCATCTTTAATTTCTTTCATCAGTGTCTTACAATTTTCTGCATACAGGTCTCTTGTCTCCTTAGGTAGGCTTATTCCTAGATATTTTATTCTTTTTGTTGCAATGGTAAATGGGAGTGTTTTCTTGATTTCACTTTCAGATTTTTCATCATTAGTGTATAAGAATGCCAGAGATTTCTGTGCATTAATTTTGTATCCTGCTACTTTACCAATTCATTGATTAGCTCTAGTAGTTTTCTGGTAGAATCTTTAGGATTCTCTAAGTAGAGTATCATGTCATGTGCAAACAGTGACAGCTTTACTTCTTCTTTTCCGATTTGAATTCCTTTTATTTCTTTTTCTTCTCTGATTGCTGTGGCTAAAACTTCCAAAACTATGTTGAATAAGAGTGGTGAGAGTGGGCAACTTTGTCTTGTTCCTGATCTTAGTGGAAACGCTTTCAGTTTTTCACCATTGAGGATGATGTTGGCTGTGGGTTTGTTATATATGGCCTTTATTATGTTGAGGAAAGTTCCCACTGAGCCTACTTTCTACAGGGTTTTTATCATAAATGGGTGTTGAATTTTGTTGAAAGCTTTCTCTGTATCTTTTGAGATGATCATATGGTTTTTCTCTTTCAATTTGTTAATATGGTGTATCACGTTGATTGATTTGTGTATATTGAAGAATCCTTGCATTCTTGGAATAAACCCCACTTGATCATGGTGTATGATCCTTTTAATGTGCTGTTGGATTCTGTTTACTAGTATTTTGTTGAGGATTTTTGCATCTATGCTCATCAGTGATATTGGCCTGTAGTTTTCTTTCTTTGTGACATCTTTGTCTGGTTTCGGTATCAGGGTGATGGTGGCCTCGTAGAATGACTTTGGCAGTGTTCCTCCCTCTGCTATATTTTGGAAGAGTTTGAGAAGGATAGGTGTTAGCTCTCCTCTAAATGTTTGATAGAATTTGCCTGTGAAGCCATCTGGTCCTGGGCTTTTGTTTGTTGGAAGATTTTTAATCACAGTTTCAATTTCAGTGCTTGTGATTGGTCTGTTTATATTTTCTATTTCTTCCTGATTCAGTCTTGGAAGGTTGTGCTTTTCTAAGGATTTGTCCACTTCTTCCAGGTTGTCCATTTTATTGGCATATATTTGATTGTAGTAATGTTTCATGATCTTTTGTATTTCTGCAGTGACAGTTGTTACTTCTCCTTTTTCATTTCTAATTCTATTGATTTGAGTCTTCTCCCTTTTTCTCTTGATGAGTCTGGCTAATGGTTTATCAATTTTCGTTATCTTCTCAAAGAACCAGGTTTTAGTTTTATTGATCTTTGCTATCATTTCCTTCATTTCTTTTTCATTTATTTCTGATCTGATCTTTATGATTTCCTTCCTTCTGCTAAATTTGGGGTTTTGTTTGTTCTTCTTTCTCTAATTTCTTTAGGTGCAAGGTTGGGTTGTTTATTTGAGATGTTTCCTGTTTCTTAAGGTAGGATTGTATTGTTAAAAACTTCCCTCTTAGAACTGCTTTTGCTGCATCCATAGGTTTTGGGTCATCGTGTCTCCATTGTCATTTGTTTCTAGGTATTTTTTGATTTCCTCTTGGATTTCTTCTGTGATCACTTGGTTATTAAGTAGTGTATTGTTTAGCCTCCATGTGTTTGTATTTTTTACAGATCTTTTCCTGTAATTGATATCTAGCTTCATAGCATTGTGGTCAGAAAAGATACTTCATACAATTTCAATTTTCTCAAGTTTACCAAGGCTTGATTTGTGACCCAAGATATGATCTATCCTGGAGAATATTCCATAAGCACTTGAGAAAAATGTCTATTCTGTTGTTTTGGGATGGAATGTCCTATAAATATCAATGAAGTCCATCTTGTTTAATGTATCATTTAAAGCTTGTGTTTCCTTATTTATTTTCATTTTGGATGATCTGTCCATTGGTGAAATTGGGGTGTTAAAGTCCCCTACTATGATCATGTTACTGTCGATTTCCCCCTTTATGGCTGTTAGCATTTTCCTTATGTATTTAGGTGCTCCTATGTGGGTGCATAAATATTTACAATTGTTATATCTTCTTCTTCGATCAATCCCTTGATCATTATGTACTGCCGTTCTTTGTCTCTTATAACAGTCTTTATTTTAAAGTCCATTTTGTCTGATATGACAATTGCTACTCCAGCTTTCTTTTGATTTCCATTTGCATGGAATATCTTTTTCCATCCCCTCACTTTCAGTCTGTATGTGTCCCTAGGTCTGAAGTGGGTCTCTTGTAGACAGCATATATATGGGTCTTGTTCTTGTATCCATTCAGCCAGTCTGTGTCTTTTGGTGGGAACATTTAATCCATTTACATTTAAGGTAATTATCGATATGTTGGTTCCTGTTCCCATTTTCTTAATTGTTTTGGGTTTGTTATTGTAGGTCTTTTCCTTCTCTTGTGTTTCTTGCCTACAGAAGTTCCTTTAGCATTTGTTGTAAAGCTGGTTTGGTGGTGCTGAACTCTCTCAGCTTTTGCTTGTCTGTAAAAATTTTAATTGCTCCATCAAATCTGAATGAGATCCTTGCTGGATAGAGTAATCTTGGTTGTAGTTTTTTCTCCTTCAACACTTTAAATATGCCCTGTCACTCCCTCCTGGCTTGCAGAGTTCCTGCAAAAGATCAGCTGTCAACCTTATGGGGATTCCCTTGTGTGTTATTTGTTGTTATTCCCTTGCTGCTTTTAATATATTTTCTTTGCAGTTAATTTTTGATAGTTTGATTAATATGTGTCTTGGTGTGTTTCTCCTTGGATTTATCCTGTATGGGACTCTCTGTGCTTCCTGGACTTGATTAACTATTTCCTTTCCCATATTAGGGAAGTTTTCAACTATAATCTCTTCAAATATTTTCTCAGTCCCTTTCTTTTTCTCTTCTTCTTCTGGGAACCCTATAATTCGAATGTTGGTGCATTTAATGTTGTCTCAGAGGTCTCTGAGACTGTCCTCAGTTCTTTCATTCTTTTTTCTTTATTCTGCTCTGCAGTAGTTATTTCCACTATTTTATCTTCCAGGTCACTTATCTGTTCTTCTGCCTCAGTTATTCTGCCATGGATCCCTTCTAGAGTATTTTTCATTTCATTTATTGTGTTGTTCATCGTTGCTTGTTTCCTCTTTAGTTCTTCTAGATCCTTGTTAAATGTTTCTTGCATTTTCTCTATTCTATTTCCAAGATTTTGGATCATCTTTACTATGATTATTCTGAATTCTTTTTCAGGTAGACTGCCTATTTCCTCTTCATTTTTTCGGTCTGATGGGTTTTTACCTTGTTCCTTCATCTGCTGTGTGATTTTGTGTCTTCTCATTTTGCTTATCTTACTCTGCTTGGGGTCTCCTTTTTGCAGGCTGCAGGATCGTAGTTCCCGTTGTTTTTGGTGTCTGTCCCCAGTGGCTAAGGTTGGTTCAGTGTGTTGTGTTGGCTTCCTGGTGGAGGGGACTAGTGCCTGTGTTCTGGTGGATGAGGCTGGATCTTGTCTTTCTGGTGGGCAGGTCCACGTCTGGGGGTGTGTTTTGGGGTGTCTGTGGCCTTATTATGACTTTAGGCAGCCTCTCTGCTAATGCATGCAGTTGTGTTCCTGTCTTGCTAGTTGTTTAGCATAGGGTGTCCAACACTGTTGCTTGCTGGTCATTGAGTGAAGCTGGGTCTTGTTGTTGAGATGGAGATATTTGGGAGATTTTCACTGTTTGATATTTCGTGGAGCTGGGAGGTCTCTTGTGGACCAGTGTCCTGAAGTTGGCTCTCCCACCTCAGAGGCACAGCGCTGATGCCTGGCTGGGACACCAAGAGCCTTTCATCCACACGGCTCAGAATAAAAGGGAGAAAAACTGTACTTCCCCGGTGGCACAGTGGTTGAGAGTCCACCTGCCAATGCAGGGGACACAGGTTCATGCCCCAGTCCGGGAAGATCCCACATGCCACAGAGCAGCTGGGTTCGTGAGCCATGGCCACTGAGCCTGCACATCTGGGGCCTGTGCTCCACAACGGGAGAGGCCACAACAGTGAGAGGCCCGTGTTCTGCAAAAAAAAATAAAAAATAAAAGAAAGGAGAAAAAGAAGAAAGAAAGAACGAGGATAAAATAAAAGTAAGATAAATAAAATAAAGTTATTAAAATAAAAATAATTATTAAGAAAAAAAAATTTTAAGTGAAAAAAAACGGACGGACATAACCCTAGGACAAATGGTGAAAGTAAACTTTTACAGACAAAATCTCACACAGAAGCATACACATACACACTCACAAAAAGAGGAAAAGGGGAAAAAATAATATATCTTGCTCCCAAAGTCCACCTCAATTGGGATGATTCATTTTCTATTCAGGTATTCCACAGATGCAGGGTACATCAAGTTGATTTTGGAGATTTTATCCGCTGCTCCTGAGGCTGCTGGGAGAGATTTCCCTTTCTCTTCTTTGTTCACACAGCTTCCGGGGTTCAGCTTTGGATTTGGCCCCGTCTCTGCGTGTAGGTCACCTGAGGGCGTCTGTTCTTTGCTCAGAGAGGACAGGGTAAAGGAGCAGCTGATTCGGGGGCTCTGGCTCACTCAGGCCGGGAGTAAGGAGGGGTACGGAGGCGGGTTGAGCCTGCGGTGGCAGAGGCCAGCATGATGTTGCACGAGCCTGAGGCGCGCTGTGCATTCTCCCGGGGAATTTGTCCCTGGATCACGGGACCCTGGCAGTGGCAGGCTGCACAGGCTCCTGGGAGGGGAGGTGTGGATAGTGACCTGTGCTTGCTCACAAGGCTTCTTGGTGGCAGCAGCAGGAGCCTTATCGTCCCATGCCTATCTCTGGGATCCACGCTCTTAGCCGCGGTTTACGCCCGTTTCTGGAGCTCCTTTAAGCGGCGCTGTTAATCCCCTCTCTTCGTGCACCAGGAAACAAAGAGGCAAGAAAAAGTCTCTTGCCTCTTTGGCAGGTCCAGACTTTTTCCCAGACTCCCTCCCTGCTAGCAGTGGTGCACTATCCCCTTCAGGCTGTGTTCACGCTGCCAACCCCAGTCCTCTCCCTGGGATCCAACCGAAGCCCGAGACTCAGCTCCCAGCCCCCGCCTTTCCCGGCGGGTGAGCAGACAATCCTCTCAGGCTGGTGAGTGCTGGTAGGCACCGGCCCTTTATGCGGGAATCTCTCCGTTTTGTCCTCCGCACCCCTATTGCTCCGTTCTCCTCCGCAGCCCCAAAGCTTCCGCCCTATGCCACATGCAGTCTCCGCCCGCGAAGGGGCTTCCAAGTTTGTGGAAACCTTTCCTTCTTCACAGCTCCCTCCTACTGGTGCAGGTCCCGTCCCTATTCTTTTGTCTCTGTTTTTTCTTTTTTCTTTTGCCCTACCCAGGTAAGTGGGGAGTTTCTTGCCTTTTGGGAGGTCTGAGGTCTTCTGCCAGTGTTCAGTGGGTGTTCTATAGTAGCAGTTCCACGTGTAGATGTATTTCTGATGTATCTGTGGGGAGGAAGGTGATCTCTGTGTCTTATTCTTCCGCCATCTTCCTCAACTCCAGTAACTGGTTGTTGACTGAGCAAATGAATGGAAGCTTCCATTACAAAACATAAGTTTCAGAATTGTCCCTGATGCATGGTGAGCAAATGACAAGCACAGGGCACCTTGCTTTCAGTAATATTCTATAGAAAATTTGAAAACAGGGTAAATGAGTAAATAAAATTCTACATTTCACATACCACAGTGGACTGGAAGCACACATTGTAGCTGGGGCCGAAAACTTGGAAGTTTTGAAATAAACAGAAACATTCATACATTCTTTTCTTTTCCAGATTACACCTTCATGGTAGTTCTAAAGGACTCAACTTGGCATTTCTAATAAACCCTTTTTTTTTTTCTTTTTGACCATGCCACATGGCTTGCGGGATCTCAGTTCCCCAACCAGAGATTGAACGCAGTCCACAGCAGTGAAAGGGCCAAGTCCTAACCACTGGACCACCAGGGGATTCCCTAATAATCACTTTTTATATGTGACCAATTGAAACTAAATCAAATTTAGCAATAGGGTGATTTTTTTCCCTCGAAGAAAAGACAAGACACAAATCTTGGGCTTGGAGATATCGGTGTTTTGTATGTTTTGTTTGTTTGTAGAGCTTCGAAATTTTGATTCATTTCCAGGTTTTGTGTATAAATTATGCATTTGGAATGTTCACAGGTGTGTGTTGTAACCTGATAGTCAGGCTTGGTTAAAGGGAGGGAATCGAGCCCAGTTGCCAGCCTCAGCCTCAGCACCAAGCAGTGTTTGAATTAAGAGGTAGGAGGACCTATGGAATCAGTGCATTTACCTCCAGGAAAGCTGCCCAGAAACTCTAATATCCACATTCCTTGGCTTTTACCTAGGATCCTAGCAGCGCAGTGTGTTTATAAAGTTATCAGTTCTGATTGGAAATGGCAGTTATAAGTATATTTGATTAATGGAGGAAAATGGGGACTATCTTCTTAGTTTGAGTACTCCAGAAGCAGACCTGAGATAAGAATTCAAGTACAAATATTATTTATTTGGAAGGTGATGCCAGGAAACACTGGCTGGGAGTGGGAAACTGAGACTGGGAAAAGAAGGCCACTAATGAGCAAGTATCACTGATCAAGTCACACTTTGGGCAACTGGGGACCTCTGGGAGGCAGTGTGGACATGTCTTGGAGCTGTGCCACCCAAGGGGCAAGGGAGCTGGGGTGTTAATACACCATTCTCATCAGTCATTGAGTCATCAAGGGCTGTTCTTGGGGACCGTTAATTCACTGAACTTATGTGGCCTGTTGCATCTGTATCTGAGCAGTGTGGACTCTGGCATCCAGAGCAAGCCCTTGGGTAGAGAGACACATCCTAGCTGCCTTTGGAAGGGGGTCAGAGCTCACTGAAATGGTGATGGCCAAGGGGTGGGTGGGGCACCTACCATGTCTGCCTCGGGGATGAAAGTAGCTGTTGGGCAGAGAAAGGCTCTGAAGACCGCTGGTCCATAAAGAAAAAAGATGGGGTCTTTTGTTGTTGCTTAAAAACCTAAAAACAGAAAAGGAAGGAAGGGAGGGAGGAAGGAAAGAAGCAAGGAGGGAGGGGAAAACGTAGTCAATAGATGACACAAGCATAGCGAAATGCTGAGAGCAGTTTAAGCAGAGTGACAAATCACAGGAAGGAGCCACTATACTATCCCCTTCACATTGGATATGTTTGAAATATTTTCACAGTAGATTAAAAAACAAACTAGAAATTTTCCTAGACTGAATCTCCCTCCACTATCTGACCCACACACACACCCATTTTGGGAGTCACTTATCCCCTTCAATTTCTTCAAAAGGAATGCGATTTAGTTCCATTTATCTCTCAGGAATTTCCTGAGAAATGGTTTCAGATGCCCAACATGACTCTTGAGTCTTAGAAGGAATTTTCTTTTTACTTTTTGCATGTCTTCTTTCTTTTTTATATATTTTTTATTTTTTAGATATTAGAAGAGCAGAAGAAGTTTCCTTGTTAAAGCCTTCTGGTGAATATTTTAAAAAGAAGAAAAGAAAAGAAAAAAATAATAAGGAGCCCATAATTGAAGATATTTTAAGCCTGGAGTGTTCTCCAACAAATTCAGGTCCGCCAGGTAAGATTTATGATAGGTGTTTTGTTGTTTTAATTCATTATTAAATCCAAGCATTTCTTAAATTCTTAAGTCCCAAGAACTCTCCTCCCCTCTGGTCACCTTTCTTCTCTCCCCCAAACAAAGAAGGACTAAAATTGAAGATTCCAGTGATGAGGATAGAATATCCAACTAATTTGAGAACTAACAGAAATTTTTTGACAAGGTATGTTGTATGGCTCATTATTTTAATTGTATGTATTAGGTCACGGATGAATGTAAAACTTTAGTAGAATTGGGCATGAATTTGTGGGATAAAGGAAATTTGTTAGATCACTCGGATATACCTCTCTTCCTGATTCTACCTTCATATGACTCTTTCCTGAACTCAATTTAAAT
This sequence comes from Delphinapterus leucas, assembly GCF_059928025.1. Classification (NCBI taxonomy): domain Eukaryota; kingdom Metazoa; phylum Chordata; class Mammalia; order Artiodactyla; family Monodontidae; genus Delphinapterus; species Delphinapterus leucas. The sequence continues at coordinate 54,429,748 of NC_143143.1, forward strand.
TTTGAGTTGGGCGTGTAACAGGAGGGGCAGTAAAAATTCTGTAAAGGCATCATCCTTTTATTTTTACAGTCGTACATCAGAGCTGTTGCAGACCACAGCAATAAAGAAAGTCAAACGAATTTTTTTTGTTTCCCAGCTCATATAAAAGTTTACACTCTAGGGCTTCCCTGGTGGCGCAGTGGTTGTCTGCCTGCTGATGCAGGGGACATAGGTTCGTGCCCCGGTCCAGGAAGATCCCACATGCTGCGGAGCAGCTGGGCCCGTGAGCCATGGCCGCTGAGCCTGCGCGTCCGGAGCCTGTGCTCCGCAACGGGAGAGGCCACAACAGTGAGAGGCCCACGTACGCAAAAAAAAAAAAAAAAAAAGCTAAAAGTTTACACTCTACTGTTACTATTAAGTGTGCAATAGCATTATGTCTTTAAAAACATGTACATACCTTAATTAAAAAATACTTTATTTATAAAAATGCTAACATAATCTGAGCCTTCAGCAAGTCATAGCAGTAACATCAAAGATCACTGACCCCCATGACAAACATAATAATAATGGAAAAGCTTAAAATATTAGGAGAATTACCAAAATGTGACACAGAGACACGAAGTGAGCAAATGCCATTGGAAAAATGGTGCCAATAGACTTGCTCAACACACAGTTGCCACAAACCTTTAATTTCTAAAAAAACAAAAAACCAGTATCTGCGAAGCACAATAAAATAAGATATGCCTATATATAAGAATTAATCTCGGTCGGAGGAAGATGGCGGAAAAGTAAGACGCAGAGATCACCTTCCTCCCCACAGATACACCAGAAATACATCTACACGTGGAACAACTCTTACAGAACACCTACTGAACACTGGCAGAAGACCTCACCTCCCAAAAGGCAAGAAACTCCCCACGTACCTGGGTAGAGCAAAAGAAAAAAGAAAAAACAGAGAGAAAAGAATTGGGACGGAACCTGCACCAGTGGGAGGGAGCTGTGAAGGAAGAAAGGTTTCCACACATGAGGAAGCCCCTTCGCGGGCAGAGACTGCAGGTGGCGGAGGGGGGAAGCTTCGGAGCCGCGGAGGAGAGCAGAGAAACAGGGGGGTGGAGGGCAAAGCAGAGAGATTCCCACACAGAGGATCGGTGCCGACCGGCACTCACCAGCCGGAGAGGTTTGTCTGCTCACCTGCCGGGGTGGGCAAGGCTGGGAGCTGAGGCTCAGGCTTCGGTTGGAGCGCAGGGAGAGGACTGGGGTTTGCAGCATGAACACAGCCTGCAGGGGGTTAGTAGTGCACTACGGCTAGCCGGGAGGGAGTCCGGGAAAAGTCTGGACCTGCCAAAGAGTCAAGTGACTTTTTCTTCCCTCTTTGTTTCCTGGTGCGCGAGGAGAGGAGATTAAGAGCACTGCTTAAAGAAGCTCCAGAGACGGGTGGGAGCCGCGTCTAACAGCGCGGACCCCAGAGACAGGCATGAGATGCTAAGGCTGCTGCTGCCGCCACCAAGAAGCCTCTGTGCGAGCACAGATCACTATCCACACCTCCCTTCCGGAGAGCCTGTGCAGCCCGCCACTGCCAGGGTCCCAGGATCCAGGGACAACTTCCCTGGGAGAACGCACGGCACGCCTCAGGCTGGTGCAACGTCCCACCCTCCTCTGCCGCTGCAGGCTCACCCCGCATCGTACCCCTCCCTCCTCCTGGCCTGATTGAGTCAAGAGGTCCCGAGTCAGCTGCTCCTTTAATCCCGTCTTGTCTGAGTGAAGAACAGACACCCTCCAGTGACCTACACGCAGAGGCAGTGCCAAATCCAAAGCTGAGCCCCGGGAGCTGTGCGAACAAAGAAGAGAAAGGGAAATTTCTCCCCCAGCAGCCTCAGGAGTAGCGTACTAAATCTCCACAATCAACTTGATGTACCCTGCATCTGTGGAATACAAGAATAGGCAACGAATCATCCCAAATTGAGGAGGTGGACTTTGAGAGCCAGATTTATTACTTTTTCCCCTTTTCCTCTTTTTGCGAGTGTGTATGTGTATTCTTCTGTGTAAGATTTTGTCTCTATAGCTTTGCTTTCACCATTTCTCCTAGGGTTCTATAGTTCCGTAGTTTTGTTGTTGTTGTTTTGGTACTTTTTAAAAATTTTTTTTTCTTAATAATTATTTTTTATTTTAATAACTTTTTTTTTTTTTTTTTTTTTTTGCGGTATGCCCACCTCTCACTGTTGTGGCCTCTCCCGTTGTGGAGCACAGGTTCAGGATGTGCAGGCTCAGTGGCCATGGCTCAGGGGCCCAGCCGCTCCGCGGCATGTGGGATCTTCCCAGACCGGGGCATGAACCCATGTCCCCTGCATCGGCAGGCAGACTCTCAACCACTGCACCACCAAGGAAGCCCTTATTTTATTTTATCTTACTTTATTTTATTTTACATTCTTTCTTTCTTTCTTTCTAATTTTTCTCCCTTTTATTCTGAGCCATGTGGATGAAAGGCTCTTGACGCTGCAGCCAGGAGTCAGTGCTGTGCCTCTGAGGTGGGAGAGCCAACTTCAGGACACTAGTCCACATGAGACCTCCCAGCTCCACATAATATCAAATGGCAAAAATCTCCCCGAGATCTCCATCTCAACACCAGCACCCAGCTTCATTCAACAACCAGCAAGCTACAGTGCTATACACCCTATGCCAAACAACTAGCGAGACAGGACCACAACCCCACCCATTAGCAGAGAGGCTGCCTAAACTCATAGTAAGTCCACAGACACCCCAAAACACACCCCCAGACGTCGACCTGCCCACCAGAAAGACAAGATCCAGCCTCATCCACCAGAACACAGGCACTAGTCCCCTCCACCAGGAAGCCTGCACAACACACTGAACCCACTTTAGCCACTGGGGACAAACACCAAAAACAACGGGAACTATGAACCTGCAGCCTGCAAAAAGGAGACCCCAAACACAGTAAGATAAGCAAAATGAGAAGACAGAAAATCACACAGCAGAAGAAGGAGCAAGATAAAACCCACCAGACAGAACAAATGAAGAGGAAATAGGCAGTCTACCTGAAAAAGAATTCAGAATAATGATAGTAAATATGATCCAAAATCTTGGAAATAGAATAGAGAAAATGCAAGAAACATTTAACAAGGACTTAGAAGAACTAAAGAGGAAATAAGCAATGATGAACAACACAATAAATGAAATGAAAAATACTCTAGATGGGATCAATAGCAGAATAACTGAGGCAGAAGAACGGATAAGTGACCTGGAAGATAAAGTAGTGGAAATAACTACTGCAGAGCTGAATAAAGCAAATAGAATAAAAAGAACAGAGAACAGTCTCAGAAACCTCTGGGACAACATTAAATGCACCAACATTCGAATTATAGGGGTTCCAGAAGAAGAGGAGAAAAAGAAAGGACTGAGAAAATATTTGAAGAGATTATAGTTGAAAACTTCCCTAATATGGGAAAGGAAATAGTTAATCAAGTCCAGGAAGCACAGAGAGTCCCATACAGGATAAATCCAAGGAGAAACACACCAAGACACATATTAATCCAACTGTTAAAAATTAAATACAAAGAAGACATATTAAAAGCAGCAAGGGAAAAACAACAAATGACACACAGAGGAATCCCCTTAAGGTTAACAGCTGATCTTTCAGCAGAAACTCTGCAAGCCAGAAGGGACTGGTAAGACATATTTAAAGTGATGTAGGAGAAAAACCTACAACCAAGATTACTCTACCCAGCAAGGATCTCATTCAGATTTGATGGAGAAATTAAAACCATTACAGACAAGCAAAAGCTAAGAGAGTTCAGCACCACCAAACCAGCTTTACAACAAATGCTAAAGGAACTTCTCAAGGTAAGAAACACAAGAGAAGGAAAAGACCTACAATAACGAACCCAAAACAATTAAGAAAATGAGAATACGAACATACATATCGATAATTACCTTAAATGTAAATGGATTAAATGCTCCCACCAAAAGACACAGACTGGCTGAATGGATACAAAAACAAGAACCATATATATGCTGTCTACAAGAGACCCACTTCAGACCTAGGGACACATACAGACTGAAAGTGAGGGGATGGAAAAAGATATTCCATGCAAATGGAAAGCAAAAGAAAGCTGGAGTAGCAATTCTCATATCAGACAAAATATACTTTAAAGTAAAGACTATTAGAAGAGACAAAGAAGGACACTACATAATGATCAAGGGATCGATCCACGAAGAAGATATAACAATTGTAAATATTTATGCACCCAACATAGGAGCATCTCAATACATAAGGCAAATACTAACAGCCATAAAGGGGGAAATCGACAGTAACACATTCATAGTAGGGGACTTTAACACCCCACTTTCACCCATGGACAGATCATCCAAAGTGAAAATAAATAAGGAAACACAAGCTTTAAATAATACATTAAACAAGATGGACTTAATTGATATCTATAGGACATTCCATCCAAAAACAACAGAATACACGTTTTTCTCAAGTGCTCATGGATCATTCTACAGAATACATCATATCTTGGGTCACAAATCAAGCCTTGGTAAATTTAAGAAAATTGAAATCGTATCTGGTATGTTTTCTGACCACAATGCTATGAGACTAGATATCAATTACAGGAAAAGATCTGTAAAAAATACAAACATGGAGGCTAAACAATACACTACTGAATAATGAAGTGATCACTGAAGAAATCAAAGAGGAAATAAAATAATACCTAGAAACAAATGACAATGGAGACACGACGACCCAAAACCTATGGGATGCAGCAAAATCAGTTCTAAGATGGAAGCTTATAGCAATACAATCCTACCTTAAGAAACAGAAAATATCTCAAATAAACAACCTAACCTTGCACCTAAAGAAATTAGAGAAAGAAGAACAAAAAAACCCCACAGTTAGCAGAAGGAAAGAAATCATAAAAATCAGATCAGAAATAAATGAGAAAGAAATGAAGGAAATGATAGCAAAGCTCAATAAAACTAAAACCTGGTTCTTTGAGAAGATAAACAAAATTGATAAACTATTAGCCACACTCATCAAGAAAAAAATGGAGAACACTCAAATCAATAGAATTAGAAATGAGAAAGGAGAAGTAACAACTGACACTGCAGAAATACAAAAGATCATGAGAGATTACTACAAGCAACTCTATGCCAATAAAATGTACAACCTGGAAGAAATGGACAAATTCTTAGAAATGCACAACCTGCCAAGACTGAATCAGGAAGAAATAGAAAATATGAACAGACCAATCACAAGCACTGAAATTGAAACTGTGATTAAAAATCTTCCAACGAACAAAAGCCCAGGACCAGACGGCTTCACAGGCGAATTCTATCAAACATTTAAAGAAGATCTAACACCTATCCTTCTCAAACTCTTCCAAAATATAGCAGAGGGAGGAACACTCCCAAACTCATTCTGTGAGGCCACCATCACCTTGATACCAAAACCAGACAAGGATGTCACAAAGAAAGAAAACTACAGGCCAATATCACTGATGAACATAGATGCAAAAATCCTCAACAAAATACTAGCAAACAGAATCCAACAGCACATTAAAAGGATCATACACCATGATCAAGTGGGGTTAATTCCAGGAATGCAAGGATTCTTCAATATACGCAAATCAAACAACGTGATACACCATATTAACAAATTGAAGGAGAAAACCATATGATCATCTCAATAGACGCAGAGAAAGCTTTTGGCAAAATTCATCACCCATTTATGATAAAAACCCTGTAGAATGTAGGCTTAGAGGGAACTTTTCTCAACATAATAAAGGCCATATATGACAAACCCACAGCCAACATTGTCCTCAATGGTGAAAAACTGAAAGCATTTCCGCTAAGATCAGGAACAAGACAAGGTAGCTCACTCTCACCAGTCTTATTCAACATAGGTTTGGAAGTTTTACCCATAGCACAGAGAAGAAAAGGAAATAAAAGGAATCCAAAATGGAAATGAAGAAGTAAAGCTGTCACTGTTTGCAAATGACATGATACTATACATAGAGAATACTAAAGATGCTACCAGAAAACTACTAGAGCTCATCAATGCATTTGGTAAAGTAGCAGGATACAAAATTAATGCACAGAAATCTCTGGCATTCCTATACACTAATGATGAAAAATCTGAAGGTGAAATAAAAAAAACACTCCCATTTACCATTGCAACAAAAAGAATAAAATATCTAGGAATAAACCTACCTATGAAGACAACTGATCTGTATGCAGAAAATTATAAGACACTGATGAAATAAATTAAAGGTGATACAAATAGATGGAGAGATATACCATGTTCTTGGATGGGAAGAATCAACATTGTGAAAATGATTCTACTACCCAAAGTAATCTACAGATTCAATGAAATCCCTATCAAACTACCACTGGCATTTTTCACAGAACTAGAGCAAAAAAATTCACAATTTGTGTGGAAACACAAAAGACCCTGAATAGCCAAAGCAATCTTGAGAACGAAAAACGGAGCTGGAGGAAGCAGGCTCCCTGACGTCAGGCTATACTACAAAGCTACCGTAATCAAGACAGTATGGTGTTGGCACAAAAACAGAAACATAGAATCAATGGAACAGGATAGAATGCCCAGAGATAAACCTACGCACATATTGTCACCTTATCTTTGATAAAGGAGGCAGGAATGTACAGTGGAGAAAGGACAGCCTCTTCAGTAAGTGGTGATAGGGAAACTGGTCAGGTACATGTAAAAGTATGAGATTAGAAAAACCCCTAACACCATACACAAAAATAAGTTTAAAATGGATTAAAGACCTAAATATAAGGCCAGAAACTATCAAACTCTTAGTGGAAAACATCGGCAGAACACTCTATGACATAAATCACAGCAAGATCCTTTTTGACCCACCTCCTAGAGAAATGGAAATAAAAACAAAGATAAACAAATGGGACCTAATGAAACTTCAAAGCTTTTGCACAGCAAAGGAAACCATAAACAAGACCAAAAGACAACCCTCAGAATGGGAGAAAATATTTGCAAATGAAGCAACTGACAAAGGATTAATCTCCAAAATTTACAAGCAGCTCATGCAGATCAATAACAAAAAAACAAACAACCCAATCCAAAAATGGGCAGAAGACCTAAATAGACATTTCTCCAAAGAAGACACACAGATGGCCAACAAACACATGAATGAATGCTCAACATCATTAATCATTAGAGAAATGCAAATCAAAACTACAATGAGATATCATCTCACACCGGTCAGAATGGCCATCATCAAAAAATCTAGAAATAATAAATGCTGGAGAGGGTGTGGAGAAAAGGGAACACTCTTGCACTGCTGGTGGGAATGTGAATTGGTACAGCCACTATGAAGCACAGTATGGAGGTTCCTTAAAAAACTACAAATAGAACTACCATATGACCCAGCAATCCCACTACTGGGCATACACCCTGAGAAAACCATAATTCGAAAAGAGTCATGTACCAAAATGTTCATTGCAGCTCTATTTACAATAGCCAGGAGATGGAAACAACCTAAGTGTCCATCATCGGATGAATGGATAAAGAAGATGTGGCACATATATACAATGGAATATTACTCAGCCATAAAAAGAAACGAAATTTAGTTATTTGTAGTGAGGTGGCTGGACCTAGAGTCTGTCATACAGAGTGAAGTAAGTCAGAAAGAGAAAGACAAATACCATATGCTAACACATATATATGGAATCTAAGAAAAAAAATGTCATGAAGAACCTAGGGGTAAGACGGGAATAAAAACACAGACCTACTAGAGAATGGACTTGAGGATATGCGGAGGGGAAGGGTAAGCTGTGACAAAGTGAGAGAGGGGCATGGACATATATACACTACCAAACGTAAAATAGATAGCTACTGGGAAGCAGCTGCATAGCACATGGAGATCAGCTCGGTGCTTTGTGACCACCTGGATGGGTGGGATAAGGAGGGTGGGAGGGTGGGTGACGCAAGAGGGAGGAGATATGGGAACATATATATATGTATAACTGATTCACTTTGTTATAAAGCAGAAACTAACACCATTGTAAAGCAATTATACTCCAATAAAGATGTAAAAAAATGAAAAAATAATTAATCTCTAGCTTGCTTGCAACTCTGAGGGCTTCTTGCATAGTATATTCCAATGCAAAGAATGAAAAGGATTATTTATGCTTTCCTTATGCAAATTAGAGTCAGATGATTTATAAACTGTCAACTAGCTGGTTTCTTAAAATTTTCAATACTGTGATTTGTTTAGGGGATTTGCCAAAAAAATATAGTGTATTCATGCATTCTGCGAGAGCTCCAGTTTTCTAATAGTGCCAGAACTCACTACTGAAATAGGAGAATTTTGAATTATTGAGGAGATAGTCCCACATCTGTCTGGGTTGATTTTGGAAGTTTTTACAGCCTATGAGTTCCCAAGCTTCCCAGGAGCTAAATATTCAGACAGGAGTTTTACCTGTGTTTAACTTCTCTCCCCATCACTCATGACTTATGTGATTATTTTCAATGTTAACAAACATTTAACTTCAAAATCCATTTTAGTACAAGCAATATTGGTAATTATTTTTCTAAAGATTCCTATCCCAAATCTCATATCCTAGTTCATTCTCTCCTTTGCTTTGCAGTAAGTCCTGGCTTATACAGTAGAACCATGACCCCCACATATGACCCCATCAACGGAACGCCAGCGTCATCCACAATGACTTGGTTCAGTGACAGCCCTTTGACTGAACAAAACTGCAGTATCCTCGCATTCAGCCAGCCCCCTCAGTCACCAGAAGCTCTTGCTGACATGTACCAGCCTCGGTCTCTGGTTGACAAAGCCAAGCTTAACGCAGGGTAAGGACATGACTTCGTTTTGCGTCTCTGTGAACTGATGTTGATATAGTAAGAGAGATGCTGCAGGGATGGGGGAAGGGGTGTTTCATTTTTAAGTTAGCATGCCTAGGGGTTGTATACTATTCACAAAAGTCAGTGCTGATTTTAGCAACAAAAGGGAAAAATGCAGCCTTTCATCATTTCAATACATTTAAAGTGTAACAACATTTACTCACTGGGTTAATTCAACGGTTTACCGTATGTGAATACTAATTCTTTGACCATACACGTGTGCAAAGTGTATTTTATGGAATGTAGAACAGCTTATAAGTGGGTTGGTCCCCATGGAGCAGCAGGGGAGACCCAAGGTGACCTCACTGTCTTTCGTAGAGCACTCCTCCATTCTGTGATCCAACAAGTGAGTCCTTCAGCTTTTGTATGAAGTGGTCTCAGAAAACACAATTTATTTCTCAAACCACCATCTATTTCACTCCCTGTTGTCAACCAAGTCAAGTCAAGTTTGTTAACAGCATTCCACTCCCTGTGAGATCTGGCCCCGAAGATGTCCATCTGTCCGTCCTGCTGTGCTGTCATGCACCCCATCCCCCCACGTGCATGCTCACTCTTGTGTCACCGCCTCACCTCCAGCTTTTCCCCTGCTCCAGAACCCTCTCCTTCCCTCCTTCTCTACCAGCCCGTCCCTGTTTGTCCTTTAAAGCCCAGCCACATACAGTCTCCTTCTGAGATGTCACCATTCAAGATCAGTCACTTCCCTTGAGTTCTGTTCTTTGGCTCCAGTGTTACCTTGTTCCTTTAGTATAAGGCTTGGTTGCCCCACAGGACTGTCAATTCCTTTAGGTTGGAAACTGCATCTTGGTTATCCTTATTCTCCCAAAAGGGAATATATAATATGTAATAGAATATTACATATATAAGTATATATAATCAATATATATAAACATATATAAAATACTTGATAGAAGCTCAAACCATTTTCCTTCAGTGGTATTGGATGCCCTTCATTCCCACCTTGTTTTGTTGTTAACTTTTCATCACACCTCACCATTGCCAGTATTTATCTTTCAAACATAGAATTGTGCTACCCAGTACAGGAGTCACTAGCCACATATGGACATTTACATTTATGTTTGAATATAATTAAAATTAAAATGTGGCACTAGCCACATTTAAACCTTCAGTAACCACATGTGGCTAGTGACTACTCAGTTGGGCAGGGCAATATAGAATATTTCCATCGTTACAGAAAGTTCTACATAGAACTTTCTGTAAGATAGAGCCAGTTCTGGGTTGGACCACCTAGTGTAGAAGTGGTCAGCAGTCAGCAAATACATGCAGAACAAGTACATGCAATAGTCACCAAGCGCAGATTCTAATTCTGGCTCCACCACGAGGCATGTGACCTTGAACATATCACTTAATGTTGCTGAGGCTCATTTTCCTCATCCGTAAAACTGAGAAAATAAGAACTGCCCTGGGGGACTTCCCTGGTGGTCCAGTGGGTGAGACTCTGTGCTCCCAATGCAGGGGGCCCTGGTTCAATCCCTGGTCAGGGAACTAGATCCCGCATACTGCAACTAAGAGCCCGCATGCCACAACTAAAGATCCCACATGCTGCAACTGAGTCCACATGCCACCACTAAAGATCCCACATGCCGCAACTAAGACCTGGTGCAGCCAAAATAAATAAAACTAAATTGTAAAAAAATTAACTCAAAAAAAAAATAAAAATAAGAACTGCCCTGGCTCCTTCAGTTGGTTACTTTAAAGTGTCAGTGAGAAAATATATACAAACAAAAAAGCACTTGGAAAGCTGTATGATAAAATGGAGATATAAGCTATTATCAAGTCATCTCCCTTACTGAGTTTTGGTTATATTACTAACCTGGACTTTGTTCAAGGGTGTATATATACACACATATACATTTAGATATACATGTATATGTATATAAAAACACATTGTATAATACTATAATTATGTATGTAAAATTGATTGACTTTTAAAACTCATCCTGTTGTTTTCCAGTTGGCTAGACTCCTCACGTTCCCTTATGGAGCAAGGCATCCAGGAGGATGAGCAGCTGCTGTTACGATTTAAATACTACACTTTCTTTGACTTGAATCCCAAAGTAAGATACTTTTTCTGTATTCTGTCTCTCCCTTTTTTTTTTAATGTGAATGCATGAAAGTGTAAAATTGAGTTATTTAGTTTTCAAAATTAGGATTAATTTATGTAACCTTCTGTTTAGCTCTGTAGGGTTAGACCAATAAATGTATACTGGTCTCTGGATTTTCATCTGTTTGTCTCTAGCGAGCATGGTAGGCTACCCCTGAGTTAGGGGAGTCGCTAAGGGTCTTCACTCATGGCATGTGCTGTCCCTCTCCATTCACGGTGAAGCAGGAACAAAAAGAGAGTGATTCACAGAGTTGGAGCCCTTCATGCTTAGGAAGGAGGGAGTTGTCAAGGCCCAGGTTAAAAGGGAAGGGGTTTTGGCAAAGAAGCCAGGACCTCATGATAGCACACACCTGGCTCCCCACTGCGGTGCTGAATGAGTCTTGGGTGATGAGACAGAGGGATTATCTGGATAAATAAAGACCCCCAGCTGGTTTCCAACTCTCATTTTAAGTGCACATCTCCCACCTGAAGTTTCCTAGGACAGCTGAATGGTGAAATAAGTCCTCTGAACATCTGCCCCTTCCTTGTCCCAATTCTCCCTTTTGTAGAGTTGTGAATCGGCACTTAAAGTGACCCAAAGTAGAAAACACACACTGGGTCACCAGTCCTCTGAGTGCACAGCATGATGGTATCCTTCCCATCCCAGTTCCGAGCTGACTGCTATTCTTCAATTATCACCGGGCACTTGTTCAAGGGGCCTGCCTCGGGTCACCTTTTCTGCACCCGTTCCTTCCTCATCCACGGCAGTGTTTCCGCTTCTTGTGTCACTGTCTTCTGCTTGGTCCTCATTTTATCTGGTCTCCAGAGGCCCATCTGGACTCCCACTGCTTACCTAACTGGCATCTGCTTCAAAATAAGCCCTCTTCCTTGTTTCTGTGGAGCTCTTGCTCAGTCTTTGATTGAGATCCAACTTACTGCCCATGGTCCTAGCTTGCATCTGGAGTACATCACTTCCAGTGAATCATGGTAAGAAAGCAAACTTTGGCTCTTCTTTGATAAAATCTTCAGGAGAAATTACTGTTACGGCTTCTCTTAACCAATTGTTTTGATTTTCTTAAGGGCAATGTGAATTATACAATTATTCAGGTTTTCCTTTTTGTGTTGCCTGCTAGAACCAAATCTTTACACTTTCTGTAACCTCATTTTTTAGCCTCATTCCTGACTCAGCTTTACTCTTTCCTTGCCTAGTTCCTAGGTAACTTAATCTACCTTGTTGTATGCTATCTATTCTAATAAACTGCCTTAAATTTTTTTCTGAAACTAGATAACACATAAATAAAACATACTTATGCATTTTCTAATTGCTAAGTCAGGAATGTGGCCCCAACTTATCTCTTCAGACTTGTGCCCCTGTTGTTTTATTTATTCAATTATTTATCGAACAACTACTGTGTGCCAAGAACTAAAATAGAAGTTGAGGGCCCAAAACAGCTGGACGTTAGAATAACGTTTTCAAATTTATGAAATAAAATACATAGGATTACAAAATGGAACTATATTGAACTATAGTAACCAAAATATTTTTCAAAATGGGTATAAGTAACATATCTGTTTAATTAGTTGATATCAAAGTGATGATGAATGTGAGCATTGTTTGAAAATAGCAACTGTGATGCAATATGAAAAATCTGTGATTCTGGTAGTCATGAAGTCACAAGTGCTCTGTAGTACTGTGGTTTGTGGCCTACATTCACCATGGAAGGAAATGCTAAATTTCCATTAAAAGCCAGTGCAAATGGAGGTGTAGTTTTTTCTAATCCAGGCTTATGGACCACCTGATTTAGACTCCCAAATCCAAGAATCGCAGATTCAGAAACCCTGCCCTAAGATCGCATTCCGGTCTTATTCCTTCCAGAAAGGAGCTTTTCTCTACTCTTGGTCACACTGGCCCATCTCTTCTCTGAGCCACAACTGAGTGTAATTTCAGGACTCACACCTCTAATTGTACCACATTCATGGATTTTCTCTACAAATAAGCTTCAAAGTCCTTGGAGTTATGGAGCACTTCTGATATTTCCTTTACCCTCAACCCCTACGTGCTGCAAGGATGCTGGGAGAGTCAGACTTTCCTAGTCGCCTCCTCCAGGATGGGATCGGCTGGTCCTTGGAGACCCTCCTATCAATTTCCTTGCCAAGAGATTCCCCATTAAAACCCTTGCTTTGGCAATTGAGCTCAATGTTAAAAGTAAACTCAGTCATCTACTGCTTAAAATAATAGTCAGGAACATGTAAGTGACATCACAGTCAAGGAATTCAGACATGGCAGATCATCAGCATAAATATCAAACATGGAGGGGCAGTGTTAAAAATGTGTTGTCTAAAAAGCAGAAGATTAAAAGGAATCATTCTTCCAGAAGGAGACAAGAACCCGGAAGGCAAATGTTACTAGGGCTGTTGTCCTAGGCTCTTTGCCTCCAGCCCCTGCTTGCTTAATTGGTAAGGAGTTCTGTGTCCATAGCCTATGAACAAAATGTATCTGAATCTAACAGCCAAATAGCAGCTGTCAACCCAAAGGTGACAGGAAAACTCAAGCTGGTGGGATAGGACTTTGGGGTGCAGGATGATTCCCCAACCACTCTAGAGTTGTGGCAGCCCTCCCTTCTCTGCCCTCCTAAAGTACAGAGTGCTATAAATGAAACCAAGTTTAAGGCTCCTGGGTAGAGGGATATAGAAACTTAAGATAGAGTTTGTGCTTTCAAAGAATCTACAATCAAATCAAGAAGAGCAAAGATAGCACCCATGAAACCACTGCAAACATACAAGGTATCCTACATTTAGGAGTTAAATCATATAATAGGACCAGGGAGCTTCTCTTCTCTGGCTTTCAGAGGAGAGATCCAAGCAAGCTGTAGAGCTGAGGCAACAGGCACTGATTAAAATCTCAGATGTATGAAAGTACTAGAATACATTTCAAATATGATATACTTTAAAAATGCAAAATCCAGAATCCATAAAGAAAAGATTGGTACATTTAATTAAAAAATGAAAATTTTATGCATGACAAAAAAACTATAAATGAAGTTAAAAAAAGTCATTGCAACACATACTACAAACAAAAGGCCAGTCTCTAATATATCAAGAGCTCTTCCAAATCAATAATAAAATACCAACAACCCAGTAGACTAATGAGCAAAGGATGTGAACACATAGTTCATAGAAAAGGAACTACAATGGCTCTTATAAGGTCTTATACTGGCAAAGATCAAAAAGTTTCATGCACTATCTTAGTTAGCAAGAGTATGGGGAAATAGGCTCTCTCATACATACACTGCTTGTAGGTCAAATTATGAATTAATCTAGCCTCTATGGAAGGCAATTTGGCAATATCTATCAGAATTACCATTCTGCATGGCTTTGACCCAGAAAATCCACCCCTTGATATTTATACCACAGTTATACTCAAATATGTGAGTTGATATGTCTGTACACAAGAACAGTTATTACATTATTTGTTTTAGGGAAAAACTGGAAACACCTAAACATCCATCAATAGGGAACTGGTTAAATATGTTATGGTCCATTCATATAGTGTTTTGATTAGGAGGAATGAATCAGCTTTCTTTTGATGGGGAGCATATTCAGGGAATATTACTGAATGAAAAAGAACAAGGTACAAAACAATCGGTAGAGAAACTACACTTTGTGGGGAACAAGGAAGGGAAAGAGACTGACTTTTTATTGTACACCCCTTGTCCCTTTTGAATTCATTCAAAATGAATTCCATCATTATATACTCTTTTGCCCCATTTAAGTGCATTTTAAAATGTGTGCATTTAAAAAAAACAAAAAAACTTTTGTGACTCCAGTAGTTTATAGTATTTTTTTAAATGTTCACTAGAGAAAAGGTACATCAGTTTTAATAAGAGGCCTAGAAGATACTAAAACTTGCTATCCAACTGGGGACTTCCCTGGTGGTCCAGTGATTAAGAATCCACCTTCCAATGCAGGGGACACAGGTTTGAGCCCTGGTCCGGGAAGATCCCACATGCTGCAGAACAACTAAGCCTGTGCACCACAACTACTGAGCCTGCGTGCCGCAACTACTGAGCCCACATGTCACAACTACTGACGCCCGCACACCTAGAGCCCATGCTCTGCAACAAGAGAAGCCACCGCGATGAGAAGCCCGCACACCTAAACGAAGAGTAGCCCACGCTTGCAGCAGCTAGAGAAAACCTGTGCGCAGAAATGAAGATCCAGCACAGCCAAAATAATTAATTAATTTAAAAAACTTGCTACCCAAGTTTTTAGGGAATCACTTAAGAGTGATTAGATCCAAATAGTAATCCTTTCCTGAGAGCATGAAAACTATGGGAGGTAGGTTTTGTTATTTTTTATATTGTTGGTTGGTGGAAGGAGGGAAGGGTTTACTGAATTGACTAGATAGGGAGAAACAGGGATTCAAGCAGTGGAGTTGGCAGAAACCACGTGCTTTGGTGGTTTCTATTTTCAATTAACCAGGAGACAAAGGAAATTGAGGGCCAAGGAGAGGGCAGCAGTAGCCAGTTCCCACCAGGGAAAAATTTGTTTCTGAGTAGCTGAAACCACTGAAAGAGTTCTCAGGAAAAAAGCTTTTGGGACACCTGTTAATGAATGAACCTGTGAAGACCCAGGACCTTGTGCTGTCCCAGAGCCTCAGTGGGAATGTGAACAAGCCTCCAAAGAGGAAAATCCAGAGCTCTGTGGATGCCGCAGAGGAATCCAGGTTCCTCAGCAGGAGCCAGGCTGGCCCGGCCTCTTCTCTTGATGTTAGTCGGTAAATGCAGGCAACTCTTGTTTAACCAATATTCTGCCAAAGAGGTTTTTTTTAATCTGGCTTGGGGTGGAGGGGAGTTAAGTATTTTTAGGTGAGAAAGCTCTTATTAAATTTTTAAAATCTTTACTGACTGCATTTGAGAGAGAAGCCTTACAGGGTAATTTAACTTACTCTCACTAAAACCCCTACAGCAGACAGAGAGGGAGAAATAGATGATTGACTGATAGATAGATAGATAGACAAATATGACAGTTTGTTAGTCCAATTCAGATTTCGGCAACCACACATACTATTTAGATTTTGTGTTTCAGCTGTGAATTAAAGTCAGGGGCCTCTGGGGGAGTGGGTTGGGGGTTGCTTGCCTGGTTTTGGTGTGCACTGTGTGTGTGGTTTGTTTAGTTGTCATGTCTTTGGATTACAGTATAATTGACATGCCATAAAATTTACCCATTGTAAGTATACAATGTGATTTTCAGTGAATTTATATAGTTGTGCAACCATCACCACAATCTAGTTTTAAAACACTTGTGTCACCCAAAAATGTTTCCTCATACCCATTTTTGGTCAGTCCCTGCCCCCAGCCCCAGCCCGCACCTGGTCTGCTTTCTGTCTTGAGTTTTGCCCTTTCTAGAAATTTCACATATGGAATCATACAGTGTGTAATCTTGTATCTGGACTCTCGGCATGATGACTTTGAAGGTTATCTGTGTTTTTGCCGGAGTGGTGTCCTATCGTGTGTATGGACACATTTGGATACACTTGTTTATCCATTTTCCAGTTGAGGGACATTGGGTTGTTTCTGGTTTGGAGCTGTTATGAATGATGCTACCATGAATGTTTTTATGCGTGTCATATTTTAGTTTGTTTTTGGAGGATTCTGGGGCAAACTCCTGAGGGTTTCTATGACACCTGTCGAAGTTCACAAAACAAGGACAGACTTTCTTAAGATTCTTATTATTCCAGCCTCCTGAAAACCACACCCCTGGATCTGCATTTGCCCTCCTTTCCAAGCAGCTTTAGAAATGCTGAGAAGGAGGGAGCCTGTGGACAGGTCACGGTCCCACTGGCCTAAGAGCAGCACCGCTTGCCAGGCTCGGGCTCACTGCGGATTTTGACCTTCCCTGTCACCTTTTTCCCTAGTGTGCATAAAGTTAATGCAAAATGAAAAACAAACTCATGCCAACCAACCCGTGATAAACCTGTTTAGGTACTCTATCTTTCTATTTCTCCCCCATGTTATCTTTAACATTATATCTTTTTTAAAGGATACAGTAAAGTATAGCCTCAATATGAAAAAAAAAAGAAAAGAAAATCAAACATAGGAGAGTTATTGTTTAATTGGTACAGAATTCCAGTTTTGTAAGATGAAATGAGTTCTGGAGACAGATGGTGGTAATGGTTGCACAGCAATGCAAGTGTACTTAATGCCACTGAACCATACACTTAAAAATGGCTAATACTAAAAAGGAATTATTTAGAGTAAAAATGGAAAATAGTCCTTTACCATGACCTTTCTCCTGAGAACTAGCCACAGTTAACAGCTTAATGATTAATCATTCATGCAGATTTTTTCACATACATTTATAAACGTATTTTTGAACAGATTTTCAGGATCTTTTCTTCCTACATAAATAGGATCATGTATTTGCTGTGTAGCTCGCTTCTTTTTACTTCATAATATATCACAGCCATCTTTTCATGTCAGCATATGTGTCTGACTCACTTTTTTTAACCAGTACAAAATAATCAGAGGAAAGGCTATAGTTTATCAGGACATGTGGGTTGCTTGAAATTTTTCCTGTTTCAAAAACTGTGAACATTCTTGTACAAGTGTCTTTGATGAGTGCTTTGCATTTCTTTAGAATAGTAACTGTGAACATGCTCATGAAAGGGCAAAAAAAACATTTAAATATCCCACCAAAGTTCTTCCTACTGATCTCATATGTGTAAGTGCCCGTTTGCACCACATCCTCACCAATACCAGCCATTACCAGCACTTACAGCCTGGGTAAATCTCATAAGAAAATAGAAATTATGTCATCTTGTTTTTTGGGATTTTTTCTAATATATTTATTTATTTATTTTTGGTTGTGTTGGGTCTTCGTTGCTGTGTGCAGGCTTTCTCTAGTTGCGGTGAGTGGGGGCTACTCTTCGTTGTGGTGTGCGGGCTTCCCATTGCAGCGGCTTCTCTTGTTGTGGAGCATGGACTCTAGGCGCACGGGCTTCAGTAGCTGCAGCACGTAGGCTCAGTAGTTGTGGCGCACAGGCTTAGTTGCTCCACGGCATGTGGGATCTTCCCGGACCAGGGCTCGAACCTGTGTCCCCTGCATTGGCAGGTGGATTCTTAACCACTATGCCACCAGGGAAGCCCTATGTCTTCTTGTTTTAATTTGAATTCTCTGATTACTAGTGAGGTTGAGAATCTTTTCTAATGTTTATGTGGCCATTTTGGTTTCTTCTGTGAATTGCCTGTTGATATATATATTTGCCCCATCTTCTATTGAACTCTATATTTTTCGTATTTATTTATAGGAGCACTTTGTGTGTAATGGATATTACCTTTTTTTATTGCAGATATTTCCTTTCAATCTATACCTTATAAACATATGATCTTATTCAGGGGATTTTTCACTTAAAAATGTTTAGTTATTGGGCTTCCCTGGTGGCGCAGTGGTTGAGAGTCCACCTGCCGATTCAGGGGACACGGGTTCGTGCCCCGGTCTGGGAAGATCCCACATGCCGCAGAGAGGCTGGTCCCGTGAGCCATGGCCGCTGAGCCTGCGCGTCCGGAGCCTGTGCTCCGCAATGGGAGAGGGCACAACAGTGAGAGGCCCGCGTACCGCAAAAAAAAAAAAAAAGTTTAGTTATTGATTGTCAAGTCAGCCTTATACAGCATAACCTAAAGTTTTCCTGTCTTGCTTAGAAAGGGCTTCCTTGCTGAAAAATTACAAAAAGTTTTCTCTCATGTTTCCTTCTAATAGTTTTGATTGTTATCTTTAGATTTTTTTTACAACTGCTTTTAGCTATATAATTCACATAATACCATGCATTTCACATACCAACATTTCACCCATTTAATATGTACAAATCAATGGTTTTTAGTATATTCACAGAGTTGTGCAACCAACACCACTATCTAATTTCAGAGCATTTTCATCATCCCACCAAGAAGTCCATCACCATTTGGAGTCTCTTCCCATTTCCCTCCAACCCTCCTAATCCTAAGCAACCATCAGTCTACTTTCTGTCTCTATGGATTTGCTTATTCTGGACATTTCATGTAAATGGAGTTATACAATATACAAACTATGTGGTACTTTGTGACAGTTTCTTTCACTTAGCGTAGTATTT
Organism: Delphinapterus leucas; assembly: GCF_059928025.1. Lineage (NCBI taxonomy): Eukaryota > Metazoa > Chordata > Mammalia > Artiodactyla > Monodontidae > Delphinapterus > Delphinapterus leucas. The sequence goes on from NC_143143.1 coordinate 54,448,867, forward strand.
TCAAGGTCTATTCATATTGTAGCATGTATCAGTATTTCATTTCTTTTCATTGCCAAATAATATTCCATTATATATATATGTATTTATGCATTTGTCAGCTGACGGACATCTGGATTGTTTCTACTTTTTGGCTATTATGAAAAATACTGCTGTGAACATTCATGTACAAGTCTGGGTTTTGTTTTGTTTTTTTGACTTTTTAAAATTAATGTAAAATATACAAAACATAACATTTGCCATTTTAACCATTTTTAGGTCTACAATTCAGTGGCATTAAGTACATTCACAGTGTTGTGCAACTATCACCACTATTTTCAGAACTATTTCATCATCCTGTACAGAAACGCTGTACCCATTAAACAAAGCTCCCCATTCTCCCCTTCCTCCAGCCCCTAGTAACCTCTATCCTACTTCCCATCTGTATGAATTTGCCTAGTCTAGGTACTTCATGTAAGTGGAACCATACAATAATTGTCCTTTTGTGTCTGTCTGATTTCACTGAGCGTAATGTCTTCAAGGTTCATTTATGTTGTAGCATGTATCAGAATTCCTTTCCTTTTCAAGGCTGAATAATACTCCATTGTATTCCATTGTATGTATTGGATATACATTACATTTTGTTTATTCAATCATCTATTGATAGATATTTTGGTTATTTCTAGCTTTTGGCAATTGTGAATAATGGTACTATGAACATTGGTGTAATAGTATTTGTTTGAGTCCCGGTTTTCAATTTTTTTTCAGTATATACTTATGAGTGGAATTGCTGGATCATATTCTATGTTCAACTTTTTCAGGAACTGCCAAACTGTTTCCCATGGAGGCTACACCATTTTACATTCCCACCAGCAATGCACAGGGGTTCCAATTTGTCCACATTCTCACCAATATTTGTTATTATCTGTCCTTTAGATTAGATTTATCCTAGTGGATGTGAAGTGGTATCTCATTGTGGTTTTGCATGTTTAGATTCTTTAATCTATCTGTAATTTATGTATTTTGGATGTGTAAGATTGTTTTGTGATTTTCAATTTTTGTTCTCCAAATTGCTTGGCATTTTTACACTGTTATAGTGCTGAATTCTTTCTTCCCCTGCTGATAAAATGCCATTTTCTTTTATATTAAATTATATACATACATAGGTCTGTTGCTGGATATTGATTTACTGACATTTTGTGAATTGCTATACCAATACCACACTATTTTAGTTGCTGCCACTTTATTATATATTTTAATATCTGGGAGGACAAGTGTCTCCCCAGCATTGTTCTTTTTCAAAGTGTTCTTGGAGATATTTGAACATTGTCTCTTCCAGCCCAACTTGATCAGCTTGCATGAAGTTCCACTAAAAACCCCTGTCAGATTCTGATTAGATTTACAGAGTCTACAGATCAGCCTGGGGACCCCTTCTCCTTATACTACTTATCACATAAACCATTTCACTACCTGTGTTTCCCAACAATAGAAGTGTGATAAGAAAGGGAAAATACTGGAATCTAAGATGGGTCAGTTTGGCCCCTTCAAGAAGCTCTGGAAGATATTTTGAGAAAGAAAGTTCTTAATTCAGAAGTAAAATGAGCTGGGGCAGTGGAAAGATAGAGGGGTTTCTTTCCATTACCTGAACTAAAGTTTATTGCATCTGATTAACAAGGATTGGCCTCAGTTATTCTAGATCTTTTGTACTGTGGAATGTAAATATGCCCCCTCATACATACACACACATATATCTCTTTCTTTCTCCAGTACGATGCTGTCCGAATAAACCAACTTTATGAACAAGCCAGGTGGGCCATTCTCTTAGAAGAAATTGACTGCACGGAGGAAGAAATGTTGATCTTTGCAGCACTACAGGTATGGGAACCTCGGTACCTTTCTCTGAAAGGAGACAAAGCAAATTTGTTCTCCTTAAAGTTTCATTTTCTTCATACTGATTGTTTTTCTTTGAAAAAGAGCTGAAAATGAGGGTAGTAAATTATTTAAAATATTCCTCATAACCCATCCACATGCACATCTTATGAGGCATCAGTCTTGCCGTCCTCATCTCTTCTGCACTACAAGGTCAACCAGTGATGGGAAAGAACTGAGTTGGAACATGACTAACCATAAATCTCAAAATAATTTAAATTATATTTCATTTTCCCTACATAGCTGGGGGATCTCCTTCCAGGAGATGTTCAGTATTACAGGGGAATTGTCTTCAAAGAAGAAATGGCCGCTGGATTCCCTTGTGTTTATAACATTCCTAAAACCTCTGTTTTTGTTGTAGTATCACATTAGCAAACTGTCGTTGTCTACTGAAATACAGGATTTTACAAATGAGTCTGAGGTCGACGAAGTAGAAGCAGCACTTTCTAATTTGGAAGTGACCCTGGAAGGTGGAAAAGCAGACAACACTTTGGTATGAATTTTTCTGATAACTCGGAATTGTGGCTTTGCTCTGAGTGACAAACATAGATGAGTTTTTTTATTATTATAAATAAGGGAATATTTTGTCTGATTTTGAAAAATAGAAAATACTCTCTTCATCTGACAAACTTAAACCTAGCAAGAACTGACTAGCTTTTCTCAGGTCGCTCTGTAAGAGACGGTAAGGTATTTTCATCACTCTCAATGACAATTCTTTCATATTGTATTTCTTCTTAAAGATAAGCTAGCTTGTATGAGGGAAAGACTGCTGAGGGCTCCATTTCACTAGTGTGGAACATGAATTGGCCCTTTAACTTAAGTCTAGAAGAATGAGGTAGCTGTGAAAGTAGAGAAACCATATGATCTGTTGACTTAGTCATACATTTCAACTGGGCAAGGTTGGACATTGTAAAAAGTTCCTGAACCTTTTGACTTTAGTAAATAAAGAGAAACTCTCCAGTAAAACATAAAGAAATAACACTGTTTTATCATCTTTATTGCTCCTTACCCAAGAAATGTGGCTGAATGTCAGCTTTATAATTGCAATGCCCCTCCTTGTTTGATTCATTCTTTGGGAGCCACTCTTTTGTACAACTTCTTCAGTCATTAGTTTAATCACATTGAATCATAGAGGTAGAGTCATTGTAATTGGCTATAAATAGTAATAGATAAAAATGAGTCATTATATAGTTTTGTATTTAATGTGTGTTCTATTATGGTTAAATTCCTTAAAATAGGAAATTGGTATCATGCCAAAGCAAATACTTCATACAAACTGAATTCCCAGGTTCTGTAGAGATTCAGGCCCTGAATCACATTTATTAGAGACATGGGCCCCATGAAACTGGACTTCTCTTTTGTCTACATCCTCCACTAAATACTTACAATGGAAAAGTCATCCTTCTTAGAATGAATAAAAAATTCCCTTCTCACCTCCCTCAGTATTTTTATTTGATGCCAAACAATAGTCTTTTCAGTTTGAAAAAAGGCACCAACCTACACTGCAGAATGAACTTTGAACGAGATTCCTTCTGAGAGTTTAATCAGTGAACTAGATATAGCAAGACTTATCCACTCTGATGTAAACATTGTAAAATATTTTGTTTATACATAAAAGTAGTAGTTTTTTTATAAATTTATTTCTTTTATTTATTTCTTTTTGGCTGCGTTGGGTCTTTGTTGCTGCACGTGGGCTTTCTCTAGTTGCAGCTATCAGGGGCTACTCTCCATCGCGGTATGCAGGCTTCTCATCGTGGTGGCTTCTCTTGTTGAGTAGCATGGGCTCTAGGCACGCGGGCTTCAGTAGTTGTGGCACGTGGGCTCAGTAGTTGTGGTGCACGGGCTTAGTTGCTCTGCGGCATGCGGGATCTTCCCAGACCAGAGCTCGAACCCGTGTCCCCTGCATTGGCAGGTGGATTCTTAACCACTGCACAACCAGGGAAGCCCCAAATTAGTAGTTTCTAACTCAAATTTTTAACTTGAGTGATAGTGTGTGGTAGTTTTTAAAATCTTTTTTCATTTGTGTAATATATGACACAGAAAAGTAAAAAATACAAAAACGTACAGCTTAACAAATTAGTATTAATTTATCACCCAAGTTACCACCCAAATCAAGAACTAGAACTTTACCAATCACCCCAGAAGTCCCACATGTGCCCGATCCTAGTCCTAACCCTCCCCCACCTCACCCCCAAGGTAACAACTGGAAATGTAGCTGGTGTGACTGAGGAACTGAGTTTTTCAATTTATTTAATTTTAATTAATTCTAATGTAAATAGCTACACATGGCGGGTGGCTACAGTGTGGGACAGCGCAGGTACAGAGTATCAGCACCACCTGTCTAATTACTGCCTGTCAAATGTTATCTGCTTTTCCTCAGGAGGACATTACTGATATCCCTAAACTTGCAGATAATCTCAGATTATTTAGGTAAGTCACCCTTGAAGAGGAAAGAAGTTACACAAAATCTTGCAGGTAAAGAGTCTAGGAGTTTAAATTGAACATCCATTAGGCAGGTTCATTGTTCAAAGGTAGGAGCATGAGCTTTGGCATCAGGCAATGGATGGAGTCCTAGCTCCACTATGCACATCAGCTGGGTGACCTCAGGTATTGTCCTTATGTCCCTGAGCCTCAGTTTCCTGATCTATAAAGTGGGGATATACCTTCCCTTAGGCTTGTTGGGAGAATTAAATTAGATGATGCATATGAAGCATTGAGCATGGTACCTGGCTCATTAAATGGTGGTGTAAACACGGCTGGTGTCAGTGATACTGAACACATATGCCAGACTGGAATTCTTTCTATGGTCCACCTGCTCAGGACTCTCACACTATTTGAAAGCTCTTTCATGGTTTAAAAATCAGTTGTCTCTAGAACTTTGATCCTGGGCTTATAGAGAGTAGTCACCTTAGTTTATCTACCTTCACCTGTTAAAGTATTTCTGATAAACTCCCCAGTCACCTCAGGTCAATCTGAAACTGTTAAAAAGGCAGAGAAGTTTTTTACCTTCTTCATGGGAAGAAAGGGCTGCCACATTTGTGATGGTGCCAAGGTGGGTTAGGATGAAAAGAGTAGGGTCCTTTTGAAGTTCTATCAGTTACTTTATGGTTTGTTGACTTTTCTTAACAAGCTGACACTTCACTGAGTCAGTTGGCTTGAAAAGAAACACAAGTCGCTTTTTTTAACATATGATGCAAAGAAAGACTTGGAAAGAATGAACAATGAATCAGCTATAAATGAGAAACAAGCGTCTGAAGGTAACAATATTTGTCACTGGGTTTCTACAAGGTTTTTTTTTTTTAGTGTGATTTTAGCAGATGGTTCCAAACAATAGGGTCATTCATTTAACTTCCGTGGCATAAATAGTTGCAACCATGCATATTGTTATAGTCAGAGCTACAGAAAAAAAATAAGGATTTGAATCCACAAATATATCTTAATAAATTATTAATAATTGTTCTTAAAAGAAATTCAGTTGCCGTTTTCTCTATATAGAGCAAATTGAGCTCTTCACAAACCAAATAATGACAATATTCTTCCTATAGATGTTTTTGATGAAGGAAGCGATATCCTGAAACTAAGCCCTGAATCCGTATCACTTTAGGGTGATTATTATGCTAAAACTCACAAAGTTGTCCTCATATTTCACCAGTGGCCACTTTATCTACCAAAGGTTTCAAGGCATTGAATGTATAATATAATATGGTTTCTGGAAGAAAATAATAAAGGAGGAAGGGGGGGGTTGAAACAGAAAAGGAGAAGGGAAGGGAGGAAAGATGTTGGAGAGTGGAGCTCTGCTGCTAGTGGGTGTGTGACCCTTATAGACCCTTCGTTTCTCTGGGCCTCCTTTCCTCAGCAGGAGAAGAGCATTGAACTAATCCTTTGATTTTTAATTTTTTTTTTCTTTGACAGTGAAGCTCTTTTTTTCCCCCTAAACACATCTATTGAACCACTATATAAATAGTGAACTTCACTTCCTAGCAACATGGCCTCTGATCTGATGCAAATCTCAGTCTCACTATAAATTCATTTGAATGTTGGGTAAGATAAAAAGAATTGTCAATACAAAGTTGATCTTGAAGTGAGACTGGGAAATCTCAGCTTGCAGGAAACGAAGAGGGAACTAGTTCTACAAATGAAGCTTCAGCTGCACAGGGGGATTTGGCCATGAACATTGATTCTCATGGCTCAGGGCTGGAATTTTAATCCCCACACAGGATTCAAGGTGGGGTTGCCTCCTGTAAAGTTATGAGCCAGGACTGAAGCTGCTGCCTAAAGCCAGAAACTTGCAAGAGCTGCCTTCTCTGCTTAACAGGGAGTAGAAAAACTGCCCATCAGTCAAAGGAAGAGTAAGTTCATCCTTGCATAGAGTTCTGTGTAGGGAGATGAAATGTCTCTTGAAAAGTCAGAGCCAAGGTCTGTGCCACACACAGATGTAGATCTAAATTTAAATGTCTTATATGATAAGAGAATTCTGAAAAATAAAACACAAACTGGTCCAGAACCACAAAAGCTATGAAACCCTAGCAAATGTAATTGCAAAAATACTTGGAGGGAAATATTCACAATCTAGCATGCGTGGACCTTCTACAGAAAACAGCAACACCCCCAAAACAAACAAACAAACAACCTCCCAATAAAAATGACTAACCATGTGAGTTCATGAACCACCATAAAGAAGTCAGTAGGCCCAGTAAATAAGAGGATTAGCCATTTTAATAATTTTAGGTAATAGAACAATCTGAAGAAACCATAAAATGAGTACGTTTAGAATCATTAAGTACATTGAAAGGTAAAAATTGTAATGAAAGGCAGTATTAGAAACTCTAAAAAAGAAAAATATAGTCATAGAAATTAAAAATTGAATACATGTATTAAACATCAAGTTCAAAACACAAAGAGAGGACTTAGAAAGGTAGAATTGGAAGATATGGTATAGATAGAATGAGAAGGTTCAACTAGGAGTTTCAGAAGGAAAAAAAGGGGAGAAGCAAACATTCCAAAGAGAATGCTTATTTTCCATAATTGTTGAAGACAAACTCCTTAAATTCAAGAATCACAAATCCCAACAAAATAAATCAGTATAAACGTACATCTTGGTGTGGCCAACCATTGGTAAGAGAAAGTCTTTAAAGTCAAAGAGAAGAGATAGATTTCCTATAAAGGAAAAACTGTTCTTGTTGGCTGGAAGATATCTTGAAAGGGCTAAGAGAAGATAACAATCAATCTAGAACTTTATGTCCAATCTCTCAACATTTTACTTGCTACAAACCCTTAAATATAAATCAGGCAAGATACAATCCTAATAGTCAATTACATATTTAATAAAAACAATGATTTATCCCCAAACTGTAAGGTGTAACCACTGTTGGAGAGACTACCTTGGAATAAATGGCTCCACAGCAGGGTTATAGGGAGAGGTTACAAATAAAACTCATTCATGGAGTCATTCATAATCAAGTTACTGTAGCAAAGAAGTTCCAGTCAGACATACCCAATGTGCTATAGAAGACTGTCAGTGTGATTTAGTTCATAAATAAGAGACTCTTAAATTTGGTAGGATCTTTACAGTATTTTTAAAGAGATGGAGGGTGACTATGAAAATCTTTGGTCCTACTCTAAGGCTCACTGGTTATCACATGCAAAATTACCTGTAAGAGTTATACTTAAAAAAAAAAAAAAAGAGGGACTTGCCTGGTGGCTCACTGGTTAAAAACCCACCTGCCACTGCAGGGGACACAGGCTCGATCCCTGGTCTGGGAAGATCCCACATGCCACGGAGCAACTAAGTCCAAGAGCCACAACTACTGGGCCCACGTGCTGCAACTACTGAAGCCCATGCCCCTAGAACCCGTGTTCTGCAATGAGAAGTCACTGTAATGTGAAGCCTGCTACCGCAACGAAGAGTAGCCCCTGCTCACTGCAACTAGAGAAAGCCTGCGCACAGGAACGAAGACCCAACGCAGCCAAAAAAAAAAAAAAAAAAAAAGTTCCAAATCTATGACCTCTCTGTGATGATAAGTGGCCATCAGTAGTGAGCCTCCAGATACTTTCAAAATAATAAATGCACTTAATCTGTCATTTAGGAAAAGGTGATTGTAAAATGAGTGAGAAAATAACAGTTTTTGAAAGATATTAATGCTGTGAAGAGAACATTTTGGGTTTTGGGGGGGGATTTTTTGCTTTTGCTTTTTTTAACATCTTTATTGGAGTAAAATTGCTTTACAATGGTGTGTTAGTTTCTGCTTTATAACAAAGTGAATCAGTTATACATATACATATGTTCCCATATCTCTTCCCTCTTGCATCTCCCTCCCTCCCACACTCCCTATCCCACCCCTCTAGGTGGTCACAAACCACCTAGCTGATCTCCCTGTGCTATGCGGCTGCTTCCCACTAGCTATCTATTTTACGTTTGGTAGTGTATATATGTCAATGCACTTTCTCAAAGCTTACCCTGCCCCCTCCCCATATCCTCAAGTCCAGGCTCTAGTAGGTCTGTGTCTTTATTCCCGTCTTACCCCTAGGTTCTTCATGACCTTTTCTTTTTTTCTTAGATTCCATATATATGAGTTAGCATACAGCATTTGTTTTTCTCTTTCTGACTTACTTCACTCTGTATGAAAGACTCTAGGTCCATCCACCTCACTACAAATCTCTCAATTTCGTTTCTTTACTGGCTATGTAATATTCCATTGTATATATGTGCCACATCTTCTTTATCCATTCATCTGTTGATGGATACTTAGGTTGCTTCCATGTCCTGGCTATTGTAAATAGAGCTGCAATGAACATTTTGGAACATGACTCTTTTTGAATTATGGTTTTCTCAGGGTATATGCCCAGTAGTGGGATTGCTGGGTCATATGGTAGTTCTATTTTAGTTTTTTAAGGAACCTCCACACTGTTCTCCATAGTGGCTGTATCAATTTATATTCCCACCAACAGTGCAAGAGTGTTCCCTTTTCTCCACACCCTCTCCAGCATTTACTGTTTGCAGATTTTCTGATGATGGCCATTCTGACCGGTGTGAGGTGATACCTCATTGTAGTTTTGATATGCATTTCTCTAATGATTAGTGATGTTGAGAATTCTTTCATGTGTCTGTTGGCAATCTGTATATCTTCTTTGGGGAAAAGTCTATTTAGCTCGTCTGCCCATTTGTGGATTAGGTTGTTTGTTTTTTTGTCATTGAGCTGCATGAGCTGCTTGTAAATCTTGGAAATTAATCCTTTGTCAGTTGCTTCATTTGCAAATATTTTCTCCCATTCTGAGGGTTACCTTTTCGTCTTGTTTATGGTTTCCTTTACTATGCAAAAGCTTTGAAGTTTCATTAGATCCCATTTGTTTGTTTTTATTTCCATCTTCCTAGGAGGTGAATCAAAAAGGATCTTGCTGTGATTTCTGTCATAGAGTGTTCTGCCTATGTTTTCCTATAAGAGTTTGATAGTGTCTGGCCTTACATTTAGGTCTTTAATCCATTTTGAGTTTATTTTTGTGTATGGTGTTAGGAAAATTTCTAATTTCATACCTTTACATGCACCTATCCAGTTTTCCCAGCACCACTTATTGAAGAGGCTGTCTTTTCTCCACTGTATATTCTTGCCTCCTTTATCAAAGATAAGGTGACCATATGTGCGTGGGTTTGTCTCTGGGCTTTCTATCCTGTTCCATTGATCTATATGTCTGTTTTTGTGCCAGTACCATACTGTCTTGATTACTGTAGCTTTGTAGTATAGTCTGACGTCAGGAAACCTGATTCCTCCAGCTCCATTTTTCGTTCTCAAGATTGCTTTGGCTATTTGGGGTCTTTTGTGTTTCCATACAAATTGTGAAATTTTTTGTTCTAGTTTTGTGAAAAATGCCATTGGTAGTTTGATAGGGATTGCATTGAATCTGTAGATTACTTTGGGTTGTATAGTCATTTTCACAATGTTGATTCTTCCAATCCAAGGACATGATATATCTCTCCATCTATTTGTATCATCTTTAATTTCTTTCATCAGTGTCTTATAATTTTCCGCATACAGGTCTTTTGTCTACTTAGTTTATTCCTAGATATTTTATTATTTTTGTTGCAATGGGAAATGGCAGTGTTTTCTTAATTTCACTTCCAGATTTTTCATCATTAGGAATGACAGAGATTTCTGTGCATTAATGTTGTATCCTGCTACTTTACCAAATTCATTGATTAGCTCTCAAAGTTTCCTGTCAGCATCTTTAGGATTCTCTATGTAGAGTATCATGTCATCTGCAAACAGTAACAGCTTTACTTCTTTTTTTTCCAATTTGGATTCCTTTTATTTCCTTTTCTTCTCTGTTTTCTGTGGCTAAAACCTCCCAAAACTATGTTGAATAAGAGTGCTGAGAGTGGGCAACCTTGTCTTGTTCCTGATCTTAGTGGAAATGGTTTCAGTTTTTCATCATTGAGGACAATGTTGGCTGTGGGTTTGTTATATATGGCCTTTATTATGGTGAGGAAAGTTTACTCTAGGCCTACTTTCTGCAGGGTTTTTATCATAAATGGGTGTTGAATTTTGTCGAAAGCTTTCTCTGCATCTATTGAGATGATCATATGGTTTTTCTCCTTCAGTTTGTTAATATGGTGTATCACGTTGATTGATTTGTGTATATTGAAGAATCCTTGCATTCCTGGAATAAACCCCACTTGATCATGTTGTATGATCCTATTAATGTGCTGTTGGATTCTGTTTTCTTGTATTTTGTTGAAGATTTTTGCATCTATGTTCATCAGTGATATTGGCCTATAGTTTTCTTTATTTGGGGCATCTTTGTCTGGTTTTGGTATCAGGGTGATGGTGACCTTGTAGAATGAGTTTGGGAGTGTTCCTCCCTCTGCCATATTTTGGAAGAGTTTGAGGATAGGTGTTAGCTCTTTTCTAAATGTTTGATAGAATTTGCCTGTGAAGCCATCTGGTCCTGGGCTTTTGTTGTTGGAAGATTTTTAATCACAGTTTCAATTTCAGTGCTTGTGATTGGTCTGTTCGTATTTTCTATTTCTTCCTGGTTCAGTCTCGGCAGGTGCTGTCTACAAGAGACCCACTTCAGACCTAGGGACACATACAGACTGAAAGTGAGGGGATGGAAAAAGATATTCTATGCAAATGGAAATCAAAAGAAAGCCAGAGTAGCAATTCTCATATCAGACAAAATAGACTTTAAAATAAAGACTACTACAAGAGACAAAGAATGACACTACATAATGATCAAGAGATCGATCCAAGAAGAAGATATAACAATTGTAAATATTTATGCACCCACATAGGAGCACCTAAATACATAAGGAAAATGCTAACAGCCATAATAGGGGAAATCGACAGTACCACAATCATAGTAGGGGACTTTAACACCCCACTTTCACCAATGGACAGATCATCCAAAATGAAAATAAATAAGGAAACACCAGCTTTAAATGAAACATTAAACAAGATGGACTGAATTGATATTTATAGGACATTCCTTCCAAAAACAACAGAATAGACATTTTTCTCAAGTGCTCATGGAATATTCTCCAGAATAGATCATATCTTGGGTCACAAATCAAGCCTTGGTAAATTTAAGAAAATTGAAATTGTATCAAGTATCTTTTCCGACCACAACGCTATGAGACTAGATATCAATTACAGGAAAAGATCTGTAAAAAGTACAAACACATGGAGGCTAAACAATACACTACTTAATAACCAAGTGATCACTGAAGAAATCAAAGAGGAAATCAAAAAATAACTAGAAACAAATGACAATGGAGACACAACGACCCAAAACCTATGGGATGCAGCAACAGCAGTTCTAAGAGGGAAGTTTATAGCAATACAGTTCTACCTTAAGAAACAGGAAACATCTCAAATAAACAACCTAACCTTGCACCTAAAGCAATTAGAGAAAGAAGAACAAAAAGCCCCCAAAGTTAGCAGAAGAAAAGAAATCATAAAGATCAGATCAGAAATAAATGAAAAAGAAATGAAGGAAATGATAGCAAAGATCAATAAAACTAAAAGCTGGTTCTTTGAGCAGATAAACAAAATTGATAAACCGCTAGCCAGACTCATCAGGAAAAAAAAGGGAGAAGACTCAAATCAATAGAATTAGAAATGAAAAAGGAGAAGAAACAACTGACACTGCAGAAATACAAAGGATCATGAGAGATTACTACAAGCAACTCTATGCCATGAAAATGGACAACATGCAAGAAATGGACAAATTTTTTTAAATGCACGACCTGCTGAGACTGAACCAGGGAGAAATAGAAAATATGAACAGACCAGTCACAAGCACTGAGATTGAAACTGTGATTAAATATCTTCCAACAGACAAAAGCCCAGGACCAGGTGGCTTCACAGGCGAATTCTATCAAACATTTAGAGAAGAGCTAACGCCTATCCTTCTCAAACTCTTCCAAAGTAAAGCAGAGGGAGGAACACTCCCAAACTCATTCTACTAGGCCACCATCACCCTGATACCAAAACCAGACAAAGATGTCACAAAGAAAGAAAACTACAGGCCAATATCACTGATGAACATAGATGCAAAAATCCTCAACAAAATACTAGCAAACAGAATCCAACAGCACATTAAAAGGATCATACACCATGATCAAGTGGGGTTTATTCCAGGAATGCAAGGATTCTTCAATATGCGCTAATCAATCAACGTGATACACCATATTAACAAATTGTAGGAGAAAAACTATATGATCATCTTAATAGATGCAGAAAAAGCTTTCGACAAAATTCAACACCCATTTATGATAAAAACCCTGCAGAAAGTAGGCATAGAGGGAACTTTCCTCAACATAATAAAGGCCATATGTGACAAACCCACAGCCAACTTTGTCCTTAATGGTGAAAAACTGAAACCATTTCCACTAAGATCAGGAAAAAGACAAGGTTGCCCACTCTCACCACTCTTATTCAACATAGTTTGGGAAGTTTTAGCCACAGCAATCAGAGAAGAAAAAGAAATAAAAGGAATCCAAATCAGAAAAGAAGAAGTAAAGCTGTCACTGTTTACAGATGACATGATACTCTACATAGAGAATCCTAAAGATGCTGCCAGAAAACTACGAAAGCTCATCAGTGAATTTGGTAAAGTAGCAGGATACAAAATTAATGCACAGAAATCTCTGGCATTCCTATACACTAATGATGAAAAATCTGAAAGTGAAATTAAGAAAACACTCCCATTTACCATTTCAACAGAAAGAATAAAATATCTCAGAATAAGCCTATCTAAAAGACCTGTATGCAGAAAATTATAAGACACTGATGAAGAGAACATTTTGAAACAATTATTTGGAAATGTTTCCATTGCCACCGTGTTGCCAATAATGATACTGCCTATTAAAACAATATTATCTGCTCACCTTTAAAACCTGGAAACAGAATTTTTCTGTGTTAAAGCATCCAAATTAAGAGTGATAGTGTATTTTAAACCCACTTATTAAAAATATTAAAGAGCAACGTATCCTGATCAATTTGCATATGTGAATTATTGACATCAGCGAAGATGGAAATTAGCAGCCTTGTTTCAACAAAAACCTTCACAAACAGGTAGATGGCATTAAAATATGAACAGTGTGATTTAGTAAACATGGCCAACAGTGTGCTTCCTCCACTGGGGTTTGTATAACTGAGCAATAACCTCCCTTCTTGAAACAAACCAAACTTTTCACATATATTTATTTTTAATTTAGGTTTATATAAGTTTTGTAATGTGTATATTGTAATATATTACAAATAAATAATTGTAAATATGTTAGGGGGTAGGTACTCAAAATATTTTAAGGATTGAGTGTGCCACATTTTAGTTTGGAGATCACTGGTCTGGAGTTGTGTTTCTCAAACGAGGGAACCATGTTAGGAAAGGTTACTTAAAATGAAGATGCCTGGGCCCTAACCTGGACCTGCGGAATAGGAAGGATTCTCTGGGACTGGGCCCAGGCTTGTATATCTTCAACAAGTTCCCTCCCAATTCTGATGAACACCAGAATTTGAGAACCATTTTTCTAGAAAATAAAGCCCAGCTCCTTAGGTGGACATTCAGAGTCCCACCGTGGCCCTCGTCTTCTTGCTGTTCTGGTCCCCATCAGCCCCACACATGGAAATGCTGTAACCTCAGAAACTGCCTCTTTGCCCATTTCCATGGCTCAGCCCGGCACCCAGCATGAGGCAGATGTCCAAGAAGTGTTGACCCAACTCCTACCAGCAAGGTGCCAGGCTCTGACTCGTCTCTGCATTTTGCACATGCAGTTGCCTGAACTCTTTTTTTTTTTTTTTAATTTTATTTATTTTTGGCTGTGTTGGGTTTTTGTTGCTGCATGTGAGCTTCCTCTAGTTGTGGTGAGTGGGGGCTACGCTTCGTTGCAGTGTGCAGGCTTCTCATTGCTGTGGCTTCTCTTGTTGCGGAACACGGGCTCTAGGCACATGGGCTTCAGTAGTTGCAGCATGCAGGCTCAGTAGTTGTGGCACACGGGCTTAGTTACTCCATGACATGTGGGATCTTCCCAGACCAGGGATCAAACCCATGTCCCCTGCATTGGCAGGTGGATTCTTAACCACTGCACCACCAGGGAAGTCCCTGAACTTTTCTTTTTGAAATTTCTTTTCCCTGTTCCTCCCATCAAATTCTTATTGATCCTTCATTCTATGTTTAAATGTTGTGTACTCTGTTACTCACCACTCCTATGTCCTTGTGGTATGACTTACCACGTTTTATTATATTTATTTACTTATACATTTCCCTCTTTTAATTACAAGCTCCATGAGTATTTGACACTGTCTCTTTTCTTTTTTTTTTTTTGTCATACTTCAGATAACATTTATTGATTGCTTGTTTTGTTTTTTGGTTTTCTGAAATTTATTTTTATTGAGATAACATTGATTTATATTATATGTTTCATATGTACAACATTATATTTCTACTCCTGTATACCCTACAGTGTGCTCACCACCAAAAATTTAGTTTCTATCCATCACCATACAGTTGATCCCCTTTACCCATTTTGCCACCCCTGCCCCACCCCTACCCCTCTAGTAACTACTACTCTGATCTCTGTTATCTAGGTGTTTGTTTTGGTTTGGTTTGGTTTGTTCATTTATTTTGTCTTTTGTTTTTTTATTAGTTCTTTGTATTCCACACATGAGTGAAATCATATGGTATTTGTCTTTCTCTGTCTGACTTATTTCACTTAACATAATACCCTCAAAGTCCATCCATGTGGCCACAAATGGCAAGATTTCATTCTATTTTGTGGCTAATATTCCATTGTGAATATATATGTATATATTCATATATATATACATACCACATCTTCTTTATCTGTTCATTTATCGATGGACGCTTTGGTTGTTTCCATATCTTGGCAATAAATAATGCCACAGTGAACATAAAGGTGTATATATCTTTCCAAATTAGTGTTCTCGTATTCTATGGATAAATACCCAGAAATGAAATTGCTGGGTTATATGGTAGTTCTATTCTTAATTTTTTGAGGAATCTCCATATTTTTTTCCATGGTGGCTACACTGGTTTGCATTCCTACCAACAGCGTATGAGGGTTCCCTTTTCTCCACAACCTCACCAATACTTGTTATTTCTTGTATTTTTTATAATAGCCAATCTAACAGGCATGAGATGATTTTAACCTTGTAGTTTTGATTTGCATTTCCCTAATAATTAGTGATGTTGAACATCTTTTCATGTACCTGTTGGCCACCTGTATGTCTTTGGGAAAATGTCTATTCAGCTCCTCTGCCCGGTTTTTAATTGGGTTGTTTGTTTTTTGTTGTTGTTGAGTTGTATGAGCTCTTTATATATTTTGGATATTAATGCCTTATTGGATATACCATTTGCAAACATCTTCTCCCATTCAGTAGGTTGTCTGTTCATTTTGTTGATGGTTTCCTTTGCTGTGCAGAAGCTTCTCAGTTTTATGTTATCCAATTTTTAAATGTTTGCTTTTTTTTCCCTTGTCTGAGGAGATTTATCTAGAAAGATATTGCTAAGACCAATGTCTTAGCAATGTTAGCAAACATAGGCATACTGCCTATGTTTTCTTCTAGTAGTTTATGGTTTTAGGTATGGTTAAGACTTACATTCAAGTCTTTAATCCATTTTGAGTTGTTTTTTGTGTATGGTGTGAGATGGTGATCTCGTTTCATTTTTTGCCTGTAGCGGTCCAGTTTTTCCAACACCATTTATTGAAGAGCCTATTCTTTCTCCATTGTATGTACTTTGCACCTTTGTCATAAATTAATTGTCCATAACCGCATGGGTTTTTCTGCCAATACCATGCTGTTTTGATTACTCTGGCTTTGTGATTTAGTTTAAAATCAGGGTGGGTGGTACCTCCAGCTTTGTTTTTTCATTTGTTTGTTTGTTTTTTGTTTTGTTTCATTTCATTTTGTTTTGTTTTGTTTTCCCCCTTAGGATTGCTTTTGCTATTCAGAGTCTTTTGTGGTTTCATACAGACTTTAGAATTATTTATTCTATTTCTGTGAAAAATGTCTTTGGGATTGCATATAATCTGTAGATTTCTTTAAGTAAAATGGACATTTTAACAATGTTAATTCTTCCAATTCATGGGCATGGAATATCTTTCCATTTATTTGTGTCTTCTCCAATTTCTTTCAACAGCGTCGTCTAGTTTTCAGTGTACAAAAAACTATCTCATTCTTGTGTGCACCATTCCCCACCCAGCCACCTTCTCCACTCCTCCTTCCCTGCCCTGCCTCAGCCTCTGGAACATCATTAGTTTTGGGGATATGCAAAAGCAGCTGGAGGATGAACCAACCTGGAAGAAAATAGTAGAGGGAATTTAAGATCTTTTGATACTCTTAAAGTCCAGTTAAAATAGAGAAGCAGAGTTTCATTCTTAACTCTGAATAGAAATATTTAGATGCTTAGGACTAAACTGAGACTTCACTGTCTTTTGGTTGTAGGCTGTGTCTTTAGATTTTATTTTGAAAATATTAACTTTAGAGACTCTGATTCTTAGACAAGTAATTAGAATTATACTACCTACAACTCTCAACATGATAAATACTATTTTAAGATAGTGATTTTCTAAATCCTAGAAATATTAACTCCGTATAATGTTTTTCAGTTTTATTGTGTGATTGTTATATAATAATCTCCTGTAATACATTGGTTTTTTAATGAACATATTCTCCCTTATCCTGGTGTTAAGGATAGCACATTTTTAGCTAATGAAAGACTAGTACTGACATGTTAAAAGACTTACCCCAAATTATATATGAGTGCAGTTAAGCCCAAGCTTCCTCTCTTCCTCTGTTCTTGAATGCAGAAATCTACCCCTCAGACATGAGATACCCTGATGCACCCCCAAGGCTGGGATTGTTCCATTGAACCACATACAATTCCTATCACCTTTTCTCTGTCCATCTGTATCCCCTTCCCTACTCCCCAGCTCGATCTCTTGTTTTCTATTTTGAATGACCCAGCTGAGGCCTGCCATTGGCATTGCCAACCTTGTCTAGCCCAGAGTACAAAGTTTTCTGGCCCCAATGGATATCATGGTTGGAGGTCTTCCCCCAAAATATTTTTAAATTGAAGTATAGTTGATTTACAATATTGTGCCAAAATATTTTTTAATAAGAGTGAGTCTATGTAGATTAGCTGTAGATTTTGGTGATTTCCATGGCTCACTAGGAATTTTCTCATGGTTTCTCTTAAGGGTCAAGAGGAAAGTACAGAAAAGTACCTTTATATCTGATTTTTATGTCTGATAATCTGAAGATTGTGTTGTCCGTATAGACAGCTTTTTCAGATTCAAGAAGTAAACTGAAATTTTAGATGTCACCAGATTCATGGATGTTTCTCACATCATCATCATAGTAATAATAATAATTTGTTGAGCACTTCAGTTTGCCAGGTACCTTATAGAGATTACCTCTTTCCATCCTCACAAAAGCCCTATGAACTGGAGGCTGATACTCTCCCATCACACAGAAGCAGTACATGTGGCCCAGAAAGATGAAGTGTCTTTTCCAGGGTCACACATTTATACAGTAGCAGAGCCAGAGTGTAGCCCCAGGTGGTCTAGCTCCTGAGATTTTGCGTTAACTTCTGCATCTCATATCAAAACCCCATTTTCAGTTTTTAGAAATGAGTTAGCAATTTGAAAATTATTTTAAAAAATACAGAGGATGTTGTTTCAAAGGGTCCCTAGAGCATCTTGATCCACTTGAATTTGCAATGTGTCCTACATTTCTGGATGCTTTTTCAAATGCTTACTGTACTTTAATTTGCAGGCCCAAGAAGCTAATATTAAAAGCTTTCAAACAATATTGGTTCGTCTTTAAAGACACGTCTATAGCCTACTTTAAAAATAAGGAACTTGAACAAGGAGAACCAGTAGAAAAACTAAATCTTAGAGGTAAGAGGGTCCAATATCTTGGTATGGCTTGTCACGGCCCAGCAAGGGGATGAAAGCCAAGACTCCCACCAGTGAAGCAGGTTCACTCCCAGAGGAACCTCTTATGTCACGGGTTGTCAGTGACCGCCTGCCTGCAGCTCCTCCTCCCTGTGAAACATGGACCTGAAATGCAAACCAGTGAATGGTTATTTGTGTTATGTTGTCCCTTCTTTCCCAGTGTGTCCAAGTCTCTGAAGTGGTGGTAATTAGTGTCATAAACATAATACATTAGACATTGTTGGATCCTGAAAAACACTCTGAATTCCAAAACAATTATGTCTAATTCAGTATCACTTTTGTGCCTGATTTCTGAAAGTGGCCGTGAGTGTACTGGTAACTCCATTAACTAAAAATTTAATTAACTAGTGCACTCAATTCCCTTATCATTGTGACAATCAGAGGATTCCCTCTGCTTTAATTCATTTCAAAGCTTATATTCAATAACTGATTATATGAGTTAGAATAGCCAAGTCAACCTGAAAAATGAATTCAACTGATGATTATTTAAGAAATCCATAAAAGAAATATTTTTATTTATCCATGTTATGTTCATAACTTATCTAGTTATCCTTTAATTAATGTTATCAGCCTGCTCCTCAGTTTTTCAGAAGAGAACCAAATCTGAGGAGCTTATGTTCAAAGTCTTTATTTTAGATGCACATCTGATATTTGTCTAAGAGACCTCTCAGAACTCAGTTCTGTCCTTGCCTTTTATCACTCAGGCTGTGAAGTTGTGCCAGATGTAAATGTAGCAGGGAGAAAATTTGGAATCAAGTTACTAATCCCGGTTGCTGATGGTATGAATGAAGTATATCTGAGATGTGACCACGTAAGTAAAACCACAAAAATGGTAAGTCACTTCACCTTTATTAAGCCTCAGGACAAACCATCTCAGGTGTTTTCTCAAATGAGGGCACTCATCAGTCAGCTATTGCTTTGTAACAAACAATCACAAAAATCACACAGACACATACGAATAAACGTTCTGCAGGTGGGCTGGGGATTGAGTGATCCAGGCTGAGGGCATCTGGGCAGATCTGCTTCAAGCCATCCACCTGGCTCGGCTGGCTCCTTATCGCAGGCTGAGCTCATGGGATTTATTCTGGGTCCCAGGCTGCCTGTGGAGGAGGCTCTTCTCATAGTGATGGCAGAAGTGCCAGAGGGGAACTGGGAACGTGTGAGACCTCCTAAATCTTAAGCTTGCAGTCAATCGGTAGGTACACTGTCATTTCCACCCATGCTCCATTGACTAAAGCACATCCATGGCCAGGCCCAAAGTCAAGATATGGGAAATTACACTCTAGCTCTGGTGGGAGGGACTGTAAAATTACATGGCAAGAGGTGTGGATGCTAGGAGGGTGAAGATTGAGGCCAGTGATTCAGTGAACCACACCTACTGTTGCCCTGAAGAATTAATTCGATTCTTCACCTGCATCCCCTCGGCTTCTGGGACCACTCCCCTTTGCTCCCTGAGGTAACAAATGAGCACAGACATTAAAGAACAATAGAAGCCACCACTAACTGGTTCAGCACCACCAATGGACCTGATTCCTGCTATGGGATTAGAGTCTTTACTAAGGATAGGCCAGGGGAGAAATAATATGAGAAGTCAGTTAATGATTTTTCCTCATTTTCTTCTGTCATAGAGATAAGATGTGATATGAAAATGGAAATATGTGTCAAGGAGGCTATCGGGTAGTTTGGGTTTTCACCTGTCTGTGCCCCATGGAGCTCCTTTTTGTCCTTGGTTCATCTTTTTTTTTTTTTTAATTTATTTGGTTGCATCGGGTCTTAGTTGCGGCAGGTGGGCTCCTTAGTTGCAGCTCATCAGCTCCTTAGTTACAGCACACGGTCTCCTTACCTGTGGCTCGCAGGCTCCTTAGTTGTGGCATGCAAACTCTTAGTTGCAGCATGCATGGGGGATCTAGTTCCCTGACCAGAGTTCGAACCCAGGACCCTGCATTGGGAGCATGGAGTTTTATCCACTGCACCACCAGGGAAGTCCCTCCTTGGTTCGTCTTTAAATGCAAAGTTCTCCACATGGAATTTCTTAAAGTTGACATTCGTATTCTCTAGCCCCGTGGTATCTAGAAATTCAACACAGGACTCAAAAGCTCTCATTGGACTTTAAATTATGTGGTTAACAGTCAGTGTGAATGTGTGCCACTTCATATCTTTCCTTGCTGGGAAGGTGACGGTTTTGATGAAAGCCCAGGTCCTGCTCTGTTCCCAGCATGGCTGCTTTGCATTTGAACTTACTTCTCAGCCCTCTGGTGTTTGCTGCAGGAGAGTCAGTATGCCCAGTGGATGGCTGCCTGCATCTTGGCATCAAAGGGCAAAACCATGGCGGACAGCTCCTACCAGCCAGAGGTCCTTAACATCCTTTCATTTCTGAGGATGAAAAACCGGAACTCAGCATCTCAGGTGGCTTCCGGTCTTGAAAACATGGATATGAACCCGGAATGTTTTGTGTCACCTAGGTGTGCAAAAAAGCACAAGTCTAAACAGGTACTGCTAATCTGGTTGGGGTGATTGTCTGCAGCAAATTCTGTATTTTCTGAAATAAAATAAATAATTTAAATGACTGAGATCATCATCATGAAAAATCAGCTGATAGGGAAATTTGACTCTGAACTGGGTATTAGATGATATTAAGAAATTTTTGTGAACTTTGTTAGCAGTGACTATACTGCTAACTGAACATGGCAATATTCTCAGAATAAACCTAATTTAAAAATAATGATTTAGTCCCCACAAATTAAAATTTTAAGTTATGCTTCCATAAGAGTGGGGTTGAATGTTACACAGATAAACTGATTCAAGTAGAACCATTGTCCATGGAGACCACAGACCCCGGAAAGAACTCAGGACTCTTCATCTACATAAAGCTTAGATATTTATGTGTTGGTCCATCTTCCTGTTTCTCCACAGGGATTTGCATGTATTATAGAAAGAGAGAGAGAGAGTGAATGATTGAATGGGAGGAATTGTCTTTGTGGAGCTGTAGTTGGGCCTTGCATTCATTCTTCTCGTTGGGGACCCGGGGCCAACGGGATGATTGCTGTAGAGAGTCAGTGCCTGCTAAGGAGAATTTGACATCTCCCACTTCTGCTTAGCTGGCAGCCCGCATCTTGGAAGCCCATCAGAACGTGGCCCAGATGCCCCTGGTCGAAGCCAAGCTGCAGTTCATTCAGGCATGGCAGTCTCTACCTGAATTCGGCCTCACCTACTACCTTGTCAGGTGATTACAATGCTCACTTGCCTCTCTCACTTTCTGTTCAATTTTAAGTGGTTTCATGGAGCCCAGTTTATTCTCATTTGGTCTAGAATGTAGAACTCTTTCTTTCTTTTTTTTTTTTTAATTTTAGAATACTGTCCTTTCACAAATGGCCCAAACACTTTTGGCTGCTCATGACAATCTTCCATAACTCTGTTCACAGTACCTACCAGATCTCTCTGCTTCTCCTGGTCCCCTAAGTTTTCGACTTCGCAGCAAGAGTGATCCTGTTAAGATCTCAGTCAAACCACGTCAGGTCTCTGCTCACCACCACTGAAAGCATTGTGTCACACTCAGAGTAAGAGCCAAATCCTTACAGTGGCCCTGCAAGACCTTAGTGCTTGAATTTCACATCCTCTCCCCTCCTTCACTGTGCCCAGCCACACTGGCCTCCTAGCAGGGCCTTGAGCCTGAGGAAAAAAAAAGACTCTGGCTTTCACACTGGCTGTGCCCTCTGCCTAAGATACTTTTTCCCCAGATATCCACATGGCTCACTCCCTCACAGACATTAGTTCTTTGATCAAATCTCCCTTCTCACTGAGATCTTCCCTCTCGATTTAAAATTGTAACAACCTCATTGCCAGTATTCCCTGTCCCACTTCTGTGCCTTATCCTCCTTTATTACCTTATCTGGCATGTATATTTCACTTATTCATGACTCTCTCCCCCAACTAGAACACAAGCTGCATGAGGTCAGGAATCTTCTGTCTGTTTAGGTCACTGCTATATTCCCAGTGCCTAGAAGGGTACCTAGCATACACAGTTGGTGCTAATTTGAATTAACTGACTTGACTGCCTCTTATTTTGCTTTCCTCTGATGTCAGTTTCACTTAAATAATGTCTGCAGGACAGCCTACTCTCCAGCCTTCATATTCTATCCTAATAAAAATGCCCTTCTATAGAAAGTTAATCCCTCATTGTCTGTTCTTCAGAAATGATTTGAAATGTTGGTATTCTCTTTAAGAAGTTGTATGTGAATGAACATCATGTTACAGGAAGCAGTTTCATATTTTAATTATTTTTTTTTCAGATTTAAAGGAAGCAAGAAAGATGACATTCTGGGAGTTTCATATAATAGGTTGATTAGAATCGATGCAGCCACTGGGATTCCAATTACAACATGGAGATTTACAAATATGAAACAGTGGAATGTAAACTGGGAAATCCGGCAGGTAAAGTGAAAGTTTTTGGTACATTCAGCATTGAGCCTATAAATGTGTGTTCCCTCAGAACTGCAGCTTATTTTGATTTTAAGAAGGTATTATTATACTTAGAACTCAGAAACCACAAGCATGTGGTAATTGTCTGCTAAAATAATCACTTGCAGTTCTGAGCAGTTTCCTAGCAAGCACAGACCAAATGCTTTTGAATTAACACAAGTTGGCTTAGTCTCCATACAGACAGACTCTAAAATTGCTGAGCAGTTTGATTAATTTCTTTCAACTCAGTGTACGATTATGTAAGATTTAGGCTGACAATTACTTAGCTGAAACTACCTGAGATGTAAATATCATACAAAATAAATACAAAACAGGCGTCATCTGACTGGCTGCCAAGAGGTGTAACTGGCTGAGAACTCAGAGGCTCAACTGCCCACCTGGAGAGCATTCCAGTCCCAAAGGGGAAAAGTATCAGAGAAGCCAGCGAGGTACACAGGGGTCATGGAGGAAACTTAGCCTCTGAGTTCAGGAGCCCTCAGCCCCCATCGTCCCCGCCCTAGGAACCAGGTCAGGCCATGCCTGCATCACAGGACGTGCTAGACCAAGTCAGACACACCTGAGTGTCCTGATGATTTAAAACATTCTGCTGTTGCTGATATAGGATCTTTATCGCATTCCTTTGGCATTCCCATTTTTCCAGTATAAAGCTGTCAATGTAGAGCGAGGATAAGTGACTCACATTTTTCTTTTTTTAAGAACCATGGATTCCTCTCAGCAGGGCTGTTGACCATCTGGACTCATTTGCAGAACAATGTTCTGAGATTAGATGGCCTCTAAGGCAGTGACTCGAAAACCTTGTTGTACCCTCAAGGTCGTGTAAATCCGACTCTGGGAAATGCAAATCAAAACTACAAAAAATGAGGCACCGCCTCACACCAGTCAGAATGGCCATCATTAAAAACTCTATAAATAACAAATGCAGGAGAGGATGTGGAGAAAAGGGAACCCTCCTACACTGTTAGTGGGAATGTAAGTTGGTACAGCCACTATGGAAAACAGTATGGAGGTTCCCCAGAAAACTAAAAATAGAATTACCATATGATCATTACCATATGATCCAGCAATCCCACTCCTGGGAATATATCCTGACAAAACTCTTAATTCAAAAAGATATATGCACCCCTATGTTCATAGCAGCACTATTCACAATAGTCAAGACATGGAAACAACCTAAATGTCCATCAACAGATGAATGGACAAAGAAGATGTGGTACATAGGTACAAAGGAATACTACTCAGCTATAAAAAAAGAACAAAATAATGCCTTTTGCAGCAACATGGATGCAGCCTGAGATTATCATACTAAGTGAAGTAAGTCAGAAAGAGAAAAACAGGGCTTCCCTGGTGGCGCAGTGGTTGAGAGTCCGCCTGCCGATGCACAGGACATGGGTTTGTGCCCCGGTCCGGGAAGATCCCACATGCCACGGAGTGGCTGGGCCCGTGAGCCATGGCCGCTGAGCCTGCACGTCCGGAGCCTGTGCTCCGCAACGGGAGAGGCCACAACAGTGAGAGGCCCGCGTACCGCAAAAAAAAAAGAGAAAAACAAATACCATATGATATCACTTATATGTGGAATCTAAAATATGACACAAATGAACCTATCTACAAAACAGAAACAGACTCACGAACATAGAGAACAGACTGGTGGTTGCCAAGGGGGAGAGGATTGGGGGAGGGATGGAGTGGGAGGTTGGGGTTACAGATGTAAGCTTTTATATATAGAATGGATAAACAAGGTCCTACTGTATAGGATATAGAGAACTATATTCAATATCTTATGGTAAACCATAATGGAAAAGAATATTTTAAAAAGAATGTATATGTGTATAACTGAATCACTTTGCTGTACAGCAGAAGTTAACACAACATTGTAAATCAACTACAATTTAAAAAAAATGATCCAACTGTGCACCTTAAATAGGTCTGTTTATTATACATTGGTTATACCTCAATAACACAGTTTGGAAAAAAATCTGACTCTGGGAATTACTGAGATCAGTGATTCTTTTTTTGTTTGTTTGTTTTTAAAATAACATTTATTTTTTAAAAGTTAACATGTGCGTAATAGGAAACCGAAAAACACAAGAAGCAAAAGGCAAAGTCATCCATAATCATAAGCAGTTTACCGTTTGATGTGTCCTTCTAGGTCTCATTTGTGTATCTATACAACTGAGCATCCATTTTCATATAAGTAAGATCATACAGTTATGTACTGTGCTTTTTCAGACATCAGGAATATTTACCACTTCAACGTCCCAAAGCTATTTGAGTATTTTGATAACCAAGAATACACTACACCAACTCAATCTACAAGGAAAAAAATGTAATCCTGCCTTGCTTGGCAACAAAAATTTCATAAAAGACAAAAATGGCAACAGGCCTCTAGATAAAGATATTGGTAGAGTTATGATTAAAATACCACATTTCCTTAATGTTCCATTAAAAATGAGACAGAAAGCAAAATATAAATATAAACACATCCACATACATGCCTCCCTTTATACTTCCTTCTGCCCCTCTGCTGCTAACCTAATGAGCTAGTCCTGACGTACATTTCTCAGAGACGGTTTAACAATTCCATATCCAAGATGCTCCTTTTTTTTATCAGTTGTAGCAAAGATATTTACCAATTGGTTAATTCACTAGCTCTACTTTTTATCATACACTGTCACCTCAGGATATCTAAAAGCTTAGATGTTGCAAAATAAAAAATGAGCCTTGCAAAAGACTTTTGCTGGTGTGTACTATTGAACATTTCAACTTATCCATTGCTCTATATGTTACATGCCTTTGGTTTAACTTTACTGTATATATTATGTACATACTGGACAAATGGGTCCTAATTTTATAATATCTAGTCTCTAGATATTAAAGGGGTTGCCAATGTATGACAAAAGTAGAGTTGGTAAACTAACACATTTTTTACACTTTTGTGTTAAAATTCATTGAAAGGCCATCTTTTGAAAAGGACCTTTGGAAATGAAATTGTAAATCACATCTAAGTGACACATGTGCCTGTACTCACCCACTGTTGGATGATGGAAAGAAGTAATTGGGAGAAATGAAGGGTTCTAGACTAGAATGTTTCTGTGTAGATCAGTGATTCTTAAAGGTCCCCAGCTGATTCCACTGGGCAGCCAAGGTGGAGAACGGGTGAAGCTTCAGTTTCTTCCAGTGTTAGAGTTTATGACTTCCAGCTGGGAAGGAGTGAGGGCCGTGGCTGTAGGAAAATTCACGTGGGCCTTTTTCTCTCCACTAAAAAATCTGCAAAGCACTCTTCCCCTCCACACAGGGAGTGCTTAGACAGTTCTTTCATCTAAACAAGAGCCAGACAGGAAATATCTTTTGTGTTGAGCGTTAGAATGTTTTGCCAGGTGTGCAGCAAAGCTGACACCACAAGAGGGCGCCCAGAGAGCAGAGACGTTTTCTGTAAGCTTTGATGCAAGCAGTGGGTTTTGCAGGGTTTGGGGAAACCCATCTGTCAGCACCTCAGCAGTCCTCAGCTCTGGGACCATCTCCAGCCAAGCGGCTTCTTTCTCATTCGTCTTTGTCAGAGCTTAAGTATACCTGTGCCTTCCTCTTCCAGGTGGCGATCGAATTTGACCAGAACGTCTCCATCGCATTCACCTGCCTGAGCGCGGATTGCAAAGTCGTGCATGAGTACATCGGGGGCTACATTTTCCTGTCCACCCGCTCCAAGGACCAGAATGAAACTCTCGACGAGGACCTGTTCCACAAGTTGACCGGTGGCCAGGAGTGAACAAAGCAGGCCTGCTGGACCTACACAGAGGGCAGGCCTACCCGGACGTTGGGTCAACAGCCTGCACCATGTGTACATTCCAGGCTGACAGCATATATTCACCACCGGACACCCAGACCCTCGCCTCATTTCCAGCACCCTGCCTAGCACATCCCTCTCCTCACTCTGCCCTCTGCTACCCGCTGTGGACGGGGCCTCAGTTAACCTCTTCTGTAATGCGGGGCGGGAGAGAGGACACTGCTCGGCATTACTCCAAGGCTCCACGTGTAGCTATGACCTGCAGAACCTGCAAGTGCATGGCTAGAAGCTGTCCGTGTGCTTATCTGCTTTTTTACTAAGTCAAAGGAAAGACAGGTTAAAAGCACATGTAGCAAGGACAAATCTTATTCCCCAAACTCAGGTATGAAAAGAAATGTCTTTCCTTAACAGAAGTGCCTTTAACTACCATCTTGTGAAAATGGCAGAGGGAGCCCCCGCATACACTTTTGTCCCGTAGGTCAAAGTCTGGGGGTGAAGGTCTGGGGAAAGGTGGAGTTACCTGGTACCAGTTGGTGACAAGGGGTCAGAGTAGTGGCCCTCAGTGTCATCAGTCCCGAGTGACATCTGCCAAGGTGACCACTGACCCATCTGGTCTTGGACATCGGTTACTGCCCCACCTGCAAGTCCCATTCCATCCCTGGGGAGCCTTCAGCCACAATTAAAGGGGATCCCTTAAGTCCTTCTAAAGACACAGTGACACAAGTGTTCAGGGAAACCCATTTCTCAAACCCACTCCATGTCTCAACAGCTTCTACTCTGGGTTGGGGCTCAGGAAGATGAGCTCAGTTCTCTCTTCATAAAAACCACCTCCCAGCATCAAGGTTTCCAGTGAGGTCTCCATCCCAACCAGTCAGGGAGAGAAGAACAGGACACAGGGCAGCCCCGTACCCAAAGACCACCAACTTAAGGGCTCTCAGCTTCCCCAGGGGCTTCTGTCTACTTAGGGCCTTTGGCTGGTCTGTGGGGTAGGGAAGCCTTGCTCTTATCACTACCCAGTGTTCTGGATTTGTGTCTGTTTATATGACTCACGGCCTTTCCCCTGAAGGCTTTGTAAATCAAAAGCAGATAATGGACTTTTTTTTTTCTCTACTTTTTGCTCTGTTGTCTCTGCCTTGAGACATGAATGTGGGCCACTTAACAGCTGCCTCAATTGTCATTTTCTGTTTTGGTTCATCAGTGTTGGGAGGATTGAGTTTTAAGAAGGTAAAAGGCAGTACTGGGGTTAGAGGGAAATATCAGATGTATTTTAGTATGTTTTTATAAATATTCTCCTGTCACACAAAGGATGTGGGTTGCAAGGGTAAGGCTGAGACTCTGTTTCCATTTTGAAGTTCTTTTAGGATGCAAACCTCAGGGGGCCTGGCTGGACTTCAGATGCCCAAAAACATTGGCTGTTGCTTTATTTTCTAACAAAACTGTTTGAGAAGAGAGATCTCTGCAATTCTGGGGGCCACCTCGAGACAGCCTTGGCTGGGGACCCTTGGGCCCTGAGCCAGAAGCTGTCACTGGAAATTCTTCTTTCACCCTCTCCTTAGAGGTGAATGTTATTGAAGAATCTTCAGGCAACTGAACTTCTGAGGCCTAGCTTAAAGCCTGGATGTGGCTTGGGCACTTGGAAAATCTGGTCCATGTCAAAAAGAACTGAGTTTGAAACGTTTTGTACAGAAACCAGTGCCAAGTGAACTGCGTTGAACTTGGTGGTCATTTCTCCATAGTCCTGGGCTCTATTATTTTAGAGCCTAGCTGGGCCCGACATTAAAGTAATGCTCCTTGATGTCACAGTTTCCCTGTCTGCTGTCAAATGCAGCTCTGCCTAATTTACCAAAGCTAAACCTTTGGTTCAACCTTCTGCCTTAGCTTTTCCTGGTTGTCTGACATTTCCATGAAAACACTCAGAAGAGCTGACCAGTTTAACCAGACTTTCAGGGGAGCATTTCTTCCACAACTCCACAGCCACATCCCAGAGGAATAAACAAGCATGGCAGGAAAACCTTAAACACTGCTATTCCAAAGAGCAACTTAAGGACTTTTTTTTACATTGGGTGCGAAGGTCACCTGACTTCCTATGATGAAATTTGAAATTAATGTGTGCCTTTCAACCCTGTTTGATTTCTTATCTACAGTACATGGGGAAGTCTGCATTTTTTTGTGTGTTATTTTATATGACTTCTTAAATTAAAAGATTTATATGGATTTGAATATGGTCTAGTTGCGTCCTCTCCAGTCTGTTGCCTCTAAAAAGGCGAATATTTTCTCCATTATGAAAAAGGAGTGCAACTTTCAGGTTTAACATTTGCTTTTCCTCACAATTCCAATATCTGAGCTATTCTCTGCAGTGAGATTGACTTAGAAACCTCACTTAACCATTGGTTTCAACTCTTTTCTCATTGACTGTCACTAGATTTCCTGACATATCGTGAGCTCTTTTTATCCGGGTCCACCTTTTAGAAAAAGCACTATAGAGCAAAAAAGTAGCCAGAGGCAGAGGGACATCAGAGGGCCTCTGATTTGATGACCCAATGTCACGGGCACATCTTTGATTTAGTGATAGATGGTCCATAAGGGTTAGGAATGTGTAGTTTTTAGATATCCCTTCATGCAATTCTTTTTTTTTTAATTTAACTACAGTTGATTTACAATATTGTATTAGCTTCAGGTGTACAGATTCTTATCCATTATAGGTTATTACAAGACATTGAATATAGTTCCATGTGCTATATAACCCTTTGTGCAATTCTCACATCAACCCACAGGGAGCAGAAACGGCTTGCCTTCTCATTTCACAAAGGAGAAACCAGGCTCCGAAGGTGAAGTAACGTGCCCAAGGTCACACCAAGAGTAAGCAGTGGAACCAAGATTCAGAGCCAGGTCTTAACTCCAGAGCCTACTGAACTTAACCCAGCAAACCCCACCCTTCCATTTCCAGCCCTGCTCAGCCTTGAACTGCCTGCCCCACTCCCAGCCCCAAGGCAGGCCTCTCCTGAGCTCAGTGTCCCCATGTCACACACCGGTGGGGGAGGGCCAGGGAAGTCAGAGGATTGGCTGCCCCAGAGGAGCTGGGGAGGTACAGGTGGATCAAAAAGGTCTGGAAGGGACTTCCCTGGTGGCACAGTGGTTAAGAATCTGCCTGACAATGCAGGCGACATGGGTCCAAGCCCTGGTCTGGGAGGATCCTACATGCCGTGGAGCAACAAAGCCCGTGCACCACAACTACTGAGCCTGCGCTCGAGAGCCCATGAGCCACAACTACTGAGCCCATGTGCCACAACTACTGAAGCCCGCATGCCTAGAGCCTGTGCTCTGCAACGAAGAGTAGCGCCCACTTGCCACAACTAGAGAAAGCCCATGTGCAGCAATGAAGACCCAACGCAGCCAAAAATAAATTAATTAATTTTTTTAAAAAAAGGTCTGGGAGCCAGAGAATTGAGTATTTTGATTCTGGGCAAGTTTCATTTTCAGTCCCATGGTAGAAAAATAAACAAATGAGTCTTTCATTTCAAAACTCATCTTTGAGTTGTAGGCACTTGAAGCCAAGACATCCTGCAATATTTGTTTTCTGAAATTGCTAAAAAGAAAAAATGTAATTCACTTGTAATTAAAGACTTCTTTTTCACTTCAGTACATTCAGTAAAGAGTAAAATAGAAAGGGAGGCTCCCTTCCACACCTCCAACCTCCCTGAGAGATTCTGCGGTGACAGGAGGAAGGGGAAAAGGCAGGAAAATCATGTGAAATAATGAAATACATACGAGCTATATTCTTTCATTATTTTCCCACACAAACACATGATTTTTATGAAATCACAGGAGATATGATCATGTGAAATAATGCTATATATATGAATTTTTTTCATTATTTTCCCACACAAACATGTGGTTTTCCTGCTTCCTCCTCTCCCCACTGCCCCACTATCCGAGAGCCATTGAACCCTGGAAATCCTGGAAAATCTGAAGGTCAGCACGTGGCCCTTCCTTGTGTTCAAGTTTTCCTGTCCCCTTTCTCAACAGTAGGTACCTTCCTGAAGCCGAGTGGAGTTACTGAGCTCCATCAAAGGGAACAAAACCAGCCTGCACATTCTCCCTCCTCACAAATGCCTGTGCTGCCCTGGAGCTCCCACCGGCCTTGGGGTGATGGGTTCTCAGACTTCTTCAGAGCTGAACCCTTTTACTGAGTAAAAGGTCAGATCCCAATGAATTAAGCCACCCTTGAGCCCAGAGCTCCATGGGAGCCACTTCACATAACACCAGATCGGACGATTTAGAAACAGCCTCCGGGAGCCTACCCACATTTGCCCAAACATCCGTGTTGCATGAAGACCCAGTTCCCTCAGAAGAGCCCCTATGAACGCACGTAAGCAGAATGGGAATGTGAGGCTTCTCTTCAGGCTCACTAATGCTCCTCACTAACAACTGTTGAAGAGATTTTCAACTAAATGAATTTACTTCCTTCTGACTTGTCATGTGACCTTGAAGACCCATAATTCCCCAGCAGGCCTCAGTTTCTCCAGTCGTTACAGAGGAAAAATCCCACAGCCCCTCCTTCTCAGGGGACCCCCACTGATGGTGCTTTCCTGTCCGGGAACCCAGCAGGATGTTGTTTCTCTTCTTGGGCCAGTGAGTTGGGAGGCAGGGCCCCTGGCTGCTCTCTGAGATCCCTGGGATGCGGGAACTGCCCAGGGAAGAGGCGAAGCCCTTTGTGAGGTGACCCAGGGCCTCAGGGGAGGGGAGGGTCCAAAGCCCAAGCCTGTGTCCTCTGACTCAAAGGATGTGTCATCAGGGTCCTTGATGACCCCAAGCAGGGCCCATGACAGGGAAGCAGGGAAGGCAAATGAGGTTCCAGAAGGGAAAAAATTTTTTGTATATATATCTCCTTGAGAAAAGAGGGGGCGGGGAATACAACAGAGCCTGGGGGGCCCGGGCTCAACAGTAGGGGTTGGTGATGGGATGGCTGGTTTGAGCCCACCACCTGGCTGGTAAAGGAAGCCCCCACTTGTGCCCACTGTGGCTATTGGGAGAGAACAAGGATGCTCTTGCAGGCAACACAATGGAAAGTGGGGGAGCCAGCTCTGGAATAGTCAGGTATCCCAGGAACCAGTCAGGCTTTGGGATGGAGGTCTGATGAGGGACTTACAAAGGGGCCCTAGATATCCATGCTACCACTTAACTCCCTGCAATGTTCCCAAAGCACCAATATTGGCAGCCAGGTCAGCCCACAAGACCCAGCATTAAAAACATAGCAGAACCAGTGTCCTTTTCTACGACTTACAAAGCCCACGCACCCAGCTTCAAAATGGAAAGCATCCTCTTCACTATTGAGGGTCAGATACCGAGCATTAAACCCACATAGACTGTAACTTGAGACCTTGCTACTCAAAGTGTGTTGCTTGAATCCACAGCATTGGTCAGAAATGCCGAATCTCACAGGGCCGGGACCAGCAAGTTACCCAGGGCACAACATTTAAGGAGATCCTACCATCAGGGCCTCCTTACCTCACCCTAGTCCCAGCTCCAAGGCCCACCCCAAACTTCTGAATCAGACTCTGCATTTTAACAAGACTCTCAGGTGCTATGTGTACACAATTAAGTTTGAGAAGCTCTGGCCTAAGACACGTGGCATGGATTTGGTGGGGAGGACACCAAACACTGGAGGAATTATGAGCATAAATGCCATAAACTCTGCATGCCAGTGTGTGGGTTGACTAGTGTCCCCCAAAACTTCATGTTCACCCAGAACCAGTGAATGTGACCTTAATTGGAAATAGTCTTTGCAGATGTAATCAAGTTAGGATGAGGTGTACTAAATTAAGGTGGACCCTAAATCCAGTGTCCTTATAAGAGAAGAGACACACAGAGACAAAGAGAAAGAAGGCCATGTGATGACAGAGGCAGACATTAGTGTGGCGTAGCTGCAAGCCAAGGAATGCTGGCAACCACCAGAGCAAGGAGGTGTTCTTCCCAAGAACCTTCAGAGAGATCACAGTCCAGCTGACATCTTAATTTTAGATTTTTAGATTCCAGAACTGTGAGAGAACAAATTTCTGTTTGAAGCCACCAGGCCTATGATAATCTTTTATGGCAGTTCAAGGAAAATAACATAGCCAGAATTTTCACATCTTTAAAAATGGGGTTGTTGCTTTCCCCACCATATCACTGGGCTACTGGAAAGAATATAGGACGGAATGACAGCAAAGATGTTTTAAAAACTATAAAATGCAATACAAAGGTAAAGTATCGTTATTTTTAATGAGGACATACTTTCAGTTATAAAAGTATTTACGTACTTATTTTCAAAGAAGTTCACATGATAATTTGGATACTTGCTCCCTTCCCAGTGTGGGTAGTGCATACCTCCTGCCCCATTGTACGGGCTTGGTCATATCACTTCCTTTGGCCAATGGGATGTTAGTGGTTGATGTGAGTAGAGGCCTCCATGTGCTTGTACAATCTGACTGGCCTCTTGCACTCCTGTCACCGGCTGTGAGAACAGGCTCCCTAGGTAATCACCTGGGCCACAGAATGAGACACATGCAGCAGGTCAGAACCTAATCCACAAGTTGGACCCAAGCCTGGCTAGATCAGCTGACCCTCAGACTATTAGTACGGGAATCAATTCTTGCTATTGAAACTGAGTTTTGGGGTCATTTGTTAAGCAGCATTATTGTGGAATAGCTAACACAGAATAAAGTATCACAAAGAGTAGAAAAAGAAATCGATCCTCTATCTATCTATCCACCCTAACGCTATCCAAAGACATACTCTGTTGGCATTTTTGAGTGTCTTTCCAGTCTTTATACTATCCTGTACCCTGGTTTGTTTTTGCTTTTGTTTTTTTATATTTCAATATAGTATCTATTAAGGTATTACAGACTCGTGGAAATTGGTTAATTAATTGATAAGAAATTCATTGGGGAAAAAAAAAGTAGCTATTTGAGTGCTGTCTGAATGCACATTGTGGGGCTATGATCCTGCCCTAAGCTTACAACTTCTGATGTGGAAACATAATGCTTCATCTTTTAAGACATTATCTTTCTTTTTTTTTCCCACCTTCACCAATTTCTCCCACCTTCCATTCCCCACCTCTGGCAACCACCAATTTGTTCTCTGTTTCTGTGAGTTCAGTTTTTTTAGATCCACATATAAGTGAGATTATACAGTATTTGTCTTTTTCTGTCTGACTTACTTCACTTAGCATAAAACCCTCCAGGTCCATCCATGTTGTTACAAATGGCAGCATTTCCTTTTTTTCTATGATTAAATAATATTCCATTGTGTGGATGTACCACATTTTTTTTACCCATTCACCTGTCAGTGGACACTTGAGTTTTTTCCACATCTTTGCTATTGTGAATAATGCTGCAGTGAACATGGGGGTACAGATACCTCTTTAAGAGAGTGATTTCATTTCCTTCAGATAAATACCCAGAAGTGGAATTGCTGGATCATATACGGTAACTCTATTTTTAACTTTTTGAGGAACCTCCATACTCTTTCCCACAGTGGCTGCACCAATTTACATTCCCATTTTAAGATATTTTCTCGCTTGCTTTTCTGATCCCATTCAGAAAATTCTCTTACAGATTCTGAACTTGATCTGGTTTTCACCATAATCAAAAGCTAAGAGCATCAGCCTGGTCAAAAATGAAACTGGAAAAACAACAGTAAAGGAAGATCAAGCCTCGGTCTGAGGGTGTTTGTCTCCTCAGCTGTAAGGCAAGGGTTTGGCACTGTGTGGTTTCTTGTTGCCCCTTACGTCCCAGCATTCAGTGATTACAGTCCATTCCTCCCCCTCCCCCCCCCCAATCAGGCCAAGTTGCATCCCCTACTCTGCTGTAACACTCCGGGCCTTTCTACCACGCATTTGCTTTTCTCTCAAAGCTCTGGCATCACTCTGCCAACAGGACCCTGTTATCTGTGTCAGGCCACATAGATGACTCAAATATCAGGACAGGTTGACAGCCTGCCATGGCAGTCAAATATGCCCCAGGGGCAAAAGGGATACTGAGGGGTTAAATGGTTGTGCCATTTTAAAGCCGCTGAAGTCAGCTCCTGCCTCCCCAAAGAACAGTCTCAACAATAATATAGCTAACAGGCCACAGCTAAAAGAATTAGGAAGCTAACACGTATTAAGGGTTCTCACTTGTGCTTCCCACCAGGTCTTTCAATTCATCCTCTAGGTGAGATAGGTATTATCAGCTGCATTGTACAGATCTGGAAAGTGCAGTGGAGTCCTGGTAAATTTTTAATAACTCCATGGGCAGGAGGGAGCCCTGATTTTCCAGTTTCCCTGGTACAAAGACTCCTACTACAGCCAACATGACCCCAAGAGGACATCAGTGAACACAGAGTTGGGAAGAGATTCAAACACCTGGCTCTCTGACAGGGCTGACCTGACTCCAGCACACACTGGAACTGTATACAGAGAGGTCAAGCAACTAGTCAAGATCACCCAGCTAAAATGTGGGAAGTGAGGATGTGAACCCAGACCTCTGACTTTAGCACAGCTCTTGATATTCGCAGGTGAACGGCAAGGCCTTGTGAGCCAAGAGCCCTAGACTGTCTTTATACGTGATAATATACCACTGAGGTGACTTTTCCCAGAACATATTAGATCAGGACTACAAAACTCCATAGACATTTTCCCCCCAATTAGATTACATCAGATTTCAAATATGAAAATGGTGAAAATTTCCTCTAAAAACATCTTTAGACCCCAACAGCTGGTCTACCTGTCCAATACGACATTTGACTGCAAATCTGGGTCAGAGGTGGGGTTTAGGAGGGGGAAAGAGTTCTGCCTTCTTCCCAGCAGAGCAAACACCAAACCATGACAGGAGGCAACCCTTCCCACCACACAACCACCCCCCACCCCCCCCACCCCCGGCCCCGACAAAGGGTTGGCCTAGCTCCTGCCATTGCATATAAATGATTGATGACAATTCAACCAGGGAGAGGTGACTCTTCTTCACGGACTGAGCTCTGTTTTCAGAGGCTGAGTGAAATGTGTTTATTCTTCCTTTTCCACCCTTATAAATGGTTCTTTGAAACGGGTAAACATCAGGAGAACAAATGGGCCAACACTTTGCAAGCTGTTGAATAATCCATTGCTTATAACCTAGCAGAGTCCACTCTAGGCTAAAGCACTGTAAATGCAAATGCATTCAGGGGTAGGCAATGTGCATGGGCACAGTAAGTCAGCTATGAGACCACAGGGATTCATGAGGCATGCCCAGCCTAGTATTCGCATATCTTTAAAATATGTGATTATATAGCCAATATATCTGAGAACGTAATGCAGCCTATGGGCCAAGAGTTTTCAAGCCATGCTAGGGTTCAGCCAATTATAATTCAACCAATTTAGTTAAATACACACACACACACAATTTTTTCACATTTCAGTTAAGATTGTTTAGCTACAAGTGACAGAAAACCCAAAATAATAGTGGCTCAAAAACAAGAAAGTTTTTTTCTCTTCCACCTAAAGCTAAGGCAAGCCTAGGCCAAAAAGACATTATATACTATGTCAGGGACCCACATCCTTTTAGCTTTTTACTCTGCCATCTCATGGTGTGACTTTGATGTCATCTCTAATGTGGCTGCTTTAGCTCCAGGCATTATGTCACATGGCTTCATTTAGCTACAAGGCAGATTGAAATATTTGGTCTTTATTCAAAGTAACATGAACTCAATTAAAAACCAGCACTCTTTTTCTGATAAGGGTGAGAATAGTTGTTGCGAGATGAGGAGCTCCCTCTGCCATAAGCTCCTGTTACATGCTACACACTATGCCAGCTGCAAAGGAGAATCTACTGAACAGAGTTTATAATCTAGCAAGAGACAGGCCTCTGAGCAAATAACTTTGTAATGCTGTATAACATGTACTATTCTTTTTGTTTTTAGGTACGCGGGCTTCTCACTGCTGTGGTGTCTCCCATTGCGGAGCACAGGCTCTGGATGCACAGGCTCCGGACGCACAGGCTCAGCGGCCATGGGCTCCGCGACACGTGGGATCCGCGACACGTGGGATCCTCCCGGACCGGGGCACGAACCCGCGTCCCCTGCATTGGCAGGCAGACTCTCAACCACTGCGCCACCAGGGAAGCCCCTTATTCTTGATATATAAAACAGACATATGAGGAAAAAAAAGGAGAGAATAGTTTTGTTAGATCAGGAGCAAAGTAGGAAGGATTTCCCAGAGGAGGGGACATTTAGACTTGGCTTCGAAGGAAGAGTAAGAGTTTGCCAAGTGAGGAGATGGATGGGAATTAGGCCAAGCTTGCCAGAGCAGCCACTAGTAGAGAGAGCCACTGAATGTTCTTATATTTGAGGGGCCATAATCAGATTTGCATTTTAGAAACGTAAGTGTGGCAGCTGATGGAGGATGGTTGTAGGAGGGCTACATTGGAAGTTGGAGGTTCAGTTCAGAGGCTTCTGTGATGGACAAGTCAAAAGACACTGAGGACTGGAGCTAAGGCAGTGGAGAGAGAGATAGGAAATGTGAGAGCTATCTCAGAACTAAAATCAGCAGACTTTGCAACTGTGACCAACACTATTATTTACCCACCAGCACAGTTTTACCTACCAACACAATTTTCCCTTCTTCCTTGCTAACAGAATTGGAATTTGGCTGAGGGAATGTGTCTAGCCCCAGGCATGGATCTTTATTGGTCTGGACCAATCTGACAATCTTGTTCCACACTTCCCAGTTCCCTTTGTAGGTAGGGGTGTCCATGTGACCGGTTCTGACCAATGAAGCCTAAGCGAAAGTACACTGTGCAGATTTCTGGGAAAGCTTTTTCTATCCTGATAAAAGGGATATGCAGCTGGCTTCACCTTTCCCATTTTTCCTGCCTTGAATGTGGATGTGTTGCCTGAAGGTACAGCAGCCCTCTTACAACCCAAAGGCAACAGACCTGAGGATGAAATGATCCCCTTTGATTGTGGAGCCTAAAAACAGGAGTCCATGTCATCATGGGACAACTGAAGGAACACCAACAGCTGCCTAATTCTGGACTTTCTGTTATGTGAGAAAAATAAACAAATTTGTTTAAGCCACTATTATGTAGGTTTTCTATAACTTTCGGCTGAATATATTCCCAGCTGATTGTAGTTAACAGTAAACAAGTGAATTTGTAGAGTAATGGAGCAGAGGGTCGAGCTTTACCTACAGTTTCTAACTTGGCTAGTTGGGTGGATGGAAACCCAGTTGATAAATATAAAGGATACCGGAGGGAAAGGAGGCATAGATAATAATCAGTGGACATAGACAATGAGTTTGTTTTGGGTGAGTCTGATATCTCTATCATTCCTGACATGATGTAATTCTATGAAGTATGTGTGGACTTTGGCAAAGGTGCATCCTCAGAACTCCCCTTTGGAAATTCTCAGCAAACCCTCATTCACCTTATTTGGGATATCCTGGCTGTAGATGAATATTCATTACTTTCATGGGGGATACAGTTTTTGGAAATATTTAAAACTAAATAAGGTGAGTTACGAGACTGTAATAATATTTTTTTATAAATTTATTTTTGGCTGTGTTGGGTCTTCGTTGCTGCACGCGGGCTTTCTCTAGTTGCATTGAGCGGGGGCTGCTTTTCTGGTGTGTGGGTTTCTCACTGCGGTGGCTTCTCTTGTTGCAGAGCACGGGCTCTAGGCCCGCGGGCTTCAGTAGTTGTGGCTCGCAAGCTTAGTTTCTCTGCGGCATGTGGGATCTTCCTGGACCAGGGCTCAAACCCGTGTCTCCTGCATTGACAGGCAGATTCTTAACCACTGCGCCACCAGGGAAGCCCCTAGAACAAGATTGTGATAAAATATTTTGGTGAATGCTCTACTAAATAAAAGTAATCCCATTGATTGTTTTGTGCGCAAATCATAAACTCCTTCTAAAAGCAATTCCAGAACAAGAATTACAAATATATTTTCAACACTAAAAGCATCATTTGCAAAAGGATACCACCTACCAAGTAACTCTGCTCACGACCAACTCTTGCCAGAGTTTTTTAAATAAGTCTCAGGAGTTGATGATCCAAATATCCTCTCAAGTAAAACAGGCAGTTATTTTCCATGTCCTCAGTACTCCTAAAAAAAAAGAAATTATCTCAGAGTTCTAATCCTGGGTTATTTCTCAGACTTACTTTATGACGTTACTCTAGTTCCTCCAAGCAATAAAGCTGAAATAACAGCACATACCTCCCATCTAAAGGAGTGTGGTGAGCAAGAATTTGTCGTCAACTTCCTAGAATTTGGAGCATCTCTCATATGTTCCATAAATACTTGGCATAATTAACATTCACCAATAAACTGATTTTGTTGTTAATATACTCTTGAGGATTAATAATCATGTACTGGGCTTCCCTGGTGGCACAGTGGTTGAGAGTCCGCCTGCCGAGGCAGGGGACACGGGTTCGAGCCCCGGTTCGGGAAGATCCCACATGCCGCGGAGTGGCTGGGCCCGTGAGCCATGGCCGCTGAGCCTGCGGGTCCGGAGCCTGTGCTCCGCAACGGGAGAGGCCACAACAGCGAGAGGCCCGCGTACCGCAAAAAAAAAAAAAAGAAATGAAAACTTGATATATGTTACAACTCAGTGGACCTTGAAAACATTATGCTTAGTGAAATAAGCCAGACATAGAAGGGTAAATATTATATGACTCCACTTATAGGAAGTATCTAGAATAGACAAATATAGAGACGGAAAGTAGAATAGAGGTTACCAGGAGCTGGGGATGGGGGGAAGGAGGGGTTATTAACGGGTTCAGCGTTTTTATTGCAGATGATAAAGTCTTTGAGGCAAAAATAATGGTAATAGTTACACAACATTGTGAATGTGTTTAATGTCACTGGCTTGAACACTTAATGAATGGTTAAAATGTTAAATATTATGTTATGTATATTTTACCGCAATAAAAACAACAACAGTAGCATAGACATGTATTCTCTTAAGAGTTCTTGAGGTGAGAATTCTGAAATCAGATTCACTGGGCCAGAATCAAAGTGTCAGCTGGACCACGCTCCCTCCAGAGGGTTTAAGGGAGATTCCACATCCTTGCCTTTTCCAGCCTCTAAAGCTGCATTCCTCACTCCAGCAGTCGAGCATCTTCCTTCAGTCTCCACTTTGCCTTCTTCTTCTCTGCAGTAAAATCTCCCTCTGCCTCCCTCTTCTAAAGATACTTGTGATTACATCCAGATAATCCACGATAATGTCCCCATCTCAAGATCATCAACTTAATCACACATGCAAAGTTCCTTTTGCTATATAAAGTAGCATCTACAGGTCCCAGGGATTAAGACATGGATATCTTCGGGGGCCATTATTTAGCCTACGATACCTCACTTTTAATCCATTGACAAATTCTGTGGATTCTACTTTCAAAACATATTTCAAATGTGTATACTTGTCTCATCTTTTATTGTCATCACTCTCAAGCCAATATCATCACCTCCCCCTTGGACACATTCAACAGCTCCCTAATATAACTCTCTAGCTTTGCTCTTGCCTACAACAGACATAGAAAAAGAGTGACCTTTTAACACACCAAGCAGGCCATGCACAACTTACTTGCAAGATAGCGTCCCTAAAAAAAAAAAAAAGATAGCATA
This sequence comes from Delphinapterus leucas, assembly GCF_059928025.1. Lineage (NCBI taxonomy): Eukaryota > Metazoa > Chordata > Mammalia > Artiodactyla > Monodontidae > Delphinapterus > Delphinapterus leucas. Next base: position 54,489,117 of record NC_143143.1, read on the forward strand.
CCTGCCTCTGCCTCTGCTCCCCCACATTCCTCTAGACACAAAGATCTGCTTTCTGTGACTCAAACACAGCAGGCCCTTCCCTGCAGGCTCTTCGCTGCTGTTCCCTGGGACATTATTCCCATCCTCTTGGCATGACAGCTCCATCCCCCACTTGTGTCTCAGTTCAAATGAAGCAACCCCTCTTGATGACCATCTTCTCTCCTCCCCAATTCCTTTACATCATATCAGCCTGCTTATTTCCTTTATAACTCTTACTGCAATCTGTAAGTCAGATTGTGAATTATTCATGTGTTTGCATGTTGTCTGTATTCCCCGACAGAATGAAAGCTTCTGAAAGAAAAAACTAAATCTGCTCCAGCATTTAGAACACTGGTTAGTGCAGAGCAGAAGCTCAGTGTGTTGAATGAATTAATGAATGAATGAATGAATTAGTGCGTGAATGAATAAATGAATAAATGAACTTGACACCATAATCAAGACCTGTATCAACCCGAATAGACAAGGATATGCTGCAGTAACAAGCAACCTAAAACTACAAGGTTTATTTCTCACACTATATATGCCTGTGTTCAGCCTCAGGGGAGTTCTGGTCTTCCTAGGGACCAGGCTGATGGAGCAGCCACCATCCCAAACAGTGCCAATTGCAAGAGGGGAAGAGAGATCCCTGAAGGGTCTCATACAGCAATTAAATGCATTGCCTGGAACTGGCACACACCACTTCCTGTTACAAGTTATTGGCTGGAACAAAACATGGAAACATGGTCCCACTCAACCACAAAGGGCCAGGAGTACAGTCTCACCAAGTGGCCAGAGGGAAAGAACCTGAAATATGCAGCAAATAGCACAAATGACGACCACAGGGTCTTTTACAGAATGGCCCAAGAAACCTTCCCATTCTCTCTCCCTCCACTCCTCCTCCATGGCTCCTGCAATCTTTGAATAAAGCTGTTATAAACTTCTTTTTGTGGATATATGCACTCATTTCTCTTGAGAAGAAACCCAAGAGTGCAATTGCTGGGTCACTAGGTAGATGCATGCTTGCCATTCATGGATCGATACTGCCAGTTTTCCAAAGTAGCTGTACCCCCTGACACTCTCATCTGCAGAGTATAAGAGTTCTAGCTGCTCCACATCTTCCCCAAAACATGGCACTGTCAGTCTTCTTCATTTTGGCCATGCCGGTGGGTGCATATTAGTATCCTACTGTGGTTTAAATTTGCATTTCCATGGTGAGTATTGACATTGAGCACATGCTTGTATGCCTATTGGATGGCATGCATTCCTTCATCCCACAAAATGTTATTGAACGTCCACATTGCATGTGCATGTGGCTATAGCAATGGGAATAAATAACATTCAAGCTCCATGAAATTCCAAATCATTGCCTTTTTTGTGCAACTCAAACTGTTGATTTTGGAAGAATTTTTTTCAACATATTAAAAATCTAAATAAATATACAAGCAAACCCTGACTGTTCTTCTATGTAAAATCCCAAATTAGGAAATATAACTGACCAGAAACATAAGGGGAGGACACAGTTAATAGACACTTATTCATTCAGCAAATATTTCTTAAGCACGTACTGTATGCAGGTACAGCCAGACCCTGGAAACAGCAGTGCATGGGCTAGACGCCCCCTGGGGCTAACAGAGCTCACAGTTCAGCCCTTTGTAACGCAACAGCACACTCACACTGTGTGGGATTGTTTTCTGTCTTCTGCCCCTTCTAGACTGGGAACTGCTTGAGGACGGGGTCCCTCTTTTATATACTGAGAACCTGGGGCAGGTGCTGGCATGTTCTGAGGATACATGTGCTCAATTGCTAAGCCTGAACCAATTCATTTACTTAAAAATATGAGACAGATAGAAGTTTAAGGATACATTGTACCCAATAAAATACTAGCACTGTTAGGATGCGAACCCAGTATCCTGTCCCAATTTAAGGAAATTTTCACTGGTACGCTGCCTCTGGGCTGTGGTAAATTCGAGAATGTAGTTTATAAGAACAGCCTATATGCTATCTTATCCCGCTCCCTACAGCCACATGCAGAATAAAGTGGCATATTCTGACTTTTCAGTTTTAATATTTTCCACTACAGATTTTAACAAGACCCCAAATGGTATATATATATTTTTATTTCTAAACATCCTACAAATCCTCATGCTAAAATTTTACTGCCACTGAGTGACGCCTCAATAGAAAAATAAATGAGTCTCAACCCGTTACTATTTCATTCCCTCAAGGTCATTCCCTCACAGGCAGATCGGCCACATCAGTGGAGCCCACTCAGATGTCTTGGGCCCCACCTCTGCTCTGCATACCATTCCATGAGAGCTGCTGCCCGGAGACTTGACAACCTGGTACCATCTCCTCCCACAATCACCCTCCCAATTCCTCCAGCTTATCTCTGGTGTCAGAGAAGAATGAGCCTTCAAGTTTGTACATTCCAGTTCCAGCACTTGGGGGAAGAACCCTCAGCACAGTTATCTGGCATCTGGACGGCAGAGCAGGGGAGCTGGCTGCCCAGTCACCTGTCATCTAGGCCAGGCCCCTCACCCCACTCAGGCTGCCAGAACTGTGAACAGAGCCAGACAGGACCCCCTTGGAAAGCACAAATTCTGGGTCTCTGGGGCAGCCTGTATTAGGGGTATTTATTTCTGGGGTTCTGGGGGGTGGCATCAGGACAGCAGGTGTCAGAACCCCTAGAAACTCTGCCCAGTCGCCTGATGAGTCAGATGTGTTTAGTCATGGGACACTATGGGGAAAGACCCACAATGCTAATGCCAGGGCAGGTGAGACCCGGCTGACTGTGCAAATGAGCCCAGAGCCCAGAACAGAACAGTGAGAATTAGGTCACCCTTCCTTCTCACAGGACTATTCGGACACAACTATGTGACCCCAGACAAGCCAATTTCCCTCAGCGGCACTCAGTTCCCTCCCTCTAAAATGGACAAGGAGGGGTGGAATCAGACAAGTTCTAAAGTCACGTCTAAGGCTAAGGACCCATGACTCTGATTTTGATCTAAATCCAGAAAAGAACTGTGGCCAGGTGTCTAATTACTGGCTCATTGTTTTTCTCCTGCAGGCTATGGGTTTACTAACACTCTAACCTTGTGATCTTCTTCCAAGAGGTCTTCCCCCCAAAGATCCATGGGAGTACTGGGAAAATAGATTGGAGACTTCTTTGTGACTCAGTTCTCTCCTTCCATTCCTACCCCCACCTGCACCCGCCATGCCCATTTCAACCCTTACCTGAGCCCTTCTCAAAGCTGGGACGCTGGCAGACCTCGGATGCAAATCTCAGGCACTTGCATTTAATGTTTGCTGTTTTGTGTCCTGCCCTATCCACTCCTGGGCACCTCGGAGGACATTCTAACTCACCATGTACTCTTTTCCCAACCATTTGTTGAATGTTTCTCCCAGGTGCCAGACTCGACTCTGAGCACCTGGGATGCCTAGAAGAACAATGCGGCCCGTTCTCAGGAAATTGAGTCTTAAATTAGGGAGGAGCCGCATCAGTCCAAGTGACAGCAGTTAACCCCAGGTCACCTGGGAGAGAACACCAAGTGAGGACCTGCCTGAGCGAAACCTTGAAGGTGCTACAGCAGATGCCGCCAGTGCCCACCCACCCCCTAGCCCTCCTTAGAGTCCTCAGGGCAAACCAGATGTGCCAGGCAGTTAGAGCCACAGGAAGAAGCCTTGAGCCAGCAAGCAGCAGAGACTAGCGGGTAAATACCCCACCACCTGGCCACGTGATGAAATAATCCCAAGGCCCCTGGCCACAGCCTCCCAGAGGATCCCAGGGGGACTGAGTGACCTGCTCATTAACACACCTGCAGTGCCTGCCCTTCCCGGGCTCCCTTCCTTACTCCCTCTCCATGTTTCTTAGGATGGTCTCTGGAATAAACTACATGGATTCATGTCTTTACATCAGGGCTGACTTTTGAGGGAAGCCACAGTAGGTCTGGAAGAGTGAGCTGGATTGGAGAGTAAGGTGTTCGGGGGGAGGGCACCCAGACAGAGGAGCTGCTTGGGAACAGCGCTGGAGGGCGGGACGAGGCATGGCATTCGGTATGGGGCAGCATGTGGAGGACACACTTGACCCCAGGACTCTGTTGTGGGACCTTAGCACCCTTGTCCAAAGGGGACAAACACTTCAGTCATCTTTTCCAGATGTGGCTGGAAGAGGAGAAGCGGCTGGAGAAGACAGCCAGGGCTTTCCTGAGAGGTGCCCGGTGGCCCTGCCCAGCCATCTGCCTCAGTCCTGGGTCCACAGGGAACCAGGAAGTCAGCTCTGTTTCTTTGGAGAATGAGCTGCTCAGCTATGAAAGGAAATATCCCAACTGTCCTGGCTTCCTGAGTGATTTGGATCTATCTAAATATTTGGAAGAGTTTCTTTTGTCATTACAGGGATATTACAGCATCAAATGCTGAGGCCTGTGGAAGGCAATAGAAAGCAGTGGGTAAGCCAGGCAGACTAACTGGTAGTGTGCTCCAGAGCCTAGTCAGCCTCTGGGGGCCTCAGTTTCCTTACCTGTAGCATGGGAAAAATCGTACCTGGTGAGCATTCAATAAGATAATGCGAATGGCATTAGGCTCTGAGTATAGTAAGTGCTCGGTTTTAAAAGGTGGGAGGATGCTGGTGACAAGCAGAGTGCACCCCTGGGGCAAGGCCCACCTGCCACCTGGGTGAGATCACAAAGCAAACACCGCCGTGCAGGATCTGCCACCAGACTCCCCAGCTCTAAGGCCCAACTGGGCAGCCCCCCGAGAGGGTGTCTGCTTGGGTTGGGTATGACCAGAGCAACAGAGCAGTCCAAGGGCCAAGCTCAGACGTCGGGTCCGCCTGTCCAGGCCAGGCCCTTGCTGACACTGGTGAGTTAGCCAGCAAGCAGCAGGGACAAGAAGCTAGCTCAGAGGGCCTGGGGCTCTGGCAATGACGCTGGCCAGGTGATGACCTCAGCCAGGGCCTGTCCAGACCTCTTACCCCTCTAGTGTACAGAGGAGCACACTGACATCACTTCTGGGGTCCTCTTTATAGGCCTCCATGTTTTCTTGTTTTTGGCCATGCCATGAGGCACACAGTATCTTAGTTCCCCAACCAGGGATGGAACCCCTGCCCCCTGCATTGGGAGCTCCGAGTCCTAACCACTGGACCGCCAGGGAAGTCCCTTTGTAGGCCTCCATGGAGAGCCACTTCCTCCTCAGTCTCAGTTCAAATGGGTATGTTTCAGTGGGTTCGGCTCCCTCTCATCTGGCACCCCTGCCTGAACACCCCAAACCTCTGCTGGCCTCAGGCTGTCAGTCACCTCCAGGGCAGTCCCAGCTGTTACACTCTGAGAGAAGCTGAGGCTTCAGTTGACCTGCTGGGGGCTCTTCTGCCCATGAACCAAGTGAAGGCAGAGGTAAGGGCCTTACCTGAGGCCGCCCACTGACCCCCCACATTGGTCCTCTCACCTTCCCACCTTTCCCTGACTCCTGCATCCCTCTTGATCTCCCTGTTGTTTATGGCACAGTGTTTCTACCTCTGTGGCCTGCGCCTCAGGCTCCCTGGTAGCAAACGCACTGCCCCAAACAGGGCTGCACAGAACAGACCTCTCCCCACCCCCATGTGGGGCTGATGAAGGTATACTTCTGAGCAGCAAGGCCCGGGGCTAGCAATTAGGCTGAAAGGATATTTTTGAGGCTTTGGGTGGAGAAGGCCTCAAAAGAGATCCCCGGGGATTTGCAACTAACCAATTAAACATGCCAATTCCCAGAGGTCCTGGAGTTCCTCAGCTCTGCTCAGATAAGAACTGACAAGAGGAAAGATGAAGTTCTGGTCTCAGAGGTCTGTGTACACAATGCTGGGGATGATTAACCCCTGGCCTGGGGTGGGAGCTAGGGTGTGCAGATCAAAGGCCCTCAGATGAATGAACAGTCTTGGAATTCTGGGGGAGAAAGGCACTGATTGCTCTAAACAAATGTGCTCTAAGCAAAGCACATTTAGCATCCCCACGGTTTCAGGGAGACCTGGGGCTTTTGGTAACCAGGATTGATCACCCCAGCCACAGGGCAGGAATGATCTTTCTGCATTTCTGCCCTCTTTATTGATTCCCACCCCTTCGAGAGACAAACATCCACGCTGTCACTGAACTGAGTCCCAGAGAAACCAAACCCATCCTTCTTGGGGCTCCTGGATCCGGTCCATGCCTGCCCCTGCTCTCACGTTCCTCTGAGGACTCCCCACTCCCGCCGCTTTTTCCTTCCTATAGACTGGGGTACCTTCCACTTTTGGGGAAGGGGGCTTCCTCCTCATACTAGCTCACCATTCAGCCTCCAACCATCCCAGGAAATGGGAGCCACCTGGCAGGAGGATCAGATTCCTGGGAAGTGATGGGGCTGACTCTGCCCCACTGCCCCCATTATCCCTCAGTGCTCACCTTGTCCCGGAAGAGCGGACTCCCTCCATCTCTCAGGCCTGGGAAAGGCAGCTGGCTGGCTGGCTTTCTGGCTGGAGAAAGGCCAGGTGAAGATGGGGGAGGGTTGGGGGGAGGTGCCATGCCTGGAAAGGGGCAGGGGCAGGCCCAGGAGACAGGCAGTGAGAGTTATTGGCTAAAGACCACAATATCTCGGTAGGGAAGGAGGGGCTGCAGGGGCTGGGGTATCTGAGGATCCCTGGGTGGGTGGGGCCAGGGCCAGGGGCATCTGGGAAACAGACCTCCTTCTGAAATTCAAAGTTGAGCTGCTAAGCTACTGGCTCCTGGAATCTGTAAGACAAAACTGAAGACTGTAGACCGGCATCCAAGGCTGCCACACTCTGAAACGACAGCTTCCAGGTGAGTATGACACACTGCTGGACACATGGACTCCTAGTCTCAGTTTCCAGGATCTTTTTCACTGCCTTGACCCCCCAGCTAGCAAGAGGGAGGCCCTTTCCCTGGAGCCAGGGTGGTTGCTCAGGGACTTAGCAGTCAGCAGAGAGAGCTGGAGCAGGAATGCACACCTGCAAAAATGAGGGGATGTCAAGCAGTGACCTCAAGGTCAGGACCTAGTTGGAAGTAGCTCTGACACATCCACAGCAGCCCGTGGCTGCCTGATCTATCCCTACCTGATCTCCCAGCTGCCCTGTGCAATCCTGGGTACTCCAGAAACTCCACTTCTAGCAGCCCTCAGTCATCCCTTCTGGGCAGGGCTGACCTCAAGAACCCTAGCTTTTGTTGGGACCAACATGGGATGAGGAAATACTTGACTCCAGGTTCCCAAGCCCCACAGTGGTCTGTGGGCTCCCTTCTTCCCTGAAGGCAACACTGAGTGTCCTCCCAAGAAAGAGATCCCAGAATTTAAAGTGTGACTTGCAAACTAGTTTACAGGCAAACTGGACTCACCTGTGGCTCCGCAGTTCTAAGGGGGAAAATTGGGGCAACTGAGTGTCGTTGGAACTAATAAAGTCTTCCTTAAGTCCCATGTTTATAATACCCCAGCAGAGCTCCCTCCCGACTGAGGCCATCCACTGGCGTGTTACTAATATACGTTTATGCAGCAGCGTCTGCACACCTGGGGAGAATTTGCAAAGAGAAAGGCCATGTTCCCTTCCCCCCAGAAACTCATGGGATGGGGACAAGCAAAGGGAGAGGGTTACTGGAAAGTTCAGGGACAGATAAGGGAGGCCTTCCTCAAAAGGTCACCTGTGGGTGGAAATCCTCGAGTGAATGAGAGGGAAAGGCAGAGCTAGGGGAAGGAAGGGCAGGGGGTGCCGCGGGGTACATGCGGGAGATGATGGGGCAAAGCAGGCAGGGACCAAGTCACCGCACATCTGGTGACGCGGGGAAACAGCTCTCGTCCTTCAGGGAACATCCAGGCTCTTCCTGGGGAAGAGGCGGCGGGGGTGGGGGCGGCGCATTTGCCCCTTCGTTCGGCGTTTCCAATGCATTTAATGGGTTGGTCCGCTCTTCTGTCTCCAGCTAAGCGCCATGTGGTGGGATCTGCTGGTGCTGCTGCTGCTGCCGTGGACGGCACCGCGACCGAGCCGGGCGGGGCCTCTCCAGAAGGCCCCAGTTTTCCAGCTCACTCACCAGGGCCCCTGGGGGAGCGGGGCCGGCAACGCCACGGTCTCGCCCTGCGAAGGGCTCCCCGCCGCGGGAGTCACGACCCTGACCCTCGAGAACCGCAGCCTGGAGCGCCTGCCGGGCTGCCTGCCGCGCGCGCTGCACAGTCTCGACGGCAGCCACAACCTGCTGCGCGCCCTGAGCGCGCCCGAGCTCGGTCACCTGCCGCGGCTGCAGGTGCTGACGCTGCGCCACAACCGCATCGCCGCGCTGCGCTGGGGCCCCGGCGCGCCCGCGGGACTGCACACGCTCGACCTCAGCTACAACCTGCTGGAAGCCCTGCCGCCGTGCTCCGGGCCCGTGCTGCCCGGCCTCCGAACGCTGGCGCTGGCCGGGAACCCGCTGCGGGCGCTGCAGACCGGAGCCTTCGCCTGCTTCCCCGCGCTGCGCCTGCTCAACCTGTCCTGCACCGCGCTGGGCCGCGGCGACCACGCTGGCATCGCCGACGCTGCCTTCGCGGGGGCTGGTGGCGCGCCCCTGGCTGCGCTCGAGGTCCTGGATCTCAGCGGCACGTTCCTCCGGCGCGGTGAGTGCGGGCGCCGGGTGTCGAGCCCGAGGGGCTGGCGATCTGGGGAGAGAGGGCTGTGAACTTCCTCGAGGGGCGCTGCCCCTGGCGCCTGCTCACAAGACTACTCAAAAAGACCCGCCCCGAGCCGAGGGCACCCTGTTCGAAGCGCCGCACCAGGATTCACTCCTTGAGTTCCAAGAGGTGGGGACTATTATCTCCGTTCTGCATGTGAGGGAACCAGGGCACAGAGAAAGAGGAATGGCTGGCCCGCAGCCTCCCAGGTCATTAGCGGTGCCTCCACATCCGAACCCAAGCATTCTGGGTCCAGAGCCCACACTTTTAGCCTCTCTGTTCTGCTCCCCAGCAGAGCTGGTCAATGCTTGTAGAATGGGGAGTGGATGCAGCGCTTTGGGGCTGATGAATGGAAGAACTTGGTACCAAACATTTAGTTAACGTGAAGCACCTGATGCTCAGAGGATGCATTCATTGATTTCTATTCAGTTGGCTAAAACTCTTTCTGTGAATGTTGAATCCTTCAATAAGACACAGGAGGGAGGTGAGGATACCTGTTTTCCTGTACTTGGCATGTTCTGACTCTGATTCACAAGGTTGGTGTTATTTTTTAAAAAACACTTCTCATCTACACAGTAAGTCCCCTACATATGAAGGAGTTCTGTTCCTAGAACATGCTCGTAAGTCCAATTTGTTGGTAAGCCCAACAAAGTCAGTCTAGGTACCCAACTAACACAATCGGCTATATGGTACTGTACTGTAATAGGTTTATAATACTTTTCACACAAATAATACATAAAAAACAAACACAAAAAATAAAGAAAACATTTTTAATCTTACAGAACAATACCTTGAAAAGTACAGCAGTAGAGTACAACAGCTGGCACACAGGGGCTGACTCCGAGTGAACAGGCAAGAAGAGTTACTGACTGGAGGTGGGAGAGGAGGTGGGAGATGGTAGAGCTGGAGAATCGTCAGCAATAGGAGATGGAGGGTGAGCTGCAATTTCACTCACGCCTGACGTTGATGGCACAGGTTCTGGTTCCTTGCTGGATTCAATTCTATCTACCCTCTTAAAACAAAAATCCAGTGATATCTGGGTATTAGCTCTTTTTTTCTTATCATAGATGACACGGTAGCACTGGATTGCATTCTGAATGGCTGCTGCAACCTTCATGTACTGTTCTACATTCCAGTCCTGTGCCTCAAAAACTAACAGCGCCTCCTCAAATAGAACTAACTTACATGATTGGACATGCGAATGCATGTTCGCATCTTTGAAAGTTCACAACTTGAATGTTCGTATGTAGGGGACTTACTGTAATCACCTGTTCCACCACCGACAAGAGAACAAAGAACAGGAAACAGAAGAAGGGGCACGTTCTCCATTTACTAGGAGAGCCACGGAATGAGGTTTCTGGGCCTCCTCCTACCTCACTCCTCCTCTCCTTCCTTACATTCCTCAAAGATTTCCCTTGCTCCTAGTAGCCATCAGAGTAAAGGCTGGGGTACTTCTGTGAGGGGTTTAACAAGAGGGTGGGGCAACAGTGGACTTGGAGACAGTGTCCTGGGGTCAAGCCCCACCCTGTACCTTCCCCACTGTGTGGCCTTTCGCCAGGCATTGTCCTCTGGGGCCTCAGCCACCTGGGGCTGGAAAAGGAATAACTGGTCATCTCCGAGGGCCCTTCCAGCTGAAATGGCTCATGCTTCTGAGATTCCCAAAGCTGCCCACAGTACCCATGCTCTGCAATGACCTTCACCACTCACCTTGTCACTCTCATTGTTTCCTTAATCCCGTGCCGGCCTCCTGGGTTTATGCCTTCCCAGGTAGTGGGCAGTTTCCCCTCTGTGTTTCAGTTCAGTCAGGATGGATCAGAGACCTGCCGAAGCTCACGTCCCTCTACCTAAGGAAGATGCCCAGGCTGAACAGCCTGGAGGGGGACATTTTCAAGGTGACCCCTGACCTGCAGCAGCTGGATTGTCAAGATTCGCCAGCACTTACCTCTGTCCATACATACATCTTTCAAGACACGCCTCTCCTACAGGTCCTTCATTTCCAGAAGTAAGTGTTCCTGAAGCACGTGACTGATTTTTGCCCATTACACTAAGTTGAATAGGCGTAACTATTTTATAGGATCAACCAGACCTTACTTTTCCTTCCACTGCTCCTTCAAGGCCTCGCTGGGGTCTTGTTCCTCCGCATCCTTCAGGTGATATGGTGGGCACATCCTAGAGAGTCCATCCAGCCTAAAAATCAAGCAAATCAGTCCTGTCCAGAGTAATGTTAAAACTTCAAACTCTCATGCATGTTAAGTTTCCTTTAAGCCCAGGATGAGAAACTTGCAGTGGGAAGAGGAGTTGAGGGCATCAGGGTCTTCTCTATTTCTCCAACCACCTGCTTCCCCATGTGTTTATGCAAGTCAGCAGCCCCTTCCAGGGCTTGAGCAGGTCCTACTTGCATTGGGACCTGGGGATGGTGCCGTCTGGCCCAGTGGATGTCCCAAGTGTCTATATCCACCCTCCTTCCCAAGAGCAACTACTGTTCTGACTTCTAGCAGGAAGGGCAACGTCCCTTTGAAGATGATCCCAGGCCACCTCCTTTCCTGTGGGCCCACAACTGGGCCCTGGGAAGCAAGCACTGTTGCCCCACCATCACTCTCAATGTAGCCACTTCTCTTTTTTCTCTGCTAGCTCCAGAGTACTCACTTTGGGGCCTATCACAAGGGAAAAGGACATAGAACATGCAGAGCACTTAGCTCAGTGCCTGGCACATTGTGGTGCTCTATAACATTAGTTAAGATCATCATGGTGGTTGTGATGAAGGTGATATAATGATGACAGTGATGGTGGTAATGGTAACTCTGATGATGGTGAACTGGTGATAGGATGGTAATGGTGATGACGATGGTGGCAGTGGTGATGATGTGGATGAGAGTGATATCATCTCTGGCTCAGACTCCTCTTTTGAGCTTCAGACTGATGCAGCATTATTTAAGGTTATCAGATACGGAACCAAACTGCCTGGGCTCAATCCTGACTCCACCCACCACTTACTAGCTATGTGAGTTGGGGCAAGTTACCTAATGCTTCTGTGGCTCAGTTTCCTCATCTGTGAAATGGGGATAATGATCAAATCCTCCCCCACTGCATTGTTGTGAGAGGAAATGTTTTGATATGTGCCTATAACAGCACCTGGCACAGAACAGGAGGTTTGTATTATTACTACTGGGCATCTCCACTGGATGTCTCCTAGGTCTTTCAGGATCTAGCACACAACTAGATACATGAGCCTGGAAATCATGGAAGGTCTGGGCTGGAGATCCCTAACTGAGCACCTTCAGCACAGAGATGGTGGAGGAGGCATCAGGTGATGACGGTGGATGCTGATGGGGATAGTGGTGAAGGCACCAGTAACAATGATGCTGTTGAGGGCGATGGTGGTGTTGATGATGACAGCATGGCCCTTGCTTTCAGGGAGTGCACAGTTCTGTAGGCAGCGGACATCTGCCAATTGTCATGATATGCTGGGATCAGTAACAGAGGCACACACCATGTACCGTGCTATAAGGCAAGTGGGGTTAACGCTCAGCTCCAGCAGACTGGAAGAACATGATTGATCCATATCTTCAATGGTGAGTCCAAACTCACCAGGTGGAAAAAGGCAACCTAGACCCCAAGAAAAGCAGGCATACCTGGGTCAAAAGTGGTGGCTGCTTCCTCTCCCTACGCTTCTCAGTTCGCTGCAATCTGACCACCCACTTCAGCTTCATGATTGAATGGGACCAGTGGCATTTCAGCTGCTACATCCAGTGGACACTTCTCTATCCATTGAGCCCCTTGTTGAGTCTTTCCCCCTCTTGACATGCTCTCCTTGTCCTCAGTATGTTGCCCTGGTGCTTCTCCATCCTTTCTGGATAGGCCTTCTTAAGGTCATTGGCTATTTCCACTTCTTACAACTTTTTGGCATGTCATTTCTCACCCTACATGCTTCCTCTAGCATTGTCCCCACCCCCTTGTCTGATGCCGTAGGATTTGGCAAAATGTGGGGTGTTGGTGACATTCATTCTCAGTGGAGCCAGATGGGAGTGGGTTGAAGAGTCAGTGCAGGTGTAGATGGATCTTAAGGTTGGCTCCCCAGTTACCAGGTCCAGTCTGGTCTCCATTCCCAATAGCTCCTGTGCCAGCCCTTCCTACCTGCCCTGCAGGGCAGCTTGATATCAAGTTCTCATCATTCCCTACCCCAATAACCGAGAGCCTTCTAATCGGTGACTCCACCTTCAGAGGCCCACATGTTAGTGCAGGAAGCCTCAAACGTTTCTGTGCCATGGACTCCTGTGGCGTTCTGTGAAGCCTATGGGCCTTTCTCAGAAGAATGTTCTGATATACATAAAGTAAGGTATGTACGCAGGATTCCAAAGAAACCAATTATAGTTAACAAAATATTTTTAAATGTGTGTTTTAGGAATATATGTGTGTGGGGTGTGCTTCTTTATTTAACACCATAAATAACAAAATCCAGCAGCAGGTCCAATAACTTCCATAATTTTGATGATTATGAGTGACAGAAAACTACTGAAAAGTGATATGGAAATATCTGTGATTTGTTGGTGATTCACCTGTGATTTGCTGCCTTCTTTTGCCACTGTAGCAAATGGTAAATTTCAGTTAGAGGTTTGTGAAAGTAAAGAAGTAATATTCTCCATCCAAGTTCACAGACCGTGTCTCCAAGGACTTCAGGTTAAGAACCCTTGTAACCCAGTCACCATATTCAGCCAAGAGGTCTGTCTAAATTGTAATCTGATTGAGTCTTAAGCCAAATGAAAACCTTTCCATGCTTTCCGTGGCTGGAGGGAAAGGTTTAACTCTCTGGCTGGCTCAGCCCAGGCCCCCACTGTACCCCACTGTGCTCCAGCTGGGGGAGGAGCCACTCCCAGAAGGCTGGGAGCTCTCAAGCCTCTGAAGCTCATTAAATGCCCTCTCCCCTGCTGGACCCTCTTCCCTTCTCAGCCCACTTTGCTTCTGGCTCTCCTTAGCTCACCCACAGCCTCCCCTGGGAGGCTATCTGTGATAGATGCTGGGGGACGTGTGCGTGCCCTGGCACAGCCAGCACCCTCTGAAGAGGGGGTGGCACCCTCCTGGCTGCTCTGCCAACCCAGCATGCCCAACGCCATCCACAGTCCTCTCCGACAACACTACATGCAGGAGGGAGACGCCTTTGGCAATATTGCAGCAAAAAAAGAGAAAAGGGATTGTTTAGAGGGCGAGGGGAAACTTCTTGCACACTAGGGCTCTGTCAGCTCAGATGCAGAGAGCACCTGGGTGCCATCATGCGTCAGGACGTGATGCAGGCTCTCCCTCAGCATGTGGATGGCAAATGCAGCTTGTCTTTATCATATGCAGGTTGCACTGGATGGCAGAAAGGGCTGTCAGATAAGGAAAAGACTCCTTTTCCTTATTTATAAAATGAGTGAAATATTGGGAATTCCCTGGTGGTCCAGTGGTTAGGAGTTGGCGCTCTCACTGCCGGGGCCCAGGTTCAATTCCTGGTCAGGGAGCTAAGATCCCGCAAGTGCAGCCAAAAAAAAAAAGAGTGAAATATTATCTACCTCATGATCAATGAGATAATGTTACCTGAACCACTAAGCAATGTTACTTCCCCCAAAATGTGGTAATCCTTTTCCTTTCCCCTTCAGGCAAAAAGAAAAATATTTCCTTTGAAAGATGAAGTGCTAAGTAAACTCCCATCCTAAGATTTCTACTCTATCTCTGTGAATCCTGCTAAAAGCAAGCATTTGCATATATATACACATATATGTGGGCACAGCTTAAGTTTCAATATAAATGGCACACACATATATTCAGTGCTCCACAGGGGACAACTGTCAGGTGCCCACTGGCCAGGAGTGTTAGAGCAGATCTGGGTGGTAGGTCCTTCCTTGCCCAGAACATCTGCATCTCCCCCAGAGCAGGAGGAGAAGGTGGATGTTTCCCAGGCAGATGGAGAAAAGCCAGCCTTTGATCAGAAGAGGCCTGTAGATAGAGTGTAACTCCTGTTGCTCATGATGCTCAGATTATAACTGAGAACATGTACAAGAGGCCAGGAGACTCCAGGAGTTGAGACAGTTGAGGCCAAACGCTCAGTGAGGCTCTGGGCAGAAAACGCAGAAAACCAGGAGAGGACCTGCCATTGCTAGGTGTGGTACATTGTTTGCAAAAATGGCCCTGGTAATTCCTCCCATCCCTGTAGACACACCCCTTAGCAATGTACTTTACAGCTCCTCCCATCAGGAAGTAGAGTCTGTTCTCTACCCCTTGAAGCTGGGCGTGGCCATGTGACTTCTTTAGGCCAGAGGGACATTAGCAAATGTTATATAAGCAGAGACAAAAGCAGATGAGCAAGTTGGGGCTCGCCCTCTCTTGCTGGTGGGGACTGGTCCACCACCATGTGCACAAGCCTGAGCTAGCCTCCTGGGTGATGAGAGACACATGGAGAGTGGTCCCGGCAAACCCAGCTGAGGCTCCATATATGGGAGGCCATCCTAGATCTTTCAGGCCCAGCTGAGCTGGCCCAGACCATAAAAATCACTGAGTCAACCCACAGAATCATGAAAAAGAATAAATATTTATTATTTTAAGCTAAGTTAGCAAGCACTAACTGATACACTTCAGTGAGGCATCTTCCAAAGGACTGGTATTGAGTGCCATCAGATGCAGTTCAACTGCAATAGTATACGTTCAAGAGTGTTCTCACTGGGCTTCCCTGGTGGGGCAGTGGGTAAGAGTCCGCCTGCCGAGGCAGGGGACGTGGGTTCGTGCCCGGGAAGATCCCACATGCCGCGGAGCGGCTGGGCGCATGAGCCATGGCCGCTGAGTCTGCACGTCTAGAGCCTGTGCTCCGCAACAGGAGAGGCCACAACAGTGAAAGGCCCTCGTACCACAAAAAAAAAAAAAAAGTGCTCTCACTAATTAAGAACTTCTGCCATTTCTTGTGACTGGTCTATGATAACAATATCTTACTTTTTAAAAAAAAAACATTTTATTTTATTACTTATTTATTTTGGCTGTGTTGGGTCTTTGTTGCTGTGGGCGGGCTTTCTCTAGTTGCGGCCGGCAGGGCTGCTTTTCCTTGCAGTGTGTGGGCTTCTCATTGTGGTGGCTTCTCTTGTTGTGGAGCACGGGCTCTAGAGCACAGGCTCAGTAGTTGTGGCGCACGGGCTTAGTTACTCTGCAGCATGTGGGATCTCCTTGGACCAGGGCTCGAACCCGTGTCCCCTGCATTGGCAGGCAGATTCTTAACCACTGTGCCACCAGGGAAATTCAACAATATCTTACTTGTGTAGAGATTTATATTTATAAACACTTTCATCATCACAGACTCTTTTTGATATAACCAGCAGGGAGGATTGTCTCCATTTGTTATGAGGGGTGATACTGACTGGGTTAGGTTTTATATCCCTACAGATGAAAAAAAAAAAAATCCAAGGTTATTAAGAGTTTGCTCAAAGCAATATCATCTAGCACCTAACAGAATGGATTTCCCATAACACCACCGTGGCTCTCTGGGTATAGTTTTGACCTGACTGTAAAAGACTGACTTAATAGATTTTTGTGCATTTCAGCTGCAACTTGAGTTCCTTCCCTCCTTGGAACCTGCATTCCTCCCAGGTCCTGTCCATCAACCTCTTTGGTAATCCCCTCACTTGCAGCTGTGAGTTGTCCTGGCTCCTCATGGATGCAAAGAGGATTGTCCTAAACAGGTAACACATTTACAAAGCAGATGACTGAGGGGTGAGGGCCTGCCCTCCGGAGCTGAAGTTCTCACAGTTCATATCTTGCTCACGTAACCATGCTGGACAGGTTGGCAGTGCTGGGTGGGGCGGCCATTCCCCGTGTAGTCACACTCAAGAACCCAGGACAAAGAGGCTCTACTTCCCTTCCCGTCAGCCAGAGGGGCAGAGAGCGTGGAGGACCCCCGACTCAGGAGGTTTTAATGGGCCAGGCCAGGAGGTGGAGCTCACTACCGTCACTCACATCCCATTGGCCAGATGTCTCTTAGCAGGTCACGCCTACTACAAGGGAGGCTGGGAAATGTAGTCTAGCTGTGTGCCCGCTAGGAAAAGAAAGGCGAAGTAAAGAGCTAGCTTGTCTCTGCTAAAGCGGAGTTATCATTGCTTATTTTACAAACGAGCGAATTGGGGCCCAAGGAAGAGAGGTACTTGCTTAGATTCACGTAGCCGCTGGGTGGAGGAGGCAGGATCTATACCGTCTTCCAAAACTGTGCTCTTAACCACTGGGCCCCACTGAGTCCCCAAAACGGGGCCTGGCCTCTAAGTCCAGGGCCAGTGGGCTTATAGAGCTCTCTCGTGAGACAGGAGAAAAAGAATTCCTATGGAGACTTCCCACTGGCTGCTGGCTGGAAGAGTTGTTTTGCAGTGGGGAGCCACGCCCAGGCTGGCCACCAGGAGAGGATGGGGGCTAGGGACACCTCTGGTCTTGAGCACCCTCAAACCACCTCCACCAGCTAATCTGTTCTCCTTGCAGCTCACTTTGAGAGCCCTGTCCTGTGGGGTTCTCTTCTCACCTCTCACACAAGCCTGGATATCAAGTGGGGCTCAGTCTGCCCCCCTGACCCCTTCATGTTGCCTCTGGCACCCAGGCCCTTTGCAGTGACGGGTCTTGCTCTGGTATGAATGAAAAGGTTGAGAGTACTTACTACTGTTGATTTTGGCTGTTACTTAACCTCTTTGTGTTTCTACCTCCTCATCTGTAAAATGGGGATAATAGTGCCTACCTCATGAGGTAGTGCAGACTAGATTGGTTTATACAGTGAAGTGTTAGCAATAGTCCCTAGCATGCAGCAAGCACTCAAAAAATGTTAGCTAGTATGAGTATTGTTACTAGTACTCACCACTAGGAAGCAGACAGGTGAGAATAAAATGGCAGACCACACTTAGAGCATCTGGACTGCCCTTCACCGGGCTCACCCTGGGTTTTGGCTCTGCGTTTACTAGCTTGGGCAGTTAGTCCCTCTTTCTGAGTTCCCATTTTCTTCTCTGCACAATGGGAGTGATGAGGGGAGCCTCCTACACAGGTTGCCCTGAAGGTCACTGGCA
Organism: Delphinapterus leucas; assembly: GCF_059928025.1. NCBI lineage: Eukaryota > Metazoa > Chordata > Mammalia > Artiodactyla > Monodontidae > Delphinapterus > Delphinapterus leucas. Next base: position 54,506,837 of record NC_143143.1, read on the forward strand.
TGACCCACGTTGCATGTGTACCACATGGTACCTTTCAGATGTGTCACAAGGCTTAGGAGAGGGATTATCTGCACTGGGGACTCAAAGCCCAGCACAGAAGCAGCCCTGATGCCAAATACCTTCTAACCAATTGGCCTCCCCTCTAGGGCAGCAGACACTGTGTGCACACCAGCTGCAGGATCCAGTGGCACCTTCTCAGCCCCTCTTTTGCTGTCCCAGCTGCCAAGTGTGTGCCATTCGGACCAAAACACCACCTTCCTTGATTCCAACCCACCCTCCTCAGTCTTCTCCACCCACACACCATCTACACAGGGTCCCTCCACCCTGCGGAGAACAGTCCCCTCTACCCAATCTGCGGGAGGCCGACAGAGTGTCACCAAGGTGCCCTCCCTCCCTGTGGATTCCCCCACACGAGCGGCGGGGCCACGGCACAGCCTTGCCGAGGACGGGGCCGTTCCCTCCACTACTGTCTCTCCAGCAGGTTCCAGCAACTCTGGCAACCCACCTAGGGCTGCGAGCACAGCTGGGACAGAGCACCAAGAAGAACATGCTGCTCGGCTTGTCCTGGAACCTACTGTCTCAGCTGCCTCCACCCCATGGGCCAGCAAACACCCTGGTCTCTCCCCTACCTCCCGGAACCCAGGGAGCACGCCTCAGCCCGCCCGGGGGACACGGGCCACCCCGCGGGCTCCCCACCCGCCTCCTTCCGAGGGCGGGATTCCGGTCCTGCTGCTGGAAGACTCCAGTGAAGAGGAGGAAGAGAGCGGGAAGGAGGAGGTGGGGGCGCCGGCCCGGGATGAGCCCTGCGATTACCACCCCTGCAGGCACCTCCAGACGCCGTGCGCAGAGCTGCAGCGGCGCTGGCGGTGCCGGTGCCCCGGCCTCAGCGGGGAAGACACCCTCCCGGACCCCCCCAAGCTGCAGGCGGTGGCCGAGACCACTGACACGTCGGCGCTAGTGCGCTGGTGCGCCCCCAACTCGGTGGTGCGCGCCTACCAGATTCGCTACGCGCCCGAGGGCCGGCCAGGGAACCAGTCGGTGGTGGGGGACGTCTGCGCCACCGCGCGCCAGCACGCCCTGCACGGACTGTCGCCGGCCACCGCCTATCGCGTGTGCGTCCTGGCGGCCAACGGCGCGGGCCTGAGCCGGCGCGGGGCGTGCGCCGCCTTCAGCACCGGGCGCAGCCCAGCGCTCCTCGTGGCCGGGCTGGGTGCCGCGGGCGGCCTGCTGCTAGTCAGCACCGCGCTGCTGGCCGCCGGCCTCTGCCGCCGGGGCCGGACGCCACGCTCTCCGAACCGCCGCACGCAGCTGCTGGCCTACCGCAACCCCGCCTTCGCCGCCGAACCCGCGCCGCCGACCCCGGCCTCGCTCCCGCGGGCGCGCGATCGCTGAGCACCCGCCGCGTGCGCGAGGAGAAGGCGGTACCCGGTCCCGAATGGCCGGTCGGTCCCGAATGGCCGGTTGGCCCCGAGCGTCTCTCCCTCGGGCGAGACCCGCACTCCTCAGGCACACGTGGCACTCCCCGCGCTGAGTTCCTCATTCCCGGGAACCTCTCTGCCTTCCCTTCCTGCTGCTTCTCTCTGTTCCCAGAAACGTGATGGTTCATGCTGCCGGGCATCCCTGTGTGTGGCTTTATTGGGGTTTTTCAGCAGTCAGTGCCCCTCAACGTCCGGTAGAATAATTAGAATTGTGCGTGGAAGTAGGAAGAGAGAAAACAAATGGCGCAATGCGGCCGCTTTTCTCATATTGGAAGCGACATCCTCAGGTCATTTCAGAGAAGTTCCCTCATGGTCAAGCTCTGGCTAAGGGTCCTGTTATTAAAGGGAACGACTCCAGTGGATTCTCAACCTGAGAACCGGTTATGTTCCCTGAGGCTTTGCGGGTTCATTAGTTCATTTCAGGGTACAGTAGCAGGTGTGCTTCTAGCTTTAAACTGCAGTCTTTAGGGAACATCTGTGAAACACGGGGAAGGCTGGCCTTTCAAACTCGGTTTTTGCTGCATTTCACCTATGTGAACTCCTTTTTTAAGGAAGCATAATTAATAAGCTCACTTTCAGGAAACTTTTTTTTTTTTTTTTCCGGTACGCAGGCCTCTCACTGTTGTGGCCTCTCCAGTTGCGGAGCACCGGCTCCGGACGCGCAGGCTCAGCGGCCATGGCTCACGGGCCTAGCCGCTCCGCGGCATGTGGGATCTTCCGGGGCAGGAACCCCCGTCCCCTGCATCGGCAGGCGGACTCTCAACCACTGCGCCACCAGGGAAGCCCCAGGAAACTTTTTTTTTTTAAGAGAGAGAAGAAATAAAAGGAAAACCTCAAGGCTCTGGCAAGAGGCCAAAGCATTTCTCTGCTCAAATTGCATCAAACCTTTTTTGTATGATTCGTATCTGACTGGGCTATGTCTCACTACACCTTTTTTTTTACTTCTATACAAACTTAGGGGGGAAAGTGACTTTATTAAATTAAAATGGGGGTCATATACCTAGATTTTAATTTTCTACGTTAGCATTATGTCAGAAATCCGCAGTCAAGGTATTAGCAGGGTTGGTTCCTTCTGGAGACTGAGGGAGAACTATTCCACGCCGGCCCCCCTCCCCCCACTGCCCCCACCCCTCCGCCCGTGTCTGGTGGAAGCCAGCAATCCTTGGGTTCCTGGGCTTACAGGTGCATCACTCATCCATGCCTCCTTGTCTTGTGACAGTCTCTGTCTCATGTGTCTAAACACCTCCCCGCTTTTTCCATTCTTTTCTCCAGGCTTATTGAGATATAACTGACATATAACATTGTTTAAGGTATACAATGCAATGATTTGATACTCCTATATATCGAGAAATAATTAAAATAAGGTTAGTGAACACGTCTGTCACCTCATATAGTTATCTTGTGTGTGTATATGAGTGTATGTGTGGTGAGAACTTTTAAGATCTTAGCTACTTTCTAATAGTACGGTATTGTTAACTGTAGTTATCATGAACTTGTAACTGGAAGTTTGTACCATTTGACCACCTTCACCCATTCCCCACCCCACCTCCCACCCTTAGGGACCACCAATCAACTCTGAGTTGCGTTTTTTAGATTTCACATATGAGATCCTACTGAATTTGTCTTTCTCTTTTTTCCATTAGTATAATGCCCTCAGGGTCCATCCATGTTGTTCCAAATTGCAAGATCTCTTTCTTTTTTATGGTTGAATAATATTCCATTGTATATTTATTTTTTCTTTATCCATTCATCCAGTGACACTTAGGTTGTTTCCATGTCTTGATTACTGTAAATAATGCTACAATGAACATGGAGGTGAAAATATCTCTTCAAGATAATGATCTTATTTCCTTTGGATATGTACCCAGAAGTCAAATTTCCCTCTTCATATAAGGACACTAGGCAGTGGCTTAAGGCTCACCCAAATCCAGTATGACCATCCTAACTTGATTACGTCTGCAAAAACCCTATATCCAAATAAGGTCACATTCACAGGTATTGGGGTTAGAACTCGAGCAATATCTTTGAGGCACAATTCAACCCACAACAGCATTTTACTTCTATTCCAAGAAAAAAAATCAAGTTTGATTCCCATGTATCTTTTGTTTCCATGACATGCTGCAGCACAAAAACCATGCTGCAGAAACTAAGCATATCCCAAGTTTGACCTGAATAACTGAACTGTATTTCTAGGTGAAGTTTTGAAAAGGCTTCCCAAAATTCTGAGGTGGATCCCTAGTTTCATCAAATATGTAACCAAGAGAAATAAGACTGATTTAAAAGATACCTACCAGCTCCAAATTTAAAATTGCAAGGCAGAAGTCCTAAATGTGACTAACATAAAAGCCCTCAGGAATGTAATTAAATTATCCCAATGCCTTTTTTAGTTTAATATCAAGATTGAGGGACCTTCCCTGGTGGTCCAGTGGTTAAGACTCCACACTCCCAATGCAGGGGGCCCAGGTTCGATCCCTGGTCAGCGAACTATGATCCCACATACCGCAACTAAGCCCGCATGCCGCAACTTCTGAGCCCATGCGCTCTAGTTGCCTGAGTACTGCAACTAGAGAAGCCTGCGAGCCGCATCCAGAGAGCCTGTGCACCGCAAGGAAGACCAAAAACAGACTTAATTAATTAATTAATTTAAACAATATTCCTTAAAAAAAAAAAGATTGAGTCTGTTATGTGGAGGCATCAAAATGAATTTGTCTTGCTTGGAGTCTGTATGCATGAATATACACTCAAACATACCTAATACAATTTCAATGTTTTATAGACCAGCAGAATTTATGTCTTATAGCAATTCAGTATCCAAAAACATACAGGTTGACGTGGAAAAAGTCTATTAACCAGAACCAGATTAAGACTTTGATACTAAAGAGACTAGGGACCCAACCCGTAAGTCACTCCAAATAGTATCAACACTAGACCATAAATAAGCATAACAAGACACAAAATTCTAATTTTTCCCCTACTTTATTTCAAGTTCTCCCTTTTTTAAACATCATTTTTGTGTGCTCATACTTTGCTAGTGCTGAGACATGGTCAACGTGCCTCTTGGGTGGTCCAGCAATGGGACTTCCACCTCAAGCCTCACTGCACCCCAGGCCGTTATGAGACATTACAGGAGGTTCCCAAAGGGGAGAATGGCCAGCCTCACACCACCCTTCTCTCACCCCCTTCCACTGGATTCCTTAGCAGTGTCCCTGGCCGCAGGCTTCAGTGTTTTCCAAGCCAAGGATGGCTCAGCAGCTAATCTGGGAACAAGGAAGCCAGGACCAGCAGGCAACAAGGGGCACACCGATCCAAGGATGTCACAACCAAGAGGCATGAATTTTGCTTATAACTTCTCATTTTAACACAGCTCAATAGGCTATGTTTAGATAATCTCACTGTATGAGTCCATGTTACACTTAGGTTAGACCTCAGGACAATGAGCAGCAACAGGCTTCCACTGTTGAAAGGAGGCAACCGGCACCAGCCACTTGTCTTCCTCTCCCCTCTCCCTGCATCTTGCATTCTCTTAAACATGACAGTGTAGCAAGAATAGGGCTTTTAAGTCAGATGATCACAAACCAATTATTTTTACAATGTTAAGTGCAAGTGATATATCTGAATGGACTTTATGAATCAGAAAACTTCCACAACAGCAGACGACCGTGGAACACAGACAACCCAAATTGAAGGTCACTTTTTCCCAGCTCTTTTATTCCTTTAACATCTTAACAAAAGAAGATTCCCCAAAGCTTAAAAAAACCTTTGAAAAATATAATTTCATATTATTTACATAACATATGAGTACAGGTCCCAATATCATACAAACATTGTTATGTTAGAGATACAGTGGGAAGGCATGATGTAACTCACTGCCTCTTGGATGGCTAGGGTAACAGACATATTTTCATTTTCCAACGACCTTTGTCACTTATTATCCTGATGCATAAACTATTAGGCACCTGAGAGGTTGGAAGACTTCTGAACATGAACTTCAGTACCTTCTATTTTGATCTTATTTATTATTTTCAAAATTTACTGCATTTTAAATCTCTTTACAAGTTTAATTCATCCACAACTAAGCTACCTTTATAGTCATTATCCTAAACAATTAAATATTAACCACATGTACTGTTAATGTGTGCACAGATCTAAAAGTCAAACAAACAACTGTGCAGCCAAGTTGTACAGGATGTATATTTAAACCCAGGAAATTCCCTAGTGCTTTGTGAGCAATCTAAATTCTATTAAAGTGACAACTCTTCAGTTTCCATGCTCTAGATTGTTTTTTGTTTTACATATCAAAAAATGACTGACAATAATTGCTACTTATAAATTAATCAAGAAACCTAAGATAAAAAAATTCTAAATTATAGTTTTATTTGTATTTAAAAATACATTGGAAATTCTGCATATGCCCATGATCAAGCTTATTTTCAATGCACATTACTTAAATTTTGATGACATGGTTTGTTCTGACAAGTCCTTTTTCAAGCTGAACACCAAAAAAGGAAACTCCCTTAGATTTCCACTGGCCCTGCCGCCGATGATGTATATTGCTTCCTTGCTAATGATGATGGATGACTTTCATCTGCCTTTTATCACCTGAACAGTTTTCCGACCATAATGATAATAACTGTAAGCTGATGCAGCTGTGGTAAAAGCTGTAAGACACCTTTTATGGAAGGAAAGAAAGAAAATTTAGTCTAAACTCTAAAAAATGCTAACTGTAAGAACCATAAAGAATACATTTAAAAGAGTTGTTTCAAAGTAAAAATGCCTGTGTCGGTGTAATTTTTTTTTAACAAGAATTTAAATATACTGCTTTTCTTTAAGACTTCATTTGAATCAGTAATGTCAAACAATTAATCTAGTTAATCAGTCTGAAAAAAATAATAATAGCAATTGTCATTTTTTACCCAGACATTATTCTAGGTAGTTTTATTTTCACAGCAACCTCATCTTACAGAGGAAACAGTGCCCCAGAGAGCTTGCTCAGGGCCACAGAACTATGAGTCTGGCTTGGTTCCAACTCTAGAGTCCTTGTGCTCCTCCCACTGTTCCATGCTGCTTAGAGTGTTAGTTTTAGAAGCTATTTCTTACAGATCTTGGGAATTCTAATATCTGAGTCATTTTAAATAAAATTCAGCTTTCTTTACTGATATTTCCTTAAAATTAAGGAGAATTAATCAGATTCTCTTTGAAATGACACGAGTGACACTCAGGGCTTGCTGAGTGCTCGCAGCTAACATGTTCCTTTTTGGTGCACACATGTGCTTCTGTTTCCACCAGGTGAGGTGTAGGCTCATCAAGACTCTGTTTGATCTCAAACCTGTTTATGCCAGTTTGATATCCTAAATTCACACATAATGAAACACACAGGTAGGAAGAGTCGCTATTTCTGAGAACTAAGCTGGAGGCTTTGGAAAGGCTTGACATCACAGCGAGTTGCTAAAAATTACTGTCAAAGTAAGTAGACAATGTAATTGTTAAAATACTAGAGAAAATGGTAAAAATCTAGAAAGTTTCTATACTCTGATTGCTTCATAAATGTCTTACATTCTTGTATCACTTTAAAAGCAGAACATGAAAATCAGAGAGGTTGTATTATGGATGCAGTTTTTTGCAAGAAAGAAAAAAATCCCACTGATGAGCCTATAATCAAAGAAAAGGCATTGAGCCTTTATCAGAAGACGTAGGACAAATCAGAATGAATGTACGATTATATATTTTAGAAAATAAAATGTCTAGCGTGTGTATCATTTTTAAAGCTTTTTAGCTTAACTGACTTTAGTTAACCAACTATTTTCTGGCTCAGACTGCATCAAGCAATGTTTTAATTATCGAGTTAAAAGTAGAGTAAAAATACAGTGCTTTAGTATCAGTGTGGCATAAAGTATGAATGTGACACATTTTCAAGGCTATACATAACCTTAATAAAATAAAACTCAAACTCCTTTCTCCAAGTTTCTCTCCCACTCTGCCCCCTTCACTAGGCTGGGTGCACTTTCCACTTATCCACTCTCCTGCACGTCTGACTTTGCTCAGGGTCTGCCCTTCACCAGAATGGCCTCCCCTCAGTCTCTCTCCACCTAGACCTCATGGCTCAAATGCTACTTCTTCCCTGAAGCTTTCCCTCTTCTTCCTACCTGGAAGTATTTTTCTCTACTCCAAAACCCCAACACATTATCTGTACCTCTCATCCCTTCTAACTTGCATGAAACCCCCTATAACTTCTATATCCTACACTTGATAGTAAGCTTCTTAAAAATGGTATCAATCAAAAAATACAGCCCACAGCTTTACCCAGTGTTTAATAAACATGATTAAGAACAAAGTAATTCTAGGATTGTCAAAATAAGCCATTTTGTTGACATTCTCAGAGAGTAATTCTAAGTTTAGCTTACCACAGGATCTGAAGATAAATGCTGTCAGCATAATTGAAAACCGGAGCTGCCAAAGAAGCTGCCACCAAGATTAACTGGACTGCTGTGTTAACCTAAAAATAAGAAGTCATAAATGAACAGTGCCAACCCAATCATGTTTCAAGCTCACAAGAGAAAGGCATAACCCACCACAGTGTAACACAACAGACCCTCAGGGATGTTGTAATATCCCTGCCAAAGAAGCTGGCATTCACACAAAAGGCTGAATTTCACTAACAGGCCCATCTGTCTCCACAGCTGCCCTATATAGTGAGGGGAAGGGCAACTATCAGAAAACACCACTATCTTGAATTTCCATAGCAATAATGTTGCAATAATGTTGCAAAGTTCTTTGCCTTTTTCTCAGTTGCCTATTAAAACAGCCCTGTGAATATGGAAATAATGAAGCTACTCTTCACAGGTAAAAAGGTAATGAGTTAAGTGACTTGCCTGCAGTCATAGCAGGTTACAGATCCATACCCAGAACCCAGATTTCCCAGTACTCCATTCAATGCTCCTTTCACTTGCCTACCACCTGTAAAACCTATGAAGTTAGAAAACTGAAATGCACTAATCTCCATGAGAGAGGCTCTAAGTTCGGAAATGAGTAGGTTTCCCTACCCTAAAAGACAGCGTGGTGGAGAAAAGGAAGACAACAAAACCACTGGAGACTTCCTGTACTCATTGAGAGAAGCATTCTGGGGAAGCGGGTGATGTATGAATCCGTGGGTGATGTGTCTAGAGAAGCACCTACGTTCTCTCATCCATTCTGCAGCCAAATTACAAGGATTCGACTCCGTTTTAAAAATAAGTAATAAAAATTGTCTGGAGACTCCCTGCAAGCCCAAGGAATTGAGGCATTTGTCCCTGGTACCTCTTTAAGCCACCTTCTGTACAGTGCTATACTCCAATTACTGTACTTAATACATATGTAAGTCACAAAAATAAATAGATAAAATAGACAGATAGATAAATAAATAACGCATATTTGTAGGTAAAAATTCACCCCAGGGAGTCTCTGGTTTAAGAGTAATCATCCCTCTGTCCCAAAGATGATCAGCATCCCTAACCTGTTAAACCTCTGTCACAAGGCATGGAGCAAAAGAATAATTACAGCAAACTTACCAAGGCTACTAGTAAAACAAATGTGCCTTCAGTGGCATTAATAGTGTCCTCTCTGTGTGCAAAGACTGGCATACAGTTATTATCCTGAAAAGGGCTCAGGAAAACAGATGGACAACTAAGAGTAGGAGTTGTTTATTAGTGAATAAAACTTTCTCCTGTCCCTTTCCATGTTAACAATCGATCTTGCAAATGAAAGGACCTTGTTATATGGTGTTTTCACTACAGGGAGGGGTGGGTAGTGAAACCAGAAAGAAATTTTCACACTCTCTTTGTGTCAATATGCAATTACATTTCCACCTCCCCTAAGTGGTGGCCCTAATACCTCATTTGGAGACTTAAATTCTTACACCACCAACACAAAACACAACATATATACTAAAGATCCAGAAAGCCTGGAGGACAAAAGAACTGGGCTAATGACCCCACTCTCTATTCTCTATGATCAATACATTAAAATGTGTCTCATTTTCAGCTGCTCCAGACTGAGGTTTATAGTCATCAAAATAAAATCCTCAACGGTTTTTAACTTAAAAGGATGTTGTGTGTCTCTTACCTTGCTGATGAAGGTTGGTTTTAACCTAGCAGTGGCATAACAAGGATTGAAATACTTAGAAAGTGTTCTCTGGCAGAGGACAAAAAAAACATAAAGTTTATTCATCATTCAAGTTTAAGATAAATATTTTGTTATTATATGCAACAGTTACTGAGTGTATAACACACGCCTGGCTATATGCTAGATAAACCCTTTATCTGCATCTGCTTTTATTATACTATATAAGCAACACCTACATTCTTCATAAATCACCTACAGTTTATTGAAAATAGATTTTTTAATTTATAGATTTCTCAATTTCTATAAATTTCTAACACAATAACTATCATAAAGTCTGCTTAACTATGTCTTTCTACTAAATAGATTCAACAAATCTCCCTCATCACTGTTTTCTTTATAGGCTAAAAAGAACCAAAATGAATAAAATACTGCCATTTTCACTGGACTGGGAATCAAAAGATGAGGTTGTTACATTCATGAGGTGGTTATAAGCTATGCTATGCTTATGTGCTCAAATATTTGTAGAACCAATGAACAAATGTGCGAACAAACCACTCCATGCTCATAAAACTGTGATTTTAAAAACCAGTTCTAGATAATCCATAGTAGAAGCTAAATTAGACAGGGAAGGGTACTTAGTTATACAAAACACTCCTAACAGAGTTTGCTGCTAGGGATGGGGCTAGCTGGCCTGAGTTTTATGGACTATCAACTAAAACAATATTGACTTATAACAAAAACATCCTTTTAAAAACTGATTATTCATATGTTCACTGAACAGCTACCATAATGGGTGATTCAAATAGCAAGATGACAGTTATGTCTGTTTTCTTTAAATTCCTAGTAAATGGATTGAATACATAATTGTCATAAATTATTCCCATAAGGTGAAACTCAGTACGCAATAGTGATTTTTTTCTTTTGCCTTAAGTTACAAGTAATACTAAAAGAACATTTTTTTGAAACAAACTCACCGGTGTTGGAAGAGTTCGATATCTGATATAAAAAACAGCAGCAATCAACATTACATCTCTTGAAATTATCATATAAGTAAGTGGAACTGAAAATCAAATATAAAATAATTTTGATTGGGATTTTGAAAATTATTAAGACATTATACATACAATGAAGCCTTACCATAAACTGGTGTTTCACCTAAGCAAAAATTTTAAAATAAACACTTATTGATGCCTGTTTAGGGTCCCTACAGTGAACCACTGATTTTTATATTTTTTTAACCTGCCTTCAAAACAAGGTGAAAGACAGACTATGGCTTTTAAAGTCACATTTCAGAATGTTGATCCTCTCACCCCTTTCTGTATTTTTTTTTCCTTGCATACGTTTTTAAATTGCAGTTAATCAGTGTCAGCTCTACTCAACCCTATTTCCTTTGTTACTTCCCACCTTTGTAAATTTAGAAAAAAGATCACCAAGCTCACTATAATTACATGGAATGAGATGGTAAAAAGATTGGAAAGGATGCCGGGACTCAAGGCATTCTTTTTTTTTTTTTTTTTTAATAAATTTATTTATTTATTTTTGGCTATCTTGGGTCTTCATTGCTCACGCGGGCTTTCTCTAGTTGCGGCGAGCGGGGGCTACTCTTTGTTGTGGTGCACAGGCTTCTCATTGCAGTGGATTCTCTTGTTGTGGAGCACGGGCTCTAGGCACGTGGGCTCAGTATTTGTGGCTCGCTGGCTCTAGAGCACAGGCTCAGTAGTTGTGGTGCATGGGCTTAGTTGCTGCGTGGCACGTGGGATCTCCTGGGACCAGGGCTCAAACCCGTGTCCCCTGCATTGGCAGGTGGATTCTTAACCACTGTGCCACCAGGGAAGTCCTAACTCAAGCCCTTCTGACTTTTAAGAACTCTGACTGCTTGCTTCTGCATTCTAGATTATTTTATGAACAGTAAAATTTGCTATGTGTACCACTTGTGGAGAACCAAAATATCTTCATTTTTGCCTGGCCAGTTCCTATCCAGGCAATTGCTATTTTTTCTTCTGCTCATTCATTCAATGAATTCTAGTTAAACATGAATTCAACTTGTTGATAGTTTTCTCATTATTCCTAAGATCCTACAGGACGGTCCCAGTGCCAGCAGAAGGGCATTTTAAGTGGATACCCAAGGAACTCCTGCTCCCTTGTCGAATGAGAATGGGAGGGCAGAGGTCCTGTTTCATTTTACATCCTTCCACGTTGAAGGAAGTTTTAACCATGAATATATGTCATGTTATTAGAAAAAAATATTTATTTAAAAAGGAAAAAATCTTGAGGCTAACACTCATTTCAAATTGTTTCAATTACTAAAATAAAAGAATCATGCACATCCCTTCCATAATACTTTCAAACAGTTCTTTGTGAATTACTTTTAAGGCTATACTTAGGGTCCTCTATTGGTTCAGAAACTTATGAAAAATCTCAGTAATTAATTACAGATTTAAAATTTAAATCTCTGCTGGTTGTGGCTGTGATGTAAGTGTTGATCCTTGGCCTAGTACTCAATGACAAGACGATTCCAAAGAGAAAATGCTTATCCACTCAAGTCATGGCATTTGGAGCACAAAGAAGACTCGACCGTATGAACCAAGTAACAAAACAAGGCAGTCATGATTTTTAGGAGGATTTTTGTGCCTGTAAACCAAACTTTTCTATAGTAATAATCAGCTGGCAAAATCAAATAACTATCAGATTTTATTTATTTTTAAATCAGATTTTAAAATGCAGCAAACTCATGTGAATTATATACAGTAAACACAACAGTAGAGGAAAATAAACACCTGTTATTGTAGTTCATCACCACAGGGGAAAAAGAATATAATTTAATTCTAAATAAGGTTTCTGCAGAAGAACAGATGAAGCAATTCAATACACTGCAAAGCCTTGGGCTCTAGTTCTATTAACTACTAAAATTACCATTTATTGGGCATCTGGCACCATTTAAGTATTTTATACATATTATGTCATTTAATCTACATATCAACTCCATGATATGGGAACCATCATTACCCCATTTTACAAATATTGAAAACAAGCCTCAGGCAGATTATAAAACCTGGCCAAGGTCACCAGTTAGTCAGTACTACTGCAGAATGCATCTCTGGGCTCAGTTTACCATCTGTTAACAGTCTGGTGGAAGACAGGACTGTTTACAAAATCCAGTGTTCCCCAAACTGACTACTCATCACAGAATCACCTCGTGAAAGCTTCATAAAAGCAAAGGTGAATGCTCCCTGGGGGTTCACAAGCACAGCCAGACTGGGACCAGGCTGCACTGGGTGATCTCTAAAGCCTCTGCCAACTGAGAGCCTGTATACATACATGCTCTTACTGTGATTTTGGGGGCAATTTTGTCCAGTTCCCTGGCTTTTGAATCTTCTAACTGTTCCTGCTTTCTCTCCTGGCCTTCCTTTCCCTTTTCTTCCAGGGCTAAAGCAGCTTTCCTTTGTCTATTAGAGTATGATAGTGTGTTAGGGAGGTGTAAAATGTGTCAGGGAGTGCTCCAAGGTTTTCCTATTTGCTAACTCTGTCTGAAATACAGTTTCTGCAACAAAGAAGTACATCATGGGCAAATTTATTAGTGTTAAAGGGAAATAATAAAATCAAGTCACTTTTACATAGTAGAAGTTTGCATTGAAAATAGTAGTTAACACACAGCCACAGTCATTTGTTATATATTTTCTATGGCTGTTTTCACACTACAATAGCAGACTTGAGTAGTTACAACAAAGACCACATGGCCCATAAAGTCAGAAACATTTACCATTCTGGCCTTTACAGAAAAAGTCTGTAGAACATTGTTCTACATGTTAATCTCTAAACCAGGACCTCTGCAATCTCTAAGGAGCAAATGGAGAGCTCTTACCTACAGAATAGAGCTAAAGGTACTGAGAATTCAGGGCCATGCCTGGTCTCTCACTGCCTGTTCACCCTAGAGGGTAGTACACCACCCAACAAATTCCACCAATGCCCAGGGAGCACCCAGTTAAACATTTATGAAGTAAGCAGCCAAGAATCACCAGACATTTTAGCAAAGTCTCCATCATGAAAGAGATACCAAAACAAACAGAAAAAAAAAAAAAAAGAAGAAAAGAAATAGATACAATACAGGGGTTTAAAACCACCCCCACACACGTACAAAAACAGATAGAAGATGTCCTGAAATGATGATACTCACCTATGAAGTAAGAAAAAGACATTTTTTAAAATTTATTTATTTATTTATTTATTTTTTGGCTGTGTTGGGTCGTCACTGCTGTGCATGGGCTTTCTCTAGTTGCAGCGAGCGGGGGCTACTCTTCGTTGCAGTGCACAGGCTTCTCATTGCAGTGTATTCTCTTGTTGTGGAGCATGGGCTCTAAGCACACAGGCTTCAGTAGTTGTGGCACATGGGCTCAGTAGTTGTGGCTTGCAGGCTCTTGAGCGCAGGTTCAGTAGTTGTGGTGCACGGGCTTAGTTGCTCCGCGGCATGTGGGATCTTCCCCGGCCAGGGCTCGAACCCGTGTCCCTTGCATTGGCGGGCAGATTCTTAACCAATGCACCACCAGGGAAGCCCCTTGTTTTGTTTTGAAAGAACATACAGAGCAAGAGCTCTTTATTTCCTCTTAGAAATTAAAAATGATAGCAATAAAAATGTCAATCGAGGGACTTCCTTGGCAGTCCAGTGGTTAAGATTGCACGCTTCCACTACAGGGATTGAGGGTTCAATCCCTGGTCAGGGAACTAAGATCCCACATGCCACGTGGCACAGCCAAAAATCAATTTTTTTAATTAAATAAATAAATAAACTAAAATGTCAGTAGAAGGGGTAAATGACAAAGTTGGGGAAATCTCCCAGAAAGAGAACAAAAAGTGTTTCCAGTAAGAAAAGAACCTAGGGAAAAATGTTCAGAACTGATGGATAAGTTTTCAGACTGAAGGGGCCTTCTTAGTACCCAGCACAATGGAAGAAAGATTTACTACAAACTCTAGTAGGATCTAGAACATATAACATTGCAAAATTTCAGACCTATAGGTAAATGAAAAGATCCTCAGGTTCAGCTCCATTAATATCTGAGTAGGTAATAATTCTCCTGCTAAGACAGTTAAAGAAGAACATCAAACAAAAAAATCTTGAAAGTGAAAAGCTTGTAAGATGCTAATAAAGTATCAGAATGAGAACTCAGGAAAATAAGCCTAGGTACTCAAAGCCACTCAAAGCCACTGTCCCTGACCCTAGGGAAGTAAGCCACAAAGCTGAATAGGGGTTTTGGCAGCCTTAAAGGGTGGGGGAACAGTAGTCAAAGCCCAGAGCCCTCAGGTTGGGCAGTGACAAACCACCTCCTAGCTTTAAGCTGGGATCTGAACAACTATTCCCACAGGGTTGGGAGAGGAGATGGCCCTAGGCAAACTAAGCCTTAAAAAAGAATGTCTTATCATCTGGCCATCTAGGTGGTCCCAGACTGTTAGCATGCCTAGATACCTGGCAGAACTGAACAAAAAATCTCCTCTGGAGAGTGATGCCATCATCCTACACATCAAGATATTCCTCCAAATTATTTTTTAAATATTAGTACAGTGTCTAAACAGTCAAAAATAACCAAAGACATAAGATACCATGAGTAAGACTCAATAGAAACAGACACATGAAAGAGACCCTCAAAAGATATTTCAGAATTACCAGTGTTTATAAAACAACTAAAGCTTACTATGTTCAAAGGGATACAAAAATCAAGATTGAAAATTTCAGCAGGGAACCGCACACTATAAAAGTTGATTTACTAAGTTTGCAGAAGAATGAAATAGAAATTTTATAACTAAAAAATATAATGGAAGACTTAAATGAATTTGGCACAGCTGAAGAGAGAGTTAGTGAAATGAAAGAGCAAGCTTCATTAGTAATCATCTAGAATGGAGTCAGAAAGATAAAATGAGGTATCATGCAGAAAAGAGGCTCAGACACTTAAAGGATACAGTGAAATCTAACACAGGTATACTGCAGTCCCAAAAGAAGGAGAAACACAGACAACAATACTTGAAGATTGTGGCTCAGAATTTTCTAGAACTGATTAAAGATATCAATCCACAGATTAAAAAGCCCAACAAATCACGAGCAGGATAAATAAAAAAGAAAATCACACCAAATATTGTGAAACTACAGAAAACCAAAGAGAAAGAGTAAATCTTAAAAGCAGACAGAGTAAAAGTACCTTTGAAAAAGAAATGGGTTAACAATTTCTTATTACCAACAATGGAAGTGAGTAGACAATTGCATGGTACTTTAAATGTACTGAAAGAAAATTAACTACCAGCCCAGAATTCTATACCCAACAAAAATATCCTTCAAGAATAAAAGCAAAATCAGACAGAGAAAGACAAATACTGCGTGATATCACTTATATGTAGAATCTAAAAAAAAAAAGAGAGAAATAGAAAGAGGTTGGTAAAAAGACACAAACTTTCAATTTTAAGATGAAACAAAAGATGAATAAGGTCTGAGGATCTAATGTATAACAAACACACTGACTAGTTGGTAACACTGTATTGTATAATTAAAATCTGCTAAGAGAGTAGAATTTAAATGTCCTCACACACACAAAGAATAAAGGCAAAATAAAAATATTTTCAGAGAAACAAAGAAAAGAATGTACCACCAGTAGACCTGTATTAATAGAATTTCTAAAGATATACTTTAGAGAAAAGAAAAATGATTCCAGGTGGAAGGTCTGAAATACACCAAACATAAACCAGAAAAAAGTATGAAGATACATCTAAATGAACACTGACTTAATAAACAATATCATGTGGGTTGAACACATAAATAAAATTAAAGTATGAGAATAACCTAAATTGAGAAAGGAATAAATGGAGTTGAAGTATTCTAAGGCCCTTCCAGTGCCCAGAAGGCATATAGGCATCCCTCGGTATCCATGGGGGATTGGTCTGAGGATCCACCCTGCTTCCCCCAACATACACCAAAATCCACAAATTCTCAAGTCCCTTATATAAAATGGTGGAGTATTTGCATATAACCAATGCACACCCTGCCATATGCTTTAAGTCATCTCTATATTACTTAATACCTAATACAATGTAAATACCCTCAGTTTCCAGTTTGCAGCAGTTTGGTTGGAACTTTCTAGATTTTCTTCCCCCCAATCTGAGGTTGGTTGAATCCGTGGATGGAGAACTCCCAGATACAGAAGGCCAAATGTATAGATTTGTCAACATTAAACTTTGATAAGGTAAAGATGAATTATAATTTTGAGACTAGCTAAATGTTAACAGAGTGTAAAACTTTCCAATTGGTACAGGAAAACAGTGATAATTATAGAATATAGAATATAGACAAAAGTAGAATAGAACATACAGGCCAAATAAAACACAAAATAAAATGGAAGACTGCTACACAAATATTAGTAATCATAGTAAATGGATTAAATGTTTCAGCTGAAAGATAAAATATTTTTAGACTGGATAAAGTAAAGAAAAACCATCTATCTATATGTTATTTTTAAGGAATATCTAAAATATAAAGATGTGGACAAGTTGAAAGTAAAAGATTGGTTTATCATGTAAGCACTGACCAAAAGTAAGCTAGTGTAGCTATAGTAATAGTCAACAAAAGAGACTTCAAGGCAGGGACTTCCCTGGCGGTCCAGTGGTTTAAGACTCCGCCTTTCCACTGCAGGGGGCACAGGTTCAATCCCTGGTCAGGGAACTAAGATCTCACATGCCGGATGGTGCGGTCAAAATAAAAAGAGAGAGAGAGAGAGACTTCAAGGCAAAAATCATTTCTAAAGATATAGAGGGTCACTTCAAAATAAAACATTCAATTCACCAAAAAGACACAACAATTCTACTTTATATGCACTTATTAATAGCATGACTTCAAAAGACATGAAGCAAAAATCAGAGCTAAAAAGAAAAAATAATGGAAAATTGGACACAGCAGGAAACTTTACTCTCTCAGTAACTGACAGAAAAGCAGACCAAATGTAAAAAATAAGTCCGTAAAGAAGGAGATTTAGCCACCAGGATTAAAAACTTGACCAGGGACTTCCCTGGTGGCACAGTAGTTAAGAATCTGCCTGCCAATGCAGGGGACACAGGTTCAATCCCTGGTCCAGGAAGGTCCCACATGCCGCGGAGCAACTAAGCCTGTGCACCACAACTACTGAGCCTGCGCTCTAGAGCCCACGAACAAGCCACAACTACTGAGCCTTCATACCACAACTACTGAAGCCCACGTGCCTAGAGCCCATGCTCTGCAACAAGAGAAGCTACCACAATGAGAAACCCATGCACCACAACGAAGAGTAACCCCTGCTCGCCACAACGAAGAGTAACCCCTGCTCGCCACAACTAGAGAAAGGCTGCGTGCAGCAATGAAGACCCAACACAGCCCAAGATAAAGAAATAATTTACTTAAAAAAAAAAAATTGACCAAATGGACATATGTAGAACATCATACCCAATGACTGCAGAATACATATTCATTTGAAAAACGCATAAAATGTTTATAAAATTTGACTGTATACTGGGCTGAAGGGCTAAAATCACAGAGCATGTTCTCTGAACACAAGGTAATTATGCTTGAAATCAATAACAAAAAGATACCTAGAAAATCCCACAAATTAAGAAATAATTTTTATTAACACCATAGGCCAAAGAAATATCATAATGGAAACAGATTACTTTGAACTCGATAATGACAAGAACACTAGTACCAACATATGAGATACAGTGAAAGGGATACTTAGAGGAAATATATAGCCTTAAATGCAAACTTTAAAAAAGAAAAGCTCAGGGAATTCCCTGGTGGTCCAGTGGTTACAACTTCACGCTTCCACTGCAGGGGGCACAGGTTCAATCCCTGGTTGAAGAACTAAGATCCCACAACGGCACAGCCAAAAAAACAAACAAAAAAGGAACGAGTTAAACATTCATCTACAGCTGTGTTGTTCAATACAATAGCCATGAGCAACATGTAAAGATAAAGCACTTGAAATGTGGCTAGTCTGAAGTGAGAGGTGCTGTAAGTGCAAACAGCACACTGGCTTTTGAAGACAGAGTATGAAAAAACAACCTCATTAATGATTTTTTATTGATTATATAATGAAATGACAATATTTTCCATCTAGTGGGTTAAATAAAATGTTATTAAAATGGGGGGTGGCCTGGCACAGGCAGCAGTGCATGCACAGAGCACTCAGTCTCCACTGTAGCAGAAGTGCAAGCACACACACACACTTCACCTGTTTCTTCTCACTTTGAACATAACTACTAGAAAAATTTAAATTAGATCTATGGTTCCCATTATATTTCTACTAGACAGGACTGATCTATAGAATTTAGAAAAAGAACAGCAGAGAAAAACCAAAGGAGGAGACAGAAATAAAAGAGCAAGATTTAATGAAGTAGTAAACATATCAGAGAAGTTTGGCAAAGTTCAAAGTTGGTTCTTTGAAGATTCATAAAACAGACAAACTTCTGGCAAGACAAGTCAAAGAAAAAAAGGGACAAATAACTAATAATTAGGATGAAAAGGGGGACATCGCTACATAGCCTACAGACATCAAAACGTTAATGTCGATACTATAAATAGCTTATGGTAAATTTTTTTAAATGTAGCTGAAATGGACAAGTCCCTAGAAAAACATCACAACTTACAAAACAGACAAAAGATGAACCAGAAAAACTGAATCACCCTGTAACCATTTTTTTAAAAAATGAATCAACTATTTTAAAACTTTTTCCCAAAGAAAACTCCAGGCTTCAATGGCTTCAACAAGTTCTATCAACATTCCAAGAAGGAATAATTGCAATCTCACACAAACATCTCCCAAGAATGGGGTGGGGTGTGTGTGCACTCCCTAAATTCATTTTATGAGATTATTATAAACTTGATATTAAAACCTAACAAAGGTAGGGGACTTCCTTGGTGGTCCAGTGGCTAAGACTCCACGCTCCCAATGCAGGGTGCCTGGGTTCGATCCCTAGTCAGGGAACTAGATCCCACATGCTGCAACTAAGAATTCACATCCCACAACTAAAGATCCCGCATGCTGCAACTAAGACCCAGCACAGCCAAATAAATAAATATTAAAAAAAAAAAACCTAACAAGGGTATTTGTAGAAAAGAATTCCAGGCCAATCTTCTGAATCTAGATGTGAAATCTTCAACAAAATATCAGTAAACCAAATAGCAATATCTTCATAATATATCATAACCAAGTTAGATTTGTAACAGGAATGTCATCAGGTTGATTTAACTTAGAAAATCAATAACGTAATTCACCACACATTAAGCTTAAAGGGAAAAAATATGACTATCATAATACATGAAGAAAAAAATTTTCATAAAATTCCATATCCAATGTAAAAAAATTTCTGCGCAAACTGCCAGTAGAAGTGAACTTCTTTAACCTGAAAAAGGGGTATCTACAAAACCCTACAGGACATGTCATATTTAATACTGAAAGACTGAAAGCTTTCCTTCTTAGACTGGAAATAAGACACAGATACCACTCCTATTCAACATTGCACTGTGCACTATTGTGAGGCAAATTTTTAAAAAGGTAAAAGGACTGGAGAAGAAGAAACACACTGTCATTAATTATAGATAATACATAATCAAGGATACAGAAAATCCAAGAGAATATACATTTATATTATTAGCATAAGAGTTCAGCAAGTTTTGCTAGACACAAAAATCACTGTCAGAGATGGAACTGATTTCATCCTATCAACATCAGCTACTACAAAATGAAATATTAAAAAAGCTACCATTTACAAAAGCATCAAGAACTATCAGTCACCTAGGAATAAATCTAATAAAAAAGTTTTATTACCTCTCTAGAGAAAACTGTAACATTTTGACATTTTAACAGACCTAAATAGAGTAAATACAAGATGTATGTGGACTGGAAGACAATATTGTAAAAATACCAATTCTTCCAAATAAATCTGTAAATTCAGTGCAACTCCAATAAAATCCCAACAGGTTTTTCTGGGGAACTTGAAAGCTGATTCTAAAATTCACACACAAATGAAAACAGGTAAGAATATCAAGGTGGAAGAACGTGCTCTATCATGTATCAAGACTTTTGGGGGACTTGCCTGGTGGCACAGTGGTTAAGAATCCGCCTGGCAATGCAGGGGACACGGGTTTGAGCCCTCATCCAGGAAGATCCCACATGCAGCTGAGCAACTAAGCCCGTGCGCCACAACTACTGAGCCTGCACTCTAGAGCCCACGAGCCAAAACTAATGAGCCCACGTGCCACAACTACTGAAGCCCGTGCATCTAGAGCCCGTGCTCTGCAGCAAGTGAAACCACTGCAACAAGAAGCCTGCGCACAACGAAGAGTAGCCTCTGCTCACCGCAACTAGAGAAAGCCCGTGCACAGCAACAAAGACCCAACACAGCCAAAAATAAATAAATAAATAATAAAACAAATTTTTAAAAAAAAAGACTTTTGGCAAAGTAATAATAATTAGGGATGGTACTGGTGCAAAGATAGACAAATCAATGGGGAATAAACTAGACAACCCAGAAATGGACCCATGTATATATGAACATGGCAGTGAGTCTGGAAAGTATAGAATTTTCAATAAAAAGTGCTGGGATAATTGGGTGTCCCAAGAAGCAGTTAGAAAATTAACTTTTAAGAGAGAGAATTTTTTAAACCATCAACTAGGAATTATGCAAAGAAATCTTAAAAGCTTTCTAATACAAAACATAATCACACGTAAAGGAAAAGGTATCAGAATGGCAGGAGACTTCTCAACAGCAAGATGGAATCTGGAAATCTATAATCAGGGTCTTGAAAATTCTGAGTGAAAATAACCTGCAATTGAAAATTATGCCCCAATCAAGTATGGAGGGTAGAACAAATACATTTTAGATGTCTGTAGAATAAAGACATTGTACACCTCTAAAAACCTTGCTGCCAGGCTGCATCCTAGCTAGGAAACAACTGGAGATTCTACTCCACAAAAAGAAGGACCCTAACAAGGAAGCCATGGGAGCCTGGAAAAACAAACCCAACACAGAAGAGAGACAATGGAAGTTCCCAGAATGATAATGAAGGGAAGTTGCAGTTCCAAAAGCGACCTACATCAATTGTATCAACAATATCCATAATACCAAAACCTGGAAACAATTTCTGTGTTCACCACGGAAATACCTGGGCTGGCCAACCGTTGTAAAACAATACAACAACATACAAAATAACTCTGAAAAATGGGAAGCATGAAAATACACACACACACACACACAAATTTTAATTGTGAATGTTAACAGAATGCTCCTTAGGATCTTTTCTCCTACAAATTATCTATATTACTTATAGCATACCCCTGCCCCTTCAATACCCCCAACCATTCACACACCATAATTCTGACTTTCAAAGAAGCACATGAACAGCAGTCTAATTCATTTTTAAATTTGGTATGTGGATTTAAAAGCCTAAAGGTAGGGACTTCCCTGGTGGCACAGTGGTTAAGAATCCGCTTGCCGGGGCTTCCCTGGTGGCGCAGTGGTTGAGAGTCCGCCTGCCAATGCAGGGGACACGGGTTCGTGCCCCGGTCCGGGAAGATCCCACATGCCGCGGAGCAGCTGGGCCCGTGAGCCAGGGCCGCTGAGCCTGCAGGTCAAGAACCTGTGCTCCGCAATGGGAGAGGTCACAACAGTGAGAGGCCCGCGTACCGCAAAAAAAAAAAAAAAAAAAAAAAAAAAGAATCTGCTTGCCAATGCAGGGGACAAGGGTTCGAGCCCTGATCAGGGAATATCCCACATGCCGTGGAGCAACTAAGCCCATGTGCCACAACTACTGAGCCTGTGCTCTAGAGAAGCCACCGCAATGAGAAGCCCCCACACCGCAACGAAGAGTAGTAGCCCCCACTCGCCACAACTAGAGAAAGCCCGCGCACAGCAACGAAGACCCAACGCAGCCAAAAATAAAAATAAATAAATAAATTTATTTAAAAAAAAAAAAAAGCCTAAAGGTAGAGGAGAAAAAGAATCTCTAGATTGGGAGACTATACTAGACTGAAACACCAGTAAACTTCTTCCTATCAAATGTCAGTAATAACATGGTATTGAAGGACCAAGTACCAGCTTCTTTGTTCTCAGATTCTAACTCTTGGAAATAAACAGTTTAATCTGAACCAAAGGATTAAAAACTGAGAAACACAGCTGAAGTAGAAAATGAACAACCAAAAAAGCACATACAAAATACAAAAGATCATAAAATTTTGTTACAAAGAGTATTCAGGGGCTTCCCTGGTGGTGCAGTAGTTGAGAATCCGCCTGCCAATGCAGGGGACACGGGTTCGAGCCCTGGTCGGGAAGATCCCACGTGCCACGGAGCAACTAAGCCCATGCACCACAACTACTGAGCCTGCACTCTACAGCCCACGAGCCACAACTACTGAAGGCCGTGCACCTAGAGCCCGTGCTCCCCAACAAGAGAAGCCACTGAAATGAGAAGCCTGCACACCGCAACAAAGAGTAGCCCCCGCTCACCACAACTAGAGAAAGCCCACGCACAGCAACAAAGACCCAACGCAGCCAAAAATAATTAAAAAAAAGAGTATTCAGACAATGTACAAACTATATGTATAATTTAAAATTGCGTAATACCATCTAAGTAATAATAATAACAATGTGAATTTTTATAGACATCTTTAGGATTTCAGAGCTCTCACTTATTAAATTGTACTTAATAAATAATAAGACTTAGGAAAATTTTAAATTGCTTTCAAAAGCTAGGCACAAAGAAAATAATAGTTTCAAAAGATTCTAGGATAATATGAATTAGCTCAATTTTTTTGAAATATTTGTTTAATTTTAAACAATTTTACTAAGAAAACAATGCATTCTATAGTATACACAAGGTCATAAATTCTAAAGTAAAACAAATAGCTTGGAAAGCAAAACAGTTCAATAGTTTAAATTTAGGAAAACACTTTAAAGTTGAAAACATATTTTTGGAACAAAAATTATTTGTCTCTCAATCAAGAGAAATCCTAAGCTGATAAATGGGATTCTTCCCTGTACTATTTAAAAGTACGCATGACGGCGTTCTTACCTGGAATAAGATCTGCATAGGTCAAGCTAACATATAAGATGCTGATAAGTATTTTATCAGCAAGTGGATCAAGAGCACTTCCCAAAGCTGATTTTTGACTGGCCCAGTTTCGAGCAATAAATCCATCCAACTGAAAATAGAAGTTTTTTTTTTTTTAATAAATGTCATAATAGGTACAGAGTAGATATCTTGAAGGTTAAGAGATACCAGAATAACCGCTATACTTGCATAAAATGTAGATAAAACCTCTTCTGTCTCTTACCCCCAAACCTTCTGTTTTACTGGTATACACTTAGCTTTTAAATTACCAACTGGTCAGAAAATGATTTCACTTTTCTACAGAAAAAAATTTTCACTTTTCTTTCTCAAGGCCTTCAGCTATTTTGCAATGTTTTCACAATGCCCCTTTGTGGGATGAACCCAGACACAAATTTAGAGATGTAAAGAACCCAAATAAAACTCAAAGAAAGCAGGACTGACAGAGCTTGGACTAGGCACCCCACCCCAACCCACCCCTCCCATCCCCCACCCTTTGAGCCCTGAGCTATTTCACTACAGCCAAAATAGCTGCTTTTACTTGCAAGGACTACTGTTTAACTGAGAGATTTTCTAACTTCCATTCCTACCTACTCTTCTATAATATGACCCAACTCCCTATGTTTTAGCTGTTATTATTTTTATTTTATTCTATTTTAACTGTTATTATCAATATTTTTTATCTAGTGCCACTGTTAATTCCATGTCTGACTGTATTGCATGACCTGTATTTGAATACAAAACTCAGTCCTCTGTACCTGGCCTACTTAAAATTTTTGATATGAAAATTACTTATTCACTACTCCTGGAAACAAATTATATTTTAAAGCAGAGGTCATACTTGGGTTACCAGGGGGCCAAAGAGGCCTGCAGGCTGGTTTTGTTTGACCTGCCCAGTGATTTTTTAAATATAAATTAGTTGCCAATATTTAAATATTCAAAGTCTTAACTCAAAAAAATCCAGATCTCCAGGCTCACTTGAGAAATGGGAAGATCTGGCCACCCTGGGGCCACAAAATTGACTGAAACCAAGTACTGCCTATTTTCATTAAACGAGGCAGATATTTTCTGGTTTTCCAAGTCCCTACCCTGGCTTTTACTCATTTTATTTAACTTCAAACTTCAACAAATATTTGAATTTTCCAGTCCTAGTTCCAAGGAAAAAGATCAAATTAATCTAGACGTAATTTAACATGGTACATTTTAAAAGATAAATAAGTCCTCCATATCTCAAGTACTCCAATGACTTAGAGCAGTCGTACAGGACAATGGTTAAGAACTTACTCTTCGTAGCAGAGCAGAAGTGGTTCAAGCACTGGCTCTCCCACTCACTTAACTGTGTGACTCTGGGCAAGTTATTTGGCCTAAGCCTCAGTTTCCTCATCTGTAAAACAGAGATAGTGCTACCTACCTCGCAGGGTGGGTTGTCTCAGTACGTAATGTGATTAATACTTGTCTAGCACTCAGCGCTTAGTAAATCCTCAAAAAAAGCAGTTACTAGCTATTACTACCTCAACTGAAAAAATCTATTTTCTTAAGTATACTATAGGTAACACTAACAGAGTGCCTAGAACTGGGAGTTGGGGCCTTGGAAGATTCAGGTGTCAGTTCAGTTTCTGATCTCGGGGAACTTAACCTCCCATTTTATCACCATCATCACCCTCTTGTCCTCATTGTTCCTCTACTCACACTGGATTCCAAGGTCATCAACATCATCTCTTCTTTGTAAACCTCTATAACTCCCTACTCCACTCTCCCTCAACCCTGCTTAAATACAACTACCATGTACTATAGGCCTGCACCCAAGCAGCTGAACACTGATCAAGAAAAACACATAAATGGGCTGATTGATCTCACTTTTTCATGACCACAAATCTCCTGTGGGCACTCAAAACTGCCTGGCAAACCCACACCTGCTTACTGTGTTTACCTTCTCTATTCATAGTCTGCTCATCCTTCCCAAAGCCTCTCTCTCTAGCTCATGACCATGTCTATATTTGCTCAAAAAACAGAAACAGAGTGTCAGCCCTCCCTTGTATTCCCACCTCCAAGTCCACCACCTACTAGTGTCCATGCACATTCTCTCTGCGGTCCCTGATCCCAAGTCCTCTTACCTTCTGAGTTTTCCCCACCTCCCCTGCATCATCAATCTCTCTCTTCCTACCCAGTCATTTAATTAATTAGTTAATTAACAACAAAAATTTCCCCAGTATGCATCTCTTTATAAACTACCCTTCCTTGACTATCTCTCTATCCCCCTATGAAGCAAAACTTCCCCAATGTGACATCTATTGTCATCACCACCTCATTTATGCTCGCCAACCCATTCTGACTGCCCCACCCTCTAGAGATTGTACCCATAAAAGTCACCAATGAATTCTACATTCTTAGCTTACTTGACCCCAACACAATTAAAGCACTTTCTTCACTTAACATCTGGGACACCTTATTGCCCAATTTTCTTTCTTTCTCACCAGCTATTCCTTCTCAGTGTCCTTTTTTGGCTCCTTCTCCATTGCTCCATTATTGTTCTTTTCTCTGACCTCTTCTCTTCTTTTACCACAGCCTAGATGATTTCATCCAGACTTGACCATCTATATGATGATAACTCTTAAATCTATCTCTAACCATGATTTTCTCGAACTCCAAACTACTGTATTCAACTACCCAATGTTACCTCTATCTGAACAGGCGTAACAACTCTTTTCCCACAAACCCTGTCCTACCCTGAGTGTTGACCGTCACAGAAAATGTAAACCTCCATGCATCTGCTTGTTGAAAAGGAAAAAAAAAAAAAGTAACAGCCTAGCACTCCTATTTAATTCTTTTCTCTCACCCCACATATCCAATCCATTAACATATCAACTCTATCTTCAAAACATATTTCCCAACCCTCTTCCCTAGATTACTATAAGCCTCATAACCAGCCTCTCTGCTTCTATTCTTGCATTCCCGTAATCCACTTCCCATATACAACATTCCCCTACCTAAACCCTCCATGAGTCCAGCCATCTGCCCAGCAGCCATTCTAGAGGCATCAAAACCTACATGAAGTAAATGTAATATGATGCCAGTTAACTCAAGTTTCTGTACACATTGTCTTACATATTTAGAAAAGTGTAAATGAGACCTCTCACATTCGATGAATATTGCAATCTCATGTGGCAACTAAAAAAACCTACAAACCAAAAAAGAGCAAATCCAGTAACTGAAAAAGATCTTGCCTATTATGAAAAAGAAATTCCATTATCAATATAATGGCCTTTGACAGAGTTGGAGACTATATTAATAAGTGGAGGGCTTCAGGCTTCACAGATAAAAGCAGGGACAAAAGAAGAGATTGTGAGAATGAGAAGTTGTGACAAACAGGAGCTAAACTCGGGAAAAAGAGGCGGTAACCATTTCAAGAAACTGTATTTGATGCATATTTGGAAATGCCATATAACAGTGCAAATGTCCTCATTATTTATCCTGCAGAATCTTCAGCTAACTCTGTATTGCTCAACAATGCTACTGGGCAGGTGTAATTTTGTTTCTATGAACCTCAAAGGGAACAGCTGATGTTACAAAGAAAGATGCTATGTGACTTTTATTAACAGAAAATTAGTTTCTCTTTATTCTCACTGAATACTGAGCAAAGCTTTTCAAACATACATCAGTTTAAAGAGGCACCAAATTATTATTGCCTGTCTGGGTACTCACTTGGATCTCAGACCAGCCTTGTACAAGAATATACAATTTATATACATAATGTCTATTTCTACATGCTTTTGTCCTGATTTAAAATCTTTCCTCTACCTTTCCCCCACTTCCTTCAATTGTGTTTTTGCAGGACATATAGTTTTACAAGCCATTTCAAATCCTTTATGCAACAGGGTGGGTGATAAATACAAATAATGTCACACAAGATGATGACTGGCCAGTCCACAAAAGCCTATATAACACATAGTGTGGCTTTCTGTTAGAAAATTATTTTCCAAGTTCTAATTGGAGATAACCTGAATAAATCTTTCCCTCCCTATAAACTGACACAGTGGTGTCAAGGTGCTCTTTTCTCCTTGGTCCATCTGCTGGGAGAGTGGAAGAAGGAAGGATGTCTAATGCCCACCTAGGGCAGGGTCTTCTGGAAGGTGGTCAGAGGGGTGTAGAGAAGGAATCAAGGACCAAATCTGTGGGGTGCCTATGGCCTCCTGCCAGCATAAACCTGAGCAGAGATCCGGCCTCTGCAAGCTCCCTGATCACAACAACTGGCCCACTGTTTCCCTCTCCACCAGTAAAACCAACTGTTGTTGCAGATCAGATATTTCTCTCTACTATGTAAGTAGAAAAAAAGTCTCACAGCTTCTCTCCTTTATTTCTATCCCTAAAGCAAGTACTTGGCCCTTTGAGAATTTCTAAGGTTTTTTCTTCTTTGAAGAAGTTAAAAACCAAGAGTAAAGAGCTCCCTCTCCCATGCCTCCCTACAACCTCCACTTCCTTCCTTAGATCATATAAAGAATAACAGAGTCCCACATAGATGTTAAAGACAAGCCTTTACACAAAGTACTAGGTGAAATTCATCTTGAGGATTTCCTTCCAAAGAAAAGCAGACTGAGTCTGTGCTATTTCAGTGTAGTAGAGACCCTGGGATTTAGAAGGGGAGCAAAACAGGGGGACTGCCGGTACAACTTACCAAATCAGTTAGCCCAGCTAAAGCAAAAACTCCTAGTGCAATATTAAAATCTTCTTCAATAATCAAATAGCCCAAAACTGGGGCCAAGCCAATTCTCGTCATTGACAACATATTTGGGATTGTCCATGGGTTTTCATACTGAAACAAAGACAACAAAATTTAAATACTATAAATTCATACTTTAAATAACTATATACATTGGGAAAATACACTCCATCAACTTAAAGGTTAGAAGCTACATAAACCTTAAAATTAGTACTTTCAGTTTTAAAATCCATTCCGTTATTTTTACACACATCTAAAACTGTTAAGAATGCAGAAGATGAAGATATGTCATATACCAAAACACAGACTAAAATGTTGGCTGTATATAGAGTAGGTTTTCTCACTAAAGAGAGAAGAAATAAACATGTATTATCTATCATATAAGTCAAGCCTTTAATGTATTACTTCACCATCAGAATTCAAAAGTAAAAACATACTGCTTTTAAAAGTGAAAATTCAACAACATTGTAAATCAACTATATTCAATAAAATTTTTTTTAAAAAAAGAATTACTTTCCCATTATACAAAATTAAAAAAAAGATCTTCAGGAAGATCTTATACCTCAAGTAGACAAACGGTCTAGAAAGTGTCAGAAAAAAGCCGAATTATCAACCATGGGCATTTTGGCTAAAAAACATTTATTGCAAAATAACCTCTCCTCACTCCTCTACACATACCCATCAAAAGAATGCTAAATGCCATACACAGTGTTGGAGATACGAATGAAGAGGAATAAAACATTTAATTCCATAACCTCATCACTAAACTGGAGAACTGCTAGAAGAAAATGGAACAAGGAAAAGGTATTGAGATACTTAGGAAATAAAGAGATTTTGTAAATTTGTTCAAAATAGCCACAGAAATGTTAAGATCCTCAACCAGAAGCTGAGGGCTTTCACAGCTCCCCTGTGGGGGCTTTATGATTCCTTGAAACTTCATTTGGAGCCAAGGTGTTTGAAGTTGGCACCAACAAAAGGGCACCTCAGCAGCTGCTCTGAAAACCATTCCTTCCTGGCCAAAGTCTGTTTCATGAGAGGGTATTTCAACTTTAAAAAGCCCCAGCCTAGTGGAACTAAGATACACTGCACAGAGCAGGGTACAGAAATAATACAGAGAAAATGTCATTCCCTAAAGGCTGGATTTTTTTTCTCCACTGAGTCAAGACTGCCAGCTCTACCCCATGGGACTATCTCCTCACAAGATAACCCTACTTAACCTCTTTATCAATCAGTAACCTATTTGCCTGAACCTTAATTTTGACATTTCCACTTCTAAATACCTCTTTTAAAATACCTTCAGCCATTCTGTAAGAAAAGCCAGTTCTCTAAAGATACTAAGTTTGTGTTTATAAACAGAACCCAGCAAGAAATGTTCACCTCAGTTTGAAGGAATAATGAAGTTATTGGGGCCCACTGGCAGAATACTGTCATTAAAGATACAGAAAAATTCAAATTCTGCAGGAAACAATCACCAAACAAGCAGCACTCCAAACCTCTACTCAAGGACCTTCTGTTGAACTAATCCACATTATATTAATTAAATGGAATCATTCTTGGAACATATTCCAAATTCAAGTTCAAAGGTCCAAGTGTTTCAGAGTCCAGAGAAAAAAAAAAGTCTGTTGACCATACTGCGATACAGAGTAAGTCAAATACTGATCCAGCATTACAGTGACTCATTGAGGGGGGTGAGGAGGTACAGTTCATGATTGAGAGAAAGGAAAAACAAAGCAAAAGGTCAGAATACAGAGGCCCAAAATTAAACTCAGAGAGGCCCACGGGGAAAAATTAAAGACACAGTTGTAAACAGCCAGATCATTTCATTTGGTGAATTAATAAACCAGACTGAATGTTCTTAGAACAATGAAAGGGATTCCTTTTAGCTCCACATAAGATATTTCAGTTAAAATAAAATACCTCAATTTATAATCATTAAATTCGTAAACGTTTCTAAGTTAAAATTAAGTGAGCTAATCTCAGATTACCCAACCAGATAACCTGTGGCATACTCGACCAACTACTGCCGTTCTGGGAAGGACTTCAGCCAGGATATGGCAACCTCAAAGCATCCAGCATTCATTCAAACCCCAACATGCTCTAGCTATTAATGTGGCCGAGACTCCTGCCAGGATGTGGCCACCCCAACCCATGCCGTATAACTGATGAAAGCAGCACAGGGGCCCACTGAAGACATAACAATTGAAGATGTAATAATTGCATGAGTCTTGCTACATGACATCAAAAGCTCTCCCACACTCATGCTCTCATGTCTTCTGTTTGGTCAGTATTTCAACAGGTAAGCAGACAAATATTTTCCTCCGTTACCTCAGGAAGAGAGGTTTAATCTTTTCCTATAATTAAAGGTTAAAGGATCTTTTAATTACGATTTAAATTACTTAGCTATCCTTCATCCTACAATATGTAAAGTCACCAAAGGTCAAATTATAGTTAACCAAACCTGCACAAGCAAACAGAAAGGCCTGTATATCATTCTGAAGACGCCCAGAGACTTGCCCTAAACATTGGGGATTCGCTTCAAAAAATTTAAAATGGGCTTTTAATAAGACAGGTGAAGGGTATTTTTACCAATGCAATATCCAGAGGCGCGTCCAGCTACCGGTGCGGATAGACGGGAAGGAGAGAGCTCTAACTTGACCACCGAGACAGGAGGACGCGGCTGATACCCCTGACACTCACCCCGACCCAATGATCTGCCCATAACTTCTCTTCGGGGAACGCTTTAAAAGTTCTGAAACGGAAGCATCGGACCTCACCGGCCACGGCACGTTATTTGCGTCCGGGACCGAGCGCCGCCGCAGCAGTCGACCCCGACCCAGAGTCGCCCCTCCGCCTCCTCCTCGGTACGTACCAGACTGGCGGCGCTCGCCGGGCCCCACCGGCCGCCCCGGGCCTCGGTGGCGGCGTCCTCTTGCACTGCGGGCCCGGGGGCTGCCTTCCCCGCGCCCGAGCAGTGGGCCCGCGGGCTGGCCCCAGGCAGCCGCAGGCCGAGCGCAGCCGGGCGCAGCCACCAGCGCTCCGCCAGGCACCCCAGGCAGCACGGCACTGGCGGCAGCAAGGCCCCGCGGGCGCGCCCCTTGCCCGGCCGCGCTCCCGGCGCCCACACGGCTACACGCAAGGCACCCCACGAGGTGCGCGCCACCCGCGACGCCAGCATGGCCCTGCGGGCGAGCCGCGGGGACGCAGGCGGCGAGAGCTCAGCAGCCCGGGGCACCGGCGAGTAGCTTCCCCATCGAAGCCCAGCAATATCGGAGAAACTCGACAGCCTCCATACTGGTTCTCAAGCCTCAGCACGTTCGGTTATACCAGTGGCCTGGGCCGCCAAGAACGGACGCCGTCGCGACGCTTTTGCGACACCGTCGCCGCTGGCCTTCCCAGCGCCGGCGGCGACGGCGCAGGCGGCGAGAGTCACGTGCCGTTAGGCCCAGTGGGTGCCGGGTAGCTGTCCGGCACGGCGCCGCAATCCGCCCACAGGCGGGCTCCGGGCTCCGTGGGGAGGCGAGGAGAGGAACGCGCAGGGCAGGACTACGGCGCGGCGGCTGTGGCCGGGAGAGGGCGGGAGACATCTCGCGCCCCGGCCGGAAACCCGAGGTGTGCGCGGCTCTGGGCACAATCGCGAGAGTTTTACATATTACTAAAATGTCTGATACAGAAGAAGTATTTAATACTAGCTCTCTGTTCTTTTCCCTCTTTTGAGCGTTGCATATGCCCAAAAATATGGGTGTTAGAAAATGTCAGTACTAGCAATTACTGATCGTTTACCTGAAAAAAGTGTTTACTGTAGCCAGGCTAGAGTGCATCATCCCGTTTAATCTTCCCAGCAACTCTAGGATGGGTTCCATTAGTATCTTACTTTTACAGATAAGGAAATTTAGGCTTAGAGAGGTTAAGAAACGTGTTTATTAGAGGAATATCTAAAATAAGAATCGTTAATTAACTGACAAATTTTATACATTAATGATTAATATAGAAGTTATAAATTATATTGATTATTGCTATATTGTTGTTATTAATATTTATTAATATTGCAATGTTGCAGACCTGTTTTCTTGTAGAGTCTATGTCAGTGAATTTGAATGGTTCTTGTGGCCTCTGCACCATCCCCCTCAGCCGTGTCTGTGATGACAGACCCACATTGAAGTTGATCTTAAACTTAGTTCAGGTAGCTTAGGAAAGACCAATTGAATTTGAACGTCATTGTAGAGCTGAGTATTTATCAAAAGAAATCTTCAACTTCTTACACACATATTGAAATGCTGATATTGAGAGAAAAATTAAGTGTTTGTACTAGCAATGTAAAAAGGATAATTCTTTTAAAAAACAATGATATTGGAACCAAATACCTACAACTGACACATAGACTTTCTGGATAATCCTGTCAAGGGGGAATGGGCAGTATTTCAGTCTCTTATCCCTTCCACTCAGGGACCTGCGTTTACTCTTTCCGTTTACTCACTCTTTCCACCTTCTCCTAATTTAGGACACGTTCTCATTGTCTCTTGGGATTTTTTCTTCTCTGTGCTCCGTAAGCTGTCAGTCCTGCTGCATCTGCCTCTAATAGTTGCTATGAGGGCATGATCTTACTTGCTTTTCTCTTCATGTTTTTTTCATATCTTGCTCTGATAGTTTTTTATTTCTTTTCCTTTTGGTATTTAATCTTGTTTTTTCTAAATTCTAGTTTAATGTTTAATTATTTATTCAATTTATGTACTATCAATTTATGGTAATCTAGTTTTATCCAGGGCCATCAAGAATGATACTATCAAGAATAACACCTGAGCTCTTCACTTAGTTGCTTTATTGCTTGGAGATAGCCTTTTGGCTAATAGGCAAAAAATAGTCACAGAAATTAAACCATGAAATATAATTTATGGTTTTCTGTTTAAAATACAATTTTAGTTGTATGTATTTTTTGTATATTTCTGTGTATGGAATTACATTATACTAAACTGTAAATTTTTAAAATAAAACTTTTGTCTGTTGTCTGTGTAGTGATTTCATTATGTTCTTCTGTTTCTCACTTCAGTATAAAATCAGAGAAAAAATTAACCCCCAACTAAAACAAAGCTCAC
Source organism: Delphinapterus leucas (assembly GCF_059928025.1). Taxonomy (NCBI): domain Eukaryota; kingdom Metazoa; phylum Chordata; class Mammalia; order Artiodactyla; family Monodontidae; genus Delphinapterus; species Delphinapterus leucas. Next base: position 54,540,326 of record NC_143143.1, read on the forward strand.
ACTTTAAATATAGTAAACTGGGAAATGGGGAGGTGTTGGTTAAATGGTACAAATTTCCAGTTATAAGTTCTGGGGCACTAATATACAGCATGGTGACTATAGTTAACAGTACTGTATTATATACTTCAAAGTTACTCAGAGAGTAGAGCTTAAATATTCTCACCACATACACACATACACAAATAATTATGTGCGGTGATGGAGGTGTTAACTAACATTACTGTGGTAAACAATTCCCAATATATACATGTATCAAATCATCATATTAAATTTACACAACGTTATATGTCAATTATATCTCAATAAAGCTGGAAAATGTTTAATAAAATAAAATATAGGAAACTATTATATATATGTATATATATGTAATACAGAAAGTCAGCTTTACTACGGACTACTGATATTACTACTAAGTCTTTATAAAGTAGGGCAGTTAAGTGTCTGGCATTTTGGCCTAAAGGTCAATGACAGCTCAATACATAGAACTAAAAAGTAACAGTGCTTCCAACAGACCATTTCCTTAACATTTTAAGACAGGAGAACATGCAGCTATCAGTCTTTGATCTCATTTTCTAGAACATGACAGGTGTCAACAAATGAACAGATTAATCTGGGATGAAGGGTGGAGAAAATGCAGAAACCCAGTAAAACATCAATCCCAGATATAAGCTGTTAGGATACACATAGTAAATAGTAGTGAAGCATATTTGCTAACATATTCAGCTAGGGGAGGGCAGGGGGCAGAGGAAACCTAAAAGTTCTACAGTTAGTATTTGATTTATAATAAGTTAATTCCCTGTTTTATAAATTGTATAAGTTAATTTCTATCCAATAAGATTAACTAAATAGGTGGGCAGCTCATATGTCTGAGGGATTGGGAATCTCTGTCACTGGACTTTTTCCCAAAATTAGGAAAAAATAATTGGAAAAGTAAGCCTGTAACAAGAATCCAAGTAAGTATCCGTCTATGAGCCCTAAGTCTCTTGCCTGAAATTAATTCCAATTTTTATCTCTTCACCCTTTTTATTAGAATTATTTTTTTTAAAAAACTAGTCAGGTGTCTTATCCCAACTTCTGCAGTCAATCATGTAAATTCTAACAGAACAAAACAGGAAAAGAAAGGATTGTAAATACCTTGAATAATTAGCCAGTTGACAGTGTGCTTAAGTTACTTCTTTGAAAGCATAAATGCTAACAACAATAGCTACTAATATCTACTGTGCAGTCACAGCGGAGCTATGGAGCTATACCGTGTATGGCTTTTTTTTTTTTATAATAAATTTATTTATTTTTGGCTGTGTTGGGTCTCTGTTGCTGCACGCGGGCTTTCTTTAGTTGCGGTGAGCGGGGTCCACTCTTCATTGCGGTGCACGGGACTCTCATTGCGGTGGCCTCTTCTGTTGCGGAGCACGGGCTCCAGGCACACGGGCCTCACCAGCTGTGGCATGTGGGCTCAGTTGTGGGTCACAGGCTCAGCAGTTGTGGAACACAGCCCGTGGCAGCTGTGGCACACAGTTGCTCCACGACATGTGGGATCTTCCCGGACCAGGGCTCGAATCCGTGTCCCCTGCACTGGCAGGCGGATTCCCAACTACTGGGCCACCAGGGAAGCCCCTGTGTATGGCTTCTTATCTTTTGATTGATCCTTTGCTGTGGAAGTTGTGAAAGTAAAAATGTTGCCCCTAGAGGGTAGTATTGTCTCGCCACTCAGGCTTTCCTTGGTTAGTTGCAAAGCGGTGCAGGTCGGGCTGTGCTGAAAATAGGCACATCCTACCTCTGCTAAAGATTCCTGGATCCTGGTTTTAGGCTTTTGAAAATTCTGCAACCCATTCATTCTTTCCCACTTGTCTCTTCTATTTGAAGCACAAGCTTTTTGAAAAGAAAACTATCCCAAATCTATTTGTTAATATTTTCTGTTAATAGTCTATTGATAAACATAGAGATATGTTTACCCTCTTCTTATATTAGACATACAATAAGGTATAGTGTTTGTTACTTATATTAAGTTGTTCGATATGGGATACAATAAACTTGAGCCACTTTCTGTTTCCTGGGACCAGAAGAAAATAATTATAGTGCAAAGAAAATAGCTCTGCCAGTGGATGGGTCTTATATAAATAATAATTGGAAGTTAAAGCCAAATCAGGAAAATGAAATTATTTCTCTCCTCAGGAATCAAGGAGAGTTAAGTTTTGTAGGAGTGAGCTTTAATTACTCATCCTAACCCCAAAGGTATTTTGAATACTTAGTAACACAAATAAGGTACAGGTTTAAACCATTGTAATAACTACATGAACTAACAGTCTAAACAGGAAGGAATGAAGTGATCGGGTTTAGATTTGAAACACGTGTACCCAAGGGAGGGCATTAGTGGTAGGGTCAAGCTCTTCAGGGCCTGCAGAGATGAACTCTATATAAATTCTATAATTTAGATTGCTCTTTAAATTATTAAGAGATCTAAACTAAATTCTTTTTTTGTCAATTTCTAGTGCCAGCCTTTGATTATTCCTTTCTGAGAATATGTGAACAAGTCTTTAGCTAAGAGTTTATAAAAACTCATATAAATGGTTCATTTCTTGTAGGAAGCTTCAAAGGAAGTAAAAACAGTCACATAGGCAGGCATTATCTACAAACAAGGAAGTGAAAGAGTTGGTTTTAATACTTTTGTCCTATTTTCCCTTAGTAATAAAAAAAATTTTTTTTTGGCCGCGCCACACATCCTGTGGGACCTTAGTTCCCTGACCAGGGATTGAACCTGGTCCCACAGAAGTGAAAGCACCGAGTCCTAACCACTGGACCACCAGGGAATTCCCAGTAGTAAAATATTTTTAAAGTAACAGCAGGATTTTTAACATTATTTAGTATATGACTTGATTTATTTTTTGTTCCATTTCTCCTTGTCAAAAATTTAAGAATCTTGTTTGCTATAGCTTAGAGAGACCTATTTTAATGTTATCATCTAACTATCCAATCCATTTCAGGACAAGTGACTGAATTTGAAAGATGATAAACACTTCCTTCACACCCCCCTCCCCAATGGAAAAAATTTAAAGCAATACTGTGGATTCTTTCAGTGGTTTACTTCTGAGAGAAACCTTCAAATGTGAGCACAAGATAATTTTTTTCCTCCACAGAATACTCAGCACTTTAGTTAATTTTAAAGGGGTTATATAATACCTGCAAAGTGAATACAAATTTGAGAATTTTGTTTTTTAAAGTGTTTTTGAATGTAATAAATATTCTTCAGCTACTGATTTCCTATACATACCTCATATTCCTCGAAAACTTAATAGTTTGTTAGTCCTCATATTTTTAGAAACCACGTCTCCACACAGCTCAGCATTATTATTATTTTTTTTTCTTTTGGCTGTACTGCGCAGCTTGCAGAAGCTTAATTCCCTGACCAGGGATGGAACCCCGGGCTCTGGCAGTGAAAGCACCAAGTCCTAACCCCTGGATCACCAGGGAATTCCCAGCATTAATTTTTTTTTCAGTTAAATCAGGTTGTTTAATAACTTTAATTCTGGAGCACGTGTTCATATCTAGGAAAAGGTGGTGTAGGGCTGAGAGGCTCAGTACTAGTAGAGAAAACAGTTGTGTTTCTTGGCGAAATTTGAGTTAAACTATGACTCTTCTTATATTTTGAACAAAATACAGGGCTAGATCCCTTTTGAAATATTTTTCAGTCTTTACCCACTCACTAAAACTGAGATTTTTACCCAGTAAAACTGGCTGTTACCAAAGTATATCAACTTGTATACAAATCAGCCACAGTTTGGAATAGGTTTTCTGATACTAAAACCACCCTCTGATATTTGGTTACCGCCACCTCTTCTATGTTTTGTCAATTCCAAGCCCATTTCCCAGGAAGCAAATTAAACTAAACATATTATTTCCTTTCTTCCACAATTAGAAAATTCTTCTATACCACTCATGTTTAGATTCTAGGGAATCTACATGTCTCTGTTCTCAGAGAGCTTACATTGCAAGCTGTCTGGACTCCAGCCCCTAAAAGATCAAAAGCATCTTCCATGGAATGTTTTGCAGACTTCCTATATAATCCAATGAAAGCTATAAAAAATAAGCAATACAAATTTTGGTAAAATTTCAAGGGATTTCTATAGCCCAGGAGACCCACTCACCAACCCCATGGTCATAACCATTGTGGGCAATGCTCACTCACACCTCTGTGTTCAGAGCTCAGGTTGTGAGTTCAGATGTGAATTCTTTGCCACGTTCACATCTTGTGCTTGTTCTCTATGGCCCCTAATTTAACATATTAAGCAGAGAAGAAAAGGGGATAACACCTCAGCTTTTAAAGGTGTCAATCTAGCAACCAAGAAATTTCAGTGCCTCACTCTTCTTTATTCATCACCTTGGTGAAGGGGTGTGTCCTTCATCCCAGACCTTTCACTGAGAACCTCTCATAGTCCAGCTGCTGTTTGGGTAACCTCTGATGATACAGAAACTATAGCAAAAAAGGCATCTTTCTTACTGTCTCACAGTGAAGGTGTCAATGACAAAATGTGAAAAACTTCCACAACCGAAATGTTAGCTAAGAGTCTTTTTCACTGAGAGGTTCTCCAAACATTCAGTGGGTAGGAGACAACAAAATGCATGACTTGCCTCTTTTTTTTTTTTACAGCTGGTTTTCAGTGTCATGACTAGATATCAGCTCCTTTTGCTAGAATACTGTTTATACGATGTTGTATCGCTGTCCTATTGCTATTGCAACACCTTACCACAAACTTAGTGCCTTAACACAAATCTATTATCTTACAGGTCTGAAGGTCAGAAGCCTAACACGGATCTCACTGGGCTAAAATCAAGGCATTGACAGGGCTGTGATCCTTTCTAGAGGCTCTGGGTAGCATCTGTTTCCTTGCCTTTCCCAGGTTCTAGAGGCCACCCACATTCCTTGCCTGATGCCCCTCTTCCTCCATCTAAAAAGCCATCAGGATTGCTTCTCTTTGTGCCTTTTCTCCATAGTCACATCTTCCTCTGACTGACTCCATCTGCCTCCTTCTTCTACTTTTAAATTCCTTCTGATTATGTTGAGCCTACCTAAATAATTCAGAATAATCAATCTCCCAATTTTAAGACCAGCTGATTAACAATCTTAATTTTCCTTTGCTGTATAACCTAACATATTCACAGATTTTGGGGACTAGGATGTGGATGTCATCGGAGGGGGGATGACATTTCGCCTGCCAAACCTGTGAATACAGTGCTTCTCAGGACTGAGAAGGAGAGCCATTTCCAATACTTTAGATAATAGACCTTCTTTGAGAAAGAGAAGTTTTCAGGCTATCCAGTGTTTTCAATATATCTAGAAGAAGTCTGTTGAAATTATTATTTGTATATGGAAGTAAGGCTAAGGTTCTCGTCTTAATGGATTATTCAGTGACTTTGCAAGTCTGTGTATTAAAAATAGTTTCAAGTTAAATGTCAAAATCTCACTCAATTTTTTTAACCTTTTCATTTATTTTTATGTCTATCTTATCAAGTTTTATATATATATATAGTTATATATATACAGTAACTAATTCCATTGTGTAGAAAAGCTGACAATGAAAACAAATATGTACACTCTACCTTTCCACCCCTAGGCCCGTGCTCCAGAGCAAACCTGGTGTAGCTGTTTTTAGTTCTTCTGATAGTGACCTCTATAACTTCAAATAAAACTAGTATGTAGTTTTTATGAATTAATATTGCCTCATAACTTTTTAAGTATGTAGTAGGTGAGCTGGGTAGAGTGCTTTGGATAAAGGTATATCAGTGAGGATTTAGTTACGGGAAATGCAGACCATTCTCGGCACATTAAAAAGAAGGATTGTAAAACAGAGATGATTGTAATATTGTTGGAAGGGCTGGAGGAATGGGCTGCATGCTGGGTCTCCAGGGCTGACTCCCAGAAAAACACTACAGGCCTGGCTTGCCAGGGGAGCTTCTACCTCCACAACAAGAAAGGTGGAGAACTGGGGCCTGCCAACATCACACAACTGCCTCTTAACAACTGCCAGAATGTTGCTGCAGAGAAGTTAAATTAAATGTCTCCTCAACTACATGTGCCAGCAGAAAACAGCAAGCAGGAGGAAGACGGCTCTCCAATTCTACCTTCCAAATCTAATCAGTGGACTCCAATTCACACTCAGAATTCAAGTGGCAAAAGGACTTTGGGAGGGAATTCCCTGGCGGTCCAGTGGTTAGGACTCCGTGCTTTCACTGCCATGGGCCTGGGGTTCCATCCCTGGTGGGAAAACTAAGATCCCAAAAGCCACGCGGCACAGCCAAAAAAAAAAAAAAAAAAAAAACTTTGGGAAACGTTTCTTTGCTTTCCAACCTCTGCATTATAGGAAGGCACACTAGGAGGATGGATTGGGTGTCGGGTATCAAAATCACTTTATTTACTACCATCCACCTCTTTGGCTAGTCAATATGCATACATGTTCATTCTACCCATTCATAAACATCTGTATAACAACGGCAACTTAACATGACAACGTAAAAAACATATTTCCCTTCTTTATAAAAGGAAGCTATAAAGATCTATCACTCACTGTGTGGTGCTTATTCCTACACTCTGCTTGATAACCTCTATCCAAAGGACTAAATTATCAAGTTGACTACTACCAATACATTTTATTTCAAATAATAGGGGAAGTAAGGGGGGAGGCAAGTTGCTTCAGGTACAGATACAGGCCTTCTTTCTGCAACTGGTCTTGAGGTTCTAGTTAATATTTAGAACTATCTTTCTCCATTCCCATTCTGTATTCCCTTTTTACTCGGTCAGCATCTCAGCTGGTCTGGATTCTCTACCTGGTAGGATGACTCAAAGCTTCATCCTGAGGTGTCTGAGCCCATAATGATCCTGCCTATAGTTTCCACCACCTTCTATTAGTGGATGTGAACATATTACGAACTGCCCTAGAAGACGCTCTAAGTTCTGGAAATGTCTTCCATGCCCCAATTTATATCAGTGACCCAGTTTTCTCCTAATTATCAAGTGGAAGCCCACTAATCCTCTTTATGTTTTCTACATCATAGGCACAAGAGCCAAAATGTTTAGGTGGTAGTTTCAACATCCAGTTCAATGGATTCATTGTCCTGTCTTCTGGTAGAAGTATTCCTCCTTTGGATAGTAAGACCTCTAGCTAGTAAAGCCCAATTTTATGGGCATGCAAAGCAAAAACTTTATGAAGGGATCATTAGAAGTAACAGTGACAAGGTGTTACTCTTACACCTTGGTTCCTAGACCCATGTGTTCTGGCTGTGTAAGAAACAGCACCATAAAGTGGTCACTGGCTTGGAGAAAATAATTCATCCTGTAGGACAGTACCCCAGACTTGCTAGATATTATCAACTAGCTGGCATCGTAACTGATTTTTCATTGTCCATTCCAGTGTTCCCTCAGGCCAGATGCTCTTAGGTGATGGGGTACATGGTAAAGACAGTACCCATGAACTTCAACCCATTGCCTTACTTCTTCAGTTGTAAAATGACTTCCTTAGTGAGAAGTAATACGTGTGATATCATGACAGTAAATAAGTTTAATAAATTCACATATGGCATTGCTGAAAGAAGTAAGGCAGCAAGAGCAGACCTATCCAAAATAAGCTCACTTCTTCCAGAGAAAACAAATTGCTGCCCTCTTGCGGCCCAAAGTAATTGATCTGCCACCAAGTGGCAAGCTCATCCCCCTGAAGTTTGGCACTGTGTTGTCTCAGATAAGCTGCTCTGCTGTCAACTTAGACCCTCAGCAATGGTGATAGTCTAGGTCAGTCTTGGTGAAGTTCATGTTGTTGAGCACATGCCTAACTGCAACCCCAGGCCCCATGGTCACTTTGTTTATGAACTCATTGGCCAAGGGCTGAGGTGGCTGTAGAAAGAGACTAGCTGACATCCACAGAATAGGTGATATCTGTTTAGTTGCAAAGCTCCTTTGGTGCGCGTTCATGTGGACCCAGGTGTACAGAGTACACCCAGACTCAGAGTACATTCTTAGAAACTTATTCACAAGCCTCTTCCCCAGACTGATGTTCATTCATTCAGCAAATACTTATTGAGTGCCTGTCAGTGCCAGGTACTATTATAGGAAAAGGGGACTTAACAGTGAAGATAATAGTTAAAAATTCCTATCCCCATGGAACTTACATTCTAGTGGGATGAGGAAACAGACATAAACAAGATGAATAAACTATATAGTATATTAGATTGTCAACAGAGAAACAGAGATGGAAGATAGGGTTGGGGAAGTGCAATTTTAAACAATGTCCAGGGAAGATGTCACTAAGAAGGTGATACTTGAGTAATGACCCAAAGGAGTTGAGGGGATGACCCATGTGGCCCTTTGATTGAAAAGCAGATCAGAGAGGAGAAACAGCATGTGCAAAGACTCGCTGGTAGAATGTGCCTGGTTTGTACAAGGGCCAGCAAGGAGACAATGTGGCTGAAACAGAGTGAGTGAGAGGAATGAGCGCAGTAGGAGCTGAGGTTAGAGTGTGAACATGGGGCAAGATATGAAAGGCATTGTAAGCCATTTCATGTATTTTTGCTTTTATTCTAAGTTAAGCACAGGCTTGACCATCTTGTTTCTTATACGTCCTGACTGGCTAAGCCACATGATGTATGCTTGAAGTTATGCCCACTGGGGAAAAAATCCTTTTCCCAGTGTTCTTCAGAACACTGTGTTCTCCTTAGAGATTCTGTAATATAGCAGCACGCCACTTTTCGCTAGTGCCAGATGTCATGCAGAACCACCTGTAAGCCAGGTTCAAAATGTTTCTTTCTCAGCTGAACTACCCTATGAGGCCTCAGATATGGAAGGGAGAGAGCAGTATGACAGGACCAGACTCACTGGGAGTGTGAGTCACATTCCTGAAAACATACTGGGCCTTTGGGACCAACTCAAGCCTGTTCTTCCATACACCCCTTTCACTTTATGATGAATGCCGCTACACCCACTCAACATTACGGCTTGGTGGATCGGAGAATACCTCTTAGTGTCCTGTGGCCAGTAGATGAGGGCTCAGTAGAGGGCTTGGAGCTGTTTCTGAAGAGGAGGAGTAGTTATTGGCTGAAGAGAACCAGGACTTCTGCCAATCCTGGAGGCCTATGTCGTGATTGGCCTATGAGGACCTGCCGGGACCAGGTTCCATCGAGTAATCTGACACAGAAACTTAGAGCACCAACATCAGTAAGATGTTTGCACTGCAGCCTGAACCAACTGGCGAGCCTTCTCTTGCTCTGAGCCTATTTGGGTCCTGGATCAAATTCCAGTGTGGGGGGTGGAATTTTCCCACACAACAAAGCAAGTCTCTGGACACCAGCTGGGTATCCTACAACTTGGCTCAATTCTGACACTATCAACCTGGAGATAGTATCAGATTCCACAGGTGAAGTCCCATAAGACTGCCCTCTACCTCAGATACAAATCCCAAGCCCAGGTTGTTACCTGTGCTTCTAGTTGGCTATAAATCAGAGGTTCCCACAAATCCCTTCCTTGGGTGTGAATAATTAGCTAAAGCCGCTCACAGAACTCCAGAAACCCATTTACTCACTAGATAACTGGTTTATTATAAAAGGATATAACTCAGGGACAGCCAGATGGACGAGATGCATAGGGCAAGGTACGGTGAAAGGATGTGGAGCTTCCATGTCCTCACCCCAAATCTCCACATGTTCGCCAATCCAGAAGCGCCCCTAACCCTCTCCTTTTGGACTTTTATAAAAGGCTTCATTACATAGTCGTGATTGATTAAATCATTAGCCGTTGGCCATTGATTCAACCCCCAGTCTCCCTCCCCTCTTTGGAAATCAGGGGGTAGGACTGAAAGTTCCAACCCCCGATTGTGTAGTTGCTTCCCTAGTAACCCTTAGGTGCTTTCCAAAAGTCCCTTCAGTAACATAAACCCCGTAGTGATGGAAAGGTGATAAGACACCCATTCCACTTTTATGGCTCTGAAGTGATTTCAGGAACTGAGGACAAGAGACCAAGTATTATGACAAAAAAAATGCTCCCATTTTTTTGCTTATTGCTCAGGAAATTCCAAAGGTTTGGGAAACTCTGTGCCAGAAACAGGGATGAATATATAATTCATAAATCACAGTATCCCTGAGCCACACTCAAAACTAAAAGTATTATGGATTATACTTATTGTATAAGTCGCACACCTAGTGTGTTGTATCTGGCTTCCAAAATCCAAAGAAGCAGGACAAGTATTGTGACTCTTTCAGAGTGTAACGGGGTGCAAAGTACAGCAACTTGTCTTTCACTTTGCAGGGTATATTCTGATATGCTCCTAAGTACTGGAATCCAGAAGCTTCACTGAGGAGACAGACCCCTAAATTTTTGTGGGATTTACCTCCAAGGTTATGGTATGGATGACCTGCCAAGGTATCTAGGGTAGCCAGTATAGTCTGCTCACTTATCATTCTATCAGCATGACGTCATCAGTGTATGGACAAGAATTGGCATCCCATGGGATGGGGAGATGGTCCAAGTCTCTGTACACTAAATTATGACAGAGAGTCAGAGTTGTCATGGACCTGAGATAAGACAATGAAGAAATATTGTTCTTGACAGGTGAAAGCAAACTGCTGCCAGTGTTCTCTTATTAATGGGATAGAGAAAATAGCATTTGCCAAATGTATAGCTTCCTGCCAAGTTCTAGGGGCTACGCTGATTTGCTCTAGTAAAGAGGTTACAATTGGAATTGCAGCTGCAATTAGAGTAACTTAAAACATTCTACTGCTGTCTTTCTAAGACATCTTCTATAATAAAATGAATTAAATAGTGCACTTTATCTTCCAAAAGAAATGGTGGCAGTAATCTCTGTGATTCCTCCAGCAATGCAGCGTTGCCTTTGGTTTACTATTTTGGCCTTACGATACTATGATAATAATATATGGCCTTCCTATCAGAATAGCCTTGATCCACAAATTAGGGAGCCAAGTGGAGATTTTTTAAGTTAAGTATGTCTGCTCCAATTAGGCATTCAGGAACTGAAGTAACTATAGGGTAGGTTCAGGGACCCACTGGTCCACTGTAAGATGGACTTGGGCCCAAAATCTATTTATTACCTGACTCCAATAGCTACACCCCACCCTCCACTCAACTGTAATCTACAGTGATATTCTGCTTAATATCCTCGAAGTTCATCCATTTTGTTGCAAATGGCAAATTTTCATTCTTTTTTATGGCTAGGTAGTATTCCATTATATATACATATATATTTTTGGCCTCCCCATGGGGCATGCAGGATCCCATTTCCCTGATCAGGGATTGAACCCGCATTCCCGCTCCCCGCACTGGGAACATGGTGTCCCAACAACTGGGCTGCCAGGGAAGTCCCTATTTTTATTTAGTTATTTATATATATATATTTTGGCCACACTGCACCACATGCGGGATCTTAGTTTCCTGACCAGGGATCAAACCTGTGATCCCTGCATTGGGAGTGTGGAGTCTTAACCACTGGACCACCGGGGAAGTCCCTAGGTCCCATTTATTTATTTGTTCTTTTATTTCCTTTGCTTTAGGAAACATCCAAAAAAAAATACCACTACGATTTATGTCAGAGTGTACTGCCTATGTTTTCTTCTAGGAGTTTTATGGTTTCCAGTCTTATATTTAGGTCTTTAATCCATTTTGAGTTTATTTTTGTATATGGTGTTATCAGAGAATATCTTCTTTACTCTTAATTTTTATCCACTTGACTACCATGAACTGAGAGAAGTAAACCAGAGTCTCTTACTACTTGACTTCTGCATTTCCTGGTCTCTCTTATAGTTTCTGCTTCCTAACGCTATTTGCAACATATCCATAATTATTATATAATTTTATGAACTGCTCTGCCTAGAATTATAGAAAATATTCTTTGTTTAATAAAGCTTTGCCTTGACTTCAGTCTCCTTTTATATTAAGATGACACCCTTGCTTTCTGTTTGTATTTTCCTGGTACACCTTTGTCCATACTTTTATTTTCAACTTTCTAGTTGACTTTAGGTGTATCTTGCATACAAGAGTTTGTGATACCATCTGAAAGACTTTTGTTTCAATAGGCGAGTTTAGCCCATTTGCATTTATTGATTTGACATATTTAGGTTTAGGTTTACTTCTGTCATGAATATGTTAGGCTCTTTTCTTACTTCTAAAACTTTCCACGGTATGTTTTCTTGTTTTGCTTTGTATGTTTCTGTTCTAAAATTTGTACCTGGGATTTATTTTAATCAGGAATGGTAAGCTAACAGACATGAGGCAACTGCCTTTGAATGAATTTATTACTTACCCTTCCCAAGAGAAGTGGGCAATCAATACCACACCACAAAGGGCCACAGGGGTTAGCATCAAGGCTGGTCAGAAGGCGGGAGCAAGGGGGAAGCCTAAGTGTTTATTGCTGTGGTTGTGGGAACTGGTGAGGTGAGGATGTCCCCTACTGGGCAAGAAGTGAAACATAGATACTGGCATTTGTTGTTGGAAGGTTTGTAATCAGAGAAAGCTGGATCCCAGCAGAGATGTAAACAACTTTGGACATTAGTTTGGCCTTGCGATTAATGGATGCCAAGTAGACAACAGAGGATCTAAGAAACACAGAAGAGTTTCTTCTGATAATTTAGGTTTATAATTTCATCTAATAGTTTTAACATCTGACCTTTTAAACAGTATCTGTTATTTTCCTCTTTGAACAATGTATGTTAACGTAGTATATTTATACTACATAAGTATATATTATATAAACATATAGTAGATGTGTACACTATTTATGTAGTATATTTCCTCTTCCTTCTCTCTCGCGTCTATCACCTTACTTTGTTTGATGTTATCTGTGCTGACTTTTGTGAAATGTACTTTTTATACTATTAATAGATTTATCATCTTTAAATACCTTTTAACCCTCTATCCCACAAAGACATCATATTTACACTACTATCTACCTTCTCCTTCCTTCCTTTCTTAATATCAGGACTTAATATTTACATTCTGTTCTATGGCAATAATCACATTTATTGGTCCTACAGTTAAACGTTCAGTGTACATTGCCTTTTTTTTTTTTGGTTTTAATTTTCCAGTCATCTAGTTTGCTGTAAGTTGTATTTTGGTTTCCCCATGTCCCTGGTACAGAAGTGGCATCCATGGGACATGAAGGCAACAGCACTTTCCTCTAGTGCCTTGTGAGGCAGTAGGGTGGTAGCAGCTTCCTCTTAAGGCCAATTTTAGAAAGTGCTCCTTGAAGCTTATCCTCTTAACTCACCAGCCTTCCAACAATCCTGTGAGCTAACGAAAATTCTTTCAAAAACCTCCTTTTTCTGCTTAATCAAGTGAGTCAGTTTCTACTGTTTGCAACCAAGAGTCTGCAAACCACAGTTCATGGGCCAAATTGGACCCACTATCTGTCATTATTCAATGGATTAAAAAAATTAAAGATTATCATTCTAGACACATGAAAATTTTACGAAATTAAAATTTCAGTGTCTATTAATAAAGTTTTATTGGCACACAGCCACACTCATTTGTTTATGTAGTGTAACAATGGCAGAGTTGAATAGCTGTGACAGAGGTCATATGACCCAGAAAGCCTAAAGTTTTTCCTATCTGGCCCCTTACAGAAAAAGTTTGTTGACTCCTGGTTTGCAACTAAGAAACCTGATCTAAACATCTGGGTATAAAATTATTTTTTATAAGTTTTTGTGGGCTTCCCTGGTGGCGCAGTGGTTAAGAATCCGCCTGCCAATGCAGGGGACACGGGTTCGAGCCCCGGTCCGGGAAGATCCCACATGCCACGGAGCAACTAAGCCCGTGCGCCACAACTACTGAGCCTGCGCTCTAGAGCCCGCAAGCCACAACTACTGAGCCCACGTGCTGCAACTACTGAAGCCCGTGCGCCTAGAGCCTGTGCTCCACAAGAGAAGCCACTGCAATGAAGCCCGTGCACCGCAACGAAGAGTAGCCACCTCTCACTGCAACCAGAGAAAGCCTGCGCGCAGCAACAAAGACCCAATGCAGCCAGAACTTAAAAAAAAAAAAGAAAAAAACTTTTTTTTTGTGGGCATTGCTCTACATGTTTCAGTGATGAGTGTTGTTTTGGAGAAATTTGAGGACAGCCAGATTTTTTTTTCTCCTTCAAAGTGGCATCTGTATAACTTCTCATTTAACCTCTCCTTAGAAGCTGCTGCCGCCAATCTGTATGCCATATTCACACTATTGCAACGGTGGGGTTTTACATTTTTCTCCAAGAGGTGTGCAAAGTACACTCTGAGAAACACTTCGTTGCTTCCTTTGGAAATCTTCAGCCATAGGCATCATCTCTGCCTCCTCCCTCATGCAAGGCTGCCTGGGTCATCCTGACAGCTCTTGAGAGTCCTTCCTAGTGTTGGGGTTTGGGGTCTCAAGTTGTTTCCTAGTTCACAGAAGATGAACTATATAAATATAAATATATATATATATAATAGAGGCCACGATAGTGAGAGGCCCGCGCACCGTGATGAAGAGTGGCCCTGGCTTCCCACAACTAGAGAAAGCCCTCGCACAGAAACGAAGACCCAACACAGCAAAAATAAATAAATTAATTAATAAACTCCTATCCCCAACATCTTCTTTTTTTTGTGGTACGCGGGCCTCTCACTGTTGTGGCCTCTCCCGTTGTGGAGCACAGGCTCTGGATGCGCAGGCTCAGCGGCCATGGCTCAGGGGCCCAGCCGCTCCACGGCCATGTGGGATCTTCCTGGACCGGGGCACGAACCCGTGTCCCCTGCATCGGCAGGCGGACTCTCAACCACTGCACCACCAGGGAAGCCCTGGACTATATATTTTTGTTCTTCAGTTTCCTCATTGCTTTTGAGCAACTTCCCAGAGAGAAACGGGAGAATGCCTCCTTCTTGTAACTAGAAACTCCTTTCTCATTTATTCTCTTATTTTTTCTATATTCTTAAATCAAGTTGCTTAACCACTCTGATTAAGTTCTGTATCACTCTGTGTCCTCATTTATAAGTGGTATAATCACCCACTTCATGTGTGTTTACCTCATAGGGGTATGTGGTCAAAATCTGTTTTACATGCTAGGGCAGTAGTGGTGAATAAAGCAAAGTCCTTGTCCTTATGAAGCTGAACAACAGATGATGGCTTGGGCCAGAATAGTGGAACTGGCAGTAACAAAAAGTAATCAGATTTCAGGCATTTTGAAGATAGTGCTGAGAGGATTTGTTGATGGATTGATTAGGGGATAAGAGAGAGAGTTAAGATAACTCCAACATTTTTGGCATAAGAAACCAGCAGCATAGAGTTTTTAAACACTATAAAATTTCAGAACACCATGGAAAAGGGAAGGTACAAATAGCCTGTCAGAGAAAGTAAAGGTCACATACCAAGATCAAAATCAGAATGGCTTTGGATTTCCAAACAGCAAAACTGAAAACTAAAAGCAACAGAGTAATATCTAAAATTCTGAGTGAAAATGATTTCCAAACTAAAATTCTATGCCCAAACTATCAATCCATGACTAAGGATAGAAGGTGCCTTATAAAATCTTCCTCAGGAAGCTACTAGAAAATGGATTCCACCAAAATAAAGGAGTAAAACAAGAAAGAGAAAGACATAGGAGCCAGGAAATGGGAGAGAAAATGAGACATCTCATGATGACAGATGTGTAGTTCAGAATGGAAAAGGCTGGAGAACTCCAGAAGAGATGTCTCCAAGAAGTTAAAATAGACTATTTGATTTGTCTGTGTATTCTGAGAGGAGATTCAGACTTACAGTGGGGCCTTGGGGTCAAAGCTAAGTGGTTGAGAAACAAATTATTAATTCTAAGGAAAACAAAATTTGTACAAGAAAGGAGATGAATATATTCAACAGTCATAATAAGATTAAAGCCAAATACAGATTTAACTAAAAATTATGATATACAACTAAATTGGAAAGAAATGGGGAAGTGTGTATGTATGCATTTATGTATGTATGTAGAAGGATTTAAGAGAACCACGTTCTTATCTTCTAAGGTAAAAAGTCAATATAATTTTTGAAACTGAAAACTAAAGAATGAGCATTACTATAAATAGATAACAAGAATTTACTGTATAGCACAGGGAACTATATTCGTATCTTATAATATACTATAATGTAAAAGAATAGAAAAAAGAATATAATAAAAAAAGAATATATACATATATATGTATAACCGAATCACTTTGCTGTACACCTGAAATTAATACAATATTGTAAAACAGCTATACTTCAATTAAAAAAAAAAAGAATTAGCATTACTAGCATGTCCTTTAGAAAAATGGAGGTAAATGCGAGAACAGTTGAGACTGAACAGAAAAATAGGGCATGTGGAAGAGTGGAACAGATGCTGCCAGGTTTTAATATTAGTCTTGCACAACAGGCATCCCTGGCAGTCCAGTGGTCAGTGGTTAAGACTCCACCTTCCACTGCAGGGGGCATGAGTTTGATCCCTGGTAGGGTAACTAAGATCCCGCAAGATGCACAGCATGG
The DNA here is from genome assembly GCF_059928025.1 of Delphinapterus leucas. Classification (NCBI taxonomy): domain Eukaryota; kingdom Metazoa; phylum Chordata; class Mammalia; order Artiodactyla; family Monodontidae; genus Delphinapterus; species Delphinapterus leucas. The sequence continues at coordinate 54,556,815 of NC_143143.1, forward strand.
CCAAAAAAAAAACAACTAAAAAAACATATATATATAAATAAATAAATAAAATATACTTTGAAAAAAATATTAGTCTCGCACAGCTATTTATTTAAAATTTTTTTCAGTAGCTAAGATGTTAAGCTTAGTATGTCAATATATGGATGGAAACTAGACTTTTGGTGAGCTTGCAGTAGTATATACAGAAGTCTAATTGTAATATTGTATACATGAGACTTATATAATGTTATAAACCAAAGGCAAAAAAAAGTCAATATAAAAATTTCCAAATTATGGGCTTCCCTGGTGGCGCAGTGGTTGAGAGTCCACCTGTCGATGCAGAGGACACGAGTTTGTGTCCTGGTCTGGGAAGATCCCATATGCCGCGGAGCGGCTGGGCCCGTAAGCCATGGCCCCTGAGCCTGTGCGTCCGGAGCCTGTGCTCCGCAACGGGAGAGGCCACAACAGTGAGAGGCCCGCGTACTGCAGGAAAAAAAAAAAAAAAATTTCCAAATATTTTGGGAATTGAAAGTTGGTTTCAATTTATTTCTAAAAGATATTCAATTTTGTGTGTCAGAACTATTTAAACATTTAAATGTAACTTTGTAAATGCTTAGCCAGATGCACATGTGATATGCAAGACTATGAAATATTTATAAGAATGAAAGACAGGTCAAAAATAAAACTATAAATAATTTCTAATTACATCATTTAGATAAAATATAAACAATTTATTTTTAGCCTTTTGGAGAAGTAAAAAATTAACACATGACTTTATCACTTCTTAAATTAGTTCAACACTCTTTTCCTATTACATTACTTTTGGGATGTCATTTTTCAGATAACACTTTTTTTTTTTTTTTTTGGTGCATATTCTTCATAATAAACCCAGGAGGGCCTGGCTTGGTAGCTCTTTTACATAGTTTGAAGCTGGTAAACCTTTGGGCCTTTTTTCAAGAGGTAACCTTGGTCATTTAGTGATCCAATAAAACTTTCGAAATCAGCTACCTGGAAGAAAATATCAAAAGAGTTATTAGCTCATTAAGTAATATACAAAAATATGATTTTTAAAATGAATCTCTCAAACAGTAATATACAATTGTCAAGTTTCTTATGCAAATAAAATTATTTGTACTTCTTACAGAAAAAACTGCCTACATATAAACCTTGGATTCTATAATGCCTAGCTAGTCAAAAATAATTCCAGTGGGGCTTCCCTAGTGGCGCAGTGGTTAAGAATCTGCCCGCTAATGCAGGGGACACGGGTTTGAGCCCTGATGTGGGAGGATCCCACATGTTGCAGAGCAACTAGGCCCGTGAACCACAACTACTGAGCCTGCGCGTCTGGAGCCTGTGCTCCGCAACAATAGAGGCCGCGATAGTGAGAGGCCCGCGCACCGCGGTGAAGAGTGGCCCTGGCTTCCCACAACTAGAGAAAGCCCTCGCACAGAAACGAAGACCCAACACAGCAAAAATAAATAAATTAATTAATAAACTCCTACCCCCAACATCTTTTTTTTTTTTTTTTTTTTTTTTTGTGGTACGCGGGCCTCTCACTGTTGTGGCCTCTCCCGTTGCGGAGCACAGGCTCCAGACACGCAGGCTCAGCGGCCATGGCTCACGGGCCCAGCCGCTCCGCAGCATGTGGGATCTTCCCGGACCGGGGCACGAATCCGTGTCCCCTGCATCGGCAGGCGGACCCTCAACCACTGCACCACCAGGGAAGCCCCCCAACATCTTCTTAAAAAAAAAAAAAAAGGATTACAGGCTGTACATTTAAAAATAAATAACTCCAGTTTGCAGAGAATCTTCTATATTTGTTTTAGCTTAGCTTCAAAACAAAAATTAGACTAACTTCTGAAATTGAGTGAGCAATTTTCTGTATAAACTGTTTTACGTGTTTAAAGTGCTATTACACCTATTTTCACTAAAACTTTTAAGTAGGTAGAGCAGGTGGAATCATGTCCATTTAACAAATGAGAAAACTGAGGTTCAACGATTTATAAGGATGATGACTTGCCCACAGGGATTGCCAGGAAAACATGGAAACTGAGTCCTGCTATGATGTTTTCCCCTATCAAGATGTTGAAAACTCTTTAGTAGGTATGAATTTTAGATAAAAACTGTTTTTCTGAAGCTCTAAGCAGCTAATTTTATATCTTAAAGAAAACAAGCCTGTATTTTTAAGTACTCCAAAGACACCTATTCTGTTCTTTTAATCCAAATCTTTTGATATTTAAATATTCTACTATATTAATAAAGGCCTCCTGAAATTATTATAAAAAGATTTACTAATTATTTGGTTTATCATACCTGAATGTTTAGCTCTTTGGCAATCTGCCGAAGTTGATGAAATTGAAATAAATTATTGTAAGTTCTTTCAGCAATGTTGTTGAGAGCGGAAATAAATCTTTTTGCTGTTGACCTGTTGCTCATTCCAGAACCATGCTGGGATCGTTCAAAATCTAGGTTCCCAAATTCATCAGAGTAAGTTCCTAACATGCTTATGGGAAGGAAGAAAAACAAAGTTACCCAGTGTGGCACAGCTAAAGAAATTTTTGTCCCAGGCCTCCAGGTTATAAGAAGAAAAATATGGGGCTTCCCTGGTGGCGCAGTGGTTGAGAGTTCGCCTGCCGATGCAAGGGACACGGGTTTGTGCCCCGGTCCGGGAAGATCTCACATGCCGCGGAGCGGCTGGGCCCATGAGCCATGGCCGCTGAGCCTGCGCGTCCGGAGCCTGTGCCCCGCAACGGGAGAGGCCCCAACAGTGAGAGGCCCGTGTACCGCAAAAACAAAAAAAAATTGTGGAAGTAGCCCTGAGGCTCACGTAACAAAGATTTAAACATGTATATTTATTGAGTGGCCACTGTGTAATTCACTATGTATTAACAGTTTGGGGATAAAAATATTTTGGACAGTTACCACTTTTAAGAAACTCCCTATATTTGCAAAGAGAAATGCATAAAAATACAAAGTTGATAGGCTACAATATAAATACCTGGAACATTCTTTTTTTTTTTTTTTTTTTTTGCGGTACGCGGTCCTCTCACTGTTGTGGCTTCTCCAGTTGTGGAGCACAGGCTCCGGACGCGCAGGCTCAGCAGCCATGGCTCACGGGCCCAGCCGCTCTGCGGCATGTGGGATACTCCCAGACCGGGGCACGAACCCATGTCCCCTGCATCGGCAGGAGGACTCTCGACCACTGCGCCACCAGGGAAGCCCTGGAACATTCTTTTTGATTCATGAAAAAAGAAATTCTAAACATACTAAATTTAGGCTTCACTTGGTAAAGATGTGTTCCAGCTCCTAATGCAGCATCTGGCAAATAAAAGGTGTTGAAAAATACTCTGGATAATGAACTAGAAAGGTTCTGCTGAGTTGCAGTAATGATAGATATTAAAGGATATGCCTATTACTCCAGCTCTCTGCTGCTTTCCTCCTATTTTCACAGTATCATCAAGGAAAGAAATATGTACTTGACAGTAAATTTTAGTCAGAAGTCTGAAAGTACTGGTTAGACATACAATTAGCCAGCCCTGTTGCTGATTCCCTGCCTGAATTCTCTGCCTATAAATGAGACATATGTAGTCTCACAGCCAGGCTCATAGGCAAAGATGTTATTTAATCAGGAATTAATTAGTCAAATATACATTGGTCACTTCCGAGGCAGTAGGCTTATCGTGGTGAACAAAATAGGTGCAATCCCTGCCTTTAAGGAGCTCACAGGAATGAGTTTAAAGGGTTACTAAAAACACAGCTTCATTTTGTTCCCTGAATAGATAGGAGCCCACATGAAAGAGAATGAACTGTACAAATAGGAATATGAGTCATCCAAGATTGTAATAATTGATAAAACAATTTGATGAATGTGTTTCCCCTAGATATATAGTATAATCTTATTTATGATTAACTACTTTACCATATACTTATTTCTCATAAAACAGTTATCACAAATGCTTTAGGCTACTATGTTAATTATAATAGCTAATATTTACCTTAATTATATTTATTTACCATGTGCTATCCTACTTAGTCCTTCCAGCAACCCTATGACTTAGGGACTATTTTTTTTTTCTTTTTTTTTTTTTGGGGGGGGACTATTCTTATTCCCATTTTATAGATGAAGAAACAAAGCCTTGGAAGGTTAAGTGACTTGCCAAAGTTACACAGCTAATGAGTGGCATATCTGTGATTTGAAGAAAAGTATGTAAAATATGAGTTACTTTCCTTAAATAGAAAAAACTCTCACAATGATCTCTTAACCTTTGAAGGTGGCTCTGTTCTCTTCTGCTTCCTAGTTTATTTCCAATTTTAAGAGAAAGCTTATGTGAACTGTTGCCCATAAATATGTGGTTTTTATAGCTATGTGCTCTGATAATTGTGATGTATTGTCACAGTTTAGATTTTTCTTATTTAGGCTTCTGCTTCCCAGTTAAAATGTAATTTTACAGGTTCCAAACCACGTTAAGGGCAAACATTCAAAAGTTGAGGAGACAGAAACTCTGAAATGGGGACTTCCCTGGTGGTCTAGGGGTTAAGACTCTATGCTTCCACTGCAGGCGGCACATGTTCCATCCCTGGTCAGGGAACTAAGATCCCACATGCCACACAGTGCAGCCAAAAAACAAAACAAAAACAAAAGAAACTCTCAAATGGAAGATTTAATGAATGAAAAATGATTACTAAGATCAACCTTACCATTAATGCAGTACATTTACTGAGGGCCTACTGTGTGCTAGGCATCAGTCTGGGCCCTGGGAGTACATGGTAAATGCGACAGATAAGGTGCCTTCTCTCAGAGTTTAGACTGAGAACAGAAAGCATGTTAAGTATCACAAAGCAGATAATTCACGATCTAGTCTCAATGTGTTTAACTGGGTCTTGATCTCTACCATGGAAATAATGCCAGGTAACTCCAATCATTTGGAATCAAACTAGCCTCTTTTTTCCCTGAAAATTTTTATAAAAGTTAATAAACACTCAAGCAATTCAGGGAAACAAACTGGAAATCTCATGTGGGTGCTATTTACACTTAATAATGAGAACTCTTTTTTCAGGAGCCCTGAAGAAAACTAACAGCCTGATGCTAATTCAGTTTTACCAGCAAGGCAACTTTGAGAAGTAGAAACAAATACAAGTTCCACAAGGAAAAGCACATGTAAATACTGTCTGACATGAGTATTCAGACATGCATAACTATTCATAAATGAGCACTGTAGTATTTTTATTGAAAAGGCAATTAGAACATAATATACCTTGCTTAAGTATAATGCTCAGATATGAGAACTAATCCATGTTGTCCACAGACCTGTGGATTTACTGTAGAGAAACACCAGATTGGCTGCTTGAGGCAAAGTTTGGGGTCTGAGGCCTTGAGGGTGACAAAGGGTAAAGCCTCAAAAACCAAATGCTACAGGTGAAGGAGAGTGGCTGGGGTAGTCTGACCCTTGATTTGCTTGACTGCCAACAGTCTGTGAAGTAGAAGCACATGATACTCTTCAGTAGAGCCAGGCACCAGAAAACCCAAAGAAAGGGCGAGAGAGCATTAAAAAGAAAAGAAAACCAGGAGCGGCAATCTTGGCTCCACTCCCAAAGGTGAAGCACTTAAGGGTACGATGCACAGAAAGAGAAAGACACACATACTCAAGATTGTGAGCAAAGAGGCAGCTTCTTGTCATTAAAAGAGAAGTCCCTGTTGTTGGTGCTTGTTTTCAATTAGGAAAAAATTTTAGAATCCAAGATTTCTAGAATTTTGGTTGGGTTCAGTGACTTACTTTCCTAGTGAAAAAAGGATCTCTATTAGGACTCTCAGTTTCTTATTGGTCTCGTCTCCCAGGAAGTTAGGCCTACTAGAAGTCAGGCAGGCAGCTGGTTTTTGTGGCCATTCCTTTACTTCATATGCTGGTACACTGAGCCCTGGCAGCATGTTGTATGAGAAAGTCTAGTAATTCCTATCTGTTTGCTTATAAATGATCAACTGGAGGGTCTCCAGCACAATGAAGCCAGCCTGGTAAAATTTTCACCTACAAGACCCCTCGAACCCTAGTAGTGAGTCACGTAAAAGAGAAAATTGATGGTTCAAGTGCTGTGTGATGCTAAACCAGTAAGATATTAAGATATATGTTAGGAATTGGTCGAAAGCATTGGTAGTCATTAATTGTTAATAATTTTATTCATTATGAGGCAGTTAGTTACTCTGGGGCCAGCAATAAAAAATTATAAGCTGTCAATTCTTTTTTTTTTTTTTTAGCCACACCACGCAACATGTGGGATCTTAGTTCCCTGACCAGGGATGGAACCTGCGCCCCCTGCATTGACAGCTGTCTTAACCACTGGACTACCAGGGAAGTCTCCAGAGAGGAGGTCTTTAAAGTTGTCATCACAAGAAAATAAATTGTAACTGTGCAGTGATGAATGTTACCTAGACTTACTGTGGTGATCATTTTGATATACGTATATCACATACATATATAATATCATTATGTTGTACACCTGAAACTAATAATGGTCTATGTCAATTATATCTCAATTGAAAAACAAAGGTACAGAACAGAGTAAGTTATATGCTATTTACAAGAAAGTAATGGGTGTCCTGGTAAAGAGGAAGGGTGGATGGTAAACAGGATGGAGGCAAGCCTTCTCAAAGTATGTTTTTGAATTGATTTTAGAACTATGTGAATGTATTACCCATTCAAAAAAACCTTGTTTTTTAATGTAAAGATTATTTACACAGGAATATTTTAAACCAGTAAAGTACAATTTGTTCCGAGGAAAATAAGTGATCAAATGGGCTAAATAAAAATAATATTGCTTGTCCCAGTTAAATATATAATTTGAGATGGAAAGATGACTGGTATTTCACTTAAAACAGCATTTAAAATGTAATCTTACCTATATTTCATAATTTCAACTATGTCCTCAGCATCTTCTTTGGTTGCTTCCTCTCTCAATTCCAACCTTGCTCGTGCCTTTGAAAGAAAACAACCATCTTCAGATAACAAAAGATAAATATATTTAGCATTGATTGAGCAGGTATAGTATGTCTAAGTTTATTTCATTTATTCATTTTACACAAAACTTTTTTGGGAAGAGGGGCTGTAGTATGAAAAGTCACAATTTAAAAAAATTATCTGAAAACTTGAGTATGAAAATTATCACTCATTTTAAAATCTATTGTTATCTACTAAAATAGATTTTAGTAGATAAAAATTTTTTGAACATCTTTCTGAATGCTCATTCTAGAAGATTTGATTATGAAATAGACTTGCCTTGAACTTTCAGGAAATCATGCCTAACTAATTTGTTAAAACAACAAAGATGAGTTACTCAGATTCTAGGAGCAAAAAAGCTCAAACTCTGATCCAGCTAATTTTAACTGCCAGAGTTCTCTCAGCATTCCATAATTGTGAATAGGTGTTACTGCCGTTAGAAAAACAGGCACTTACAGACCTGTTGTATATAAAATCAAATACTCCTAAGATATTTGACACATTCCATGTTCCCATATGCTCACTTTTGAATCCCCAAATCCTTAGTTAACCTAAGCAATCTTCAAACTTCAAGAGTCTCCTAAGTGTCATTAAAGGAAAAAAAAACCCATTGCATAAGTAACTGGTCCTGCTTCGAAAAAAGTGGTTAAACTTTGATTGTTAAGTATATGACAACCCTTTTAAAAAAAATGTATCCACCCATTTCTAATGTCTCTCAGTAGGAAGAAAAGCAAATCATTACACAGAAAATTGAGAGAAATCTTATCACCCTCTACTCCCTTTTTAAGCCAAAAGAATGTGAACTTAAAATCAACGAACCTCTGTTAGACGAATCAAAGATTCCAGCTGCCTAGTAGTGATTGGTGAGCTATTTAACCGCTGGCTCTGTTTCCGGAGCTCAAGGTAAAAATCCTGAAGAATTTGAGTAGCTTCTGTGGATAGCTTTGGAGAGACATACTGCCGAGCATAACCAATGTACTTTCTCAATAGCTGGTGGGGAATTGGATCTATTGTTTCTCCAGGAACCACCTAAAGCATGATAAAAAGGCCCAAGATTACAAAGATAAGTAGCAAATAAAATCTTTCTGCTAAAATAACTTGTTTAGATAAATAGACCAAATAAGCCAAACACTGTAGTTCTAGCTCTCAGTCTAGTTGACTCAGATTATTTCAACTGAACTTTATATAAACTCTAGTATTATAATATAAAAGGTATTTGCTATGAAAGTTTACATACTACTGCTCTACAACAAGCAACACACTGAACTCTGACATTCAAACAAAACTGAACTGAATGATTAAGAAGCAGCATACCTTTAGTCTTTCTGATAGTGGTTTATCAGAAACCACTTCAAGTATAGAAGTATTTGAATCTTGACTATTCATACGAGCTACTGTGGCACTGCTAACAGCTCTCTGCTTTCCAGCCCTTATTGCAATCACATGTTCAGAGAGTAAATGATCATGATCCTCATTTGGGGTGTCTAACAGGATAAAGACTAAATCAAATCTGGATAGTAGGGCACTCCCCATTCTAAAGGTGTGAAAGAAAGAAGAAACAGTGATCGGAATTAAAACAAACAGAAAACCTAGAAAACTGTTTACTCACTTGCTTACTAATCAAGTTCCAGGTAGAACTTAAAAAAAAGAAAATGAAGCTTTAGGTTAAAGAAACAAGCAATAGCTTCTGGATTCAATATACCCACCAACTCGAGAGACACACCAGGTCACATGTGCACAGCCTTATATGTACCTACATCGGTATGTTGAGGATGCAGTCTTTTCTCACACCAGCAAAACCACTAAATTCTTCTCTATATCACTCCCTATGATTTAGGACCATTGAACTTGTAAGCTAGAATGCTACATGATACATCGAAGGTTATCTGGATGAGTAGTTCTTAATCTTTTATATTTCCTGTCTCACCAAAACATTGAGTCTCTCAAAGTACCTATGCCCATTTAGAAGCAAAAATACCACTTTTTCTTAAAGGGGCATTTATATGTCTATTAATCATTATAGTAAAAGTGCTGTGTTTTACTTAGTCATTTCTAAATTTACCAACCAGATAACTCCTTTATTTGAGACCAACAAACTGAAATCCAGAGAGGTTAAAGAATTGGACCAACATCCTAGTGGTACCACTAAAAACCAGAATCCAAGTTCCCTGGATCCTTGTTCAATAAGATCTTTCCAATTACAGGACTTGGTCATTTTATTAAGAAACACTAACAGACGGCTTTTTTGGTGGTAGTACAGAAATACCCAGGATCTAAAAGTACAATTGTGTTTTTTACTATGTACCATTCCTACAATAAGAGTATTTATTATTAAATATTAGAAAATTAGCTTTTTGTTTCCCACTAGAATTTAAAGTTCCAATTTTTTACATGAGGCATCTTTTTGTCTTTTTCTCACTTATGCAACACTTGAGGCTATTTTCCCCTCCCCATACATTTTGTCCAACCTGTACAGAACAAGAGAAAGCATACACACACCCAGATATAAACACTGGTTTTGGAAAAAAGTGGGATCCACATATACAGATAAGTGTGTAATGTGCTCCTGTCACTTAACCATAAAGCACAGACATGTTCCCCTATCACAGTACATACAAAGCTACCTTCATTCTCCTAACTGCTACTTTCCACAGTACAGTCTTATTATCTAGTTCAAGCACTTCCCTACCGATGGGGGCACTTCAAGTTATTTCCAATCTTTGGCGTGATAAACAATGCCATAAGACCCACCCTGTCAACATATCTTTGTGCACTCTTGTGCCTATTTCTGTGAGTATAATTCCTAAAAGAATTGGCTGGAACAAACAGAATATATTTAAAATAGTGATAAACATGTCAAGCTGTCCTTCAAAATGCTAAACTATGTATGTGAGAACCCATTTCGCCACCCCATTGCCAATAATGATTAATATTTAAAATATCTGCCAATCTGGTAGATGTCAATAGCACTTCATTGTTTTATTCTTTTATTTTATTTTGGGCTTGCCATGTGGCATGCAGGATCTTAGTTCCCTGATAAGGGATCGAACCCGTGCCCCCTGCATTGGGAGCGTGGAGTCTTAACCATTGGACTGCCAGGGAGGTCCAGCACTTCACTGTTTTAATGTGCAGTGTTCTAATACATTTTTGTCCATTTATTGGAAACTTGCAACTTCTGTGAACTCTCCATTTATGCCCTCAGTTATCTTCTTCATATCTATAGGCATTCAATATATTAAAGTATAAATATTTGAAGAGGCTTACTTTAAATTCTCAGAAACTGTTTTGGCTTTATTGTAGTGTCCTCCTACTGGATTGGCAGCAGCAATAATGGAAGTTCTTGCAGGAAGGCTGCAAACTACGCCAGCCTTAGCGAGACTAATACATTGCTGTTCCATGGCTTCTAACAAGGCTTGATGTTGATTCCCCATCTTATCAAATTCATCTATTCCACAGATACCTACAACCACAGTAAAATAATTCAGACAAAATATATTCCTTTCGTCAAGTTTCAAACCTGACAAGATAGAAATTATTCCACAATAAAGCATATTTCCATTAGTTTCCAACAGTTAAGATTATAAAATGTCATACAGTACAAACTTTGTGCTTGTTCTACAGCAAATAAAATATTTATCTTATTTAACTGTTATATAATATTTAGTCATTTAGCATTTTCCTTGGGCAAGGCACTATGTGGTGAGGGTTACAAAAATGAAGATATGAGAGTGACCCTCAAAAAGCTTAAAGGCTTAAATTTGAACAGATAAGATATATATACACATTTAAGATAGCATATTTTAACAACTATAATATATACGCATAATCATATGAATTTTCTGGGGGTGGGGTGGAGTTAAAAGAGGAAGGAGAATCTGGAAAGGTTTCAAGAAAAAGGTGCTATTTGAGCTGGGTCCTTTGGGAACAGTGGACAGCATGATTTGGGAAGGAACACAAAGCCTCTAAAGTCAGAATCTGTCTAGAGTGCAGTTCTCAGCAATGCCAGGTGTTGACTGTACAACTGTAGAGTTAACTGTACACTTAACCTCTTTAAACACCATATGAAGACCCACCACTGAACGGGGAGGAGCGGCAGTAAGGAGTATCAGTTTTTAGATTCTACCTATAAGTGATCATACGATAAGTCTCCTTCTCTGTCTGACTTACGTCACTTAGTATGATCGTACCTAGGTCCATTCTAGATAAAACTCTTTTTTTTTTTTTTGCGGTACGCGGGCCTGTCACTGTTGTGGCCTCTCCCGTTGCGGAGCACAGGCTCCAGACGCGCAGGCTCAGCGGCCATGGCTCACGGGCCCAGCCGCTCTGCGGCATGTGGAATCCTCCCGGACCGGGGCACGAACCCGTGTCCCCTGCATCGGCAGGCGGACTCTCAACCACTGCGCCACCAGGGAAGCCCGATAAAACATTTTATGTGCCAGGTGTATTACGTATAAACCACAGGTTTCTGGAGGCCCTCTAACATTACCTTGTAATATTTTTCCTCTGCTTCTCCCCATACCATGAGCAATTTGGTGGTCATGTCCTGAGGGCTTTGCTATGGTTAAATGTCTCTATATCTACTTTATGATCAGTAGGTCCAGGACTCTCTGGAATTGATGGTATTACTGGAAATTCTCAAGATTACTAGTACAGTTCCTCAGAGGTGTGGACAGGGTAGGAACAAAGTCAGGCTACCTCTTTGCCACTTTTCAAAGTTTAACGCAGGAGCTGGCAAACTTTTCCTATAAACGGGCAGATGAAATTTTTTATGTTTTGTGGGCCACATATAGTCTGTCACATATTCTTGGGTTTTTGTTTGTCCTTTACAATCCTTTAAAATAGCTTGTGGACTACACTAAAATAGGCTGAAGGGTGGGTTGACTTGTGGACTAAACTTTGCCAACCCCTGGTTTTAAAGCATAAAGTTTAAGTTGTGAAAATTTTACTCTTTTTCTTGTTTGGCTACAATTGGTATATCTTGTTGCTTTTTTTTCAAACAACTTTTTGGTCATTTCATTAGATATTGAAGAAGGGAAATATTATAAAACAGCTCTATTTCTCGTTTTCTCCCCTGAAAGTCTTCTGTAAATATTTTAGTAGGATCCTATTTTTTAGTAGGATTCTATTTGTTTCTAGAATCTGGTCTCGGCTAATATTCTTTTGTATTTTAACAGTGATATTTTTACCATCATAGTGCTTGGCTCATCTACATAGATTTGAAAGAGAAGGCCATTGGCTTTTTTTTTCTTTTTTTACTTTATTTATTTTATTATTTTTGGCTGCGTTGGGTCTTCATTGCTGCACGCGGGCTTTTCTCTGGTTGCAGCAAGCGGGGGCTACTCTTCGTTGCAGTTCACGGGCTTCTCATTGCAGTGGCTTCTCTTGTTGCAGAGCACGGGCTCTAGGAGCACAGGCTTCAGTAGTTGTGGCTCGCAGGCTCTAGAGCGCAGGCTCAGTAGTTGTGGTGCACGGGCTTAGTTGCTCCGCGGCATGTGGGATCTTCCTGGACCAGGGCTCGAAGCCGTGTTCCCTGCATTGGCAGGCGGATTCTTAACCACTGCGCCACCAGGGAAGCCCCGGCCATGGACTTTTAACGCTGTGCATCTTAAATCACATTAGCTATCTGCACAGCTAAATCCTGTATCACCTTCAACTTCTATTTAATGGAAAGTCTGACAGCTTAATAATGAGTAACCTCTTCCTAGTTATTATTTTCTTCACCTGGTAACCTAGCAAAAATACTGTCACTTCTAATGAGCTATATAATAACCAGATATATGTTTGTTGAATTTATGCATTCATCAAATATTTACTGAATGCTTTTTATATATCAATACTATGTTCTAGGCATGCGGGATATAGCACTGTGAAGACAATATTCTCTGTCCTTGTGAAGGTTACATTCTATTCAGTGTTGGGAGCAAGACAATTAAAAAAGTAGACCATATGGTATATTAGAAGGTAAGAAATGCTCTGGAAAGAAAGGTAGAGTAGGGTAGGAGAACAGGGTCTGCTGGTGGGGGTGGTGGGGGTGGTTACAGTGTAAAATGTGGTGTTAAGGGAAGGCCTCACTGGGGTCAGGACTTCTGAACAAAAATTTGAAGGAGGAAAGGAAATAAGCCTTGCAGACTATCTGGGGTAAGAAGGTTCCAAAGTACAAAGGCTGCGATGCAGGAATGTGATGTGCCTGGAGTGCTGATCGTATTCAAGGTATAGCAAGGGGGCCAGTGTAGCTGGGGAAGAGGAAACAAGAGGAAAGTAGCAGGTAATAAGGCAAAAGAGGTGATTAAAGGGTGCCTGGGCCACTATCAAACTTGGGCTTTCACTGTGTGAGATGGGAAGGCACTGGAGGGTTTTGAATAGAAGAATAATGTGGTCTAAGTTTTAATGGGATTGCTCTGCTTTATTAAAAACAATAGGAAGGGCAAAGGTGGTCACAGGTATGCCAACTAGGAGATCACAGTAATAATCCATGTGAGAGATGATGGCGTCTTGGATTGGGGTAGCAGCAGTGGAGAGGTGGTTGGATACTGGTTATATCTGGAAGGTAGAGCCAAAAAGATTTGCTGACAGACTGGATGTGAGGTATGAGAAAAAGTCAAGAATGTCTTCACGTTTTCTGATATGAGCAAATAAAAGGATGGAAGTGTTATTTACTAAGATGGGAAACACTGTAAGAAGAATAGGTTGAAAGGGAAGATCAAGATTTTGGTTTTGGACACACTAAGTTTGAGAAAGCTGTAGAGATACTGCATAGGCAAGGGGAAATGTGTGCCTGGAGTTCAAGGGGGAGGAAACATAAATTTGGAAAATTTCAGGATATATGTAGGTAAAGAGCTATGAAGCTAGATAAGATCATCAAGAAGGTAAGTACAGACTGAGAAGAAAATAGTACAAAAACTAAGTTATCCTGAGGAGCCAACCAGTTAAAACGTTGGGGAGACGAAGAACAAGTAAAGACTGAGACTGAACAGTGAATAAAAGTAAGAGGAAAACCAGAAGAGTGCAGTGTCCTTGAAACCAAGGAGATACAGTATTCACTGAGGCAGCAGTGATCAGCTATGTCAAACATGGCTGACAGGTACTAGATTTAGAAATGTGATGTCACTGGCAAACTGGAAGGAATGAATGACCTCAGCTGGACTGGAACCTGGGCACTGCCTGATACATGCACAGGAATATGTTTTCCCAATAGGGTTAAAGCATCACAAAGAGAAATTTAGGTAGCAAAGGCCAACTGGCGATCTCTTCCTGCTGAGCCTTCCAACTAGATTTCTTATAAACTATCCATCATATCCTAAAAAAACAAACAAACAAAATGATGAGATGTGTATTTCTAGTTTTTCTGGCACTATTCTCAACTCACTGGTTGGGATGGTGCTGTCCAAATGACTCTTGGAACAGACTGTAAAGAAATTAATTGAAAAGGAAAGGGCTTAAAAAAAAAAGCCCCAAAATTATTATTTGCTTTGGCCTCTTACCTTGATCACCAAGTACCAGGGCACCAGCTTCCAAAGCAAAATCTCCAGAGGAACTATCTTTTGAAAGAGTTACAGTCAACCCAGAGGTGGTTGTGGTATTACCACAAACATACACGCCACGTGGAGCAACACTGCACACTGCCTAATGAAACAAAGAGTTTAAGAGAATCAACCAAAGTAAAAGGGAAATAATAGCTATAGTAGTTGCTCACAAATATTAGCTATATGCCAGGTATTCTTCTAAGAGCTTTACTGTACAATCTTCACCACCACAGTAAGACGAAGGTAACACTCCTATTACTGTAGAAACTAAGGTCTGAAGAGAGTAACTTACACAGCTATGAAGGTGTGACGTCAGGATTCAATCAAACCCAGGCAGCCTGATTCTGAAGTCTGTGGTCATGTGAATACTCTACACAATTCCATTTTATGCTTCATTTTCAAGTTCAAATAGCAAAAATGTAAGTACTAAGTTTAGTTTCAGAGACTCCAATGCTTCTTTAAACATCAGGTAATAAAATGGCTCAACAGTGCTCACCTTCTGAGTAAATAAGATACGGCACGACAGAAAAGTAGTTAAATGACACAACAGCTAAAAGTATGGATCTCTGGAGTCAGACAGACCTGTTTAAATCCTGGCTCTACCATGCATCTACTGGTGGTGCTGCTCTTGAACCTCTCGGAGCCTCAGCTTCCTTATAGTTTATCACATACTGCCTTGAGGAATAAATGAGATCGTATATGCAAGGCACTTAACCTGGTACCTGGCATACAATACATGCCCCGTGCAAGGCTGCTGTCCACAGCTGTGCACCCCACAACCTTAGGAGACAGCACTTACACTGCTATCTATGTCAATAGCGCGCTCTGGACTTGCGTAGCATACAACCCAAGTGATGCTTCGGTGCCTAGCTAAATAAATGGTAGCTATCATTATTTTTGTTACTTGTAATTCCTTAGTTGTTAGTTTGAGAGTATGATGGCTTGCTAAATGGTCAAAGGAAAACATAATTTAAAAATATAAACAACTCATAACTGTTAGTGTTAGCCTAATTTTCAAAAACCTTGGCTTAGTGGGGCTAGCAGACTTACATGCAATTCAGATCCCCACATGCACTTTTACATGCATATTCTACCTAAGTATATACTGTTTTCATTTTTACTATCAACTCTGTTTCAGCTATAACTGGGTACTCTATGCCTCAGTTGTCAGGCTTATAGCATGTGTTCAGAACAGAATTAAAAAAAAAAAGTTGACCCAACTGGCCAAAATGAACAAAACTAGGAAACACAGGATTAAATAAATATCAGATTAGGAATTAAAATGATAACTGATTTAACACTCAGCCATAGGGAATAAATAATGACTCTGACATGAAGGACAGTAGGTTTATAATACAATGAGATCAAGAGTTTTCAATCCTGGCTGCACTTCAGAATCTAGGACCCTAACCCAGAGATTCTTAATTCTTAATACCGGGGACGGCCACGGTATTTTCGAAAATCTCCAAAGGTGATAGTGATATGCATTGCTGGCTTACCAGGTGTCACTCCAAGGAAACCAGAAGCACTCCAACCAGCTGCATTTTCTAGGGCCAGCATAAGCCCTGGAGGGGAGAACTACGCTCTGATTGGCACAGCCAAAATCATCTTGGGGACCAACAACAGACTGGTCATAGAAGTTTCCTTGTTTTAGACTCAGAAAGAAGCAGTGGAGGTGGATAGGACAGATCTCTTACTTTTATCAGACTATTCTTAAAGCCCAATACAGTGTTTATGTAGCTGTATGAAGAGATAACGGGTTACCCTGCTTTACTTTCTTGAACTATTCTTTTCATAGGTGAGGTCACAACAACAAAGACTAGCAAAGCAACGCTGGATACAAAAAAGGGGGTTAGGGGAATAGTTAATATTTCACAATAGTTGACATCTTAACAGAGCAGCATGCTTGTGCAGCCTGAGTGACAGGAGACTGGCTCAATTTGAAAAGATGGCCAGATACAAGTTATATATTATTCACACAAACCCCAACTCACTCACACTACCTGACAAATAATACCCTCTGGAACACAAACACTGTATGTTTTAAGAAAATTCACTTGTGAATTAGTCATGCATTTTATAAGCAAAAGGTCAAATACTAAATGTCTGATTTCCTACCTGTAGCATCTGACTCTTTCCCAAGCCTGGGTCTCCAACAACAAGGACATGTGGGTCTCCTCGAATTGGAATTCTGTTTTTGTCATCTGCATATTTCTGGCTTCCTCCAAAGAGTGCTAACGCCAAACCTGCTTTAACAAGCTCAGATGTGAAAGAAGAGAGAGAAAAAACAAGTGAGAAAAACATAAAGATGACTAGCAAAAGGGGTGCTCCTCTGATGTTTACATTTGTGTGTGGATTCTCTTTTTTTAAAGCATGATTGAACTTTGTTTTTTTTTCTTTTCCTAAGAAAAGTAAGTCTAAAAATATAAACTTCTTTAATGTAAATGATTAAAAAGCTTAGGGCTTCCCTGATGACACAGTGGTTGAGAGACCGCCTGCCGATGCAGGGGACATGGGTTCGTGCCCCGGTCCAGGAAGATCCCACATGCCGCCGAGCGGCTGGGCCCGTGAGCCATGGCCGCTGAGCCTGCGCGTCCGGAGCCTGTGCTCCGCAACGGGAGAGGCCACAACGGTGAGAGGCCCGCGTACCGCAAAACAAAAACAAAAACAATAAAAAGCCTAAATTAGAAAGCATATAAAATCAGGTATCTTAAAAGTCACTGAGTGAAGACCTACCTTGCCAGGCATTGAATCCATTCCACAAAACTGAGAAATCTTTGTTAATTTCTGCTTTAACATTTACAGTGTCCAGAGTCACTTTAAAAAAAGATCATTCCTATTGACTCTAATTGGTAAGCAGCTCTGTCTTACAAGGGACTGTAGTTTATCTTTCATATCATCCATTTATGGAGAATAATGATTCATATTAAAATATGAGGGACCTCCTTGGTGGCGCAGTGGTTAAGAATCCACCTGCCAATGCAGGGGACACAGGTTTGAGCCCTGGTCCGGGAAGATCCCACATGCTACGGAGCAACTAAGCGTGTGCGCCACAACTACTGAGCCTGCATTCCAGAGCCTGCAAGCAACAACTACTGAGCCCACACGCCACAACTACTGAAGTCCGCACACCTAGAGCCCACACTCTGCAACAGGAGAAGCCACCGCAATGAGAAGCCCGCACATGGCAACAAAGAGTAGCCTCTGCTTGCCGCAACCGGAGAAAAGCCCATGCACATCAATGAAGACCCAACAGAGACAAAGAAAATAAATTAATTTAAAAAAATACTAAACTTAATTGCTTTAAATAAATAAAATATAAATAACTGTCCAACAGAAATGACTATTATTTGTGATATCTCTATATACTATTTTTGCCAAATTTATGTATTTTTGAGCAAAGAGGAAGTAAAATACTTACTTCATGACCAAAAATGACAGGGCAAAGCGAGCTGAAAAACAGAATATGACTTATAAATTCTAACTTACATTTCAGTGATACACTAGAAGATCTACTTTACAATTTGCTTAACTTGCTTTATTTAGCATCAAAAGAAAATAGTAAAAAATAAAAATTTACATCTCCTCAAACAACTCAAGAAATTTTATTCTAACAGTAAATTTATCAAAATTCTTGGTGAATCTATAAAGGGAAGAATGTTTTAAAAAGTGTGCCTGTGTAAGGGAGGCAGGACACTTGTAAAGCATTTATATTACTAGCCTTTAAAATGCATCATAGGGACCTCCCTAGCGGTCCAGTGGTTAAGACTCCGCGCTTCCAATGCAGGGGGCGAGGGTTCTATCCCTGGTCAGGTAACTAAGATCCCTCATGCCACATGGAGTGCCACAAAAAAAAAAAAAAAAAAAAAAAAAAAAGATCATAATCATGGTCTTCTACTTTAGGCTTTAGGATACCAAATTACATTCTATTTTACATGAATAGACAT
This sequence comes from Delphinapterus leucas, assembly GCF_059928025.1. Taxonomy (NCBI): domain Eukaryota; kingdom Metazoa; phylum Chordata; class Mammalia; order Artiodactyla; family Monodontidae; genus Delphinapterus; species Delphinapterus leucas. The sequence goes on from NC_143143.1 coordinate 54,575,253, forward strand.
CTTTAGACCTGTGCAGCCAAGTCACTGAATGAAGGAGACTAAAGGGTGAACTGAGTACATAATAAAGGGATAAAATTTCATTTTTTCAGTTCAAAGAATCAGAATAAATAAGGCCATATATGAATATATAAAGTATTATGTTGAATATCAAGAAGTAGTTCCCATTTATCAATTATATAAACAGGAACAAAAAGGACAGGGAGGAAGAGATATAATCAGTTAACTGTGAATCATTATCCCTGTTAATACATGTCAACACAGAAGTTGGTGCCCTGCCACTTCCCCTTGGCAATCATTGTTCAGCGTGCTCCTGCATGATCACTGCTGGCCTCTTACCAAGCACCTGCACCTGTCTGCCAAAGGGCTTTCTGTGGCTGCAGAAGCACCATCAGCAGGCAGGCTGGGCAGGCCAGAAGTGCTCGGGTGTCTAATATTCTCAGGAGCAGCCCCAAATCTAGGCCCTTAGATGGAAAAGTACTGAGGCTAGCTCTATAGTCAAGTGTCCCAGAGGCCTCAGAAGGATTAGCCTTTATTAAGCCTCCATTAAGGTACCATACACTAACTGCCCTCCCTTCTCTGTCTCACTTCCTCATTCTCCTCCCAGTATTTCTGGGGATCACCTCCCAAAGAAACTACATTTATGCAAATCATTGCTTCTGAAGGAACCTAAACTAAAACAGCCTTCTATTGTCTTCTCCATTCTCTTTTCATAGGCCTCAATTTGTTAATCTAGCAAGGGTTGACAACATTTTTTCCTAAAGGGCCAGAAAGTAAATAGTTTCAGTTTTACTGTCTGGGTCACAACTACCCAACTTTTGTCAAAGCCAACAATTTGTAAATAAATGGGTGGGGCTGTGCTCTAATAAAAACTTTATTTACCAAAACAAGCAGCCTGCCTAGTTTGCCAACCCCTGCAAGATTCACAAATGGAGGACCATGAAAAATTCAAGTTTTGATGTTGGAATCACAAACTTAGAACTAAAAGGTAAAAGCAAACTGTAGGAAGGAAACCCAGGTTTTTCATACTAACTTATCGTCCTTAAGTATGACAGAAGAAGGACCACTGCAAATGTTCATTTTTATTTATAACTGGTAAGAGGTACCAATCAAAGAGGTGTTTTGGTCCTCAACCAGGGTGTTCCTTGGCCACCTGCTACAGACCACTCACCACCCCAACATTTATCACCAGATCACATCGCCACCCTAGCTCAGAGCACCCTCTCTCCCAGGGTGGGTTTGGATGGCCATCTATTCAAAGGACATCTCTAAGGGTTTAAGGACAAAGAACTCCTGAGGAACTCTATACTTTTCCCAGCTTTCTAATTAACATATTAAAGGCAGAAAGAAAAACTGTTAAATTCTCCTAGAGCCCAAAGCCTAGGTGAAGAGAAAAGCGTGACAAGATCAATTTTTCTAATACAATGCACTTCAAAACCTCAGTTCTTTACCTCTGTTTGGTACAGCTACTATTCGGTCTCTCACATTTTCTCCTATTTCTTCAAAGTTATCCAAAAATTTGTCAAAATATTTCAAAATAACAGCACATTGTGTTAACTGTGTTAAGTACATAATGAAATCTCATTTAGTCTTCAGAACAACATTCTGAGGCAGGTATTATTATTTCTACTTTAAGAAGATAAAAATGAAGGAGAAATTAACATGCCCCAGATCACATTGGAAGTGGCTGAAGCAAGATTCTAACTCAGGTTTATCTTCTAGAAAAGGCTCGTAATCACTAAAGCAAAAATGCCTCTACACTGCTTCTTCTCTACTGCAGGGCAATAACACGGAAATAAAAAAATATTATGAAATACTTATCAATAGTAAGTGACTTCGATGTGAATCTATTTCTTGCTTTTTAAAAGTAAACAAACAACCCCCTACATACAAGTAGTTGAAATGACTTTGTAATTCACTGTCCCATGACTCTTCAGTTGAGTAACCAGATTGTGTAATATAGTAAATTTTCCTTATTGTTTCAACTAGAGATCAGCAAACTTATCTGTAAAGGTACAAACACATAAATATCTGTGAGCCATTCTCTATTGCATCTACTCAACTCTGCCCCTGTAGCTCAAAAGCAGTCAGATACTATGTAAATGAACAAGTGTGGCTGTGTTCCAATAAAAGTTTACTTATGGATAGCAAAATTTGAACTTCATGTAGCTTTGTGTGTCATGAAATATTCTTTTAATTTTTTTCAGCTATGAAAAAATGTAAAAACCACTCAGCTTATGGGCTGTACAAAGATGGGTGATTAGCTGGATTATATCTCTTCCACTCTGTCCTTTTTGTTTGTTCCGATTTATACAATTGACAAATGTAAAATACTTCTTTATATTCAACATAATACTTCATATATTCATATATGGCCTTATTTATTCTGATTCTTTGAATTGAACTGAAAAAATGAAATTTTATCCCTTCTTTAAATATTATGTACACAGTTCACCCTTTAGTCTCCTTCTTTCAATGACTTGGCTGCACAGGTCTAAAGATGTCTAATGAATTGTAATTTGCAAACATTTTGACTAGTTTTCAGTTACTGGTAGCCAAGAGCACCCCCAACATGCACACGATAAAGTAAAACTTGAGATAACCTCATACATACTTGACAATGAGTTTAAACAGGTTTTCTTCAGATTGAATCTCCTGGATGGCATAAAGGTCCTTAAGTGAGAACTCCATCAAAGTTCCATGCTTATACCCATCCTCAGAAGCCTTAGTTTTCTGTCCTTTGCTATTGCTAACAGAATTTGCTTCAATGTACAAAAGGAACATGCATTTGTCATTCTTATTTCGAGAACCTGTAAATTTCAAAGTATGATATACAATAATTGGTATCTTCATTTTCCCTACAAAGATTCAAGTAGACTGTAAAAGAAAGGCATGGTGAGCTATAAATAAACTTTTATTTTAGAGGAAAAGTTTCACCTATATAAGAATCAAGTTCTTTAAATTAATGGAAATTCAGAAGTATCTTAAAAAGGGAAAAGATGAATGCTGACAAACTACTGAGGGACAATTGAATTGAGGAAAGTTATACCACACCTTCCTCAGCATTTGAGACTTTGACAACTCCAGTGATAGTCACTGTGTCTCCTGGGACACAGCTATCCACAAGATCGTGAACAAGCTCACATTCTATTGTTCGTGGAATCCGACCTGCTTCTCGCTGATCATCAGACATCGACTCCTGGATTCTAAAAAGTTAAACAATTTTCAGTCAGTACCTGTACTGACTTTGGGTTATTTGGTCAACACAGTAACTATTCCGGGTCCACATGATGCTGAGCTAGATAAAGGGCAGTTAGTTTAAAAAAAAAAAAGAAAAGGTTCAATGGTATATTTAAAACTACTTCAGCAATTTCCAATTAAAGATGGCAGAATGGCCACATGCATTTGCCTACCTTCCCTCTAAAGTGTCCACCAAAACAACAGTCACTAAAAGAGTGAAGAGAAGTTTTGGGGCATGCAGAGGTGCCATCATCAAATAAGAGATATTAATGAAATTTTATAAAACAGCAAATGGGAAAGTACTGATGGATAAAATAAAATGAATTCCAGAATACACACAGGAAAAATTTACAAGGGTACAAGAGAAGTGGGAGCCAATGTTCTCAGCCCTAGAGAGGCTTGTAAGTTGGAGGTGGCAGGAATGGCGAGTGGGAGCAGATGGCTGAAACAAAACAGGATAATCAACTGAAAGACAAGTCACAGAATAGCTGTTCAGAAATTATTTGGAAGGTGGGGGCATAGGTGGGTAGAAGAAGAAGGAGGGCATCCCAGGAAAGCCATCAGGCTTCCCCACCTGGCAAAAGCCAGAGCACTGTTTTAAGGAAACAGAGCCATCTACTCTATGAGGGGAACTAAGGTGCCGAGAGATGATATCAGAGCTCCAGCATAAGCCTCCTCATTCTGGCATTTGAGGAGCCCAAGCCAAATTCAAAAACACATTCATAAAGCAAAATCTGGTCGTCAAAACCCTACCCTCTATCGAGGGATGAGGCTTTTTGAAGAAAAGCTCCTACCTAAAAAATAGCAAAGGAAACTTATCCTACCTACTCCAAATAATTTCTCATTCCTCATCAGATATTTGAGGATGAAATGGCAATAATTTAAGAAGGAGAAAAGCATTAAAAACAAAGAAAAAACTGCTTAAGAGTTTCTGAGAAAATGTTACCATCATAAAACAAGAATGAGCTGCTATGAAAAAGAAACTATTGGAAAACAAGTGTGAGATCAGAAAAATTAAAGATATGTATATAAAAATCAAACACTTATAGAAAGGATACAAGCAAAAGCCAAAGAAATCTAGAAAAGAGCATAAAGAAAACAAAGGGTGAAGGACAAACAATTGAATGGATACACCTGATAAGAAGCCCAAAGAGAAAAAATAGAAAATAGATATTCTAGAGTTGAAGACAACTCTAGAAGAAAAGGGCCAATCAGTATCAAGCAGGATGAAGCACAATTAGATAGACTCAGACATTTTCAGAACACCATGGATAAAAAGATTACGAAGAGTAGGAAAAGTGCTAAACGACAGTTATAGTCCAAATATGAAGCATATTAAAATATGGGCTAACTCAGTGGAGTATAAGAAAAGAATCCTTTTTGATTTTGATGCTTGGATCATTTTCCTTTAAGGGGCAAAAAACCCCAACAAAACAAAACAACCCAGTGACACAAATTACATTTCTTTCTCTTGGCATCTGATCACCTGACTTGATTCTCTGTTGAACAATATTTACGTTATCATAAAAATGTAAGTGCTGTTTGTTGGTTTCATTAGATATGACCTATGAATAAAACATGGAAGATAATTCTCATTAGAAAACAGAAGTAAACCTTGACAATTTAAAAGTAACATCATACTGAAAAAAGGTGGAAGAGGGAGCAGGGACAGCAGGTACCATGTCTCTAACATTCTCAGCTCACAGACTGGATAAGTAAAGTGAAGGAAGAGACATAAGAATGCTATCTAGAATTACGTATAAGGCAACAAGAAGTTGTGGGAACTGTGGCCTTCTATGCTGATTGAGTTTTTAAAAACATACACATTATTTTAAAACTTCTTAATTTAATCACTTAAATGATGAATGTAAGCACAAACCCTGCTCCATGGTTACCCACTACTTTCACCCTCAATGCATATTTAAACACTGGCGAACTGCAATGAGAAGTGTCAGAGTGACACAACATGCTAAGGTCACCTTGCTTTAAAAAAGTGTATTTTTTGGGACTTCCCTGGTGGTGCAGTGGTTAAGAATCCACCTGCCAATGCAGGGGACACGGGTTTGATCCCTGGTCTGGGAAGATCCCACGTGCCATGGAGCTACTAAGCCCGTGCGCCACAACTACTGAGCCTGCGCTCTAGAGCCTGCGAGCCACAGCTACTGAAGCCCGCATGCCTAGAGCCTGTGCTCCACAACAAGACAAGCCACTGCAATAAGAAGCCGGCACACTGCAACAAAGAGTAGTCCCCACTCGCCAGAACTAGAGAAAGCCTGCACGCAGCAACAAAGACCCAAAGCAGCCAAAAAAAAAAGAAAAAAAGAAAGAAAAACAGTATATTTTTACACTTATTAAAAGAACACATATTTCTATGTGTCACCTTTGTAAAAATTTAAAAACACAGATAAACAGAAAGAAAAAAATAACAATTACTTTCATCTGACCTCCCAGACAGTATACTCTTAACATGTTTTTGTATTTACCAGTGGTTTTTTTTTTTTTAATCAAGTCAGTATTGTACAGTAGAGAACATTCTGTGACCTGCTTTATCACTAAATTCATTGTAAACATTTTTGGATGTCATTTCAAAACACTCTCCTACATCATCATAATTAGTGGCTACACAATAATTCATAGTATCCTTTTTATAATATTTTCTTCAGATGTTTAGGTTATTCTCCATTTTTGGTTATCGACACTGTGAAAACATACTTTCGGCAAGCTATTTCTGCACATATTGTGACTGTCTTCATCAGATGAACTTCTAGAAGTGGGACTGCTGCAACTGTAAGGCTTCGATTCTGATATACACAATAAAGCTGTCACCTTGACTCATCCAAACATTTCAATGCACTAGTTAAGAAACAATAACTTAATTCCTTATGGCCATCCAAGCTAAGGCTCAGAAAAAATTGAAACTGAGTTTACTATATATGGCAGGAAGGAGGCCTTTCTTCTAGGGCAAAAAATCATTTTATATACCTATAGAGCAATAGAATAAAACAATTAATTATGTAAGCTAATATTGCATTAACAAAGTTTTACTATAACTAACTCATTTAAAATGAACCTGAGCAATACCTTACTTTTAAAAACTCAAGAAAAGGACTTAAATGTCCTCCTTTTCTCAATCATCTACCCCTAAGTTTGATTTCCTAATATTAGGAGATGATCATTCAAACCCAGTTAAAATATTTAAGCCTATTTTTAGTCTATTTTTACCTGAAAACAAAGAAATTTTGTTCAAATAATTAAATCACTCTGAATCTTCTATGCATGTACTGTGAACCTTATAGCACCTTTGAGGCCCTCACCACCCCCTTCAGTGGTGAAAGTGCTATAGACATGGGCTGGAAACCAGGCTCCCCCACATGATCATACTCAAAGAGTTTTAAACATTTCATCTTTTATAAAATGGAGTGTCTGTAAAGATCTCAGCATAGTGCACAGTTAATTACTGTATATATTGGTCTTGGTTTTTATAGGGCATTAGGAGGTCAAGCTAGGACAGGGCTTGGTAGAAATCTACTTCACTTTTCCCCTATGTTCTTAGTTTTTAAAGACCATTTGTTTCAGCCAAGTTTCCTGGATAGCACCCTGACTTCAAAACTACCCATTATTTTATATTTAGGGATGAGTTATGGGACTACAGCCAGAAAAAAATGGAATAAATTGTCAAAAATATACACACATAGAGAAAACTATCTAACTTTAAAAAAAAAGTTTTTTTTAATCACCTATAGAAAATGCCTCATGGATATTGTGAACATAAAATGAAACGTATCTATTTCTAAGGGATTCTCTATTTTAAAACTTCAAACCAATATTATTTCTAGGATATCACATTATGGAATGAAACACAGAGCTTTGCTTATATATACATCCAATTCAATGAGTCACATAAATGAGATATAAAATGATTTCTCAATAGCAAAAGGACATAATACTTGTACGTTAAATCCTTTCTGGAATCTGATAGAAAACAAATCTCAAATAAAGACAATTATCACTCCAACACATAACTCTGCAGCAAGTAAACCTTTTATTATATACTTTACCACAATCTACAGAGAAGCATCAAAGTATAATACAGGAATACTGTAGATTTACTTGGCAGTATGAGGGCTCTAAAACCTGCCTTTTATTTAATAGTCTGATGGCTTACTTGATTGACTGCCAGTCCATCGTAACTGTGAGAGGAGAGCTTCGGAGTGCAGTAAATGACTTCCCTCGACATGCAGGCACAGGACACTGCAACAAGATTAATTCGCACTTAAATTTTGATATACTACAATCATATCTCAGGAAAATTCAAGTTAAAATGCTTCATTTAGTATTGGCTTAAAAGTTGGTCCCAGAATGGTATTAAAGTAAGATGAACTAAAAGCTGCAATGACTTTCTATTTTCTTCTGTATTGATTTTGTTTTTGAGGCACTTTTTCAGCTGGTCCCTCTTGATGACTGCTCTTATTCTTTCTGCTGTGGGTATGCAAGTCTCTTTACACACCTGTCACACCAAGCACTTATTCCTTCCTTTGTGCCTAAGTAGTCTCCCAATCCTTGACCATCTCCTTGTATCCAGTCCCACATACCCAGCTCCAATCCTCCCCTTTTCAAAAGCCTTTCCTGGGTCTTCTTTAATCCCCAATTCTCCTATCTAACCTCCTTTTGCACTGCTTGTATAGTATAATGTTTATTGTACCACACAGGCAGTCCTCAACATGTAAGTCAGTTGTGTTCAAGTTTTCGTAAGTCATTTGTTTGCTGTTTGTACCTCAAGATGCATTTATAAGTAGAGAGACTGTGGCAGACTGTGTTTTCCAAATACGGTTGTAATTGTATCACCCTTCAAACCTTTCTAGAACCTTGCCACTCCCCTATAAAGAGCTGGAGTCTAATTTCCCCCTCCTGGGATGTGGACAGGCTTGTGACTCACTTTGTAACCAACCGAATGTGACAGAAGTAATGCTGCCTGACCTCTGAGGCTGCCTCAAAAGAGGCAAAGCCATTTCTGCCAGTCAGCTGGACCTCTGTCTCTTGAAGCTATTGGCAGTCATGTGAGCAGAATGAGTGTCCTGAGCTGCCATACTGTGGGCAAGAAGCCAAAACCAGACCACACAGAAAGACGACGTGGAAGAGAGATACTGGCCAGTGCCCAGTGAGTCCAGTCACTTGCTATTCCAGCTCCCTAAGAGACCAAGAGCCAGAAGTACCCAGCCAACCAGTCCTTCCAAACTCCTGACCCACAGACACCATATGAAATAATAAAATGATTGTTGTTATTTTGAGCCACTATGCTGTAGGGTGATTAGTTATGCAGCAATAGTGACTGGAACAGAGATCAGCTGGAACAACTGTCTTTCTGATCACTTGGATTCACTGAAGTTCAGACACGAGTAATGAAGTCAGCGTTACTACCTACTGTATTAGAGGGCATGGAAATACCCTGACAAAATAATGTTTACAGAAAATATCCAATTTAAATCAGGATTTAAATTCTGGCCTCTCCAGGGAATCCCCTGGAGGTCCAGTTGTTAAGACTGTGCTTTCACTGCTGAGGTCACAGGTTCAATCCCTGGTCGGGGAACTAAGATTCCACAAAATGAGCCAAAGGAAAAAAAAAAAAAAATCTGGCCTCTCTGACCTAAAAGCAGTCCTGAATCTTAAGCCCAAATAGTAGGTGACACCCATTTACCAACACCATTGATTATTCAGAACCAATAGCTGAATCTAACATACTCTGTTCTTCCTACAAGAGAAGGAAGCCTTAAGAATTTCAATCTGAGTAAAAATGTAATAAATGTTAAACTTATTAAAGTCTAAGGATGATAAAGGCAACTCTGGAAAAGAAGAATCGGTATGGCAAGTCTGCCTACCTTAACAAAAGTTTTAATAAGGTCAATGCAAATAGGATTGTGTAGACCTGGTACAGGACCAGTGAAATAAAACAGACTCACATGTCTACAGCAGCACAGTGTACTACAGATGATGTATTACACATCAGTAGAAACAGAGGGCTTAATTAATAAATGGCGACAACTGGCTTTCCACCTAAAAGAATAATATTAGATCCTTAGCTTTATGCCATTCACAAAATTAAATTTCAGATGGACAAAAGATCTAAATAGAAAAAACAAGACTTAAAAGTATTGAAAGAAAATGTAAGAGAGATGTTTATAACGAGTGAGTGAGGGAGGCCTTCTTAAGCCATGCAGAAAATGTAAAAGTCATAGGAAAAAGACTGATCAATTTAACCATGTCAAAATGTATTGATAAAACTCTAAAGCAAAAAATGTACCACAAAGTTAAAAGATAAACTAAAGACTGGGAGAAAATATCTATAATGTAAGAAATCAATGCTCAGTATCTAGACTTCATAAAGAACTCCTATCAATAGTATAAACAGAAAATTCAATAAAGAAACTGAATGGCCAATAAAGATGTGAAAAGATGCTCAAACATAACAGAAATCACAGAAATTCATATTAAAAATGAAATACCATTTTACACCCATCAGTCTGGCAAAAATTTAAAAACCTAACAATACCAAGTGTTAATGAAAATATGGGGAAATGGTAATCACTTAACACCACCAGCAGGGGTGTAAGTTGGGACCAACATTCTGGAAAGTACTTTGGCAACATCTAAAAATGTTAAAAATAAGCATAGCATATAACTGAGAAATTCCTCTGCTAAGGAGACATGTACAAGAATGTTCTCTGCAGCATTATTTGAAATTGTGAAAAACTGGAAACAGCACAATGTCTGCCAAGACTATGGATAAACAGTGGCTATTCATTTACTCCACACAATAAATGAAAGAATTAGATATGTATTAAGATAGGTAGAACTCCAAAATAACCAAATGAAAAAATGCTGTAATTTGCTACATTCAGTATATCATTTACGTAAACATAAACAAAACAAATCCTACATATATAGTCAAGTATGAAAATGCAGACTTGAGGAATACATGCTGATTTCAGAATAGTGGCTCTAGGGGTGGAACAAAGTTAATGGAACTGAGGAGGGAAACAAAGAGACTTTACCTTTATAACACTTAATATTTTTTGTAAAAAAATTAGCTAAATATTTGCCAACCCATAATGGTAGTACACAGATATTAGTTACATTATTCTCTACACTTTTCTATAGTTTTTAAATTTATAGTTTTAAAAAAAAGTTAACAAAAAAAGGAATGCATCACTTTCCAACAGCAGAATAAAGGAAAGAAAACAATATGTGTACCTATTAAGCCAGAATATAAAAATATGAACGGCAAGAATACAAATTAACTTCAGGATAATGACTGTCTCTGGGAATGGTACAAGCAAGGGGTAAAAAAGAGACAAAAGCTGTACCAGTAATGCTTTACCTTTTTCAAGATACAGCTGGAGCTGGCAAAATGTAAATTCTGAGTGGTGAGTAGAGGTGTTTTGTTTATTTTCTGTACCCTGAAGTATTTTATAATTTAAAAACTGAAAATAAACAATAAAAATAAGCTCTGTATTTAGAAACACTGGGAAATGTTTTCTGTAAATTGATTTGCCTTCTTTACCAAGATAAAGAAAGAAGTAGTTAAAGAACATGGTATAACCTTTGTGGGAAGATTATATTTTCCATCTGGAAGAGAAAAACTCTGAATTTCTCCACATGCAGCACAAAGAAAAGCCATCTTGGTACAGAGAGGCTTTATATTACTGACGCGAACCACTGTCCCTCTCAGAGCAACGTATTTTCCGTAGTAATTTGCTCGGACATTCTTGAGCTGTGTTAAGGGCTCATAGTTGTATACCCTAAAAACAAAAACAGGAACATATTTATCTATACATTTAAAATGAGCAGAAAGCTGAGGTTGTCTGCATTTTCACAAGTCCCTTTAAGAAACTATGGAATTCTCAAACCATATCATCCCCATATATATCAGGAATTTTACAAGTATTAAATCATTCTTAAAAATAAAAAAAGTTAAATCTTTACTTTTCCTCTTGTCTCATTGGCTGTTCTCTAGGGAAAAAGGAAAAAAATAATGCCAAAAGGAAAGTCTCAAATTCAGCAACTTCTGAGTCTCCAACTTCTTTTTCAAGAAAGTTAGGAAATGTCTTTTTTTAAATTCTAAGGAAAAAAAAACAAAGAAACAACCTTGATGATTACCTTATTCATCTCTTCTAATGAGAATTTAAAATCTTATAATGCAATAAAAAGTTGAATTCAAGAAAAAATTCCATTTGTTCTCTGTGTTTAATAGAAATCTAATAATTTTAACAAAATTTAATCACACCACTTAGTGTATCACATGGATTATTAAATGTAAATAGCAGGGTCTTGATAAGCATACATCCAAAATCAATGCTTACAAAAATTTGCAGGTTCACAAATCAACTTATTTAGGCAGAAAAAGCTTATTTCTATCATGATCTCTTCAAATTCAGCAGGTTCACTTGGGTGTGATGACCAATGAGTTAGCAAGAAACTCATATACTTTTTACTGATTTCTTTGGCTTTATAAAATAAGGTTCTCACTCTTAAATAGTCTTTAATGCCTGTTTCTGAATAATACTTCAATACCAGCAAATTCCTCACCTTGTATGAATGTGTGGCACATTTACCATTGTCTCCCCATTTCTAGACAATCCTTCTTGGGCTTGTAACTCAGCTGCATGCCTTTCAAGATCCTTAGTTAACACCTAGACAAGACAGACATTTACTCAAAAGTTTGAAAACAAGATACCCTCTTGAAGCAGAACTCTTTTATAGAGAATATGAAGTTAAGAATATAAACAGTTCAGAAGAGCATATTAACAGAACTCTAACTGCCCTTTAAAATTATGATATTTAGGGCTTCCCTGGTGGTGCAGTGGTTGAGAGTTCGCCTGCTGATGCAGGGGGCGCAGGTTCGTGCCCCGGTCCGGGAAGATCCTACGTGCCGCAGAGCGGCTGGGCCCGTGAGCAATAGCCGCTGAGCCTGTGCGTCCGGAGCCTGTGCTCCACAACGGGAGAGGCCACAACAGTGAGAGGCCCGCGTACCGTAAAAAAAAAAAAAAAAATTCTGATATTTTATTATGATTACTTATTTTATAGTGGATTATGTTTTACCTGGGGTTCTGCTGTCCTTGGGCTGGAAAACTCCAGCAGCCCTGTCTGCTACTTTCTGCCTCAACTAAACCTAGTATTAAAAGTCCTTACAGTAGCCCCCTAAAGATATTCTGGATGGATTCTGGAAAAAAAATATTTTCTACTTCTCCAAATTCAGTGATTAAGATAAAGAAAATAAAGATTACCTTTGAAATAACCAATATTTACTTCCTGGGCATTTGACATTAAGTAAAATAAATATTTAACATCTACTTGTGTACAAAGCAGTATGCTGCCAGTCTGAAAAAATGAGATGCAAATATGCAGCTATAATTGCTACCATAAAGATTTACAGACAAAAAAACCATGTGAGTTTTGAAAAGGGGTCATGAGAAAGGTTTCAGAGTGACAACTGAGTTAGGCCCAAGACATTTGGACATGTGAGGCAAGGGGCATTCTATGCCAAATGGACAGCACGTGTAAGAATCCTAGAGGGAGCTTAGTTTAGCTGGATGGCAGTGAATGAAGGGGAGCAGGGAGAGGAAGTTGAACCAGGTTATGGAAGGCTTTCAATGCCACACAAAGGGTTTGGATATCATCTGGCAGAAAAGAGTCACCACAGTTTCCAAGGACAAATCGTGTTTTACCACGTATGGCAACAGTTAAGGAAAGATAATGAAGTCTTATGACAGAGGCTGTAAGGATGGAAAAGAGGTGGATTTAAGAGATATTTTAGAAATAGAAGTGAAAGGATGTGGTAATTTAGACATGAAGAACTAATGAGAGGGACTTCCCTGGTGGCACAGTGGTTAAAAATCTACCTGCCAACGCAGGGGACGCAGGTTCAAGCCCTGGTCTGGGAAGATCCCACACGCCGCGGAGCAACTAAGCCTGTGCGCCACAACTACTGAATCTGCGCTCTAGAGCCTGTGAGCCACAAGTACTGAGCCCGTGCACCACAACTACTGAAGCCCTTGCGCCTAGAGCCTGTGCTCCGCAACAAGAGAAGCCACCGCAGAGAAGTTCACGCACCGCAACGAAGAGTAGCCCCTGCTCACCGCAACTAGAGGAAGCCCGTGCGCAGAACAAAAGACCCAACACAGCCAAAAATAAATAAATTAATTAATTAATTTAAAAAAAGAACTAATGAGCAAGAGGAGTCTGAAGACAACAGCCAAGGTTCCCAGCCTTGGGTCACTAGCAGTGTATACATCTTTGCAACGAATCTTTTTAATGAACCCTCACCTGGATACCCTGACCTCCTCTGCTCTATGTCCAGTCCTCAGTACCACTTTAAGACCCACTCTAAACCCCACCACGCCTATGAAGTCTTCCTCTGACAGGATAGCAACCTTTCATTTCTAGCAAAGGTCTGTTGGTAAAAACTAAGAATCTTTTAGAGAAGGTACTGTGACTGTGAAATCTTCCTTTAAAATTTTGACAAAAGTCTCACAAAATCAACACTTACCTGATGTATTGCCAGACCCATGCAAGCCAGGGTTTTGTCAGGTGTATCCCTTAATTCATTTGCTATATTTGGTATCAATTTAGCTATTTCGTCATCTTTTGTCAGTTCTTTAAAATCCACCAAAATACTTCCCTTTCTTTCTATTTCATCCTACAAAATATTAAGGTATGAAAATAATGATTGCTTTTTTACCATATATGAGCATTCAATCACATACTTTGAGAAAGCATATAATGTTAATATAGTGATAATATCAGCTCATGCAACTCAATATTAAAAAAATACACCCAATCAAAAAATGGGCATAAGACCTAAATAGACATTTCTCCAAAGAAGACATACAGATGGGCAAGAAGCACGTGAAAAGCTGCTCAACATCACTAATTATTAGAGAAATGCAAATCAAAACTACAGTGAGGTATCACCTCACACCGGTTAGAATGGGCATCATCAGAAAATCTACAAACAACAAATGCTGGAGAGGCTGGGGAGAAAAGGGAACCCTCTTGCACTGTTGGTGGGAATGTAAATTGATACAGCCACTATGGAGAACAGTATGGAGGTTTCTTAAAAAATAAAAATAAAATTACCAGGGCTTCCCTGGTGGTGCAGTGGTTGAGAGTCCGCCTGCCAATGCAGGGGACGCGGGTTCGTGCCCCGGTCTGGGAAGATCCCACATGCCGCGGAGCAGCTAGGCCCGTGAGTCATGGCCACTGAGCCTGCGTGTCCAGAGCCTGTGCTCCACAATGGGAGAGGCCACAGCAGTGAGAGGCCCATGTACCGCAAAAATAAATAAATAAATAAAATAGAATTACCATATGACCCAGCAATCCCACTACTGGGCATATACCCAGAGAAAACCATAATTCAAATAGACACATGCACCCCAATGTTCACTGCAGCACTATTTACAATAGCCAGGTCATGGAAGTAACCTAAATGCCCGTTGACAGATGAATGGATAAAGAAGATGTGGTACATATATACAATGGAATATTACTCAGCCATAAAAAGGAATGAAACTGGGTCATTTGTAGAGACATGGATGAATTTAGAGACTGTCATACAGAGTAAAGTAAGTCAGAAAGAGAAAAACAAATATCGTATATTAACGCATACATTTGAAACCCAGAAAAATGGTACAGATGAACCAGTTTGCAGGGCAGAAATAGAGACACGGGTGTAGAGAACAAACATATGGACACCAAGGGGGGAAGGTGGTGGGGGGGTGGGGGTGGGATGAATTGGGAGATTGGGATTGACATGTATACACTAATATGCATAAAATAGATAACTAATAAGAACCTGCTATATAAAAAATAAATAAAATAAAATTAAAAATATATATGGTGATAATAAGTACTATAAGTTTTGTGCCAAGCACAGTTCTAATATTTAAAATGTATTAACTTATTTATGTCTCTTAACAACCCTTTGTGGTAGGTATTAATAATACTCTCATACTCTAATGATAGACGAGAAAACACACAAAAGAAAGTAATTCACCAAAGTCCATATTGCTGGTAAGTGGGAAGCTAGCAGCTGGACCAAGGCAGTCCAGTGTCTATAATCACAATCACTAGCACCTCAAATACATTGTTCAATAAGATGACACATAAAGGTGGACTAGTAGCTTTGTTATGCAAGAACCTTACCTTATCGTATAAATCGATACGCCTTGCAAAAAAATTTTCAAATGCTTGAATCTTCTCAATAAAAGGAGAGCTGTCACTGTAAACTAATCCAACAAATATGGCATCAGCACTAATAAAAATTACACATGTACAATCATATTTTTCATGAGACAGAAGAAATACTATATACATGGTAGATGACTTCTAATTGCTGTACATTCTGATTACATTTAGATTAAGAACTGGTATAGAATGTAAACATAAGATTCTAAAACAAGTTTAGGTCTGCATAATCTGAAAGGCAGATAGGAAGTGTCTCTCTCTAAAAGCACCAATATCTGAAAATCTTTACATTGAGCTGTGATACCTAGTAAGATCTACTAGTTCAAACAGCTTACATAATAAAGCGAAAACTTAAGCCGCATAGCACAGGGAGATCAGCTCCAAGCTCTGTGACCACCTAGAGGGGTGGGATAGGGAGGGTGGGAGGGAGACGCAAGAGGGAGGGGATATGGTGATATATGTATACGTATAGCTGATTCAGTTTGTTATACAGCAGAAACTAACACAACGTTGTAAAGCAACTATACTCCAACAAAGACGTTAAAAAATAAATATGTTGAGGTTTAAAAAAATTTTTTTAAAGCCAAAGCTTAGCACACTAACTAAACTCTTATTTCTTTGCAAAGAATATCCTACTAGCCCAAATAGCCATTTGTCAAATCCCTTCCTGAGATCAGGAGAGGCAGACTACCACTCGGCTCTGGTCCCAAAACGGTAAAGTTATCTTCCACACTGTAAAGTTCTATAACATTTTTGAATTGGTCTCCCACAGAGAAACAGTACAATGAAGCAGTTCGGAAGTACAACTGGCCAAAGGCAACTAGTGAACTCCATTTTTAGGACCAGTCCAAAGATCACTTCTAGTATTCTCTAGTATTCTGAGCTAACTGCTAGGGAAATACTGTGGGTGTTGGTGGCTAATGTATCCTAAAGCAACAAAAGATACATCAACTATGAAACATAACATTTCTATATACCAGAGAAAAACAGACTCTCAACACAGCAAACATTTGTAAAGCACTTCATTCATTCACAAAATGAATAATGAGTGCCTGGTATGGGGCAAGATCCTTGCCCTTAAGCAGTACAGTCCAGTGGGTAAAAAAAACACAGATATACATAAACACAAAACCCATATCTCATAACAAGCATATGATACTATCAGAGCACAGGAAAGATGATTCTCCAAACCCATACAGACAGATGTATGATGTTAACTGATGTTCTGGATTACAAAAAGGAGATTCCTTAACTATGTTTCTACACAAACTGTGTTGGCTCTTGTGTCTTGATTCCAAGCCTATTCTTCTATTTTCAGCTTTGTGATTCTTTGATCAAGATCTGCACATGGAATTTCCCAGACTCCTGTAAGATTCTGACAATTAGAGGCAACTTTAGAGGCTGGCAGGTGGCAGGAAGGAAGGAATTTATTCTTGTTTCTAATTCTTTTCAGCATCTCTCCAGCTACAGAGGATAGCTACAGTTCTAGCCTCCAGCTCTAAGCACCAACCATGCCACTCTCCTGCCAGAATT
Organism: Delphinapterus leucas; assembly: GCF_059928025.1. NCBI lineage: Eukaryota > Metazoa > Chordata > Mammalia > Artiodactyla > Monodontidae > Delphinapterus > Delphinapterus leucas. The sequence goes on from NC_143143.1 coordinate 54,592,263, forward strand.
ACCAGCAGCAACCTGCTTAATTCGCCTCGGTGGTCTGAGCACAGCTCTGAAAGATATCCTTCAGAGGTCCAAGCACAGCTTTGTGGGGTGCCCCTCAAAGGTCAAAGCCACAGCTATGCTGTGGCTCCTCCTTTCAATTCTTAAGTTCTGATAACCTCAGCACTACTTATCTTTTGTTCCCTTAGGCATAAGGGTGGTTGTTGCTTTCCAAAGTTAACACTATCTGGGAGTTTACCTCAGTGTTCCCTTTTTGCTCTTTCAGTCTTCTATCTGTATACCCAATTCCCTGTATTAACTCCTCTTTCTGAAATACCTAGTGTGGTTTGTTTTTCTGACTTAGAGAAAAATGAAAAATTATGCTCTTGAAACATAAACATAATTCAATCGTTTGGGTGAACTAAGATTAAAGAAAAGGGGAGATATATATATATATAAGCCAAATGAGCAGTAGTATGAGATGTAGCATCCAAAAAATGTTAAAGAAAATAAGACTTATGGTACTTTTTGCACTTTTAACTCTACCTTCTGACAAATAAAGCTTCCAGCCTTTATATGGTATGAATTGATCCAACGTTGATTGTAGTAGCAAAGACTGTGGGGTTTGTTCTGAAAAAACAAAAGAAACAAAACCACAAAAACAGAATACTAGGTTAATAGAAGCAGAACATTTTTTTTTCCTATTTGCTTCTCCTTACAACAATGAGACCCTGACATGTTATTAACAGAATATCTAAGTTACAGATTTCAATAAGAATTTTGGATATTAACATCCAAATATTACCTTAAGGGTAATGTCAAATAAAAGACAGACAAATTTGAGTTAAACTGCTCTTCATGACAGGCATGAACAGATTCCTTCACGAAGGAAAAAAATATTGCACTACCGTTGGCCTCCCCTACCAGGATGTTTTCCTGTGGCTTTATTCAGGTCAGGTCTGTGCTTTAGTTCTCTCCATTTTCCTAAGAAGCTCCCACCACCTCTTCCTCTTTTCCAGCTTTGAAATCTTCCCCGTCCAAATCCTCTGCCTCTGTACTCTCCATTCATGTCTTTTAAAAGATAGAGATTAGGAAGTCCTCATCAAAACTGTAGGAGAAACAGTGCTCCTAAAAATGTATTAACATAGAAAATAAGAAAAATTAATATATATTCTAGTTTGAGACCAGCAATGTTGCACAGCATGGTACAAACCCCAAACACTCTGCAGTAATTCTTCTAATCCTCATCTCCTTTTAAGGCCTACCACAGATGTTTAACCAAGTATACTGAGTGCTTATGCCTTTTCTTACTTTTGTCATGGGATTTGTCATGGGATAAAAATAAGAAAAGGTACCATACCTGTTTCCATGGAACTCTCACAATAGAAATGAAAATAAGACAGGTAATTAACTCTAAGATACCTCTGTAGTGTGGTGAGACTTATTACAGGGCAGCACTGTCTGAACATTATCCTGACCTGTGACATTAGGAATATATCATCATAGCTCCTTATATATAGACAATCCAGCTGTGCCATATCCACTTTTATCAGAGATACATGGATATCCTTTTTTTTTAATTAATTTATTTTTTTTATTTTGGCCACACTGCATGGCTTGTGGGATTTCAGTTTCCCGACCCAGGCCACGGCAGTGAAAGCACCAAATCCTAACAACTAGACCACCAGGGAACTCCCTGGATATTCTTACATAGGTATCTAAGACAGATCTTTCTGGGGAAGCACAGGAGTGGGACGGGTACATACATGTTTCAACCTTTCTTGTCCTGTAGGGGCCAAAATGGAAAAGAAGTTAATTTTCCAGATTTAGAACGACTGTGTTAAAACGACAATGAAAGCAAGATCATTTCTAGGCCAATACTGATAGATGGGTTATTTGCAATTTTTAGATAAATTTGTTGAAATGCAATAAAGTTTTTCTGAAAGCATATCCATATTTGTTAATATCATTTTGGGGGCTAATTATCCCTTCCTGCTTTTTTCTACTTTGTACGTGGTGAGATACTCATTTTAAAAAAAAATTTATTTTATTTTTTGCCACGCCGTGCGGCTTGCAGGATCTTAGTTCCCTGATCAGGGATCGAACCCGGGCCCACAGCAGTGAAAACGCTGAGTCCTAACCACTGGACCACCAGGGAATTCCCAAGACTCATTTTTATTAAACTCAAACCCATAAAGATAGTTCCTTGTTGAAAAGCAATAAATCAATACATAAGTGATCTTTAAAAATGGGTTTTAAGGGGCTTCCCTGGTAGCGCAGTGGTTGAGAGTCCGCCTGCCAATGCAGGGGACACGAGTTCGAGCCCTGGTCCAGGAAGATCCCACCTGCTGCGGAGCAACTAAGCCTGTGTGCCACAACTACTGAGCCTGCACTCTGGAGCCCACAAGCCACAACTACTGAGCCCATGCGCCACAAGTAGTGAAGCCCACACGCCTAGAGCCTGTGCTCTACAAGAGAAGCCACCGCAATGAGAAGCCTGCACACCACAATGGTCGCTGCAACTAGAGAATGCCTGCACACTGCAACGAAGACCCAACACAGCCAAAAAAAGTTTTTAAATGGGTTTTAAAATAATTCATATAAGTAGAGCACAGGGCAGTGAAACCATACTGTATGATACTGAAATCATGCATCTGTCAAATCCCACGAAATTATACAACAAAAAGAGTGAATCCTAATGTAACTATGGATTTTAATAACAATGTATCAATTTGGGTCCATCAATTGCAACAAATGTATCACACTAATGCAATATGCTAATAATGGGGGAAATGGGGGTGGGGGAAGGGAAGAGGACCTATATGGGAACTCTGTACTTTCTGTGCAATTTTTACAACAATAGTTGTAAACCTACAACTATTCTAAAAAATAAAGTCTGCTGAAGAAAATAGTTTACTCGTACAACTCAATATCCAAAAAATGAACAGAGGACTTGAACAGGCATTTTTCCAAAGAAGACTTAGAGATGGCCAAGAGGCACATGAAAAGATGCTCAACATCGTTAATCATCAGAGAAATGCAAATCAAAACCACACTGAGATATCACCTCACACCTGTCATAATGGCTATCGTCAAAAACACAACAAATAATAAATGTAGGGGAGGATGTGGAGAAAAGGGAACCCTAGTACACTGTTAGTGGGAATGCAAATTGGTGTAGGCAGTATGGAAAACAGTGTGGAGCTTCCTCAAGAAATTAAAAATAGGGACTTCCCTGGTGGCCCAGTGGTAAAGAATCTGCCTTCCAAGGCAGGGGACGCGGGTTCGATCCCTGGTCAGGGAACTAAGATTCCACATGGCGCAGGGCAACTAAGCCCCCACGCCACAACTACTGAGCTCACACACCTCAACTAGAGAGCCTGCATGCCACGAACTACACAGCCCACACGCTCTGGAACCCGCGCGCCACAACTGAAAAGAAGAGAAAACACGCACGCCACAACTAGAGAGAAGCCTGGGCACCACAACGAAGAGCGGTCGCACCGCAACTAAGACCCAACACAGCCCCCCCAAAAAAAATTTAAATAAAGTATAACCTATAAAAATTGAATCACTATGTTGTACACCTGTAACTAACATAACATTATAAATCAACTATACCTCAATAAAAGAAAATAGTTCATATCCTAAGAATAAAAATAAATAAGAATATATCCATAGACTGTAGTGCAATTCATTACAAGACAGCGTATCCGCATCTTTATTTAAAGCGATTTAAATTAGTAAATAAGTTAATAACAAGTTCATGTTATGGGCACTAACAGGGCTTTGGTAATCATCTAGACCACACCATACGTTAAGAAACTGAAGACCAGAGAAATTAAGCGAACTGATCAAGATCAAAGTTGTCTGTTGACAGTACTGAGCTCAAACTTCATCTCCACATTCCCAAGTTGAAGTGCTCCTTCGACAATGCTACGTGCCGTATCTTTTTCAAACGAGGTAATATGGTGAGAACAACTAGTAAAAATTCCAACATAAATGCAAGAGGTAGGACTGGAGAATGGGTAAACGCCACCCGTCGGGCTTCTATGCCTGGTTAAATACCTCACTTCATTTACGTCTCCTCAAGACTAAGTTCTTACTTGCAAAAGATGAAGGTCCCAAAACTCTCTTAGTTCATGGCTAGGCTGGTTCTCCCTTCCTCTCGGGGGGAAGCACGACGGGGCGGAGAGGAGACTCCGCGGTCCGAGCTCCTCAGGTGTCCCTGCCCAAGCCCCGCAGACTCTTCACCCTCAGCTCTCCTGACGTCCCCGCGCGGGATCGAAGCTCGTCTGTAGCAGCGGCCTGGGGACCTCAGCTTCTCCACCGAGGCCGCACAGCGGAGCCGGAAAATGTCTAGAGCACGGCGCCACAACAGCACGGCTAACCAAATCCCAGTTTTCCAAGTTCTTTTTTGGCGCTTCTGTGACGCAACTTCCGCCCGAAGCTGCGGCGAGACCGGAGGGGCGTGACGGAGGGCAGCCAATCAAGGAGATCGGCCTGACGGAAGCCTTGAGGCTCCCGGAAGCTGTCCTGAGGTTCTTATCGGAAAGCGGAAGCGGCGCGCAGCACGTGGGGGCGGTGCCGGTCAGAGGGCTTTGAGTCCTCTTGGTTTGTGGGAGGTGAGGCTGCCAGCGGCTACAGCCCAGGGCCAGGGGCAGAGCGCGGGGAACTGGAGAGACGCTGCGGAGCTCGGAGACCGGCTGAGCGTCATGGAGGGCTCTGAGGAGCAACCGGGCCCACGACCACCGCATCCCGGGGACCACCGCATCCGCGACGGCGACTTCGTGGTGCTGAAACGGGAAGATGTGTTTAAAGCAGTGCAGGTCCAGCGGAGAAAGTAAGTCGGGCCGCTGGCCTTAGGGGTTCTCCGCCCCCATCTTCTAGACACCCTCTCCCTCCAGGGTACCATTCTTGGATTCCCAATCCATTCTGGATTCCCAATCCTGTCCCTCGTTATCTCCTCTGGGATCTTCCCACAGAGGCCTTTGCCCCCAGGATCCCATCCTTGGCCCTCGAGATCTCCCTCACTCCTTCTGTCTTCCTACCGAACTTCCCTCCGTGATCTCATACTGGCCCTCCATCTTAAGCATCTCACTTTTTCCAGGGTCCTTTTCCAATTCTTGGCCCTCAGATGCTCTGCCCCTCTCTCCAGGCCCCCACCCCACCCCCTGTCCTGTGGTTCTTTCCCCAGGTTTTGAGTTCTTCTCTCCTGTCTTCTCACAGAACCCACCCTTCACCCTCTAGTCTCATTCTTGCCTCCCAGAGCCCCCCTCATCACAACTTTATTTTGTATTCTTGAAACCAGTGCTCTTTTCTTTCCAGAATTTCTGATTAGAAATGTGTAAAGTGCTAATACTAATTATTTAAGCTTTTTAATTTAAGTATAGCAGTGCAGCGAAGTCCTTAGGGTTATACGTTCGATGAACGATTCCATGTGCAGATGAACCTTTGGTTTTTCTTTCTAGTATTGTCCTTTTAAGTTGCTTTATCGTGAGATGTGGTTGTTTGAGTTTGCTTCTTACAGATGTGCTTTTTTAGATAAGAGCTTTTCATTCCCAAGGAGACAGACAGTAACATCTTTATTTCTAAAAAGTATTCTTTAGACATTTATTTTGAAACACTTTTCATCAGTTTTCTTGGCAGAAGCCATAGCATTAGTTTCCATTTTGTTTAGAAGATGACTCTTTGAGTTCAACTACATCCCAGGCCAGACTCTCCCTTCACTCTTTCCTCGGGGCTGCACTCATCTGGTTAGGCAGAAGCAGTCCTGCCTCTGTGAGCAGACTCTGCACATCCCCCTCTTACCCAAGGAAGGTGTGGCTCCATGTCCTTCTGACTGGGTCCCACTTTCCTGACTAGGGCAGTGACCTCTTGTCAGGCCAGTCAGTTTGAGTGACACACCCTTCTTTGCATATCAGACCAGCTGCCAGGGGGTAAACCCAACCCAGCTCAGACACAGTGTTTTGCTAGCACTGGGCTACTCAAAGGATGAGGTGGGGGAGGGTACACATCTGGGCTGAGCTGAGTTTCAGCTTCTCTGAGGGGATTCATGTCAGCAAATATTTAGAGTGTCTGTTATGTGTTAATCACTGAGGACCCAGCAACGAGCAAGAATTGGCCCTGTCTGGATACTTAGGATCGTGGAGAAACTCACTCAGGTGGTTCAAGTAAGGAGACTTAATGAAGATGTGACACATACACATACAGAGATGTGACAAGGTTTAGAGAACCAGTAGAGACTGGTGATGCATCCAAGGGTCTAGAATTGTGGGAAGCCTTCAGCAAGGGAGGCTGTGTGATGTGGTCTGTGGATTCTGTCATGGTTGGCCTCTTGGGGCACAGAGAAAGAAAGAGAAGGTGTAGGATGGGGCATAAAGAAAATTAACCAGTGTACATCTTTCAGAATTCAGAGTTCTGTTGATATGGGCCATGTCCTGAAGCTAAGCAGGCCTTCCTGAGATCCATTTGCTCTTTGCTGGATAGACCGTGTGGTGCAGTGGAAAGAACCAGGCTTTTAAGTCAGGCAGACTTGGATTTGAATCCCAATTCCTACTGTGTAACTGAATCTTGGGCAAGACACTTTTCCCTCAGTCTCAAGTTTGCTCACCTGGAAAGAGCTGTGTCCCAGGATTACTTAATTGAGAATTAAATCAAAAAGTATGAAACACCTGGCACATACTACCTAACCCCTGATCGACACTCAGTGGGTGTTAGTTTTTGTCTTTTGAAAGGAAAGTTTTTTGTTTTTGTGGGATTTCCCTTTTACATTGTTAAGAAGATAAAAATCTGGGTAATGGGAAAAGCTAAGATTGCCTGGGCCTCAGTAGAGCCTCATCAGTGTTAGGCACTGTTTACAAATGTGTAGATTGTCAATAATGTTCATATGTAAATATCATTTGCTTTTACTGGATGATTTTCAAAGAAAATGGCCAGTTAGGCCAGGGAATTTGTTAAATCCCTGTCATCTCAATGATTGTTCAGTTTTGAGATTTTCTTGTGTAAGTTACAAGAGGCGTCACAGTGTGTGTCTCAGTGGCATGGCAGTCTTGCTACTCAGGAAATCCAAAGTCTGCGAGTTTGGACATCCTGTCAGACAGTGCAAATTGGAGCCAGACCAATGCCTCAGAAGAGGAATGTCTTCTGTCCTTGTTTCTCATTCCAAATTCAGTGTTTTTGTGGCTTCTTTATTAATTTTGTGCAGTGTTTTATGTTTCTGACCCCAACCCAATCCTCTCTAGTTCATTTGTCAGTTCATGGTCAGAGATAATGCTGCTAATCATCCTTTAAGGAGACTGATTATGAAATAACCTAGATTGAATAAATCTTTCCTATACTGAATACAAATGAGATTCAGCTAATTGATTGCATTTCTTCCCCAGAAAAGTAACTTTTGAAAAACAGTGGTTCTATCTGGATAACGTCATTGGCCATAGTTATGGAACCACATTTGAAGTGACCAGTGGAGGAAGTCTTCAGCCTAAGAAGAAGAAAGAAGAGCCTACTTCAGGTGCACTGTACTATTTAGGATGTATGAAATAGTTGCTCTTGAGCTGGCTACTCAGAAACCTGTCAACTCGAATTAATTCTAGAATGCTAGCCCAGGCTGTCCCCAAAGAAATCTAAACTCATAATCTAAGAACTGTAGCTTGGTGGAATGCATTAGGGTCTGCCTTTGGCTTTGAGATACCTGGGTTCTGACTCCTGCCCATCATTAACCAGCTCTTCGACCTTGGGCCAGGTATTTGATGCCATGAATCCTTGCAGCTTCATTGTAAGAGTGGGTGTGGAGCCCTGTTGGTGTCTAGAAGTTACCAGCTCTTGAGGTAGTTAGCATATAGGGTAAGGATAATAGGTCTGGCTTTGAATTCAGCTGACTAGGTTTAAGTTCCAGCTTCATGACTTACTTTATAACCTTGACCTAGTTACTTGGTTTCTCTAAGTTTTATATTCTCATCAGTAAAATAGGGCCATAAACACATTTAATGCCCAAGCTGTAGTTGTCTTCTCACAGAGAAGTTCTTAACAGTGCCTTGCCTGTTAGAGTAACGACCCCATAATTTTAGTATTATTGTTAATTAAAATTAAATACTTAAATTTTTATCAAAATAAATGTGCTTAAATATTAATAAAATTAAAATACTTAATTATTAAAATTAAATAATTAAAACACTATTGAAGTTCTGGTTCAAACCAGTTTATTAAATACTTTTAAATCAACCTTCATGTTTTTATTAAGCACCAGGTATGTTCTAGACATGATTAAGCAGTGCAATTTCAGCAGTTCCTTAGATAGACTATCCCATAAAATTTATTTAGCAGTGGGGAACACCAAAAATAAGCAAACAGCATAATTTCAGATGGTGATATGTGCTGTGCAGATGGTAGAGTAGGGAGGTGTACTGAAGGCTGATTTGAAAGATGTGAAACTTGGCTGAGATGGTGAGCTCAGCCCTGAGTGATGGAAAGGATCCACCCACTTGGAGATGTCACAAGAGCATTCCAGACAGAGGGAGCAGCAAGTGCCAAAGCCCCGCATTGAGACCATGCTGCTCTGTGTCTAAGGAACAGAAAGAAGGGCAATGTGGCTGAGTACAGGGGTTGAGAAATGAGCCCTGGAAAGGTAGCCAGGGGCCAGGTCATATAACAACCGTGCAGGTCGTCTTTGAATTGCTACTGGAAGCCACTGTAGTTTTGTGCGTTGGAATAGATGAGCCAATTTGCATTTTAAAAAGAGAACTTTGGTGTCACGTAGATTGTAAGGGGACAAGAGTGGGAACAAGAATATGAATGAGTGGCTTGGAGTAGTCGTGACAAGAAAGGATAGTGGATTGGGGTGGGGGCAGTGGAACTGGAAGGCCAGATTTAAGTGGCTGATGGGCTGGATGTGGATACGAACTTAGAATAGGAAAGATTTTTAAATAATTTCAGATCATACATGTCATAGAGCAATTTTCTTCCTTAGAGACCAAAGAAGCGGGCACTGATAATCGAAATATAATTGATGATGGGAAATCTCAGAAACTTACTCAAGATGACATAAAAGCTTTAAAGGACAAAGGCATTAAAGGCGAGGTAAAATTCAAAGGATTTTTTGTTTTGTTTTCATTTGGTATTTAGGAAATTGCTTGCATTTTAAAGCAGACTTCTCCTAAGGTAAAATGTAAAAATACTGTACACTTCTGTTAAAAATAGCTTGAAGTGTATATGCAATTCAGTATATCAAAGATTTTGTTTCTTATAGGCAGGAATGTAAGTGAATAGCATTACTAATAGTGTTAGCAAAAGAGAATTTGATAACTTAGTTCATCTCAGAGCTTAAGTTTGTTCATTTTCAGTAATGTTTTCAGCCAGTGTCTTCAGGACTGACAGTTTTCTTTACTTCTTTTCTTCCTTTATTGTATATGTCTGTTCTTTTACTTTGATTTAAATGGAGTTTAAAGTACTTATATTTTAATACAAATTCTAGATAGAGTATAAAAATACAAGGTTCACCCATTTGGACTTCTGTGGAAAAGGGCCTGGAGAATCAGACATTTGGATACATTCTGGGGTAAGAAACCTTTGAAGTTATCTGTGCTGTGAAAATAAAGTTTCAGGAAATCTGCTTGCTCCTTTTCTTATAGGAAATAGTTCAGCAATTAATTGAAAATAGTACAACATTCCGAGACAAGACAGAATTTGCTCAAGATAAATATATAAAAAAGAAGAAAAAGAAGTAAGTAATTTTTGTTTTTAAAAGGATGAAAATATAAAATCTTTTTATAGATTTATAAAATATATTATTAAAAATAAAATATTTTAAACTAGCTTTTTAAAATTGATGTTCTGCTTTTCCTTCCCCCAGATATGAAGCCATGATTACTGTTGTGAAGCCATCCACCCGCATTCTTTCAGTTATGTATTATGCAAGAGAACCTGGAAAAATTAAGTACGCTTTGTTTCCTTTCAAAAGTATAATTGGGGGAAAGTATATCTTTAAGAAAGTCATGATTTTAAGTAAAATGAAAATCTTGCTCATCTGCATAAAGTGTCCTCCTACTTCATAAATTGTAAGTCCTTTTTTACTATTGCCTCCAAAGCAATCGATAATCTTATCAACATCATTTTTATGAAACAAACAAAACTTGAAAAATTATGATTAAAATAGCAGACTTTGCTTAGCTATAAATGAATGAATCATTTTTTTTCCTTAGCCACATGAGATACGATACGCTAGCCCAGATGCTGACGTTGGGAAATATCCGTGCTGGCAATAAAATGATTGTGATGGAAACATGTGCAGGCTTGGTGCTGGGTGCAATGATGGAACGAATGGGAGGTAAGATTTAACGTTTTCAAGTTCATTAAAACCCTACCATGATTTGAGTCGAGGGGTCTAAAAAACTCAAAAGTCGGGGACCTTGAAGATGGCGGAAGAGTAAGACGCGGAGATCGCCTTCCTCCCCACGGATACACCAGAAATACATCTACACGTGGAACAACTCCTACAGAACACCTACTGAAGGCTGGCAGAAGACCTCAGACCTCCCAAAAGGCAAGAAACTCCCCACGTACCTGGGTAGGGCAAAAGAAAAAAAGAAAAAACAGAGACAAAAGAATAAGGACGGCACCTGCGCCAGTGGGAGGGAGCTGTGAAGGAGGAAAAGTTTCCACACACTAGGAAGCCCCTCCGCGGGCGGAGACTGCGGGAGGCGGAGGGGGGGGCTTCGGGACCGAGGAGTAGTGCACAGCGACGGGTGCGGAGGGCAAAGCGGGGAGATTCCCGCACAGAGGATCGGTGCCGACCGGCACTCACCAGCCCGAGAGGCTTGTCTGCTCACCCGCCCGGGCGGGCGGGGCTGCGAGCTGAAGCTCGGGTTTCGGTTTTGGACGGAGCGCAGGGAGAGGACTGGGGTTGGCGGCTTGAACATAGCCTGAAGGGGTTAGTGCACCACGACTAGCCGGGAGGGAGTTCGGGGAAAAGCCTGCACCTGCCGAAGAGGCAAGAGACTTTTTCTTCCCTCTTTGTTTCCTGGTGCGCGAGGAGAGGGGTTTAAGAGCGCTGCTTAAAGGAACTCCAGAGACGGGCGCGAGCCGCGGCTAAAAGCGCGAACCCCAGAGACGGGCGCGAGCCGCGGCAAAAAGCGCGAACCCCAGAGACGGGCGCGAGCCGCGGCTAAAAGCGCGGACCCAGAGACGGGCGGGAGACGCTAAGGCTGCTGCTGCCGCCACCAAGGGGCCTGTGTGCGAGCACAGGTCACTCTCCACACCCCTCTTCTGCGGAGCCTGTGCAGCCCGCCACTGCCAGGTTCCCGGGAACCAGGGACAACTTCCCCGGGAGAACGCACGGCGGGCCTCAGGCTGGTGCAACGTCACGCCGGCCTCTGCCGCAACGTCACGCCGCCTCTGACGCCGCAGGCCCGCCCCGCACGCAGTGCCCCTCCTTCCCCCCCCTCACCCCCGGCCTGAGTAAGCCTGAGCCCCCGAATCAGCGGCTCCTTTAACCCCGTCCTGTCTGAGCAAAAAACAGACGCCCTCCAGCGACCTACACGCAGAGGCAGGGCCAAATCCAAAGCTGAGCTCCTGTGAGCTGTGAGAACAAAGAAGAGAAAGGGAAATCTTTCCCAGCAGCCTCAGAAGCAGAGGATTAAAGCTCCACAATCAACTTGATATACCCTGCATCTGTGGAATACCTGAATAGACAAGGAATGATCCCAAATTGAAGAGGTGGAATTTAGGAGCGAGATCTATGATTTTTTTCCCTTCTCCTCTTTTTGTGAATATGTACATGTATGCTTATGTGTGACATCTTGTCTGTATACTCTTGCTTCCACCATTTGTCCTAGGGCTCTATCCGTCCATGGTTTTTAAAAAAAAAAAAAATTTTTTTCTCAATAATTAATTTTAATTGTAATAACTTTATTATACTTTACCGTCGTTCCTTCTTTCTTTCTTTCTTTCTTTCCGTCCTTCCCTCCTTTAGACAACGAATCACCCCAAATTGAGGAGGTGGTCTCTGAGAGCAAGATTTATGATTTTTCCCCCTTTACCTCTTTTTGTGAAGGTGTATGTGTATGCTTCTGTATAAGATTTTCTCTGTATAGCTTTGCTTCCAACATTTGTCCTAAGGTTCTATCCGTCCCTCTTTTTTTTTTTTCTAAATATTTTTTAATTCAATAACTATATTATACTTTATTTTATTTTTACTGTATCTTCTTTCTTTCTGTCTTTTTTCCTTCTTTCCCTCTTTCCTTCCTTCCTTCCTTCCTCCCTCCCTCCCTCCTTTCTTTCCTTCTTTGCTTCTTTCTTCCTTCCTTCCTTTCCTCCTTTCCTTCTTTCTTTCCTCATACTTCTACTAATTCTCTCTACTTTTTCTCCCTTTTATTCTGAGCCGTGTGGATGAAAGGCTCTTGGTGCTCCAGCCAGGAGTCAGGGCTCTGCCTCTGAGGTAGGAGAGCCAACTTCAGGACACTGGTCAACAAGAGACCTCCCAGCTCCACATAATATTAAACGGTGGAAATCTCCCAGTGACCTCCATCTTAACACCAGCACCCAGCTTCACTCAACGACCAGCAAGCCACAGTGCTAGACAACCTATGCCAAACAACTAGCAAAACAGGAACACAACCCCACCCATTAGCAGAGAGGCTGCCTAAAATCATAATAAGGCCACAGACACCCCAAAACACACCACCAGACGTGAACCTGCCCACTAGAGAGACAAGATCCAGCCTCATCCACCACAACACAGGCACTAGTCCCCTCCACCAGGAAGCCTACACAACCCACTGAAACAACCTTAGCCACTGGAGACAGACATCAAAAACAACGGGAACTACGAACGTGCAGCCTGCAAAAAGGAGACCCCAAACACAGTAAGATAAGCAAAATGAGAAGACAGAAAAACACACAGCAGATGAAGGAGCAAGATAAAAATGCACCAGACCTAACAAATGAAGAGGAAATAGGCAGTCTACCTGAAAAAGAATTCAGAATAATGATAGTAAGGATGATCCGAAATCTTGGAAGTAGAATGGACAAAATGCAAGAAGCAGTTAACAAGGACCTAGAAGAAATAAAGATGAAACAAGCAATGATGAACAACGCAATAAATGAAATTAAAAGTACTCTAGATGGGATCAATAACAGAATAACTGAGGCAGAAGAACGGATAAGTGACCTGGAAGATAAAATAGTGGAAATAACTACTGCAGAGCAGAATAAAGAAAAAAGAATGAAAAGAACTGAGGACAGTCTCAGAGAACTCTGGGACAACATTAAACGCACCAACATTCGAATTATAGGGGTTCCAGAAGAAGAAGAGAAAAAGAAAGGGACTGAGAAAATATTTGAAGAGATTATAGTTGAAAACTTCCCTAATATGGGAAAGGAAATAGTTAATCAAGTCCAGGAAGCACAGAGAGTCCCATACAGGATAAATACAAAGAGAAATACACCAAGACACATATTAATCAAACTGTCAAAAATTAAATACAAAGAAAGCATATTAAAAGCAGCAAGGGAAAAACAGCAAATAACACACAAGGGAATCCCCATAAGGTTAACAGCTGATCTCTCAGCAGAAACCCTACAAGCCAGAAGGGAGTGGCAGGACATACTGAAAGTGATGAAGGAGAAAAACCTGCAACCAAGGCTACTCTACCCAGCAAGGATCTCATTCAGATTTGATGGAGAAATTAAAACCTTTACAGACAAGCAAAAGCTGAGAGAGTTTAGCACCACCAAACCAGCTTTACAGCAAATGCTAAAGGAACTTCTCTAGACAAGGAACACAAGAGAAGGAAAAGACCTATAATAACGAACCCAAAACAATACAGAAAATGGGAATAGGAACATACATATCGATAATTACCTTAAATGTAAATGGACTAAATGCTCCCACCAAAAGACACAGATTGGCTGAATGGATACAAAAACAAGACCCTTATATATGCTGTCTACAAGAGACCCACTTCAGACCTAGAGACACATACAGACTGAAAATAAGGGGATGGAAAAAGATATTCCATGCAAATGGAAACCAAAAGAAAGCTGGAGTAGCAATTCTCATATCAGACAAAATAGACTTTAAAATAAGGACTATTACAAGAGACAAAGAAGGACACTACATAATGATAAAGGGATCGATCCAAGAAGAAGATATAACAATTGTAAATATTTATGCACCCAACATAGGAGCACCTCAATACATAAGGCAAATACTAACAGCCATAAAAGGGGAGATTGACAGTAACACATTCATAGTAGGGGACTTTAACACCCCACTTTCACCCATGGACAGATCATCCAAAATGAAAATAAATAAGGAAACACAAGCTTTAAATGATACATTAAACAAGATGGACTTAATTGATATTTATAGGACACTCCATCCAAAAACAACAGAATACACATTTTTCTCAAGTGCTCATGGAACATTCTCCAGGATAGACCATATCTTGGGTCACAAATCAAGCCTTGGTAAATTTAAGAAAATTGAAATTGTATCAAGTATCTTTTCTGACCACAACGCCATGAGACTAGATATCAATTACAGGAAAAGATCTGTAAAAAATACAAACACATGGAAGCTAAACAATACACTACTTAATAATGAAGTGATCACTGAAGAAATCAAAGAGGAAATAAAAAAATACCTAGAAACAAATGACAATGGAGACACAACGACCCAAAACCTATGGGATGCAGCAAAAGCAGTTCTAAGGGGGAAGTTTATAGCAATACAAGCCCACCTTAAGAAGCAGGAAACATCTCGAATAAACAACCTAACCTTGCACCTCAAGCAATTAGAGAAAGAAGAACAAAAAAACCCCAAAGCTAGCAGAAGGAAAGAAATCATAAAAATCAGATCAGAAATAAATGAAAAAGAAATGAAGGAAACGATAGCAAAGATCAATAAAACTAAAAGCTGGTTCTTTGAGAAGATAAACAAAATAGATAAACCACTAGCCAGACTCATCAAGAAAAAAAGGGAGAAGACTCAAATCAATAGAATTAGAAATGAAAAAGGAGAAGTAACAACTGACGCTGCAGAAATAAAAAAAATCATAAGAGATTACTACAAGCAACTCTATGCCAATAAAATGGACAATCTGGAAGAAATGGACAAATTCTTAGAAATGCACAACCTGCCAAGACTGAATCAGGAAGAAATAGAAAATATGAACAGACCAATCACAAGCACTGAAATTGAAACTGTCATTAAAAATCTTCCAACAAACAAAAGCCCAGGACCAGATGGCTTCACAGGTGAATTCTATCAAACGTTTAGAGAAGAGCTAACACCTATCCTTCTCAAACTCTTCCAAAATATAGCAGAGGGAGGAACACTCCCAAATTCCTTCTACGAGGCCACCATCACCTTGATACCAAAACCAGACAAGGATGTCACAAAGAAAGAAAACTACAGGCCAATATCACTGATGAACATAGATGCAAAAATCCTCAACAAAATACTAGCAAACAGAATCCAACAGCACATTAAAAGGATCATACACCATGATCAAGTGGGGTTTATTCCAGGAATGCAAGGATTCTTCAATATACGCAAATCTATCAATGTGATAAACCATATTAACAAATTGAAAGAGAAAAACCATATGATCATCTCAATAGATGCAGAGAAAGCTTTTGACAAAATTCAACACCCATTTATGCTAAAAACCCTGCAGAAAGTAGGCATAGAGGGAACTTTCCTCAACATAATAAAGGCCATATATGACAAGCCCACAGCAAACATCATCCTCAATGGTGAAAAACTGAAAGCATTTCCACTAAGATCAGGAACAAGACAAGGTTGCCCACTCTCACCACTCTTATTCAACATAGTTTTGGAAGTTTTAGCCACAGCAATCAGAGAAGAAAAGGAAATAAAAGGAATCCAAATCGGAAAAGAAGAAGTAAAGCTGTCACTGTTTGCAGATGACATGATACTATACATAGAGAATCCTAAAGATGCTACCAGAAAACTACTAGAGCTAATCAATGAATTTGGTAAAGTAGCAGGATACAAAGTTAATGCACAGAAATCTCTGGCATTCCTATATACTAATGATGAAAAATCTGAAAGTGAAATCAAGAAAACACTCCCATTTACCATTGCAACAAAAAGAATAAAATATCTAGGAATAAACCTACCTAAGGAGACGAAAGACCTGTATGCAGAAAATTATAAGACACTGATGAAAGAAATTAAAGATGATACAAATAGATGGAGAGATATACCATGTTCTTGGATGGGAAGAATCAACATTGTGAAAATGACTCTACTACCCAAAGCAATCTACAGATTCAATGCAATCCCTATCAAACTACCACTGGCATTTTTCACAGAACTAGAACAAAAAATTTCACAATTTGTATGGAAACACAAAAGACCCCGAATAGCCAAAGCAATCTTGAGAACGAAAAAAGGAGCTGGAGGAATCAGGCTCCCTGACTTCAGACTATACTACAAAGCTACAGTAATCAAGACAGTATGGTACTGGCACAAAAACAGAAATATAGATCAATGGAACAGGATAGAAAGCCCAGCGATAAACCCACGCACATATGGACACCTTATCTTTGATAAAGGTGGCAGGAATGTACAGTGGAGAAAGGACAGCCTCTTCAATAAATGGTGCTGGGAAAACTGGACAGGTACATGTAAAAGTATGAGATTAGATCACTCCCTAACACCATACACAAAAATAAGCTCAAAATGGATTAAAGACCTAAATGTAAGGCCAGAAACTATCAAACTCTTAGAGGAAAACATAGGCAGAACACTCTATGACATAAATCACAGCAAGATCCTTTCTGACCCACCTCCTAGAGTAATGGAAATAAAAACAAAAATAAACAAATGGGACCTAATGAAACTTCAAAGCTTTTGCACAGCAAAGGAAACCATAATCAAGACCAGAAGACAACCCTCAGAATGGGAGAAAATATTTGCAAATGAAGCAACTGACAAAGGTTTAATCTCCAAAATTTACAAGCAGCTCATGCAGCTCAATAACAAAAAAACAAACAACCCAATCCAAAAATGGGCAGAAGACCTAAATAGACATTTCTCCAAAGAAGATATACAGAATGCCAACAAACACATGAAAGAATGCTCAACATCATTAATCATTAGAGAAATGCAAATCAAAACTACAATGAGATATCATCTCACACCAGTCAGAATGGCCATCATCAAAAAATCTAGAAACAATAAATGCTGGAGAGGGTGTGGAGAAAAGGGAACACTCTTGCACTGCTGGTGGGAATGTGAATTGGTTCAGCCACTATGGAGAACAGTATGGAGGTTCCTTAAAAAACTACAAATAGAATTACCATATGACCCAGCAATCCCACTACTGGGCATATACCCTGAGAAAACCAAAATTCAAAAAGAGTCATGTACCAAAATGTTCATTGCAGCTCTATTTACAATAGCCCGGAGATGGAAACAACCTAAGCGCCCATCATCGGATGAATGGATAAAGAAGATGTGGCACATATATACAATGGAATATTACTCAGCCATAAAAAGAAACGAAATTGAGCTATTTGTAATGAGGTGGATAGACCTAGAGTCTGTCATACAGAGTGAAGTAAGTCAGAAAGAAAAAGACAAATACCGTATGCTAACGCATATATATGGAATTTAAGGGGAAAAAAAAATGTCATGAAGAACCTAGGGGTAAGACAGGAATAAAGACGCAGACCTACTGGAGAACGGACTTGAGGATATGGGGAGGGGGAAGGGTGAGCTTTGACAGGGTGAGAGAGAGTCATGGACATATACACACTAACAAACGTAGTAAGGTAGATAGCTAGGGGGAAGCAGCCGCAAGGCACAGGGATATTAGCTCGGTGCTTTGTGACAGCCTGGAGGGGTGGGATAGGGAGAGTGGGAGGGAGGGAGACGCAAGAGGGAAGACATATGGGAACATATGTATATGTATAACTGATTCACTTTGTTATAAAGCAGAAACTAACACACAATTGTAAAGCAATTATACCCCAATAAAGATGTTTAAAAAAAAAAAAAAAAAAAAAAAAAAAAAAAACTCAAAAGTCATAGAAAGTGAGTTTGAGTTACTGGAAGCGAATGAAATGACTTGGGTGTGCCTGCACAGCTCCAGTCTCTGGGACCTTTCTCCGTAGCCCACATCTCCCAGCCTGAGCTGTGCTGGCACTCCCGACACAGTGTCCTTTCCAGCTTCTGTGTCAGTGGGGATGGTTCTGAAGCCTGTGACTGGCTAGGACCTCCAGGACCATGATTTCAGTTAAACTCTTGGATAGTTGGTGCTCATTTTATTGGCCTGAATTGAGAGTATAGGGTGGGAAGAATACTAGGGATGTATTCTGTACTAGAAGAGTACAACACAGCCTGATTTGTCTGCCCTTTTTATGACCCTGTTGAAGATAAGAACTTCTAACTGTCCTGTTTAAAGATTGGACTTGGGGGATGCTGAGAACCAATCACCAATCATGTAACATACAAAATTTGTATGATCACAGGGTTTTACTGTAGTGTCAAGGGGGGTACACTTCTTTAAGACTTCCTGTGTACCTGTTTGGAATTCTGTTACCCCCATTGGGAATATGCATGGACTCCAGATGGACCCCAGAGGAGCTGCATCACCTTCAACCTCTGAACAGCGTAAAGCAGAGAGACCTTCAGTCTCCTTACTGTGTAGTACCCCGAGGGTTGCATAGTCTAGAGCCGCCTCCATTGAGCAGATATTTGTTTCTTTTGTCTGTTCAGGTTTTGGCTCCATTATTCAGCTGTACCCTGGAGGTGGACCTGTTCGGGCAGCAACAGCATGTTTTGGATTTCCAAAATCTTTCCTCAGTGGTCTTTATGAATTCCCCCTCAACCAAGTGGACAGTCTTTTAAATGGAACATTTTCTGCTGAGATGTTATCTTCAGAGCCAAAAGACAGTGCTTCGGTTGAAGAAAGTAATGGCACACTGGAGGAAAAACAGACTTCAGAACAAGAGAATGAAGACAGCATGCCAGAAGCCCCAGAGAGCAATCACCCAGAAGAACAAGAAACAATGGAAATTGTCTCTCAAGATCCAGACTATAAGGAGCCTAAAGAGAGAGGAAGCAAAAAGGATTATGTAAGAATGTTAAGAGTTCCCACTACCCTCAGTATCTTCCTCAGGCTTCATTTAACTTCATGTAAGCCCTGAGATTTGATTTGGCTTTGGAGCATCAGCTCCCAAGATAACAAATATCAAAACAGACAGATAAAAAATGTGTGTGAGTGTACACACGTGTGATTTAATCTTTGGGATGGAGCTTTAGGATACAGAAGCATTGTATAGGTGGCTGCATGGTGGTTTTATAACCAAAGGGCTCTCTTATGTGTTTCCAGCTTCCTTATAAATGATCTCCTTCTGTTGCCTTAGTTCAAGTTGATAAATATTGTTAAAATGTTTTGACAGACCAGTGTTTCCATAAACCCGACTGAATGACCTCAGTATGTTGGTATCTTATTTTTCTTCTTGAAGATTCAGGAAAAGCAGAGGAGACAAGAAGAGCAGAAGAAAAGACATTTAGAGGCTGCTGCTCTGCTGAGTGAAAGAAACGCAGACGGGTGTGTTGCTGAAAGAACACAGGAGACATCTTGGTGCTCGTGGGCTCTGCTTCAAGCAGATTAGCATTCTCTGTCTGCTTGTCTATTTTGGTTGTAGTGAGGGCAAACATGATGATTCTGTCTTGGGTTTTTAAAGAAAGGAGGCTGCATCTGGCAGAGATGGGAAATTGATTATGCTGGTTTCAGAGTTTTAGAAGAAATTGAAATTTCTCCAATGATGTCACATCAAGTTGGGTTGTGTAGTCCCACTAGGTGCGGGTTGGGGGACATTCCAGTTGATATGTTACTGACTAAGGGCATGGGCTAAGGAAAACCTGACAGGAAAGGCAGATTCAGGTATCTGCAAAGCCAGTATTACAATGTTGGATTTTCTTCCAGATTTTTTTTTTTTAAATCAAGACTGTCATTAGAGTTGCCAACTCTAAGTTGGCCGCATAGAGTTGCCAGTCACCATGAGAGTTTATTATCCAGTTTGTGTTTCCTAGAAAGTAATAGCTCATGATTTTATTGTTGGAATCTCTAGAATGTTGTATTTAAAGTGCTTCCTTGTGTGAGTCATGCAAATAAATACGTGATATTTTAAAACCTGTGCTCTGGTTTGGGGACATAGAGAAATAATTTGTGTAACATTTACCTTGCAGTTTAATTGTAGCTAGTCGTTTCCATCCCACTCCACTGCTGCTGTCTTTGCTGGACTTTGTGGCTCCTTCAAGGCCATTCGTGGTGTACTGTCAATATAAAGAGGTAATACTGAAACAGAGTGGACAGGAATTCTTCCATCTGAATGTTGATTCTCAAATTGCACCCTCAAAATAATTATTAACAGAACTCTGTTTATGCCTTTAGCCTCTGTTGGAATGCTACACAAAACTGCGGGAAAGAGGAGGGGTCATCAATCTCAGGCTGTCTGAAACCTGGCTCAGAAATTACCAGGTATGTGTTCTCACAGCCAGTCCCTGGGAGCTGCTCTCCTGGGTCGCTGGCTCTGCACAGTAGTACCAGAAGCTGTTAAATAGGGATCTCCCTGTTTCTATCTATAGATATGGTGGAGTCTCACGTCTATAACTCAGAGAAAGTGCCCTGACCTTTCCGGACCCTTTTTTCTTTTTTCACGTCATGGTCTATTACTCAGATACCCGAGTCCAGAGACATTTAAAATGCAAACGACTATGGTTTGTGTTTCCCCAAGGCCTTGAGATCACTGTAGAGGGAATAACTGATAATAGCAAAATCCCTAGGCTAACAAGAAAGTGACCCTTTCCTTTCTGCTGGCATGTCTTTGCAGCAAGTGTTCGAGAGTTCCTGGTGGGCTCTGTGTCAGTTCAGGTCCTCTGGAACGTATATGCGAAGATAGAATTAAAAGTGTAAGAGAAATGCCTGTGAAAGATAAGACAAAAGGGAGCAGGATTAGGCAGGGAGAGCTGTCAGACCATGATACAGGTCTGATGCCTGTGACAAGTGGGAGGAAGGAGGGGAGGAAGAGCATGCAGTGCTGCTCTGAAAAAGTCTCAGCCAGGATGACGAGGAACCACAGAGCAAAAATTGCCCATTAAAGGAGGGAGAAAAACCAGGCCCAGAGCACTACACAAACCAGTTGCCCTTTCACCACCAGAAACTTGCTTCAGGTTTAAGAGAAATGGTTTCAGTTTTATATTTCAAAAGAAAATCACTTAAACCAATTTCTACGCTTTTATCTGCACTGTCATGTGAAAGATGGACCTCCTTAGGAATTGGTCTGATTAAATTGGTCTCTCTTCAGGCGAATCTGTCGTTTAAATTCTCATTTCTGGCATGTGTATTGTTAACGTGGCTTTATCTGCTTAGGAAAACATGAATGTCTGTCTTTCTGTCTTGATTAGGTTTTGCCAGATCGAAGTCATCCCAAACTACTGATGAGCGGAGGTGGGGGGTACCTTCTCTCAGGCTTCACTGTTGCCATGGACAACCTTAAAGCAGACCCCAGTCTCAAATCTAGCACCAGCACTTTAGAATCACACAAGACTGAAGAGCCAGCAGCTAAGAAACGGAAGTGCCCAGAGTCTGACTCAACCTTTCAAAAATTGCTTTGATTTTTGTTCTCAGACATTATGCAGTTAGTAAGTAAACTTTAAATGCCATTACTAATTGTGTTTTCATATCCTAAGAATGAGAACATGTCTATACCCCTGTTCGTGGGAAGGACAAGTAAGCCTTTTGTCCACCTCTGACACAGATTGGTTCTGTCAAAACCTCGAGCCAGAATACCCAAGCCTGGGGTAAGCAGTAAACTGGTATATGGCCAGTTGTGTTTATTTCACAAAAATCCTCTAAGTACTTTTAGTGCTCTGTGCAAATATCTTGAGAATTTAGAGATCAAAGAAATATATTTATACAAAACTTTGTTTATATGTTAAGCCAAGTGGAATAACACACCATCAGTGAAACTTGGGTACTGAAACGAAAGAATTTGTGGAAGACATTTCCTCTATTCATTATGTTCTCTTCAACCTAAGCAATATGAATGTGTGTGAGACTTACAGTACCAAAAATGTCCACCCTTTTCCCTCCAATGGAATAAACTTTTAATAATTTTGTATTTTATTATTTTAATAGGTGATGACCTAGAAAAGATCTGAGTATTTATTTTACTGCTGTTTTTGTCAGTAGAAAGGTGTTTTAGGGTACTTTTTTGAATTAATTTGCCAATCCTCTCATTCTTTGTTCTAAATAAAGTGACTAGAATTTTTGTGTACTATTAAATGAAACAGAAATGGTTTTTTCCCTCCCCAGAGACTTATGGAGATAGATAGATACATGTATATGGATGTTGGTAGATGCGCATACATACATATATGTGCACACACATCCACATGGAGACAGAGAGAACACACTGTCCATATGAACTGTAACAAAGTTTAGTGCAGGGCTTAGACCAGTCCTCATTGCATTAGTGTCACTCCTTGTCAAATGTATTTTAAAGTGCCTTTTTTTGGTGGTTATTAATGCTGGTTTGTTGAGCTCTGGCATGACTAGGTGGTTAGCCTTTCTAAGCTCTGAAAAAGTGTAATTAAATTATTTGGTCATCTGCAGCCAAGAAAAGTGTTTAGAGGAAGCCACAGCTCTTGCCCATTGAGAGTCTGAGTCTTGCTCACTAAACATGCTCATCGTGTGTATTGTTCATGTCGTTATAGAATAGATGCAATCATCCAGCAAGGGGCATCTCAGAAAAAAAAAAGAAATTGCTTTTTCCTAATAGCATGTACTATTCTAAAAATGGCCAGTGTGGTTACCAACAACTACAGTTCTGATTCCTTTTTCTTAAAACAATTGCTTTTAAAGAATAAAAGCATTTCCTACTGTGATCCGTCTGACTTACATGAATGATGCTGTCAGTGATGCCGCATTCATTGGCTTTCAGCTGATTGTGACACATGGTCTTTGTAAGAAAACATACCTGGATTGGCATGTCACTGAACATGTCCTTGCAAACAGTTGTCACTCACATGCAACCAGTCAAGTTTGGTCGAAGAGAACACAGTATATGCACAGACTAGATTCAGTAGTGGCTGGTCTCCACTGGTCACTGTTGTTAGAACCATCTCTTACTTGAAACTCAACCAGTTTTCAAGTCCCATCTCATTCCATTCAGTGTGGGGGTCTGCACTGCCAAGGACGTGTGCGCCCATATAGCTGCCCCTGGAGTTGACTTGTGGACTTTTGCACCAGGTTAACTTAAAGTTAACCTTTACTTGTTAATGTTTTCTCATTCATGTAATTTATTTCATCTTTGAGTACTGATGATTTAATTCAGTGGTTTGAAAATTTAGTGTGCACCAGAATCCCCTGGGGGGCTTATTAAAACACTGATTGCTGGGCTCCACTGAGTTTCTAAGTATTAAGTCTGCAATGGGGTCGGAAATTTGCATTTCTAAGTTTCCAGGTGACACTAGTGCTGCTGGGCCGGAACCCACTCCTTGAGAAACACTTCTGTGTATACACACATATCAAGAGTGTCTTGTTTATAAAGTGGACATCCACCTTTGGAGCACATGAGTGGGTAATTCTATGACTACTAGACATCCAGTCACCAGGAGAGCTATGTGAAATAGCAGTTTAATGAGTGGCCATCAAAAAGTAAAGACAAAATCATTATGTGATGTCCATCTTACTTCTCCATTGGATTAGGGTACTTGGGAATATACAGTGGTGCCAGTTAGAAGATTTTTTAGCATAAAGGTACATTAAAATTGTATGACGTTTTATTGAGTTGTAATTGACATAATAACATTGTGTAAATTTAAGGTGTTCAGTGTTGATTTGATGCAGTTATGTATTGCAGAATTAGCTAACACCACCACCTGTGACATACCATTTGGGTTGGGGGCGAGAACATTAAAAATGTACTCTCTTAGCAACTTTCCAGTATATAATTATGGTTAATTATAATCACTATGCTCTACATTAAATCGCCAGAATGTATACATTCTTAAATCGCCAGAATGTATTCATCTTATAACTGAAAGTTTGTGCCTTGTGACCAGTATCTCCCCATTTCCCCCACCGCCCAGCCCCTGGCAGTCACCATTTTACTTTGTTTCTATGAGTTTGATTTTTTTAGATTCCTCATATAAGTGACATCATACAGTATTTGGCTTATTTCACTTAGCATAATGCCCTCAGAGTCTATCCATGTTGTCACAAGTGTCAGGATTTCCCTCTTTCTTGTGGCTGAATAATATTCCATTGTATATATGTGCCACATCTTTATCCATTCATCTGTTGGTGGACACTTAGGTTGTTTCCATATCTTGTCTATTGTGAATAATGCTGCAATGAACATGGGAGTGCAAATATCTCTTCAAGATACTGATTTCATTTTCTTTGGATATATATTCACATACAAAAAGTCTACGCTTTTACACTCCCCCTACATTTTGTATTTTTGATGTTTTGTCTTTTTCATGTTGTGTGTCCATTAATAAATTATTGTAGTTATATTTTAATACTTTTGTCTTTATAAATGACTTACCCACCACTATTACAATATTAGCATATTCTGAATTTAACTCTATATTTTACCTTTGTAAGTGAATTTTATACTTTCATATGTTCTCATGTTACTAAATAGCTTATTAGTAGCTTTCATTTCAGCTTGAAAAACTCCCTTTAGCATTTCTTGTAAGGCTGATCTAGTGGTGATAAACTTCAGCTTTTGTTTGTTTGGAAAATTCTATCCTTCAATTCTGAAGGACAACTTTGCTGCATATAGTATTCTTGGTTGGCAGTTTTTTCTTTCAGCACTTTGAATATATCATCCCACTTGTTTCTGGCCTGTAAAGTTTCTGCTGAAAAATCTACTTGTAGTCTTATGGGGGTTCTCTTGTACGTAACAAGTTGCTTTTCTCTTGTTGCTTTTAAGTCTCTCTCCTTGCCTTTAACTTTTGACAATTTAATCGTAATGTGTGTCAGTATAGGTTCATCTAATTTGGTACTCTTTGAGTTTCCTTTATCTGGATGTCTGGTTTTTTTTCCTCCAAGTTAGGGAACTTTTCATCCATTATTTCTTTGAATAAGCTTTCTGCTCCTTTCTCTCTCTCTTCTCCTAGAACCTCTATAATGTGTATATTGGTCCACTTGATGGTATCTCAGGTCTCCTAAGATATGTTCACTCTTTTTCATTCTTATTTTCTTTTTGTTGCTCTGACTGGATGAATTCCACCGGACTGTCTTTGAGTTCATTGCTCCTTTCTTCTGTTTGATTGAGTCTGCTATGAACCCCTCTGTTGAATTTTTCAGTTTAGTTATTGTATTATTCAATATTCAATTATTCTGTTTGGTAGTTATATTTTCTGTCTGTTTTGAAGTTCTCACTTTATTTATGAATTGCTCTCCTGACCTTGGTGGGCATCTTTATGACCATTATTTTGAACTCTATCAGGTAAAATCACTTATCTCTTTCATGAAGATCTGTTTCTGGAGATTTTGTGTGTTCTTTTGTTTAGAACATATTCCTCTGTTTATTTTCTTTCACTCTCAGTCTTGGTGCCTGCACATTAGATACAATAGCCACCTCTCACAGTCTTGACAGAATGATCTCATATAGGAGATAAACCTCATCAATTAGCCCAGTCTGAGCTCTTGGTTGTCTCTCAAGGCTTTCTGATCTCCAAGCTACTTGAAGAGCAACTGATAAGCTGTTAAGTACCCCTGACTTTGTTCTTAGTGGCTCCCAATAATTGAGGGTGTGCCATGACCCATCAATATCCCAAAGGGTAGAATTGCTGTCAACACCTAGATGCAGGCTGATTAGAAGTGGATCCTCAGGCAGCAGCTGGGAAAGTATGTAGTTAAGCCCTTTCCAGGGAGAAACTGGGAGGTGAGCATTTTTTGCCTGCTCCCTCTACACTGAACCCAGATATATAGCTGCAGGGGGTGCTCCTGCACCCATATAAAAACTTCTTTGCTAAAGTCCTGTGGGACTCGTGAATGCAGTTCTCATTGGCTATTAGATTTGGGGTTTTATTCCTTGGGTGGCAGCTGGGATGCCAGACATGCATACAAGCTCCTTCCAGAGAGGTTGGCAATCGGATAATGTTGGGGCAAACCAGAGGTGGAAAGTAGGGAAAGTGCTCATAGACTCTGGTGGCCCTGGATCACAGCCAGTCCCTAAATGTGTGCTAAATTGAAGCCTAGCGCTCAAGCAGCAGCTTGTAAAGTGTGTAGTCACACCCTCAGGGAAAGGCTGGGAGATGGGTATTGTTCTCTGCTACTTCTGCACTGAGCCCTGGGGGGTGGCCACAGCAGCAAGTGTTTGGTTGCCATTAAGAACTGCTACTTTGTTTGCTACAGTCCTGTGGGCCTCATGGACCTAAACCGCCTTGGATTTCAGAGCTAGGTCTTTAGCAGGCCCGTTGGTTCCTTGAGTGGGACTCTTAAATGTTGGGGTGCTATGTTGTGGTCCAAACCCTGTGGCCCTCAGGGAGAGGCTGGGAGTTGGGGTTGGCATTTCCCTCTCAACTGTACAGTACCGTGGCAAGGATGAAGTTGAGAACATTCATTGTATCCGAATGAGGGATGAGGGAGTTCAGGACCCTTCTATGTTGCCATCTTGGTCCCCTCTCATATGAAGCAGATTTTTTTGTTTTCTGTTTTTTGTTTTTGGCCGCACTGCGTGGCTTGAGGTATCTTAATTCACCGACCAGGGATCAAACCCAGGCCCCCTGCAGTGGAAGCTAGGAGCCCTAACCACTGGACCACCAGGGAATTCCCTCATATGAACCAGATCTTAATGGGTAATCATTCATTTATTGGTTGTATATGGAAAAGCCAAAAATATATTCTTTTTTAATATGTATAAACTTTTGAAGAAAAAGGGTGTGTACATTTTGTTTTAAAGCATTTGTTGTTGGAGATTGTCATGCTGAGTGAAATAAATCAGACAGAGAAAGACAAGTATCATACGATGCTGCTTGTATGTGGAATCTAAGAAAATGGTACAGGTGAACTTGTTTGCAGGACAAGAGAGAGAGTCACAGACGTAGGGGGCCAACTCATGGTTGCCAGGGGGGAAAAGGGCAAGGGGGAGTGAATTGGGAGATTGGGACTGACATATGCACACTACTATATATAAGGTGGATGACTAATAGGAACCTACTCTATGGCACAGGGAGCTCTACTCAGTGCTTTGTGGTGACCTGTATGGGAAAAGAACCTAAAAAAGAGTGGCTTATATGTATATGTGTGACTGGTTCACTTTGCTGTGCAGCAGAAACTGGCACAACATTGTAAAACAACTATGCTACAATAAAAATTAATTTTAAAAAATAAAGCATTGATTGTAAATATTAACAATAGCAATAGTAAATACTAAGAAGCATGTCCTAAAAATCTGATTATTAAAATTCATGTTGTTCTAAATGGTCCTGATTTTGGACTCTATTTAACTAGTGCTAGAAAGGATCCAATTACATCTGATATCTTTACTAGAAATAGAATCTTGCCTCTGGGCTAGTATTAATTTTTGTAAAATAAATTACAGATTTTTCTTGGCCTTACGTAATACAGGTCAGATGGCAAGAAATGTGAGTACCTGAAGAGCAACTGATAAGCTGTTAATTACCCCCATTAACATTTATTAGGCACCCACTGTTTTTTGACCCTTTCTGAGGAAGTGCAAAATCTTCGAAGCATAGGAAATTAATGTGATGTACTCCCCCCTCCTTTTATTTTTGCCTCTTACAGTTCATTAGTAGCCTGGGCTTCTGGCATTTAAATGAGATATTAAAACAGGACTGGAAAGATTTAGACATTTCATTTTCACATTGCCAGAAAGTTAACAAGGTACTAAAGAAAACTTGTTTCAAAATGTGGGTGGCCTCAATATGTTGTATGTTGTTATCATTCTAAACCAGCACACTTGGAAAAGTAGAGAAATTAATCCAGAGGGCGGAGGAAGTGAGAGTGAAAAGTTATTTGCCTTCTGGGAGTATTTTCCACAAACAAATACGTGTAAGTGAGGTGGCCTCTCACAGTTCTTTTCCATCACCTGTGAGTGACACAAAGTAGCTGTAGGGCGACAGACTCAAGGAATAGAGGAGACAAAAATAAGAAAGAATATGCCTGCTTTAAACCAAGTGTCAGCAAGCCACAGCCCACAGACCCAATCTGGTGCACCGCCAGTTTTTTTGTATGGCCTCAAGATAAAAACAGTTTTTTCCATTTTTAAATGTTGGGATGGAGGCAAAAGAAGAATAATTTTGTGATATGTGAAAATTACATGAAATTCAAATTGCAGTGCCCATAAATGAAGTTTTATTGGAACACGGCTAGGCTAATTTGTTCAAGTATTGTCTGTCCATGGCTGCTTCCTGCTATGGCCAAGCTGAATAGTTGTGACAGAGACCATATGGCCTTCAAAGCCTAAAATATGTTCCATCTGGCCCTCTAAGGAAAAGTGTGCTGACCACAGATTTAAGTGAAGCGATGAATGGAACAGGAGGGCAGCATTTCGGAGCGTGGTGGGAACAAACAGAGCAGTGGCGCTGGGGCCCCAGGCACAGTCAGAGGGGCAGTCCCAGAGGGGATGGCTTCGTCCCAATGGCTGGGGACCCAAGAGCACTGGGATGCTATTATCTGTGAGAGAGAACTGCAAACTCTCCAAGAATATGGAGATACAGGATTAATCTCATTTGTAGAAGCGGGTATAGCTCGACTAAGGTAGATGCAAAAACACAAGATTCTACTGGATGGTTCAGTACTTGATAGTGAAACTGGAAATGGCAGAATTTGGTTTCCCTAACATTACTGGAATTGATACAGCTTTCCAGAAATATTATAGAGAAAGAAGGTTTATTAAGTTGAAGGTAGAAGACTTTTTGAATCTTTCTGCAAAGCTGCCTCGATTTCATACTAGTATTGCCAAAGGGACTATTGATGCCATAAGCCTTAATCCTAACAGTGCAATTGAGAAGGTGAAGCATTATGTGAAATCTCTTTCCAGAATGTTGAAAAGTGAAAGACTTTTTTCTAATAACCTAATATAATTTAACCAAGGAAACATTGCTAAATGAATTCAGTGAAGGATCTTAACTTCTCAAAGAGCTACCAACATCCAAGTTCAGCTTTGGAGGCAGATCTGGAAACAATGTTGCATCACTGGTTTTCCAAAAAATGTGAGACTTTTTATTGGACAAATTCACTTAGCTTTTTAAAGAAACTCCACAACAAAGTAAACCTGACACAGAAAATCCAAGGGTAATAAATGCTTAGTAATCACACAGGATGCACACGTTGTATAGATAGAATAGGTTAGTAAAAAAAAACAAACAAAAAAAACAAAACCATGAGCATGTAAGTGGTTGGTTTTTAGAGGTAAACCAAGAATAAAATTTTTCTTTTGTATTTAAAATGTAAATATTTTTCTTTCTGATTTAAAAAAAAATTCCTGTAACTGCTGAAACAGTTAAAAACTTTAAAGCAGTAAGTGAATTTACAGGAAAAAAAAAAGATGTAAAGTGAAATCCAAAGCTCTTTCTCAGTCCTCTAAACCTATTGGCAGCATTTGACCCCTCTCCGTGTGACAGTTTTCCTCTCCTGGTTCCCTGCTTCCTTTTTAGCCTTTTTTCCTCCATCTCTGTGGCTGGTTCCTCTTCATCTCTGAGATGAATGTTTAGGAAAATATCAGTGTGCCCCAGGGCTCAGCAACTGCACCTCTTCCTTTTTTTTGTCTATACTTGCTCCTGGGTGTAGGATGTTCAAGGGATTTGGGAACTGATAAAAGAAAAAGATAGAACCATGAGGTGGCAGGAGCGCATACCTACTTTATTGGGTGATGATGATGCTCTGACAGGTTTGCAAGGGCGGGGAGGGAGAGATGTTCCTCATAGCAGGAATCTGTCCAGAAGCTACACCAAGGGGGTTGCTACTCAAGGGGAGGAGGGCAAGAGAACTCCCAGGGAGAGGGGAGTCGGGGTGGTGCCTTTGGTGTCTAGGTAATGCCGCTCGG
Source organism: Delphinapterus leucas (assembly GCF_059928025.1). Taxonomy (NCBI): domain Eukaryota; kingdom Metazoa; phylum Chordata; class Mammalia; order Artiodactyla; family Monodontidae; genus Delphinapterus; species Delphinapterus leucas. The sequence continues at coordinate 54,622,308 of NC_143143.1, forward strand.
CACGGCAGGGAGTCGCTGAGTCAGAGAGGTCCAAGGGGCAGGAGTCTCACAGCTTATAAGGACTGAGGTCTGTCTTGTAGCCACATGGCTCTATCTTATCAATGGCCAGCAGATGCTAAGTATAGTTTGGCAGGGATATGCAAAGCAGATGGGCCCTGAATATCAAAAAATGTGCTCCTTTGGGCTATGTTTAAAATGAATGAATGTATAAAATTTGAGTCCGGCACTGACGGGCTTTTGAGCTAACAGTTCGCAGCCTACAGTGAAGAAATAAACAACTTTGGGGCAGATATACAGAGGTCATCTTTGGCTCATTTATATAACACTAGGTGATCTCACCCCATTTTGAGGCTTTATACGCCATCTTTGTGATGGTGACTCCCACACTGTCTTTAGCCGCCCTCTTCCTTGAGCTCCAGGCCCATACAACCTACTCAACACTTCCACTGGGCGTCTAGTCACATCTCAAACTTAACAAATCCCAACCTGAGTTCCGCATACCTCCCCTCTAAGCCAGTCCCTCCTGTAACCTTCCCCACCTCCCTTCTTCCCAGTTGCTCAGGACTGAAACCTTGGAATCATCCTTGATGCCTGTCTTTCCCTCCTGCCACACCAAATCCATCGGCCCTGCCTGTCATCTGCCTCCAAACTAGATCCTGAGTGTGACTACTTTTCCCCACCCCCAGTGCCACCACCCTGGTCCAAGCCATCACAATGACCCGCCAGGATGTTTTGCAGTGGCCTCCTTGCTGGTTTCTGTGTTTCTGCCCTCACTTCCCCTACAGCCTTCTCTCAACCCAGCAGCCACAGTGTTTTTATCATGTAAAGCAAATCATGTCAGTCCTCCAGAGAACTCTCCAATAGCTAAAGCAAAAGTCCTTACCAGGACCTACAAAGCCCTGCATGATCTGGACCCTTCCACCCTCTCTACCCTCATCCCCTATGACTGTCCCCCACGCTGCCTGCTTGTTCTTCTTCAAACGTGCCAACCACATTCCTGTTTCAGGGCCTTTGCATCTGCTGTTCCCTCCGCCTGAAGTGTCCTTCCCCAGGTGTCCATGTGGCTCATCCTGCTTCCTTTTGGTCTTCACTTTCTCACTGAGGCCTGTTATGTGTCCAAGTGACTAGCTCCTGAGCTAAAAATAGTAATTGTTGCATTTAGTTAATTATTTAGCACCTGAGATCTCCCAATTATATATATGTTACAATGATATGTTGTGGATTTTCATTTTGTAATGATAGGACACTTTCTCCCCTCCTGTCCCATCACTTGATAAAATATTAGAGACTGTGACAATTAAATACTCAAGTAAGAAAAAAAACTGTAAAGTAACTATAGATGGCTGCATCTGCAGAAGGATTTGGGAGGAGGGGCAGAGGCCATTTGTTTCTCATTATATCAGGTACATAGGGTGCCCTAACAAAGTACCACACGTGGGTGACTTAAAACAGAAATTTATTTCACAATTCTAGAGGCCAGAAGTTCCAAATCAAGGTGTCAGCAGGGCCACACTCCCCCTGACAGTTCTAGGGGGCAATCCTTCCTAGCCTCTTCCAGCTTCTGGTGACCCCAGGCGTTTCTTGGCTGGTGGCAGCATAATTCCAGCCTCTGCCACTGTCTTCACATGGACTTCTTCCCTGTATGTCTGTCTTCACATGGCATTCTTCTCTGTATGTGTCTGTATCTAAATTTCCCTCTTCATATTGGATATGGGCCCACCCTAATGACCCCATCGTAACTATTATAGATCGCATCTGCAGAAGCTCTATTTCCAAATAAGGTCACATTCACTGGTGCTGGGGGTTAGAACTTCAACATATCATTTTGAGGCACACAATTCAACTCATAACACTCACTCAATGTTTTGCCATCAACATATATTATTTTGATTAAAGGGGGAAAAAACAGTAACCCGGTCAGTCCTTGACTCTTTCTCAAAGAAATGGTGGCACCCAGAGGTCCTAACTGCACTCTGCTGGGCACCACGGCTCAGGTGGGATTCTCTTGGATGTCTCCTGCAACTTTGATAGGTCATTCATGCCTGCACATTCCCCTGCCCTGAAGTGTCAGCAAACTAAGATGAAAAGCTGTGCTAGAGCACAGGGCCTCACCAGGCAGTGGGCCAGGAGGAAGCTGTGTGAACCATTTCCAAGCCTGGGGCACCATGCAGAGCTGTGCTCCATATGCCAGCAGCTTCTCCTCATGAGCAGTGCCCACCGTGTGTGTGTGTGTGTGTGTGAGTATATGTGTGACTTGCCAGGCTGGTATTTGATGCATTGCAGTGTTTCTCTCATCCAGTAAGTAAATCCCTATTCATTTTGAGCCCCTTGAATTCTCTTTATTTAGGAAATGATTTTGTTTTCTACTGGACTGCAGTAGAGAAGGGGAGAGACATATTGCTTTGCATGTATTGTAACGTGTTAAGCATTTCCCAGTATCTTCTGTCAAGACACAGTAACACAAGAGATTATAAGTGCAATGTATTACAACGTGTGGTTACATTATTTACCATAAGACGAGTTTGAGCTTGCTGTTGAATGGTTTCTTAGGCTGGGCTTTCCCAGAAGCAATCCCTGAGATGAGAAGTTGAGGACAATCGGTTTATCTGAGAGGTGATCCCAGGAAACACCAGTAGGGTCACCAGTAGGAGCAGGACAGGGAGGTAAAGAGAGCCCATAAAGGGTGCACTAGAGAGCAGGCCACCTGTGGCACCTGGGGCTCAATCCCCCGGGGAGTTCTAGGAGGCACAGAATATGCGGCTCAGAGTTAATCCACCTGAGGGGTGTGGGAGCTGGCCTGCTTGGGTTGAATTTTGCCCCCAGGAAAAGATATGTTGAAGTTCCAACCCCTAGTTCCTCCAAATGCGACCTTATTTGGAAATAGGATTGATGCAGAGGTAATTACTCATACTGGAGTAGGGTGGGCCCTTAATCCAGCATGACTGGTATCTTTATAAAAGGAACATTGTGTGAAGAGAAGAGGGTCATAGAAAGAAGATGGTCATGAGAAGATGGAGGCAGAGATTGGAATGATGCTGCCACAAGCCAAGGAACGCCTGGGGCCACCAGAAGCTGGAAGAGGCAGGAAGGACATTCTTCTACTGACTTTGGAGGGAGTGTAGCCCTGCCAACACCTTAATTTTGAACTTCTGGCCTCCAGAACTGTGAGAGAGTAAATTTCTGTTGTTTTAAACTACCCAGTTTGTGGTACTTTGTTATGGCAGCCCCCAGAAACCAGAACGATATTTGTATCCTAACTCCTTGTCCCACGAGGACTGCCTCCAGCAGCCATGACCCCCAGCGCTTCCCACTCGCCTTTGTGAGCAGCCCGTCATGATCCCATGGCTGGAAAAAATACCTAGAGAGACAATAAGCAGCCTTTTAGGAGTGTGTGTGCCCAGATTTAGAACAATTTTCTGTCAGATTCATCACACTGATTCATCACACTGGCTTGCTCTCTATATGATAAACTGACACTCTCCTGGAGAAGTATGTCACCAAGAGTTAACCTGACAAGAATCTGGCTAAATCATCACAGGCAAGTCTTAACTTAGTTAAGAGGAGGAGAACCAGGCCTTCCAGATGAATAAAAGTCATGGGTGATGCCCAGAGGACAACGCTTTACCTGAACTGCCAAAACAGGAGTAATCAACCAAGTAGAAGCCACCATCTGTGAGGAATGAAATGCCAAGTAGAAGAAGGGAGAAGGGCTATTGTCCGTTGGTCTTGCTGTGAGAAGCTGCAGCCATAAAAATCGTAGCAGCCACTGTTTTCTGCACCATTGCCTTATACTGGGCACTACTCCGAGTGTTTTGCTTAAATTCAGTCATCCTCACAACAACCCAATGGAACAGATATCCTTGTTTTACTGATGAATCTGAAGCCCAGAGAGGGAAAGTAACTTGCCCAAAGTCACACAGTTACTTAGAGTCAGAGCCCTGTCTTCTTATAGAGCAGATATGAGACAGGCCATGAAGGTCCAAGGATCTGTCTGGCCTACCCCAGATGTTGTGATTCCCAGTCTGGAGTTCTTCCCACTATCCAGGCTTTCTCCTCAGCCCTGAAAAATGACCCTTGGCCAGCTATTCCCAGAGCTCTCCAGATAATCGGATTCTAAAAGTAATGGCTTATAATAATTTTTGAAACAGGTTCTTCAAGCCTATTTATCTTTCTCCGGCCTGGGGGAGCAATGTCTTTTCCTGATCTCTTTCTCTTTATATCCTCCACATTCTTTTATTTATTTTTTTTTTTTTTTGGCTGCGTTGGGTCTTTGTTGCTATGCGCGGGCTTTCTCTAGTTGCCGTGAGTGGGGGCTACTCTTCGTTGCGGTGCACAGGCTTCTCATTGTGGTGGCTTCTCTTGTTGTGGAGCATGGGCTCTAGGCACGCGAGCTCAGTAGTTGTGGCACACAGACTTAGTTGCTCTGCGGCATGTGGGATCTTCCCAGGTCAGGGTTCGAACCCGCGTCCCCTGCCTTGGCAGGAGGATTCTTAGCCACTGCGCCACCAGGGAAGCCCCCTCCACATTCTTTTATTTCAGATGTTTGCTCTTTTCCTTTTTTTTTTTTTCATTTCTGTATCCAAACACCAACAAACCAACAAATCTTAGTGCTATATTTTAGAATTTACTTTGAAGAATGGATCTGAAAGTCACACTCCTCCCTATTAGCCCAAAGGAAGCTGAGAACATGACACTTTTGGCCTTAGGTGAATCTTTTATTACTTCAAACTGAGACATTTTTTCAAGGACAGTAGCACAGTCATTGTCACAAGCATGTTAATATATCTATTATTTGATAAAGAATATGCTACAAGTCATGCTATTCATATTTTCAATAACATTCTGGCAAAAATTAAGGACATTTCCAATCATGTCAAACATTTGATGAACAGTAAATTCTACTTTCTGCCTTTGGGTAAATAAATGGGGTCTTTCAGTGAAGTGGTGGAAAACAGATCATGTGAAGGCTGCTTTTAAAATCTGCCCTTTGCTCCAACGACCATCAGCCCCTTCGGTTACCACTGAATTTCTCAGCTATTTTCTGTAGTTCCAAATCCATCGCAGCCAAGTTTTCAAGTTCTTTTTCCTAGAAAATACAGAAAAGTAGAGGCATGAGGTCTCAGATCAATTTAGTTCTTTGCAGTTTTAGGGAGTCTGAACAGAAAGGGGAATTTTTGATATGTTAGAGGCTATAGGAGATACCCGGCATCAGTGGTTTTCAAAGTGTGGTTCCTTGACCAGCAGCATCAGTATCACCAGGGAACTCGTCAGAAATACAGGTTCTTGGACCCCACCTGGGGCCTACCTACTGAATCAGAAACTCTAAGGCTAGAAATCCCACATGATTCTGAGGCACGTTCAAGCCTGAGAAGCACCAACCTACATAATCAATATTGGGGGAAAAAAACATTGTTAAGGAAGGTAAAGCTCTGGTAATGTTACTTCCCCTACACGTAGATGTCTGACTGTTATAGGCCAAGAGATGACAGAGATAGAAACTAAGCAACTAACTTCTGTATCACCTGTTCTTTCCTACCCTGGGAAATAGTGATGAAAAGTCAAATGACCAAGGAGAAGACACTAGACCAGTGGCTTTCAACCTTCGCTGAACATTGAAACCACCTGGGAGCTTTAAAACATCCTGATGCCCAGGCAGCATCCAGTACCAAACAATCTCTGGGTGTGGGTCCCAGATGTCAGTAATTTTTCAAGCTCTCCAGGTGATTACAACGTGCAGCCGAGGTTGAGAAGCACTGCAGCAATGCAGTGGGAGGAATTGGACAGGGCTGTGGACAATGGCTAGATGCCAGGTGGAAATCAAACCCAGAGGTTGTCTCCGCTCCATTATTAGGCGTACGGTCCCATGGTGATTAGTCCCCATCCATATCTCCCCATAGTATCAGATAGTCTTGTATATAACATATTAAAATTAACCACCTGAAGTTAGTTTTAAGCAAAAGCCCCACAGCATACCTCTTCCTCCGTCAGAACTCCTTGGCCAGCTCTCTCCTCTTCATTTTCTGCTGCGTGGCGACGGCGCATCTGCTCCTCCGAACCATAGAAGTCCGGGAACTCAGCTGACTTCTTCCTGTAGTGAAGGAGCCGGTCCAGTTCGGCCACTCTGTCATACTGCCTTTTCAGATCCAGTTTGGGGGCCAGGTTTCTCTTCTCATACCCCCAGTTTACATCCTCCTCAAAGGGCTTTTTCTCCCACCAGTCATAGTTGTATTCTGGGAAGAAATTCTTCTCATTCAAGGTCAGCCCATTCTCCTCTTCACCCTCAAGAGAATTGTCATCCAGTTGGTCTTTTCTCTCAAACCGGCTGCTCTTCCACTGGGGAGGGTCATAGTATGGACTGACAAGCTCTGCTAATCTCTCCTTTTCGGCGATGTGAGGGGGAGCATACTGTTTGCCTCGAAGCCTAGCTTCTTCCCTGTTCTCTTCAGAGTCTTGCGGGTCCCCCAGCTGCGGCCACTTCCCTCGGGCCCCTTCCTCACCCCTTTCCTCATCATAGTCGAGGTAATTTCGCACCTCGCCTGGTGGATGCCGCCTCGCCTTGTCCGTCTGGCCTTCCTGAACACGGTGGTGCGCTTCACCCAAGAACTGTTTCTTTTCTGTTTGGTGTAGAGTGGAGTAGGCTCCCGGCTCCCCTCCCCGGGCTCTGTGGTGGGGTCCCCCCTCCTGGCCTCTCTCTTCCTCGCTCTCCTCGTCATAGCCGTGCGCCATGCTATTCAGCTCTAGGCTGAGGCCTTTTCTCCTGTCCTCCTGCTCTGGGCTCTCCTCACTGCGAGGCCTGGGAGCCCGGTGCTCTTCACTTCCTTTGCCCCCATATCGTGCCCCCTCCAGGTCCCCGGGAGCCCGGGCAGCCAGGTGACTCCTCACTTCCTCCCCGTATTCGGCTTCTTCCTCCGAAGCCCTGGAGAGGGTTGGATGGCGGGCTCTCTTTTCCCCTGAGCCACCTGTGCCCACGTGTGGCTCCTCCCAGGAGTACCCCCTTCCCTCAGCGGGAGGACTCCCTTCCTGAGAGGACCTGTCGGGCCTGCTCCTCCCGTGGTGGTGTCTTGGCCTCGAGCGTCGCTTGTCCGCCTCGGGGCTGACATCCTCGTCGCTCTCCTCAGGTCCTTCCTGGCGCTCGGGGTGGCTTGGCGGCACTCGGGGCCCATTCTCCTGGCTTCCGGTCTCCTCTCCACTCTCCTGGCTGCTCCTCTCCCGGCTGTGCGACTTCTCCAGGCCCCCCGCAGACTGCGTATCGTATCTGGACACTAACTCCTCTTTCTTAGCTGGAGTCTGGTTTCTGTGACTGGGAAGAGCAGTTTGTGCCTCTCCTGGCCCCCCAGGGTGTCTCTCCTCACTGCCATCTTCCATACTCTCCCTTTTCTGATATTTCTCCACCTCTTCTTCCTCCCTGTCGTGTCCCTTGCTCTTCTCAGAATGGCGTGCCTTTGCTTCTTTGGCCACTTGGCTGCCTTGGGGCTCGCCTGCCCGCTCTCGGCTGTGCCCACCGCCCTCTGTGTCTGCCACTGTCTGGCCTTGGGCGTCCTCCTCCCCTGCGTCCTCCCTACTGGAGGTCCTGGGGGCTTCTGAGGCGTCAGCTGGGTCTCTTAACAATCTCACTTCAAACCTTGTGTTTTCATTTTCACTTTTCTCTTCATCTTTGAGCTGTTTTCCACCTATAATGAAAATAAAAAAGTAAGTATACTTCAGAATTGTTTGTGGTTCGGTAAGCACAGCCTCAGTGATCACTACAAATCCTAAAGATCCTGAAAGTCCTTGGGTAATTTTTTAAGTTAATAAAGAATATACTCAGATTACTTTTAAAAGAAATGGTATGGGGACTTCCCTGGTGGTCCAGCGGTTAAGACTCCACACTCCCAGTGCAGGGGGCCAGGGTTCGATCCCTGGTCAGGGAACTAGAACCTGCCTGCTGCAACCAAGATCCCACGCGCTGCAACTAAGGTCCAGCACAGCCAAATAAATAAATAAATATTTAAAAAAAGAAAGAAAGAAATGGTATGAAAACTCCTTAGCTGTGTTTAAATCTGATAATAAATTCTCTGCATATTTATTTTTTCATAACACCCAACAAGCATCTTTCAATGACCAAATTGAAATCCAAATATAGGTTTATAAAATACTAGAATTTAGAACCAGAAGATATCTTAGAGTTTGTGTATTTCAACCTCCTCTTTTTGTGGACAGAGACACTGAGGCTCAGAGAGGTGTAATTCAGGACCATTATTTCCATGTTTGCTCTAAGTAGGGGTTTAAAAGTTAGCATTGTGTAAATGGTTCCCACTAGAATCCAGCTAAATGAAGTTAAATGCCCAAAATGGGAAATATAAGATTCAACAAAGGATTAAAAATGTGTTTAATTAGTTTACCAGACTTTTATTATCCAATCAACTGTGTAGATGCAACTTAGCAGTAAGTGACAATAAAACTTAGTAATTGGTGATAAGCAGGGTGTTTGTTTCTTCCCTGAGAAAACTGCACAGCAGTGGAAAGGACCATGTCCTTCCCTCACTCAGGTCCCATCCACCCCACATGTTCTCAAAGGTTGAGAATGAACTTCAGTAAACGGAGTTATCTTTGTATTGCACAAATCAACAGTAGACAGTATAACCGACATTTTAATTGAATGCTGTTTTTTCTCATCTTTTCCCAATGTTGACAGCATCTTCACTAAATCCTCCTTAACTCAAGGGCATCCTGTGAAAGAAGATATGCAGTTAACACTGTCTGAGTTGTTAGCTGGGAGGGCTTGGATTTCAACTGATGTCACTGAGTTCATATAGAACACCTGAAGCCAAGGCTGCTCACAGCTCTAGGCTGACGTCTGCGCCATCCATGGTGGGGGCCACCAAACCTTTGTGGCTACTGAGGACTTGAAATGTGGCTGGTCCAGACTGAGACATGTTGTAAATGTAAGAAACCACCAGATTTCAGACTTCAGATGAAAAACAAGAATGTAAAATACCTCAAATTTTCATATTGATTATATGTTGGAATGATAATATTTTGGATGTACAAGATAATATATATTATAAACATATTGTATGTACAAATTATATATTGAATAAAATAAATTGGACAAAATTAAATGTATTATTAAAATTAATTTCACCTGTCTCTTTTTACTTTTTTAATGTGGCTACTGAAAAATCTGAAATTATATTTGTGGTTCACATGATGTTTCTATTGAATGGCTCTTGATGAGTCATTTTGAACTGATATTTGCAAAATAGAAAAAATTGGTCTGTTTTGTAAAAATGTCCAAGAAATAGCAGACAGTCTATTCCTCTCTGCTTAAAAGCCCAGCCTGGCATGATAATATTTTCATGTTTTATGAGGCAACTGAAAGGTCCCTGACCTTCCACACCCAGACACCTGAGGGCTGGCCCCTCACCAGTGCCTTTGCCTTTTAAGAGCCAGTGGTGGTGTGTGTAGCACTGAGGCAGGGCTGACCAGGTAGGTATGCACAGGTAAGCAGGGAGGCTTTGAGCAGATACTGATGTCATCTGGACAGAATCTCAGCTTCCCGAGGCAGAGGCTGTGTGGCCCTTTTCCTACTGCCTGCTGGTCAAGAAGAGAAGCATTTTTATTTTTTCCAGGTTAAATGTGTGCTGCTTGTAGCAGCTTGCCTGAGGCTTAGCACTTCCTCCTAAATTTAGCTTTAAGTCCCCTCAGGTGAGATCTGAGGAAGGCTGTGATTAGCAGCATACAGTCTTGTCAATCTGTAAAACCAAGGTGTGAAGCTCACTCTTACTTCAAGTAAAAAGGAGAAAATGCACCTTCCATCCCTAACTATCATGTTGCAGAGATGAGCAGATCAAAGAAATTGTTATACCTGTTAAGAAATTGGACTATGAATTCCTAAGATCTCTTCAAGCCATGAAACAATGATTCTTCCCTGCTCCCCAAATGTTTGTTTGCTCAGTAAGCGTGTGCTAACTGAGATGTGCTGGAGAGAGTGGGAGTGGAGACAGAGATGGGCTGGGGATGGGAGGGAGGCTACATGAAGGAATCCATCCAACTTGTTGGCAGAAAGCTCCACCAGTCCTGTGATCAGCATAAGACATTTCAGCAGGAGAGAGAAAACCAGAATAGGACAGAAGTGTGGACAAAGAATGTCGCCTGCCAAATCAGTAAACAAAGGGTGTCCTGGCCATCTAGGCACTGCAGCCACACCTCACTGTGTACCCAGAGGGGATTCAGGATGGAAAAAAACAAGATAATTAAGGTGCATATGAAAGGAATGACTTCAGTAAGCCCAGACTCTTGCATCTTCCCATACATAGAAAAGTGCTAAATTCGTTAACTTAAGATGTCTGGTTTTTTTTAATTAACTATAATATTTTGATGTTCTGACTATCTGGTTTTTATTGCAAGAACGCCTATATATCCTGCCTCCTCCCTTACCTCTTCAAAACAGTCCCTCAGACTGTATCTGAGAGGTTGTCTCCTGGGCTTAAGTCCTTAGTATGTCCATGGAATAAAATATAAATCTCAAATTTTAGGTTGTGCTTCCTTTTTTTTTTTTTCAGTCGACAGAAGTTATGAACTGGTAGCCCAAAGGTGAATTCTATTTGGCCTAAATAACATTTTTAGTAAATTTGAATTCAGAGGCAATACTTAAATACTAGGAGATATTGCTTAGATATCCAAATTTTAAATTCTTTTGAAAAATCCCAAGATCTGGTAACAGAATCTATATTTCTCTCACAATAGGTTTCAAGCTGAGAAAAATCTACTCCTCCTTAGAAGAGGCCTGTATCCTCCAGTTTGTGAGTCACTTCCTGTCCTGTTTTATTCCTTTCTCTTACGTATTTTCCTGGCCCTGGCTGGTGTTTGAGTCTGCAACCCCGGAGGAGCTCAAATCTCCCTGATCTCAGTATTTAATGGCTCTCTGGGTATGATGTCTCCAAGGTCCTGATAGACATGGGTCATTTGATTTTTACCAGTTTTCCTGGGGCTTTCTCAAGAGACTCAAAAGACCCCAGGGCACAATCAGTGATGAGCAGAGGCTAGAATCCTACCTGAGAGCTAAGAATCTGATCTTGGCAGTTAGCAAAGCCCTACAATCAACAACTCTTCCTAAGCAATCTTGGTTCTTTGGTGACCTAGTATGACAGACCCAAAACTTCTGCATCCGTCTGGTAAACAAAGAAATGGGAAGGGAGATAACGAGATGGGTTTGCCCAAAGGAGCAGCATTTAGTCCCTGCCTGGAGACCCACCCTGCTCTCACTCGTTCCCTGCAATGGCTAATGAACTCATTCTGACAAGCTCATGAAAGAGGCATGTAGGCTGGGAGTGGTAGAGAAGCTTCCTTCCACTGTGCATGGGTCTCCTACAGTCTCAGGCCCCCACACCTACTATGGTTATCCTGAAGCCCCCAATAGTGGATTGAGTCCCCGCAGGTTACTCTTTTGGCTAGTCACTCATACTTGTTATAATTTTATGCATGGGCCTCATGTGCAGCAACAGGAAGAGAATATTATCTTGCAATAGGAGATTTTGAAGGTGAAAAGAAGAAAGAAAATCCACTGTTCTCAGCCTGACTCAAAATTTAAAAGCAGAGAAAGGTGTTGAAGAGAACAGAGCTTTTCGGATTTGTTTGAATCAATTTGACTTCATGCTAAAAGAGATGCATAGTTTTTGCTTTTGTTTTGGCCATGCTGTGCAGCATGCGGGATCTTAGTTCCCCAACCAGGGATCGAACCCATGCCCCCTGCACTGAGAGCACAGAGTCTTAACCACTGGACCACCAGGGAAGTCCCAGAGATGCATAGTTTTGTAAAATTTACCTCTTTATGTCAACTTCCAATGGATACTGCTCGTATCACTGTTTAAATTTTGTTTTCAACATAAGCTGTTTTGTATAGAGGAACATTCCAGTCTAGACCCAGAAGGGCATTGCTCTGACTCCTTGGATGCTCTAAGTCTACCCCCACCCCTTCCAGTTCTCAGGCCTGGAACTCCTGATACCATTTGGTAGTCCTCTCATTCTAACAAGCTATGTATTAAAATGGTTTAACTAATCTGTCATGTAAACAGGCCAGAAGTTTCCCAGTCACCTTTCCAAGCTTCTAGCTCCTCATTGTCAGAAGAGTAGAAGGTAAAGAGAAGAATAATTTTTGTCTCCTTCTATCCTTTCATCTTCCATTGCTTCCAGAACACTTTGCCTCCCTGTCTAATCACAAATGAGCACTCCCCATACCTCACTCCACCCAAATGAAAGTCTGTTTTAAAATTCCAAACTCTCAAACCAAGGAATTTAAGAACTATATAGACAGCTCACAGACTATCATTCAGTTCAACTCCCTCATTTTACTTTGAGGAAATAAGCCCAGAGAGGCAAGGGGTCTTCCCCATGGTAACACGGCTATTAAGTGGCAGAGCAGGGTTTGGAAGCCATATGTCATCTTCCCAGATACTGATCTAGCCTGTAGTCTTCCCACTGCATCATGCCCCTGGTTCATATGGAGGTAAAGTGGAAGGTGAAACAGAGGGAGCAAGAGAAAGAACTACTCAAGGGACAAAGATCTCCTGAAGTGGAGGATACTTACTCTTCTTCAGGACTTGTCGGCACTCAGGGGTGATGGGTGGAGTGCTGGACTTCGACAAGGCATTTGAGAGGACCTCGATGATGCAGCGAGTCACCTAGGGGGAAACCAGAAAGCAGGCTGGCAAAGCTGGTATCACTGGGATGCCTGACTACTTAAGCCAGAGCTGCTGTCAAAAGAGGCTTGGCTATGTGACCCGTACCGATGCAGACCCCTTGGGTCAGGAATGTAGACTTACATATAGGACTGTAATGAAACCTCCCAGGCCACCCCACAGAGCAATGCAAGAAGGCATTGGGTCAAGACTATCCAGAGAAGAGAAATAAACACCCATTTCTGAACAGATTCAAAGGAAAACAGTGTGATGACAGCTATCCTCAGGGGCACTAAAACATCCAGGAAGGAGGTAAAAGCCCAGGGCAGGAGGGACATCACTTGCTCCCATTTCCTCATTGTTGTTTGTCTATTTTTGTTTTTTATTTTGTTTAGTTTGATAAGATAAGGGGTGGGAGAATCCAGAGTCTAGATATAAGTCTAGATTCCAGACTTCCATTTCAACTTACCGTTTCTTCACTGTGGTTCCTGATGTCCACTGGCATAGAACTGACAGCTTTGAAAGAAAAAAAGAATGGGAAGTGAGTTGATTTTTGGAAGCTGTGTGTCCCCAAACTCACAAAATCACCCCACCCCCAGCATGTTACTTGGAGGGAGGGGCAAAGTCAGAGCTGAGCAGAGTGGAGATAGTTGCGGATGTCTGTCCCAGCGACAAGAATTGCCCCAGTTGCGCACACACACGCACACACACACACAGCTGTTTCCCCTAGCAATGTCATAAACACGATTTGAAAATGAATGCTATCTTATAGCCAATATAAACCAAATCCACACGGGGGGGCTTCTGGGATACTGGCAACTTTCTGTTTTTGATCTGGGTGCTGATTACACAGCTGTGCTTAAGGAGGGAAAAATTCAGTAAGCTGTGTACTTATGATCTATATGCAGTTTTCCGTACATATATTATATGTCAATAAAAAGTTTAAAACAAACCTAGTTTAACTGAAACTGGGGTGCCCTCCTCAACCCTTCTGCCTACTCAAAATGGGTAAAGATCTGTGATTCCCTTTGCCTTTTCCTGTCCCCAAGAAAATATTCTCCCTGAAACTCACTTTATTCAAAAATGTGGTTATGATTATCTTATATAATTAATTACCTCGTTTTACCCCCAAGCCTTTTCTTGGACAAGCACGCTTATGTGTCTGTATCAGTGTTGTTTCCCTTCCCCCATGTTGTCTGCAGCCATGTAAAGAATATGGGAGGTATCTAATTTTACCAGGATATTGTTGAATCCATAATATCATATGCAAATAGGTGTTTAATAGATAGTTCATGAGGATATTGCAAAAAGATAAATTTTAATTTATTTAAATTAAATTTCATGAGATTCTGCTTATTTTCAACCAGTGATTGAAGTGCCTTTGTCATCTTAGGAAATGCTTCAGGTGTTTTTAATTTTACAGTGCTTTTTTTTTTTTTTTTTTCCTTTTTCAAAGTTGCTTTGATTCTTTTATCTTTCACTTTGACTTTGTTTTATCTAAGCCCTTTCCACTGGAGAAGCTCAGAGCATTTACATATAGGCCCATCTCTACAGTTCTCCTGACACTCCCTAGAAGAGAAACTGCTATTATGGCTGGAGAGCTCAGTGCAGAAGATTCTTCCAGGTCTCTGAGACAAGTGAAGAGCTACTTGGAGCAAGAGCAAAACTCTCAGACATCAGAGATGGAAGCTGCTCAAATGCTGTTTCTTATTACCAGCAACCTGACCTTTCCTCCCCAAATATTTGCTTTCCAATCTCTTTACCTCCTCCCAATCAATTACATATCATAGGGCTCAATCTAGAAATAAAACTCCTATTTCATTTGCTCACCTTACTGAATTTTCCTTTTCAAAGCATAGCCTGGGATCTACTCCAATTGTTTCAATAGGCCCAAAGTTATGCAGCATGTTAAAATCACTGGTAAAATATTTAAGGAGTGATTAACAAGGTATGACCCCACTATCTTCCTGAAATGTAGTTCAGACAAGATCTGGATGGCCACCTTTGGTACTCAGGGTCCAATATGCTGGGCCATTATTTTATCCCCCAAATGGCTGTTATTTGAGAACATTCCCACTTTGGCACTTACTCTTTCCACCTGAGATCTGTAAAATGCTCTGAAAAGAAATAACTGAGAGAATTACTTCCGTCATAAACTAGAAAGTGCCTTTTAAAATTCTAGCTTTACTAAACTTTCTTTGGTAAATGCAGTTTCTTGCTAATAACTTTTCTTTTTCCACAAATGTTTAATAGGTGCTATTGTTAACTACTGATATTGCTAAAGTAGTAACAGTCATCTGATTTGAGGGGAGAGGAATATTTTTCTTTTGTGACTCTGAACAATTTGTAGCTCATGTTTGTTTTTACAGAACAATTCTCTTTCCTAATTGAGGCTCTTCAGACATCTTTTTGATGGAAAGGAACTAAGGTCTCCTTATGAAAGCATATTATGCATCTAGTGAGACATCTAAGTTCCATTGTATTTCTTCCAATAGAATCTGTGGCAGCAAAGTAATAACCGAAGGTATGTTGATACCCCTAAAGTACTTTAACTTACTTTTGTAAAAGTTAACATTAAGGGTGCACAAAAGAAAACCCAATAATTGTGATAAAAGTGAAGTAGTCAAATGGCAGAAAAATTTTCAAATAATATCATATGATAAATCTGAGAATAACTTCCAAAGTATTAATATTCCATAAGACTACCAAACTAAGGTTTCATCCCAGAATGAAAATACAGCTATAAAATAACATGGTACGCCAACTCTTTTTTTTTTTTTTTTTGGGCTGCGTTGGGTCTTTGTTGCTGCGTGCAGGCTTTCTCTAGTTGTGGCGAGCGGGGGCTACTCTTCGTTGCGGTGTGCAGCCTTCTCACTGCGGTAGCTTCTCCTGTTGCGGAGCACGGGCTCTAGGCGCACGGGCTTCAGTAGTTCTGGCACACGGGCTCGGTAATTGTGGCTCAAGGGCTCTAGAGCGCAGGCTCAGTAGTTGTGGCGCATGGGCTTGGTTGCTCCACGGCATGTGGGATCTTCCTGGGCCAGGGATCGAACCCGTGTCCCCTGCATTGGCAGGCGGATTCTTAACCACTGCACCACCAGGGAAGTCCCCGCTAACGCTTTTGAATGCAGAAACCATCTTACCTAGTATATATGAATAGCATGTAGCTCCTTCACTCATATTAATTTTTAGAGTGAACAACTCCTGTAGAAAGGTGTGGATCTCCTTCAGAAGCTCATAATGGTAGGAAATGAGCCAGATGGTTTCTGCAGGTTTCCTGTGATTTTGCTAAAGAACAAACTCTGCTTGAAGGCTACCATGCCTAATATCCAAGCATTTGGGGGAGGTGGGAATGGGGAATGACTGCTAATGCGTATGGAGTTCCTTTCTACCACAATGAAAATGTTCTGAAATGTGATAATCTGTGAATGTACTAAAAATCACTGAATTATGCACTTTAAAAGTATGGATTTTATGATGTGTGAATTATAGCTCAGTAAAAAAAATTTTTAAAGAACATAATATCTTGATTTTAGTTGCTGTTAAAATATAAACCCTTCTTAAAATATTATCTTGCGTAAGAGACATAAATATTTTACCACTATAGTTAAATAAGTCTCATAAAAGACATTGTTTTTGTGGTCTATAGCACAATGTATAGCACAGATTTATCTTGTTAAGCAATTCCTTTCTGAAAATATTTTTGACCAGGAAGGACTCTAAACATTCATTTGGTTTCCTTTAATTAAATCGAGAACATTTATAGACAATTTGTAAGAATGACAAGAATTTTAGAAAATTCTTCATGTATGTAGTTTGCAATAAAATAAATTACCAGTGGCTTTCATTTTCTCTTTGGGATCCCGTAACTGCTGTCAACGAAACCCTCATATTCATGGTTGGCGATGCCTCAACTCTAGTTAGGAACCTCAATCTCAGATAAGAACAATATTCTATGAGGTCATTAAGACAGCTAAAAGAACCCCTCCAATTTAATCTGGTGGTGGCATATTTACTTCTCAATGGACTCATGGATTTTACTTCAACACACACACACACACACACACACACGCACACACACACACATTTTTTCCCCAAATCTCCAAAGATCATTTCTTTGAGATTCAGAGTAGTTTGAAAGATCAATCCCACAATTTTCCACACATAAAGAGGCACTCAAATATCTACTACTTAAAATTTTATCCTCCCAAATTGACTAAAACGATTTTTTTTTTTACTACTCTAAAAATATTTTTCGTGGTTATTTTATACTCATTATTTTTCTGGAATACAAAAGTCAAAATATCTCTTGCAGTTACCATTTATAACAAAGATGGATTCATTTGAATCTGAAATTACCTCTCCCCAGAGGCAGAAATACAAAATACAGAAAAATATTACACTAAACCTGTGCATACATATACCTGAACACACATATATGAATGTGTTAAGAAAAAAGATATATCTTATCTACATATATACATAAGAGACTTACTTTTATCTAATCATGTTTAAATAATAAAATAATAAATTATACAGTTGCCAACTAATATAATACATGTATTCCTGTCTCTCCGTGGTCATCTGGCTTTAAAAAGCCAAACAAACACTTAATTACAGATACAGAATAAGACTATCACAGCATCTCTCTAAACAGGTAAAGAGGATGTGACATTTTAGAAGTGAGCACAAAATGTGGGGTTTCCTTGGAGGCGCGGGCACGTCTTCTTTATATCGATTAAAACAGACTGTTTTGGTTGGGCTAGGAAGCTCTCTGACTTTTTCCAAGTCAGACGTTGGGGCGGGGAGTTGAAGGGAAATACCCAGGGAAGAGAAGAAAGTAAGAACCTCAAGCAAGAGGGAGACACCATCCACTCAACCCTCCCCGTCTTCCAGTATCCGCCAGTCAGGATGCCCAGAGCGGCCGGAGAGGCAGAGGCTGGCGCTGTCCGCCGTTCTGAACTCCCCACAGTGCCCACTCACCCGCCATCATCGTGGCTCCCAGGAGGCCGAGAAGCACTGCAGGCTGCATGGCCCGGCTCGCCGCAATCTGCGCAGGAGAAGAGGGCGGCGGCTGACGGTGAGCAGACGTGGACGGAAGGCGAGATGAAGATACTCGGGGAAAATAGCCTTGTATCTTGGTCCCCGCGGTGTGGCGCGGTTGGCGCAGGCCCCGCTCTTTTAAAGAGCAAGCCGGGGCCGCAGGGCCGGGAGGGGCGGGCACCCAGGAGGCGGCGCCCCCTCGCTCAGCCCTGACGTCATGAGGCGGCCCCGGGGCGGTGGCGCAAGTAGGAAGAAATTTACGCCAGTCCGGTCGCCTTGGTGCTCTGGGTCTTGAGCGGGGGTGGGGAGTTAGGCAGAAGAAGGGGTGGAAGGGTGAGGGGAGGTAGTTAAAATGAGTCGGGGGGAGAGGAGCGAGGTCCTGCTTAGATTGTTCAAGCTTATTTCTCATCTCCCCCGCACCGCACCACCCTCCAACCTCCATATCTAGAAACATGTGTTTGAGGCTGTGTATGTCTTTTCACTGTTGTCAGTTGGTCGACAGCCAGTTCCTACATTCAGACTTACTTTTCTTTTTTCTCATTATTTTATAATCTTTTTATTATTTCAGATCAGCATGTACAGGGAGGGGGAGAAGCCTTTGGGAAGAACATTTCTCAGGAATTCTCTCAAAGCAGGATGACAGAGGAAATCAATATTTTCCTTAGGAAACAGGGCTTTAGACTAAACATGGTATGAGATAGGGGTACAATCACTTTTTTTTAAACCATATCACCACCTAAGTGTTCTGGGAATTTTTTTTTTTTCCTGAAATGACCATATTTCCCACCTGCTCTGTAGTTTAACTTTGAATAAAACCTGGAGTCCACATGTGTACAGGTATGTGTCTGGACTGTTCTAGAATATCAGTCCATTCCATTTCGGTGGTCTATTTGTTTATCCTTGGAGCGGTACCATACTTTCTCTATCACCATAGCTTTTAAATAAATCTTGATATCTGGTGGAAAAGGTCTTCTCACCTTGTTTTTCTTTAGGATGTTATTGGTTATTCTTGGCCCTTTGCATTTTCATATAAATTTTAGAATCAGTTTTCAATTTTCATGAAAAACTCTGAGGATTTTGATAGGAATTGCATCAAATCTATAGATCAATTTGGTAATAGCTGACATTTTTAATCTGTGGATCAATTTGGGAACACATGACATCTTTACAATAGTAGGCTGACCTAGCTTTTTGATTGCTGATGTTGTTCTGGATATAATTTTATCTTAAGTTGTACAGAATACTATTACTGTAGGAAAAGAAAAGAAGCCATAGGGAAGAACATTTCTCAGGAATGCTCTCAAAGAGGAATTAAGGAGGAAAGCATATCTCCCTTAGGAACCAGGGTTCAGAAAAAAACATAGCTTTGCACATGGCTCCTGAAATAGGTAATCCATCAGGACCCAGTCAGGAAAGTGAAACTACCAGAGGGAATTTAATACAGGAAATAATACTCAAGGATTAGAAAAGCTAAAAAGCAAATAGGAGAAAATGAGGAGACCCAGAGATTGTTAACTGCAGGCAGCTGCTACACCCCGAGGGAATGGTAGGTAAAGAAAGGATGTATCTTCGCTGGACCCCAGAAACATGGACCACCTGGTAGGAGTGGGAAGCTTTACAAGCTACAAAGGCCATGGGGCCATGGAGGAAGGGAGCTAGAACCACAGAAGAGAAGCAGCCACTGCTAGTGATGCATCCCCTTCCTCCCAAGAAGAGAAAGGGGGATAAAAACCCGACTTCTCCTTTCTTTCAGTGCAAGTACGTCTTAGTGTCTGAACATACCTGGGAAAGACTGACAGAGAAGACTGTAAAATTTAGTTTGCAAGGGCCAGTCTCTCCAGCAATACAGAACAGAGGAAGGAATCAGGAAGCAAACAGACAAAAAAATGGCATATAGTTCAAAACCACAGGTTAGCAGTACAGGTTCTGAATTTAGATTTTTCTCTCAAAATTTATGAATTCATTTCATTTGCATATATAAATGCTTATCAAGCACTGTAGTAGATACATATTCCACTGGCTGTAGCAGATTACAGGGTTAATCCCAACATTAATGGCTAAAGGAAATATACTCCTCCCCCTGCTCTAGCAGAGTTCACTAGTCAGAGAGTAAAGATGGGAGAGGTGTAGGGTAGACTCCAGGTCTACAGAGGAGGGTGAGAGAGCATGGCATGCCAGGAAAATGGCATTACCATGGAAACTGATGCCCTGCAGATGTACATCTACAGAATTCTCTGTGTTTGTGACCAATAAGATAAACATTTATCTCTGTGACTTTAAGGTTTTTTCCTAATAAAGACCATGTCAATAAGTAGTTTTCCTTAGATAATTTGATCCTACAATACATTTAGTACCTGGTTTCTTAGGTTAGATTCCTAATACACTTTGACATCATTAAGAAATCACAAAACAAATCTTCATCTTAAGAGAAGATAGAAACTATTTTTTAACCTACTAAATTATGGGTAATATAACTTCATATACCTTGCAAGAAGATATATATTAACATTTCTAAAAAGAGGTCAAGAGATGGGACTTCCCTGGTGGTCCAGTGGTTAAGACTCCTCGCTCCCAATGCAGAGGGCACAGGTTTGATCCCTGGTTGGGGAACTAAGATCCTGAATGTTGCACAACACAGCCAAATTAAAAAGAAGTCAAGAGATAGAGCTACAACCATTCAGGTGTGACAAAACAGGGAATCTTCCTCTTCAGTTTGGGGTTTGCAGAAAATTAGATGAACAGGTGCACTTATTTGTTTATATACTGGAGAGAAAGCAAGAAATAGATATTGAGAACTAGGGGAGATAACTATGATTTGGGTCTGATGGGTTGATAAGACCACTAGGTGCTTGAAAAATCTATTATAGTTAGCAACACATCACATGGTAAGGATCTAGAATGAAGGCTGCTTGCTGGTCTCTCATATGTTCCTCCTCCCAACATACACACACACACACACACACACACACACACACACACACACACACACTGCAGCAGATGCTGCTGGTTTTCTGCCCATTTCCTTAATTTCCCTCATTCTTACCATTTTGGAGCACACTGGCTTGATTTCCAATGGCCAAGATCTGCATTTCTTTGCCTGATAGCTCTCTCTGGTCACCAGAGCAAACAGAGCTGTGCAAATGGCAAGTTGGAAATGCTGAGGAATCAAGACCCTCAGGAGCAGCCCTCACCCAAACATGAGGTGTGCAAACACCCCAGATTCACAGCCCCCTCAGAGGTATGTATTCTACAAAGGCTCTGAGAGTTTCCCAGCAAGACTGAGCTTAGTTACACACAGTGGAAATTTTCTTGATAGCAAGCTCTTTATGGCTGACTTTTCTTTCCTGTTTTTCTTCTCTACTCCCCACTGCTGTTTCTTGGAATTATCTCCAGATAAATTACTTGCAGTCAAATCTTTGTCTCAAGGTCTGCTTTTTGGGAAAGTTGAACGATGACACATACATTCACAAACATATAGCAGGATGTTAAATAGAATTTTTCTTATTATGTCTGACTTTTGACTGAAGCCTCAAAGCTAGGCAACATGGGTTTTAAGTACTCACATGCTTCAAAGAGAGAAGCCAGTCACATTTCTACAAGACTTGTTAACAGGGGGCCAAACTGGCACAGTGGGTATTACTCACAAGTCTGTGTAAGGGAACACTACAGACACAAACCTAGAAATGCAAAACTATAAAAGGACTGGTTGGAGAAAGAACTTTTTTGAAGAGAGTTTGTAGGGAGCCCTGTACTGTTTCATGATGCTTCTTCCTAACTCTGCCAAGTTGGGGGCCGCAAGAAGCTAACATAAAGTGGAGTTGTCTGCAGGAAGGGAGACTGATATCTCATTTCCTTGCCAGATGCTTGCTGAGCTGCAGAAACCCATAGACTCACTCCAATGCCAATAGAGGAGAGTGGGAAGGAGATCACAAGGCAATTTAATTTGTGTCCCCAAGAGTTTGAGAGTGAAGTGAGCAAGGTGGAAGTGGGAAGGAGGTCAGCCGGAGCAGCCTCAATGGCAAGTTGAGGGGAGAGGACAGTGGCTGGAACATCTGCATGTGCAGAGTTTTCCCTGGGCTAAGTGGCCTCCACAGAATGCTACTGGTCTCAAGTCACCCCAAAAAGCCCCTGCTTGAAGGAGCAAGGGGATCCCCAAGATGTGCTGATAATGGTAGCTGAGAGGTGTTGTGAGAGGTCAGAGAGCATCACTCTTGTCAGAGACTGGGGGAGTGAAGAGGTTCCCATGGAGGACTCTAAAGAATCCACAAAGGTCCCTTGTGAAAGGGCCAGCCAGCATTTGGAGGTGTGCCACAACAGAGAGCACTGAAAACCAACAGAGGACCACAGATGACTGGCCATCTCTGAACCCTCCTCCAACTCTGTCATCCTCCTCTTTGGTCCAGACCTGAAGGAACTGAAGGGAGGGGTAGGATAGGAAAGAAAGAAACAAGGGAACAAAAGGAGAGGCCAACCCTTCCCTCTTCCCCATGACTTGACTTGTTCCAGGTCAGGCAGCAGCTGGGAGTTAGAGGGGCTTTGAATTGGGTGAAAAATAGAAGTTTGGACTACTGTAATAGTCCAGAGTTAATGAAAAGCTATTGTTTTGCCTGAGATATTGTTCAAGGGTCAGAAAAGGAGCTTTGACAGAAATGCTTGCAGACAGTTGTAAGAGAAGATTGAAGCTGCTTCCTGAGTGTACCTGCCAAGTTCATCATGTTCAAATGGGTTATGTGTAACATAGGATAGAAAAATGCTTGCACATTGTTTACAAATATGAGTACTGTAGTATAAGGGGGAATGCTCCGATAGGACCAGAAATCATGAAGAATCCTTGAGAGATAAAAGCAGATAGGTAGAGAGTGAAGGAGAAAAATCACAGCTCCTAAGATAGGACTAATGCAAAAAATCAGAGGAAGTTTGGAGTTCTGTCAAGCCCAGAAGCAGGGGAGGAATGTGGGTGTGAATGTTGAGGAGTTTGAGTGGGGTCCCTAGTGGAAGCACACACAGATGGTGTGGTCCTCCCCTTTTCCAGCACTTGTGCCAAGCAGTGAGTAGCAGAGATGTCAAGACCTGCATCCTGTTCTGTTGGGTTCTTTCCACCTCTTAGGAGCAACCTCTTTCGATCTCTGATGCCTTGATGTCCAGGGGCCTATTTCTCCTCTTTTCCTGAAAAATCCTTCTCTATATGACACTCTTCATAGGGATTTTTGAAGTTTGGTTTCATTCCAAAATATGTATCTCAATTTGTGGAATTTCTAGCAACAAGCCAGAAATAATGGTCATGACCTTGAAATCACGTAACTTCAGGCCAACATGTCTGATACTGGAAAGCAGAAGCAGTCCTGTGCTGATTGTTTTGAAGTCTCCCTTGCGTACTCTGTCTGGCCTTTTTCTCTGTGCTCATCCTCAGGAGTCATGAAATGTAAGTTGGTTCCATCTCGTGATTCTGAGAGATCTGGTGGACTTAATAAGCACTCTTTGCTCTGAGAGGAGGCATTCTTTTGGTGGTGCTGAATTTTAAATTATTTATGGCGAAGATTAGCACATACCAACTCCCAGGCAGGCCTCTCCTTTACAAAAATGTATTCTGTAGATGTAAACTCCAGAAAAACTCCATGTAGGCTAATTACAGTTTTATACCTATGAATATTTTATTTCTCAATAATTCATAATGGTCCTCAAGGAGCCATTACCATTAAGTAAATATGCATAATCAGAAACCTCCCAAGATTGTAATTGCCCGTATTTTTGTTCTGGGTAACATGTATATATACAGTGGGCCACTTATCAGTTTTATTAAAGGATTGTTCTCCATCTCTTTCTCCCACTTTCCTACCTGCTTTCCTTTCTTTTGCATTCACTCACAAAGCTCAGAAAACAGCACCGAATAATATTATCCTGCCATACAAACTCAGTACTGCCTAAAACTAAATTACCAATGGATGGGCCAGTCTCAACTTTTTTGTCTTTTAGAAGGCATATTATCCTATTACGTATGAAAATAAATATTGGAAGACTTACTGGATTTGGTCTTTCCCCCCCAGAAGTAAAGTGAAGGCAGACTTCATAGCTAACTAAGGAAAGGAGAAAGAACATTTGCAGGCATATGACCCAAGGGGCAAAGAGGTACCTGGCTCCTGCAGACTAAAGCAAAAGTCTCAGGGTTCATTGGACCTGAATCTTGGGCCAGTTTCTAGCCTAGAGATGGAAGAGGAAGTAAAGGGGCATCCAAAAGGCCCCACTGAATCTATAGCCCAAGGAGAGGTTGAAGAAAGGCCAGAGCAGCACAAAGGAAAGCAGTTGCTTCAAGGGAAATGGTTGAGTCACTGAAAAGTGAACTTGAATTACCCCCACTCCTGAATTCACCCAAAACACCATGAAATGGATAGACAATATTTCTTCAAAGCTAGAGCAATGATTTGTTTGCATAATAAGTAAATGTTTTATTGTGATACTCTGGACACTGTTTTGACAGTGGGAATGTAGAGCAGGAAAGAAAACAAGAAGAGTATATAAGAGACAGAGCGTCATACACACAAGTTCCTACCCCCTGCTCTAAGTAAACCCACACATGGGTGTTCTTGGATGCTGCTACCTCTTGATTTGAGGTAAAAGGGCACAAAGAGGGACTTCCCTGGTGGTCTAGTGGTTAAGACTCTGTGCTCCTAATGCAGGGGGCCTGGGTTCAATCCCTGGTCAGGGAACTAGATCCCGCATGCTGCAACTAAGAGCCCGCATGCCACAGCTAAAGATCCTGCATGTGGCAATGAAGATCCCACATGCCACAACTAAGACCCAGCTCAGCCAAATAAGTAAATAAATAAATTTTAAAAGGGCACAAAGAGGCAATGAAAGCCTCAGAGAAGGCACTGAAATGCCAAGTCAGTCAATGGCCCCCAAGCCTCTCATTTCCATACTCTCTTTTCCATTTCTCCCCGGCCCTCTAGACGAAAGGGAGACACCAAGAGAACTTTGGGAGGTGAGGAAGAAGTAACTTGGGGACCACGTTCTGTCTCCTTGTCATTCTGCTCTAGAGTAAGCATCCAGATGACCCAGCTTCCATCATCTTCCTGTCTCAGTATCTGATAACATCCCACCATACCAGTTCTAAAAGTGAAGTGGTAATCTGTACAAAATGTGCTATTACAAAGCACTAATGAATGCTGGGAGGCTCCAAACCAAGCCAACATTACTCCTGGAGGCATTTCAGAGCAACCTGTCCCTAGAGACCTCCAAGGGGAGAGAATCCATGAGTACAATGTCACACACAGCAAGAGGTTCCCCAGGGACCCACTTCAGTTGGGACCTTCTCAGGATCTCTCAGCTCATACCTGTGAGTTATGGCCCACTTGGTGGGCCAGCTCTGCTCTTGCTCCACACAGAAACAATAACTCCCATAATTATATTCTTGGGGTGAGGGTGGGGCTGCTGAAGTGGACATTTCTGTGAACACTGCAAAGTGGGTAGTGGGAAGCCTTTCCAGAACTCCTGGGAGGAGGGTGCAGGCCTTTTAAAATCTCTGTCCCCTGACGGCATTTGATCCAACTTCAGGGGGTTAAGGAGGTTTTTGTCTCAGGGTGTCACTTGACTGCCTCTGCTGATTTCAGCTGTGCACAGCGAA
The DNA here is from genome assembly GCF_059928025.1 of Delphinapterus leucas. Lineage (NCBI taxonomy): Eukaryota > Metazoa > Chordata > Mammalia > Artiodactyla > Monodontidae > Delphinapterus > Delphinapterus leucas. The sequence goes on from NC_143143.1 coordinate 54,647,628, forward strand.
TACACTTTACCCTGTGCCTATGGGCTCAGCCTTGCCCGAATCTTAGGACGCCTTTTAGCCTCTGTTAGGAGAGATTCACAGAGTTTAGCATCAGGCCACGTTTCTATGTGGTTGGGTTCAATCTGGAGTCTGACTTTTTGTGACTAGTCTTATTTCTGATTCGTCTTTAACCTATCCTCAGCCAGCTCTACTGTAGCCCAAAATTATATAATGTATGATTAAGAGTTTGGGACCTCACTCCTGTAAATGGTGTCTCCATATTTTCAGGTGCTCTGCCACAAGCCTTGGGGTCATCCTCAGCTCCTCTATTCTCTCACACCAATAGCTGATCTTTTAGAAAATCCTGAAGACTCTTAATTGAAAATAAGTACAGAATTTAACTGCTGGTTTCCACCTCTAACTACCACTACCACTACTACAAGTCACCACCATCCCTCAGCTAGCTAAATGAATGGCCTCCTCACTGCTCTCCCTGCCTCCACTCTGGTCTCTTTATAGTCCACCCTCCATATAGCAGCCAGACAGAGACTGAAATGTTTAGTCATGTCGCTGCTCTGTTCAAAATGCTCCAGTGGCTCCCATTTCACTCACAACCAGCCTTTCATGATTTGGTTTCCTTTACCCCTCTCACTTCTCCTCTCATGCACCCTGCTCCAGCCACACAGGCCTCTGTGCTCTTCCTAAAACATGCCAAGCATTCTTCTGCCTCAGATCCTTGGCACTTTCTGTGGCTTCATTGCCACCTTTTCAGTGAGGCCTTCCCAGACCTCCCCTCTCCCACTTTGCCAGCTTTCCTTATCCTTTCTCCAGATTTATTGTTCTCCAAAGTACTTATTACCACTAGTAAAACAGCACATTTATTTTACTTATTTGTTTGCTGCCTACATCTCCCACTAGATTGCAAGCTCCATGAGGGTAGGGGTTTTTGCCCTTTTCATTCTGTACTCTATTCCTGGCACCTAGAACAGGGCCTGGTACATTGTGGCTGCTCATTGCGTGCTGCTGAGTGAATGACTGATGAACAACCAAATGTGGGAATCGTTATTAGGGAGGACATTCAACCAATAGGAAGGTGGGTGGTCTACTTCTGAGAACATTAAAACTATGACATTGTGTAGCATTTACTGGGTTAAATTCAAATGTTAGATTATTTTTAAAAACTATTCAATTATGTTCACTGGCATTTACAATGTTTGGATATTTGCTATAGGCTACAGTTTTTTGTAAATACTGCTAAGCTGTATGTTTCTTATATATTGAAATATTTTAAGAAATCCATAATAATGAGTAAAGAATTGCTAATTTTTCACTTTCAGTTTCTAAAAATTAATATTTTTTGAAAATTTAGAAACACTACAATGAGTGAGGATACAAAAAGTTTACTGAGAATCTGTTTTGAAACTTTACCCAGGGTCAGTCTTGTTCCTGGAGGACAAATAAGTTTCCAAGAGGCATGGGTTTCTACAGGAAGCATAGATATTTAGTAAATGTCATAGGCTAAAGAAGCCACAGAAAGTTGCTTTTGTTTGTCTTCTCTCCCATGTTCTCAATTTCATTTAAAACATCATTTTACTTTTGCCTTGGCTGACAAGTCAGCTCATATGCCCATGGCGGCTTAAAAGAATGTGGCAACCTGAGTTGCCATTTGGTTGTAGGATAAGCAGTTTCTTAACTACTCTGAGGCCCAAGCACCCAGGGTGAAATTGCAAGATCTGTGGCTTCCCACGTGCCAACTGTATGTTTTCCAGCCCAAATGAGTTTAGGTGGAACAAGATGTGATCCAACCATATCAAGTTCTCAAAGGGCAGCGACTGCTCTCTTGAGAGTAAATTATTCTTTATCACAATAGTAGAGACAATTGTGTCTGCAGAAGATGCCCTCTGGTCCTGGGGGCTGGTAAGCAAAGAGAGGGCGTGAATGAAAATCATCAAGCACATGCTTAACTTCTCAACTCAATCCAAGTCAAAATGGAAGTCTCTTTGGCTTCTTCTATCAGGAGCCAAAGTTGTCCTTTGAAGCCAGGAAAAAGCCAGCAAAGAGTTCACAACTCTTACACTTTAGCGAGTGTCATCGACAATGGTCATGCTCTGTTCCACTCACATTTTAGTATGTGGCTAGAGGAGGGAAGAATTAAAATTAAATTTTAATTTTAGATTAAATGGACCACTCATTCTGATGTAACATTTTTGTATGTGGCCTGTGATATTGTGATTCATAACAAGAAATATACGTTTAGTCTCTGTCCCTGTTTCTGGCAAAGAGCTCTTAAAACCCTTGGAATTTCCTAAGAGTGATAAAGTTGCCTTGATATTCAGAACAAGCCTCTTTTGACTGAGTTTATGTTAAGAAGGTGACTTCTGAAAGCACCTAAGGATGGGAGCTGGTTGCTGGGGGAACCAACCACATGATTGGAGAGTTGGAACTTTCAGTCTCATCCCCTGACCTCTGGGGAAGGGAGAGGGGCTGGAAGTTGAATTCATTAATCAATCATGACTATGTAATGAAGCCTCCATAAAAATCCCAAAGGATGGGGTTTGGAGAGCTTCCTGGTTGGTGAACCAAAGTGCTTGCATGTGCCATCATGCTGGGCCCCAAACTCCATGAGAACAGAAGCCCCTTTGTCTGAGACTTTGCCTTGTGCATGTTTTCATCTGGCAGTTGATGCATGTCTTTTAATATCCTTTGTAAAAAAACAGAGATCTAGTGACTAAACTGGTTTCCTGAGTTTTGTTAGTCACTCTAGCAAACTAATTAAATCCAAGGAGGGGGTCAAGGGAACCCTTCATTTATAGTCAGTCAGTCTTGGACTTGTGATTGGCACCTGAAGTAGAGGGCAGACTTGTGGAACTGAGCCCTCAACCAATGGCATCTGATGCTATCTCTGGGTTGACAGTGTCAGAATTGAGTTGACTTGTAAGACTCCCAGTTGCTGCTGTCTTACAGTTGCTTGGTGGTTTAGGGAAACCCCAAACTGCACCCCACTCCACACATTTGAATTGGTTCATCAGAATCTTTATGGTCAGAGGAGGGGAGAATTAAGATTAAATTTTAATTTTAGATTAAATGGATCACTCATTCCAATGTAACAAACATGCTCTGAGCTGCTAATTAGATACACAGGTAGATGTAGATGTAAAAGATGTAGGTTACGTAGATGCAGGTGCTGATATAGATGATGTGGTTTATGTAGGTATTGTAATGTTGTTGTCAATCACATAGATGTAAATGCACATGTAAATGCTGTAGATATAAAGACAGATGTAGACAGAGTAGATTTCAATATAGGTGCAGATGTGCATGGCATAGCTGTAAACACGGATGTAGATTAAATTTTTTCAATCTCAGCACTATTGATATTTTGGGCTGGATATTTCTTTGCTGTCAGGGGCTGTTCTGGGTATTGTCCTAGTTGCCAGGGGCACTCTCTCCCTCATCCACAAGTTGTGACAATCAAAAATGTTTCTGGATGTTGCTAAATGCCTCTTGGGTGCCAAGTTGCCCCGGTTGAGAACCAGTGATGTAGCCAACGTAGATACTGATGTAGATTTAAGCATCCGTGTAGATGATGCATATGATGAACATGAAAATGTAGCTATAGATGATATAGATGTAAACACAGATGTAGGTAAAGTGTATGCAAATATGGATGTAGATGATGAAGTAAGAGTAGATATGAATGATATAGCTCTAAACATAGATGTAGATGATGTGTTTGATATAGATAGATGGCATAAATATAAATTTTATGATCTGGGCAGGAAAATGTAGGTGTTAATGATGCAGATGACATAGACTAAGTATAGGTGATGAGATAGATATCTAGACAGATCAATATAGAAGTAAGTTTCCCAACTTGAATTTAAGTTCTTCGAAGGTGGTATATATTCATATCTCCAAGAGTAATTTGGAGGTGTTCATTAATGATCTGTTGATTGTTTAACTAGTTCTACCACTTAGGAGCCAATAGAGTTCTCTTTAGTATTTCAAGTATGCTTTCTATTAAGAAAAGATTATCTTTAGGAAAGTTTGTGGTAATTTAAAACCCCAAGTTATAAACAAATGTATGTGGGTAGACATTTAATACACTTAAAAAATATCCTTCATATATTTTCCCAACATTTTATTATGAAAAAGTTTCAAACATGCAGAAAACTTGATAAAAGTTTTTATTTATTTATTTATTTTTGGTTGCACTGGGTCTTCACTGCTGCGCGCGGGCTTTCTCTAGTTGCAGCGAGCGAGGGCTACACTTCGTTGCGGTGCGTGGGCTTCTCATTTGCGGTGGCTTCTCTTGTTGTGGAGCACGGGCTCTAGGCGTGCAGGCTTCAGTGGTTGCGGCATGCGGGCTCAGTAGTTGCGGCACGTGGATCCTAGAGTACATGGGCTTCAGTAGTTGCGGTGCTCAGGCTCAGTAGTTGTGGCGCACAGGCTTAGTTGCTCCACAGCATGTGGGACCTTCCTGGACCAGGGATCGAACCTGTGTCCCCTGCATTGGCAGGCGGATTCTTAACCACTGCACCACCAGGGAAGTCTCTTGATAAAAATTTACAAATAAGAGCTGTATACCTACCAACTTTTACCATTAACATTTACTATCCTTACTTATCTCATGTCTATCCATCTAGACACCATCTGTCCATCCATCCATCACCTCATCTTACTTCTTGATGCATTTCAAACCAACTCCTACTTATGTTTTTAATTGATTTCTTAGAAGACTAAATTCCTGAAAAACTACTTACTTCATATATTTAAATACTATCATTTTACTTGTGATGGTCATAGGTCACTTGGGATATTCTGCAGAATAAATCTTTGTAGTGTTGAGAAGGTCACCATGACATTTATTAAAAATTTGAAGCTGAAATTCAAGCAAGGATAAGCCCAGAGCTTATTAAGGAGAGACACTGAGAACAGGGAGGCTGTGGCATTTCTCCCACCTCTCTTTTGGGAGAGTTTTCAGACCAAGGGTAAGCAGCTTTCTGTCAGGAATGGTTTAGTGTAGTGTTGCCTGAAGGCAGAGAAACTTCCCAGGTGATCTATTAAGGTCCTTTTCATTAGAGCCAACTGACTGAGATCTCCCAGTCTTTACTAAAGGTTGATAATCAGGGTGGAAGAAGAAAAAAAAAATGATGAAAACCAGAAAGACACCAGATTCAAGCTATCCCTTCATTAAATAAGATTATACATCAAGCCTCAGATGGCCTTTCAACTCACTCAGTGAATCCTGGTAGGATGTTCATACACCAGACAACAATTGAGTAAATGTTTCTGCTCTCACCGAGGTCCCAGCCTTTCTTCCCAGACATCGCTAAGTTGCCAACTCACAGCTGGCTGGCCCACAGTTTACACTGATGCTATCCATAGTCCTAAAAGAATCTGACCTTTTCCTTTGGAGACGAGAAATACTATATCCCCTCAAGATCACATTCCCCAAACTTATCATGTTTAGCAAGTAGTTAGTCTCTCCAAAACATCAAAGCTGACAGGGACCTGTCTAAAGTGCATTGGCTGTAGACTGTGGCATTTCCAAACATCTAGGATGTTACTGAATGGATGGAGGTTGGAGTCAGTCAGTCAGTGAGATTTATTCAGTTATTCCAGGGCTGTGGTCAGGGTCTGAGCTGTTAGCGTGTTACCAGACAGGGAGGAAAGAGGACTCAACCACAGAGTGACCCTGTAACGTGGGTGGAGAGCTACTGAACAATGAGTAGTGAAGTAAGCAATCTGTATCAATTGGAAATTTGGTTTGGGGGAGGCAGAGGATGTGCATCTACCAGTTGATTCCGGGAAGATTTACTCTGGGCTCTGAATGGATGGGGAGCAGAAAGTTTGTCCACTAGTCTGGAGGATGAGAGAACACAGTGTAGCAGATGCTGAGGATACCCTGCCCGCATCACCCTGGGCCTTGACATTTTGTGCACAGCAGCCTGACTTCCAACTGCCGGAGGGCTTTGTTTGGTGGTTTGGGTTTGCTTTGCCTAGACACACAGCAGGCCAGAAGTGCTGGAGAGTTAGTGCCTTCCCAGCTGCAGCCTTCGACCAAACACTGTGGAATTGGTGTTTTTATACCCCAGCTCCATAACTCCTTGTTCAGGATAACTGAGGCTTACATTCTGCACTGGCCCCCCAGAGTTCCCCAATAGGGTTAAGTTCCAATTGTCCATGGTGGCATCTTCCTTAAGCAAGCACCTCCTATTGGCTTCCGTCCCTCCTGTCTCTGTTCCCCACTCCCCTACTCAAATAAACTACTTGCACTTGAACTTTTGCCTCAGAGTCTGCTTCTAAGGGAACCTAAACTAAGACACACAGGCAGTGGACAAATGCTTTGAAGATCCCTCTGGCTCATTATTTTCTCTCTTGTAATGTGTTAAGACAATCAGAAAACAGAGAAGACAGGGACTGCCAAGCACTCTTACCTCAGCCCAGGAAATGCAAGGACATCTTTTCCTGGTAACAAAAAAATTCTTTGCCTTTGGGAACAGCTGCCACATTGTCAGCTCTGGCTTCATATCACTTACCCACACAATACTATCTTCCATTATAGAATTTGAGAGCCATCAGAAATACACTGAGAGAACAGTGACAGAATCCTAGCTGTTGCCTCAACAAATCTCCTGTGTTCCAGCTCATCTCTGCCCCAATCTGATATGTAGCAACATGAAATATTTTCAAATGCAAATCTAATCACTAATGGAATCCTTGTAGAAGAAGTTTTCATGCCCTTGGAAGCCACTGTGCTTACACTGAGCATCTGAGTGAGAGTCAGGTGGACAGATCGATCTTCAGTTTTCCCCCAGAAATTAGGCCAGGAGACAGCCACTGAACTACTAGGACACAAAAGAAACTGTTTCTCCTCCAATGAGGTTAAATCCTTTGCAAAATCAGCACTTAGAATAGTGATGTTTGTCTGGGGATGTAATCCATTTTCTGGAGGTGGTAGGAAATATCTCTATATTTCGTAGAACTAAAATAACTACTGTTGTCTATGTCCTTACACTAACAGAAGTTCAATCGTGGAGATAAAGTGTCATCTGCTATCATGGGAGGATAATTAGCATCCTAAGGCTCTTTCCTCTATGATGTGGGTCATGGTGGGAAGCAGGATTCACTTCCTATTGTAGAAGCAAGCCAAGCCAGATGGCCCTTTCCCTGACCCCTGGCTGAAGAGGGCAGTCACATTATCCAGCCTCAGCAACTCAGGTGTTCCCACCCTGGATTTTTAATTTAGACTCAGGAACAGTTCAGAATTCCATGGCAGCAGAGGCACTTGGGCTCTTGGCCTCAGCTGTGGTGGTGTCCATCAGCCAGAGAGGCATCAGGGCCAGGGTTAGGGACATTCAAGTCAGGCTGTCCCTGCAGCATGACCTCAGCTGTGTTCCTGCGGCCCAGCCTCTCTCAGATCCTGCCTGTCTTTAAAACCTAGTTATCCAGGCTTCTGGTCAATTCTGTTAGCCCCCATTATCCTTCTACTAAAGTTAGCTGGAGTCTACTCCTGTTATGTGCCATCCAGAACCCCGAGGGGCACAGAGAGTGATATCCCCAAGTGTACAGAGTCTCTCCTGTAGGTCAGAGACCTAGCTCTTGTCTAGGGGACATCTAGATGTCTAGATAACTAGTCAAAGGAGCCTTATCTCCTTCGCTGCAGGGGGCTTGATTGCATAATTGTTAAGTTTCCTTTCCTGTTCTAAAAGCCTATGACTCTACATGGAGTGTTGGACAGTGAAGACACAAAACTACTTGAGCTTCTGTATCCTTAGTGGTAAGAAGAGGGTTTCTAGAAAAATAAATGCCATTGTGTGAAGCCCACAGATGGATCTGGTCCATATCAAACAATCAAAGAGTATCTCAAGTCTATACTATGTATATGTCCCCAAATATCTCAGTTCTATATCGTGCATATGATTGTATCTGGTAAACATTGTTTGGGGCATATCAAGGCAAAGGAAACCCATAGTTCAATTAACAATGTTCACAGGTGTCTGTTATATGAATGGTCCCATTGGAGACAAAGAATCAGAGATGTTAAGACAGGGAGAGTGACTGGCACTTTTACGTACTCAGTAATATGAATGACTTTGTAGCCATGAAAACAGTCTGGAGAGTGGGCAGTGTGGTCATAACATGCATAGATCATGGAGTTTGGTTGGGAGAGTAGAGGTCATTTGTTTTTAAGCCCTTCCCATGGTCACACTATAACAATTTCAGGGAAAACCCACTTGAAACATTATGAATCAGGGAAACTTTTGTAGTTAATGATAAACCAATCTGGAGAGTGGTTCAAAACAGTTTTTGAAGGAAAGGGAGACTATTATAGATTAAAAGAGGCTTAAGAGATATGTCAGCCAAAAGCAATGGTAGATCCTTGTTTAAATCCTGATTCAACTAAAACTGTAAGAACACAGACTATTAGATGATGTTAAGGAGTTATTGATGATTATCTTGGAGGTATTAGTGGTATTGTGGTGTGTTTTTTTCCCCAAGTCCTTATCTATTAGACATACATGCTGAATCTATGGGTGAAATAAAAGAATGTCTTGGATTTGCCTTAAAATATTGTAGCACAGTATTACTGAAAGTGTGGTCTGTGGATCAGTGCCAGTTAGCCAATTGTGTGCTATTAGTCTGTGGTAAGTGCAGACATTGACAATGAGTGTTTAGAAACAGTGACAGCACTTTGCATTGTCATGGCATCCAAGCAGCTATGAGTGGACTTGTCTCATTGACCAGTGCAGAGCCCAGTTGGGTATTGTTGAACTTGCATGCCCAACTGCCTGTGGTCCATGACAGATTGGAAATTAAACAGAAGGATTCTTCACCACTGATAGCTTAAGAAGAATTGCTTTAGCACACACACAAAGAGGGGCAGGGGTGGGTAGAGATAGATGAAAAAGAATGGCAGAAAGTTGATGACTGTTGAAGCTAGGTGATGGGCACATAGTACAATTCTCTCTATTTTTGTGAAGGTTTGAAAATCTACATCATTTGGTTTATTAAATAGTTTTTAAACACCCAGCCTGTTAATGGAGATATTTTAAATACATACATTTTCAATGCATATATTTATATCTAAACATATAGTATATATGTATGTGTGTATTTCAAATAAAATAATATAAAAATGACACAGAATTCATAGCTCACACAGCTTACATAACATATGTAACGTTATTTTACAGAAATCTTAGGTAAACAAAGTAATTTCCTGGATCATAAGCTTGGTGAGCTTTTATTATGTAATTATAATAAACAGATTATATAATAAACACCTTGAGGCCAAGGATCCTGTGAGATATCACTTCTGTTCCTCCACAGCACTCAACCCACAGTACTGCAGAGTTAATGGTCCCTAATAAACCCTGGCTGATAGGCTAAACTCAGGAACTGAATTGTTATGAAGAGTGGTTTAACTCTCCATGCACTAACAACACACCACTCAATCAATCAATTTGAAAATCAGTTTCCTGAATCCACCCTCACAGAGATTTGTCACGGAACATTTGAGACTGAGGAGGACTTCAAGCTTTGCTAATGTCCTCATTTTGCAAATGGAAATGAGGGCCAGAGAAGTTATATGAGCTTCACTGGATATTCTGCTTGTTAGTGCCAGGGCTGTTGCCTCTGATGCCTACAATTGGACTGTTCCTTCTGCCATGATGTTTCTCAGAACGTACAAGTTCACCTCCCACCCCCTGCCCCTTGCTCCTCGTTTAAAATTATATGGTTTCAGTTGTAGGAAAGAGAAAGAAGTTGTCAAGCTGACTCCACCAGGAGGCTGAACAAGAGGTGCGACTATAGAATAGGTTCATGTAATGGTCAGTATTTGCCCAGCACTGCTCTGCGCCTCTGGCCTTCAGGAACTTTCTGTCTATTTGGGGAAAGCAGATGTACACATGTTAATAGAGGATGGTCCTGATGTGTAGGATTAAAGCATAAATGAGTAGCTGGGTACAGCTGGGGGTGGGGGGTGGGGCTGGAGAAGGGAGGAATATCTTGGAGGCCGTAGAGCTTGGGCATGAGGTCAGAGAACCAAGGAGAGGGAAGAATCCTAGGGTTAGAATCACACAGACCTGGGTTTGTGCTTCAACCTGTTGGTATTAAAGAGCTTGGGAGGTTTCTGTGGGGAACAGGATGGGATCCAACACTGACTGGATTTAGAAAGACCAATATGGTAGCAACAGTGTGTGGGAGTGTCTGGCAGCAGGGAGAACCATGAGGAGGGCCTAAGGAGATGAAAGCGTAGAGCAGGTGATGGCAGTGGGAAGAGAGAGAAAAGGCAGATGTGAGAACTTTGACTTTTAAGTAAAAAAAAAAAAAAACACCAAAAATCCCCCCAAGACTATGTGATGTGCCAGGTACTGTTCTAATACCATACAAATCTGAACTTATTTGAACACCCTGAACTAGTATTATTGTTATTCCTGAAACTGAGACACAGGAAGGTTAAGTCACATGCCCAAGGACACACACTGATAAATGGTAAAGTCAAGATCACACCCAGGCAGTTTGGCTGCTGCGTCTCAGCTCTTCACCACTGCATGCTATAGTGAAGTAAAGGTGTTACAGGTTAAAGTCATGATGACTCCATCATGACTAAGTGACTTAGAAACTGTTAATGCCATTGACAAGTTAGATACATTAAATGAGAATATTAGCCTGGGGGAAAGCAGATACATATACTTGGTTTTTTATATGTTTTGTTTAAGTTGACAAGGCTGCATCTGAGTAGAATGTCCTGTGGGAAATTAGAACTATAGGACAGGAACTCGGGAGAGATGTGGTTGTTAGTTCCTTTCTGTCAGCACTTGAAAAATGTTGTGCCACTTCATTCTGGCCTCCATGATTTCAGATGAGAAATCTGCTGTCATTTGAATTGATATTTGCCTGTAAGTAATGCATCATTTCTCTCTTGTTGCTCTGAAGATTTTTTTCTTTAGTTTTCAGAAGTTTAATTATGATATGTTTTGACGAGGAGTTTTTTAGATTTATCCTATTTCAGGTTCACTTAGCTCTTGAGTCTGTAGGTTTCTGTCTTTCACCATTACTTCAGCCATTATTTCTTTGAATGTTTGTTTAGTCCCACAGTCTCTCTTGTCTCCTGCTGGGATTCTGATGGTATATATGTTAGAGCTTCTGTTACTGTCCCACAGGTCCCTCTTTTTCCCTAATCTCTCTTAGCTGTTTTTCAGATTGAGTGAATTTGATTGAATAGTCCTCAAGTCCAGTGATTCCATCTTTTGTAATCTTCAATCTACCATTAAGCCTATCCTATGAGTTTTTTATTTTAGTGGTTGTACTTTTCAGTTCTATAATTTTCACTTGGTTCTTTTTTGTAACTTCTATTTCTTTGCTGAGGTTTTCTATTTTTTCATGTTTCTGGGGATTTCATAATTGCTGGCTGAAACCATTTTAGAGTGGCTGCTTTAAAATCTTTGCCAGATAATTCCAACAACTGATTCATCTCACTAGTGGTGTCAGTTGATTATCTTTTCTCATTCAAGTTGTGATTTTCCTGCTTCTTGGTATGACAAGTGATTTTTTTTTATAGTATTTGGACATTTTGCATGTAATGTTAGGAGACTCTTGATCTTATATAAATCTTCTATTTTACTGGGCAGCCACTCTGTTTAGTTTGTTTTAAGGCTTACTCTTGTAGGCTATCATTTCAATGACAGTTTAGTTTTCTGAGCCCTTGCAATGTTGCTCTGATCCACTTTGTTCTTCTGGCTCTGCTTAAGCTCCAACTGGATCCCTACATATGATGCCTACATGGGTTAAAGGTGCTTCCCTGGGCTGCTTGGTGTCATTAGGCAGATGAAGGGGGTTGCCCTGGGTTACCTTCTGTCACTGCATAGAAGGCTGGAGACACTGAGCCTGCTGGCACTACTAGTGAATTTGGAGGGGCTTGCCTGTTGTCATCTGGTGTGGGGCAGTGGATGAGCTTGGTTCCTGGGTTTCTCTGTTTCCACCGATGTGGGCAGATTGGGTCGACTGTTGTTTGGGGTGGGAGGGTAGGGCATGGGATGGGTTGGCCGACCTGCATTTTGCTGTTACCACCACTATGGGCAGATCAGTCTGCTGCTGACTGTGACTGTGGGGTGAGGGATGGGTTGGAAATTCATTTCTGCTTCTTGCTGCTGCTGTGAGTGGGTTGGTCCTGCTGCTACCACAGGGTATGAGTCTCCCCACTAAGGCTTTGGTATCATTCTCTTTTCCTGGTCCTTTAGCCAGAGAGAACAGGCTTTTCTCCCTTCCTCCTCTCCTTCTTTCCTTCCTTCCTTCCTTCCGTCCCTTTCTTGCTTGCTTGCTTTCTCTTGCTCTTTCTTTCTCTCTCTCTTTTTGTCCATTGTTTTTGTTTTTTTTTAAATCTGTTGTCTGTTGTTGGTTTCAGGTTGGCTGGTACCCAGGATCTATGGAAGATAAAAGAACACTCAGAGAATTCACCGTGGTGTTTTTCTTCAAGACATGAGGTCCCCAGCCAGTCCTTTTTCTTCTTTCCATCTTTAAGAGTCCTTCAGAGTAGGATTGTCTGTCGAATTCTTTCCATGGCATTTGGCTGTTTTTAGAGGGGAGGAGCCAGGAAAAATGAGTCTATATCATCTTCTCCTGGAACTGGTAGCTGCCTCAGGATTTTGAGCAAATGTGTTTGTTTAAGCCACTGTATTAGCTGCTGACTGCTGCTGTAATAAATTACCACAACCTTAGTGGCTTAAAACAACACAAATATATTATCTTGGGGCTGCATTCCTTCCAGAGGCTCTGGGGAGAATCCATTCTTTGCCTTTCCAAAGAATGCTATCTGTGGTCCCCTTCCAGCAATGGCATCACTTTGACCTCTGCTTCCATCATCACATCTCCTTCTCTGACTCTCAAACTCCTGCCTCCCCTATATAAGGACACTTGTGATGATATCAGGTCTACCTGGACAATCCAGGATGACCTTTTCATTTCAAGATCCTTAACTGAATCATACCAATCATATCTGCAAAGTCCTTTTTGCCACATAAGGTAACATATTCCCAGGTTTTAGGGATTAGGTCATGGACATCTTTGGGGACCAGTCTTCTGTTTGTTACAAAGCTAATAGATCTACTTTTGGATATAGATTCCCCAGCTCCCCAGCTCTTCTTCACAGAGGCAGCAGGAGTTATGTTTCTTCTGCATGTCTCCAAAGATATTTTACGCATCCACAAACATTTCTCTTTTGCCTCCATTTCCCCCACACAAATGGTAACTCACTGCATAGACTCTTTTTCTCCTTGCTTTTGTTTTCCAGTTAATAATAGAGTTTGGAGATCTTTCTACATCAGAATAAAAAGAACTTCCTCATTCTTTTACAGCTGCATAGTGGTCCATAATGTGGATATGCCATAATCTATCTAACCACTCCTTACTATGGGAAATTAAAGGCTCCGCTGGGATTTGAGGGGGTGACTAACGATGGCCTTACTTTCAAGGGGAGAGGGTACTAGTCACAGTCATGGCTGAAAGGGGCTTCAACTGAGCAGCAGTAGGGCAGAGGCCAGATTAGAAAGGGATGATGAACTAGTGAGCACAGAACATTACTGCCATTCTTACAAATTCACAATTTCACTGTGCTCTATAATTTACAAAGGGCTTTCAGGCATGTTTTATATTAAGATATGTTGAATATTCATTAACTTATGAGAGCCTCATAAAGACTTTGAGACATAACAATCACCTATTATCTACAATTTGCAGATAAGTAAATTCAGGCCCACAGAGGTTAAGTGACATGCTTGGGGGTGAACAGCAGCAGAGCCATCTCAAGGTCTTCTCTGTTTCCAAATTCCAGCAACTTGTGTCTTAGCTATTTCCTTGGTCCAGAAGATGGAAGCAAAGGGAAGAAAAGGAGCTGGAACAGGGCTAACATCATTAAATGAAGGGTTTTTTTTTTCTCTCTCTCTCTGTGTGTGTGTGTGTGTGTGTGTGTGTAATTCTTTTTTTTTAAGATAAAGGAAACCTGGAAATACATGATGGAAAAGTGAGAGGAAATGGGAGAAGGCTGAGGATACAAGACAGTGGGGAGAGAATGTGAAAAATCACGGGAGGGTTAGGCACTGCATCCTTGCTGCCAGGAGTTCTTGAACCAGAGCATCTGAGAATTCCACACCTTATATCCAAATGGGCCACACACCTTCTAGAGAGTCAGTGGGGCAAGCATTAATCAGGATCCCAGGGGTATCTGGCAAAGGTAACCAGAACGCTTTCACAGCTCGAATACACATGAACTACATTCTCATAAAATAATAAAGTGTGCTTAAGGCATCTGACATTAAGCTGCAAATGCTGAAGGAGGCCGAGGAAAAAATAACAGTGACAGAGGGGTCCTGAGTCTTGTGTCTTCTGTGAATGCACTACCCAGAAAGACAGCAGTTGGAAAGGATTCACTTGGGTGGATTTGTAGAATTCTTGCTTCAGCTGCTGGTAAAACCACTTTCTCCAATGCACAGCTTTCAGGTATTTAAGAAAAAAGCAATGAGAGAATAAGGCCAGTGGGTTGCAAGCAGGTAAGCAGGCTTGAGTCTGGTTCCACAAGCCTATTTCTTGAGAGAATCATTTATCCCAAAGGGGCTGTCATTTGGGTCTCCTTAACATGGACTTTCTCCATCCAAGCAAGAAACTGACATAGGTCGCCACAGAAACGACTGTGCAGAGGTAACCCAAGCCCTCAAGGGACAGTTTGGGTTTTCTGAACACTGTGTTTTTCTGGTAAACGAACCATGAGAACTGATCAGCTCTGGAAGGTCTAAAATCATGGCCCATGGACCAATAACATTCAGGGATGTGGCCATAGAGTTCTGTCAGCATGAGTGGGAATTTCTCGACCCTGTTCAGAAGAAGTTGTACTGGGATGTGATGATGGAGAACTATAGTAACTTGGTCTCAGTGGGCCATTCCATTTATAAACCAGACACAATTGTTTTATTGGAGCCAGGGAAAGAACCCTGGATGGTTGTGAGGGAAGAAACAAGAAGCTGGAGTACAGATTTGTATTCAAGTTATAAAATAATCAGCGAAAGAAAAACTTTTTTATCTGGAAAATGTTCATCTCTTTCTGCATCAGAGAATTCATAGTGGTGAGAAACTCTATGAAGATAAAGAATGTGGGAAGGCCTTTAGTTATGCCTCAAACCTTGCTCAACACGGAAGAGTTCATATTGGAGCAGACAGCCAGGACTCCAAGATGGCATCAGTCGTACCACTGAAGGAGAAGTTCCTGGATGTCAAATTAGGGGAGCTGCCACACTGGATACTAATGCAGGATTTCATCCCTAAATACATTGCTGGAGCATTTCAAAGAGGTTATTACCAGTATTACCACACTATTTTAACGTGAAGAAGGGGAGTGTTGCTGGGCTTTCTATGGTGCTGGCAGCTTACGTGCTTTTCAACTACTGCCATTCTTACAAGGAAATTAAACATGTGAGTTCCCTGGCGGTCCCATGGTTAGGACTCCACTCTTTCACTGCCTAGGGCCTGAGTTTGATCTCTGCTCATGGAACTACGATCCCGGATTTTGGGGTCTTGGTTCCCCAGCTGGGGGTCAAATCTGAGCCCTTGTGGTGGGAGTGCCAGTCCTGACCACTGGACCACCAGAGAATTCCTGGCCCCAGGGAATATTAATTGTCATGAGCTCTCCCGGAGGTCCCCATCTCGGCACCAAGACCCAGCTCCACCCAACAGCTTGCAAGCTCCAGTGCAGGACGCCTCATGCCAAACAACCAGCAAGACAAGAACACAGCCCCACCCATCACCCATCAGCCTAAAGTTGTACTAAGCTCACGGACACCTCAAAACACACCCCTTGACACGGCCCTGTGCACCAGAGGGACAAGACCCAGTTCCACCCACCAGAGCACAGGCACCAATCCCTCCCACCAGGAAGCCTACATAAGCCCCTGGACCAATCTCACCCACTGGGGGCAGAGACCAGAAGCAAGAGGAACTATGACCCTGCAGCCTGCAGAAAGGAGACCACAAACACAGTAAATTAGACAAAATGAGATGACAGAGGAATATGCTGCAGATGAAGGAATAAGGTAAAAAGAAATCTTCCATAAACATGAGTAGCCAAATGAGTACCACTGAAGAGGGCACACTCTACATTCCTGACCATGACCTTTGCCTGACAGCCCTGAATCCTCTCATGTCCTAATGGAAAATTAACAATAAAAGATGACTGGTTAAAAAAAAAAAAAAAAGGATCTCTCAGCAACTTTCAAGTATGTAATACAGTAGTATTAACTCTGCTCACCATGTTGTATGTTACATCCCCATGACTTATTTTATAATTGGAAATTTGTAGCTTTTGACTACCTTCACCCATTTCACTCACTGCCTCTGGCAATCATCAATATGTTCTCTATCTATGGCTCTGGTCTCACTTTTGGGTTTTTTTTTTTTTTTGGATTTCACATATAAGTGAGATCATACAGTATTGGTATTTGTCTTTCTCTGTCTGACTTCACTTAGTGTGATGCCCTCAAGATCCATCCATGTTGTCACAAATGGCAGGATTTCCTTCTTTTTATGACTAATATTTGACTGTATATATGCCACATTTTAAAAAACCCATTCATCTCTTGATGAACTCAGGTTGTTTCCATGTCTTGGCTTTGTGGGTGGTGCTGCATTGAACACTGGGTTATAGATATATTTTCAAGATAGGGATTTTGTTTCCTTTGGATGGATACCAAGACGTGGAACTGCTGGGTTATATAGTAGTTCTAGTTTTGATTTTTTGAGGAACCTCCTCACTGTTTTCCATGGTGGCTGCACTAATTTGCATTCCCTCTGGCAGTACATAAGGGTTCCCTTTTTTCCACGTCCTTGCCAACACTTGTTATTTCTTGTCTTTTTGATAATAGCCATTCTTACAGGTGTGAGGTGATATTTTATTGTAGTTTTGATTTGCATTTCCCTGATGATTAGTGATGTTGAGCACCTTTTCCTGTACCTGTTGGCCATTTGTATGTCTTCTTTGGAAAAATGTCTATTCAGATCCTCTCTCCATTTTTTAATTGGGTTGTTTGTTTAATTTTCTATTAAGTTGTATACATTTTAAAAAATATATTGTGAATGGTAAGTCAACTATACTCCAGTATAAAGTAAAAATTAAAAACAAAAAACATGGGCTTTCTCTGAATGTAAACTTGCTCATAGAGATTGTGCTCTCTGACAGATAGGGAAAGTGGTTTTCCCCTGGAAAAGAAAGTAGAGTCTGAGAGAGTCAGCCACTGCAAAGTAACCTGGGAGAATGGGAATAGAGAGAGGAAAGGAATAAAAAAATGTTTTGAGTAAAAATGCAGACAAAAGCAAACTGGCTTGTCATTTACTTGGATGTACACAAACCAACATGCGAATGAAATTGATCGTATCTGCTTCATCTTGCTTCCACTGAAGTATTTTAAAGTAAATTACAACCATCAAAATGTTTTACCGCTGAATCCTTCAGTACACATCTCTAAACAATACAGACATTTCCTACATTTTATTTTATAAATATAAATAAGTATCGCTGTTTGCCAGCCTGGACGTGCTAGGCATGGGTGAACAAGATAGAGCTCATGTTCCTTTGGTGGGGGTGGGAGATGGAGAGGTGGGAAGAGACTTAAACCATGTACCACATCGTTACATTTGTTTGGTGTAATCAAGTTATGAAGGTGATGCTCTGTGCTGTATCCATCACCTATGGAAGGTAGCCCCTCCCATAAGGGAAGGTGGGAGGGAGCGGTCCCAGAAGGCTTCTCTGAGGAAGGCACATTGTGGGTGGCCCTGGGGTGGGAGGAAGGTCAGCATTCTGGAGCAGGGAGCAGAGGAGGATAGCTTGGGGTTAGGTATGGGCTCTGACACCACCTCCACTACCTATTAGTTCTCTGTGCCTCTGTTTCCCCATCTGTAAAATTGGGCCAGTAACAGGGGTGTTTGGAATGATGGTTGACACTTATTAAGGAATCCACAGTCCTACCCAAAACCTGTTGGTTAAGGAGATGGCATGTTGAGCAACTGAGAAGCCACTGTGGCTGCAGCAAAGAGAGTAAGGGTGAAGCCCTGGGATGGGCAGGACCAACTGCTAGACCAAGGGCAGCGAGAAGCATGGAAGGCAAGTGGCAAGGTTGGGTCTATATTTTTAATTTTTCAGTTACTTATTTCATTGCAAAGGTAATACATGCTTTCATTTTGGATTGCCATGTCCCCACACCTTTGTTAACACTTCACAGGATTGATCTTTTCAATTTCTTACCAATCATATATATTCTAAAATGGCAACACTTTTTAAAAACTGCATTTCTTTTTTCTTGGCTGCATTGCGTCTTCATTGCTGTGCACAGGCTTTCTCTAGTTGCAGCGAGCAGGGACTACTCTTTGTTGTGGGTGTGGGCTTCTCATTGCAGTGGCTTCTCTTGTTGTGGAGCGTGAGCTCTAGGCGTGCGGGCTTCAGTAGTTGCCCTGCATGGGCTTCAGTAGTTCTGGCGCACAGGCTCTAGAGCTCAGGCTCAGTAGTTGTGGCTCACAGTCTTAGTTGCTCTGTGGAATGTGGGATCTTCCCAGACCAGGGATGGAACCTGTGTCCCCTGCATTGGCAGGTGGATTCTTAACCACTGTGCCACCAGGGAAGTCCCTAAAAACTGCACTTCTGTGATAACTTATATCAAGCGGCTATTCATACTGTCCCCTGAGAAAAAAATGCACAACCTAACAGTTGCGAGTATTCAGGGAACTTACTGAGGACTATAGCCTGGGAAGGCAGCCTCCCAGATAGCTCTGGGGAACTGTTCCAAAGAGCTAAGGGAGGAGCCAGGATATATAGGAGTTTTTGCTGAAAAACACAAAACAAAACATGTAGTTGAACATCAAAAGATTACTGCTAATCCCCAAAACCAGACATTTCAAGTTAATGATTTTAGTGCTTTAGTATGGGAAGATGCAAGAGTCTGGGCTCATTGAAATTATTCCTTTGATATGAACCTTAACTATGAAGGGCCAGCATCTAGTTTTTCTCTGTACTGAGTTCCCCTCAGGGTGCACCATCAGGGCAGCTGCCTTGGCTGAGGGCGTGATGGCTGCAACAGTCATTGTTTATTGAAATGCCAGGCAATGCTTTTTGCCCACAATATTTACTAACAATTTGCATTTCTTCTGTGAAGTACCTGTTCATACTCTTAGTTCATCTTTCTATCCATTTGCCATTTTAGCATTTATTTACAGAAACTCTTCATATATTACATTAAACTCTTGTTTGTTAATATCTGAGCAAATTTTTTCTCAAGTCTGTCTCTTGTCTTTCAACCTTTCTTTCCTTTTTAAATAAACTTTTTTTCTATTATTAAGATTTCATACATAGAAAAGTAGAAAGACTAGTGAATCTCCATATACTCATTACCTAGATGTGGTAACTGATAACATTTTGTCATATTTGTTTCATTATCTTGTTTCTGATAAAGTATTTTAAGTATTATATTTTTTTTAATTTAATAAAAAATTATAGACATTAAGACATTTACCCTAAATCCTCCAGTATACATCTCTATTTTTTTTACAAAACCATAATACCATTATCACATATTTATGATATCTTTCAAAGTTTTTTACTTTTATGTAGTCGTAACTGTCAGTCTTTCATTGTTTTGCATTGCTATCTGTTTTAGGAAGTGCTTTCTCATGCAAAGATTATTAAAAAACTTATCTTTATTATCATCTGCAATTCTATAGAGGTTTTTTTTTTTGCACTTAGATCTTTAATCATCTGGACTTTATTTTTGTGTATATTGTGAGGTGGAGATCTCACCATTTATAGAATATTTAGGTGATTCAACATTTACCAGCGTTTTGAAATGTTGCCCTTAACACAGACTAAATTCCCATGGGGACTTCCCTGGTGGTCCAGTGGTTAAGAATCTGCCTTCCAGTGCAGGGGATGCGGGTGCAATCCCTGGTTAGGGAACTAAGATCCCACATGCCGAGGGACAACTAAGCCCACGTGCCACAACTACTGAGACCGTGTGCTCTGGTGCCTGCATGCCACAACTAGAGAGAAGCCCGTGAGCTGCAACTAGAGAAGCTTGTGCACTGCAACGAAGAGCCTGTGGGCCACAACGGAAGGATGCCACATGCTGCAACCAAGACCCAATGCAGCCAAATATATAAATTAATTTTAAAAACTTCCATGAATATGGCAACTTATCTTAATTTTGCTTAAAATCTTCAAGTCCCACTGTCTTTAGAATAAAATTCTAATTCCTCATCTGGGCTTAAAAGGCCTCCCCCTGCTTACGAAACTCATCTACCACTCTGCCCTCTGCAGACTGTGCTCTAGCCCCAGGGACCTCCTTCCATCTGGGCACTCAGAGCTCATACCAGGCTGTTTCACACTGATTTCGCACATGCCATTCCCTCTGCCTGGATGCTCCAGCCTCTGTGTGGCTGGCTCTGGGGAACCTTGCAGCTCTTAGTTCAAATGGCACTTCTTCAGAGTCCTTCTCAGACCACCCAGTCTAAGCAACCACCCCAGGCACTACTACATCCCTTTTATTGCCCCAAAGCACCTCTCATTATTTGAAGTTACCTTGCCTGTTCTGTCACCCACTAGAGGGTAAACTCCATGACAGCAGGAGACCTTCCAGGTCTGGTTCCCTGCTGTTGGGTCAAAGAAAGTAGACTTTCATCATTTTGATAGAAGTTGCCAAATTGCCCTGAGAAAAGCTTTGCCACTTTACTTTCCCCTTGATAATCAATCAGAGCACTTGTCTCTCTGTACTCTTGCCAGAACTAGAGTCCTTCCAACTTTTTACCACCTCCAAAATACAAAAATCAAGAAACAAAAACAGACAAACCCAAAACAACTAAGGGTATCTTATTTAAATAAATTAAAATTTAACCTCATAAATTGCAGTTCTTCATGTTTGAGTATGGTTGTTATGCTTATTAGCCATTTATATATACTTTTTTCTTAACTATCAGTTCATATCCTTTGTCAGGTTTTTCATTTGGTTTATTTCTAATAATTTGTAAGAATTCTGTTTATTAAAAAAGTCTCTTTATTACATGTGTTCCCAGTATTTTTCCCCATTTTGATCTTGTTTATGACCTTAAATATTTTTTGCCTGCAGAATTTTAATATTTCTAAAAAGTCAAATTTATCATATTTTTCCTTTAGGATTTTCAGGTTTTGTGCCATTCTTAGAAAGATCTTCTCTATTCCAAGATATCTGGATAGCTCTTTCCATATATGTATATGTATACACTCATTTTTTATTCTAACATTTTTATGATTTTATTTTTAAATTTTGAAATCTTTAATCCATCTGGAATTCATTTTGATGTCAGGAGTGAGGTGAAGAATCTAACCTTTTTTCTTTTCCTCCCCCAGGGTGGGGAGCCAAATGTGCTAAGACCATTTGCTAAAAAATCCACTTTTCCTCATGGATTTGAAATGCTACCTTCATCATATATTCAGTTTCCATCTACATTTATATCTATTTATGGGCTGAACTATTTTTCTTCGTCTATCTTTCTTTTCTAGTTGCTTTAATCACTGTAGAGTTAGAAACATTTTCACATTTGACAAGGCTAGCTCCTTCTCTTTAATTTGCTAGCTATTGATGCATATTTTGCTTTTTAAAAGGATTCGCACTGGGAATTCCCTGGTGGTCTAGTGGTTAGGACTCCACCCTTCCATTGCTGGGGTGGGGGTGCCCAGGTTCCATCCCTGGTCAGGGAAATAAGATCCCACAAGCCACGTGGTATGGCTAAAAAATAAAGTAAAATAAAATGATTTGCACTATGGCTGCAGGGTAAAGAGAATGGAAAAGGTGGATGTGTCTTGACCTGATGGAACTTCCTTGTAGTATTCCAGGAGAGAGATGGTAGAATAGAGAATAGAACACAGAAGTTACCATAGATTACCCCATTGTATTCCAAATTTTAGTCATTTTCCAGTATACTACCTTTCATAATTATTGATATATCTAAATGTTACCTACACTATTATTAAGTTAATTTTTCACTACTTCAATTCATTTTAAAATTTTAAATACTTACATTAGGTGCATCCTATGTAATATCTGTAAAAGCATAGATCAGACATAGTAGTTATAATATTTTATAGTTATAAATGAATAGATAACAATGAAAATAAACATTGTCCATCTAGCACCTAAAGTTCTTTTGTGTACAACCAGTGGTTTGAGAAACGTTGATCTGAGCAAACCACTCTGATCAGTTCTTTGAAAATCTCCACTCAGCCTGGGCTAGCTGATAGTGCCTGCTGCCTGAGCGGGACGCTGGTTAACAGGTGGGTTCAGTTTGCAAAAATCTTCAAGATGTTCACTTATAAACACTTTTCTGTGTGATTGTAACCAATAAAAAGTTTAAAAAGTAAGTTTTTAAAAGTGTTAAAAGTATCACTGTATTGTTTTGTGCTAATTACCGGTAATAAAATCTATTACATATATAGGTCATGCAAAGAAACAGATTAATGAAGTGAATAACAGTTACACAAACTTAAAACACTGGTAGCTGTTCTCTTCCTTAGAATTCTGAGGTTCCTGCAAGCAAATCCATCCTCCCATACATCTCTGAAATGGGTCACAGATGATATCTTAGATAGAACATTCAGAGGATGATAAGACGTCAGTGAAGTGATCTGTAGGGCAGAATTAGACAATGATGCCAGAGGCCAGAGCCTTAATATCCTTATCTCTTAGTCTTCATTAAAGGTAAACAGTGATAAATGGAAAATGCCATCCTAACTGCATGAAGATCAAATTAAGGAGTGAGATTGCAGGGAATCAAATATTTTGTACTGACCTGTCACAAGCACTTACTCAGAAACAAGTAAACACACACCACAGTCTTTTTTTACCTTAAGGTGATTCTGGTTTTTAGACTTCTAAATACTCTGCTTTCAGAGTTTACCTTTTTTCTGAACAGCCACAGCACTGATATTAATAAAGTTTACAAATTCGCTGATATTAAAATCTCACTGCCAAACAGAAGCTGCTGCTTCCCAGCATGGAAATTCAAATAGCTTGTATCTTTTGTCCTTCAAAAACAGTATAAAATAATCTAGTTTCCTTCTGTTGGTAGCCATGGAAACTAAAGTCCAATATTTCGGTGACAGAATAATGCTAAAGACTACAGCATTCCAGGGCATCTATGGATTTGCTACACATCAATAAACAATAAAACTAGCAACTTCAAAATTCAACCTGTAGATTTTCAATTATAAGTCTCCCTGGTTTCATAATTATTGGGGGGGGCAACTGAATTGGAGAAAATGCAGTTGATTGCTTGTCAGAGGAAGATCTGGTGTCTTGTTTTCTCAAGGACGTGTTCATTTCCTATTTCCTTTCTGTTAGGTCTCCTTCCAGTGGTGCCTGCCCTTCGAGGTGGATATTCTTCCTACCTCTAATCATCCCAAAGCTGGAAGCCTTACTATGTAATTCCTGACTTTTAAAAGGGCTTCTCTCTCCAGTCAAGAGTCCCTAAGAGACCTGGCCTGAGAGGGTGCCTTCATTCTTAACATACACACGTAGGCTGATCTATTTGCATAATCTGCTTTCTGGAAATTTTACAGAGTCTTATGCCAATTAAATTTCATCCAGAGTTTCTCAAAGTCTAATTTTTCAGTATTTCCAGCTTCTCTCACTGTTCCCCAGTCAAGTGATAGAGCCCTTTCTGTCAGTACAATTTGTTCGAAGGACCTTCGAGAGAGGGATTAGCGCAGCGATTAGCGCGAGGCTTCTGATTACAATTTCAGGGAGCTCAGTGCGGGGAGATGTCCTTCTACCAACCAAATCTCAAACGAACATTCGGGACACAGCTGAGAAGCAGAGGACTTGCCAGCACAGGCCTGCTCAGGCTATTTAAAGCTGCGCTCCATAAAAAGAATGAAATAATGCCATTTGCAGCAACGTGGACGGACCTAGAGATTGTCATACTGAGTGAAGTTAGACAGAGAAGGACAAATATCATATGATATCACTTATGTGTGGAATCTAAAAAAAGGGTAAGGGGACTTCCCTGCTGGCGCGGTGGTTAAGAATCTGCCTGCCAATGCAGGGGACACAGGTTTGATCCCTGGTCCGGGAAGATCCCACATGCCGCAGAGCACCTAAGTCCGTGCGCCACAACTACTGAAGCCCGTGCACCTAGAGCCCACGCTCCACAACAAGAGAAGCCACCCCAGTGAGAAGCCTGTGCACCGCAATGAAGAGTAGCCCCAGCTCACCTCAACTAGAGAAAGCCCAAGTGCAGCAATGAAGAGCCAACGCAGCCAAACATAAAAAAATTAAAAATAAATTAAAAATATAAAAAAAGGGTACAAATGAACTTATCTACAAAACAGAAATAGAGTTACAGATGTAGAAAACAAACTTATGGTTACCAGGGGGTAAGGGTGGGGAGGAATAAATTAGAAAATTGGGATTGACATATACACACTACTATATATAAAATAGATAACTAAAAAGGAACTACTATACAGCACAGGGAACTCTACTCAATACTCTGTAATGGCCTGTATGGGAAAAGAATCTAAAAAAGAGGGAATATATGTATATGTATAACTGATTCACTTTGTTGTACACCTGAAACTAACACAACATTGTAAATCAACTATACTCCAATAAAAATTTTTTTAAATTAAAAATAAATAAATAAATAAAGCTGCTCCCTGGCGAAGCAAGGGAAGGACAGGGGTGAGGGGCCAGCCATTCAGAGGGTGACAGAGGGTGCTGGCAGCAGGCAGGCAGAAGACAAAAATAATGAGAGGAAGGAGTCCACTTGGGCAAAGGATTCCTTTTTCTCTTCCACCACAAATTGACAAGCTTGCATCCATCAGCCTAGCTTATCATAAGTGATCTTACACATACTTTGGTGGGTGGTACACATTTTTTTTTCTCACCTTTCATGTTTACAATCTGGTGGAGATGAAAAGCCTTTTTTAAAAAAAATGTGCGAATCTTAGCTGTTATTTTAGATGGCTCAAATGTTCCTTCCATACCCAGTTAATGTTATAAAACAGGAAACTCTGGTTTTGGAGAGGCAAAGGTATGATTAAGATGTGATGCACTTTTTGGAACCATATTTAAATCTTTGTATTATTGGGGGACATATGTTCCCAATCACATGGTCACAGTTTTACAATTTGGTAAAATTCTTATACTTGATTCAGCATAAGGCTTTGTTTCCTTCAAAAAAACTCACTGAGGGCTTCCCTGGTGGTGCAGTGGTTACGAATCCGCCCGCCAATGCAGGGGACACAGGTTTGAGCCCTGGTCCGGGAAGATCCCACATGCTGCAGAGCACCTAAGCCCGTGCGCCACAGCTACTGAGCCTGCGCTCTAGACCCCGCGAGCCACAACTACTGAGCCTGCGTGCCACAACTACTGAGGCCCGCGTGCCTAGAGCCCATGCTCCACAACAAGAGAATACAATGCAATGAGAAGCCTGTGAACCACAACAAACAGTAGCCCCCGCTCGCCGCAATTAGAGAAAAAACCCCATGCAGCAACGAAAGACCCAACACAGCCAAAAATAATAAAAATAAAATAAATTAAAAACAAGAAAAAAAATTCATTGAATGGAAGCCTATTCTCTTAGGTCGGCTTCTTCCAGAAGTAGAATCTGAGTCAAGGGTTCAGGTGCAAGAGATTTATTAAGGAAACGCTCCCAGGAGACACCAGTGAGTGAGAGAAGGACAGGGGAAGGAAGGAGCCAGGCAAGAGTGAGATATCATGCGAAGCCCCAGCCTTGGCCTGGTCAGGAGGAGAGCTCTGGAACTTGAATCATGCCTCAGAGCATGTCCTTCCTGGGGACAAGGAAGCTGGACTTTCAGACTCGCAAACCAGTTGGTCACCAGCCTTAGGTCAAAGGGTGGGGTAGGAGATGGGGTGGCCACAGAGGCAATAAAACCCCCAGACACTGCTGGCTCTCCATTTGGGCTGAACTGGCTCCAGGACCAGATCACATATGCCAGCCTTTGCCTGCAAAGCACTTAGCTGGGGGTTGGGCACACAGAGCTGGCAAGAGACCTGAGGGGTTCTGGGTGATGCACCAACAGTATCAGCCACAGGGCTACCCCCCATATGCTTGCTCTCACCACCAGGCAACAGTTATGGGTCTTTCATCAAGTTCTGCTGCAAGAGGAAATGAATAATTTCTTTTGAAAGTCCTGGGGTCAGCTTGTCATCCTCCAGAGACGCACTTCCTTCTCTGGTTGGGTAAAAGTGGGCGTCCCTGGAATGCTTCTGTAAGATGGAGCAGCCGTCCCGGTTGAAGATGACCCGCGCCATTTGAAAACTGCGGAGGGTGTACTTTTGGTTCTCCTTGCCCTTCAGTTCATTGATTTTCTGAGAAAGGCACTGGTAGACAGATGTGGAGAGTGAATTTCCAGAGGCTGGCTGTGGATGGCCAAACACTTCATAGAAGGTGTCCAGAGATTTCCGAAGTCCAGCATCCTCTGCGTTTGTCTCTGGTGGGCCCTTCACAGAAGGGTCAAGCCAGGAGTACTCAGAGGTCCAGGAATCATTTTGTTCAGTATTTAAGTTACTAGTGTCTGCAAGACAAAACACATTCCAACACTCAAACACATATTTTAAAACATCAGAAAGCAAGGCAGGGGCAGATGATGTTTCTTTTCAGTCTAACACACTCACTGTTCCTGGGCAACTGGCAATGGACAGGATCAGCTGATGGCAGAATCTGTTCCCACCATCCTGGGATTATGCCACTTGTTTGCTCAAAGTAAGATACTTGCATGTATCAGGGGTTCTTAACCTGGGAGTCCTTATATAGAAATTCAGGGTGGCTGTGAACTAGTATGGGGGAAAAATCTTATCTTATTTTCATTAACCTCTACCTGAAATTAGGAATTTCCGTCCATGATGAATGTACGCAACAAACTTATTAGCAGCAGTACCTGTGATCCTGTTGCCAACAGATCACAGTTATTTTCATTTCATATTAGAGCTTGTCGAAGATGTTTTAAAATACCATTTATGCTTATCATTATGCTATAGAACAAACTGTGTCCCTCCAAAATTCATATGTTGAAGGCCTAATCCTTAACGTGACTATAATTGGAGATGGGGCTTTTAGGAGGTTATTAAGGTTAAATGAGGTCATAAGGGTGTGGCCCTAATCAGATAGGACTGAAGGCCTTATAAGAAGAGGAAGAGACCCCTCTCCCTCCTTATTGCCTCCTACCACCCACCAGATGTGCAAAAAACCAAGGAAAGGCCATGTGAACATGTGAGGACACAATGAAAAAGTGATCTTCTGTAAGCCAGAAAGACAGTCCTAACCACAACATGACCATGGTGGCACCCTGATCTCAGACTTTCAGCCCCTGGAACTGTGAGAAAATACATTTCTGTTGTGTGAGCCACCCAGGTTACAGTACTTTGTTAGGGCAGCCCAAGCAGCCTAAGACACACTACTCTGAAATCACCATAGTTATTAGTTCTGACACTAGCTCTTATTATGTGAGTCTTAATAAAAAAGCATTACTGGGCTTCCCTGGTGGCGCAGTGGTTGAAAGTCCGCCTGCCGATGCGGGGGACGCGGGTTCGTGCCCCGGTCCGGGAAGATCCCACGTGCCGCGGAGCGGCTGGGCCTGTGAGCCCTGGCTGCTGGGCCTGCGCGTCCGGAGCCTGTGCTCCACAACGGGAGAGGCCACAACAGTGAGAGGCCCGTGTACCACAAAAAAAAAAAAAAAAAAAAAAAAAAAGCATTACATATTCTTTACAATATCATATCTTTGTTCTTTAAATATATATATATGTATATTTTTTTTAATTTGCAAGTTGTAGAATTCCTTATAAAACTACCAGGTTTATTCTTTAAAACTTCATACTTTAAATCAAAGTATATTTTCCTTTTTTCACTCCGATATAAGCTTTATTAAATTACTAACTTTAACTCCACACACACCCCACCCTTGCTAATTCAACAAGTAGTTATAATAAAAAATATTTGTACTTGCTAATGATGAAGAATGTTGAATGATGCAGTGGGTGAAGTTTTAGAAAAGGAGGCAGAATTTGGGGTTTTGACTCTAGTTTTACTACCAGGTAGATATGACACCTTTCTGAGCTTTGGATTTCTCATCTACAAAACAAGAGTTTTACTAAATGATCTCTTGCCTAGAACTTCTATGGTAATACAGGGAATGGAGAAGTATAATCCAAAGCATTAGAGTATCCAAAAAAATGTGGACACATGTTCTGTGAGACACACGCAGGGCCACACGTGGACAAGCATTCATTGACTCAACACACATTTACAGAAAGGTGATGATATAAATGTAATTCATTACAAGTTGCTACAAGGTAAACAGAGGATGCTGAAGACCGTGTTCTTCACCTGAGATAGTTAGACCTTAACTAGGAAGAGGAGACATACTTCTAGACATCAGACAACTGGAAAATACTCACAGGATATACATAAATACACAAAGATGTGATGACATTGACTGGGGACAGTGTGGATGCAAAGGCAAATGCAGAGTAAGGGAAGGATCAGCATGTAGCAGAATTAGTGAGGAGTGCCTCTTTGGAGAAGGCTACGTGCAGTCTTATTAGGAAGGGACCAGAATCAGAAACTGTGGAAACAGGAGGGTTAATGAACAAGGCCATGTGGCAAGAAGAAGCAGAAACTAAACTACTCCATGGCTGGTTGTCATTATCCCCCTCTACCAGCTGGCTGTACCTTCAGCAGCCTAAGACCCAGCCTGGAGGCAGAAGGAGAGAGAATTCACAGAGTGGCCAGACAGGCTCCTGGGACAGACAACAGCGACCACACTTTTTAAACAATTCAGTGGCAGGGATGGCTTCCATTACACTGGATTTCAGTAAGCCTAGTTTATGTCCCAGGTCCCTCAAGCCTAAAAAATAAAATAAAATTTTTAAAAAAGGAAAATAAATTTCCTTTGCTGCTGCTATGCCCAGAGCTTCCGCCTAGTTCTGCCTAAGTTCCTCCCAACAAGCCCATTGCTGAACTGCAGCCTCCTGGATGGGCAGAGGGTGAGGGAGGCAGAGGCTGGCCTCTTTCCAGTTCTTGTGTCAGAGAAACTGCAGGAGAGGACTTCCTGGCCACCTCACTTGGAATGCTGAGCACACTTTCCAATAGCAACTTTCTTATCCATGTAGGTCAATAGGTTCTACAACGTGGAAGGTGATGTGGATAGACAGAGTGGAAAGCTGGGGATCATCTAAAGCAGAGTGATCTGTAACACAGTCTCCAAAGTCAAGCAGACCCAAGTTCAAATCCCTGCTCTGCCAAATTCAAGTTGTGCAACACTAAGTTACTTAACATCTCTGAGACTCAGTCACCTGGTGTGCAAAATGGAGACACTACCAGTTATCAGCTCATGATTCTCATGTTGTGAGAATTAGCTAAGATAATATATGCAAAGCATTTAGCCCACCCTGAAGAATGGCTGATTCCAGGCTGGTGATGGGAAAGTACAAGATGAGCCTGGGCATCTCACCATTCTCTAATGCTCAAAGAATGATGGGGGCACAGCAAGGGGGAGCTGAGGCCGGCTCAAAAGGGATCCCTTGGCCAAATCTAGAACAACTTGAGCATCAAAATAATGAGAGTTAACAGATTATAACCCATTTATTAAAACAGAAAACCATGAATCCATAAAATAATTGAAAGTTTGAAGAGGAATGGGATACTTACAGCCTCAGAGTACCTCCCCATAAGATACTTATTAGTTACAAAGGGAAAAAGAATAACTTTAAATACAGTGGAGAAGCGTGGCAAATATCACCATCCACAAGTGATCTAAATGAGCACCATCAGTAACGGGACAAATCAAAATCATGTGCCACCTGACCAGGTGTAACAGGAAGACCCAGCATCACTCCTCGGATAGTCCTGCCAAAGGTGCATCACCTGAACCAATATGGGGAAGCGGCAGACAAAACCAAATCAAGAGACATTCTATGAAATAAATGGCCTGTACTCTTCAGAAGTGCCAAGTTCATGAAAACCAAGGAAAGGCTAAGCAGTTGTTCCAGACTGAAGGAGACTACAGAGACAGGACAACTAAATGCAGCACACGATTTCCTCTGGCTCCTTTTGCTCTACAGAACGTTCTTGGGCCCCATGAATGGGGTCTGGGGATGAGATGGTAGTAATGTGTCACTGTTAATTTCCTGATTTTGATGGTTTCATTGAGCTTTGTAGGAGAATGTCCTTGTTTGTAAGAAAATCAAGGATGGTGGGCAACAGGTTGGTGGCTTACTCTCAAATAATTCATGAAAAAAAATGTTACTTGTACTTGCAAGTTTTCTGAGTTTGAGATTGTTTCAAGAAAAAAAAATTAAAACAAACCTCTGGAGGAATAATTGTTAAAATTTCTTTGGGTGGCCTATTTGAACATTAAAACAAACCAAACAGCCTTAGTCCAGGGCTTGGCAAATGTACTCACCTAACGAATGTACTGCCATTAGAGAGGCGAGGGGAAAGGGGAAGGGGAAGGGTCCCACCATGGCAGGATGAGGTGTTCCTTCCCACCTTCTTCCCCACAGATGATCTGGTCCTGGGGGATAAGGCAGGAAGCCAGAGGCTGAGAAATGTCAATGGGAAGAGTGGGAGAGAGAAGGCGAGCTCAGCAGTGACACTCCAAGTAGCAGGGCATGTACTTATTCAGTAACTGGTCAATAACTTTGATATGCAGATTTAAAATTTTTCATCTGTGTCTCACTGTTATATTTCATTTAATTTTTGAAATTCAGTATCCACAAAAGAACCTAAAAAACTAGCCTGTCTCCTCTATTTTACATGCAAATGTCAAGCAGACAGCAGCTCATCTTCAAAGAAACCCTCCTTCCCCTTTCCAGAAGAGTAATGACAATATGCATTGAGTTATTTACTACATCAGTTCTTTTGAACACTGCTTCCAGTTCATTTCAGACTTTGATTTCCTTTTAAAATTTGCTTTACTTCCAACTACAAAGCCATCTCTCTAATCATGTGGCTGTTGTGGCCTTTTGGGCATATTAAATGTTTGGGTAAATTATTTAAATTTAAAACATTTAAGTTAAATTTAAACATTTAATATGTTTGGGTAAATTTAATCTAAAAATTATTAAGAGTTATTGTACGCTGTTCAGTTGCTAGGGAATGCACTGCCATTCATGCATGCTGCACAAAGCAGGTGTCAGCACTCACTCAGCATTTACTGTGCTCCCACTGGGTGTGAAGCACGGTCCTGGTGGAGCAAATCCAACCAAGAATGAGGCTGTGAGGCATCTAGGCTGTCTTCCTCACTCCATCCTGGGAGGAAGGCATCCAAATCATTTTAAAATATTTTTATTCTAACATAAAGTAATCCATTTGTTCTCTAAGACATGAACTTTTCCGTCAGCTCTATCCTGTTGCTGTTGCAGTTGAAGGGTTTTGTTTTGCTTTGATTTTTATTTATGTGTAAAGAAACCTGCTGCAATGATTTCACAGATGAGAAACAGGCAGAGAGATACAGGGGTTTAGAAAGTTGCACAGCTAGTTAGTAGGGAGGCTCACACTTGACATTGGGATCCTGACATTTCATTTCTCAGATAGTTCAAGGATCAGTTTTGGCTTTCAAACAACTCCTTATTTTTACATTGGCTCATACTATTTCTTAGCTATTTGTACCCACCATTCCCTTGACCCATCTCCAAAAAAGGTAAACGTTTCATTAAAGAATTTCTAATTAACATTTATAGTACAAATAAAAAACATTATATCATGAAAAAAATTATTTAAATTTAAATTTACCCAAACATATTAAATGTTTCTTCACCAGTATACAAAGCCAATCACTTCTTTTCCTGATGCACCTACACATGGACAGAAGATGGATCTCTGATAACTTGGTCAGTTCCTTCTCAGTGGAGCATCCTCACAGCTATATTCAAACCCCACTTTATTCTACCTGTTGTTAGAGCTCAGACCTGTAGGGCTCTCAACTGGGGACTCTACTCTAGGGACAGACTGGGGACGTTTTTTTGTCAGTGATTGGAAAGTGCTACTTGCATTTAGTGAGTGGGATCAAGGATGTAAACATCCTACAGTGCACAGAACAGCCCCATATATCAAAGAATCATCCTCCCCCCAAATGCCAGTGGTGCCCTCCACCCACAGAAAGCAACACTGGCTCAAAGGATTCTGGAAGGAGTGGGAAGTGAATGCTGAATCCTACTGAATTGTAATAGATTGATTTGCCTTGAGCTCCCCGAGGCACCTTTGCTACTGATCCCTGCATAGTGAATGCCCTTCTTGCTGGCACCTACTTGCACCATGCTTTCCTTCCTTCTCAGACCTTGAGATGGCTTTTTTTTTTTTTTTTCTCAGTAAGGGCCCCAGTCCTAATGATTTTGGCATTATATAAATTGGGTGGAATTTCCCTTTTTATTTCAATATGCTTTCCATCATGAATAGATTTCTTTAGGATTTGCAAGAAGGGAGAAGGGTGGGGCTTGACGCCACAATGCTCTTGCATGCATTGCTTCCAGGTCATCTATTCACCAGAACATCCATTTGTTAAATTTTTTTTTGACCAAGGAGAGAAGAGATAACGTATAGATATTTGAGATTCTTATAAACCTAAAACTATTTTTTATATCTTGAGGAGTTATAGAGGTTATTTGAGTTTAGTAATCTGAGACAGTCAATTAGCATGGAGCATTTGAGATTAATGGCTGCGTTCTGAGATTATTGCCATTGGCCGTCAGAAACCCGGATATTTAATGGGGGTTTCTTCCAGCGACTCTTCTGTGCCTACTCCTGCGGCTGATAAGCGCACAGCGGGGTTTGACCTCTGCGGCACATTTTAGCTTCCATCCTGAACAGGTTCCCTTTAAATGGGCTTGACGTTTAACTCTGCCTCCTCCAGGCAGCAGCATCAATAGCCGCCCACTCTGCCTATTTGTCCAGAGTTTCTTTTACCAGCAACTGCTAATTGGGGGGATCTGTGGCTTCAAGGCTGTACAGAGCTGAAAGAAATCTACTCTAAGACAATAAAAATATGGCGAATTATCAGGATTCAAGGAAAGAAGGAACATGTGGTTTGTATGGTCTTCTATGTTGCTTGGAGGGGAAGCTGCCCCTTTCTCAGGGCACTGCATGGCACACTCCTAAGGGTGACCCTGCTGCCTTGGTTCGTCTGTTGGAGGCTCTAAGAAAAAGCCACGGGCATGAGAACAAGGTGAATGGGAGGAGGGCACACTTTGGATGCACTGACTCATCTTCTTCATGACAGCAGTCAGAGGCCTCCCAAGGTCTCTACATGGGTGAGCTACCAATTTTAGTATA
Source organism: Delphinapterus leucas (assembly GCF_059928025.1). NCBI lineage: Eukaryota > Metazoa > Chordata > Mammalia > Artiodactyla > Monodontidae > Delphinapterus > Delphinapterus leucas. Next base: position 54,680,964 of record NC_143143.1, read on the forward strand.
TTAGGGTTTGTGGTCCAAGGATGTGGGGCACCACTCTGCTAGGCTGCATCTTCCTGCTCCAGATCTCACCTACCTTTCCTTCATATCCTCTCCTATGCCTCTCATTCCTGCCTCCCCACTCCATACTTTGTGGAGGAATAGAGGATTGAACAGGATCACTGGATGGACAAGAATATGTCCTACCTCCAGCCCCACAGGCTACAGGGTGCTGATACCTCTGCATCCTGGCTTCTTTCCTGATCCTGGAACGTATCAGGAATGTTCCCTCTTCAAAACCTTTGCACTTGCTGTTCCTCCCTGTGGAACATGCCTTTTCCACATATCTGCACAGTTGGTTTCCTCACAACCTTCAGTTCTCTGCTCAGATGTTACCTTCTCAGTGAGGCCTTCTATATTAGTCAGGATGGGCTAGGGTATACTACTTAACAAGCAAGCCCCAAATCTCATAAAACAGCAAAGGATTGTTTCTTACTACTCGCACTCTGTGTCATACTACAAGTGGATCTGTATCATCCTTGCCCTTTCCCTGGAAGCCAGGCCACTGGGGCAGCCACTACCTCAATATTGCTTAGTGACTATAGCAGAGGGAAAAGAGCACAGTGGAGCAGACAGTCACCAGGAGAGCTCTGTCACTTCTGTTCACATATCATTGCCAATGTTAAGTTGTATGGCCAAACCTGATTTCAAAAGAATGAGGAAGAAAAATTCTCCTGTAGGGAGAGGCAGAGATTACTGGTGAACAATAATTCAGTCTGCCATACTTTCCTTGAGCACACTATTTAAAATTACATTTCCTTCACTCCCTAGACCCAGGCTGTCCTTATCTCCCTTGTCTGCCTTATACTTTCCATATAAACCTACTAGTACCTAATAATATATGATTTGTTTGTTTCTTGTCAATCTTCTCCTACTCAAGGCTTTTTGTCTCTCTTGTTACCCGGTGTATCCCCAGGGCCAGCACATGGTAGATACATTTTTAAAATTTTGATGTTTTGTTTTATTTGATGAGTTTTACTTTCAAATGCACATGTAAATGTGTGTATTACTAGGGTGACCACTATTCACTAGTGTGACTGGGGTGCTTGCCCAGGAAATCCCCAGTTTGTGCCTATTGTCTCAATTAATTATTAATAGCACCCTTTTTCACTCTCAAAAGGGCCTTGGGTTACACAATCCACTATGTGAATACATGAATCATGATAAATTACATATATAAGCTGATGCTGGAGGAGGGGGCAGATATATCTTGGTCAACAGTGAGACGTTCCACCACACATACCTGGGGTGGGGCAGGGGGGTTGAGTTTGATGCCAGAAATAATCCCAGTCTGTGGTATAAATAATGTACCTATAGACTTTTTTTTTTTGCTAAACGTTCTGTGGATTTGTTCTACTGTACTCCAAGACCATCCTCTTTTCCTTTCTCTTCTCTTTCATACCTGGTATTTCTCCTACCCTCTTGCTGTCTTTTTATTACTGCCCTGCAAGTGAAGGGCCTCAGTTCACTCTACCCCATCAGCAGCTTGCTTAGATTCCTCTTTCTGGTTTCATCTGACTGTCCCCCTCCCCTTAAGGTATAACACCAGCCCTGTTACTTACTTCCTATCTTATTAATAATGTAAAATTAATGACAAGAAAAATCAATCAGCTTAAGCCTCCTTTTGCCTGATGGTTTATACATTTTAGAATTTGCAGCTGTTCCTTTAAAGGACAAAAACCACATACAAGGGAGCCCAAGGAGGTGTGGACATCAAGATATTTAATCCCAGTTAACACCTCAAAGGATGGATGGTCTGGTCAGGTGCTTTTGAAACCACAGTCCAGGTCTGTACTTACTTACATCTGAAAGTAAAAACTGGATGAATCACCCATGCTGTCACCTTTCATCCTAATGACGAACAGATGCAATGGGCAGAGGACAGAGACCTCTAAAAGGCAACTGCTGAGAAATAAAATGAATGCTGGAAAAATACAAAAATATGTGTGATAGATGAACAGCCCTAAAAGTAGGTGCCCGGGGCAATTAATAAGGCCAATCTTTACTGTCTGATTCATAAGCTATCCTACTTTTACCTTGGCATTTTATGTTTTTATCTAAAGAAATTAAAATGTTCTGAAAATTACAGGGAACTATAATATCCAAGTTCACACCACTCCAGATTGACAATTAACATATGTCATATTTGCTTCAAGTCTTTTTTCCTATTAAAGAAGAATTAAACAATTCAATTAAAGTTGACATAGAAATAGAAATTCCTACATAGAAATTGATTCCTTCCAGCCCATCTTTATACCTTACATATATATGTATCCATAAGCAAGACAGAATGTTGCTTTATGTGTGATGATCTTTTTAATCTTATTTTCAATATACAAAGTTTTGCTTTTTTTCACCCAACCTTATGATGTTTTACTTCTAGCCATTATTGATATATATATATATATATATATATATATATGAATGTAGGGACAGGCTGCATTAGTTTTCATCCATTCTCTTGCTGAAGGACATGTAGGTTGTGCCTAATTTTTCACTATCACAAACAAGGCCTTAGTGAGCCCTTGAGCACTTGTGAGACTTTCTCTGGAAATACATACAGGAGTGGAATTGCTGAGTTGAAGGAAACGTGTTTTCAATTTCACTAGATCCTGCCAGATCACTCTCCAAAGTGGTTGCAGCATTTACAGTCCCACCAGCACTGTCTAGATTTTCCTGTTTCTCCACAGCTTTGCCAAACCCTGATATTGTCAGACATTTCAAGCGGTATCTCATTATTGGGTTCACATTTCCCTGATTACTTGCATGGCTGAGCTGCTCTTCATATACTTATTGGTCACTTGAGTTTCCTTACTGTGAACTGCCTGTTCATATTCTTTACCATTTTTCTTTCTGTTTTTTTTTCTCTTTTCTATATTCTTTTTAACGGCATAGAAAATGAATTATAAAGAAAACAATATCTTTCTCTGACTTTTCTCCAATTAATCTCATGACTAGTTTTTTTTCCAGTCTGAAGGGGATTAAACAAAAAAAATGTGAGGATGAAATAAAGACTTCATGAGAAGCCTCAAGTTCTGTTTTTGTTTTAATGGCAAACCTTCTAAAGCAAAACAACTCTCTTGGTGTCAGCTTATCACTAACCAAAAAGTGATATTATGTTTCTACTTGATTTAATAAAAAAGTCATACACCAAGCCTGATCCAGGGGCAGGGATCACATCCAGCTTACTGAGTCTCATTTTCCAGGCAAGAAAATTAAGATAGGACCAAGTCTCCAGAGTCATTTAATGCAGGGATTGGCAACTAGAACACAAAAAAGGTTAATCTGCTCATTAATTTTCTTAATTAAAATCATTTTCATGTAACTATCATTTGCCATAATGAGGATCGCTGTTGGTTTCACACGTTGGTGATGATGGGCCAGGCAAGGGGTTCAAGAGCCTCCCGAGATGATTCATAATTGACGTTTAGAGAGCACAGGCTTGGATCCTAGAAATGCATAACAATTCTCTTTTTTACAATGAGACTGAGGATTAGCCCAAGTTAATGGGACAGAGAACCTGACCCTTTCACAGCTGGAAAAGCCATGGGGAGTTACCTTGTTCAACTCTCTCACTTTCTGGACCAGAACTGTTTAGCTCCAGTTGGAACAAGAACTGTGGTCCCCACAGACATAGAGAATAGACTTGTTGCCAAAGGGAATGGTGGGTGGGGGAGGGATAAACTGGGAGTTTGGGGTTAGCAGATGCAAACTATTACATATAGAATGGATAACGACAAGGTCTTACTGTATAGCACAGAGAACTATATTTAATATCCTGAGATAAGCCATAATGGAAAAAATATTTTTAAAATGTATATATATATATATATATATATATATATATATATATGTATAACTGAATCACTTTGCTGTACAACAGAAATTAACATTGTAAATCAATTTTTTCAATTAAAAAAATTGTTAGAAAAAAAGAACTGTGATCCACTGATTGTTAAAAAAAAGAACTGTGATCCATTGACCCCGTCCATGTCTGGGTACGAGGAGCCCTGAGAAGGGATGACCAGGAGAGGCCATCAGACAAGGGACCTAAGCTCCTTCAGGAGCCATTGCAAATTAGGAGCTTCACAGTAACATTTAAAGCCTGTGTTTTAAAGTGTTTTTCCCCCAGGTGGTTTTTAAAATCGCATTTACATGGGATGTTTCAGCAGATTTGTTTCAAATCCTGGCCTAGATAGTAAGGAACAATTGTGAGCAGAAAAAGCAAATGATTTGGATTTGGGTTGCTATGGTAACATTACCATTTTTGAATACGGCTCTTTACTTCAGCAGCCTTGATTTAAATGTGAGCCGCTAATTAAGATGATGCTTGAAACTTTAACCTTCACTGTAAGAAAAAAGTAAGCACTTTAAAAATGATGCTTGAAGTGTTGCTGGAGACATATTTAGCAAGAAGATCATTCCCCTTTGCTGGAGAAGCAGAAACCCAATCCATTTTCCTTGAAGAAGAATGAGGGCCTACTCACAATCTGTCCAAATCCACAAGTCAGTATCTCCTAGTTTGTTTGTTTGTTTGTTTGTTTTTGTGGTACGCGGGCCTCTCACTGTTGCGGCCTCTCCCGTTGCGGAGCACAGGCTCCGGACGCGCAGGCTCAGCGGCCATGGCTCACGGGCCTAGCGGCTCCGCAGCATGTGGGATCTTCCCGGACCGAGGCACGAACCCGTGTACCCTGCATCGGCAGGCGGACTCTCAAACACTGCGCCACCAGGGAAGCCCCAGTATTTCCTAGTTTTAAGATTTAAAGAGGAACAGAACAGAATTCCTGTCAAAACTGAGCCAGTTCCAGTGTTGACACCAGCAGTAAGACTTTCTGAGAGTGACAGACAAGGAAAGTCTGATATTTCTCTACACATAGCAGTATTTTTGTTAGACACATATTTGTGTAAACAGATTTCACTCCACATCAAATCAAAGTTAAGTACATCTATGAAGTGACAGACTGAACTGGAAACAAATACACCAGAATGTAAATATATAGCTGAGTGTTCCCCCTTCAAAATAATCACCCTGGGGAGTGGGGGGCAAGCTCTTATTTTAAAAATGTTGATGTTGCTGAGAACATTTTGGAGCCTCTTAGAAAGTGTCTTCGCTTGCTCTGGAAACTTTTTTTTTTTAACATCTTTATTGGAGTATAATTGCTTTACAATGGTGTGTTAGTTTCTGCTTTATAACAAAGTGAATCAGCTATACATATACATATATCCACATATCTCCTTCTTGCGTCTCCTTCCAACCCTCCCTATCCCACACCTCTACGTGGTCACAAAGCACCAAGTTGATCTCCCTGTGCTATGTGGCTGCTTCCCACCAGCTATCTATTTTATATTTGGTAGTGTATATAAGTCAATGCCACTCTCTCACTTCATCCCAGCTTACCCTTCCCCCTCCCCGTGTCCTCAAGTCCATTCTCTACATCTGTGTCTTTATTCCTGTCCTGCCCCTAGCTTCTTCAGAACCTTTTTTTTTTTCTAGATTTCATATATATGTGTTAGCATACATATATGTGTTTTTCTCTTTCTGACTTACTTCACTCTGTATGACAGACTCTAGGTCCAGCCACCTCACTACAAATAACTCAATTTCGTTTCTTTTTACGGCTGTGTAATATTCAACTGTATATATGTGCCACATCTTCTTTATCCATTCATCTGTTGATGGACACTTAGGTTGCTTCCATGTCCTGGCTATTGTAAATAGAGCTGCAGTGAACATTGTGGTACATGACTCTTTTTGAATTATGGTTTTCTCAGGGTATATGCCCAGTAGTGGGATTGCTGGGTCGTCCAGTAGTTTTATTTTTAGTTTTTTAAGGAACCTCCATACTGTTCTCCATAGTGGCTGTATCAATTTACATTCCCACCAGCAGTGCAGGAGAGTTCCCTTTTCTCCACACCCTCTCCAACATTTATTGTTTGTAGATTTTTTGATGATGGCCATTCTGACTGGTGTGAGGTGATACCTCATTGTAGTTTTGATTTGCATTTCTCTAATGATTAGTGATGTTGAGCATCCTTCCATGTGTTTGTTGGCAATCTGTATATCTTCTTTGGAGAAATGTCTATTTAGGTGTTCTGCCTATTTTTGGATTGGGTGGTTTGTTTTTTTGATATTGAGCTGCAAGAGCTGTTTGTAAATTTTGGCGATTAATCCTTTGTCAGTTGCTTCATCAGCAAATATTTTCTCCCATTCTGAGGGTTGTCTTTTCATCTTGTTTATGGTTTCCTTGGCTGTGCAAAAGTTTTTAAGTTTCATTAGGACCCACTTGTTTATTTTTGTTTTTATTTCCATTTCTCTAGGAGGTGGGTCAAAAAGGATCTTACTGTGATGTATGCCATAGAGTGTTCTGCCTATGTTTTCCTCTAAGAGTTTTATAATGTCTGGCCTTATATTTCGGTCTTTAATCCATTTTGAGATTATTTTTGTGTATGGTGTTAGGGAGTGTTCTAATTTCATCCTTTTACATGTAGCTGTCTAGTTTTCCCAGCACCACTTATTGAAGAAGCTGTCTTTTATCCATTGTATATTCTTGCCTCCTTTATGAAAAATAAGGTGACCATATGTGTGTGGGTTTATCTCTGGGCTTTCTATCATGTTCCATTGATCTATATTTCTGTTTTTGTGCCAGTACCATACTGTCTTGATTACTGTAGTTTTGTAGTATAGTCTGAAGTCAGGGAGCCTGATTCCTCCAGCTCTGTTTTTCTTTCTCAAGATTGCTTTGGCGTTTTGGGGTCTTTTGTGTTTCCATACAAATTGTGAAAATTTTTTTTCTAGTTCTGTGGAAAATGTCATTGGTAGTTTGATAGGGATTGCATTAAATCTGTAGATTGCTTTGGGTAGTATAATCATTTTCACAATGTTGATTCTTCCAATCTGTGAACATGGTATATCTCTCCATCTGTTGGTATCATCTTTAATTTCTTTCATCAGTGTTTTACAGTTTTCTGCATACAGGTCTCTTGTCTCCTTAGGTAGGTTTATTCCTAGGCTTTTTATTCTTTTTGTTGTAATGGTAAATGAGAGTGTTTCCTTAATTTCTCTTTCAGATTTTTCATCATTAGTGTATAGGAATACAAGAGATTTCTGTGCATTACTTTGGTATCCTGCTACTTTACCAAATTTGTTGATTAGCTCTAGTAGTTTTCTGGTAGCATCTTTAGGATTCTCTATGTATAGTATCACGTCATCTGCAAACAGTGACAGCTTTACTTCTTCTTTTCTGATTTGGATTCTTTTAATTTCTTTTTCTTCTCTGATTGCTGTGGCTAAAACTTCCAAAACTATGTTGAATAATAATGGTGAGAGTGCTCAACCTTGTCTTGTTCCTGATCTTAGTGGAAATGGTTTCATTTTTGTACCATTGAGAATGATGTTGGCTGTGGGTTTGTCATATATGTTCCTTATTATGTTGAGGTAAGTAAGTTCCCTCTATGCCTACTTTCTGGAGGGTTTCTATTATAAATCGGTGTTGAATTTTGTTGAAAGCTTTTTCTGCATCTATTGAGATGAAATTAGCTAATCCAACAGCACATTAAAAGGATCATACACCATGATCAAGTGGGGTTTATCCCAGGAATGCAAGGATTCTTCAGTATACGCAAATCAATCAATGTTATACATTGTTATACAATGTATACAATGTTATACAATGTATACAATGTTATACAATCAACCATATTAACAAATTGAAGGAAACTTCTTTTGGATGTCCTCATTGGTGGCAAATCTCCATCCGCAGAAGACAGAATTACGCTTTTGGAAAAAAGAGGCATTAGGAGTGAAATCTGATAAATAATGTAGGTGATCCTGCAGGGTAACTGGGCATGGGTTAAAAAGCAAGGTTTATCTCCAAAAGGAAATTGCTTTTCTTTTGTTTTGCATGCTGGTTCTGAAAGTAGTTCTCACAAAGGAATTCCAAAGTCAGTTCTATGCAATAGCAAGCAGCATGGTTTCAATGTACATATATGTTCAAATTTGCTACCTTAAAGGACAGGCTAATGTGGATTTAAGTTCCGACTATTGTAAAAAAGCTCATAGTCATAGATTAGAAATCTGAATATTTTTGTCCTGACAGATAAGATGTTGGTGAGCGTGGACTTTGTATTTAGAAGACTTGAGTTTAGTCCTACCATGGCCACTTACTGCCTATGTGACCATGGGCAAGTTACTTTACATCTCTGAATCTCCATGTCTTCATCTGTAAAATGGGAATAATAGCTCTGCCTCATAGGACTGTTGTAAGAATTAAATGATTTATTAGTATAAAACCTAGCATGTAGTAAGTGCTCAACAAATACTTTATAATTATCACAGTGACAAGAGTAGTACCAGAAGCAGAGTTGTTACATGTAGGTATTAAACTATTTGCCATTTAGCATCTAGGACTATTTTTTTGTTTTTTGGCCATGCCATGCGGCACATGGGATCTTAGTTCCCTGACCAGGGATTGAACCTGAGTGTCCTACACTGGAAGCACGAAGTCTTAACCACTGGACTGCCAGGGAAGTCCCAGCATCCAGGATTTAAAAAAGTGAATTGCAAATGCTCCTGTAGGTCTTCTCTGCAGTGATAAATTAACATTATAAGCAAAGTCTAGATGAACAAGCATTCATTCCTGACTGAAAGCAACATCACTTTTACTTACTGCTCCATCCTGGTGTCAGAGTTAGTGGGATGAATCATAGTGAACATTGCCCATCTCACAGCAGTAGGACTATGATTACAGAGAGGTCCCAAGTGCATGCTCTGCAAAGCAAACACAATCCCACTGTGGGTGGAAACAGCAGATTCCTCAGCGTGTGGGCATGTCAAACACAGAAGCCCAGGCTGGTGGAGCCCTCATCTGTCCCCCCAAGGAGCACCAGCACCAGAGTGTGGGTGGGACTGAAATGACTCAACCTCCAGGGAGTCTGTGGGGGTGGTTGTTTTGGAAGTAGATGGAGATCAAGTGAAGAGCTTCAGGGAAAGTTTAGGTTAATAAATACATATGAAAGAGAAACAGGTTACATTAAAAATAAAAAAAAAATTGAGAAACTAGGAAGAAAAGATCTGGGTTCACAGAATGACTGCTGGCTGAGTCAGAATTGTAGTGCTGAGTTAAATTTTAAAAGGCAAGATGAGACTGGGAAATACAATGAGAACAATTATAGTAGATAATTCTTAATTTCCTTCTCTCTTCTCCCTTCTCTCACTAACAGCTGAATCTGAAGAAAGGCAAAGCTTTGCACCTTCTCTTCTGTAACAAATAACTTCAGAGAACACAGAAAACTCAGTGGAAGTGGGAAAAAAGCCATAAACAAAATTTTTAAATAGCATAATATACAACCTATGCAGAAAAGGCCTATAAACAGCAGAGAAGTGAAAGCTAAGGCTGACTGAACGACAGAAAATATGGGCTGTGAGGGGTTTAGGATGTATTTGTGTTGAAAATGTTTCTAACATGGAAACATGAGCTAGAAGGGCTAGAAGTGGGTGCAAATATGGAATTTTAAATTTCCATCTTTATAAGGATATGACAAATCCTCCCTGTGACCAAATATCTAAAAATGCTGGCTAAGATATTTTTTAAAAATCTCTTACAGTGCATGACTAAGCTGGAATAAAGTAAAGAAAGTCCTCAGAGACCAAAAGGAAAACAAGAGTGGGTGTTCCAAGAGGTAAGTGAATCCTGAGCTGGTGCCTAAACCCAGCATATCAGCTTTAATGGCCACACAGCATTCAGGACACAAAGTCTAGGTCATGGCTAGATGGGGTGCTTGAAAGGAAACTCACTGCACAAGGCCGAGAGCCCTGTAGCTCCACCCTCAGAGAAAAGATGGACTAGAAAGAAATGTGCCTTGGAAAGGGCTGTAGGAACTTCCCTGGTGGTCCAGTGGTTAAGACTCCAAGCTTCCACTGCAGGGGGCATGTGTTCAATCCTTGGTCAGGGAACTAGGATCCCACATGACATGTGGCGAGGCTAAAAATATTTTTAAAAAATAAAAAAATAAAGAAAAGGGTTGCACTAAAAAAACTTGCCTGTCTTGGCTTTGCTCTGAGTGGAGAGAAAAAAAAGAACCATCTCTCCAGAAATATAACCATGAGCCAGACCTCACATATATTTGTGGCCTGAGTTGAGACTATTCTGTGATCTAAAATCCTCTATGCCAGGTATTTATTTTAATATGGTTCCAGATTAATGTGCTCTCATATGTTTAGAGAAAGCAAATGCAAACCCTTTTTAGAAGATTGTACTCTCACTCCAAATCTCAAAAGAAACCCTACTCACAAAGTTCCATGGAATATGTTTACAATAAAAACAATACTCACAAAATACCTATTTAAACAAGGCACCTTTGTTGAGAGGGAGTAAAGAAAAAGCACCAGCACTAGAATGAGACCCACAGAAACAGATTATTGGAGTTAATAGAATATAAAATAAATGTGTTTTTGTTAACGAAATAAAATAGGGATTCAGAAGTTTGACTAAAGAACAAGAAACTACAAAAAATAAACAGGTAAATTAGAAAAAGAGAAAAAAGCTTAGAAAAATGTCAAATTATAATAATAGGTATTTATACCTCAGTATATAGGTAAAACAGAAGATTAGACACTGCTGGACAGAAAATTAGAAAATGGAAATCAGATTTGAAGATTTACTCATAATTTACCACAGAAACAGAGATGGAGAAAACAAAACAAAACAAAACTGAGATGTGTAAGTCAAAGTGAGATGTTCTAACGTGCATCTAATGGGAATTTCAGAAAAAGATAATAGAGAGAATGTAGGAAAGGCAATGACAATAAGTTAATGAGTGAGAATTTCTTAGAACTGATAAAAGCATGAATTCTCAAATTTAGTAATCACAGTGTTTTGCAAGCAGGATAAATAAAAAGAATTCTGTGGCTAGGTACCAGATAAAACTGTAGATTATCAAAGGCAAAAATAAAAATCCTAAAACCAGCCATAAAGAAAAGACAGATTACCTATAAATGAATGATAATTAAGTTGACTGTTGATGTCTCAATAGCAGCAATGCAAGCAAGAAGGCAGTGGAATAATATCTTCAAAGTTCTAAGAGAAAATAACTGCCAACCCAGGGCCACTCAGGAAATAATGAGGAAATTAAGACATTTAACTGGCCATTTAACAAAATCATAAATGTCACAGCCAGACTTCCCTCATATCCAAAGCTCATTCTCTAAGAGTGCTTAAAATGGACAATATTCATACCACCTAAGTCAATTTATGGAGGTTTTATCTTAAGGCAGAGGAATGAGCTACATAGAATTTTCATGTTTTCTTTTCCTTTTGGTGATTCACTAATATAGTTCAGCTATCCTTGAAATGGTATTCCAATGCTAGACTTTGATCCCAAATCACAGGTGATCACCTTAAAAGTGTAGCTTATTCTACATTTTGTTTCCCAAAAGTTTCATTCTGTAATGAATTAATTATGCAAAATCATTCAACTTCAAAGTTGTTCTAGTTGGTTTTATTAAAAATGTAGATGCTTTTAATGTTTTGCAGATGTCATTTTCTCTCTGTAATCAACTGTTTCCATATGTTTTTCAAAAATTACTAACTTGATCTTCCTAAGTCAGCTCATGCTGCTACTCTAGTGCCCTCAGTATTGCAATATTAACTGTGCAGCCATTGGCCTACAGACCAAGCACTCTTTGGGAAAAAAAGGAAAATAATTATTTTTACTCTCTCATGATATTCACTCTCTTTGAAGAGATCACATGAAAGAAGAAATATAGCTTAATTTTAAGAAAGCAAACTTTCTTTTAGCCAATGAACCATGCCAATCATAAGAAGATAAACAGAACAGAGGTTATGACTCACAAGCTTATTAGCGGTAACATTTACTGCCTTATTGATTTTTTGTTACCTAAGATCCTTCTTAAATTCATTTCATTTCACATATAAATGAAACCGTTTTCTTGCATAAACCTAGAAAGGGATACAAATTTGTAGGGGACTATGAAGAAGGAAAAAGAGGAAAATGACCTAGTTATACTGGTCATTCCAGATAACTAAATTTTTTTGACCTCTGAGTGGCAAAACCTCAAATGCATTTGAAACTTCAGCTCTTTTAAAAGGAGCCCCCCCAAACCCCATGCACACAATAAATCTTTCATGCATATTTCTTTCTTTTTTTTTTTTTTTCGGTACGCGGGCCTCTCACTGTTGTGGCCTCTCCCGTTGCGGAGAACAGGCTCTGGACGCGCAGGCTCAGCAGCCATGGCTCACGGGCCTAGCCGCTCCGCGGCATGTGGGATCTTCCCGGACCGGGGCACGAACTTGTGTCCCCTGCATCCGCAGGCGGACTCTCAACCACTGTGCCACCAGGGAAGCCCCATGCGTATTTCTGTTTTCCTATACCCTGACCTAGGTCATAGATAATTGGGTATACACATATGTAAAAATCCACCAAGCTGTAACACATAAGACTTGTGCACTTTATAAGAATTGTATCTCAATGTTAAAAATATCTGCACACATTAGCTTCTGCTTGGAAAGCTGACCATTATACAGCTCTTATGGACTGGAAACCTTGAGACTAAAACCTGAGGTGTATTCTCTGTTATCTGGAACTGTATTTCCACACATCCTTAGCACAGTTCCATCTGTCAGTCTGCCTATCTCTCTCTCTCTCTCCATCTATTCACCCACCCATCCATCTCTCTATGAGAATGACCCAGATAGCAGAATAAAAACATTAAACTGTATCCAAAATAAATATATCAATAAGTATGGACTAAGGCTGAGAGGAGTGAGAAGGGTCACTTCCAAGTCATAGGATGGAAATGTTGAAAGTTCCCCACAGAGGAGAATGTGTCAGCTACTTTTTAAAGACTATAATTTGGAACAGAGACCCTTCTGGGGTGGGGGAAAGAGGAAATGCTTCATCTGACATGACAAGTTATAAATCACAACACAGTCAGTTTGGGAAGGGTAAATATTTGCTGAAGATTAAGTACATGGCAAAGGTACGTCATTAAATCTAAAGTGATTAAAAAGCTCAGTTTGTTACCACATACCTCTACTCCATCTTTAATGAGCACACAGCCTCAATAACCATGAGCTGTAGTCTAATCTATCTCCACGGTGCAGAAGGAAATGATAAATGTTTTCAGCATGACTTCCAACAAAATGAGTCTGAATTAATTATTCCATGTGCAAGTGCAAATGGATTTGGTTAAACAAATGAGCCTACCCACCAAAGACATCAGCCAGATACTGGACTGAATTCATATATTAATCAAACGTACATCAGACTGAATCAGTGACGTGCACAGAAGTAGGACTGCTCAACACTTATATTTTATTGATAATTCCTAACTAATTTTTATGTTTATAAAAGTAATATGTGCCCAGAGCTTTTAAAAGTCAGATGAGGATAAAAGTCTGACAATGAGCAATAATACTTTGGAACATCCCTGGTGGCGCAGTGGTTAAGAATCCGCCTGCCAATGCAGGGGACACAGGTTTGATCCCTGCTTCGGGAAGATCCCACATGCCACAGAGCAGCTAAGCCTGTGTGTCACAACTACTGAGCCTGCGCTCTAGAGCCCACAAGCCAAAACTACTGAGCCCATGTGCTGCAACTACTGAAGCCCGTGTGCCTAGAGCTCTTGCTCCGCAACAAGAGAAGCCACTGCGATGAGAAGCCCGCGCACTGCAACAAAGAGTAGCCCCGCTCACCGCAACTAGAGAATGCCCGCACGCAGCAACAAAGACCCAATGCAGCTAAAAATAAATAAACTAAAAAAACCCCCACAATACTTCCTTGCCTCCTCCATCCTCCTCCCCATTTCTCAGAGTCTACATTCCAACTTGCTGTTCCACCTAGTTTTTAAAATCTTTTTATGTCTAATGACGATGATCCTGTATGATAACTTATCAGTCTTAGACACTATATGTTGATATCATTAGGCCTCATCACGTACACTTACACATGCCCCTGTGCATAGAGACTTACCTTCCCCTGTTCTCCAAATACAATTATGTCACATTTTTAAATTAAATCAACATTCAGTTTTTAAGTTATTATAACTATATAAAGTTGATCACTGCTTTATTGTACGATATTATTGTTTCTGTGCTTAATAGTTATTTCTCTTTTGCATTTGCTTGCTTTGCTTTGTAACTATCCCTAACTCTACCCACACCCCCCAAGAGCCTCTCAGTGTAACGTCCACATGTCCACCTGGCAGAACAAGCTTCCAGTTCCCCAGCCTGCTGAGCACTTGCCTCTGCAGCTCTCCACCCTCCAGCTCCAGGCCTGCTCCACGGCTGTTGACCCGGGTCTCCCCTTTGTTGCTCTCCTAAATTTTTTATATTATTTCTATGATGATTTCCTCTGCCCCACTTTTTGTTTTGTTTTTTGTAGATTTATTCTGCTCCATCATTGTCTCTGTTTCTTTTGAGTTCTTTATTTCATATTAGTCTTGGTTTCTACATTTTACAATGGAGGATTTCCACAAATACCTGGTGATCTTTGGCTATGAGTCCATAATGTAAGGGTGGGGTATTAAAACGCTAATTGGAAGCTCTTGCCATGGGTAGGGTTTATAGACTGGTGGCTGGTGGACTTCATATAGGGTGACTGATTTTCATTCAGGTTTTCCAGAGATGGATCCTCTCATCTCCACAATGGCCAGGGAGTGATGCATGAGGATCCTGTTTTAGACAGAAAGGTCCAGACAGTCCTCTTTGAGGAGATGGCATTTAACTGGGAAGCCCTAAATGCAACAAGGGAAGAAGCAATGTGAATATCTGGGGCAGATGGGTTTCAGCAGAGGAAATGGCAAATGCAGAGTCCCTGAGATAGAAACAGGTTTAGCAAGGATGAGGACCAGCCAGGAGGCCCTGTGGCTAGAGCAGAGGAAGCAACAGGGAAACAGAAGGAACGACGTGCATTTATAATTTATGGAAACAATTTTCACAGAGACCTTGTCAGAGACATTAAAAAGCCTAATATCAAAATATTTAGTGACAGTTTATAAAAACGAATCTGAATCATTTTTATGGTACTTGACATCAGACAAAAAAGATCACAGTAACTTGCCTTTGTTTGGTTAATCAGGCAAGCTTACAGTTATGTGAAATTGTTTATCCTTGTTCAACCTTGTGAAGATTGTGAAAAATGAAAACTCTATACCTCATAAACACTTACACTAGAGACTCTGAATAAGATATAAATCTGTCCACACATCTTAACTAAATCAAAGGAAGCAGCTCATGTTGAGAAAAATCGAAAACTTAAAAAAAAAAACCCAACCAGTTGCCAAGGCAACAAGAAAAAAAATTAGACAGAAAATAAATTTTCCATCTCAAACACTATCACATTCGAAAGCTGAGTATCTTCTGGCCCTGCTTTCGAAGTTTTATTTAACCTTTATTCAGTCATTTCCAGAGACAGTGGAAGAATTGAGAATCCACAGAACCCAGGCCTCTGCCAAAGCTGGGGGGTGGGCAACACACTAGTAAAAAGCACTGTAAGGGGAGGGGAATAAACCCTCTGGTTCACAGGCTAAGGCATAAGAACTACCTTCTTTACTTGAAATTATTCTGCGACTTTTCCTGTATGACACAATTTTGCAGAGAACTTCCACTTATGAGCTAGACACCAAATGGTTATTGAGAGAGTGGAAGGTCAAATAATGTGCTGGAGGATTTCCAGATCCTTCCCCTTGAACCTGTACAATTTCAAAGGGTGACTCAGAGCTGACATTAAACACCATCTGTGCTCCTCAACCAGCCACCCCGCTAAAAGCCCTGCCGCCCGCAGGCTGCCAAACACGGTCCCGACTCTCCCCTTGCCAGCTTTCTCCACCTGGAGGCTCCAGTGCTTCTTGGGGTCCCTGTGGCCCCTCCTCTATGAAGCCCCCGCAGGTCCCCAGGCAGAGCTGACCGGCCTGCCCCACGCCCCGCAGGGTCCAGTGTATGGCACCCAGTGTCTCTTCCACATCCTGCTGAAGGCCAGTGCACAGCTATTTTCTTAGATCTGGTTGTGGCTTCCTCGAGACAGGGACCCTGTCCCAGCTACAGTGAGACACTGGGCCCAACACGAGCTTGGGGAAAGTAGTTTTAGCGAATGAGACAGAATTAATATACTGCTCTAGATTTTAATGCTAAAGAACAATCTCAAAACACCATCAACAAGTAGAGGGAAGAATCTGGAAAGCGGGTGGAGGGTAGAGGGAGGCAACTGTGTCTGGCCCCAGCTCAGGCCCTGGCCAGCCGTGTGACTGCTGAACCTCTCTCATTTTCCAAACTGAGTCTGCAGAACGCCTCCTGTGTCCTGAGAGATGGTAGCAGGTGTTCCATGAAAAAGGGGCTCAGTTTTCCAATAAGTTCCAGATGGTGGGGTCAAAAGCATAAGTCAGGTCTTTTTACCGTAGGCCTTTGTGCAATAGTGTCTCACCTGGAGGAGGATGGAAGGAAGCGGAGCAGGCCAAGCCCCTGAAAACACTGATTCTCATTTTCATTACTGTTGCTCTTCTCATCCATCTACACTCTGTAGATTTTTTTTTCCATAATGACGATAGATTATTTTTCATTAAAAAAAAAAGCTATTTTACTAAAATAATTAGTCAAATTAGAATGTAACCTAGTTGGATGAGCTTGTATTTATTTTTCCTGTATTATTATAGAAATGATCCTTTTTCTAAAGTTACACTCTATTAGTTTCGCTATCAAAATAATTTTTTTTAACTTTGGAAAGTTATATTTGAAGAAAAGCACTCACAGGATAGGAGAAACTCTCACCCTGGGTACGGGAAGCCTCCACCATAAACCTTCCTCCTGGCAGGCAGCTCTGTTCCGGCCTTCAGAAGGCTTGGGCTTAGAGGGTAGCTCCCGATCTGCTTTCCCCAAAACTGGCACTGCGTTCCTGACAATAAGGGCATAAATACCACATCTATGAACACAGCTTAAGCAGATATCTGCATTCCAAGGGTCACAAAGATGAAGGGAATCAAATGTAAACACACGTGAAGTTTTGTCTCCTCAATGCCAAGGACAGCAGGCACTTCTTAGATGAATGGGTTCTAGGCAAGAGAATTATAGGACCACTCAGGTAACTGAACATAGGCCATGGTTTAGACAAAATGGAAATGATAAAGATGCAAATCCAAACTTTAGCCTCTTTCTCTTTTCTATAACTATTTCTACAGCTAGCTTTTATATAACTATTCTGTGTGTGTATGTGTGTGTGTATTTCTCTCTCTCTCTGTCTCTCTCTCATATCTCACACACACACACACACACACACACACACACACACACACACACCACAGGATCTGCATTAGATGGACTCTGTTCAGGACAATCATTTATAATAACATGGTGAAGCAGAGGCCTAGAGATAATGCAGATGTCACGAGGTCCCCAACCAGAGCTGAGCTGAACAAACAATGTTCCCATTAAGGTATTTTAAAGATCAAGAGAAACAGTTTTTCAGGGTTACAGGGGTGATTTTTCTTCTTACCAATGAATAATCTCATTTAAATGAGTATCATTTAAATCCTTTAAGAGTCTAAAGAGAAACTAGGGACAAAACTCAGAGGAATCTGGAGCAAAAAACTGAAGAAAGGAAGAGGAGAAGCAGAGGAGCCTATTTTAGGACTATTTTAAGAGGAAAAAGCAAAAGTACAACACTGTAAGGTGTGTGCACCCAAGGGCACGACAGATGGGGAGCTCCGGGTGTGACAGGAGGACAGACCCATCAGCCACATAGCACTGCTGCAGGAAGGCAATGACCACCTTGTTCCAGAAATGTAAAGAACAGCACAGCCTTGGACAGCTGCCCAGAAACCTCCTCCTGGAGAAGCAGATCTTCTGTAAGATTCTTGAGCAGAGACCTAGGGTTAATGAGATGTTAAGGTCTAAAAGATGTTAAAGTCTAAGAGATCTAAAAGATCTCATCCTGCTTTCAGGATGAGACTGAGAACAATACTATTAGTAAACAGAATGGCTCTATGCTGGAAGCATTCTAAGGCTTTTCAGTGATTTGGAGTATAATATACCCACCAGCCATGCTAATCTCAAAAATGTAAGCAGTGGATAAGAGAAGCTTCAGTTAAATAACATGAAATACTATTCTACGGCCTAGAGCTCCATCTAAGCTCCCCCTTCACACAGGGAGAGTAAAGGAAACCAAGGCAGGAACACATGCAGTTTCCACTCTATCCAAGAATCCTTCAAAAATGTGGAGAAGTCTCTCCTAGGCTCACTTCCATTACTCTTATGAAATGAAAAAAAGAAAACAATAGGGGGAGAGGAGGACAGGGAGCATGAAAGTAATGCATTGTAAGAAAAGAAAAAGAGAATATAACAAAATTGTAAGAGTTTCTCTCTGAGTGGAAGGATTATGGGTGTTTATCTTTTTCTTCTTGTGCTTTTTTATATTTTCCAATCTTCTACAGTAAACATGTAAACAACAAAATGTTTAAAGAGAGAGATCAAAGGGACTAGAGAAATCAAATTGAGACAACTCAAAGGAAGCGACACAACTATTGCCACTTAAAAGCAAATGCTGGGCTTCCCTGGTGGTGCAGTGGTTGAGAGTCCACCTGCCGATGCAGGGGACACGGGTTCGTGCCCCGGTCCGGGAATGTCCCACATGCCGCGGAGCGGCTGGGCCCGTGAGCCATGGCCGCTGAGCCTGCGCGTCCAGAGCCTGTGCTCTGCAACGGGAGAGGCCACAACAGTGAGAGGCCCGCGGACCGCAAAAAAAAAAAAAAAGCAAATGCTTGCTCTGTCTCAGGCAGTGTCTCTGTTCATCTTCCTGTTTCTTCAAGGACAACAGTCATTTGTCAAATATTTATTAAATGTGCACCAAACGCCTGACCCTGGATGGAGAAATGAAAGGTGGGGCTGTTGTCCTCAACAAACTTGCAGTCAAGAAAGACCCAAAAGAAATAAAACACCAAGAGCACTATAAAATGCTAAACCATGTTCTTTTGATGACAGTTATACTCAGAGCTCATAGAGAACAGAGTCAGAGATGCCATAAAGAGTTCACCGAACTGGGACCCCAGACCTGGCTCCTAAAGGAAATGGGGATTTGGATAAACTCCCATGGTTTTCCACAAAATGATCAAGGCTAGGTTGAAGTGTCTCTGCTTTCTTTTGGTAGTTAATTAATATGGTCCTGTTTAAAGACAATGCAGGGCTTGTGTGCCTGGACCTTTTGTCAAAGTGTCACTGTAAACTTCTACCATTTCTAATGAGTTGGCATGAAAATTATAGCAATGTTATATTTTCAAATTGATATATTTTTAACTTTTTATAAATTATACACATATGAAAGTGCCTAAATCATAGCTCTATTAATCTTCACAAACTGAACATACCCGGTATAACCAGCACCCAGAGCAAGAAACAGAACAGCACCAGAACCCCAGGAGCCCTTCTTGTGCCCCCTCCCAGTTACTACCCTTCCAAGTGTTACTCTCATTCTGACTTCTAACACCTAGGTTGCTTTGTCTTTTTTATAGTGTATATAAATGGAATTACACAGTACATACATTTGATATCTGCCTTCTTTCACATAACCTTCTGTTTGTGAGACTCATCCATGTTGTTGTAGAGAGTAGCAGTTAGTTCATCTTCAATGATGTATGTGTACCATTGTATGAATACATGACCATTTAGTTATCCATTCTACTGAAGATGGGCACGTGGGTGGTTTCCACTTAGGGATGTTATAGTTGGTGCTGCTATGACTATTTCAGTGCATGCCTTTCCATGAACATATGGGTGCATTAACTGATGGGATACAGGGTACACAAATGTTCAGTTTTTAGAAATCCTGCAAGTAGGTGTCATAGCTTATCTGAGAATTAAGGGCCCATCTCTGCTTTTTCCTGTTCCTGGCTCTAATGATGGAGTCCTATATCAGGCCTGGTCCAAATCTGATCTATCACCAAAGATGGGGAGCCCCCAAACCATTCTATTTTCATCTACCTTAAAAATATTGTCTTCATAGACATTGCCTATGCTTATTTTTTTCCCAAAGAAAAGGCTGTTAACTAAGAAGGGCAGAAGAAATTACATTGTTATTAAAGGCAAATTATAAAGGACAAGCTGTCTAGTAAAACACAACTTATAATTACAATTATCTTCAAAATAAATCAAATTATCTGTATAAACCCAATGACTCACTGGTAAATTAATGAAAAATATGACAGTGTTGAGTTTTTAATTGCTTCTTTTGCAAAACCCCCAAACCCAAACTTCGGTTATCAGGCAGAAAAGAGGCAATTAGTTTGTAACAGATGTGTCAGTAAAAACCTGTTACAATGTGGCTCCAGAGTTAATAGTTTCCAAATTTATGAAGTCCATCTGTCCAATTTTTTCAGGTTTTCACTTTAGACAATCCTACTTAGATAGTCCCTCCAAACTAATTGCTTTTTGTTTTGTTTTGCTTTTGATCAGGGTCTTTTTTTTTTAATATTTCCAGTATATAAGCTTCATATGAGCCCTGTTATCTCAAACTCCAAGTTTAATTTCTTTTCCAGAACATTTTTTTCATAATATTAAACCTCAGAAAAACAGCAGATGACAAGATTATTGAGCAATGGTAGGGCTGAAACAAATTAAGGCTTTCAGGCTGTGCTGTTGCTGCTGTTTGCAAAAAGTAATCTTTTTCAGGTTATCAAACATCACTTGTGACCTTTAAAAAGAACTCCCTGAAGTCATTCATTCATAATAAAATCTGGTTAGACTATTACAATAGTGAATAATGTAAAATGATGCCAATTTTCAACTATAAGACCTGATAATGCTTATTACACATCTTCAGTATTATTGAATAGGTTTGAAATGATCCAAATAGCAATCAAATATATTTTGCTTGGCACCATCAGATGAAGAAACTACAAATAAACACAATAAGGAAAGAGAAATGAGAAATAGAATAATTTCAGGGAAAAAAATTGCCCCAATAGTATATCCCCTATGGAGATGGAAGGAAAGAAGAATTTGCCCTTGGTACAAGATCTACTCCCATTCAAGTAGAAAGGGTGGTTATTCTACTGATGGGAGAGTGGGGTCATAAAGAAATGACCCCTTAAAGCAGTAAGGAATAACTTGAAAGGCATGAAAAGGAACTTCATGGGCCCTTCCATGGCACCTAGAATCCCTACTCTGCTGGCTTCCTGAGGTTATGACATGACACAGACCAATATGTTTATTCATTCAACAAATACTTATGAAGGATCAATTATGTACCATACACTGTTCTACAGTCTGGAGATTCTGTGATGAAAAACACAGCTATGGTCCCTGCCCTCATGGAGCTAAAGATCTAGAAGAGGAGGTAAGACAAGAAATAGATAACTCCACAGATAAATTCTAGTAAGTGACATATAGGGTGCCCCAGACAGCAACTAAATACTGGATATTTTAGGGAGAGGCAGTTGGGGGTGACTTAGTTACATACGACATGTGATACCAAGTGTCAACCAAGTGTTAAATATGCTGAATCCATTATTCATAACTAACACCATCTGTAGCCAGGTAAGTGATATCAATATTTACTGCATCTTTCCATTAGTCATTTCAATATAACTATTTTGGGGGGGCACTTATTTTTATTTCAACCACAAATAAATGCAGAGTTGAGTATGGTGAGGTCTCTCTTCAAAGAGTGGATGATCAAGTCTACAGAGGAAGCAGCCCCACAAATAACCCTCCAGACCACAACATGAAAGGCACTGTAATGAAGCTGTGAGGGAATCTAACTGAAGGCAGGGGAAGACTGCAGAGAACAAGGGTATCCAGGCTGGACCCTGTGAAAATGTAGCACTTCTCCAGGCCTAGAAGGAGAGAAGGGCACTCTTGGGAAAGGGAATGGGCATGAAAAACCTTAAAGTGGTACACAGGTCATGGCATGTTTGATGGGCAGCCTGCAGACTGTCTGAGTGGCAGGGGAGGGGACCAGAGTGGTGGATTCCAGGGCAGAGACAGGAGGGCTTATGGGTGGAGAGATGGGTGTGGGCCAGGCTACAAGGGGCCATGACTCAAGGCCGAGTGGGGGCTGCAAAGCAGGGGTACCACAGGGCACTATGCAGACATTTTCCACCCACCCTCTTACCTAGATCCACTCTTTACCTGGCTCCACCTTGCTCTGCCCTGGGAGGCTGACCACATGGACTGCACAGATGGTCACCCGTGCCCTCTCTCTTGGGGTTGAGAACCAAAGAGAGGCCTTGCAGGAGATGCAAGGAGGGAGAAAGGTAAGGTGGGGCTACTCCCCTGGCTCCCTTCCTGGGTGGTTGCCATGGGATGACTGCATCCCTCCTCCAAGCTCACGACTCCCATCAGGCAGCCCACTCACCACAGCTCCTGGAAGCACACTCCCTCAGGCCCTGGCCATGCTTCCCCTTGTGGTTTTCTCACTCCTGCTCACAACTTGGTACATAATCTCTTTATTAAGCTTCCCTCAAATTACCTGGTTGGACTGTGTTCTCTGTTCCCCACCAAGACCTGAACTGATGCAGTCATGCAGCAAGGAAATCGGGAGGTGGCTGAGGAAGGCATTAGAGGCAAATGCAGAGAGGGAGATGCCTGTGGGAGAAGGAGGGGACTGGGGGATGGAAGGTCATGATGACAGAGAAGAGTGGGTCATCGGGGAGGTGGAATGCCAGACTAGCCACAGACTACAGCACTTATGTGAAAACTGCCGTGTGCCAGGCACTATGCCACAGGCTCTAACAAAACTCACTTAACTCTTACAGCTTCCTAATGAGGCATCCCATTGAACAGATGAGGAAACTGAGGCACAGAGAGGGTGAGTGACTTGATTAAGGTCCCAAGCTAGTAAGTGGTGAAGCTCAGATTTAAACCCAGGGAAGTCTAGTACCAGAGTCATGTCCTGAAACCTCTGTGCTAGCCTGACCGCTCTGGCTGGGCAGAGAAGGGCCCTTCAGAATTCAAGATCTTGGAGGAGGCAAGGCAATGGTGACAACAACTCTGGGGAAAGCCATCTGTGTAGATTGCTGAAGTAAGGCTACTTGAAGAAAACCTTGCTACCCTGTACAAACTCTACCTTAGTGACAATGTAGAATCTTGTGCAGAAATCTAAAAAAAAAAAAAAAAAACTATGTCCAAATAAATTACAGTCAGTTGGGAATTCCCTGGTTAGGATCCTGGGCTTTCACTGCTGAGGTCCCAGGTTCAACCCCTGGTTGGGGAACTGAGATCCTGTAAGCTGCGAGGTGTGGCCAATAACAGAAACAAAAAAACCCACAGATTTACCATAAAACCATAATTATGTTCCTAAGAAACCTCACACTATCAAAACACATATCACATAAATAGTTATTTCAATATGGGAAAAAAAGGGGGATGGTGGTGAGAGATGGCAAGACTAGATAATTTTTCCTGTAGTAGCTTCGACAATAAAGTTTAATTATATTTTGTTACCATCTAAAAAGAATAAATGACTTGATCACAGACCAACAGAGAACCACAAGCAAAACCTGAACAGCACAGAAAAATAACCTGCATCCAAGTTCACAACCAACAAAGACAAAGAAAAGGGGCCTCACATAGTGCGGCCGTGTGCCCTGTGCTCCACGGGCAGCCGCTTCCTTTCTCCAGCCCAGGGGAGCCTGTGAGGGCACTCACATCACAACCCCTACTGGTCCAGAAAATGCAAAACATGCTTCCAACACACTCAGATGCATAATAACCAGTTCGCAGAATGAACTTACACCGTAAGGAAAATATTGGTCAATAATGTTTGTGTGGGGTCTCCTGCAGCAGGTAAAGTCATGAAATCAACAGGGCTCTGTGACGTGTAATTACAGCAGGGCATGTCCCGTGACTTCTTTTAAACGGCATCTCACCATCTCAACTCACTACCTTAACTCAAATAACTTCCATAGCAACAACTTTCCTTTCCTTAAGGAGAAAGAGAGGAAGGGAAAATGCTCCCTAGCCAGACTCGTGTATTTTTCATTTGCCCGGTGCACTGCGAGGTTGTAATGAGGAATGCAACAACGAGCTCTTAGAAATGTCGCGGGGGGGTGGGGTGGGTTGCAGCTGCACGGTGGGTGTCTGACGATAGCTGACCTTAGCTGCTGACTGTGCTGAAGGGTCTCTGCTTTATTCTGTTCTTCCTGAACATCCTCAGGTGGGGTCCCGGGCACAGGAAAGACGGGGGCTGCAGAGAATAGTCCGTTTCTGCGGTTGTTCCCTCGACATCAGGGCAGGTTGCCGTGACTGTGTGTACACTTAAATTCTTTTTGCAAGAGGGGGCAGCTGGCAGATGACATTTGTTAATCAGTACTGTTCCATACACTCATATTAAAAGGAGCCAAGAAACCTACGCTACTGTGAATATTTATCCTTTCAGGTTCAAACTGCTAATTTGTTTTATAGGAGGACACCCTCTCTTTGCCGTATAACAGGAGACAGTCAATAAAGGACTTTGAAAGGGATAATATGGTTTAGCTGAGTGTACTGCCAATTTTTAAAACCTCCTATTTTCTTGATATCTCAACACCCCTGAGCAGAGGCTGTGAGCACCCGCCAGGCGACCAGATGTGCAGTGTGATGAGGCTGGTCCCTTCTTGCCCTTCCCTGACTGTGACTGAGTGACATTCAAACACACCAGTAAAAATCCCTTCACACCTTTTGCTTGTGTGGGGATCGTGCCTGAACCTGGGTGCTCACTCTCTCTCAGCTCCTGTATAATAAACCCTCTCACTTCGTATGCTTCTCCAAGTGCGGCTGTGCTGACAGCATCCTTAAGGACCCCACAAGGGGCACTAGCTCCCCATTTTCAACACACTAAGCAATCTGGTGGTTCTGAAAAGGAAGCTAACGCCTCTGATGACTGTGGCAGTTAGGAAGACACAGACTTCAATCCACATTGCAGAAAACTGGAGATCTCATCATTAAATTCTTCCATGGGAACATATTTCCCTTAAAAATGCCAGTTTGGGAAAGAGAAATTTTTTTAGCCTGGATATGGTCAATTTATATACAAATGTATATAATTTTAACTAGTTCTATTTCTTATGTTTCTGATCTATTTTAAAACATTGAATCCAGATTTCTTTTAATATGATTTATCCAATGACTGGTAATATTTCTCTCCCTGTTACCATTTGCTTTCAGCTCACTCAATTCCCTAAGCCCCCTCCTTTTTCCAAGAAGGAGAGGTTCACTTCACTCAAACCATGATCATGGGTAAAATTCATAGTCAAAATTCTAGTCCACTTTAAACTACGTTTGATAGCTACCATAAAGAGTAGCACTTCTAGTCCTCTTGACTAAAGGGTAAAAGTAGACAGTAGATAGCTGTAGGCTTTAGATCCTTGTGCAAGATGGTAACTTGAGCTGAATCTTGTAGATTCTACATTGCTACTGCTTCATTTGGGAAATAACACTTTAGATCAAGGCAAAAAGTAGATACACAGGTTAATATTTCATCCCAGATCTCTACTGCAGTGTTTAAACGATAGTTCTTCAATTATGGCGGAAGAGGAATATTAATTAATTCATTCACTGTTTAACACAAATTTCTTGAGCAGCTGTTATGTGTCAGGCATTATTCTAAATGTTGAGGATAGAGCAGTGAATAAGGGAAACAAACAGCTTGCTCTCATGGAGCTTATGTTCCCACTGGTAAAACAGACAATAAACAAGCAAATAGAGACTTTAACTAGAGACAGTGATAAATCCCACGATGAAGATAAAGTAGAGGAAGGGGATAGAGAATGATGCGGATGGGGAAGACAGGTTGGATGGGGTAGGCCAACAAGGCTTCTGGGGAGTCACATTTGAGCAGAGATCTGAAGGAAGAGAGGGAACAAACAATGTTCCAGTGGAAGAACATTCCAGGCTAAAGGACCTGCAAGTGCAAAACCCCAGAGGTGGGAATGAACTTGTGTGTGGCTGGTGAGAAGTGGGTGAGGAGGAGGGGGCATAGCCAGGCAGGGAGGGGCCAGATCACGTGGAGCCCAGAGACCAATGGAAGAGATTTGGATTGTGTCCTAAGTACACTGGAGGGGTTTAAGCAGGAGAGTGAAGTGGCAGAACTGAAAGTTTACAAAGAGGTTGCTCTGGCTGCTGCTGGAGAGTGGATCAAAGAGGGCAAGAATGTGACTGGAGACCAGTTAGGAGGCTACTACAGAGTTAGTGCAAAATGGCAGCTTGGGCTTGGGTGGAGTGATGAAGGTGGTGAGACACTGCCATACCTGGAACACAACTTGGAGATAGAGCCTGTGGGATTTATTTGCACTGGACACAGAGGGTAGGTTTGGGGCCTGAAGAACTGGGTGAAGAGAAGAAAATTAGGAGAGAGGCTGAGTTGTTTGTTTGTTTGAGGGGGATCAAGAGTTCTATTTGAACTTAAGTTTGAGGTGCTTATCAGATGGCCATCTAGAGCAACTGAGTAGGTAGCTGAATGTACATGTCTGGTGCTCAGGGAGAGCTGACGTCAAAGAAGTTAAAAGAGATCACCGAGGGACTGACGCAGAGGGTGAAGGGAAGAGGCCTGAGGTCTGAGCCTGAGATGCTCCAGGGGTTGGAAATCAGTTAGAAGAGCCAGAACCCAACAAAAGAAGCTGAGAAAGAGCAGCCAATGAGGAGGAGGGAGAAGCAAGAGGAAGGGGTGTCCCAGAAGCCAAGTGAAGAACAGGTGTCCAGGAAGGGGGTGACCAGCTGCATCAACTGTGCTGTTTGGTTAAACACGATGAGGACTGAGAACTGACCACGGGAGTTGGGAGACAAAAGGCACCACAAGTACACAATAATAGCAGGGGTGCAGTGTGTGGAGGTAGGGGAGGGGAGGCAAAAGCCCGACTGAGTGGCTTGGAGAGAAATTAGGAAGAATGAAGAGTGTGTCAGACAAGCTAGACTCCTCTTTCACAGCCCTTTGCTATAAAAAGGAACAGAGAAATGGGGCAGTAGCCGAAGAGCAATACGGGGTGAAGGGAGGATTTCTTTTTCTCAAGATGAGAGGTTTTATGCTGGAAAGAATGACCCAGTCAAGAGGGGAAAATCAATAATGCAGGAGAGAGGAGATAATTGGAGGTGTGATGTCCGTGACCAGGAGAGAGGAGTGGGAATTGCGTACAAGTGGAGAGAATGGCCTTAAACAGGAGCACAAACTTAGTCACTGTAACAGACATGGGCCTCTGGGGACAGAGGCAGATGGTAGGTGATGAGAGAGTTCTTTTTCTGCTGTTTGAATTTTCTCAGTAAAATGAGAAGCAAGAAGCAAGGTTTATTGCTCATAGGGTGATCCTTAATAGAGGCCGAAATGACCCTGCTTCCTCTAGACCCGGGCAACAAGCAGCCGATGGTCCGATGGGGACACCAAAGCCCACTGGGCAGCCCAGCTCCCCACGTGAGAACTGCCAACTGCCAAACCCAATTCTTTTTCTTTGTTTCTTTTTCTTTCTCTCTGTCTCGCTCTTTTTTTTTTTTTTTGTGATTGATTCCCATTGCGGAGTTTACTCATGTTGTAAACTGAGCTACAATTTAGTTTTAGCAAAATAATACAGTGTATAACATTTAAATTAATGCTGTGATGTAGCGAATGTGTTAATTATTTTGATCTTGGTAATCATTTCAGTGTATAAGTATATCAAACCATCACACTGTAAACTTTAAATATATACAATTATATTATTTTCACTTATTCCTCAATAAAGCTGTAAAAAAAAATGATGAGCCCATTTCTAAGAAGAGGAAACAGTTGTGAGAACCTGACTTAGCAGCCAGGAGAAGGCAAAAGAAGGCAAATCTCTGAGGAATCAAAACCAGGCAGGGAAAAACTACTAATCCTTCAGCAACACTTAAAAAATTAAAAATATTTGATCCATTTGCTTTCAATTTCCCTAGTGAACCTTGCCTACTTAGTGAGAAAAATACTAATGTTCCAATAGGGAAAATAGGCTAAGGACATTTACAAAGAATTCATAGGTAAAAAATGTGAATGGCCAATCCATATGAAAAAATTACTGCATTTCATCCATAGAGGCAGAAAGTAGAATGGTGGTTGCCAGGGGTGGGAGTGAGGGAAATAGAGAGTTAGTGTTTAAAAGGTACAGAGTTTCAGATTGGGAAGAAGAAAAAGCTCTGGATTTGGACGGTACATAAAAAAAATTCTGGATTTGAGTGGTATAAAAAGTCCTGGATGGACTTCCCTAGTGGCGCAGTGGTTGAGAGTCCGCCTGCCGATGCAGGGGGCACAGCTTCGTGCCCCAGTCCGGGAAGATCCCTCATGCCCCGGAGCGGCTAGGCCCGTGAGTCATGGCCACTGAGCCTACGCGTCCGGAGCCTGTGCTCCGCAACGGGAGAGGCCACAACAGTGAGAGGCTCGTGTACTGCAAAAAAAAAAAAAAAAAAAGTCCTGGATGGTACAATGTACTTATTGCCAGTAAACTATACATTTTAAAAAATGGTTAATATGGTAAATTTTATGTTATATGTTATATACCACAAATAAAAAAATTTTTGCATTTAATTGGTAAAGAAATGCAAATTAAAACAACGAGATGGGGACTCCCTTGGTGGCGCAGTGGTTAAGAATCCACCTGCTAATGCAGGGGACACGGGTTTGAGCCCTGGTTCGGGAAGATCCCACATGCCACGGAGCAACTAAGCCCATGTGCCACAACTACTGAGCCTGCACTCTAGAGCCCACGAGCCACAACTACAGAGCCCGTGTGCCTCAACTACTGAAGCCCGCGTGCCTAGAGCTCCATGCTCCGCAACAAGAGAAGCTACCACAATGAGAAGCCCGCGCACCATAATGAAGAGTAGCCCCCGCTCGTCGCAACTAGAGAAAGCCTGTGCAGCAACGAAGACCCAATGCAGCCAAAAAAAAAAAAAAAACAACGAGATGATGGTTTGCACCCATACTCTATCCTCAGTGAGGTCACCGGGTGGGTAAGACCCCTGTGGAAGAGGTGGATGTTACCCAGGATGCAGGTAGACCAGCCCCCTCCCAGCTTGCTGGGTGGAGGATAAGCAATGTCACTTTCCCAGAGGGCTATGGGACTCAAATGCTTTGACACTGTAATTTGGCTGTCAAGAGTCTATTCTAAAGAAAGCATCAGTAGCCAGGCTCAGAATATCTAAGTGCATATGTATGCATCCACTGTATGCTGGAAGGCCACGAGGGCACTACCAATGGATGACAGCTTGGAGGAGTGTCTGGAAGACACAAAGCACAATGGGCAAGATAGACCATAAAACTCAAAGGTGCTGGACACCCACACCCCACCCAGCTGAAAGAAAATGGAATGCAAAAAGTGAGTTTTCTAGCAGAATCTGAAATGATCCTGCAGTAAGAAGCAGGAGGAGTTGGAAGGAGAAAGTGTGGGGAAAGGAAGAGGAGGAGGTCTGTCTGGATATTATTTAAAGGGATCAGTAGAGTTGAGCCAGGTCTCCCCCGTCACACACCATAAACATGTTCCTTCTCAGAGCTGCCAGCTCTGGTGTGTGTCAGCAGGATGCAACACGAAAAGCATGGGACACTGATGTGCACAGTGACATTATTTGTAAGAGTAAAAATATTAATAATAGCTGGCAAAAATGGTTAATAAATTATGGCATATCTATATAATGCAATATTTTTCAGCAATTAAAAATGATATTTTTGAATTTAGATGATAT
The DNA here is from genome assembly GCF_059928025.1 of Delphinapterus leucas. Classification (NCBI taxonomy): domain Eukaryota; kingdom Metazoa; phylum Chordata; class Mammalia; order Artiodactyla; family Monodontidae; genus Delphinapterus; species Delphinapterus leucas. The sequence continues at coordinate 54,710,657 of NC_143143.1, forward strand.
CAGAAAAGGCTCACAGTATAATGTCTAAAGAAAACAGACAATTGGCAAAAACTGAATCAGGTCTGTGGAATAATCCACAGTGGAGCTCTGTATAAATGTTGATTTTTCTGATTTTGATAATTGTACTGTAGTTGTATAAGAGAATGTCCCATTTTAGGAAATACACACTGTACTAAAATATTTATGAGTGAAGGAGCATTATGTCTACACTTACTCTCAAATGATTAAGAGAAAAAATAATATAATTCTCAAATGAATAAGAATGATGAAGCAAATGTGGTAGAATATTCTCAATGGGAGAATATGAGCGCAGGGTATAATTTTTTAGAAAAGCAAATAACCCAATTTAAAATAAAGAGCCAGTGATATGGACAGATAATTCACAGAATAAATTAAAATATCTAAGAAAATTATATAGGATGATGCTCAAACCTTACGAGTAATCAGAGAAATGCCAATTAGAACAATGAGTTCTTGTTTTTCACCCATATCAGTAAGGATGTGGGAAAACAGTCACTCTCAGACATTTTTGGTACAGGCTTTTGGAGTGTTAGCAGTACTTATGTAACAAATTTGGAAATGTGCATGCCCTTTGATGCAGTAATTCCACCTTCTACGCACCTATTCTACAGAATGAAAAAAAGCAGCATGCAAAATTATACATAGAGAATGACCCTTATTTGGTTAAAAAAAAAAAAAGAGCTACAAGTAAATCACAAAAATGGTGACAATGATTAAGGATTATCACCAGGTTTTAAAAGGAGATGGTTTTCTTCTCAGCATTGCTTTTAAAAATGTATGAAATACTCAAACAAGCAGGAAACATACAAAACTGAAAACAGCAAACCTCCATGTACCCAGCAACCATAGTTCAGTGATGTTAACAGTTATGAGAAAATAAGTCATCAGATATATTTGAAGACCATCCCAACTTCTTTCCATCCTTTTCAGAGTTTCTTCTTTCTAAGCTTTCTTCTTTAAGTTTGTTTGTATTTTACAATGTTAACCTATTACCATTATAACAAATACGAACCTTTAGAAAAGCAGCGTTGAATGGAAACAAGCAAATCATTTGCACACTGCTCAGAATGCCTGGGAGACCTCTGTAATTCCCTCTATTTGTTATTGGAGAAACTGGGGTACTGTCAGGTACCTCCACTTGCATGCCATAAGATTGGCTAGTTACAGGTCTCTGAGTGGAAACAAAATGCCATTTAGAAACCAGTAGATTTCACATCTGAATGCCCAGGTAACTCTTCAGTGGATCAGTACCTGGTGAAACAGCAGTTGCAACATGACTGAGCCGGAAGGAAGGCCTGTGCTGATTACCTTTCTTTCTAGTACAACCACTTTGTTACTGTTGAAGAATTTAAGTTCTAGAGCAAGCATGTGACTTGCTCAAGACCAGACCAGGGACTCATATAGGGGAGAATAAAGGAAGGGCTCTACCAGCAGCCTGGTACTGGATCTCTCTTTCCCTTTTTGGAAAATGAGGGCTAAAAGGCACCATAGCTTTGAGAAGGTGTTCCCAGGATGTTCCACTGAAAATAGGTTCCCTCCAGATTTCCCACACCTTGAGCCTGGTCAGTGCCCCCTTCAGTGGACACAAGAGAAGGGGCTTTTCCCTTGTACTGGGTCCCTGGTCTTGTTCAGGTTGAGATTGTTCATCCAAATCCAAAAGTCTGCTTGGTGATCAATCTGTGCCTCTCAAGTATCAGCTCTTTGGCCCTACTGTATGATAAGAAACTATATAATTGGCCTCATTGTTGGGATTTAAGGACACACACATGAACACACACATTCACAGCCCCACAGCTCTGGATTTTCACTTTATATGTCTCAAGAAGATGAACAACAGAAGCAGTAAATATCAATTCACCTGACCCAACATGATGGACTTTTAAATGAAATGACCACCTGACCAATAGCCCACATGGTTGCCAAGACTCCAAGATGACCCCTAATGATCCCCATCTCCTGGTATTCACACTCTTGAGTAACCTCCTACCATGCTGTAGTGGGGTAGGCCTGTGTGACGCATAGAACATGATAGAAGTGATGGTCTGTTGCTTCCAATATTAGATTATAAAAGGCACTGTGGCTTCTGTTTTGAGCACCCTCCACCTCTCTCTCTCTTTCTCTTAACTCACTTGGGGAGAAGTCACCTGTTTTGTCTTGAGGACACTCAGCAGCCCTGTGGAGGGGCCTGGAGAACTGAAAACTCCAGCCAGGAGTGACATGAGTGAATCTTGTTGGAACCAGATCCTCCAGCTCCAGTCAAGGCTTTGGCTTGACTGAAACCTCATGAGAGACTTAGAGTCAGAAGCCCCCAGCTAAGCCACTCCCAGATTTTTGACCCCCAGAAACTGTGAGGTAATGAATGTTTGTTGTTTTAAGCTGCTGAATTTTGGGGTAATTTGTTATCACTCCCAATAGATAACTGAGCTCACTGTCCCTCAATACCCAGTATGCTACAACAAAGTTTTTACCAAATTATATTTTAGAGGTTAAGAAATGTTGGTCACAGACTTCCACAAGATTTTTTTTTGAATTTTATTTTATTTGTTTTTTATACAGCAGGTTCTTATTAGTTGTCTATTTTATATAAATTTATTTATTTATTTTTATTTGTTTATTTTTGTCTGCACTGGGTCTCTGTTGCTGTGCGCGGGCTTTCTCTAATTGTGGCGAGCAGGGGCTACTCTTCGTTGCAGTGTGCGGGCTTCTCATTGCGGTGGCTTCTCTTGCTGTGGAGCACGGGCTCTAGACACGCGGGCTTCAGTAGCTGTGGCGCACAGGCTTAGTTGCTCAGTGGAATGTAGGATCATTCCCAGACCAGGGCTCGAACCGTGTGCCCTGAATTGGCAGGCAGATTCTTAACCACTGAGCCACCCAGGAAGTCCCCATAATTTCTTATTTTCTCAGTTGATTAAACTCTGATAGTAAAAGATGTTTCAAAGGACTACAGATTGTTGCCATAACCCAATACCTGAGCAAACTGTGCCTTTCAAAGTAGGACTGGGAAACTCTCTCATAAAGGTTTTCAGGATGCTGCCTCCCAGCAGGCTCCCCCTCAGCAGGATGCTGAAATCCTCCATGTGCCTCTCAGATGGCTCTGGATCTGGGACAATACATCAGGCTCTTAGGTATGGCCTGGCTGGCTTTGTCATCCCTGGTCCCTTTCTCCAGGACACGGTAAATCAAAGGCCCAGGCTAAAGCTTACCCATCAAACCCGGAGATGAAAAGAAGACAAGACGAAAGGAGACATAAATAAAACCTTTCCCCTGTGAGACAGCATGACAGCAGCCTAAGCGATCATTTAATATCAGCCTGCAGTAACATTTTCCTCTCTTTATTTTATGAACTTTACTTGGACTTCCACAGCCATTCTTTTTTAAACCTACCCGTGACAAACAACTCTGAGTTTGCTGATAAATATATCACTGGGGGAAAATGTCTTCTAATCTGGACATTTCAGAAATGGGTTGCTTGGATTTTCTATCACTAAAGGGTAAATTTAAATTCTAAGACAGCAGAGACTGTATCTAGTTCACACTTTCTCCCCAGGAGCTAGCACAGTGCATTTATTCACCAACTATGAATTTACTTTCCATCTTTGAAGGCCTATCAGTCAAAGGGTATCTGCTGAGTGCCTATGGGTACAGCATGGTGGAAGGAGCTGTAAGGGCCATGAAACTTAACATGGCATAGACCTGAGGCACTGAAAAATACTATCAGGTCCCCATGTGTGTCCACTGGAATCCAGTAGTTCTTTAGGCATAAACACAAACGTGTGACTTTCTTAGCAAATTACCTGCTGTTTAAATAGTTTATAGAGTTGCTATGGTGCCTGAAATCAATAAACATTCATTGAGTACTTATTATATGTAATGAAGGCAAAGCAGTTACAAAGGTGAGCATTACAGTTAACAAGCAAAGTTTGAGATTGAAAATAATGGATAAAGGTAAGAGAATAGATGATTTTTTTCCTTCTAATGTTCTGTATTTTCAAAGTGTCCTAAAATTAGCATGTATTGGTTTTAAAAATCAGAAGAAAATGAATGGTATTCCTGAAGGGGTGGAATCAGGTGAAAGGGGGAAAAATATCAGGCAAGTCAGCAAAAATGAGTCAGGGAAAGGCGACCTCTGCTGGTGAACCATTACGATGACGAGCACGAGCTTTGGAGTCTGCAGGTCTGGGTTCAAATCTCAGCATTGCTGCAATATTAGCTGTGTCTGTGGGGAGGTAATTTTGCCTTTCTAAGCCTCAGTTTCCTGATCTATAAAATAGGGATAATAGTGTCTTCTTTAGGTAGAGAATGAAGAGTAAATGAGATAATACACTGAAGGATCTCAGCTCAGTAAATGGTGGCTATTATTTCTATATTATTATGGGTGACAGTGAGTGATATCTGATACAGCTCTTGGTGTTACTATAGCAGCCCCAGATTTCTCTCCTGATACACAGCTGTAGAGCTCTCTCCTACCCCATTCTTCTACCACTTTTCTTTTTTACTGTTTTCTCTTCTCTTTTCTCCGCTGCTTTTGTCTCTGCCAGTTGGAACCAGTAACACTCACTGGGGTGCTTAGGTCTGCAGGCAGGCTGTAGTTTAGTGAGGCAGGGCCAGATAATGTGGTCCACAGTTCCTGCCATCCTGCCAACTCAGTGTGTGATCTCAAACCTCTTAGTCACTCTTGGCAACTCTGTCATCTAACTTATAAAATGGAGACAAGATCTCTGCCTTTACTTACTACAGAAGAATAGTCGAAAAAAAAATCTAAGTAAATAACCTCCAGCAATGACAGACTAACTGGTACCAGACTTGCACTTCTGCTGTAAACAACTAGAAATCAGGACAAAATGTATGGAACGACTGTTTTCAAATATTGGACACGGGTAGTATAGGACTTTGACCCCTGAGAAAAGGGAAACAAAACAAGATGTGCCTACGACTGCCCCAGCTTCCTGCCTGGAGGCACTTTTTGGACCACAGTGCAGGGAGTGGGATCCAAGCAGAGCACAGCAGTCTCCACAGTGAGGAGACAGAGATTCGAGCTTAAGGTACCTGGAATTTGTGAGGCTAAGTTCTAGAGAGAAGGGAGCTACACAGAGAAAGAGCTCCAGAGACTGGAACAGGGATTCTTTTTGAGTCTTCCACTGAACACTAAGCTGTGCATATTTATGGTGAAACTCCATAAAGCCAGGCAAAGCCAGGGAGGGAAGCTGAGCTGAACAACTCCAAGAACTTGCACAGGGCTGGGAGACCTCCATGTTCTGACAGCCACAGTGGAGAGACCCTGTTGAACATCCAGCGTATTCAGTAGAGACCCAGAACGGGCACACCTTGGTAGTAAGCTAAACTAAGTACAGAGTAAAGGATACTCCAAAATCTCTCTAATGAACTTAAAAACAAGCCTGAAACCATCAAGTTGATAAGCAAGTAACTTAACTGCCTGCCAAAACAAACTTCAGTACTTTTTAAAGACAGCAAACTCCAGACACTTAACAATGTAATATCATGAAGTCCAACCATCAAGTAAAACTTGATGGAGAAGAAGCAGTAATAGGTATTTTGAAAAAACCTGGCTCATTTCTAGATAAGTCCAAAACAGCCACCAGTCCTGTTTGTTTCTTTTTGCTTTGTACTTTGAGGAAATAGTGCTGTAAATATATGACTATTTCTCTAATTGTTATTTTCTGATATTTGCATTTTCTCCTCTTCCATATAAAAGTGTAGAAGAGGCTCTTTATCACAGAACTAACTTTACAAGCAAAGGAAAAATGTACTAATTTACTCCACTAAAACTAAAATTCTTCCAGCCTCTATGCGCATGTCATCTGTCAGAGGACTTTCCTGGCCATGGTGCTTAAATTGCACCCCATCTCTTATGCTGCATGCCTTTTCTTCATAGCACCAGCTGATACAGTATTTATTTATTTGTTTTGTTGTATATTTACCCCTTCTGTACCACCTCCAAACAGGACCCTGGTAACTAGAATAAAAGCTCCTTGAAGGCAGGGTCTTCATCTATTTTGTTCACTATGTATGCCCAGTGCCAAGCACAGGGCCTGGCACATAGTAGATGCACAATAAACATTTATTGAATGGATAAATGAACAACATCCACTGCATTTTAAAAAATCCAGTCATCAGGGGTTCAGGTAAACAACTGATTACAATATGGAGAAAACAGAAAAGAACTCAGCATGTTGGTGAAGCATTAACACCTGGTGAGAGAGATACACATGGAAAAATTACTTCTCATTAACCTAATGATTTGCTCTAGAAAGCAGAGAGACATTTTAACTGAGTTTGAATCTTGGTATAATCTACTAAAAATATGATCCACAAACTTTACAGAAATCTCTCCACCACAGAAAATTTAATCAACAGAAACGAATAGCCAGCCACCCATTCACTTGTTCAAAGATATCAGAATTTTTAAAAACTGAAGGAATCAAATTTCATGCATCATAATCTCTAAGAAATAGTTATTAATAGTATTTATTACCATTTCCCAGTTGCCTATTAAGTACCAGGGCACAGTAAGCAGTGCTTTATATGCTCTGTACATCAAAGCGTCCTGAGTGCGGGCCTATAAACTCATGCTGGGCCATGATGAAATTCTCACCAGTCCACGGCCAAGTGAGAAAACCAGTGACTAGAGAAGCCTGATCGTGATTTTGGGATTAGGTTCTTCTTCCATTTTGGATATTAAAATATCGTGTCTTTCACAAAATGATGGGGGATTTGTGGAATGACTGGTATAGGCTGTTTTTTTGTTTGTTTGTTTTTGTTTTTTTTTTTGCCATACGCGGGCCTCTCACTGTTGTGGCCTCTCCCGTTGCGGAGCACAGGCTCCGGACGCGCAGGCTCAGTGGCCATGGCTCACGGGCCCAGCCGCTCCGCGGCATGTGGGATCCTCCTGGACCGGGGCACAAACCCGTGTCCCCTGCATCGGCAGGCGGACTCTCAACCACTGCGCCACCAGGGAAGCCCTAGGCTGTTTTTAAGATCTTTCGTTGGCAAAATAAAAAGTTGGGCCAATCTCTATTGGGCCTCAAAAAAAGGAGGAGGAGGAGGTGAGAAAGGAGGAGAACCCAAACTGTATCCAAACACTGCGAAATGTCTCCAGGGGGCAAAATCACCCCTGGTTGAGAATCACTGGTATGGAGTGAAAACTTGAGTTATCTACAGAAGTGAGGGAGGATGGAAGCATTGTTGTAAGACATAGAATAACAGTAATTAGAAGAAAATTTGTCCTGGCCTGTAGCTGGAGCTGCCGAGGGCCATTCTTGGTGGCAGAGTGGCAGTCCCTTCAGGAGCAAGCTGGAGTGTGGCACTGGGGACCCACCTCACATGAGACACACAGCTTTCCCAACATGGACGCCACTAATCAGACACCTGACCGAAAGGATGTGCCCACAAAGGGAAAAGGGGATTTAAGTGTGAACACAGAACAAATAAATCTAATTCTAAGGATCTGTTTAAGGAGAGCATATCTGTTCCCCACCCCCATAAATTATTTATCTATTTTTATTTTATTTTTTTAATATCTTATTGGAGTATAATTGCTTTATAATGTTGTGTTAGTTCTGCTGTACAACAAAGTGAATCAGCTATATGAATACATATATCCCCATATCCCCTCTGTCTTGAGCCTCCCTCCCACCCTCCCTATCCCACCCCTCCAGGTCATCACAAAGCACCGAGCTGATCTCCCTGTGTTATGCAGCAGCTTCCCACTAGCCATCCATTTTACATTTGGTAGTGTATATATGTCAATGCTACTCTCTCACTTCGTCCCATGTTACCCATCCCCCCTGTGTCCTCAAGTCCATTCTCTACGTCTGCGTCTTTATTCCTGCCCTGCCCCTAGGTTCATCAGTACTATTTTTTTTTATATATTCCATGTATGTGCATTAGCATACAGTATTTGTTTTTCTCTTTCTGACTAACTTCATTCTGTATGACAGTCTCTAGGTCCATCCACGTCTCTGCAAATTGCATAATTTCGTTCCTTTTTATGGCTGAGTAATAATTGCATTATTTATATATGTACCACATCTTCTTTATCCATTCTTCTGTTGATGGACGTTTAGGTTGCTTCCATGTCCTGGCTATTGTAAATAGTGCTGCAATGAACTTTGTAGTACATGTATCTTTTTGAATTATGGTTTTCTCAGGGTATATGCCCAGTAGTGGGATTGCTTGGTCATATGGTAAATTTATTTTTGGCTGCGTTGGGTCTTTGTTGCTGCACACGGTCTTTCTCTAGTTGTGGCAAGCTGGGACTACTCTTCACTGTGGTACGTGTGCTTCTCATTGTGGTGGCTTCTCTTTGTTGCGGTGCGCGGGCTCAGTAGTTGTGGTGCACGGGCTTAGTTGCTCCACAGCACGTGGGATCTTCCCAGACCAGGGATAGAACCTGTGTCCCCTGCTTTGGCAGGATTGTTAACCACTGTGCCACCAGGGAAGTCCTTATTTTTAGTTTTTTAAGGAAGCTCCATACTGTTCTCCATAATGGCTGTATCAATTTACATTTCCACCAACAGTCCAGGATGGTTTCCTTTTCTCCACACCCTCTCCAGCATTTATTGTTTCTAGATTTTTGATGATGGCCATTCTGACTGGTGTGAGGTGATACCTTGTGGTTTTGATTTCTATTTCTCTAATGATTAGTGATGTTGAGCATCTTTTCATGTGTTCGTTGGCAATCTGTATGTCTACTTTGGAGAGGTGTCTATTTAGGTCATCTGCCCATTTTTGGATTGGGTTGTTTGTTTTTTTGATACTGAGCTACATAAGCTGCTTGTACATTTTGATGATTAATCCTTTATCAGTTGCTTCATTTTCAAATATCTTCTCCCAATCTGAGGGTTGTCTTTTTGTCTTGTTTATGGTTTACTTTGCTGTGCAAAAGATTTTAAGTTTCATTAGGTCCCATTTGTTTATTTTATTTCCATTACTATAGGAAGTGGGTCAAAAATGATCTTGCTGGGACTTCCCTGGTTGCACAGTAGTTAAGAATCCACCTGCTAATGCAGGGGACATGTGATCCAGCCCTGGTCCGGGAAGATCCCACATGCTGCAGAGCAACTAAGCCTGTGTGCCACAACTACTGAGCCTGTGCTCTAGAGCTCATGAGCCACAACTACTGAGCCCGCGTGCCACAACTACTGAAGCCCATGTGCCTAGAGCCTGTGCTCTGCAACAAGAGAAGCCACCACAATAAGAGGCCCGCACACTGCAATGAAGAGTAGCCTCCGCTCATTGCAACTAGAGAAAGCCCGCATGCAGCAATGAAGACCCAACACAGCCAAAAATTAATTAATTAATTAATTAACTTTAAAAAAAAAAGGATCTTGCTGTGATTTACGTCATAGAGTGTTCTGCTATGTTTTCCTCTAACAGTTTTATAGTGTTTGGTCTTACACTTAGGTCTTTAATCCATTTTGAGTTTATTTTTGTGTATGGTGTTAGGAAGTCTTCTAATTTCATTCTTTTACATGTAGCTGTCCAGTTTTCCCAGCACCATTTATTGAAGAGGCTGTATTTTCTCCATTGTGTATTCTTGCCTCCTTTGTCAAAGATAAGGTGACCATATGTGTGTGGGTTTATCTCTGGGCTTTCTATCCTGTTCCACTGATCTATATTTCTGTTTTTGTGCCAGTACCATACTGTCTTGATTAATGTAGCTTTGTAGTATAGTCTGAAGTCAGGGAGCCTGAGTCCTCCAGCTCTGTCTTTCTTTCTCAAGAATGTTTTGGCTATTCGGGGTCTTTTGTGTTTCCATACAAACTGTGAACTTTTTTGTTTTAGCTCTGTGAAAAATGCCATTGGTAATTTGATAGGGATTGCACTGAATCTGTAGATTGCTTTGGAGTATAGTCATTTTCACAATGTTGATTTTTCAAGTCCAAGAACAGGGTATATCTTTCCAGCTGTTTGTATTGTCTTTGACTTCTTTCATCAGTGTCTCATAGTTTTCTGCATACAAATCTTTTGACTCCTTAGGTGGGGTTTATTCCTAGGTATTTTTTTGTTGTTGTTGCAATAGTAAACGGGAGTGTTTCCTTAATTTCTCTTTCTGATTTTTCATTGTTAGTGTATAGGAATGCCAGAGGTTTCTGTGCATTAATTTTGTATCCTGCTACTTTACCAAATTCATTGATTAGCTCTGGTAGTTCTCTGGTGGCATCTTTAGGATTTTCTTTGTATAGTATTATGTCATCTGCAAAGAGTGACAGTTTTACTTCTTCTTTTCCAATTTGGATTCCTTTTATTTCTTTTTCTTCTCTGACTGCTGTGGCTAAAAATTCCAAAACTATGTTGAATAATAGTGGTGAGAGTGGACAACCTTGTCTTGTTCCTGATCTTAGAGGAAATGGTTTCAGTTTATCACCACTGAGAATGATATTGGCTGTGGGTTTGTCATATATGGCCTTTATTATGTTGAGGTAGGTTCCCTCTATGCCCAGTTTCTGGAGACTTTTTATCATAAATGGGTGTTGAATTTTGTCAAAAGATTTTTCTGCATCTATTGAGATGATCATATGGTTTTTATCCTACAATTTCTTAATATGGTGTATCACATTGATTGACTTGCATATATTGAAGAATCCTTGCACTCCTGGGATAAACCTCACTTGATCACGGTGTATGATCCTTTTCATGTGATTCTGTTTGCTAGTATTTTGTTTGCTAGTGTTTTGTTGAGGATTTTTGCATCTATGTTCATCAGTGATATTGGCCTGCAATTTTCTTTTCTTGTGACAAGAAAATTTTCTTGTGACATCTTTGCTTGGTTTTGGTATCAGGGTGATGGTGGCCTCATAGAATGAGTTTGGGAGTGTGCCTCCCTCTGCTACATTTTGGAAGAGTTTGAGAAGGATAGGTGTTAGCTCTTCTCTAAATGTTTGATAGAATTCACCTGTGAAGCCATCTGGCCCTGGGCTTTTGTTTGTTGGAAGATTTTTAATCACAGTTTCAATTTCAGTGCTTGTAATTGGTCTGTTCATGTTTTCTATTTCTTCCTGGTTCAATGTTGGAAGGTTGTACTTTTCTAAGAATTTGTCCATTTCTTCCAGTTTGTCCATTTTATTGGCATATAGTTGCTTATAGGAGTCTCTGATGATCCTTTGTATTTCTGCAGTGTCAGTTTTTACTTCAAGGAGAGCATATCTGTTAATGCTATCAAGATTTACTCTAAACAGTAGTTAGTATTCATTTCATGGAATTAAAATGGGTTGCCCATTTTTGTGCAAACATGTACATTCAGCTCCTTTCTACTATTTTGTTGTACATCTAGTTCTTTAGTGACTTTTTATAAAGCTGTCACTTTTATCACTTATGAACACAGTTTTAGAAAGAAGAATCCACCCCAACACTTCTCACCTCCTCTTATGAAAAATTCTTTTATAGTTCCACCTCTGGAAGAACATTCTAATGATGCATGTGCCACAGCTCTGTATCTGCCACTATGGAAACTCATTTAAAAACGCCACCCCCCTTAAATTCCTTCATGGCATATTAATTTGACATTCTAAAACAAATATTTTACCGTGAATTAACTCCTAGCAAATAGTAAGATCAACCCAACTAACCTGACTTCTATAGCCCTTCCGCCATCTGTAAATGTTTCTTATACATTCTTAAAGGGATCTTTTGTTAGTCAATAGGCTTTATTATAAATATTCTCCACTAAAATCTACTAAATCACTAATATTTAAAATAAAGCAATATAGTTCTCAAGAAATGATTCTATTAATGAGAGTATTCATTCACCAAATGCATTGGGTAAGATATGTTATGAGGAAACCCACTACCAGATTTTCTGTGAGAGTTAAAAAGTGGGGATGACCTAAACATCCACCAACAGACATCACATCAGATAAAGTATGGTCCAACCATACAGTGGAATACTCTGCAGCCACCCAAAATATGAGATTTACATGTACTAAAATGGCAAGATGCCTTAATATAGCATTAAGTGAAAAGAGTAAGATACAAAATGGTATGTATAGTAAAATCCCATTTGCATTTCTAAGAAACAGATACATGAGCTGTTTGTGTTATGTGTAATATATGTGGTGTATGTGTATGTGTGTATATGTATGTATGGGTAAGTATAACTATATGTATGTATATGCTTATAATTGCATAGAAAATATCTGGAAAGATGCACAGAAGTTATTTATGATGATCTCTAGGGAGAAGTACTGAAGAGACATGAGACTTTTATATTTCATTTCATACCCTTCTGTGTTATTTATTTAAATAAATTTTTTAAAAGGATGACTAATGTCTTCATCACTAATATCATAACTATCCCCAAAGTGGGGACCTCCCTCCAAAAATGTAGCAGCAAGTCTGCAACAAGAAAGATATGCTTTGGATTTTCTCTACAGCTCATTGCCTGAAATCACTAATGGCTTCCAGGGCACGAATCCTGAAGCCTGACAAAGAAAGGCTATATCTTTAAAAAGGAAGTCTCCAGGGCACTGCTTTTCCAGTAGTGTTCAAATAATTCTAGGGTTATCTGGCTTGCCAAATTGGGAACATTCCACAGAAATAGGACTCTAACTTATGAAACTGCTTTGAATAATGTAGTATCCTATATATTATTTTCAGAAATATTTTCAGAAGTCAGGAGTTTACACTGTATTTCTGGATTTTAATTTTTTTAATACCAAACTGATATCATTGTCCCAATTTTGAATCACAATTCAAGCAGAATCAAATGTGGCCAAGAGCTGCCCTTGGCCCAGCATAGGAAAGGGACCCAAGACATAGAGCACAGCCCTGCGGGGCTGCAGTTGAAAGCAGTGGGCACTGTCCCAGCATGTGGCTGCTAGCCAGCTGACTTCTAAGCTAGTGTGCTCATGAACACAATGAGGATTCAAGGCAGAAAATTACAGGTGATGGTTACAGGACAACTCACTTGCTCTCAGGTACTAAAAGCAAGTCTTGCAGTGAAAGACACAATCTGTGGCATATTAGTGGAGAAGATGGTGACAGGGCTGGCAACCATCAATGCCACTCTACACCCTCTCTCGCCCCAAGTCACTCAGTTTACATCCCCTGGGTGTACAGAAACAAAAACAGGGGATACAAATAAGGAATGTTGGTACCTTAACTGATCAGCACAGCATAGGCAGGCAAGATGGCTAGGAAAGTCAATTCTCCCATCACTCTGAAGAGACATAGTGATGCTGAATCTCTCTGTCCATAGCCAGAAGCAGATGCCAGCGACCTCAACAGATCCAGGGACAACACTGTGGGCCTCTGTTCCACTTCTATCAAGATTATTGTTTGATTTCTTTTAGCCCTAAACCCAATTCCTTCAGAACTTGGGAAGTAGTTTATCAAAACTCAGGCCTGACTGGTAAGAGTAGAAATGGGCACAAGGCATTTATTGCAGATGATACGCTTTCTCACAGTAATATAGGAAAATGATCAGTGCTCTTAACCATCACAAGAGATGGATATATGACAGAAGAAAAAGAGACAAGTGTCTTAATTTTCAACAGGGAGGAAGAAGGTATAATCCAGAAATCTATACATTATGGACCATTGAGCCTGATGCTTAAACAAGAGTTAAAAGTATAGAGGGGAGGACTGTCATTTGTGACACCTGTTGTGTGTCCAACCCCATTGGTTAGGTGCTATTAGCCCCATAAAACAGATGAAAAACTGAGGCTCAGAGAAGTTCTTAACATGCCTAAGGACACCCAGTAAAAAATGATAAAACCCTTTAAGCCCCCAAAGCTGTACTTTCTCCCCATTCAACAAAGAAAAGGAGGTCGCCAGGCCCAGCCACGTGTCCTACAACATTAGGCTCACCTCTGTCTGATCACAAATTTAGCAGACAGTTCAAATATTTACATTCTTACTTTGTTGCCTGCCCCAAAGTACCTTTTTCCTGTCTAAAGAAACCGAAAAATGTACCACTTGTAGAAAGGTCTAATTTCTTTATTTCAAGAAACTAAAAGGGTGATGGGGAACTGATTGATAAAGGACAGTGAGCAGGGGAAACACAGTCATGTTACAGTAGCTTCATGACTGTTAGACCAAGAGCTGAGCATCAGGTACAGCTTTCCTATGTCTGGCAAAACAAGATTATCTTCTGGGAGGGAAAGGGGGCATTTGGGGACAGTGTTGTAAGATTTTTGTTTTTCCCTCAGCTGATCACCGTGGGATGCTGCCAGGGCTCCTGCTGCCCGGACTCCACAAGATTTCCCGGGCTGGGCAAAGGCCTTATTCACCACCAGCACATAACTCTCTTTTCAGTAAATAAACTGCCAAAGAATCTGAATATGTGGTATCTCTTGGGTTGTTTGTTGTTTTTCTCCTTGCCTTCAAACACTTCAAGTTTATCAAGTCAATAGGAAACATCTCATGCAAAGCTGAACAAGAGGGCTTCCCTGGTGGTGCAGTGGTTGAGAATCTGCCTGCCAATGCAGGGGACAAGGGTTCGAGCCTTGGTCTGGGAAGATCCCACATGCCGCGGAGCAACTAGGCCTGTGAGCCACAGCTACTGAGCCTGCGCGTCTGGAGCCTGTGCTCCGTAACAAGAGACGCCGCGATAGTGAGGCCCACGCGCCGCGATGAAGAGTGGCCCCTGCTCGTGGCACTAGAGAAAGCCCTCACACAGAAACGAAGACCCAACACAGGCAAAAATAAATTTATAAAAAAGAATTATTATTAAAAAAAAAAAAAGCTGAACAAGATCCGGCTTCTAAACATAAATCCCTGTTAGATGCACCAGCACATGTATCCACATATCCATGCCAGTGGAAAAATGTCAAATGCACTGGTCTACAGGGTTAGTTAGGTGACAGACACCTTCATCTAGGGCAATGTCTGCGATGGAATTCCTGTTAGGCCATCACGGAAATGTTCTTGTACAGTCCCAGATTGGTTCCAAGACAGTGAAAGATTTTACAGGATGTGGCAGACCCTGAACAAACAAAACTAGCCTGCAGGGACCTTAAAGTCACGTAGAAAACACACAAGAGACTGAGTGGAGGATAGATTATTCTTTTCGGGAACTATACTAATGTTTTGCATTAATTTTAATGATCAAGTCATAGGAATAGGCAACTTCCTCTTTTGATTGAGGAGGAAGGAGACAGCCTCCCAACTCCGAGTTAGCAAGCCCATCAACACCTCCTCTTGTCATTGTTGTTTTATTCCTTTAAATGTTAAATCAAGGCCTAGGCTTCTGGCGGGGGTTCCCCCAAAACCGCATGCTACATTTGAGGCCCCCTTTTTCCCCCCGTGGGGAAAGTTTTCATTTTTTCTATCAGATTTTTTTTTTTTTTCGGCTGCACTGCACGGCTTGCAGGATCTTAGTTCCCCGACAAGAGATTGAACCTGGCCCCAGCAGTGAAAGCACCGAGTCCTAACCACTGAACTGCCTGGGAATTCCCCAGATTCTTTCTTTTTAAAAACCATTTTAAAAAAATTGAAGTATAGTTGATGTATAATGTTGTGTTAGCTTCAGGTGTAGAGCAAGATGATTCATATATATATACACACATCTATCTATATATATACATCTATATCTATATCTATATATTCTTTTTCAGATTCTTTTCCATGATAGGTTATTATCAGACATTGAATATAGTCCCTGTGCTATACAGTAGGTCCTTGTTGTTTACCTATTTTATACATAGCAATGTGTATATGTTAATCCCAAACTCCTAATTTATCTCCCCCTTTGTCTCTGCTATCCCCTTTGGTAACCATAAGTTTGTTTTCAATGACTGTCAGTCTATTTGTTTTGTAAATAAGTTCATTTGTATCATTTTTTAGATTCCACATAGAAGTGATATCATATAATATTTGTCTTTCTTTGTCTTACTTCACTTAATATGACAATCTCTAGGTCCATCCATGTTTCTGTAAATGGCATTATTTCATTCTTTTTTATGGCTGAGTAATATTCCTTTGTGTATATGTACCACATCTTCTTTATCCATCTATCAGATTTTTGAAGGAATCTTCAGTCAAACAAGATGAAGAACAAATGTCCTCATGCCTCTCTGGTTTTCAAGAATGTTGTGTTGAAATTCAGCCCCTCTTGAATTACAAGTGTTGTGGGCTTTTTGAGCATATGCTTAGGGTGAGAATAAGCCCAGGACAGTGAAAAGGGAAGGCCAGGGCTGGTGATCAAGCCAGATGGGAGCCAGAGCAAAAAGTCACCCATTTCCCTTTATCCTGGCCCTGGCCCAGGAGTGTGTGTGACAGAGAACTTGATGGTGTCAGCCTTGGAGGAAACCTCGAGAAGCACTGCTGCTTGAGGGAACCACTTGGGCAATATTGTGTATGGTGGTCACTGACAAAGCTCTGGAGTGAGACTGCCTAGTTCTACCATAGCCTTGGTTAAATAACTTAGCTGGGCCTCAGTTTTCTCAACTCTAAAATGGGGATGAGGGAGTTCCCTGGTGGTCCAGTGGTTAGGACTCTGTGCTTCTACTGCAAGGGGCACGGGTTTGATCCCTGGTTGGGGAACTAAGATCTCACACGCCACACAGCCAAAAAAAAAAAAGAAATCTCTAAAATGGGGATGAAAACAGTATCTCTCCCCTTGCTTATTGAAGGATTACCTGGGATAGGGCCAAGGAAACAATATATGTCAGCTATTGTGATGACTATTTATAAGTGACTTTATACTCCCTTTGTAATCATTCTTTTGTGTGACCTTTGCAGTGAGCACTTCCTGAGGGTGAGAGATGTATCACAATCTCTATGTTAATTCTCCTTTATAAGAACTTCCAGCCACATGTCTTAAAAGTACATTCTAAAAAAAAAAAGTATATTCTTACCTCTGCTACTTAACTATTTCAGAACTTCTATCTTCAAAGGACCAAAGAAAGTTTATTTCATCCATGTTTTTCTAATATTTTATCTTCTGTACGTATCACATGAAGTCTACAATGATTTGAACATTTCTAACCTAACAGACAAAATGACAAAGTGAATTTTCCAACCTCTGCCATTGATAACACTCACTGGCTAAAAATTTCTCATATGTGTGATGCTTTGAACTTCTTTCAGTGCTTTCATAACTCTCTTTATTTTATTTTTGTGGTTCTTTACTTACTTATACCCCTACCTTTTCCCATCAAGGACTGAAGGTGGCTTTAAGGACACACAAAATCACAAGATAGCATAAAATAAAGACAGAGCCAAGGAAGAAAAACAAAGAAGAAAGAACACCAAAATCCCTGGGAATTGGGGAGAAAAAGGCCTTGTTCCTATTTCACAGAGAAGGAAAGCAGGGCACAGAACCACTAAATGACTTTTGAAGCTGTGTGGGTTAAAAGCTAGAAATATCATGGGCTTCCCTGGTGGCGCAGTGGTTGAGGGTCCGCCTGCCGATGCAGGGGACACGGGTTCGTGCCCTGGTCCGGGAAAATCCCACATGCCGCGGAGTGGCTGGGCCCATGAGCCATGGCCACTGAGCCTGCGCATCCGGAGCCTGTGCTCCACAACGGGAGAGGCCACAACAGTGAGAGGCCCGCGTATCGCAAAAAAAGAAAACAAAAAATTTATTGTGATACAGCAATTTTTCTTATACAAACATAGCTTGAAGAACAATTTAAGGTATATATAAGGGTTTAACCATAAGAATGTTGAACACAGCCCTTTATAATAGCAGAACATTAGAAAGAGTGAAAATGATCAAAGATAGGCAACTGTTTATTTGTATAATGATTTTAAAAGTTGTTTCAGAGAAATATAAGGCATAACAAGGAAAAGGTGATCTGACAGGCATTTTAAAAAAAAAAGGACCAGTATTTCTTGAGATGTCCAACAGATTTTTTCACAGGAAGTTTTATTGAAATAAGCCTGAGAAATAATGCAGATAGATCCTGTGAACTTCTACCCACTTTCTCCTAATGTATTGTACTTCAAACTGTAGTATATTGACATTGATAAATCCAACCATCTTATTCATATTTCTCAGTTTTACTTAAAATAATTTATGTGTATCTATACGATTTTATCACATGTGTAGATTCACACATCCATAATCACCATCAAGATACAGAATATTTCCCTCACCACAAGGATCCCTCATGTTGCCCTTTATAACCAGGCCCACATCCTTCTGCCCACCCCAATCCCTGGTGTCCGCTAATCTGTTCTAAAATTTCTAAAAATACTGTCATTTCAAAGATATTATATAGGGCTTCCCTGGTGGCACCGTGGTTGAGAGTCCGCCTGCCGATGCAGGGGACACAGGTTCGTGCCCTGGTCGGGAAGATCCCACATGCTGCGGAGCAGCTAGGCCCGTGAGCCATGGCCGCTGAGCCTGCGCGTCCGGAGCCTGTGCTCCGCAACGGGAGAGGCCACAACAGTGAGAAGCCCGCGTACCACAAAAAAAAAAAAAAAAAAAAAAAATTATATAAATGGAATACAGTATGTAGCCTCTGGGAATTCGCTGTTTTTTCCCATGCAGCCTAATTCCCTGGAGATTCACCCAAGCTATTGTGTGCATGGCTAGTTCATTCCTCTACTGCAGAGCAGTGTTCCATGGTCTGAATGCACCACAATTTAACAATTCTCCTATTGAAGGATAACTGGGCAGTTCAAGTTTTTAGCTATTATGAATAAACATGCTATGAACATTCATGTACAGGTTTTTGCACAAATCTAAGTTTTCAGTTCTCTCAGATTAAATGTCCAAGAGTGCAATTACTGGATCATGTGGTAACTGCATGTTTAGTTTTATATAAGAAACTGCCAAACCATTTTCCAGAGTGGCTGAACCATTTTACATTCTCACCAGCAATGTATGAATGATCCAGTTTCTCTACCTCCTCACCAGCGTTTGGTGCTGTCATATTTTTTAATCTTAGCATTCTGATAGGTATCATTATGGTTTTAGTTTGTATTTCCTTGTGGCTAATGATGTTGAACACATTTTCACGTGCTTATTTGCCATCTGGATATCCCCTTCAGAGAAATGTCTCTTTGTGTCTTTTGCCCATTTTCTAATTGGATTGTTTATTTTTTTCTGTTGAGTTTTGAGGTTTCTACATACTCTAGAGATACTGGTCCTCTGTCTGATATCAGATTTGCAAATACTTCTCCCAGTGCGCATCTTATCTTTTCATCCTCATCATGTGGGTTTTCAGAGAGCAAAAGTTTTTAATTCTGATGAGGTTCAATTCATCAGTTTTTTGGCTGTTGTATTTTTCATTCTACCATTTACATTTGCTTCTTTTTCTAATTCTTTGCTGAGATTTTCTATTTTTCATTTATTTCCAGAGAATTTGTAATTGATTGTCAAGCATTTTTATGTTGGTTGCTTTAAAACCCTTGTCATTTAATTCCAAATCAGTGTGATTCATCTCACTGTTGGTGTCTGTGACTGCTTCTTCGTTCAAGTTGTGACTTTTCAGCTCTTGGTTTGACAGGTGATTTGGGGCTGTATACTGAACATTTGTCCACTATGTTTAGAGACTATTCATTTAGAGAATCTTGGTCCTATTTAAATCCTTCTTTTTAGCAGGCAGCCATTCTCTTTAGGTTCAGCACTCAGGTTCTGGCCTGCTTTCATGGGCTGCGGTCTAATTTTCAGAGACTCTGCTGTTCATTGTGGTTTGTCTGGTGCTGCTGAGGCCCCCACAGGTCCCTGCTGGTATTGTCTGAGGGCCTGGCCTGGCCTATAGGTGTTCCTTGGCAGGGGGAGATCTCAGGCCCCTGGGCAGACTTCCCAGGCAGGGCTGCTTGTTGAGGTGGGGTTCCCCTTTACAGTGCCCCCCTCTTTGCTGCTCCCCAGCTGCCAGAATGAATGTGGGTAAAGGAGGGGAGTCTCAGGCCCATGAAGATAAAGGGACTTCCCAGGCTGGGTCACTTGCAGTGCTGGCAGAATCCCCCTGTTTGTGCTTCCTGGATGCCTAGGTCTGGCTTAGTAGGGGAGGGGCATCTTGGGCCCAGTGGAGGAGAGCACTTCCCCTGGTCACTTATTGCTACGGGTCTCCTATAGGCTCCCCCTTGCTGGGTGCTGGGTTCTCCTGATGATGTTGGATAGACAACCTGTCAATCATGGGGTGAGAGGAGCCTATGTGACCCCTTCTTGTTTCTAGATGTAGGTCAGGGTGCACTGGTCCTGGTCACCTTCTCTATGCTGTTCCTTCAGTCCTGGGGCCCCCAAAACAATTCATCTTATTCTTACCACTGCAAATGTTCTACTTTGGATGCCACTTGCGTTTCCAGGGTGTATAGTTGTACTTAGCAGAGAAAAGCAGGGAGAAATGGGTCTACACTATTTTATCAGATTACAAAAGATTTTTTAAATCTCTTACCTTTTAATGCTCCTATAATTTCATCAAATAAGGCATATTTAAATCCTTTGATCTTATCTTTTCAGAAGAAAATATAACATTTATTTGGCAAATGTGCAAAAAAAAAAGTCAGATAGCATTTTTTATATCTGTATTCTACCCTGTAATCAATCAAGCAAGATATGTGAAAAGGTGTCCTCAAATTATATAACATGTGCAGTAACTAGGCCTAATTAATAAGTCACTTTCTCAGACTTCAAATGAGTAAAATAATCTCTAACAACTTTGTTCATCTTTGTTTTAAGATGAAAAAACTCTGCAAAGAATGAATTACAAAGGCTTAACACATGGTACATTTAAATTCTTTTTCTCTGTAAGGCTAAGGAACATGAAAAAAGTGGCCACAAGAGGGCAGCAGACTCAAACTCTGCCCCATAGCAAGAGCCTGCCAAGCACGTGTCCAGGCTCCAGACCCAGAGTAGCTGCTTAAATTAAGTATTACTGGCTAAAAACACAGGATATTATTTTAACCCATTCTCCCCTTACACTTTACTTCTAAAATGGCATTGGTCCATGGATAACGTCCTCATCTTTTTATCTATACTGTGCTTAACATGCCCCAATATTTTCCAAAAACTTCTTTGTAAAAGAAAATTCTGGACATAACAATTACTGAATACATTGTAAAGAAATGAAGTTAAACCGCTTTCCTTGTTTGTTTTTAGAATTTATTTTAATTTTCCACTCGTCTGTATTATTTTGTAAGCAGGAAAAAACTCACAATACTATAAAATATAAGAATACAGTTTTCTTAATAGCTTTAAAAGACAGTCTTTAGGGGTATCCTTAAAACTGTAATCTCGGGATTCCCTGGTGGCGCAGTGGTTGAGAGTCCGCCTGCCGATGCAGGGGACACGGGTTTGTGCCCTGGTCTGGGAAGATCCCACATGCCGCGGAGCGGCTGGGCCCGTGAGCCATCGCAGCTGAGCCTGCACGTCCGGAGCCTGTGCTCCGCAATGGGAGAGGCCACAACAGTGAGAGGCCCACGTACCGCACAAAACAAACAAACAAACAAAAAAACAAAAAAACCTGTAACTGCAGGCAGAGTGCACAGAAGTAAACAAGCCTCTTCTCCCACAGCAAGTGTCCTTGACACTCAAAGGATGATGAGAGATGGTACAGATCACAAATAGCATTCCTGAGCCTTAAAAATAATTCTACTCGGGCTTCCCAGGTGGCACAGTGGTTAAGAATCTGCCTGCTAATGCAGGGGACAAGGGTTTGATCCCTGGTCCGGGAAGATCCCACATGCCGCAGAGCAACTAAGCCTGTGTGCCACAACTACTGAGCCTGTACTCTAGAACCCATGAGCCACAACTACTGAAGTCGGCGTGCCTAGAGCCCGTGCTCCGCAACAAGAGAAGCCACCACAATGAGAAGTCCGCGTACAGCAACAAAGATCCAATGCAGCCAAAAATAAAGAAATGAATAAATAAATTTATTAAAAAAAGAATTCTACTCAAACTGTTATCACCTCTACTGACTATTTAACATTGTCTACAATTTAGCAGGCTAAAATACAGAACTATATGTATGTACGTATATATATATTTTTTTAAGGGATAGAAAAGTCACAGTTAGAAGTAGTCTGTAAAGAGGGTCTCCAAGGAAATAGGAGTTGCCAGGTCACTATGTGACTTTCAGTGACTTTCTTCAATATCCTGGGGTTCAACTTCCCCTTGGAGAAAATGAGACAACTAGGAGACCTTGGTAGTTTTCAAACCTTTTTTTTGGCCCTGACATCCTTTCTTCCAATGAATAATTATCTGGAGGATGAGCAAGAGTGGAGAGTCCAGGGCTCACTACTGTCTCCCAGTCCTGACCTGTAGCTCTCAAAAAGCTGCCTGGAGCACAGTTTGGGCACACTGGCCCAGAAGCTGTACCATTCTCTAACTCTGTGGGCCTTAATCATGTACACTTAGGGTTTACCCTTCACTCCTTGGGTCACACAATTAGGACACATTGCTGCCTTCCAACAGTGGCAAGAAAAGAGTTCAAAACCCGTTTAGAACCTGAAAATTAAGCCTAGTTGGCTGAATCTGCATAACTCAATCCAGGAAGTGGTAACAAAATGCAGAGATGCATTGCCATGAAGAATACTCAAACTTCCCAAATAAAATCCATCAACTTGATATGTGATAGGAAGTTTCAGATTTTGTTCTATGATTTCTCAGAGAATTGGCTCATCAGTCTCCTTCTTTCCCTTCCTGAGTGTATCTTAGGTCCAGTTTAGAGGAGGCTCTGTCATTAGCTACTAGGTTGGGTACTATTTAATGCAGCTATAAAGAAAATGTCTTTAACATTATTTCCACGTCTGAAATATACCCTGACTCCTGTTTAAAATGACAACACCACATCCAAAATTCTACAGTTATTATGTAAATTCTATTTTAAGATTTTGAATTTAAGAGCTTATAATTTCTTATGGAAATAAAATATTCAAGAACTACAAATGGATACCACATGAATAGCAGAAAGGAAAAAGACATGCTTATCTACTCTTAAAAAATAAATTCCTGGATGAAATGCCTAAACACACAGGTTATAAAATGGCCTTTGAAGATTGGGATGTTGACAGATTCCAAAAGAAGAATAAGGAGCATCAAACCACCATTTACTTTAAACTTATAGCCACTTGTCAGCAGGGCCTTTAATCATCTAAGACACTGTGTTTAATATTCAACTTGCTGTATACACTCAACTAATTTCCCCAACAACTGCTCTTAGAAGTTCAAGTTGGAGGAAAGGGCTGAGGTTTCCCACCTCCACGCTGCAATGTCAAAGCAACTGCAGAGGAACACTGTGTCCTGCATTAGAATACATCTTGGGTGCTCTCCAGGATAAAGGTTTGCAAGGGCTCTGATGAGACAGGCCACGTGAGCTACCCAGAGTTTATCAAGCTAGAATGGTACACACAGGAACTGCACCTCCAGGAAGCCTTTGTGACTTTGAGTTTGAGAGGTTTCTCCAAGACTATTTGCCATTTCACTCTGCACTTTCATTCTGTTTACTATATGCTTTCTTCAAGCCCAGTAATGAAAGAGAAAGGAAATGTGTATCTAAGAGGCAGGGAGTTCAAGTCCATCAACAAAAATGTACTTGGGACTAACTGACAGGTTGAATTCATCAGTCTCCGGAGTAGACTGGAGCTAATCAGGGAGGGGAGAGCACACTTCAATGAGGGAAACAATGCAGCTGAGGCACCAGGGCCTGACTCAGCATAGAAACAGGCCCGACTGGAACAGCAGGCCTGTGTTAATGAGTACTTAGACACCAGCAGGGGCTTGTATTCAGCTGGTGTGCACCTGCACAGCCTTGCCAGTTGTTAAAATATTGCAGTACTGTTGAATTGGTTGTTAAATATTTTGAACAAATACCCCAGACATCACATTACACAGTCCTGAAAATGAGGCACAGGAGCCTTGCGAGGAGTTGGCAGGAAAGTGAAGTGGACCAGGACATCTCAAGGGGATTTAAATAGAGGACGTGAAGCCAACCGTGTTTCGGGAGGACCTTCTTGGCGTGTGGCTCTTCTGCCTGATCTCCCCAGGAAGCGCAAAGGCGGGGGTTTCACAATCCTGTGCTTGGCCAAGGTGATAAGTTGTTGTTTGCTCCCCAGCAATTCATAGGAAGTGGCTAATCGGTCACCTCAGGACAGATGAGCTCTGTTTATTTAGACAGAGCCTGGCCTCACCTGCCTTTGGTACCCAGACAGAAACGACCAAGGCTTTGAGGTTTTTCTAATACTCTCAGATTCTTATCAACCCGCGCACTTCTTGGAAAGCACTCTCAAGCCTCACGTCCTTTGCCACGAATCCCCTCCCCCAGGGCACGGGCAGTGAGGTGGCAGCTGGGCACAGCAGATAAGGGCAGAGGAGTATCTGTTTCGCTCCCGGCACCTGAGCAGGAGCAGTTGGGGTGGAGGTCACGGCCGGAGAATGAGGAAGAGTCTTGCATGAGGTGACGAGGGAGGAGGGAGAGCAGGGCCTTCTTCCAGAAGCTGGGTCAGTGACAGGCCCACAAAAGAGGCAGATGCATGGTGACACGGGGAATCCATACAAAAGGAGCCAAGTGCAGTGAGTCCCAGGTTGGATGCGCCCAATGCTGGGCGACCCTGGTGACTGCAACTGGAAACTTTTGACCATTCACCAACCCCTAGAAGAGCAATTTCCTAACAACACACAGCAGCAAAAAGCAAACCAAGAATGAAGTTGGCTTGGGAAGTGGATGTGTTGAGAAGCTGAGACGGGATGGCCACCATCGGGACACCTGCAGAAACCAACGTGCAGATAGGCCGGGTCTCTGACAAACTAGGGATCCAGAGTTATTGGACTAGATTAAAACATGGGCCAAAGTCTCCAGACGGCTGGTGAGGGAGAGAGCCTGTAACCACAGGCACCTTAGAACATGCAGTGAGGGGAGGAAAGCGACTCAATTTACAAGTAGAAAGTGAACCCTCAGGCTCCTGGACAGTCTGAGAAACACGTGGTGGAAGATGGTCAGCGCAGAGCCCATTGGCTGGGCACTCAGGGCAGTGACTCCCCCAGAGGTTAAGGCTGTCCATCTCAAGTTCATGGCTTGGTAACGGCCAGATTACCAGTGACAACCTAAGTTTACTATGTAGAAAATCTTCTCACCAAAGGCAGATCTAGAATGTTTACAACAAAATAAACAGCTTTCCATGTAAGCATCTCCTACTGATGTCAGAATGAAGTCCTTTTGTGGTGGATAAACCTGAGCCCAGTTATTTCCATTTAGCATAAACTCTCAGATGTGGGCTGTTAAATAAACGGATGGCTGCCTCCCATTTGACCCCAGCATAATCCTTGCTCCCATCATGGCTCAAACATACCATTTCCACTTAGTTCACAGGAACCTCTGGGTGATCTGGTCCATTTTTAAAACAGTCACGAGTATTGTCAGTAATAAATGGCATAACCTACAAAAGTACTAGAGTGGCCGGGTGTACAGCCGAAGAAAATTTTTGAAAATATTTAAGTCTGAATAATATAGTATCAAAACCTAATATTCCTCCCTAAAATTACCCCCTCCCAAAATGAGTTGTTTGCTCTATCAAGCTAACAAACTTGCCTACATTTATTTCCAGCAGCTCCTTGTCCCATGGGTATCAGCCCCTTGGTTACTTTCCAGGTTAGAAAAAAGCAAACTTGTCTCAAAGTATGACTTAAAATGCTGCCTTTGGATTCGCCCCAGCTCTGCCATTTAATTAGTGACACTGGGCAAGTTTCCTAACTTCTCTAAGCCTCATGTCCTCAGGTATAAAATAGGGCTAATTTCCATTTTTCAGGTTTGTGGTAAAAATGGAAAGTGGCAAAGGTTTGTGAAACACTAAGCGTGGAGCCCAGCAGCACAGAACCTGATGGGCAGCAAGCCCTCCACAAACAGAAGCAATCATTGTTCACCCATTCTAAGACATTCCAGAACGCTGTTGCGCAGAGAGAAATGCCCAGGCACAGAACCTTCCTTGGGGGACTGTGTGCAGCCCAGCGGGAGTGCTGGGAGTGCTGCAGAGGGTCAGGCACAGCCACGGGCAAAAGGCGGGAGATGGACACTAAGGACAGTTCCACTGGGAAAGGTCAAGCTCCGGGGTGGGGAGGGGAGGGGAGTGTGAGAAGGTGTGGGGGTGGGAAACCTAAACAGGATGCTTTTCAAGGACAGCAGACAGGCAAATCCCCAAATCTCTCTCCTACCTGCCCTGATTCCAGAAATTGAAACTCTCTTTTAGGTTAAGGCTCAGTACTCTTAAGAACTGGGACTCCAAAAGCACAGAGGCGGGTGACTCATCTGTGTGTGTGTGTTTGCCTTGACAGAAGCGACAGAGTTTAAGCCGCTGCACAAGAGTCTATAACTTACTTTACACATGATATATATATATATATATATATATATATTTTTTTTTTTTTTTTTGCTGTACGCAGGCCTCTCACTGTTGTGGCCTCTCCCGTTGCAGAGCACAGGCTCCGGGCACACAGGCTCAGCGGCCATGGTTCACGGGCCCAGCCGCTCCGTGGCATGTGGGACCTTCCCGGACCGGGGCACGAACCCGTGTCCCCTGCATCAGCAGGCGGACTCTCAACCACTGCGCCACCAGGGAAGCCCCACAATATATTTTTTTAAATATTTATTTATTTATTTGGCTGCGCTGGGTCTTAGCTGCGGCGTGCAGGATTTTTGTCACCGCGTCCGGGATCTTTGTTGCAGCATGGGGGATCTTTTCTTTAGTTACAACACGCAGGATCTTTAGTTGCGGCATGAGAACTCTTATCTGTGGCATGTGGGATCTAGTTCCCTGACCAGGGATCAAACCCGGGCCCCCTACATTGGGAGCGCGGAGTCAGACACTGGACCACCAGGGAAGTCCCACTTTGCACATGTTAAATGGCTGACAGTTCTGCCGTGTCTCCATCAGTTACACATTTTGACTTTTCTTTTGGGAGGCAGAGGAAATCTGACAATCTCCTCCTCCAACACTGAACATGCTATGGGGCTAAATTCAGGCTTTGAAACTGAGGAGGACCCTGTGGGGCTCCCAGGCATGGAGACTTTTCTGTCCCCCGTTTCTTGTGAGCAAGACTCCGGCCTCCATAACCTTCCCTGAGTTCCAAAGGGCAGATTTGAACTGCTGCTAATCAAGGGAGGAGCAGCCAAGAAACCACCTGAGGCCAGATTAAAGACCAGAGAAGCTCATCAAGATTAGGAGATCACCTGAGACCCTGCACACACCCTCATCTTGTCAGCAACCCCACCCTTGAACTATTGCTATAAACTCCTCATCAAATCCTCCCAGGTGGGGACACATGGTTTTTCAAGACAGGAGCCCGCTGTGTCCCCCTTTGCTCAGCAAAGCAATAAAGCTATCCTTTTCTACTTCACCCAAAACTCTGTCTCCAAGATTCAATTTGGCACTGGTGTACAGAGAGGCTGAACTTTCATAATCAGCTTCACCTAATTCAGTGCTGCCTATGACTCCCAACCCTTATACTGGAGCCTTCCGAAGTTATCCATAAGCATCCTTAAGCTATGTATGTGCATGGGGAGTGGGGAGGGGAATGGAGACACTTTATGTTGTGATCAACTTCAGCCCTAAATAAATGTGGGCCTCTCTCGTAATGAAATAATAACAGCATTTACTCATCCATTCTTTCTTTTTAATTTTTGTTTTGTTGTTGTTTTTATTTTTACTCATCCAATCTTCATACAGTACCTGCTCTCCTGGAATTTATGTTCTAGTTGGGGGAGACAAACAAATAAATTAACAATAAAATACATAGGGTGCCCAATGACACTAGTGCTGTGGAAAAGAATAAAGCCAGGGAAGGACATGATGAGGGAGCATCAGCAGGAGAGAGGCAAGGCTGGGTGTCTCTGAAGGGTGAGCATGCTAGGCAGCAGCCCAGCCTGGTGTGGGAAGGATGGGTGATGGTACAAGGTGAGGTCAGAGAGGCCAGGCCCAGGGCCCCAGGGGCATGGGGCCAGGTTAAGTCCTCTTAAGTTTGGCTTAGGCTCTGAGTCAGATAAAAAGCCACCAAAGACTAATATAATATGATTTACACTTTGAAAGGATCCTCTGGTCTCTGTGCTAAGAAGAAACTGTAGGAGTGAGGAATCAAGATGGCAGAATAGGAGGATGCGGAATTCACCCTTCCTTACAAGTACATCAAGAATATATCTACAGGTGTGGCCCTGTTACCCTGGAGAGCTGAAGGGGTCTGGAGGTCCTGTGACGGTGTTCTGGGATGGAGATCTAAACAATATAAACATTAAACAGTACAGCTGCCTCAAATCCCAGGGAATTTCAGAATGACTGACACTTCTGAAGCTGTTACAAATTTTGAAGAGATGTTTGCCAGTAGATTCATAGAAGATGACAAAGAGTACCAGGAATACCTGAAACGCCCTCCTGAGTTCCCTCCAATTGTTGAGGGATGGAATAGCAGAGCTGGTGGGAACCAAAGAAATAGAGGCAATCAGTTGCAAGATAACAGACAGTTTAGAGGCAGGGATAGCAGACGGGGGTGGCCAGGTGACAATCGATCCATCAATGGCATGGACAAACCTGGGGTAACAATTACTCACAGCACAGACAAGAACCTTACTATCCCCATCAATATGGACACTATGGTCACAACCAACGGCCTCCCTATGGCTACTACTGATAGAAATGTCAGCAGCTTTTAGTAAAACCATTTACTCTGTTAACATGACAAAAATTTATGTTGTATTTTCTGTTGGTCATAGTTTTACATCTGATTGTAGAGAGTGGATTGATTTTTTGGAACTTGAGAAAGAAAGAAAAAACAGAAGAAAAGAAATGAGAAGGGCCAGCATCCCTGGCGGGGAAATCAAGGTGGGGAGAGGTTCCTGCACTCAGAAAAGCCCATTCATGGCGGGAAAATCAGCTGGGGCAGAAAGGGACCTTTGGGGAATTGGAGGTGAACACAGCAACCGGTCTGTGGAAGGCAGGACAAAGTAAGAACTGCATACATGGTCCGTGCCACAGCCCTGCGCACCCCAGCCTGAGTCACGTGTCTCCTGGTGTGGAGGGGGCTGGGTGCTGGAAACTGGGGTTTGGAGAGTGGACCCGGGGAGGACAGCGATTGGCTGTGAAGAGACAGCCTGAAGGGACAGGAGTAAGGAGCTCCACAACAGGGGAGGTTTTTGGAAGAAACCCAGGCTGCTATAGAAGCAAGGTATCATTGTTGAGTGGCACACAAGGAGAGGAGCCACCATTGCAACCCCCTTCCCCACCGCTGGCCCCTGCCTCCACGGGCACTGGGAGGGACTCCCACCAGAGCGAGCATGTCCCAGTCTGTTGCAACTTCCTGCCAGTCTCTGTCACCGCAGACACTTTACACGACCCAGTTGTGGCTGCCTGATCCCTCCACAGCCTGAGTAAGTTCCCCAGTCAGCCTGGGTGCCTCAATCACTGCTGCTTTCACCACCTCTCGCCTGGGTGGGGAAAAGACACCTAACGGTAGCCCACATGCAGAGGTGGGACCAAAACCAAAGCTGAGCCCCAGGAGCTGTGCTACTAAGGAAGAGGAACGGAATTCTCTCTGTGCAGTTGCACGAGCTGTGGATTAAATCCCTGTGATCTGCTTGGTAAACCCTGCATCTGAGGAATATCTGAATGGACATGTGCTCCCACAACTGAGACCAGTCTAGCTTTAGCAGCTGAGGGCAAGTACATGTGGGAGATGGGCCAGGTCAGAGTCTGAGCTGCTCCCACAGGGCCCACAGCAGGTCCAGAGACCTACCTAGAGGTATTGGAGGGCCTCCTGGGGAGGGAGGGGTTGGCTGTGGCTCACTGTGGGGTCAAGGACACTGAGAGTGGAGGCCTCAGGAAAATATTATTATTACTATTGTTTTTCTATTTTTAAATTAATTTTTATGGGGTATAGTTGCTTCACAATGTTGTCTTAATTTCTACTGTACAGCAAAAAAGTATGGAACGCTTCATGAATTTGCATGTCATCCTTGCACAGGGGCCACACTAATATTCTCTGTATCATTCCAATTTTAGTATATGTACTACTGAAGCAAGCACTCTTTTTTGGTTTGTTTCACTTTGTTCTGTTGTTGTTTTCTGTTTTAATTTTATTTAATTTTTAAATATATTTTTTACTTTTCTATTTTTACTTTATTGTGGTTGTGTGGTTTTTTTTCTTGTTTCTCCTTTTGTTCTTTTTTTTAATCGTCTTTGTGTGTTTGTTTTATGTTATCTTTGCTTTTTTTTTTTTTGGCGGTACGTGGGCCTCTCACCGTTGTGGCCTCTCCTGTTGTGCAGCACAGGCTCCGGACGCGCAGGCTCAGCAGCCATGGCTCACAGGCCCAGCCGCTCCGCGGCATGTGGGATCTTCCCGGAC
Source organism: Delphinapterus leucas (assembly GCF_059928025.1). Classification (NCBI taxonomy): domain Eukaryota; kingdom Metazoa; phylum Chordata; class Mammalia; order Artiodactyla; family Monodontidae; genus Delphinapterus; species Delphinapterus leucas. Next base: position 54,740,913 of record NC_143143.1, read on the forward strand.
CAGGGCATGAACCTGTGTCCCCTGCATTGGCAGGCGGACTCTCAACCACTGCGCCACCAGGGAAGCCCCATCTTTGTTTTTAGTTTGCTTTCTGTTTTGTTTTGTTGTTTTTGTTAGTTTTTTATTGTTTGTTTTGGGGTTCTTTTGTTTGTTTGGTTGTTCTCTTGGGTTTTTTTGTTTGTTTGTATTTTCTTTTTTTCTGTTTGTCTGTTTGGTTTTGCTTTTATCACTTGTCTTGGGTTTTGCTTGTCTGCTTATTTTCTTTTATTCTTTTTCTTGGCTGTGCAGCTTGTGGGGTCTCACTTCCCCAGCCAGGGGTTGGGATAAGAGTGCCAAGCCCAGGACACCGGACCACCAGAAAACTCCCGGACCCAGAGAATATTAGTCAGCATGAGCTCTCCCAGAGGTCTCCATCTTGACACTAAGACCTGGCTTCACCAAACTGCCTGCAGATTCCAGTGCTGGATGCCTCACACCAAACAACCAGCAAGACAGGAACACAGCCCCACCCATTAGCAGACAGGCTGCCTAAAAGTCATACTAAGCTCACAGACACACCAAAACACACTACCTGACACAGCCCAGCCCATCAGAGGCAAAAGACTCAGTTCCAATCAACAGAGTGCCGGCACCAGTCCCTCCTACCATGAAGCTGACACAAGTGCCTGGACCAACCTCACCCACCAGGGGGCAGACACTAGAAGCAAGAGGAACTACGACCCTGAAGCCTGTGGAAAGGAGACCATAAACACAGTAAGTTACACAAAATGAGACAACAGAGAAATATGTTGTAGATGAAGAAGCAAGGTAAAAATCCACAAGACCAAATGAATGATGAGGAAATACGCAGTATACCTGAAAAAGAATTCGGAGTAATGATAATAAAGATGATACAAAATCTTGGAAATAGAATGGAGGCACAGATTGAGAAGATAAAAGAAATGTTTAACCAGGACCTAGAAGAACTTTCAAAGAACAAACAGTGATAATACAATAACTGAAATGAAAAATACACAGAAGATAGAATAAGTGAGCTGGAAGATAAAATGGTGGAAATAACTGCTGAGGAGCAAAATAAAGAAAAAAGAATGAAAAGAAATGAGGACAGTCTCAGAGACCTCTGGGACAACATTAAATGCACCAACATTTGAATTATAGAGGTCCCAGAAGACAAAGAGAAAGAGAAAGGGTCTGAGAAAATATTTAAAGAGATTATAGTCAAAAACTTCCCTAACATGAGAAAGGAAATAGCCACCCAAGTCCAGGTAGTACAGAGAGTCCCATACAGGATAAAGCCAAGGAGAAACATGCCGAGACACATACTAAATACACAAAAAAATATTACATACAAAGAAAAAGTATTAAAAGCAGCAGGGGAAAAGCAACAAATAACATACAAGGGAATCCTCAGAAGGTTAACAGATGACCTTTCAGCAGAAACACTGCAGGCCAGAAGGGAGTGGCAAGATATATTTAAACTGATGAAAGGGAGAAACCTACAACCAATATTACTCTACCCAGCAAGTATCTCATTCAGATTTGACAGAGAAATCAAAAGCTTTACAGACAAGCAAAAGATAAAAGAATAAAGCACCATCAAACCAGCTTTACAACAAAAGCTAAAGGAACTTCTCTAGGCAGGAAACACAAGAGAAGGAAAACACCTACAAAAACAAACCCAAAACAATTAAGAATATGATAATAGGAAAATACATATCAATAATTACCTTAAATGTAAATGGATTAAATGCTCCAAGCAAAAGACACAGACTGGCTGAATGGATAAAAAACAAGGCCCATATATATGCTGTCTACAAGAGACCCACTTCAAACCTAGGGACACATACAGACTGAAAGTGAGGGGATGGAAAAAGATATTCCATGCAAATGGAAATCAAAAGAAAGCTGGAGTAGCAATATTCATATCAGACAAAATAGACTTTAAAATAAAGAATGTTAGAAGAGACAAGGAAGGACACTACATAATGATCAAGGGATCAATCCAAGAATATATAACAATTGTAAATATTTATGCACCCAACAGAGGAGCACCTCAATACATAAGGTAAATACTAACAGCCATAAAAGGGGAAATTGACAGTAACACAATAATAGTGGGGGACTTTAACATTCCACTTATACCAATGGACAGATCATCCAGACAGAAAATTAGTAAGGAAACACAAGCCTTAAATAACACATTAGACCAGACAGACTTCACTGATATTTATAGGACATTCCAACTAAAAGCAGCAGAATACATTCTGTTCTCAAGTGCACACGGAGCATTCTCCAGGGTAGATCACACCTTGGGTCACAAATCAAGCCTTCATAAATTTAAGAAAATTGAAATCGTATCAAGCATCTTTTCCGACCACAACACTATGAGATTAGACATCTATTACAGGAAAAAAAAACTGTAAAAAACATAAACACATGGAAGCTAAACAATACACTACTAAATAACCAAGAGATCACTGAAGAAATCAAAGAGAAAATCAAAAAATACGTAGAGACAAATGATAACAAAAACACGATGTTCCAAAACCTATGGAATGCAGCAAAAGAAGTTCTAAGAGGGAAGTTTATAGCAATTCAATCTCACCTCAAGAAAGAAGAAAAATCTCAAATAAACAATCTAACCCTACACCTAAGGCAACTAGAGAAAGAAGAACAAAGAAAACCCAAAGTCAGTAGAAGGAAAGAAATCATAAGGATCAGAGCAGAAACAGAAACAAAGAAAACAATAGCAAAGATCAATAAAACAAAAAGCTGGTTCTTTGAGAAGATAAACAAAATTGATAAACCTTTAGCCAGACTCATCAAGAAAAAAGGGAGAGGACTCAAATCAATAAAATTAGAAAGGAAAAAGGAGAAGTTACAACTGACACCGCAAAAATACAAAGCCTCATAAGACACTACTACAAGCAAGTATATGCCAAAAAAATGGACAACCTGGAAGAAATGGACAAATTGTTGGAAAGGTACAACCTTCCAAAACTGAACCAGGAAGAAATACAAAATATGAACAGACCGATGACAAGTAATGAAATTGAAACCGTGATTAAAAATCTTCCTGCAAACGGGACTTCCCTGATGGTGCAGTGGTTAAGAATCGGTGCTCCCAATGAAGGGGGCCTGGGTTCAATCCCTGGTCAGGGAACTAGGTCCCAGATGCATGCCGCAACTAAGAGTTTGCATCCCTCAACTAAAAAAGATCCACCATGCTGCAACTAAGGAACCAACGTGCCATAACTAAGGAGCCCACATGCCACAACTAAGGAGCCAGCAAGCCACAACTAAGACCCAAGCAACCAATAAATAAATAAAATAAAATAAATATTAAAAACAAATCTTCCAGCAACCAAAAGTCCAGGACCAGATGGCTTCACAGGTGAATTCCATCAAACATTTAGAGGAGAGCTAACACCTATCCTTCTCAAACTCTTCCAAAAACCTGCAGAGGGAGGAATTCTCCTAAGCTCATTCTATGATGCCACTATCACCCTGATATCAAAACCAGACAAAGAAGTCACAAAAAAAGAAAATTAGAGGCCAATATCACTGATGAACATAGATGCAAAAATACTCAACAAAATACTAGCAAACAGAATCCAACAACACATTAAAAGGATCATACACCATGATCAAGTGGGGTTTACCCCAGGAATGCAAGGATTCTTCAATATATGCAAATCAATCAATGTGATATGCCATATTAACAAACTGAAGGATAAAAACCATATGATCATCTCAATAGATGCAAAAAAAGCTTTTGATAAAATTCAATACCCATTTATGATTAAAAACTCTCCAGAAAGTGGGCATAGAGGGAAACTACCTCAACATAATAAAGACCATATATGACAAACCCACAGCAAACATCATTCTCAATGGTGAAAAACTGAAAGCATCTCCTCTAAGATCAGGAACAAGACAAGGATGTCCACTCTTGCTACTTTTATTCAACATAGTTTTGGAATTCCTAGCCATGGCAATCAGAGAAGAAAACTAAATAAAAGGAATCCAAATTGGAAAATAAGAAGTAAAACTGTCACTGTTTGCACATGACATGATACTATACATAGAGAATCATAAAGATTCTACCATAAAACTACTAGAGCTAATCAGTGAATTTGGTAAAGTTGCAGGATACAAAATTAATGCACAGAAATCTCTTGAATTCCTATACACTAACAATGAATGATCAGAAAGAGAAGGAAACAATCCCATTCACCATTGCAACAAAAAGAATAAAATACCTAGGAATAAACCTACCTAAGGAGGTAAAAGACCTGTACTCAGAAAACTGTAAGACACTGATGAAAGCAATCAAAGATGACACAAACAGATGGAGATATACCGTGTTCTTGGATTGGAAGAATCAACATTGTGAAAATGACTATACTACCCAAAGCAATCTAGATTCAATTCAATCCCTATCAAATTACCAATGGCATTTTTTACAGAACTAAAACAAAAAATGTTAAAATCTGTATGGTGACACAAAAGACCCTGAACAGCCAAAGCAATCTTGAGGGAAAAAAATGGAGCTGGAGGAATCGGACTCCCTGACTTCAGACTATACTACAAAGTAACAGTAATCAAGACAATATGGTACTGGCACCAAAACAGAAATATAGGTCAATGGAACAGGATAGAAAGCCCAGAGATAAACCCACACACCTATGGTCAACTAATCTATGACAAAGGAGGTGAGGATATACAATGGAGAAAAGACAGTCTCTTCAATAAGTGGTGCTGGGAAAACTGGACAGCTACATATAAAAGAATAAAATTAGAACACTCCCTAATACCACACACAAAAATAAACTCAAAATGGATTAGAGACCTAAATGTAAGACCAGACACTATAAAACTCTTAGAGGAAAACACAGGGAGAACACTCTTTGACATAAATCACAGCAAGATCTTTTTCAATCCACCTCCTAGAGTAATGGAAATAAAAACAAAAATAAACAAATGGGATCTAACGAAACTTAAAAGCTTTTGCACAGCAAAGTAAACCACAAATAAGACGAAAAGAAAACCCTCAGAATGGGAGAAATTATTTGCAAACTAAGCAACTGACAAGGGATTAATCTGCAAAATATACAAACAGCTCATGCAGCTCAATATCAAAAAAACAAACAACCCAATCAAAAAATGGGCAGAAGACCTAAATAGACATTTCTCCAAAGAAGACATACAGATGGCCAACAAACACATGAAAAGATGCTTAACATCACTCACTAATTATTAGAGAAATGGAAATCAATACTACAGTAAAGTATCACCTCACACCAGTCAGAATGGCCACCATCAAAAAATCTACAAACAATAAGTGCTGGAGAGGATGTGGAGAAAAGGGAATCCTCCTACACTGTTGGTGGGAACGTAAATTGGTACAGCCACTATGGAGAACAGTATGGAGGTTCCTCAAAAAACTAAAAATAGAACTACCATATGACCCAGCAATCCCACTCCTGGGCATATATCTGGAGAAAACTGTAATTCAAAAAGATACACATGCACCCCAATGTTCACTGCAGCACTATTTACAATAGCCAGAACTTGGAAGCAACCTAAATGTCCATCAATAGAAGAATGGATAAAGAAGATGTGGTACATATATATAATGCAATATTACTCAGCCGTAAAAAGGAACGAAATTGTGCAATCTGCAGAAACGTGGATGGACCTAGAGACTGTTATACAGAGTGAAGTTAGTCAGAAAGAGAAAAACAAGTATTGTATAATATTGCTTATATGTGGAATCTAGAAAAATTATACAGATGAACTTATTTGCAAAGCAGAAATAGAGACAGACAGAGAGAATGGATGTATGGTTATCAAGGACGAAAGAGGGGAGTGGAATGAATTGGGAGATTAGGATTGACATATATACACTATTATGTATAAAATAGATACCTAATAAGAACTGAGTGTATAGCACAGGTAACTCTACTCAATGCTCTGTGGTGACCTAAAGAGGGGATATATGTATACGTATAGCTGATTCACTTTGCTGTACAGCAGAAACTAACACAACATTGTAAAGCAACTATACTCCAATAAAAATTAATTTAAAAAAAGGAAGAAATGCAATTTTTTGAATATTCATATTTAGTTGACTGGGTGTACCTAGTTAACCATTATTATTCAATTATTTAATTATTTGTTTGTTTATTTATTTATTTATTTTGGCTGTGTTTGGTCTTTGTTGCCGCACACAGGCTTTCTCTAGTTGCGGTGAGTGTGGGCTGCTCTTCATTGTGGTGTGCGGTCTTCTCATTGCAGTGGCTTCTCTTATTGCAGAGCATGGGCTCTAGGTGCATGGGCTTCAGTCGTTGCAGCACGCAGGCCCTAGAGAGTGTGGGCTTCAGTAATTGCAGCGCATGGGCTCAGTAGTTGTGGCTTGCAGGCTCTAGAGTGCAGGCTCAGTAGTTGTGGCTCACGGGCTCAGTTGCTCCGTGGCATGTCGGATCTTCCTGGACCAGGGATCAAACCTGTGTCCCCTGCATTGGCAGGCAGATTCTTAACCACTGCGCCACCATGGAAGTCCCTGTTCAATGTTTAATTTAGTGACAATTTACTGTAATTATAGATGTCACTATACACAAAGCTTATCTTTATTATGAATTATTTCTTTAGTTTTGGTTAACAGAACTGGAATTCCTGCATGAAAAGTAAAATATTTCTAAGCCCATGTATATGTATTTCCATATAGTTTCTATATGAATATGTGAAAGCACAACTTATGAGTGAAGTTTCTCTGCTTTTATATATTCCATTAAAGATAATAATAGAAATAAATAAATTTTTTTTAAAAAAAGAAACTATAGGAGGATAAAGAGCAGATGTGAGAAAAGCTAGTTATGAGATTAACAATAATCCAGAAGACAGATGCTACTGGCAGGGACCAGGGTGGTGGCAGTGGAGACAAAGGAGAGCTGACAGGATTTGCTGATAGACTGGATATGAGATTAAAGAGAAAGAAAGAAGTTGAGGATGACTCCCAGGTTTCTGCCTAAGTGAACAGAAGGATGGAAGTACTTTTTTGAGATGAGAAAGCCTCAAAGAACAGGTGTGTCTATGTATATATGAGACGGTAGAGGAATCAGGAATTTGGTTATGTCAAATTTAGGAAGTCTAATAGAAATCTAAGTGATGATGTGAAATACATAGATAGTATAAATGTCAAGCCAGAGATCCAAACTAGAGAGAGAAATCTGGGACTGAGCGGGGTACTGAGAGCATTTAAGGCCCCGAGACTGGATAAGATCACTCAGGGAAGGGTGTGATGACAGACAGGAGAGCTGAGGACTCAGCCCTGGGCTCTCCAACACTAAGGGGCTGGAGAGGAAGGAATCAGGCAAAGAAGACTGAGAACAAATAAGACAGAAAAGTAAGAAAAAAAACATAAGATGCTGCTTCCCAGAAAGCCCACTGAAGAAATAATTCAAGAAGGAAAAAAGTCAATGCTGCTGACAGATCAAGAAGGAGAACGCTTGAGAAGTGACTACTGGATTTAACAATGTGGAGGTCATGACCTTGACAAGAGCTATTTCCATGGAGTGATGGAGATAGAAGCCATGTTGGAGGGTTTTAGGAGGAACTGGGAGGAGACGAACTGGGGACAACAGGTGTAGATTACTCTTCTGAGGGTTTTCTGTAGAAGAGAACAGAGGAATGAGTCTGTAACTAGATGGGGACTTGGGGTCTAGGGTGGGCATTTTGTTAAGATGGGAGCTATTAAAGCATGTTTGTATGATCATGAGAATGACCAGTAGAGGTGGGATCAACGATGCAGGAGATTACTAGAAGTGACAACCTTGAGTAGGTGAAAGCAGACAGAAAGAGAAGGACAGGCAGGGATGGGTTTCCCACAGAAACAGGAGGGAAGGAAGCTGACGGATGTGAAGTGTGAGTGTGTGCTCATTCTCTTTTGAGTGCTTCTGTTTTCTTGATTAAATAGGAAACTAAGATTATCAGCTGAGAAAGAGGTTGAAGGAGGTAATGGGGGTTTGCAAAGAGAGAAGAAGATACTACAAAGTCATCCAAGAGGGCAGGAGGATGAACATGCTAGGAAAATAGTGTGTGATGGATGGGCAGCAAGGAGGCTCAACTTGAGGTAGGAGGTCATGAATTTAATGGATCTTGTCATGAGGATGTGGAGAAAAGGGAACCCTCATACACTGTTGATGGGAATGTAAATTGGTGCAGCCACTGTGGAAAACAGTATGGAGTTTTCTCAGAAAACTAAAAGGAGAACTACCACATGACTCAGAAATTCCACTCCTGGGTACCTATCTGAAAAAAACAAAATCACTAATTAAAAAAGATACATGCTCCCCAATATTCATAGCAGCATTACTTACAATTACTAAGATATGGCAACAACCTAAGTGTCCATCAACAGATGAATGGATAAAGAAGATGTGGTATACACACACACACACACACACACACACACACACACACACACACACATACGCACAATGGAATACTGCTCAGCCATAAACAAGAATGAAATTTTGCCATTTGCAACAACAGGGATGGACTTGGAAGGTATTATGCTAAGTTAAAGAAGTAAGACCACTTACATGTAGAATCTAAAAAATAAACTAGGGACTTCCCTAGTGGTCCAGTGGTTAAGAATCCGCCTTCCAATGCAGGGGATGCAGGTTCGATCCCTGGACGGGGAACTAAGACGCCACAGGGCAACTAAGCCTGCGCGTCACAACTACTGAGTTTGCGCGCCTTAACTAGAGAGTCCATGTACCACAAACTACAGAGCCCATGCGCTCTGGAGCCTGTGCGCCACAACTAGAGAGAAGCTCATACACCACAACTAGAGAGAAACCCACAGGCCGCAACTAGAGAGAAGCCCAAGCACCGCAATGAAGAGCCCAACCGCTGCAACGAAAGATCCCACATGTCTCAACAAAGATCCTGTGTGCTGCAACTAAGACCCAACGCAGCCAAAAATTTTTTTAAATAAATAAATAAAATAAAATAAATTAAAATAAATAAATAAAACAAACTAGTGAGTATAACAAAAAAGAAACAGACTCAGAGATATAGAGAACAAACTAGTGGTTACCAGTGGGGAGAAAGAAGGGAGGAGGGGCAAGATGGCATAGGGAATTAAGAGGTACAAACTATTATGTACAAAATAAATAAGCTACAAGGATATATTATACAACACAGGGAATATAGCCAATATTCTATAATAACTATAAATGGAGTATAACCTTTAAAAATTGTGAATCACTATGTTGTACACATGTAACATATAATATTGCACATAAATTATAGCTCAATTAAAAAAAAAATGGAGCCTGGTCAGCGTGGTGGTGTGCTGAGGTGCCCAGGCACTGAACTCATGAAGAGCTGGATTTCCAAAGCCCACCACATGCCAGGCATTACACCTCATACACTTTGACCCTCATTATGGCTGCCCCGTGACAAGGTAGGCATTACTATCTCCATTTTACAAATGAAGGAACCAAGACATGGAGGCCAAATGACTTGCCCAAGGCAAAACCACAGAAAAAAGCAGAACCAGAATTCAAACTAGACAGTCAAATGCAGCACCACCACTCCCCATGCCGTGCAAAATGGTTGTCTCAGGATATGAGTGCTCCTTCCCATGTTTAGACCTTTATAAGGGCTTCCAAAAGAATCTTTTTTCATGAAATGTCTAGATTTTAAACAAATACTCCAATATAAATATTTCAATGGTCAACTCAATTCAAATTAATAACAGTTGCTTTCTTTGGGATGGAAAGTAATGTAGAGGCAGCAGGATGGGAAGGGGAAGAGGAAAGGTTAAATGAACTAAGATTCTGAGCCTAGAAAGAAAAAGGATAAGAAATGATCTAATTCTTGCTCTGGAACTAAATTAAACAGGAATCTGACTGATCCTGATTACTATGTCCTGAAAATCAGAAAAGAATCATCAGGGAGTTTAAAAGTATTTTTTTTTTCATAGAATTCTTAAAGATAATGACAGGTGCACACCCTACTTACTGCCAATGTTGAACTCATCTTCATCAAGGCCCACATTTTCTTAGTACCTGCGTGCTCTTTAAAAATATATATTTGGGTTTCTTAATATTAACAACAACAACAACAATAATAATAGCACCAGAATACTGTAATAGCAATTGCCTGAGCACCAATGTATGGCAAACACTATGATGTGCCCCTGCACTGTTCCCTGAGTTAAACCTACTCCATGAAGCAAGCATTTTGATCCCCATTTTGTAGCTGATTCTGGAACTCAGAGGGGTTAAGAAATATGACCTGAGTCACACAACCAGTAAGTGGCAAAGCTTTGAATATGTGGACCTACAGGCCTGGATTAGGCAATAAACAGGGAGGAGATGGGCTTTACAACCAGAGATGGTCACTAACTACGTCAAAGAATTATCATTAAACTTAAAAAACAGACTTTTCGGCAATTCGGTCAGGGGAACTTACAGAAAAGTTGTTACCTAAATCCAGAGTATACTTCATAAGAGGAACACTAAAGTCCCTATGACACACAACAGGCCCACATGGCTATTTTCTGAAGTTTTAAAAGAACAAAACAAAAAAAACAATTCTACCCTCTCCCAGTGAACCAAGTGCTCCCTGCCTCTAAATGGATTTGGATGGAGATCAGAAAGGGACTCAGACAAAAAGGCCTCCAGGAAACAGCTCCTTGTCCTGGTTCCACCAGGGAGGCTGTCCTTTGAAGTCTCTCCCAACAGTTTTGCTTAGATAAGATGTTTTTCTCCCCGAGACAATGAGTGATTTCTCAGAGATCTGCCTTTGGAAGACAGAGAAACAAACTATCACATATAGGTATATGTCAGGATTTTTTTGTTTGTTCAATGTTAGTTTGTTTTAAACTGTGCTTCTTACCTGGATCTGTATCAGAAGAGCAAGGAATAGAAAAGGCTTCCTCAGAACTAAAAGCCTCACTGTTGGCCTCCTGGCTGGGTCTCTGCAACACGTAATCCCTTATGTCATAAGCTGATGGCAGGTCCAAAGCATTGCTCTCCTCTGATTGGCTTCCTGGAGTGGCTTCCTGATTTGCCATAGTCCTGCCATGGAAAATATAAAACAATTCAATACAGAAGGTATTGCATAAGAGGAGCCTCCATTACAGCCATGGCTTAAAGCACCTTAAAGGCCAAAAAACAGTAGAACCAAAATAATTTACTTTCCTGTTACTAACAGTCTTCCTTGTCTTTGCTTTACTTTCCTGTTATTAATGGTCTTCCTTGTCTTTGCTTTAGACCCAGTATTTGTTTACCATGTTTCTTCATCATGAGAAACAAATAACTCTCAGCACAGAAAGAAACCATGAATCATTTCAGCTGGAAAGTGAACTGCATGTCTGATAAGGATGAAATACTGTTTAGCACTATAATCCAAGGACTACACAAATATTTAATGAGATGGGAAACTGTCCATGATATAGTAAATGGAAAAAGATTTAAAAACTATAGGTAGGGTTTGATCCATATTTTATAAAATATCGTGTGTGGGATGTGTGTGTATGAAATATACAGACCTATAGCTAGAAAAAAAAAGTCTAGAAGGGTATATCCCAAATTAATTCCAGTGATAATTAACTCAGTGGTTTAATTTCTGGGTAGTGAAATTACAGGTGATTTGCATCTTCTTCTGTGGCCTTCAGACAACTGTTAACATGCCAGGCCCCAGGGATGCAAAGATGAATGTGATAGACACTTCCTTTGAGTTGCTCAGGTTGGGATGATCCAAACACAGAGACAGACAGTGCTAACACCATGATAAGATGAAGAGGCACCCAGAGAGGGGCAGTAAGGCTTTCTGGAGGAGGCTGTCCCCAAGTGTGGGGCAGGCCATGGCCAGGGGACAGTATGAACCCCAGAGGAACCAGCTTGGGCAACCATAACTGGCAAGAGGTGTTGAGAGTTTTGGACATTTCTTGTTAAAAATTAGGTGTCCCTTATCCCTCCTGGTTGATGTCTACCTGTGGGCTGGAGGGCTCTTTGCAGTACATCCAGCCCTGCCCACCTCTCTGTAAAATAATTATGGGCCTGGAGAGATCCTGGACCCTCTGCTACTCTCTGCCTCTTAAGTTGTCATCAGTAAATCTTACTATGGTCAACACCACACCCTGTGACTACCACAGGCCACCATGTACCATGCAGAGGAGACACATGGTCAGATCTGCAGATTTGGCAGCTGGACAGCAGGCAATCTCAGGAGCGACAGGAATTCAGACAACTGTTGTGGTCCCAGTGAGAGAGGAAGAGCATGTGAATGAGGGCAGGGCACTAGCAGCCAAGAGCAGGGGACAGACTAAGAAGATATTTAGGAACAGAAATAAGAGTCGAACTTAATAACTGAATGGATAAAAGGGCTAAAGAGGAACCAGAAGTCAACAAAGAGTGGTGGCTTCAGTGACAGGGTTGTATTATCAACTGAGTGAGAGCAGACCGGAGAAGGATAGGTTTGGGAGGAGGCAGTATTCCAAATTATGGGATATTATCCAGCTGTTAAAATGACAGTCAGAACTTGAAAGATCTATGTCTGAATGACAGAAGCAATTTCAGAATAACATAAGCAGTATAATAATACGAGTAGTTAACATTTATTAAGTGCTTTTTGGTTGCCAGGCATTGTGCTAAGAGCTTCATCTGCAACAGCCCTATGAAGCAGGTAATCTTATTATTACCCACATTTACAGTCAGATAGTCGGCCCCAAACACAGAAGAAGTAGAGTAACTAGCCCAAGGAAACCCGTCCAGAAAGTACCAACCTAGGATGAACCCAGCTCCAGAGCCTCCCGACTGCAGCCCAAACTACCACCTGATCAAGCAAAGATAGGAGGTATAAAAACAAATCAACAGAGAGACCTGGCAAGACACCTCTCATTTGAGGACACCCAGTCACATGCTGTTGTGGACATTCGCTCAGGCAGACAGTGAGCCAAGACATCAGCTGATTGCTTCTGGAAGGAGTGAGGTGATCAAGATTCCCAAAGAAGCAAGAACATCCTGTCTTTGCACACTGCTATTTTAGCCAACCAAGCCCGAAGTTTCAGCAAACACCTCTGCTGCAGGCATCTGTGGCTCCTCCTTCTGCCCTCATCTTACCAAACACTGCTCTGGAGGTTTCTGGAAGGGAACAAACAGGTTAATAAATGACAGCCACGTATCCTGCTTGCCTACAAAGTTGCATTGAAATCAGCCAGCAACAGAAGTCGTTATTAATGACGTGGAACAAAAGGAATCCTTTTTGAAAACAAATAGCACCTTGATGTGATATCTATCTTTTCTTTTATAATCACTTATATTAAATGTCAAATACATCACAAACTGGTTATTTGAACAAAAAAAAGAAAAAAACAATCTACTGAAAGGCAGAATCCTGTTTATTACAAAATAAGTACCTGTGCATGTAAAACATTATTTTGGATTCAATGAATTTGTACAGGAGAAATCAAATAATAGGGACAGGTGAGACCCTTCTAATGATCTGAAACTACCTAGGCTGGCCAAGTAGAATGCAATGATTATCCTTTGCCCCAAAACTTTTGATATGTGGTTCAATTTCCTTCTCTAGAAGTGCTTATTTTCTTCTATTAAAGGTGCTTTAATTACACAATCTATGCCTTGTGACTGCAGGCACAAGAAGTTTCTCAGTACATAAATACCTGCTTACCAAGAGAAAGCAGCCATTGCTCTACAGATTCTTACAAATCTACAAAAACAACTCAGTCAGGGTCCATGTATAAGAAGCAGTTTAATTTCATTTACTTTTTTCTTTTTCTTTTTTTTTGGCCGCACCATGTGGCTTGCGGGATCTTAGTTCCCCAACCAGGGACTGAACCCAGGCCATGGCAGTGAAGTGCCAGGTCCTAACCACTGGACTTCCAAGGAACTATGTACTTTTTTTTTTTTTTTCCAATTAAGGCTCTTTCCTCCCAATATTTTACATGAAAAATTTCAAACAAAGGACAGTGGAAAGAATTTAATACAATGACCATCCATATAGCTACTGCCTAGATTTCTTTATTCTTACTCAATTTACTTAAACACCAAAACAAAACCAAAAACAGTTCACCCATTTCTTCCACCACTCTCCCCCCGCCACTTCTGACAACCGCCAATCTGCTCTCTGTATCTATAAGCCTAATATAAAGTATTTGTATTTCTCTGGCTCATTTCACTTATAATGGTCTCAGGGACATTCATGTTGTTGCAAATAGCAAGATTTCATTCTTTTTTATGGCTGAATAATATTACATTGTACATATATATCACATCTTCCTTATTTACTCATCCATCAATGGACCCTTAGGTTGTTTTTCTATCTTGGCTATTATAAATAATGCTGCAATGAACATGGGGGTGCATATATCTTTTCTAATTAGTGTTCTTGTTTTCTTTGGATAAATACTCAAAATTGGAATTCCTGGATCATATGGTAGTTCTAGTTTTAACTTTTTGAGGAACCTCCACACTTTTCTATAGTGGCACCAATTTACATTGCCATGAGTTTTCCATTTTCTCTATATCTATGCCAACACTTGTTATTTCTAGTCTCTATTTATTTATTGGCCACGCCCTGTGGCCTGTGGGGTCCTAGTTCCCTGACCAGGGATCAAACCTGCAACACTGCATTGGAAGCGCAGAGTCTTAACCACTGGACCACCAGTCTTTTTTTTTTTTTTTTTGCGGTACGCGGGCCTCTCACTGCTGTGGCCTCTCCCGTTGCGAAGCACAGGCTCCGGACGCACAGGCTCAGCGGCCATGGCTCACGGGCCTAGCCGCTCCGCTGCATGTGGGATCTTCCCGGACTGGGGCATGAACCCGTGTCCCCTGCGTCGGCAGGCGGACTCTCAACCACTGCACCACCAGGGAAGCCCAGGACCACCAGTCTTTTTGATATTAGCCATTCTGACAGGTGTGAGGTGATATCTCATTGTGGTTCTGATTTGCATTTCCCTGATGATTAATGATGTAAAGCATCTTTTCATGTACCTGTTGGCCATCCATATTTCTTCTTGGGAAAAAATGTCTACTCATATCTTCTACCCATTTTTTAATTGGATTGGTTGTTTTTTTGCTATTGAGTTGTATGGGTTCTTTATATATTTTAGATATTAGCCCCTTATCAGATATATGATTTGCAAATACTTTCTCACATTCAGTAGGTTGCCTTTTCATTTGTTGATGGTTTCCTTTGCTGTGCAAAAGATTTTTAGTTTAATATAGTCCCACCTGTTTATTTTTGCTTTTGTTGCTTTTGGTTTTGGTGTCAGATTCAAAAAATCATCATCAAGACCTATGTCAAAGGGACTTCCCTGGTGGCACAGTGGTTAAGAATCTGCCTGCCAATACAGGGGACATGGGTTCGAGCCCTGGTCTGGGACGATTCCATGTGCCACAGAGCAACTAAGCCCCGTGCGCCACAACTGCTGAGCCTGCACTCTAGAGCCTGCAAGCCCCAACTCCTGAAGCCCCTGCACCTAGAACCCGTGCTCCACAACAAGAGAAGCCACCATAATGAGAAGCTAGCGCGCTGCAATGAAGAGTAGCCCCCACTCACCACAACTAGAGAAAGCCCGCAAGAAGCAACGAAGACCCAATGCAGCCAAAAATAAATAAATAAATAATTTTTTAAAAAGATGTATGTCAAGGACTTTATCACCTCTATTTTCTTCTAGGATTTTTACAGTTTTAGGTCTCAAGCTCAAGTCTTTAATCCATTTTGAGTTAATTTTTGTGTATGGTGGTCCAATTTCATTCTTTTGCATGTGCTGTCAATTTTCCTAGCACTATTTATTGAAGAGATTGTCCTTTCACCATTGGACATTCTTGTCTCCTTTCTCATAAATTAATTAATATATGCATAGGTTTATTTCTGAGCTCTCTATTCTGTTCCACTGATTTATGTGTCTGTTTTTATGCCACCCTACTGTTTTAATTATTATAGCTTTGTAATATAGTTTGAAATAAGGGCACATGATGCCTGCAGCTTTGTTCTTTCTCAAGATTGCTGTGGCTATTCAGAATCTTTCATACTTCAAAATTTTTTTTTGTTTGTTTTATTACTGTGAAAAATGTCATTGGAATTTTGATCGGTATTGCATTGAGTCTGTATATTGTTTGGGGTAGCATGGACACTGTAATATTAATTCTTCCAATCCATGAGCACAGAATATCTTTCCATTTATTTGTGTCTTCTTCAATTTCTTTCATTAATGTCTTGTAGTTTTCACTGCACAGGTCTTTCACCTTCTTGGTTAAATTTATTCCTAGGTAAAAACAAAAATCTTTTAAAAAGAAAAAGAAAAAAACTTATTCCTAGGTATTTTATTTTATTTTATTTTATTTTATTTTTCTTGCGGTACACGGGCCTCTCACTGTTGTGGCCTCTCCCGTTGCGGAGCACAGGCTCCGGACGCGCAGGCTCAGCAGCCATGGCTCAAGGGCCCAGCCGCTCCGCGGCATGCAGGATCCTCCTGGACCGGGACACGAACCCGCGTCCCCTGCATCAGCAGGCGGACTCTCAACCACTGCGCCACCAGGGAAGCCCTATTTTATTATTTTTGATGCAATTGTAAATGGGGCTGTATTCTTAATTTCTCTCTCTGATAGTTCATTATGCAACCGACTTTGGTGTGTTGATTTTGTATCTTGCAACTTTGCTGAATTTGTTTATTCTAATAGTTTGTTGATGGAGTCTTTACGGTTTTCCATATATAATATCATGTCATCTTCAAACAGTGACAGTTTTACTTCTTCCTTTCCAATAGAGATGCCTTTTACTTCTTTTTCTTGCCTAACTGCTCTGGCTAGAACTTCCAGTACTATGTTAAATAGAAGTGGCAAAAGTAGGCATCACTCTCTTGTTCCTAATCTTAGCTGTGGGCTTGTCACATATGGCCTTTTCCTAGATTTCATAATTAACATTTTACTATGATTTTCTTTATCAGATAACCAGCTATCCAACTCTCTATTCATCCATCAATTCACTTATTTTTATACATATTTCCATTTAAAAATTGATATAATGAAAGCTTCTGAGGGGATGTGTATGATATAATCAATTTGCATCTTCAAAGGCTCACTCTGTCAGCTGAGTGAAAGACAAATGAGAGGAGGGTAAACGTGAAGTAAGGAACACAGCTAAGAAGCTCTGCAAAAATGTCCAGAGATGTGCAGGGGCTCTGGAGTTGGAGAGACTGCTCTCACTTTTTAGCTGTCACCTTGGGCAAGTCACTTAACCTCAATTTCCTCATCTATAAAAATGGCTTGATTACTATGCTTACCTCATAGGGTTGTCATAAGGATTATATTAAATTAATGCATGTAAAATACTTAGTACAGTCTCTGTGCTCATGATGGTTAGCTCCAATAAGTAAAACAGTAATAATTAAAAAACAAATCACAGGCTCCTCTCTTCCCAGCCAACCACCAGCCCATTTGCCCCTCTACTTCCCATCCTATAGCCATGTTGCTTCTTTCATTCTTTTCCAGTAGATTCTATGGTTCACAGTCTTGTTAATACCCTGAACTTCCCTGCCCTGCCCATTCTGTCTTTTCATCACACTCCTTTGGCAAAATTCAGCCTAGACGACCTCAACTATCTCCCTATTTTCTGTGTGCTGGACATGAGAGTCATCAAACAGGTCAGGGCAGACTGGCTCTCTCTAAGTGTCTGAGCACCCACCTGGAATGGGCTATCTGGCTAAATGGATCCTGAGATGTTTATCTCATAACTTCCTCTCAACCCCCTCCTCGACTCTTTCATATTTTCTCCACTCTTCTTCAACTCAGACCCTCTCCATCACTCACATACCTTCCTCCTCTTTTCAGCATATCATCTCATTTCCTAATTGACAAGGGAAACAGAAGCCAGCACAGAGGAACTTCTTCAGCTCTATCAACATAACAAAGGCTCCCACGTCCGCACACTGCTTTACCTCTCCGTAAAACAGGGAGCTGTCCCTTGTGTGGCAAAGGCCAACCACTCCACCTGGGCTTTAGATTCCACTCTCTGGACTTTTCCAGAAGCCTTCGGAGACGATAATCCCTTCTTTGGCTTCTGTTCCACTGGATCTTCACTTACACTTTTCAACAGGCCCAAATCACTCCCATTTTCAATAAAACCTGGTGTGTAAAAGAATATCCTTATTCTTTGGAAATACCACTCAAATATTTAGTGTTAGGGAGACATGATGTCTGCAGTATATATATATATATATATATATATATATAAGAGAGAGAGAGAATGATAAAGTAAATGGGGCAAGTGTAGACAATTGATGAATCTGGAAAGTGTTATTTGGGAGTTCCTTGTACTAGTCTTGCAATTTTTTGAAGGTATAAAATTATATCAATATGAAAATTGTCAAGAAAGAAAAGCAAAACGAAAACCTTTGACACCTGCCTTCCTCACAGCCAATCTCCTCTCACTTCCACAGACTTCTCAAGAGTCTAGAATTGGCTCATTTTCTCATCTCCACCAACTCAATCACTCCACCATAACTTCTAGAAATTCCTTCTTCTGACACTCTTTCTTTACTTTTCAGGAAGCCACTCACCCAGCTGACATCCCAGATAGGCCTGTTCCCTCCTACCTCCTCTGTGGCTCATCTTCCATCTCCAATTGGACTTCCTCAAGGATATCCCAAGGCTTTCTCCTCTTCTTTCCTCCTCTGAAACATTAATTACCACCCAGAAACTTCTAGCCTGGTTCCCCCAACCTCTGACCCCACTTCTATCTTTCCATCAGGTTTTCCAATAAGCCTTGCTTCTTCCCGCTGCACCTGTCCTTCCCTCTTGTTGATAACTATTCTAAAAAATGGAAGACGGAACACTTCCCAGTTTACGCAATGAGCCCACTGTTATCCTCACACCAAAACTAGACAGAGACATAACAAGAAAACTATAGAGCAGTATCATGAATACAGACACAAAAATCCTTGACAGAATACTAGCAAAATGAACCGAGCAACATATAAAAAGGATTACACTCCCTGACCAAGCAGAACTTATCCCAGAAATGCAAAGTTGCTTTAACATCTGAAAATCAATCAATGTAATACACTATATTAGGATATGGGACAGAAACAACAACAGACACACACACACACAATCAACTGACAAAGTCAAATACCCATTCATGATCAAAACACTCAGCAAACTCGGAAAAGAAGGGAACTTCCTCAATCTGATAAAGGGCATTTTTGAGAAAAACCATAGCTAGCATCGTACTTCATGGTGAAAGACTGAATGCTTTCCCCTTAAGCTCAGGAACAATTTAATATTAACTGCTCTCATCACTTCTATACAACATTGTACTGGAGCTAAAACCTTTAGCTGCACAATTAGGCAAGAAAATGAAATAAAAGGCTTCCAGATTGGAAAGAGAGAAGTAAAACTATTTCTATTAGCAGAAGACATGATCTTGTGTATAGAAAGTCCCAATGAATCCACTTAAAAAAAAACTACTAGAATAATTAAAGTTAAACAAGGTTGCAGGATACAAGATCAATACAGAAAAATCATTTATATTTATACACACTAGCAATAAACAACCTAAAAATGAAATTAAAAATATAATTTTGGACTTCCTTGGTGGCACAGTGGTTAAGAATCTGCCTGTCAATGCAGGGAACATGGGATTCAAGCCCTGGTCTGGAAGATCTCACATGCCGTGGAGTAACTAAGCCCATGCACCACAGCTACCGAGCTTGCGCTCTAGAGCCCACAAGCCACAATTACAGAGCTCACGTGCCGCAACTACTGAAGCCCACATGCCTAGAGCCCATGCTCCGCAACAAGAGAAGGTACAGCAGTGAGAAGCCCGTGCACTGCAACGAAGAGTAGCCCTCGCTTGCTGCAACTAGAGAAAGCCCATGTGCAGCAATGAAGACCCAACACAGCCAAAAATAAATAAAATAAATTTTTTAAAAAAGAATGTAATTTCATTTACAATAGCATCAAAAAGAATAAAATACTTAAGTACACATAATGAAAAATATGTAAGTCATGTACACTGAGAACTATTTTAAAATGTTGAAAGAAACTAAAGCTCCAAATGAATGCAAAGACATCCTATGTTCATGGAATTGAACACTTACTATTTTAAAATGGCAATATTGCCCAAATTGGTATATGGATCAATACGGTTCTTACAAAATCTCAGTTTTGTTTTTTTTTTAATTTGCAGACATTTGACAAAACTGTTTAAAAGTACATATGGAAATGCAAGGGGCCCATAAAGCCAAACCAATCTTTTTTTTTTTTTTTTTTTTGCGGTTCGCGGGCCTCTCACTGTTGTGGCCTCTCCCGTTGCGGAGCACAGGCTCCGGACGCGCAGGCTCAGCGGCCATGACTCATGGGCCCAGCCACTCCGCGGCATGTGGGATCTTCCCGGACTGGGGCACTAACCCATGTCCCCTGCATCAGCAGGCGGACTCTCAACCACTGCGCCACCAGGGAAGCCCAAGCCAAACCAATCTTGAAAACGAAGAACACAAATTTGGAGTACTCATACTTTCTGATTTCAAAACCAATTATAAGCTGCAATAATCAAGACTGTGTAGTATTGGAATAAAAACAGTCAGTGGAATAAAACTGAGAGTCCAGAAGTAAAATCTTACAGTTATCGACTGAAGTCCCCTAGATGCCAAGACAATTCCGCAGGGCAAGGACAGTCTTTTCAACGCTAAGACAGCTGGATATCCACATACAGAAAGGTAAAATGGCTCAAGTACTTTGGAAAACAGTTTAGCAGTTCCTCAAATGGTTGGATCAGGCGATCCCACTCGTAGGTATATGTGCTCAAGAGAAATAAAAACATGTGTCCACACAAACTGTACACAGATGGTCATAGCAGCTTTATTCATAAGAACCAAAAAGTGGAAACAATCCAAATGTCCATCAACTGATGAATGGATGAACAAAATGTGGTATATGAATACAAGGAATATTTTTCTGCAATAAAGGAATTAAGTTCCGATACATGCTACAACAAGAACAAACTTTTAAAACATTATACTTAGTGAAAGAAGCTAGTCAAAAAAGACCACATATTGTATGCTGCTATTTATATCAAATATGCAAATTGACAAATCTATAGAGACAAAAAAGTAGACTATCAGTTGCCTAGGACTGGGAGGCCATAGTGAATAGAGAGTAACTTTTAATGGGTACAAGGTTTTTCTTCGAGATGATGAAAATATTCTAAAATTAGATTGTGGTGATGGATGCACAATTCTGGGGATATATGAAAAGCCACTGAATTTTACACTTTAAATGGGAATTTTTTATAATATGTCAATTATGTCTCAAGAAAGTTGTTTTTAAAAAAAAGAAGAACCGAAGTTCATTTAGACACACTGCACGCAAATTCTGGGGCTTCCCCAAGGCGTTCAATGCAGAGGCCGCCCGTGGTGGGGGAGGGGTTTGGGAGCAGGCCAGGGAAAGCAGCCGTAACTTCCCAATTAGGAGAGAACAGCCTGATGCCTTGCGGAGACCCCCTCCCGTCCCCCAATCCGATCCACTCGTGAGTCCGCAGAGAAAACTGGCCCAGAAAAGTCGCCAGGCCCCGATTACACTCACCGCCCCGCAACAGCAGCCGCCTCAAACCGGAAGCGGTGACTCCACGTTTGTTACCGGAAAAGCAGAGTTTGAAAGGAAGTCGCAGGAACCATCTTTGCTGAGGTCAGAAAAGAACAAGGGAAGGCAGTTACGGCCATCTTGACTGAGGGCATTGGCCCCGCCAACACTGCTTTCCACAAATGGCTAGTTCGGGCAATTTCTAGAGGTTTATTGATAAATGTGCTTGGTGGATACTAAAGGGAACAGGAGAAATATTTTAAACGTTTAAAAATTTGAACGTCTACATTTAAATAAACATAAAAATGTAGAGTGAAATTAACAAAGAGAATGTTAATATTTCAACATGTTGCATTCAGGTAGCTGTACACAACTACCAGAACTGCAGGACCACGCGAAAGAGTTGAGGGTTATTGTTCCATTTCATCATCTTCTTGAAAACGTCCTGTACACTCACAGCCTCCTATAGATGTCTACACTGGGATAGAACCCCATAAATCAGGAGTCCTACACTAGCTGAGGTTTGGCCAACTACCTGCCAGATACTTTGAGCTTATGGCAAGCAAGCTGACTGATGTAGTGACCTTTTGAAGACAATTTTTTTAAAAAATAAATTTATTTATTTATTTATTTTTGGCTGCTTTGGGTCTTCATTGTTGTACGTGGTCTTTCTCTAATAAGTTGCAGTGAGGAGGGGCTACTCTTTGTTGCGTTGTGCGGGCTTCTCACTGCAGTGGCTTCTCTTGTTGTGGAGCATGGGCTTTAGGAGTGCGGGCTTCAGTAGTTGTGGCGCACGAGCTTTGTTGCTCCACGGCATGTGGGATCTTCCTGGACCAGGGCTTGAACCTGTGTCCCCTGCATTGGCAGATGGATTCTTTTTTTTTTTTTTTTTGCAGTACGCGGGCCTCTCACTGTTGTGGCCTCTCCCGTTGCAAAGCACAGGCTCCGGATGCGCAGGCTCAGCGGCCATGGCTCACGAGCCCAGCTGCTCCATCCACAGCATGTGGGATCTTCCTGGGCCGGGGCACGAACCCGTGTCCCCTGCATCAGCAGGCGGACTCTCAACCACTGCGCCACCAGGGAAGCCCATATTTAGACAAACCTAACAAGGCGACTGTAAATTTCACTTTTGCTTCCAGCTTTATGCTTTGATAATCAGTGTATAAGCTTTTTGTTAATACTTACTTATTTATTTGCTGCACAGGGTCTTAGTTGCAGTATGTGGGATCTAGTTCCCCGACCAGGGATCAAACCCAGGTCCCCTGCATTGGGAGTGCAGTCTTAGCCACTGGACCACCAGGGAAGTCCCAATCAGTGTATAATTTTGATTTTCACTTTTTTCCATGTGTATCTCACAAAAATACACATGCTACTCTTCCAAAGTAGCATTATAGATTGTGATTAGAGAAAGCCTGGAATGACATTAAGTTATTTTCCCATCCGTTTTAGGAATGATAAACTCAAATATAATTGAATGAAATTAATTATCTCATTATGCAACCATTAAAACTGACTTTAAAAATAACATCTTGTTGGGGAACTAAGATCCCACATTCTGTGGGGTAAGGCCAAAAAAAAAAAATTACGACTTGCTACAGGACTTCCCTGGTGGTCCAGTGGTTAAGACTCCATGCTCCCAATGTAGGGGGCCCATGTTCGATCCCTGGTCAGGGAACTAGAACCCGCATGCCGCAACTAAAGGATCCCCCGTGCTTCAATGAAGATCCCGTGGCTCACCCAAATAAATAAATATTAAATAAATAAATAAATAAATATATATATATATATATATCAAAAGAAAATCCTGGATCATGCTTTGCATTCTGTTTTCATGTCTCTTTAGTCTCCTTTAACCTCCGTTTCTGTCTTTGTATTCTTGACGTTGACATTTTTGAAGAGTACAGGTCAGTTATGTTGTAGAATGTCTCTCAGTGTGTTTGTCTGATGCTACCACCTGGTTCTCAATGGCATTGAACATTGCTGATCACTCCCTCTCTCTGGAAAGCCCTTGTCCCTGAGGTCCCCTGATACCACCTTCTTCCAATGTTTCTCTTTCGCCTCTCAGTCATCTAAATCACCTTTACAAACTCTTTCTCTTCAACGTGGACCTCTCTCAGTGTTCTTAAATCGTCTTCTCTTTTCCCTCCCATGCAGATGATTCCCAAACCTCTAAGCCAGTCTCCTCCTGCGATTCAAGTTGACATATCCTCCAATACCTTTATCTCAACCTCCGCCACAAAAATTGTAAGAAAGAAGTGTTTATTATTTGCCGCAAGTAAGAAAAACATCAGGACCTCTCCCAAAGCAGTGTCTTCCCAAAGCAGTGTCTCCCCGAACAGCATAATTGAGGAATTTTTAAGCTAAGCATACATGCATATTCATGTAGGGGTCTGAGCAGAGGATAATTAGCATAGAATTGGGGCAAAGGTTGACAGAGTCCAAGCTTTAATTGACTGAAGTCATGAAGGTCAGTAAATGTCAATATCTTCATCCCTTAAGTTCCAGTTGATCTGGTGGTTGAGTGCTGGTGGGAGCAGTGGTTAAATTCTGCAAAACAGCTCAAGAAATTGCTTCAGGTTAATTTTTACCATTGAAACAGAACTGGGAGTATTTACAACAGATTTATTATCTTTGTTATTGTTACTTCTCTTGCCTGATAATAGTCATTTGTTCCTGCATTCTTTTTTTCCCTTAAGATCATTAATTACTGAGACTCATTCAAGGGCAAGCATTGTGCCCAGGCTTAGATCACAAAATTGGCTTAGGCCAAAAATGGCTCCTCTTACGTCAAGAAAGCCATGCCTGGTTCTCTGAGGAACCCCTACCCTATCTGCTTACACTCACCCCCACCCCAAATCTCCTGTCTCAGTGAGTCAGACCGTTTGGTTGCCAAAGACAGAAACTTTTTCTCCTCCTTTGTCAGCATGTCCCATATCCATCAGTAATCTTACAGATTCTTTCTCTTAAAGATCTACTGAATAGATCTTAATTCTCTCCATCCTCACTGCAACTTTCTGAGTACAGCTCACCATTATTCACTACCTAGATGACAAAAGCTTTCCATCTCCCCCTGAAGCCAGAGTTCTCTTTCTCTTATTTTTTTCTTTTTTTTTTGGTCCCTGCGCTCAGTGCTGAGCCCTAACCACTGGACAACAAGGGAACTCCCCAGAGTTTTCTTTTTTAAATGAGGAGTAATCATACCACTCTCTTGCCCTCCCTCAGGCTGAAACTCAAACTTCTTTCTTTTTTCAATTATTTAAAAAAATTTTTTGGGGGGAGGCCACGCAGTGTTGCATGTGGGATCATAGTTTTCTAACTAGGGGTTGAACGCAGGCCTCCTGCAATGGAAGGGTGGAGTCCTAACCACTGGACCACCAGGAAATTCCCTGAAACTCTTAACCAGGCTTAGAGGACCCCTACTCCTTATCTCCCATTACTATCCCCCAACCCTCCATCTATGCACCATTTTCTTTTCCTTAAATACTCCACACTTGCTCTCTCTCACCTCTGAGCTTCTTACCCATACAATTTCCTCCTTAGGAACACTCTCCTCTCCTCTTCTTCTGTCTCTCCCATGCTTCTGATCTCAGCTTTAGGGAATTCTTCCAGGAAACCTTCTCTGACTTGTCAAATATGAGTTAGTTGTCCCTCCCAGGAAAGCTCACACTCCTCCTGATTATCCTAAACTCCTTTGCCTTCTTGGTTTCCCCTACTAGACTGTAAGTGCCTTGAGGGCAAGTACCATGTCTATTTCATACTTGTAGTCTAGAGCCCTGCCTAATGACTCACATGGAAGTACTCAAGAAATTTCTGTTATATGCAGGAATAAATAAATCTCTTCCCAGGTCTCCTCCATTCCCCACCCCACTCAACACTTACAACCTGCAAGAAGTGTAAAAAACATGACTTTTTCCTGACCTGTTATCAGTGAAACAACCCTTGGAGCCTTTTGCCACAGTCATTCTTTCCCTGAAAAACAAGTTTGTTTACTTATAAACTAATTCTCATTTATTCTCCTGTGGCCTTTCTGTGATAAGTTTTATCTTTCTGATGGGAGCAATTTCCTGGAGCAATTTCTGAAGACTGGAGTGACTTTCTTTGCCATATAGCATGCCTCAGACCATCCTTTTTGGTAATACCACTTTCACTTGGTCAGTGCACAAGAAATGAAAACTAATTGAAGTCATCATCAAAACAAAATAGTTAATAATTGGGACCTTTAATCTGCAGAGATGGCAAAACAGTTTATTGCATTCCAAAAGGGCCAAAAGGGAATGCTGTTTTGCCATTGATTGTATAATGACTGTATAAATTGAGTTATGTCACAGTTTTATGAAACTTTTATATTTCAGAGTTGATTTTTCTACCATCAGCTAAGCAAGCTACTTTAGCCAAATCTATTTCGGCAGAAAGAAGTCATTTTAGGTGAAAGACCAAAATAGCTCTTTCAAAGTAGAATAATATTGTTTGCAATGACCTTATCTCTCTTTGTCATTCTGAACTGTGATCTAATTGCTCTTCCATCTGGGGATTTACCTTTAAGAAAGAAGAAAGGAAAACTTACTTCAAGGGTTAGGTAACTGATGAATTTCAAGGCATTTTATTGTTTTTCAGTCATGCAATATTATAAAACTATAACTAAGCAATAAGTTGATAACAAAGGAAAGAATATCAGATAGATATTCCCTGACCAGACTGGAAGATCCATAAGGGTGGAGGTGTGGGTTTTATTTACCAATGAATACCCAGCACTGGACAGTGTCTCACTCATTATAATGAACATAAGCTTGGACCTTAAGATCTAAAAATCAGTGCTAGCACAATACTAGGCAAATAGTAAAGACTTTAAAAATACTGCTTATTGGACATTCCATGATACTGGAGAAAAACATCTATTCCTAGCAACTCGACCCTATGAGGACTTAACAAATAACATATGATTTCATGATGAAGGGGACAGATATGTCTGACCAACAGCCCAGAGCCACCATGGACTGTCTACACTCAACCGTGGAGCAACAGGTGCCTGAATGTGCTGTCAGGAGACTGAGCTTCAAACCTAACCAATTCTATGAGTGTAGCCATTTAACCGCTGTGAGCCTTAATTTTCCCACCTCTAAATCCTTTCCAGGACTATTAAAAAAAAAAAAAAAAAACTGCTTGATGGAGTAATTGACTGGCTGATGGCCAACAATACTAAATTCACTTTTCTCCCAAATTAATGATTTGAGCAAGGCCAGTGTCTCCCTTGATGTAACAGGAAGAGAACGACCAAATCTCTAGAAACTCTTATCAATGGAGAAGGCACTGACTTAAATCTGCATAACAAGCTTTCCCTTGTTTACTGTGCTATTCCTGTGCCCATAACTGACTGGCCCCACCCTCAACATCCTCTCTTGTCTTTAGCTGAGCGTAGTCTTTAAGGTGAGAGTTTGGGCCATTTTGGTGAGTTACTCAGTTTTCTTGGGTCTCTCCCATGTACACATGTTATTAAACGTATTTAATTTTCTCCTGCTATTCTGTCTCATGTCAGTTTAATTCTAGACCAGCCAGAAAAACCTAGAAGGATAGAGGAAAATGTCTTCCTTCCCTACAGAGGCTTATTATCCCTTAGGGTTTCTGTGGGCCAGTTTTCTGGCAGTGGCATGGTTAGATGCAGTCGTGTCCATACTGGCTTCTTCACAGAGCTATAAGAGTGTGCTCACAGCAAAGTGCCTGGATTCCTCGAAGCAAGGGTAGCAAACTTTTTCTGTAAAGGACTATATAGTAAATATTTTAAACCTTGTGGGCCACCTCCAGGTTCTGTCATAAATTCTTCTTTTTTTAACTATATTTTAAGAATATAAAAACCAATCTTAGCTCACAGTTTATACAAAAACATTCTGCAGGGCTTCCCTGGTGGCTCAGTGGTTGAGAGTCCGCCTGCCGATGCAGGGGACACGGATTCGTGCTCCGGTCCGGGAAGATCCCACATGCCGCGGAGTGGCTGGGTCCGTGAGCCATGGCCGCTGAGCCTGCGCGTCCAGAGCCTGTGCTCCGCAACGGGAGAGGCCGCAACAGTGAGAGGCCCGCGTACCGCAAAACAAAACAAAACAAACAAAAAAAAGACATTCTTCAGGCTGGATTTTGTCCATAAGCCCTAATTTGCTGGTCCCTGCCCTAGAGTACGCAATCCGAGAGACCAAGATAAAGCTGCCGCGTCTTTAAAAGCCTAGCCTGTGAAGTTACACACTGTCCCTCCCACTGTATTCTGTTGTCACTTATGGCCTGATTCATTGTGGAAGGGGAACTACACGAGGGTTTGAAGACTGCTGAAGGCAAGGATCATCTGAGGCCACCCTGGAGGCTGACCCACACGGTGTGTTTAAACATGTCTGAGAAGCATACATTTGATTGTCTCCAGATGATGTTTTTATTATCTTTGACAATGACCTTCTGAAATAAGGAGAGACCATGCAGAGAATTGTGCTTACCATAAAATATAAAATAATTTGCTCCTAATTGCTTGGTATTCTTCTAAATTATTCCCTGAAAAGGTTTAGAAAATAGCAAAGAATATAAATAACTAGATAGTGAGTGGAGACTATGATTTCCTTTTTCCTTTTAAAAAAACTTTTTGGCCACGCCGAATGGCATGTGAGATCTTAGTTCCCTGACCAGGGATCAAATCCGTGCCCCCTGCTGTGAAACTGCAGAGTCTTAACCACTGTCCCGCCAAGGAGGTCCCAAGACTATGATTTTCTATTTTCAAAAACCCCACAACTCCTAACAAAATTATTTTGAAATAGTAGACATTAATAAATGGTTGTTGAGTTAAAATATATATATTTCTTTCCACAAAATAGCCCTTCTTTTTTTAATTCCACCCAATTATTTGGTACTCTGTAAGCCAGATATAAAGATTATTTAACTATCTATTTTTCAGCTAGTTGTACTGACTTTATACAGATACAATATGATTTTTTTCTGAGTAAAAAAGAAAAATGTAGGAAAAAGCATGTTTTAAAAAAAGTAGAAATGCCTCACTGTCAAAGATACAGCAATCACTCTTTTTTTTTCTTTTTAAATACCCACTTGTTGGGACTTCCCTGGTGGTCCAGTGGTTAAGACTCTGGAGACTTCCCTGGTGGCATAGTGGTTAAGAATCCACCTGCCAATACAGGGGACACAGATTTGATCCTTGGTCCGGGAAGATCCCACATGCTTCAGAGCAACTAAGCCCATGTGTCACAACTACTGAGCCTGTGCTCTAGAGCCTGTGTGCCACAACTACTGAAGCCCACGCACCTAGAGCCCATGCTCTGCAACAAGAGAAGCCACTGCAATAAGAAGCCTGCACACCACAACAAAGAGTAGCCCCCGCTCGCTGCATCTAGAGAAAACATGTGCACAGCAACGAAGACCCAACGCAGCCATAAATAAATAAATAAATAAATATTTTAAAAATACAAAAATAAAGACTCCGTGCTTCCACTGCAAGGGGGCCAGTTTCAGGGAACTAATATCCCTCAAGCCGCACAGGGCGGCCAAAAAAAAAAAAATTAAATATCCACTTGTCTTTTTGACATATACCTTTGAGTGATATTCTCAACAATAAGTCTCAATGCCCAGATGTGAGCAAGTATGCAGCGGACTTGGTGGACCTTGCAAAGAACTACTGGCTTTGGCTGGCTTTATCAGTCACTTTTGAGTCTCCAATTATTTTGCTTGTTATTATCTTTGACAATGACCTTCTGAAATAAGGAGATAAAGTAAAACCACTTTCTTACACACCATGATGGTTAAATCACAGGTTCAAACATCAGGCACCAAATTACCGACCTTCCCCTTCCTCCCAACACCATGACCTAGAGGAAGCCCGTGGGGTGCAATTCAGAGACCTGTGCAGACTGGTGTCCTCAGGCCTGCATTTCTCATCCTTAGCTGAAGATAGCATTCCCCATGACACCAAAAAGCATTTCAGTCATTTGCCCTCTTCCAGTAAAAAGTAAAATACACTCACATTAATGGATCACAAAATTTAATGTTGAAACTGTTGTCAACCCAGGTACATGTGCCCGAAGCACAGTGGGGCCAAACAAGCTGAAACGTCAGAGTTCAGAGCAGAGAGAGGTTTACTGCAAGGGCTAAGCAAGGGGTATGGGCTGCTTGTGCTCAAAAGACCTGAACTCCCCAGTGGTTTGGAGGAAAGTTTTTAAAGACAAAATTTGGGGTGAGGGCTATAGGTGTGTGACTTTCTTCTGATTGGTTGGTGGTGAGGTAACAGGGTGGTGTTCCAGAACTCTTGTGCTAGGCTTGAAGTTACCATCCTCCACCTGGACGGGGGCCTTAGCTCCTGTCGAACATAGAGATTGTATCAGATTGTTCTGTATATCCACGGAGGAGGAACTAGGACTCTGCTTTATTGATGCACTATTGTGTGCCCTAACTAGTAACTATTTGAATCTGCACTTTGGAACTCAGGGAAGATCTAGGAAGCTGAGGCCTTTTTTTACCAATAAAGAATGGAGAACGCAGAAAGTCTTTTGTACCTGTGATACAGAGCAGGGCCCTATGGGGCTGCTGGACACAAAGACTTTCTGTGTCCTCCATTTCTTTGATTACAGAAAATAGCCTTCATTCAGCCTCCATGACCTTCCCTAAGTTCCAAGGGGCAGAGTCAAGCAGTTGTTAATTAGGGAAGGGAGGATGTGAGACAAGGGAGAAACAAACAGTCAAGAGAAGCAATAGTGCAGCCTTAGGGCAAGGTCCTCAGTCCCCATCAAAGGATACACACAACAATATCTTTGAGTTGTTTTGCAGATACTGAAACTCCCTCCAGGTGGCAGAAGTTAACGATTAACAATGGTATGCTGCCCACAAGCATGTAGACCCCAGACCAGTTGGAACCTGAAGGTTGATGATGCTGACTCCTACTTACCTCACCACCAACCCATCAGAAGAATGTCCACGAGCTGATCATCCCTCTTTGAACCATTACTGTAAAACTTCTGACTATCCTCTCCAAGTGGGGACACATTGTTTTCAAGGCAGGAGCCCGCTGTGTCCCCCTTTGTCTGGCAAAGTAATAAAGCTATCCTTTTCTACCTCACTCAAAACTTGGTCTCCGAGATTCGATTCGGCACCGGTATACAGAGAAGCTGAGCTTTTGGCATCACCTGGGGGAGCCTTGCAGAGCCCTGCTTGGTTTCAAAACTGAGTCCCCCTAAAACCGAATTCCATTACCAAGTTTATGATTAAGCTCTCTATCTAAAAGTTTATTCCCTTTCTTGTCCCCTCTGACCTCAGCCCTGTGCTAACTGAACACTAATCAAGCAGAGTCAGATGACTAAAATTGCTGTTGTCAATAACATCGTTAATGTACTAAAATTGCTATTATAGACATCACCATTAATGTACAAACTCAGGTTGTTTCTCCAGGGCAAGATGAACTCACAGACCCCCGAGCCATGGATGACCTGGCCTGAGAATCATAGACTGGAAACATGCTGACTCCCAAAACTGGGAACTGTCACAGAAACATCACGAAACAGTGATTAGTCCCAGCCTTTTTGTTTTTCCCTTTAAAAAACCCCCTAAATCAAAGACCAAGATGGACTGGATCTGAGGCTTGTTTCCTACTCCCTTGCTTGGTGCCCTGCAATCAATGATGTACTTTTCACCCAACCTCCTGTCAGTAGATTGGCTCTGCTGCGAGTCGGGCAAGTGGACCTGAGTTCAGTATGGTCCACTTTGTACGTTCCAAAAGTTCCCTTGAGTTGTGCAACTCTTTGTTTTCCAGTGCTGGGAAGTGTATTTCTAAACACTAAACACTGAGAAGGTCTTCCTAACCATTACAAACCCCATCAGGTGTGAGAAAAAGAGTAAGAATTTGACTACAGAGAAATGTGAAAGGCACCTAAACACATAATGGAGCCACAAACAAATCAGACAAGGAGCTAATAGCCATGTTATGTAAAGAGGTGGCTCCACAGGATCTGTTCTGGAAGGATATCCGTGGTTAGTTGTTAGATGGGACAAGCAAAGTTCTAAGGCAGTTGCATGAACGTGCATAGAAAAATTGCAGTCAATATACACCAGTTATCTCTGGGAAGTATCTCTAGGAAGCAGAATAGGGTGGGGCTGAGTGAAGAGTGAATAATATCAGTTTTTACTTTATAAACATCCATACTTTTTAGATTTCTTTTTACAAGCTTCAACTGGTAATTCAATACAACTATAATGTGTTAATAATAACTAAGTTTGGTAGAGAATTCTAGACTGTGCTTGAGCATTAATGAAATGGATTTCCTCACTTAATCATTTATAACAATGCTGTAAGATACTATTATTACGCCCATTTTACATATGAGGAAACTGAGGCACAGAGAATGTAGGTAACTTGTGACAGAGCTCACAAGTAGCTGGTGTAAGGCCAACTGGCCCGAGGCAGGGGAACACAATCAGATTCACAGGTTGCATCAGAACGAAATTCTCCGGACCACCCAGTTCCAGAAACTGCCCTGGAGACATTCCGGACCACCCAGTTCCAGGAACTGACCTGGGGACTTTGAACCCAGCCCAGCCTTCCCGCCTTTCGAGGAGCGGGACTAACGGTCCCCCAGGATACCCGAAAAGACCACCAAATAAGGAATACCCTGCGCCCTCCCAGATTCACCACACCCCTTTCCC
Organism: Delphinapterus leucas; assembly: GCF_059928025.1. NCBI lineage: Eukaryota > Metazoa > Chordata > Mammalia > Artiodactyla > Monodontidae > Delphinapterus > Delphinapterus leucas. The sequence continues at coordinate 54,773,207 of NC_143143.1, forward strand.
TTCTTCCCCTATAAAATCTTGCCCAACCCTCGTCCGGGTGCGACTTCTCTGGCCCCTGTCTCTCGGGCCAGTGAACCTCGCCCGGGAGCGCTCCCTAATAAAGCTCACTTGAAGCTTTCCTCTGTTTCGCGGTGCCGTTTGTTAAGATCTGACCTTACAGCTGGCTAAAAAGATGCAGTTTAAAATATATAAACTGAAGAATGCGATTGACTATCCTAAAATAGTAACCAGAGTTACTATTCCCAGCTTTAGAGAATAATTTAAAAGAAAGTTTTAATTAAACAAAATTGAACTGGAGCACACTGAACTCATAAGCATTGTTTAGAAACATTATTAAAATAGAGCAGATGCAGTCCTGTACTGGATATCTGTGATCCAAATCCTTTGTGTGTTTTAGAAACATCCCTGTGTGTGCCATAAATCCCCCACGTCAGAGTGCCTCGTTGCTAATGTGGCCCGTTTAAAGGACAAGAGAGGGAAAATCACTAACAAAGCATAAATGAAGTATGTAATTACAAAGCGTAAATGCTCCAAATCAGTTGATGTTGAGAATAAAAATTTAAAGACATCCGTTTCACTGGGTTTACTCTCTTAAATTGGCTCCCTCCTTTGTTGTGAGAGAGGCAGTGTTTGCTTGTAATCTGCAGTGACCCTCCAGGATCAGCAGCCTCACAGTTCCTGTGGTTCCCGATGCTCCTGTTGTATAAAAAGGAGATAATAAAATCCATCTTCTCCAAGGCCTTAGGGCAATGTGGTAAACATATCCTCCTTTTGCTACCAAAGTGATTGTCATGGCTCCCTCCCTGCTCTCTGAAAAAAAGAGAAGCTCTTACCTTCTGTTCCCTGATAATGTCCAGTTATAAATACCCATTATCAGGAAGTCCTTTGAGCAGACTGAAATCCATTAACCTCCAAAGAAGACAATGAGTCAGTTGTTCCTAAAGTTCCAAAGGGCAAAGCCAACCTCTCAGGAGGGTGAAATGGGAGGCTACCTATTAGGTCATTTGAACAGCTCAAGGTAGAACATTCTGCCTCAGAGTATCTTTCATCACTTTGTAAGTGAAGTTCCACCTTTAGAAATGCATTCCTTTGAAACATGTGGAGCCCTCCTTAGAATGAAAGTACTTTCCCATCAACTCTCCACACTGGCAGTCAGTTCGAAGTTGAATCATTAGGAATAATGCCTAGAAGGCCCCTGGTCCTCGAGTCCAGAGGTGTGAGGGGCCTGCCCAGGAGAGAGACATAGACCATCTTGTCTTGGGCCACCCTAGGATCCCAAAGGCTCTAGACCTTCCAGGTCAGCGTGTGCCTACATAAACAAGGACAGGCTGACAAGCTGCTTTCCAACTGCACGGAAACCTCCAGCTTTGGCTGGGTTCCCCTGAAGTCTCCTCCCTCCCCACCTGGGAACAGCAGTTTCCCAGCACAGAACTGGACTCGGGCAGTGCTTAGATGTAGACCTGAGCTTCCCAGGCAGGACACTTAGAGGCTTTTCCTTCCTTTGAACCCCAAGAAGACTGTTTTTATTTTGTTTTGTTTTTCTTCTTTGAAATTATACTGTTACTACAGATTTCCTAATCCTTTCCACAGAGAATGGGTCAATATTCTGCTCTAATTAAGGATCATTAAGTCCTAAATAAGCATGCCTTTTCCCCTGTACAAAAAGAACTCACTACATCCACATTCTTTCTCTGGACATATAGCCTACCATCCCCTAAGCTCCAACACTGCCAAACTAAGGGCCATTCCCCCCAGCCCGGGTGAGAAAAGGTTTTCATAACAGAAAAACATGAATGCACATTTAATCTATAGAACGCATGGGGCTGGGGGACGGGCAAGGCGGGAACTAGCAAACTGCAGATGTTTCTTTAGATGTTTACTGCCCCACAGTCAGTCATCCAGCCAGTTGAGAGGCAGACACACCCCATGTACCAGCCCCTTCAGAGAATCATCTCGGAGATTAATAGCATTAGGAAGAATTAGGACTTTGAGCTCTGGACAAGGATTTACTCAGCCAGCCATGTCACAAAAGGCCGTGAGCTCTAGTAGTTTTCTGGTAGCATCTTTAGGATTCTCTATGTATAGTATCAAGTCATCTGCAAACAGTGACAGATTTACTTCTCCTTTACCAATTTGGATTCCTTTTATTTCCTTTTCTTCTGTGATTGCTGTGGCTAAAACTTCCAAAACTATGTTGAATAAGAGTGGTGAGAGTGGGCAACCTTGTCTTGTTCCTGATCTTAGTGGAAATGCTTTCAGTTTTTCACCATTTAGGACGATGTTGGCTGTGGGTTTGTCATATATGGCCTTTATTATGTTGAGGAAAGTTCCCTCTATGCCTACTTTCTGCAGGGTTTTTATCATAAATGGCTGTTGAATTTTGTTGAAAGCTTTCTCTGCATCTATTGAGATGATCATATGGTTTTTCTCCTTCAATTTGTTAATATGGTGTATCACATTGATTGATTTATATATATTGAATTCTTGCATTCCCGGAATAAACCCCACTTGATCATGGTGTATGATCCTTTTAATGTGCTGTTGGATTCTGTTTGCTAGTATTTTGTTGAGGATTTTTGCATCTATGTTCATCAGTGATATTGGCCTGTAGTTTTGTTTCTTTGTGACTGGTTTTGGTATCAGGGTGATGGTGGCCTCGTAGAATGAGTTTGGGAGTGTTCCTCCCTCTGCTATATTTTGGAAGAGTTTGAGAAGGATAAGTGTTAGCTCTTCTCTAAATGTTTGATATAATTCGCCTGTGAAGCCATAATTCAAAGAGTCATGTACCAAAATGTTCATTGCAGCTCTGTTTACAACAGCCAGGACATGGAAGCAACCTAAGTGTCCATCATTGGATGAATGGATAAAGAAGATGTGGCACGTATATATAATGGAATGTTACTCAGCCATAAAAAGAAACGAGGGCTTCTCTGATGGCACAGTTGTTGAGAGTCCGCCTGCTGATGCAGGGGACGCGGATTCTTGCACCAGTCCAGGAAGATCCCACATGCCGCGAAGCAGCTGGGCCTGTGAGCCATGGCCGCTGGGCCTGCGCGTCTGGAGCCTGTGCTCCGCAACGGGAGAGGCCACAACAGTGGGAGGCCCGTGTACTGCAAAAAAAAAAAAAAAAAAAAAAAAAGAAATGAAATTGAGATATTTTGTAGTGAGGTGGATGGACCTAGAGTCTGTCAAACAGAGTGAAGTAAGTCAGAATGTGAAAAACAAATACCATATGCTAACACATATATATGGAATCTAAGAAAAAAAAAAAGGTCATGAAGAACATAGGGCTAAGTCGGGAATAAAGACACAGACCTACTAGAGAATGGACTTGAGGATATGGGGAGGGGGAAGGGTAAGCTGTGACAAAGTGAGAGAGTGGCACGGACATATATACACTACCAAACGTAAAATAGATAGCTAGTGGGAAGCAGCCACATAGCACAGGGAGATCAGCTTGGTGCTTTGTGACCACCTAGAAGGGTGGGATAGGCAGGGTGGGAGGGAGGGAGACGCAAGAGGGAAGAGACATGGGAACATATGTATATGTATAACTGATTCACTTTGTTATAAAGGAGAAACTAACACACCATTGTAAAGCAATTATACTCCAATAAAGATGTTAAAAAAAAAAAAGAATAAAGTTGACCATACACAAAAATAAAAAAGGCAGTGAGAGCCTGCTCTGATTTAAAAGTGATAAGATAAACTTATTGCTAGTCTTCTAACAGTTGTCCCTAACATTCCTCCCAGGATCTTCTTTCTCTGCCTCTCTCTATGGCTGATATTGCTCACCTGTTTTACTGGGGAAATTTAATGAATTGGACATAATATTTTTCATGTAAATTAACTGCTTCCTGCTGACTGGTACTTCTTTTCCTCCCTCCTTCTGGTTCTCCAGGAAAAAAGTTCTTATTTATTTATTTTTTTTGGCCATGGGATCTTAGTTCCCTGACCAGGGATCGAATCCAGCCCTGGCAGTGAAAGGGCTGAGTCCTAACCACTGGACCACCAGGAAATTCCAGAAAAAAGTTTCTCACAAAGATGGAGTTGAATTAGAAAGAACTTCTTTTCCCTGAGGAGACAACAGAAAGTCAAATAACTCAGTTTTCAAGGACTGCCAGGGAAAGTCACTCATGGAGTACAATGGCTTCTTTGTAAATTCACCCTCAACAACTGCACTCACCCAACAAGGTGTGGTCTTTCCTTGCATTTTTCTGGTCAGTGCAGGCTCCTCCCCTTCATTTCAAATTTCTCTCCTCTCCCTCTCAGCTGCTAACTTGCTTCCTAATGCTATTAAACCTCCAATACCATCAAGATCCAGACCACCTTCTCCTCTTTCCCTCCATTTAACACAGAAGTTGCTAACAGTCCCTTTTTGTCTTTCTTTGCCCTGTCCTCTCTCCCACAGTTTCACAGGACGTTGGTCACCCTAGCGATCTTCTTTCCCTGCTCCCTTTCTCTGGCCAGTTGCTCCCTGTCAACTGATCCTTCACATCTACATCTATATATCCATTCCTTTACCTGTAATACACATAATATATATAATACGTGTTGCAAATGTTTTCTCCAAGTTTGTCATTAGTCTTTTGACTTTGTTTATAATTTTTTTGTTTGTTTGCTTGCTTATTGTGTTTTTAGCCATGCAAAAGTTTCTTCTTTTTAAATAATTCTGTTTATCAATCTTTTCTTTTATGGCATCTAGATTTTGAGTTGCAAATACCTTTTCCTGCCCTGAAAATATAAAGGAATTCACACACGTTTTCTTCTAGAACTTACATACTTTCCTTTTTACATCCAGTCCATTTGGAATTTATTCTTGTATATGATATGAGATGTGGATCCAGTTTTATAATTTCCACATGGCTATTTAGGCATCCCAACACCATTTATTAAAATATATTTTAATATCTTTATATTAAAAAGATTTGAGAGATTTGAGATGCCACCTTTATCATATTCTAAATTTCCATTTGTATGAGTCTATTTATGGATTTTCTGTTTGCTCTGTCTATTCATGTCTGCCATAATAACAAAACAAAACAAAACCAACCATCCCTCAGCCTTACATGCTTCTCTAGATTTTGCCTTAACTCTCCGTCCCCTTCATAAACTTTTCAAAAGAATTTTCTATACTCTGCTTCCATTTTCTTACCATTCACTCCTCAGTTCCCTCCAAGCTAGCTTTCACCCTCATCACTCCATCAAAAGATCTGAGCTTGAGTCATCGCTATAGGCAGATTTCAACCTCACCTTATTTGACATTGTTGAATACTCTTTCTTTGAAATGCTCTCCTGATTGGCTTTCAGGTCTCTACCAGCTCTTGGTTTTCTTCCTTTTTCCCTGGCCAGTCTGGCACACTTTCCTCTGCAAGTTCATGCTACCCTACCAGACCATTCAGGATTGGTGAATTGAAAACTCACTTCTTACCCCTTTCTACACATTCTCTCTAGGTGATCTCCTTCCTGCCCACAGCTCCAGTTCTTTTATTTATTATATAGCAGGTTTTTATTAATTATCTATTTTATATATATTAGTGAATATATGTCAATCCCAATCTACCAATTCACCCCCCACCCAGGTTTCCCACCTTGGTGCCCATACATTTGTTCACTACATCTGTGTCTCTATTTCTGCCTTGCAAACTGGTTCATTTGTACCATTTTTCTAGATTCCACATATATGTGTTAATATGCGATATTTGTTTTTCTCTTTCTGACTTACTTCACTCTGTATGACAGTCTCAAGGTCCATCCATGTCTCTAAAATGACCCAATTTCATTTCTTTTTATGGCTGAGTAATATTCCATTGAATATATGTACCACATCTTCTGTATCCATTCATCTGTTGATGGGCCTTTAGGTTACTTCCATGACCTGGGTATTGTAAATAGTGCTGCAATGAACATTAGGATGCATGTGTCTTTTTCAATTATGGTTTTCTCTGGGTATATGCCTAGTAGTGGGATTGCTGGGTCATATGGTAATTCTATTTTTAGTGTTTAAAGGAACCTCCATACTGTTCTCCATAGTGACTGTATCAATTTACATTCCTACCAACAGTGCAAGAGGGTTCCCTTTTCTCCACACCCTCTCCAGCATTTATTGTTTGTAGATTTTCTGATGATGCCCATTATAACAGGTGTCAGGTGATACCTCATTGTAGTTTTGATTTGCATTTCTCTAATAATTAGTGATGTTGAGCAGCTTCTAATATGTTTGCTGGCCATCTGTATGTCTTCTTTGGAGAAATGTCTATTTAGGTCCTCTGCCCATTTTTGGATTGGGTTGTTTGTTATTTTAATATTGAGCTGCATGGGCTGTTTATATATTTTGGAGATTAATCCTTTGTCCATTTGCAAATATTTTCTCCCCTTCTGAGGGGGTCTTTTCACCTTGTTTATGGTTTCCTTTGTTGTGCAAAAGCTTTGAAGTTTCATTAGGTCCCATTTGTTTAGTTTTGTTTTTATTTTCATTACTCTAAGAGGTGGATTGAAAAAGAACTTGCTGTGATTTATGTCAAAGAGTGTTCTTCCTATGTTTTCTTCTAAGAGTTTTATTTTTGTGTATGGTGTTAGGGAGTGTTCTAATTTCATTCTTTTACATGTAGCTGTCCACTTTTCCCAGCACCACTTATTGAAGAGACTGTCTTTTCTCCATTGTATATCCTTGCCTCCTTTGTCATAGATTAGTTGCCCATAGATTAGTTGACCCTTATCTCTGGGCTTTCTATCCTGTTCCATTGACCTATATTTCTGTTTTTGTGCTAGTACCATATTGTCTTGATTACTGAAGCTTTGTAGTATAGTCTGAAGTCAGGGAGTCTGATTCCTCCAGCTCCATTTTTTTTTTTTTTTTGGCAATACGCGGGCCTCTCACTGTTGTGGCCTCTCCCGTTGCAGAGCACAGGCTCCGGACACACAGGCTCAGTGGCCATGGCTCACGGGCCAGGTTGCTCCACAGCATGTGGGATCTTCCTGGACCGGGGCATGAACCCGCATCCCCTGCATCAGCAGGCAGACTCTCAACCACTGTGCCACCAGGGAAGCCCTCCGGCTCCATTTTTTTTCCCTCAAGACTGCTTTGGCTATTCAGGGTCTCTTTGGTCTCCATACAAATGTTAAGAATTTTTGTTCTAGTTCTGTAAAAAATGCCATTGGTAATTTGATAGGGATTGCATTGAATCTGTAGATTGCTTTGGGTAGTATAGTCATTTTCACAATATAGGTTCTTCCAATCCAAGATCACAGAATATCTCTCCATCTGTTTGTGTCATCTTTGAATTCTTTCATCAGTTTCTTATAGTTTTCTGAGCATAGGTCTTTTACCTCCTTAGGTAGGTTTATTCCTAGGTATTTTATTCTTTTTGTTGCAATGGTGAATGGATTTTTTCCTTAATTTCTCTTTCTGATCTTTCGTTGTTAGTGTATAGGAATGCAGGAGATTTTTGTGCATTAATTTTGTATCCTGCAGCTTTACCAAATTCATTGATTAGCTCTAGTAGTTTTCTGGTGGCATCTTTAGGATTCTCTATGTATAGTATCATGTCATGTACAAAGAGTGACAGTTTTACTTCTTCTTTTCCAATTTGTATTCCTTTTACTTCATTTTCTTCTCTGATTTCTGTGGCAAGGACTTCCAAAACTATGTTGAAAAATAGTGGCGAGGTGGACATCCTTGTCTTATTCCTGATCTTAGAGGAAATTGCTTTCAGTTTTTCACCATTGAGAATGATGTTTCCTGTGGATTTGTCATATATGGTCTTTTTTATGTTAAGGTAGGTCCTCTCTATGCACACTTTCTGAAGAGTTTTTATCATAAATGGGTGTTGAATTTTGTCAAAAGCTTTTTTTGCATCTATTGAGATGATCATATGGTTTTTCTTTTTAAATTTGTTAATATGGTGTATCACATTGATTGATTTGAGTATATTGAAGAATCCTTGCATCCCTGGGATAAATTCCACTTGATCATGGTGTATGATCCTTTTAATGTGTTGTTGGATTCTGTTTGCTAGTATTTTGTTGAGGATTTTTGCATCTATATTCATCAGTGATATTGGTCTGTAATTTTCTTTTTTTGTAGTATCTGTCTGGTTTTGGTATCAGGGTGATGGTGACCTCATAGAATGAGTTTGGGAGTGTTCCATCCTCTGCAATTTTTTGGAAGAGTTTGAGAATGGGTGTTAGCTCTTCTCTAAATGTTTGATAGAATTCACCTTTGAAGCCATCTGGTCCTGGACTTTTGTTTGTTGGAAGGTTTTTAATCACAGTTTCAATTTCATTACTTGTGATTGGTCTGTTCATAGTTTCTATTTCTTCCTGGTTCAGTCTTAGAAGGTTATACCTTTCTAAGAATTTTTCCATTTCTTCCAGGTTGTCCATTTCATTGGCATAGTGTAGTCTCTTATGATGTTTTGTATTTCTGCAGTGTCTGTTGTAAGTTCTCCTTTTTCATTTCTAATTTTATTGATTCGAGTCCTCTCCCTCTTTTTCTTGATGAGTCTGGCTAATCGTTTATCAATTTTATTTATCTTCTCAAAGAATGAGCTTTTAGTTTTATTGATCTTTGCTATTGTTTTCTTTGTTTCTATTTCATTTATTTCTGCTCTGATCTTTACGATTTCTTTCCTTCTGCTAACTTTAGGTTTTATTTGCTCTTCTTTTTCTAGTTCCTTTAGGTGTAAGGTTAGATTGTTTATTTGAGATTTTTCTTGTTTCTGGAGGTAGGATCATACTGCTATAAACTTCCCTCTTAGGACTGCTTTTGTTGCATCCCAGAGGTTTTGGATCATTGTGCTTTCATTATCAGTTGTCTCTAGGTATTTTTTGATTTCCTCTTTGATTTCTTCAGTGATTTCTTGGTTATTTAGTAACTTATTGTTTAGCCTGCATGTGTTTGTTTTTTACCTTTGTTTCCCTGTAACTGATTTCTGATCTCATAGCATTGTGGCCAGAAAAGATGCGTGGTATGATTTCAATTTTCTTAAATTTACCAAGGCTTGATTTGTGACCCAAAATATAATCTATCCTGGAAATGTTCCACACTAGAGAAGAGTGTAATCTGCTGTTTTTGGATGGAATGTCCTATAAAAGTCAATTAAATCCACCTGGTCTATTGTGTCATTTAAAGCTTGTGTTTCCTTATTAATTTTCTGTCTGCATGATCTGTCCATTGTTGTAAGTGAGGTGTTAAAGTCCCCCACTATTATTGTGTTACTGTGAATTTCCTCTTTTATAGCTGTTAGCAGTTGCCTTATGTATTGAGGTGCTCCTATGTTGGGTGCATATATGTTTATAATTGTTATATCTTCTTCTTGGATTGATCACTTGATCATAATGTAGTGTCCTTCCTTGTGTCTTGTAATGTTCTTTACTTTAATGTCTATTTTATCTGATATGAGTATTGCTCCTCCAGCTTTCTTTTGATTTCCATTTGCATGGAATATCTTTTTCCTTCCCCTCACTTTTGGTCTGTGTGTGTCCCTAGGTCTGAACTGTGTCTCTTGTGGACAGCATATATATGGGTCTTGTTTTTGTATCCATTCAGTGAGCCTGTGTCTTCTGCATCATCCTCTGACTCCCTTCCCCAGCCCCTTCCGTGCTTGCCTGAACTAGAATCAATGCTCCCATCATATCCTCTCTGGGTACCATGTACCTCACCTTGGAAATGTTATAATCACAGTTAGAATTTTATGTTTACATGGGAGATTTATTTTTAATATCTGTGAAGACAGGACCACATCAGTCGTTTTTGTCAATTTATCCCAACATGTACCTCTGGGCCTGACATATGGTAAATAAATGAATGAACATAAATAGACTCTAATTCTTTCAAACTCTTTATTTTCTTTACTTTAAACTTTTAAAGTGGGAGTTCCTTGGTGGTCCAATGATTAGGACTCATTGCTTTCACTAAGATCCTGCAAGCTGTGTGGTGCAGCAAAACAACAACAACAAAAAAAACAAAAACAAAAAAACAAAAAACCCAACCAACCAAACAAACAAACAAAAAAAAACAAGAAACTTTTAAATAAATAAGATTTTATTTTTTGAAATGTTGTTATGAAACATGGGATAGCAGCCAAGTGTGGAATTTGTTATTATGGCTAGGATATTGGGAATCAGGAAACTCAACTTCTAATTCCAGTCTTATAAACTTCAGTGGTGAATTCAGAAAAAAATTTTTAAATATTGCATACTTACACAAAGCATACAAAATATGGCATCCTTGCTTCTCTTTTTATTATGTTAATTGCTTTGTATTCCTCTCTCCCACTGGCTTGTCAAATTCTTAATGGAATACTCCATGTTTTACTGATTTTTGTGTCTCCCTGGTGTTCACCACTAAAGAGTACATAGAAGGTGCTAAATCAATGTTGTATAATTTAATTAATAAAATGTAACATATGATGGCATGGTTATGAATAGCACTGTGAAAATAATGCTGTGTTAAAAATAGTTGAGGAAGGATCAAGGGACTTTCCATTACAATTTAATCAGAAGTAAAATATAAGCAGAATTGCACCAAATATAATAAACCATTAGTCAGAGATTTGAACAAGCAGAGCTGATGTCAGGTCAAACCATGGGTATCTGTTAAAAAAGACATTAGAATAAGCTTAAACAGGAGGTTGAGGAATACAGATAGATCTGGAATTGACAGTATATAAATGTAGGTGAGGCTTTTCAAGAGAGCAGTAAGTATGCACAGTCTAGTATTAGCTTCAGCTATATATAACAGAAAATTTATTTAAAAATAATAGAAGAGTTTTCTTCATGTAAATGAAGTCCAGAGGCAGGTGGTCCAGTGATTGTCTGGGACTAAAACTCCTTTTATCTTGTTGCTTTGTCATCTAAACATATAGGCTTCTCCCTCCTTATCCAGAATGGTTGCTTGGGTTCAAGCCATTGTATCTGCATTCCATCCAGAGAGAAACAAGAAGAGAGAAAGATAGCCATACCCAATCCTTAAAGGACACTTACTGGCATGCATATTCCATTAGTCACATGGTCACATCTAGTTGCAAAGGAAGCATGGAAATGTAATCTTTGCTCAACAAAGCCACATGCCCAGTTAAAAGTTAGGAAGAATGAATAATGGAGGTCAAACAACAGTCTCTTCCCCAGCATGTAATCAGAAGAACTAAAAGAGGAGAAACTAAATTAGGAGAAACTTCATGGATTGAGCCAATATTCACATTTCTGTTCCGTACACACCGACTGCCAGGTGCTACACAGCTGCACAGGTAGTAGCCAAATGAGTGTTCAAGGATACTTAGGTGGATCTCAGCACCCCAGTTAATCCTTCACTGGGGCCTGGTCAGCTCCCTCCTTCACTCCCATAGAGGCTGTTCCAAACCTTCACCATTCTTCTGAAGCCACTGTTCTCCCACCTCTCTGACCTCTGTCAACCCAGAAAAAATGAACGCTTTCAAGGATGGGTACCTCAGCTTTCCATCCCCATATTTACAGCTTTATCTCTATCATTCACCCCGAAAACACCTATCCTCTAGGTTTTTTGCTTGTTTTCTTTCTTTCTTTGTTTTATGATGCCCTCTCTCCTGGTCAAGATAATTCCTGCCCCTCAGGAACCACTCTCTATATTGAAAAGATCTTGAGATGGAGAGATGATCTTAGTGGGACCAATGTAATCACAAGGTCCTTATAATAGGGAGGTAGGAGGGTCAGAGTCAGAGAAGGAGATGTGAGAATGGAAGCAGAGGTGAGAGAGTGAGAGAGAAAGAGAGTTAGTTGAAGATGCTACCCTGCTGGCTTCGGAGATGGAGCAAGGGGTTACAAACCAAAAAATGCAGGCAGCCCCTTGAAGCTGAAAAAGGGAAAGAAAGAGATTCTTTCCTAGAGCTTCTAGAAAGAATCCAGTCTTGCTGATCCATTTTAGACTTTTGACATCCAACACTGAAAGGTACTAAATTTCTGTTATCTTAAACCACTAAATTTGTGGTAATTTGTTACAGCAGCAATTGATAAAAACCACTTATTTTTGTTGTTTGTTTCAGAAACTAAACAAGACTTTTGGTAAAAGCATTTGGGGAAGAATTCTTTTACAAATATTTACAGATTAAGATTGGGTCAATGTGACAGGGAGTTTAAATGAAGCCGTGGACAGTGACTTTTGGAAGCAACACATGAAGTTATTGAGAAGAACAACAGTCTGAGATCACTGTTGGAAAATCAACTATCCTTCTGCTTAGGACACAAATACTTACATGGCATGTAACGTAAATATACAACATTTGAAACATGAACTGGTTAAGCTTGTTGTGACAGGCCTGGATTATATTTATGTAAATCAAAACAAGCTTTAAATTTGTCCAGGAATTTATTCACACTTCTGACTCTGGGTGTATGAAATGGTGATGAATAACAAATCTCAATAGACTATTCAAATCTCTGGAGTAATACTGTGAAATTGGGCATGCCCAAATCCTACAATTCCCTACAACTAAAAAACGGAATAATTTACTTCTTCATATCTGTGCTGGGGTATGTGAATAACAAGATTCTCTTGAGAATCCCTCCCTTCCTAAAGCCTTCCTACATCCAGCTCCGGGTCTGTGAATTATGCTGATATAGGGTATAATATAGGTATAAATTCCCCCTTGTCTCTTAAGTTAGCTCAAGTAGCTTCTATAACATACTACAGATAGTCAATTAATCCAGAAAGTACCATAAAATTACACCCACACTCTCAGTGAACCAGAAAGTTCTGCTCCACTACACAGCCTGTGAGAATTTCTTTCTCACAGTCCTGAAAACACAATGATTGTTAATCTCTTCACAGGTAAATGAACAAGTCTTCAACTACCCTCTGGCATTCACAAAACCTGACCTGAAGACCTGGCCATCACATAGAGCAAGATGTTTGTGGTCTAAGGCAACCCAGCATGGAACAATTTATTCCCTAATTACTCTGGCTGGAGCAGTGCAAGCTCACCAAGCTGCCCAAGATTTAGTGATACGTGGCAGGAGGAGGAAGTCAGAGGAAGTCAAACATGCATGAGCAGGAACAGACTGATATCAATTCTGCAAGCTCCCCAACTCCTACCTGCTGCCTGACAGGGTTCTGAATCCTAACCTCTCTATCTCTACTACCGGACCACCTGCATTTTGATGTCATAGGTAGCCCTCTATATAATGCTATTTTGGGAGAGGAGCAGTGTTCTGACCAAAAGTATCCTCTTTCTAGCAGCCTATCATGGTTCATAAAATTCTCATTATTGACTTGTGCTTTTGGTTAAGATATTATGTCTAGAATGTCACTGCTAAAGTATGGATATACTATAAAAGTACAGAAAAAGTCTGGAAACATAGTCATTACCGATTGAGCTCTGCCATTCTGGATAGGCCATGGAGCAGCTTGGTGACCCCAGGCTTATTGGCTGAGATCCTCACTACCACTCCATCCTCCATAGATGTCCATCCACACAAATCTGTCCCATTGAGGTCCTGCCACCTCTTGGGAAATCTCGCATGGACAGGGGCTGGCTCCACCTCCTCTTCTTCTCCCAATGGGAAGGTGGAGTTTAATGTGATCAGAGTGGGAAATCCAACATCATCCTCCATCTTATCCTGGAAAAAGAACATCTCTTTCTCTTCCCTCTCTGGGACAATCGATATAATGCCCCAATGGACCACCCCTTCTAAACAAAAGTTGGAGACTGGGGAATGTCTTCAACCTCTATGTTCCTGGTCAAAGGAAACTTGACCAGCATGTCCTTGCTGTTCAGGGTAGGGTGGCAGCAGATATATTTATTTTCATACTTTTTGGTGATCAAGAAAGGGATTGCACAAAAGGAGAAGCATTAAATTGTCTTAAACTCAGTTGGAATTAGATTCATTCATTTGTTGAATGCCTACAGTAGACAATGGGAATACAAGAAACAGGCTCCGCTTTTGTGAAACTTAGAGATTAAAGGAGACGGATATAGATCAAATAGTCACTCCAAGATAGTGTTTCCAACGAGGGGCAATTTTGCCTTCCAGGGGACATTTGAGAATGTCTGGAGACATTTTTGTCACAACTGGAGGAGTTGCTACTGGCATCCAGTAAGTAGAGGCCAGGAATGCTGTTAAATGTCCTCTAATACACAGAACAACCTCTCCATAGTAAAGAATTATCTGGCTCAAAATATCAATCGAAAGAAGGATGAGAAACCCTGTACTAAGGCAGTGGTTCTCAAGTTCTCAGCATCAGCTGGGAACTTGTTAGAAATGCAAATTCTTCGGCCCTACCCTAAATCTACTGAATCAGAAATTCTGGGGTGGAAGCCAGCATTCTGTGTTTTAACAAGCCCTCCAGAGGATTTTGAGGGACACTAATGTTTGAGAACCACTGAATTAAGGAATGAAAGAATCTGGGGCTTCCCTGGTAGCACAACAGTTAAGACTCTCAGCTCCCAATGCAGGGGGCCTGGGTTCAATCTCTGGTCAGGGAACTAGATCCCACATGCATGCCGCAACTAAGAGTTTGCACACCACAACTAAGGAGTCAGCAAGCTGCAACTAAGGAGCTGGTGAGCCACAACTAAGGAGCCCACCGGCTGCAATTAAGGAGCACACGTGCCACAACTAAGACCTAGTGCAACTAAATAAATAAATTAATTAATTAAAAATACACTTTTAAAAAAGAATCTATCATTACAAAATGAAGTAAATGCTCTGAAGGAAAAGTACCCTGCACCAGTGCTACTCAAAAAGTGGTTTGTCTACTACTGGCAACATCAGCATCATCAGAGAGCTTGTTAGAAATACAAAGCCTTGGGCCTCAGCCTAGACTGCCTGAGTCATGGGGAGATATGTAGGGGCCAGATGAAAAAAATCACTGGAGGCCATTCTAAGTAATTAAGACTTTACATGATGGGAAATTGGGGATCGCTGAATGATTCAAGTTCTGGCAATAAACAGGAATAGGTTGAAGAAAAGATTAGAGGCAGGGAAGCCAGTAGGGAGGTTAATGAGGTGGCTCCATAGGCGTGTGAACTAAGGCAGAGATAGCAGGGATAGAATGAAGTATATGAGAGAAAACCTCGGGAGGTAGAGTGCAGAGGATGTGATGACTGATTGGATTAGGGTATGAAGGTGTGTCAGGAATTCTTTTGATTGCAAGTAACATGGCTTTACAAAAGAGTTTATTTTTCTTTTATAACAAGAAGTCTACACTGAGGCCACTGCCACCTTTAATTCAACAATATCAGTTCGGTGATTCAGCAATACCACGGTTGGTGTCCTTGTGATTCTCTTGGCCTTTCCTTAATATTTGTCACCTCATAGTCACAAGATGGTTGCTGCCTCTCCAGATATCTTTTCTGTGTTCAGGGACAGAAGGAGGAAATAAGAAAGACAGGGTGTGTTCCTTTGTTTTTTTTTAAAGATTGTTTTATCACTTTATTATTTTTTACTTGTTTTCTTGGCTGCAGGCTTTCTCTAGTTGCAAAGAGCAGGGACTACTCTTTTCTGCAGTGCATGGGCTTCTCATTGTGGTGGCTTCTCTTGTTGCAGAGCACAGGCTCTAGGCATGTGGGCTCAGTAGTTGCAGCTCATGGGCTCTAGAGTTCAGGCTCAGTAGTTGTGGCACATGGGCTTAGTTGCTCCATGGCATGTGGGATCTTCCTGGACCAGGGATCAAACCTTTGTCCCTTGCATTGGAAGGCAGGTTCTTAACCACTGCACCACCAGGGAAGTCCCTGGCGTGTGTTCCTTTTAATAAGAAAGCAAAAGTTTTTGCAAAACCACTTGTGGATTTCTATTTATTGGAGTGTTAGAAAGTGTTTCTCTCCATAGAAGAGAAAGTTTTTGGGAATTAAGCCATTCACCTATAGTACCTGTAAGGGAGGAAAGAGTAAACTAGAATGACTCTGGCTTGAGTGAATGGGGAGACACTCGCACCATTCCCTAGGCTAAGAAAGACATGAGAAGGAAGAAGGTTGGAATAGGAAGAGTCACCCCTGCAAATTCCCTTTGCCAGGTAAGGGAACATATTCAGAGGTCTCAGGGATAAGGACATAGATATCTTGGAGGGCCATAATTCCACCCACCACATTGTTATTGGGGTTATTCCCTTGATATCACAATTTATAAACATCCCAAATTAATTTAGAAGGAGGAGCTCTGTCACTGTACACATTTTCAGGTGATTGTAGGAACCCCTATAGTGTTCGCGTTTACCAGCAGAAATTTATAGGAAATGCAGTGGGCTGAGAAAGCACCATCACCCAGCAACTCACCAGAGGTGCTTGCCCCTTTGGAGTTGAGAATGAATTTGGAATAGAGTTGGGTGCCAGAGAAAGCAGGAGGAGAAAGAGGAGCAGGAGAAATAGGGGCAGAAAACTCTCTTTCAGCCAGCTGCAAAGAGTGGTTGCACGGAGCCTCTAAACAGGTAGAAAATTTGGTTCTGGGAGGGAAAAAAGGATATTAGGCGTTAGTGCTGCATTTAACCTAAGGATTCATTTGTTAGTTTGGGAGTGATTCTTCAGAGAGACTTCCTGCTTCAGTGATTCTTGGCTTTGCCAAATTTTGTTTTACCCAAGCTTCTCCCCAAGTCTGCTGTTGATCTGACCAAGTTTCCCATCCCACTCACTCTAACCGCTCTCAGTTTAGGTTTAATATATTTCCATGTTTAAAGGATACTTTTTATTATCAAAGTATGTGTACTTACCAGTCATTCTCACTTTATCTTGTCTCTTTATCAATAAGCAAAGGGTTATATTTTTCCCTTCACCAGTCTATAGGAAAAAAAATATTAATTATTTTTGTTTAAACTAAGCAAACAGATTCATAGGCCAGAGATATTCTTAGTCTCTACACTACCATATGAGAAAAATTAAGATACATTTTATGCCCAGTATGGCACCTTGTATTTTCCTATTTTCCAAACATGGTCACAATTAACATCTCCCTTCTCCCTCGTTCTTATGATGTAACTGACACTCCTTCCCTCAAGAGATGTAGCCTGTGTTCCCTGCCCTTCAATCTGGGTGAGCATGTGACTGTGGTGGAACTAACTCTGTGTGACCTCTAAGGCTAGATCATAAAGAATAGCACAGCTTTGCTCAGGTTCTCTTGGGATACTCACTCTTAGAACCCAGCCTCCTTGTTGTGAGGAAACCCAGAGACGAGGACAGACCATATGCTGGTGTCCCAGCCCAGCCCTGCCCAGCTGAGTTCTCAGCCAACAAGCACTGCCACGTATGTGAGTAAGAAAAGCCCCAAATAATGTCAACTTCAAAATGTCAAGTCACTCCCTTATGTTTGAATCTTCCCCGATGGGGCCCCAAGCCCTATGGAGCAGAAACAAGATATCCCTCTGTGCCCTTTCTGAATTCCTGATCCCTTGGATTCATAATTATAAAAAATGGTGGTTGTTTTGTGCTATCAAACTTGGAGCAGTCTGTGAGCAGTGATAGCTACTGGAGCACTCAGGTTAGACACAAATGTAGAAAGATGCATTCTCACCAGCAAATGCAATAACCTTAACAAGATGCCCGAATCTTACCGTTTTTGCAACAGCTTATTTCTTAAAAATAACAAAAGTCTCAACCCCATTAATTGAATCTAGAGCTAGCCTTTCCTTCTTCCTCCAATGCAATTCATCTTTTCCAGAAAAGAAATTCATGTGGCCAGAGCTCAATGCTATAGAGATTTCATGAAACCTCACAGAACCCAGAAAGAAATCTTATTTAAAAGGATACACTTAGTTTTTCTTAAAAATTATTTTTGTAAGATGTGGTCAGTGAGGCAACAAAGCATGAGGGAAACTCCTTTTCTGGGGGGCGAAGAATAGAACCAAAAGACAAAGACAGTGAGGTTACAAATGATGATAGCTATTCAGTGGGAAAAAAAATACTTATTTTCACTTTTCTGAGGTTTCCCCATGCTTAGAATATTAGTGATTACAGATCTGTTGGAATAGAGCCCTTTCCTGAGATAGTTTTTGGATCTATTTTGCTAGGTTAAATCTCCCTTCCACTCTGTCCACACTTCAAGAATATCTGTAGGGGCTTCCCTGGTGGTGCAGTGGTTAAGAATCCGCCTACCAATGCACGGGACACAGGTTCAAACCCTGGTCTGGGAAGATCCCACATGCCGCAGAGCAACTAAGCCCACGCACCAAAACTACTGAGCCTGCGCTCTGGAGCCCACGAGCCACAACTACTGAGCCAGGGTGCCACAACTACTGAAGAATGCATGCCTAGAGTCTGTGCTCTGTAATAAGAGAAGCCACTGTAATGAGAAGCTGGCACCACAACGAAGAGTAGCCCCCGCTCGCCCCAACTAGAGAAAGCCTGTGCACAGCAATGAACATCCGACACAGCCAAAAATTAAAAAAAAAAAAAAAATCTGTAGACTCTGAGTTCAGGGAGTAATTGTTCCTGATAAAGTGTTTTGTGAGGTTAGTTATATGGAAGAAGCCATTCATTCTTTCATTCAACAAATATTTGTGTTAACTCTGTCCACAGGAGGGACGATGAGGAGAGATGATGGTTGAGATGTGCATTTTGGGTGAGCAGATGGATGATTTTATCAATCTTAAACAAAGTATGTGTGATTTAATTAAGTGCTCCTATGCTGACACTAAGGAATTTGCTCATTTCTCTGTAGAATCATTTAAACTTACCTTGTGTTCTTTGAAATTCTTTTAAAGAATGTGAAGTAGAGAATTGGCTTATTTAATAAAGTCTCTTGAATAATTATATCAGATACTTATTCTTTTTAATGTCAGCTACTTATTCTTTTGAATGTAACTACTTTTTTGATGGATAGCTCAAGAAAGCCAAAGCTGGCTTACGTGTGTGTGGGTTGATGGATACAGACTGTGATTTCATAACAGTTTATTAATGTTTGATTTCACTCAAAAACACAGCTTATGGGAAGAGGAAACTGAGAAATTTGATGACTGAAATCCTCTGACATTCCCTAAACTACAGTACTGACACTGTCCACCTCTTCCCCCTAGCCTTATATAGCAGATAGCGATTTGCAAATAGGCTGAGAACTGTTCCACTACCCTCCTTTCCCTGAGCTGCTGCTGCTGCTGTCAATCAGGAAGAAAAAAGGTGACAGTCTTTTTTTTTCAATATCTATGTAATATCTTTGTTTCTTTAAATTTATTTATTTATTTATTTTTGGCTGTGTTGGGTCTTCGTTGCTGCCCGCGGGTTTTCTAGTTGCGGCGAGCAGGGACTACTCTTCGTTGTATTGTGCAGGCTTCTCACTGTGGTGGTTTCTTTTGTTGCGGAGCATGGGCTCTAGGTGTGTGGGCTTCAGTAGTGGTGGTGCACAGGCTCAATAGCTGTGGCTTTCAGGCCCTAGAGTGCAGGATCAGTAGTTGTGGCACACGGGCTTAGTTGCTCCACGGCATGAGGGATCTTCCTGGACCAGGGCTTGAACCCGTGTCCCCTGCATTGACAGGCAGATTCTTAACCACTGCGCCACCAGGGAAGTCCTGGTGATAGCCTTTTTGATGATGCTTAGGGACACAAATAATCGTCCTCATGACACACTAGCATCTCTAAGAAGGCTTCAGATTGTGCCTCATTTGTTCTATCCCAACCAGGGCTCAGAACTTCAGAAATATTAACTCATTTAGTCCAAGTAACAATTATAAGGGGTAGATTACATTATTGCATCCCATTTAAAGATAAGAACGCCGGGGCACAGATAGGCTAACTAACTTGTCTGAGGTCATAGTGAGTGGAAAAGTTAGGATTTGAACCCTGAACTCTGGCTCCACAGTCCATGATCTTAGTCATTACACAATGATTCTATTGAGAGTTCATGTCCCTCTTTATTTAAAAACAAACAAGCAAACAAAACATACCCCCAAGCAAAAATTCTAAGAGGCCAAATTGCTGATGCATTTGGCATTTGTTCTAGATTCATCTATCCAGTAATTGATGGAAACAACAATTCTAGTCTTTTGTAGTTATTTTTAATCAAAGAGCATTAAAACCTACTGTTTTGGAGGGCCCATTCTTGGAAAGGACACATTTATGACTAGCAGACAGCAGGATCTCATTTGCACAACATTTTCCAATGAAACAGTTGGTTTTCAGAAGCTGCCAGGGCTTCTAAAACAAAACCTGGGGCAATGTTCATAATGGAAATATGCAGAGACCAGGAAATGGCTAACTAACCTTTCACGACCATCTGAGGCAAACTGGGAGGACTCAACTGGTCATTTACATACATGATCTCATTCCATTGTATCTCTATAACTTTACATACCCCCATCATTGTGGTTGTGCATTTATTGCTAAGGCCAAGTGGAAGTTTCAAAATAATTATAGGGAATTCGGTTCATTTATATTATCAACATTAGCTGGCTTGTCTGCAGCATTCCCCTTGAAAATCTCTACCATCACCTCACCCCATCACCCCCCCACCCCACCTACACACACACACACACACACACACACACACACACACACACACACACAATGATTTATTGGGAAAAAAACAGTCTCAGTGTACTGTAACTTTTCCCATCAAGAGATGGAGTCAATTTTTTTGTGTGTTTTGAATCTGGACTTGGCTATGTAACTTTCTTTGTTCAATGTTATATTGCAAATAGGATGCAAACAGAGGCTTGAAAAGTACATTGCAATGGGGCTTACCTCTGGTGCTGGGAGCCTCTTCTACCATCAAGTAAAACAAGCCCAGGCTAACCTGTTGGATGATGAATGACATATGACCAAGTCATCTTGTCACCCCAGCTGATATCAAAACAAGTACCAGATGTGTGAGTGAACTGCCTCCCACTACTCCTCCCCCAACCCTGAAACCAATCAGCTTACCAACCAGCAGACAACTGAGTGAGGTCATCCTAGACTATCCAGGCCCAACTTAGCAGGCCCAGGCAGACAAAATGTCCATTTGACCAGCAGAATTGTGAGCAAATAAAACGGTTGCTGTTTGGGGATGGTTTCTAAAATAACAAAAGTTAACTGATACCCATCTTTACCTCTCCACATGGCTATTTGAGAACCTGTATTTTCTTACATGATTTGCCTATCCTCCCTCCCTTTCTTCACACACCCACAGCTGATTGGCTCAAGGATAGTGATTGACCTAAGCTTGGCCAATCAGATTCTAGCCCTGAGATTTTTCAAACTGCACCTAAGAAAAAGAAGTAGTCTTCCTCTAATAGTAGAATTTTTAAGTGTGAAATCGGAGATTTGTTCATAGTCCTGTTTCCTACCATGTAGACAATGCTAGTCTGTGGTGAATAGGAATAAAGCCAGCACAGAGAAGAAAGTAGAAATGAGAGATGGAGAGAAAATTTATTTAAATACTTAAACATCATTCCTGATATTCCCACAGTTGGATGAGTTAACTCTTCTTTGGGTTTCATTAGCCAAAAATTTCCACATTTTCCCTAAACAGTTTGACTTGGGCTTCTATCACTAGCTCCCAAAAGAATACTGATCAATATATCCTGTTCATTTACATATATAACCATTATTTATGCAATAAACAGATCAATGGTTATTTCCATCCTTATGTTTAGTAGGACTTCAGGGACTGTTTTTATTATCAATTACTATTAAACAAATCACCCCAGAATTAGCAGCTGAAAACAACCACCATTTTATTAGCTCTCATGGATCTGTTGGTTGACTGGGATCAGCTGGGTGGTTCTTCCATTGGTTTCATTTGGGGATTTGAATGTGGTGTAGTCAGATGTGGCTGGGGTGGAGTCATCTGGAGGCTGAAGTCTCAGTTGGCTGAAACATACAAAATGGCTTCTTCACTTACACATCTGGGATCTCAGGGCTGCTCCACATGGCCTTTGTCTCCTCATGGCAACTAATCATCTAGGACCTGTTCACAGTTTCTCTCTTTCCAGTAGGATAGCTAGACTACTCATACAATTTCCAGTTCTCTATATTCCAGAGGAGGGAATTAGACTCTACCTCTTGATGATGAGTGGCAAAGAAATTGCAGCCATTTTAACCTACCACAGTAACTTTCTGATTTTAACAGATGTTAGTTAAATTTCAGCTTCAAGGTGTATGGTATTTGGAGATTCAAAGTAAAGAAAACCTAAACTTTAAAAAATGTTAATGGTCAATAAAAATTCCCCTTACAGCCTCATATTTCCATGTCTATGTATTTTATTCTAGACTGGCACCAGCTTCAAAAAGACTTTAACAGATCTGTTAAATATAACTTTCCCCCCAAAGTGAGTTATTTGTGTACTTATATGTTTAATGTTAGCCTCCCTCGCTAGCCTAGGAAGTTTGAGAAAGTACCACATTCCATTGGTACACAGTGTCTCCCTGTCACATGAGGAATGTTCCTTAAATGTTTCTTGAATGAATGAATGCACTGATTCTAAACCAAAAGTGATTTTGCCCCCAGGGGATAATTGGAAAAGTCTGGAAACATTTTTGGTTGTCACAACTGGGTGGGTTGTTGCTATTGGCATCTTGAGGGTAGAGGCTAGGGGTGCTGCTAAACATCTTACAAAGCACAGAACAGCTCCCCACAACAAATAATTGTCTGACTCAAAATGTCAGTAGTGCTGAGTTTAAGAAACCATGGATGAATGAATAAATTAATGAGTGAATAGGATGTGAAACTGATTGTGTTGTCATAGCCTAGTCTATTTGGAGTCTACCAAGCCATGGATTTCTCAGTCTTGTCTGCATTATCCCAGTTGATTACCCCTGGTTTTCCGGATGATAACATTGGTTCCACAGTGGGAGAGGAGCCAGGACTGGAATCCCATGCCAGCCCTTACCAGCCACCTCCTTCTGGGGTCCTCATTGTCCTCCTTCCGCTCCAGCCTCAAATATATCTTACATCTGCCCAATTGTCCAATCTCAACATTTCTCCATTCTGCTCTATGCCCTAGAAAGTTGGGCTTTGTGGACTGCTTCAGTGGACCCCTTCTCTCTGGCTTCCCTTTGGGTTCAGCCAAGAAGAGTGATAGCAGAAGGAGAGTAAGACTGGAGAACTTATTTTCCTGGACTCCTCCCTAGGGGTTGCTGTAGATTGGCTGTATCCTTCTGCTGAAAGCCAAAGCTTCTACTAAGAGGCTGCTGCTCTCTAACTGTAACTGCTACTGCCTATTGACCCTTCAGGTTTAGGGCTGCGAGTGCCTCCCCACTCTTGCTAGCCTCATTACAATGCCCCATCCATTTTGATTTCCCTTGATCTGTCCACAACTTTGTAAACAGTCTGTGAAATTATTCTCAGTTACCCAATTTGTGTGCGCCACCCATTTCCTTCTGGGAAATACACTGGGAATTGCAAGACTGCCAGATGCTTTACTTCAAGAAAGATTTTCCATCTATAAAGACCCGCTGCCTTGTCTTATCTGTTGGTTTTGATCACCTTGGATACTAACCAAAAACCTAAGTGAGCCGAGCATGCTATGCTCCTTTGGATAATGAATAGTCTGTGGTGTTTCTCCACCTTGAGTTGAATCCTGCAGTCAATCCCCCTTCCTTCCCTTACTACCCACCATTGCATCTTAACACACCAGGTCCCAGGACTAAATAAAACTAGGTCCTTCCCTTTACCCAAGTGCATTATGCTGCTGAGGCTGGCAAGCACCAGGGACCTGTTCCCTGTTGAGTTGTGATGTGTTGGCCTTGAATGACCCATCCTTTCCTCACCCTTTGCCCAGTTCTGAACTCTTGGCACCTGCCTGCTGACATGAAAGCTGCTGTGGCTTTTTCAAAGATGACTGTCTCTCTGTCCCTGCTCCCTTGCCTCTCTCTGTGGTATATATATATGATGTAATACTTGTTACAATTATTTCCAAATTTGTTGTCCTTATAGATTCCCAACATTATCAGATGCTTTCTCTGGCATCTTAATAAGTTTTTCAGAGTAATCTCAGAAAGAGAAGAAGAACTAATTTCTGTAGCTTTGTGTCATATTTGCTTTAGCAATTATTATGGCTGTGTAAAAAATATCTCAATATTCAGCAGTTTAAAACAACCACTTTATTCTTTTCACAGATTCAATGGGTCAGGATTTCAGATAGAATGGGAGTGATTTGTCTCTGCTCTATGATACATGGAGTCTTAGCTGGGAAGACTTGAAGGCCAGTGATGACTTGACAGCTGGGCCTGAAATGATCTGGAGTTCCATTCACTCATCTGTCTGACTCTTGGGCCAGGATAATGAAAGACTGGAATTGCCACCTGGAGGGTTTACATGTGGACTCACTATGTGTCACATATGGCAGACTTCTTACATGGCAGCCCAGGGCTCCAGGAGGGCAGAAACTGCACGGCCCCTTATGAAACAGCCTCAGAAGCCAAACCACATCACTTCTGTTTGTTGTTGGTTGAAGCTATCACAAACCTGCCCAGATTCACAGGGGGAGGAATTAGACTGCACCTCTTGGTGAGGGAATGGTGAGGTCACGTTGTAGAAAAATAAGTGAGACAGATGATATTGTTCAGGGACTTCCCTGGTGGTGCAGTGATTAAGAATCCACCTGCCAATGCAGGGGACATGGGTTCGAGCCTTGGTCTGGGAAGATCCCACATTCCGTGGAGCAGCTAAGCCCGTGCGCCACAACTACTGAGCCTGCACTCTAGGGCCTGTGAGCCACACTGAAGCCCGCGTGCCTAGAGCCCTGTGCTCCGTGATAAGAGAAGCCACCGCAATGAGAAGCCCGCACACAGCAACAGAGTAGGCGCTGCTCACCACAACTAGAGAAAGTCCGCGCGCAGCAACGGAGACCCAGTGCGGCCAGAAAGAAAGAAAGAAAGGAAAGAAAGAAAGAAAGAAAGAAAGAAAGAAAGAAAGAAAGAAAAAGAAAGACGGTATTGTTCAGCCATCTTTGGAAAGTGCAGTCTGCTCCCAAAACCTTCAAAGTAATTGTTCTTTTAATCTCAACAACTCTGAGAGGTAAGTGGTGTTTCTCACATTTTACAGATAAGGAAACAGAGGCAAAGACGTTGAGGAACTTGCCCAAAGGGAACGTGGCAGACAGGAAGTAATGCTGATCATTGAATTATAAAGCCCACTCTTTTAATATATCAGAACTATATATTATATATGATATTTGTTTAAATTAGGATGTTTCCTTTAAAGGAGAAGCACCTAATAATATTGAAATCACATATATTTAAGCCTTTTCCCCCTTCAAATATGGTGTTAAAGATCTGGATTTCTAGGTTTCCCCTGGCTTCCTGTAGAACATTATAGCAATTTGTATTTTCTCAAAATGGCCAGAACCATATTGCCAGTCCCACAAGTTCTTCCAGAACTTGCAACTCTGCTATCAAGAGGTAGATTCCATTTCTTTTCCTCTTGAAGCTGGGAGGGCTTGCAACTCTTCCAACCAGTTGAGTACAGCAGAAGTCGTGCTGCTGTGTGACTGCCAAAGCTAGGTCATGAAAACCTCTGCCTGGCTCTCTCTTTGTGGGATGCTTACTCTGGGGAATCCAGCCACCATGCTGTGAGAAGCCTAAACTAGCTCAATGCAGAAGACCACATGGAGAAGCCTGAGTAGAAGGAACCAAGATCCTCCAGTCCTCCAGCCCATAGCCAGCATCACCCTTCAGAGCTGTGAGCGAAGGAGCCTTCAGATGATCCCACTCCAGACTTTGACTCTTTCAGCTGAGGCCCCAGACACTGTGGAGCCATCACATTCCTGTTTGAATTCTAGAGTGTAATAATCTGTGAGCATAAGAAATAGTTGCTTAATACTACTGAGCTTTGGGGTAATTTGTTATGCAACCATGATAACTGGAACACTATTTAGAGCATACATTTTTAAAAAATAAATAAATTTATTTATTGGCTGCGTTGGGTCTTCGTTGCTGCCCGTGGGCTTTCTCTAGTTGCGGCAAGCAGGGCTACTCTTCGTTGTGGTGCGTGGACTTCTCATTGGGGTGGCTTCCCTTGCTGCAGAGCATGGGCTCTAGGCACGTGGGCTTCAGTAGTTGTGGCTTGTGGGCTCTAGAGAGCAGGCTCAGTAGTTGTAGTGCTCGGGCTTAGTTGTTCCGTGGTATGGGAGATCTTCCCAGACCAGGGTTTGAACCTGTGTCCCATGCATTGGCAGGCGGATTCTTAACCACTGTGCCACCAGGGAAGTCCCAACTGGAACACTATTTAATCTCCTTATGATTTGTTGTGCTTTATTGGTTTTGGTTTTGCCTCTTCATAACCAAATAATTCTCCCCAAATTATTAATAAAATGATTCTTAACTCTGACGTTAATATAGGATTACAGGTTATAGAAGATTGAGAGTTGAGATTCATGGCTAATAACAGGAAATCCCTGAAGCTTCTTTTTTTAAACATTGGGATATAATTGACACTTAACATTATATTAGTTTCAGGTGTACAATATAACGATTCAATATTTGTATATATTGAGAAATGATCATCATGAAATGTCTAGATAACATCCATCACCACACATAGTTACAACATTTATTTTTCTTGTAATGAGATCTTTTAAGATACAGGGACTTCCCTAGTGGTCCAGTGTTTAAGACTTGCACTCCCAATGCAGGGGCCCTGAGTTTGATCCCTGGTCGGGGAACTAGATCCCACATGCTGCACCTAAAGATCCTGCATGCTGCAATTGAGACCCGACAAGCCAAATAAATAAATAAATAAATAAATAAATCTTAAAAAAAAAAAAGATCCACTCTCTGAGCAACTTGCAAATACAATACAGTATTATTAGCTATAATCACCAGGCTGTACGTTCCATCTCCAAGACTTATTATTTTGACCACCTTCACCCATTTCACCTAGCCCTCCAACCCCGTCTCTGGCAACCACCAATCTATTCTCTGTATCACTCTGTATCTATGAATTCTTTTTATTTTATTTTTTTGCGATTCCACCTATAAATGAGATCGTACAGCATTTGTTTTTCTCTGTCTGACTCACTTCACTTAGCATAATGACACATTGTCACAAAAGTCAGGATTTTCTTCTTTTCATGGCTGATTAATATTCCATTGCATGTGTGTGTAAAAAAAAACATTTCTTTATCCATTCATCCATCAATGGACACGAATTGTTTTCATGCCTTGGCCATTGTAAATAATGCTGCAATGAACATGGGGGTGCAGATATACTTTTGAGTAGTGTTTTCATTTCTTTTGGTTAAATATCCAGAAGTGTAATTACTGGATCATATGGTAGTTCTATTTTTTAATTTTTGCAGAACCTCTATACTGGTTTTCATAGTAGCTGTGTCAATTAACATTCTCACTAACAGTACAAAAGTTTTCTCTTTTCTTGCCATGCTCGAGAACATCTATCTCTTGTCTTTTTGATAATGACCATTCTAACAGGTGTGAATGATATCTCATTGTGGTTTTTTGCATTTCCCTGATGATTAGTGATGATGAGCGTCTTTTCATGTGCCTGTCGGCCATTTGTAAGTCTTCTTTGCAAAAATCTCTATTCAGATCTTCTGCCAGTATTTTTAATTGGGTTGTTTGTTTTTCTGTTATTGAGTTGTACTTGTTCTTTATATATTTTGGATATTAACCTTTTGTCAGATATATAATTTGCAAAATGAAAAGATTGCATTTTCATTTGGTTGATGGTTTCTTTTGCTGTGCAGAAGCTTTTTAGTTTCCCTGAAGCTTCTTTATGATTGAAGGACAGAAATATCTAAGTGGCAAGGTTGATTAAGAGGGTGGAAACAAATAGCAGAATTAACCAGCAAGTAATATTCAACTGCTTCTTACCCCAGAAGTTCAGGCACATACATAGCATGAGAATTTTTCAAAGGTGATAGTATAAATATAGACAGCTATCCATGATTATAAGAGGTGAGAAGAATCTAAGAAACTGAAACCTAAAGGTATAAAAAAACAAATATATTAGAGTCTTTGTGGAGTCACTGGCACAGGAATTCTCTCTCCTTGAGTAAGAAATCAGATCAGATAGGAGGGATTTGAAGAACTGTAACTGCACTCATTTCCCATAGAAATCAGAATTTCTGGTAATGTTTAAACATGTGGAAAATCACAATACTTCTTTGCATGGTGTATTTTATTTGGATTATTTATATTTCTTTTCCTTGATGTGAAAGATGAAAAAAAATAAAATTTTCAAGATTTACCTTTGTAATCAATTTTGTATTGCTTTTAGTAGGCTTCTTAATAGATGGTTGGTATACATGCAACAACATGGGTGAATCTTACAAGCATCATTTTGAGCAAAAGAAGCCAGGCACAAAATGATGCCAGACTGAATTATTTCATTCATATAAAGTTTAAAAACAGGCACAATCAATAGTGATAAAAATCAGAACAGCCTTTGTTGTTATCCTCTAAAATTAACTTCCCAACAACAATTTGCCAGAGAGAACATATTTTGAAATTTCAAACTTGGCCTTGTTTCAGATGCTTCTTAGTAATTGTGTTCAACTCATCTCTGGGGATGCTCTGGGGTTCCGTGGGAGACTGGAATCCTGTCTGTTGTCTCTGATGTGCTTGGTGGATATGATATTTCCTCTCATGGACTGGCTCCCAGCACTTGCCTCACCTCTTCTCCAGGGCAGACCTATTCCAGAGTCTCTCCAACTCCAGTCTGCCCCATGCTGCAGTAGGAGATGCCCTGGCCAGGACCCAGAATATAACAACTACCACAGGACTAGGAATACAGAACAACCTGCAGGCCTAAATACCTGTGGGCATAACTTTAGACTCAAATCAATGATTATTAGAAACATTGTCTCATTCTGAGTGCTCCCAAAAGCAGACCTTGAGACAAGGTGTTGGGTGCAGGTCATTTATTTGGGAGGTGACTCCAGGAAACTCAGTGCGAGGGGAGGGAGAAAAGCCATGCAAGGGTAGATTAATAAGCGAGTCACAATTTAGGGCAATTTGGGCTCAATTCCTCTGGGGACCTTCTGAGAAACTGTGTAGAACATGCCAGACACATCACTCTGAGAAGGTGTGTGGGGGCGTATGTACTGAATCTCTGTGTCCTCCTCGAAATTAAAAAAGCTGAGTTAAGGGACTTCACTGGTGGTCCAGTGGGTAAGACTCCATGCTCCCAATGCAGAGAGCCTGGCTTCAACCCATGGTTGGGGAACTAGATCCCACATGCATGTTGCAACTAAGAGTTCCAATGCCTCAACTAAGAAACCCACATGCTGTAACTAAGAAACCCGCATGCTGCAGTGAAGGTCCTGAGTGCCGCAACTAAGGCCCGGTGCAGCGTAATAAATATATAAATACAGAAAGCTGAGTTTAAAAGACTTAACTCTGGGTGTGGCTGTATTTGGAGATGGAGCTTTTAAGGAAATAATTAAGGTTAAATGAGGTCATAAATGTGGGGCCCTGACATAATAGGATTAGTGTCCTCATAAGAAGAGACACCAGAGCTTGCTCTCACGAGCTCTTTCTCTCCCTCTCCCTCTGCCCACACTTGCTGAGGAAAGCCCATGGGAGTACATGGTAAGAAGGCAGCCATCCGCAACTTAGAAAGCAAGCCCTCACCAGAAACTGAGTTGGCCAGACCCTTGACCTTGGACTTCTGTCATCCAGAACTGCAAGGAAATTAATTTCTGTGTTTTAAGGCATGCACTCTTTTTTTTTTTTTGCAGTACGCGGGCCTCTCACTGTTGTGGCCTCTCCCGTTGTGGAGCACAGGCTCCGGACGTGCAGGCTCAGCAGCCATGGCTCACAGGCCTAGCCGCTCCGCGGCATGTGGGATCTTCCAGGACTGGGGCATGAACCTGTGTCCCCTGCATCGGCAGGCGGACTCTCAACCACTGCGCCACCAGGGAAGCCCAAGGCATGCACTCTTTTGTTACTATTTTATTCCATTCTTAGTGACTGAGGGTTGTCCTTGAGGGCATTTCAATTGGTTTGAGGTGGAAAGTTTGTCAGAACATACAAAACTTTCCACCTTGGCTGCAAGTGAACTCAGAGGTGAACCATGGGAATATGGCAAGTCAAGATAGTGTCTGCTGTACCATTGTTTCCAGTCTTCGACTTGCACAAAGCACTGCTACACTGACTTTCCTTGTACATATGCCATTTTACACATGTTGAAGAATAAACTACGACTAAATTTGCTCACTCAAATGGTATGGGCATTATAAATTGCTATAAATATGACAAAATTTTTTCTCCTAGAGGATTGTATTATTTTACATTCCATCTGCAATGTCTGTTTCTTCAGGACCTTTCTAACACAGCCAGCCTCATAGGTACAACATAGTGTCTCACTGTAATTTTCATGTGTAAATTTATTTTGAATCAGTGTAAGGAGTATGAGACAAAGGTGGGGGAAGGAAGTATTCCTGCTTCATTGTTAACCTCAGATCATACATCTATTTTTCACTGAGGGTGTGGATATACCAGCAAACTCAAAAGTTGTAGTGTCTTTGTCCTGGCTGGGGCAGGAAGGAAATCCCCTTAAGTATAATCTGGTCTAGGTATCACTTGACATTAGTGGTAGCCATGGTAACAGTAGCAGTAGTAACAAAGGCCACAGAATTAGTTTCAAACCATCAAAGACCTTGGAGAAGATTAAAGCCCAGGAAACCACAGTGAGGGTAAGGTTGGGAGGTAGTAGTGCATACTGCTTGGTAGCTATGTTTGTGAGCTTCCCAGAGTTATTCCTGCCCTCTCCCAGCAGAGGTAGGATCAGAGACAGAGAAAAGCCATGTGTGGTCTTACAGTGTTCCTGTATTTTTATCTCTGCATTGGGTCCACGGTTATTTTGCTGGGCTTCATCAAAAACACTATATTCCTCTAGAAGGGAAAAGGATCATAACATTCAGGCAGTTGAAAACATTATTTGTTGTCACCTCCACTGTTCCTGTACACAAATCAGAGATGGAGTGACTGTGGGGAACGCTGGAGAGAAGTCATAAAGCCACGCTGGCCGGCATTCCCTTCTTTCCTCTAGATGCCAGTTCTTCATTGTATTCCAAAGATTGGAACTCATTTCCCCATATTAATTAAAGGGATTCTATTCAATTTCTGTTCAGAAACTTGGGCTTTATAAGAGTCTGTTTTTAATGACACAAGAAAAGCAGTAGAGGACCAAGGAACACCGGGGCCTTTGGGGAGATCTCAGACACCAGGTATCAGTGGCATTTCCGAACCTGCTGCCTGCTTATTCCTGGAAGTCTCTGCAGGGTTGCCAGCCAGAGGTATCTTTTTCTCTCTGTCATCCCGTCTTTGATGCATGGTATTTGTTCCATGCTGATCGCATTACTGGGTGTTCTATTTTAGGCTAACCTTGAATGACTTGGGTTGTTTTGCTAATACAGAATCAAATAATTGGATTACTTACAACAGGCCTTCTGATTTATCTGCTCCATCAATGGGGCAGACTATCAAAAGGACACCTACAGCATATGGTGAGAAAGCCAAAAAGACCCCTCTGTTTTCAGGAAAGAGAGTTACATCCCAGCCTGTGCACAACAGATGCTTGTGCCCCTAAAATCTGCATGTTCTGTAATTAAAAATGCACACTTCCTTTTTCTCTGTACTGAGCTGATTCCAGGCAAATATCATCTGATACAGAGAAAGGAACGAGCTATTCTTGCAGCTCAGCCACATAAGAGAACAGTAGTCTCCAATTCCCAAGCCTTCTGGAGCTTACCTTGAGAACTGTAGGACAGTTGACCTCACAGCCTTTCTCTCCTTTGCCTTTTCACCACTTTCACCATCCCCTGACACCCCTGTTTTTCTAGACACAAGTTCTAACACTTAAGTTTAGGGATCCCTGTGAAACTGCCGCTAGAGAAGATGTGGCAAGGTGATTTATTCAGCAACATTTCCTGTGTTGTTCCCTTTTCCCACATAAGTCCTTTAAAATTTTTCTAGTGGGGAAAATATTTAGTCCCAAACTCTTTGGTCAAGATGAGGTCAACACACAGGGTGGAAAGGGGAATCTGGGATGAAATGAGGGAGTAGCATGGACATATATACACTACCAAATGTAAAATGGATGGCTAATGGGAAGCTGCCGCATAGCACAGGGAGATCAGCTCGATACTTTGTGACAATCTAGAGGGGTGGGATAGGGAGGGTGGGAGGGAGGCTCAAGAGGGAGGGGATATGGGGATATATGTATACATACAGCGGATTCACTTCGCTGTACAGCAGAAACTAACACAACATTGTAAAGCAACTATACTCCTAAATATATATATATATATGTATATATAAATGAGGTCAACGATTTTTAGAAAAATAGTGCAAGATATTTTTTGCAAAATAAATTTTCTTTTTATTAGTTATCAATTTTATACACATCAGTGTATACACGTCAATCCCAATCGCCCAATTCAGCACACCACCATCCCCACCCCCCTGCCTCTTTTCCCGCTTGGTGTCCACACGTTTGTTCTCTACATCTGTGTCTCAATTTCTACCCTGCAAACCAGTTCATCTGTACCATTTCTCTAGGTTCCACATATATGCGTTAATATATGATATTTGTTTTTCTCTTTCTGACTTAACTTCACTCTGTATGACAGTCTCAAGGTCCATTCACATCTCTACAAATGACCCAACTTCATTCCTTTTTATGGCTGAGTAATATTCCATTGTATATATGTACCACATCTTCTGTATCCATTTGTCTATTGATGGGCATTTAGGTTGCTTCCATGACCTGGCTATTGTAAACAGTGCTGCAATGAACATTGGGGTGCACGTGTCTTTTTGAATTATGGTTTTCTCTGGGTATATGCCCAGTAGTGGGATTGCTGGGTCATATGGTAATTCTATTTTTAGTTTTTTAAGGAACCTTCATACTGTTCTCCAGAGTGGGTGTATCAATTTACATTCCCACCAACAGTGCAAGAGGGTTCCCTTTTCCTCACACCCGCTCCAGCATTTGTTGTTTGTAGATTTTCTGATGATGCCCATTCTAACTGGTGTCAGGTGATACCTCATTGTAGTTTTGATTTGCATTAATAATTAGTGATGTTGAGCAGCTTTGCATGTGCTTCTTGGCCATCTGTATGTCTTCTTTGGAGAAATGTCAATTTAGGTCTTCTGAACATTTTTTGATTGGGTTGTTCGTTTTTTTAATATTGAGCTGCATGAGCTGTTTATACATTTTGGAGATTAGTCCTTTGTCCGTTGATTCATTTGCAAATATTTTCTCCCATTCTGAGGGCTGTCTTTTCATCTTGTTTGTGGTTTCATTTGCTGTGCAAAAGCTTTGAAGTTTCATTAGGTCTCATTTGTTTATTTTTGTTTTTATTTCCATTTCTCTAGGAGCTGCGTCAAAAAATATCTTGCTGTGATTTATGTCATAGAGTGTTCTGCCTATGTTTTCCTCAAGAGGTTGATAGTTTCTGGCCTTACATTTAGGTCTTTAATCCATTTTGAGTTTATTTTTGTGTATGGTGTTAGGGAGTGTTCTAATTTCATTCTTTTACATGTAGCTGTCCAGTTTTCCCAGCACCACTTATTGAAGAGACTGTCTTTTCTCCATTGTATATCCTTGCCTCCTTTGTCATAGATTAGTTGACCATAGGTGTGTGGGTTTATCTCTGGGCTTTCTATCTTGTTCCATTGATCTATGTTTCTGTTTTTGTGCCAGTACCATATTGTCTTGATTACTGTAGCTTTGTAGTATAGTCTGAAGTCATTGAGTCTGATTCCTCCAGCTCTGTTTTTTTTCCCTCAAGACTGCTTTTGCTATTCAGAGTCTTTTGTGTCTCCATACAATTTTAAGATATTTTGTTCTAGCTCCGTAAAAAATGCCATTGGTAATTTGATAGGGATTGCATTGAATCTGTAGATTGCTTTGGGTAGTATAGTCATTTTCACAATATTGATTCTTCAAATCCAGGAGCATGGTATAACTCTCCATCTGTTTGTATCATCTTTAATTTCTTTCATCAGTGTCTTATAGATTTCTGAGTACAGGTCTTTTGTCTCCCTAGGTAGGTTTATTCCTAGGTATTTTATTCTTTTTGTTGCAATGGTAAATGGGAGTGTTTCCTTAATTTCTTTTTCAGATTTTTCATCATTAGTGTATAGGAATGCAAGCAATTTCTGTGCATTAATTTTTTTATCCTGCAACTTCACCAAATTCATTGATTAGCTCTAGTAGATTCCTGGTGGCGTCTTTAGGATTCTCTCTGTATAGTATCATGTCATCTGCAAACAGAGACAGTTGTACTTCTTCTTTTCCAATTTGTATTCCTTTTATTTCTTTTTCTTCTCTGATTGCCTTGACTAGGACTTCCAAAACTATGTTGAATAATAGTGGTGAGAGTGGACATCCTAGTGAAAGATATTTTTACTTAATTCAGGATAAAGTTAGATTTGTTCATCTTTTCTAGCGTAATTTATTGAATTAATTACAATGTACAAATTACTTTTGTGATTAACAGATTTTGTTATTAAAAGAAGTCAAGAAGAATTTGGCCAGGTAATGTGGCATTGACTTTATGTCCCTTTGTTGTCACACTTTGTTGTGCTGCTATTACCAACAGCACATTATCATTAACAATGATAATTTAATTCAACCATACTCTGAATAAAGTTTGTATTATAATTTTTTGATAAATGCTGTGCAACCACACATGGTATCAGTAATATAATATTTAGTATTATATATAATACAATACAAATATAATATAAAGTTGTTATGGTAGATTCAATGCCCATAGGTTATAAGCCAATAATTGAAGAGAAAGCCAGAATTAAGGGATGAAGGAGAGAGAAAGCCATTAATATGTCAATTTTTTAAACCTTCATATTTTTTAGCCTTCTTGAAATGGTGCAGGAGGTAGTTAACCCACCAAATTAGTGGTGGATTAACCTGGTGCAGACCATTCTGCAGGTTTTCCAGCAAGGATGCAGTCGACTACTGTAACATCATCTTTGTTTCACTGATCAGGAAACTGATAGAGAGGTTAAGCAGATCACCTAAGGTTCTACACCGTGAGTCAGTAACAAAACCAGCATTCAAACCAAGCAGCATCTGACACTCAGTGGGATGTGTCAGTTACATCTTCTGTGAATCGGCAGCCTTGCAGTATTCTGAATGCGACCTTTCTTTATCTCATATTCTGAATGTTAATGTAACCCTTTGTTTTCAGAATTTTCTTCTCCAGAGAATAAAGAGTTTGAACACACACAAAAAAACAAATAAACCCCACAAGGCAAAGGCTTTTTCTGAAGGAACCGTTCTTAGGAATGGAAAGACTTCAGCAAAATCAGTCTTGACCTCCCACATTAATTTTTTTCCTGATGAAATCAGATTTAAAATGATGTCAGTTTCAGCCCTACAGGGTTAAAGAGAGAGAGAGAGAGAGCTTGAGAGAGAAACAGCCCATCTATTTCTTTTTTTTTTTTCTCCCATATGCAGGCAGTTTATGGGCTGAAAGCCACACTCTAGGAGAGCTACCTTTTAGTGGAGCCACGTTCCAGGAAAGTTGTCTCCACAACTTGAGTCACAGGTCCACGTCCTGATTTGTCCTACCTTAGGCATATGCATGTATTGATAAAGTACATGTGTGTACATATTTTTGTAAGCCAGTCCCTTGCACTATGTCCTGCAGCTGAATTTAAAGTCTATTAAATAATAACACAAGTCCAGCTACTCCCACCTGACCCATGACCCTGTATGTGACACCCAAGTGTGCTCAGGGTGCAACAGGCTGCTGCAGCCTGAGATGCACAACACCCCAACCCCATAGGGTCACAGATGGATGAGTTTCAGTCTCCACCCACCTCTTGGGAATCTTCTCTTCTTCCAAACTGAGAACTTGAAAAAAGACAACTTCTAGCTTGATTACATCCTGGGTCAATCATCTCCCCCAGATACAATGTGCAACAAGCCAGCTAAGAGAAGCAACCAGGCACATAAGCTTTACTGTTAGATCTGAGTTCAAATCCTGCCGCTGTCACTTAGTAGCTATGGGACATTGGGCAAGTTACTTAATTGCTCCAATGTCCTGGTTTGTGTTCACTGGAAGCAGACACTGAGGCCAAAATTCAAGTGCAAGGAATTTATCCGGCTGATGATCCAAGTAACACTAACAAGTGAGTAGGGGAAATGAGAGCAGAAAGGGAAGGCAGACAAAATAGGAGAGGCTGTTGTTGGAAAGGAAGATATTTTCCTCTACCTTCTAGGTTCTCCTGGCTCATCTAAGGATTTAATTGACATGAGACAGATTAACAGGAGAAAATCAAACAAAAGTTTAATAATATGTATACCTAGGAGAGACCCAGGAAAACTGAGTAACTCATCAAAATGGCCGAAGCCCTCACCTTAAATACCATCTTCAGCTGAAGATGAAGAGAATGTTTAGGCAGTGGTTTGGGACTTCAAAGTGGAGGAAGGCAATTCATGGAGATGGAAAAGCAAACATTTGGTAAACAAATGTTTGCTGGGCCAGGAAGAGACAATGGGACACAGAGTGGACTCTGATCCCTAGGCCCTGCTCCCCCCACCACACCCAGGCTGTATTCTTTTCAGAGATCTCCAGAGATAGTTCTAGTCTGGGAACAGGCCCTCTATCAAAAATTTTTTAAGGCAATTAGAGGGAAAGTTTCTTCTCCAGCCTTTTGGGTCTTGTTGATTGTTTTCAGTTTGAAAGAATCCCACACCTAAGAGACACTGAGGGTGGCAAGCTGTGCTCACCTAGAGTGTGTTATCCACATGTTACCACTTGAGACAACTGGAGCTCGACTCCACTGGGGCCTCCGGGAGACTGTGCAG
The DNA here is from genome assembly GCF_059928025.1 of Delphinapterus leucas. NCBI lineage: Eukaryota > Metazoa > Chordata > Mammalia > Artiodactyla > Monodontidae > Delphinapterus > Delphinapterus leucas. The sequence continues at coordinate 54,809,888 of NC_143143.1, forward strand.
GACACGCCCCTAAGAGTTTTGCCAACCAGAGGGCGAGGGGGTGGGGTCTTTATCAGGCCTTGGCTGAGGTCTGCTTGGGGACAAGGGGAACATTGATTCCTTGGCACTTGTAGCCTCTCACCCTCCCTCCATATGGGCAGGACAGACTCTGGCAGCCAGAGAACACCCTCGGGCAGATAACAGTGTGGGCAGTTGGAACTCTGGCCCAGATATGATAAGTGTGAGGCGATGTGGGCCGAGCACAGACAGCATCTACTACACCCAGCTGTATTTTCTGTTATCTCTAAAACCCACCTTACAGGGCCCACATGTAGTGCTCTTTAAGCCATGAAAGCCGCTATCACTACAGCCAGAATCAAGTGGGGAAGCTGAGGGAAGGTGTGGTAAACTGAGTAAAGCCCTCTCCCCCAATATATCCACATCCTAATGCTCAGAAATGTGAGTATGTTACCTTACATGGGAAAAAAAAATCACATGCAGATGTGATTAAACTAAAAATCTTGAAATAGAAAGCTTATCCTTCATTATCCACGTGGATCCAATGTCATCACAAGGGTCTTTGTAAAAGGGAAGCAGGAGAGTCAGAATCAGAAAGGGAGATGTCATGATGGAAATAGAGAATCGAGTGATGTGGGGCCATGAGCCAAGGAATGCAGGCAGCCTCTAGAACCTAAAAAAGGTAAGGAAATGTAACCTCCCTCAGGACCTCCAGAGGAAGGAATGCAGCCCTGCTGACCCATTTTAAACTTCTCTTTAATTAAGCAAAGAGGCCATTATACGGGCTGCCTCTAATACTTTAGCAGGCAACGTAAGTTAACCAAAACTTTAGGCTGTAAATGATTCCTGGTAAGAAATCAATATCTAAGGACAACCCATCACAAACAGCCAGCTAGACTTTCCCAACTAAGTCAACCACTTAAGCTACAGCCAATCAAATAATTTCCTTGCTTTACTTCCACCTTTTCTCTATAAGACTATAGAGAAAGATATAAAAGTCTATAAGACTGAAAGACTATAAAAGTCTTTCTCTGAGCTCCTGTCAGTGGGGCGCTCTTAACCACTTCCGGTTTGGTGCTGCCCAGTTCGATTTTATTTTTGCTCAAATAAACTATTAAAATTTCTAACTTGCCTCAGTTTATCTTTTAACAGTTCTGACCTGCAACACTCTAAGATAATAAATTTGTGTTGTAAGCCACTAAACTGGTAGTTATCTGTCACAGCAGCCATAGGAGACTAATACAGAAGGGTGCACTAGGGATAAGAATAGTTAACACATAATATTTCCTATGAGTTGGCACTAAGCCCTTGAAGTTTAACTCCTTTAATCCTTAAGCTAGCTGTAGGTATATTTGCTACATGGACTTTAACTAATTTTACCATACTGAATGTCCTTTCGTACCCATTATTTTCTATAGCTTAATGATAAAAAGCTTTAAATTAATTTTATCATTATGGTTTCCTGAGACATACAACCAATTCTCTTCTGGAAAAATATCTGATGGCAAACACTTCTTCTCCCTGCCGATAAAAGAGTGAAGGTTGACACAGTTCCACTTGGCAAAGGTAGAATAAAAACTGGCCTAGGATCTTTTAAATCCACCTGATTACAAGTGGATATTTCTTACCCTTTGCAGTTGCTTCTGATTTAGTAAAGTCATTTAATTATTCAGAGGAAGGCTCCAAGGTATTTTCACTGTAGAAGTTGCAGCTTGGAGGAGATTGGTTCAAGATGGCAGAGTAGAAGGATGTGCACTCACTCCCTCTTGCAAGAGCACCAGAATCACAACTAAATGCTGAATAATCATCAACAGGAAGACACTGGAACTCACCAAATAAGATACCCCACATCCAAAGACAAAGGAGAAGCCACAATGAGACAGTAGATGGGGTGCAATCACAATAAAATCACTTCACATAACTGCTGGGTTGGTGATTCACAGACTGGAGAACACTTATACCACAGAAATCCACCCACTGGAGTGAAGGTCCTGAGCCCCACGTCAGGCTTCCCTACCTGGGAGTCCAGCAACGGGAGGAGGAATTCCTAGAGAATCAGACTTTGAAGCCTAGGGGGATTTGATTGCAGGACTTTGACAAGACTGGGGAAAACAGAGACTCCACTCCTGGAGGGCACACACAAAGTAGTGTGAACATCTGGACCCAAGGGAAGGAGCAGTGACCCCAGGGGAGACTGAACCAGACCTACAGCTAGTGTTGGAGGGTCTCCTGCAGAGGCATGGGGTGGCTGTGGCTCACCATGGGGACAAGGACACTGTCAACAAAAGTTCTGGGAGGCAATCTTTGGTGTGAGCCCTCCCAGAGTCTGCCATTAACCCCACCAAAGAGCCGGGTAGTTTCCAGTGTTGGGTCACTTCAGGCCAAACAACCAACAGGGAGGGAACACAGCCCCACACATCATCAGAGAAGCGGATTAAAGTTTTACTGAGCTCTGACCACCAGAGCAACATCCAGCTCTACCCACCACCAGTACCTCGCATCAGGCATCACAAAACTTGCACAAGCCTCTTAGATAGCCTCATCCACCAGATGGCAGACAGCAGAAGCAAGAAGAGCTACAATTTTGCAGCCAGTGGAGTGAAAACCACATTCATGGAAAGACAGACAAAATGAAAAGGCAGAGGACTATGTACTAGATGAAGGAACAAGATAGAACCCCAGAAAAACAACTGAATGAAGTGGAGATTGGCAACCTTCCAGAAAAATAATTCAGAATAATGATAGTGAAGATGATCCAGGACCTTGGAAAAAGAATGGAGGCAAAGATCAAGAAGATGCAAGAAATGTTTAACAAAGACCTAGAATAATTAAAGAACAAATACCTAGAAGAATTAAAGAACAAGCAAACAGAGATGAACATACAATAACTGAAATGAAAAATACACAAGAAGGAATCAATAGCAGAATAACTGAGGCAGAAGAACGGATAAGTGACCTGGAAGACAGAATGGTGGAGTTCATTGCCACTGAACAGAATAAAGAAAAAAGAATTAAAAGCAAAGAAGACAGGCTAAGAGACTTCTGGGACAACATTAAACGCACCAAAATTTGCATCATAGCGGTCCTAGAAGGAGAAGAGAGAGAGAAAGGACTCCAGAAAATATTTGAAAAGATTATAGTTGAAAACTTCCCTAACATGGGAAAGGAAATAGCCACCCAAGTCCAGGAAGTGCAGAGTCCCAGGAAGGATAAACCCAAGGAGAAACACTCCAAGACACATAGTAATCAAATTGACAAAAATTAAAGACAAAGAAAAATTATTAAAAGCAACAAGGGAAAAATGACAAATAACATACAAGGGAACTCCCATAAAGTTAAGAGGTGATTTCTCAGCAGAAACTCTACAAGCCAGAAGGGAATTGCACGATATAGTTAAAGTGATGAAAGGAAAGAACCTAAAAGCAAGATTACTCTACTCAGCAAGGACTTCATTCAGATTTGACAGAGAAATCAAAAGCTTTACAGACAATCAAAAGCTAGGAGAATTCAGCAACACCAAACGAGCTCTACAACAAATGCTAAAGGAACTTCTCTAAGTGGGAAACACAAAGAAAGAAAAGGACCTACAAAAACAAACACATAATAATTAAGAAAATGGTAATAGGAACATACATATCGATAATTATCTTAAATGTGAATGGATTAAATGCTCCAACCAAAAGACACAGGCTCACTGAATGGATACCAAGACCCATATATAGGCTGTCTACAAGAGACACACTTCAGACCTAGGGACACACACAGACTGAAAGTGAGGGGGTGGAAAAAGATATTACATGCAAATGGAAATCAAAAGAGAGCTGGAGGAACAATACTCGTATCAGATAAAATAGATTTTAAAATAAAGAATGTTACAAGAGACAAGGAAGGATACTACCTAATGATCAAGGGATCAGTCCAAGAAGAAGATATAACAATCATAAACATATATGCACTCAACATAGGAGCACCTCAATATATAAGTCAACTGTTAACAGCTATGAAAGAGGAAATCAACAGTAACACAATAATAGTGGGGGATTTTAACACCTCACTTACACCAATGGACAGATCATCCAAACAGAAAATTAATAAGGAAACACAAGCTTTAAATGACACAATAGACCAGATAGATATAACTGATATTTATAGGACATTCCATCAAAAAACAGCAGATTACACTTGCTTATCAAGTACACACATTGGAACATTTCAATCCTGGAACTGGAACATTCTACCGAATAGATTACATCTTGGCTCGCAAATCAAGCCTCAGTAAATTTAAGAAAATTGAAATCATATAAAGCATCTTTTCTGACCACAATGCTGTGAGATTAGAAATCAATTACAGGGAGGGCTTCCCTGGTGGCGCAATGGTTGAGGGTCTGCCTGCTGATGCAGGGGATGCGGGTTCGTGCCCCAGTCCAGGAGGATCCCACGTGCCACAGAGCAGCAGGGCCTGTGGGCCATGGCCACTGAGCCTGCGTATCCAGAGCCTGTGCTCCGTAACAGGAGAGGCCACAGCAGTGAGAGGCCCGCATACCACAAAAAAAAAAAAAAAAAATCAATTACAGGAAAAAAAACGTAAAAAACACAAACACGTGGAGACTAAAAAATATGTTACTAAATAACCAAGAGATCACTGAAGAAGTCAAGGAGGAAATCAAAAAATACCTAGAGACAAATGATAATGAAAACACAATGAATCAAAACCTCTGGGATGCAGCAAAAGCAGTCCTAAGAGGGAAGTTTAGAGCAATATGATCCTACCTCAATAAACAAGAAAAATCTCAAATAAACAATCTAGCCTTACACCTAAAGGAAAGAAAAGCAAACAAAACCTAAAGTTAGTTGAAGGAAAGAAATCATAAAGATCAGAGCAGAAATAAATGAAATAGAAACAAAGAAAACAATAGCAAAGATCAATAAAACTAAAAGCTCATTCTTTGAGAAGATAAACAAAATTGATAAACCTTTAGCCAGACTCATCAAGAAAAAGAGGGAGAGGACTCAGATCAATAAAATTAGAAATGAAAAGGAGATGTTACAGCAGACACCACAGAAATACAAAGCATCTTAAGAGATGACTTCAAGCAACTCTATGTCAATAAAATGGACAACCTGGAAGAAATGAACAAAGTCTTAGAAAGGTATAACCTTCTAAGACTGAACCAGGAAGAAATAGAAACTATGAACAGACCAATCACAAGTAATGAAATTGAAACTGTGATTAAAAATCTTCCAACAAACAAAAGTCCAGGACCAGATAGCTTCACAGGTGAATTCTACCAAACATTTAGAGAAGAGCTAACACCCATCCTTCTCAAACTGTTCCAAAAAATTGCAGAGGAAGGAACACTCCCAAACTCATTCTATGAGGCCACCATCACCCTGATACCAAAACCAGACAAAGATGCTACAAAAAAAGAAAATTACAGACCAATATCACTGATGAATATAGATGCAAATATCCTAAACAAAATACTAGCAAACAGAATTCAACAACACATTAGAAGAATCATACACCATGATCAAGTGGGATTTATCCCAGAGATGCAAGGATTCTTCAATATAGGCAAATCGATCAATGTGATATACCATATTAACAAATTAAAGAATAAAAACCATATGATCATCTCAATAGATGCAGAAAAAGCTTTTGAAAAAATTCAACAACCATTTATGATAAAAACTCTTCAGAAAGTGGGCATAGAGAGAACCTGCCTTAACATAAAAAAGGCCATATATGACAAACCCACAACAGACGTCATTCTCAATAGTGAAAAACTGAAAGCATTTACTCTAAGATCAGGAACAAGACAAGGATGTCCACTCTCACCACTACTGTTCAACATAATTTTGGAAGTCCTAGCCACGGTCATCAGAGAAGAAAATGAAATAAATAAAAGGAATACAAATTGGAAAAGAAGAAGTAAAACTGTCACTGTTTGCAGATGACATGATACTATGCTTAGAGAATCCTAACGATGCCACCAGAAAACTACTAGAGCTTATCAATGAATTTGGTAAAGTTGCAGGATACAAAATTAATGTACAGAAATCTCTTGTATTCCTACACACTAATGATGAAAAATCTGATAGAGAATTTAAGGAAACACTCCCATTTAGCACTGCAACAAAAAGAATAAAATATCTGGGAAGAAACCTACCTAGGGAGACAAAAGACCTGTACTCAGAAAACTATAAGACAATAATGAAAGAAATTAAAGATGATACAAACAGATGGAGAGATATACCATGTTCTTGTAGTGGAAGAATCAATATTGTGAAAATGACTATACTACCCAAAGCAAGCTACAGATTCAATGCAATCACTATCAAATTACCAATGGCATTTTTTACAGAACTAGAACAAAATAACTTAAAATTTTTATGGAGACAGAAAAGACCCTGAATAGCCCAAGCAGTCTTGAGGGAAAAAAACAGAGCTGGAGGAATCAGACTCAATGACTTCAGACTATACTACAAAGCTACAGTAATCAAGACAATATGGTACTGGCACAAAAACAGAAATATAGATCAATGGAACAGGATAGAAAGCCAAGAGATAAACCCACACACTTATGCTCGACTAATCTATGACAAAGGAGGCAAGGATGTACAGTGTAGAAAAGACAGTCTCTTCAATAAGTGGTGCTGGGAAATCTGGACAGCTACAGGTAAAAGAACGAAACTAGAACACTCCCTAAATCCATACACAAAAATAAACTCAAAATGGATTAGAGACCTAAATGTAAGACTGGACACTATAAAACTCTTGAGGAAAACATAGGAAGAACACTCTTTGACATAAATCACAGCAAGATCTTTTCTGATCCACCTCCTAGAGTAATGGAAATAAAAACAAAAATAAACAAATGGGACCTAATGAAACCTAAAAGCTTTTGCAAAGCAAAGGAAACTATCAACAAGACAAAAAGACAACCCTCAGAATGGGAGAAAATATTTGCAAATGAATCAACGGACAAAGGATTAATCTCCAAAATATATAAACAGCTCATGCAGCTCAATATTAAAAAAAAATAAACAACCCAATCAAAAAATGGGCAGAGGACCTAAATAGACATTTCTCCAGAGAAGACATACAGATGGCCAAGAAGCACATGCAAAGCTGCTCAACATCACTAATTATTAGAGAAATGCAAATCAAAACTACAATGAGGTATCACCTGACACCAGTTAGAATGGGCATCATCAGAAAATCTACAAACAACAAATGCTGGAGAGGGTGTGTAGAAAAGGGAATCCTCTTACACTGTTGGTGGGATTGTAAATTGATACAGTCACTATGGAGGTTCCTTAAAAAGCTAAAAATAGAATTACCATATGACCCAGCAATCCCACTACTGAGCATATGCCCAGATAAAACCATAATTCAAAGAGGCACATGCACCCCAATGTTCATTGCAGCGCTCTTTACAATAGCCAGGTCATGGAAGTAACCTAAATGCCCATCAACAGACGAATGGATACAGAAGATGTGGTACATATATACAATGGAATATTACTCAACCATAAAAAGGAATGAAATTGGGTCATTTGTAGAGATGTGGATGGATCTAGAGACTGTCATACAGAGTGAAGTAAGTCAGAAAGAGAAAAACAAATATCGTATATTACCGCATATATGTGGAACCTAGAAAAATTGTATAGATGAACTGGTTTGCAGGGCAGAAATAGAGACACAGATGTAGAGAACAAACGTATGGACACCACGGGGGGTAAGTGTCGGGGGTGGTGGTGGTGTGATGAATTGGCAGATTGGAATTGACATATATACACTAATATATATAAAATGGATAACTAATAAGAACCTGCTGTATAAAAAAATAAATAAAATAAAATTCAAAAAAAAAAGTTGCAGCTTGGACAAAAATCTTACTTCATCATCTTCAGTTGTGAAGTTTCCAGATTGAAGTAATGGAAATGTCAGTGATGTGATATTCCTGGAATCCATTCTCTTTGTTCTGCAAGGAAAGTTAGAGTTGGGTTTTAGATTGTTAAAGAATGAAGATCCTCACTCATTAAAGCTGCATCAGCAGAAAAATCCACAAAAGACTCTAGGCAATGAACATATTGATGTGGTAAAATTACCATGAAGACAACAATGAAACTTTTTGTATTCTGGGAAATTTCTTGGAGTTTGGAGAAAGAATCTCTATTAACTTGCCTGTCAGTATGCTGTTGTATTATTCGCTCTCTCTGTCTCTCTCTCTCTCTCTGTCTCTCTCTCTCTCTTCCTTTGTGTTTCACCTGTTTTCAAATAATCCTAACTATAACGGGGAAAGGCAACTGTACTATCACTTCATTAAGAAAGGAAGAATGATGACTTATTAACAGGAAAGTCATCTAACCAAGACTTTTAGAAACAGATTAGTAACACCATAAAAAGGGAAACAAAGGTTTATTTGACTTTGAATCTTCCTTGGGTTTTATGGAATATTCAGTCTCTTACTGCAGCAGCTTCCTACTTGTTACTTTATCTGTCTTCCTTTTTTGGCTGTATATTCCTCAGGATGATCTTATTTATCTTTGTTTCTCCAAATCTCAAGTAGTTCTGGACACAAAGATGTTTACTGAACAGAATGACAAGTTGACTGACTGTATACATTCATGCACGAATACATAGAAGTTCATATTTATCATTGTTGAATCATTCCACGTTGTAGCTGAATGCCCAGTGCAGAGCCTGACAGAGAGCCCAGTCAGTGATCACTTGTCAAATATCAATAAAGGTAGGGACTTTGTTCGTGGTGCAATGGTTAAGAATTTGCTTGCCAATGCAGGGGACACGGGTTCGACCCCTGGTCCGGGAAGAACCCACATGTTGTGGAGCATCTAAGCCCATGTGCCACAACTACTGAGCCTGTGCTCTGGAGCCCTTGAGCCACAACTACTGAGTCCTCATGCCACAATCACTGAAGCCTGGGAGCCTAGAGCCCATGCTCCACAACAAGAGAAGCCACCACAATGAGAAGCCCACGTGCCGCAACGAAGAGTAGCCCCCGTTCGCCACAACTAGAGAATGCCCACGCGCAGCAACGAAGACCCAATGCAGCCAAAAATAAATAAATAAACAATAATAATTTGTATGATGGTTTGAAAACATCATTAAATATATATATATATATATATATATATATATATATATATATATATAAATGAAGGTAAAGCCCTGAAACCCGAGCCTTACCCACCCCACCCCTCCTCTAGGACTCTCAAAATAGCTTGTCCTACTTTGGTGACTAAGTGACATGGGTAAGTGAGCCCATGTGTTACCGAATTGAACTCCTCGGGTCTGCTTGCCCGACAAGCAGCAAAGCCAATCTACTGATGGGGGCTGTGGTGAAGGAAAGTACAGAGTTTATTTCCAGGGCACAAAGCAAGGGAGTAGGAAACAAGCCTCAGATCCACTCCAACTTGGTCTCTGAGTTAGGGGGTTTTTTAAAGAAGAAGAACAAAGAGGCTGGGATTAATCATTGTCTTGACATTTCTTAATCAAGTTTTGGGAGTCAGGATGTCTCTGGTTTACAATTCTCAGGCCATGTGGTCAATGGCTCGGCAGTCCATTCACTCATCGTGCCCTGGAGAAACAACCTGAGTTTGTACGTTAGTGATGGTGTCTATAATAGCAACTTTAGTACATTAATGATGTTATCAACAACAGCAATTTTAGTCATCTGACTGGTTCATCGGCGTTCAGTTAATGCAGAATTGAGGTTAGAGGGGATGAGAGAGAATAAAGTTTTGGATAGAGAGATTAACCATAAAGTCAGTAAGGGAACTGGGCTTTAGGCGGACTCGGTTTCACAGGCTTAGTCATTGCAGTGCAATTCAACAACTATTCATTGTGCTCTGACAGAGATGTGAAGAAAGGGTAGGGATACTTGCACATTTCTATGTGGTTCACAACCTTCACAAAATAGTTCAATTCCAAGAACCAAATGCCTTTGCAGTTGTGTTCTGGTCCACCTCATGTACGCCTGCCTTCACAGGTAGACCACCCTCAGGACAAGTAAAACACTCTCTAAAATACTCTCAGAAGAAAAGATAGATAGAGGCATAACAAAGAAACAAAGACAGGCTTTTAAAAGGAAGAGAGCAAAACAATGGAATGAGGACCCCTGTGAGGAAATCCTACAGTGCAAGGGATTAATTTGGAATTGAAAGGGGAAGAGAAAATGTGCTTTCTCCTTAAACCCAGAGTAAGAAAATATTTTGAAAAACAGAACTACAGAAAAGATTGTACATCTCCAATTTGGGAATGTCACAATGGAAAGAGAAGAGGCTTCTTGGGTTTTAGAGTCCAGGGGTCTCTAATATCCTTGGGTCTAGTTCTGAGGTGCTTCTAGATAAGGTCATGATTTCTCAAGTGACCATGGAGGTGCCTCTTGGCTGGGTGACCTTGGGTGAGTTATTTGAACTCTATATGCCTCCAATTTTGCATCTATATATACCATGGAGTTGTGATGAATCAGTATCTGTTTGTTAGAAAAACTCAGCAAAGTAAAATTCCAGCAAATTGTTGGGCAGCATCGTTTCACACACACATCAAACAAGCTAAACAAATAAATTAAAAAGGCAGAAAATAAGAAACTTTCATCACTGGCCTTTTTAACCACCTTATACAAATCTTATACTAATAGTTTAGCTAAATACATTGTAGGGGAGGAAAAACTTCTGCTCTCTTAGGTTCAATACCTGGAGACTGTGAATGAAACTGATGAAAACTAGATTACAGGATGAAAAAGTTTATCTTATGTGGATACAGGAGCTAACAAAAGAAGCAGCTGACTTGTCAAATGGTTAAAATTAAAGGCTTATATACCTAACTTAGTAGGGGAAAGGGAGAGTGGAGAAATGGCTTCTATGGGAAGAACAAATGGGTTTCTTTATAAAAGACACATGGATTTTTAGAAGAAGAGATGGGAGATAATTTGTGATAATGCTTGTCTATACAGGTATGAAAGGTTTCTCTGTCTTCTTCAAAGCCATAGCCCCCTCCCCCTCCCCAAGGGGATTTATGGTAGCTTCATTTCCCAGACATTGCTGCTTTTAGTCAGAAAAGGGAAGCTTGAAGAGGCTTTTTTCTGCATTTGTTGAATCTTAAATGTCTTCAGCTCAAACTAATCTTTATACTAACTCTGGGGTTCCAAGTGGGTCCCCACAACATACACACACAAAAAAGGTAATGGATGCTCAGAATAAGATTGTTTTTTCTTGAGATTACAACGAACATGGTCACACCACAAGTAAGGTGGGAAGTAAGACAGAGAATGCTTTGAAGCCTTGTTTGGTAATCCAAGATCATTAAACAAAGCTGACCCCTAACACAAATATAAAGTGTAATTTTAAAATACAAAAAAAATCCACAAAACCTTTTCAAACTACTTTTAAGGAAAAAAGCAGAGCCTTGGAACTTTTGGTTCTTTCTTCCTCCCTTGCTGCATATTTACGTTGTGGCTCTGGTTGGGTGGTGGACATCATGTGTCACCTGCAGGTGGCCCTGCCAACAGTGGTCAGACAGGCGGGAAATTACTCCAAGGTGATGCTGGGGCTCAGGGCAGCCACCCCTAAATATGCCACAATGGCATAACTAATTATTTTGCATCAAAATTGCTTGAGAAGCAGTCGTTGCAAGAAGGAAACACTGAACCTCCTCTATTTCCCTGAAAAGCAGGAAATAAATCTCACGTGAAAGGTGCACTCCATGCATCTGGAGGTAGAAGGACACCCTTATGATCAGAGATGGGGATTCAGGGCTGATAGCCTATATCAACAAACCTTGTTACTTCTTTCATTTACTACCCCAAGCCCAAACTCTGATTAGATTCTTCACTAATTAAGCACACAAAACCTAAGTTTCTCTGTCCTATCAATTCCTCACATATTCATTGTTTTTTTTTTTTTTTTGTCTGAAAAGTATAAAAGCTGTCTGCTTTGGTCACTTCTTAGGTTCCATTCCTATGGGACCTCCATGCACATGAATTAAAATGTACTTCTTTTTCTCCTGTTTATCTATCTTGTGTGGATTTTATTATTAGTCCAGTCACAAGAACTCAAGAGGACTAGAGGAGGAAACCGCCTCCTCCCTGACAGTTACCACCTTTAGATTCTGAGACACAGGTGGAAAGTGACCAGGTGGATAGGTCACAGTGGCCTTACTCTCTTGTCTCTCTGTCTCTGTCTCTGTCTCTCTTTCCTTTGTTTCCATCTAATTATTTTCATTGGTGTCAATATCATCACCCAGTTGCCATAGCTGCCCCGGATTCCTCACCTTCATCTCCATCCTGGTCCTCATAATGGCTGTCTTCCTCTTCCTCTTCTTCCCGTTCATCTCCTGCTACGTTTGACGCCTTAGCATTCCATTAGCAGGGGTGTCTCATTCTCTGCCTCCTCTACAACTCCTTCTCCTTTCAGTCCTGGGCAGTGACCTTGGAGATAGTGGGGTATGCAGGGGATCCCATGCATGTTGGAGACTCCAGTGACAAGAGGCATGCAGAGGTGGCCTTCTCAAAGGCCACTCAAAAAACGTCTCAAAGATGACTTTTCAGAGTGGCCAGTCTAATACAACTCTTTTTAAGGGACACACAGGCTGACATAATCCCCAGACAAAATCGTTCAGAACATCCATATATGGACTTCTTACATAGGGTTTTTAGGTTAGGGTTTCACCTTAAAGGCCCAGCCCACAACATCCAAGAAAGAATATCCAGTGGCTCCCCCATTCTGCTCTCTTAACCCCTTCGAAGATTTTACATTCACCTCGTTCTCCCGACACCTGATTCTCCCAGCACCATCTGCCTCTCAGGTGAAGAAAGGGAGGACAGGCACCTGGACCCAAGCTCCCTACACAAGTCCTGCCAGGATTCCTGCTCCCAAAAGGAATCATCTCTCTCAGCACTGCCCCCAACGGGGTTTCTGATGATAATGCCCTCCAGGTGCAGGGTGCAGAGTGCAGAGAGGATGCAGAAGATGGAGAACACCCAATGAATATATGCTCTGCTTTGTTAAGAAGCAAGTTGAGAAGCAGGCTGTTTCTACCCGTTCTTCTTCTTGACCTTCCTGCCCTGTCCTTCCCTGGTGTCCCCTCCAAAGACCTCCCTGCTGTCCCAGAGGAAAGGGATCTTGTACCATAGCTGCAATTGGCATCCTTCTTCCTTCCTGGGGTATTTGGATCTAAATGGGGCCTTTAGAAAGCTCTCCTCTTTATAAAGAAACTGTTTCCTAAACTGCCATTCTTTCTAGCATCCCCGAAGTAAGACCAGGACTATTGGCCACCCCTCCTCCCACCACAAGTGTCTGTGGGACAACCCAAGGTATGTTATTCTCTGCAGGGTAGAAACAAGACTAATGGAAGTCAGAAGGCTTGGGCTCTAGGCTTTGCTCCTCTCTTAGCCATTTAGGCATTTACCTTCTCCTGACCTCAGCTTTTTCATCTGTAAAATGGGAAATATTCCACCCTATTTAATGTTAATTATTAATGTTAACATTGATGTGGGACTTCCCTGGTGGTCCAATGGTTCAGACTCCATGTTCCCAATGCAGGGGTCATGGGTTTAATCCCTGGTGGGGGAACTAAGGTCCTACATGCCACAAGGCGCTGCTAACATTAATGCAAAGATCAAATAAAACCACGTCTGCAAAAGTGTTTTCAAGGCTCTAAAGTACTCCACTCACAGGCCAGGGTAACTTATTGAAATGCAAATTTGTTTTTTACTTTCCATTTTTAGCCAGCCCTCACCATCTCTAAAGTAAAAGCAACTATTTCTATTTCCAGGGAAGGTTGAAGGTCACTTAAGATGGGGGTGGGAATGTGAGCACCTTGGAGAGACAAGGGGGGCAGTAGTACGGGGTGATTGTAATGCACATCTGGGGCTTTACCAAGATCCCCTCTTCAGGATCAAGGCAATCACCACAGCTGCCAGGAGGGTTGGCCTCTGGCAGATGCCTTAACCAAGGCTACGTGCCCCTCCTGGGGGTAGCCTGTGTCCAAAAACTAGTTGCCTCAATTCAGGACAGCTCTAAAGGGCCACCCGAGCTCCAGAGTGCCTGACATTGTAACCAAATTCCCCATCTGCCCAAGCCTCTCACCAGTACTCCCTTAAATGTATTGTCCCTGAAACACCCCACAATAAACTTCCTACATGCAGCCCTTCAGCTCAGAGTCTGCTTCCTGACACTGGGAAGGGGGCTGCCAGGGGTACTAAGAGCTAGACCCCATTCTCAGCTCTGCCAGTGCCTGGGGGAGGGGGCAGGATTACAAATGAGAAAGGCTGCATCTTGGGGGACTGCGGGTACTGTACTTCAGTGAGGTGGTAAAAGTCTTCTTGCCATCTGTGTCTTCACTTTCTCCCGGATCTCTCTCTAATGCGTAGGTTAAATCACATCCACATCAGCTGACAAAGAATGCGTGAACTCCCTTGCAAGTCACCAGGCATTTCTTGTGTCTTCTGTGAGGCCCTGCTTCTTCCTCTGGGCTCACACCTGCTGTCTTCTGTGCCTTGGAGCACAGTCTTTCTGGAGTCCACTGCCTTCATGTTTCCCTTGGCACCTAAATAAATTCCCAGGGTTATTGCCAGAATTCAAATAAACAACACTGACCTCAGCCTAAACTGAAAGAAAAAAAGAGATAACCTCAGATAACCTTTTCTCCCCATTTTCTCCACACAGACCTTTCAGCACATGGCCCAATAGAATTTCATCTTAAGCTATTTATATTTCCTACCCACATGTCTTGAACTGGAACCTCATAACCAGCCAAGAAGGACATGTCAGGGACGGTCATTTATGTCATGATGTTGACGTGGACTTCATTAGTGGGAGATGACCTGTGTGGCATAGGCACCAACCAACCAAATGGATGCCAGCCAGTCAAAACAGATGCCTGTAAAGAAGCTGTACTGGTTTGTACTGGCAGGGTTCTACCCTGCACAAACCTGTATCACTAACCCTCCATAAAACATCAGTGATAAGTGTTGCCTTAGTTGGGTTTCCCCCAAAAAGCAAAATCTGAGAGAAGGACATATGTGCAGGTAGTCTTTCTGGGAGGTGATCCCTGGAAGCAGAAGTGAGGGAGTGGGGAGAATGAGACAGAGAGGGAGAAAAGACAGCACGGGGATGTTAATAAGCCAGTTGTCACTGTGGGCAACTGAGGCTCAGTCTTGCTGGGACCTTCTGAAGAACCATGGTGAAAGCACATCTGAAGTGATCCACCGGAAGATGGAGGCTGTGGCCTTTAACCATTGACCCCCATCCCCCACTAGATGAACATCATCTCTCCCAGGGCTCTTAATTCCCTTGCACTTTCGAGTTACCTGAATTGGTCTAAGTGACCTTCCACCGTCTTAGAGAAAGCAGAAAGCTTTATGCTTTATTAAGGATGCTGGCAAAGTGCGAACTGACTAACAAATGTGCACTGAAATCAGATAATTTGAGAGAATGTGACGTAGGACATCACAAACGTCTGCTACAAATGCTTAATAAAAATGTAAATGAAGTGCACTGGTATGGATTCCCACAAACCCTTAAATCTTAAATTATGGTAAAGGACATATGCTTTTTGTCTGCCCAGCATTCCTTCCTTTGGGGAACTACCTTTCTCTTCATTTCATTGTAATTGTGTTTGTTCTATGCTGTATGTAGAAAAATAGACCCCCAAAATATCCATGTCATAATCCCTGGAACCTGTAAATATGTTAGATTATATAGCAAAGGGAAATTAAGATTATAGAAGGAATAAAGATCGCCAGTCAGCTGACTTTGACATGGGAGATTATCCTAGATTATTCAGTGGGCCCAGTGTAATCACAGGGGTCTTTATTATTGGAAGAGGGAGACAGAAAAATGCGAACCAGAAAGAAGACACCGCACAGACGTTACTGGCTTTGAAAATGGAGGAATTGGGCAGGAGCCGAGCTGTGCACGTGGTCTCTATAAAGTGGAAAAGGCAAGGAAATGGAGTCTCCTCTAGAGCCTCAGAAAGGAAGGCAACCTGGCCAACACCCTGATTTTAGCCTAGTGGTTCCCCTTTTAGGCTTCTGACCTCCAGAACTGTAGGAAAATAAATCTGTGTTATTTCAAGCCACTAAGAGTGTGGAAAATTGTTACAGCAGTGATGAAAAACTACTTTACTCCATATGCTTTGATAAGGCTGACTGGGCCAGTTCCTCACCCCAGGGGTAGAACCGCCACCCAGTCATCCATCACCTGGTCCACAGTGATTCATTCAAGAACAAGCACGTAACCCAGGCAGGCCCAGGACTTTCCCAGTCCTAATGGGAAAGATACATCCTCTTTAACTGGGATATATTATGACCTCTGTTGTCCTTCCATTTATAAGGACCCTTGTGATTACATCAGTCCCACCAAGATCACAGCAAAAGAGGTAAAAGCATGGAGGGTGGATGCTTGTGGAAAGTCTTCCAAAGTCTAGCCTGGAAATGACACACTTTACATCCACTAACCTTCCTTTAACCAGAACACAGTCCCAAGGCTCTGCCCAACTGCAAGGGAGTCTGGTAAATGTGGTCTCTAGGCTCCAGGAGGAAGAGGAAAGGGATTTCAAGAACAGTAGTGCATCTCTGCCTCAGAGGCTTGGCTGTGAAGTCCTTCCTTTTTAATCTAACTGGAATTCATATTCATGCCAATAGATTGACAAGAAACATAATCTATTATTTAAATAATAAAGTCTGTTCAGCTTTCCTGGAAAGGACCCATGGTGACCACCTTCTCTTGAGCTCCTAGACCTAGAATACGTATTGTGTATCAATATTTTTTTTCACACTGCTTATATAGGAGGAAGAGAGAAGGGTAGCCACTGAGGGTGAAGAGAGTGCTAGCAGAAAACCTGAGGGAAATTTCCCACCCACATATGTGTTCCCCCACAGATAGTGTATCTCTCACCAAGGAAGCCTGGCTCCCACTCCCTGAGGCTCAGTGCCAGGGTGAGCCACAGCTTTTGGGGCAGGGGGGTGGACTGAGGACCACTGATGTACATTTTTCACCCCAGCATGCAAATCTGGTCAGAACCCTTACTTGAAGGAACTTATTATTAGATAAATACATTTAATGCTACAAATCAAATCATGACCCCTAGACTGAAGCCACATGAAATAAAGCCAACTGTAACTGCAACTGAAGGTGTCAGATTTCATTTGTTTGTCCATTTTTTTTTTTTTTGCATGGACCCATTGACAGTCTGGTGGACCTCCTTCTTAGAATAATGTTTTTGAATTCATAAAATAAAATACATAGGGATTCAAGAGAAACCAATTATATTGAAGAGCATTTATCAAAATATTTAAAACTTAACAAATGTTTGACATGAATGTTTCTTTATTAATGCATTAAATATCAAAATCTAACTGCAGATCTAAAAACCAAGATTTTGAAGGAGAATGATTCTGCAGTCTGGAAATATGTGTGTATTTTACTGTGACTAAGTCACAATTCTTGCTGATAGCACTGTGGTTTGTTACCCACATCCATCATTGAAAGCAAAAGTTCATGAACCTCCTGAATTTTATCCATGGATGCCTTAGGAACCATGGACCCCAAGATTCAGAAGTCCTTGATTATGGTTCCATATTCCCCCCCAAATAAGTCCACTTTTTTTTTTGCGGTACGCGGGCCTCTCACTGTTGTGGCCTCTCCCGTTGTGGAGCACAGGCTCCGGACGCGCAGGCTCAGCGGCCATAGCTCACAGGCTCAGCCGCTCCGCGGCATGTGGGATCTTCCCGGACCGGGGCACGAATGCGCGTCCCCTCCATCGGCAGGTGGACTCTCAACCACTGCGCCACCAGGGAAGCCACATTTTTAAACACAGAATACAAAGGTAACTCTTACCTGCTACCCACCTTTCTAGCCTGATGCCCTCAGTGGCCCCCCTGATCCCCATGCACCCTCCTCTTAGACAGAGCCAGCTAATCAACATTGGCCACGTATGGCACAATGCTAGTATTTGTCATTATTGAGGGCTGACCAGGAACCAAATCCTTTTGTTTTAATTCCTCTTTTTCTTTCAATTTTTTTTTATTGCAGTAAAATACACATAATATAAAATTTACCACCTTAACGATTTTTAAGTGTACAGTTCAGTGGTATTAAGTACATTCATATCATTGTGCAACCATCACCAACCATGCATCTCCATAGATTTTTCATCTTATAAAACTGAAACTTTGTACCTATTAAACTATAACTCTCCATTCCTCCTGCCCCCAGCACCTGGCAAGCACCATTTTACTTTCTGTCTCTATGATTTTGACTATTCCAGGCACCCCATATAAGTGAAATCATATAGTATTTGTCCTTTTGTGACTGGCTTACTTCACTTGGCATAATGACCTCAAGGTTTGTTCATATTGTGTCAGAATTTCCTTCCTTTTTAAGGCTGAATAATATTCCACTGTGTGTGTATACCACAATTTACTTATCCATTCATCTCTCAATTTCTTTCACCTTTTGGCTGTTGCAAAAAATACTGCGATGATATGGGTGTACAGACACCTCTTTCAGACTCTGCTTTCAATTCGTTGGGGTATATACCCAGAAGTATAATTGCTGGATCATATGGGAAATTTATTTTTAATTTTTTGAGGAACTGCCATGCTATTTTCCACAGTGGCTGTACCATTTTACATTCCCACTAACAGTGCATAAGGATTCCAATTTCTCCACATGCTCAACAAATCTTATTTTCTGTTTTTGTTTTTGTTTTATAATAGCCATCCTAAATGGGTGTGAGGTGGTATCTCATTGCAGTTTTGGTTTGCATTTCCCTAATGATCAGTGATGTTGAGCATCTTTTCAAGTACTTATTGGCCATTCATATTTCTTCTTTGAGAAATGTCTATTCAAGTCCTTTACCCATTTTGAATTGGATTTTTTTTGTTGTGCTGAATTTTAGGAGCTTCTCTATATATTTGGAATATTAATTCCTTATCAGATATATGGTTTGCATATACTTTGTTCCATTCTGTATGTTGCCTTTCCACTCTGTTGATATTTTATGCACAATAGCTTTTAAGTTTTATGAAGTCCAATTTGTCTAATTTTGTTTATGTTACCTGTGCCTTTGGTGTCATATCCGAGAAATTATTACCAAATCCAATGTTGTGAAGACTTTGCCCTATGTTTTCTTTGACAAGTTTTTATAGTTTTAGCTCTTACATTTAGATCTTTGATCCATTTTGAGTTAATTTTTACATAGGGTGTTAGGTAAGGGTCCATACCCTTTTAAAACATTAATTTAATTAATTAATTTAATTAATCCTTGTGACAACTCAATGAGGTAGATAATATATATACCATTGTACAGAGATAACAAGAAGAGCAGTGAAGTAACTTGCCCAAGGAGACACAACTAGTGAGAAGGTGGAATCAGGATTCAAACCTTTGTCTGACTCTAGACCCAACTCCACTAAGCTCTTTACAACTCTTTTTTTAAAAAAATAAATTTATTTATTTATTTTTGGCTGTGTTGGGTCTTTGTTGCTACACGCAGGCTTTCTCTAGTTGCAGCGAGCAGAGGCTACTCTTCATTGCAGTGCGCGGGCTTCTCATTGTGATTGCTTCTCTTGTTGCAGAGCATGGGCTCTAGGCACACGGGCTTCAGAAGTTGTGGCATGTGGGCTCAGTGGTTGTGGCTCCCGGGCTCTAGAGTGCAGTCTCAGTAGTTGTGGTGCAGGGGCTTAGTTGCTCCCCAGCATGTGGGATCTTCCCGGACCAGGGCTTGGAACCCGTGTCCCCTGCGTTGGCAGGCGGATTCTTAACCACTGCGCCACGAGGGAAGCCCCTCTTTACAAATTCTTTTGCTTGTGCCTTTGTGTGCATACCTCTGACTGGAACAATTCCTCTGATCTTTGCCTGGTAAACCCTCTCCCCTTGCAGCAGACTTTATAGGTGTCCCCTTGCCCCATTGGTTCAGTTCACACTAGCCAGACTTCCAACTACCAACACCTGCAACTTTTTGCCTGAGAGTTTTTGTTTAGTTGCTGGCACCTGCTCCCCACATACATGTAACAGGTTGGAAGTGCCAAGGAATTGATGTCCCCCAGGAGAAGCTCTCGACCAACAATGAAGGGAGTTTATCATCTCCCTGCCCTTTTGTCCCTTGAATATGATGTTTCTCAGCATCCCCCAGAAGGATTAAGCTGCATCTGCCTACAATGGTTAGCTTGCTTGATAATTCATTTTTATTGACTTCTTTCCTTTCCCTGTCTCACTTTCTCACTCCTCTGCTTGTATTTCCTAATTATCACTTAAAACAACTAAATACTTTCTCTCAAATTTCTGTCTCAGGGTTGAATCTGACCTAAGACAGTGCTCCTTCAAAGCCCAGCTCAAATTCCTCCTTCTCCAGGAAGTCTTCTCTGCTTTCCTCTGCAGTTGGCTGACTCCTGCTCTGCCCATTGCTTGGGGCACACTCCTTGATTGTCACATCACTCACATTGCAGTGGTCAGTTTACACGACAGGTGCAGGTTTTCTATTGCTGCTGTGACAAATCACCACAGCATTTATAAACAAAACAACAACAATTTATAATCTCCCAATTCTGTAGGTCAGAAGTTTCAGTACAGCATGGCTCAGCTGAGTCCTCTGCTCAAAGCCTCACAAAGCTACAAAGTGATGGAAGGGCTTCATTTCCTTCTGGAGGGTCTGGGGACCGATCACCTTCCAAGGCCATTCAGGTTGTTGGCTGAATTCAGGTTCTGTGGTTGTAAAACTGGGGTCCCAGTTTCCTTTCTTATGTCAGTCAAGGGCCAGTCTTTGCTCCTTCAAGACTTCCTGCATTAATTCTCGTGCTTTCCATGTGGTCCCCTCTAGCAAAAACAGGTCAAGTTTTTCTTATAGTTCAAACCTCTCTGACTTTTCCTTCTGCCTCACTCTCTGACTTCAGCTGGAGAAAGTTCTCTGTTTATAATGGTTTATATGATTAGATTGGGTCCAGATAATCCAGGATAACCTCTCTACTTTAAGGTCTTTAACCTTAGTTCCATCTGCAAAGTCCCTTTTGTTATGTAATATAACATATTTATAGGTTCCAGGATTAGGACATGGACATCTTTGGGGGCCATTCTGCTTACCACATGAATTTTCCCTGCTATATCAGTTACTCATTTCTTCATAAAGAAACCACCCCAAAATGCAGTGGCTTAAACCAAAAACCATTTTGTGTTCTCAGGATTCCACATTTGGAGCTGGGCTCAGCTCAGCATTTCTTCTGTTGAAGTCCCCAGTGGAACCCAGTCTCAGTTGCCTACACCAGGAAGCCACGCTTGATAGCTTTCCTCTCTTCTCTCTCTCACCTTCCTCACATCCTCGTTTGGGCTTTCTGTGATCATCTCCCAAAGAAAGGGCTTGGACCCAAGGCCTTTACTGTAGGACTGTTACTATCGCAGATTTAATATTCTCCTTTTTATTCCTGTAACTTCCTGGGGTTGTCTTCTTAGGGGGTTTCAACCTGGTCTCAATCCATCTGTATGTATGTTACCTCTGAAAAATGTGTTCTGCTGTTACTAAAAATATAACCAGACCCCACTTCTGCCTCACTTGATGGTCAACATTCCAGGTCTTCTTATAATAAGAAATCAATCTTTCTAACTAGATTTGTCCTATTCCAGCCCTTTGTTGCCTCACTGTTTGAGAAAAATTGTCCAATAATCTAAATAGACTTCATGCTAAGGCTATAGATTTTCATTTCTTAATTTTCTCTACTAATTTTGTAACTTCCTATTTTTTTCTAAACTCCTGGTCTGAACTTGAAAGCACTGGTTGGTTACCAATTTCCGTTCCTTGATGAAGAAAGCCTTGTTTACATTTAGAGTTTCCTATTCTGTTACTTAAGGGTCCAAGAGTCATTTCCTCCTTATGCTGTAAAACTAGTTTATATCAAGCTGCGTCTACACACAGCAACAGAACACTTGCAGAAATCTTAGGATCATAGTCCTTCTGCAAAGCCAGTCTAAACATAGAATATTCTCAGTTATATGTGAAATCTAAAAAACAAAACCCAAACTTATAGAAAAAGAGATAAGATTTGTGGTTGCCAGAGGTGGAGGTGGAGAGTGGGGTAATTGGAAGAAGGTGGTCAAAAAGTATAAATTTCCAGTTATAAGATGAATAAGTGCTAGAGAAGTAATATATAAAATGATGACCATAGTTAACACTGTTGTATGGTATATATGAAAGTTGTTAAAAGATAAATCCTAAAAGTTCTCATCACAAGGAAATAACCCATCTTCTTCTTTTTTTTTTTTTGTATCTATATGAGTTGATGGAGGATAACTAAACTTTTGTGGTAATCATTTCACAATACATTTAAGTCAATCTTTATGCTGTGCATCTTAAACGTATACAGAGCTGTGTGTCAATTATATCTCAATAAACCTGGGGAAAAATGAACATGTTAGGTTTTGAGGGGACACAATTTACCCTATACTTTCAAAGAAAATATCCTTGAATGGTGGAATTATGGGTAATTTAACTTTTTTCTGTTCAATTTTCTATGTTTTCCAAAACTTTATAATCATCATGTTTTATCTTTTTAGCCAGATAGAAAAAAAGGGGTTTTCTTAAAAACAATTTTTAATTATCCAGTCAGTCTTTCTAACACTTTATCTTAAAAAAAATCCTCCCTTAGACCGATTGACCTCTTCCTTTTCCATACAGAAACTGAGGTCCTAAGTGATTAACCTGAGGCCAGGAGGTCACTTAGTGGCTGGCTAGGGCCACTAATTCCTGGAATGACTCTACACCTAGGTCTTGTCTTAATGTGGAAACTCCTAGAAGCTGACTCTGAGTCAAGACAGAGTAGTAGTTTATGTGGGAGGTGATCCCAGGAAATCCCAGTAGGAGGAGGGGTTGAGGGTGAAGAGGCCAGATGGAGGAGGGAAGGCAGCCCATCCAGGTGTCTTATCAACTGGGCTACCACTCAGAGGATGGGAGGTCCCACAGGGGGCCTCTGGGAGCCAGTGCAGAGCACACCTCAGAGTGTCCCACTGCAGGGAGAGGGAGTTGACCTCCCATCGGTCAGACATCAAGGGCCACTCCCAAGGTGCTGGCAATTCCTGGGCACTCTGGCCTATTATGTGGGCTCTGGCAGCAGAGGAAACCCAGACAGCTAGAAGCAGGGCCCCACCCCCCAAAGGAGTCATGTTTGTGGGCAACAGCTTCTGCCACAGGTGTCGTAGGGAGGAAATGAAATCATGAACTTGAAAGGGCATCTCAATCCCTAACTAGCAAAACCATAAGCCTGCATTGGCTCAGTCACAGGGCCCCAAAGTCAGCACCTTGGGAACCTCATTTGGGTTAACACGTCACCTCCAGTAAATTATTTGTGAGAGCCTACACTTTAATTCATGGCACTCAATAACATCTATGTCAGGGCTTCCCTGGTGGTGCAGTGGTTGAAAGTCCACCTGCCGATGCAGGGGACACAGGTTCATGCCCCAGTCTGGGAAGATCCCACATGCCACGGAGCAGCTGGGCCCGTGAGCCATGGCCACTAAGCCTGCGTGTCCAGAGCCTGTGCTCCATAACGGGAGAGGCCACAACAGTGAGAGGACAGTGTACTGCAAAAAATTTAATTAATTAATTAATTAAATAACATCTATGTCAGAATTCTTTGGTTGCAAATGACAAAACCCAATTCTGATCAGTGTAGACCCTAAAGTGGGGGTGAGAGATGTTACTCCTTGTGTAAGCAGGAAGCACAGGGTGCAAACTTTTTGCAATTCATCCACACAGAGTGAACATTAGTAGCACTAATGTGTCCTTCGTGATAATTTTCTTGTCCTGATTTCAATGTAACTGTTGGAGATTATAAGGCATAGGAATGTAAACAGTGCTCTTTAGCAGGGAGGTGGAAATTATAATAACAACGATCTCTGATTTCTGAGCCTTTACACTGGCAAAGTTTTCAAGTCTGGAAACATTATCTGTGGTGAGAGTGGAAAATCAGAAACAGGGCTTTCATACTCTGCCAATGGGAGTGAAAATTGGAATAACTGCAATAGGGAGCAATTTTACAATACTTAATAAAGTTAATGTGTGCATAATATCAACTCAACAAATATATATGTGTATAACCAAGTGTAACAGGGAAGAACAAAATCTGACTCCATGTTGGACCTGTTTCTTTACTTTAACCTTTGCTCTCCATTGCTTTTTGTTAATATAATCTCTAAAAGGATGTTGTATATAGCTATTAGCCTACATAATGGCCTCCCTCGGGGAAACCTGCCCCTCTGCCTAAATGTTAAAGTGCCTTTGTTCAGCTCACAGGGAAACATTCTGACCCTGCCCACCTGTGAATGGCTGCAAGAAAGAAGAAATGAACACATCCACTTCCAGAGGCTGGCCAAACCAGGAGATATTTGGCAAGACTTACGGCCTTTTTATTTTACTTCCTCACCTCCTCCCCCTCTCTGTTCTATAAAGGAAACTAGCATCCAGACCCCAATAAGATGGTACTCTGGGACGCTAGTCCGCCATCTTCTTGGATGCCCAGCTTTCCAAATAAAGTCGCTATTCCTTGCCTCAACACCTCATCTCCCGATTTACTGGCCTGTCGTGAGGCAAGCTGAGTAAGCCTGGACTTGGTAACAAATTTGGCAAGCCAGCCAGGAGCCTTACTGCTTGAAGCTAGCCGTCCCCAGTCAGGGAATTTGGGGGCAAGGCCCTAGAAGCTGCCAGGACCATTTGTCTTGAGGATCTTCCCTTCAAAAAACTCCTTGAAATGGCACTGGCTACCTCAGCACTTGGCAGTTGGAGCAATGAAGCGACAAACTTCTGAGAGGTGATGAACTCAATCTTTGTAGGGTAAGTCGCTCCAGTGTGTACAACGGGAAACAAATTCCCCCCTCAATCTGTTTTGCATTTGGTTGGAGTACCCTGTTGGGGAGGGGAATTGTTTTTGGACTCTACGCCATTTGGGAACTGGTTCATTTGCTTTTGTTTTGTGTGCACTGATATTGGAATTTGTGCTTTTTGTGTTGGAATTTGTGTCTTTTGTGTTTTGGTGTTATCAAACTTATAAAAGTGGGAAATACTCCATCAATCCTGAAGGAGACCCCTTTAGGTGGTATATTAGATAAATGGGCAAAACATAGCCATGAGCCTAGGACTAAGAAAGAGATGAGATTCCGTATATAAAAGCATTTATGCTATTGCATCAGGAGGAAAAGAAGTCAGAGGGCTGCCACCTTATGGTGCAGTGGTCTGAAAGGAAACTCAAGGGGGAAAATGTTCTACAAGGGGAAGAGGGAGAAAATGAGAGTGGTGACATGTTACCTCAAAACTTAACCCCCCCTCCAGCCTATCCAGTCCCCAATGGCCAAACAGGCTGCACTGACAGTTGTTCCAACTGCCCCCCACCCCCACTTGCTGCCAACATATTCACTCATTTCACTGCCTCCTGTTTCCCCTACCCATGGGGATCAAATAGAAGTTTCTATGTTAATACCCAGGACACAGGGACCTGGTTTAGTATCACCATCTAAGACCCAACGGGCACCCAATTTGGACCAGGAGCCACTTCTGCAGCGGGCAATTTCCCTTGTGCTGATATCCTGTAGGAGGCCTTAATGCAAATGGCCAACCAACTGGGTTTCTATGGATGCATGATTCATTCTCAACTTCGGATTTGCTTAACTGGAAAAACCATAAACCTGCTCACTGAGAGGACCCACTCCATGTGACCAAACTTTTCACTTCTATCTTTGCCACTCACCATCTCTCTTAGGTGGACATTCACACTCATGAATATAATGCTTACTGGGGATGAAAGGAGGAAGGGCATTGGGAAAAAGATTGCCCTAGACTAAAGAATAAGAATAAGAAGAATAGAAGGAAGACAGGAGACTCTCATATGGTAGAAAGAGAGGAACACTCTGATAATAAATGAAGAGGCCAGGGGATTCCCTTAGACTTGAGGCGTCTGATTCTAATTTCCCCACAGGAGCTCCGGGTAACTTTGACAGTGGAGAAAAAATTGACTGACTTTCTAATAGATATGGGTGCCACATATTCTGTGGTAAATACCAAAGAGAGAGAACTACAAAACCGTTCATTCTTACAACCTCTAGAATGCCAACTAGGGGACCTTACCCTGAAACATATCTTCTTATATATGCCAGAGTGTCCAATCCCCCTTTTGGGATGAGATCTCCTTTGTAAATTAAATGCTCAAGTAACATTTTTGCCAGAACAGTTTGACATCAGGGTCCCACCAGAGGACACTTTAAGCCTACAAATGGCACTCATGGGAACCCCAGAAAAGGAGACAGAGCTCTTTCACCCTGAGGTCTACAAACAGGTAAAGCCAGAAGTGTGGGCTGATGGCACTCCTGGGAAGACCAAAAACACAAGACCAATATAAATCCCATTAAAAAAGGACACTGGAACACCTAATCTAAAACGATATCCTCTGAGACAAGAGGCCCCAAAGGGAATTCAGGCAACTCTGGAAAAGTTTTTGAAAACAGGACTGATTAAACCTTGCAGATCCCCATATAACACCCCTATCCTCCTGGTCAAAAGGCCAAGCTCAGCAGAGTGTCACTTTGTCCAAGATTTGAGGGCTATTAATGAAGTAGCCCAAGACTTACACACTGGGTATGTCAGTCCTTCACTATCATTGAGGTAGCCACTGAATTCTTTGAAAAAAAGAAAAAACTGTCCTTGTTTTACAAATCTACTCTTTACAGGACCAGAAGTGTAGCTCCAAAAATAATCCAAAGCCCATCAATCCTTTTACCACTCCCAAAGCCTACCTTATTTATCTTAAGAGGCTTGTAAGTATTAAATAAAAGGGAAACAAAGTCATCCTAGGAGAAACTTGCCTGTATCTTTTAGATGCAAATGTCCTACCTGGTCTTCTCAGGAACCCTTAACCCTGCCATCTCTTTAAAATGCAAATTTTGAAAGAGGGTAAAGTAATTTAGAACTAGACTTGTCAAGGATAAATAAAAATCCTAAGTGCCTTTTCTTGAAATATTGGTAAAAAAGATTTAGCTATCTAGACAAGTGAGCTTGATTTGTTCCCTCTGCGAGAAAGCCATTTCCAATCCTACCTCTTTTGTAAACTGATGGGTTTTACATTGCTGTACCTGACTTAGGGCTGAAATTTTGAAATGAGAACTATGAGGTCTCTCCGTTTGTATGTCTGTATGTGTCTATATGTGTTGCAGACGTATGGCATTACCAAAATTAATTCATAAAAGAGCTCTACTTAATTAATTAAAAAAAAATTTAAGTGCTTATATAAATACTCAGGAACATAAAACTGGCCAGAATGAATTTTGGGTTCATGTCACGTGATCTAGAAAATATTCGACATTAAACTGATATCTGGTATTGAACGTGGCTTAAGCTTGTTGATCTAATTAATATAGACATATCTTTAGAGTCATTAATATTAAGCATAATACTTACTGTACCTAGGAATCAAATAAGACCTCATTACATCTGTTGGAAGGAAAATAACTTAATAGGATGAAACTTTAAAGTAAATGTAAACGAGATAAGAGCTTTTAGGTAAACTCTATAGGAATAATATGTTCTGAAAACTAACTAAAATAGTCTCTCCATATTTCAGTAACTATTACTTACGTCTTGGTTTTCACTAGAAATTAGGGTTTTTAAGAGTTGGGGACTCTAATTTAAATGTGTAATTAAAGCTACTAAAAATAATAAAACATTTCACTATATAACAGGAAAGTGGGATATATGTTTTGAGTAAAAGGAGTTTATGCATAGTCAGGCTGAGATTAGATTAAACTTAATTGGGTAAATGGATTTTGTTTTTAAAAGTAGACTGGTGCAGGACCTGACTTGGTTTCTCTTTGTTAAGGGAACAAGTTTACTTAGAATGCTGCTTTTGAAAACAGATTGTGTGAACTATCTTGCCTTTAACTGAGATGTATTTGTTCTATTTTATTTTA
Organism: Delphinapterus leucas; assembly: GCF_059928025.1. Lineage (NCBI taxonomy): Eukaryota > Metazoa > Chordata > Mammalia > Artiodactyla > Monodontidae > Delphinapterus > Delphinapterus leucas. Next base: position 54,837,854 of record NC_143143.1, read on the forward strand.
TTTTATTTTTTATTGGAGTATAGTTACTTTAAAATGTTGTGTTAGTTTCTGCTGTAGAACAAAGTGAATCAACTATACGTATACATATATCACCTCCCTCTTTAGCCTCCCTCCTACTCCCCACCATATCTCACACCTCTAGGTCATCAGAGAGCACCAAGCTTAGCTCCCTGTGCTGTAATGCAGGTTCCCACTAGCTATCTATTTTACACATGGTAGTGTATATATGTCAATGTTACTCTCTCAACTTGTTCCACGCTTCCCTTCCTCCCAACGTGTCTACAAGTCTGTTCTTTATGTCTGCGTCTCCTTTCCTGCCTTGCAAATAGATTAATCAGTACCATTTTTCTATATTCCATATGTATGCGCTAATATACGATATTTGTTTTTCTCTTTCTGACTTACTTCACTCTGTATGACAGACTCTAGGTTCATACACATAACTACAAATGACCCAATTTTGTTACTTTTTATGGCTGAATAATATTCCATTGTAAATATGTATAATATCTCCTTTATCTATTAATCTGTTGATGGACATTTAGGTTGCTTCCATGTCCTGGCAATTGTAAACAGTGCTGCAATGAACATTGTGGTACATGTCTCTTTTTGAATTATGGTTTTCTCAGGGTATATGCCCAGTAGGGGGATTGTTGGGTCACATGGTAGTTCTATTTTTAGTTTTTTAAGGAACCTCCATACTGTTTTCCAAAGTGGCTGTATCAATTTACCTTCCCCCAGCAGTGCAGAAGGGTTGCCTTTCCTCCACATCCTCTCCAGCATTTATTGTTTGTAGATTTTTTGATGATGACCATTCTGACCGGTGTGAGGTGATACCTCACTGTAGTCTTGATCTCCATTTCTCTAATAATTAGTGATGTTGAGCATCTTTTCATGTGTTTGTTGGCCATCTGTATGTCTTTGGAGAAATGCCTATTTAGGTCTTCTGCCCATTTTTTTTATTGGGTTGTTTGTTTTTTTGATATTGAGCTGCATGAGCTGTTTGTATATTTTGGAGATTAATCCTTTGTTGATTCATTTGCAAATATTTTTTCCCATTCTCAGGGTTGTCATTTTGTCTTGATGTAGTTTCCTTTGCTTTGCAAAAGCTCTTAAGTTTCATTAGGTCCCATTTGTTTATTTTTGTTTTTATTTCCATTTCTCTAGGAGCTGGGTCAAAAAAGATCTTGCTGTGATTTATGTCAAAGAGTGTCCTGCCTATCTTTTCCTCTAAGAGTTTTATAGTGTCTGGCCTTATGGTTAGGTATTTAATCCATTTTGAGTTTATGTTTGTGTATGGTGTTAGGGAGTGTTCTAATTTCATTCTTTTACATGTAGCTGTCCAGTTTTCCCAGCACCATTTATTGAAGACACTATCTTTTCTCTATTGTTTATTTGTGGCTCCTTTGTCATGGATTAGGTGACCATAGGTGCATGGGTTTATCTCCGAGCTTTATCTCTGATCTATATTTCTGTTTTTGTGCCAGTACCATACTGTCTTAATTACTGCAGCTTTCTAGTATAGTCTGAAGTTAGGGAGCCTGATTCTTCCAGCTCCATTTTTCTTTCTCAAGATTGCTTTGGCTCTTTGGGGTCTTTTATGTTTCCATACAAGTTGTGAAATTTTTGCTGTAATTATGTGAAAAATACCCTGGGTAACTTGATAGGGATTGAACTGAATCTGTAGATTGCTTTGGGTAGTATAGTCATTTTCACAATATTGATTCTTCCAATCCAAGAACATGGTATACCTCTCCATTGGTTTCTGTCGTCTTTAACTTCTTTTGTCAGTATCTTATAGTTTTCTGAATACAGGTCTTTTGCCTCCTTAGGTAGGTTTATTCCTAGGTATTTTATTCTTTTTTTGCAATGATAAATGGGATTGTTTCCTTAATTTCTCTTTCTGATCTTTTGTTGTTAATGTATAGGAATGCAAGAGATTTCTGTGCATTAATTTTGTATCCTGCTGCTTTACCAAATTCCTTGATTAGCTCTAGCAGCTTTTTGGTGGCATCTTTAGGATTTTCTATGTATAGTGTCATGTCATCTTCACACAGTGACAGTTTTGCTTCTGGATTCCCTTTATTTCTTTTTCTTCTCTGATTGCCATGGCTAGGACTTCCAAAACTATGTTGAATAAAAGTGGCCAGAGTGGACATCCTTGTCTTGTTCCTGGTTAGAGGAAATTCTTTCACCATTGAGAATGACATTTGCTGTGGGTTTGTCATATATAGCCTTTACTATGTTGAGGTAGGTTCCCTCTATGCCCACTTTCTGGAGAGATTTTATCATAAATGGGTGTTGAATTTTGTCAAAACTTTTCTTGCATCTATTGAGATGATCATATGGTTTTTATTCTTCAGTTTGTTAATATGGTATACCACATTGATTGATTTGTGTATATTGAAGAATCCTTGTATCCCTGGGATAAATCTGACTTGATCATGGTGTATGAACATTTTAATGTGTTGTTGGGTTCAGTTTGCTACTATTTTGTTGAGGATTTTTGCATGTGTGTTCGTCAATGATATTGGCCTGTAATTTTCTTTCTTTCTTTTTTTTGTGATATCTTTGTCTGGTTTTGGTATCAGGGTGATGGTGGCCTTGTAGAATGAGTTTGGAAGTGTTCTTCTCTCTGCAAGTTTTTGGAAGAGTTTGAGAAGGATAGTTGTTAGCTCTTCTCTAAATGCTTGGTAGAATTCGCCTGTGAAGCCATCTGGCCCTGGGCTTTTGTTTGTTGGAAGATTTTTAATCACAGCTTCAATTTCAATGCTCATGATTGGTCTGTTCATATTTTCTGTTTCTTCCTGGTTCAGTCTTGGAATGCTGAACATTTCTAAGAATTTGTCCATTTCTTCCAGGTTATCCATTTTATTGGCATATAGTTGCTTGTAGTAGTCTCCTATGATCCTTTTTATTTCTGTAGTGTCAGTTGTAACTCCTCCTTTTCATTTTAATTTTATTGATTTGAGTCTTCTCCCTTTTTTTCTTGATGAGTCTGACTAATGGTTTATCAATTTCGTTTATCTTCTTGAAAAACCAACTTTTAGTTTTATTGATCTTTGCTATTGTTTTCTTCATTTCTTTTTCATTCATTTTTGCTCTGGTCTTTATGATTTCTTTCCTTCTACTATCTTTGGGCTTTGTTCTTCTTTCTCTAGTTTATTTAGGTGTAAGGTTAGGTTGTTTTATCTGAGATTTTTCTTGTTTCTTGAAGTAGGTTTGTATTGCTATAAACTTCCCTCTTAGAACTGCTTTTGCTGCATCCCATAGGTTTGGGTCATTATTTTTCTGTTGTGATTTGTTTGTAGGTATTTTCTGATTTCTCCAGTGATCTCTTGGTTATTTAGTAATGTATTGTTTATCCTCTATGTGTTTGTGTTTTTTACCGTTTTTGTCCTGTAATTGATTTTTAATCTCATAGAGTTGCCATTGGAAAAGTTGCTTGGTATGATTTATATTTTCTTAAATTTACCAAGGCTTGAATTGTGACCCAAGATGTGATCTATCCTGCAGAATGTGCTGTGTGCAATTGAGAAGAAAGTGTATTCTGATGCTTTTTAAATTTTTTTTTAACATTTATTTATTTCATTTTTAAATTTTTGACTGCATTGTGTTTTCATTGCTGTGTGTGGGCTTTCTCTGTTTGCAGTGAGCAAGGTCTACTCTTCATTGTTGTTCATGGGTTTCTCATTGCAGTGGATTCTTTTGTTGCAGAGCACAGTCTCTAGGCATGCAGGCTTCAGTAGTAGTGGCATGCAGGCTCAGTAGTTGTGGCTCATGGGCTCTAGAGTGCCGGCTCAGGAGTTATGGTGCACAGGTTTAGTTGCTCCTCGGCATGTGGGATCTTTCTGGACCAGGGCTCAAACTCATGTCCTCTGCATTGGCAGGCAGATTTTTAACCACTGCACCAGCAGGGAAGTCCCTCTGCTGCTTTTGGATGGAATGTTCTGAAGATATCAATTAACTCTATCTGGTCTAATGTGTCATTTAAGGCTTGTGTTTTCTTATTAATTTTCTGTCTGGATGATTTGTCCATTGGTGTAAGTGCTGTGTTAAAGTCCCCCACTATTATTGTGTTACGGTTGCTTTTCCTTTTTTGGCTTTAGCATTGCCTTATGTATTGAGGTGGTGCTATTTTGGGTGCATAAATATTTACAATTGTTATAACTTCCTCTTGGATTGATCCCTTAATCATTATGCAGTGCCCTTCCTTGTCTCTTGTAATAGTCATTATTTTATTTGTTTATTTTTGGCTGTGTTTGGTCTTCATTGTTGTTCGTGGGCTTTCTCTAGTTGCATTGAGTGGGGGTTACTCTTCATTGCAGCACACAGGCTTCTCATTGCGGTGGCTTGTCTTGTTGTGGAGCATGGGCTCTAGGCGTGAGGACTTCCGTAGTTGTAGCATGTGGGCTTAGTTGCTCTGGGGCATGTGGGATCTTCCCAGACCAAGGATAAAACCCGTGTTCCCTGCATTGGCAGGCAGATTCTTAACCACTGCACCACCAATGAGGTCCAAATAGTCTTTATTTTAAAGTCTATTTTTTTCTGATATGAGTATTGCTCCTCTGGCTTTCTTTTGATTTCCATTTGCATGGAATATCTTTTTCCATCTCATCACTTTCAGTCTGTATGTGTTCCTAGGTCTGAAGTGGGTCTCTTGTAGACAGTATATATATGGGTCTTGTTTTTGTATCCATTCAGCCAATCTGTGTCTTTTGACTGGAGCATTTAATCCATTTACATTTAAGGTAATTATTGATATGTATGTTCCTATTATCATATTCCTAATTGTTTTGTGTTTGTTAGTCTTTTACTTCTCTTGTGTTTCCTTTCTAGAGAAGTCCTTTTAGCATTTGTTGTAAAGCTGGTTTGGTGGTGCTGAATTCTCTTAGCTTTTGCTTGTCTGTAAAGCTTTTGATTTCTCCATCAAATCTGAATGAGATCCTTGCTGGGTAGAGTAATTTTGGCTGTAGGTTTTTCCCCTTTATCACTTTAAATATATCCTGCCACTCCCTTCTGGCCTGCAGAGCTTTTGCTGAAAGATCACCTGTTAACCTTCTGGGGATTCCCTTGTATGTTGTTTGCTGCTTTCCCCTTGCTGCTTTTAATATTTTTTCTTTGTATTTATTCTTTTGATAGTTTGATTAATATGTGTTTTGGCATGTTTCTCCTTGGGTTTATCCTGTATGGGACTCTCCATGCTTCTTGGACATGATTGACTACTTCCTCTCCCATGTTAGGAAAGTTTTTTACTATAATCTCCTCAAATATTTTCTCAGACACTTTGTCTTTCTCTTCTTTTTCTGGGACCCCTATAATTTGAATGTTGGTGCACTTAATGTTGTCCCAGAGGTCTCTGAAACTCTCACTTCTTTTCATTCTTTTTTCTTTATTCTGCTCTGTGGCAGTTATTTCCACCATTCTATCTTCCAGCTCACTTATCCATTTTCCTGCCTCAGTTATTCTCCTATTGATTCCTTCTAGTTTATTTTTCATTTCAGTTATTGAGTTGTTCATCACTGATTGTTTGTTCATCACTGATTGTTTGTTCTTTAGTTCTTCTAGGTCCTTGTTAAACATTTCTTTCATCCTCTTGATCCATGCCTCTATTCTATTTCCGAGATTTTGGATCATCTTTACTATCATTACTCTGAATTCTTTCTCAGGTAGATTGCCTATTTCCTCTTTATTTGGTCTTGTGGGTTTTTACCTTGTTCCTTCATCTGTGAGATATTTCTCTGTCTTCTCATTTTGTCTAGCTTACTGTGTTTGAGGTCTCCTTTCCCCAGGCTGCAGGGTTTTAGTTCCTCTTGCTTCTGGTCTCTGCCCACAATGTGTGAGTTTGGTCCAGTGGCTTGTGTAGGCTTCCTTGTGGGAGGGACTGCTGCCTGCGTTCTGGTGGGTGGACCTGAGTCTTTTCCCTCTGATGGGCAGGATCATGTCAGGTGGTGTGTTTTGGGATGTATATGAGCTTAGTACAACTGTAGGCAGCCTGTCTACTGATAGGTGGGTTTGCATTCCTCTATGTTATTGTTGGGTGTGAGACATCTAGTGATGGGGACTGCAGACATTTGGGTGGGGCTGGGTCTTGGATTCTGATGGAGGCCTCTGTGAGAGCTCTCACCGGTTAACATTCCCTGGGGCTGGGAATTCTCTGGCGGTCCAGTGTCCTGGACTCAGTGCTCCCACCCCAGAGGCTCAGGCCCAACTTCCAGCTGGGGAGCCAAGACCCCACAGGCCACTTGTTATAGAAATAAAGAGGATTAAAGAAAAAAAAAAAACAGACAAGCAAAACCCCAGACAAATGTTAAAAGCAAAATCAAACAGACAAGAACAAACACACACACACACAGACACACACACACAAAAGAAACAAAAACAGAACCAAAGAAAACAAAAAACAAGAGAACAAACAGACCAAAAAAAGGAACACCAAAACAAAATCAAACAATTATATAAAAAAAAAACTAACAAAACACAAAACAAAACCAAAGCAGAGTGCCAACTGAAGAATAAATCCAAGAAAACAAAACAAACAGACAAAAATGATTAAAAGAAAAAGGAAAGAAAACATAGAACAACAGAAGAGTAAAGTAAAAATAAAATATAAAAAATATGTTTAAGGGGCTTCCCTGGTGGTGCAGTGATTGAGAGTCCGCCTGCTGATGCAGGGGACACGGGTTCGTGCCCCGGTCTGGGAAGATCCCACATGCCACAGAGCAGCTAGGCCCGTGAGCCATGGCTGCTGAGCCTACGTGTCCAGAGCCTGTGCTCCGCAATGGGAGAGGCCACAACAGTGAGAGGTCCGTGTACCGAAAAAAAAAAAAAAAAAAAATATATATATATATATATATTTAAAAAACATAGAACAACAGAAAAGCAAATAAAAATAGAAATATGAAAAGATAAAAAATGTGTTAAAAAACTCCCAGAAGACTAAATAAAAATTTAAAAAATAATACAAAACAGCAACAACAACAAAGAAAAAAATCAGAACCAAGAAGAGAACAAATCAAAACATAATAAAAATAATAATAGTAGTGTTTCCTGGGGTCTCAGCTGTCAGTGTCCTTGCCCCTGCTGTGAGGCACAGCTCACCTCTGCCTCACTAGGAGGGCCTCCAACACCTCTATGTTGTTCTGGACCTGCTGTGGGTCCTGTGGTGACAGCTCAGACTGATCTGGCCCCACTCCTGCATGTTCTTGTCCCCAAAGTCCACAGCTGCCAGAGCTAGACGGTTTTCTTTTGTGGGAACACTCATTGTCTGAGCAGATATTCCTTAGATGCAGGGTCTACCCAGCTAATTGCAGTGATTTAATCTGCAGCTTGTGCAAGTGATGGAAAGATTTTTGATCTTCTTCCTTATTTGCCCTGCCCCTGGGACTCAACTGTGGTTTTATCCCCACCTCCATTTGGGCCACCCACAGAAATCTGTTCCCAAGGCTGCCCTGGAGCACTTGGGTCTGTCCCAGTGAGGACAGGGCACAGAGGTGGCATGGCTGCTTGGATCACAGGAGCCCTGGTGACAGCAGGTGTGCAGGGAAGCCAGCAACCACAGGCACAAGAGATATGTTCCTAGTGGGAGCCTTTTCTAGCACCTGGCAGCAGATGCACAAATGCCAGCTCTGGGTGGGCTTTTTCTATTGCCCAGTGGCAGGCGCTGTCATGTGAGGAAAGAGAGGCTACAATGGTGGCTCCACCCCCTGCATGTGACTCAGCAGTAGAACCCTTCTTCCATGGCAGTCCAGTTTTCCTCCATAAGCATTCCCTGTTGTGGATTTCCTCCCTCCCATTCCCTCAAGCCATCTCCCCACAGCCAACAGCAGTCCTTGCTCCAGGTTTGCTCTCTAATCCCCGTGCTCCAGGTCCCAGTCCCTGTGTGCACCGGTGGACACACCTCCCCATCCAGGGCACATAGGGCCATGGTACAGACCATCTGTGTAGTTTTCACTCTGTCTTCTCTGCCACATATTGGTCCCTTCACCCTCCTCCAACAGCCCCAAATGCTTCTTTTCTGTCCCAACTGATTTCCCTGTCAGGGAGGGGGCTTCCCCAGTTGCGGGAGTCTCTCCTCTGCTTCAGCTCCCCACTCAGGGTGCAGGTCATGTCCTGCTTCCGCTCCTCCTCCTTCTCCCTTCTTTCTTTCATCCTACCCAGTTATGTGGGGATCTTTATAGTCCTTTCTGGTGTCCAAGGTTTTCTGCTAGTGTTTAGCTAGTGTTCTGTGAGAATTGTTGCATCTGTAGATGTATTCTTGATGTATCTGTGGATAGAGATGAACTCCACATCCTCTTACTCCTCCTCCATCTTGGAACCTCCAAGAGCCTATATTTTTTCTTAAATATTCTATTTGACCAAATGTTTAAAAAAATTTTTTTGATATTTTTTATGAATTTCCTATCAAATTCTAATTAAAGTTCTTTTGACTTCAGCTAGCTTTGGGATGCTTCAGAGGACCCCTGAGAGCCTTCCCTATTGCATAGGTTTTGCCTGAAGTGGAGCATTGGTTGGGATTTTCCCTTTTGAACTAGCCTTTTTCATTCATTCAGCTGCATTTCCAATGGGACATTGGTTGGGGTTCTCCCCTTTTAGACTGATGGGACTTTGGTTGGGAATCTTCCTTTTTGTGGCTAGGGAACTGTGACACTGAGGCACCTCGGGGTGGGGGAATATATATATATATATATATATATATATATATATATATATGTATATATATATATATATATGTATATGACTAGAATTGGTTGGTCTGCTAAATTACATGGAAAGCATTGTCAAATGAGTGATAAACCTCCTCAGATTATATGGTATAAATAAATGTTATTAATATAGACATTCTAAAAATTATATAAAGTTTCTGAAATTTGCATATGTCCTGGTATAATGTTATAGTTTTAGTTGTTATTTTAAAATGCTGTATGTCACAACAACTTGGATAAGCTTCTTTGCCAAGAAGAATTATAATCAGGTCTTTAACTTTGCCTTTTTAAGACCTTTATCATTCATAGGCAGCTAAGGTGATGCTTTGCAAAACTGCCACATCTTCAAGAAGGCTCGTAAAAAGGAACTTTTCTAACAAATATAAGTTTCTGATAACCTTTAGATAATACCACTGGACTGGGTAATAAATAAAACTAATGGTAAACCTGATTACTTCATCCATATCAACAGGAGTTAATTACATGGGACTGAATAAACTGATGAATATGATTTATAACTTTATGACTTTGGGAAATATACTAGTCTTAATCTTTGTTTTCCAGAAAAAACATTTTCTCTTATGCTGTGACCCTTGTAAACAGGTTGATAAATTATACCCTTGTAAACAAAGATGAAACATTTATCTTTTTCTCTCTACCTGATCCTACCAGAATTTGGCTTCTCCAGTTGGCTCTCCTGTGGACTTGATGGTTTATTGTAACTGGATTACAACTAGTTATACTAAGCATTGTTTTAATTTGTTCTTTGTTTCCAAATTGTTTATGCTTTGTGTCTCTCTGCTGCACTATGACTTTGTCAATGTTACTAGCTGCATTACTTATATCCTGTCTATTTTATAAGATTGTTGTCTGTTACAGTACCCAGTGTGTAACCAGGCTTCCAACAAAATTAATGATAGTCAAACATCTTGAGGAAATAGATCACATTTATAACTCATGAATAATTGTAATAGTGTGATTCTAAGTATGGGAAGAAGCAATAAGGGAAAACATTTCATGGATCATAATATACTAGAAAGACAGAGGATCCAGAGAATATTTAATTATCAACAGGAACTAATCAAGAAATTAGCACCTGGAGTGTCATATCAACAAGAATTTTCACCTGATCTGGGATGAGCCTCCCAGCACCATGGGACAAATTTGATCATGAAATGTCTCCCAAATATTGGTCAAATTCCAGACCAAGAGGAGGATCTGAGAAATGGAAAATTTCCTGTCACAGTCATCAGTGATTGCAGCCAAGACCTATGGTGAGCTGGTGAGCCCTGACTGAACTCAGGAAGGAAAGAATGACTGCCATCTAGCAGCCATCAGACTGCAGCCACTCCCTACAGTGAGCCTTGAGGAAACTCAGGATGTGAAAACACAGGATACTGGGCCCAGATAAGTGAGGTGCATATCAAAAGGATCATTTCAGTGAGCCCAGACTCTTGCATATTTCCATACATAGAAAAGCACTAAATTCCTTAAGTTGAGATTGCCACTTCCTTAAAGCTGTACAAGAGTGGGTCAATCTACTTGTTTAATCCTGTTCTACTGAATGACACAGCATCAGGTTCAAATAATCAAGTGTTGTACTATTTACTAAAAATTCTAAGGATTATTACCTGCCCAAAGCTGATCAATTCCAGTCCACAATCACCCCCTATTGCCCCTACACATCAGGAAACAGTTAGAGTGGTCATCGACCTTTTTCCCACAAGACTGTGGAATGGACATTGACAGTGGGGAATTGTAACAGGGAAGAACAAAATCTGACTCCATGTTGGATCTGTTTCTTTTATTTTAACCTTTGTTCTCCATAGCTTTTTGTTACTATAATCACTAAAATGATGTTGTCTGTAGCTATTGGCATACACAATGGCCTCCCTCAGGGAACCCTGCCCCTCTGCCTAAATGTTAAACTAAATTGCCTTTGTTCAGCTCACAGGGGAAACATTCTGACACTGCCCACCTGTGGATGGCTGCAAGAAAGAAGAAATTAATATATCCCCTCCCTGAGGCTGGCCAAACCAGGAGGTATTTGGCAAGACTTATGGCCTTTTTATTTTACTTCCTCACCTCCTTCTGCTCTGTGTTCTATAAAAGAAACTAGCATCCAGACCCCAATAAGATGGTACTCTGGGACGTTAGTCTGCCATCTTCTTGGATGCCTGACTTTCCGAATAAAGTCGCTATTCCTTGCCTCAGCACCACAACTCCCGATTTATTGGCCTGTCATGTGGCAAGCAGAGTGAACTTGGACTCAGTAACACAAGCAGGGTTTTTGCATGTATGGGTCAGGCCATGTGGACATAAGCCTGTTCATTATAAAATTACTTGTGATAGTGAAGTGATGGAGTACTGTAGAGCAGTTACAATGAATGTGTGGATTAGAGCTCCATTTTTTTCAGCATGGATAAATATAAAAAACATAATGGTGAACAAAACAGCAAGCTATAAAAGCTGTAAAAATATACCATTTAAGTAAATTTGTGAAACATACAAACAATGTTTGTGTTTTGTCTGGGTTTTGTTGTGAACATATACTCCCCAGTTGTCAGATCCACCACCAAGCCTTCTCTACCACACTGAGGCCCTGGGAGGCTTGAGGGACTTCACCCACAAGCTCCCTTTGTTCTGGCTTTCGTTGAGTTCATCCAATGCGAGGCACCAGTAGTAGCCTGAGAGGAGGAGGGAGGGAGGATGGGTATTAACTCTGCCCCCCTCCCTACCCACTCCCTCCTTGTTGGGCAGGCTGGGGGTCTGCAAACCTGCATTTATTCCCTGAAGACTACAGCTGCTGTGGTCCCATCCTGCAGCTATAGGCCTTTCTGGGTCTTACAGGTACCTCCCTCGTTCCTTCAAGCCTAGGCCTGACAATGACTCCCTTCAGTTGCTATCCCCAAGGTGCTTCTCCATCATTCGCTGAGTTCCCTTCTCACAGCCTACACATTTACAAATAGAATCTACTACAATCAGCCCATTTGCAAGTGTCTGCTAAGGTCCTGAACAATGTGGGGAGATTTAAAACTATGCCTGCAAAGTTTATACACTCAGCTTAGGAGGCTGGTGACTGCTGTGAAAGGAAGTGGAATTAAAGATGGGGAGAAGGGGAGAGGAGAGCTTTAGCTGTGAAACTGCACAACTCATCTCAGGACTTAATGTAACTCAGGTTCTTTATACCTTGGCGCAGCAAGAATTCAGTGAGAGGCAAAGTGATAGGTAAGAAGTAGATTTATTAATATCCTTTGTAAAGAGGTTGCAGGAAAATGGGACATGAGAGGATGATCACATCCCAGATCTCAGGTGTGTTCCTGGAACACGTTGCCAAGTGAGGGTCCATGACTTCTTGTGGGAGAGAATTCAAAAGAGAGCCATACTAAAGTTAAGGCAGAGATGCACATTCCATAGACAGGATGTGATCCATCTCAAAAGGTGAGAGTGGGCCCAAAATATGAGGTGGTTGGTTTTTATGGGCTGGGTAATTGCACATGCTAATGAGTGGAAGGATTATTCCAACTATTCTGGGGAGGGTTTGGCCATTTCCAGGAATTGGGCCACAGACCACTTTTTGGCCTTTTATGGTTGGCCTCAGAACTGTCATGACACTGGTGGGTGTGTCATTTAGTTGCTAATGTATGACAATGAGTGTATAATGAGGCTCAAGGTCTACTGGAAGTTGAATCTTCTGCCATCTTGGGCCTAATCTGTTCTAACCAGTTTTTGTAGTATTCTGTTTTTTCAACAGCTTTGTCATTCTTTAAGGGTTGTGCCCTACCCCCTTTCCTCCTAGCTCAGCTATATTTGCACTTTAAAAAAAATAAATTTTAAGAAATCACATCAGAAACTATTATATAAAAATATTTAATTCAGTTAAATCTGGGAGGTTAATATATATGGGTGTTGTAGAGTGTTTTGATTGAGATATTTCTAAAAACGTTTTCTTTTAATAGCAAGCTTTAGAAAGTGAAATGCTTCCTTATTCTGGATGATACAAGAGTGTCACATGAGGCCCAAGGCACATTGCACCCGATGGAAAGTTCTTCTCCCTCACCCTAGATCCTCTCTTCACCAGCACTTCTTCCAAAGACATAAAATAAATTCTACACAATTGGATGAGGCTGTCCCACCCTCTTTGCCTGGAAGTTGTGGGAAAGTGCAGAGGTGCAATTTAAACTAAGATACTGAAACGGAGCAGGGCCCTGTGGGGTCCTCCAGGGTACAGACCCTTTCCATGTCCCCTGCTTATTATTTGTAGGAAATAGGCTTCATTCAGCGTCTTTGACCTTTCCTGAGTTTCAAAGGGCAGATTCAAACAGCTGCTTATCACGGAAGGGAGGGAATATGGAAACAAGGAGGAGCAGTCAAGAAAAAATACTGCAGAGATAAAGCAGGATCCTGGTTCTTCCTCAAGGAATACATATAAAAATATATTTGAGTTCTTCTGCAGAAACTAAGGCCTCCACCCAGTTAGAGGATGGTAACTTATTGTTAACCAAGGCCTCAGTGCATTTGTTTTCATATCACTAAGGAAGTTACTTGTATAGCCAAAGTAGACACAAAACAGTACTGAAAGTTGCACAATCCCTGTACTTCCTTGAGTAAAACATCTGTAACTCTAAATCTTAGAGCTTAGAGTCAAAGCCTGTATTGCCTTGCCTTAGGTACAGCTCTGTGTGTGTGTGTGTTCATGTGCAAGGTTGTGGTTTTAAGATTTTAAAATATTTTAATTGCTGTCTATGGTATTTTCACAAGTTACATTTATTGCTGTAAAAAAGTAAGCAATACAGGGCTTCCCTGGTGGCGCAGTGGATGAGAGTCCGCCTGCCGATGCAGGGGACACGGGTTCGTGCCCCGGTCCGGGAAGATCCCACATGCCGCGGAGTGGCTGGGCTCGTGAGCCATGGCCGCTGAACCTGCGCGTCCGGAGCCTGTGCTCCGCAACGGGAGAGGCCACAACAGTGAGAGGCCCGCGTACCGCAAAAAATAAATAAATAAATAAATAAATAAATAAATAAATAAATAAAAGTAAGCAATACAAAGTGTAGAGTTGACAGAATAAAGTCCTTGGCTGTCTCAGCCCCACCCGAGCCCCTCCTTTTCCCGGAAATAAACATTGCTATTTAATGTGTGTTTTCTCCTAGACAGTTATTTATGCGAGTATAGGCATGTGCTATAGAAATATTATCTTTATTATTAAAGCTTTGATATCATTCTTGGTTTTCTACCACTTGCTTTTCTCAACTAATAATATATGACAGCTAAAAGTATTGATAAATTTCTATGAGACAGGTATAATTTAAAATTCTTTACATGCATTGACCTGCATTTAATTCTCAAAAAAAAAAAAAAAGTTAGAAAAAGGAAAATGCTGGGAAGAAAATACTATTATTTTTGCCATTCACAAATGGGAAAGTGGAAGACTGGAATGCTTCTCTGAGTGTAGACAGGCAGGAAATGCCAGCACCAAGATCTGAATCCAGGCAGGCTAGTGTCAGAACCTTCATTGGTTACCTCTGTGCTATATTGCCCTCATCTTTAAGACCTTGTCATGTCACTACATATAAATCTTCCTAAATTTTTTTAGATCCTGCATGGCTTTCAATAGCATGGATGAATCATCATTTACATAACCATTCTCACATGCTGGGCATTTGTATTGTTTCCAGTGTTTTGTGACTCATGCCTCTTCTTGTACATAACTCTTTGCGCACAAGGATAACTATTTCTCTGGGCTAGGTACCTAAAATTGGAATGTAAGGTATGCACACTTAAAGTGTTGACATATAACACTAAGTTCTCTTCGGGAGGAGAATTTTCAATAGTACGTATCCTAATGGGTACTATTAGCCTTTTAAATTTTCTAGGAGAATTCACATTCTCACAAGTTCTAGATACCAATTTTTAAAGTGTTTCCTAAGCTGATAGGCAAAATGATATTTCTTAGTGGTTGTAACTTCTATTTTCTTGGTATTTTGTGAAGTTGAGGCCTTTTTATTTGTTTATTGGAAATTTTAATTTCAACTTCTATAAATTGCTTTTATGTTTTGTCTAATTTTTTATCAGACTGCTTTTCTTTTTCTTTTTGATTTGTATGATATATATGTATATAATTATTAAAACTCTTTTTTCTGCTATACATATTGCAAATATTTTCTTTCAGTCTATCCCTTGTCTTGTAAATTTATTTTTGGTGTCTTCTGATTCAAGAAGTATTTAATATTTATAAAGACAAATTCATCAGTCTTCTTTTTGGTTTTTGAAGTTGAATCTTTCTTCCTGCACACCTCTAGAAAAATATGTATAAGCATATAATACATGTTTATTGTAGAAAATATAGGCACTACAGATAAAAATTAAAAGTAAAAATCAAGTATAATTCTATCCCTCAGATACAAATAAAAATTGTTAATGTTTTGGGTATTTCCCATTAATATTTCAAACAGGAGAACAGATATAGTTACACTATTTTTAAAATTTATTTATTTATTTATTTATTGTTGGCTGTGTTGGGTCTTCATTGCTGTGCACGGGCTTTCTTTAGTTGCAGTGAGTAGGAGCTACTCTTTGGTGCCGTACGTGGGCTTCTCATTGCAGTGGCTTCTCTTGTTGTGGAGCACAGCCTGTAGGCATGCAGTCTTCAGTAGTTGTGGCATGTGGGCTCAGTAGTTGTGGCCTGTGGGCTCTAGAGCGCAGGCTCAGTAGTTGTGGTGCACAGGCTTAGTTGCTCCACGGCGAGTGGGATCTTCCCGGACCAGGGATCGAACCTGTGTCCCCCGCATGGGCAGACAGATTCTTAACCACTGTGTCATCAAGGAAGTCCCTACACTATTTTTTTTAAGGGCCATTTTAAAAAGAAGGTTCTGATGTAACTATTTTTTAATGTCTGTGACCTGTTTTAAGACACTTTCAAGACGGTAGGGTAATTATTATATACAAAGGAAAGTTCTGTGTTCTTACAATCTGGGCTGGAGAAATGCAGAGGGAATATTTCCAAGCTGTTGGTAGAATTTACCAGTTTTATTTCAAGGTGAGGAGAGGATATTCAGAGGAGCACAAGCAGCGCCATTTGTTAGGGAGATGCCTCTGCTCCCACCAGGACCCTCTATCCCCAGATATCTCTAGTTACACTTGTGTTGTAAACAGGTAACCAAGACCCCTTGGGTGCAACCCTTCCTCGCGCCATCACAGGCCCCATCTGAGCACTTAAGCCATTTTATCTAAACTTTAAGCCCTAAATTCTCATGGGTCTCATTTGCTGTCTTGCTCCAGACACTAAGGAGGCTGAGCACAAAGTTTCCATTGTTTTCAAAGGAGATTTTGCACAAACTGAGCTCCTGAGGCCATTAGAAAAATATGTGACTTTGAGCTTCTAAACTTAAAGATGGGAGGCATGTTTTAGTTAAAAAGAAAAAACAAAAAAGCATTTTAGGAGCACTGTTTTACTCTCAAGTCCAATTACTACACAAACATCATTAAGACAATGTAAAGGAAAGAAAATAATCATTCATTGCTCTACTACAATCTGTTTTCACATTTTTTTTTTTTTTCGGTACGCGGGCCTCTCACTGTTGCGGCCTCTCCCGTTGCGGAGCACAGGCTCCGGACGCGCAGGCTCAGCGGCCATGGCTCACGAGCCCAGCCACTCCGCGGCATGTGGGATCTTCCCGGACCGGGGCACGAACCCGTGTCCCCTGCATCAGCAGGCGGGCTCTCAACCACTGCGCCACCAGGGAAGCCCTGTTTTCACATTTTTATACCTTCCAGCAAAAGCAGTATGTTTAAAAGAAAAATTCAATTTCCTCCTTCTCACTTCAAATCACTCATAGTACAGGACAGATTCTCTGTCTCTCTTCTGTCCATTTCTACTACACATGTGACCTCTCTCTGGCTAGTAAGTACCTCACAGTTTAATTCATGTGTACTGTCAATTCATCAGGAAATCTAAGGCAGAGAGGTATTAAAAATTTTATTTTCTCTGATCACATTTTCAACAACGCTCTCTTGAGACTCCCTTCCCATTCCTGAATGTTACCTGTAGCAGATGCTATTGGTGCCTTGACCATATGGCTCTCACCATTTACACCGAGTGCTTCTGGATGCCAGTGCTTGGATTTTCCACCTGAGCTAATTCCAGGGAGGGCAGGGAATTAATACCTCTGGGAGCAGCCCTCAATCAGTAACTGATGAGAGGTGGTGGATAAATACCCCAGTTCCCTCACCGCACACTCTGAGGTGTGCTCTTCATACTCTCCCAGAGATCTTTGTGGAATTAAGGCACAGTTGTCCACCCTTTACTAATATATCCATATGTTAAGCACCCCTACAGGTGCTTCCTAGGGATCATTTCCCAAATAAACTACTTGCATGCACATCCTTGTCTTCTGGTCTGCTTCTATGGGAAGCCTGCAGCAATGCTCATACAATCCGTTCCCAACATCTGGCTGTAGCTGGCTGGACCCAAGCTGGGCACCTGCCTGCTCCGATCACATTTTTTCTCCCTGGAATCCTGTATTGGGAGAGAGAACATGCTGCTTGTTGTCTGCAGGAAGCTGGAGGCTCTCTCATGTGAACTAAGGAGACTTGTGGGGTTATAGTGTACTAATGGGTAGGAGAAGCAGAAAAAGTCAGTTTGCAGGGAGGGAGAGGGATGGAGGAAGGAAGGGAGAAAAAGGGATGGAGAAAGGGAAAGAGAGAGAAAAGAATGGACAAGAGAATCAGAGATGAGAGACAGCTATTCCAGGCTCCCTTCCTTCCTGAAGCCCTCCTACATCTGGTTCCTAGTCTGTGAGTTATGCCAATATAAGTGTCATAAATTCCCCTCTTTCTCTTAAACTAGATTAACTTGTTACATACTACCAAACAATGAGGTAACACAGAAGTTAGACTCACCCTCTCAGAGAGCTGGAAATTTATGTTCCAAGATTCTTCCCCTCCCCACCCCTGTACATTTCCCATGAGGAGATGAGGCTCTGACTTATGACCTCCTCCTGTGACTGGCCTCCTGGGAGGACTCCTTCAGCTGGTGGGCACTCTGCTGGGCTCTGCTGAGATGGTGTATGTAGTACTTTTGAAGTGCTACATAACCTCATCTAGAACATTTTTTCCACTGAAGACCCCCTTCAGGCAGGGACAGTCGTGTGTCCCCTCAGCCTCTGCCAGCCTCCAGGCTGCAGGCCCTCTGCAGGGTGAAGCATCTCCTTGCTGGACAACTAGGGCAGCTCCTTGGCGTTGGCTTCTAGTCTACCCTGTGCTCCTTCATAAGGAGGCTGGGGACCGCTTGATGTTCTCTTTCATGTCCTCAGGCTAAGAGAAACAAGGTGAGGAAAAGGCTCCCCATCCTCTCCTCTTGGGGCATGCTATAGTGTGGTCACTGCTCACCTAGCAGAGGCTGCTTCATCAGGGCCTCCCTGTTTCAAAATTAGAAAATTTAAGAAGCATTGTCGATCTCTAAGCTCATGAGCATCCCCAAATTTCAGGGGAAATATGTCAACTCTCCCAAGAATTGCAAATGTCCAAATGTCTTCTCAAATGTCACCTTGGCATTGAGGTCCTACCTGGACTTCTTTATCTAAAATTGTCAGCCCCTCCCTTGCCCTGCTTTTGTTGTTTCCCCTTAACATTTTTTTTTTAACATCTTTATTGGAGTATAATTGCTTTAAAATGGTGTGTTAGTTTCTGCTTTAAAACAAAATGAATCCGTTATATATAAACATATGTTCCCATATCTTTTCCCTCTTGCGTCTCCCTTCCTCCCACCCTCCCTATCCCACCCCTCCAGGCGGTCACAACGCACCGAGCTGATCTCCCTGTGCTATGCGGCTGCTTCCGACTAGCTATCTACCTTATGTTTGCTAGTGTATATATGTCCATGCCTCTCTCTCGCTTTGTCACATCTTACCCTTCCCCGTCCCCATATCCTCAAGTCCATTCTCTAGTAGGTCTGTGTCTTCATTCCTGTCTTGCCCCTAGGTTCTTCATGACATTTTTTCCCCTTAAATTCCATATATATGTGTTAGCATACGGTATTTGTCTCTCTCTTTCTGACTTACTTCACTCTGTATGACAGACTCTAGGTCTATCCACCTCATTACAAATAGCTCAATTTCATTTCATTTTATGGCTGAGTAATATTCCATTGTATATATGTGCCACATCTTCTTTATCCATTCATCTGATGATGGACACTTAGGTTGTTTCCATCTCTGGGCTATTGTAAATAGAGCTGCAATGAACATTTTGGTACATGACTCTTTTTGAATTATGGTTTTCTCAGGGTATATGCCCAGTAGTGGGATTGCTGGGTCATATGGTAGTTCTATTTGTAGTTTTTAAGGAACCTCCATACTGTTCTCCACAGTGGCCGTATCAATTTACATTCCCAACAGCAGTGCAAGAGGGTTCCCTTTTCTCCACACCCTCTCCAGCATTTATTGTTTTTATATTTTTTTGATGATGGCCATTCTGACTGGTGTGAGATGATATCTCATTGTAGTTTTGATTTGCATTTCTCTAATGACTAATGATGTTGAGCATTCTTTCATGTGTTTGTTGGTAGTCTGTGTATCTTCTTTGGAGAAATGTCTAATTAGGTCTTCTGCCCATTTTTGGATTGGGTTGTTTGTTTTTTTGTTATTAAGCTTCATGAGCTGCTTATAAATTTTGGAGATTAATCCTTTGTCAGTTGCTTCACTTGCAAATATTTTCTCCCACTCTGAGGGCTGTCTTTTGGTCTTGTTTATGGTTTCCTTTGCTGTGCAAAAGCTTTGAAGTTTCATTAGGTCTCATTTGTTTATTTTTGTTTTTATTTCCATTTCTCTAGGAGGTGGGTCAAAAAGGATCTTGCTGTGATTTATGTCATAGAGTGTCCTGCCTATATTTTCCTCTAAGAGTTTGATAGTTGCTGGCCTTACATTTAGGTCTTTAATCCATTTTGAGCTTATTTTTGTGTATGGTGTTAGGGAGTTATCTAATCTCATACTTTTACATGTACCTGTCCAGTTTTCCAAGCACCACTTGTTGAAGAGGCTGTCCTTTCTCCACTGTACATTCCTGCCTCCTTTATCAAAGATAAGGTGACCACATGTGTGTGGGATTATCTCTGGGCTTTCTATCGTGTTCCATTGATCTATCTTTCTGTTTTTGTTCCAGTACAATACTGTCTTGATTACTGTAGCTTTGTAGAATAGTCTGAAGTCAGGGAGCCTGATTCCTCCAGCTCCGTTTTTCGTTCTCAAGATAGTTTTGGCTATTCAGGGTCTTTTGTGTTTCCATACAAATTGTGAAATTTTTTGTTCTAGTTCTGTGAAAAATGCCAGTGGTAGTTTGATACGGATTGCATTGAATCTGTAGGTTGCTTTGTGTAGTACAGTCATTTTCACAATGTTGATTCTTCCAATCCAGGAACATGGTATATCTCTCCATCTATTTGTATCACCTTTAATTTATTTCATCAGTGTCTTATAATTTTCTGCATACAGGGCTTTTGTCTCCTTAGGTAGGTTTATTCCTAGATATTTTATTCTTTTTGTTGCAATGGTAAATGGCAGTGTTTTCTTGATTTCACTTTCAGATTTTTCATCAATAGTGTATAGGAGTGCCAGAGATTTCTGTGCATTAATTTTGTATCCTGCTACTTTACCAAATTCATTGATTAGCTCTAGTAGTTTTCTGGTAGCATCTTTAGGATTCTCTATGTATACTATCACGTCATCTGCAAACAGTGACAGCTTTACTTTTTCTTTTCTGATTTGGATTCCTTTTATTTCCTTTTCTTCTCTGATTGCTCTGGCTAAAACTTCCAAAACTATGTTGAATAAGAGTGGTGAGAGTGGGCAACCTTGTCTTGTTCCTGATCTTAGTGGAAATGCTTTCAGTTTTTCACCATTGACGATGATGTTGGCTGTGGGTTTGTCATATATGGCCTTTATTATGTTGAGGAAAGTTCCCTCTATGCCCACTTTCTGCAGGGTTTTTATCATAAATGGGTGATGAATTTTGTCGAAAGCTTTCTCTGCATCTATTGAGATGATCATATGGTTTTTCTCCTTCAATTTGTTAATATGGTGTATCACGTTGATTGATTTGCGTATATTGAAGAATCCTTGCATTCCTGGAATAAACCCCACTTGATCATGGTGTATGATCCGTTTAATGTGCTGTTGGATTCTGTTTGCTAGTATTTTGTTGAGGATTTTTGCATCTATGTTCATCAGTGATATTGGCCTGTAGTTTTCTTTCTTTGTGACATCCTTGTCTGGTTTTGGTATCAAGGTGATGGTGGCCTCATAGAATGAGTTTGGGAGTGTTCTTCCCTCTGCTATATTTTGGAAGAGTTTGAGAAGGATAGGTGTTAGCTCTTCTCTAAATGTTTGATAGCATTCGCCTGTGAAGCCATCTTGTCCTGGGCTTTTGTTTGTTGGAAGATTTTTAATCACAGTTTCAATTTCAGTGCTTGTGATTGGTCTGTTCATATTTTCTATTTCTTCCTGATTCAGTCTTGGCAGCTTGTGCATTTCTAAGAATTTGTCCATTTCTTCCAGGTTGTCCATTTTATTGCCATAGAGTTGCTTGTAGTAATCTCTCATGATCTTTTTTATTTCTGCAGTGTCAGTTGTTACTTCTCCTTTTTCTTTTCTAATTCTATTGATTTGAATCTTCTTCCTTTTTTTTGATGAGTCTGGCTAATGGTTTATCAATTTTGTTCATGTTCTCAAAGAACCAGCTTTTAGTTTTATTGATCTTTGCTATCGTTTCCTTCATTTCTTTTTCATTTATTTCTGATTTGATTTTTATGATTTCTTTACTTCTGCTAACTTCGGGGTTTTTTTGTTCTTCTTTCTCTAATTGCTTTAGGTGCAAGTTTAGGTTGTTTATTCGAGATGTTTCCTGTTTCTTAAGGTAGGATTGTATTGCTAAAAACTTCCCTTTTAGAACTGCTTTTTCTGCATCCCATAGATTTTGGGTCGTCGTGTCTCCATTGTCATTTGTTTCTAGGTATTTTTTGATTTCCTCTTTGATTTCTTCAGTGATCACTTCGTTATTAAGTAGTGTATTGTTTAGCCTCCATGTGTTTGAATTTTTGTAGATCTTTTCCTGTAATTGATATCTAGTATCATAGCATTGTGGTCGAAAAAGATAATTGATACAATTTCAATTTTCTTAAATTTACCAAGGCTTGATTTGTGACCCAAGATATAATCTATCCTGGAGAATGTTCCATGAGCACTTGACAAAGGTGTGTATTCTGTTGTTTTTGGATGGAGTGTCCTATAAATATCAATTAAGTCCATCTTGTTTAATGTATCATTTAAAGCTTGTGATTCCTTATTTATTTTAAATTTGGATGATCTGTCCATTGGTGAAAGTGGGGTGTTAAAGTGCCCTACTATGAATGTGTCACTGTCGATTTCCCCTTTTATGGCTGTTAGTATTTGCCTTATGTATTGAGGTGCTCCTATGTTAGGTGCATAAATATTTACAATTGTTATATCTTCTTCTTGGATTGATCCCTTGATCATTATGTAGAGTCCTTCTTTGTCTCTTCTAATAGTCTTTATTTTTAAGTCTATTTTGTCTGATATGAGAATTGCTACTCCAGCTTTCTTTTGGTTTCCATTTGCATGGAATACCTTTTTCCATCCCCTTACTTTCAGTCTGTATGTGTCTCTAGATCTGAAGTGGGTCTCTTGTAGACAGCATATATATGGGTCTTGTTTTTGTATCCACTCAGAAAATCTGTGTCTTTTGGTGGGAGCATTTAGTCCATTTACATTTAAGGTAATTATCTATATGTATGTTCCTATTCCCATTTTCTTAATTGTTTTGGGTTCGTTATTGTACGTCTTTTCCTTCTCTTGTGTTTCTTGCCTAGAGAATTTCCTTTAGCAGTTGTTGTAGAGCTGGTTTGGTGGTGCTGAACTCTCTCAGCTTTTGCTTGTCTGTAAAGGTTTTAATTTCTCCATCAAATCTGAATGAGATCCTTGCTGGGTAGAGTAATCTTGGTTGCAGGTTTTTCTCCATCAATTTAAATATGTCCTGCCAGTCCCTTCTGGCTTGCAGAGTTTCTGCTGAAAGATCAGCTGTTAAGCTTATGGGGATTCCCTTGTGTGTTATTTGTTGTTTTTCCCTTGCTGCTTTTAATATGTTTTCTTTGTATTTAATTTTTGACAGTTTGATTAATATGTGCCTTGGCGTATTTCACTTTGATTTATCTTGTATGGGACTCTCTGTGCTTCCTCGACTTGATCAACTATTTCCTTTCCCATATTAGGGAAATTTTCAACCATCATCTCTTTAAATATTTTGTCAGTCCCTTTTTTTTTCTCTTCTTCCTCTGGAACCCCTATAATTTGAATGTTGGTGTATTTAATGTTGTCCCAGAGGTCTCTGAGACTGTCCTCAGTTCTTTTCATTCTTTTTTCTTTATTCTGCTCTGCAGTAGTTATTTCCACTATTTTATCTTCCACGTCACTTCTCTGTTCTTCTGCCTCAGTTATTCTACTATTGATCCCATCTAGAGTATTTTTCATTTCATTTATTGTGCTGTTCATTGTTGTTTGTTTCATCTTTAGTTCTTCTAGGTCCTTGTTAAATGTTTCTTGCATTTTGTCTATTCTATTTCCAAGATTTTGGATCACCTTTACTATCATTATTCTGAATTCTTTTTCAGGTAGACTGCCTATTTCCTCTTCATTTTTTAGGTCTGGTGGGTTTTTATCTTGCTCCTTCATCTGCTGTGTGTTCTTCTGTCTTCTCATTTTGTTTATCTTACTGTGTTTGGGGTCTCCTTTTTGCAGGCTGCAGGTTCGTAGTTCCCGTTGTTCTTGATATCTGTCCCCAGCGGCTAAGGTTGGTTCAGTGTGTTGTGTAGGCTTCCTGGTGGAGGGGACTAGTGCCTGTGTTCTGGTGGATGAGGCTGGATCTTGTCTTTCTGGTGGGCAGGTCGACGTCTGGGGGTGTGTTTTGGGGTGTCTGTGGCCTTATTATGATTTTAGGCAGCCTCTCTGCTAATGGGTGGGGTTGTGTTCCTGTCTTGCTAGTTGTTTGGCAAAGGATGTCCAGCACTGTAGCTTGCTGGTCGTTGAGTGAAGCTGGGTGCTGGTGTTGAGATGGAGATCTCTGGGAGATTTTTGCCATTTGATATTATGTGGAGCTGGGAGGTCTCTTGTGACCAGTGTCCTGTATTTGGCTCTCCCACCTCAGAGACACAGCACTGACTCCTGGCTGCAGCACCAAGAGACTTTCATCCACACGGCTCAGAATAAAAGGGAGAAAAAGTAGAAAGAAAGAATTAGTAGAAGTAGAAAGAAAGAAAGAAAGAAGTGAGGGAGGGAGGGATGGAGGAAGGAAAGAAGGAGGGAAGGAAGGAAAAAAGAAAGAAAGAAGATAAAGTAAAATAAAATATAATAAAGTTATTAAAATAAAAAAAATTATTAAGAGAGAAAAAAAAAAACGGACGGACAGAGCCCTAGGACAAATGGTGGAAGCAAAGCTATGCAGACAAAATCTCACACAGAAGCATACACATATACACTCACAAAAAGAGGAAAAGGGGGAAAAATCATAAATCTTGCTCTCAAAGTCCACCTCCTCAATTTGGGATGATTCATTGTCTAAAGGAGGGAAGGAAGGAAAGAAAGAACGAAGATAAAGTAAAATAAAATAAAGTTATTAAAATAAAAAGTAATTATTAAGAAAAAAATTTTTTTTAAAAACCGAAAAAACAAACAAACAAACGGACGGATAAAACCCTCGGACATATGGTGGAAGCAATGCTATACAGACAAAATCTCACACAGAAGCATACACATACACACTCACAAAAAGAGGAAAAGGGGAAAAAATCATAAATTTTGCTCTCAAAGTCCACCTCGTCAATTTGGGATGATTTGTTGTCTATTCATATATTCCACAGATGCAGCGTACATCAAGTTAATTGTGGAGCTTTAATCCGCTGCTTCTGAGGCTGCTGGAAGAGATTTTCCTTTCTCTTCTTTGTTCTCACAGCTCCCAGGGGCTCAGCTTTGGATTTGGCCCCGCCTCTGCTTGTAGCTCGCCGGAGGGCGTCTGTTCTTCGCTCAGACAGGACAGGGTTAAAGGAGCCGCTGATCTGGTGGCTCTGGCTCACTCAAGCCGGCGGGAGGGAGGGGCACAGAGTGCGGGAAGAGTCTGAGGCGGCAGAGGCTGGCGTGACGTTGCACCAGCCTGAGGCGTGCCATGCGTTCTCCCAGGGGAGTTGTCCCTGGATCCCGGGACCCTGGCTGTGGCTGGCTGCACAGGCTTCCCGGAAGGGGGGTGTGGAGAGTGACCTGTGCTCGCACACAGGCTTTTTGGTGGCCACAGCTGCAGCCTTAGCGTCTCATGCCTGTCTCTGGGGTCCGAGCTTTTAGCCGCGGGTCGCGCCCGTCTCTGGAGCTCCTTTAAGCAGCGTTCTTAATCCCCTCTCCTCGCGCACCAGGAAACAAGAGGGAAGAAAAAGTCTCCTGCCTCTTCGGCAGGTCCAGACTTTTCCCCGGACTCCCTCCCAGCCAGCCATGGTGCACTAACCCCCTGCAGGCTGTGTTCACACCGCCCACCCCAGTCCTCTCCCTGCACTCCGACCGAAGCCCGAGCCTCAGCTCCCAGCCCCGCCCGCCCTGGCGGGGGAGCAGACAAGCCTCTCTGGCTGGTGAGTGCCGGTCGGCACCGATCCTCTGTGCGGGAATCTCCCCACTTTGGCCCACGCACCCCTGTTGCTGTGCTCTCCTCCGCGGCCCCGAAGCTTCCCCCTCCGTCACTCGCAGTCTCCGCCAGTCAAGGGGCTTCCTAGTGTGTGGAAACCTTTCCTCCTTCACAGCTCCCTTCCACTGGTGCTGGTCCCGTCCCTATCCTTTTGTCCCTGTTTATTCTTTTTTCTTTTGCCGTACCCAGGTACGTGGGGGGTTTCTTGCCTTTTGGGAGGTCTGAGGTCTTCTGCCAGCGTTCAGTAGGTGTTCTGTAGGAGTTGTTCCACGTGTAGATGTATTTCTGGTATATCTGTGGGGAGGAAGGTGATCTCCGCATCTTACTCTTCCACCATCTTCCCAGAAGCTTTCCCCTTAACTTTTGTCTCTAACATTCCATACATTTTACTTATTTGTGTTGTTGTGGTTTTGTTGTTGTTGTTGTTGTTGTTTTCCCCAGTAGAATGTAACCTCTATGAGGACAGGAATTATTGTCTGTTTTATTTACTGCTGAATCCCCAGAACTTAAAACAGTATGTGATGCACAGTAAGAACCTGTATTAGGTTCTCCAGAGAAATAACATCAATTATATATACAGTTGACCCTTGAACAACACGAGTTTGAATTGCACAGTTCCACTTATATTCAGATTTCTTTCACTAAATATGTAACACAGTACTACACAATCCATGGTCCATGGTTGGTTGAATCCACAGATGCAGAACCTCAGATACAGAGGGCTGACTGTAAAGTTATATCTGAATTTTTGACTGAGAAAATGGTCTATGACCCTAATCCCTGCATTGTTAAAGTGTCAACGAATATGTGTGTGTATATATACATAGAACGAGATTATGATATATATACTGGGACATATATATTTTAGTCCATTTAGACTGCTATAACAAACTATCCTAGACTGGGAGGATTATAAACAACAGAAATTTTATTTCTCACAGTTCTGGAGGCTGGGAAACCCAAGGTAAAGGCAGAGTAGGTAAGAGATCTGGTAAGAGACCCCTCCGAGTACACAGACAGCTGTCCTCTCACCGTCTCCTCACATGGCAGAAGAGGTGAATGAGCTCTCTGGGGTCTCTTTTGTAAAGACACTAATTCCATTCATGAGGACTCCACCCTCATGACCTAATCACCTCCCAAAGGCTCCACTCCCCCATACCATCACATTGAGGTTTAGCAATTCAACATATGAATTGGGGTGGGGGTGATGCAAACATTCAGTCCATAACATATATAAAGAGATGTATTATAAGAAGTTGACTCACATTGAAACCGTGCATCTCAGATTGGGACTTGAACCCATGTGCTGGGACTTGAGCCCTGCCAAAACCCAGATTGAGACTTGAACCCATGGCCTTTTAACTGAGATCACACACCTGGTCTCAGGACTTAATGAAGCTCAGGGTCTTGATGTCTCATCTCAGAAAGAATTCACTGAGAGACAAAGTGATAGGTAAGAAGTGGATTTATTTAGAGAGAAACATACTCCACAGACAGAGTGTGGGCCATCTCAGAAGGCGAGAGTGGCACCACGGTATGGGGTTGTCAGTTTTTATAGGGGTGGGTAATTTCATAGGCTAAAGAGTGGGAGGAGCATTCCAGCTATTTTTGGGAAGGGGTGGGGATTTCCAGAAATTGAGCCACGGCCTACTTTTTTTTTTTTTTTTTTACGGTACACGGGCCTCTCACTGCTCCCGTTGCGGAGCACAGGCTCCGGACGCGCAGGCCCAGCGGCCATGGCTCACGGGCCCAGCCGCTCGGCGGCATATGGGATCCTCCCGGATCGGGGCACGAACCCGTGTCCCCTGCATTGGCAGGGGGACTCTCAACCACTGCGTCACCAGGGAAGCCCCACCGCCTACTTTTTTTTTTTTTTTTTTTTTTTTGCGGTACGCGGGCCTCTCACTATTGTGACCTCTCCCGTTGCAGAGCACAGGCTCTGGACGCGCAGGCTCAGCGGCCATGGCTCACGGGACCAGCCACTCCGCGGCATGTGGGATCTTCCCGAACCGGGGCACGAACCCGTGTCCCCTGCATCGGCAGGCGGACTCTCAACCACTGCGCCACCACGGAAGCCCTCCGCCTACTTTTTGACCTTTATGGTTGGCTTTGGAACTGTCATGATGCTTGTGGGTGTGTCATTTAGCTTGCTGATGTGTTATAATGAGAGTGTCCTGAGATTTAAGGTCTAGTGGAAGTTGACTCGCCCGCCATCTTGGACCTATTTAGTTCTAATCAGTTTATGTCGTGTCCTCAGGCTATGCCATTCTTTTAAAG
Organism: Delphinapterus leucas; assembly: GCF_059928025.1. NCBI lineage: Eukaryota > Metazoa > Chordata > Mammalia > Artiodactyla > Monodontidae > Delphinapterus > Delphinapterus leucas. The sequence goes on from NC_143143.1 coordinate 54,865,564, forward strand.
GTAGTGCCCTGCCCCCTTCCCTCCTGTTTCAACATGATTATGGAGGCTGAGAAGTATCAAGATCTGCAGTCAGCAAGTTAGAGACCAAGGAGAGCCAATGGTTCCAGTCTGAGATCCAAGACCTGGAGAAAAAGGAGAGCTGATGGTGTAAGTTCCAGTCAAAATCTGAGTTCAGGAGCAGGAGAAGACCAATGTCCCAGCTCAAAGACAGTCAGGCAGAGAGAGAGCAAATTCTTCCTACTCAGGCTGTTTGTTCTATTCAGACCTTCAGTGGATTAGATGAGGCCCATCCAGATTAAGTTGGGCGGTCTTCACTCAGTCTACAAATTCAAGTTTAATTTCACCCAGAAACAGCCTGACAGACACACACAGAATAATGTTTAAGTATATATCTTGGCAACCTATGACCCCCCAAGTTGACATAAAATTAATCATTACAGTGCCCAAGAAACATTTGCTTAACAAATGGATGAGCTCCCATCACCAGTCTCCTCTACAGATTCCTAATCTAGGTGGCCAGGATTAAGATGCTGGTCTCTACTTCCTGCAAATCCATCATTTTGTTTAAGTGATTTCTTAGGAGCCTCCCCAATCATTTGATTTAGGGACAGGGGGCAAGCATCCCTTCTCCTCTCCACTCCCCACTAAGCCAGTTCCTACCAACACCACTCACCAGAGGGAAGCATCCAGCCCCAGAGGTTGACAGCTCTCCTTAGAACATGAGGTGCTTGCGTTTGTTGTTTTCAGCTGTGCCCCCTAATGCCAACAGGGTGGCAACATAAGAAATCTCTCTTATAAGATGTTGTCGCGGGTTTCCCTGGTGGTGCAGTGGTTGAGAGTCTGCCTGCCAATGCGGGGGACGCGGGTTCGTGCCCTGGTCCAGGAGGATCCCACATACCGCGGAGCGGCTGGGCCCGTGAGCCATGGCTGCTGGGCCTGCGCGTCCGGAGCCTGTGCTCCGCAACGGGAGAGGCCACAGCAGTGAGAGGCCCGCGTCCCACAAAACAAAAAACAAAAAACAGAAACAAAAAAGATGTCACACAAGAGTTTCCTGTCTGGCAGATTGTGAAAAATGGCCACATATTCCTCCTATTACCTGCCCCTTCCCACTGTGCCTTTGCATTTCCTCCTTTCAAAGAGTGGAAACAATTTCTCTACCCTGTTGAATCTGGACAGACCTTAATGACTTGCTGTGATCAATAAAATGTGGCAGGAGTGACATTGTGGGGAGTTCTGAGCAAAGCCTCAAGAACACTTGCAGCTGCTGCTCTCACCTTCTTGCCAGGTGAAGTAGGCCAGCCTCACCTCCTTGAACATGAGAGACCATGGAGAGAGTGGTCCAGTCAACAGTTGGCACCAACCACCAGACATGCAAATGGGACGGTTGGGTCGCCCAGCCCATTATGCCTGTTGTAGCAATGTGAGAGACTGTATTGGTTTTCTATTGCTGTAGAACAAGTTAACACAACCTTGTCACTTAAAACAACACACATTTATCACCTCACAGTTCTGGAAGTCCAAAACAGGTCTCACCAGGCTAAAATCAAGCTGTCAGTAGGGCTGCATTCCTTTTTGGAGGTTTTAGGGGGAGAAACTTTTTTTTTTTTTTTTTGCTCATTCAGATTGTTGGCAGAATTCAGTCCCTTGAAGCTGTGGGACTGAGGTCCCCTGTTTGCTGCCCATTAGTGAGAGCTGTTCCTATATTCCTTGGCTCATGGACCCCTTCCTCAATATTCAAGTCATCAATGATGGGCCAGGTCCCTTTCATACTTCAAATCTCTCCTGACTCTTCTTCCATAGCATCTCTCTGACTAACTCTTCTGCCTTCTTCTTACACTTTTAAAGGCCTGTGTGACTACATTGGACCCACCCAGACAATCCAAGATAATCTTCTTATCCAAAGGTCCATAAACTTAATTACATTTACAAAGTCCCTTTGACCATGTAAAATACACAGGCCTAACACCAGGGATTAGGGCATAGACATCTTTGGAGGAGGGACATTATTCTACTTACCACAGTGTCCCCAGATGAGAGCATCAGAAGAACCACACACCTAAGCCCATCTCAAAGGCTGACCCACAGAATCATCAGCAAGTAAAATGGGTAGTTTGCTAATGGGGCAATAATGAACTGATACATCCTGTACACAAGAATATCAGATCACAAACAGCCAAAAGAAAAAGCCTTTGGAATATGTTCTCAAAATTCCAAAGCGGTCCCTCAAACCTTGAAAACTCTCAGAGACAAAGTTCTCTGGGCTCAGAGCCTTGACACAATCTTCTTGCTGCTAAACTGCCACCCCAAATGAGAAATGAGTGATAAGTCTTGGGAATCCAATGGATTCTCAAAGTATATTATCAGTAAAATGTAAAGTTGGACCCAAGTGATCATTAAATGTATGCCTGCTTTCCATGCTTTCCTGGTTATCTCACTCCTGGCTGCTTGTTGAAAATCAGCTGTGGTGCCAGATGGGTCCTTTTAGTGTTGCCACTTGTCCTGCAAAGGGCTGGACACATTTTACTACACCACACAGCATCAGTTGAGAAAAAGTATTGTGAAAAGGCAAAATCCACAAGACCAGGGTGAGGAAGACAGATGCATTGTCTTCAGTTTCCCATTAAATCAAGGAGCAATCTGCCAGAGGCAGGACAGCAGCTGGACACATCGTGGACCCACTTCAGCAAAAGGAAGGCACCCAAGCTCTAGTGCTATTTGGGCCAGGATATTTGGCCATGAGGAGAGCACAATAGCTCTCATACTACAAGGTCCCCACCTGCCCTAGCTGCAAAGCATTTGGCATTCCCCGCCAAATTCATTCAACAGCTGATATCTCAAATCCAGACCTTTCGGCACTAGTCTATGCCATGAGACGGTGGGAAGTTTTTCCACTAGAATAAAACTCACAGCATGTCCACCAAAGCCCTGGTCTTGGCATACCTTCTTTGAGGTATGAAAGAAGGTGGGACTGCCTACTTCTCTGTTTACTAGTTTTTTCTTTCCCTAATCAAGATGCTTCCTTAACTAATTGGGTTCTGCCACCAATTCTGATTCATGGTAAGGGAGGTGGTCATGGTGGGGGGCATACCATGAACAAGCAATGCTCCAGACGCCAGCTGGGTATCCTACAATTCAACTCAATTCTGACAGGTTAAGAGTGAAGTCCTACAAGACTACCTTTCCTCACCAACTTCAGACACCAATCGCAAGCCCAGGTTATCACCTGTACTGCTGGCTGACTGGATATAAATCAGAGGTCCCCAGGACCCCCTCTTCAGGTTTGATTTGCTAGAGTAGCTGACATAAGTCAGAGAAACATTTTACTTACTAGATCACTGGTTTATTATAAAAGGATAGAACTCAGGAACAGCCAGGCAGAAGAGATGTGTAGGGCAAAGTATGGGAAAAGGGCCTGAAGTTCCATGCCCTCTCCAAGAGAGCCACATTCCCCAATCACCACGTGTTCACCAACATGGAAGCTCTCCAAACCCTGTTCTTTTGGGTTTTTATGGAGGCTTCATTACACAGATGACTGGTGATTGATTCAACCTCTAGCCCCTCCCCCCTCTCTGGAGGTGAGGGAGGAGGGACTCAAAATTCCAACCTTCCAGTCACATGGTTGGTTTAACTGGCAACCAGCCCCCAGCCTTAGGTGTAGTCTAAAAGTTACCTTATCAGAATAACAAAAGATACCTTTGTCACTCTTATTATTTCAGAAAATCCAGGAGTTTCAGGAGCTCTGTGCCAGAAGTGGAGATGAAGACTAAATATATATATTTACACATATATATATATTAATATATACATTTAAAAAATTTTATTGGAGTATAATTGATTTACAATGTTGTGTTAGATTCAGGTGTACAGCAAAGTGATTCGGTTATACATATACATATATTCACTCTTTTTAAAAAATATTTATTTATTTATTTTTATTTATTTTGGCTGTGCCAGGTCTTAGTTGCGGTACACGGGATAACCTATGGTTTTCTCCAGACATATGCCCAGGAGTGGGATTGCTGGATCATACGGTAGTTCTATCTTTAGTTTTTTAAGGAACCGCCATACTGTTCTCCATAGTAGTTGTACCACAAATATATATTTATTATAAATCACAATATCACATTAACCCATTCTGTATGACATTGTAGGACTGGTCCCTACCCCATGTATAACATGTGTTAACCCCAAAGAGTTTCACCCTGGCATGACAGTAGGTTTAAACAAATATAAAGATTTCCTGGTATCACTCAAGGTCAATTAGAATCTCTAGGGATGGGCCCATGCACTGGAATTTTTTATATGCCATGGACATTGTTGCCATTTGATGAAGCCTATAGACTCCTCCTCAGAATAACATTTTTAAAAGGCATAAAATAAGAAAAAAAACCTACATTTACAATGGAATTCACTTATAGTGGAAGAGAGAAATCAAAATATTAAAACAAGTTTGTGATAAAATATTTGTTACTTCTACATGAACTCATTCGACAAGACCTAGGCAGACCTAACTACAGTAATTCCAAAGTAGCGATAAGAATAAACAACATTTTCCTCCAGATTTTGCTCTCTACTAGTTCTCACCTTAATTATCTCTAATGGTTTTCCTAACATTCCCAACAAAGAATCCCTTTAACTGGTTTCCTGTGTTTGAAAAGAGTCCGTCTTCTCTAGTAATGGCAATAATTCATTTCCCATTTCCCGCCTTCCCATTCCAATGAAATAACATTAAATTTTTTGAATGAAAATTTAAGAACCATTGCTTTGGCCTCTAGGAAGTCACTGAGTTTCAAAGACCCCAAGTTGAAATGATTGTATGAACGAGTACTAGCTAAGATGTTAGCTTATATCATCTTAAACTAATTGACAGGTTATCACAGAACACTGAGTGATAACCTGTGATAACTAACTGATATCCCTCTCAAAGGCATTAGTATTATTATATGGAGTTATTTCTATGTATATTTAGAACAGAAATGTATTAATTTTTTTTTTTTTTTTGCTGTACGCGGGCCTCTCACTGCTGTGGCCTCTCCCGCCGCGGAGCACAGGCTCCAGACGTGCGGGCCCAGCGGCCATGGCTCACGGGCCCAGCCGTTCCGCGGCATGTGGGATCCTCCCGGACCAGGGCACGAACCCGCGTCCCCCGCATCGGCAGGCGGACTCCCAACCACTGCGCCACCAGGGAAGCCCAGAAATGTATTAAAATTTTATATAATACACACTCCCTAGAATGGCTAAGAATACAAAGGCTGACAATATCAGTTGTTGGCAAGGGTGTGAACCAAAGGAAAATTTCATACATTGCTGGTAGGATTGCAAAACGGTACAGCCACTTTAGAGAATAGTTGGGCAGCTTTTTTATAGTTAAACAAAAATTTACTATAGTGAAACATATACCTATACAATTATCCATAATCTCTAATTTCACTCCTAAACATCTCATCAAGAGAATAAAGACGTGTTCATACAAAAGCTATATGGAAATGTTATAAACATTATTCATAACAGCTAAAAATTGGAAGCAATCTAACTGTTGACCAACTGGTGAATGGATAGTATAGTATATCCTAGACAGAAAATCAATCAGTAGTTGATTGAGGCTTGGGGTCAGGGAAGGGAACTCTGTGTTAAAAAGTAGAGGTATATTGCACAAGGATGAGGGGTAGACTTGGAATGGAGGATGTTAGGAACTCTTTACAGATCTGCAGAGACAGGGACTCTGGAATGGGCTGACTATAAGTATGCAAAGAGTTTGGGATCCTGGCTGCTACTCAGGGGCTTTGGCAAAGAGCCCTCACCCAAATGAGGGGAGGATATGATGGAGGAGGAAAGTGCAACTCCACTTCTTCCAAATCAAATGGCAAAATACCTGGATTGAGTAAACCCTGGGTGATGGTATGATCCAAATGGACTGGGAGGAAACTTTTCACCAAAAATCTGGGATTGGATTTCTTTACTACTAAAGCCAACAGAGGTTGAGCCAGATTTAGTTTCACTTAAGAATATAAAGTAAGATACTTCCCTGGTGGCACAGTGGTTAAGAACCCACCTGCCAATGCAGGGGACACAGGTTCGATCCCTGGTCTGGGAAGATCCCACATGCTGTAGATCAGCTAAGCCTGTGCACCACAACTACTGAGCCTGTGCTCTAGAGCCCACATGCCACAATTACTGAGCCTGTGTGCCACAACTACTGAAGCCCATACGCCTAGAGCCTGTGCTCTGCAACATGAGAAGCCACTGCAATGAGAAGCCTGCACACCACAACAGAGAGTAGCCCCCACTCGATGCAACTAGAGAAAGCCCGCACACAGCAACGGAGACCCAATGCTGCCGAAAATAAATAAATTTTAAAAAAATTTTAAAAATAATATAAAGTAAGTTGACACTTCTTGTGTTTGATTCTCATGGAACAAATTCATAGAGATTCATGTGTGTGAGCATAAAATCATATTAATAGAGGGATGTTAGAGAAGATGTAATAGCCAGAGAAAAGGACACTAAAGGTGGTTTTGGCACTGACAGAAGTGGTGAGACAATCCTTTGGCAGCAACAGGGCTCCTCGTTCCCCTGGGATCTTGCCAGAGAAGCTGGTACTTCTCACCCTGCTTTCTTGAAAGACTCACTTACTTGGGCTTAGAGACCTTGCAAAGAAACACACTTTAATAGTCTGTTATGTAGGAAATTGAAAGTCAACTTAAGCATCATATCCAAATTTGCAAAATTTGTTCAAAACAATTTGCATTTGCCAAGCAATTTGTTTTGAACTGTTGCCTTATCTATGAAAGGCAGCCAGCAGAAGATAACATTGTACTATCAACATAAACAAAGGCTATCTTCTTATAAACACGTGCCCAAAATACCACATGCAGTTCACCCAACCTTGGGAGTTAGCAATTACATGTTGATGTAATGATCGAGAGTTTTCAAGTAGGAAAAACCCAACAGACCTAAGACATGTCTTTTCACAGTAAACTGGAGAGATGGGTGATTATGTTAACATCAGATTATTATACATATTTATTGCTGCAGGAGAACCATTTCCTCACACATTATCTTGGCTTCATAATGGTTGAGAAAAGCACTTGTGTATATAAATATGAAACTGTGATTATGATGGGAGTATAATATTGACAGTCTTTAATGATTGATCAAGATCAGTGACTTAAGAGATTTTGTAATGTCTAAGGTTTGTCCCAGCCCAGAATTACTGGATGGAGTGGAGCCTGGAAGAATGTCTTCATCTGCTTGGGCTGCCATAACAAAACACCATAGACTGTGTGTCTTAAACCACAGGAATTTATTTTGTTATCGTTGTAGAGGCTGGAAGCTTGAGATCAGGGTACCAGAATAGTCCAGTTTTAGTGAGGGGTTTCTTCTGGCTTACACGTGGTTGCCTTCTTGCTGTGTCCTCACATGGCCTTTCCTCAGTGCTTACATGTGGAGAAAGAGTGACCTCTCTCTCTTCTACTTCTTTTTTTCTTTTTTTTTTGTACTGGGATAGTATATTTACAAATATACATCCAGAAAATATAAAGCATTAATATTTATATACAAGAAAAAGACAAACAACCCATTTAAACAATGGGCAAAAGACATGAACAGGTACATCACAAAAGAGGATAACCAACGGCCAATAAGCATATGAATGTTATTGACCTTAGAGAAATGCAAAGTAAAATCCACAATGGCATATCACTACACACCCACCAGAATGACTAAAATGAAAAACACTGACAGCACTAGGTATGCATATGGGTGTGTGGAATAGGTGTATACTGTGAGGCACTGCCTGGATCTCCTTTCCTTTTATTTTTTGTTTATTTATTTATTTATTTTCTTATTAGTCATCCATTTTATACACGTCAGTGTATACATGTCAATCCCAATCTCCCAATTCATCACACCACAACCCCAAACCTCCGACGCTTTCCCTGCTTGGTGTTCATATGTTTGTTCTCTACTTCTGTGTCTCAATTTCTGCTCTGCAAACTGGTTCATCTGTACCATTTTTTAGGTTCAACATATATGCATTAATATACAATATTTGTTTTTCTCTTTCTGACATACTTCACTCTGTATGACAGTCTCTAGATGCATCCACGTCTCTACAAATGACCAAATATCGTTCCTTTTTATGGCTGAGTAATATTCCATTGTATATATGTACCACATCTTCTTTATGATTTGTCTGTCGATGGACATTTAGGTTGCTTCCATGACCTGGCAATTAAAAATAGTGCAGCAATGAACATTGGGGTGCATGTGTCTTTTTGAATTATGGTTTTCTCTGGGTATATGCCCCCAGTAGTGGGATTGCTGGGTCATATGGTAATTCTATTTTTAGTTAGTTAAGGAACCTCTATACTGTTCTCTATAGTGGCTGTATCAATTTACATTCCCAGCAACAATGCAAGAGGGTTCCTTTTTCTCCACACCCTCTCCAGCATTTGTTGTTTGTAGATTTTCTGATGATGCCCATTCTAACTGGTGTGAGGTGGTACCTCACTGTACTTTTGATTTGCATTTCTCTAATAAGTAGTGATGTTGAGCAGCTTTTAATGTGCTTCTTGGCCATCTGTATGTCTTCTATAGAGAAATATCTATTTAGGTCTTCTGCCCATTTTTTGATTGGGTTGTTTGTTTTTTTAACATTGAGCTGCATGACCTGTTGATATATTTTGGAGATCAATCCTTTGTCCGATGATTCACTTGCAAATATTTTCTCCCATTCTGAGGGTTGCCTTTTCGTCTTGTTTATGGTTTCCGGTGCTGTACAAAAGCTTTTAAGTTTCATTAGGTCCCATTTGTTTATTTTTGTTTTTATTTCCATTATTCTAGGAGGTGGATCAAAAACTATCTTGCTGTGATTTATGTCAGAGTGTTCTTCCTATGTTTTCCTCTAAGAGCTTTATAGAGCCCAGTATTACATTTAGGTCTCTAATCCATTTTGAGTTTATTTTTGTGTATGGTGTTAGGGAGTGTTCTAATTTCATTCTTTTACATATAGCTGTCCAGTTTTCCCAGCACCACTTATTGAAGAGACTGTCTTTTCTCCATTGTATATCCTTGCTTCCCTTGTCATAGATTAGTTGGCCATAGGTGTGTGGGTTTATCTCTGGGCTTTCTATCCTGTTCCATTGATCTATATTTCTCTTCTTGTGCCAGTACCATATTGTCCTGATTACTGTAGCTTTGTAGTATACTCTGAAGTCAGGGAGTCTGATTCCTCCAGCTCCATTTTTTGCCCTCAAGACTGCTTCGGCTATTTGGGGTCTTTTGTGTCTCCATACAAATGTTAAGATTTTTTGTTCTAGTTCTGTAAAAAATGCCATTGGTAATTTGATAGAAATTGCATTGAATCTATATATTGCTTTGGGTAGTATAGTCATTTTCACAATATTGATTCTTCCAATCCAAGAACATGGAATATCTCTCCATCTGTTTGTATCATCTTTAATTTCTTTCATCAGTGTCTTATAGTTTTCTGAGCATAGGTCTTTTATATCCTTAGGTAGGTTTATTCCTATGTATTTTTTCTTTTTGTTGCAATGGTGAATGGATTTTTCCCTTAATTTCTCTTTTTGATCATTCATTGTTAGTGTATAGGAGTGCAAGAGATTTCTGTACATTAATTTTGAATGCTGCAACTTTACCAGATTCATTGGTTAGCTCTAGTAGTTTTCTGGTGGCATCTTTAGGATTCTCTATGTATAGTATCATGCCATCTTCAAACAGTGACAGTTTTACTTCTTCTTTTCCAATTTGTATTCCTTTTATTTCTTTTCCTTCTCTGATTGCTGTGGCAAGGACTTCCAAAGCTATGTTGAATAATAGTGCTGAGAGTGGACACCCTTGTCTTGTTCTTGATCTTAGAGGAAATGCTTTCAGTTTTTCACCATTGAGAATGATGTTTGCTGTGGGTTTTTCATATATGGCCTTTATTAGGTTGAGGTAGGTTCCCTCTATGCCCACTTTCTGGAGAGTTTTTAACATAAAGTTGTTGAATTTGTCAAAAGCTTTTTTTGCATCTATTGAGATGATCATATGGCTTTTGTTCTTCAATTTGTTAATATGGTATATCACATTGATCGATTTGCCTATATTGAAGAATCCTTGCATCTCTGGGATAAATCCCACTTGATCATGGTGTATGATCCTTGTAATGTGTTGTTGGATTCTGCTTGCTAGTATTTTCTTGAGGATTTTTGCATCTATATTCATCAGTGATATTGGTCTGTAATTTTCTTTTTTTTGTAGTATCTTTGTGTGGTTTTGGTATCAGGGTGATGGTGGTCTCATAGAATGAATTTGGGAGTGTTCCTTCATTTGCCATTTTTTGGAAGAGTTTGAGAAGGATGGGTGTTAGCTCTTCTCTAAATGTTTGATAGAATTCACCTGTGAAGCCATGTGGTCCTGGGCTTTTGTTTGTTGGAAGATTTTTAATCACAGTTTCAATTTCATTACTTGTGATTGGTCTGTTCATATTTTCTATTTCTTCCTGGTTCAGTCTTGGAAGTTTATACCTTTCTAAGACTTTGTTCATTTTTTCCAGGTTGTCCATTTTATTGGCATAGAGTTGCTTGTAGTCGTCTCTTAGGATGCTTTGTATTTCTGTGGTATCTGTTGTAACTTCTCCTTTTTCATTTCTAATTTTATTGATTTGAGTCCTCTCGCTCTTTTTCTTGATGCATCTGGCTAAGGGTTTATTAATTTTGTTTATCTTCTCAAAGAACCAGCTTTTAGTTTTATTGATCTTTGCTATTTTTTTCTTTGTTTCTATTTTATTTATTTCTGCTCTGATATTTGTGATTTCTTTCCTTCTGCTAACTTTGGGTTTTGTTTGTTCTTCTTTCTCTAGTTCCTTTAGGTGTAAGGTTAGATTGTTTATTTGAGATTTTTCTTGTTTCTTGAGGTAGGCTTGTATAGCTATAAACTTCCCTCTTAGAACTGCTTTTGCTGCATCCCATAGGTTTTGGATTGTCGTGTTTTCATTGTCATTTGTCTCTAGGTATTTTTTATTTCCTCTTCGATTTCTTTAGTATTCTCTTGGTTATTTAGTAACATATTGTTTAGCCTCCTGTGTTTGTGTTTTTTCCCTGTAATTGATTTCTAATCTCATGGCGTTGTTGTCAGAAAAGATGCTTGATATGATTTCAATTTTTTAAAATTTACTAAGGCTTGATTTGTGGCCCAAGATGTGATCTATCCTGGAAAATGTTCCATGCACACTTGAGAAGAAAGTTTTATCTGCTGTTTTTAGATGGAATGTTGTATAAATATCCATTAATTCTATCTTGTTTATTGTGTCATTTAAAGCTTGTGTTTCCTTATTAATTTTCTGTTTGGATGATCTGTCCATTGATATAAGTGAGGTGTTAAAGTCCCCCACTATTATTGTGTTACTCTTGATTTCCTCTTTTAGAGCTGTTAGCAGTTGCCTTATGTATTGAAGTGTTCCTATATTGGGTGCATATATTTTTATAATTGTTATATCTTCTTCTTGGGTTGATCCCTTATCATTACATAGTGTCCTTCATTGTCTCTTGTAAAATTCTTTATTTTAAAGTCTATTTTATATGATATGAGTATTGCTACTCCAGCTTTCTTTTGATTTCCATTTGCATGGAATATCTTTTTCCATCCCCTCACTTTCAGTCTGTATGTTTCCCTAGGTCTGAAGTGCATCTCTTGTAGACAGCATATATATGGGGCTTGTTTTTGTATACATTCAGCAAGCCTGTGTCTTTTGGTTGGAGCATTTAATCCATTCATATTTAAGGTAATTATCAATATGTATGTTCATATTACCAGTTTCTTAATTTTGGGGGTTTGTTTCTGTAGGTCCTTTTCTTCTCTTGTGTTTCCCACTTAGAGAAGTTCCTTTAGCATTTGTTGTAGAGCTGGTTTTGTGGTGCTGAATTCTCTTAGCTTTTGCTTGTCTGTAAAGCTTTTGATATCTCCATCGAATCTGAATGAGATCCTTGCCTGGTAGAATAATCTTGGTTGTAGGTTCTTCCCTTTCATCACTTTAAGTATATCACACCACTCCCTTCTGGATTGTTGAGTTTCTGCTGAGAAATCAGCTGTTAACTTTATGGGAGTTCCCTTGTATATTATTTGTCATTTTTCCCTTGCTGCTTTCAATAATTTTTCTTTGTCTTTAATTTTTGCCATTTTGATTACTATGTGTCTTGACGTGTTTCTCCTTGGTTTTATCCTTTATGGGACTCTCTGCACTTCCTGGACTTGGGTGGCTATTTCCTTTCTCATGTTAGGGAAGTTTTCAACTATAATCTTTTCAAATATTTTCTCGGGTACTTTCTCTCTCTCTTCTCCTTCTGGGACCCCTATAATGTGAATGTTGTTGGGTTTAATGTTGTCCCAGAGGTCTCTTAGTCTGTCTTTATTTCTTTTCATTCTTTTTTCTTTATTTTGTTCCACAGCAGTGAATTCCACCATTCTGTCTTCCAGGTCACTTAACCATTCTTCTGCCTCAGGTATTCTGCTATTGATTCCTTCTAGTGTATTTTTTCATTTCAGTTATTGTATTGTTCATTGCTATTTGTTTGTTCTTTAATTCTTCTAGGTCTTTGTTAAACATGTCTTGCATCTTCTTGATCTTTGCCTCCATTCTTTTTCCGAGGTCCTAGATCATGTTCACTATCATTTTTCTGAATTCCTTTTCTTGAAGATTGCCTATCTCCATTTCATTTAGTTGTTTTTCTGGGGGGTTTTATCTTGTTCCTTCATCTGGTACATAGCCTTCTGCCTTTTCATCTTGTCTATCTTTCTGTGAATGTGATTTTTGTTCCACAGGCTGCAGGATTGTAGTTCTTCTTGCTTCTGTGTCTGCCCTCTCTCTCTTCTACTTCTTATGAGGCCACCAATTTTATTAGGCAAGGACTTCCATCCTTATGACCTCATTTAACCTTAGTTGCCTCCTAAAAGCCCCATCTCCACACACAGTCACATTAGGAGTTGGGGTTTCAACATAAGAACTTGCAGAGGACACAGTTTAGTCCAAAGCAAAACGTAAGCAGCCCCTCTCTCTTCTCTGCATGGAACTTTCAATTTAGTCACCAGAGAACCGGTAATGCATGAAGCAATAACAGTGAGTAAGGAAGGTAGAATCCAAAGCTCAGAAAGAGGAGGGCTGGAGTACTCAAAGAAGACTTTCTAAACCTGAGACTCCCTTGGGACCTTCAAGCTTACTTGCAGATTTTCTAAACCCTGAATTCAGTCAGGATTCCCTTGCTCAATGGCTTCCATTGTTCTAAAGAAAATGTCCAGACTCTTTTAGCACTGCCTTCCAACCCCCCAGTTCTACCTCCTAGCCTCTTCTCTTGCCACCCTCTGATGCAATACCCCTGAGCTGCTTTCAGTCCCAAGTAACTCTCCTTCACCTTTAGGACTGTGCCCATGCAGTTCTCTCTACCCAGAAGACATCCACCCAACATCTCACATCTCATCCTCTCACATCATTTTGTACCTGCCAGCTCCCCTCATCCTTGAGGTCTCAGTTTAGAGGACGCTTCCTCAGAAAACCCTAGAGAGGACAGCATCATGAACCTCAAACACCTGTCATCATCTGCATTTGGTAATGGCATATCATCAAATATTCTGCCAGTGTTCAAATTCCCCTAATCACCTCATAAATAATTTTAATAGTTTATTTGTATGAATCAAGATACAAAGTTCACACTTTGCAAATAATAAAGTTATTCCACTGAATTATTACATATATGATATTTATCCTTTGCCCATCCCTTACCACATTGGTTGAACCACAAGTTATTATCTGCCTCTGAACACACACCCCCAGGCCACCTACCTGGGACGAAAAATTCCAGTTCACATTCATATCTACAGAGCTAACCCCTAACCACAAACTACTACTGACATTATCCTCACAAAGCTAACTCACTCAAATTAAGAGACAGCCCAGATTTATCTCCAATATGTCATTTTCAGCACAACCTGACTTCACTGTAGGGTTCTTCAAGAACTAGAAAATTGACAATATGCTCTAAAGGAAAAGAAAGGAAAGGATGTGTGATGCTCCAGTTGGCAGCTCTAGGTTCTACCAGCACGGGCTTTGAGGACATTTACTATCAGAAAGTTTATAATAAGCCAGATGAAATGTTTGTGCAATGCACCCCGTGATACTTACTGTTCCAAAAGCTGAATCTAAGTTTAGGTGGATTCCAAATTCTTTCCCCTCCCAAAATCCTCTAAAAATAGCTTCTCTATTACTTAGGAAATCTGTCTTGCTCCTGAACACAAATATGCTTTGATTTGATTCCAACATAAAAAGGCATTACTGACCAAAAGAAAAACAGAGATCTTATTGAGGGACATGGATGGGTAAGGAACTATCTGAACTATTTACTATTTATTGTCCTTGTGTTTTAGAATGTACAGAATGCTCCCCTCCCCCCATTTCTGTGTTCTACATTGAAACACAGTGGAGAGGGGGCTTTGCCAATGAAATTTGGTGAGTGTAGGAGGAGGGAGGTACAGGCAGTGTACCAAGTCCAGCTTGGTACACAGAACGTGCTGGAGAGAGAAATGCTGAAAAACAGAGAGAATAGGGGAGGATTTATATTTCCATGTTGGCAGTTGATCACATTCAGTCTTATTCAGTGAAGCTGCTTCAGTGGCTGTTGCCATGGGAACCAGACATGATTAAGTAGTTTATTGGATGCAGCTTCCATGGACTGATGTTCTAAATCTGGGTCAGGGTTTCACCCTCACTTTAGGTGTTCCGAAGGTACCAAGGTATTTTCTTCCAACAGGTGTGTTTATTTCACTATCAATGTACACCCAAAACATCTGAGATAAAATGGCTAAAATTCATGAACCTAATATTTGTAGGATGTTGGTTATTTTGTCAGGAATAAAATAATTTAGTGTATTTGCCAGAAGGAGGCTGTAATTGTAAATTTTACATGTGTGCACGCTGAATTTTGCATCACAATGTAAAAGGGATCATCTCACTTTGTAAGATCACTAAGGCCATCACTGATTTGCAGTGTTTTCTTTCCGGACTGGGCTGGTTCAGAAAAACATTCATCAGTGTAGTGACATTGTAGTTACCTTTCCAAGATCTCCACATCTCTCATTTGTTTAAACCGGCAGTTTTCTGGTGAGAGTCTGGCCAGACATCTCATCTCCCCAACCACCTAATGAGGTGTAGCAACATTGCTTTTCTCCTCATATTCAGCTCCCTTAGTTACTCACATGACACACATGGATAGGAAGCTGACAGATACTGTGTATCCGGGATTCTTTCCAGAAACACTCTACAGCAGTCAGTGTGCGGAAATCAGCACACACTGAACAGTAGCAAATAGCTGGGAGCTGGGGCAGTGGTTTCTAAAAGGCTGCGTGCAGACCTGGGCTTTGCTGCTTAGAAGCTGGGTGACTTGCTTCCTTTGCCACAACTGCTTCAGAATTACTGGGAGGCACTGCCCAGATTCCTCTTCAGACCAAAAGGACTCCCAGCTGCTGGAAGTGTTTACAGCTAACAGCCGGGACCCTCTCCAGAAACTGCCTTCTCCTAAAAAGAGTGAACCCCTCAGGGCCATGCTTCCTTCCTGGGTATCTCACAAACATCTGGTTCACGGGAGGGCAATGGGGAGAAGGGGTGCTATGAAAGCCTGGGTCCCTCACTCCCACCCACCTTGCTCCAACTCCAGACCCCTCTGAAGGTTCACCCATCTAGCACTGATAATACTAGAACCTTTCTCATAAAGATGTTTTGGAGAATATATTATCAGCGTATCCAGCACATCAGAAGTACACCATGGATATTAGCGATTCACATGGCTTTCAAAATCCTTGGCTGATTTACATGATGGAAGGCATTGCATTTCCCTTAAGCATGGGTTCCTCAGAGGTACAAAGGTCTTTACTGGACAATATCTGGGACTGTCCTTCAACCTGTAGTTTGAAGTTTGATCCAGAGCTGAGATTTTCAATTTGTAAGCAGTGGAATTTTTTTTTTTTTTGCGGTACACTGGCCTCTCACCGCTGCGGCCTCTCCCGTCATGGAGTACAGGCTCTGGATGCGCAGGCCCAGCGGCCACGGCTCACGGTCCCAGCCGCTCCGCGACATGTGGGATCCTCTTGGACCGGGGCACAAACCCGCGTCCCCCGCACTGGCAGGCGGACCCCCAACCACTGCGCCACCAGGGAAGCCCAGCAGTGGCATTTTTAAAAACTGAAATCTCATGTGGAAACCATAGATATGTATACACATAATAATAATAATAAATAAAAAGTATAGGGCACTTGCTATGTGCCAGGTACCATGATTAGCACTTTACTTTTAGGATATATGTGCATGCTTGTGCAATAATGAATTCACTGAAACTTCCCAACAACCCTGTGATGCATACACTACTATCATCTCTTGTACTTCTTGCAAAAAACCTCGCCAGTGCATTCACAATGGTACAAAAGATGGTGGAATTTGATGACTATGACTATTTTCTCTGAATAATGGATACTTTGAATGCAGCTTTGGGTCACAAGATTTTTTTTAAAAAGCAGTAAATAGAATATATGTAGCACAAATAATCTAAAGAAATAACCACACACACACACACAAACATATTCATTCGAAGCTTTAGCTGTGTAGCTGAGAACAGTTGTTGAGAAATGCAACCGTTCTTTCATATTCCAAATAGTCCTGAGAAAGCAATTTGAAAGGGGAAGGGGAAGGAAGATTAAGGAAAGGAATGCGTACTACTTTACACAAAAACATGAAATTTTGTGTTCATCGGAGAGAGAATTACAGGGTATGTTAGGAAAATGGTTTACTTCCTCCTTTTGGGTTTAGACTGTAGGGACAATTAATGTCTGTCATTGGGAGACTGTGTATTTCTGTTTGTGTGTGTGAGCTTTCAGTTCCCTAATGGGCAGCTAGGAAATTAAGAGATTTTATCTGCAGCTACACTGGTAGGGAGATTGGAGTTCAGGGTTAGGACTTAGGGATCCATGGCCATTCTGGACTCTTCAAAGAGATCTAGAATACCAAAACCTCCAAGAACTGAGCTGACACTCATGCCCCAAAGATGTTGACCCAGGCCAAATAAATCATCCTCTGGACCATGTACCACTCAGGGAAGAACGCTGATGATGACCCAAAAATAAGTCCTAGGGGCAGGGCCTGGGGTTTTGAACAAGCAGAAGAGCTATGCATGGCAGCAAAAGAGAATCTTTTACAAAGAGTAGCATATGAGTTGGTGGGATGGATTTAGGAACTGGGGTGTGCCAACAAGAAATCCCATTGAAGAATTAAACTTTTCAGAAAGATTTTCCATGAGCTAGAGGAAAATTCTTAGCCTCATTATAAATGGCTTCCTTCTTATGTGGTCTAAATTTTCCTCAACAGTGTAATAAAATCTGATATACCTACAAACCTTGAGAGTTGTAGTGATATGGGGGCACAAGATGTGGGAGAGAGACAGAAAAAGCATGTGGTGGTCAAAGGCAGAGAAAAGAAGAGCAGGCCTCTCAGACTTAGCGGGCTGCTGGGCTCCAGTGATCTGGATGCCAGGAACTTCTTGAGGGTCCTAAAACAAAAGTGGTTGCCCTTAAGGGTCCAAAACACTGACCTTGAGTTATAAGTAGGTTTGGTTAAACTTTTTTTTTTAGCAGAGAGTAATTAAGGGTCCATTCTAAATATTGCTATACAGAACTGAAAATATTTGTTCAATATTTCCTGTGGTGAAAATGCGAAATGATTTTAGCGGTTGATCATAGAAGTTGTGGGAACTGTGTATTTCTTAAAGAGAGAAATTTACTACACACGGGTCCAACATCACTATCTGGAAGCGTTCTTTATGTACCAGTTCAATGAAATCCAAGTATATTTTTTGGTAGATGTTGTTGCGTGGCTGGGCGTTTAGGTAGCAAGAAAGAGAAGTGATGTGGGATAGGAAGCCAAGAGCTACAACTTCAACCCACCACCAGCCAGCAGGGTACTCTCGGGCATATCTCCTTGGCCTCTTGGAGCCTCAGATTTCTCTTTAAAATGAGCTTTGAAAATTCTACCATTAGAGATTCATTATTTTGGCCTAAAGTGTTTCTTCCTGCTAAAATACACATACTCCTATGAGTGTTGTCAGAAACCACTATCAGGTATTTATGGTAAAGTGAATTTATTCAAGAACAGGCTTTGGAAAGGGTTACTGATGTGGAGAAAGAGCACAGAAAGGGGAGGATGGTCAAGCCAACATACATTTTTCATTAGGACTAATCAGCTAAGAGGGAAAAAAAATGAAGAGTTTTGACAGTGTTGCCTTGTCAAGGTAAGAGGGAATACATGTCACCACAGTAAGAGTTGAGTTTAACTAAATATTTGTCCCACTGAAAAGCAATTGCTAGCTGTGCTGATTAAAATCCTGGAATACAAAATTATCATCCTTGGGTTTCTTCCTGGGTTGTGGTGTGATTGCCAGTTATGCTTCAGAGTAGGAAAATTAATTCCTTTCTTTCAGATTTCCCCTTTAAAATGTATGTCTGATGATCATTTTCTAATTAAGTCATTTATTGAGAATGTAAGAAAGTTCTACAGTGTTTTATCAACTCCAAAGTAAAAGATTGGTCAATGATTTTTTTTTTTTTAAATGAGAGGACTTCCCTGGTGGTGCAGTGGTTAAGAATTCGCCTGCCAATGCAGGGGACATGGGGTCAATCCCTGGTCCAGGAAGATCCCATATGCCATGGAGCAACTAAGCCCATGTGCCACAGCTACTGAGCCTGCATTCTAGAGCCTTTGAGCAACAACTACTGAGCCTGTACACCACAACTACTGAAGCCCATGCACTTTAGAGCCCATGTGCCACAACTACTGAGCCTGCATACTGCAACTACTGAAGCCTGTGCCCCTAGACCCCATGCTCTGCAACAAGAGAAGCCACCGCAATGAGAAGCCTGCGCACTGCAACGAAGAGTAGCCCCTGCTCGCTGCAACTAGAGAAAAGCCCATGCGCAGCAATGAAGACCCAGTGCAGCCCCCCCCCCCAATAAAAAAGAGCATTGAGGATGTAATCCCTTAGGTCTCTTCCAGTTCTGAAATATTTTGGTTGTGTGTCATGCCTTACTTCATGAAAGTGGAGTTGTTTGAAGGAGGTCATGCCCACAGGACCCAGTTAAAGAAAAGGCACCAAGCTCAGGGCTGGCCAATTTGGCTGACTCATCAAGAGCAGAAATGCACCCTCTCTGAATTTTTTGAGCAATAAAAGGAGAGCTATGTCTTATAATTAGTAGCATCTCATAATTTCTTCCAGAAGTTCAGCAGACACTGTGAATTAGAGATGGAACTGATGTAATTTTCTACATAGAAGTTAAGCTGGGCAACTCAATGCAGGGCTCAATATAAACAGCTCCCTTTAGAAGCAGCCAAGAATATGGTCTTAACAGATACAGCATGCTTGGATCGTTTAGGACAATCTCTTAGATCCTTATAGTTAAAAAACCAAACAAAACTGCTTCTCTTGATATCATATAAATTTTTTAATTGAGTCTTGAATAGAGACTAGTAAACTGTCAGGAGAAAATATAAAAGGTATTTTAGCTCTAAAACAAGCTTTATTCCTCATAGAAACAAATGTGAACAACTGAGAACATTTCCTCCTCATAGTTTCCTCAGGAACAGATGAACCTGGGATCTTTGACCCTTGTGGTATCTTGTGACTCACTCTTTATATTCAAAAAACATTTTAGTTGTCTGAAGAAGATTTTCCAATACAGGTCTATTCCCTGCAAAATAGATTTCTTCCCAGAGAATTTTATCTATCCACTCACTGTTTTATGATTTATTTTGAAGGACTTGAAACAGTTTTGGTTCCTTGGGGGATGATTTGAATTCACTTAACAGAATACAGGCCCCTTTGTGAGCTAGAATGTCAGGATCTGTAACTCAGTAAAAGTGATTTATGGCTTTTATGAATGTTGGAAAGTAGGAGCTTCAGTGGATTAAATTCTACTGAAAACTTGCTGGTGATTTGTGATTTATTAACAAAATAAAAGGGAAGATGTTTAAGGTATTAGAACAGAATTCAAATTCCTGGATAAGTTTTAGCCAAGTAAATGATAACTTCAATTGCACAATTATTAGAAGATCTATTTTCAGCTCAGTGTATATGATGACACAAAGTTTTGCCGTAGACATAAAAGTGAGAAGTTTTACTCTAAAGACTATAGTTTCTTAATGTTGATATTTTCTATGAAAGTAAGAATTTTAAAGTGCCAAGATCTAATCTGGAGTTTTGTTCATGTGCTCATACAGAAGAATTTGAGTTCAAACTTTCTTTTCCTACTCCTTCAAGACAATGTCCATCTCATGGGATTTTGGTCTTAGAGGAGGATAAAAGAGAACAATAATAAACTCCAATGAGAAACACAGGAAATGAGATGTCGTGAGAAAATCCTTCCAGTCCCTGCATGTTAGGTTGACTGCAGCTGTGTCATAGAGGACCATGACCACAGCAAAACAGGAACTGTTTTGCTAAACACTTTCCACTGAAGAGGTCCCAAAAATGTCCTTACTTTTGGTTTCAGATGTGGAGTCACTTTATCCATTTTCAGATATGGGTGCTATTGTGTGGGCTTGGTCACATCCAGCAGGATCCCCAGTTAGGAGAGAAGTAGTTCATTGTTTATGTGGCCTCTGATTTGTTTCAAATCTAACAAGTGGCATAAAAGTCTTCCAATGTCCTCCTTTTGGAAAAATTGGGCTGGCATTATAACTATGGGAATAACTGTGATGGTGGAAAGGAAAAAGCCGCTAAAAAGAGAATAAAGGGAACAAAGAGGCATACTTCAGGTAGGATAGTCAGGGGAAGCCTCTCTGAGTGGACAATATTCAGTTAATACCTAAAGGAAGAGAAAGCCAGAATAAGAAAAGTATGGGAAGAGCTTCTAGGAAGAAAAGACAGCATATGCAAAGATCCTGAGGCTGAACAGGCTGGTGTGATGAGCCAAAGAGAGAGTGGTTTGAAATAAGCTTGGGAAGGTGGGTGGGAGCCAGGTCCTGTAGCAGATTGGAGGGCACTGCAAGTTTATATTTAATTCCGGGTGTAGTAGGAATCCATTGAGGGAGGTTAAATAGACCATGACATGAACAAATTTTTATTTCAAGATGCACCTATTGTCTATGTAGAGAATGGGTTGGCTAGGGCAAGGAGATTGGGTGGTAATGAAGGACAGGTTGATAAAATCAACAGCACTTCCGGTGAACCGAATATAGAGAGCGAGGAGAAGGATGCATCAAGATACACTGAAGTTTCTCACCAGGGTGTCTAAATGAGAGACGATGCAATTTACAGGACAGGTAAGGCTTAGGTTGGGGCAACAAGTTGGTAGGTGAGGAACCAAAAGCACCAGGAGATACATTGTGATATCTCTGAAATTCTCTAGTGGAAATACCAAGAAGGCAGTTGGATATAGGAATCTTGAGTTCCAGGAAGAGATCATTGCTGGAGATATTAATGTTGGCATCTAGATGGTATTGGAGCCATGGTACTGGATAAGATTATGCACAAAGAGTTCAGAAAAACAAGAGAAATAATCAGGAACTCCAAAATTTAGAGGTTGGATATTGGAAAAAGAACTTACATAGATGGCAATGAGATGGGAAACAAGGAGAAAATGATATCTTAGAAACCAGGAGGAGAGTATTTCCAGAAACAGTAGGGTGGTCAACTGGGTTATGTTGCTTAGAGATCAGTAAGTACAAAAAGAGAAAAATGTCCATCAAATTGGGCAACAAGGAGGTAGGTTTGATGAAATGGTGGGGGCAAAAGCCAGGTCAGAGGGAATGGGGGAGGTGAAGAAGTAGAAACAGCATGTAGAGGGCATTTTTCCAAGAAATTTGACTCTGTTGGAAGTAGTTTAAAAACTCTTTGCTTCCCTACATATTATGAAAGAACAAAGCTCTAAGGTTCTTGCCACATTACAATCTGCTTTTCCCTTCCTGTTTTGATTGCAAAGTTCTCTTTGCTTCAATTTTCAATTAGCACTAACTGGAAAATCACCTCCTTTCATCACAGCATGAAACCTGGACATTATTTTCCTGTAAAGTAACTAGTAATTACACTGGCAAAAGTAAACTTCCTGAAAGACTGTGTCCTTGCTGAATAAAGATGTCATTTAGGCAACCCTGATTTCTTGTTAGAAGCTTAAAATATCTTTCTGTCTCAGAAAACCAATTAATTATTCAGAAGAAATATTCCCCTTATAGTTCAGCCAAGAAATTGAAAATGACCTTTTAAGGTCATGGAGCAGTTTGTCTCCTGTTGTTTGTGCAGGAATAACTTTGGAAGAGAAGAAATTGGTCATTCTTCTAGCTTCTGTTCAGCAAGATGTGTCAGGGACTATAAGCTCTCAAGACTCCCTACCCCATTCCCAGCTCCAGGACCCAATATTACTTGACATTTCCTTAAAATGCTCTTGGTTCCAATATTACATATCTCCTTTGTCTCTTCTTTTCTCCTTTGAACCTTATCTTTTCCTTTGCTTAACTGAGCTCAGTTTCTAAGATGACCCCAAATGATACCCCACCTCCTAGTATTCATACTTGTGTGTAGTCTCCTCTCTCACTAATAAGGCTGACCTCTGTGACAAATAGAATATTATGGGAACAACAGAGGATGACTTCCAAGGCTAGGTCACAACAAATATTGTGGCCTCCACCCTTCCTGTCTCTTGGACTGCTTACTTGGGGAGAAGGCAGCCACCACATAATGAGAACAGTAAAGCAATTCATGGAGATGTCCCCATTGGGAGGATCTAAAAGTTCCTGCCTATAAGCAGAGCTATTCGAATGTGCCATCTTGGAAATGGATCTTTCAGCCCCAGCCAAGCCTTCAGAAGACTACAGCCCCAGACATCTTGCTGCAGCCTCCTATGAGACCTGGAGTCAGAACCACTTAGCTAAGCTGCTTCTAAGTTACCCACCCACAAAACTGGTATAAAATTGTTTTACAACACTAAGTTTTGAGTTTACATAGGAATAGATAACTAATGCATCACTGAAACTGAATTACTGAATCCACTTTCAGACAACAGAAAAAGTACAATGAAAGATTTAAGGCAAGGAAAAAGGAGAGAAGATAAATTTTCTGGGCATATGTATGTTTTGGGAAATAGGAGAGGGCAGAAGATACTAATATATAGTTAAGTAGGTCCTGATAACCTGCTTTTAGATCAAACCTCTAATAAAACCTGTACTTCTTGTCAGAGCTTCTTTCCTTCCTTCCCTTTAAAAAAATATTTCATTGAAGTAGATTATCATGGCAGATTAAACATAGTCTTTTCTAGGGAAGTCAGCCACCATGTAAGGTGTCTGACTACCCTTAGACCACCATGCTGGGAGGAAGCTCAAACTATCTATCTGGAGAAGTACTTGAAAAGAGAGAGGTGCCTGAGCTTTTCAGTCAGCCCAGCTAAGGTGCCAGACACGTGAGTAGAGAAGCCATCTTGGATATCTGGTCCAGTCAGCCTTTCAGCCAACTCCAGCCCCAGCTGCCAACTGACTGCAACTGCATGAGAAACTGAGCAAGAAACTCCCAGTCAGCCGACAGAACTAGAGAGATAATAAAATGGTTGTTTTAAGCCACCAAATTTTGGGATGGTTTGTTCTGCAGCACAAATAATTAGAACACTGAAAGAGGGAATTGATCAGAGGACACTAGGAATGCCTGTTTATTCTGGTGATCATTAGTTTATAATGATGCCATTTGTCTGGCTGTGTCTTACTTTCTCTAGCTCAGCTTCTTAGTTTCAGGAAGAGGGAATTGATAGTAGCACTTATGCAAGATGATGATGATAATGATGGTAAAGATGATGATGATTTAGTAGCTAAAACAACAATTTATTATTATCTTCTAGAATTTTGGGCCTGATGTGCTCAACAGGGCAGTTCTTACTTGGAGTGTCTCAGATGGTGGCAGTCAGAGGGCTTCTTTTTCTACCCAATCTCTCCACATGGCTAGCTTGGGCTTCCTCACAGCATAGTGTTTCAGGGTACTCAGATTTCTTACATAGCAGCTAGCATCCCTCAGAGCAAACATTCTATGAGACACAGGCAGAAGCTGCAAGGCTTTGCAAGATTATTATTTTGCCAATGGCATGAAGAGACATTAAACACCGAAGGAGTGATAAATGGGCACATAACAAGACTCGGTTTGATTTTAAAAGGAGAAAAGGAATCCAGAAAATGGAGCTGTGGTGCCCAAAGACTTGTCGTCTAAAGCCAGTGTTGCCCAAAGAATTAAGTTATTAAAAAAAAAAAGTACACACTGCTATATTTTAAAAATAAATAAAACTGTGCTGAAAGTAAAATTTTTTTAATAAATAAAATAAAATCTTACAAGATTTACAGAAAAAAAAAAAGCTAGTCACAGACCATTGGCATTTCTCTTCTGAACTCTTGTTTCATCCACAGTTCTGTGTCTTCTATTATAGTTACTTGGGCACTTGAGTTATCCCAGCTATGAAATGGTGACATCCAATAGGACAAGGGCTGTCTTATTCTTTTGAACATCATAGTAGCTTCATGCCCTATGCTTTAAACAGGTCTTCAACAAAAGTTTGCAGTGCTGCTAGGTATTTGGTCTTTAAGAAGAAACATCAACATGCTCTTATTAATATTTTTCTTGATCATGAAGCGGAGTGCTGGAAGCTTTCAAAACAACTAAAGATATGCTTTCCATCACTGTCATTGGTCACTATGATGACTTTTCTTGGTCAGGTTAACCTCCTCAGTCTTGAGGTAGCTCTTGACTTTGGTGCAGACTTTTAATGGAAAATACTTCAGACTTGGATGTTAAGTATACCATTTAATAATGAAAATGCTTATTCTTCAGGGAGGTAGGGAAAGGCAGGATGGTTTTTATCAATATGAGCCTTTGGCAGGGCCTCTGGCTGGCAACAGGATGGCACCTGAGAGGTTAGTGAAGGAGTTTTGGAGCTAAGTGTCCCTAGGCTTATCAAGTGGATGGTTTCTACTGGATAGTCAAGAATAAGGGGGGTTATTATCAGAACATGCACGGACATGCTATTGAGAGAGTCCATAGGACCGAAGTTTATTTTCTTGACTTGTACCACCCACTATTTTGAGGGTGTTCTACTTGGAGAACAAAGTGTGAGACTTATTGTCTGGTGTTTCTGTAGAAGCAGTCTGTGTTGGCAAATAAGTTACAAACTCCACAACAGCCACTCCCAAATGATTAAAACAGGCCTAAACCCATCCTATCTTGCAAGTAGCTATAATTTCACAAAACAAAAGTGAGAAAAGTAAATGCAGACCAAGCCCAAGATTTCATCCTATGACTGTGTTGACTGGGCATAAAATAAGTACTACATGTGCCTACAGAGCTGGGTTTTTAATCTCACTAAATACCCAGAAGCTCAGAAAAGATTTGGAGCAGAAACAATCAAATGTAAATACCCTACCACACCCACCAAGAGCTTAGGGGTAGGGAAAACTGGCTTTCATTTCATTAAAAAGGTAAAAGACAAACGTTATTTTCTACATACCTTGAAAAAAGTTTTTATAGATAACTTATCTTGAAAACCAAATCAACCATAATTCTACAATCTCAGATAAAATAAATGTGTAGGATATTTTGTGAATCTCTCATTCAACTCGGAAAACTTTGTGTTTTGTCATTTAAAGAACACTTTAAAGATGTACCAATATGTCTCTTCCATATGTAGTTTTTAGTAGCTTTTAATCCTTTTCTTATTGAAAAAAGTGGCATTGTGAAATTAAAACAGGTAGATTTTTATCATGTGGGGAAGGAAAAATAATTTTCCCTCTACCCTTCTACATTCTTGGCTGAGACATCCCCTGTAATAAAAGAGAGATTAAGAGGAGAAAAACAGATTTAATTTAACTTTGTACATAGGGGGAGCCCAAAGATAAGAGACCTTCCGACAGTCAGGCTATTGAGGTTTACATGCCATCCTGAGCTAAGGAGAAGGAAGTAGGGGTCTGGGACTTCAAATGGGAAGAAAACAATTCACAGAAATATGGGAAGAGCTAATGTTTGGTAAACCACCATGCCATGCATTTAAGTCTATTTTAAATTTTTTTCTTCCAGTTTTATTGAGATATATTTGACATACAGCACTGTATAAGTTTAAGGTGGACAGCATAATGATTTGTCACACATACATCATGAATTGATTATCACAATAAGTTTAGTGAACACCCATTATCTCATATAGATAAAAAATTAATGAAATAAAATTTTCCTGTGATGAGAACTCTTAGAATTCACTCTCTTAACTTTCATATATAACATACAGCAGTGTTAATTATATTTTCATGATGTAAATTATATCCCTAGTACTTATTCATCTTCTAACTGGTAGTTTGTACCTTTGACTGCCTTCATCCAATTCCCTCTTCCCTCAACCCCACCTCTGGTAACCACAAAGCTGATCTCTTTTTCTATGAGTTTGCTTGTTTTTTAAGTATAATTGACTTAAAACATTATATTACACAACATAGTGATTTGGTATTTCTATACATTTCAAACTGATGACCACTGTAAGTCTAGTTATGTCTGTTACTATACAAAGATCTTACACAATTATTGACGATATTCCCCATACTGTACATTTCATACTTGTGACTTACTTATTTTGCAACTTGAATTTTGTACCCCTAATCTCCCTCACTTATTTCTTTCTTCTCCTCTCACCCCTTTTGTCTGGCAACCACCTGTTTGAATTCTGTATCTATAACTCTGTTTCTATTTTGTTTTATTTTTTAGATTCCACATGTAAGTGACACTCACACATTATTTGTCTTTGTCTGACTTATTTCACTTAGCCTAATACCTTCTAGGTCCATCCATATTGTCACAAATGCCAAGACTTCGTTCTTTTTCATCTCTGAGTAATATTCCTGTGTGTGTGTGTGTGTGTGTGTGTGTGTGTGTGTGTGTGTATCACATCTTCTTTATCCATTCATCTGTTGATGGGCATTTAAGTTGCTTCCATATCTTGCCTATTATGAATAATGCTGCAATGAGCTATCTTTTCTAATTTTCATTTTCTTCAGATAAATACGCAGGAGTGGAATTGATGGATCATGATGGTAATTCTAGTTTTAATTTTTTGAAGAATCTCCATACTGTTTCCCATAGTGGCTGCACTAATTTATATTCCCACCAACAGTGCATGAGGGTACCCTTTTCTTCATATCCTTGCAAATACTTGTTATCTCTTGTCTTTTTGCTAATAGCCATTCTGACAGGTGTGAGATGATATCCCATAGTGACTTTAATTTTCATTTCCTTGAATGCAAGGAAAGGAAGTGATGCTGAGCATCTTTCCATATGCCTGTATGTTTTCTTTGGAAAAAATGTCTATTCAGATCCTTTGCTCATTTTTTAATCAGGTTGGTTGTTTTCTCAATTATTTTTTTTGTTTTTTAATTTGTATGAGTTCTTATATATTTTGAATATTAACCACTAATCAAACATAAAGTTTGCAAATATCTTCTCTCATTCAGTAGGCAGCCTCTTCATTTTGTTTAGTTTCCTTAGCTGTACAAAGGCTTTCCAGTTTGAGGTAGTCCCATTTGTTTATTTTTGCTTTGTTTCTCTTGCCTGAGGAGACATATCCAAAAACTATTACTAAGACCAATGTCAAAGAGTGCTCTTCCTATGTCTTCTTCTAGAAGTTTTATTGTTTCAGGTCTTATATTTAAGTATTTAATCCATTTCAAATTTATTTTTGTGCATGGTGTGAGAGATTAGTCCAGTTTGATTCTTTTTCATGTAGCTGTCCAGTTTTCCCAACAACATTTATTGAATAAGATGTCTTTTCCCCATTGTATATTCTTGCCTCCTTTGTCATAGATTAATTGCCCAAATAAGTGTGAGTTCATTTCTGGGCTCTCTATTCTGTTCCATTCATCTATGTATCTGTTTTTGTGCCAGTACCATACTGTTTTAGTTGCTGTAGCTTTGTAGTATAGTTCCAAGTTGGGGAGCATGATATCTTCAGCTTTCTTCTTCTTTCTCAAGAGTGTTTGGCTATTCTGGATCTTTTGTGTTTCCATACAAATTTTAAATTATTTGCTCTAGTTCTGTGAAAAATGCCATTGGTATTTTGATAGGAATTGCATTGAATCTGTAGATTGTCTTGGGTAGTGTGTTCATTTTGACAATATTAATTCTTTCATTCCATGAGCACAGTATATCTTTCCAACTGTTTGTGTCATCTTCAATTTCTTTCATCAGTTTCTTAGAGTTTTCTGAGTAGAGATCTTTTACCTCCTTAGTTAGATTTATTCCTAGGTATTTTATTCTTTTTGATGTGATAGTAAATGGAATTATTTTCTTTATTTCTCTTTCTGATAGTTCACTGTTAGCGTACAGAAGTGAAACAGTCAGGATCTAATAAAAGAAAAAATGCAAGAGATTTCTGTGTATTAATTTTGTGTCTTGCAAGTTTACCAAATTTAATGATGAGTTCTAGTTGTTATTTCATGGCATTTTTAGGGTTTTTTATGTGTAGTATAACGTCATCTGCAAATAATCACAGTTTTACTTCTTCCTTTCCAATTTTGATTCCTTTTGTTTATTTTTCTTTTCTGCAGTGGCTAGAACTTCCAATACTATGTTGGAATAAAAGTGGTGAGAATGGGCATCCTTGTGTTTTTCCTGATCTTAGAGGAAATGCTTTTAGCTTTTCACCATTGAGTATGATGTTGGCTCTGGGCTTATCATATATGGCCTTTATTGTGTTGAGGCATGTTTCCTCTATACCCACTTTCTTGAGGGTTTTTATCATAAATGGATGTTGAATTTTGTCAAAAGTTTTTGTGTATCTATTGAGAAGATCATATGATTTTTATTCTTCAATTTGTTAATGTGGCATATCACATTGATTGGCAGTTTTTAAACTATCCTTGCATCCCTAGGATAAATCCCACTTGATAATGGTTTATTCTCCTTTTAATGTATTGTTGGATTCAATCTGGAATATTTTGTTGAAAATTGTTGCATCTATATTCATCAGTGATATTGGCCTATCTTTTTCTGTGATATCTTTGTCTGATTTTGATATCAGGGCAATGCTGGCATTATAGAACAAGTTCAGAAGCATTCCTTCCTCTGCAGTTTTTTGGAAGTTTGAGAAGGATAGGTGTTAACTCTTTCTAAATGTTTGGTAGAATTCACCTGTAGAGTCATCTGGTCCTGGAATTTTGTTTGCTGGGTTTTTCTTTTTTTTTCTAATTCAGTTTCTTTACTGGTCATATTTTTTATTTCTTCATGGTTCAGTCTTGGGAGATTGTACATTTCTAGGAATTTGTCTATTTCTTCTAGGTTGTCCACTTTATTGGCATACAATTGTTTGTAGTATTCTCTTATGATCCTTTGTATTTCTGTGGTATCAGTTGTAACTTCTTTTTCATTGTTGATTTTATTGATTTGGGCCCCCTATCTTTTTTTCTTGATGAGTCTGGATAAAAGTTTATCAATTTTGTTTATATTTTCAAAGAAGCAGATCTTTGTTTCATTGCTCTTTTCTATTGCTTTTTAAGTCTCTATTTCATTTATTTCTGCTCTGATCTTTATGATTTCTTTCCTTTTACTAAATTTGGGTTTTCTTTGTTCTTCTTTTTCTAGTTCCTTTAGGTATAAGGATAGGTTGTTTATTTGAGATGTTTCTTGTTTCCTGAGGTAGGCTTGTATCACAATAAACTTTCCTCTTAGAACCTCTTATGTTGCATCCAATTGATTTTGAATAATTGTATTTTTATTTTCATTTGTCTCCAGATATTTTAAATTTTCTTCTTTGATTTAGTCAGTGAGCCATTTTGTAGTTTAGTAGCATATTGTTTAGCCTCCACATGTTTGTGTTCTTTGCAGTTTTTTCCCTGTAGTTGATTTCTAGTCTCATAGCATTGTGGTCAGAAATGATGCTTGATATGATTTCAGTTTTCTTAAATTTACCAAGACTTGTTTTGTGGCCTAAGATGTAATCTATCCTGGAGAATGTTCTATGGGCACTTGAAAAGAATTATATATACATATATATAAAATCTCCATCTAGGCCAGTGTTTTACTGTTTCCTTATTGATTTTCTGTCTGAATGATCTGTTCATTGATGTAAGTGGGGTGTTAAAGTCAGCTACTATTATTGTGTTACTGTCAATTTCTCCCTTTTTGTCTGTTAATATTTGCTTTATGTATTTAGATGCCCCTATGTTGGGCGCATATATATTTACAATTGTTAAATCTTCTTGGATTGATCCTTTGATCATTGTGTAATGTCCTTCTTTGTCTGTTGTCACAGTCTTTGTTTTAAAAGTCTATTTTGTCTGGTACAAGTATTGCTACCCCAGCTTTCTTTTCATTTCCATTTGCATAGAATACTGTCTTCCATCCTCTCACTTTCAGTTCTTGTGTGTCTTTAGATCTGAAGTGAGTCTTGTAGGCAGGTCTTGTTTTTTATCCATTCAGATACTCTATATGTCTTCTTATTGGAACATTAATTCATCATTACATTTAAAGTAATTATTGATAAGTATGTACTTATTGTTGTTCTGTTAACTATTTTGGGATTCTTTTTTTTTTTTCCTTCTTCTTTTGTTCTCTTCCCTTGTGATTTGATGACTATCTTTTTTTTTTTTTTTCTGCACTGCACAGCATGTGGAACTTCCTTGACCAGGGATCAGACCTTTGCCCCCTGTAGTGGAATTGTGGAGTCTTAACCACTGGACTACCAGGGAAGTCCTTGATAACTATATTTAGTGTTATGTTTGGATTCCTTTCTCTTTTTGTGTGTGTATCTATTATAGATTTTTGGTTTGTGGTTACCATGAGGTTTATACATATGTATACATGATTATTTTAAGTTGCTGATCTCTGAGTTTAAATGCATTTTAACAGGACTGCATTTTTACTTTCCCCTTCCACACTTACTGTTTTTGACCTAATATTGTCTATGTTTTTGTTTTGTGTATGCTTTAACTACTTATTGAGAATACAGATGATTTATTCCTTTTGTCTTTTAACCTTCCTACTAACTTTATATGTGTATGATTTACTACATTTACTGTATATTTGCCTTTACCAGTGAGATGTTTTCCCTTTCATAACATTCATATTTCTAGCTGTAGCCCTTTCTTTTTTGCTTAGAGAGGCCTTTTAACTTTTCTTTTAAAGCTGGTTTGGTGGTGCTGAACTCTTTTAGCTTTTGCTTGTCTGTAAAAATTTTGATCTCTCCATCAAATCTGAATGAAATCTTTGCCAAGTATAGTAGCCTTGCTTGTAGGTTTTTCCCTTTCATCAATTTAAATATACCATGCTACTCCCTTCTGGCCAGGAGAGTTTCTGCTGAAAAGTCAAGTGCTTTTGGGGTTTTTTTTAGATTTTTAAAAAACTATTTATTTATTTGGTTGAGCCGGATCTTAGTTGCAGCAGGCAGGCTCCTTAGTTGCAGCTTGCTGGCTTCTTAGCTGCAGCACGTGAGCTCCTTAGTTGCAGCAGGTGGACTCCTTAGATGTGGCTCACAGGCTCCTTAGTTGTGGCATGTGAACTCTTAGTTGTTGCAAGTTCCCTGACCAGGGAACCAGGGCCCCCTGCATTGGGAGCATGGAGTCTTATCCACTGCACCACCAGGGAAGTCCCTCCCTTGCTGGCTTTTAATATTCCCTCTTCATTTTTAAATTTGCCATTTTAATTACTATGTGCCTTGCTGTGTTCCTATTTGGGTTAATCCTGCATGGAACTCTCTGTGATCCCTGGACCGGGATGTGTGTTTCCTTTCTCAGGTTAGGAAAGTTTTCAGCTATTATGTCTTCAGATATGTTCTCTGCCATTTTTTCCCTCTCATCTCCTTCTGGGGCCCCTATAATGTGAATGTTAGTATGCTTGATCTTGTCCCAGGGGTCTTTTAAACAGTCCTTATTTCTTTTTATTCTCTTTTCTGTTTTCTGTTCAGCTTGAGTGGTTTCCACTACTCTGTCTTCCAGCTCACTGATCTGTTCCTCTGTATCATCCAATCTACTGCTGATTCCTTCCAATGTATTTTTTATTTCAGTTACTATATTTTTCATCTCTGTCTGGACCTTCTTTATATTTTGTAACTCTTTGTTAAAAACTTCTAACTTCTCACTCTGTTCATCCAATCTTCTTCTGAATTCTTTCAGCATCTTTAGAATCATTACATTGAACTCTTTATTGGGTAGATTGCTTATTGCCACTTCCCTTTGTTCTTCTTCTTGCGTTTTATCTTGTTCCTTCATTTAGAACATATTCCTCTGTTGCCTCATTTTGCCTAATTTGCTGTTTTTATTTCTATGTATTTGGGAGGTTGGTTACATTTCCCATCCTTGGAGACATCTTATGCATCTCTGTAGCACACTCCCCTCAAGTCAGTAGAGCTGTATGCTCTAGGGGTGCCCCTTATGTGGACAGCATAGGTCCTTTTGTTGGGGTGGGTTTACTATTGTGGGTGACCTGGTAATTGTGACTGGCGCTTGGTCTGATTGGTTGCCAGGTCCCACCTTCTGCAGGGGCTGCCAAGCACTGGTGGGCAGGGCTGGGTTATGACGCAGCTGGTTGCAGAGCCCGGGGGTGGGGGCGTGTCCTGGGGCTAGTGCTGGCCCACTGGTGGGCAGAGCCAAGTTCTTGGGTGGGTGGTTGTGGGGCTGAGTTTCTGGATCCAGTATCAGCCTGCTGGTGGGCAGGGCTGGTTCCTGGGGGCACTGACTGAGAGGTCCAAGTTTTCTCAGAGCTGGTATTGGCCTGCTAGTGGGTAGGCTTGGTCCTGATAGGGCAGGCCGTGGGGCTGCTGTTGTCATGGTGAGTGTGGGCAGGTCCTTGGCCTAGTGCCAGCCCACTGTGAGCAGAGCTAGGTTCTGGGTTCTCTGCCTAGAGGGCCCAGGGGTTCTGGAGCTGGTGCCAGCCTGCTGGTGGTCAGGGCCATGTCCCAGGGACTCCTGGGGCTACTGCCAGCTCATTGGTGTATAAGTCTGGCCTCAGGGCTAGTTCCAACCCACTGGTGGGCAGAGCTGGGTCCCAGGATCTCTGGATGCTGGGTGCTAGGTATCCTGAAATTGATGTATTTATTCACTGGTGCATGGGGCATGGGGCTGGTGCGTGCCCACTGGTGGGTGATACTGGTTCCAGGGCTAGTTCTGGTCCACTGGTGAGTGGAGCTGGGTCCTGAGATCTCAAACTCTAGGGCCCTGGGTGTCCAGGAGTTGGTATTGGCCAAGTGGTTCATGGGACAGGGTCCCAATGGCTGGCTGCAGGATTCTGGGGGAGTCCCAAGGATAGTGCCAGAGGACTGGTGTGTGGAGCTAGGTCCTGGGCCCTCTGGTACACAGGGCCAGGTCTTGGGGTGCCTGTGGTTTCAGGGGGTCTTAAAGCAACTACCTACTGGTGGGTAGTGCTGTGTCCCTGTCCAGCTATCTGCTTGACCTAAGGCATCCCAGTACTGGTGCTGACAAGCTGGTGGGTGGGGCTGGGTCCAGATACTAATAAGCTAGAGGGAGGATTCCAAAACGGTGCTTCTCAAGACCAGTGTCCTTTCGGTAGAAAGAGTTCCCAACAATGACTTCCACCTGTGTTCATGTCCCCAGTGTGAGTTCCAGTGTGAACTCCAGAAGGCATGTGCTCCAAGATCAGCAGGTGGGTCTGACCTAGGTCCTTTCAAATTATTGCTTCTGACCTGGGTTTCAGAGTGTGTGAGTTTTGTGTGTGCCTTTAAGATAGAGTCTCTATTTCCATAGCCCTCTGGCTCTTTGAAAAGTAAGCCCTGCTGGTCTTCAAAGCCAAATGTTCTGGGGACTTGTCTTCCCTGTTCAGGACTAGCAGGCCCAATGTGGGACTTAGACCCCTCACTCCTTGGGGAGAACCTCTGCAATTATAATTATCCCTCCATTTGTGGGTCACCCACCCAGGGTTATGGTTCTTGACTATACAATGCCTCTGCTCTCCTACCTGTCTCATTGTGGTTCCTTCTTTAAATCTTTAGTGTTAGAAGATCTTTTCTGTTAGTCTTCTGGTCTTTCTTATCAATAGCTGCTCTATAAATAGTTATAATTTTGGTGTGCTCATGGAAGGAAGGAAGCTCAGGGTCTTCCCACTTTGCCACCTTGGCTGCTCTCTACAGTTAAGTCTTTATGATGAAAAAATTTAAAAGTTATGTTTGGTAATAACACTCTTCCTGGTACAGGCTCTCTATCTAAATTCTTTTATGCAGTTAAGGAAAGGTATAAAGCTGTTCTTGAGTCTGCTGGGCCTTGATTGCCTTCAGATCGAAACAATCCATATGCCAAAGTGGCATATTCTGGAGTGGCCTGCCCAGAACCACATCAATGGCAATAAGCACAAATCAGATAAATACCTCTGGAAGCTAGATATCCTCATTAATTAAAATGAATCTTAATAGTTATGAACTAAATGTTCAAATAAAACTCCACCTAATTAGCTTTCCATTTGCTTGATCAATAATATTTTTAATACATTACATTGCAATTGTTTAGATTCTAAGCTATGATTATACATTTTTTTACTGTATATAAAATCTTATATTTTATTTTTTATTAAAGTATAGTTGATTTACAATATTATCTTAGTTTCAAGTGTATAACATAGAAATTTTTAATAGATTATACTCTATTTAAAGTTATCTTTAAATATTGGCTATATTCCCTATGTTGTACAATATCTCCTTATAGCTTATTTGTTTTATAATAGTAGTCTGTACCTTTTAATCCTCTACCCCTATCTTGCCCCCCATCATCCCTCACTTTACTGGTAACTACTAGTTTGTTCCCTATATCTGTGAGTCTGTTGCTGTTTTGTTATATTCACTCATTTGTTTTATATTTTAGATTCTGCATATAAGTGATCACATACAATATTTGTCTTTCTCTGTCCAACTTATTTCACTAAGCATAATGCCTTCCTGGTCCATCTGTGTTGTTGCAAATAGTAAATTTTCATTCCTTTTTATGGCTGAGTAGTATTCCATTTTGTGTGTATATATGTATACCACATCTTTTTTATCCATTCATCTGTTAATGGGCACTTAGATTGCATCCATATCTTGGCTGTTGTAAATAATGCTGCTATGAACATTGCGTAGCGTATATCTTTCCAAATTAGTGTTTTGATTATATATATTTAATGCAAATAGCTATCCATTTTAGCAACTAAGATTGTAAATAGGAGGACATTTTCCCCAAATAAGCAAGATGTATGGGATCTGCAAGCTCATATCAAAGATTTGTGTAGGTAAAAATGACATGGTATAATTTAGTTCACCCTAATTTCTACTTGACTTGGGAAATTTTTAGAATTTATCTCTGAATTTGTGACTTCTGCACCCAGCTCTTACAATTTTCTTTTTTTTTGGTGGGGGACGGAGAGCACACAACCCACTTGCTTCCAACATCTTTGATGGGTTGTAAATATCATTTTCTCTGCTTACTAGCTATAGAAATAACATAAGAAGTTAGGTGATTAATCTAAGTTCTCCACAAATGTAATGTGGGAAAAAGTAAATGAAATTGGAAGCAAAGATATTGAATACAGTCCTGATATTTGTTATTTACCTTCTGTGTAAATATTTTCCCACATTTTGTTTGCTTTCATGAGTCATTATGCTAAGGTGACTGCATAACAGTGGGGTGTGAATTATCAGTTAGTCTCTGCCTGCAGGGAGGCAATTTAAACTCAGTATTGCAGCACCAGGTCATGTGCAGTGACAAATTGTTTTGTTTAAGAAATGACCCTACGATTTTAGGTGCATGTAATTTTTGATGACTTGTCTTGGTTTCACCTTCAAGTTCGGTTAGTGTTCTACCATCTATTGATAGAACTCCTGAAAATATATGAACTAACCCAAGAACATCAGATGAGAGATGGATCACAGATGCCAAAGGCCTACAGAATGATGTATTCTTTGAGCATTGATCCACTGTGTCTAGACTGTGGTGAGCCTTGCTGATCAAAGAGTACTTGCTACTCAAAGAGACTGGTAACATCAGCATCCCATGGGAGCTTGTTAGAAATTCAGAATCTCAGACCCCAGACCTGCTGAATTAGAATCTGCACTTTAACAAGATCCCCAGTGATTCAAGGGTAAGTTAAAGTTTGAGAGGCACTGCTCTAGGTCCTAGATTCTAGGGCATTTCATAATTATATTTGATTTCTGCAAATTATCCAAGTGACCCATGACAACCCTCTCTCTCTCCCTTCTACCCACTTCTCTTTTGTTCTCTCCATCTCTTCCTCTTCTACCTCTTTCTCCTCCATCTTCTTTTCCTCCTCTTCCTTCTTCTCTTCCTCCTCCCTCTTCTCCTCCTCCCTCTCTTTCTCTCTCTTCCCCCTGCCACCCCCATCCTCTTTCTCCTCTTTCTCTCATCTATAGAATATATGCTAGGAAAATAGAGACTTTTAACTCTCGCATACATATGCATATTCACAAAATCAAATAACTCGGCTTATATGGAACATGAATCTGTAAAGGAGCTGAGACTGGGTCTTGGA
Organism: Delphinapterus leucas; assembly: GCF_059928025.1. Taxonomy (NCBI): domain Eukaryota; kingdom Metazoa; phylum Chordata; class Mammalia; order Artiodactyla; family Monodontidae; genus Delphinapterus; species Delphinapterus leucas. The sequence continues at coordinate 54,902,115 of NC_143143.1, forward strand.
ACAGTGGTGAAGAATGTGGGGTTATATTTCTTACCACTGAGTTTGAGATGCTCTCTCTTCAGTGCAACAGAGTGAGGAAGGAGAATGACAGGTGGAAGCCAGAAGGTGTGGGGTTTGCCTCCCTTCTTTCCCAGCCCTGAGGTAGAAAAAATGTGGGCTTCAGGCTGGACTCTTACAACTAGCCTCCTGTTTGTATTTCCTGAGACAGAAGATAGGTGGGCTCCAGGTTAGGCATTTACAATCAGCCTCCTGTTTGCTCTCCGAAATGGAAGTAACAACAGAAACAGGGTAAATAGCCAGCCTTTGTCTCCTATGGACACCTTAAGATAGCCGTCATGGCAAGAGCAAAGAGGGACAAAACCTTGTTTGAATAAAGGATCAAGGGATCTCTACTTCCCCCCTCCTTGAGGCAAGGGAGACACTACACATGCACAGAAAGGCTCCTTGGGGATCAAAAGTCAGGGGACAATGCCAGGCCGTAGTGAGCCTTGCTTCCCCCAGACGCCTTCATGTCAAGATCCATCTTGGCTGAGAGGTGCGCACCTAAGGGGAGGGTCCTGAGACAGATTAGCAGGGGGTGGGGGAGGTGTGGGGGAGGAAACAAAATGATTGGCCAGAAGGAAGACAAAGACCTGGAAAATTGCCTCCTTATAAAGGATTTAAACTTCCTAAAGGCACAACTCTCTCTCAGGGTTAGCCTGTGCGTCTTTCCGCATGTACACTGCTTTTCCAATAAACTTTTTACTTTTCTCATTACTTTCTGCCTCCTCGCCTGAATTCTTTCCCGACAAGCCAGGCAAGAACTGGGGGTTTAGGCCCTGGCCGGTGGCCTCCGTGGTCTAGCAGTTAGGACTCCCTGTCCAGGAACTAAGATCTTGCTTCCAGCTACTGCTCACTGCTGCTTTCTGCAAGCTGCCGCTTACTGCTGCATATGTCCAAAATCAGCCTGAGGTCGGTCACTGAGGTCTCATCACTTACTCAAGCTTTTGAAGAGGAGGCTAGACATTGTGACTCTGCCCCCCTTGCTTTCTTTTGTTACCATTTTCTTTTGAAATAATTTCGAACGTAAGGAAAATTGCAAAAATGATGCAAAGGACTCCTATACATCCTTTATTCAGATTCACTATTTTTAACATTTTGCTATATTTGCACACTCTCTCTCTTTCCACACACATACACATATATGCAAATTATTATTATCTGAACCATTTGTTAGCAGGCTGAATCCATCATGCCTCTTACCCTTTCATACTTCAGTGTATATTTCCTAAGAACAAGGAGATTCTCTTCAATTTGGCTTAAATAAAATTTTTCATTTCTTTCCTACATGGACTGATTAATTTTTTTGTCAACACTACATATGGGAGCCCCACAAAGATATAAGACTCAAAGAAGTGACCAGAGCAGGACTACCTTTTAGACAAAGAAACAACAAATTTGTGAAGAATTGACAAGACAAAGGGGTTTGGCCTTGGGTAGTAAATCGGTGAAGAAGTAACAATTTTTTTAATATAGGCTTTCATCCCTAAATTCTCTATCTCTGCTGATAAGGATGCCATCTACCCTCCTGATAGAGGGAAGGTGTCTTTCACAGGGGAGATTCATCTCTTGCTTTCAGGGGGACAAAGAAGAGTGTCCTCCTTGCACCACCGTTTCTCAAGTACCTTTAATTCAAAATAAAGCGGCATATTTTGGGGTGCATATACTATTATATTTGCATGGTGGAAATACTGTATAATGTCCTCAGTTATGCATCTCATCCCAACTCAACATTCAGTCATGTTGCACAGGTAGATGGAAAATGGCCATGGTGGGTGAAAGTATTTGTACCATGGAAACTGGCAAATGCTACAAATCGGAATTTTTTTTGGAGAGCCAACTGTTAAAGCACTGAATTATATATTCTTTATTGGCTTTTCTCCCTCCCCTGTCCCCTTCCCCCTCCCTCACAATACTTTCTGAGATCACCTTGCAAATAAGCCATTCGCACACAATTCTTTGTCTCAGAGAAATGCAAACTAAAACAATAGGAAAGAAAAATCAGGTGATTCCAAGCTGACACTGCTGTTGGAACAATGAGCTATAGTCAGGGAGGCTGGCCTCTTAGCACAGAGCTGGCCATTGAATATCCACCCTTATAGATGAGTGCAGTTTCTAAGCAACAAAGAACTGTCGTGAGCCCCATAGTCACTGCAAGGGAACCTGAAGTAACTCTCAGCCTGGTGAAAATTTATATGAAGTGAGACATTTGGGGGAAAAGAAGCTGATGTGGAATTCATCAGAGAAAGGAATTGAATCTCCTACTCAGCAAAGCTTGTGGATGTTGTGTGTTTGAACTTCACGGGCTTCAGTGTGCTTTAGGTCAGTGCTTATCAGGCTTTTAGAAATTTTGATCTAACAAAGTAAATTTTTAAAAATTCTGGATTTAGACAGAGGATTGCCATTTTATCATTTTGCCCCAAAGAGAACTTTATAAAATGAAACAAACTCTTGTTTTTTCAAAGGATGTTTTAACCTTTAAAAAGTAGAAATAAATGTCATTCATCATAGGATATGTTTTTATGAGATAAACTTGGCTTCATGAAGAACTAATGACATTTCCTTTGCATTTCTCACTTTTCTTGTGGCTGGTAAACATGTCTTCAGGAATCCACATGGACTTTGGGGAAATCTCTCTTCTCATCAAGGTTCTGATGATTTACAGTATAGAAAAAGAAAGTCTCTCAAGTGAACAAAAACAAAGGAGGGGGGACTTCCCTGGTGGCACAGTGGTTAAGAATCCGCCTGCCAATGCAGGAGAAATGTGTTCAAGCCCTGGTCTGGGAAGATCCCACATGCCAAGGAGCAACTAAGCCCGTGAGCCACAACTACTGACCCGGCATTCCACAGCTACTGAAGCCCGCATGCCTAGAGCCCGTGCTCCACAACAAGAGAAGCCACTGCAATGGGAAGCATGTGCACTGCAATGAAGAGTAGCCCCTGCTCCCCACAACTAGAGAAAGCCAGTGTGCAGCAACAAAGACCCAACACAGCCAAAAATAAATAAGTAAATTAAAAAAAACAAACAAAAACCAAAGGAGGGAATGAATGAGTTAATGGAAGGGATGCAGTGGAGGCCATACTGTCCATCTTTCAGAGATTGTTCCCTTTGTTTCCCTCTTTATATCTGTTCTGCTTGTGTCTTCCTCTTCCCATTGCCTTCCCCTGTTGACTCATCTCGACTTGCCTGGTTATTTACAAACTCCTGGCCTACAGATCACTCACTGAGGACTTCCTTCTTAGTATCTGTTATTGGATAAACTGTGTCCCACAGAAAGATATGTTCAAGTCCAATTCCTGTATCTCTGAACATGATCTTATTTGGAAATAGGGGCTTTGCAGATACAACCAAGCTAAGCTGAGGTCATTAGGGTGGGAAATCCAATATGACTGATGTCCTTAGAAGAGAAGAAGAAACAGAGATAGATGCACACAGAGGGAAGACAATGTAAAGACAGACACACAGGGTCAGGATGATGGCAGCAGAGATTGGAGTAATGCATCTACAAGTTAAAGAATGCCAAGGATTGGGACTTCCCTGGTGTTCCAGTGGCTAAGACTCCATGCTCCCACTGCAGGGGGCCTGGGTTCAATCCCTGGTCAGGGAAGTAAATCCCACGTGCCGCAACTAAAGATCCCATATGCTGCAACTGAAAAAAACAAAGATCCCGCATGCTGCCTCTAAAGATCCTGCATGCCTCAATGAAGATCCAGCACGCAGCAATGAAGATCTCCCGTGCCACAACTAAGACCCGACACAGCCAAAAAAAGAAAAACGGAAAGAAAAGAATAGCAAGGATTGCTGACAACACCAGAAGCTAAGAGAAAGTCATGGAACAGATTCTCTCCTAGTGCCTTTTGAGGGAGCATGGCTCTGCTGGCACCTTGATTTTGCACTTCTGACCTCCAGAACTGTGACAGAATAAATTTCTGTTGTTTTAAGTCACTAAGCTTGTGGTACTTTGTTACAGTAGACCTAGGAAACATGTGGCATCCTAACTGAAGTTGCTGAGAGAAGCTTGCCTCTGATTGGGTGCCTAACCCTAGTCCAGTCAGAGGCCAGCCTAGCTTTGCCTCCCAGCCTAGGTAACTATGAGTGGGACACTCTGACCTACATGTCTAATACAGGAAAGCTGGCAGGACTCATGGGAGAAAGGCCAGTGAAGGTGCCCATTCCTGGACGACGTAGAGGGGGAAGCAGGACTTACCTTCAGTAACCCCTTGGGTTGAAGCTTGAGTTTCAGGAGGGCACAGTGAACTCCAACAGAAAGTTTCTCATTTCTTCAGCCATAATAAAGTAGTCTCATTATTTTATCCTGGAGGAAAGGGAAACTTTCTGGGGTCGAACAACAACCACTGAAATAATGTTGACCAATAGTGCCTTATTTTGACAAAATATCTCAGTTTCTCCATGCCAGCCATTCTTGCAAGATATGGTTCTACAGAGGAAGAAACACTGGTTAATGACTACTAACTACTACTTAGTTAGTTAATGACTACTACTAACTACTCCAAGACACAAGTATGCCAAACAAAATGGGCTATTCATAAAATTATTAATCTGGGAACTTTATGGTAGTAATAAACAGAATAGAGATTTAAAAAACCCAAAAAAACCCACACCAACACCCAAAGATGTGTCTGGCATATTGTGTTTTCCTAATCAGATTGAAACAGCTGAAATGGGAAAAATCACTTTCTGGGGACTTTTTGCTGTTCTTGGAATTCCCTCACACTGCAGCTGGGAAAATAGGCCTCATGACTTGCAGATCCAAGTTATGAATCATTCCCCCTACATAAATAAATAAAACCTGAATTTGAGCCAGACCAGTAACTCCATTTTCTTTCAATCTGGGAGCTGTGGTGTGCTGGTAAATAACCCAAAACCAGTTCTCCTGGGAGAAAGGCCCTGATTTGCAGCATTTGCTGGTTTCAGACTCCCACCATGGCTGATTTCAAGTCGCCAACCTGAAGACAGTGAACTTGAAGTTGGGAGATGTGTGCCACCTACACACAGCTAGCTCCTGCACAGGATTCCTTAGGGGGTTGTTTAATAGTTGTACCTGACATCTTTAGAGAACTTAAAATAATTTGTTTTCTTTCTTTTTTTTTTAAAGTATTTATTTATTTATTTTGGCTGCGCCAGGTCTTAGTTGCAGCACACGGGATCTTTTAGTTGTGGCATGTGGACTCTTAGTTGCGGCATACATGCAGGATCTAGTTCCCTTTCCAGGGATCGAACCCAGGATCCCTGCATTGGGAGTGTGGAGTCTTACCCACTGGACCACCAGGAAACTCCCAGAATTTGTTTTCTTTATACCAGGTGTCTCACATAAGAACTCCTTCACAGTTGTCATTCTTTTTAAATTCTTATACTTGATGAGGTAGATACTATCTTAGTTTTATAGGCTATAAAATTGAAAGCCTAAGAGAATGAGTATAAAGTCAGGTAAGGATGTTAGGCAAGTTATTTAACCTCAGTGGTTTTTGTTTCCTTTTCTGCAACGTGGGTTAATAATAGTACCTCAAACACGGTTGGGAGGATTTTCTAAGATGATGCATGTAAAATTCTTAGCACATTGCCTGCTGTGCAGTCATTCTCTATTTCAAATGCAATAAATATTCAGTGTGGAACATTAAAAAGTACCAATATGCAAAAAAGAAGAAAATTTAAAATACTTCTCACTGTTAGCAATCTTGGTGCAGAATTTTGGTTCTGGCTTAATATGATTTATGAAGGGCAATCCAAGCATAGAAAATACTTTTTCAATGATGAAACATTTGAGCAATTATTAAGTGCAATTCTGTTTGGATCATGATGGAAGCTTAAGTTGCATATGAATGTATGCAAATTACTTCTAAAAATAAATTAGAGTAAGAACAATAATGTCATTGTCACTCTGAGTATGATATGATGTTCTCTCTGGAGTGGGAGTCCTAAGAAAGAACATGAAGCCAAGGTCCAGGCCATGTAATAACCATGGATGGGACATCCATGGGTGCACATGGTGGCTGTAAATTATATCCCTGGTGAATGCTGCAAGAAAGATGGGGAGAGAACTGAGTCAGACAGATTCACAGTTAGGGAGAGCTAATGTGTTTCTTCCAAGCCGAGTCATTTGTAAGAGCTCCTGGAGCACTGTGTTGGAAAGGATAGTGGAGCCTCTCCTCTGGGGGTGGCGGGGAGGGGGTGCAGGGGAGCTGTGGGCTATTTTCAAATCACAGTTATCTTCCTGATTTGACTGAGGATTTTCAGTGGATTTCAGGGGAAACAAGAAGTGACTTTTTTGGCTGCACCGCAGCAGCATGAGGAACTTCCCAACCAGAGATCTAACCTGTGCCCACTGCAGTGGAAGTGTGGAGTCTTAACCACTGGACTGTCAGGGAAGTCCAGGAAGTGATACTTTTTTTCTTCTGAAAATTTCACAATTTTTTTTGTGTTCAAAACAAATTTCTTGGGACTTCCCTGGCAGTCCAGTGGTTAGGAGTCTGTGCTGTCACTGCTGAGGGCATGGATTCAATCCCTGTTTCGGGAGCTAAGATCCTGCAAGCCATGTGGTGCGGCCAAAAAACAAAACAAAACAAACAAATTTCTTATTTTATCTTTCTTACCACAATTTGTTTCTGTAATTCAGTAGAAGATGAGCTTGTAGTTTAGTTTGCTTGTTTATGTCTTTTCTATTGTTCTCAGGCATGATTAAAAAATTAACACATATTCACATAGAATATTTGAAAAACTGAGAAACACACAAAAAAGCAACAACCTCACATATTTCCACTACTTTTTTGTGCATTCACTCAGCCTTTTAAAAGTAGTATACCAAAAATATATTTCTATAAGCACATATATACATACATCAACAAATACTTTTATTAAAAAGTGGGCTCATACTATATAACCTAGCACTTGCTTTTTTTACTTAACAATAGACTATGAGGGACTTCCCTGGTGGTGCAGTGGTTAAGAATCCACCTGCCAAAGCAGGGGACACTGTTTCGATCCCTGGTCCAGGAAGATCTCACATGCCATGGAGCAACTAAGCCCGTGTGCCACAACTACTGAGCCTGTGCTTTAGAGCCTGCAAGCCACAACTACTGAAGCCCGCACACCTAAAGCCTGTGCTCCACAACGAGAGAAGCCACCGCAATGAGAAGCCCACACACCGCAACGAAGAGTAGCCCCTGCTCGCCGCAACTAGAGAAAGCCCTCAGGCAGCAACAAAGACCCAAACGCAGCCAAATAAATAAATAAATAAACAAAAAAACCCAATAGACTGCGGACATCTTTTTAAGTGGGTACATAAGGAATAATCAAATTCTTTTCATGGCTGTTTATTTCTCATGTAAATAAATGAGCATTGTTTATGTAACCATTGTCAAACATCCCATTGAGGGATGTCTATTTTGTTTCTACTTTTTAAATTTTTGTTTGTTTGTTTGTTTGTTTTCGTGGATTTGTGTGTGTGTGTGTGTGTGTGTGTGTGTATGTGGCAATTTCAAGCTACGTTACATGAATACTCTTGGTATATCTTTATATGCCTGTAAATATATATTTCTAGAAATATAAATTCTGGGTTGATAGCTATGCACACAAATTTTTCACAGCTATGATTCAAATACTCTCCAAGAGTGTTACCAATGAACACCCTTAGCATTAATGTGCCAGATTATTCATTTTCTCACATCCTTCCAGAACTGGGTTTTATAAATTCTTACTTCTATTATTGATAAGTTCCTGTGATTTCTCCTTATTAAGGATTCTTGGAAACCCAGGAGGCTGAAGGTCACAGAACTAGATGTGGTGGAATGGATTGCTCTGTTGGCTGCTAGGAGAGTTTTGGCTTCAGAGTCAAAGAGGGCCATACTGGGGTCTGGGCAGAAAGAGACTCATGCTTGCCTTTAGACCAAAGGATTATACAGAGTGTAAGCCTGTGGTGGCATAGTAAGATGGCAGACCCCTTCATTTTGGCTCAGGGCAGCATCCTTTCTACTAGAAACAGGATGAGGAGGGGTTGCATCTCTAAGAATAATTTAGTGCCAAATTTAAAAAGTCATGTGAGATTAAAGATATGTGAATCTGAAATCCCTTCAAACTCTACTAAGGATTAGATGGCCCTTCAGGTGGCTGAGTCTAATTACAAGAAAGAGTGGGCTTTAGAAGTCAATTATTTATTTACTCAGGCAACAGAAGTTATCAAGTCCATTTGATAGGCATCATTCTAGACACTGGGCTTCCAAATAGAATAAGGTAAGATTCGGTAAATTCAAGGAGTTTACAAATTAGTTGGGGAGGGTGGGGGAGACTGAAAACCAAAAGCTATACCAATGAAGTTGTGGTTGACATTTGCCTATGCAAATTTACCCACATAAATTTTTGTCACACCCACAAAAACAATAACTAAGATGAAAGCAGGAGGAAAGAAAAGGCTTGTAAGGAAAGGCTTCCAAGATAAGGCAGATAACTTGATGGCTTCTTGAAGCTAATTTTATAGTGGTTCAAGTGGGTGGGGATGGGCAGAGGAGAAGGCTTCTCTGGAGCAGATCTTCTCAAACTTTGTGTTCAGTGAACCCCTAGTAATCTTGTTAAAATGCAGATTCTGGTTCAACAGGTCTGGGGTGGGGCCTCGAGACTCAGCAGTTCTAACATGCTCCCAGGAAACATCAGTGCTGCTGGTTCAAGGACCACACTTAGAATGGCAAATTTCTAGGCTGAGGTGGCCCTAAATCCTTTGGTATAAGTGGGAGGGAAGGGGGTGGCTTGTATCAGAGATAAAGCTTTAGTGTTAGGTAGAATCCAGCTAATTGTGGAGAGCCATTGGGATACTAAAAAGAGGAGTGCTTAATTGGGGGTGGTGTTGAAATCTAACCCAGAGAGGCAGAGTATGAGAATACATCTCCTACCCTTTCCCTTTCTTTGTCTTCTCCTCCCCCTCTTCCTCCTCATCTTTCATTTAAGTCATAAAAGTGGAGAATTACATGAAGCAAGCAAAGAGGAAGGCTCCTCTGTCTTGAAGACAAACAGAATTTCTGGCTATTACAGAATTCTTAGGTCTCTGAATTCCTTAACATTTCCAAGATGAGTTTTGATCTCTTACAAAAGGAATATTGGCTGTTTGCCTTATACAGTGGGTGCCTGCTTTGGCATTAATGTTACTGAAAGAGGAAGTTACCATCCTCTACCTGGGTGGGACCCTTAGTTCCTACAGAAGAACTCAAAGATATATTGTTATGTATATTCCTTAAGGAGGAACCAGGACCCTGCCCCATCCCTGCACTATTGTTTCTTGATTGCCCTTCCTTTGTTCCTGCACTCCCTCCCTTAAATGGATATGGGACTTCCCTGGTGGCGCAGTGGTTAAGAATCTGCCTGCCAATTCAGGGGACACAGGTTCAAGCCCTGGTCCAGGAAGATCCCACATGCCACTGAGCAACTAAGCCCGTGCACCACAACTACTGAGCCCACGTGCCACAACTACTGAAGCCCATGTGCCTAGAGCCCATGCTCTGCAACAAGAGAAGCCACCGCAATGACAAGCCCACGCACCACAACGAAGAGTAGTCCCCACTCGCCGCAACTAGAGAAAGCCCGCGTACAGCAGTGAAGACCCAATGCAGCCTTAAATAAATAAATAAATAAATAAATAAAATAAAAAAATAAATAAATAAATAAAAGGGACATGGAAAGGATTTGTACCTGGGAGTGCCCCACAGGGTCCTGCTCAATTCTGTGATTTGAAACATGCATTGGTGACTTGACAGTGGATTCTCTGGACAGGGATCTGGGATCTAAAAAAATAATCACTGATTTTAGTAAGTTTTATGAGACCATGGTGCCATTTTCTTAAAGAACCTTTCTGTAATAATCTCCCAACTGGGAACTTCTCTCCCCAAATCCAGTAAAATAAACATCTCTGAAACCAACTAATTAGTTGTATTTACTAATGCTCATTTCTTTAGTTGGCTGGGTAATAAAATAACTTGGGAGATTATTTCCATTTCTGATGGACTTTGGTTGACTCCACACACTATGACTGAGTCCTCTAACCATGAATCATAGATATAATATTTGTGTTAAAGGTCATTTATTCAGATTTTTAAAAAAATGCCTGGTAGTTAACTAAATCTGGTGAAAAAAAGATGGCCTCAGGATTCTACCATCATTTTCATAGGTCCTTGGGGTTTTCTTCTTTTCCTTAAGGAAAATATTTTGATTCCTTTTATTTTTCTTCTTATTTTTTGATCTATTTTTTATTCTTGATGTCTTAGCATTTTTATGTATAATCACATTAATTGATTGCATGGCCATGTTGATGAATTCCAAGTGGATGATCTCCACCCTCTCTCCATGCCCCGTGGGTTGGGATTTACATTTGTTCTTTTAGCAGGAAAATGCAGTAAGGAACATAGCTATGGCATCCGCCTCTTTTCATAAAAGGAAAGTAAGGACTAGGATAATCAGCAGTTTGCTTTGTTGTCCTGGAACCCAGACCCCAGGCCTCTCTGGGCCACAGGCAGGACGCATGACATGCCTCATTAGTACAGTGGGTGAGCAACAGGGAGTTGGCTCCGTGCTGGGTTAGGGTGTGCATTCAAAATTAAATTTAAAAAATCACTATATATCTACAGTTGTGGGTCAAATATATCATATGACTAAATGTCATTATTGATAACTGGACACGGTGATATGGGTGCAAGGGGAGGTCATGGTATGCAACATGTAGCAGTGAGTCCCTACTTCTCCAATGGGTACACATGACATTGTTTATTATTAAATATTGACATCTGCCTTGACAAACTACTTAATATTTTTTCCTGAACTTTTCAGTTATTCCTACAGGCGTGTTTATACCTGCTATGTGCCAGGCATTATGCTGGGATCAATAATTCTTGCTCTTAAAGGCCTGATTACAGGAGGGCAAAACAGAAATGCAACAGATAAAAGCAATGAAGTGTTAGTTCTCAGGCTTGTTTTCATTTTATAGGTAAAATAACAAAGGTATGGTGCGAGATAGCATAACAGAGAGTAGAATCATCACCTCTAAATCACTCACATAATAAACGCACCTCCAATGCCAAGAACCTCTGCCTTCCTGACTCCAGTTCCAGCATTCTTTGGCCTGTTGCCAGCCTGAAGTGAGCAGCTGGGCTTGTGAGCCTGGTGTGTGGTAGTAGTGCTGTTAGTGTTATTTTGTTCAGAGTAAGAATATGCCCTGAAAACAGCAGCTCATTCTGTGGAGAGTCATCAATATTTTCACTAAAATGGTAAAATGATGATAGCCAGTCAAATGTGGAACAATTTGAGCAGTAAAGGGAACCCCTTTGGGGGATTCATTTTAGTGTCAAATGCACAAGACTGAGAGTCACTTGGAAAGACAAAAAATAGTAATAAGTGGAACAGGCTGAGGACAAAATGTTCAGTGTTTTCTGATATAACATTTTTTGTGTGTATTAAAAAAATTGAGGGACTTCTCTGGTGGCACAGTGGTTAGGAGTCTGCCTGCCAATGCAGGGGACGCGGGTTCAAGCCCTGGTCTGCGAAGATCCCACATGCCGTGGAGGAATTAGGCCCGCATGCCACGACTACTGAGGCCCACATGCCTAGAGCCTATGCTCCGCAATGGGAGAGGCCACTGCAATGAGAAGCCCGCACACCGCAACAAAGACCCAACGCAGCCAGAAAATAAAGAAATAAATAATTTTTTAAAAAAATTGAAATACAGTGTTAGTTCAGATGTAATACATAGTGATTTGACATTTGCATACGATATGAAATGATCACCATGATAAATCTAGTAACCATCATCCCCATACAAAGTTATTACAATATTATTGACCATATTCCTTATACTATACATTAATATCCCCATGGCATATTTATTTTATAACTTGAAGTTTGTACTTCTTAATTCCCTTCACCTATTTCATCCCCACCCTCCCCCCTTCTGAATCTATGAGTCTGTTTTTGTTTTTGTTTCCTTAGTTTTTTAGATTCCACATATAAGTGAGATCATACAGTATTTGTCTTTCTCTGTCTGACTTATTTCACTCAGCATAATACCCTCCAGTTCCATCCATGTTGCCGCAAATGTCAAGATTTCTTTTTTCTGTTTTTAAATGGCTGAGTAATATTCTGTTGTATGTATATATACCACATTATCTTTATCTGTTCCTCTTTTTTAAAAATGTTATTTATTTGCTTTTATTTTTGGCCGTGTTGGGTCTTCTTTGCTGTGCATGGGCTTTCTCTAGTTGCGGCGAGTGGGGGCTACTCTTCACTGCGGTGCACAAGCTTCTCATTGCAGTGGCTTCTCTTGTTGTGAAGCATGGGCTCTAGGTGTGCGGGCTTCAGTAGATGTGGCACGCAGGCTCCATAGTTGTGGCTCACAGGCTCTAGAGAGCAGGCTCACTAGTTGTGGCACATGGGCTTAGTTGCTTCACGGCATGTGGGATCTTCCCGGGCCAGGGCTTGAATGTGTGTCTCCTGCATTGGCAGGCAGATTCTTAACCACTGTGCCACCAGGGAAGCCCCTATCTGTCCCTCTCTTGAAGAATGCTTAGGTTGCTTCCAAATCTTGGCTATTGTAAATAATGCTGCTATGAACATAGGAGTGCATGTATCTTTTTGAATTAGTATTTTTTGTTTTCTTCAGGTAAATACCTAGAAGTGGAATTGCTGGATCATATGGTAGTTCTATTTTTAATTTTTGAGACTCCTCCATACTGTTTTCCACTAATTTACATTCCCACCAATAGTGCACAATGGTTTCCCTTTTTCCATATCCTAGCCAAGACTTATCTCTTGTCTTTTTGATAATAGCCATTCTGACAGGTGTGATGCACTATTTCACTGTGGTTTTGCATTTCCCTGATGATTAGTGATGTTGAACATCTTTTCATGTGTCTGTTGGCCATCTGCATGTCTTCTTTGGAAAAATGTCTAGTCACGTCCTCTTCCCGCTATTTAATCGGGTTGTTTGTTTATTTGTTTTGTTTTGATGTTGAGTAGTATGAGTTCTTTAAGTATTTCAGATATTAACCCCTTATCAGATATATCATTTACAAATATCTTCTTCCAGTCAGTAGGTGGCCTTTTTGTTTTGTTGATAGTTTCCTTCACTGTGCAAAAACTCTTTAGTTTGATGTAGCCCTGTTTGCTTATTCTTGCTTTTGTTTCCCTTGACTGAGGAGATAGATCAAAAAAATATTGCTAAGACATATGTCAGAGGTACTGCCTATTTTCTTCTAGGAGTTTTGTGGTTTCAATATGATATAACTTTTGCTACTGAGCTTTACAAGGTATTACCTCCTGAAGATTCCATAGGACAGAGGACTTCCAGAATTACAATTATGTTACACATGGTAATTTTTCTTTAGAGATTGCTTCATTATATCCAGTTTTACCAATATGCTAGTCATTTACAAACAGTACTTCACTCCTCAGGATGTTTCTGTAGCATGCTACAGTAGCTAAACATGAAAATTTGAACTAATCCTTGAATGGGGTTGCTGGTCCACAGATGACTTATTTATGGATGAAAAGTTAATTTAGTCAAAATCGAATGAAAGACTTTCCCAGTCATTCATGAAAAAATGGTTATTCTACTGTCCCTTTTTGTGGAGGAGACTCTATGTAGTAATTGACAAATCTTTCTAGATGATTCTTCCATTAAATTAAAAAAGATTTTTTGAAGCTCTCCCTTTTTGATTACATACATTTAAAATATGGATAAGGAGGGCTTCCCTGGTGGTGCAGTGGTTGAGAGTCCGCCTGCCGATGCAGGGGACACGGGTTCGTGCCCCGGTCGGGAAGATCTCACATGCTGCGGAGCGGCTGGGCCCGTGAGCCATGCCTGCTGAGCCTGCACGTCCGGAGCCTGTGCTCCGCAACAGGAGAGGCCACAACAGTGAGAGGCCCACATACCGCAAAACAAACAAACAAACAAACAAAAAAGAACAATAAACTATGGATAAGGAAAGCTAATGGGTAAATAATAGTATCTATCTAAACAATTAGCTTAATTGCCACAATTCTGTGAGTTAGGGTGGACATTACCTTATTTCATCCATTCTACCATCCCCTTTTTAAAATATAACCTCTCAAATCACTGATGGCCAGGCAGCAGCCCTGACATTGTTGTCATGCCTTAGACACACTTGAATGCGGTTGTTTTCCCTGAATACCATTTGTAGATGGAGTAGGTGTCCAGGCTGTTATCTGTAGACCTTTGTTGATAACTTCTCTTAGGATCAAAAATAACAATGGCATCAAAACTTGCCCAATGGCTATCAGTGGTTTATGTCCTAGAGATAATACCTGAGCACTTAGAAAAATGTTGTGTCACTAATGTTATTGGATAATATTGTTTAGAAAACAAGGACATTACAATATTATTTACGGTTGAACTATAAATGTGAAGAAGTTTGAAAAATACCTAAACCATTTATTTCACTTATATTTTCCTTCTCGTATATATGCACAAGAATAATATGTAATAAAATTTATGTCTAAACAGGTATAAAAGAGCCAGGTAGTGGCTGTGGGCCAAGGTCTTTGTTGACAGGACAGTACCCAACTATCTTGTTGCAATGTGAAAGCAGCCAAAGGCAAAAAAAAAAAAAAAAGAGGTATAAAAGAACACTTTCAGTAAGTAAAATGAAACATTATAAAATATAAGTATTTTGGCATAGTTTAAAGGGCAGCACTTTTTGATTCTTAGTATTGTCTTACAAATCAACTTTTTAGGTTTGATGAAATTGGTAGTTCTTTCATAGAATAGAGGCACAGGGAAAGTCTAGGAGGGACACAGGCATTAGGTAGCAGCAGGTACTGTGTACTGTGTGCTAGGTGCCTTCTCAAACTTCATTTGAAATAACCTATGGTACTTAAATTTCCACTTCATTGATGAAAAAATAGGTCAAAGAAGGCATTTTGAGCTTCCCATTTGAATCTTTCCCACTACAGACATTTTGATCTAATGGTACAGTTGAGAGCTTGGAATGTATATACACCACAAAAGCTGCAGCCAATTTGAAAGCGGTTTAAAGGTTCACATTTGCAGCACTTAAATTTCTTTGGAAATCAGCAATTTCCTTGGTTTCCTCCATGTAGGGTTGATCTCATATGAAAGAAAAATTAACAGCAAAAATGAACTATAACAATTGTGTCACTTATATGATGAATAAGTGGCACCTCCTATAACTTGGGAATTGCTCATGGACTCATGTAGAGGGAATGAAAGGCATGGACCTTACCTTTGAGGAACAGGGCCACCGGTGAGGTGAATGAAACACAAAATTGATAGCCTTTTGAGTCTGTAAAAAGATTCTGACAGTACAGCAATTGTGAAGTATCTCAGGAGAATACTCAATATTTTCATGGGTTGATCAAGAGATAAGTACAAATGAACTGATCAGTCTTTTATCCAAGTCATAATGAGTATTTCTGGGAGAAGACTCAGCACAAAACAAAGCTGTTTAAAATCACCAAAGTAAAATGTGCTTTAGTGTAAATATTGTTGGAAGAACCAATACTTTGTGACAAAAATATAGGCTTGCAAAACTAGACTTGGTAAAATAAGGGCCACAAAAGTAAACTCACAATGGTAGAAGCTATAGCTGGTTAAAAACAAAAAAGAAAATGATACCAACATAAAGCATTTTTTTTGCAGTAAAATTTATATGAAAAAAACTGAACCCAGGGCTTCCCTGGTGGCGCAGTGGTTCAGAGTCTGCCTGCCGATGCATGGGACACGGGTTCGTGCCCCGGTCCGGGAAGATCCCACGTGCCACGGAGCGGCTGGGCCCGTGAGCCATGGCCGCTGAGCCAGTGCATACGGAGCCTGTGCTCCGCAACAGGAGAGGCCACAACAGTGAGAGGCCCGTGTACCACAAAAAACCCCCCCAAAACAAAAACTGAACCCAATTAAAATAATTTCAATAAAATAAAAATGGAACTAGCAACAACTTAACTCTACC
Organism: Delphinapterus leucas; assembly: GCF_059928025.1. Classification (NCBI taxonomy): domain Eukaryota; kingdom Metazoa; phylum Chordata; class Mammalia; order Artiodactyla; family Monodontidae; genus Delphinapterus; species Delphinapterus leucas. The sequence goes on from NC_143143.1 coordinate 54,918,129, forward strand.
TTCTAGAAAATTTAAGTAAGAAAGTAAATGGGCTTAATAGAGTTTTCTCCAGAATAAAGCCTCAAAATTCATCAATAGTGGTAAAAATTTTTCCAAAGACTTATATTTAATCACAGATAGTGAGGGGTAGGATTTACATTCAAGTCTGGGACCTAAGTTTAGAGGTTTTTCCACCAATGCCACTGCCACCTTTAAAACATGAAGGTATAAAGTGAGAACATGCAGCTGATTTTAGACAAACGAGATAACATGTTTCATTATTTAATCAAATAAGATAATGTAAAATATTTTTAAATGAGGTAAGATCCAATTTAATCTCATTAAACATTTCTCGGAATAGTTATAACATTCCACAGAGGTAGGAAGAAGGAATTTATTGTTTATATTTTACTCCAATATCTCAACCAAACAGGGTATACATGATATAATCTAAAATATATTGCATTATTAAAGAGTTTTTAAGCAAGGCTGTGTAAAGTGGCAGCTCCAGGAGTCCCTTCTTCCCCTGCATGGGTCCAGGTTTCTCTGTTCTCATTTTTTCAATTATCCAATGCTGCTGGCTTGTTTTATATCTTCTAGAAATTCCTCAGTTTCTGGCGTTCTGATAGCAACTTTCAAATATGTGTAATTCTTCTGCTATTTCAATAGGATTTGGGGAAGGAGCATGGATTAGATCATCAACTTGGACTATAAACATTAGGCAAATAATAGCTTGATTAAATGGTGATTATAGGAAAATAAAGATCTACTATAAACATTTAAAAGAAGCAAACTCATGTGAAAGAAATTCATCACTGAAGTGTGACTAACAGCAGAGGAATGAAATCAACTCCAAGCTCTTATGAAATGTACAACAGCATAATTTATAGTACATAATTGGGAGGAATTTTTTTTTTTTTTTTTTGTGTGTTACGCGGGTCTCTCACTGTTGTGGCCTCTCCCGCTGCGGAGCACAGGTTCCAGACGCGCAAGCTCAGTGGCCATGGCTCACGGGCCCAGCCGCTCCGCGGCATGTGGGATCTTCCCGGACTGGGGCACGAACACGTGTCCCCTGCATCGGCAGGCGGACTCTCAACCACTGCGCCACCAGGGAAGCCCTGGGAGGGATTTTTAATTCCTTAAGAAATTTGGGATTAAAACGAGTGCCATCAAGAAACCATTGCATTCTGTGCCTCGCACAAAGCAGGCACTTAGTAATTATTTATTAACTGAATGGATAACAGACATGCTCTGGGATCTAATCCAAGCTCAAATATCAAATTCCGTCATGAACGATCCGATTTATAAAACTGGAAGCTGTCTAAAAGCTAGAGCTTATCTAACTCAAATGCCTTTTCAATAGGACCACAACTTGCTGCTCGAGCTATCTCTTAGAGTCCTTCAACATCTCTTTTTAGATTTTTAGTATCTCACTCGATTTAAATGAAATCTGATAACAATCTTCTATTACGGGTGAACCAGCGGTTAACCTTGATGCTGGAAAGTAACAGTTTAATTTGGGTGAGTAGCAAATGCTGATTAATTTTTTTGGAACCGTCAAAGGAGAGAACAACTCTTGCCTTTTTTTTTTTTTTACTTGGTAGGGCCAATTTTTTTTCCAGAAAATAAATGACTACAACTTTTGCAGAGAGGTTCTTTCTAGCTTCCAGAAAGCTTCCTTCAAACTTTACGTACAAATAACCTGGGGATCTTGTTAAACGCAATTCCAATAGACAGGTCTGAGAGGGTCCTGAGAGAGCAAATTCTGATAGCCTTCAGATGATACTGCCGGTCCGAACACCATACTTTGCTTAGCAGAGGTATAAACTCTCAACCATCTTAGGTCACCTAATTCTCCTTCTTAACGCTAAAGATTTGATCCAAGTGTTCTTGTTATTTTGTAACGAAAGAAAGTTTCCACAGAACGTCAGGCCTGTTAATTTCCCTCGTTTTCCAATGGGAAAAAAACGCAGTTCAGGATCGCAGCTCCACCTTCCAAACTAGGTTGTCCTAAGACGGCTTAGGGGACCAAGGTAGGCATCTATGAACCCAGGCCAGGTCTCTGCGGCGGCTCCCGGCCAAGAGAAAAACCCAGCGCCGGGTATCGCGGGGAGGCCCGGCCGCCCTCGGCCTCGGACGCAGGCCCTTTCCAGGAACGCGCGGGACCGCCCCCCGCACGCGGCCGCCCATTGGCCCAACGGCGCCGGGCGTGACGTCAGTCCCCGCCCCGCCACTTCTCCGGCCCCGCCCCGCGGAGTGGCCTGGCGGTTTGGTCTGGAGCAGCTGAAACCGGTTTGAGCGGAGCCGCTTCCTGCCGCTGAGCGCCGCGGTTGGCCGCCTGGGGGAGCGCTGGCGAGGCGCGGACAGCGGGCGCCCGGCACCTTGGCCCGCGGCACTGCCTCTCGGGCGCGGCGTCGGTGGCGGCGCGGACCCGCGGACCCGGCAGGTGAGGCGGGAGGTCGGGGGGCCGGGCGCGCGGTGCGAGGGCCGTGGTGGCCGCTCACGTGGCGGCTGAGTTGTCAGGGCAACCCGGCTGGGGTACGCGGGCGGAGCGGGGAGCGAGGCATGGGCAGGGTTCCCCAGCCCGGGCGGGCTCTGCCCGTCGGGGAAACAGCGGCCTGGACGTTCGCCCCGGTAAGTCGGTGGGTGACACATGTTTATTGTATTTATTCTTTGCTGCCGCGATTCCGCTGGGCTGCTGGTGCTTCGTTCCCCTCCGAAAATTTTGCAGCGTTTTCGATATACGAGAATGCATAAACCGTAGGACCACCATGAGTATTCAAAGAAACAAGTCTCGCTCACCACCACTCTCTGGCTTTATCCATAAGTAATTCATAGTGTTTTGACAACTGCTTATTTTCTGAAATTGCCTAACCAAGTAGTCTAGGGTGTGCTTGTATAATTCAGTTATTCCAAGAAACCGAAGTGCCTTAGTCTCTTAGGAAAAGGTTCCAGGAACAGTCATCAGTGCCCTTGATACAATTTTAAGACAGTTTCCCCTTCTTATAAAGCTCTTCTTTTTCCAAAGCTCTTCAAATTGCCTTGATGACTTCTGGGAGAAAGCCTTCATCAGTTAGGTGCTTCATTGGCCCCCTCTTATCCCACTGCCCGGTTAGAAGGAAATTAGGCGTGAATTCAGCCACGAATTGTAGAGAAATCTTTCACCATTGAGGCAGCTGCCTAGTCTGTAACACATAGAGGAACTGATAGAACGAAGCAGGATGTTTGGACTTGATGTTTTCTTCATACTCTTCTTTAGCCCCTCCTATTTCTGCCCAGTTCCTATCCACTACTCCCCCCCTACCCCCTTGTGTGTCTTGCTACGTTTCTGACAGTTGTGACTTAGCTAAGAAATAAATACAAATTATCAGTCCTTTTTCCAGCTCCTAACATTCTGGATACAATTAACACAAGATAAAACAAACAGGTAAAACTACACGGTGGTTCAGTGGTTCTCAACTTCGTTAGGGAGAACCAATATTCTAGACAAAATAAGATTAGGAAAGTTGGACTCCAATAATGACCACAAAGGAAATCTCAGTGTCAGAGCGAGTAAAATTTGATATGTACAAAAAGTAAGTTGATGAATCAAATCTTTGTGTATAACTTAACCAGGAAAAATAAACGAAATGCATATGAAAATAATATCAAGATGAAATGGAAGAAATTTGGAATAGTTTTATGGCATTGTTTAGAAAGGTGATTAAAGAATTAACCGGCTTAGTGAAATCTCCAGAACTGCTTTCTTAATAAAAATTCATTCATGTCTGTGTACCTTTGATTAAAATACTGGCTCAAAATATACTGGGGTCTGAATAGTGGGGTCATAATGATCCTCCAACAGGATGAGCAGGAATTAACTCAGGAAAATACAGGCATTTCACATATTGTTTTCCTATAGTCAGTTAGGCTGTTGGAGCCTAGGAAAGAGCAAGGAGAATTGGAAACAGCTTTTTTCTTTGAAAAAGTATTTGAAGGAAAACAGTGAAATTTTTTTGGCTAGAAAAAAACACATTTTAGCTGAAAATATCTGTGACTTCAGTTTAGCTCTAAAGTAAATGTTCCTGTACCTTTGTTTGCTTAAATCTCCCTTTTGTTCCCCAAGCTGGCAAACCAGTAAAGGAATGTGTTGGGATCGTTTACTTGACAAAAAGAATAGAGTAAAACTTATTTCAGGTAGTGTAAACTCTGAAATATTTTTTAAATATAAATTACAATGTCATTTTGCAAATTATGTGAGTCCTTAAAAAAGTTAAAGTAGTGTAAAATGCTATTCAAAGTCCCAGATGAGAATGCTGTTTAATGCTTATCTTCAAAAAGCACAAAGTGGAGGTTATGTTTAAGAACCAGACCAAACCAAAAACCTATCTCAGAAAGCCTGTACGTGAGGTTATAGGTGAATTGGTTAAATTACATAGGCAGTCAGCTCATGTATGTAAAAATGACTAGCATTTTTCATCTTATTCTTGTATGTATATCTAGAAGACCTCCCCTGTCCAAGTTGAGATTTTCTTTGCTTGTTTGGAAGAAGAGGAAGTGTTGGTTGTATAAATTTTTCGTTCCACAACAGAACAGTATTTTACTTTGGTGGTAGCAGGGTGCCAAAATTATACGCTTCAATTCTGCACCAGAATTTTGGCCTCTGTCCACGATCAAGTAAACTGCTGTAGGAGCAGCTCTGCAGGCTCTTATTTGGTACGGTATTAAATTTGGGCAATGGGGGGAATGGAAATTAACCAGATTATATGACTTAAGGCAATCCAAGTTGGAGATGATGCTTTGTTGACGACTGGGGAGGTTGGGGGGGGGGCGGTAATTTTGTGCTTGTGTATGTAGCTTTGGTGTAGTAAATACTGGATACTGCAGCTGGTTCCAGTCAAGTTACTATAGCCACTTTTACAAGCAACCTTAAGAATGAGAAGCTCAATTTTAATCAGTTGATTTCCTTTTCATTAAATTTACATGTTTCACATTTAACGCAGTAGAAATTTAGAGATAATTTTGTACTAGGTGTTGATTTTAATACATAGGAATAATTACATCTGATTTCCCTAAAATTGGTTAAAATAGTTACTTAAAATTGATCAACAAATAACTGAACACCAGCTTTTAATTATGTAGATGAGATTGTTCTTAGTAACTGTGGCAGTAAACACTGGGTGAAAGTACAGGTTATATGTTGAGATGGTGGTTGGTTATTAAGCAATTTGCTGGATGATAGGGCTTTTTGCTATGTCTCAAAATTAATTCAGTAACTTAAAAAACCAAGCTTTTTTGCTAGCCTTAAGGTTTCTTCTTGATATGATTGATACAGATAAATTAAATGTAAGATATAGATAAATGTAAGATTGCAGTGCTTCAATGAATCATTTTATTTATTAGGAAATAGTCTTATTATCTTAGGGTTATACTCAGATTCATATCAGATGTCATATTAAAAGACAACTATTAAGATATTTGGGTTAAATAGGTAAAAGGTGAGGTAACAATCTAGAGCTAATTTTAGATTTGGAACATTCTTTGGCCATGCTACAACTGGATGTATATGCTTTAAATAGATCATGTTTACTCTTAGACACAGAAAGTAGATTAAGGTATCAAGGACAGGTGTTTTTTCCTCCAGTGTGGAATCTTGGGTTTTCTAACTGAAATGGTAGAGTCGCCAGATACGGAATTCTTTAGCCAAGTGACATGAAACCACATTGACTGGTGTTCTTGCTTAGTATATATACTGTATTTACATTTTGTAATTGATATAGGTGGGATGATGCATAGTTTATAGCTAACATTGGCTATAAACTATGATCCTCGTTGCAGCCCCCCTGTGGTTAGATATTAGAGATTCCTCATCCTCAGCCCTCTTGATATTTGGAGCTGGACAATTATTTGTGGAGAGCTGTTCTGTGCATTGTACGGTGTTGAGCATCACTCCTGGCTTCTACCCACTAGATGCCAGGAGCATCACCCACAGTTGTGGCAACCAAAAATGTCTCCTGACATTGCCAAATGTCCTTTAGAGGACAAAATTGCCTCCAGTGGCAACTGCTGCTATCGATCTATCTGCCTTGACTTGGAAGCGTGGTTAACTGTGGGTATTAGTGTTCATTAAATGACCATTGCAGAGTTGTGCATATGTTCACAGGGAGGGGAACATAGCGAAAATGGAAGAAAGAATAGCTAGGAAAGGTACTTGAGGATTTTTTTTTTGAATAAAATAATGTGTAAATGAAGATAAGCAATTTCAGTTGGCAAATTAAAGGAAATGATGTAAAGACATCATTGGAATTATTTTAGGAACATTGATGGATTGGGGGTATGAAATTTTTTTTGGAGGTGTTGGAGAAGTTATGTACAATATGATGTGACCTTGTGTGGAGTATGTATTCTTTCTATATTTAAATTCTATAAACTGCATGAGAATTGATGTACATTAATTTTTTTAAAAAATTTCCTATCTTGGGACTTCCCTGGTGGGCTAGTGGTTAGGACTCCGTGCTTTCACTGCAGGGGGCATGGGGTTCCATCCCTGGTCGGAGAACTAAGTTCCCGTGTGCCGTGGCCAAAAATAAATAAATAAATAAATAAATAAATAAATAAAACTAAAAACAATTTTAAATTTCCAGTCTTTTCTTAAGTACTTAAATTAAGGGATAATAAGGTGAATAGGTTGGGAAAAACAGTGAAGAAATGAAAAGTAAGCTGGAGAGAAAATATGGGTAAGGAATAAAGGACATCAAAGACTTCGGGATTTAGATTTCTATAAGTAATGGAAGTGATTCCAAGCCAGGGATGTGAGGGATATTCTAATTGACATAAAATGTATTGCTGGGAAGTGATTGAGAAGCCAAAATATAAGTAGGAGACTTAGGGTTTTTAATGAAGTTTAAACTTAGAAAGAAAGGCATGTATATAAGATCAATTAAAATCTACAGGATTTGGTAACGTTGACTTGGCCAAAAATTCGTTCGGTTAATGAATATGTTGTTCAATAAAGTTCTTGGTGAAAATGAAAAATGGCAGACTTCCTGCTGGTGCAGTGGTTAAGAATCCGCCTGCCAATGCGGGGGACATGGGTTCGAGCCCTGGTCTGGGAAGATCCCACATGCCGCAGAGCAACTAAGCCTGTGTGCTACAACTACTGAGCCTGCGCTCTAGAGCCTCTGAGCCACAACTACTGAAGCCCGCACACCTAGAGGCCGTGCTTCGCAACAAGAGAAGCCACCGCAGTGAGAAGCCTGCACACTGCAGCGAAGAGTAGCCCCCGCTCCCAGCAACTCCCAGAGAAAGCTCGCCCGCAGCAATGAAGACCCAATGCAGCCAAAAATAAATATATTTTAAAAACGTCTACTTAAAACGAACGAACTTTTTGGCCAACCCAATAGATTGCAGAGTTGAGACTCTAAATTCAAGTCTGCAGAACTACAGTAATGATGGGCCTGTGGTTAATAAAGAGAAACTTGAAAAGAGTGATTTGTGAGGGGGAAGGGGTTTTTGTTATTGTATTTTTTAAGCCATTGGTTAGGTCACTTAGAAGCAGGTTCTCAAACTTGTTTCAGAACTTAACTAGTTTGTTTCAGTCGGTGGTACTTAAGTTCTTTGGTTGTTTTCTTGTTATTAAAATTGGAACCTTCTTAATTAAAGTAGAAATGCTCTCTTGAGCCAAGTTTTTTTCTGTCTCTGGTTGTTGGTTGTGTGTGTTTCCCTCCACTATAAACATGAGCCTGGTCAGGAAAGATAGGTTGAGTTCAGAACAGCTGCTTATTAGAGGAGAAGGTATATGACAAGATAATCTTGAATTCTTAAAAAAAAATTTGGACACACTTGTTTGCAGATTTTTCTGGTCCATACATTCTTACAGAATAGGTTTGTTACACTAGGTCCTAAAACTTGCTAGGTACTTCCTAAATAATTCTGTATATAAGGTATCTGAAATCTTTTGCTCACAGTTGAGATTCATTTTTGTTTTTGTGTGTTTTAACTCGTTTCTTGGTGGTAGCTATCTAGAGCTGATATTCATGTACTATAAATGACATCTTTTTCTTTCTAGCACAACGTCCTAAAATAAATCCATCAGAATGACACCTTCTCAGGTTACCTTTGAAATAAGAGGAGCTCTTTTACCAGGTATTGTAAAACTTTACTTTTAAACATTTAAAAAAAATAAATGAGTGTTTTTCTTATCTGGATTATCTTAAATATAGAGTTGTTACTAGAGTAAGCCTAATTATTAGATGAAAGTATCTTTAGGACATGCCTGATAACAGAAATGTGCTCGGAGTATAACAAATTCAAGAAAAAAAAACTTCCCAAATAGTAAGTGTCTTAGTCTCATGTTTTCCAGGAAAGCTGTGAATTTTGAACAGGACAGATAATTGAACTGTAATTTGTTTGTTTGTTTGTTTTTTGGCTGTACTCCGCAGCTTGTGGTATCTTAGTTCCCCGACTAGGGATTGAACCTGGGCCCTCGGCAGTGAGAGCGTGGAGTCCTAACCATTGGACCGCCAGGGAATTCTCTGAGCTATGATTTTTAAGTCATGAAAATGAAGGAAATTTTTCTAGTGTTGAGGAGTTGGTGAAATATTTAGTGAAGGTAAATTTGTTCCTTACTTGTACATCTATTTTTTTAAGCTTTATTGTATTTTTTAACTGTCTACTGAAGCAGTGTGAAATAATTTTAGTGTAAGGTAACATGTCAAAACAGTATCACACCTTGCTACTTAGCTGGTTAAGACTCCTCCCTTCTGCTGCAGGGGACACGGGTTCGATCCCTGGTTGGGGAACGAAGATCCCACATGCCGCACAGTGCGGCCCAAAAAACAAAAAACAAAACAAAAAAAAAACAAAACAGTATCACACCTGGGTTAAAAATTCCTTGTTTAATACACTCTGGCTATGCTGGCCAGTTCCTCAAATCTTTTGCATTCCTTTCCTCCTTTGGGGCTTTCTCAAATTGTTTCCTTTGTTTAGATCTGTGCCCCCACCCGCCACCCGCCTAACTCTCCTTATCCCAGCTTCCCATATTCAACTAGGTTAAGGTCCCTGTGAAATTCAAGGTTCTTTTTTGTAGTACCTCTTATGAGTTTTATGGAGTCATATGAGTAATTTTTCTTGTGGACAGATTGTAAGCTCTTTGAAAAATAATGTGACTTTATTCATGCTGAATTCCTGTACCTAGCACAGTACCTGGCTCAGAGCAGGGCTAAATATGTGTTCGAACAATGAATAAATGATTCATTCTGTATGTCAGGCATCTTTGATACAGCATCCATCACAGCACCTGACGGTGTGTGTTTGTCCAAGTTCAGATTCTTAGCCAAGATGATTTTGTACAGCTCCACCTCTAGGCAAGATTCTGCAGATTGAAGATTGCTAGTCAGTTGATGGGGTTGCTCCCTTATGTCTAGTACTCACCTCTTGTCCTGTGTGTAACCTCTTCTGTGGAGAGAAGACTGCAGACCTATATCATACTTTTGTGCATAGGCAGTTTAAGCTAGAAGGAGCTGGCCACATCAGGCAAATGTGGTGACCACAGAATTAGCCACAGAAGGGTCAGCTTGACAAGGTGGAACTCCTTCTCAAGGACTAGTGGCAGATGTGAATGTAGGTGGGAAGGAAGGGAGGTAGAGGGACAGGGAGGGGATGTTGGGGTGGATTCTCACCTCCCCCCCAGATCTCACGTCACCTTGATTTCCTCCCCAAAGCAAGGAGGAAGTGTTCTCTGCTGAAAGTGGAAAGACTGCAGAGAGAAGTGAAGTAAGAGGGAACAAGTAAAAAGAATATGTGGGGGTGCTGTTTGCAGATTCCTTTAGTTAGCATTCAGGTTTTTATAATCTTCTATAAATGAAATCCAATTAAAGAAATAGGTCTGTTCTGGTAAAAAGTTTCTGGTTTTTCCTCATAGAAACCATATTCAAAGGCAATCAGCAGAAAGACAGAGTAACATTGCAGGAGGGAATTGGTAAAATGCAGGAGCACTTATATAGAAGGAACGTAACCACAGATTGTCCAAGTTTCACTTTTTCCATGTGGGTTACATGTTCTTTCCAGAGCAGAGAGTAGCTGCTGTTTTGTATGGGGATAAGAAATAACTGACTCCATGAGGAAGGTTAATGAGACTCTCCTTTACAAAGGAAGTGTAACCGGCCTGAATCAGTGATTTGATGGTAATCTGTACTTTGAGCTAGGAGCCACTGCATATGCTGTACATATGCAGAGCAACATATATGATCTTGAGAATAAATATTTGTGCCTTGTATTTAGCAAGTGTTTATCTTTTTTTTTTTTTTAATGCGAAGAGGTAGTGATAACCTAAGTTAATTGCAAAAAAAAAATCTGGTTACTTTAAAGGATTGGTGAGTATTTTAACATGAAATCTTTATACATAACCACCTTATGCTTTTACAGACATGTGTTTAGAACCCTGAAAACTCCTGAATGACTACCACATTTGGGATTTTAGTTAAGTTTTAGACAGTCCAAGCATATAAAATGCCATGCAGGTGGCTAAAGCCAATTAGAACTCTAGTCTTACTATAGTAGTGCCCAGAGCTTGGAAACCAAGCTACTCTCAGAGTGTGGAGGAGTTTGTCCTGAAGTTTGTTCACTTGGGCTCAGTTCCTTGTTTTTTTCTTTATGGATTTTAATTATAGTAATTCAGAATGTGTTGATATATAAGTTAAAGATATCTGCATACTTATATTCAAGAAGTTGTAGACTTTTGCTAAATATATGGAATTTAGCAAATATAGGTGATGACTATATGTTGGTTTGTGTGTTGATGACAAGTGTTCAGATGAAGTGTGATAGTTTTTATTCTAGTAAGGAATACGAGATTTTTGTCTAGTTTTTCACTAGTCTTTGTTCTGGGGACTTTTTTTTCTTTGTTGTTGTTACATTTCTCATATCCCATTGATAATTTTCTTGATCTTTAGCTTCTTGGTAGCTGCTGTTTGAGTTCCTGGAAAATATCAGGTACTGGTTCTGTAGGATACTTAATATGCTCCTTTAAATTGGAAGCTGCCTTGAAGGCAAGGATTGCCATTTGATCACCTTGTCTTGGTGCTCATTATTGGCTCAGTAAGTAGTTGAAAAATGAAGAAAAGTCTGTCCCTGTACATCCTTCCTTTTCTCTGCTTTTGGTTCTATAGAGGTGGGTCAGGTTAATAACGTAGGTGCTAGTGTGAGTGGCACGTGGGTCCAAACCCATTTCTCCACTGAAGCTCTTCCATCTCCACTGAAAGGGACTCTGCATCCCATTAAATTAGTGCAGTTTCCTAAAACTAAAATGAGATGTTCCTACTTAACCCACTATAACTCGTTATGTTTCTTTAGGAGAGGTTTTTGCAATATGTGGAAGCTCTGATGCTTTGGGAAACTGGAATCCTCAAAATGCTGTGGCTCTTCTTCCAGAGAACGAGACAGGTGAAAGGTAAGCATGGGCATGTCATAATACTGAATAATTGTGACATTCAGATTATAAACTTGGGGGTTTCTAAGATACCTTGGTATATTTTTCTTTTAATTTTTATCAAACTTATCACATATGTATAAAAAGTGAAGTCATTTTACAGAGTTTGCTGTGAAAAAACAAGTTCCTCTGTTTCTCAATTTCCACCTCGCAAAAAGTCATTTTCAACTCTTGGCTGTTGGCTGGTTCTTTTGATGCTTAATACCATATTTATAAACAGGCTTATATTGTTATTTCTTATTTAAAGAAAAATTAAGGCATTTTTTTCTCAGTACTATTCTTGATAAAAGATCTAATTTTTGCCTTAGCTTATGAAATAATTTTTTTGAGACATACATTCTTTTAAAAGTAGCAGAGGGTGGAACACATCCTTAGAAATTTTAGCTAATGTAATGAAATAAGTTTACTACTGACGTTAAATACAGCACTAAACTTAGCATGGGTGTGTAGGTGCATTGGAGTGGGCAAAGGAGGATCTGGGTGCCAGTTTCAGTTCCGAAGTTAGCTGTGATCTTGGGCAGATCTCATATCTCTAAGCCTTGGTTCCTTTATCTGCATGGTAAAGGGGTTAGGATAGAATCAGTGTTGTCAACAAAGGTGGTCCTTCTCTGTATGGATATTTTGAAGTGTTATGGATTGTCAAGACGTATGCGTGGGGGTAAAGGAAAGATGAGGAGATTCTAAATAGTATACAAATACATGCAGTGCCCCCAGGGAGAAACATCAGATTAGATGATTGTTAAGCAGTGCTACTAAAAATGTGGCCTGTGGACTCAGTGCTAGACAAAAAACATTTTTTTATCAGTGCACGATGTGAGAAATACAGAGATTGAGAGCAAGCATTTAGAAATGTTTATGACAGTTTGACATTGCTGGGATACCCATGCATGTCATGGACTTATCTCATTGAACTGGGTACATCATAGACCAGAAGTATTGCTCATGGGACAAGTAGAGTAACACAAGTAAACAGAAACTGGTCCTTCACAGCAGACAGTTTGAGGAGCACTGATGGCAAAGCAGAGGGAAATAACAAGGAAAGCAAAACAATACCATAATGTAAGCTCAGGAAAAGAAAACAAAAAACATACATAGAACACCCGTTTCTCTATTTGTCATTAGTGTGACACATTTTCTCAGCCAATTCTCTTCTGTTTTTATAAGTTAAGTTCTGTTGACAAATGATATTGGGATCACAGAAAAACAAGATGTTTATTCTCTTCTAGTGCCTATCTTTTCCTTGATTTGTGGATTAGTCACTCCTGTCTGAAGTGAAACCTCATGTCTTTCTAAACTTGTTTACCTCTGCTCTGAACTCTTGAGCTGCCCTGTTACCTGTCTTAAGTCCATTCTAGCGAACCTGGTCAAAGTGATGTGAACAGAATGAGAACAGTTAACTTCTTAATTTTAAGGAAGCAGCCATTTTGACATCGCTGTACAATGAAGTATAATTGATTCATATATGGCAGATAAACAGTGCTTCACAAAGAGAAAGGAAGTAGATGACACAGTTGATATAAGTAGTTGATACAAGATGATACAAAAGGTAAACAAATCTGTTTGCCTGTAAACAACAGTCTCGTGGGGGTTTTTGGTTGGTTGGTTTGTTTTTGACAGCGTGCTGGATCTTAGTTCCCGGACCAGGGATTGAACCCTTCCCGCTGCAGTGAAAACTCAGAGTCCTAACCACTGGACCACCAGGAAATTCCCCAGTCTTGTGTTTTAGAACTGTGTTTCTTTGGGGTTTTAGTGTACTCTGCATTTAAGTCCTCTGTTCCTCCTTTTCAGTCTCTTAAGTCTCTCTGTACCTACAGGTTTGTGGTGACAGGAGCTCTGTTGGAATTTTTTTCTTACAAACAATTTGAAGGTTGTGGTGTTATTTCCTAACAATGCAGAAAATGTGGGTCACTTATGATTTTATTTGCCCTTCTTGGAGATTTCATGGTATTTTTGTGGGGAGGATATTAGGGCAATTCAAAATCAGACAGGTGCACTAAACCTTCTCACTGCCCCTCTTTCCTGGTTTTTCTTGAGTTTCATCAGGTTACATTCATTCTTGACGTCACTGAACAGTTCTGGTACATTTTTTTTTAAGTAATTTTATTTATTTATTTATTTATTCATTCATTCATGACTGTGTTGGGTCTTTGTTGCTACACTCGGGCTTTCTCTCTAGTTGCGCTGAGCCGGGGCTACTCTTTGTTGTGGTGCGGTGGCTTCTCTTGTTGTGGAGCGTGGGCTGTAGGCCCATGGGCTCAGCAGTTGTGGCTCACGGGCTCTAGAGCGCAGGCTCAGTAATTGTGGCGCGCAGGCTTAGTTGCTCCGTGGCACGTGGGATCTTCCCGGACCAGGGATCGAACCCGTGTTCCCTGCATTGGCAGGCGGATTCTTAACCACTGTTCCACCAGGGAAGTCCCTCTGGTTCATTTATAACTTTGCTATATTTGCTTAGGGAAGTAAAGTAAAAAGACTCATTTTATTGCTCTCACCATCTGATCTTTTCATTTGGTGGTTCTTAACCAGGGGAGCACATTGGAATCACTTTAAAAAATGATTTAAAAAGCACTTTAACTGGTTTAAAGCACTTTAAAAGGGGGCTTTTAAAAAAATGCCGAGACCCTGCGCCTGTAAGATTGATAAATAGTGCACGAGAGAGGGGCCCCAGTACATTTTTAAAGCTTCCCACTAATTCTACTGTGCACATCTGGGGCTAGTTTCACATACTCTGGCTGGTTTTATGGGTGAAATAATACTGGAAATTTGCCTTTTTCTTTTTGGGTAGCAGAGATGGGAAATAAATTTCATCTCAGAGTTGGTAGAATCTGCCTGGAGCCCTGTGTTGAAAAGGATTCTGAGGCTTATCAGGGAGAAGTAGTCAGGGCACATGTTCCGAGCATTTAGGCTGTCCTTGTTGTGCAGCAGTGTTTCTCAACCAATCACATATGTCCAGTTTATCAAACTCCACAAGACAAAGCTCCACCCCAGACCTATGAAACCAGAGTTTCCCAGGGTGGAGCCAGGGCATATGTATTTTATTATTACCAGGTTAATCTGATTGTTGAAGCTAGGACCAGGGGTGACAGCTGGTTGTGGATATTTTGTTAGAAACCAGAATTGAGTCAGAGTGAGGATAATGCCCTAAGTCTGTCTTGGCAGAGCCAGGTGGGGAGCAGTGCTAGCCATCTGGTATCATGGAAGAATATTTGGAGCTGCCGTTTAGTCACTGAACTATTCATGCTGAATTAATGTTTGGGTAATGGTCTATGACATGGGCTCTCAAACTTGTGTTCATCATCAGAGTCACCTGGACACTTGTTAAATTACAGAGTGCTTGGGCCCTCCCCCAGAGTTTCAAATTCAATAGGTCTAGATGCGGCGTGAGATTTTGTTTGTTTGTTTGGCTGTATTAGGTTTTCGTTGCTGCATGCAGGCTTTCTTTAGTTGCGTTGCGCAGGAGCTACTCTTCATGGCGGTGCATAGGCTTCTTATTGCAGTGGCTTCTCTTGTTGTGGAGCACGGGCTCTAGGTGCGTGAGCTTCAGTAGTTGTGGCATGCAGGCTCAGTAGTTGTGGCACATGGGCTTAGTTGTTTCGCGGCATGTGGGATCTTCCCGGACCAGGGCTCGAACCCGTGTCCCCTGCATTGGTAGGTGGATTCTTAACCCCTACGCAACCAGGGAAGCCCTGGCCTGAGATTTTGCATTTCTAACAAGCTCCCAGTTGATACTGATGGTCCTGGGACCACGCTTTGAATAACATTGGCCTACGATTTGAAGCTAAAAATCAGTTATAATCATGAATTGTAGTGAATTCTTTCACTGTCGAGTCTAAGCTTTAGAATTAGCATTAGAATATGTAGAATGACATAGTTCAGAGGAAGACGTTGAGTAAGATACAAGTACAAGTAAGATACAGACACTGATTGCTTGGCTAGGGAAATAGCCAGAGGCTGGGCAGGACAGAATAAGGGACAGTTGGGAACAGGTATTTAAGTTTGTGACCTTGGCCTCAAAGCCTCTTAGCAGCCATGTAACATCCCTAGCTAAGTGGAAAGTGAGAGGAGATTCAGAGGTCTGCACTTCTTGCCTTTTCTGGTTGGAATACTACTTCTCCAATGCTTCTTTGTATGGCTCATCATTTAGGTCTCAGCTCAGACAGTTCTTTCTTGTTGAGATCTCCCTCCAAAACTTCTTGTCACCTCAGAAAGGTCAGCTAGCCCTTCCTATGTATGCTGTTTGCTTATATATTTGTCTATCCACATAAGCAAGCAATCTCCTTGAAGATGGAGCTCTTTCTGCCTTATTCATCACTGTGTTCCCAGTACCTGGTTCAGATTAGGCCTGGAGTAAAATTTTGTGTAGGAATAAATAAATGGTATTGATCACAGACCTTACCTGAGGGGTTTTATGAATTAATGAAGACTTTATGCATTTTAGTTTGATACTGATGCTGCTGCTTTAATTCTTTTTTCTCACAGCATGTTATGGAAAGCAACCATTGTACTTAGTAGAGGAGTATCAGTTCAGTACCGCTACTTCAAAGGGTGCTTTTTAGAACCAAAGGTATGTTTTCTTTATCTAGTTTCCAGTTTCTTTAGAAGACTTCTTTCAAAACCAACTAACTTAAGTTTGGAAACATTAAAAGTAAAATGAGTTTGTTTAGATCAAATAAGGAAAAAAGAACTCTGGATTAATAATATTTTAGCACCAAAAAGAAAGGAAGTAGCCTCTTCAGAGGCAAATAGTGTGTGCAATGGAATTTTTAAAAGACTAATAGTAAGTATGTTCTGCAATATTCTTATCATGAAATTGGTTTTAATGATAAGTGTTCTTGATAGGTGTGCATTTTCTATAACTTTTGTAAACTAGTTAGTAACCAGTAGTAAAGGTTTTTCTTTTTGTTTCATTTTTTTAATTCATCTGTGGTAAAGATATATTTAGAGGTGTATATAGCCAGCTTTAAGTGAGTAACTTTGAAAAAATTATTTCAACGCAGCTATCTCTTAGTGGCTGCATTAACTCCTATCAAAACTGAAGTCATTCCTTTTAGATTTTTTTTCAGTGATAGTGTTGATAGACCAGGATCTTTTCTGAAGGCCTTTGGAATATCAGTTAGATCTAAATCTGCTTGCTCACAATGATTTATTTATTATTTTGGGAACATTTTCATATTTAGAAAAGTTGATTCTTTATTTTAAAGATACTTATTTGCTGTAAGGATTATTTTCCTTCAGATTTTTACCTTTGAGCACACTTTGGGCTGCATGTGAACAAGGGCTTAGGCAGGAGTCTAGGAAGCAAACATGGATTAGATCTTTTTAAAAATTTATTTCCCTTTGGGGTCCTTGAATACTTGTTACATGTTAAAAAAAATGCAAGCAGCCACTGTTACCTCAGTCTCTTAGCCACCATTATATAAAAGAGAAAAACTGACAAACCCACTTCAGCTGTCTTTTGCACCTATTACGTTTCTTATTCCCAGAATATATTGTGAATATACTCAGTAATTAAAATTAAATTACATTATAGTTGATCATTATGTTGGCTTATCTTGACAATAGTCTCACTTTAATGACTAAGGAAAAGATCGTTTATTTGGCATAGGGGTTGTACCTTGTGGCAAAGTTCTTTAGTATAAAGTGAACATTTGTACAGAGTTATGTAGATCATAGCACTTGTGAGTTTGAAAGCATATTTGAGGATCCTGGTATGTGAAATTAACTAAATTTTACTTACGGGGGCATTTGGACAAGAAAAATCATAGTCCTTTGGGCGTAGTTTCCTAAAGTAAGACTGTTGTCAACACAGGTCAAATTAAGCCAACCTACAGTATTTTCTCTTTTCATTGAAAATGTAACCAAAAGCAGCAAATCCTTCCAAAATGCCTTTTCCAAAAAATTGGCACGAAGTCTGCTTACAGTAAGAAACAAGTTTTTCCCCTTGTAATACTTGCAAAAGTTTACAGTATGTGTTGGTGAGTGTGTTTCTTTAAGTAGGTGCTCTGTATCGTGTACACATGTACCGTGTGATGCAGGGGCTGCCATGGTAAGTATGTTTTTCATGGAATAGAGTAAATAGCCACATAAAATCCCATGCATATGGCTAGAGGTTTTTTTTTTTCCCACACGCCAGCTTAAAGTGACACTTCTTTTTAAAGTTGGTGGCGCTTTTTAAATGAATCATAATTTTTAATAGAAGTAATTAGAAACTTTGTCTCAATTGTGCATTGTCAAATGATAGAACTAATGTGCAAGGAATCTTAAATCGTGAAATGATGTAAATTATTGGAGTATATATTTTATGAATATAAAGAATGATTGGAAAGCAAAATGATTATGAAAGCATTGAAAAACTGAAATGGGTAATAAGGTTAATTTTACTGGGTCAAAAGTTTTAGGTTATCCAAGCAGTTGTAGAACCTAAGCTAAAAATCTTGTGATCTTGTCACTTGACCTTCAGAATTCAGCTTACTCATCTATAAAATGAAGGGTTTGAACTATAGATTTCTTACATCCCTTCCATTGCTAAAATTTTTCTATGAATAAAATTTTACCATTCATAATTTCTCTTCCGTAATTTGCTCTTTCTGGCATATTCCTTTTAGTTTAGAAGTTAAAGACTCTTGAAGTCCTTTTTCTCTTTAATTTCTCACAGCTGTATGTTCTTATGCTTTGTAGAATTAGAATAAGGTGTTAATATATTAAATTCTAAAATAATTTTTTACAGGTGACAAATATTATCTTATTTAAACATAGCAAACAAAAGTAGTAGATATTCCTGGAATGGAAACATTGCTGTGAGTCTGCAGATAACCCATTAATTTCACATCTTCACCAAAGATAATTTTTGAATTAATGTGTAATTTAAACATTTTTTAATCCATGTTCACCCCTTTTTATTTGTGGCTGGAATTAGGGATTGTTGTCTCATACTGAGATGTTAGCCACTTTTTAATTATATTGTCTTTGAAATTTTTCATTCATTTCAGTGAAATAGCTTATTTTTCAGTAACATCTGCTTTTAATTTTTACAGGTGTTAACATTCACTCATAATTAGATTCATTACAAATTCTTTTACCTTGTTCTTAATGTCCCTTGATTTTTATTTAAATCCTTTAACAAAAGAATCAGTCATCTGGTAGGCAGACAATTGTTTATTTTCATAATAGCCCAGGTTGTCATTTTGTACAGTGGTTTCTTAATAAAATTCTTCTGCATGCTAAATACCCTCAGCTGTTAACTATGAATTTGAACCATCTGAGAGATGTATGTCGGCCTAGCCTTCTTTGCTTTACTCACTCCTAAGTGACCGTTTTTCTTCCTGGTCTTGTTAAAAATAGTGATTTTTAACTAACTGGTTCTGGCCTCTGACATAGATTAAAAATTCAGAGCCTCTTTCACATGGGCATTTTTTTTTCCATTTTTTTCAAAATCGTAGAAAGGAAACAGTGAAATTTTTACAGTTTACGCTTAACAGTTTTTATGATATTTGAAAGCAGTGATATTCCATGATAGTGATAGTTTTGCTTGGTGGTCTGTTAAAAACAAAAACCCCAGTCTACCTCTTATATAATCTTGTTTCTTTTTCTCAGTGCTTGATATAGCTGAGTGATGTCAATCAATAACTGTTTAAGAAAGCAGTCATTATGACTTTTTTGTAGAAACAGGTTTTTTGTATGAGAAACATTCCAGCAATCTTCTGATTTTAATACATGCTAAAATGTGAAATAACTCTACCAGTCCCGTTAGTGGAGTACTGTCTTGGACTGATATTGTTACTTTTGTCTCCAAAGAGCCATTTTCTGCTTGACTCCGAAGTGCTTAAAATTGTGGCAGTCTTTTACAGAATGGAGCTCTTGTTTTTTTCCTAAGATCTTGAAGAATGACTTACTGCATTTAGCATATTAAAAAGGATTGCATGTTTTGGAATCGTTGCTAAGATCTTTAATTTCCCAATGCTCAGGTGTTAAGGTTTTTTTTTGTTTTAAAGAACATTGGTAAGCTAAAATTTAAGATTACCTACTAAAGTTTAATAAAGTAGTCACAACAATTTTGGAAATTCAGTGTGTTTTAAAACTTGGTTCATTTGTCAATATTATCACATTTTATGTACCAACCATGAATTTGTAGTGTGAACTCCAGTAGACACAATTATAAGCCATCTGTTGAATTGACCCTTTGGACTGCTCCTCAAGACTCCATTCTGTTCAAGCCTAGTTTGCTTTATGCTATGGTTAGTGGGTTTGTAAACAGGAGTGGAGTTCTAAAAATTACTGCTAAAATATGTTCCCTCTCAAGTGTTTAATCCACAGGACTGTTCTTACATGATTAAGTATAGATACTGTAATCAACACTTTTTGTGAAATTCCCCTGATACCTGAATTAAAACAAAAAATTAAAACAAAGTCTCTCCTTTCTTCTACCCACTTTTAATCCCTGCTGATATTTACTATTATGTTCATGGCACCCTTTCAAGTCACATTTGATTAGTAACTTTTATAAGAATATGGATCTACACCACTTTTGTAGCAAAGAGGATTTTTTTTTTTTTGAGGGGAGTGCAGGGGACATGGGAGGGGTGGAAGAAGGGAATAGATTAGTTATTTCTGGTTGCCCATTATTGCTAAGAAACATTCCTATTTTTATTATATACATTTGTATCTTTTGAGGGTTAGAAAGTTTGATGTGTGAAAACAAATTCAAAAAAGTGACAGCAAAAAGTTGTAGTAAAAAACATCTAGCAGATGCAGGATCAGATGTTTCTTGTTTTTTTAGTGTAATTCACCATATTTTAAGATTAGTACTTTCACATTTACATTTTAAAAATGTCTACACAGTTTATTATAAATTCACAAGTGAACCCTTATAACAAGGATGTATTCAGCTAGAGAAAATGAGTTCCTGTATTATCCCTGGATTAAGGAATTGAATGTATATCTAATGCAATTTTAGTTTTCAAACTTCAAAAGTTTGCAAGTTTTAAAAAAAGATTTTAACCTCTGGTTATTTTAAATGACAGAATTATCTCTTGCCTAATTTGTTACATACTTATTTTTTATCATTTGGATCATTTATTATTAAATAAAATCAATATTGAAATCCTATAAAATGTTATAGAAGAGTATTTAATGTCATCTACAGATGTAATAAAGAGAGAAGCTTATATGTTCCAGACTTAAGAGTATATATGTGCCTAGACAAGGGTTTAAAGATACGTGAAAATATTGATAGTGATTATCCCTAAGTAGTGTGATAATGGGTGATTTTTGTTTCTTTTTGCTTCTCTGTATTTTACTAAATTTCTTCAGAAGAAGAAAAAAAATACCTTGTAAGGATATAGTTTGAAAATTTTCTTTTAAAATATGTATTTAAGGATTGTATTTTGGCACATAAGTTTAATTAGACAAGTGTAGGGTTTTTTGTTTTGTTTCAGATACTTCAAGGAAAATTAGGAAACACTTCATATACTTCAGTACTTTAGGAACACACAAGAGAATCCTTGTGGTAGTTCATTCTTGTGTTTAAATTGCTGTAGACATTATCAACAATACATAAAGCTTTATTTTCTTTTTTAGTAAGAGAATTTGATAACAGAAGACAGTATTAAAATTTTTCACACTGTATGAATTTATAAACTTTAAGGCAGTAAGAGTAAAACTGGATGTTCATTCCCCTTTAATCAAACTTGTTCTTCAGATTTACCCATGCATGTGTCCTTTCCTAAAGGAAAGGGCTTCCTGTGCTCCTTAGAAACACTGGTTACTAAAATACGAGAATCTGATATTCTTCCTGTTACCTACTTACTAGTTAAATATATGTAATGAAGAACTTTATTATGCCCCCTAGTTCCTTGAGTAACTTGTGATAATTGATCTTGAAGTATTCGTTCTCAGTATTTCTACTATCAGAGAGTTTAGGCTTTTTCCGAACACTTGAGGAGTTACTTCAATCTTCCAGTAATACTTCATTGACTTCCGACATACCAAACATAAAGTATATTTGCTGTTAACTTTAACTTACGACAGAGTATCAGTTAAAGATTAAAACTGAGTATTGTAGGCAGATTTAAGAATGGGTTTAAAATGGTTCTATTTGCCAGTTCATCTTATTTTTGTTTACTGCCTCACCCTCATTTTCTTCCAGCATTCATCATGTTTTTTGACCTGGTACATTCCTGATTTTTTCGCATATAATATTGATATTAACAAGATGAATCTCTTGGTTTCATAATTAGTACAAGACTTAGGCCACAAACATCTAATGGCGTCATGGGTAGAAAATAAGATACAAGAAATTATTGCAGACGTTTAACTTTTAAATTGCAGACTATCGGTGGTCCATGTCAAGTCATAGTTCACAAGTGGGAGACTCATCTACAACCACGATCAATAACCCCTTTAGGTATGGGCATTAACTGCATCTGTTTGAGGCATATGCATAAAGTTACTAATATGCTGCACAATGGCTTAGTGGGATTTAATAAATATTTATTTTAAAGTTTAAGGTCAATGCATTGTCAGTACTACAAGTTTCACTAGCATATCATGGGTCTTACTTTCAAAACTAAACAGTTCTTAATTGCCTTTCTTCATAAACTTTATTAGAAACGCTTGCCTAGTTATTTTTAATTTCTTGAATTAGATGGGTTTATGGTGGAATATATATTTATATTTGGAGTAGTTACAAAAGTTTGTAAAATAGCATTTTTTTTAACTGAGCATCCATCCGTGGCTTTGATATTACTTGCTCAGAGAACTTAGAACATTTGAGGAAAGAATTAATCCAAAACAATGATTCTTAAATTTTTAACTTTGAATAGTAATAGAATAAGTTATTCTATTTGTGTGTGTTTTTTAAACTAGTAAATACTTGAATAAACTTGTATGAATGAATTCAGATTTCTTGGTTGTAGCAGACATTTTCCCCCAATACCCTGCTGGCTATGTTAAAGTTGCTATTTAGATAATTTTTGTTTGTTTGTTTGTTTAAACGTTATTTAGTTTTCTTGTGCCTAAAAATGGCATTTCTCTTCATACAAGTATTTTTGAATTTCCTTTTCCATACTGAGATTAAAATTTGAAGTTCTTTTCACATATATTAAATTACCTACTTGGTTTCATCTATAAATTGACTTAGTGCTGAAAACTCTATTTTAATTTCCAGAGAAAATTAGAATTTAAAGAATAAATGGCTTGTTATTTACTAGCTTAGATTAGAAAGTAGTGAGAGACTCTGCTTTACCCTATATATAGCAAGGACACATCTCGTTTAAACAGCTATCTCATTCCATCCTCTTTATTGGATTTTCTTTTTGTATATACATTTTTGTAATACATTTTTGATAGTATATTTAGAATTTTTATGTAGTGTACTTTAGAATTAAAAGAGTGCCATACTGAGGTTGGAAATTATTAGGAATTGAATATTTAAAAAATTGCATTTTGAAGCATCTTGCAGTTAAATATATTTTCTTATTTTGAGAAAGTAGGATGATTTTGTTTCTGGTCTTTTTAATAAATGTATTTTATACTTTTGGAAAATAAAACTTCTGAACTTAAGAGCTGTGTGAAATATACCAGAGAATCTTTATTGGGAACTGTCACACTTATTTTAACAAATTCAGGTTTATGTTTAAAGTAAACTGGGAAAGGAAATAGCAGGGAAGATAATTAGTATTTTACTCAGAGGGTGGGGCTTAACAGCTTTTCTCATTTAGTTGAAATTTCTGTTAGGAGGCAATGTGCAAACACTTACTTTTTGGTAATTCCTCATAGCTCTATATATACAGGTAAGTTTATGCTGTTTTAAAAAGTTTTTAGCTGGCTATAGAGAATAGTTGGGGTTTGAGGAGCATTATATTTTAGGTAAGTTCAGAATATGCACTACATAAGAATAAGCATTTTAATTGTGCCAAGACCTTTGGTTTGAAAAATCAACCAGGAGATATTGTTTTCCAGCAACTTGTCAGTCTCATGCATTGGTTGGTATAAACATTTGTCCCAGTGCCTCTAGAGCACCTCTCTGAGGAGTTTTCTTTCTCTTCCTTACAACATTGTGAATAATCACCATGAATATAAGAACCATTATTGTTTGATAGCCTCCTTAAAAGGGATTTCTTTATTGAGGGCTACAATAAATATGCTTATTCACTTTGGGCTGCTTTTAAATTCTAAATTAATTTTTAAAAAAATCCTTAAGGTAGGTAATTTCTCAATTGTTCATTCTGTATATACATCATGAATTTTAACTAGATTTTCTATTTTCCTTCAATTTTAGAAAGTGAAATTATTATTGACGATGGACAATTTGGAATCCACAGTAAGTGAGACTGAGTTTTGAAAATTTTTATTCACATGGTTGAGATGTTACCTTACATTTCATTAGAAACAGCACAGGGAAATATGACAGTATGATATTGAAAATAGAGACTAGAAGACTAGATCCAAAAAACAAATGCATTCTGTTAAATAATAGTTTCCAGTATTATTATTATTATTATTATTTTGGGCCATGCCACGTGGCTTGTGGGACCTTAGTTCCCGAACCAGGAGGATTGAACCCACACCCCCTGCAGTGGAAGCGCAGAGTCCTAACCGCTGGACCGCCAGGGAATTCCCTCCAGTATACTTCTTATGCTTTAAAATTTTATTTATTTTTTAGTTTTTATTTGGCTGTTGACTTTAGGTATATGAATTAATATAATCAATTTAAAAGTATTGTACTTAACTGTTACTATATCATCACTTAACACTACTATGTTTGAAAATGATGTTAATTGTTCTCAACATTTAAAGTGTGAAATGTTACTCATAAGCTACGTTTGTGCATTTTGTGTTTGTATGTGCATTTATAGTAAAATCAAGATTAAGTAGCAGAATGTTCTAGTAATTATGGCTGAGTATTTAAACAATTAATTTACAGTGGAATATGCATTCATATACTTTCTGCATCAGTAAATACTTTATCCTAAGGATTCAAGTTTTTTCTTCAATGACTGGAATTCTCACAGTGTATCAGCATTATCATGCTAAACTGCATTTTCATTTTAGATACTATACTGTAGGAGTCAAAAGGTGTAAAGGGGGTGGACAGAATGTGTGCTTGCATTGACTGTGAACCAGAGATAATTGCTCATAACCAGTTTGCATTCCTGTTGAGTACAGGAAGGAATAGGGCCTGAATGTTTTGGTTGTGGTTTTACTAAGTACATATGTTTATCCACTTTAGAAATGTACATGCTTTTGCAGTATTTGGGCAGGAATTTAACTTATTTTTCTTGATTTTGTTTGGGATTATTTATATCACATCATAAGGTAGTCTAACATACTCGAATAGTTTTATTTAGTGTTTTGGAGACTACACAAAATTTATGCTACATGTTTTGGAGAGCTTTTTTAATGGAGAAGTTGTTTTCTCGTTTCTTCAACTGTAATGATGACATTATATCCTTCTATTATATGTTAGTTGCTATGCCTGGTTATAAACGCATGGCATTTCTTTCGTCATCTGTTGCTGTTGTCATCATCTTCCTAAATTCAGCGTTAGTTGGCCTTCAGGATAGAAAGCCATTTCTCCAACTCTGTCCATTTCTGGAAACAGTTTAAAATTAAGAGATGGTAGTGGTTTCTCTTCATGTATGAAATTTGATAGTTATGAAATCATACCGAAGAAGAATTGTTTTTTTTTTTTTTTGAAGTTCTCTTGATGAAGAACTTAGGTCCAAAACAGTTATCAGCTGCCTGGTATTTATGAAAATGTTATTACCTTTGTTAGTAAGAAACTTCAAGTTAAACAGTGCTAACAGTGTTATCACAGTCATGCAGTTTATCTATGGCAGAATATGTAAATGGAGAATACATTTGTTTTGTTATTACCACCTCATATCTACGCTGCCAGCACTAGTGGAATAACTAGTTTCAGCTGAATATTTCATGTGAAACTTTGGAAGTGTAGTAGTGATCCACTGCCAGTGGAACAAATGCTAGGTTAGAAGCCATCTTGCAATATGTATTCTTTCTGAGATAGATTTGTATTACTTCAGTAATATATTCAAAAAGAGTATTTTAATTTACTTTAGTGCTAAAGTTTGGCTAGTTGTTAATGTTCATTTAACTTTTCCCTCCTACTTGATATAAAAGTTATTTTTCAATGACAAGTAAGACTACTTATATATTTGCTTTGGAGAGAAATACCAGTGATAGATAACCTGAGTTTATTAAACGGAATGTGAACTAGAATTGTCAATATATATTGTACTTATTGGATTGGCTTTAAAAATATGTATATTAATTACTGTTCTTCATATTTACTTTGCCAGATGGTGTTGAGACTCTGGATTCTGGATGGCTGACGTGTCAGACTGAAATCAGATTACGTTTGCATTATTCTGAGAAACCTCCTGTCTCAATAACCAAGAAAAAATTAAAAAAATCTAGATTTAGGTATGACCATGTGTATTTGTTACTTAGCCTATTTATTTTCACTAATGGTGTAGATTTCTGATCCATCTGGTTATAGCCTTTATATGTATAAACTAAGAAAATAACACACAGATAATGTCACATTTTCTAATAAATGCGGTGTCTTGTGAGAGTGAACTGCTTCCCTGCCTGAAGATTGCTACAGTTAAATGTACTTATGTTAGTCTTAATCTCCAAATTGGAAACAAGAAAATTTTGTTTTTACTTAGATAAGTGATTTCTAGGCTTATTATCTTTGTAGTTTCTACCATTTAAAATTTCTTAGTGTAGCAATAAATATTTTGTTTTAAAATTGACATAACGAAATGATTTTGAGCTAAATGAAGGGAGAATGGCATGAACAGAGAAAAATGATTGTTGGAAATATACTTCAGTGTCCTAAATTTTCTGGTGGCTTGAAAACGAGAAACTTTTCCGTTAAGGAGGTCACAGTTACCATAGCAGTTCCAGGTTAGTTTAATTTTAATCTTAATTTAAGAAGATTTAGGTGTCAAGCTTTGTATAAATAACAAAATAGTAAGTAACTTAATTTTTCTGTAATGTCACCATGTATATGTGGTTTTTTTTTTTGTTTTTTTTTTTGTGGTACACGGGCCTCTCACTGTTGTGACCTCTCCCGTTGTGGAGCACAGGCTCAGGACGCTCAGGCTCAGCAGCCATGGCTCACGGGCCAGCCGCTCCGCGGCATGTGGGATCTTCCTGGACCGGGGCACGAACCCGTGTCCCCTGCATTGGCAGGTGGACTCTCAACCACTGTGCCACCAGGGAAGCCCTACCATGTTATATCTTTGAGTGAACTGATTTCTCAACGACGGAGGCAGCCCTATCATTTGAATTTTTGTAACTTTGGGACTGAGAGTTCTAAGTCTTGATACGTTATGCAGCTTTTTCTGACAAAGTGTCAGGGCTGGGTTGAAAGGGCCATTTTCAGTAACTGAAGTAATTAATAGTAATACTTATTATCTTCAGAATAAAATTGATAATGATGTTGCAGTTTGTAAATCCATAAATGTTTTACAATAACTGCTGAAAATATTATAGTACTTACCTATACCAGTAATAAAATACATAAGGGAAAGGGTGGGTAACACTTCACAGCCCTTTCCATTGGCTATTCTGTGAGTAAATAGTGTTGGGTGTACCTTGCCTCTGTTCATTAGCTTTTCTAGGCCTCTGCTTTGCTTCTGAAAAACCTAGGTAATTGGACCACGTGGCTGATCTGCAAGATCCATTTGATCGCAGAGATTCTCTAACCAGTTAGTCATAAATAACTGAATATTTTATTTACATGTTAAAAGAAGCAAATAAATTGTGTTAACCGCTGTAAAGTGTTTTATTAGCATAAGACCTTGAAATAAAGGTAGCAGTAGAAGATAAAGCCTTGGTTGGTTGGGCTTATTAGGATTTTTTTTTTTCTTTGACTATAATTAAGAAATTAATAGAGGGAATTCCCTGGCAGTCCAGTGGTTAGGACTCTGTGCTTCCACTGCAGGGAGAACAGGTTCGATCCTTGGTTGGGAAACTAAGATCCTGCATGCTGCGGTGTGGCCAAAAAAAAAAAAAAAAATTAATAGATAATTAATGGGGTTCTGATTGCATTGCACATGCATCCTGAGTCCTGTACTGTTCTTGTTTATATAGTGATTGATTATATTATTGTATTGCTTAAGCTTAAACTGGAAGATTTTTATAACCATACTTAGTTGGGCTCTACAAATTAAGTGACTGATTCCTACTGAAATAATTGTGCATAGCTAGAAACCGATGTTGTTTTGACCATCTTTTTCCCCCAGAATTCATATTATCGATGGGTTAAGCCTTCAGTGGCTAGAAAATAAATTTATCTGCAGGTTTATCAGGACTTTTAAAAACTTAGCAACAGCATTTAAATTTTAAATAAAACACTAGACATGATGTTTTATCTCATTACCACCACGTTTTCAACAACACAAGTTTCTCTTTCGCTTGATTCCACCAGAACTTGGAAAGTAATGTTACTTATGATAGACTATAACATTTATATAGCTATTTGAGTAAAACCTTTAATGTTTAGTTAATTTAGAACTAAATTCTTTCATAGATCCCTTTAAACTTGATTTTTTTGGGGGGGCATAGATGCACATTGCTATTTGTAGGTTAGCCTTTTTTTTTTTTTTTTTTTGGGCTATGGCACGCGGGATTCTAGTTGCCTGACCAGGGATCAAACCCCTGCCCACTGTGTTGGGAGCATGGAATCTTAACCACTGGACCACCAGGGAAGTCCCTAGAATAGCCATTTTTAATCTTCCATTCCTTCCTTGCTTGTTCATTACTATCCACTTGTGGTCGCTTTTCATATGTCCTGGTAGAGAATGTTTGTTCCTTCAGGCTGACCAACAAAATCAGTTGTTCAGAACTGTTCCTAAGAGTTTGGAGAGAAGAGATGATCATTTTTGTTTGGATTATTAAAGTGGTGCTGCTTTTGGTTTTACAGTATGATTACGGAACATTATTACTAATTGAATAACCTGTGTTCATATCCCCTCTGGAAGGTTTCAGAGTGTGTGCCTATGAGGCAAGTCTGCACGGTGGTTGAAGGCAGCAGCGTCATTCGGAGAGAGCAGGCCTCACTAATACAGTTCTGTTACTTGTATTATTAAGTGGATCTCATTTAAATCTAGAATGAAAAGTTTTCCTAGCGCAGCTGTATTCTGTACAATAACGTTGCTGGTATTAAAGTTGTTTAATCTATGTACATTCCAGTTGGTGCAAGAAATATTCTAGAATTGAGTTGACTGTTTGGCATTACAAGTGCTCTGTGCAACTAATCGCTTCTCATTGGGAGTAAACTAGTCTTTGTGACCCAGTAGCTTGGGTAACTTGTATTTTGTTTTCATTGCTGTGGAGTCTGTAAGAGTTTTAGACTCTTGGTTTATTTTTTTATTCATTTGTTTCATTAAAAAGGTACATACATATAAATATACATACATAAAAACCATGAATACATGCAAATATATATATTTAATACAATAGTTTTCTTTAATGATGTACTGTTCACAAAGTATGTGGACTCACTGTGGTGAGGAGAAGAAAGAGGAAATTTAAAAATTTACAACTACGAACTCTAACAGTCTTTTAATGCACACTAACAGAATATGGTTCAAATATGTACTTGTTTTATATATATATTTGTGAAACTTCTCATAAGAAATTGAGATAGCCAATTATAAATGGATAATAGTAAATGCCCTTTTAGATTCATTTTAAAAAACCTAAAGAATTAATGAAAACAGCCTTAGGCATAATGAGCATTTATCTCATTTTAATACTTTGCAGAAATGTGTGGAGATAAAAAAATCACTATTTTATAAAGTATAACTAATGCCTTAACCTGTAGTATGTGTAGTCTGCGTAATATTTTTATTTGAGGGTTTAGCATATACAAGGAGCATTTTTAAATTTAATGTTTTGGTAACATTTGTATGGATTTTCCTTCTTTTTCACTTTTTGCATTTCATTATTTTTTCCTTTTATGTAGGGTAAAGCTGACACTAGAGGGTCTGGAGGAAGATGACGATGATAGGGTATCTCCCACTGTTCTTCACAAAATGTCCAATAGTCTGGAGATATCCTTAATAAGCGACAATGAGTTCAAGTGCAGGCATTCACAGCCGGAGTGTGGGTATGGCTTACAGCCTGATCGTTGGACAGAGTATAGTATACAGACAATGGAACCAGATAACCTGGAACTAATATTTGATTTTTTTGAGGTGAGTATATTTCACTGAGGGGGGTGAGAGACAACGCAGACAAGAGCTTATTTTTACATATGCTTTGATTTATCATGGGTTAATTTGTATAAATGCATGATTCATACAACTTTTTAGATGTTTACTCCTCTATACATGTTAGCAGATTTTAAAAACGCAAGAGTTGACAGATTCAGGTACTATTAAAATTATAATTGAGAACTTCAGAATTGATGTTTTCAATAATTTTTCTTTGTCTTTAATTTTTGTCAATTTGATTACTATGTGTCTCGGCATGTTTCTCCTTGGGTTTATCCTGCCTGGGACTCTCTGTGCTTCCTGGACTTGGATGGCTATTTACTCTCCCACATTAGGGAAGTTTTCCACTATAATTTCTTCAGATATTTTCTCGGGTCCTTTCTTTCTCTTCCCTTTCTGGGACCCCTATAATGTGAATGGTGGTGCATTTAATGTTGTCCCAGAGGACTCCTGGGCTGTCTTCATTTCTTTTCATTCTTTTTTCTTTATTTTGTTCCATGGCAGTGAATTCCACCATTCTGTCTTCCAGGTCACTTATCCGTTCTTCTGCCTCGGTTACTCTGCTATTGATTCCTTCTAGTGTATTTTTCATTTCAGTTATTGTATTGTTCATCTCTGTTTGTTTGTTCTTTAATCTTCTAGGCATTTGCTCTTTAATTCTTCTAGGTCTTTATTAAACATTTCTTGCATCCTCTCGATCTTTGCCTCCATTCTTTTTCTGAGGTCCTGGATCATCTTCACTATCATTATTTTGAATTCTTTTTCTGGAAGGTTGCCTGTCTCCACTTCATTTAGTTGTTTTTCTGGGGTTTTATCTTGTTCCTTCATCTGGTACATAGTCCTCTGCCTTTTCATTTTGTCTTATCTTTCTGTGAATGGGGTTTCATTCCACAGGCTGCAGAATTCAGAATTGATGTTTTAAATCAAGACCATATGTCTTGATGTCTGTGTCTATTCTAAATATAAATGAATTGTATCCAGAGGAGCTTCCAAGGATAGAGGGAAGTGCAGGCTGTGTAACTTTTGGTGGCAAACTGATGTAACTAGCATGATTGAGTCCTTTATGACTGAAGTCTGTGGTTTATTGAAGCATTTTATAAGAATTCATTGTAACAGTGGACCCATTTTTGCAACTTTACTTGAGAGTATAAATATGTAAGAAAAAATAGTTGCTATGAAAATTGTGCCAGGTTATTCAGAATCTGTGCTGCCAACTTTCCAGAGCTGCTTGTGCCACTTTACACTAGAGCTCTCTGCTTATGGGCTGTTCAGCTGCTCCTCACGAATAACACTGGGTCCTCCCCTAAGGTCCTGGCTCTTTGGTGTTTCCACTCTCATTTCCAGTAGATTAGAGTTTAGCTTTTTGAGAGTAGGGAATATTCCTTGCCCAACAGTAGCACCTAGCCACTGTTTCTTAAAATAGCAAAATTCAGGATGGATTAGAATCCAGTAAGTAACACTTATAATAAAGTTATAACCTTATAATTAGATCTTGCCTAATTAATAAGATCTGGGAGACTTTTATTCTAAAAATATGAGGTTTTGGTTGAACATTTCCTTGTTCTTTTAGTACCTACCTCTTAATAATCTCTCGAGCAGCCTAACTTCCCTTTCATTTGGTTAGCAGTTTTGGAAATACAAATTTATTCATAGACTAGGAGGATGAAATATGCCGTATAATCTCAAAGTTGAGTATTTGGTGTCCTATCCCTCTGTGTCATCTGTGTAGATGCATTTTTAAAGAATAAAATATACATTAAAAGTCACTACAGGTATATCTTAGTCTTGGAATGTAAAAAGTACGTAGAAACTTTCAATCTGAGCTTTATATTCGCCTAATACATGTTAGAGAATCAGAAGTGCAAATCAACAGTTTTGATCAATAAAGTAACACATAAAATCTTAAATATACTATATACTAAATATCTTTATATACTAAAAGAAAATGTGTTACTCATTACAACAAAGCTATCTAAATTACCTGAATATAAATTTGGTTATGTTTCTTACTGATCTTCCTCCATAGATTCTGAGTTGATTTTAAAGGATGTCTTTTGATCTTTAAATGGAAAATATTGAAGTATAAGAATTTGGGTTATTCTTAACCTCATTTTTCAGGAAGATCTCAGTGAACACATAGTTCAGGGCGACACTCTTCCTGGACATGTGGGTACAGCATGCCTCTTATCATCCACCATTGCAGAGAGTGGGAAGAGTGCTGGAATCCTTACTCTTCCCATCATGAGCAGAAATTCCAGAAAAACAATAGGCAAAGTGAGAGGTAAGCCTGGAGAAGCAGGGTGACCCTTTACAAATAAGCAGATTAAATTAGGATTTTAATTAGTTTCAAATTGAGCTTTTGAGAATGGTAAAGAATTAAATTAATAAGTAGTTTTAGAAAATTAACAAATACAATAACAATAAAGATATATCTAATTTTCTGGAAGCTTTAATTTGAATGTGTTTTGACTTGATTTCTTTCTATTTGATTGATTGATAAAGCTGTTTTGAGTGGTTTTTAAGTGTAATTGAGCTCATCATAGCCTTTTTAATTGTCTTTATTTCCCTTCCCCCTTTTTTCATATGAAAGTTGACTATATAATTATTAAGCCGTTACCAGGATACAATTGTGACATGAAATCTTCATTTTCCAAGTATTGGAAGCCAAGAATACCATTGGATGTTGGACATCGAGGTGCAGGAAATTCTACAACAACTGCTCAGTAGGTTGAATATTTGAGTAGTACTAGCATTTGGTAGCTCATGCTTGATAAGGTTAAATAGGTTTGACCAACTAAAAGGTCAAACGATCCTTTTAATTTTTACCCTGGGATTTAAATGTAATTTGGTAATTGGGGTTTCCAGTTCAAATTAATTAGAGACTAACTCTCTTGTAAGATTCTGGTCAGTCTTTTTAGTATTCTGCTGAATTGATGAGAGAGACATTAAAACTAGAAAGCCAGGAGGGGAGAGCTTGATGCAGTCAGCCTGATGACATCAGTGTGTCTGTGTTGTGGTCCTGACTTTCAGCATGTTGTTCTCTCAGGGTCTTAGTTTCCTCACTGGTTCTCAGTACAGTTTCCATTCTTTCAACCTGTTGGTGTGTCTGCCTTTTTCCACCCTTCCTTGGTCTGCCAGTATCAAATCACCTGAGGCTTCAATGCAGGGAGCAAGTTTCTCCACTACTTCATGCCCATTGCAAAGGATTGTTTTCCTTAACTGGTCACCTCACTTGGGGAGGTATGGGGTGGTATAGGATATGTCTGTATTCAGCTTGTAAATACCTAAAATTGTTAGAGCTTGATTGATGGAATGAATGCACACACCAACCAAGTCATGGTCACAGTCTTATTTTGGGGATGGCAAAGTTAGCCTCAAAAATTCGTACTATGTCCATTGTTTAAAATGTAGTTGACTTCTTTACTAAATTTTTTTTTCTATAGTAATGATAACTATATTTCTATATATTTCTTTTCTTGCAGACTTGCTAAAGTTCAGGAAAATACTATTGCTTCTTTAAGAAATGCTGCTAGTCATGTAAGTGAATCTCTCTTTCTTTAAACAACTTTGGACTGATGGTCCAAAGGCAGAAAAGTAGGGAAATGTAGGCCTGGAGAGCCTCCTTCAGTCTGCATTAATAGATTAAAAGGGAGAATATTTATGCTTTTTCTGAATATATTTCTAAGTGAAGGTAAAGTATTTCTAGGCATTTTTATTTAGATTCATGGTGAAGATTGAAGTTAATGGAATCCTAAGCATCCTCTTAAAAAAATTAATTAATTAATTTGAAGTATAGTTGATGTATATTATATAAATTATAGCTATACAATATAGTAATTCACAATTTTTAAAGATTATTCTCCATTTATAGTTATTATAAAATATTTGCTGTATTCCCCATGTTGTACAATATATCCTTGTAGCTTATTTTAAACCTAATTGTTTGTACCACTTAACCCCCTACCCCTTTATTGCCCCTCCTCCCACCTTCCCTCTCCCCACTGGTAACCACTAATTTGTTCTCTATATCTGTGAGTCTGTTTCTTTTTTGTTATATTCATTCGTTGTTATGTTCTTTAGATTCCACCTAAGTGATGTCATACAGTATTTGTCTTTCTCTGACTTATTTCACTTAGCATAATACCCTCCAAGTCCATCCATGTTATTACAAATGGCAAAATGTCACCCTTTTTCTATGGTTGAGCAGTATTCCATTGTGTGTGTGTGTGTGTGTGTGCGCGCGCGTGCGCGCACACACCCCTTCTTTATCCATTCACTTAGGTTGCTCCCATATCTTGGCAGTTGTAACTAATGTGCTGTGAACATTGGAGTGCATATGCCTTTTCAAATTAGTGTTTTTGTTTTCTTTGTATACTCTGGAGTGGAATTGCCGGATCATATAGTAGTTCTCTTTTTAATTTTTTGAAAAACCTCCATACTGTTTGCCACAGTGGCTACACCAGTTTACATTCCCATCAACAGTGTAGGAGGGCTCCCTTTTCTTTACATCCTTTCCAACATTTGTATTTGTGTTCTTTTTGATGATAGCCATTCTGACAGTTGTGAGGTGATAACTCATTGTAGTTTTGATTTGCATTTCCCTAGTGATTAGCGATGCTGAGCATCTTTTTTTAAAAAATATATATATTTATTTATTTGGTTGCACTAGGTCTTAGTTGCAGTAGGCAGGCTCCTTAGTTGTGGCATGCGAACTCTTAGTTGTGGCATGCATATGGGATCTAGTTCTCTGACCAGGGATCGAACCTGGGCCCCCTTCATTGGGAGCACGGAGTCTTATCCACTGCGTCACCAGGGAAGTCCCTGAGCATCTTTTCATGTGCCTGTTGGCCATCTGCATTTCCTCTTTGGAAAAATGTCAGTTCATTTCTTCTGCCAGTTTTTTACTTGGGTGGTTTGTTTTTTTGATGTTGAGTTGCATAAGCTTTTTATATATGTTGGATATTAACTCCTTATGAGTCATAATCACGTGCAAATATTTTCTCCCATTCAGTAGGTTGTCTTTTCGTTTCATTGATTGTTTGCTTTGCTGTGCAAAAGCTTTTAAGTTTAATTCTGTCCCATTTGTTTGTTTTTTAAGCATCCTTTTTTTTTGAGATAACATTTTAAGTGTTTGAGGCATGAAAAACATTCCCCATTAAGCACTGCATTTCATCAATTGAATTACTATGCTTATTTAGATACTCACTTTGGAAATAATGTTTACAGAAGGATTTGATAGTGATTTTTTTTTTTTTTTTTTTTTTTTTTTTTGCGGTATGCGGGCCTCTCACTGTTGCGGCCTTTCCCGTTGCGGAGCACAGGCTCCGGACACGCAGGCTCAGCGGCCATGGCTCATGGGCCCAGCCGCTCCGTGGCATGTGGGATCTTCCTGGACCGGGGCACAAACGCGTGTCCCCTGCATCGGCAGGCGGACCCTCAACCACTGCACCACCAGGGAAGCCCTGATAGTGATTTTATGTAACACTTTTTGAAGTCTGTCAGTTTGCATCCTGTATACCAACTTGATTATGTTGAATTTCTTAACTCCTTTTATGTAATTATTCAGAGATAGTCCTTTTTTCTTTTTTCAGCTTTTAGTTTTTTCAGCACCTGAAACTTGACATTTTTAATCAAGAACCTGCATTATTTCCCCCCACATTCCACTGTACCTCAAGTTAAGCCTCATGTTCTCAAGTTAAACTAAGGGAAAAATGGAGGAACATCTCATTTTATTTTGTTTTTCCAGTGTCCTCCACATGCCTTAAACTTAGCCTTTTTTAAAATAGTTCACCAAATATATTTGATTTGTCATATGTTTAACTTTATCACTTATATGAGCAAACATCTATTCTAAGACATACTTTTTTCATATTTTAATATCTCTAAAATTGGGATAGTTTTACAGCTGTTTTAGCTTGTCATGGTTTGATTGGCATTGTTTTTCTCCCTCTTAGTGGTATATAAAATAATGATGCATTTTATATTTCATGACATATTAGATTGATTATCATAATTATTTTGATATTTAAAAATGTTAATAGTGGATAGTTCTGTCTTTGTATTGAAAGGATATTAAATCTGTGAGTATGTTGTGCTGTAGGTCATTATTTGGAACGAGTTTTAGTTCATTGTAGCTAAGTAATCTAAGCGTGGTTTTATTAGCTGTCAACATATGAAGATCCCTGATAAAGAATTTTTAGGGTCTCTGCTTTTTTGTTTTATTTTGTTTTGTTTGCGGTACGCGGACCTCTCACTGTTGTGGCCTCTCCCGTTGCGGAGCACAGGCTCCGGACGTGCAGGCCCAGCGGCCATGGCTCACGGGCCTAGCCGCTCCACGGCATGTGGGATCTTCCCAGACCGGGGCATGAACCCGTGTCCCCTGCATCGGCAGGCGGACTTTCAACCACTGCACCACCAGGGGAGCCCTAGGGTCTCTGCTTTTTGAGAGAGGATTTCATTAAGCTCTTTTCTTCTGTTGAAACCCTTTGTACTTTTATGGATCTTATGTTAGTTATGAAAATCTGGTTTGATTTTAATGTTAAAGACATCTTTGAAGAGATTTTGGTTATTATTGGCTTATTTCTTAAAGCTTGCTCACACATGAATTTTTTCTTTTTTTTTAAATTTTTGGCTGCACTGCATGGCATGCGGGATTAGTTCCCTGACCAGGGATCGAACCTGCACCCCTGCAATGGAAGCGTGGAGTCTTAACTACTGGATTGCCAGGGAAGTCCCTTACACATGAATTTTGAGATCAAGTTTTACCTCTTAGTAAATTTATCTTTCTAAAGGATGGTGATCATGTAAAATTAAACTTTTAAACTGGAAAGCTATAATTTCTTTTAATCATTGTAACTATTTAGGGGACATAGGGTTTGTTCTCTTTGGTAAAAATGATTTCTGTCATTGCCTTGTTGACAATAGAAGGAGCTAAGCTTATTTCCTGCTTCAGAAGTCATTGAGGAAGTAGGCTCCTTTTGTTCTAGTCTCTGATCCATATGTACTGAAAAGTTGAGCATCGTCCTTGACCTAAAGCTAGGGTAAGGGATGGAAACGTGTCCATCCATTCTTATACAGCACTTGTCTGGGCCATAGACACATTACAGAATCCTCAAACCTTGTATTCTTTGATCCCAGCTGGCTTTCTTTTAGTGAATGCACAAATTTGTATGTCAGTTTATGTTCTCAGCCTTTATTTGGATTAATTCATATGTCATGATGGATCTGACTTAAGTCTAATTTGTGTCCACCTTTCTTCTGTTTAGGCTTCTATTAGGAAATTTGGCATATGCATCATTCTTGTTGCCCATTTCTGCTTTCTCTTTCTTTTCAGCAGAAGTTACAGTTTCCTCTTTAATCTGATTATTGAGGTTTTATTAAGAAAGGTTGTAAAGTGTACTGCTCAAGTGCACCAAGGAGCAGAGCTAAGAGACTGAAGCTTATTCTTGTTCCCACCTCACCGTTGAGGTTCCCCTGTCCATCTGAGGTGTGTAGGGGCAATGAGGTGCGAGGTAGCCATGCTCCAGGCGCCATTTCTGCTAATAGCAATAGCAGAGGTGACACTGGTGGAGGCTGTCCACTGCCACAGAAGGGCCCCAGGGTGTGTTCGAGTAGGATCAGAACCCATTTTTTTGCCAGGAAAAAATTGGTGTGCTATTGCAAAAAAGAAATTATAGTTGTTTTAAAAGAAGAAATTACCTTTTAGGAAAAGCTTGAAGTATAGCATTAAATGATTCATGAAGAAGTTTTGTGTGTACAAGTCTGTAATTTTATGGTGAACAATAAATTTCTCATGTTCTTATAGTTTTAGATGTATCGTGGGCCAGATAACATTTTTCAAATACTTGTTTCTTTTATTTCTGTCAGGGTGCAGCCTTTGTAGAATTTGATGTACATCTGTCAAAAGATTTTGTGCCTGTAGTGTATCATGATCTGACCTGTTGTTTGACTATGAAAAAGGTATGTAGAAATTCCTTTATTTTAAACTCTTACAGTTAGACAATAGGTTTTAAAACTAGGGAGTTTTGTATACACATACTGTGCCATTTTACATAAGGGACATGAGCATCTGTAGATTTTGGTATCTGTGAAGAGTCCTGGAACCAATCCCCTGCAGATACTGATGGATGACTATATATTTAATTATTTATTTAATAGAGTTGGTTAGTTCATTTTCTTAGGGAATTACTGCCAGTTCTTTCCTCTCTCAAGCTCCTTCCTGCAACATCAAGAGAGAGGGAGGAGTCAGGAATTAATTTTCTAGAGTATTTTCTCTGTATGGCTGAATTTTCTTTTTTTAATGTTATTTAACAAAAAGGATATTACACGTGGTTTCTGTATCCTTCTGCCACTGTCCCTCTGTTGAGGTAGGAAAGGAAGCTATCAGAGTGTTTGTCTTCAGGCTCCTTTCTCTTTTTGCTTCAAGCTTTTTCTCAAGTTAATAAGCTTATATGATTTGACTAGTGGGAAGAGCCACAGTGAAAAATAAAATTGGAGAAGTGCTTTGGAGCCAGATAGTGGAGAGCCTCAGGGGTTTAGACTTAGGAGCTAGGGACTTCTTTTGAAAGACTTTTGAACCAAGTAGGGAAATGTTTTAGAAGTAAACTTTCAGATGAATATTTTGATACCTGATGTAAGGACAACTTAAGAGAACAGAGACTAGAGACAAGGGGAGTGGAAATGTGGGCCAAACCTTAAGACAAGCCAGAACTGGAGTAGAGACAGTGAGAATGGAAAAGAGGGCATGATAGGGGAGAAAGTCCATAAGGAGATTTAAAAAGCATATAATTTCTTTAAAATTATAATTACTGTTGTACGGAAATAATTGTAATAATTATATAGCATCTGGACTTCAGTATACAAGTTAACCAAGTGATTTCTCAGGGACTTAAACTAGGAGGGTCCTTTAAAACCCTTTTCTTTGGCATTTTCTTTAAAACTGTGTTGGGTATCATTTTCTGTTGTGTTGATCTAAAGTTAAGGCTGGGAAAACTTGACAGCTGCGTGTGGAAGAATGAATTAGAACATTCTCTAACACCATATATAAGAATAAACTCAAATTGGATTAAAGACCTAAATGTAAGACCAGATACTATAAAACTCTTAGAGGAAAACATAGGCAGAATGTTTGACATAAATTGCAGCAATATTTTTTTGGCTCTGTATCCTAGAGTAATGGAAATAAAAACAAAAATAAACGGGACCTAATTAAACTTTAAAGCTCTTGCACAGCAAAGGAAACCATAAACAAAACAAAAAGACAGCCTACTGACTGGGAGAAAATATTTGCAAATGATGCTACTGACAAGGGATTAATTTCCAAAATATACAAAGAGCTCATACAGCTTAATATCAAAAAACAAACATCCCGATCAAAAAGTGGGCAGAACTAAATAGACATTTCTCCAAGGAAGACATACAGATGGCCAGCAGGCACATGAAAAGATGCTCAGTATCTCTAATTGCTAGAGAAACACAAATCAAAACTGCAATGAGGTTATCACCTCACACCAATCAGAATGGCCGTCATCAAAAAGTCTAAAAATAATAAATGCTGGAGAGGGTATGGAGAAAAGGGAACCTTCCTACACTGTTGGTGGGAGGTAAATTGGTGCAGCCAGTATGGAGGTTCCTCAAAAAACTAAAAAATTAAGTTACTATATGATCCTGCAATCCCAATCCTGGGATTTCTGGAGAAAACTATAATTCAAAAAAATACATGCACCCCAGTGTTCATTGCAGCACTCTTCACAATAGCCAAGACATGGCTAAATGTCCATTGACAGATGAATGGATACAGATGAATGTGTAAAGATATGCACACATACAATGGAATACTACTCAGCCATAAAAAAGAATAAAATAATGCCATTTATAGTGACATGAATGGACCTAGAGATTATCATACTAATTGAAGTAAGTTAGAAAAATAAAGACAAATACCATATGATATCACTTACATGTATAACCTAAAATATGACACAAATGAACTTATTTACAAAACAGAAACA
This sequence comes from Delphinapterus leucas, assembly GCF_059928025.1. Lineage (NCBI taxonomy): Eukaryota > Metazoa > Chordata > Mammalia > Artiodactyla > Monodontidae > Delphinapterus > Delphinapterus leucas. The sequence continues at coordinate 54,957,830 of NC_143143.1, forward strand.
GACTTAGAAAACAAAGTTATGGTTACCAAAGGGGAAAAGGGGTGGTTGAGGTATAAATCAAGAGTTTGGAATTAGCAGATACAAACTACTATATATAAAATAGATAAACAAGGTCCTATTGTACAGCATAGGGAACAATATTCAATATCTTATAACCTGTAACGGAAAAGAATCTGAAAAAGAATAGATATATAATTACTTATATATGTATACACACATATATAAAAGTATAACAATCACTTTTCTGTACACCTGAAAGTAACACAATATTGTAAATTAAGTATACTTCAAGATAAATAAAGTTTGATTTGCTAACATGTATCAGACACTGCATGGTGTAGTATGCAAGGCACCTATGACAAGGCACCTAGCTCTGCCTGCTAGTGGATTCTAAACAGTCGTATCAGTTTGGATTATTATCATTTATAGAAAAGGACCCTTCCCTTTCTGTGAAAGGGTATTAGGAGAAGGAAGGAAGGTGATGCACCTATTTGTTTGTTTAAATTTATTTATTTATTTGTTTAAATTTATTTATTTTTGGGGGGCCACGCTGCATGGCTTGTGGGATCTTAGTTCCCTGACCAGGGATTCAGCCTGGGCTCTTGGCAGTGGAGAGCACTGAGTCCTAACCACTGGACCTCCCGGGAATTTCCGAGATGCACCTATTTAGATGACAGAAGTAGAATTACTTAATAGAATTGGGGCAGGTTGTTTTTGCTGTGGGGAAATGTTAATGCAAAGCGAAATGAGAAGGAATGGAGTGGTGAAGGAACTCACTAATCAAGATTGAGATTAATGACTCTAGCTGTAATTTCTAAAAATCCATGAGGGCTAATTGAAGAGTATAACTGATCCCCAGTTTTCACCAGAATTCGTCCTGCTCTTAAGTTGAACCTGGTTCAGTTAATTGCGGAATGAAAGCAATAAATTATATATTTTTTAGTATTAATTTTTAAGTTGGTATTTTCCTTAAAAAACCAATTTATGTTCATTTATAAAATTATAAGTAGTTCAGAAGATTATGAAATGAAAAGTAAATCTTCCTTTACTTTTTCTCCTTGGTGGTACTCCCTTCTCTTAATAGTTTCTTGTGTGTCCTTCCAGAAGAAATTTATACATATATAGCCTCATACTATATATACATGAATGAATATAAATGTAACGGATTTTAATATATTTGTTGGATTGATGATTTATTGGTGGTACATTAACTCATTTTCTTAAGATAGAAGTGCCTAAACAGTGTGACATTTGATATGATATTAAAATCTAATAAAACAGATTTGCTCCTTGGGAAAGCATTTAAAATAGGTTAGGGTTCCTATTAAATATTACTACTTACAGCTAACCAGACGATTTTTTCATGACAGTTGATTTCTGTGGCTATTTTTAACCAAACTTCAGTTTAAAAGGTTTAGAAACTTACTGATAGAAACTAATCCTTAGTTAGATCCTGCATGCCTGTTGATTTCCTAGTCCTGTAGCATGGATATGTGTCAAACAAAATGTATACAGCATGACAGGAAATAGGGGAAATGACTGACTTGTGGCTTGGTTCTCAGTGTGTCTTTAGTGCTACAGCTTCTTCCCAGCTGTTTTCTTCCAGGCACTCCCACCTACATTAAAAACAAAAGCCAGAATTTAAGAGCTGGGAGGTGGTGTTCGGTAGCATGGGCTCACTGTGGCCACCAAGCTGTTATTCTCATCAGTAAATTGAGATATTAGGCCAGTTTAGAGTAATAATGTGGGGCCCAATTTTCTCTCTCTTTTAGAAATTTGATGCTGATCCAGTTGAATTATTTGAAATTCCAGTAAAAGAATTAACCTTTGACCAACTCCAGTTGTTAAAGGTAGTAATAATAATGTAAAACGTAAATTATCTTTTAGTTTTAGGAGTATTTGTACTTGTTTGTATATAGTAATGTTCTCTTTGTGCATGGGGATGACTAGATATATACAGCAGGTATTGAGTCTGTGCTTTGGTTTCCTGTTCTGTTAGGAAGAATGGGTTCGTGCTCATCCATCTGTCTTCTTTAACAGTTTCTATGGACCCCATCTTTTTTTTGCTTTTTTGAAGGAGATGGGCTACAAGTCTTATAGGCCATAGGGGCTAGCCATAATCTTAGGTTGTCTCTGGTCTGCTTTAGCTCTTTTTTATTTTATACTTAGCCTTCTGTGCTATTGTTGATTTTTATAGCTATGCTACTATCTAAGATCCTCCTGTATTTTACTATGTAATTTTACATGATCCCTCTTCTTATTCTCATTAGATACCTAAATTATTGGTTGATTGAGCATAAACAGTTTCCTAACCTAATAATTTTTATATTCTCCCCTACTTGGGTATTTGATCATGATCTTATGCATATGTATGTAAATATAAAATATGTACAGTGGTAAGTGCTTATTCTTATTAAACTGATGATTCTACATTTTATAATTTCTCCTAACTTGCTAGCTTTTCAAGTTATAGTTCTATTAACCATATCTTCATAAACTAAGGTCTTTTTTTTCTGATTACATTTTGTGTGTGTGTGTGTGTGTGTGTTTTCTAGCTCACTCATGTGACTGCGCTAAAATCTAAAGAACTGAAAGGTATGTATCAATGTGAAAACACTGTTTTCATTTCATAATTAGCATCATGAATTTCCTTATCCATTTTAACTTACTCTTGGTGACTTTAATATAATACTGGGTTATATAAATGTAATTTTATAGACATGAAGGCTTTATATGTATTAATTGCCAAATGCATACATGTCATGTATAGTAAGCATGATTTTTCACTTTTATGAATTTTCTTAGCTTGATGATCAAAAATTCTTTATAATTTTGTACCTTCCATTCTTTTTTTTTAATTAATTAATTTGGGTCTTAGTTGCAGCTGGTGGGCTCCTTAGTTGCAGCTCGCCGGCTCCTTAGTTGTGGCATGTGGGCTCCTAAGTTGTGGCAGGTGGGCTCCTTAGTTGTGGCACACAGGCTCCTTAGTGTGGCATGCGAACTCTTATTTGCAGCATGCATGTGGGATCTAGTTCCCTGACCAGGGATCGAACCCGGGCCCCCTGCATTGGGAGCACGGAGTCTTAGCCACTGTGCCACCAGGGAGGTCTCTTTTTCCAGACATTCTTAAGCATTACAAAGTACAGAATGTATCAAGTATAGAATCTGGCTCCAGAGCCAGGAATTTGAAACCAGCTCTAGCATTTACCAACTGTGACCTCGGTTACTTTATTTAACCACTCTGTGCCTCAGTTTCCTCAAAGCTTGTCCTACCCACAAAATCCCTTTGTAATTCCACTTTACTTTCTACTTCCACAGAATTTAATAGTCTGTGACATTCATTTTAGCCTTGGTGTGTCCTTTTTTTAACCCTTTATTTTCCTGTATGTCCTGTCTCTGCCTCCAGGATGTAAACCTCTCAAGGGTGGGGGAAATGTTTTTATATTCCCTGAAACATTTACAGTACTCTGGTTATAGTAGGTACTCATTAGATGTTAATCTGCATTTAGGATAACAGGATAGTTGGAATGCCTTTATGAAGAAATTACTGAGGTGCCAAAGACTCCAAAGATTATTCTCAGAGCATAAATATGACTTTACAAGCTTGTAAATAGTTCATAACTATTAATAGTAAAATCAATTTTACCTTTAATTTTTTGACTGGAAAATTTTACATGATTTAATTTTTGAATTTGTAATGCACTGGGGTTGGTTATTTTTGTTGTAATTTTTGTTTTGCTTTTTGTTTGTTCCTGGGTGATTTTTTTTTTTAATCTTGATATAAAAATTTTTCTCTTTTGGAAAAAAATTCTTGTGCGCCTTGAGACATAATCAATTTTGGATTAAATGGTAATGGTACCTATAGATTCTCTTAATTTCTAACTTGATATCTCAAGTAGAAGTATTAGCAAGATTACACAGCCCTTAATTTCACTGAGAAATAACAAATCACTGCTTGTGACTCCTTTCTTAAAATTATATTACAGTTTTTATAAGAAAATAGTCACTGTTGAGGTCATAAACTGTGATGTTCCTACTAAATGTTGTAAACCAGTCTTCATAAAGGATGCTTATTTTGAAAATGGGGGTTTTAATGGTTAAAATTAATAAATACAGGAGCCTTCAAAAATACTATATATGAAAGGATCGCATAACTACATCTTTTTTTTTTTGCCTTCAGAATTTAGGAAAAGGTCTTAGTGATAAAATGGCATTTATCTACTGAGTTTTTGTAATTTAAATTTTCAGAATCTGTGGTTGAGGAGGAAAATTCCTTTTCTGAAAATCAGCCATTTCCTTCTCTTAAGATGGTAAGTTCCTTAGGAAAACTAGGGCAGGCTATCATTATTCTGTTATATCTGAATAATTTATTTTGGTCTTTTAAATGGGCACTAAAAAGGCTGTGTAAAAGACAACATTAATGTAAACTTATGTTTGATGCTTTTTAGAGAAGATACATTCTTGTGAAGTGTGCCTATGGTGCCTTTTTTTTTTTTTTTTGAGAAACTTATTTGCTCAACTGAATAAAATTCCTACCTCATTGGGTTAATTTGGTAAGAATAGGAAATTCACATATTTCTGTATATAAACAGGAAGGAAAGGGCACAGAAAAGGGGTTGGGGAGTGTGACGATGGGAGAGGCATTTTTACAATATGTAAGGCTGGTCCTTAGCTTTTAGAGAGAAATTTCCCAACCAAAGAAAATAAGTACCCTGGTTACTTAAAATGAAATACAGATTTCAAGTATTCACTCTGAAAATGTGTAACAAAAACTGGCATGAACATTTAAAAACTAGACCCAATTCATAGAGGAATTCCTTTGACAGCGTCAGGCAAGCCTGCGTGAATACCAGATACCTTCTTTGGCCATGCTGACTCTCATTTTCTTGCTGGCTCCATTTCCTAATTTTTTCTCTTCTCCACTGTCTTTTTCTGGTGATGTGTCAGGTACAATAGACTTCTTAGGCAAAAATAGGTAATTTCAGTTTATCATGATTATTCACCCTCCAAAAAGGATGCTACAAGAGAGCCCCTAAAATAGACATTGTCTTAGTGAATTTAGAGCATGATTTGTATAAATTTTCAGATATTTATGAAGCCCAGCTAAGTCATTCCTTCTAGTCCAAAATTCTGAAATAGTTTGGTTCTTAGAAATTCCATGATTTCTAGACTTGTGATTTCATAGAACAGAAAAACAGGCTTTTAAAAAATTGTTTATCAAAGGTTTGACAACTTTCATTTAGCCAAATAAACACACATTTATTCATTCACTTTGCCATCACTATAATTTAATCAGAAAGTTTGAATCCAAAGAAAGGCCAAACGCAATCTTAGTATAAAGGGGAATCCTGCAAATTTGATGTATACCAATCTCAACACTAATATACACTATTGTCCTTATTTTTCTGACTTTACATTAGTCCAGTAAAATTGTGGAAGGTATGTTAACTAAATAAGGCTAAACATATCGGAGAAATTTGGAGAAAGTCAAAAAGCCCCATAGGAAATTGAGTACAACCTGTTTTAGGTACTGTACTTTTCATGCAGCAGGGGCTAGATCCCAGGTCACCAGAGTCCCAGGCTGTGTTCTTACTCTGTTAGCATTCTTTTATTTGCTATTATAAAATTAAATACCATATATATTATACATGTTAAGTGATTTCTACACTTTGAAATACTGACTAAACCAGCTGATTGTAAGTTAATAACCAAGCTTCATTTTTTTTTTTTTTTGCGGTACACGGGCCTCTCACTGTTGTGGCCTCTCCCGTTGCGGAGCACAGGCTCCGGACGCACAGGCTCAGCGGCCATGGCTTACAGGCCCAGCCGCTCTGCGGCATGTGGGATCTTCCTGGACCGGGGCACGAACCCTTGTCCCCTGCATCGGCAGGCGGACTCTCAACCACTGCGCCACCAGGGAAGCCCCAAGCTTCATATTTTAGATTGGATTTTCTAGTTATGCTGCCCAAGTGGTGTTATTGCAAAGTATGTAGATAATTTAGTTTTTATTTTTTAATAAATTTATTTTATTTATTTTTGGCTGCATTGGGTCTTCGTTGCTGTGCGTGGGCTTCCTCTAGTTCCAGCGAGCGGGGGCTACTCTTCATGGCGATGCGCGGGCTTCTCATTGCAGTGGCTTCTCTTGTTGCAGACCACAGACTCTAGGCGCGTGGGCCTCAGTTGTGGCTCACGGGCTCTAGAACGCAGGCTCAGTAGTTGTGGCGCACAGGCTTAGTTGCTCCGTGGCATGTGGGATCTTCCCAGACCAGGACTCGAACCCGTGTCCCCAGCATTGGCAGGCGGATTCTTAACCACTGTGCCACCAGGGAAGTCCAAAGTTTCTAGATAATTTAGATATATTGACACTATATTATTTGTTAATTTATATAGATATAGACTTATTTATTTATGAGCCTCTTTAATTTGGAGTTAACATCTTTCCAGGAGGTTATCACTGTGGTGTTAAGCATCACCACCTTCACAGCAAGCTAGAAATCATGGTTTTTCATATAACCATATCTTAGTAAAGTAGACTGACATACCTGAATGCAATTCAGAAAACGTGACAAATGTCTTTTTAAATTCATGAGGCTGCCTATCTTATTACTGCTCACTTTAGCTGTTCAGTAGTGATGGTGAAAAGGATTTTAGGTCAGGATCATCTTTGCGGTTAGTAGTGATCGATTATCACAGATATTGCTAAAGACTACTGCCTTTGCTATTTAATTTCTTTTGACTTTCTTATTCAACTTAATCATCAACCAGGTTGTCAGTTTGAGTATAAGAAAAGATAGTGGTTTTTGCTGAAGGCACAAAACACTTTATCCTTACTAGTGATATGTTTTCTTATAGTTTGCTTTTTGTAATTAATCCATTTTTCTTTTTTCCTTCTTATTCTACCATTCATCTCACCAAAAATGAAACAAAATTTACCACCAACAAACACAACTCTAGGTTTTAGAGTCTTTGCCAGAAGATGTAGGGTTTAACATAGAAATAAAATGGATCTGCCAACAAAGGGTAAGTCATTTTCCATGTGGCACACTCTTCGTTCCTCTCTCCCCTGTTTCTTTAAATGCATTCATTCCTGTCTTTGTTTTAATGGAATAAATGAAACTGAAATTGTGGCTTCTTCCAGCAAGCACAGTGCTTGTTGGAACTTTGAAGTAAACCATATCTTACACTTACACTAATATTTAAGTTCTTAAAAGTAGTGATGAATGTATTATAGTAGAAATTCTAATTTACATGTGTCTCATGTGCACATTAATATGGATGGTTTCTGGGCACACTTATAAAGTGAACAGTGAGAACTGTGGCCAGTCAGAACTTTATAACTCTGATTAGTTTTGGGTTTTTTTTTTTTAACCCCCTGTCTCAATATATACCTTAAATAAGTGCCTAAGCAGTTTTCTGTTAAGTGGCAGTAGCTAGTAATAATTAATCAGGAAAAGAAGTTTCTGCAGACATGTTTTAAATCACTCTGAAATTTAGTCATTCTTTTGTTCAATAATTATTGAAAAGCTGCTATGCGCCAGGCATTTTCTGAGCTCTGTGCTTACATAGTGAAGAAAACAGAATAAAGCCTTGCCTTCCTGAAACTTAACAGTCTTCTAGTCGAGGAAAACAACTTGGATGTATCAGATGGGGATATGTGTAAATGGATAAGGCTGCATGGTAAGAGGGCTGATTGGGGTGGGGGGACATTGGAAGTAGTTAATCCAGGCATCATGATTGGGCAATCCTGGTATTTGTTCTGGTCAGAATAATCTATAACTGCCCTTAAAGCATGTCTTCTATGTAGCTATTTATGATAAGCCGGTCCTGGCTAACATAACATGCAAGTGCACAACCATGCTTTTTCTAGTAGGTGATTTTTAGTTTTCAGAACTTTTAGAATTACTGTAATGACTAATACTTAAAATTTTTAATATTTGAATATCAACAGGGCTCTTGGTATCTTAGCTATAATTAGAAAATTATTTTTATTATTTATTGAGGGCACTTGATATGCCTAAGACTCAAAGAATGAGATTTTTAACTGGTAATTCTTAATTACCAGGGTTTTTGGGGTAGTGAGTTAGCAAACGAAGTGGAGTCTTTTTGTCCACTTATAGTTTATGAAGATTGCATAAAAATATTTTAAAGTCATGGTAGATTTCAAATTTCCAGAGTTTTAGTTTTTATTTTGTTAACCTTATTAAAGCAAAAATCTTTTGATGTTATAATTGCTTTGTATATAAGTGTCTCTATACCTAATTATGATAATAATTCACACAGGCCTTTGCTTTCTCATCTGTAAAATAAGAGTTGGACTAAATGTTCTCGAGAATTTTTCCTAGCACTGTGATTCTAAGGTATTTAATGACTTTTGTTTTCCTATTCTTCCATATAGGATGGAATATGGGATGGTAACTTATCAACATATTTTGACATGAATCTGTTTTTGGATATAATTTTAAAAACTGTCTTAGAAAATTCTGGGAAGAGGAGAATAGTATTTTCTTCATTTGATGCAGATATTTGCACAATGTGAGTAATTCAGTTTTTTTCTCCTATATGCTTAGACTGTAGCTAGGACTAAGGGCACAGAGATTGTAGTTGGAGGTGGGGAAGTTCCCAGACAAATCAAGTTCCCACCCTTGATTTGTCTTCTCAGTCCCATTGTATATATTCTCTACTGGGATGGCCTCCACACCCGCTGGGTTATAGCACCTCATGCCTTGTGTTTCATTTTACAGATGTATAATATCCTCCTTACCAAATTGTAAGCCCTCAAGGGATTTCTTTTTGCCCATTTCTGAGAATATTTTAACTCTTGTATAGAATAATTTAAATTTCTCTTTTTTTGACTAAAAGGCAATACACATTAATGGTGGTTATATCTCAGTAATGAGTATGCTTTTAAAATTTTGTTTCTTTATATTTTTAGTATTTTCTAAAATTTCAAAACAATATGTTATGGTTATCTCCCCAATGAAAAGTAGTTTTTAAACTGTCTTTTTTAGGGTTCGGCAAAAGCAGAACAAATATCCCATATTATTTTTGACTCAGGGGAAATCTGATATTTACCCTGAACTCATGGACCTCAGATCTCGGACAACCCCCATTGCAATGAGCTTTGCACAGTTTGAAAATCTACTGGTAAGCTGTGGTTGAATATTTTAATATTTGTTTTTTAAAAATGTTTTAGAGCACTAGTAAATAAAGTTATATATTAATTTAACATCTACTTGTTTAGTTTTGACCTATGTATAATGAGCAGGTAGCTCTACTTAAAATGAGGATATTAAATCTCAGACTGAAAAGCAGTTAAATGATCACCACCAACAAAGATTTTCTTGCAGGCCTAGGTTAAGTACGTTTTGTAGTTTAGTTTTCTGAGTGGGTTTTATGAATCATCTAAAATGGTTAGACTGTAAACTTGTTTGATCGCATAAATTGGAAGAAAAAATTCTAACATTTTCTTTCCCTGTCCATTCTGCTTTGCAGCAGGTTCTTATTAGTTATGTATTTTATACATATAATAAGTTTCTCTTTCATGAGTAACTTATCTTTCTTCTTTTAGGGGATAAATGCACATACTGAAGACCTTCTCAGAAACCCATCCTATATTCAAGAGGCAAAAGCTAAGGGACTGGTCATATTCTGCTGGGGTGATGATACCAATGATCCTGAAAACAGAAAGAAATTAAAGGAATTTGGAGTTAATGGTCTAATTTATGATAGGTATTTGTTTTTCATGAAAAATTTTCATGGATTGTTAGAAAAAAAGTAGTAGAATTATCTTAACATTTGTTAGTGGAATTTTTCAAATTTTGAAGTTATACCACAGTCACTTGGGAAGCTTGTTTAAAAATTCAGATGACTGGGCCCTAACCCAGATGTATTGAGTCATCCTGTGGGTGAAGGTGGCCGCCCTAGACCTCTTCTCTATCTACACCAACTTTCTTGGTGATCTCATCCAGTTCTGTGCCTTTTCCTACCTTTGTATATCCCAACTCAAGCCTTTCCCCTGACCTCTAAACTTTTATATCTATCTATCAACACCTATTCTTCCTATAGACTTCCTGATTTCAGTATAAATGACAACTTTCTTTCCAGTTTCTGAGGCCAGATCCCTGGAGTCTTTCATGATTCTGTTCTTTATCTCATACCCAAATCCAGTCAGACAAAATCAGAATCATGTTGATTCTGTCTTCGAAATATATCCTGAATCCTTTACTGTTGTCACTCTCCACTAAGCCACATCGTTTCTCAGGTGGATTATGAAAGTAACCTGCTTACTGGGACTGCGTCCACTCATGCACCCTGCTGTCCATTATGGGGGCGGGCAGGACTGAAAACTGAAGTCAGATCATGTTACTGCTTAACCTTCCCCCCCATTCTGTATCTCCTAGTGTAAAATCCCACATCCTTACAAGGCCCTACGTGAGATGATCCCCGCCCCCACCCCTAATTGGCCTCCTGCTGTTTCTCTTCTGATAAAGATGTCAGGAAAGACTAAGATGTCACCTTCTTAGTAGGGCCTTCCCCGAATATCCTAATTCAAATCAAAACCTCTACTCACAGTGCACTTCCTGACTTTTCTCTATACATTACCACCACGTGATATATCCATATACATACTATATTTTACTTATTTTCTCCCCAACCTCCTTTCCCATCGCACCCCCAACACACCCCCACAAGCAGAAGCTCCATGAGGGCAAGACTTTGCCTGTTTTGTGCACTGCTGTATCACCAGAGGTTAGATGTAGAAGCTCAAATATTTGTTGAACTAATCTTTTCTTTTTAAATAAACTCCCTGGGTGTTTAGGATGTAAGTCTGAGATCTCAGAGAGATGAAAAGGTTGCTCAGCGTAAAGAAATTTTGGGTTAGAGGGAATGTCATTTGTTCTGCTGAGGGGATTAGTGGGCTTGCTAATGCTTGAGCAGCATCATACAAAGAGTAAGTGATGAAATTGTTACCAGGCCTGCTTTAAAAAATACAGTCGTTGGATTTAGTTTATATTACTGTTTGTTCTATAAAGTTATATCACTTTCTTAATAAAGCTTTTCCCCACCCCAGCTTTTTTGTCTGAATTAGTCTGGTTTTAAAACTGCCACCCGGATAATGCCTGCCTTTTAAAGTGTTTGGTTAATACTGCTTTAAGTGGCATGATTCATAGCTCTTTTTAATAGACGTTTCCAACTTATTAAAGGAAAATTAAAATTTTTAAATTACAATTTGATGGAAGTGCTTTATTTAGCAAATTTTGGGAGAATATTTCTTTCTTGGAGGAGGAGGAAGGGATGATTGCAAATATTTTCAGGCAAGAAAAGTATATTGTGAGATTATACCAGGTATGGCAGTTGTAGGGTATACAAATTTTAGTTAGATCCTTCACTAAAGGGCCTTACTTGGTTGTAGCCAAACACTGACCTTGCAGGGAGAACAGGAAGATACTATGTGATACAAAAGGCCCTAAAGAAAGTAAGTTCTTCCTGGCTCAGGGTCAACAAGAATAATTTTAAAGAGGAAGGATTGAGATGGATTTGGGCAGGGGTGGGGTGGGGTGGGGTGGGGTGGGGGGGTTAAATCAGCTTTGACAGGATTTGCATTTTAGGCAGAGGTGCAAGCAGGCACCAGGGCAGGACTGTGTTGAGGGTGTGGAGGATGTTGAGGCAGCCCAGCACTGGCCTCCTGTTCAGACCTGATGAGAGGAGAGGTGGACTGTGTTAGAGTCAAGCCCGTCTTTATTATCCTTGGAAGTTTTTTCTTCTTTTTTCAATTTTAGTCAAAGAACTACATATGTATATATAATCAGCCACACTTATGTGTGTGTTGTGTGTGTGTGTGTATATACTTCAAATAGTTCTACAAGACTAACAGTAAAAACCAACAGTCCTGGGAATTCCCTGGCGGTCTGTGTTTAGGACTCTGTGCTTTCACTGCTGAGGGCCCGGGTTCAGTCCCTGGTTGGGAAGCTAAGATCCCACAAGCCACGAGGTGCAGCCAAAAAAAAAATTTAAAAAAACAAACTAGCAGTCCCTTACACCTATCCCTTCCATTGTCTCTAGCTGAATTCCTGTGCCCTAATATTTTTTGGAACTATTTCTTGGTACTTAAGGTGCTTATGCTATTATTTTTTTCATTATCAAATTTAGACCTATAGAAGGTTTGAATGATAGTGATTCAGAACCTTTGTTTCATTTTACATGTGGGAGCATTGTGATGTGTTTTAGTTTATCAAAAACCAATTTGTTCTCTTTTACAAAGGCATTAACACAGATTTTGCATTTAATCGTGGTTTTGTGATATAAGCTGCTATGCTTGATTTGCTGATATTTGGAATTTCTGCATTTGTAGTAATGAGTAAGGTGGCCTTTAATTTACCTTTATCAAATGGTTGTTGTCTAATTTTGGCATGAGGATAATACTTGCCTCGTAGAGTAAATTGAGCAATGTTTCCTCTTTCTATACTGTGTCTGCTCAAATTATTTTTAAAAATTCAGTAACAGACACCCACATTTAAAGAACATTATTATTAGATTTGAACTCCCCTGTGTTCTCCTCTCTAATTCTATGCCCCTACCTCCTCCCATAGATATAACTGATAAGCAAGCAATTACTCTCTTTTAAAAGTTTTTAAATTCTTATATCTATCGCTAAACAATATAACATTTAGTTTTTCATGGCTTTAAGCTTTATTTGTACTCTTTTCCTACTTGTTATATTCTTAAAATCAATCCATTTGTTATGTTTAGCTGTACTTTATTCATCTTCCTGGCTGTATGATTCTACCACAATTTATTCTACTATTGGAGAACACTGAGGTGGTTGCCAGGTTTTTGTTTGTTTTTGTTTTGCGGTACGCGGCCCTCTGACTGTTGTGGCCTCTCCCATTGTGGAGCACAGGCTCCCGATGCGCAGGCTCAGCAGCCATGGCTCACGGGCCCAGCCACTCCGCGGCATGTAGGATCTTCCTGGACTGGGGCACGAACCCGTGTCCCCTGCATCGGCAGGTGGACTCTCAACCACTGCGCCACCAGGGAAGCCATTTTTTTTTTTTTTTCTTCAGGTTTTTGCTATTACAGTGTTGGCTGTAAACATCATTGACCAGCTGTCCTATGGTACGTGTATAAGTTTCTTTAGGGCAGTGACTTAAACCTTTTGACCGCAAAACCAGTTAGAAATGCATTTCACGTTGCAGCCCAGTGCACACATAGATATGTATATCTACAAGTGTGTATCTGAAACTAAATTAAAAAGATAATGCCCCTTGAATATTTTATTTATATGTGTGTGCTTTTTAAATGATTGTGCCACTGGCTCACACCTATTTCAATGCTTTTCTTAACTTTCTGAACTGATTTTGTGACCCACTAGGTCTCTAGCTCAGCATGACAAGACATCCATCCGTGGGTCAGGCATTGGAAGCACAGCAGGAATATGGGTACATGGAGTGGGCTGTTCTGTGCTCATTGGAGCCTCCTACCAGTTCTCAGGAGTAGGCCACCCATAATAAACCTGTCAGGTAGAGTGGACACTGAATCAACACATGTTAAATGGCTCAGGGCACTCTGTCTGTAGGTTTCAAAGCTGGTGGGGTGGGCAGGGGCCCTCCTGGAGTGGTAGCCCTGAGCATACCTGCCCACCCACGCAGGCTCCTCCAGTACATATTGTTTGACTTCTTTGGGCACAGCTGCCATGCTGAGCTACAGTTCTTGTGTCAGACCTTCTGTTTCCTGTAGTCCAAATCTTTTTCTCTTACTTTACTGTCATTTTTATGGAACACATCCTTCAGTATCTTCTTGAGAAAGGATGGAAAGTAAATGTTTTTGAGGTCTTGTGTGTCTGGAAGTATTGTGGCCAGGCATAAAATTCCATGTTAGAAATCATTTTCCTTTAGACTTTTAAAAGCATTTCTCCATCCTCTTCACAATTCCATTGTGCTGTTAAGGAATGTGAAACCATGTTGATTCCTACTCCCTCACATGTGATTTCTTTGTTTCTTCTCTGGAAGTTTGGAGATTTTTCTCGTCACCAGTGTTCTAAACTTTCATAGAGATGGTCTTGTGGGTCTGGTTTTACCCATCGTGCTGGACACTTGGTAGCCCTTTTAGTCTATTGATACATGTCCTTGAAGATGTGGAATAGTTAGTGAATTATTCCTTTGATTTTTATTTCTTCCATTTTTCTGAGTTTGTTTTTTTTTTCTTTATAGAATCCTTTTGTTGTATATTATACACTCCTGGACGAGACTTAAAATTCTTTTCTCATATTTTCTATCTTTATCTTTTCCACTTTCAAAGATTTCCTCAACCTTATCTTCCACTCATGCTATTGAGTTTTTCATATCTGCTATTGTGTTTTTAATTTTCAAGAACTGTCCTTTTTTCTCTGGATTCTCTTTTCTATACATAGTTTAAAAATCCTGTTCTCATTTGATGAAAGTAGTATTTGAAGGCATTAAGGAACTTTTTAAAAAAAAGTTTTCTTTTGCTTACTATCTTACCTGTTAGAAGCTTTCCTCAGATATTTAGAAATTCTTGGCTGCTTCTTACGATAAGGAATTAAGATCTAAAAAGCTTGTTGGAAGCTCTGAGCGTGTGAATAGGGCTTATGGGGTTTTACTATGGGGTGATCTGGGTGACCTGTTTGGTCATACATCTGTCAGTAGATTAAAAAACTTTGATTTTTGACTAGTCAGATTCCTCGTAGAAGACGCTATAATATATTCTTAGAGGATACAGGTCTGGTTTCTTGGAGTCAAGTGTGGGAAGAGAGATGGGGGAAGGAGGGCATGTCTGTATTTAGCATGTGTTGTATTTGTACCATCTCTAATATCCCTGATGCTGATGGCCATTTTATAAAATGCCCCAAACTCCCTAACCTGGTCTTGTCCTCCATTCCAGATTTCCTGTTTAATTCTGGAAATAAACCTCAACCAAGTGGGGTAAGAGCAGCCTCCGCAGCAGGGTGTAAGAGGAAGGGAACCACTTGCTGCTGCTCAAGCCTTCATCTCATCGTTCCTCTTTGAGCCCCTTCCTTCCCCCCCAAGATCTACAGAAGTTTGGGGCTGCTTTTAACTCACCCTTTTCATTTTTTCAACTACTGGCTTGTGGTTTGACCTATCCATTCTGCTAACTGAAACACTTTGTTATTACTTAATCCATCTGTTTTCTAGCTTCCAAAATTCTGTTGTACTGTCTCTTTGGTTCTTCTCATGTTCAGTGAATTTTCTTTTAATACCTTTATTTTATTTTTAACACAATATAGGGGGTGAACTTAGATGCTTTTGTTCCGTCTGATACCTTGACCCAGAGGTAACTTTTCATTTTCTTATGTATGTCTTTAACAGGAAGTCTTTATATTAGAATAGTCAAATACTTAATAGAATCAATACTTTAAAAATCTTGTTTAAGAAATTCTTCCCTACTGTGAGGTCATAAAGAGTTAGTTCCTCACATAAATTGTCTGGCTTTCACATTTAAAGCATGAAAGACCTTTCTTTCTCTGCTGATAGGCAATGCTAGCGCTGCCATTGTCACTTGGGGCTTTTTCTGGACTCTCAACTCTAGGTACATCTGCCAGTACTGCATAGCTTTAGCATAATTTTCACACTGGTGAGAAGTCCTTTATTTTATTTTACTTTATTTTATTATTATTTTTTGGCGGCACCGCATGGCATGCAGGGTCTTAGTTGCCCAACCAAGGATGAAACCTGTGCCCACTGCAGTGGAAGCTTGGAGTCTTTTTTTTGCGAGGGTGGGTATTTTATTTATTTAGTTCCTTATTATCTATTTTATACATATTAGTAATATATGTAAATCCCAGTCTACCTATTCACCCCCCTCCGCCCTGCTTTACCCCTTGGTGTCCATACGTTTGTTCTCTACATCTGTGTCTCTATTTCTGCCCTGAAAACAGGTTCATCTGTACCATTTTTCTAGATTTCACATATATGCATTAATATATGATATTTGTTTTTCTCTTTCTGACTTAACTTCACACTGTATGACAGTCTCAAGGTCCATCCACGTCTCTACAAATGACCCAGTTTCGTTCCTTTTTATCTCTGAGTAATATTCCATTGTATATATGTGCCACATTTTCTTTACCCATTCATCTGTCGATGGACACTTAGGTTGTTTCTATGTCCTGGCTATTGTAAATAGAGCTGCAGTGAACATTGGGGTGCATGTTTTTTTTTAATTATGGTTTTCTCTGGGTATATGCCCAGTAGTGGGATTGCTGGGTCATATGATAGTTCTATTTTTAGTTTTTTTAAGGAACCACCATACTGTTCTCCATAGTGGCTGTATCAATTTACATTCCCACCAACAGCCCAAGAGGGTTCCCTTTCTTCCACACCCTCTCCAGCATTTATTGTTCGTAGATTTTTTGATGACCATTCTGACTGGTGTGAGGTGATAGAGCAGTGTAGTTTTGATTTGCATTTCTCTAATGATTAATGATGTTGAGCATCCTTTCATGTGTTTGTTGGCAATCTGTATATCTTCTTTGGAGAAATGTCTATTTAGGTCTTCTGCCCATTTTTGGATTGGGTTGTTTGTTTTTTTGTTATTGAGCTGCATGAGCTGCTTGTAAATCTTGGAGATGAATCCTTTATCAGTTGCTTCATTTGCAAATATTTTCTCCCATTCTGAGGGTTGTTTCTTTGTCTTGTTTCTGGTTTCCTTTGCTGTGCAAAAGCTTTGAAGTTTCATTAAGTCCCGTTTATTTATTTTGTTTTTATTTCCATTTCTCTAGGAGCTGGGTCAAAAAGGGTCTTGCTGTGATTTATGTCATAGAGTGTTCTGCCTGTTTTCCTTTAAGAGTTTGATAGTGTCTGGCCTTACATTTACGTCTTTATTCCTTTTTGAGTTTATTTTTGTGTATGGTGTTAGGGACTGTTCTAATTTCATTCTTTTACATTCAGCTGTCCAGTTTTCCCAGCACCACTTATTGAAGACACTGTGTCTTTTCTCCATTGTATATCCTTGCCTCCTTTGTCATAGATTAGTTGACCATAGGTGTGTGGGTTTATCTCTGGGCTTTCTGTCCTGTTCCATTGATCTGTATTTCTGTTTTTGTGCCAGTACCATATTGTCTTGATTACTGTAGCTTTGTAGTATAGTCTGAAGTCAGGGAGTCTGATTCCTCCAGCTCCATTTTTTTCCCTCAAGATTGCTTTGGCTATTCGGGGTCTTTTGTGTCTCCATACAGATTTTAAGATTCTTTGTTCTAGTTCTGTAGAAAATGTCACTGGTAATTTGATAGGGATTGTACTGAATCTGTGGATTTCTTTGGGTACTATAGTCATTTTGACAATATTGATTCTTCCAATCCAAGAACATGGTATATCTTACCATCTGTTTGTGTTGTCTTTGATTTCTTTCATCACTGTCATATAGTTCTGTGAGTATAAGTCTTTTGCCTCCTTAGGTAGATTTATTCCTAGGTATTTTATTCTTTTTGTTGCAGTGGTGAATGGGATTGTTCCCTTAATTTCTTTCTGATTTTTTCATCATTAGTGTAGAGGAGTGCAAGAGATTTCTGTACATTAATTTTGTATCCTGCTACTTTAACAAACTCATTGATTAGCTCTGATAGTTTTCTAGTGACATCTTTAGGATTTTCTGTGTGTAGTATCATGTCATCTGCAAACTGACAGTTTTACTTCTCTTTTCCGATTTGGATTCCTTTTATTTCGTTTTCTTCTCTGATTGCCATGGCTAGGAATTCCAAAACTATGTTGAATAAAAGTAGCAAGAGTGGACATCCTTGTCTTGTTCCTGATCTTAGAGGAGATGCTTTCAGTTTTTGACCATTGAGAATGATGTTTGCTATGGGTTTGTCATATATGGTCTTTATTATGTTGAGGTAGGTTCCCTCTATGCCCACTTTCTGGAGTTTTTATCATAAATGGGTGTTGAATTTTTCAAAAGCCTTTCCTGCATCTATTGAGATGATCATATGGCTTTTCTCCTTCAGTTAGTTAATATGGTGTATCACATTGATTGATTTGCATATATTGAAGAATCCTTGCATCCCTGGGATAAATCCCACTTGATCATGGTGTATGATCCTTTTAATGTTTTGTTGGATTCTGTTTGCTAGTATTTTGTTGAGGATTTTTGCATCTATATCAGTGATACTGGTCTGTAATTTTCTTTTTTTGTAATACCCTTGTCTGGTTTTGGTATCAGGGTGATGGTGGCTTCATAGAATGAGCTTAGGAGTGTTCCTTCCTCTGCAGTTTTTTGGAAGAGTTTGAGAAAGATGGGTGTTAGCTCTTCTCTAAATGTTTGATAGAAGCCATCTGGTCCTGGACTTGTGTTTCTTGGAAGATTTTTAATCACACTTTCAATTTCATTACTTGTGATTGGTCTGTTCATATTTTCTATTTCTTCCTGGTTTACTCTTGGAAGGTTATACCTTTCTAAGAATTTGTCCATTTCCTCCAGGTTGTCAGTTTTATTGGCATATAGTTGTTTGTAGTAGTCTCATGATGCTTTTTATTTCTGTGGTGTCCGTTGTAACTTCTCCTTTTTCATTTCTAATTTTATTGATTTGAGTCCTCTCTCTCTTGATGAGTCTGGCTAAAGGTTTATCAAGGTTGTTTTATCTTCCCAAAGAACCAGATTTTAGTTTTATTAATCTTTGCTTTTTTTTTTTTTTTTTTTTTTGTGGTACGCGGCCCTCTCACTGTTGTGACCTCTCCTGTTGAGCACAGGCTCTGGATGCACAGGCTCAGCAGCCATGGCTCACAGGCCCAGCCGCTCCACGGCATGTGGGATCTTCCCAGACCAGAGCATGAACCCATGTCCCCTGCATCAGCAGGTGGACTCTCAACCACTGCACCACCAGGGAAGCCCTTTGCTATTGTTTTGTTACTATTTTATTTATTTCTGCTCTGATCTTAATGATTTCTTTCCTTCTACTAACTCTGGGTTTTGTTTGTTCTTCTTTCTCTAGTTCCTCTAGGTAAAACGTTAGATGTTTATTTGAGATTTTTCTTGTTTCTTGAGGTAGGATATATTGCTATAAACTTCCCTCTTAGAACTGCTTTTGCTGCATCCCATAGGTTTTGGATCATCGTGTTTTTGTTTTCATTTGTCTGTATGTATTTTTTGATTTCCTCTTTGATTTCTTCAGTGATCTCTTGTTTATTTACTAGTATTTAGCCTCTGTGTGTTTATGGCTTTTACATATTTTCCCTCTAATTGATTTCTAATCTCATAGTGTTATGGTCGGAAAAGATGCTTGATATGATTACAGTTTTCTTAAATTTACCAAGGTGTGATTTATGACCGAAGATGTGATCTATCCTTCAGAATGTTCCATGTGCACTTGAAATGAAAGTGTAATCTGCTGTTTTCAGATGGAATGTCCTATAAATATCAATTAAATCTATCTGGCCTATTGTGTTTCTTTATTAATTTTCTGTCTGGATGATCTATCCATTGGTGTAAGTGAGGTGTTAAAGTCCCCCACTATTACTGTGTTACTGTTGATTTCCTCTTTTATAGCTGTTAGCAGTTGCCTTATGTATTGAGGTGCTCCTATGTTGGGTGTGTATATATTTGTAATTGATCTTGGATTGATCCCTTGATCATTATGTAGTGTCCTTCCTTGTCTCTTGTAACATTCTTTATTTTAAAGTCTATTTTATCTGATATGAGTATTGCTCCTCCAGCTTTCTTTTGATTTCCATTTGCATGGAATATCTTTTTCCATCCCCTCACTTTCAGTCTGTATGTGTCCCTAGGTCTGAAGTGGGTCTCCTGTAGGCAGCATATATATAGTCTTGTATTTTTTATCTATTCAGCAAGCCTGTGTCTTTTGCTTGCAGCATTTAATCCATTTACATTTAAGGTAATTATCGATATGTATGTTCCTATTACCATTTTCTTAATTGTTATGGGTTTGTTTTTGTAGGTCCTTTTCTTCTCTTGTGTTTCCCACTTAGAGAAGTTCCTTTAGCCTTTGTGTAGAGCTGGTTTGGTGGTGCTGAATTCTCTTAGCTTTTGCTTGTCTGTAAAGCTTTTAATTTCTCTGTCAAATCTGAATTAGATCCTTGCTGGGTAATCTCGCTTGTAGGTTCTTCCCTTTTATCACTTTAAACATATCATGGCACTCCCGTCTGGCTTCCAGAGTTTCTGCTGAGAAATCAGCTGTTAACCTTATGGGAGTTCCCTTGTATGTTATTTGTCAGTTTTCCCTTGTTGCTTTTAGTAATTTGTCTTTGTCTTTAATTTTTGTCAATTTTTAAAATTTTAAATTTTGTCAGTTTTTGTCAATTTGATTACTATGTGTCTTGGTGTGTTTCTCCTTGGGTTTATCCTGCCTGGGACTCTCTGTGCTTCCTGGACTTGGGAGGCTGTTTCCTTTCCCATGTTAGGGAAGTTTTCGACTATAATCTCTTCAGATATTTTCTCGGGTCCTTTCTTTCTCTCTTCTCCTTTTGGGACCCCTATAATAAGAATGTTGGTGCGTTTAATGTTGTACCAGAGGTTTCTTGGGCTGTCTTCATTTCTTCTCATTTTTTATTCTGTTCCGCGGCGGTGAATTTCACCCTTCTGTCTTCTAGGTCACTTATCTGTTCTTCTGCCTTAGTTATTCTGGTATTGATTCCTTCTAGTGTATTTTTCATTTCAGTTACTGTATTCATCTCTGTTTGTTTGTTCTTTAATTCTTCTAGGTCTTTGTTAAACATTTCTTGCATCTTCTCAATCTTTGCCTGCATTCTTTTTCCAAGGTCCTGGGTCATCTTCACTATCATTATTCTGAATTCTTTTTCTGGACAGTTACCTGTCTCCACTTCATTAAATTGTTTTTCGGGGGTTTTATCTTGTTCCTTCAACTGGGACATAGTCCTCTGCCTTTTCATTTTGTCTGTCTTTCTTTGATATTGGTTTTTCTTCCACAGGCTGCAGGATTGTAGTTCTTCTTGCTTCTGCTGTCTGCCTCTTGTGGGTGAGGCTATCTAAGAGGCTTGTGCAAGCTTCCTGATGGGAGGGACTAGTGAGCTGGGTTTTGCTCTGGTGGGCAGAGCTCAGTAAAACTTTAATCCACTTGTTTGCTGATGGGTGGTGCTGAGTTCCCTCTCTGTTGGTTGTTCGGCCTGAGTCCACCCAGCACTGGAGCCTACAGGCTCTTTGGTATGGCTGATTGTGGGCTCTGTGAGGGCTCACACCAATGAGTACTTCCCAGAACTTCTGCTCCCAGTATCCTGTCCCCGTGGTGAGCCACAGCCACCCCCCCGCCTCTGCAGGACACCCTCCCAACTCTAGCAGGTGGGTCTGATTCAGTCTCCTGTGAGGTTACTGCTCGTTTCCCCTGGGTCCTTGTGCACACACTACTTTGTGTGTGCCCCCCAAGAGTGGAGTCTCTGTTTCCCCAGTCCTGTCGAAGTCCTGCGGTCAAATCCCCTGGCCTTCAAAGTCTGATTCTCAGGGGATTCCTTCTCTCGTTGCCAGACCCCCAGGTTGGGAAGCCTGACATGGGGCTCAGAACCTTCACTCCAGTGGGTGGACTTCTGTGGTGTAATTGTTCAGTTTGTGAGTCGCCCACCCAGCGATTATGGGATTTGATTTCATTGTGATTGAGCCCCTCCTACCATCTCATTGCAGCTTCTCCTTTGTCTTTGGGGTGTCTTTTTTGGTGAGTTCCAGTGTCTTCCTGTTGAGAATTGTTCAGCAGTTAGTTGTACTTCTGGTGCTGTCGCAAGAGAGAGTGAGTGCACGTCCTTCTCCTCCACCATCTTGAACCAATCCGGAAGCTTGGAGTGTTAACCACTGGGACTTCCACGGAAGTCCCGAGCAGTCCTTTTCATCTTGATCTTCAGTGCTTTGAAGTCAGAACTGGATATGAATTCCAGCTCTACCATGTAGTAACTTTCCATCCGTCAAATGAGGCATTGTTGATTGATTAACTTGGAGAAAAGATACTTGAAGAATCACTAATAAGCTACAGATTTCACATTCTATCAATTTATAATCAGCTCTTTTGCTTCAGGGGTACAAAAGGCAGTGATGCTCTTCTGGATTATTGGAAAGACTGGGAGAAGAGAAATATTTTTGAATAGAACTGATGCTTATATCTTTTAAAGAAAAAATAAGAGGACTCTGTAGTATAGGTGTTTTAGGCATTCGGTAAGCAAATTCTCCTGAAAAAGTTAAGTCAGGTCCTAAGTAAACCATAAAATTACCATATTTTATGTTTTGTGTTTTTTTCATCACAGGATATATGATTGGATGCCTGAACAGCCAAATATATTCCAAGTGGAGCAGTTGGAACGTCTGAAGCAAGAATTGCCAGAGCTTAAGAGCTGTTTGTGTCCCACTGTTAGCCGCTTTGTCCCCTCGTCTTTTTGTGGGGAGCCTGACATCCATGTGGATGCCAATGGCATAGATAATGTGGAGAATGCTTAGTGTTTATTGGGCGGAGACCATTCGGGGCATGCATCGCTGTTCTGGGTATTCACTTTTCATCACTGAGCATTGTTTATCTATGCCTTTTAGGTTTTCAGTCCAGTGAAGCAATAATGAAGTATTTTAATATTTCACTACAGTTCTTGCTAGAATTTCAAGTATTCTGTTTAAATCACTTGGCCAGGTATAATTACCAGTCAGTCTCTTTACAATGAAAAAATTTATTGGTTGGTAAATATTTTAAACTAAATATGTAAGTTATAATGTTAAACAAATATTCATTAAAAACATAACACTTTGAAATTAACTATACAAATATCTCATATTTACACTTATTACAGCTTCTCATTTGATCAGGTCTGAAATATTTAGCACTCAAGGAACATGACTATGCATAATTATACCTGACCATGGGAAAAATAAGTACCTCAAATGCATGCATTTGCACTGGTGATTCCAACTGCACAAACCTTTGTGCCATCTGTGTATTTTTGACATGAATTGACATTCACACCATTTTCATTCAGTATGAACCTTGAGGCTGCTGCCATTTCCCCACTTAACCAAACCAATGCCTGTGTAAATAGCCTAGAGGTGATCCTTGAAAACTTGTTTCATAAATCTTTCAAAAGTTGTTTTGCATAAATATTAAAATTTCAAAAAGCTGCAGGGTAACTTAATGTATAAAGTATTAAAAGAATGGATTGAAGACTTAGTACAGTAGATGATAATGTATGAATTCTGTTGAATGCATGCTTTTTGTTTTAAGCATGAGGTAGTACACGTTTACTGTAAGTCCTTGCATCTGTGGTGCTAGGTGAGTGTGAGAAGGTGTCAAGGACAGAAAAATAATTTGTTGCCTAAAAAAAAAAAAGGAAAAAAAAAGCCTATTTGTAGGCATTTTAAATATGCTTAAGTGTCTCTCACTACCTATTACACACCGTTGCTTTATGGGTTTGTTTTGTGTGTGTGTTGTACGGTAGTTAAATCTCTGTGCAGAAAAATAAATGTCCTGAATTCTTATATCGGTATTCTTTATTGGTTAATGAATATCATGCATGTAATTTATTTAGAAATGCAGAAGATTCTATTAAATGTATATGCATGTCGTTAGGATTATACCAAGGTTTCTTTCATTAGAAGCAGATTGTTTTGGCATAACTGTAACTTATGAATGAATGTTGAATAAAATACACAGATTTATTTTCTTCATTATAAAATGAAATTTCAAGAAGGTGTTACTTTTATAGCATTGGTTCTATATTATTATTATGAGAAATTGGAATTTAGTGTCTACTCTGCAAGGATGGCTTATTTGCATATACCTTTTATTGCATGTTCCTCACTAGGCAGTTTATTCATGTATTGACATGATTTGGTAGTAGCTGAGAACCTGAAACTTGGATTATATATTTGTATCTTTTTATTTTTTTAAGCCAAGCAATGCAGCTTTGGTCAGATCTAAATTGTGTGAAGATAGGCTTTAAAAGCCTATGGTATTGTGTTTGTAACACTGATATTTAATGGAAAATAGTTTAGGAAATGGAGTCTTCTGCAGGGGTTTTATATACTTTTCTCATGTTGAAAGAGATTTTCCATCACTTGATATGAATTAGGCACTTTTAGAAAACTCCTGAAAAAGAATTACTTTTCTTGATCTGCAGACCTGGTACAGTACAATTACCATTACCTTACAGTAACTTGATTAGCCATATGTGTATTTCAAGTCGTGTTTGTTTGCTCCTCCCCTGTGCCTTTCCAGTTCCAGCTCCATTTTGAAGATCTGCAGATCATGAAAAAACAGGAAAGGAAGTGATGTGGGGGTCAGTTTCCTGAACTGTGTAATTTGCTGAGAAGAGCTTACAGCCATTGCTTATGACAAGGACAGAACCTCACTGCTCAGTTTCTTTCCTGTCTCTTCCTGACCTTATAAACACCAGGGTTAGTGGATGATTAACTCATAGCAAGCAGTGGCTCTCGTTTTTATAGGACTAGGTCCTGGCTTCCATATCACTAGCTATTGCCTTGTATACTCTGCTCCAGCTACACTGTACCTGTGCTAGGCCCTAGCCACGCCATATTCCTACACTACTTCCTGTCTGTAGCCATGTGACCTCGGCCTGGAAGCCTTCTTTTTCCTTGATACTTTCTCCCTGCCAAACTCATTTCTCCTTAAGCCATTCATTGACCTCTCTCCGCTGCACCCTTGCCAAAACTTAAGAAGGGATGAATCCACCTTTTCTACTCCATGGCCCAATGTTCATTCCTTGATCATGCCATGTATCATAGCACACTTTAGGTAGACATAGTTGAGGTTTGTCTCACCAGGCTGCAGGCACTTCAGGGGCAGGGACCTTGTCTTACAAATTTTTATTTCCACAGTGCATGAAACATAGTAGAAACTAAACTTTGGAATTGTGGGGATAATTTGTATCAAATGTCTTTTTGAATTAAGAGATTTAGTTATGTTTACTAAGAATGTAAAGTTTGAATTGGTTTACATTTGGCAGTTGGAACAGTTCATTGATGTCAGTTTTAAATGTAGAGGTATAATGTTAAATTATTTTATATTTTCTGGAAACTGAGTGAAATGTTTGATAAAATGCTGCCATTGTTCTCTGATAATTCCACTGTCCGGAATTACGTACTGTAACCGCCTGGATGTAAATGTGAGGAATACAGCTCATTGCTGTGTCAGTGGTGCCTGAGGGCAGCCACAGCCACCCGTGACCTCACTCCCATTGCTCCTTGTGACACTCGTCTTTCTTCTCCCCTCTGAAGCCCATGCTTAGGCCTACCTCAGCACCGCTTTCCTTGTCTTCCTTCTGCGTTCAGCTCAGGTGCCACCTCTTCCAAAAAACATTCCTCAGCTCATGATGCAAACAAGTACAGACAGCCTCTAAATCTTACCAGTTTTATTTTCAGCCTGGGTTATAAACCCAGACAAGTTAACTGACTTACCGGGTTGGGACTAGAACTGGGCTTTGTGACTCCTAAACCCGTGTTCTTATACAATGCTGCCTTCTGAATTTTTGTGGCATTCTTTAGCATATGCTTTCTTGTAGTCCCACTTTTTATGTGCCTGTTATATTTCCCTAATAAGATTGTAAGCCCCTTAAGGGCAAGGACTTCATTGCATTTCTAGCACTACCATAGTGTTCTATACTTAGTTATGAACTAGATAAATAAATGGTGGTGAATACAATCCTAGTTTCTTAACTCAGATTGTTTCACAATATACATATGTTTTCATATGGTGTGCGTGGCCGTGTTGTCTGGAGTGTGTGTGCTTGCATGTGCATGTACGTTGGCATGTTTACACATGGAGTTCTCACTCTACCCGTTTCTTGGGGTCACATAGTTAAGGGGTTACCACAACCAATTTTCTACTCCATGCTGAATGGGGACAGTCACAGGAATAAGTGGCAGATAAGGTACAGTTTTCCGCCAGGCCTTGTCCCTTTCTAGGGCAGTACACCTAAATCCTGCAGCCGGTGCCCCTTAAGTGAAGCAGGTACTGCCTCAGATAGAACTTGCGTGACCTGTGGGGGGGTGCTGTTTCATGAGTCTTGAGGGACCATCATTGTCCTTTGTGCCTTGACTCACCACATCTTGACTGCATTTTGTTTTTCACATTATTCCTGGTTTGGTACTCTAGGTTGACAGTGGAGTCCTGTTAATTTAGATTTGGATACAAGTGATTTACTCCTTTATGTTTTAGGTTTGGATCATGTGCTTTTGGGGTAGAAAGCAAAGTATGCATATTAGAAATACTGCATTATTTGGTGTTCATGAGTGAAAATTTATTGAAATATCTCAGTGGGTTTATATAGTTTGAGAAATGGATGTGAAATGTTTAAAAAAGTAAGAGAGCATATGATTAACATCACAGGAGTATGTGTTGGAGGTAAGAAGGAGAGCTCATGGATTGGAGCAAAGACTTCATGAGGCTCTCAAGCCCTTGCAGAATGGGGTGGAGGTCAGAAGTTGTGAAGCAGTTTGGGGCACAGCCTTTGTAAATTCAGAGGCCAGAGTAGTATTGTGTTCAGAGAGGATGAAGGGGCCATCACAACAGTGGAAAGGATTTTGGGATGTCAGAGACTTTGCATCCTTGCAGGAGATAAAATTTTATTGGTGATTTTAAAGGAAAATGACATTAAGATGAAATGTGTTTTCAAATAATGAAGAAAGTAATATTAGTACAGGAATAATAATAAAAGAAGTACAGAGATTAATTTGTCTAGTCCTCTACTAAATTGATCCAAACGTACGTCTACCTGTTTCCTCAGATAGAAAACAGAAACGCAGGTGGGATGGGTGAACTTCTGAAACTTACTTGCAAAGCCAAACTATATAATTTCACAGAAAACTAAAACCTAGTAAAAGTTCCATGGCTTCCCATGATTTCAAATGTGTCTCTCTGCAGCCCAGACCTCTCCTAAGCTCCAGATTCATATATCCAGCTGTCACCACTTCTCTACTTGGAGTTCTAATGGGCATCTCACATTTAATGTACCTCAACAAAACTCTTTTCCCCTCCTTTCACCAAACCTGCTCCCATCCCACCTCCTCTAGTGTGCTGTATCTCAGTAAGTGGCATTATTTTCCTATTTCCTTGTGATTAGTACAACTTTTAACTATGATATGTAATAGGTCAGTGGTCCATTTATCCTTTTTCAATTTTTAAAAACTTCACATATTTTGTTTAATAACACAAGAATCACCTTTTCAAGCCAACAAAGTCCCCTTGAGATCTTGATCAGTGTTGGATTGATTTTCTAGATTAATGTGAGGGAAGGTTTAGTATTTAAAAATATGACATCTAAATATTTAGAGCACAGGTGTGTTTCCATTCAGAATTTTTATGTCCTCCTGTAGGTGTTGTATACTGTTTAGGTGTTGTATACTTTTTTTAAGTTTATTTTAAACACTACTTTCCTTAAATACGTCCTTCACTAATAATTAGCAGTTAATTTTTATCTTATCTAGCTACTTTGCTGAATTCAATTAGTCAAAATAGTTATGTATTAAGTCTCTGGGATTTTCTAAATAGATAAATTTGATCTGCAAATGTGTTTTTCTGATTTTAAGTAACAGCTCTTTATCTTGCCTTGTTTCATTAGCTAATAACAGTTGTAGGCATCCTTGTTTTTTTTCTTGCCTATCATAGGAAGTAAGTATGATGGCTGCTGAAGTTTCTAGTAGGTGACCTTTATCAAGTTAAGAAATGTTCCTTTTCTCCTTAGTTTGCTAAAGGATCTCTTCCCCCCCCCCCACCCTTGACCCCCAAGGGATACGTTTTGAATTTATCCAGTGAGTTTTTGAAGATTTAGAATATAATTCTAGTTGTTATTTGTGAATTTTAATGTAGTGAATGATGCTAATATATTTTCTGAATTTGGATTACCTTTTAGTAAGTGGTATAAATGTATTTATGAACTTCTGATTTGCTAGTTTGTTTAGGATTTATTATCTACACTCATAAATGAGATTGACTTAGTTTTCTTATGCTATTATGTCTAGTTTAAGAGACCTTTGGGATAGCCTTATAAAATGAGTAAGCTCTTCAGGTTTTTCTATTTTGTCAAACAGTTTATATGTTGTGAGAGTCATCTATTCATTGAAAGGTTAGGTAAACTCTCCTATGAGCATATTTTCAAGTGTTTTTTACTGCCCTTACAGTTTCTTCTTTAGTTATTGCCTGTTCATTACTTCTCTTAAATTTAGTTTTAAAAATTCTACCTAATTTTGATTTATTTATACCTTCTTGAGTTGAATCTACGTCAATATTAAATACAATGGAATAATAGAACTGATCTTAGACAAATATTGTTTTAATGGAAATGGAACAAGAACTTTATTTTTTAATTTTATTTATCTATTTATTTATTTATTTATGGCTGCGTTGCATCTTTGTTGCTGTGCATGGGCTTCTCATTGCGGTGGCTTCTCTTGTTGCAGAGCATGGGCTCTAGGCATGCAGGCTTCAGTAGTTGTGGCTCACAGGCTCTAGAGTGCAGGCTCAGTAGTTGTGGTGCACGGGCTTAGTTGCTCCACGGCATGTGGGATATTCCCAGACCAGGGCTTGAACCCGTGTCCCCTGCATTGGCAGGTGGATTCTTAACCGCTGTGCCACCAGGGAAGTCCCAAGAACTTTAATTTTAAAAAAAAAAGAAAGAAAAATATGTACTCTTAAGAGCTGCTGTTTCTATAATAATGGAACTATGCACTGTATATCGTATACGCTATATAAAGTGTAAATCTTTTTAGTTTCTAACTAGTTTGCTTGCATTGAATTTCCTTATATTCATTAAAACATAACCAAAATCAAATATTTGTTGAGGGCTTGGGCAGTAGAATAAAGTTAGCTTCTGTTTTCAGTATGCTAATTATTTAGTTGAGGTAATATATATTTTAAAAAATGCAAAATTGGAGTAGTTATCCAAGAGAACAGTAGAAGGAAAGTCTCCAAGCTATATCCTAATGCTCATTTAGCGACATAGATCAGTCCTACCACCTCCACTTTAACTGGAATGGCTCTGCTTTGACAACTTTTATTTCTTCTAGTAGAGATGTGATTTGAAGATGTGATTTGGCTAAAAATATTTAAGACGCCTATTATACATGTAATTTGAGAGGTGTGTATGTTGCATTTTGGGTGATTTCCTCAATGTTGTCTTCCAATTCACTCATTCACCCTTTCACTATATACAGCTTACTCAGTTAATTGTATTTTAAATATTAAAACATATTTTTCATTTGCAAGATTTCTAATTGATTATGTCCATCTGATGTTATTTCATTCCCTTCCATTTTTATTAAATAATTTAGAGTTCTTTTTTTTTTCATTTTAACATCTTTATTGGAGTATAATTGCTTTACAATGGTATGTTAGTTTCAGCTTCACAACAAAATAAATCAGTTATATATATACATATGTTCCCATATCTCTTCTCGCTTCCGTCTCCCTCCCTCCCACCCTCCCTATCCCACCCCTCCAGGCGGTCACAAAGCACCGAGCTGATCTCCCTGTGCTATGCGGCTGCTTCCCACTAGCTATCTACCTTACGTTTGGTAGTGTATATATGTCCATGCCTCTCTCTCGCTTTGTCACAGTTTACCCTTCCCCCTCCCCATAGCCTCAAGTCCATTCTCTAGTAAGTCTGTGTCTTTATTCCTGTTTCACCCCTAGGTTTTTCATGACATTTTTTTTCTTAAATTCCATATATATGTGTTAGCATACGGTATTTGTCTCTCTCTTTCTGACTTACTTCACTCTGTATGACAGACTCTAGGTCTATCCACCTCATTACAAATAGCTCAATTTCGTTTCTTTTTATGGCTGAGTAATATTCCATTGTATATATGTGCCACATCTTTATCCATTCATCCGATGATGGACACTTAGGTTGTTTCCATCTCCGGGCTATTGTAAATAGAGCTGCAGTGAACATTTTGGTACATGACTCTTTTTGAATTATGGTTTTCTCAGGGTATATGCCCAGTAGTGGGATTGCTGGGTCATATGGTAGTTCTATTTGTAGTTTTTTAAGGAACCTCCATACTGTTCTCCACAGTGGCTGTATCAATTTACATTCCCATCAACAGTGTAAGAGGGTTCCCTTTTCTCCACACCCCCTCCAGCATTTATTGTTTCTAGATTTTTTGATGATGGCCATTCTGACTGGTGTGAAATGATACCTCATTGTAGTTTTGATTTGCATTTCTTTAATGATTAGTGATGTTGAGCATTCTTTCATGTGTTTGTTGGCAGTCTGTATATCTTCTTTGGAGAAATGTCTATTTAGGTCTTCTGCCCATTTTTGGATTGGGTTCTTTGTTTTTTTGTTTTTAAGCTGCATGAGCTGCTTATAAATTTTGAAGATTAATCCTTTGTCAGTTGCTTCATTTGCAAATATTTTCTCCCATTCTGAGGGTTGTCTTTTGGTCTTGTTTATGGTTTCCTTTGCTGCACAAAAGCTTTTAAGTTTCATTAGGTCCCATTTGTTTATTTTTGTTTTTATTTCCATTTCTCTAGGAGGTGGGTCAAAAAGGACCTTGCTGTGATTTATGTCATAGAGTGTCCTGCCTATGTTTTCCTCTAAGAGTTTGATAGTTTCTGGCCTTACATTTAGGTCTTTAATCCATTTTGAGTTTATTTTTGTGTATGGTGTTAGGGAGTGATCTAATCTCATACTTTTACATGTAGCTGAAAAACTGAAAGCATTTCCGCTAAGATCAGGAACAAGACAAGGTTGCCCACTCTCACCACTCTTATTCAACATAGTTTTGGAAGTTTTAGCCACAGCAATCAGAGAAGAAAAGGAAATAAAAGGAATCCAAATCGGAAAAGAAGAAGTAAAGCTGTCACTGTTTGCAGATGACATGATACTATATATAGAGAATCCTAAAGATGCTACCAGAAAACTACTAGAGCTAATCAGTGAATTTGGTAAAGTAGCAGGATACAAAATTAATGCACAGAAATCTCTGGCATTCCTATACACTAAGGATGAAAAATCTGAAAGTGAAATCAAGAAAACACTCCCATTTACCATTGCAACAAAAAGAATAAAATATCTAGGAATAAACCTACCTAAGGAGACAAAAGACCTGTATGCAGAAAATTATAAGACACTGTTGAAATAAATTAAAGGTGATACAAATAGATGGAGAGATATACCATGTTCTTGGATGGGAAGAATCAACATTGTGAAAATGACTCTACTACCCAAAGCAATCTACAGATTCAATGCAATCCCTATCAAACTACCACTGGCATTTTTCACAGAACTAGAACAAAAAATTTCACAATTTGTATGGAAACACAAAAGACCCCGAATAGCCAAAGCAATCTTGAGAATGAAAAACGGAGCTGGAGGAATCAGGCTTCCTGACTTCATACTATACTACAAAGCTACAGTAATCAAGACAGTATTGTACTGGCACAAAAACAGACATATAGATCAATGGAACAGGATAGAAAGCCCAGATATAAACCCATGCACATATGGTCACCTTATCTTTGATAAAGGAGGCAGGAATGTACAGTGGAGAAAGGACAGCCTCTTCAATAAGTGGTGCTGGGAAAACTAGAGTTCTTTTTTAAATGGAAGTGTAACTTCCATTTAGCTCTTTGAACATTTTCAATCTATTTGATTATTTTACCCTTTTCTGGCTGTTCTGGAATGAACTCTCATTTTGATTTTATCGGCTTTTTCTTAGCTTTGAGTTTCCTCGTGCCTCATGCGTTTTGGAGTTTTGGTATGCAAGATCATGTTTCTCTGTCTTTCCTTCCTTCTTCCAGTCTCTGCTGGTCTTGTGGCTGCCTCCCTTAGGGGCTCCAAGACCTCAGTCTAGATCCAAGTATATCATGGCACCTGACAGTTAATGCCTGGAAGGACACTAGGGACATTGTACCCCACCCTAGATTCACCCAGCAGCATCGTTTTGATTTCTGGTCCAAGGAGATTTTTTTTTTTCTCTTTTCTAGTTGCTTGCCTTGTATACTTATGTGTCTGTGAGTCCAGGATATAAACAACAAGACGTTGCTTTGATGGCTTGTCAGAGAAGCTTGTCCCAGTGCTTTATACACATATACTTGCCTTCTGTCTTTTGAGTGCCCATCAGGGAATTATATCTGTGTTACTCTATCCATTAAGGTAGCAGATCCCACACGCACACAGGAAATTTATTACCTGGTGCCAAAGATAGAAACCAGCTGCCCCCAAAAGGATTTGACTCCACTCTCACGTCAGAAACCTGCTTATTGAAACTTATAGTATGTAACTTCCTTCCCAGCATCTCTAACCCCTTCCTCCCTTATGGCCCGTCACTTTCTATGCTAACTTTTCCTGTCTCCCCACCTCTCCCTGGTACTGAGAATCTTTGTTGCCCCTCTAGCAGCTGATGATTGGAGAGGGGACAGCATCATCTAACTTGGGTTAGCCAATGAGTAACAACCAATGGCTGATTTTTTCTATGGCTGATTCTAGTTCTTGAGCTGTCAGAAACTTTCTTGAGAGTTGCAATTGGAGAGACTGAGGTCCTGCATGTCCTCAACTCCTGGAACCTGGACCTCTGATCATAGAGCCACACCCTATGGGTGGCTCCTAGAAATGCTCTGTTTACATGTATATAGAGAACTTTTTAAATCCAATTTCTTGCTTTGGTAGTGAGGAAACTCAGATACTTTAATTTCTGAGAACTAATAAAAGCCAAAATCAGCCTACATCAATTAGAGGTGGTAACAGTCTCTCTTTTTTAAATTAACTAAATTATTTTTTTTAATTTGCATTGAAATATAGTTGATTTACAATGTTGTGTTAGTTTCAGGTGTACAGCAAAGTGATTCAGTTTTATATATATATATATATATATATATATATATATGGTACCTTTTAAGATTCTTTTCCATTATAAGTTATTAAAAGATACTGAGTATAGTTCCCTGTGCTATACAGTAGGTACTTGTTGGTTATCTATTTTAGATATAGTAGTGTTTATATTTTAATCCAAAATTCTTCATTTATCCCTCCCCCCCCTCCCCCGTAATAGTCTCCTGAAAATAGAAAATAGATTTCTCAAATGGTCAGGAGCCCACCAATATGTCCATATTTAATACTTTTTATAACAGGTGAAATAGCTTCATAATAATCTCACCTAGTTAATATCCATAGGAAATGAGCTGAATGTATGAGGTCTCTGGGAAGAGTTACTAATCTGAAGGTGACAACGGTAAATGGCTGCTTTAGTCTACTAAAGACTGAGAAGAAAAGATGTAAAGATTTGGAGGTAGGGTTTATATTGGCAGTTAGGAAGGTTTCCTGTTGTAAGTTATTGGATCTGAACAGGTAGCAGTTTTGTGTGGTTTTTTTTTTTTTTTTAGTTAGTGTGCTACTCTGGGCTGAAATGGGAAAAAATCTCATATGACCTGTAAGAGAATGAACAATGACTTTATTTTTATTTTGACCTTATGTGTGAGCCGTTTTCAGTTTTTAAGTTAAATATACACCTACCATACAACCAGCCATTCCACTCCTAATTGTTTACCCACAAGAAATGAAAGCCAATGTCTATATAAAGACTTGCATGTGAATGTTCATAGCAGCACATTTGTAAGAGTCCCAAACTGGAAACAACCTATATGTCCATTAACAATTGAATGGTTACAAAAAAAGGAACAAACTCTCAATACAACAGTCTTCTACAATACAGCAGAAGAATCTCAACAATAATTTTACTTAGCATAAAAGGCAAGACAAAAAAGGATTTAATGCCATATGAGTTCATTTATAAAAAATTGTAGAAAATGAAAACTAATCTAGAGTAATAGCAGATCAGTGCTTGCCGAGGAATGGGGGTGAAGTGGGGAGAGAGGAATGAATTATAAAGGCATGAGGAAATTTGGGGGAGTGATGGATATGTTTAGTATCTCGATTGAAAATGCTTATTTGAAAAAAATTTTATTTGTACTGCAGCTCCATCTGAATAAAACAAACCAGATGTGGTGTTTGGAAGATAAGCCAGGTCTCACAAGAAAGGCTGTTAGAACTGATCCCCAGACTGGAACATGTTGCTGTAGGGTGGGAAATATATGGATATGGATATATATATCTCTCTCTCTCTCAATACTCTGACTCTCAAGAGTATCCATCGTATCCATACAGGCAGATGGGGGTTACTCATGTTTGTCGGGCTGACTAGCCCACTTACAAGTGTCATTTGTCAGTGGTGGCAATCACAGAGGGCCTACACCTTTGTCCAAGATACCAACTTTTCTCCCCTATGGTTCCATTGATTCCCTTGGGCAGAAAGAGCCCAGGGGATCCATACCTGGAAAGTAGGGGGCAGGACACAAATCTGTAAAGTATCAGCTTATAGGGAGTTTTAAAAAGCACACTAAAATAAGGATTCAAATGCTATTCGTTTTTAGTTGAATGGAACCCATACTCCCGTTGCAAAAGTGAACATAACCTGGGGTGCATCATATGAAGGGAAGACAGTAGTAGAAATCAACTTGTAGGACCATGACTTTTTATTATTTCCAAAGTGACACATGTTCATTATTTTAAACATGGAAAATAGAGGTAAGCAAAAGTAACATAAATATTATCCAGAAGTCTACTACCCACATATTACCATTATTATAATTTGGTATTTTTTCTAGGCAGATATGTTCTATTTTTAACAAAATTGTGGATCTTACTGTTTTTTTCATTTTTTGACTAAAATGTATATAATGAAAAATTGAACTTCTTCCAGAAAGATGGAATATACATACTTCCCATATTCCTCCTGCCAGTACAGCTAAAACCCCTGAACATTATATGAACAATTATATGCAAAACAAGCATAAAAAGACTCAAAGATGAAGAGAAGACAGACTAACTAGGAACCTCAGGACTCAAGGAACAATGGTGAGTTCCCTGGGTTTTCTTATCTGCCTCATCTATCCCAGACAATACTGGTGAAGTTGGCAACCAGGAAACACCAGTAGATATAGGCAAAAACCAAACCAAACCAAACCAAAAAAACAGCAAAAGCCTGCTCTCTCCAGGTAAAGGACCAGGAAAAAGGCAGCCTAAGAAGACAGAAATCCATTAGACAGTAACTGCTCTATTCCAATCAAATACCTCAGGAAAGACTGCAACCCTATCCTCACCCCCACAAGTTAAGGCTAAGGGGAGAGCCTAGATTCCACTCAAGCAGACTTAAACTTAGCACCTCAACCCTCTACGAGGATGATGTCAGAGGAGGTCTAGTGAGGAGCCTGGACTCCATCCTCCTTGCTTCCATGGAGAATCAGGGTTTTCACCACTGCACAGAGGTGGCAAAGCTGCCTGCACTGCAGTGTTGGTGGAGACTGCACAGGGAGGCTAGACTTCATCCCCGTCCTGCAGTAACAAGGTGCCTCTCCCCCTGCCCACTGGGTGGTGTCAGAGGAGGTCTAGGGTGAAGCCGGAACTCCCAGCCCTTCCTGTCCCCAGGTGTCAACAGGAACATTCTCCTACCTGGCAGTAATGAGGCAGTGCTGTGGTAGAGGGAGCCTGTTAAAAATACAAGACTTAAATAAGATTCAGAGTCTTATAATACCAAAAATGTCCAGGTTTCAATTAATAATCACTTGTCATACCAAGAACCAGGAAGATCTCAAACCATGTGAGAAAAGACAACACAGATGACATAGGTGTTAGAATTATCTGACAAGGATTTTAAAGCAGCTGTCAGAAAATGCTTTGACAAGCAATTAGAAACATACTTGAAACAAGTGAAAAATGGTCTCAAGTGAAGATATAAGGAAGAACCACACAAAAATTTTAGAATGAAAATGAACAAATTTTAAAAGTCAGTGAATGGGCTCAACAGCAGAATGAAGAGGACAGAGGAAAGAATAAGAGAACTTGTAGACAGAAAAAAAATTACCTAATCTAAACAGAGAAAGTAGACTGGGGGAAAAAATGAGCATGACCTCAGGAACATGTGGGACTAAAACAAAAATCTTGACATGTCATCAGAGTTCCAGAGAAGAGGAAAAATAGGGTGGGGCTGAAAGATTGAAGAAAAAATGGCTGTAAATTTCCCAAATTTGGGGGGAAACTAACTTGTAAACCTAGAGATTTAAGAAGCTGAGCAAACCACAAACAAAATAAACCCAATGAAATCCACACCAAGACACATGGTAGGTCAGCTTCCAAAAATTAAAGACAAAATCTTGAAAGCAGCTAGAGAGAAATGACCCATTACCTATAGGGGAAAAACAATCCAAACAACACGTTTCTCTTCAGAAACTATGGAGACTAGAAGGATATGACATTTTTCAAGTGTTGAAAGTACTGCCAAACCAGAATTCGATATCCAGCAGAAATAATATCCTCTAGAAATGAAGGGGAAATCAAGGTATCAGGTAAAGGAGAACTAAGAGAATTTCTTGCCATCAGACCTACCCTGAAAGAAGAGCTGAGGGGGAGGTCTCTAAAGAGAAAATGGTAAGATGAAATGCAAAAACACAGGCCAATGCAATAGAATTTCTTTATCCTATTGAGTCTTCTAAATTATGTTTGATGCTTGAGGCAAAAATTATAACACTGCCTAATGTGGTTCTCAGTGTATATAGGGGAAGTATTTGGGAGAGGGAAAAGCATGTAAAGGAGATGTTTCTACACTCAAATTGGTAAAATCATGGCACCAGTACACTTTGATAAATTGTATATATAAAAGGTAATAAGTTGAGTAACGACTAAAAAAGCTATACAAGGAAATACACTCAAAATACTATAAGCAAATAAAAATGCAATTGTAAAAAAATGATCAAGTAACCCACAGGATGTTGGGGAAAAGAAAGCAAAGAAAAATATCAGAACAAGTAAGAAACAAAAAACAAAATAGCACATTTAAGCCTTAACATCAGTAATTACATTAAATGTAACTAAACATACCAGTTAAAAGACAGATTTGTAGAGTGAATATGTTGTTGACAAGAAACTCAAGTGTAATGATAAAGGCAGGTTGAAAGTAAAAGGACGGAAAAAGATATGCCATGCAAAAAATCAAAGACAAGTACAACAGCTATTAATATCAACTAAGGTAGGCATCGGAGCAAAAGTTACCATAGACAACAAGAGACATCACGGGCTTCCCTGGTGGCGCAGTGGTTGAGAGTCCGCCTGCCGATGCAGGGGACACGGGTTCGTGCCGTGGTCCGGGAAGATCCCACATGCCACGGAGCGGCTGGGCCTGTAAGCCATGGCCGCTGAGCCTGCGCATCCGGAGCCTGTGCTCCACAACGGGAGAGGCCACAACAGTGAGAGACCTACGTACCGCAAAAAAAAAAAAAAAAAAAAAGAAGAGACATCACATAATGATAAAAGGGTCAATACACCAAGAAAACAGCAATCTTAATGGTGTATATGCAAACAAAAAAACAACAGGGTTGCAAAATATGTGAAGCAAAAACTGCTAGAACTGAAACAGATACACAATCATAGTTGGAGACTGCAATCTCCTCTCAAAAACTGATAGAACAACTAAACAGAAAACAGCAGGCATATGAAGAACTCAACAACATCAACCAACAGGATCTAGCTGATGTTCCAAAATTTGTGGGATACAACAAAAGCAGGGCTGAGAAGGAAATTTATAGCAGCTAAATGTGTATGTTAGAAAAGAGGAAACAAATCAATAACCTAAGCTTGCATCTCAAGAAACTAGAAAGAAAAGATCAAAATAAGCCCAAAGCAAGCAGAAAAAAGGAAATAATGAGTATAAATGAGTAAATTTGGAAGCAGAAAAAGAATAGAGAAAAATCAATGATATAGAATGCTAGTTATTTTAAAAGATCAATAACACTGACAGACCTCTAGCAAGACTGGCAAAAAAAAAAAAAAAGAGATAAGGGCTTCCCTGGTGGCGCAGTGGTTGAGAGTCCGCCTGCCGATGCAGGGGACACGGGTTCGTGCCCCGGTCCAGGAGGATCCCACATGCCACGGAGCGCCTGGGCCCGTGAGCCATGGCCACTGACCCTGCGCGTCTGGAGCCTGTGCTCTGCAACGGGAGAGGCCACAACAGTGAGAGGCCCGCGTACCACAAAAAACAAAACAAAACAAACAAACAAAAAAGAGATAAGACAAATTATTAATATCAGGAATAAAACAGGTCCTGTTAACAGACATCAGAAGGATAATCAGGCAATACTACGAAAAACTCTACACATAAAATTGACAACTTAGATGAAAAGGGCCAATTTCTTGAAAGACACAAACTACCACAACTCACCCAAAATGAGATGTATATTGAATAGCCCTATAACTATTAAGGAAATTGAATTTTAAAAACCTGAAAAAGAAATCTCCAGGCTTAAACAGAGAGTTCTACCAAATGTTCAAATAAGAATTAGGACAAACTTTACAAAATCTCTTCTAGAAAATAGAAGTTTTTCCATCTCATTCTTGGAAACTAGTTATTAGTTATTACCCTGATACCAAAACCAAATGAAGAGAGTACCAAAAAGACAGTACTTTGTTAAAACAGAAAGCAAGAAAAGAAAAAAAACTACGGACCAACATTCCTTATGAATGTAGATGCAAAAATCCTTTTGAAATGTTAGCAAATAGAATTCAGCAATATAGAAATAGAATTATATACCACAAACAAGTGGAATTTGTTTTAAGGATTCAAAACTGATATAATATTTGAAAATCAAACAATGTAATTCACCATATTAACAGGCTAAATTAGAAAAATGACATGAGCAGGACTTCCCTGGTGGCACAGTGGTTAAGAATCCTCCTGCCAATGCAGGGGACATGGGTTTGATTCCTGCTCCAGGAAGATCCCACATGCCACAGAGCAACTAAGCCCATGAGCCACAACTACTGAACCTTTGCTCTAGAGCCCGCGAGCCACAACTACTGAGCCCCTGCACCGCAACGAAGAGTAGCCCCTGCTCACCACAACTAGAGAAAGCCCGCATGCAGCAAAAAAGACCCAACACAGCAAAAAAAAAGAAAAAAGAAAGAAAAATGACATGAGCATATTAATGGATGCAGAAAAAAGCATTTGACACAATTCAACACATTTGATAAAATCTCTCAAAAGAAAAGGAATAGAGAACTTCTTCAAACTGATAAAGAATATCTACAAAAACATACAACTGAAATCATAATAATGGTGAAAGATTGAATGCTTTCCCCCAAGACTGGGAACAGGACAACAATGCCCACCATCCAGTGCTATTCAACATAGTACTGGAAGTTCTAACCAGTGCAACAGATTAAAAAAGGAAAAAAGAAAGAAAAGGCATACAGATTGGAAAGGAAGAAATCAAAGTGTCCCTATTTGCAGATGACATGATAGTCTACATAGAAAAATCCCAAGGAATCTACAAACAAACAAACTAATAGAACTAGTAAATGAGTTCAGCAAGGCCAGAGGATTAACATACAAAAATCAAAAAATTTTTTTAAATCAACATTAAAAAAACACTACTTCTGTATACTAGCAATGTACATGTGGACACCAAAATTTAAAATGCAGTACCATTTACAATTGCTAAAAAAAGAAAAGTACTTAGGTACAAATATAACAAAATGTAGGGCATGTATGCTGAAAGCTATTCAATACTGACACAAGAAACAAAGATCTAAATAAATGGAGGGGTATTCCAGGTTTATGGATTGGGAGACTCATTCTAGTAAACGTGTTGATTTTCCCCACACTGATATACAGTTTTAATGCAAGTCCTATGGTACTCCCAGCAAAGCATTTTATAGATATACACAAGATTATTCTAAAATTTATATGGAAAGGCAAAGGACCTAGAGTAGCTAAAAACGATTTTGAAAAATAATGAAGTGGGAGGAATCACTCTACCTGAGTTCAAAACTTAATGTAGTTTCAGGAATCAAGACTGTGTGGTACTGTGAAAGGATAGAAACACACATCAATGAAACAGCAGAGAATCCACACAAGTACAAAGTGAGGATTGGCAGTAGCAGTAGCCAGCAATTCATCTTGGAGAAAGGGGGCTATGAGGGAGCCTCTAAGGAGAAGTCTATCCCCCAAGTCCTAAATTCTGAGAGCTAGGAGAGGGGCTCCCCGTCTCCTCAGTACTGCACTTGGGGCCTCTGAATGGCTCAGGCCAGGCTTTATTCCTGCCACACTGGTCATGCGATCCCTTTTCCAAAAATGTTGATTAAGTGGGAAAGGACAAAAATTTGGGACTGCCTCCTTCTACCTGGTAATGCATTCTTTTTCAGTCTTTGTTGATGTCAGTTACCAAAACACCAGTATTTCTAGAAGTATGGAGGAAAACGTGTCTTTGTCTCTCTCTCTCTCTCTCTGTAATAAGTTTATTTATTTAGGGCTGTCTTGGGTCTTCTTTGCTGTGTGCAGGCTTTCCTAGTTGTGGTGAGTGGGGGCTACTCTTTGTTGCAGTGCACGGACTTCTCGTTGCAGTTGCTTCTCTTGTTGTGGAGCACTGGCTCTAAGCACACAGGCTTCAGTAGTTGCAGCATGCAGGCTCAGTAGTTGTGGCTCACGGGTTCTAGAACATGGGCTTAGTTGCTCCATGGCATGTGGGATCTTCCTGGACCAGGATTTGAACCCGTGGCCCCTGCATTGGCAGGTGGATTCTTAACCACTGCACCACCAGGGAAGTCCTGTCTTTGTCTCTCTCTCGTCTCTTAGTACTTTACCTCCTCCTTATTCGTCGAATTAATGTCAGATATCATGGCAGCTGACCAGCTGTCACTGAGTCAAACCTGCTTCTCTCAAAGGGACCCAGATCTCTGAGTCGAGGCGGTCTCTGCTGCCTTTGCTGCTAGAGAGAGTGGCCACTCAGCACTGCCCATCAGGGCTGTCTCTGTCCCCAGTGGCTCCACGTGAACTAGCTGGAGGCCGCTGTCTCTCTTCCTGGAAGCCAGTTCCAGGAAAGGGGGATTCTGTGCAGCTTAGCAGGTACCATTGTCTTTTGTAGAGCAGAAAAGAGCTGGCTGCATTTCACCAGCATTCCACAAACATCTTCCCAGCTCTGTGCCACATCAGATCCCATGTCATGCTGAGGACTAATGGTGGACATGAGCCAGCCTCTGCTCAGCACATTTCGGGTCACCTGTGGTAAGGACTGCTACTAGCCCAGTGCACTGCTTTGGAATGAAGCAGTCTGGTCAGATATCAGAGATGCCCGATGCCATGAAAAGTAATTGTTCTTGTTTGTTTGACTGATTTAAGGCAAACTGGGTTCACATACACAAAATAATAATAAAAACAATAAATAACTGGATCAAAAAGAAGTAAGCATGCATTAATTTGCTAGTATCAAATAAGTAGGCTTAAGATACAGAATTTTCCTATAGAAGACTACAACATCACAATGAATTCAGAAGCTTGAGTTTTACCTGAATTTTCTTTTTTCTTCTGAGGTCTTTTTTTAAATATTCACATGCAACAGAAAATTCAAACATACGAAAGTTTGTCATAGGATAACAGTTTGGAATTATACTTCCAGATATTTTTCTTTGCCTCAAATGATCTTCCCTGGCAACTGTTCTGCCATGTGGCCTTACAGAAGGTGTGAGTCAAGGACACTGGTAAAGAAGAAGCACAGGACATCCCTTCCCAACAAGAAAGGAAAGTAAGAGAAAGCACTTCCAAGCCAGCCATGTGTGGGGAAAAAAGAGTGAGGGAGATTGAGCAGGTGAGATTCCAGGGTCCTTGCATCTCACTTCCTCCCCTTGAGGCAGAGTACGGAGGGCTGCCGAACCAGCCCCTAGATAAGTAGGGAGGCTTGCGGAATACTAGTGGCTCCATCGCTGCACACACATGGGATTGGGGCAGGTTGCACAGCTCCAGTGCAGGAGACTTGGTGAAAGAAGGGGCTTCAGTAGACAGCCTGAGCTATGCTGCTGGCTGCTGAGGGCATAGCGAGCTCCTGGGAGCAGCAGAAGCCTGGCCTGTTAGAAGGTGGTCAGTGACAGAGGGGATCTTGTGAACAAGCCGCAACACGAACGCTATTCCCTCCCAAAGGCCAAGTGGAGCACGTGTGCAACTGTACCTAGGATAAATTCCTGGAACTAGAATTCTTAGTCAAAAGCCATGTGGATACTGTGGCTATGTTTAAAAAGTTCTTGCCTGTTGGAAATACTGATGCAATTACAGGTAAAATAATACTATGGCATAGATTTGCTTTAAAGTAATAATCCGGCCAAAAATTAAGTGAAAGCTGGGGAGGTGGTGATATGATATGAAACAAGAATGGTAGAATGTTAATAATTGTTGAAGTTGACTGATGGCTACTATATTCATCTGCTAGGGGTGCCGTAATGAAATACCATAGACTCAGTAGTCTAAACAACGGAAATTTATTTTCTCACTGTTCTGGAGGCTAGAAGTCCAAGATCAAGTCAAGGTGTGGTTTGGTTTATCTATCTATTATCTATCAATCATCTATCTATCTATCATTTATCTATCTATCTATCTATCTATATCAGAGGGAAACTTCCATGTCCAGAAATATAGCAGATTAGATACACTGAAACAGCTTCTCACCACAAAACATAAACTTATTTAAAATAATAAATGCTCCAGAAAGCAAGAAAACCCCACAAAAGACAAAACCAAAATTGAAATTATGGCTACCCTGAAGAGTCTGCTGTTCCAGAAAGCTAGAGAGTGGATTTCAAAGACCCCGGGGAGGGACAGGTCATAATGTTTTTGGCCCATGCAAGATGGAGGATGGAACTGAGACTCTCCAAATGCCAGGGATGCCAAAAGGCTACAGTTTGGGTGAAAGGGTGATCTAGAAAATTAATGACTCCCAGCAAATCACTGTCAGTGTTTCTCAGCCCTCTGCTCAGGGTTAAGTGGGAGAAAAGTCTTCCCTAAAATTTCAAATCATAGGTCTGTTAGGGGAAACACTGACTGAAACCACCTGCCCTGGCCAGGCAAGATAGTAGCCACTTGCATGAGTTATCTTAGAACAGGAGGTCCTGGTAAGGAACGCAGAACTAACAAGCTACCACCAACCTGAAGAATTAGGGAAAGGTCAAAAGGAGAGATGGGACATCAGTCCATATGTCCTACCAACCCCCCAGAATCCTCCTCGTTGTAATCCATCTTGGCTGAGCGATGTGCACACCACCAGAAGGACCCTGAGTCAGAGTGATTGGCCAGAGACAACCCAGAAACTAACCCCACCACCATAAAACCTGAGACTGCGAGCCACATGGCAGAGCAGTCCTCCTGGGTTCCCTTCCCCTGCTGCTC
Source organism: Delphinapterus leucas (assembly GCF_059928025.1). Classification (NCBI taxonomy): domain Eukaryota; kingdom Metazoa; phylum Chordata; class Mammalia; order Artiodactyla; family Monodontidae; genus Delphinapterus; species Delphinapterus leucas. The sequence goes on from NC_143143.1 coordinate 55,001,018, forward strand.
TCCTCCCGGGTGCCCCTTCCCAATAAAGTCTCTTGCTTTGTCAGCATATGTGTATCCCCGGACAACTCATTTCAGAGTGTTAGACAAGAGCCCACCCTCAGGCCCTGGAAGGGGTCCCCCTTCCTAGAACAGGTCTATCCTCACACTGTTTCCAGGTTTGAATTTACACTACCACATGATCAGAAAACCCAGACCGAGAAATGATTTTCAAATACTTCCTTGTTGGTCGTGCCCTGGGATACCTTGCAGAAGTAAATCCAAATTTCACTTGGAATAAGTCACTCTCATCCTTCAAATTAAGGCAAGCCAAATATTGGTACATGAAAAAGTTGCCAAACATGCAAGCAAGCCATCATGAGTGAGTCAGCAGAAACGTCAAATAGCATATTTGGACCCCCAAGGACCCCAGACTCTCCTGGTTGGAACTGGAGAAGGTCTAGATGAGGAGGTAGAGATGGCAGAAGCCAGGAACTACTTGGGGCTGACAGGTCAGTGTCTGACTTGCTTGCTTCGTTGAAGGAGGTGTGTGCCACGTCAAGTGAATTTTATGGACAAGACCATGACATTGATTGCTTAACGGCTCTGACCCATTAGGTCCCCATCTGTCCTCCGTGGACTCTTTCCCAATTCCCTGGGATTGAATTGGCCACTTGCTTCCTCCTTTGTGTCTTCATCACCTGGGACACTTTACCTCAGTTACTTTTTGTGTGTTTCTTCTCTTAGACCTTTGAGCGAACAGAAAATATCTACTCTGTAACATTAGCACCAAGCACTGATCCAGAAGTAATGCACACATGTAATATTTACTGAATGGGTGGGTATTTAGCCGAGGAGTGAGAAGATTGTTGCTTTATGTTTATTAAGTGTTTTATTCTTTACAGCCACCCAGTGAGGCAGATACCATTATTACGCCAATTGTCCAGAGAAGAGACTGCTGGTCAATCAGGAGAGAAGTAATGAGGTCTTCAGCATGAGTGCTGGCAGGAGTGATGGGGGAGGAGGGGAGGTTCAGATCTGGAAGATACTGAGCAACAGAACCTGCAGACCTTGGTGTGGCTGCATGGTGTGAGGGGAAGGGCAGTGTCAATCATGACTCCTAGGTTTCTGTCTTGAGCAGTTGGGTGAATAATCCTGCCGTGTGCTGACGTGAGGGCATATAGTGATTTCCCCTTTGGACCTCTCTGGTCTGAAGTGTCTGGGTACACCCAAGAGGAAAGTCCTAAGAGTGGCTGGATATATTGGTCTGGAACTGAGCAGGATGTCAGATAGACAATTCAGAGTCATCATCACATAGATCTGACTGCTACACACACACACAAGCCAGGAAAGTTCCTTTACTCTTCGTTACACAGTCAGAAATTCCAACAGCAGTTTATTAGAGTCATAGACCTATTTTTAAAATGCAAAAACTTCGGGACAAAGTTTTTATAGTGCCTACTATGGAATTCTGGAGACAAAGGTAAGATGTAAGAGGTGTTATACAAAAAAAGCATTCTCTAGGTAAAAGGTTAGGGAGACAGTCCCACTCCACACCTCTGGAAATTCTGACCGACAGCATATCAGAAGCTCTGGGGAATTAGTAATAAAGAAGAATGTCCAACTTCAAAAAATCACTTGTCTACATACTCTTTCTGGGAAACTCTCTAGTAAGATTTTGATCCAATCAGTCATTTGCATCTCAGTGTGGATTAATTTCTGATGCAGGTGCTGAGGGAGTGGATGTTCTGATTGGCTAGGAGGACAGGCAGATAATTTTGGAGCACAAGTAGGTCTTATCCTGCCCTCTATACAGCAAGACAGTATGGGGGACAAGAGTGCAGGGAAACAGTTACAGGATTTAGAGGAGGGTTGAGAGGATGCCAAAGAGAAGAGAAACTAATAAACAGCACTTTTCCTAGCTTGGCCCCGTACCAGGAAAGGACAAGTCTTTTGGCTTCCTCTGCTCTCTCGTCCCCTTGACAAGAAACTCAGACTAATAGTATGTGTCCCGCAGTTCAGCAGCATGCACGTGTGCTGGGCTAGCCTGGGACCCTGCACAAAAAGCTCCCTTCCCTTCCATCTGCATCTGCACCCAGTTTCTGGGCAGCCTTCCCTTCACCATATGGCCAGTTATGTCCCTGCTCCAGGGCACTGAGCAGCTTGCAAAAGAGCAGGGGTTTATCTAGAACTTTCTGGCATCATCACCCCACCTACAGCACTTAGCACATTGCTTTGTACTTCTGATTTATGTGCCCTTTGTCTTAGTCTGCTTGGGCTGACATGACAAAACACCACAGACAGAGGTGGCATAAATAACAGAAATTTATTTCTCACAGTTCTGGAGGCTGGAATTCCAAGATCAGGGTGCCAGCATGATCAGTTCCTGGTGAAGACTCTTCCTGGCTTGCAGATGGCCACCTTCTCTTTGGGTCCTCACATGGCCTTTCTTTCTTTGGTGTGTGCTCTTGGAGAGAGAATGAGCTTCTCTTCCTCTTCTTATAAGGGCACTGATCCCATAGCGGACATCTCACCCTCATGACCTCATCTAAATTTAAGTACTTCCCAAAGATCCCATCTCCAAATACCATCACATTGAGGGCTAGGGCTTCAATGTGATTTGGAGGGACACAATTCAATACCTAGCACCCTTCTCTTCACCAGGACAGAATTTAACCCCAACACTTGGTTCAGAGCCTGGCACTCACTAGGCCCCAGGTGATGAATGGACAAATAAATAAAAATGACCAAAGTATAACACATCAGGTCTGTCCCCTGTAGGTGGGCTCAGGCCAGGGCCCTCATGCTCCTGAATGCCTGGAGTGGGCCCCAGAGAACCTGGCAAGTCTGAGTGGCGGGGTTGGCTCTTTTCCAGGCTTCTCAGAAAAACACCTCCGAGCTTTGGATGAAAGGTACACTGTGAGATACAATCTCATTTTCTTTTTCCGCTTAAAAATGTCTTTTTGATTTGCAACTTTAAGGAAATTTAGAATATAGATAAGCAAAAATCTACAAAATAAAAGTAAAGGCCTTTTCTCACATTATCCCTGAGAAATGGCACTGATTTGGTTAGGCTATTTCAGACCTTTCTCTGAACAGAAGAGTGTGTATGCTCACACAGTATATTATTGCTTGTAATTTGCCTATTTCCACTGAATTGTACACCTTGGGAATAATAATAACTGAACTGCTTTAGTAGTATTTTCAGCATCATTTAAAAAGGTCAATTGGCACTTTGTCTTTTTTGCTGCTTCTCACGAGGGCCTGCTGAGGACCTGGGCTAAAATCAGGGGCAAGGGCTTCACTGCCTTTGGGGAGCTGACCATGTGGCCATGGCCCTGGGAGACCACACTGGGAGATATGACGAGCAGGAAGGGGTGATGTGCTGCCCCAGCTGCCTTCTGCTCCAAGAGAGCTGCAGAGTCAGCCTGGGACCCACTAAGTCACTCCATGACTCTGTAACCCAGAATGAAGGACCTCCCTTCTTGGGAGCAGGGAGGATGGTGCTCTGTAGCTGTGAGAGATCTCCATTCAGAGCAGGGATGTTGCCCCAGTGTATGAAGGTCTCGGCTCTTTCTTCATCCCTTCCCAGCACTGGGCATGTGATGCTCTGTGAGAAACAAGCAAGCTCTGGGAAGGCGGCCTCGGGGGAAGGACTGACAGACTGCTTCTCTTCATCTACTTTGTCTGAAACCCCTGAGAGCCTGTGTCTAGGCTGCAGGCAGTTAGAGGGCACGTGGGTGGGGGAAGCAGTTCTGTTTGGAATCTCCTAAAACACGGAGGAGGTGATGGGGAGGTGAGATCCTTAGGATAAACTTAAAGGTCCAGGGACATTTTCCTGCTGCTTGTACCCGGATGGCTGTCTCCAGCTCCTGATTCTACCAAGAAGACATTTTTAAAAATAAATTTATTTTATTTATTTATTTATTTTTGGCTGCATTGGGTCTTCATTGCTGCATGCGGGCTTTCTCTAGTTGCGGCGAACGGGGACTACTCTTCGTTGTGGTGCACGGGCTTGTCATTACGGTGGCTTCTCTTGTTGTGGAGCATGGGCTCTAGGCGCGCAGGCTTCAGTAGTTGCAACACGCAGGCTCAGTAGTTGTGGCTTATGGGTTCTAGAGCGCAGGCTTAGTAGTTGTGGCACAGGGGCTTAATTGCTCCGCGGCATGTGGGTTCTTCCCGGGCCAGGGCTCAAACCCGTGTTGCCTGCATTAGCAGGTGGATTCTTAACAATTGCGCTACCAGGGAAGCCCTGAGAAGACATTGTTTATCCATTCATCCATTTATTCCACAAACCTTTACTGAGTTCTTAATATGTGCTAGGTGCCACAGAGTAAACACATTTCATCTATAGTCTGAGGGTCCTTGACCTTCGGAACAGTGTAAAGTTGAGGTGCCTTAGGGGTAGAAAGGGCCCTTTCCCTTTCATGAGGTGGGATGCTTCACCAGCTGTCTTTTTAGATGAGATGACCTTCAAAGCCAACATTGAAATTTAATGAGTGTTTGTTGTAAACACCCATTGGCTTTGTTCTGACCTCATAGTCTAGGCAACTTCTTCCATGGCGTCACGACAAGCTCTGGACTTCCCTCCAAAGTTGGGTGAGCAGTAGGAGGGAGAGAGGAAGGAACTTAGTCTGGGGTCAGTGACTTCCTAGATGTTCTGGTGACATCACCCATGTCCCTACTTCAGGCCTCACTAATGACCCAGCCCTGAGATGAGTCACCACTGGGATGTCCCAGTCCTGGCTGCTGGCTTCTCATGGGCCACAGTCCCACAGCTGCTTGCTGCTTTCCTGGAACACGCTCCCTCCATCCAACCACAGATTGTTTTTCCTACCAGCCTTGTGGTCACAGTCATCTACCAAAGTCTGGGTAGATGAGTTTATTCTTTGAAGTTTCACTTCCTGGATCATTGTCACTTTCTCTAACACTCCCTAGTCATTATCCTTGGTAAGATCAATATCTTGGTAGATAGTATTTCCAGCACAGTGGCCTCCCAGCTCTCCACCAATGATCTTGTCTCCTCAGTTGTTTGTTCCCGTGGTCACACCCCAGACATGTCCTGTCCAGTATTAACACCTCTCAGAAATTTCACGCATCCCACTCCCTCATCACTGCTCACTTCCTCTGGTACCCTCCTCGCAATAGAACCACTAATGCCTCAGTCATCTTCTTTAACTGTAGCCCACCTCCTCTCATGCTCTCACTCCCTGCCTCATCAAGCTTTCATTAGATGGTCAATTGTTGGAATCCCTTGTGCCCTCAAGGCCCCTACACTGTCTTGCTTCATCACACCCCTCTTGTTATGTCCACCTTGCCTCCAAGTCTGTGTCTGTACCCACACCTCTGGATATGGCTGGAGAAGAGTAAGCAGCACTTCTAACTGGCCTCACTGCATTCATGGCCACTAATAACTCAGCTGGTCTGCAGTTCCCTATCCAGTCAACCTCCCATTCTCCTGTATGACATTTTACTGCCCCTATAAAGGCACAAAAGACTTCCACTTAACTAAATGCATTTTTTCCTAGGTATGTCACTTAGGAAAGTTACATGATACCTCATTTTCCTGTTTTATAAAAGAGAGATAATGCCCAAACTACAGGGTTAATTTGAAGGTTTTATATAACTTTACATAACTTATATGTCACATATATCAAAAGTGTGCATGTCAAAAATTAGAGACATAATTTTTAGGGGAAACCTGCATGACAAATTGCTCTGATAGGATTTGGCGTTTTCTTTCTTTCTTTTTTAAATTGAGATATAAGTGATGCAAACACGACTTATTGATATAAGTAAAAGGATAATAAAGTTTTAGAGAGAGGATGAGGAAGGAGAGATGGATATATTAAATCTTCATCTCTTACAACATTATACATTCAAAAATTGCTCTTTTCTTTTTATTGTGTCTATATGAGATGATAAATGTTAACTAAGCCTAGTGTGGTAATCATTTCATTTCACAATATATGTAAATCAATATGTAAATGCTGTATACCTTAAACTTACACAGTGACGTGTGTCAATTATTTGTCAATAAAACTGGAAAAAACTGAGATATAATTGACATATAACATTGTATATATTTAAGGTTCCCAATGTGTTGATTTGATTCATTTATAGATTGCAATATGATGACCACTGTAGTGTTAGCTAACACCTCCATCATGGCACAAAATTATCATTTCTTGTTTGTAGTGAGGACATTTAAGATCAAGTCTCCTAGCAACTTTCAAGTACAATACAGTGCTGTTAACTCTAATCACAATGCTGTGCATTAGGTGGATTTAGCATTTTCAATTAAAAAAAATGATAGGGGCTCCTGATTTCCTATTTACATTATCCCAAATTGAATCTTGTTTCCCTTTCCCCACTAAGTCGGTGCCTGAGTCAGGAGGGGGAGTGTGAACTGCTAAGCCTGGCATGGTAGTGGGAAGCAGGATTCCTCATGGGTATTCTCTATGTAGATGAGGTATACGTGCCTCAAATAGACTTTACCTGTTTCCCTCCTACTTGCCTGCCCACCTGTCTTTTCAGCCATTCACCGTTATATTACTTGAGTTCTATTTAGCATCAAGTATATTGATCGCCTCCACCCATGGTCATAAATAGGAATTGAGAAAAGCCAACTTTCAAAACGTTAAAAAAAGATATAACCATCCATGTCAAACTATTTCACCTGCCCCCTGCCCAACACCAAACTAGCCATGTGGCTGGAAGTGTGCCATGCAAAATCAGCTGTATATGCTTGCCTGCAACCTGCCACTTCCGCGAGTCATTGGTCAGCTGATGGCATTTTAGGTATCAATGTAATTTAGTCCTACAATTATTGATGTGGAAAAAAAAAGCCCAACAAGTAACCATGTAAAGAATCTTATGAATCTTTTTCTTGATATTAAGTTGCTAGTTACTATTCTCACTATCCCAAGATAAAGGCTATACTCAGTTGGTATTAGATTGAACATATTAGTTTCAAAATATTTTTTTCCTTCTTCCAGGTTTATCGAGATATAATTCACATACAGTACTATATAAGTTTAAGGTGTACATCATAATGACTTGACTTACATACACCATGAAATGAATACCACAATAAGTTTGGTGAATATCCATCATCTCATATAGATACAAAGTAAAAGAAAAGGAAAGAAAATCGTTTCTCCTTGTGTCAAGAACGCTTAGGATTTACTTTCTTAACAACTTTTATATATAACATACAGCAATGTTAATTATATTAATCATGTTGTACATTATACCCCTAGTACTTATCTTATAACTGGAAGTTTGTACCTTTTGATTGCCTTCATTCAATTCCCACCCAGTCACCCTCCACCTCTGGTAAGGACAAATCTGATCTCTTTTACTTTGAGTTTGCTTGTTTGTTTTTTGAAGTATAATTGACTTACAACACTATGTTAAGTTTCAGGTGTACAACACAATGTTTTGATATTTCTATACATTACAAAATGATCACCATGATAATTTAGTTACCATCTGTTGCCATAAAAAGATATTACATTATTATTCACTGTATTCTCCATACATTTCAACCTTATGGCTCATTTATGTTGTAACTGGAAGTTTGTACCTCTTAATCTCCCTCACCCATTTCACTCATCCTCTCATCCACCACCCATCTGGCAACCACCTGTTTCTTCTCTGTATCTATGACTCTGTTTCTGTTTTGTTATGTTTGTTCATTTGTTTTGTTTTTTTATATTCCACATATAAGTGAAATCATACAGTATCTGTCTTTCTCTGTCTGACTTATTTCACTTAGCATAATATCCTCTGGGTACACCCATGTCTCAATGGCAAGATTTCATTCTTTTTATGGTTGAGTAATATTCCATTGCATGTGTGTGTGTGTGTGACATCGTTTTTTATTATTATTCAAACAGAAAGTCACAAAAATATTATAATCACCCTCATCAGTTCACTCAGTCCCATGTAATTAATTTTTTTTTCATCTTGATCTTTTGTTAGCACTTTTATGAGTTCATCAGTTTTCCATTAGAGTTCTGAAAATGCTTATTCATTCAGTTCAGCAGTATAGTCAGTTACCAGAAACCTGTACTTGTCAGAGTCTTTTCCATGAATACCTTGAAGATGAAACCCTTTTATGGGAACATTTTTGCAAAAGCATCAGAGTACACCCAGAACTGTCTGTAAATGACAGAAGACTTAAACATGACCGCGGTTAAAGATTTGATGAAAGTTCATAGTAATGCAATTGACAAGGAAATTTAGTTATTTCTGAGATATACATTTTAAAGTAATAACTAGAATTATGACTTATAACATTATACAAGAACATATAAGATTTTTAGAAATTTCATGTAATGTCTGAAACATTTATATTAACATATTTCCATACAAATACAAAAAGAAAGTTTAGTATTAGTTGATTTTGTTTGTTTGTTTGTTTGTTTTTATACTGCAGGTTATTAGTCATCAATTTTATACACATCAGTGTATACATGTCAATCCCAATCGCCCAATTCAGCATACCACCATCCCCACCCCACCACGGTTTTCCCCCTTGGTGTCCATATGTTTGTTCTCTACATCTGTATCTCAACTTCTGCCCTGCAAACGGGTTAATCTGTACCATTTTTCTAGGTTCCAAATACATGCATTAATATACGATATTTATTTTTCTCTTTCTGACTTACTTCACTCTGTATGACAGTCTCTAGATCCATCCACATCTCAACAAATGACTCAATTTCGTTCCGTTTTATGGTTGAGTAATATACCATTGTATATATGTACCACATCGTCTTTATCCATTTGTCTGTCGGGCATTTAGGTTGCTTCCATGACCTGGCTATTGTAAATAGTTCTGCAATGAACATTGGGGTGCATGTGTCTTTTTGAATTATGGTTTTCTCTCAGTATATGCCCAGTAGTGGGATTGCTGGATCATATGGTAATTCTATTTTTAGTTTTTTAATGAACCTCCATACTGTTCTCCATAGGGGCTGTATCAATTTACATTCCCACAAACAGTGCAAGAGGGTTCCCTTTTCCTCACACCCTCTCCAGCATTTGTTTGTAGATTTTCTGATGATGCCCACTCTAACTAGTGTCAGGTGATACCTCATTGTAGTTTTTTTGTTTGTTTGTTTTGTTTTTTTGTGGTACACGGACCTCTCACTGCTGTGGCCTCTCCTGTTGTGGAGCACAGGCTCCGGTCACGCAGGCTCAGCGGCCATGGCTCACAGGCGCAGCCGCTCCATGGCATGTGGGGTCCTCCCAGACCGGGGCATGAGCCCACGTCCCCTGCATCAGCAGGCGGACTCTCAACCACTGTGCCACCAGGGAAGCCCCCTCATTGTAGTTTTGATTTGCATTTCTCTAATAATTAGTGATGTTGAGCAGCTTTTCATGTGCTTCTTGGCCATCTGTATGTCTTCTTTGGAGAAATGTCTATTTAGGTTTTCTGCCCATTTTTGTATTGGGTTGTTTGTTTCTTTAATATTGAGCTGCACGAGCTGTTTATATATTTTGGAGATTAATCCTTTGTCCGTTGATTCGTTTGCAAATATTTTCTCTCATTCTGAGAGTTGTCTTTTCTTCTTGTTTATGGTTTCCTTTGCTGTGCAAAAGCTTTGAAGTTTCATTAGGTCCCATTTGTTTATTTTTGTTTTTAATCCCATTACCCTAGGAGGTGGATCAAAAAAGATCTTGCTGTGATTTATGTCAAAGAGTGTTCTTCCTATGTTTTCCTCTAAGAGTTTTATAGTGTCCAGTCTTACATTTAGGCCTTGAATCCATTTTTTGTTTATTTTTGTATTGGTGTTAGGGAGTGTTCTAATTTAATTCTTTTACATGTAGCTGTCCAGTTTTCCCAGCACCACTTACTGAAAAGACTGTCTTTTCTCCATCATATATCTTTGCCTCCTTTGTCAGATTAGTTGACCATAGGTGTGTGGGTTTATCTCTGGGTTTTCTATCTTGTTCCATTGATCTATATTTCTGTTTTTGTGCCAGTACCATATTGTCTTGATTACTGTAGCTTTGTAGTATAGTCTGAAGTCAGGGAGTCTGATTCCTCCAGCTCCGTTTTTTTCCCTCAAGACTGCTTTGGCTATTCGGGGTCTTTTGTGTCTCCATACAAATTTTAAGATGATTTGTTCTAGTTCCATAAAAAATGCCATCGGTAATTTGATAGGGATGCATTGAATCTGTAGATTGCTTTGGGTAGTATAGTCATTTTCACAATATTGGTTCTTCCAATCCAAGAATATGGTATATCTCTCCATCTGTTGGTATCATCTTTAATTTCTTTCATTGGTGTCTTATAGTTTTCTGCATACAGGTCTTTTGTCTCCCTAGGTAGGTTTGTTCCTAGGTATTTTATTCTTTTCATTGCAATGGTAAATGGGAGTGTTTCCATCATTTCTCTTTCATATTTTTTATCATTAGTGTATAGGGATGCAAGAGATTTCTGTGCATTAATTTTGTATCCTGCAACTTTACCAAATTCATTGATTAGCTCTAGTAGATTCCTGGTGGCATCTTTAGGATTTTCTATGTATAGTATCATGTCATCTGCAAACAGTGACAGCTTTACTTCTTCTTTTCCAATTTGTATTCCTTTTATTTCTTTTTCTTCTCTGATTTATTCATTCATTTATTGATGGACACTTAAGTTGTTTCTATATCTTGGCTATTGTGAATAATGCTGCAATGAAAATAGGGGTGCATATATCATTTTGAATTAGTGTTCATTTTCTTCAGAAAAATACCCAGAGTGGAATTGCTGGATTGTATGGTAGTTCTATTTTTAAATTTTTTAAGAAGTTCCATACTGTTTTCCACAGTAGTTGCACCAGTTTACATTCCCACCAACAGTGCATGAAGGTAACCTTTCCTCCATATCATCACCAACACTTGTTATTTTTTGTCTGTTTGATAATAGCCATTATAACAGGTGTGAGATCATATCTCATTGTGGTTTTGATTTGCATTTCTCTGACGATTAGTGATGTTGAGCATTTTTTCATGTGCCTATGGGCAATCTACATATCTTCTTTGGAGAAGTGTGTATTCAAATCTTCTGTCCAATTTTTTTTTTTTTTCTTGCGGTACGCGGGCCTCTCACAGTTGTGGACTCTCCCGTTGTGGAGCACAGGCTCCGGATGCACAGGCTCAGCGGCCATGGCTCACGGGCTCAGCCGCTTCACGGCATGTGGGATCTTCCTGGACCGGGGCACGAATCCGCATCCCCTGCATCAGCAGGCGGGCTCTCAACCAGTGCGCCACCAGGGAAGCCCTTCTATCCATTTTTTATTTTATTTATTTATTTTTTCCATTTTTTAATTGGATTGTTTGGTTTTCTGATGTTGAGTTGTATGAGTCTTTTGTGTATTTTGGATATTAACCCCTTATAAGATATATCATTTGCAAGTATCCTCTCCCATTCAGTAGGCGGCCTTTTTGTTTTGTTGATAGTTTCCTTTGCTATGTAAAAGCTTTTCAGTCTTATGTAGTCCCATTTGTTTATTTTTGCTTTAGTTTCCCTTGCCTGAGGAGACATATCAAAAAAAAAAAATTTGCTAACACCATTGTGAAAGCATTACTACTTATGTTTTCTTCAAGGAATTTTATGGTTTCAGGTCTTACGTTTAATTCCTTAATCCATTTTGAGTTTATTTTTGTATATGATGTGAGAAAGTAGTCCAGTTTGATTCTTTTACAAGTAGCTGTCCAGTTTTCCCAATACCATTTATTGAAGAGGCTGTCTTTTCCCCACTGTATATTTTTGACTTTTCTGTCATAAATCAATTTACCATGTAAGTGCGGATTCACTTATAGGCTCTTTATTCTGTTCCATTGGTCTCTGTGTCTGTTTTTGTGCCAGTACCATACTGTTTTGATTACTGTAGCTTTGTGGTATAGTTTGAAATCCAAGAGTGTGATATCTCCAACTTTGTTCTCCTTTCTGCAGATTGTTTTGGCTATTTGGGGTCTTTCATATTTCCATGCAAATTTTAGAATTATTTGTTCTAGTTCTGCAAAAAATGCCATTGGTATCTTGATAGGGATTGCCAAGATATTTTTGGTGGAAGAGAAAGAAGACACCTTCAGTTAGAGTATTTGTCCTAGACTTCAGCCATCATGAAGCAGTAAAAGCTTAGACATGAGCACCACCTGGAGGAGTCCTTGTGTACTGGGGGAATGTTGGGAAGTTCATAGGATTAAGAGTGCACCTCAGTCTTTACTAGCTCTGTTCCATTACCAAGATTCTTAGTGGCTCTAATAGTTAGTTTTCCCATCTGTAAAATGAGGATAACAATTGCTACATCAGACAGCTGCAGTAAAGTTTAATGCATAATGCACATGCCCAGCATCAAGCTAAATTCTCAATAAATGAACAGTAGCAATTATGAGATGCAGGGATAGTGTATGGCACAGCCAGCCTCAAACCATGAACCCAAGAGGGATACCTGTATCAAACAAATCCTCTTAAATGGTCCAAAGATCTAATAAACATTTTTCCAAAGAAGACATACAGATGGCCAACAGGCACATGAAAAAATGCTCAACATCACTAATTATTAGAGAAATGTAAATCAAAACTACAATGAGGTATCACCTCACATAGGTCAGAATAGCCATCATCCAAGTGTCTACAAACAAATGCTGGACATGGTGTGGAGCAAAGGGAACCCTCCTACACTGTTGGTGGGATGTAAATTGGTATAGCCACTATGGAGAACAGTTTTCAGTTTCTTAAAAAATACTAAAAATAGAACTAACATATGATCCAACATTACCACTCCTGGGCATATATCCTGACAAAACTCTAATTCAAAAAGATATATGCACCCCTGTGTTCATTGCAGCACTCTTTACAATAGCCAAGATGTGGAAGTGACCTAAATGTCCATCTCAGATGAATGGATAAAGAAGATGTGGCATATATATATATATATATATATATATAATGGAATATTACTCAGTCATAAAAAACAATGAAATAATTCCATTTGCAGCAACATGGATGGACCTAGAGATTATTATACTAAGTGAAGTAAGTCAGAGAAAGACAAACATCATATGATATCACTTATATGTGGAATCCAAAAAAAAAGATACAAATGAACTTATTTACAAAACAGAAATAGACCCAGAGACATAGAAGACAAACTTATGATTACCAAGAGGGAAAGGGGAGAGGAAGGGATAAACTAGGAATTTGGGATTAACATATATACACTCCTATATGTAAAGTAGATAACCAACAAGGACCTACTGTATAGCACAGGGAACTATGCTCAATGTTTTATAATAACCTATAAGGGAAAATAATCTGAAAAAGAATACATACATATATATGTGCGTATAACTGAATCACTGTGTTGTACACCTGAAACTAACACAACACTGTAATCAGCTATACTTCAAAAAAAAACCAAAAACCTTTTATCTGGTATAATTACTTTCTGGCTTCAGGTGCAAGAAAGATACTTTTCGCCAAAAGGTGAAGAATTCTAACTACACGATCTCTTGTCATCCTTTGAATCTATGTACCTACCTCAAAATTCTTCACGTTTGTGGGCTTCCCTCGTGGTGCAGTGGTTGGGAGTCCGCCTGCTGATGCAGGGGACGCGGGTTCGTGTCCCGGTCCGGGAGGATCCCGTGTGCCACAGAGCGGCTGGGCCCCTGGGCCATGGCCGCTGGGCCTGCGCGTCCAGAGCCTGTGAAATTCTTCATGTTTGCAACACATTATCATAAAAGCATACTTCATCATAAACCTTTTTTTTAACATCCTTATTGGAATATAAGTGCTTTACAATGTTGTATTACTTTCTGCTGTATAACAAAGTGAATCAGCTATAATGTATACATATATCCCTATATCCCCTCCTTCTTGCGTCTCCCTCCCACCCTCCCTATCCCACCCCTCTAGGTGATCACAAAGCACCGAGCTGATCTCCCTGTGTTATGGAGCTGCTTCCCACTAGCTATTTTACATTTGGTAGTGTATATATGTCAATACTACTCTCTCACTTCATTCCTGCTTACCCTTCCCACTCCCCTTGTCCTCAAGTCCATTCTCTACATCTGCATCTTTATTCCTGTCCTGCCCCTAGGTTCTTCAGAACCTTTTTTTTTTTTTAGATTCCATATATACATGTTAGCATACAGTATTTGTTTTTCTCTTTCTGACTTACTTCACTCTGTATGACAGACTCTAAGTCCATCCACCTCACTACAAATAACTCAATTTTGTTTCTTTTTATGGCTGAGTAATATTCCATTGTATATATGTGCCACATCTTCTTTATCCATTCATCTGTCAATGGACACTTAGGTTGCTTCCATGTCCTGGCTATTGTAAATAGAGCTGCAGTGAACATTTTGGTACATGACTCTTTTTGAATTATGGTTTTCTCAGGGTATATGCCCAGTTGTGGGATTGCTGGGTCGTATGGGAATTCTATTTTTAGTTTTTTAAGGAATCTCCATAGTGACTGTATCAATTTACATTCCCACCAACAGTGCAAGAGGATTCCCTTTTCTCCACACCCTCTCCAGCATTTGTTTGTAGATTTTCTGATGTTGCCCATTTTAACTGTTGTGAGGTGATAACTCATTGTAATTTTGATTTGCATTTCTCTAATGATTAGTGATGTTGAGCATACTTTCATGTGTTTGTTGGCAATCTGTATATCTTCTTTGGAGAAATGTCTATTCAAGTGCAGGATTTTCCAGGGTGGCCGGGGTATTACTGGAGGACAGTTTAATTGCAAAGTTCTCTGGGTGAAGGAGCATTAACTGCTGTGTGCATGTGCTTCCATCTAGTGGTCTTTTGAGGAACATTTCTCTGATGTGTTCTGGCACTATTAGCTCACTTGGCGAGGCCTAACCTTTCTGAGCATTGCATACTGCATACTACATACACATACATCTTACATTAACATCCATAAATCCACACACAAAAATTGTGTTCCAAAAAGTGGGCCACTTTGCCCATGAAGTTATTCACAGGTTGTTCTAAATTTAGGAGAACAGATGACAAGGCACATCTCTTCCAAAGAAGGAAAACCACATGTCCCTCCATAGGCCTAGGAGGCTGCCCTATTGAGTCTCTCTTTCCTAAGTGCTTTGGACTGAAGCAGATCTGGGAAACCTAAGGCCTTAGAGATGTAGTTCAATATTTACCAATTATAGACTGAAGTATTCAGTTCTGTTAGTGTGTCATCATTGTTCTTTCCCATCCTCCCAGCACACACCCTAACTCTGCCCCAGTCATGTACTCATTCTCTGGAAAGTCACAAACAATCCAAGTCTAAACTTCTGCAGTATCTGCCCTCAAACTTCTCTGGACATTCACCCACTGAAGGACATCTGGATTGTGCTATTAGGTTGGGGCTATTATGAATGAAGTTGCTATCAACATCTGTGAACATAAGTTCTCATTTCTTTTGGGTACCGTAGCTTTGTAGTAAAGTCTGAAGTCAGGGAGTATGAACCTCCAGCTTTGTTCTTTTTTCTCAAGTTTGCTTTGGCTATTTGGGGTCTATTGTTGTTCCATATAAATTTTAGGATTATTTATTTTAGTTCTGTGAAAAATGTCATGGGTATTTTGATAAGGATTACATTAAATCTGTAGGTTTCTTTGGGAAGTATGGTCATTTTAACACTATTAATTGTTCCGGTCCATGAACACGGGATATCTTTCCATTTTTTTGTATCATCTTCAATTTCCTTCATCAATGTTTTATAGTTTTCAGAGTATAGGTTTTTCACCTCTCTTGTTAAGTTTATTCCTAGGTATTTTATTCTTTTTGTTGTGCTTTTAAATGAAATTGTTTTCTTGCTTTCTGTTTCTGATAGCTTATTACTAGTGCATAAAAAAGCAAAAGATTTCTGGATATTAATCTTTTATCCCATGGCTTTACTGAATTCATTTATTAGTTCTAATAGTTTTTAGTTTACAGACTTTAGGGTTTTCTATGTATAGTATTGTGTTATCTGCAGACAGTGACAGTTTTACTTCTTCCCTTCCAGTTTGAGAGCATTTTATTTCTTCTTGTCTAACTGCTGGCTAGGAATTCCAACTCTATGTTAAATAGAAGTAGTGAGAGTGGGTATCCTTGTCTTGTTTCTAACTTTGAAGGAAAAGCTTTCACCTTTTCACATTGAGTATGATGTCAGCTTGGGTTTGTCATATATAATCTTCATTATGTTGAGATATGTTCTCTCTATAACCACTTTGATGAGAGTTTCTTTTATCATGAATGGATGTTGAATTTTTAAAATGCTTTTTATGCATCCGTTGAGATGATCATGTGAGTTTATCCTTCCTTTTATTAATGTGATGGATCACGTTGATTGATCTGCAGATATCAAACCATTCTTGCATCCCTGGAATAAATCCCACTTGATCGTGGTGCATGATCCTTTTAATATATTGTCAAATTTGGTTTCCTAATGTTTTGTTGAGGATTTTTGCATCTATATTTATCAGAGGTATTGGCCTATAGCTTCCTTTTTTTTTTTGTAGTGTCTTTGATTTTCATATCAGGGTAATGGTGGCCTCATAGAATGTATTTGGGAGTGTTCCCTCCTCTTCAGTTTTTTCTGGAATAGTTTGAGAAGAATAGACATTAGCTCTTCTCTACATGTTTGGTAAACTTTCCCTGTGAAGCCTTTTAGTCCTGGACTTTTGTTTGCTGGCAGGTTTTTTTTTTTTTTAATTATTACTAATTCAATTTCACTACTAGTGATTGGTCTCTTCAGATTGTCTGTTTCTTCCAATTCAGTCTTGGAAGAGTGTATGTTTCTAGAAATTTATCCATTTCTTCTAGGTTGTCCAATTTGTTGGTATATAATTGTAGTAGTATTCTTCCATGATTTTTTCTTTCCCTGTGATGTTGGTTGTAATTTCTCCTCTTTCATTTCTTATTTTGTTTATTTGTGTTCTCTCTCTTTTTCTTTCTTTTCTTTCTTTTTTAAAATATGGAATGCTTCATGAATTTGCATGTCATCCTTGTGCAGGGGCCAAAGTGGTCTTAAATAACACATTAGACCAGTTGAACTTAATAGATATCTACAGAACATTCCATCCAAAACAGCAGAATACACATTCTTTTCAAATGCACATGGAAAATCATTCCAATTTTAGTATATGTGTTGCCAAAGCAAGTACTCTCTTTTTTTTTTCTTAATGAGCCTTGCTAAAACTATCTTTTCAAAAGAACAGCTCTTTGTTTCATTGATATTTTCTCTTTTTTCTTTTTGGTCTCTATATTACTAATTTGCTCCCTTTTGCTGATTTTGGACTTTGTTCTTCTTTTTCTAATTCCTTTAGATAGTTGGTTAGGTTGTTTATTTGAGATTTCACTTGTTTCTTGAGGTAGGCCTGTATCACTATAAACTTCCCTCTTAGAATTACTTTTGCTGCATCCCATAGATTTTGGAAAGTTGTGTTGTTATTTTCACTTGTCTCGAGGTATTTTCTGATTTCTTCATTGACCCATTGTTGTTGTTGTTTTAGTAGCATGTTGCTTAGTCTCCACATGCTTGTGTTTTCCCCGTTTTTCTTCTTGTAATTGATTTCCAGTTTCATACCCTTGTGGTTGGAAAAACTGCTTGATATAATTTCTATCCCTTTAAATTTATTGAGACTTGTTTTGTGGCCTAGCATGTGATCTATCCTGGAGAACATCCCATGTGAATTTGAAAAGAATGTGTATTCTGCACTTTTTGATAGAATGTTCTGTAGATATCTATTAAGTTCAGCTGGTCTGATGTGTTATTTAAGACCACTCTTTCCTTATTCATTTCTATCTGGATGGTTTGTCCATTGATGTTAGTGAGGTGTTAAAGTCCCCTATTTTTATTGTATTATTGTCAATTTCTCCCTTTATATCTATTAATATTTGCTTTATATATTTAGGTGTCCCTATATTAGGTGCAAATATGTTAATGAATGTTATATCCTCTTCTTGTATTGATCTTTCAATCATTACACAATGTCCTTCTTTGTCTTTTGTTGTATTTTAAAGTCTATTTTGTCTGATATGAGTATTGCTACCTTAGCTTTCTTGTCATTTTTATTTGCATGAAATTTTTTTCCCATCCCCCTCACTTTCAATCTGTGTGTGTCTTTACCTCTGAGTCTCTTTTAAGCAGCATATAGATGGGTCTTTTTTTTATTGAGATATAGTTGATGTACAATATTATATAAGTAACAAGTATACAACATAGTAATTCACAATTTTTAAAGGTTATACTCCATTTATAGTTATTATAAAATATTGGCTGTATTTCCTACATTGTACAGTATATCCCTGTAGCTTATTTTTTACATAATATTTTGAACCTCTTAATTCCCTACCTCTGTCTTCCCCTCCCCTCTTCCCTCTCCCCACTGGTAACCTCTAGTTTTTTCTCTACATTTGTGAGTCTATTTCATTTTTGTATTCACTAGTTTGCTTTATTTTTTAGATTCCACATATAAGTGATATCATATAGTATTTGTCTTTCTCCAATTTATTTCATTTAGCATAATACCCTCTAAGTCCATCCATGTTACAAATGGCAAAATTTCATTATTTTTTATGACTGAGTAGTATTCCATTTAGTGTGTGTGTGTGTGTGTGTGTGTGTATCTTTATCTATATAATTTGTTGATGGACACTTGGATTGTTTTTATATCTTGGCAATTGTAAATAATGCTGTTATGAACACTGGTGTGCATGCATCTTTTCAAATTAGCATTTTTGTGTTTTTCTAATATGTTCCCAGGAGTGGAATTTCTGGGTCATATTGTACTTCTATTTTTAGTGTTTTGAGGAAACTCCATACTGTTTCCACAGTGACTGCACCAATGAACATTCCCACCAACAGTGTACAAGGGTTCCCTTTTTTACACATTCTTGACAACATTTGTTATTTGTGTTCTTTTTGATGGTAGCAATTCTGACAGGTGTGAGGTGATAGCTTGTGGTTTTGATTTTCATTTCTCTAATGATTAGCGATGTTGAGCAACATTTCATGTATCTGTTGGCCATATGTATATCTTCCTTGGAAAAATGTCTATTCAGGTCTTCTGATCATTTTAAAATTGGGTTGTTTGTTTTTTGTTGTTGAATTATATGAGCTGTTTGTATATTTTGGATATTAACCCCTTATTGGCCATATCATTAGCAAATATTTTCTTCCATTTTGTAGGTTGTCTTTTTGTTTTGTCAGTGATTTCCTTTGCTGTGCAAAACTTTTAACTCTAATTAGGTCCAATTTGTTTATTTTTGCTTTTGTTTCCCTTGCTTTAGGAGGCAGATCCAAAAATATATTGCTATTATTTATGTCAAAGAATGTTCTGCCTATGTTTTCTTCTAGGAATTTTATGGTTTCTGATCTTACATTTAGGTGTTTAATCTATTTGAGTTTATTTTTGTATATGGTGTTAGAGAATGTTCTAATTTCATTCTTTTACATGTCGCTGCCCAGTTTTTCCAGCACCACTTATTGAAGAGATTGTCTTTTCTCCATTGTATATTCTTGCTTCCTTTGTCATAGATTAATTGGCCGTAAGTGTGTGGGTTTATTTCTGGGCTCTCTATTCTGTTCCATTGATCTATGTGTCTATTTTTGTGCCAGTACTCAGTCTTGTTGTTTTAAATTTGATCAGCCACCCTAAGTCTTTGGATTGGAGCATTTAGTCCATTGAAATTTAAAGGGATTATTGATAGGTATGTACTTATTGCCATTTTGCTACTTGTTTTCTGGTTGTTTTTGTAGTTCTTCTCCTTTTCATTTTTTCCATGTAGTTCGATGACTTTCTTTAGTGGTATGCTTGTGTTCCTCTGTCTCTAGTTTTTATGTATCTATTGTAGGTTTTTGATTTGTAGTTACCATGGGGTGCATATATGTTGACTATCTACTTGTTTTAAACTGATAATCATTTAAGTTCAAACACATTCTAAAAGATCTACATTTTTAATCCCCTTCTTCATGTTTTGTGTTTTTAATGTCATATTTTACATCTTCATGTTTATCCCTTAACTGTTTATTGTAATTATAGTTGATTTTACAATTTTTATCTTTTAGTCTTTGTACTAGCTTATTCAAGTGGTCGATCCACAGCCTTTATTATATAGTTGCCTTTACTAGTGGGATTTTTCATTTCCTATAAATTCTTACTTCTTGTAGCCTTTTCCACTTAGAGAAGCCCCTATAACACTTCTTTTAGGGTCAGTTTAATATTGACAAACTATTTTAGGTTTTGCTTGCCTGAGGAATTCGGTATCTCCCTTTCAATTCTGAATTATATTCTTTCTGGATAGAGTATCCTAGATTTATGTTTTTCCCTTTCAGCACTTAAAATATATCATGCCACTCCTTTCTGGCTACAAATTTCCTATAGAAAAATCAGCTGATAGCCTTATGGGAATTCCATTGTATGTGACTCTTTGTTTTTCTTTTGTTGCCTTTAGAATTCTTTATCTTTAACTTTTGCTATTTTAATTATGTTATGTCTTGGTGTGGGTCTCTTAGTTTCATCTTGTTTTGGACTCTCTGTTCTTACTGTACCTGGGTATTTGTTTCTTCAGGTTCAGGAAACTTTCAGTCATAATTTCATCAAATAGATTTTTGACCCCTTTCTCTCATCTCCTGGGACCCCCTATAATGTGAATGTTAGTACACTTGATTTTGTCCTAGAAGTCCCTTAAACTATTCTCATTTCTTAAATTTGTTTTTCTTCTTGCTGTTCTGATTAGATTATTTCCACTATTCTATATTCCAGATCACTTATGAATTCTCTATCACCTAGTCTGCTGTTAATTCTTTCTACTGTATTTTTCATCTAAGTTATTGTATTCTTCAGCTCTGACTGGTTCTTTTTATATTTTCTAGTTCCTTGTTAAAATTTCCACTGTGCTCATCTGTTCTTTTCCCAAGTTAAGTTAGCATTCTTATTACTAATACTTTGAACTCTTTACCTGGTAAATTATTTTTCTCTGTATCATCAGTTGTTTTTTCAAGTTTTTTTCCTTGTTCTTTCATTTGAAACAAATACCCCTGTCTTCTCATTTTGTTTAACTTTCTCTGTCTCTATAAAATTAGGTGAAACAGTTACCTGTTTTGGTCTTGTAGGGGTGTCTTTGTGTGGGAGTGTCTCTATGTAGTCTACAAGTGCCCAGTGGCTTTGGTGGGAGAGCTTGATGTGAAGTGAGCATGGGTTGCATCTTCTCCTAGGGTGTGTTGGCAGCTATCACCTTGGTGAGAGGTGGGGCTAGAGAAGGAGGAGCTAGAGCCAGAGCCAGGTGGGAGCCAGGGCTTCTCCTTTGCTCAGCAGCATCACCACCCTATTGGGGGCAGGGGTGGGTTCCAAGGTATTGGAGCAGAAGCCCTGAGGGTCATGTTTGAGCTAGTTCCATTCCCTCTAAGTGTACACTCTCCCCCCTTCCAGCAATAGCACCTTTGCCCAAGCGGGGAGCAGTGCTGGATGAAAAGGGGCAAGAGTGTGTGCCCACTGTGCATTGGGATGGTCTCAGAATTCTAGTCAGAACTTGGGACAGCTCCCTTTCCACCACCTCTGTGAGCACCAGCAATGGTCCCTTGCTCCATTCAGATGCAGTCCCTGCTTTGTCCCCTCCAGTCCCAGCTCTGTCCCCTTGAACTGTGTACTCTCCTCAGCAATGGCAGCCACCCTAGCAGGGAGCTGTGCTGGAGCCAGAGTGCCTTGAGCGGATGCTTATCATGGGCTGGGGACACACTGGGGTGGTGGCAGGAAACCAGCTAGAGCCCTGGGCAGTTTCATCTGTTTCTTGGGAGTAAGCAAGTAGGTGCATGAACTTCATGAGAAAAGTCTAGGTTTCTTACAGCCCTCCTCTAAGTCCCACTGGTTTTCAAACCAGCGAAGAGGACTTGTCTTCTGTGTGTTGGACCCCAGGACTGGGGTTCCCAGTATGTGGTTCTAAATACTGACTCCCCAGGGAGGATTATCAAGCCTGTGTAGTCCCCCTCCTCTTCTGTGTCTGCTGCTAGGGACTCAGGTCCTGGCTGATCACTTCTCCTCCCTTCCTACCCAACTCTGTGTGGGAGCGTTGGTTATAGAAGCCTTTCTGCCAGTCTCCAGTTTGTTTTCAGTGAGAATTGCTCCACATGTAGAGGTATTCTTGATGTGTTCATGGGTAGGTGAGCTCAGCCTCCTCCTACTGCACCATCTTGATCTCTTCCTGTCACTATTTTTTATTTTAGCTATTCTGATAACTATATAGTGATATCTCACTGTGGTCCTAACTTGCATTTCCCTAATGTTTCATAATGTTGAACATCTTCTTATGTGTCAATTTGCCATCTGTATAGCCCCTTCAGTGAGTGTGTCTTCTGCCCATTTTGTAATTGGTTTGGGTTTTTTTCAAGCTATTGAGTTTTTTTTCTGGGGGGGGCTGCGTTGGGTCTTCGACGCTGCATGCGGGCTTTCTCTAGTTGCAGTGAGCGGCATCTACTCTTCATTGCAGTGCATGGGCTTGTCATTGAGGTGGCTTCTCTTGTTGCGGAGCACAGACTCTAGGTGCATGGGCTTCAGTAGTTATGGCACACGGGCTTAGTTGCTCCACGGCATGTGGGATCATCCCAGACTAGGGCTCAAACCTGTGTCCCCTGCACTGGCAGGTGGATTATTAACCACTGCACCACCAGGGAAGTCCGAAACTATTGAGTTTTAAGTGTTCTTTATATAATCTAGATATGTCATTTTTTTCAGATATGTAGTTTGCAAATATTTTCTCCCTATCTAGAGATGCTCATCCTCTTTAAAGAATTTCTTGCACAGGAAAAGTTTTTAGTTATGATGAAGTTAAATTTATTATTTTGCCCTTTATTTATCAGGATTTCGGTATAAAATTTAACAACTCTTTTCTAGCCCTAGATGATAAACATTTTCTCTTGTGTTGTTTTTTCTCCTGAAAGGTTTATAGTTTTGCATTTTACATTAAAGTTCATGATCCATTTCAAGTTAATTTTTGTATAAGGTGTGAGCATTGGGTCAAGGTTTATTCTTTGCCTATGGATGCCCAATTGTTCTACCACCCTTTCTTGAAAAAGGCTGTCTTTCCTCTATTGAATTGCTTTTGCACCTTTGTCAAAAATTCATTCACTATACTTGTGTGGGGCTATTTCTGGGTTTTCTATTCTGTTCCTTTGATCTATATCTTTATTCCTCTGCCAATACAACACAGTCTTAATTATAGCTATATAATAAGCCTTGAAATCAGACTGATTTCTCCCCCTTTATTCTTATTTTTCAAATTGTTTTAACTATCATAGTTCCTTTGTCTTTCCTTATAAATTTTTCAATAATATTTTCTAAATCTACAAAAAAGTCCTGCTGAGATTTTTATATGATTTGCTAAACCTGTATACCAATTTTGGGATAATCAATCTCTTTTCCATATTGGGTCTTCAATCCATGAACATAGTATGTTCCTCCATTTATTTAGACCTCTTTAGATTTCTTTCATCAGTGTTTTGTAGTTTTCAGCATGTAAGTTTTGTACAAGTTATGTTACATTTGCATGTAAGTATATCTTTTTAAGTAGTTGTAAATGGTATTGTATTTTCAAATTTAGTGCTCACATATTTGTTGTTAGCATAGGTTGATCTTGTATGCTGAACTCACTTATTAGTTCTAGGATTTTTTTTATTTTTGTTTTTTTAGATTCTTTGGAAATTTCTAGGTAGAACATCATGTCATCCACAAAGAGGACCCATTTATTTTGCTAGGAAATTTCTGATATAGTTATGTGATTTTTTTTTTGGCCTGCTAATATGGTGGATTACATTGTATAATTGATTTTCAAATATTGAATCAGTCTTGCATTCCTGGAACCAGCCCTACTTGTTCATGATATATAATTCTCCCTATATTTTGCTGAATTCTATTAGTCAATATTTTGTTAAGAATTTTTGCATCTATATTCAGGAGGACTATTGGCCCATAGTTTTCCTTTTCTTTTCTTTTTTTCTTTTTTTCTTTTTTCTTTTTTTTTTTGTACAGTCTTTATCTGGCTTTGGTATGAGGGTGATACTGGCTTCCTATAATGAGTTAGGAAATGTTCACTCCTCTTATTCTATTTTGGAAGAGACTTTGTAGAGTTAAATTTAATTCTTCTTTAAATGTTTGCTAGAATTCTCCAGTGAAACCATCTGGGTTGGAGATTTCTTTTTCAGGAGGTTAATTATAAATTCAATGCATTTAATAGTTATGTGACTATTCAAATTATCTATTTCAATTGGGTGAGTTGTGGTAGTTTGTGCTTTTGTAGTAATAGTTGTTAAATTTATGTGTGTAGAGTTGCTTATAGTATTCCATTATTATCTTTTGATGTCTGCATGGTCTGTAGTGATGTAATAGGGGCAGGGCAGGTGCATGGCTGTTAGTGAGTGACCAGTAGTGGTACTGCTAAGCCATTGTCAGCATCACAGTGGACCCCTCCCCCAAGCTAGCAACCGTTAGGGAGCAACTGTTAGTGAGCAAACGTTAGCAGTCCTGCTCAGCCATTGGTTGGAATCACAGTGGGCCCCTTCCCCTCCCCTTCCTCTGTATAAAAGGAGGCTGAATTTGGACGAAGGGAAGATGTGTTACTGAGCCCAAGCTCACTCTTGTCCCCAAAACCATCTTGTCCGAGTCTGAATTCAGGCTTCCTTTATACAGAGGAGGGGGAGTGGAAGGGGCCCACTGCAGCACTAACCAATGGCTTAGTGGGACCACTAATCATTGCTTGTTGACAGTTGCTCACTTGGGGGAGGGGCCCAGTGTGACACTGACCAATGGCTGAGTGGGGATGTTACAAGTTGTGCCTGATCCGCCCTTATCACAGATGGTTTTTTTGAGACACTAGTCTGCCATCTTCTCCATCTGCCAAGTTTCTGGTTAAAGTCATTATTCCTTGTCCCAACAGCTTGTCTGCCAATTTACTGGGCTGTCATGCAGCGAGAAGAGTGAGGCTGGGCTTGGTAACAATTTTGGCAAAGACAGCCAGGAGCCTTGCTGCTTGTGGCCAATTGCCCTGGTTGGAGAATTTTGGGGTGAGGCCCTAGCAGCTGCCTGGACCACTTGTCCTGAGGCTTTTCCCTTCAAAATTCCCTGAGGTGGCACCTGCTGCCCCAGCGCTTGGCAGTTGGAGCAAGGAATCAACATTTGGGAGCCAATGGGCTCCATATATTAGGGTATTCGCTTTTTCTTTAGGAGAAAAGCCAATTTGTTTTGCATTTGATTGGGGTACCCTGTTGGAGAGGGGAATCGTTGTTCGACTCTACCTGATTTGTGAACTGGTTTATTTGCTTTTGTTTTGTATTCATTCATGATGGGATCGGTGCTTTTGGTACTGGAATTTGCTTGTGCTTTTTATGTTTTGCTGTTTTTGAACTTATAAATTTGGGAAATACTCCATATGTCCCTAAGGAAAGGCCTTTGGGACATATCTTAAACAAGTGGACAAAATATTGCTGTGGGCCTGTGACTAAGAAAGAGATGATATTCTATTGTAATAGTGTGTGGTCCAAATATATGTTAGGATCAGGAGAGCGATGGACCTTGAATGGCTCACCTAATTATTATACGATCTTGAAATTAGAATTGTTTTGTGAAAGAGCAGGTTAAAATGAGATTCCAATATGTAGAAGCATTTATGCTATTGCATCAGGAGGAAAAGAAGTCAGATGGCTGTTGTCTTATGGTACAGCAGTCTAAAGGGAAAACCTGTTATACAAGAGGGAGAGGGAGAAAATGAGACTGAGGACATGTTATTTCAAAACTTAAACCCCCCTCCAGCAAACCCAGCTCTCCCACTGGCTGAGCACGCTGCATTGGCAGTTGTTCCAACTGCCCTCATGCCACCAATATACTCACTCCTTTCACCATCTCCTGTTTCCCCTACTTATGGGGCTCAATTAGAAGTTTCTGTGTTAACCTCCAGGGCACAGGGGCCTGGTTTGGTGTCACAATCTAAGACCTGACAGGGCACCCAATTTGGACTGGGACCCACTTCCAGAGCAGGGCAATTTCCCTTGCGCCAATGTCCTGTAAGAGGTCTTAATGCAGATGGCCAACCAGCTGGGTTTCTATGGGTGTACAAGCCATTCTCAATTTCAGATTGGTTTAATTGTAAAAATCACAAACCTACTTACCAAGAGGACCCCCTCTGCATGACTGAACTTTTCACTTCTATCTTTGTCACTCAACGTCCCTCTTGGGCAGACATTGTAATGGGTTGCCCAGTAATGGCACCCAGTGATGGCCACGTGCTAAGGGCTGCTCACTACCCCGCTCTATTACACTGAGAGGCCTAGACAGCAATGGGTTTGTGAACTCTTAGAAGGGTTAAGGTTGCTCTTCAAAAAGAATAAGTATTGAGATTAAAATTTCATTGTAGAAGGAATTTCAGGTTCAAATAGTAGTAGATAAAGAAAGAATTGTATTACTTACTAAAAATTTTAAGGAATATTCCCAACACAAAGTTGGTCAATTCCATTTCACAATCACCCCCTCCTCACCCCTGCTCAGCAGGAAGTAGCCAGAAAGATCATCACCCCTTTCCCCACAAGATTGTGAAATGGACATTGACAGTGGGGAATTGTAATAGGGGCAGGACAGGGGCATGGCTGTTAGTAAGCAGCCAGTAGCAGTCTCCCTCAGCCAGTGGTTGGGGTTGCAGTGGATCCCTTCCCCAAGTGAGTGACCATTAGTGAGCTACCATTAGGGAGCAGCTGTAAGTGAGTAACTATTAACAGTCCTGCTCAGCCATTGGTTGGAATCACAGTGGGCCCCTCCTCCTCCCCTTCCTCTGTACAAAAGGAGCCCAAATTTGGACTGAGGGAAGATGGTGTTTTTGAGACACTAGTCTGCCATCTTCTTGGTCTGCTAGCTTTCTGATTAAAGTTGTTATTCCTTGCCACAACAACTCGTCTCCCAATTTATTGGCCTGTCATGCGGTGAGCAGAGCAAGCTTGGTAACAGTGACATCCTCTGTTTCACTGCAGTACTAGATTTTTATGTATTATAATCTCTAAGAACTATTATCAGAGAGATATTAGTAGTCTTTGTTTCCCTTTGTCACTCTTGCTAGAGGTCTGTCAATTTTACCAACCTTGTCAAAGAGCAAACTTTTTGCTCCATTGATCTTCTCTATTTTTATGTTTGCAATTTCATTGATTTCTGTTTTTTATTATTTCCTTCCTTGTGCTAGCTTTTGGTTTATTTTGCTCTTGTTTTCCCAGGTTCTTGAGGGAGTGATTAGGTAAATGATTTGAGATATTTTCTTTTCTCTAATGTAAGCATTTAGTGCTGTAAATTCCCCTCTTAGCACTACTTTAACTGTGCCCCATGAATTTTGATATGTTGTGTTACCATTTTTATTATTTCACTCTATTTAAAATTTTTTTCCTTGAGACTTCCTTTTTGATCCATGGATTATTTAGAATGTATGGTTTAGTTTCCAAGTACTTTGGAGATTTTCTTATTATTTGTTATGAATTTCTAGTTTGATAGCTGGGCGAATGTCTTTCATTCCCTTCTATGCCCTCCTGGCCAATCCTAGCTCCCCTCCTGGTGTGTGGGTAGGTGTCACAATGGGACCTTCATGACATCACTGCCCCTACCCCAGTTACTTTATTCTGGGAATTGCCTTCCAACCTGTCCCAGCCCAACTCCCAGTCTCAGAGGTACCAATCCAGCAACAGAGCTTCCCTTTTTCTAGCTCCTGTTTCCATCTTACCCCATCCCACCCCCATCTGTCCAGAGTGAAATTGATTACACATCCCAAATTTGCACAAGAAAAAAATAACTGAGGTGCAAAGAGTATAATATCATCACAGATTTATAGCCCATATGTACAGATGTGATGAGCAGGAACACAGAGAAATGGATCCTCCAGGAGAGTGCCAAGCCTTGAGGACTAGAGATATTGGACCCGAGTATCAGGGTGGCAGTGACAGGGAACACAGGAAATCAGGGTCTCAGCAGCTTTGGGGAACATGGGTGAGGTTTGACTGAAGGAGCCCATATGTTCCTGGGTCCTTGGTGGCCAGCACTAGAACCAGCCTGAGGAAGATACACTGGGAGAGGTGTGTGTGGGGGGGTGCTCTGTCTTTGGAAGACCTTGGTGCTTGATGGGGTTGTCTTGGAAGCGACCAGGAAGGTGGGGTGGTGGGTGCTCTGGCTGTGTGAACAGAAGTCTGAGACTCCTCCTGCAGGGAACACCATCTGTGAGTCATCACTGGGTAATGGCCAGGAAATAGGTTCCTTTCTTTCTTCTTTTTTTTGGACCATGCCATCCGGCTTGTGGGATCTTAATTCCCCACTAGGGACTGAAACTGAGCCCTTGGCAGTGAAAGTGCAGAGTCCCAACCACTGGACTGCCAGGGAATTCCCAGAAGTTCCTTTCTATTATTTTCTATTTTTTACATCAAACTTATTCATTCAACATAGATTGAACAAATAACCTCTAAAAGGTTTTATTTCAGGAAATAGCCACTTCCTCCCCTGGACTGTCCCCATTGCCTGCCCCCTTAGAAAGCCATTTTCTCCTGTTTGAGCTGAGCCACAAAGATACTCTCTTATATTCCCTCCCTCTCTCCACACCCCAGCATGGCCAGCTCTAGCTCAAGGACTCCTGCTGTCTCCAGTCTGAGCACTTAGATCTCACAATTGCTATACTGCCATTTGTTCCAACATTTTGTGTCATAGTATCTTTGCTCTAAAGCAGTGTTTTTCTGGTGAGTGTTTTCAGTAAGCCTTGCTTTGCCTTTTCTTTCCACTTCTTTTTGTAGTTTTTTTATATTTCTCCCCAGCTTCTTTTTACTTATTTTTGAATGAGGTTTTTTTCCCAGATTGGTTTTTAGCAGGAAGTTCATCCAAAGGAGGATTGAGTGCTGTGGCCTAGGTTCTCATAAATTACTAGAAGCCAAGGTTTTTGTGTGTGGGTGTTTTTCTCTATTTGAAGACATAAGATGCAGTAGCTAACATGAAAAAACAAACAGAAAGAGAACTAATTACAGAAGCTTTCCCAATGTAGCTATCCCTCAGCTCTGGAAACAGACCCTGTGTTAATTCTGCAGGCCCCATGCACCCTCCATGAGTCACGATCTTGGAAACCACTATCTGGAATTTTATGGTTCTCAACTGATTGCCTTGTATATTTTTGCATCTGTGAAGTATTCCAGTGCAATGTCTTCACCACAATTTATTTCTCCATTCTTCTGTTAATGTACACTTGGACTGTTTTCAGTTTTGCTTCTTTGAACAAGATTTACCTGTCTTCTGGGACACACACGCAAAGTTTTATCTAGTAGTGGAATTGCAGGGCCAAAGTTCACATTCAGCTTCATTGGATAAAGCCAATGGATAAACTCTTTTCCAAACTCTTTTCCAGAGAATGAGTTCCCTCTATTCTACTTCCCAGCAAATACATTAATTTTTGCGTTACTATTAACCCTTCACTTTCATCCAGCTGACAGTGACAGGTAACTGTAAGGCTGTTCACAAGAATAAGTCTCCCCTTCCTCCTCCATCAAAATGTTTTTAGTCAGGGCTTCCCTGGTAGCCAGTGGTTAAGAATCTGCTTGCCAATGCAGGAGACACGGGTTCTAGACCTGGTCCAGGAAGATCCCACATGCTGTGGAGCAAATAAGCCCATGCACCACAACTACTGAGCTTGTGCTCTAGAGCCTGCAGGGCACAACTACTGAGCCAGCGTGCCACAGCTACTGAAGCCTGCATGTCTAGAGCCCATGCTCCGCAACAAGAGAAGCCACCGCAATGAGAAGCCTGTGCACCGCAACAAAGAGTAGCTCCCGCTTACCGCAACCAGAGAAAGCCCACATGCAGCAACAAAGACCCAATGCAGCCTAAATAAATAAATTTATTTATTTTAAAAAAATGTTTTTAGTCATAGCAATTTTCACCACCCAATATCACTCTTTACATATACTTATTGTTGTTTTCCCCTCCCTCTTAAAATGTAAGTTCCAGGAGACAGAGATTTCCTCTGCCTTTTCAAAGTTGTTCTTTGGGTCTAGAAGAGTGTAAGGCACACATAGTTGGTGCTCAGTAAATACTTGTTAAGTGATTGAATAAATACATGAAATAAATCAGAATTATTAAGATAAAAACACTAAAATATGTACAACCTTAAAATTAACATGGATGCTTGTGAAGAGACCCAACATCAAAAAGGAGTCTGCATAATAACCTGGAAAGTGTTCTATTTCCCTCTGTCTCTCATATGGGCTGCGTTCTCTGTTTAGAACTCTTTTCTGGCCATGGATTGATAGTTTTTGGTCATCTGATTTTTTTCATCCCTCTCTACCCACTTTTCATTCCCTCTTCCATTCACAGGCAAATTTCTTGAGATAACAACAACACATTTTGAACAGTTTTAGCCCAATCCTATCTGATCTCACAACCCACCACTCCATCCCAAACCTGGTATCCCCATCGTTACCAGGTCTCCCATCCTCGTTTGACCCTTCATCTGTGGACAGGACCCCTGGGTCTGCTACTCTGTCCTTCTTGATCCCTCTTTGCCCTAGGCCTCAGCAGCACCACATTCCCAAAGCTCCAGCTTAACACATGGCTTTTCCACCACTGGATTCTATTCCCTCAATGTCTTTGTTTAGGATCCTGGAAGCAGAGCCTGGGTGCAGGACTTATGAGCATGTGCCTCACTGGGGGCTCCCAGGAGAAACTGTAAAGGAGTGAGCAGGTGGGGCTCCCTGCTTGTGGGTGCGGTGAAATCTAGCTTCCACATGACCCTGGGATGCTGTGGATTGTGAATTGCATAGTCTGTCCTGTCTCCAGACTTTTTTCCCCATCACCCCAGGCAGGCCTTTGCCACAGACCTTTGCCTTAGGCATTGGGGGAGGTGGCTGGCACAACTCCCTGGTCTGGCAGAAAAGAGGATTCAAGAATGATCCTTCAGAGGATGGAGGAGGAGTGATCCACTAAGCTAAGCCCCCTTAGTCCCTGGCAGGAGACACACTGACCAAGACTAATAAACAGGACATCAGGGGTTCTGGGAGGGCACAACTAACTCTCTTTTACATGAATTTATATGGGAATATCTCCAGGATCAGCCCTGGTTTTTCTCCTCTCCTCCATTTCTACTCTCCCACCCAACAAGCATGTCCCTGCCATGGCTTCAGTTGCCATCTCTACACTGGCCACTCCCCAGCATATTCCCCTAGTCTACGACCTGAACAGTGGCCTGCTCCTGACCATCTCCACTTGGTTTATTGAGCATCTCAAACTCAACTTCTCAAATATCTGATGTGTAGAGTGTGTGTGTGTGTGTGTGTGTGTGTGTGTGTGTACATATTATATATATATATATATATATATATATATATATATATATATATATATATGCTTTTTTTTTCAATTTTTTTTTCTTTTTTTTTTTGCGGTACGCGAGCCTCTCACTGTTGTGGCCTCTCCCGTTGCGGAGCACAGTCTCCGGACGCGCAGGCTCAGCGGCCCTGGCTCACGGGCCCAGCCGCTCCACGGCACGTGGGATCTTCCCGGACTGGTGCATGAACCCGTGTCCCCTGCATCGGCAGGCGGACTCTCAACAACTACGCCACCAGGGAAGCCCTCAATTTTTTTATGTGGACCATTTTTTAAGTCTTTATTGAACCTGTTACAATATTGCTTCTGTTTTATGTTTTGGTTTTTTGGCCGAGAGGCATGTGGGATCTTAGCTCCCCCACCAGGGATCGAACCCACAACCCCTGCATTGTAAGGCAACGTCTCAACCACTGGACTTCCAGGGAAGTCCCTATATAGGCTTTTTTAAGGTCTGTGAAAGGGCACAGTGGGCCCCGTTTGTGGCTGTATCTCATGATTGAGTGCAGTGGTTAAGTGCATGGTAGGCATTGAGCACGTATGTGTACAGGGGGTGGTGGGGATGAGTGAAAGAGCTGAAAGGATGGAGAGGGAAAACCAGGCTCCAGTGAAGGGAAAAACAAGCACCTGTGAGAGACCAGTGTGTGGGCCTTCAGGGAGACTCAAGGAAGTCACTACAGGAAATGTGGTAAATGAACTGAAAAAATCCCTTCAATTTGAGTGGGGTCTCTGGGATTAGAGATGGGACATCTATAGGGGATTTAGGGAAAAAAATGGAGCTTGGGATTTGGAATTGGGATGTGGTTGATAAGGAAGTAAGGGATTGAGAAGGATACATGGGGGGATTGGTGGAAGAATCCTTAGACTTTGGTGCAAGGAACCAGGCTGGACTTCTTGAGAGACATGAAGTGGGGAGGTGGTAGCAGGTGAGTGGGTTGTGGGATGAGGTCTTTGGGGAAAGGGCTGGAGCTGCGGCCCTCGAGTATAGCTGCTTCATAGAGACCTGTGTCTATACGAAAGCTGATGGCATTGCTATAAGTGAGTTACAAGAAAAAAGGGGGCTTGAGTGTTGTGATTACAATTAGGAGCCCATGAGGATAAATTGCTGGACTGGAGGAGGAAGCGTGAGGCCTTGGTTCAGGGGAAGGTGAGGCTGAGACTTGGGATTTGTGTGTCGCAACTAGAGTGATGAGCCATCCTGATTTGCCCGGGCCTGAGCTGGTGTTAGCCCTGGAAGGCCCACATCATCGGAACGTCCCACAGCCCCAGGCAAACCAGGACACTTGGTGACCATAGTGGCAACAGGTGTTCTGATGGGGGAGGTGCCAAGTGGAGCAGAAGGTTTCAACCATGTCTGCTCATTGCAATAATCTGGGGGGCTTTAGAACTCCTGATATTCACTCAGCACCACAAAACCATTATCACTGGAGCTGGGGAAGTGAGGTCCTGGTGGCAGTAACTTTGGGAGCAATCCCAGGTGGGCCTCATGTGCAGACAGGATGACAACCATGTGGTTACAGCAGGGTTCTAACCTTAAATTCCAGTCCAGAGACCCAAGGAAGTGAGCTTCTCATCAGTACTGCCAGTCAGCATGGGAGGGATTCTTCTGTGGGGTCTCCACCCTGAAGCCTTGCGAGAATCTCTGGGGGCTGTGATTTCAGAGGACCTGCTTGTTAGCAGAACACCCAGCACCTGCCCCTCCTGGCACATTAATGATCATGGGCAGTGTGTCAGACAGAGCCCCATGGAGCTTTCAGAAAGGAGGGTGGTGGGGGTCTATGGCCCCTAGGGACATGAACACACAGCGGTATCAACTGTGTCATTTGTATGTGTGTGTACCTCCAGAGACACATGGGCGTGGACACATTGTGCTCTCTCCCTGTGTGCACACAGGTGCAGGGCCCTGCCCACCCCAGACAGCAGGGCCAGGTCTCTCAGTTCAGAATATGGGGTCTTGGCCCTGAACGGAGGTGGGAGTTCTCCACTCTACTGGGTGTCACAGACCCACAGTAAAGAGAGACTTCCCTTTCACAGCAGCGCCCCCCAGGCACAGGGACCACTCTGGAGAGATTGCCGAGCAGATGGCCTTCAGACTTCACTTGCATCATTGGCCCTCCTGGGTCTCCAGCCTGCCAATCTTTGAACTGGAACTGACACAAAAGCTTTCCTGAGTCTGCCTGCTGGACTTCAGACTGGAAATACACCATCAGCTCTTGGCCTTCAAACTGAACCGGAAGATTGGCTCTCCTGGTCTTAAGTCTGCTGGCCCAGACTGCAGATTTTGGACTCACCATCCTCCTAATCATGTGATCCAACTCCTTATAATAAATCTCTCTCTCTTGCTGATATATATATATATATATATTATTCTGTTTCTCTGGTGAGCCCTGATTAATATAACTCTCCAAATTGATCTACAGGTTCAAAACAATACCTATCAAAACTCCAGCTGGATTCTTCAGAGAAGTTGACAAGCTGATCCTAAAATTCATGTGAAAATTCAAGGGATCCAGAATAGCTAAAACAACCTTGGGAAAGAAAAACAAAGTTGGAAGACTCATACTTCCTGCTTTCAAAACTTATTGTAAAGCTACAGTAATCAAAACAGTGTGGTACTAGTATTTGGACATACAGATCAATGGAACAGAACTGAGAGTCCAGAAGTAAACCTTTATATTTATGGTGAATTTGTTTTTGAGAAAGATGCCAAAACAATTCAATAGGGAACAGATAGTGTTACTGAGCCCAAACTTGTTCTGTTCGCCGCAGGACAGGCCAATAAATCAGGAGATGAGCTGTTGGAACAGGAATAATGCTTTTAATCAGGAAGCTTAGCAGACCAAGGAGATGGCCGACTAGCCTCTCAAAGAACCATCTTACCTAGTCTGAATTTGGGCTCCTTTTATATACAAGAGGGGGAGGGGCCACTGTGGCACCGACCAATGGCTGAGCAGGGCTGCTATAGCTCGCACCTGCCTCGCTGCTATTACACCCTGAGTAGAAAGGTGCGACACCAGAAAGCAACCAGGTCTGAAGAAGTACCAGGCTGCCAGCAACATTGTCCTCCAGCTTGTAGTAGAGCAAGGCCCGCGAGCGGTGGAAACCGCGGTGGCCACGTGCAGGCAGTTGATGCGCGTGTTACTGGGATCACCATCTGAGGCAGGGGCTCCCTGGGATCAGCCTGCCCCTGGCTTCACTGGTCAGTTCATGACCCATGAAGTGGCCCGGGAGCTGGTATCCCAGAGCAGAGTTTCAGTGGGTGGGTGGCAGGCGCCAGGCCAGTCTGGTGGGCCAGGTGCGGCCAAGTGGGGAGAGGAGAGGCGAGCGGCCCCTGCCTTAACCGTGCACGGGCCGGCGACAGGGAGGGAGGAGAGAAGGGCCCATCGTGCTTCAGGTTCAGGATAGGGAGGCTGCTATTACAATAGTCTTTTCAACAAATGGTGCCGGGACCACCGGATAGCCATCAGCAAAATATAAATTTGTACCCCTCTTTCATACCATATACAAGAATTAATTCAAAATGAATCAAAGACTTAACTATAAAACTTTTAGAAGAAGAAATAGGAATAAAATTTTGTGACCTTGGATCAGGCTATGATTTCTTAGCTATGATGCTAAAAGCACAAGTGACTAAAGAAAAAATAATGGACTCCATCAAAATTAAAAATTTTGTGCTTCAAGGGACACCACCGAGAAAGTGAAAAGTGAAAAGACAGCTCACAAAATGGGAGTAAACATTTGCAAATTATATGTCTGATAAGAGAATTTATCTAGAACACATGAATGACTCTTACAACTCGACTTTAAAACCCCAAACCCCAACTAAAATATGAGTAAAAAATTTGGATAGACATTTCTCCAATAGCCAATAAGCACATGAAAAGATGCTCAACATCGTTAGTCACTAGGGAAATGCAAATTGAGAGCACAATAAGATTCCACTCCACTAAGATGAATGATACCGCTACACTAAGATGGCTATAGCTAAAAAGACAGACAGAAAGTGTCAGGATAGGGGGAAAAGGAATGCTTGTAGATTGCTGGTGAGAATCTAAAATGGTGCAGGCATTTTATAAAACTGTTGGGTGTTTTCTCAAAATGTTGAACATAGTTACACTTTGACCGAGAAATTCCACTTCTAAGCGTATACTCAAGAGAAATGAAAACCTACATCCAGGCATAAACTTTACATGAATGCTCATAGCAGCTTTGTTCATAATAGACAAAGGGTGGAAACAGTCAAATGCCCATCCATTTATTTATGGATAAATAAAATGTGGTTTATACATAAGATGGACTATTTTTCAGCAATAAAGGAATGAAGTTCTGATACACGATTCAATAAGAACAAACTTTGAAAACATACTAAATGAAAGAAGATAATCTAGAAGAGACCACATGTATGATTTCATTTATAAGAAATGTTCAAGTTGGCAAATCTATAGAGACAGTAGATTACCTAGACAGTAGTTGTTTAGGACTGGGGGCATCTTGGTGAATAGAAATGACTGCTAAGGGGTACAGTTTTTCTTTGGGGTGGTAAAGAAGTTTGAAAATTATATTGTGATGGATACACATCTCTGTGAATATACTAAAAACCAGTGTACATTTTAAATGGATGATTATATGGTATATGAATTATATCTCAATAAATCTGTAAAAATACAAAAAAGAGAAGAAGAAAGAAAAGTGACCAAAGAGGCTATGGATGACCCCTAGGCATTCCCCATCCAGGCCCCTTCTCCTGCCTGATGTCCATCTGTCTGTCAGCCCCTCCAGGATCCCAGAGTCCATCCATCTGACAGGCAGCTTGGTAACACTGACAGGCAGCAGTTGGCCATTCAGTTGGTGAGGTGGGCCGCACGGCTCAGCCAATCAGGATCATCCAGCATTTGGTTCCTTAGAGACAGAATCAGTTAAAGTGACAAGGCCTCCATCAGACTCCTCAGTGAGTCAGGACTATTTGTTTGTCTAGGCTCAGTCAGGAGAGTAGTTGAGGAATTCCTGTGGCCAGAGAGGCAGTGGAAGGTGAGGCAATGCAGGGACAGAGTGGGAGCATGCCCTGGGCCCAGAGAAGGGCAGACACCCGGCTGCGTGTGGGCAGGCAGAGGAGCTTCCAGGAAGGAGAGTCCCCATCTGCCTGGTAAGAGGTGACAGCACACAGCAGGGATGGGGCAGGATGAGGGCCCCTCCCAGAGCAGGCTGTCTCCCAGGGCCAGACTCCCTCCTGTAACCTGAAGGAGAACAGGCCTCCTTCAGAGCAGGCTGGGGACAGCCTGGGACCTGGGAAGAAGTGGGAGGAAGAGTTCTGGGTACAGGGATTAGGACAGGATCCTGGGATCTGAGCTGTTGGGGTCGAGAGGGGGTTGCCTGGCCCCTGGGGAATGAGAAGAGCACCCACCGTGGTTGCTGTTGGGGATCACGGTCTGAACCTTGATTTTGGTTTTACCAGATTCCTCCTGGTGGGCACAGGTAAAGGTGCCACAGGAGCCGTTGCCTGAATGAGGCGGGACCCCTGGTGCTGAGTGCAAATTCAGCCTTAAATGTCCATCCTGATTTCCTCCTTGGAGAGTGGGCTGCAGGGACCTGAGTACACCTGGACCGCATCTGAGTTCTGTCATGACCACAAGGTCAACCTGTGCAAGTGATGTCACCTATTTGTTCTTCTGTTTCCTCATATTTAAATGCCAGGAACAGCCCTTCCCTCGGGGGATCACATGCATTCAGGACAGTCCCGTTCTGAGCAGCCAAGCCTCATCCTCCTGTAGGGGCTGCTCCAGGGCAGGGACACCCTCAGGGCCCCAGGGCTGGTGTGTGGTGCCCAGGAGGACATCGCCTTTTCCCTGAGAACCCGAGACACTGCGTCACGGCAGCCCGCGGGAGTCTGGTAAGACGATGGGTGGACCCTCAGGCAGGTCACCCAGGGCTGCTTCCTGCTCCTCTCCTGACTGTCAGCGGGACACCCAATTCCGGTTTGATTTTGCCAGAGAAAGACACATAATATAGAAAACACTGTCACTTTGGTCGTTTCTTTCAACTGAAAGAAAAACAGACCCAGTTGGTTTTTCCAACTCCAGGAACTCCAGTGACCAGAGAGGCCAGGTTGCAGAATCTCTAGGTTAAGAATTAGGTCTGAAAATGCAGGAAGGAGATGAAGGTGACATTGGGGCCAAGATCTGCAGCCTAGATGCCTTTGTCCCCTCATCCCAGCCACCCAACTTATCTGAGGTAAAGACAGGGCCTGAATGAGCTGGCCCGGCTCTTGGAATGGCTTCCATGGTCCACACAGAGGGGAAGGGAACCAGCTCTGGGTTAGACTGCTGGGTTCCAACACCAGCTCCCCCATTAGAGACCCCCGGGCCTGGGGAATTCATATCACCTCTCTGCGCTTCCATTTCCTCATCTGTAAAGTGGGAGCGATGACAGTGTTTCTGCGTGGGAGTGAGTCGAGGATCTGGAGTTAGTCAATGGAATGGGCTTAGAGCACTACCAGGCCCTGGGAAGCACCCCACACATGTCAGCAGATGATGTAAAGGAAGGAAGCAGGCACAGAGCATCTTGTGAGCAGGGCAGATGCATGTCGCTCAGTGGTGATGTGGGAGCCATCCCTGGACATGGAGCTACTGTCCTCTGTCCTCTGTGCGGAAAGATGCCGTGTGGAATGTCTTGGGGCAGAAGGTGAGTGGAGGCAGCACAGCCACAGGCAGGCCGGCGGGGCCCTGGGACAGTGGGCACGGTAGGCACAGTCCAGGGCCACAGAACTTAAAGGGCCCACAAGGATGGTTTCCTGAGCTGATGAGAAGAATCAGCTGGGCACTCAGCTAAGAGGTGGTTTGCTGAGCCTGTGCCCACAAACCACAGAAACGTGCACACGTGCATGCCGATAGCAGACACACCGAGACGCGGCCACAATCAGGCACACCTCTGCTCTCCTCCCTGCAGCCCAAGAGCAGAAGGAGGCCACTGGAGTGGCTGAAGTGTTCCCCTGGGATGAGGACAGGGGACCAGTGCCCTCCCCCAGCACCTCTCAGATCTGCATAGACTAGGACAGAGGTGCAACTCCACATCTGCTGAAAGGCCACTCCTGCCATCTAGGGACCCATTTTCCCACATGAAATACCTGATTTCTGCCATCCCAGGTGGCCATAGGATGCAAGCCTCCCCACCACCCACCTGGGCCTGGGCCCTGTAGTTTAGAAAACGGGAATATGGTCACTGCTTTCCTGACCCTTAGGGGACCAGAGTCATGGAAACAAAATGAAACTTTTGTTCACCTGCTGGTTGTGATATTATTTTTTAGAATCCTCATATGTCTGAAAAACCTAATGCTCAGGAAACAGGGAAGGATTTGCAAAGGTAACAGTCAGCAGGCAGGCCTCAGACTGACCTTGTTCTTGCTGATTCTGCTCTGGCTGGTGCTCAATGGTGTTGCATGCATCAAGTGGTCAGACTCCAAGAGGGACCGTCAGAGAGAGGTGCCCCAGACGCTGGACCCAGGTGACTCCTGCCTGAGCAAGTGACTCTGGCCACTCTGCCTGGGAGAGGAGGGAACACAGGGCTGGTCCTGAGATCTGCTCTCTCCACTACCTGCCCTGTCCATCTTAGCCTCTCATTTTGACAGAAAATGAGGAAGGCAGGGAAAGACCCATGGATGGAACCAGCAGAGACTCGGTAGGGATCACGGAAGCCCTCGGGCCTTTCACACTCTCCTTTTGCCAATTCACAGGTGTTGAACCAGTTTGGATGCTGAGGCAGCTGAAGGTGGTTGCATGGCTGGCTCCCTCCTCCCAGAAGGGGGATCCATGACCCTCCTGGGGCCTCAGGTTCAGGCTCCCACGCTGAGGGAGGCCATGGGACCCCAGATGCTGCCTCCCACCTGGGTTTGGCTGACCCTGGGGAAATTCTGCACCTTCTGGCTTCCCCTGGAAACTTCTGCCCAGCAGGACTCCCCTCTGCTGCCACCCTGGCCTTAGCCTTCATGTCTGCCAGGAAAGGGCCTGGACCCAGGGGAACCTGGATTTTGGGTGCAGCCCCTGCTGGGCCTGCTGGGTCCATTTCTGAGCTCTCAGACCTCAGCCTTCTCCTCCTCCTCCTTCTCTGAGCCGTGAGCCCAGGGACAGTCTGAGAGTGGGGCAGAGAGCTGGCAGGGCGAGGAGTCTGAAGAACCAGCATTTTCCAGATGCTGCTCATCAGATGCTGGCTTCAAAGGCTGGCTGGGCCACCCGCTGGCTGTGTGCCCTTGGGCAAGTTTAACTAACCTCGGTGTGCCTTTATTCTCCTCCCCAGAAGGATGATAATAAAAGAACTGACTCCACTGATGTGCTGGGTGGTCTCTACTGATCTCCATGCCAAGACCCTGGGCAGCACTGGGGGCTCTGGGTGAGCTTTACTCCTCATTGCACCTTGCTACCAGGAGGGACTTGGGGCAGGATGACTTCTCAGAGCTTGGCCACAGTTGTACAGCTTGTGAGGTCAAATGAGGTAAAGGTCAAGTACCTTCTTCAACAGCCACCCAGCCGGGCAAGTGTCATTCCTCCAGACTCTCCAAGTCAGAGTACTTTTGATGTAACCAGTGGGTCCATTTCCTAAGTGAGAATCACCAGGCGAGGTTATTGGTGTGCTTGTTCAGGTTTGTTTTAATTACACGAAACAAAATATGTGAATGTATTTCACGTACGCTTAAGTTGTAATCAAGTTATAATCACCTGGACATGAAGT
Source organism: Delphinapterus leucas (assembly GCF_059928025.1). Taxonomy (NCBI): domain Eukaryota; kingdom Metazoa; phylum Chordata; class Mammalia; order Artiodactyla; family Monodontidae; genus Delphinapterus; species Delphinapterus leucas. The sequence continues at coordinate 55,041,084 of NC_143143.1, forward strand.
GATGCCCACCTTCAAACCCAAGTTACATTCTAAGCCCATCTCTCTCATTAAAAGGGGAGAAGGTCATTGCAGGTGGCACAGGATGGGGCCGGGGACCTTGCTAGTGTCTGTCTTTGGCCCAAACGGTGAGTTTGGGCTTGAGGACCTCTCTGGAAGGGTTTCATGACCAGATCGTCCTGGAGATGTTATCACAGGTTTTGGTCTTTGAAATATTTCTCTTGCTGGACCATGACTTTCATTCTCTGTTCTCTTCCATTCCCATTGTCTTTGGAGCTCATTTGCTGGTTGTTCACAGGGTCTTACAGAGTAATTATTTTCCAGTGGCTCACCTCCCTGGAGAGCTTATGCTCACCTCCTACCATTCTTTTCTGGAATTTGCTTTTTTGCATGAGCCATGGTGATATTTTCAAAAGGTTCCTTACTGGTTTGTCTTTTTTTCATAATCTGATAAGATTTTAACCCCTTTCTGTATTTTTGTGGTGACTTTTTTGAACTTCTACTAAATCCATTGTTGATCCCCTGCTATTATTGTCCATTTATGAAATTTACCAAAAGAAAAAAAATGGTCATTGTAGGCTCTCCTGAGACTTCAAAGTTGGCCCAGGTCTGTGAGCAAAAGCCACCCAATCTTATCCTCTCCATCTGCAGCTTTCCAATGAGGGGTCTTCCAGGTTTAAGGTGAAGCTTTGGTGTTTTTGGCTCTAATGTGATCAAATACATCTGAGCTATAGGCACTTCCCCCTGAAGACTCATTTTCTCGTGTCCTCTCATATTTCTCCATGAGTGAGAGACCTCATTTAGTTCACTTACTGATGTTTCCATCCTTTCTTCTCCATGTCTTGTTGATTAGGGAATGTCACTAAGTAGTTGTCATCCAAGGTCCAAGGTGTGGCCAGGGGAACAAGACACCCTGAAGAGGGCATGGACCTGCTGTGTTGAGCTTCACACTGAGGTGCTGCCTGCTGCCCTACTCATCCCCATGGCTTCTCGTCTTCTTGAATCAGCCGTTCTCACCCTGGCTACCCAGGCCTCCCAGCACCCTGGTCACCCCAGGAGGACTCAACAGCAGAGTCACATTTGCAGGGTGTTGGGAAGAAATGTGTCAGAAGAAGTGTAAAGGCTGGAGAGAGTCTCTGTGCCCAGACTTCTCTCTGCCTTGTCCCAGGGTCTGGCATGAGCCTTTTATCTCCTCTTAATGACTGCCTGGCCACAGCCAGCTCCTGCTCTGATTGGGTCTCACTGAGACCTTTGTACCCATTCCTCCCTCTGTGACTCATCCACAGACATCTCCCTGGATCTGCTTGCTCTCTAAGTCTGTGCCGCCTAGTGAAACATCCCGACAATGTTCCTTGTTTCTTCCACCTGGGCCTGTCTCTCACTCCATCCCACCTGCCCACTGTTTCCTATGGAGTCAGGAAATGTCCCATGCTTTAGAGGTAAAAAAAAAATTGGGCTGAGAGAGGATGGCCTTCTCAAGATCACATGGAGTTAGTGCGGTAAGCCCTTGAAACCAGGGCTCAATAACACTGGGGGCTTTTCCCCAGGGATTCCTAATGCCCAAGAGTACTCCCAGTGAGCTGGGATGAGCAGGGGGCTTGAGGAGGGCTGTCTAACCTGCCACCTAAGCCCCACCCAGTGCCCATGGACTGAAGCTTCCATGGTGATGGTAAACAAACCTCACCTACTGCCTCTTCCATTACTGCCATGTCCCCTCTCATCCTGGTCCATGCGGAATGTCCAGATATGAGCAACAGAATCAAGGGAGAATGGAGCCTTGAGGTTACAGGGCAGACCCGGTGTGGTGGCACTGGAGTCAGAACAGGAGCTGGGGGCTCTGAGTTCTGGGGCTTCAAACCTTCGGAGCAGAGCAGCAGTGCCCAGGGGAACCAAGTTTATACTGGGAAAGAAGAATATAGGCATGGTTTGGAGAATCCTGATGTTCCTGTGGCCTGGGCATGCAGAGCTAGGACTGGCTGGAGGAAAGACAGGGAGCTAGAAGGTTGTCTGAGAACAAGGCAGACACCTGGATCAGTGTGGGGTCTCCCAGGCATGGGGGCCCAAACACTGCTGCAGGGATAGTGCCAAGGGGACTCAAACATGGGGTGGGGGTAGGAAAGGTGCATTTTAGCATTTTCCAAAACCCAAGTGACAAATTCCCATGCTTTTAAGACACAAATAGCTCTACATGGCACAAAAAGAACTTCCTCTTTTCCCCCAACTGTCTGCTCTTAGACTAAAATATTGTTAGTAATTTGATTTTTTCCTATTTTAAAAAAAACTCCTTCAGCTCTCTTTTCATCTCATCCTTTACCCCTAATATTTCTTCCCTAGTCTCAAATATCTCTACATTTGCCTCTTTTAGTATTAATTGCTTCATAAACTCTGTAATTTGAAAGTATTTGGCCATATTTTCTTGCATTGTGGCAACATTTTTTTTAAAAAATGATTTTCCTGTCCTCCTTTTTCAGGTCTCATTAAATTTTGTGCTCAACCTTTTGTGATAACTCATATTTGAATGAATTGAGTTTACCTGTACTAAACTTTTTAAAACTTTCATGTGGGCTGTGTCTCAGGTTCTAATACACTTCATTGCAATTCAAGGTTTTGTGTGTGGTTTCCATGTGAAGGAAAATGAAATATATAGTATATATGAGAGGTCTTATAATATATATAGTAAGCTACAGTGACTAATAAGTCAAACTGTGTGCCCACCTCTCAGATTAAGAAAGAAACCACCATTATCCTTGAGATCCTCTGTGCCCCCACACATCATAGCTCCCTCACATGTAGGGTAACCACTATCTAGAATTTTATGTTTATTAATAATTTGCTTTGCTTTGTAGTTTTGTTACATTTTTTGGTATATTCACAGAATTCATTAACTGTGTTTGCATGTCCTAGAACATTACATATCAATGATTTTAGTCTGTATGTCTGTCTTAGGTAGTTATTGTTCAATAATGCTGCATAACAAACCATCTCAAATCCCAGTGAGATGCCACAATGAACAAAGTAAATTTATTTCATGGCTGTGTAACTGAGAGGTCAGGGGGCTCAGCTGGGCTGGGGTTCAGGGTCCAGGCTCTGTCCAGAGCTGGTCCACATGTCTCTGATCTATTTGAATCTATGGCTCCTCAAGGCAAGCTCTTTGGATGGCACAAGAGAACAAGACCAAACATGCAAGGTCATTTTAGCTTATGTTTGTGTCATGTCCACTAATCACATTGGCCAAAGCAAGACATATTGAATAATAAAAAGTCAAATAATATGAAAATTACATTGAGGAATTATGCCATATTGGAATATGTAGATGTACTTATTCCTTTTCATTGATGTATTGCTCTCTTAACATTTCAGTAGTTTCTAGGTTTTGCTAATGAAGATAATGCTGTTTTGAACAATCTTGCAAATGTATCCAAATGTGTCCAAGTAAGGCAGGTGTGCAAGAATTGCTATGGATTATGTGACTATTTAGCATAACTATCCAAAAGTTTGAAGTAAAATAAGAAGATGATTGTGTGACATTTAATTAAGCCTCTTCGTAGGTCATCTGACTCTCATGGAATGAAACTTTGTTGACTTACTTTTGCAGTTGATTAGGGTTCTAATGTTAAAGGTGAATTTTGTAGAAAACTGGTTAGTTGTATTGATTTTTTTAATATTTAATAAAGGAGATAATAACACAAAGCGTTAAAATATTATTGCCTTGTAGGCCAGTAATCAATTTGGTATAGAATTTAGCAATTTTATTTCAGCAGTTCTTTTTCAATAGATTATATAAATACTAGTTCTCGTGTCCTTGTTGAATTAATTTTGAATTATGCTGCTTTCTTCATTAATGGGTTAAATAACATTATGACATATACTTACCATTTATTTATATGAGAATTGTTTTTAGCAATTTGAGAATGACCCTTTATATATCTAGGTACAGAATTGCTGGTTCACAGGAAAGAGCCACATTTAATTTTACACCCCCAACCCCAGAGTAACAGACCTTGCTAATAGTGACAGGCAGCTGTAGGCCTGTTCACAAGAATAAGCTGACCCCCTTTTCTCCATCAGACAAACTACTTCCCGCAAATATCACTTGTCTCTGGAGCCTCATGGGGCTCTCTCTCCTCTGCTGCTGTGTGCCAAGTGGAGGGAAGTACCTACAGGACCTGTGTACCCCATGCCCCATCTTACAAGGAAGCAGTTTTGTTTTACAGCTCGGGATGCCTCCCTCGTCTTGGAGGGATACACCTTGCAAGCTCCTGCATCCTTGAACATCTTCAGTGCTCAGTTCTACAGTTTTGGCTCCTCTTCCACTTATTCTGTGGTTCAGCATTTCTGTTTGAAAATGCACAAGTAGGTGGATCAGAGCCCTTGGCTGGTATCTTCAGTGACAAGGCATAGAGTCACACCTGTGGGCTGGCTGTTGTTTGGGGTGGGGTGGGGCGAATGGAAGAGGTTTCTGATTCACTTGTGTGCTTTCTGCCTCTGACATTCCCCAGACCACATGTCACAGGCTGCTGCATTCCTCTCCACTCCCGTGCCCCAAGTGCCCTGTGTTGTCCTCTTCCTTAGATGTTTAGTTCACTTCTATTCCATCTTGTCTTATCCTTTTCTTTCCCCATTCTATTCTATCCAAGACACATCAGCAAATATTTAGAGGGCATTATCCAAACTCCAGATGTGAGTGAGCTCTGAGTCCTGCCCTCAGCAACCTCCCACTCCCTGGAGGTGATGTGGCCTTCCCTTCCTGCTTCATGCCTCCAACCCAACCCATATCCAGCTCAGCTCCACTGCGCCCTCACCAGCTCAAACACCATCCATGGCTCCCTTGCCTTTAGTCAGAGTATAAACCAGCTCTAAAATTCTTGCTGTTGGCAAAGGATGCTTGAAGCCAGAAGTTTGATCAATAAGATCATGATTCCTAATCTCCATCTGGTCACTAATCCTTCTGCCCTTAGTCCCTTCCACCTACATGGCCGTACTGGCTCTCTGAGCACTGAATATTATGCTAACTTATATCCAAGAATCTGTGCAGGAAATGGAATTAGAGGTGATAGTAAGAAAGAGGATTCTTTAGTAGTTCTCATTCTTGTCCTGGTTGAAAATGTAGGACATCCCAGCTTGGATTTTGATCACCCAGGAAACATCCAGGTACCATTCCTCTTACAGTTGGTATGGTGTTCAAGTTGGCATAATAATATCAAGTTCACTAAAATATTAAGAAGATATATATTTTAAAAAGTATTAAAAATATAAAGTGGGGTCTTCCTCCATCTTGGCTGCTCAATGGTGGCATAAAAGAGACTTTGGATTAATGTATAGATTTAGAATCATAGACTAGGATCCTTAGCTACACACTAATGGCTCCCAGATTTCTACTTCCAGCCCTGACTACCCTCCCGATCCTACTTGAGCCAACTGCCTACTTGAGATCTCCACTTGATTGTCAAATATGCATCTCACATTTTTCACTTTATCCTTCATCAAGTTACTAGATGTCAATGGACATCAGTTTTCTCATTCAAAAATGAGACCCACAGAACCACCTACATCATAGGGTTACAGGGACAAATAAGGAAATGCCTGTAACATACTTACAAAGGGGCTAAGCACATAATAAATGTTTATGGCAGTCTGGGTCCAATCATACAGAAACCACAGAGTGATTTAAATAAGGGAAGTTTAATATAGAAACTTCCCTTATTTAATAAGGTAAGAGAGAATAATTAAGCTATGATAAATGATAAGATGAAAGAAAACTCTATAGGGTAGAGCTGAGGGACTGTACCCAAGGAAGGACACACCCACACCAGTGACCAGTTACTGCCAGAACCAGCATGAGAAGTCCCTTCCTCCTGCAATGCTCATCCAGCACCCCCTATTAATAAACCTAACATTGTGCTTCCTGTATGAGAATTGCTGAAATGAATCCCAACCACTATCACACAGCAGGAATGGAAGTGTGAATTGGGAACTGAGAGGCAATATATTGATAACTGGCAAAAAGCTCAATAAATATTCACTTTCTGATGTGGGATTTTAATTTTAAGGGGAAGGACAATATCTTATTCTGTATCTCTGCCAATGAATGATAGCTGCCTTCATATTGCCACTCCTGGCCCACAACTGAGTACTGGCTCAAAGCTTCCAGGTACTTAAGTGTCTGCCAGTTGAGCATCAACAAGGATAGAGCTCAAATCCATACAGCTGATGGCAACAATGCAAAGCGAGAGTCAGAAACCCCCTCAGACATAACTGAGTAGGCAAAGACATGAAACTTTAAGGTTGCAAGGCAAGAAGGGGTCCACAACACCAGAGCTTCCAGAATGTTCCAGTTGTGGTCAAGCCACCACCTACTCCTACTCTTATGGGGCCTTAGGTGGATGGACAGGGCTTTCATCTGGCCCAGAGCATCCTCATTATTTTGTAGAGCAAATGACATTCAAAATATTTTATTAGCTCTGATGACAGGCCATTTAGGACTTATTTATGCAATTATCAATTTTTTTACTGATGTTTATTTGAAATATCAACTTTTATTCATTTATGATTCATTTAGAAAATATTTTATTACCTCTCACCCATAAGATACCATCCCTGGAGCTATGGGTATAACAATAAATTAAGATAGACAACAGACTTGCCCAGTAAGCAACAGAGATTTTCCCTTCTTAAAAAGAATTGGCTTCTTTCACCTTAATACATGCACATATAAAGAATAAATCATCATTGACCCATCATCAAATACTCAGTGTGTTACACTCCGTGCTGCTGGAAGAGACATAGAGGTAATGTTTTGTTCTTGTCCTTAAAGATTCACAACCATCCTGAGAAGGTAAGAAGAGAGACATAATGCATAGGCAGAAAAAAGGAAATGTTCTCAGTAGTCACATATAATTTTTTTAATCTGAGACTAGAAAAGATGAGGTCACAAAAGAATGAAATATAAGTTTTTCCAAAGCATGACTACAACCCTAATTTACATCTGAAATAATTCCAGAATTACATGCTGGGTGTCTGGGATGTTCTCCACACCGTACTGAGGAGAAAGGAGAAACTGATCTGAGCCAGGCGCTGTAGAGAGGGAAACCAGAGAGAAAGACTCTCACCATGCCTCTTAGCACTTCTTTACCTCTTGTCCTTAAAATTAAAGTTCCAGAATTATTCACAGGTGAGAGGACTTTATAACAAGCTTTTTTCATGTCTTGAGCTGAAATATAGTGGCTTCAGTATAAAACCATCCCTTTTATTAAATTTCATAGTGTTAAAAAGTATAGTTAGAGCAAACCCCACATATGTGTGCTTCTACTAAATTGGATTTTTTGGGTATCAGAAGTCTATTTTCTCAATTTGAAACAAATGAGGTACCATGAAATAAAACTTATTCAGAAATAATATGGGTCTTTCCCATACTGGAGAGTGAGAAAAACTGTTCTAAGTCTTCTAGTATCAGCCTAAACAGACAGCGGCTTAGAACAGTGATATGGCTACAGGGCAAAACTCAAGGAGAGTGAAAGAACGTAAATTACAGTAAGACCGTGCAGAGAGCGGAAAAATGAGAACCACAATCTGACCCCCCTCCTTTTTTCTCCTTATTCTAAAGGAAGAAGAATTTCATACTTTTCAATAAAATAAAGCAAGTCAACCATTCCAACTTTCCAAGGTTGATATGTATCTTATCAGTGTTTTACCATAAGGAATATCAATTCCTAAGAAAATCAGCAGGATCTTCTGGTGACTCAGTGGTTAAGAATCTGCCTGCCAATGAAGGGGACATGGGTTCGAGCCCTGGTCCAGAAGACCGCACATGCCGGGGAGCAACTAAGTCCACAACTAAGTGGTTGTGCGCCACAAGTGCTGAGCCTGTGCTCTAGAGCCTGCAAGCCACAACTACTGAAGCCCATGCCTAGAGTCTGTGCTCTGCAACAAGAGAAGCCACTGCAATGCGAAGCCTGTGCACCACAATGAAGAGTAGACCCCACTCGCCGCAACTAGAGAAAGCCCACTCGCAGCAACGAAGATCCAATGCAGCCATAAATAAATAAATTAATTAATTAAAAAAAAGAAAATCAGCAATATAAGTGAAAATTAGTCTCACTTAATCTGTTATGAAAAGGTATACACACAGAAAACTGTGTTAAGTGTCAAGACTGTTGTCAATAAATTGTTGCAACAAATGACCAATGCAGCAATCCTTCATGGACCTAAGGGTTCACAGAATAAGGGGTAGCCAGCGCTTTCCCCCCACCCTCCAGGTAGACAACGTAGGAGAAGACTTCCGTGGCTCAGCTCACAGTGGAGAAAATGGCTTCTGAGGGGGCTGGATATGAGGAAAGAGGTACAGAGTTGCTATTTTCTGAGACAAAGCCCCTTAGATATTTGACACATCATTCGTTGGTTCCAAGTGAATGTATAACTGATTTTTTAAAAATTAAATAGAAAAGAACCTCTTTCTTGACTATCACTCAGCTCAGGCCCCACCTGCCTGCTCCCTTTTAAGACTATCCCACCAGCAAGGTCTTCTAGTTCTTCCTAGAACTGGAACTTCCCAGAACTGCAGTGGGTGTTCTCTTGGCTGGTCTTAGCTTTGGACTCTGGACGCCTAGGAACCTCTGGGCTCTCTCAGCCTCGCTTTCTTCTGCAGTTTCCAGTTTCCATACCTGAGACCCTGTGGCCCACTTCCCACTGCTGGAGTAGAATTGACTGTGCTCTGAATCCATTTTTTGGGATTTGCACCAAGCCACACCACCAGGTCAGCTCTCTTCCAGAGTGTGGGGAGATCCCAAATCCAACACCCTGCCAGGAGAATTCTTTGTTGACTGGCTTTGTTTCAAAGACTCCCAAAAGCTCTGCCGAACTTTCCTTTGACTGACCCGGGGGCTGGGGCACTCGCACTGTCTTCCCTTCTGTGCCTGTTGGTGATGAGACTCTCATCGTGGTTTGACAGCTCTCCTAGCCTTTTGAAGCTCCAATATCATTTTCTTTTCATACAGTTGTGTCCTCTAATCAAAATCCTTGCAAGTTTAGTCTGTTCTTGGCATCTGCTTCTCAGAGGAGCTGGAGAACAGAGACCCCCCCAACACCCTGTTCTCTCAATCAGTGCTGCCCAGTGTCCTGGTTGAGAGTCACCAACCACAGAGCCACATCTCTCCCCTTCCCAAGGCCAGGCCCCCACATTAGGGCTGCACTTCTCCACCTCCCTGCACATAACAGCTGCACGTCTGGACTAGCACTCTTGATGACAAGATTTAGGGTGACCAGAGTCTTGGCAGGGGTGGACCAGGCAATGGGGGCTTGTTTTCCATCACTATGGAAACCCCAGGCATTCAGCTTTGGAAGGTGTTTTAAAATGGCAGGACAGGAAAAAAGTCTGGACCTGCCGAAGAGGCAAGAGACTTTTTCTTCTCTCTTTGTTTTCTGGTGCGCGAGGAGAGGGGATTAAGAGCGCTTCTTAAAGGAGCTTCAGAGACGGGCGTGAGCCGCGGCTAACAGCGCGGACCCCACAGACGGGCATGAGACGCTGAGGCTGCTGCAGCCTACAACAAGAAGCCTGTGTGCGAGCACAGGTCACTCTCCACACCTCCCTTCCGGGGAGCCTGTGCAGCCCGCCACTGCCAGCGTCCCGTATCCAGGGACAACTTCCCCGGGAGAACGCACGGCGCACCTCAGGCTGGTGCAACCCACGCTGGCCTCTGCCGCCGCAGGCTCGCCCCGCCCTCCGTACCCCTCCCTCCCCCCGGCCTGAGTGAGCCAGAGCCCCTGAATCAGCGGCTCCTTTAACTCCGTCTTGTCTGAGTGAAGAACAGACTCCCTCTGGCGACCTACACGCAGAGGCGGGGACAAATCCAAAGCTGCGCCCCGGGAGCTGTGTGAACAAAGAAGAGAAAGGGGGCTTCCCTGGTGGTGCAGTGGTTGAAAGTCCGCCTGCCAATGCAGGGGACATGGGTTCGTGCCCCGGTCCGGGAAGATCCCACATGCCACGGAGCGGCTGAGCCTGTGAGCCATGGCCGCTGAGCCTGCGCGTCCGGAGCCTGTGCTCCACAATGGGAGAGGCCACAACAGTGAGAGGCCCGCTAACCGCAAAAAAAAAAAAAAAAAAAAAAAAAAAAAAAAAAGAAGAGAAAGGGAAATCTCTCCCAGCAGCCTCAGGAGCAGCAGATTAAATCTCCACAATCAACTTGATGTACACTGCATCTGTGGAATACCTGAATAGACAACGAATCATCCCAAATTGAGGAGGTGGACTTTGAGACCAAGATTTATTATTTTTTGCCCTTTTCCTCTTTTTGTGAGTGTGTATATGTATGCTTCTGTGTGAGATTTTGTCTGTATAGTTTTCCTTTAACCATTTGTCCTAGGGTTCTATCCATCAATATTTTTTGTATTTGTTTTCTTACCTTTTAAAAAAATTTAAAAACTTTTTTAAAAAACCTTTATTTTATTTTATCCTTTCTTTCTTTCTTTCTTTCTTTCTTTCTTTCTTTCTTTCTTTCTTTCTTTCTTTCTTTCTTTCTTTTTCTTTCTTTCTACTTTTTCTCCCTTTTATTCTGGGCCGTGTGGATGAAAGGCTCTTGGTGCTGCAGCCAGGAGTCAGTGCTGTGCCTCTGAGGTGGGAGAGCCAACTTCAGGACACTGGTCCACAAGAGACCTCCCAGCTCCACATAATATCAAATGGCGAAAATCTCCCAGAGATCTCCATCTCAACAACAGCACCCAGCTTCACTCAACGACCAGCAAGCTACAGTGCTGGACACCCTATACCAAACAACTAGCAAGACAAGAACACAACCCCACTCATTAGCAGAGAGACTGCCTAAAATCATAATAAGTGCACAGACACCCCAAAACACACCACCAGACATGGACCTGCCCACCAGAAAGACAAGATACAGCCTCATCCACCAGAACACAGTCACTAGTCTCCTCCACCAGGAAGCCTACACTACCCACTGAATCAACTTTAGCCACTGGGGACAGGCACCAAAACAATGGGAACTACGAACCTGCAGCCTGCAAAAAGGAGACCCCCAAACACAGTAAGATAAGCAAAATGAGAAGACAGAAATACACACAGCAGATGAAGGAGCAAGATAAAAACCCAACAGACCTAACAAGTGAAGAGGAAATAGGCAGTCTACCTGAAAAAGAATTCAGAATAATGATAGTAAAGTTGATCCAAAATCTTGGAAATAGAATAGAGAAAATGCACGAAACATTTAACAAGGACCTAGAAGAACTAAAGATAAAACAAGCAATGATGAACAACATAATAAATGAAATTAAAAATACTCTAGAAGGGATCAATATCAGAGTAACTGAGGCAGAAGAACAGATAAGTGACCTGGAAGATAAAATAGTGGAAATAACTACTGCAGAGCAGATGAAAGAAAAAAGAATGAAAAGAACTGAGGACAGTCTCAGAGACCTCTGGGACAACATTAAATGCACCAATATTGGAATTATAGGGGTCCCAGAAGCAGAAGAGAAAAAGAAAGGGACTGAGAAAATATTTGAAGAGATTATAGTTGAAAACATTCCTAATATGGGAAAGGAAATAGTTAATCAAGTCGAGGAAGCACAGAGAGTCCCATACAGGATAAATCCAAGGAGAAACACTCCAAGACATATATTTATCAAACTATCAAAAATTAAATACAAAGAAAACATATTAAAAGCAGCAAGGGAAAAACAACAAATAACACACAAGGGAATCCCCATAATGTTAACAGCTGATCTTTCAGCAGAAACTCTGTAAGCCAGAAGGGAGTGGCAGGACATATTTAAAGTGATGAAGGAGAAAAACCTACAACAAAGATTACTCTACCCGGCAAGGATCTCATTCAAATTTGATGGAGAAATTAAAACCTTTACAGACAAGCAAAAGCTGAAAGAGTTCAGCACCACCAAACCAGCTTTACAACAAATGCTAAAGGATCTTCTCTAGGCAAGAAACACAAGAGAAGAAAAAACCCTATAATAACAAACCCAAAACAATTAAGAAAATGGGAATAGGAACATACATATCAATAATTACCTTAAAAGTAAATGGATTAAATGCTCCCACCAAAAGACACAGACTGGCTGAATGGATATAAAAACAAGACCCATATATATGCTGTCGACAAGAGACCCACTTCAGACCTAGAGATATATACAGACTGAAAGTGAGGGGATTGGAAAAGATAATCCATGCAAATGGAAACCAAAAGAAACCTGGAGTAGCAATTCTCATATCAGACAAAATAGATTTTAAAATAAAGACTATTAGAAGAGACAAAGAAGGACACTACATAATGATCAAGGGATCGATCCAAGAAGAAGATACAATTGTAAATATTTATGCACCCAACATAGGAGCACCTCAATACATAAGGCAAATACTGACAGCCATAAAAGGGGAAATCAGCAGTAACACATTCATAGTAGGGGAATTAAACACCCCACTTTCACCAATGGACAGATCATCCAAAATGAAAATAAATAGAAACACAAGCTTTAAATGGTACATTAAACAAGATGGACTTAATTGATAATTATAGGACATTCCATCCAAAAACAACAGAATACACATTTTTCTCAAGTGCTCATGAAACATTCTCCAGGATAGATCATATCTTGGGTCACAAATCAAGCTTTGGTAAATTAAGAAAATTGAAATTGTATCAATTATCTTTTCCGACCACAACACTATGAGACTAGATATCAATTACATGAAAAGATCTGTAAAAAATACAAACACATGGAGGCTAAAAAATATACTAGTTAATAACGAAGTGATCACTGAAGAAATCAAAAAGGAAATTAAAAAATACCTAGAAACAAATGACAATGGAGACACAACGACCCAAAACCTATGGGAAGCAGCAAAAGCAGTTCTAAAAGGGAAATTTATAGCAATACAATCCTACCTTAAGAAACAGGAAACATCTCGAATAAACAACCTAAACTTGCACCTAAAGCAATTAGAGAAAAAAGAACAAAAAACCCCCAAAGTTAGCAGAAGGAAAGAAATCATAAAGATCAGATCAGAAATAAATGAAAAAGAAATGAAGGAAATGATAGCAAAGATCAATAAAACTAAAAGCTGGTTCTTTGAGAAGATAAACAAAATTGATAAACTGTTAGCCAGACTCATCAAGAAAAAAAGGGAGAAGACTCAAATCAATAGAATTAGAAATGAAAATGGAGAAGTAACAACTAACACTGCAGAAATACAAAAGAACATGAGAGATTACTACAAGCAACTCTATGCCGATAAAATTTACAACCTGGAAGAAATGGACAAATTCTTAGAAATGCACAAACTGCCAAGACTGAATCAGGAAGAAATAGAAAATATGAACAGACCAATCACAAGCACTGAAATTGAAACTGTGATTTAAAATCTTCCAACAAACAAAAGCCCAGGACCAGATGGCTTCACAGACGAATTCTATCAAACATTTAGAGAAAAGCTTACACCTAACCTTCTCACACTCTTCCAAAATATAGCAGAGAGAGGAGAATTCCCAAACTCATTCTATGAGTTTGATACCAAAACCAGACAAGGATGTCACAAAGAAAGAAAACTACAGGCCAATATCACTGATGAACATAGATGCAAAAATCCTCAACATAATACTAGCCAACAGAATCCAACAGCACATTAAAAGGATCATACACCATGATCAAGTGGGGTTTATTCCAGGAATGCAAGGATTCTTCAATATACGCAAATCAATCAACGTGATACACCATATTAACAAATTGAAGGAGAAAAACCATATGGTCTTCTCAATAGATGCAGAGAAAGCTTTCGACAAAATTCAACACCTCGTTATGATAAAAACCCTGCAGAAAGTAGGCATAGAGGGAACTTTCCTCAACATAATAAAGGCCATATATGACAAACCCACAGCCAACATCGTCCTCAATGGTGAAAAACTGAAAGCATTTCCAGTAAGATCAGGAAAAAGACAAGGTTGCCCACTCTTATTCAATATAGTTTTGGAAGTTTTAGCCAGAGCAATCAGAGAAGAAAAGGAAATAAAAGGAATCCAAATCGGAAAAGAAGAGTAAAGCTGTCACTCTTTGCAGATGACATGATACTATACATAGAGAATCGTAAAGATGTTACCAGAAAACTACTAGAGCTAATCAATGAATTTGATAAAGTACCAGGATACAAAATTAATGCACAGAAATATCTTGCATTCCTATACACTAATGATGAAAAATCTGAAAGTGAAATCAAGAAAACACTCCCATTTACCATTGCAACAAAAAGAATAAAATATCTAGGACTAAACCTACCTAAGGAGACAAAAGTCCTGTATGAAGAAAATTATAAGACACTGATGAAAGAAATTAAAGATGATACAAATAGATGGAGAGATATACCATGTTCTTTGATTGGAAGAATCAACATTGTGAAAATGACTCTACTACCCAAAACAATCTACAGATTCAATGCAATCCCTATCAAACTACCACTGGCATTTTTCACAGAACTAGAACAAAAAATTTCACAACTTGTATGGAAACACAAAAGACCCCAAATAGCCAAAGCAATCTTGAGAAAGAACACCAGAGCTGGAGTAATCAGGATCCCTGACTTCAGACTACAAGACGAAGCTACAGTAATCAAGACAGTATGGTAGTGGTGCAAAAACAGAAAGATAGATCAATGGAAGAGGATAGAAAGCCCAGAGATAAACCCAGACACATATGGTCACCTTATCTTTGATAAAGGAGGCAGGAATGTACAGTGGAGAAAGGACAGCCTCTTCAATAAGTGGTGCTGGGAAAACTGGACAGGTACATATAAAAGTATGAGATTAGATAACTCCCTAACACCATACACAAAAATAAGCTCAAAATGGATTAAAGACCTAAATGTAAGGCCAGAAACTATCAAACTCTTAGAGGAAAACACATAGACAGAACACTCTATGACATAAATCACAACAAGATCCTTTTGACCCACCTCCTAGAAAAATGGAAATAAAAACAAAAATAAACAAATGGGACCTAATGAAACTTCAAAGCTTTTGCACAGCAAAGGAAACCATAAACAAGACCAAAAGACAACCCTCATAATGGGAGAAAATATTTGCAAATGAAGCAACTGACAAAGGATTAATCTCCAAAATTTATAAGCAGCTCATGCAGCTCAATAACAAAAAAACAAACAACCCAATCCAAAAATCGGCAGAAGACCTAAATAGACATTTCTCCAAAGAAGAGATACAGACTGCCAACAAACACATGAAAGAATGCTCAACATCATTAATCATTAGAGAAAAGCAAATCAAAAGTACAGTGAGATACCACCTCACACCAGTCAGAATTGCCATCATCAAAAAATCTAGAAACAATAAATGCTGGAGAGGGTGTGGAGAAAAGGGATCACTCTTGCACTGCTGGTGGGAATGTGAATTGTTACAGCCACTATGGACAACAGTATGGAGGTCCCTTAAAAACTACAAATAGAACTACCATATGACCCAGCAATCCCACTACTGGGCATATACCCTGAGAAAACCATAATTCAAAAAGAGTCATGTACCAAAATGTTCACTGCAGCTCTATTTACAATAGCCAGGAGATGGAAACAACCTAAATGCCCATCATCAGATGAATGGATAAAGAAGATGTGGCACATATATACGATGGAATATTACTCAGCAATAAAAAGAAACGAAATTGAGCTATTTGTAATGAGATGGATGGACCTAGAGTCTGTCATACAGAGTGAAGTAAGTCAGAAAGAGAAAGACAAATACCGTATGCTAACACATATATATGGAATTTAAGAAAAAAAAGTATCATGAAGAACCTAGTGGTAAGACGGGAATAAAGACACAGACCTACTAGAGAATGGACTTGAGGATATGGGGAGGGGGAAGGATAAGCTGTGACAAAGTGAGAGAGTGGCATGGACATATATACACTACCAAATGTAAAATAGCTAGTGGGAAGCAGCCGCATAGCACAGGAAGATCAGCTCGGTGCTTTGTGACCACCTAGAGGGGTGGGATAGGGAGGGTGGGAGGGAGGCAGATGCAAGAGGGTAGAGATATGGGAACATAGCAGAAACTAACACACCATTGTAAAGCAACTATACTCCAATAAAGATGTAAAAAAAAAAAAGGCAGGACAATACTACCAAAAGCAATCTACAGATTTCATGAAATTTCCTATCAAAATACTGATAGCATTTTTCACAGAACTAGAACAAATAATTTTAAAATTTGTATGGAAACACAAAAGACCTTGAATTGCCAAAACAATCTTAAGAAGAACAGAGCTGGAGGTATCACACTCCCTGACTTCAGACTCTACTACAAAGCTACAATAATCCAAATAGTATGGTACTGGCACAAAAACAGACACATAGCTCAATGGAACAGAATAGAGAGCTCTGATAAGCCCAATTTATTGTCAATTAATCTATGACAAGGGAGGCAAGAATATATAATGGAGAAAAGATAGTTTCTTCAAGTGGCACTGGAAAAACTGGACAGCTAAATGTAAAAGAATGAAATTAGAACATTCTCTAACACCGTATACAAATATAAACTCAAAATGGATTAAAGATCTAAATGTAAGATGGGACAATAAAACCCCTAGAGGAAAACATAGACAGAACATTGTTTGCAATAAATCGTAGCAATATTTTCTTGGATCTGCCTCCTAAGGCAAAAATAAACAAAAGCAAAAATAAACAAATGGGACATAATTAAACAAAATCTTTTACACAGCAAAGGGAACCATCGACAAAACAAAAAGACAACCTACTGAACAGGAAAAAATATTTACAAATGATATGACTGTTAAGGGGTTAATATCCAAAATGTATAAACACTTCATACAATTCAACATCAAAAAAGCAAACACCCAATTAAAAATGGTCAGAAGACGTGAATAGACATTTTTCCAAAGAAGACATACATATGGCCAACAGGCACATGAAAATATGTTCAACATCACTAATCATCAGATAAATGCAAATTAAAACCACAGTGGAATATCACCTCACACCTGTCAGAAGGGCTATGATCAAAAAGAACACAAATTACAAACGTTGGGGAGGATGTGGAGAATAGGGAACCCTTGTACACTTTTGGTGGGAATGTAAATTGGTGCAGCCACTATGGAAAACAGTATGGAGGTTTCTCAAAAAACTAAAAGTAGAACTACCACCGATCTGGCAATTGCACTCCTGGGTATATATATCCTTAAAAAACTGAAAACACTAATTTGAAAAGATACATACACCCCAATGTTCATAATAGCAGTATTTACAATTGCCAAGATATAAAAGCAACCTAAGTATCCATCAACAGATGAATGGATAAAGAAGATGGGATATATATATATATATATATATATATATATATACACACACACACACACACACACACACACAAAGGAATACTACTTAGCCATAAAAAAGAATGAAATATTGCCATTTGCAGCAACAAGAATGGACTTAGAGGGCATTATGCTTATTTCAAAGACAGACAAAGACAAATATTGTATGATCTCATTTTTATGTGGAACCTAAAAAATAAAACAAACTAGTGAATATAACAAAAAAGAAACAGACTCAGAGATATAGAGAACAAACTAGTGGTTACCAGTGGAGAGAAAAATGGGAGGAGGGGCA
Source organism: Delphinapterus leucas (assembly GCF_059928025.1). Taxonomy (NCBI): domain Eukaryota; kingdom Metazoa; phylum Chordata; class Mammalia; order Artiodactyla; family Monodontidae; genus Delphinapterus; species Delphinapterus leucas. The sequence goes on from NC_143143.1 coordinate 55,058,731, forward strand.
ACATAAGAGTAGGGGATTAAGAGGTATAAACTATTATGCATAAAATAAGCTACAAGGGGCTTCCCTGGTGGCGCAGTGGTTGGGAGTCTGCCTGCCGATGCAGGGGACGCAGGTTCGTGTCCTGGTCCGGGAGGATCCCATGTGCCACGGAGCAGCTGGACCCATGAGCCATGGCCACTGAGCTTGTGCATCCGGAGCCTGTGCTCCGCAACAGGAGAGGCCACAGCAGTGAGAGGCCTGCATACCGCAAAAAAAAAAAAAAAAAAAAAAAAAGTCTACCAGGATATATTGTACAACACAGGGAATATAACCAATATTTTACAATAACTGTAAATGGAGTATAATCTTTGAAAATTGTAAGTCACTATGTTGTACACCTGAGACTTCTATAACATTGTGAAATAACTATACTTCAACAAATAAGAAAGAAAGAGAGTAGGAGAGAAGGAGAGAAAGAGAAAGAAAGAAAGAAAGAAAGAAAGAAAGAAAGAAAGAAAGAAAGAAAGAAAGAAAGAGAAAGAAAAGAAAAGGAAAACTGCCAGCTAGACACTCGAGGGGCAGGATCAGAAGAGAGGGGGCAGGGTAAATTTTCCACCCCACCCCCAGTGTTTCTGGGCAGCCCTAGTGCTGGGTTCTTCAGCTGTCCATCATCCTGGAAGCAGCTGGTCCAGGTGGTGTCCTGACTCTCTGAGAGCTCCAGGTTCAAGGGCTTGTGGGCTTCAACATGATGGTTTGAAGTGAGAATGTCACCATTTTTGAGCCCCAATCGTTTTTCTTTGGCTCACTTGACATATCCGGACACTGGACAGATGGAGGTGGAATGGAGTGAGAGCAAGGCAAGAGCTAGAAGAAAGGATTGTGACTGGTTGGGTCCCTCTGGGACAGTGACTAGAAGCATTTCACAGTTAGGAATGGGGGGCTGGGCTGTAGGGATGTCATGAGGGTCTCATTGTGACACACTCCTTGCCCAGTGGAGTGGGGATTGGCTAAGAAAACAGAGTGGGGGGGATAAATCAGAGGTTGGTTGCCAGGACCTGAGCCCAACAGGGAGATGGGCTCAGAGAGATGGTGCTCCCAACCTCTTTGACCCCTTCACACCTCCTCTAACGAGAACTCCAACTTCCTCCCCTCTCTCTCCTCAGTACGGCTCAGGGCAGGTGCCTGCTGATACTTCTGAGCCCAGCAGAAGCAGATCACAGGCTTCTCTCACTGTGGGTCAGTGGCAGGGTGGGGCTGGCTGTACCATGCTAATGAGACCTGCCGAGAGAAGCCCGATGCAGGGGCTGCATTGAGGGTGCCCCAGCCATCTCACATCCTCTCCCCGTTTCCACTTGTGGCCCACCCACCTCCAGCTTCTCTCCTTGTTTGGGTCCTGCTCTTAGGTTTCCTTAAAAAAAAACCCTGTCTCCAGGCTCCCCTTTGACTTTCCTGGTGATCTGTCCCTTCATATCCGTGCCAGCCTGGGGTCATCAGGCCTGCTTCAAAATGAAAGAAACCTGGTGGAGATGGTTCTTTGAATGTCCTGGACCACAGTGCAGGTGAGAAATGCACCCTATCAGAGCAAAAAGGAATGGTCTCATAACAGCATCATTTTGAAGATGGGGCTCAGAGTACACATCTTCCTTAAATTCAGTCTATGAGAGCCCCACAAAGATCATACTCTTTGCAAATTCTAGCAGACAGTTTGCCGCAGTTTGGGAGAGAGGCCTCAAAAGCATGACCACATCTCCTGGCCCCCATAACAGGTTCCAAGATTGCACCACAGCTCCTCAGTTGGCAGGATGGCAGGTTTATGGGCTTCTTCTACCTGGAGAGCTTCACTTCCATCACTGGGGCCCACCTGAGGAATCCCCAAGAACCACTCTGCAAAGGTACAATCAAATGCCCACTCTGCACCTCTGAAATCATTCACGAACAAAACATGTATAAATTGACCTGTCTTCTGTGTGTGGCTTCCTATGTGGCAGATATTGAAGAAAAGGCAAAAGTAAGACTCTGTTCCTTTCCTTTAGGAGCTCGTGGTTCATTGGATGAGCCAGAGAAGGAAACAATAATTGACTCTAATCAGAGACAGAGTGTGGCCACAGTGGGGGAGAGGAGTGAGCACACAGGTAGGAAGTCCAGAGAAGAGGGCTGGCACAGACCACTGAAATCAGTGCAGCCTTCCTGGGAGAGATGTGAGCTTTGGAGGAAGAATGAGATTTTTAAGTGGGGTGGGAAGAGTGTTCCAGGGAGAGGTATTGTGTGGCCAATGCCCTTCTTCTTTGATCCCCTTCATATCTGCAGCCATTCCTTTCTCAACTCTCTCCTTGCTCAGCACAGCCACAGTGACTCTTCCAATCACAATGCTCAAAACTCCCACTTCTACAAAGAACATCATGGTTGGTGACTCTGCTTCTTCTGACTCGACCTCCCTTCTCTGCTCTTTCCTGTCTCTTGTGTTCTTCCCACCTACCCAACCTCCACACTCCCAAGAGAGCAGGTAGAAAATTACACTCCTGAATACCACCTTTGCTTGTGTATGACTTGAATATTTTCTGAGTCAACATGGTGAACGTATTTCTCAAAATTTGCTATGAGAGATTAAGTCTAAAGCAGACTCTGCCCCTTAGAATGTAAATTCACCTACAAGGAGAAAGGAAAAGGACAACTGCCCACCCTTTTGGATGCTGAGTGTCCTTATGCACCCTTCAACGCATGTTAGAACTTATATAAAACAATGTAACTGTGTATTTCCACCAAACAAAATACAGCTTTCTTCTGTATATCTGAAGACATTTTCACCCTCTCTCCATAATAAGGAAATGCACAGTTCCAACAGTCATTATATACATTGCTGACTATATTAATTATTCTTCAGAATTCATCATGGCTCCACTGAATATCCTGTTACCTGAAAACTAAATTATAAAATTAAAGTCCAAGCCAAGGCAAATTTGAGAAAGAGAAAACAGAGCTGGAGGAGTCAGAATCTCTGGCTTCAGACTATACTACAAAGGTACAGTCAACAAAACAATATTGTACTGGCACAAAAACAGAAATATAGATTAATGGAACAGGATAGAAAGCCCAGAAATAAACCCATGCACCTATGGTCAATGAATCTACTACAAAGGAGGTAAGACTATACAATGGAGAAAAGACAGTCCTTCAATAAATGGTGCTGGGAAAACTGGCCAGCTACATGTAAAAAAAATTAAATTAGAACATTCTTTAACACCATGCACAAAAATAAACTCAAAATCAATTAAAGACATAAATGTAAGACTGGATACTATAAAACTCTTAGAGAAAAGTATAGGCAGAGCTCTCTTTAACATAAATTGCAGCAATATCTTTTTTGATCCATCTCCTAGCATAATGGAAATAAAACCAAATGGGACCTAATTAAACTCAAAAGCTTTTGCACAGCAAAGGAAACCATAAACAAAAGTAAAAGACAACCCAAAGAATGGGAGAAAATATTTGCAAACCATGCGACTGACAAGGGATTAATCTTCAATATTTACAAACAGCTCATGTGGCTCAATATAAAAAAAAAAACCAAACAGCCCGACCAAAAAATGGGCAGAAGACTGAAACAGACATTTGTCTAAAGAAGACGTACTGATGGCCAACAGGCACATGAAAAGATTCTCAACATCACTAATTATTAGAGAAACGAAAATCAAAATTACAGTGAGATATCACCTCACACCAATCAGAAAGGCCATCATTTAAAAGTCTACAAACAATAAATGCTGGAAAAGGGAACCCTCCTACACTTCTGGTGGAAATGTGCATTGGTTCAGCCACTATGGAGAACAGTATGGAGGTTCCTTAAGAAACTAAAAATAGAGCTACTCTATGATCCAGTAATCCCACTCCTGAGCATAAATCTGGAGAAAAACACGGTTTGAAAAGACATGCATCCCAATGTTCATTACAGTGCTGTTTACAATATCCAAGACATAGAAGCAACCTAAATGTCTGTCGATAGATCAATGGATAAAGAAGATGTGGTACATATATACAATGGAATATTACTCGCCCATAAAAAAGAATGAAATAATGCCATTTGCAGCAACATGGATGGACCTGGAGATTATCATACTAAGTAAGGCAAAGAAATACAAATATATGACATTGCTTATATGAGGAATCTTAAAAACAATGATACAAATGAACTTATTTATAAAATAGAAACAGACTCACAGACTTAGAGAACAAATTTATGGTTACCAGGGGGGGAAAGGTTGGGGGGGAGGGATAGATTGGGAGTTTGGGATTGACATGTACACACTGCTATATTTAAAATAGATAGCCAACAAGGGCCTACTGTATAGCACAGGGAACTCTGCTCAATTCTCTGTAATAACCTAAATGAGAAAGGAATTTGAGAAAGAATCGATACACGTATATGTATAACTGAATCACTCTGCTGTACACCTGAATCTAACACAACGTTGTTAATCAGCTATACTCCAATATAAAATTTTTAAAATTTTTAAATTAAAAATTAAAAAAAGAAAAAAATTAAATCTAATAATTTGTATATATGTAAAACAGTGGTAGGAGAGAAAAGATCAAAATGGTGAATATGTACTATCAACACATACATATTACAAGCAAAGAAAAAATGCAAAGCTATTGTCATACTTGTTCCTGTAATTTGTCAGGGGGCCCTGATTAAAATCTGTAGCTTCTTTCTTTCACTACTTATTCTGTATTTCCCCTGCCCTCACTCAGAACCTCAATTAGTCTCAGTTCTGTATCAAGTGGAGTGATCCAAAACTATATTCCCAAAGGGTCTGAGTCCTCAATCCTGCCACCTTTTAGTTGTAGTAGTTTTCCATTAATCTTTACAATTGAGCATGGAAGCACAAAGAGGCACTCCAAGAATTCCCTGGGCTCCTAACATAGCCCTTATTGCCCCCACTGGGTAGCAGCAACCTCCCTTACCCCTTGGAAATCAGGATCAATCACACTGGACAGTACTCTCTTTTTGTTGGTTCAATGGAATAAAGAGTGTAAAGTATTCAGATAGAAGTCTCATAATTGCTATGTCCTCTGATATTAATTCCTTGAGGATTAACCCTCTGAACTATCATAACTCTAATTTGCTGGGACAAAATACAAAAATTCTGCAAATGGGTTACTAGATGTAATTGTCACAGGAGCCACACTCAATTCTATTCCTCTCTCACAGAGCAATGTATTCCAGCCATGGGGGAGACAACACCATATAATTGTCTCTGACACAAAGTATATACTGTTTAAACTGTTAAACACAGCCGAACCTCTCCCAACAGATGCCACACTGAATCTCAGCCCTTCTACCTTTCAATTAGGCCAGCCACTTCCAGGTGATGGGGTGCGTGGTAAGAGCAGTTAATGTTATGGGCATGAGTCCATTGCTGAACATTCTTTGCTGTGAAATGAGCTCCTTGATTCAATACAACAATGGGTGAATTATCATGAAAGTGCATAAGGCATCCTGTGAGTCCACAAATGCTGTTGCTGGCAGAAGCATTACAGGCAAGGAAGGAAAATCCTTTGTACTTCAGGGTCATCCCTGCAGTGCTAATAGCTGGCCATTTTTCTGTATTACCAGCTAATTGTGCAGACCCAGATGTAAACCAGTTTCAAGTGTTTTCCTCAGTCAGTTAGTCATCAGGAACATTTCATGAGGCCATAAGCATGGATCGAAAGAGAGCAGAAAATGCAACAGGAATTCATGTCAAAGGAGTCTGAGCCCCCTGCTCATGCAACCTACTCAGGTTTTCCCAACTTACTCAAATCTGATCTCTTACATACCATTTACATTTGATGTTAAATTGCTTCTGCACATGCTCAAACTTATGGCCAAGTGTGTTCATGATGGGAAGTTCAGGCCACAGGACTACCTCATGTTCTGGAGTTAGGAGTTCAGTATCTACCAAGGCCCAGTAGCAAACCAGAAGCTACTCTCCAAAAGAGAATAGTTATCTCCAGAAGTGGGTATTTTCTAAAAACCCCCAGAAATCAAGCTGTTGTTCTCCTGTTCATGTTTGTGAGAAGCTCCATACATCAACTGTATTTGCCACACTTTGAGCATCATTGGACCTGCTGGAGCATAAGCACCAGGTTGTAGAGCAGCTTGTATTACAGCCTGGACTTATCACAGAGCTTCATCTTTCTCTGGTTTAACTTGAAACTGTCCTTCTCATGAGCAACTCTGTAGATGAGTCAAGAGAGTATACTCACCTGTGATATATGTTGCCTCTCAATTCCAAAAAGGTCTACCAAGAGTTATGTACCTTTGTTCATGGCAGGTGGTACAAGGTGTGGAACCTGGTCTTTTGCCACAGACTACTGAAACCCTGGAAACTACACTCAGGTGACACCTCCCTGGATTTTCATTGGCTGTATCTCCCATAATGTGGTTCACATATGTCTTAATAAAGGCATCTAAAGTTCTTCTTCCTGCTCATCAAATCCAATCAGCATAATCTTAATATAGTGAACCAATGTTATGTTTTGTGGAATGTCAAGTCAATATCTCTGTAGACTATATTATGGCAGAGAAAAGAATAGACCTGGCCCCATGGTGCTGTGAAGGTATGCGGTGACCACTGATAGGTAAAAGCAACTTTCTGGTGGTCCTTGCAAGTTGATATGAAGAAAAAGGCATTAGCTGGGTTAGCAGCTATATACAAAGTTCCAGGGGCCATGTTGATTTGCTCCAGGAACATTTTTATTTTTTTTATATTTTATTATTTTAAAAAATATTTACTTATTTATTTGGTTGCACCGGATCTTAGTTGCGGCATGCAGGATCTTCCTTGTGGCATGTGGGATCTTTAGTTGCAGCATGTGGGTCTTTTTAGTTGCGGCATGTGAACTCTTAGTTGCGGAATGCATGCAGGATCTAGTTCCCTGACCAGGGATCGAACCTGGGCCCCCTGCATTGGGAGAACAGATCCATATAACCACTGGACCACCAGGGAAGTCCCTCCAGTAAAATTTTTAAATCTGACCTTGCAATCATAATTAGAGTCCCTGCCTCAGTTAATAATAACCCACAGTCAATCTCCAAAATTCATTTGAGTTCTGCACAGGCCAAACTGGTGAGTTTAAATATGATAGATATCACCATCCCTGCTTCTTTCAAGTCTTGGACTGTGGCATTAATCCATAGAGTTCCCTGAGTGATGCTGTTTTTCTCCTGGTTTTCTGTTTTACTTCTTAGTAGGGAGGGGAAGTTGTAGGGTCTTTCATTTGTCAAGCTTACACACCAAAAAGGCAAGGCACAGGCTGGGGTATACCCACTGCTGAGGAGCCAATTCTAGACTGCAGCTAAGCAGTTTTATATTCTGTAACTCTATTCTGAGGGGTGGTGGTGGATGGGACAGGAAGCCTCATACCTCCTCAGAACCCAAGAGGCAGTGGCAGCCTTCAGGGAACATAGGAAAGTGAGTAAGATATGGCCCAGAGCCACTCTCACAGACCTTCCATCCTCTTGTGTTCCAGGGGGGGTCACAAGGTGTTCTGCCAAAAGTCAGATTACCTGTTATTCAAACCTTTGCCTGTGAGGCTCATGTTGTTATATGCAAGGTTGCCAGGGTGCCCAGGTGGAGCCATTCCCCTACATGTCCACACCCTTTGGCCTTTTACATATTCAACCAAGAATTCTTGGTAGCAAAGGCCATCCCATCACATGCTCTAAGTAACTGATAATGGACAATCACATTGTCCTGGACTTTCTGCTGGCCAGTTACTGTGGTGTGTGTGTGTGGTTGCCAACACCTCATGCTGCACCTGGGTTTATGACATAGTTAACTGACTTGGCCCAGATGGAGAGTCATACTAGCATAGACCCTCTTGTCCAGTGTTGCCCAAGACATGAAACAGATTCGGTCTAAGTCTCTATCAGTGCACTTATGCTATAGAATTTAGAAGAATCAGTAGTCAATGAGAAATGTACAAAAATGTCTAACAATAATATCAGTGTCCACAAAGTCAATTTTGTTCTGTTGTTTCAAGTGGAGGCTATTCCTTTCTGGTATCAGTGGCTATTAGGAGGTTTCTGATGAAGATTCAATGCTGGCCAGCATATTGGAGGGTGGTGGTGGCAGTCTGGGTTAAATTGACCAAATTCCCTGCAGACAAATAGCTCAGAGTGAGATTAGGTACCTCCTTTACCCCTGACATCTCAGGCTCTAAAGTGTTTTCTTCCCATCAGCCAGGGTATCTTCCACAGCCAGATAATCAGAATGACCAGTTCTTGCACCTGTCACTCCATCATGTTTGAAGAATCCTTCCCGTGTCTTACCCACACCATAAACTCAGATTCATCCCAATGTAGCTCAGCAGTATATATACTTTGTACTACTCTTGAAAATTTCTCTCACACCCTGATGTGTGGTCGCAACAGGACCACCTTAGGAGTTATGGTGGAATATGACAACGTCATATTCCTGATCATTATCGTAGGCACAATTGCCTCAATTAAACAAATATAGCCAGATGGCAAAAGAAACACCAGATAAGAGTTGCCCACCCTCCGTTCTTTTTTGCTACTCTGAAACTCCAGTAGCCCAGTTTCCCAAGAGGTAAGCATGGGAGGTACAGCAAGAAGGGTTAATTATGCAGTATGGGAATCTTACAAGCAGTCTAGGTCTCCTCCATCCCCCAGCATGACCAACATTCTATTTAAATAGGTGGTACTATTTCTAGGAATTGCTACTTTTAGACCCCAAAGTGTCTTTAGGAAGAGTATGCTCCACTGGGAGCTGAGCCTATTTTGTCAGTTATCTTGGTCAGTTTTTCCTTTCAGAGGGGCCCATTCCATCCTTTAAGGGCACCTGCTACCTGGCAGTACAGGTTTGACAAGCTTGTGTATTCCAGTGATGTTCATCATCGAAGGATTCTTTCTCTTTGGCATCCACATGGGTCACAAACAGAGGGTTTGGGCCTTGTGCAATGTGCTGCCATAAGGTTTGTCCCCATAGAAAATGAAACTTTTTCATCCAGTTGTCCCACCACGGTGACTGCCTCAGTTGCCTCAGAGTCAGTGAAAATATAATAAGGTGCACTTGGGCTGGGGGTGGGGGGGTGTTTCCAGGCAAGCATCAGTCTACAGCTCCCTCCACTGAGCAGAGTTCCCTTTACCATGCACAGTTTTAAGCAGTTTTATTTGGGTATACCCCATCATCCTTTAATTAGCCAGTCTGTCTGTGAACCAGGCCCAGTTAGCCTCAGGAAACTGGGTGTAACAAAGCCTGGAAGAAGCCAGAGTGGCTGGCACAGACCCTCCATCTGAGATAGCCGTGTTTGGCCAATGAGTGGGCACTTTTTCATGTACCTGTAAGATGTCATTAATGCCTGGTTTAATTTCCTGGATATACCATTTCCATTAGTAATGGAGGCTTGTTTGGCAATACCCACTTTGTTGGTGTTCTTATTTCTGACCCATCTCAGGATAGGGATGTCAGTGTGTAGTACCACCTGCTGTTACTTTTTTAGCTTTTCAGTATCCACTAGAACCCAATAACAAGCACTGACAGTCTCTCAAATGGAGTATACCAGGTGGCAGTGTCAGGCACAGGTACTGCAAAGTGACATTCTCAAGTTGTTAAAAACATCATTCTCGGGAATTCCCTTGTGATCCAGTGGTTAGGACTCCGGTTTCACAGCTGGGGCCCGGGTTCGATCCCCGTTTGGGAAACTAAGATCCCACGAGCCAGGCAGCATGACCAAAAAAACAAAACAAACAAGAAAAAACCATAATTCTCTGCGCCAGCGCTGGGTTGAGGGCTCCTGGGCTCCCCCACTTGTGAGTGGGCGGCCATCAGGCGTGGAGTCCGGCGCCTGTGGTAATGGGTTTTAAAAAATCCATCTTGAAGAAGAAAGATCTTAAGCAATATAAATTCAGAAGCTCATGAAAAGAGGCCTCCAATCCTAACGAGATATATCACCTCATATTGCAAATGTTGGCAAAATGAAGCATTACTTGTGTGGCTGCTGTGAGCTTTCAACAATGTAGCAGCCACATTTCCCACTCGGAAAGTCCTCTTTCCAGCGACAGCTGTATGGAATCAAAACCCGGGATGCAGTATTTCACTTGAGGAGGGATGGATTTCGAAACTTGTATCCCAGAATCCTTCTCCCATTAATGCAGAAGACAGCTACGCTGGCACTAACGTTTTGCCTCTATGAGGATTTATCTTGCCTTCCCTGTAAGCCTATCAGTTCCCCAGAGTTTGCAACCCTGAGCCCAGCAGCAGTACTTGGGGGGGTCAACAGAAGAAATTTTCACTCCATTGGAAAGAGTTCAAATATTGCTTCAAGACCACAAGCATCACGACAAATTTACAAACACCTACCAGGCTTTCAAGGCACTGAAATGCCATGGAATTAGCATTTATCGAGGTTTGGTGCCCATTCTTTTCTGTGCCACAGTCGGTGCACACATAACACTCAGGGTGGTGGGGAAGGTCCCACAGCTTCAAAAAGCACGCTGGCAATGCCAATTCCACATTTATCACACATGAGCAACTTCAGGGAATTTCCAATTCATGCAGCCACTTTGGTGACTGGAGCCTTAACACTTCTGAATCCTGATGGCTTGTTGGGATCCCCTTTCTCCTCAGACTCCAAGATTTCCTGCAAAACCAGGAATGAAGAGGACTATTTCAGAGCCTCATTTAACTCCTGTTTCTCTGAAGAAGACTTCAGAATCTTTGTCAATGACAAGTCTCCTTGGAAGCCAAGAATGGTCTAAGGCTCTGCCATTCATCTCCTGCCCACTGGCTGCTTTCTTTGACTCCAAGGCATAGTTGAAGTTGGAGATGTTTTCAGAAGAGTAGAGGTCAGCTGGGTTGTTGTACTGGTTTGTGATGACCCTGTGGGTAGAACTGGAGGCAGGTGAGACGGTAAAGGGCATGGAACTTTTGTTGTGGGCGCTTCCTATATGTAGGACCTCTTGGGGTTCAGAGACTAAATTCATCGTGTATGGGTGATGTTTCCCTTCCTCTGTCACCAGAGGAGACCATATTTTCTTTCAGATCTGGCTACTATGAGAGTCATATTGTCTGTGCAGCCCTTGATTTTGTTCTGAGCTTCCAAGTGCATCATATTGCTGGTATTTTCCCCATTAATGGCTGTGATTACACACAGAATTAGCTATAGCAGCCTTGCTTTTGGGAGTGACCCAGGAACTAGTGAGAGGCTGCTTGAAATCCTTGCCCCCCACAAGGCAGAAGCTCCAGGGTCCCTGGCCATGAGGATTATTTGCAGGGTGGTCATAGCAAGGTGATGGGGGGTGGCAAACCGAGGGGACAGATGGGGCAGGACACAGAGTGATGCACTGTGCTCCCCGGCAGCTGTCCTGCTAGGAGGTTTTGAATGCTGAAGAATGGCGATCAGCAGTGCAGAGTTTTAAATCTAGCGACAGCAGCAGTAAACCAGCCAGCCCAAGAAGAGGTTATGCTGCAGCAGGAGCAGGATAAAATAAAACAAAAAAGAAGAAAAAGTACACCTACATGTTCCTAGATGGAATTATATAACAAACATAATCGTATCAGTGTGGTAGATTGAGTTACAGCCTCCATTTATGACTTCCTTCTGTTGTGTTACAGACCCACACCTTTCCCAATGCCTCAGGGTAGGAAGACAGGAATTCTTCACTTCTGAATTTTAAACTAAGTCATATGATTACCTTGGCCACTGAGATGTTGGTGGACGAGACGCGAGCTAATGATAAAAGCGTTTGCATGGATGGGAAATTGGTTCAAGATGGTGGAATAGAAGGACGTGTGCTCACTCCCTCTTGCAAGAGCACTAGAATCACAACTAACTGCTGAAAAATCATCGATAGGAAGACCCTGGAACTCACCAAAAAAGATACCCCACATCCAAATACAAAGTAGAAACCACAATGAGATGGTAGGAGGGGCGCAATCACAATAAAATCAAATCCCATAACCACTGGGTAGGTCCCTCACAAACTGAAGAACAATTATACCACAGAAGTCCACCCACTGGAGTGAAGGTTCTGAGCCTCACGTGAGGCTTCCCAACCTGGGGTTCCGGAAATGGGAGGAGGAATCCCCAGAGGATCATTCTTTGAAGGCTAGCGGGATTTGATTGCACGACTTTGACAAGACTGGGGAAAACAGAGACTCCACTTTTGGAGGGGACACACAAAGTAGTGTGCGCATCAGGAAGCAGGGGGAAGGAGCAGTGACCCAATAGGAGGCTGAACCAGACCTACCAGATAGTATTGGAGGGACTCCTGCAGAGGTGGGGGTGGTTGTGGTTCACTGTGGGGACAAGGACACTGGCAGCAGAAGCTCTGGGAAGTATTCTTGGAATGAGCCCTCCCAGAGTCCACCATTAGCCCCACCAAAGAGCCTGTAGCCTCCAGTGCTGAGTCGCCTCAGGCAAAAAACAAACAGGGAGGGAACTCAGCCCCACCCATTAGCAGAAAGCAGATTAAAGTTTTACTGAGCTCTGCCCACCAAAGCAACACTCAGCTCTACCCACCACCAGTCCCTCCCATCAGGAAACTGGCACAAGCCTCTTAGATAGCCTCACCCACCAGAGGGCAGATGGCAGAAGCAAGAAGAATTACAATCCTGCAAACTGTGGAACAAAAACCACATTCACAGAAAGACAGACAAAATGAAAAGGCAGAGGGCTATGTACCAAATGAAGGAACAAGATAAAACCCCAGAAAAACAACTAAATGAAGTGAAGATAGGCAACCTTTCAGGAAAAGAATTCAGATTAATGATAGTGAAGATGATCCAGGATTTCAGAAAAAGAATGGAGGCAAAGATTGAGAAGATGGGAGAAATGTTTAACAAAGACCAAGAAGAATTAAAGAACAAACAAACAGAGATGAACAATACAATAACTGAAATGAAAAATACACTAGAAGGAATAAATAGCAGAATAACTGAGGCAGAAGAATGGATAAGTGACCTGGAAGACAGAATGGGGGAATTCACTGTCTTGGAACAGGATAAAGAAAAAAGAATGAAAAGAAATGAAGACAGCCTAAGAGACCTCTGGGGCAACATTAAATGCACCAGCATTCTCATTATAGGGGTCCCAGAAGGAGAAGAGAGAGAGAAAGGACCCAAGAAAATATTTGAAGAGATTATAGTTGAAAACTTCCCTAACATGGGAAAGGAAATACCACCCAAGTCTGGGAAAGGCAGAGAGTTCCAGGCAGGATAAACCCAAAGAGAAACATGCCAAGACACATAGTAATCAAACTGGCAAAAATTAAAGACAAAGAAAACTTACTGAAAGCAACAAGGGAAAAATGACAAATAACATACAAGGGAACTCCGTAAGGTTAACAGCTGATTTCTCAGCAGAAACTATACAACCCAGAAGGGAGTGGCATGATATATTTAAAGATATGAACAGGAAAAACCTACAACCAAAATTACTGTACCCAGCAAGGACCTCATTCAGATTCAATGGAGAAATCAAAAGCTTTACAGATAACCAAAAGCTAAGAGAATTCAGCAACACCAAACCAGCTCTACAACAAATGCTAAAGGAACTTCTCTAAGTGGGAAACACAAGAAAAGAAAAGGGCCTACATAAACAAGCCCAAAAAAATTAATAAAATGCTAATAGGAATATACATATTGATAATTACCTTAAACGTGAATGGATTAAATGCTCCAACCAAAAGACACAGGCTTGCAGAATAGATAAAAAAAACCAAGACCGATCTATATGCTGTCTACAAGAGACCCACTTCAGACCTAGGGACACATACAGACTGAAAGTGACAGGATGGAAAAAGATATTCCATGCAAATGGAAATCAAAAGAAAGCTGGTAGAGCAACACTCATGTAAGATAAAATAGACTTTAAAATAAAGAATGTTACAAGAGACAAGGAAGGACACTACATAATGATCAAGGGATTAATCCAAGAAGAAGCTATAACAATTATAATTATATATGCACCCAACATAGGAGTACTTCAATATATAAGACAAATGCTAACAGCTCTAAAAGAGGAAATCGACAGTAACACAGTAATAGTGACGAACTTTAAAACCTCACTAAAACCAATGGAGAGATCATCCAGGGAGGAAATTAATAAGGAAACACAAGCTTTAAATGACACAATAGACCAAATAGATTTAATTGATATTTATAGGACATTCCATCTGAAAACAGCAGATTACACTTTCTTCTCAAGTGCACATGGAACATTCTCCAGGATAGATCTCATCTTGGGTCACAAATCAAGACTTGGTAAATTTAAGAAAATTGAAATCATATCAGGCATCTTTTCTGACCAAAACGCTCTGAGATTAGAATAGAATTATAGGGGGAAAAACGTAAAAAACACAAACACATGGAGGCTAAACAATACATTACTAAATAACCAAGAGATCACTGAAGAAATCAAAGAGGAAATCAAAAAATACCTAGAGACAAATGACAATGAAAACACGATGATCCAAAACCTATGGGATGCAGCAAAAGCAGTTGTAAGAGGGAAGTTTACAGCAATACAATCCTACCTCAATAAACAAGAAAAATCTCAAATAAACAATCTAACCTTACACCTAAAGGAACTAGAGAAAGACGAACAACAACAACAATAAAACCCAAAGTTAGTAGAAGGAAAGAAATCATAAAGATCAGAGCAGAAATAAATGAAATAGAAACAAAGAAAACAATAGCAAAGATCAATAAAACTAAAAGCTGGTTGTTTGAGAAGACAAACAAAATTGATAAACCTTTAGCCAGACTCATCAAGTAAAAGAGAGAGAGGACTCAAATCAATACAATTAGAAATGAAAAAAGAGAGTTTACAAGAGACAACACAGAAACACAAAGCATCATAAGAGACTACTACAAGCAACTCTATGCCAATACAATGGACAACCTAGAAGAAATGGACAAATTCTGAGAAAGGTATAACCTTCCAAGACTGAACCAGGAAGAAATAGAAAATATGAACAGACCAATCATAAGTAATGAAATTGAAACTGTGATTAAAAATCTTCCAACAAGGACTTCTGTGGTGGCGCAGTGATTGAGAGTCCACCTGCCAATGCAGGGGACGCAGGTTCGTGCCCCAGTCTGGGAAGATCCCACATGCTGCCAAGCGGCTGGGCCCGTGAGCCATGGCCGCTGAACCTGTGCGTCCAGAGCCTGTGCTCCACAACGGGAGAGGCCACAAGAGTGAGAGGCCCATGTACTGCAAAAAAAAAAAAAAAATCTTCCAACAAACAATAGTCCAAGACAAGATGGCTTCACAGATGAATTCTATCAAACATTTAGAGAAGAGCTAACACCCATCCTTCTCAAACTCTTCCAAAAAATTGCAGAGGGAAGAACACCCCCAAACCCATTCTACGAGGCCACCATCGCGCTGATACCAAAACCAGACAAAGGTACTACAAAAAAAGAAAATTACACACCAATATCACTGATGAATATGGATGCAAAAGTCCTCAACAAAATACTAACAAACAGAATCCAACAACACATTAAACAGATCATACACCATGATCAAGTGAGATTTATCCCAGGGATGCAAGGATTCTTCAATATATGCAAATCAATCAATGTGATACACCATATTAACAAATTGAAGATAAAATCCATATGATCAACTCAATAGATGCAGAGAAAGCTTTTGACAAAATTCAACACCAATTTATGATAAAAACTCTCCAGAAAGTGGGCATAGAGGGAACCTACCTCAACGTAATAAAGGCCATATACAACAAATCCACAGCCAACATCATTCTCAATGGTGAAAAACTGAAAGCATTTCCTCTAAGATCAGGAACAAGACAAGGATGTCCACTCTCACCACTATTATCCAACATAGTTCTGGAAGTCCTAGCCACGGCAATCAGAGATGAAAAAGAAACAAAAGGAATACAAATTGGAAGAGAAGTAAAACTGGCACTGTTTGCAGATGACATGATACTATACATAGAGAATCCTAAAGATGCCACCAGAAAACTACTAGAGCTAATCAATGAATTTGGTAAGGTTGTAGGATAAAAAATTAATGCACAGAAACCTCTTGCATTCCTATAAGCTAACAATGAAAATCAGAAAGAGAAATTAAGGAAACAATCCCATTCACCATTGCAACAAAAAGTATAAAATACCTAGGAATAAAACTACCTAAGGAGGTAAAAGATCTGTACTCAGAAAACCCTAAGACACTGATGAAAGAAATCAAAGGTGACACAAATGGAGAGACACATCATGTTCTTGGATTGGAAGAAGCAATATTGTCAAAATGACTATATTACCCAAAGCTATCTACAGATTCAATGCAATCCCTATCAAATTACCAATGGCATTTTTTACAGAACTAGAATAAAAAAATCTTAAAATCTGTATGGAGACACAAAAGACCCCAAATAGCCAAAGCAATCTTCAGGGAAAGAAAATGGAGTTGGAAGAATCAGACTCTCTGACTTCAGACTAAAATACAAAGCTACAATAATCAAGACAATATGGTACTTGCACAAAAACAGAAATATGGATCAATGGAACAGGATAGAAAGCCCAGAGATAAACCCACGCACATATGGCCAACTAATCTATGCCAAAGAAGGCAAGGATATACAATGGAGAAAAGACAGTCTCTTCAATAAGTGCTGCTGGGAAAACTGGACAGCTACAGGTAAAAGAATGAATTTAGAACGCTCCCTAGCACCATACACAAAAATAAACTCAAAATGGATTAAAGACCTAAATGTAAGACTGGACACTATAAAACTCTTAGAGGAAAATATAGGAAGAACACTCTTTGACACATATCACAGCAAGATCTTTTTTGACCCATCTCCTAGAGTAATGGAAATAAAAATAAAAATAAAGAAATGGGACCTAATGAAGCTTAAAACTTTTGCACAGCAAAGGAAACTATAAGCAAGATGAAAAGGCAACCCTCAGAATGGGAGAAAATATTTGCAAACAAATCAACGGATAAAGGATTAATCTCCAAAATATAGAAACAGCTCATGCAGCTCAATATTAAGAAAACAAACAACCCAGTCAAAAAAATGGGCAGAAGACCTAAATAGACATTTCTCCAAAAAAGACATACAGATGGCCAAGAAGCACATGAAAAGCTGCTCAGCATCACTAATCATTAGAGAAACGCAAGTCAAAACCACAATGAGGTATCACCTCACACCAGTTAGAATGGGCATCATCAGAAAGTCTACAAACAACAAATGCTGGAGAGGGTGTGGAGAAAAGGGAACCCTCCTGCATTGTTGGTGGGAATGTAAATTGATACTGTCACTCGGGAGAACAGTATGGAGGTTCCTTAAAAAGCTAAAAATAGAATTACAATATGACCCAGCAATCCCACTACTGGGCATATACCCAGAGAAAACCATAATTCAAAATGACACTTGCACCCCAATGTTCATTGCAGCACTATTTACAATAGCCAGGACATGGATGCAGCCTAAATACCCATCAACAGATGAATGGATAAAGAAGATGTGGTACATATAGGCAATGGAATATTAGCCATAAAAAGGAACAAAATTGGGTCATTTGTAGAGACGTGGATGGACCTAGAGACTGTTATACAGAGTGAAGTAAGTCTGAAAGAGAAAAACAAATATTATATATTAATGCATATATGTGGAATCTAGAAAAATGGTACAGATGAACCAGTTTGCAAGGCAGAGACACAGATGTAGAGAACAAATGTATTGACCCCAAGGGGGAAAAGCGGGGTGGGGGTGGGGGTGCGGGTGGGGGTTGTGGGATGAATTGGGAGATTGGGATTGACATGTATACACTAATATGTATAAAATAAATTAATACGAACCTGCTGTATTAAAAAAATAAAAAATTAAATTAAAAATAAATAAAAGTGTTTGCATGGTTAGGCTTGCTCTCGTGTTCCTGCCTTTTGCCTTGTGAAGAGGATGCTTCAGAAGACACTGGTCCTAGGAGAATGGGAGACACATGAAGCAGGCCTGGACCGAAACCACAAACCAGCTGACCTGGCTCAAAACCCAACCAACCCCTAGAGGTATGGTGAAAAATAACTGCTGATAGTTGTATGCTACTGAATTTGGGATTGTTAGTTATACAATACAACTGGGCAATAGTTAAGTAGAACAGACACATGGTGTAAAAATACAAATATTTTCAAGAACATGTAAAACTACTTAATAAATTTTTTGAGCATACAGAAAATTGTATAAAAAAAGTCTATAAAGAAAAGCAAATGATCACTAAACAAAATTCAAGATAGTGATTACCTGTAGGGTGAAGGAGATATGATTGTTGGCGGCACACAGAAAACCTCAAAACTAATGCCTGGGGGTTCATCAGCAGCCTCAGCCACACTCTGGACTGCAAGCCTTGGGGAATTGTAGTACCCAGCACGTGCTCTCAAACTTAGGTGCCTTATTAGCTATTGTTTTCTTTATAACAAATTATCTCAAACTTTGTGGTTTAAAACAATTGCCATGTGTTATCTCTCACAGTTTCTTGGGTCAGAAGCCAAACCTGTGGGTCAGGGCACAATGAGGACAGTTTGTCTCTGTTCCACAATGTCTGAGGCCTCAGCCAGAAGGGTTGAAGGCTGGGCTTTGGGATCAGCTGAAGGCTCAGTCACTCATATGCCTGGCGGTTGATTCTGGCTGACATCTTAGCTGTGTCTCTTAGCTGGAACACTCACACAGGGCCTCTCTATGTAGTCTGGGCTCCCTCACAACATGGTGGCTTTCAAAGGTGAGCAAAGAGAGAGGGAGAGCACAAGGGCACAAAAACGCACCAGGCAGAAACTGTATCCTCTTGATGAGCTAACCTTGGAAGTCACATAGGATCACTTCCACTGCACTTCACAGCTTGGAAAAACCATAGACTTCAACCAGGTTCAAGGGGAGGGGATCTAGAACCCCATCTCATGAGGGAAGAGTGTCAGTCACATCACAAGAAAAGCAGGTGGCCTGGAATAAAAGTATAGATCTGGCCATCTTTGGAAAATACTATCTGCCCCAGTTGTGTAGTGAATCCCCATGCCAGAGTGTAGGAGTGCAGGTCTCAGGCCAAAGACTTGACAGCCTGATTCAGTCAACGGACTGGAGGCTGGGAACGTGTACTTTTACAATGGGTTCTAATGTGGATGAACCTTAAGAATCACTGCCAGAGGGGTTGAGGACTTGGGCTCTGGAGTCAAATCCCACTTTGGGGACTTTCCTAGACAAGTCACTTCACCTTCGTTAGCCTCCTTATCTGCAAAGTAAGTATCCTAATATATACATTGTAGGTTTAGTTTAATGATTAAAATAGCTTGTGTATTTAAAGGGCTTATTGGAGTGCCCTGTATGTAGTAAGAGCTCAATAGATGGTATTACTGTTGTTATCATTGTTTTTAATTTTTTTTACATTTTTATTGGAATATAATTGTTTTACAATGATGTGTTAGCTTCTGCTGTATAACAAAGTGAATCAGTTATACATACACATATATCCCCATATCTCTTCCCTCTTGCATCTCCCTTCCAGCCTCCTTATCACACCTTTCTACTTGGTCACCACCGAGCTCATCTCCCTGTTTTAGGTGACTGCATCCCACTAGCTATCTATTTTACATTTGGTATTGTGTATATGTCCACATATACACTACCACTCTCTCACTTTGTCCCAGCTTACCTGTCCCCCTCCCCGTGTCCTCAAGTCCATTCTCTAGTAGGTCTGTGTCTTTATTCCTGTCTTGCCCCAGGTTCTTCATGACCATTTTTTCTTTCTTAGATTCCATGTATATGTGTTAGCATACGGTATTTGTTTTTCTCTTTCTGCCTTACTTCACTCTGTATGACAGACTCTAGGTCCATCTACCTCATTACAAATAACTCAATTTCGTTTCATTTTATGGCTGAGCAATATTCCACTGTATATATGTGCCACATCTTCTTTAATCATTCATAGGTCGATGGACACTTAGGTTGCTTCCATGTCCTGGCTATTGTAAATAGAGCTGCAATGAACATTGTGGCACATGACTCCTCTTGAATTATGGATTTCTCAGGGTATGTGCCTAGTAGTGGGATTGCTGGGTCATATATTAGTTCTATTTTTAGTTTTTTAAGGAATCTAGATACTGTTCTCCAGAGTGGCTATATCAATTTACATTCCCACCAACAGTGCAAGAGGGTTCCCTTTTTTCCACACCCTCTCCAGCATTTATTTTTTGTAGATTTTATGATGATGGCCATTCTGACTGGTGTGAGATGATATTGCATTATAGTTTTGATTGGCATTTCTCTAATGATTAATGATGTTGAACATTTTTTCATGTGTTTGTTGGCAATCTGTATATCTTCTTTAGAGAAATGTCTATTTAAGTCTTCTGCCCATTTTTGGATTGGGTTGTTTGTTTTTTTGATATTGAGCTGCATGAGCTGCTCGTATATTTTTGAGATTAATCCTTTGTCAGTTGCTTCATTTGCAAATATCTTCTCCCATTCTGAGGGCTGTCTTTTCATCTTGCTTATGGTTTCCTTTGCTGTGCAAAAGCTTTTAAGTTTCATTAGGTCTCATTTGTTTATTTTTCTTTTTATTTCCATTTCTCTAGGAGGTGGGTCAAAAAGGATCTTGCTGTGATTTAAGTCATACAGTGTTCTGCCTATGGTTTCCTCTAAGAGTTTGTTAGTGTTTGGCCTTACATTTAGGTCTTTAATCCATTTTGAGTTTATTTATGTGTATGGTGTTAGGGAGTGCTCTAATTTCATTCTTTTACATGTAGCTGTCCAGTTTTCCCAGAACCATTTATTGAAGAGGCTGTCTTTTCTCCACTGTATATTCTTGCCTCCTTTATCAAAGATAAGGTGACCATATGTGTGTGGGTTTATCTCTGGGCTTTCTATCCTGTTCCATTGATCTATATTTCTGTTTTTGGGTCAGTACCATATTGTCTTGATTATTCTAGCTTTGTAGTATAGTCTGAACTCCAGGAACCTGATTACTCCAACTCTTTTTTTCTTTCTCAAGATTGCTTTGGTTTTTCTGGGTCTTTTGTGTTTCCATACAAATTGTGAAATTTTTTGTTCTAGTTCTGTGAAAAATGCCAGTGGTAGTTTGATAGGGATTGCATTGAATCTGTAGATTGTTTTGGGTAGTAGAGTCATTTTCACAATGTTGATTCTTCCAATCAAAGAACATGGTATATCTCTCCATCTATTTGTATCATCTTTAATTTCTTTCATCAGTGTCTTATAATTTTCTGCCTACAGGTCTTTTGTCTCCTTAGTTAGGTTTACTCCTACCTAAGGAATAATGGTAGGAATGGTAAATGGGAGTGTTTTGTTGCAATGGTAAATGGGAGTGTTTCCTTAATTTCACTTTCACATATTTCATCATTAGTGTATAGGAATGCAAGAGATTTCTGTGCATCAATTTTGTATCCTGCTACTTTACCAAGTTCACTGATTAGCTGTAGTAGTTTTCTGGTAGGAACTTTTGGATTCTCTATGTATAGTATCATGTCGTCTGCAAACAGTGACAACTTTACTTCTTCTTTTCCAATTTGGATTCCTTTTATTTATTTTTCTTCTCTGATTTCTGTGGCTAAAACGTCCAAAACTATGTTGAAGAATAGGGGTGAGAGTGGGCAACCTTGTCTTGTTCCTGATCTTAGTGGAAATGGTTTCAGATTTTTACCACTGAGGACAATGTTAGCTGTGGGTGTGTCATATATGTCCTTTATTATATTGAAGTAAGTTCCCTCTATGCCTACTTTCTGGAGAGTTTTTAGCATAAATACATGTTGAATTTTGTTGAAAGCTTTCTCTGTATCTATTGAGATGATCATATGGTTTTTCTCCTTCAGTTTGTTAAAATGGTGTATCACATTGATTGATTTGCACATATTGAAGAATGCTTGCATTCCTGGGATAAACCCCACTTGATCATGGTGTATGATCCTTTTAATGTGCTGTTGGATTCTGTTTGCTAGTATTTTGTTGAGGATTTTTGCATCTATGTTCATCAGTGATATTGGTCTGTAGTTTTTTTTTTGTGACATCTTTGGTTTTGGTATCAGGGTGGTGGTGGCCTCGTAGAATGAGTTTGGGAGTGTTCTTCCCTCTGCTATATTTAGAAAGAGTTTGAGAAGGATAGGTGTTAGCTCTTCTCTAAATGTTTGATAGAATTCGCCTGTGAAACCATCTGGTCCTGAGCTTTTGTTTGTTGGAAGATTTTTAATCACAGTTTCAATTTCAATGCTTGTGATTGGTCTGTTCATATTTTCTATTTCTTCCTGGTTCAGTCTCAGAAAGATGTGTATTCCTAAGAATCTGTCCATTTCTTCCAGGTTTTCCAATTTATTGGCATATAGTTGCTTGTAGTAATCTTTTATGATCCTTTGTATTTCTGCAGCATCAGTTGTTACTTCTCCTTCTTCATTTCTAATTATGTTGATTTGAGTCTCTCCCTTTTTTTCCTGATGAGTCTGACTAATGGTTTATCAAATTGTTTATCTTCTCAAAGAACCAGCTTTCAGTTTTATTGAACTTTGCTATCATTTCCTTCATTTCTTTTTCATTTATTTTTGATCTGATCTTTATGATTTCTTTCCGTCTGTTAACTTTAGGGGTTTTTTGTTCTTCTTTCTCTAATTGCTTTAGGTGTAAGGTTAGCTTGTTTATTTGAAATGTTTCTTATCTGTTAAGGTAGGATTGTATTGCTATAAACTTCCCTTTTAGAACTGCTTTGGCTGCATCCCATATGTTTTGGGTCATCTTGTTTTCATTGTCATTTGGTTTTAGGTATTTTTTGATTTCCTCTTTGACTTCTTCAGTGATCTCTGGGCTATTAAGTAGTGTATTGTTTAGCCTCCATGTGTTTATATTTTTTCCCGATTTTTTCCTGTAATGGATATCTAGTCTCATAACGTTGTTGTCAGAAAAGATACTTGATATGATTTCGATTTTCTTAAATTTACCAAGGCCTGATTTGTGACCCAAGATGAGATCTATCCTGGAGAATGTTCCATGAGCACTTGAGAAGAAAGTGTTTTCTGTTGTTTTGGGATGGAATGTCTGATAAATATCAATTAAGTCCATCTTGTTTAATGTATCATTTAAAGCTTGTGTTTCCTTTTTTATTTTCATTTTGGATGATCTGTCCCTTGGTGAAGGTGGGGTGTTAAAGTCCCCTACTATGATTGTGTTACTGTCTGTTTCCCCGTTTATGGCTGTTAATACTTGCCATATGTATTGAGGTGCTCCTATGTTGGGTGCATAAATATTTACAATTGTTGTATCTTCTTCTTGGATTGATCCCTTGATCATTATGTAGTGTCCTTCTTTGTCACTTGTAATAGTCTTTGTTTTAAAGTCTATTTTGTCTGATATGAGAATTGCTACTCCAGCGTTCTTTTGATTTCCATTTGCATGGAATATCTTTTTCTATCTCCTCACTTTCAGTCTGTATGTGTCCCTAGGTCTGAAGTGGGTCTCTTTTAGACAGCATATGTACAGGTCTTGTTTTTGTAGCCATTCAGCCAGTCTATGTCTTTTGGCTGGAGCATTTAATCCATTTACATTTAAGGTTATTATCGATATGTATGTTCCTATTACCATTTTCTTAATTCTTTTGGGTTTGTTACTGTAGGTGTTTTCCTGCTCTTGTGTTTCCTGCCTAGAGAAGTTCCTTTAGCATTTGTTGTAAAGCTGGTTTGGTGGTGCTGAATTCTCTTAGCTTTTGCTTGTCTGTAAAGGTTTTAATTCCTCCATCAAATCTGAATGAGATCCTTGCTGGGTGGAGTAATCTTGCTTGTAGGTTTTTCTCCTTCATCACTTTAAATATGTCCTGCCACTCCCTTCTGGCTTGCAGAGTTTCTGTTGAAATATCAGCTGTTAACCTTATGGGGATTCACTTGTGTGTTATTTGTTGTTCTTCCTTTGCAGCTTTTAATATTTTTTCTTTGTATTTAATTTTTGACAGTTTGATTAATATGTGTCCTGGCATGTTTCTCCTTGGATTTATCCTGTATGGGACTCTCTATGCTTCCTGGACTTGATTCACTATTTCCTTTCCCATATTAGGGAAGTTTTCAACTATAATCTCTTCAAATATTTTTTCAGTCCCTTTCTTTTTCTCTTCTTCTTCTGGGTCCCCTATAATTCGAATGTTGGTGCATTTAATGTTGTCCCAGAGGTCTCTGAGACTGTCCTCAATTCTTTTCATTCTTTTTTCATTATTCTGCTCTGCAGTAGTTATTTCCACTATTTTATCTTCCAGGTCACTTATCCGTTCTTCTGCCTCAGTTATTCTGCTATTGATCCTTTCCAGAGAAGTTTTATTTTCATTTATTGTGTTGTCCATCACTGTTTGTTTGCTCTTTAGATCTTTTAGGCCCTTGTTAAACGTTTCTTGTATTTTCTCCATTCTATTTCCATGATTTTGGACCATCTTTACTATCATTATTCTGAATTCTTTTTCAGGTAGACTGCCTATTTCCTCTTCATTTGGAGATCTCTTGGAGATTTTTGCCGTTTGATGTTACATGGAGCTGGGAGGTCTCTTGTGGACCAGTGTCCTGAACTTGGCTCTCCCACCTCAGTGGCACAGCCCTGACGCCTGGCTGGAGCACCAAGAGCCTGTCATCCACGCGGCTCAGAATAAAAGGGGAAAGAAAAAGAGAAAGAAAGAAAGAAGAAGATAAAATAAAGTAAAGTAAAGTAAAATAAAATAAAGTTATTAAAATAAAAAATAATTATTAAACAAAAGAATTTTTTTTGGTAGAATATATGTTTTCAAAGTAAAAAACAAAGAAAGAAAAGAAAAGAAAAAGGACAGATGAAACTCTAGGATAAATGGTAAAAGCAAAGCTATACAGACAAAAATCACACACAGAATCATACACATACACACTCACATAAAGAGAAAAAGGGGAAATATATATATATATATATCATTGTTCTCAAAGTCCACCTCCTCAATTTGGGATGATTTGTTGTCTATTCAGGTATTCCACAGATGCAGGATACATCAAGTTGATTGTGGAGATTTATCTGCTTCTCCTGAGGCTGCTGGAAGATATTTCTCTTTCTCTTCTTTGTTCGGACAGCTCCTGGGGTTCAACTTTGGATTTGGCCCCACCTCTGCGTGTTGGTCACTTGAGGGCATCTGTTCTTCGCTCAGACAGGATGGGGTTAAAGGAGCAACTGATTTGGGGGCTCTGGCTCAGTCAGGCCAGGGGGAGGGAGGCGTACGGATGCAGGGCGAGCCTGCGGCGGCAGAGGCCGGCATGACGTTGCACCAGCCTGAGGCACGCCGTGCGTTCTCCCGGGGAAGTTGTCCCTGGATCACTGGACCCTGGCAGTGGCGGGCTGCACAGGTTCCTGGGAGGGGAGGTGTGGAGAGTGACCCGTGCTTGCACACAGGCTTCTTGGTGGTGGCAGCAGCAGCCTTATCATCCCATGCCTGCCTCTGGGGTCCGCGCTGATAGCTGCGGCTCATGCCCGTCTCTGTAGCTCCTTTATCGGTGCTCTTAATCCCCTCTCCTCGCACACCAGGAAACAAAGAGGCAAGAAAAAGTCTCTTGTGTCTTCGGCAGTTCCAGACCTTTTCCCGGAGTCCCTCCCGGCTAGCCATGGCACACTAGCCCCCTTCAGGCTATGTTCACGCAGACAACCCCAGTCCTCTCCTTGGATCTGACCTCTGAAACCGGAGCCTCAGCTCCCATCCCCCACCTGTCCCGGTGGGTGAGTAGACAAGCCTCTCGGGCTGGTGAGTGGTGGTCCGCACCCATCCTCTGTGCGGGAATCTTTCCGCTTTTTCCTCTGCACCCCTGTTGCTGCGCTCTCCTCCGCAGTTCCGAAGCTCCCCCCCCTCCGCCCCCCACAGTCTCCGCCCGCGAAGGGGCTTCCTAGTGTGTGGGAAACTTCCCTCCCTCACAGCTCCTTCCCACGGGTGCAGGTCTCGTCCCTATTCTCTTGTCTCTGTTTATTCTTTTCTCTTTTGCCCTACCCAGGTACGTGGGGGAGTTTCTTGCCTTTTGGGAGGTCTGAGGTCTTCTGCCAGTGTTCAGTAGGTGTTCTGTAAGAGTTGTTCCACATGTAGATGTATTTCTGATGTATTTGTGGGGAGGAAGGTGATCTCCGCGTCTTACTCTTCTGCCATCTTGAAGCTCCTCTATCATTGTTTCTAAAGTATGAAAACAGACTGACCTGGAAATCAGAGCACTGATAGACTACCTTAGAGTTCTCAGAGAATGCCAAGCCTCCATCAGATATGCGTTTACAGCAGAAAGGTCAAGCTGCTTGGGTGACAGGGAGAGGGTGGCGTGGCTGCCAGAGGATCCCTGAAACTGAGAGGACACAGAGCTTGCTTACAGACCCCTCAGCTGGCAGGTGGCAGATTCAGGTAAAACCCTGGAAGCCTAGGATCCACATCTATGTTCTGTTGCTGGTCTCCTTCCCTCTAGAACCCAGCTGGCCTCAAGTTCATTCTCTCTGAGTGACACCCATGGCTGGCTTCCTCGCTCACCTGGGGGAGAAGAAAGTCTGAAAGCTGCAGGCAGACACTGAGGGCATGAGGGGCAGCTCCTGTCTGTGGGAGGACGGCGGGGTGTGCCCCCCAGGCAGGCACATGGGGCTCCTGAAGGAACCACAGTACCAGGAGAGCTGGTGCCTTGTCACAGAAACCAGTGTGGAAAGGAAGTATTTGTTTATGGAATCTTTGCAAAGATACTTTTCATCATGCCACTCTCTGGCTCCCTAATCCTCAGTAGCTCCCCTGTGCCTTAAGAAAACCATCTTTAGGTCTCATAAAAGACAAATATGCCTAAGCCCTGGAATCCACGTAAAATAAGCCAAGTGTCCTCCTTTGAACTTCCCCCAAGCACTCCAGTCTTTGCTCCCAGCTTCTCCCCACCATCCTTCTTGCCTAGATGCAAGAAGATTCTCCAAGAGTAACCCTGTCTATAGGCCCGATTTGATCTACAGGAAAGGCCCTTTTTTGTCTCCCTTCCAGGATTTTTCTGTCAGGCTGCCTTAGATTTTTCTAATTTCCTTCAGCTCCTGTTCAAGAACCGTTTCCCCCTATTGGTCCACACAGTGCCAATCTGTACACAGGCCAATGCAGGATTCAATCATCCTGCTCTTCAACAGCCGAGTGGAGGACGTGAGCAGCGGGCAGCGGGAAGGAACCATAGGAGACATGGAGGGCAAGAGAGGAGAAGGCTGTTGGAAGAGGCCTAGGGACCGGCCCAACCCTCTCCTGGAAAGTGGACATTTTGGGTAGTGGTGATTTGGAGAGTTATTGGGTCTGGGTGAGTGAGGAGGGAGGGAAAGAGAGTAAGGCCCGGAGGAGGGGAAACCGGGAGGGAGGAATTGGCCACGCCCTGTCCGCCCCCACTTACCGCTTCCCCGCCCCCCCCACCGGAAATCCAGTTTCTCCTTGAAAACTCGGAGCCCGGCTTCCCCAGAAAGACCTCCTGGATCTCTGTGGCTGACACTCGTTCCTCCTTGCTCTGCATCCCCAGCCCTTTGCCCGCTTCCGTGCGTCTTGGTCACTCTGGCTTCGGAGTCTGATCAGCGTGCCCGTTTCTGAGCCGCAACAAAAATGCCTTCTTTCCGGTTCCCTTAGCTCTGGTCACACAAAAACAATATCGGCCGGGAGTCAATTAGTCCAGGGATGCGGGAAGAAGAAAATGTGTCTTGTACAGAGTAGGCAGCAGAGCGCATTAATGAGGGAGGAGCAAAGTCCCAAGGGGAGCGGCGAAAAACACTTTGGCTGCAAAGACTTTGTGTTCAGATGGTGAATGAAAATGGTTGCTATATGGTCGGCCACCAGAGGGCGCTGCGGGCAAGAAGATCTTGAGGCCGCTCTCCTTTCACTTCCTCCAAACTCTGGAATCAGGGCTGTCCTCAATAGACAGGGACACCTAAGTCTCCGGGAAGCTTGCCAGGGTCTCAGGACATGGGTGTTTACAGTTTGCTGGCATTTCCCCCGGGGGATCAGAAGCAACAAAATCACCAAATTGATGACCTGTTGTTTTCTGGATAAAGAGTAAGACTGGAAAAAGGCAATTTGGTTAGTGCAAAGGTGCCGTGAGCCCTGAGCTGGTCCTTGCTTTACCGATCTCTCCAAGTGTGACATGAAGGAAATCATTCTGTCCTCTGGGCCTGATTCACTCTGTAAAATGGCTGGGCTCCAGTTCCAGCCTGTGCTGGGATGTGGGCCTCTTACAGCCCTCGTAGGCATTGGCCGTGCAATTCAGTCCACATGGAAGCCGAGTACCCTGCTTTCTGCCTCTCTCGGGGAAGGACAGTCGTGGAAACAAGCACTTGCTGCAGTTGGAATGGCTAATAATCTGGACAGTTTCCACGTGCTACCTGAGATGACCCATCACACCAGAGGAGTGAGAGATTCAGAAAAACAGAACCAGCCCGGGCACTGTTCAGAAGGGAGCCTAAAATGGGTTTATGAAGTAAGAAACTGTTTAAATTCTTCCAGAATACAAAACCAATGGCATAGGATGTATGATTCACTTTTGTGTATAATGGGAGGGCAAGATGCAATGGAAAGAGGCACCATTCAGATGGGGGCAGCCTTGGGAGAGAGACAAGGAAGGATGAAGAGGGGGAGAATGAGCTGTTTCTGAACATTTTATTTCATAAGAAACATACAGATGGATGGACTTCAAGCAGCTATAGCAAAATGTCAACTCCAGTAAGTATGCTTGGTTCTTAAATTGTTTTCTGTAATCCTCTCTATTTTGACCCATTTTTAATTAAAAAGGAAAAATTATTTAAAGTAATATTTTTTGTTGCTTTTTCTGTGCCATGGGGCTTGCAGGATCTCAGTTCCCCCACCAGGGCAGTGAAAGTGCTGAATCCTAACCACTAAACCACCAGGGAACTCCCTAAAGTGATTTTTAAGATAACATAATAATAGAAAGCCCACTAGCCCCTCAGAGCACATCTTGGTCTAGGGTAGTTTTTTTTTCCTAGCACGACTTTCCATAGATAGAGACATTTCCCAGGTCCAGGTTAGGTAGGATAATCCTAAATGAGGGAGGCAGACTGTGGGGGGTGGAGGACCCGCTGAGTCTGAGCAGCCCTACAGTGCCTCAAATCTATGAGGATTTGTCTTCCTCACCTGTAAAATGAGGATGAAACCTGTCCTATCTACTTTATTAAGGTATAATGTGCATTAAATGAGATATTTGTGAAAACACCTTGAAAATAGTGACACAAGCAGGTAAACAATAATTATTTACTTGTCGAGCAATG
The DNA here is from genome assembly GCF_059928025.1 of Delphinapterus leucas. NCBI lineage: Eukaryota > Metazoa > Chordata > Mammalia > Artiodactyla > Monodontidae > Delphinapterus > Delphinapterus leucas. The sequence continues at coordinate 55,087,982 of NC_143143.1, forward strand.
CATCCCAAGGTCTCACTTATTGGTAACATTAGCATCAACAACAGAGGAAGAAATGAAGAGAGGATGTATAAACGAGTATGAAGGGAAGGAAGTATGAAGAAGAAAAACTTGCTGATGAAAGCTAAGACCTCCAAGGAAATAGCTGCTCTTCCAAGATCCCGACTTGAGCCCTGCTTTTCAAAATAATGGAAATTATACGTTGTGAAAAATGATCTCAGTGGTCATTGTCATTAGAACTTAGAACAATATTTATATATCTCACCACAGTGAGTCAGCGGTTATTTCCCACGAAAGCCAAAAGGCTTCAATTTTCAGAGTGTAACTAGTGAGCATTGAGAAACCACCAAAGAGACACTTACTAGATGTCAATATAGAATAAACCGAAAGAAAAAGAGAAAGACACCAAGCTGCTCCCTGCAGTGTTTCCAACTGAGATTCTGTTTTGCAGACCCTGGGGGATCAACATGGATTGGACGGTTTCTTGAGGCTCTGGTTAAACCCAATAGGTTGAAGAATTTCTGGTCAGGGACAAGTCAGTTTCTATTCTGAAAACTTGGCACTACCTAAAGAAATCCAAACCCGTAAATTGAAGATTTGCAGGAGAATTGTTACTGGTATAAAAGAGTGCTCTAAGATTCACCCACAGAGACTTTCTGGTTGCTGATGCCAGAAGCAAAAAGCAAAATGTACAATGGGCAGCAGTTAACGGGACCCTCCCAACTTTTCTTCTTGGACCCATCCTCGGCTCAGTTCCCCCCATTTCTCTTGCTTTATACCATGCCCAAGTACCTGGCTTCTCTGCCTCTGTCACAACATTCTTAATACAATCAATTTGTCTGTTCCATGATGTTGCAGGCTTAAGGTGATATTCCTTTCAGAAGGACCCCAAAATTCAAAAAGACTGCTTGGGGAGGGCAGCACGATGAGGTACAAGGGCTTTACCGTAGACAGACCCGAATTTGAGTCCTAATTTCTATATGTGGTAGTCACTCTCCACAACAGCCCACAGTGATTCCTACTTCCTGATATTCACAGCCTTGTTACTTCCCTCCTATCTAATCAGGGCTGGCCCTGGCTGACCAACAGAATATGGTAGAAGTGACAGTATATGAATTCTGAGGCTAGGTCACAAAAGGCATTGCAGCTTCCTCTTGGATTATTCTTTCTGGCGAAGCCAGTCACCACCCTGTGACATCACTCAAGCCACTCTGTAGAGGGACACACATGGAGAAGAAGCAAGGCCTCCTGCAAAGACCAGCATCAACTTGCCAGCTGTAAATGAACCCCTTGGAAGTGGGGCCTCCAGCCCCAGCTGACATCTGACTGCAACATCATAAGAGACCTTGAGTTTGAACCACCTGGCTAAGCTGTTTCTGAATTACTGACTCACTTACTGAAACCATTACAGATAATAAATAATTGTTGTTGTTTTTAAATCCTAAACTTGGGGGCAATACCTTACATAGCCATATTATCAAGAACAGAATCCTTCTAAGTATTCATTTGGGAGATGCCTGTACAGCTATATCAATTGTTTAAAAATTTAACTATTTCTATGTTGCCTTGTAAAGAGCCCTGCACTTGAATTAATGTGATCTTGGATTGCTAATTCCCCAAGGTCCTTTGCAAAGGCAAATCAAATCCTCTTAAGAGGAAAGTAACATTATCCTTGGCCTCAAATTATTTCAAAAAATGTTTTACAAATACCATGTCCAGCACTCAGCCAGAGATATACTGACACATGGTCAAAAGCAGAAATTTTTAGCTGCTCAGAGACATCCTTCACCAAGGCTCATGTGATAGAAAAACTACGCATTTATGATGGCAGTGGATTCAGTGTATGGTGGGGAGGGACAAACCAGAAGTTGGGAGGGGTATAAATGTGCCTAATGAAAGAGGAAAGAGGCTTCCATTGCTGGGACTGAGCTCTGGGAATGGCAGAGAGCAAAGCCCTCTCCTTGCTGTTCTCCAGAGCGTAGCTGGATCTCAACTGGGGTAGCCAGGGACTCCTGGAACCCAGATTCTCCTTTATCTGAAAAATCCCATCTCCAAGGCTAGCTAACGAATGGCAAAGTTGCCTCTTCAAAGTGGCCCAAACCATGGACATATGAAAGAAATCAAAATGTTCAGAAGACCCGGCATCCTTACCTGGATGTTCTAGACTGCATGAGACCCAGAGATTTCTAGAAAACAGGACTAAAGGAAATGTTTCTCCATCCAGGAGGGTGAAGACTTGGAAGAACTATATCAGATTTAGGGGAAAAAACAATTGTAATTTTTCCATTAAATAATGTAAAATAAAATTAAAGCTCACTATAAGATAGTAGCAAGATCTGCAACAAATCCCTCATTATATAGATGTGGAAATTAAGAACCAGGAGAGAAGAAAGTGAGTCCTAACCTGCTAACTCACATTGTGGGTGACCCTTCCTTACATCCCTCTTCCCAGGTGAATTTTGTCAAATTCCATTTCTACCTTACTCTCATGATATTGATGCTCTGAATTTTACAGGCCAGCAGGCACTTCTTTCTCAACAAGTTAATATTGGCCCACCCAAACTGAAAACCTCAATTTGACATCATTTCCAGTATCCCTTTACTTTTCTTTTTCAACCCTAATTGCAACATCCACTGCTTTCTTCCAGGCAGGCTTCCACAAAAGGTCTTTATTCTGACCCTGCTGGCTCATCAGGGCATACTGTTTTGAGTAGTACCATCCAGAATATCTTATTTCTCTGTGCCTTTGTTGAATTTTATATTCTTACATACATTGGCAACTAGGCGCTTCCTACTTTCACTTTGTAAAGCAACTTTGATTAGTGATTCCCCTGTGGAGCAAATGATGTGGTCAGAATTTGCTAAGGGCTCCTAAGCCCCATAAAGGGATAAGTTCTCTCTCCCTGGAGGTTTTCAAGGAGGGTCTGAATGACCCTCTACCCAGTCTTGTGAATCAAGGAACTTGGTTCAGATAACTTTGAAGACTCCTTCCAGCACTAATCACTATAAAAAAAATCTTCTGATTTCTCATTTTTTCTACCTTACCAACTCCCCCCTACCTCCATTCACAGGGTATTCCATTCCCTTCTTCTCTGCACCTCCATGGCAACCTCTGCAATGGTCTGGAGAGATCCAGCTTTCAGTCCCAACTCAACCACCAACTAGCTGTGAAAACCTGAGCAAATTCATTAACTTCTCTGAACCTTAGTCTTTTCCTCTCTCCCTGTATCATGGAGTTGCTGTGAGAAAGAGTGGTAATGAATATGGAGGACCAGCCAGTATCCAGCACAAAGTTCCTCAGTAAACAGTCACCTCTGTACCCTGGCCACTTTGTTGTATGATCACTGATTCACATGTCCTCCTTTCCGTCAACCTCCTAGGAGGGCAGGGTCTGTGTCTTCTCCATCTGTATCCCAAGCCCCTAGCCCAGAGCCTCATGGCTACTCTGTGAATTCATTACTCAAACATTACTGAGGAAGAAAAACTGGTACTATGTATATATAGGGGATCAGATGAGATTTAGACTCTCAAGGAAGTCTGAGATAAAAACACAGACAAATAAATGCTGAGTTCTTAGAACTGAATTGTAATTTTTAGCTTTCCTTGACTTTATAATATGACTGCTACTGCTTTAGCATATACCAAAATAATTGACCTAGATGGACAAAAAGTCATTATGGAAGCACTTCAACTAAGGGATATTTTATTTTCCATGTGGTCTTTGAGAGCTTAGAGAGAAATAGAAGCAATAGTTAAATAATAGCAAGCAGACTGCTGCAATTAAATGTGATCTACCAAAACTTAAGTATCACTTTCAGATAGTGTGAAATTAGAGCATTTAAGAGGATTGCTGAAAAAGATTTTTTTCTTTTCTAAGTGAAATGCTGGCACAGGGGACCTCCTAAGGGAAACTACCAGATGCTATTTTATGTGCTCAGCATGTTGGTGCCTAACATTTCCTTAGTGTTTTTGAATTCTACATTGCCTGCAAAATTGCCACTTCATTAAAACTGCCTCAGACATTGCTTATTTATTTATTTATTTGTTTGTTTGTTTGTTTGTTTGTTTATTTTAACATCTTAATTAGAGTATAGTTGCTTTACAATGGTGTGTTAGTTTCTGCTTTATAACAAAGTGAATCAGTTATACATATACATATGTTCCCATATCTCTTCCCTCTTGCATCTCCCTCCCTCCCACCCTCCCTATCCTGCCCCTAGGTGGTCACAAAGCACAGAGCTGATCTCCCTGTGCTATGAGGCTGCTTCCCACTAGCTGTCTATTTTACGTTTGGTAGTGTATATATGTCCATGCCACTTTCTCACTTTGTCATAGCTTACCCTTCCCCCTCCCCATATCCTCAAGTCCATTCTCTAGTAGGTCTGTATCTTTATTCCCATCTTACCCCTAGGTTCTTCATGACCGTTTTTTTTTTTCTCTTAGATTCCATATACATGTGTTAGCATATGGTATTTCTTTCTCCCTTTCTGACTTACTTCACTCTGTATGACAGACTCTAGGTCCATCCACCTCACTGCAAATAACTCAATTTCTTTTCTTTTTATGGCTGAGTAATATTCCATTGTATATATGTGCCACATCGTCTTTATCCATTCATCCGATGATGGGCACTTAGGTTGTTTCCATCTCCTGGCTATTGTAAATAGAGCTGCAATGAACATTTTGGTACATGACTCTTTTTGAATTATGGTTTTCTCAGTGTATATGCCCAGTAGTGGAATTGCTGGGTCGTATGGTAGTTCTATTTGTAGTTTTTTAAGGAACCTCCGTATCAATTTACATTCCCACCAGCAGTGCAAGTGGGTCCCCTTTTCTCCACACCCTCTCCAGCATTTATTTTTTCTAGATTTTTTGATGATGGCAATTCTGACCAGTGTGAGATGATATCTCATTGTAGTTTTGATTTGCATTTCTCTAATGATTAATGATGTTGAACATCCTTTCATGTGTTTGTTGGCAATCTGTATATCTTCTTTGGAGAAATGTCTATTTAGGTCTTCTGCCCATTTTTGGATTGGGTTGTTTTTTTTGTTTTTTGTTTTGTTTTGGTTTGGTTTGGTTTTTTTTGCGGTACGTGGACCTCTCACTGTTGTGGCCTCTCCCGTTGCGGAGCACAGGCTCTGGATGCGCAGGCTCAGCAGCCATGGCTCACGGGCCCAGCCGCTCCACGGCATGTGGGATCTTCCCGGACCTGGGCACGAACCCGTGTGCCCTGCATCAGCAGGCGGACTCTCAACCACTGCGCCACCAGGGAAGCCCTGTTTGTTTTTTTGATATTGAGCTGCATGAGCTGCTTGTAAATTTTGGAGATTAATCCTTTGTCAGTTGCTTCATTTGCAAATATTTTCTCCCATTCTGAGGGTTGTCTTTTGATCTTGCTTATGGTTTCCTTTGCTGTGCAAAAGCTTTGAAGTTTCATTAGGTCCCATTTGTTTATTTTTCTTTTTATTTCCATTTCTCTAGGAGGTGGGTCAAAAAGGATCTTGCTGTGATGACATTGCTTTTTAAATGATGCAGGTAGCTGTCAATCCTTGGCTCCTGCATAGTTGGCATTTTAGAAATGCAAGAGTTATTTTCAACAATACCTTTATTTTACCTCAAATTTCCTATGTTTTCAGGCAAAGTGCTAGTTAATCAAGGAAACCAGAGGGATGATGTTATAAAATTGATGTATTTAATGTGTACCTTTATTTAAAGTACTAGGAGCTTAAGATTCCTGAAGTCTGACCTTCTTGTTGCCATGATATATGCCCTAAATCCTCAAAATAATTTTGTTTTAGTTTAGACAATAGTCTCTTACCTTTTGGGGTTCAATAGGATTTGCATAATGGGGCTTATAGGTATGGAGATAGAGATAGGAATGACAAGGTAGGAGAAATATAGTTTAATTTGTAAATTGAAAAAGCAATATACATACACAAACAAAGAGAGGATTGAGCCTGAGTTCAACAAATTAGCATAGTTTGTTCCAGGCTAGTGTCAAGGCTTAGTGCGGTTCAAGTGCCTTAAGTTCATTTCTCGGAAGAAAATAATGAGGAGAGTCAAAAACAGTGATAGAAAGGAGAAAATTTTCCTAAATGGCCGAAGCCAACATAAATTAACAGTTGCTAGACTGCATGGTACAGTATTGGACAACCTTGTTAAAAATAGGTTAAGAAAATATGTGGGCTATGGAAAGTTTATTGATAATTTATATCACAACTTAAATTTATATAAAATTTTAATCTTTCTCTATAACTTATTTTTTCTAAGCAAGTGAAATGTGTGTTTGTCTATATGTATGTATATACACATGTATTCACATGTTTAATTATACGAAGTTCCTTTATTATTGATATAGTATCCAATTGTCTGTTTATTGGTTAAAAATTTACAACGTCCAACCTCACTAAAACAGGTGGGGGAAAAGATGCTGACCTAAGTAACCTTGGAAATGAGTAGAGTCTGCAACATTAAAAGTGAAAGAAACTGCACACAAGCAGTGTATTCCAGTGGTAGTTGTTTCCTGGCAGTACAGGTTAACAATTCTGACGCTTCTATACACGTATATTGGAACTGAACAATTAAGAAAATGGATGGCAAATGGTGGGAGCCAGATTTATCACTTTAGGAGTGAAAATTACAGGGAAGCAAGGGTGTTAGGAAGATAGAATGATTCATAAGTACAATTAGAGTTGGAGATATCAGTATGAACTCATGTTTAGCTTAATATAGATACAGATAGTTACATGTAGAAATATTTATAGATATGTGTATATATGTGGGTTAGTATAAACATACATTTCCTTGTTCTGTGAGGTGAAAGTACCTAAGAGAAAGGACACCCAGTAGCAGCTAGCACACCTAGCTCCCAGATCTTGGTTTCCATAGCTGTTCTCCAATAAAGGAAATAGGGCTTCTTGGAGAAATGACTGATTTTAGGACTGGGGGAGGAAATATACAAGATGAGTCGGAACACCTTGTAGTACCTGAATGTAAGGAAGTGCTTAAAAAAGACAAAACAAAATAAGAACAATAACAAATTGATGGGCATATTTTGAAGGTTCATAGGAACCAACTGGAAGGTCTCCCAATTCAAAGCTGGAACAATGTGAGCAACAAAATAAAAAGTAGTATTGGATTGTAACCCAAAGTGTAACATAAATATCCATGGGTCCATACTTACATAAATAAATTACTGAATAAATAAATAAATGAGGGAGAAGAGGCAATGCAGAAAAATTCCACATAATTCATGTAGATACTTTGCCTCAAGGAGGGGAGCACAAATCCCCACTCCTTAAGTGTAAGGCTACACATAGTGACTTCCTTCCAAAAAACTCAGTATGGAAGAAGACGGGATCAGGGAGAGTAACTTTACAGTGGAGAAATCTGATCAGGCACGTGATCAAGGTCAACGTCAACAGTGAAAGGTCATGTTGATAGTATGTTTCCTTTATATGATATGTTGAAAATGGTAGTGTAGCCCCATGCTTTCCCTCAAAAAAACCCATAACCCCAGTCTAATCATGAGAAAAACACAAGAAGAATTCCTGTAGAGAGACATCCTACAAAATACCTGACCAGTGCTCTTGAAAACTGCTAGGGTCATCAAAAACAAGGATCGTCTGAGAAACTGTCACAGCCAAGAGGAGCCTAAGGAGAGTTAATGACTAAATGTAATGTGGTGTCCTGGATGGGATTGTGTAACAGAAAAAGGACATTACTAAGGAAATCTTAATAAAGCATGGACTTTAGCTAATAATAACATATCACTATTGGTTCATCCACTGTAAGAAACATACCATTGTAATGCAAGATGTTAGCCATAGAGGGAAACTGGGTAACAGGGTATGTGGGAACTCTCCATACTATCTTCTCCATTTTTCTGTAAGGCTAAAACTTTCCTGAAAAATAAAGTCTGTTTTATTATTTTTTTAAATCAAACAAAAGTAGCATGGGCTATAGGCTAGATGCAAAGCCAAGGCTATGGAAGTACACAGGAAGAATATCGTTAACATCGATTTGCTTCATTGGTAGCAAAAGTATTTAATTTTCTGAAAAGTTTTACAATTGACTAACTTAAAAACTTTTCATTCTGCAAGTATAATCTATTCAGTTTAAAAACCATAAGAATAATTGATCTTTTTTTTCAGGATTGCAATAATCACTTTATATCTATAAATCCTCACAGCAACTCTATGAGTAGTGTGCTATTAATATCCCCATTTTAAGATGAGGAAACTGTGGTTTAGTGATGTTTAATGTATTGTCCAAGTTTAGACAACTACTAAGTCGTGAACAATGTTTTGTACTTGAGAAGTATGAATCCTGCACCCATAGTCTTAACCCTATGCCATACACACCAACATTAACAGCTGAAAATGATGACTTTTGTTTTTAGAGAAGTTGATTTGTAGACTATTTTTCTGGCAGAAATTTGCAATCAGAGACTATTGACTATTGGACATTCTGTAGATTTGTGATTTTAAGTTCTCATAAAATGTGCAAAAAAATTAACATGTCAGTAAAAATTTTCTCCATACTGGAATCTGACATAGTGTTGAAACAGGTTATTGAACTAAGAATATCAGGTTCTTGACTGAAAAACTATTTCTACTTATCAAGAGATGTTCTTCAAGAGATGTTCTTCAACGGAAGTGAACATTATGCCCAAGGCACTGACTTCTCATAAAAAGGATTTGGAGAAAAATACTTTTTTCCCATGAGGACAGGGACTTCTCACCATTGGTTATTCTTAGTATGAGTGAAATTCAGATTGAGATATGATAACATTTCCAAGGAGCTGCTTATCCTAACACACACACCCCCAAGATACAATCTTTGACCAAGGAAGACTCAGTCTAGCAAATGGTCTTCTCCATAATGTGACAGTGACATTCAGACCAAGATGGTATCATTAACTTTTTGCCTTAAGAAACTTAATTTAAAAATTATAATGTACACCTTTTAAGGTAGAGTCAACAATTTCCAGACTTAATAAAGCATAGCAAGACCTGAGGAAGATGAAAGCAACCAATAAATTGTGCCTTAAATTCTACAATTATAGAAGAAACATGCCCCCTACTCCTGTGACTGTTACAGTATAATTTGGGAAGGAATCCCGAGGCTCCAGCTTTGGGCTCCATGTTTTGTTTCCTTGGCATTGGATACAAGAGGAGGCTTTATGCGGCCGGTGCTGCATTTCCTTGGGTCTGACTGCCCCACGTCATCAGATCTCGTCATTATCTCCGTTGTCTCCCCTTTGAGTCTTCCTTTGGCTGTTGCTCTTCCTCCACTTTGTTCAGAGGGAAAATGCTGGAAGATATAGGATGTAAAGTTCATTCTGCTGTTATTGTTACTTCCTTTGGCAGCAGACAGTTGGCAGCACTGCTGAAGAGAAGACAATGGAATGGGGCATGGTTGGCAGTGGGTCACTAAGCCACTGGTACAGAGAATGGAGGATGAGGCCCCTGACATCTTCCCCTACCAGGAGTGCCAAGTGCTTTCCTCACACTTTTCTGGATAGTTACATGGGGGATGAGCTGGCAGGGGTGAGTGGCCTGGTGGGAGCAGCAGCAGGGAGGGGAACCTGGCAAAGGCAGAGAGAGGGCTGTGTTGGAAGCCTCTACCCTCAGCATTTCAATGCATAACATGATGACCCAGGTGAGAGTGGTAATTCTCTTAGCACCTGGTCAATTTTTTCTAGGCCAGTATATCATCGTACATATTCTGAGCCAGGTGAGTACCAAGAGAGGAGGACGAGAGTCTCATGAAGTCCACTGAGCCTTGTCTCTTTCACCTTCAGCAAGATGTGTCTCCTCCTCATTCCAGCAAGTGGAACCTGGCCTGCCTCGCTCAGGAGAACCCAGGTCACACACAATGGGTGGCCTCTTCCACACACAGCTGTCAGGGACCCTTTCCCAAGCTCCTCAAACTGTCCTACATTTACCTGGTTTTTAAATACAATTATGGGAAAGAGAAGCATTTTGATAGTCAGCAAGTGTCAGGAGGTTGAGGACTCTGTAAAGGCATGTTGGAAAATTAGGGAAGGAGGCACAAGTCTGATTTCTATTCTATGTTTCCTTGGCCTCCAGCACAGCCTCCCCTTGTATTAGAGAAGCCCATTGCAAATAAATGTGGGCTGCCAACAGTGAGACAAGCCTCAGGCATAACACCCAAAAGCTGTATGTACCAGCTGAGGCCCAATATAGCAGACATTGTGGGATGGCAGGAGTCCTGGTACAGTTCCACCCGAGGCAAACTAGAAGCACAGCCTCCTCTGCTGTCCCCTCAAAACCTTGGCCACCCAAGCCCATTAGAGAGAGTGGTCAGGGCTCTGAGGAGGAGGGCAGACACATTCTTGCATGGCTCAGAGGATGGCAACAAACTCTGGACCCCTCTATTCTAGCCAAGAGCTTGGCTATTTGGCCTATGGGCAGCACCAGAGACCAGCCCATGGACTGAGACAGTGGCCTTGCATAGAGGGCTCTTGTTTCCCTTGGATCCCTAAAGTGAGATGAGGAAGTGGCATGGTGGAAGGTGGGCTTGGGGAGGTGGGCTTCAAGCCCTAGCTCTTGACTGTTTACTTAACTTCCCTGAGCCTTTAATTCCCATCTGTAAAATGGGCATGATGTCCAGCTCACAGGGTTGCCTTCAAGAAAGTGTCTATCCTGCACTTAACCCCTCTGGCTTCTTGACAAAATACACAACTCTGGAGGCTGGAAGTCTGAGGCCAGGGTGCCAGCAGCCTCAGTTCCTGGTGAGAGGTGTCTTCTAGTTTTCAGACTGCTGACTTCTCAATCCTCACATGGCAGAAATAGGGCAAGCTAGCTCTCTGGCCTGTTAGGGCACTAATCTCATTTATGAGGGCTCCACCCTCATGATTTTATTACCTCCCAAAGGGTCCACCTCAAAATACTATTACATTGGGGATCTGATTTCAACATATGAATTTTCTTGGCAGGGACACATTCAGTCCATAACACCCCCTTTCCAGTGACTGGTGGTGGTGTGTTCAGAGGATGATGTCACTCACAGTGTGTGAGAAACTGCATTTCATGCATCTAAAAGGGCTCCATTCACAGGCCTCATTGTCCAGAGCTCTTGCAAGTCATAAAATCATCAGCCCATGAAGCAAAGACTGTTGGGGACAGTCTTGACCAGTGACGGGTGCGAGCTGGGCTGTCCTGGAGACTCTGAGCCTCAGCTTCTTCATCCATTAGATGGGAATGAAGATACCAGTCCTCAGGTAAGGTTGTCTGTGTATTAATAAAGTAGCATTTATTAAAGTTATACTACATTGATAATGGAATGGTTGAATAACCAAGAGCACACACCTGACTAGAAAAGTAAAGGTGGGAAGCAATGAGGGCCCAAACTGGCCCTATCCTGTTTCTAACAAGGTACTGAGTTGTTCTTCAGAGACAACAGAACAAAACTGCAAGTCATGCAGCTGAAGCATGTAGAGGAGAAGATTCTGACCTCAAATAACACCCGGAATCAAGTTCTCCAACATGTAACCAAGGACCCTGATGTGACCAGAACTTGAATGCCAGAGCCCTTTCAGAAACAGAGGGTCCAATGTCCTGGAAGACCTGGTGCCAAAGTCCCTCTACCTACTCACCATAAATGGCCATACTCCAAAGCCCTGCAATCAAAACCTGCTCACCAGCACTTCCGCAAACCAACCCTCCTCCCTAACTCATAAAAGCTTGACCAAACCCCAGACTGGGGAGATTGCTTTGAGCTGAAGCTGTGTCTTCTTTCTCTTTGCCTGTTGACCTCACAATAAAGCTTTTTCTTTTCTCAAAAGCTGGTGCCATAGTATTGGCTTCTATGCTCTTGGGGTAGCAAGCCCATCGCTTGGTACGGGAGGTGGTTCTTCACTGGGAAGGGAAGTAGGATGCTTGGGAGAGAGTCCTGAGGCCTGGCACAGAGTTCAGAGGAGGAATCCAAGAAATTTCTATAAGAAAATGTGCACAATGGCTCTGTATGGAGCCTGTGCTCCCTGAGGGGCTTAGTGTCGTCCTATGGAGTGTGGGGTGGTAGTTGGTGGAAGAGGGGAGCATTCTGTTTTCTTCCCTGTAGCTGGAGAGCTCTGCGACTGAGGGCTGGACATTAAGAAGGGGGGAGCAGGTAGGGACAGGCATTGGGCAAAGACTGGAACATGGTCCCCACTGTGCCCTGGGCTCTTTCTTGGGCCTGGGGCCATCACCACTTTGAGATCCTGGAAGCTGGTAAAGTTGTCCCGGCTGGAGGTGGGGGCTTCTCCCTGACGAGGGCAGTCTGCTGGTTAAGGAGGAGCTGCTGTTTTGGTTGTCTTCTGATATGGAGAGTTTTCACGTGAACTTGGGGTGTTTTTCTTTGAGAGGTGGGAAGGTAGATTATTTCTTTACCACCAAATTATCCTTTCCTCCTCAGAATCTGCAAAACTAACAGACCCATGAACAAACCAGAAATTGCTTTTCTTTTGTGTTTAACTCAAATTTCTGTGTGGAGGCTGAGATAGAGAATGCTTAACTTTTATAACATATTTAGTTACAGAACAACAAAGAGAAATATTGGAATCCCCCCCACCCCAGGTGTTACTGACTTTGTATACATCTTGGCCATAAATAGAATTGGGACTTCCTAATACGGTTTTGTTCCAATAAAGCAGCTCAAGAAGAATTTCCTCAGCCAAACACTGGTTGTAATAGCAGCTGTTGTGCAGTTTATCTCCTTTATACTATCTTCTCACTTCATTGCTAATTTTCACAGCAACTTTTTCTTGTAACAGCTTTTTTTTGTCTGCAAATCCTAGAATTCTTTCTCTCCCCCTTGCTAAACAAAAGAAATATAAAGTCAGTTCTGGAATAGGGTTAAAATTACCTACTCCAGATCTCTTTAAAAGAAGTTTGTGTCAAAGGTCAGGTGTGGATACAGAAATAAATAGGGTGCTGCCTGCTTAACTGTGGGCCGATTCCCAGAGATGCAACCAGGGGGAATTTCCTGAGCAAGGCAGTTTGACTGCCAAGGAAGCCACATCTTTCCATCAATAAGTAAAGTATTTCTACTCATATCAGAGAGCTTATGCTACAAAGTGACACTTTTCTCCGTTTTGTCAAGAAATAAATAGTAAGAAAGTCAGAAGGGGGGTTTTGAGGACTAAATGGGAATCTTAGAAAGCAATATAATATTTTCTCTCTGATTATGTTGGAAACAGGCTCTTTTACAACATATTTTTTTAAATAGGGAGAGGATCACTAAACAGAATTAAACCGAAATGGCTTTGGATGTTCTGTAGCCCCAAAGCTTTTGTATTGGGTATATGTCCTTAAATGATTTTTGTTTAAATGAGTTTAAGATAAATTTGAATATCCTGTTCTTCTGGGAACTCAGGGAAAACTAGGTTGATTAAAAGGTAATTAATCACTGGGCTTCCCTGGTGGTACAGTGGTTAAGAATCCGCCTGCCAATGCAGGGGACACGGGTTCAAGCCCTCATCCGGGAAGATCCCACATGCCGCCAAGCAACTAAGCCCGTGCACCACAACTACTGAGCCTGTGCTCTAGAGCCTGCAAGCCACAACTACTGAGCCCGCATGCCACAACTACTGAAGCCCATGAACCTAGAGCCCGTGCTCCGCAACAAGAGAAGCCACCGCAATGAGAAGCACACGCACAGCAACGTAGAGTAGCCCCCACTCACCGCAACTAGAGAAAGCCCGCGTGCAGCAACAAAGACCCACTGCAGCTAAAAATAAATAAATAAAATAAATAAATTTAAAGAAAAAGAACCTACATTTGAAAGGGAAAACTTAAAAAAATAAAAGGTAATTAAGCACATGTAGCTGTTGCAGATAAAACTAGCTAATGATACTTTAGCATTTATGTTTCCTTAAATCCTGCTCTAATAGTTCATTATTTTCACAATGCATGATGTAAGTATATAGATGTAATAATTTATGATTAAGCTTCACACCGTGATTATTAACTGTGATACTTTGCTCTCTTAATACTTGCAGTTCCTATTTTTAAAGTGCAACAAAGTGTACAATTTTCCTTTGGCTCCATGAAGTTTGCTTAATGGAAACTCAGCTTGTTTTCCATAAGTCTCTGCTGGTTACATGAGGGTAGTTTATCTGAATTTTAAGTACATCACCTGGGAGAAGATATTCAACTTTTGTGGTTCTTAATTCAATTATTGTTCGGCCTCTGCCACATTTATGCAGTGGACCAGCAGCTTGGAGTCATTGCACTCTTTCTTCTGAAAATATGCTATTGAAAGGAGACACAACTTGACCTATAAGAAAAGCAAAATCATTCTTCGGGACAGAGTATGGCTAGTACAGCAAAGCAACTCCAAAGGCTGCAAACCTCTATTTTAGTGACAGACACTGGGTTAAGTAGTCTGTGCAAGCACTTGAACACAGCCCTGAGATAACCAAGTTTACAAGCCAGCATTGACATTGCCCTGGGATTGCTGTCCAATGAGGAGTAATAATGTGTCACAGATGAAAGTGCTTGGACTGGGAGAAGGAGACAGGTTCAAGACACTGTTCTCCCCTACACCTGCGTGACCTTGGGAAGATGTCATGAAGCTTTGGTTTCCTCATCTCTAAAATGTTAATTATTATGCCTCCTCCTCACCTTACAGAGTTGCTATGAGGACCAGGTGAGTTCAGGTATGTGACTATACAGAGGGACTGAATATATATATAAAGCAGGGACCATGTCCCTTATGACTTTTGCATTCTCCCATCACAGTTTTTGTGGATCTGACACAAACAGAATGACATAAATATCACAACATAGAAAAACAGAAAGTTGTCGAATGCGAGACTACCTTTCCAGCTCAGATTAATGGGAAGAGACTTAGTTCTCATCTCCTTCCTTAAAACTTGACTTTTTAGGGTTGCTTAAGACTCAGTGGTATGCTGGAGATGGCCCCTGCCAGCTGGGGACAGCCAATTGTGTACATCTCTTCCCCACTCCATGTTTAGAGACGTCAAGTTGGTAGCTTGAAATTGTCCATGCCGAAAGCATTTACACCATGAAAATTGGCAAATGCTGCTGTGATATAATACAAAATATATATATTTGGTCTTTGTCCCTGGTTCCTGGCACAGAGCTTCTAAAACCCTTGGAATTTCCTGAGTGATAGGGGTGAGCATGTTTTGTTATTCATAATAAGTCCCTTTCAATCATACTTAAGTTTATGTCAATGAGGTGACTATTCATAGGCCCCTAAAGAGCTTCAGGATGGGGGCTGGTTGCCAAAGGAACCAACTATGTGATTAGAGGGTTGGAATATTCAGCTCCACCCCCAATCTCCAAAGAGGGGAGGAAGATAAGGATTGAGTTAATCACCAGTGGCCAATGATTTAATCAACAATGCCTACAAAGTGGAACCTCTCTACAAACCCTAAATGATGGGGTTTAGAGAGCTTCTGGGTTGGTGAATTCCAGGACAGTGGTGGACCCCAAACTCTGCAGAAGCTCCTGTACTTAGGACCCTTCCAGACCTCTCCCTCTGGCTATTAATTTGTATTCTTTATGATATATTTTTAATAAACTGGCAATAATAAGTAAAGTTTTCCCCTGAGTTCTGTGAGTTGTTATAGCAAATTATCAAAACTATGGAGAGGGAAGTGAGAACAACCCAGCTGTAGCTAAGTTGGACAAAATGTGGGTCCTGGGGGCCCATTACTTGTAATTGTCATCTGAACTGGGAGGCAATCTCATGGGACTGAGCCCTTAACCTCTAGGGTCTGTACTAACTTTGGGTAGATAGTGTCAGAATTGAATTAAATTGTGGAACACCCAGTTGGTGTCCAGAGAGAACTGGAGGATCGCTTGGTGTGGAAAACCCACACATTTGGTGTCAGAAGTACTCTATGCATAGAAAGAGATCATAGTAGAAGGTACCTGTCAGGGTTTGTTTGTTTTTTTTTTCAGGGAGCCAATTGCTAAATATTTATTGATGTATCACTGCTTAGAGTTTTCTTGTGCTTGTGAATAACTTTGGTTTGACTGGGAGAACCATGAGCCTCCTGACTCCTGGGGCTCTGGAGTGAGCTGAAAGCCAAATAAAAGATCCCCTAATTTACTTTACAAATGCATCCTCACCACTTCCTACAGGCAGTGCTGAGATAGACAAGATCTGACCCATCTCCATGGGTCACCCTGCATGGAAACTGTGGGCTGCAATGCATGTCCTAATTTCAATGAAGTCCTCCTGAAATTGATACCAGAAAAGCTTTAGCAAAAGTCCAGGCTCTTGTTCAACTTGTCCAAAAGAATTTGGGCAAGGAGCACAACACACCAAGAAAAAATAAACACACACACACACACACACACACACACACTGAGAATGAGAAGCAAAGAGAACAAAGAAACAGTTTATTCAGGGCAGAAGTGAAAGTTATACACTCGAAAGAGAAGAGTGCGGGCATCCTCGAGAGTGAGGAGTGTCACGAAAGGTCGTTGATCCCCCTTTATCTTATTTTTAACCCTTTTAATGGGCGGGGGTCTTTTTGATTAAGGGTGGAATGTTCATTGAGGGGAAGGTTGAGGTGTGGCCTGGATTGCACCAGGTTGCATCAGCTTCTGGTCCTGCACATCTGTCCCCTGAAACCACTGTACATGCACTCTAAGAGCTGTTTCCCTTAAATTTTCCCTTACTAGTGGAGCACCACACATGGAAGGTCATGCAGGGTCATCAGCAACCTGTGCATTTTTATTGTGCACACTCCACGGTTTTCATGGTCAGAATTTCTTGACCAGATGCTACAGATTTTCTGTTTTAGATGCCATTCCTCCACTCCTCATGGCCTCAATAAGTGCACTCAGTGAATACACATCTTCTAATTGCAAACGTGTGGCACAGCTGATCTCTGTAATGTCCCCTCAAGAGCCCCAGAAGAATCCCAACTGTCCCGTGTGTAGGGTCATCCCTGCGCAATGCAGTGTGGAGCGTGACAGCTGGGCCCCTGTGCTGCACAGAGCGTGCAACATGGGAGTCCGGTCTTCAAAGTCTCCATCCAATGAGCCAAGACCTACAGGTAGGATGAACACATACCCCAGTTTGCCCAGGACCACCCTAGCTTTCACTTATTATTCTTGCATAAATATTACTAAAACTCCATCTCTCTCTGAAAGCACCCTGGTTTGGATGATAAACTGTACATTCACCCCACATCTGTAAGAAACAGTTAACTGCTCAGAGTGGCCCAAGGTAGAAAGAGTCTGTAGAAGAGACTGGGTTCTTGTTTCAACCTAGCCACAGACTTGTGGAGATTTTGGACAAGTCCCTTCAGTGCCTTGAGCCCCTGTCTGGAACTGAGGAGTTAGAACCAGAGCCTTCTCTGATTCATTGGATCATTCATTTATTGGACAAATAGTTATTGAATTTCCTACTGTGTTTCAGCTGTCCTAATCTGGGCCACTTTAGATGATGATGTTAAACCAAAGTGCACTTTAGTTTAACATTCAGGCAGAGGGGCAGGGTTCCCCAAGGCAGGCCATTATGTATAGACAGTATCCTTTTAGTGAAAAAAAGGAGCAGAAAGCAAAGGTTAAAGTAAAAGAAACAGATCCAACATGTAGTCAGATTTGGCTCTTCTCTGTTACAATTCCCCACTGTCAATCTCCATTCCACAATCTTGTGGAAAAAAGGGGTGATGACCATTCTAATTGCTTCGTCAGATGGATCTTTCTGGGAGTGTCCACCATCTGTTCCAGTGTTCCAAAAGTTGCTTCTTTTATTCCTCTCTGGAAAGTGTCTCCTTTACACCAGTAGCCTTAAAAAAATATTCACAACCTAAAGGTTGAGAGTTATGATCTATTCAGCAGGAATTTTGAGGGCTTCAAGCCCAGGAGGCAGCATCTCAAGAGAGTTAAGGAATTTAGCACTTTTCTATGTATGGGAAAATGCAAGAATCTGGGCTCACTGAAATCAATCCCTTGATATGCACCTCAGCTCTCTGGGGCCTGTATCCTGTATTCTCATATCCTGAGTTTCCTCAGCGTTCACAGGCTCACATTGGAGGGCTGCAATCGCTAATGACTGATGTGGCAGGAAATATTCCATTTCTCATATCCTCTCCTCTTGGTCAGGATCTTGACCAATATTTGGTCCAATCCAATATTTCATGATCAAATTTTGTCCCATGGTGCTGGGAGACTCATCCCAGATCAAGCGAAATTCTTGATATGCCACTCCAGGTACTCATTTTTCAATTAAGCCCTATTGATAATTAAAGATTCTCTGTATCCTCTATCTAATTATGATCCAGGAGATATTTTTCTTTGTTGCTTCTCCCCATACCTAGAATCACACGATTACAATTATTTTATGTTTTAAATGTGATCTATTTCCTCAAGATGTTTAGCCATAGAAGTTTTGTTGGAAGCTTGGTTACACACTGGGTACTGTAAGAGATAGCAATCTTATAAAATAGACAGGATATAAGTAATGCAGCTGGTAACATTGGAAAAAACATAGTCCTGCAGGGAGACACAAAGCACAAACAATTTGGCTTACAAAGGTATAATTCACCAAATTACTGTTAAGTCATAATCAGTTTAAGGGAAAGGTTTTCTTTACACCTGGAAAACACAGATTTAAACCAGTCATTTTTCAGATAGAAACCATAAAAATTATAACCATATTCACCAGTTTACTCAGTCCTATGTAACAATCCTTGTTAACAGCTTTATGAAGCCATCAAGTTTCTCACTAGAATTCTTCAGATTCTTACCCAGTTCAGCATTATGGTCTGAAAGCCAGAAATTTGTATTTATCCAAAGGTCCGTTCTATAAATCTTCTTGAAGAGGAAGCATTTTTGCAAAGGCATCAGAGTTATACCATAGCTGTCTATAATGATGAAAGACTTAAGAAGGCACGTTTAAATCTGATTACAATGCAACTGACAAAGTAACTTGTTTACTGCTGTGACATGCAACACTTTTAGATAATAGCTAGAATTATGACTGATAACATTTTACCAGGACATATAAAATTCTAGGAACTCTGTATAATCTCTAGAATACCTGCATCATTTGCCATACAATATAACCTAAGAAGATTTATTACTTATTTGACAACACTTCCCATGTACTTCAACATACCAAGTGAAACCAATTAGTTAATCTCTCACTTTGGGGTGATTCAGGGGCTCTTTGAAGCATCCCAAAGTTAGCTAGAGGTCAAAGGAACTTCATTATAATTTGATTTGGGAAGGTTTTTTTTGAATTTTATTTTATTGATATTTTTACACAGCAGGTTCTTATTAGTTATCCATTTTATACATAGTAGTGTATGTATGTCAATCCCAATCTTCCAATTCATCACACCAACACCACTGCCCCCCACCACTTTCCCCCATTGGTGTCCATACATTTGGTCTCTACATCTGTGTCTCAATTTCTGCCCTGCAAACCTGTTCATCTGTACCATTTTTCTAGGTTTCACATATATGCGTTAATATATGATATTTGCTTTTCTCTTTCTGACTGACTTCACTCTGTATGACAGTCTCCAGATTCATCCACACCTCTACAAATGACCCAATTTTGTTACTTTTTATAGCTGAGTAATATTCCATTGTATATATGTACCACATCTTCTTTATCAATTCATCTGTCGATGGACATTTAGGTTGGTTCCATGACCTGGCTATTGTAAATAGTGCTGAAATGAACGTTGGGGTGCATGTGTCTTTTTGAATCATGGTTTTCTCTGAGTATATGCCCAGTAGTGGGATTGCTGGGTCATATGGTAATTCTATTTTTAGGTTTTTAAGGAACTTCCATAGTGTTCTCCATAGTGGCTGTATGAATTTACATTCCCACCAACAGTGCAAGAGGGTTCCCTTTTCTCCACACCCTCTCCAGCATCATCTACTTTCATCAGTAGGTTTTCTGATGATGCCCATTCCAACTGGTGTAAGGTGATGCCTCATTGTAGGTTTGATTTGCATTTCTCTAGTAATTAGTGATGTTGAGCAGCTTTTCATGCGCTTCTTGGCAATCTCTATGTCTTCTTTGGAGAAATGTCTGTTTAGGTCTTCTGCCCATTTTTAGATTGGGTTGTTTGTTTTTTTAATATTGAGCTGCATGAGCTGTTTATATGTTTTGCAAGTTAATCCTTTTTCTGTTCATTCGTTTCCAAATATTTTCTCCCATTCTGAGGGTTGACTTTTTGTTTTGTTTGTGGTTTCCTTTGCTTTGCAAAAGTTTTTCAGTTTCATTAGGTCCCATTTGTTTAGTTTTGTTTTTATTACCATTACTCTAGGAAGTGGATCAAAAAGATCTTGCTGTGATTTATGTCAAAGAGTGTTCTTCCTATATTTTCCTCTAAGAGTTTTATAGTATCCAGGCTTACATTTAGGTCTTTAATCCATTTTGAGTTTATTTTTCTATATGGTGTTAGGGAGTGTTCTAAGTTCATTCTTTTACCTGTAGCTGTCCAGTTTTCCCAGCACCACTTATTGAAGAGACTGTCTTTTCTCTCTATTATATATCCTTGCCTCTTTTGGCATAGATTAGTTGACCACAGGTGCGTGGGTTTACCTCTGGGTTTTATACCCTGTTCCATTGATGTATATTTCTGTTTTTGTGCCAGTACCATATTGTCTTGATTACTCCAGCTTTGTAGTATAGTCTGAAGTCAGGGACTGTAATTCCTCCAGCTCCGTTTTTCTCCCTCAAGACTGCTTTGGGTATTTGGGGTCCTTTGTGTTTCCATACAAATTTTAAGATTTTTTGTTCTAGTTCTGTAAAAAAATGTCATTGGTAATTTGATAGAGATTGCATTGAATCTGTAGATTGCTTTGGGTAGTAGAGTCATTTTCACAATATTCGTTCTTCAAATCCAAGAACATGGTATATCTCTCCATCTGTTGGTATCATCTTTAATTTCTTTCACCAGTGTCTTATAGTTTTCTGCATACAGGTTTTTGTCTCTCTAGGTAGGTTTATTCGTAGGTATTCTATTCTTTTTGTTGCAATGGAAAATGAGAGTGTTTCCTTAATTTCACTTTCAGATTTTTCATCATTAGTTTATAGGAATGCCAGAGATTTCTGTGCATTAATTTTGTATCCTGCTACTTTACCAAATTCATTGATTAGCTCCAGTAGTTTTCTGGTGGCATCTTTAGGATTCTCTATGTATAGTATCATGTCATCTTCAAACAGTGACAGCTTTACTTCTTCTTTTCCAATTTGTATTATTTTATTTCTTTTTCTCCTCTGATTTCCATGGCTAGGACTTCCAACACTATGTTGAATAATAATGGTGAGAGTGGACATCCTTGTCTTGTTTCTGATCTTAGAGGAAATGCTTTCAGTTTTTCACCATTGAGAATGATGTTTGCTGTGGGTTTGTCATATATGGCCTTTATTATGATGAGGTATGTTCCCTCTATGCTCACTGTCTAGAGAGTTTTTATCATAAATATGTGTTGAATTTTGTCAAAAGCTTTTTCTGCATCTATTGAAATTACCATATGGTTTTTATTCTTCAATTTGTTAATATGGTGTATCACATTGATTGATTTGCGTATATTGAAGAATCCTTGCATCCCTGGGGTAAATTCCACTTGATCATGGTGCATGATCCTTTTTATGTGTTGGATTCTGTTTGCTAGTATTTTGCTGAGGATTTTTGCATCTATATTCATCAGTGATATTGGTCTGTAATTTTCTTTTTTCATAGTATCTTTGTCTGCTTTTGGTATCAGGGTGATGGTGGCCTCATAGAACGAGTTTGGAAGTGTTCCTTCCTCCGTAATTTTTTGGAAGAGTTTGAGAAGGATGGGTGTTAGCTCTTCTCTAAATGTTTGGTATAATTCACCTGTGAAGCCATCTGGTCCTGGACTATTGTTTTTTGGAAGATATTTAATCACAGCTTCCAATTTCATTACTTGTGATTGGTCTGTTCATATTTTCACTTTCTTCCTGGTTCAGTCTTGGAAGGTTATACCTTTCTAAGAATTTGTCCATTTCTTCCAGGTTGTCCATTTTATTGGCATAGAGTTGCTTGTAGTCGTCTCTTAGGATGCTTTGTATTTCTGTGGTGTCTGTTGTAACATCTCCTTTTCATTTCTAATTTTATTGATCTGAGTCCTCTCCCTCTTTTCCTTGATGAGTCTGGCTAATGGTTTGTCAATTTTGTTTATCTTTTCAAAGAACCAGCTTTTAGTTTTATTGATGTTTGCTATTGTTTTCTTTGTTTCTATTTCATTTATTTCTGCTCTGATCTTTATGATTTCATTCCTTCTGCTAACTTTGGGCTTTGTTTGTTCTTCTTTCTCTAGTTCCTTTAAGTGTAAGGTTATTTTGTTTATTTGAGATGTTTGTTGTTCCTTGAGGTAGGCTTGTACTGCTATAAACTTGCCTCTTAGAACTGCTTTTGCTGCATCCCATAGGTTTTGGATCATCGTGTTTTCATTGTCATTTGTCTCTAGGTATTTTTTGATTTCCTCTTTGATTTCTTCAGTGATCTCTTAGTTATTTAGTAACATATTGTTTAGCCTCCATGTGTTTGTTTTTTTTTTTTACTCTTTGCCCCCTGTAATTGATTTCTAATTTCATAGCGTTGTGGTCAGAAAAGATGCTTGATGTTATTTTAATTTTCTTAAATATATATAAGATTTAATATATATAAATATATACTGAGGCCTGATTTGTGACCCAAGGTGTAATCTGCCCTGGAAAATATTCCGTGAACACTTGAGAAGAAAGGGTAATTTGCTGTTTTTGGATGGAATGTCCTATAAATATCAATTAAATTTATCTGGTCTATTGTGTCATTTAAAGCTTGTGTTCTCTTATTAACTTTCTCTCTGTATAATCTGTCCATGGGTGTAAGTGAGGTGTTAAAATCCCCCACTATTATTGTGTTACTGTTGATTTCCTCTTTTATAGCTGTTAGTAGTTGCCTTATGTATTGAGGTGCTCCTATGTTGGGTGCATATATAATTATAATTGTTATATCTTCTTCTTGGATTGATCCCTTGATCATTATGTAGTGTCCTTCTTTGTCTCTTGTAACATTCTTTATTTTAAAGCCTATTTTATCTGATATCAGTATTGCTACTCCAGCTTTCTTTTGATTTCCATTTGCATGGAATATCTTTTTCCATCCCCTCGCTTTCAGTCTGTATGTGTCCCTAGGTGTGAAATGGGTCACTTGTCGACAACATATATATGGGTCTTGTTTCTGTATCCATTCAGTGAATCTGTGTCTTTTGGTTGGAGCATTTAATCCATTCATATTTAAGGTAATTATCGATATGTATGCTCCTATTACCATTTTCTTTATTGTAATGGGTTTGTTTTTGTAAGTCCTTTTCTTCTCTTGTGTTTGCTGCCTAGAGAAGTTCCTTTAGCATTTGTTGTAGAGCTGGTTTGGTGGTGCTGAATTCTCTTAGTTTTTGTTTGCCTGTAAAGCTTTTGATTTCTCTGTCGGGTCTGAATGAGATCCTAGTCAAGTAGAGTAATCTTGGTTGTAGATTCTTCCCTT
Source organism: Delphinapterus leucas (assembly GCF_059928025.1). Taxonomy (NCBI): domain Eukaryota; kingdom Metazoa; phylum Chordata; class Mammalia; order Artiodactyla; family Monodontidae; genus Delphinapterus; species Delphinapterus leucas. The sequence continues at coordinate 55,111,491 of NC_143143.1, forward strand.
TCATCACTCTAAATATATCATGCCACTCCCTTCTGGCTTATAGAGTTTCGGCTGAAAAATCAGCTGTTAATCTTATGGGAGTTCCCTTGTATGTTATTTGTCGTTTTTCCCATGTTGCTTTCAATAATTTTTCTTTGTCTTTAATTTTTGCCAATTTGATTACTATGTGTCTTAGCATGTTTCTCCTTGGGTTTATCCTGCCTGGGACTCTGCACTTTCTGGACTTGGGTGGTTATTTCCTTTCCCATGTTAGGGACGTTTTCAACTATAATCTCTTCACATATTTTCTCAGGTCCTTTCTCTCTCTCTTCTCCTTCTGGGACCCCTATAATGAGAATGTTGTTGCGTTTAATGTTGTCCCAGAGGTCTCTTAGGCTGTCTTCATTTCTTTTCATTCTTTTTTCTTTATTCTGTTCTGCAGCAGTGAATTCCACCATTCTGTCTTCCAGGTCACTTATCCGTTCTTTTGCCTCAGTTATTCTGCTATTGATTCCTTCTAGTGTATTTTTCATTTCAGTTATTGTATTGTTCATCTCTGTTTGTTTGTTCTTTAATTCTTCTAGGTGTTTGTTCTTTAATTTTAAGAGGTCTTTGTTAAACATTTCTTGCATCTTCTCAATCTTTGTCTCCATTCTTTTTCCAAGGTCCTGAATCATCTTCACTATCATTATTCTGAATTCTTTTTCTGGAAGTTTGCCTATCTCCACTTCATTTAGTTGTTTTTCTGGGGTTTTATCTTGTTCCTTCATATGGTACATAGCCCTCTCCCTTTTCGCCTTGTGTCTCTTTCTGTGAATGTGGTTTTTGTTCCACAGGCTGCAGGATTGTAGTTCATTTTGCTTCTGCTGTCTGCCCTCTCGTGGATGAGGCTATCTATGAGGCTTGTGCAAGTTTCCTGATGGGAGTGACGGTGATGGGTGGAGATGGTGTTGCTCTGGTGGCAAAACTCATAAAACTTTAATCCACTTCTCTCCTGATGTGTGAGGCTGAGTTCCCTCCCTGTTGGTTGTTTGGCCTGAGGCAACCCAACACTGGAGCCTACCTGGGCTCTTCGGTGGGGCTAATGGTGGACTCTGGGAGGGCTCACGCCAGAAGTTCCCAGAACTTCTGCTGCCAGTGTCCTTGTCCCCACAGTGAGCCACAGCCACCCCCTGCCTCTACAGAAGACCCTCCTATACTAGCAGGTAGGTCTGGTTCAGTCTCCTATGGGGTCACTGCTCCTTCCCCTGGGTCCTGATGTGCACACTACTTTGTGTGTGCCCTCCAAGAGTGGAGTTTCCATTTCCCCAGTCCTGTCGAAATCCTGCACTCAAATCCTGCTAGCCTTCAACGTCTGATTCTCTAGGAATTTCTCCTCCTGTTGCCAGACCCCCAGGTTGGGAAGCCTGACGTGGGGCTCAGAACCTTCACTCCAGTGGGTGGACTCCTGTGGTATAAGTATTTTTCGGTTTGTGAGTCACCCACCCAGCAGTTATGGGATTTGATTTTATTGTGATCATGCTCCTCCTACTGTCTCATTGTGGCTTCTCCTTTGTATTTGGATGTGGGGTATCTTTTCTGGTGTCTTCTGTCGATGATTGTTCAGCAGTTAGTTGTGATTCCAGTGTTGTTGCAAGAGGGAGTTAGAGCATGTCCTTCTACCCTGCCATCTTGAACCAGTCTCCAAAATCTGTCTTCTTAATGGTCACCATAGTTACAGTAGTCTCTGCAGGGCTATTTTACTCATTTAGGTTAACTGTAAATGACTCCCTAAAAACACAGGAATCTTAAGCTTCTGGTTTAATTTTTTACTGTGCACATTTGGAGTTGCTGATCAGGAAAATCTGATGTGGGAAGTTTTGTCAAAAAAATATCAAAAAAGTTTAAAACAGTCAGATAGGATCACAGGTGAAACAATAGTTATTCACTTAGCTGAAATAACAATAAACGATTTGAAAGCAAATACAGAACAGATCACTAAAAAGGTAGAGAAACTTAAAATGTGTTATCAAAGGAAATTCATAATGTTAAGAAACCTTGTCTTCTTAACAGAGAGAAAAGCCAAACTCAAGTTTTGCACCAGCTTACTTTTGAAATATTTTTACTCAATTAAACTTATTTTAAACTTAGTCAATCCTGACCATGTACAAAACTCTTTTCTTGGGGTCCAGTTTCCATAAACCTTCCATCACTTAACTTATTTTAGCACATTTCTAACTTTCAAGTTGTCGAATATCTGGAGAGTGTAATTTTAGATAGACATTCTTAAAAGATAATTATTTTTAAAAGTTCACCTAAAGCTCTTATCTCATTTGCATTTTTTTTCTTAAAGTTTCTTCACATCCAGTTACTTTCCTTGCTGACAAATTTGCAACAGATATAACAAGATTTTATTTAGCTTATATTAAATCTAGGCACAATAAAATATTATACTTAATGTTGATGACTCTAATGACATGTCTGTATTAATTAGATCAACAAGCTTTAATACTGAATATTTCTCAGTTCACATGAACCTAATAATCATTTAACTTAATTTTTCTTGTATTTAGAATTATTTGGTTTGTAAGCACTTACTTTTCTTTAAGCCAATTAAATAGAGCTCAACCACAAATCAGCAAATCAACCTCCAAACGTTACCCAAAGACACATACAAGGACACAAACAAACAGAGACATAATAGTTCTCACTTCAAAATTTCAGTCCTGAGTCAGGTACAGCAATGTAAAACCCATCAATTTACAAAAAGAGGTTGGATTAAAATCAGGTTTCTGGCAGATGGAACAAATCAAGCTCACTTGTCTAGATGGCTGAATATTTAGAGAAAAGATACTTAGGTTTTTTATTTATCCTTGACAAGTCAATTTCTAAATTACTTTACCCTCTTTTCAAAGTTTGTATTTTAAAAAGATGGCAGAGATGAGTGTTCCTGAGAAGACCAGATAGGACATTTGCATCTCAAAGATACAGGCAAATTTTTCCTAGGATGACTTTGTTTCTCCTTTGTTTAATATTTACAAGCCTCTTAAGATAAATAGGGAAGGTAGTCAATCAACGTGTTTCCCACTGTCAAAGTTACCTGGGGCTCCTGTGGGGAAATTAGAATCAGACACCTCAAGTCCAAGTGAGTCACCTGGCCTCTTACAGGATGTTGGCGCAAGGGAAATTGCCCTGCTGCGGAAGTGGCTCCTGGGCCAAATTGGGTCCCCTGTCGGGTCTTAGATGATGATACTAAATTAGGCTCCTGTGCTCCAGGGGTTAACATAGAAACTTCTATTTGATCCCCATGGGTAGGGGAAACAGGAGGTGGTGAATATGATGGCAGCATCGTGGGATGGGTGCAGTTGGAACAACTGCCAGTGCAGCCTGCTCTTTTGCAAAACGCTTCCAACTGGAGATCATATAATAATTGAGTGAGCCATTTAGGGGCCATTGCTCTTCTGATCTTAAATATTGGGTCCACACCCTATTACAATAGTACATCATGTCTTTCTTACAAAGGCTCATGGCTATGTTTCACCCATTTATCTAATGTATGCCTCAAAGGGCTCTCTTTCAGGATAGATGGAGTATTTCCCATTTTTATAAGTTTGATAACACCAAAACACAAAAGACGCAAACAAATTCCAACACAAAAGGCCCAAACAAATTCTGACATCAACGCACACAAAAATAAGACCAAAACCAAAGAACTGGTTCCTGAATGGCGTAGACTTACCCTACAAAACCAACTAACTAGTAGACTTACCCTACAAAACTAACGAACTAGTTCCCAATGAACCGTCTTCAAATCAGGTAGAGTCCAACAATAATTCCCCCCTCCAATAGGGTACCCCAATCAAACAAATTGCCTTATGCCATAAAGGAAAACCCAAATTGAGAGGGGAATATGTTCCCAGTGTGCATGTGGGAGCGACCTACCCTACAAAATTGAGTCTGTCGACTCACAACACAAAAGGATACACAAAACCAAAACAAGACTAAGACCAAAACAAATGAACTGGTTACCGAATTGGGTAGATTTACCCTACAAAATGGAGTCTGTGGACTCGCAGAAGTTGGTCGGTTCCTTCCTTCAACTGCCAAGTGCTGGGGTAGCTGGTGCTGCTTTAGGGAATTTTGAAGGGAAGATCCTCAGGACAAATAGTCCTGGCAGCTCTTAGGGCCTTGCCCAGATGTTCCCTGACTGGGGCTGGCTAGCCACGAGCAACAAGGCTCCTGGCTGGCTAAGACAAATTTGTTACTGAGCCCAAGCTCACTCTGCTCACCACATGACAGGCCAATAAATCAGAGACGAGTTGTTGAGGCAAGGAATACGACTTTATTTGGAAAGCTGGCAGACTGAGAATATGGCAGACTGAAGTCTCAAAATAACCATCTTATCAGGGTTTGGATGCCAGTTTCTTTTATAGCACAGAGAGGGGGAGGAGATGAAGAGGTAAAGTAAAAAGGCCATAAGTTTTGCAAATGTCCCCTGGAATGGCCAGCCTCGGGGAGGGGATGTGTTAATTTCTTCTTTTTTGTAGTCATCCACAGATAGACAGGTTCCGGATGTTTCCCTGAACAAAGGCACTTTGATTTAACATTCAGGCAGAGAGGCAGGGTTCCCCAAGGCAGGCCAGTATGTATAAACAGTATCCTTTGAGTGAACAAAAGTAGCAGAAAGCAAAGGTTAAAGTAAAAGAAGCACATCTAACATGTAGTCAGATTTGGTTCTTCTCTGTTACGGTAAGTTATGAAAATGTAACTCAAAATCTTTGGTGGTTAATGATGGATGGTATTTATTTTGGTGATGTGAATTTCTAACTTTAAATATGAAATTACCTGCCCTTGGAACTGGTTTTGTGCTTGTGTGCTTATGGGAAATGAAAAACCAGAGTGGAAGACAGTTTTTAAGATTGTTAGTTAAAAATAGTATCTTCAGGCTTCCCTGGTGGCGCAGTGGTTGAGAGTCCGCCTGCCGATGCAGGGGACACGTGTTCGTGCCCCAGTCCGGGAAGATCCCACATGCCGCGGAGCGGCTGGACCCGTGAGCCGTGACCGCTGAGCCTGCGCGTCCGGAGCCTGTGCTCCGCAACGGGAGAGGCCACAGCAGTGAGAGGCCCGCGTACGGCAAAAAAAAAAAAAAAAAAAAAAAAAATAGTATCTTCCATTGCAACAAATAACTGCCTCACCAGATTTTAAAATGTTCCATAAGAAAATCAGCAAAAATCAACAAAATGGAAGGTAGTGAGGTGTGATTTCTTGAAATTTCTAGACAGTGCATTTTCCTTTGCATTGAGATGGAATGACATGAAGGCATGAAATGTGGCTACTACACAGAGAATCATATATTTAAGTCATGAGTGTATGGGAGATTTCAGAGCATCTGTTTGTCCCTCCAAGGCAAGGATTAAAGAAAGGAAATAAGACATGTGCACTAGACCCAAACTGTCACCTTCACTAAAATTGTGCAATATAAACCCTGCTTTAAACACATCACTGGACTCTTTGGGGCCAGCAGTTACATTCTTTCTCAAACTATTAAGCTATTTCTCAATTTCCTCTGTTGTTTTTTTTTTTACATTGGTTCCCCATTCTACCTCCTTTTATTTTGGTAATCTACTTAAATCTTTAATTCAAAAATCATCTTCAAGCAGAGGCAGCTATTAGCTAAAACTCCAATTAATAATGATTGTGACATTATAAATAAATGAGAAGGGCCATTTAGGGAAATCTGTAGTTTGTTAATCAGAGACCTGATCTGATAGAGATGAGAACGTACTCTTAAAAGCATCCCATTGCTGTTTCTTGGAAATGGCTTTTAGCTTTGATGGCAAAATATTTATAAAATTGCTCTATTTTGTAAACACTAGGACAAGTCCATCTAGGTGGAATGGGATATTTATGGAAATGAATTTGAATTATTTTCTGATAGCCAGAGAATGAATAGTTTGTGATGCCTTCTATTATTGGGCCAGAGATCTCCCTTTAGTTCCTCTTTCTACATAAGTTAAGATGCCATTATGAAAGCGCCATTAACTCTTACAGGACACCAAGGTATCTTGTTTTTGTTGTTGTTGTTGTTGTTTTAGGTTTTCTTATAAATTGTAGCCCTACTATGATGGAGTACATAGTGTGTTTAGGAAGCTAGCATTTCGTGTATTAAATGTAGATTTTAACGGTTTTTTCAAGTGTTTGCTCCAGCTGACGATCATGTTTTCTTTACCAACACTTTGTGTAATTCTCTTTCATTTTAAAAATGGAGATCATTAGAAAAAGTGACCAACCTTCAATTCACTGAGCTAATTGGACTTCAAGTTCCAATTAACAAATAGTGGTTAATCCAGGTCACTCACCCTGATTCCAGCCCAGAGTCTAGGAAGGTCAAGAAGACACAACCTATCTACAGCTGCCACACACAGTTTGAGCATTTCCCTGCAGGAGGAGACCCATGGTGCTGTCAGCACCATGTTGTTGATTTACTGCTCTTTTCCCAGGACTCGGTGGCACTGAGAAGGTGCTCAGCAAATATTTGACAACTGATTCTGGTCTGGCTATTTTATTATTTGCTGGTGGATATTGGTCAGTTCTAATTGTGGAGCATGGTGATATTCTGATGATTTCCATGAAGTTTGCTTTGTGCATATTCTTATGTTGAGTATCTCCAAACCACAAGTCTCGGGCACTTCAGCAACTACCATATTAAGATTTCTTGTCTATTGGGACTTTGGCCCTCTGTCTTCCATTCCTTGTCCTTTCTCCCAGAATTTGGTTAAAAAGCTATACGAGGCTAGCCTAACCTTTATATGATGGAGTTATGGTAGAAAGAGGTTTAAGAAGAAAAAAAGCCGTCACCAATAATAGCTGAAACTATGCTGTTGGCACAGTTCTGGTGTCCAGGCTCCTTCGAGCTTCCTGACACCCTGGCTGGGCATTAGCAGCTCTAAATATCCTCTTCCCTCATTCAGGAAGATAAGGTGGTTCATTCTATGCTTCTTTCCTATGTAACTCCAAGCAAGTTCTGCCAGACACTAGAATCTGGAAGAGCCTCTCCAACCACTCGGCAGTTGTGAGTAGGCTTTAATTTTTGTTCTTCCACTTGGGAGACTGTGAGTATGGAGTGAAATTCTCACCTCTGTGGTTATGGAAGCACAGCATGACCCAGAAGACAGAAGCATGGTGCAGGCCCAGGTGCAGGACAGTGACTCTATACCTGGAGATAAAAATAAATTGGCTGGAAACTCAGAGTTTGTTGGAGGTGCTAGGAGACCCCTGGGGAATGTGGAAAAGACAGAAAGAATGGTGGATACTCACATGAATTATTGTCAACCCATGAAACTGATCTGAGCTTTGGTGTCCAGTTTTTATTGAAGGCATGGCTGATTGAGTTATGAGTCCATGTGGGTTGAATTCAATTCAGATTGAACTGATTTCATGTGGGCCAAAGCCTCAACCCTCTAATCACCTGGTTGGTCTTTCTGGCTGGCCAATCGTCATCCTAAATCATCTCATCAGCATAAATTCAGGTGTGGCCCCAGGGCCCATCCTGAGTAGCTAAAACACTCCTATCACTCAGGAAATGCCAGGGGGTTAGAGGTAAACTCCCAGGAGTGAGGACAAAGGCCAGAACTTTCTTTAGATAAGGCCAAATTACTTACTATGTAATCCCAGTGGCTTCCTCAAGAGCTGTTCTCTCCAAGTGATATAGTTCCAGTTTTGAGGATGTCTGGATGAATAGTATTATTTTTTTTGAGAATCTATATTACCAGCCACTGACTTAAAGTTTTCTAGTCTACGACAAAGTTATTTACTATCAAACATTCCTTCTTCTTTACTTACATGGGAGGACTGAATTCTAGATACTCAATTAGATTATATTTTCTAATTAGAGAGCAACCTCTCTTTGTGGCTAGATAAGAGTTGTTGCATTTTACCCAGACTGGGAGTTATAGATGGCGCTGGCCACCATCCCAGACTGCCTGACATCATTAGCCTTATTATCATATTCAGTGTTTATTTTTCACTTTTTATTTTCAAAGCTCTTGGTTCTCACTATTTTGTTAACAGGGGTTTTGTTTTTTCTTCAGTACTTATGGAGGCTCCTATGAGAGGTGGTGTGGATGGGTGGCCAGAGTCTGGAATGTGGCTTTGCAGGATTCTTTTTGAGAACTCTGCAGGAACCAAAATAACCTGGGTTCTTTGCCCTTCTCTATCACTAACCCACTGAGTGACCTTGATCAGGTCACTTCACTGCTCTGCACTTAGGTTCTCCAAAGTGTAAAATGGGCATTTGACCAAGTTGAACATATACCTGTTCGGGTTCCTAAATAGCTAGTTACAAGTTGTAAAAACTTAATAAACAGAAAGCTCAATTAAATAGAGTTGGGAGACCAGAAAGGTGAGCTCTCCCACCCTGTAGTGGTAACAGAGCACAATAGGAAGAAGAAAGACTCCTCTTCTTTCCTGGCAAGGACTCAGCCCATGAAGGGTCATGGACTCCTTTTTTTTTTTTCGGTAAGCGGGCCTCTCACTGTTGTGGCCTCTCCTGTTGCGGAGCACAGGCTCCGGACGCGCAGGCTCAGCAGCCCTGGCTCATGGGCCCAGTCGCTCTGCAGCATGTGGGATCCTCCTGGACCGGGGAACGAACCCGTGCCCCCAGCATCAGCAGGCGGACTCTCAACCACTGCGCCACCAGGGAAGCCCTGGACTCCTTTTTTACTACAGGCCACCCATCTTCCTCTTCCTCCCTATAAAAGCTCTCTCCTTCCCTGCCCTGGTAGAGACTCGCACATGGCTTGACATGGTTGCAGACCTGGAATAGCAATTCTCTGCTGAACAGGAATAAATCCATCTTTGCTGGGGAAATATCTGGCCGTCTATTTATTTCAGGTCAACAAAGTAGTTATAAGCAACAGAAATGGAATCTGGCTAATTTATTCCCAAGGAATTTATCAGGAGGGCACAGAGCTGATAGGAACGTGGAACAATCTCTGGGGAATTTATGTAACAAGAGCTATCAGTAGTTTTATCAGGGCATTGGTAGAACGAATAACTGTACCCCAAACATTTTCTTCTTTAAAGATTAAAATTTCATGGAGGGGGCATCTAAAGGTCATTAGTATAGGCCAAGAAGCTAAACTTGGCCCATGGAAGACTCGGGTCCCTTGTACTATAGGGTCTCACCAGACTCCGGTGCTATTACCAAAAGAAGGTGGAATATGGATTCAGGGCAGCCACAGAACAACTGCCCATCCCAGCTGGTTAGGGCAGAGCCAAGACCAGCACCCACGTCTCTTGGCAACCAGACCTTGCCATATGTCAGCAGCTATGACCCTAACATACGCCAGCATTTCAGAGATAGGGAACAGCATGAGCCCTTTAACCCCAGGAAAAATTGATCACACCCAAGAACTGTCATGGCAATGGGATTACTATTGGTAGTTTTGAAAGGCCCCACTTTATCCACCAAGCACAAATATTTTGGTTGGAAAAGTCACAAGCATCCTAGAAAGAGTTCATTTTATTTTCCTAAGTGTCATTGTAAAAGTCAGAGAATGATAGAGTTTTGATGTGTGAAATCAGCCAAAATGAACTTCAAGGAAAGTAGAAGAAGCTCCATCACTAGTCACTGAACCCAGGGAAGACTTCCTATGCTGGTTAGTTTTTCAAGATCTGTGTGAAAAAAAAAGACAAAACTATTTTTCTAGATGTTTTCTTCATGGTGGCCTACAACAAAAAATATTTCTATTCCTCACAAGCCCGTGGGTATATTGGCATTTGCTGGTCAAAGTTGGGTTCAGTTGGGCATGGCTGCAAGCCACAGATTAATTCTGGGGTGCAGGCTGGAGGAGCATGTTTTTCTTATGGTGACTGAAGAAGCACTAAAGCACAAGTCCAACCCTATAAATACATTATAAGCTTCTGCCTGTGTCATATTTGCTAGCATCCATTTGGGAAAGGAAGTCATAAGGCTGAGCCACATTAGGCCAACAAGGGTGTGACTGTATAATTGTACTATAGGGCAGGGAAGAACTAGGACACAATCTAAAACAACTCCCAAACATCGTAATTCAGTAGATCTATCATGGGCCTTGAAATTCGTATTTTAACACCTTCCACTCCTAAGGCTTTCTGACATTTAGCTAACAACTGATCTGGTCTATGATGTATATCTGCCTTGCTAACCCATTCCACTGTTTAGAGATTTAATTCTTACTGTGGTTAGCTTACCATTTCAGATATTTACCGTAGGTACCATTTTAAGTACCTATGGCTCATGATACTTTTAGGGACCATGAAAATGTTTTAATTTCTTTTAAAATCAGAAGAAAAAATGAATAATAAAATCTAGTCTGCATTATATTTGTCTTTATACTAACACACTCATAAAATATAATTTTTAACATTTTTAAAATTGAAATATAGTTGACATACAATATTGTGTTAGTTTCAGGTGTACAGCAAAGTGATTCAGTTATATATATACATATATATATATTTCAGATTATTTTCCATTATAAGTTATTGCAAGATATTGAATATAATTCCCTATGCTATGCAGTAAATCTTTACAGCTTATCTACTTTGTGTATAGTAGTTCATATCTGTTAATCGCATATTCCTAATTTATCTCTCTTTCACTCCTTTTCCCCTTTGGTAAACAAAGTTTGTTTTCTATGTCTGTGAGTATGTTTCTCTTTTGTATACAAACTCATTTGTATTATTTTTTAGATTCCACATATAAGTGATATCATATGGTATTTGACTTTCTCTGCCTGACTTACTTCAATAAATATAATAATCTCTAGGTCCATTCATCTTGCTGCAAATGGCACTATTTCATTCTTTTTTATGGATGAGTAATATTCCATTGTATATTTTGTGTGTGTGTGTGTGTGTGTGTGTGTGTGTGTGTGTATATCCCATCTTCTTTATACATCATCTATCCATGGACATTTAGACTGCTTCCATGTTTTTGCTATTGAAAATAGTGTTGCTATGAACATCGGGGTGCATGTATCTTTCCAAATTAGAGTTTTTGTCTTCTGGATACATGCCCAGGAGTGGAATTTCAGGATCATACGGTAACTCTATTTTTAGTTTTTAAGGAACCTCCATACTGTTTTCCATAGTGGCTATACCAATTTACATTCCCACCAACAGTAGTAGAAAAGTTCCCTTTTCTCCACACACTCCCCAGCATTTATTATTTGTGGACTTTTTAATGATGGCCACTCTGATTGATGTGACGTGACACCTGATTATAGTTTTGATTTGCATTTCTCTAATAATTAGTGATGTTGAGCATCTTTTCGTGTGCCTGTTGACCATCAGTATGTCTTCTTTGGAGAAATGTCTATTTTGGTCTTCTGCCCATTTTTTGATTGGGTTGTTTGCTTTTTTGTTATTGAGTTGTATGAGCTGTTTGTATATTTTGAAATTAAGTCCTTGTTTGTTGCATCATTTGCAAATATTTTCTCCCATTCTATAGGTTGTGTTTTCTTTTTGTTTATGGTTTCCTTTGCTGTGCAAACACTTATAAGTTTGATTACATCCCATTTGTTTATTTTTGTTTTTATTTCTATTGCCTTGGGAGACTGACCTAAGAAAATATTGCTATGATTTACATAAGACAATGTTTTGCCTATGAACTATTCTAGGAGTTTTATGGTGTCATGTCTTATATTTAGGCCTTTGAGCCATTTTGAGTTCATTTTTGTGTATGGTGTGAGGGAGTGTTCTAACTTCATTGATTGATGTGCAGCTGTCCAGATTTCCCAACACTACTTGCTGAAGGAACTGTCTTTTCTCTATTGTATATTCTTGCATCCTTTTGCAAAGATTAATTGACCATAGGTGCATGAGTTTATTCCTAGGCTCTCTATTAAGTTGCACTGGGGATTCCTTGGTGATCCAGTTGTTATGACTCTGCTCTTTCACTGCTGAAGTCTCAGGTTCAATCCCTGGTCTGGAAACTAAGATCCCACAGCTGCCTGGTGCAGCCAAACAAACAGTATTAGGTTGCATTGATTTACATATCTGTTTTTGTGCCAATACCATGATGTTTTGATTACTGTGATTTTATAATATAGTCTGAAAGGTTATGCCTCCAGATAAGTTCTTTTTCCTCAGCATTGCTTTGGCAATTCTGGGTCTTTTATGGTTTTATATAAATTTTAGGATTATTTGTTCTAGTTCTGTGAAAAATGTCGTGGGTAATTTGATAGAGATTGCATTAAATTTGTAGATTGCTTTGGGTAGTATGTCCATTTTAACAACATTAATTCTTCCAATCCAGGAGCATAGGATATCTTTCCATTTCTTTGAATCATCGTCATTTTCCTTTATCAATGTATTACAGTTCTCAGTGTATAGGCCTTTCACTTCCTTGGTCAGGATTATTCCTAAGTATTTTTTAATGTAATTTTAAATGGGATTTAAAAAATACTTTCCCTTTCTGATATTCCATTGTTAGTTTAAAGAAATGCAACAGATTTCTGTATCTTAATCTTGTATCCTGCTACCTTGCCGAATTTTTTTATCAGTTCTAATAGCTTTTGTGTGGAGTTATTTTTAGACTTAAATGATGGCCATTCTGGTGTGAGGTGATACCTCATTGTAGTTTTGATTTGCATTTCTCTAATAATTAATGACATTAAGCATCTTTTTGTGTGCCTGTTCACCATCTGTATTTCTTCTTTGGAGAAAAGTCTATTTATGTCTTCTGCCCATTTTTTGTTTGGGCTTTTTGCTTTGTTATTGATTTGTATGGGTTATCAGCTGATTACTCTTTAGAAACTTTTCAGGCTAGAAGGGAGTGGCATGATATAGCCAAAGCCCTGAAAGGGAAAAATCTGCAAACTAAGCTACTTTACCCAGAGAGATTTTTATTTAGAATAGAAAGAGAGATAAAGACTTCCTTAGACAAGCAAAAGCTAAAAGAATTCAACAATATTAAACCTATCCTAAAATAAATATTGAAGGGTCTTCTCTAAATAGAAAAGAAGCAAGAATCTGTAAGAAAGAGAAAATCACAATAAGAAAGGCAAATATGTAAAAGGATTCAAGATCATTTAAATAGGCTAGTACATAGATTTAAAAATAATTTTTAAATGTTGGAAAAGCAACTATAACTACAATTAACAGTAAAAGGATAAGCATAAAGTTGTAAAATAGGACATCAAAATCTCAAAATGTAGGGGAGGGAGGTATATAAATGTAGCTTTTTTAGAATGTGTTTGAACTTGTATGACTATCAGTCTAAAGCTAGTAGATACAGTTATGGGTCAACATACTTGAATTCCATGGTAACCACAAATCAAATACACACAATAGATTTACAAAAACCAAAAAGAAAGGAACTCAAGCATACTACAAAAGAAAATCATGAAACCACAAAAGGAAAAACAAAAAGAAGACATAAAGAAGAACTACAAAAACAACCTGAAAGCAAGATTTAAAATGGCAGTAAGTACATACCTATCAATAATTACTTTAAATGACAATAGACTACATGCTCCAATCAAAAAACATAGAGTGATAGCTTGGATAAAAAAATAAGAACCTATAAGACTCACTTCAGTGTGAAAATCACATACAGAGTGAAAGTGAGGGGATGGAAAAAGATATTTCATGCAAATAGAAATGACAAGAAAATGGGGGTAGCGATACAGCAGACAAAATAGATTTTAAAGGAAAAGAAAGACAAAGAAGGCCATTATATAATGATAAAGATATCAATACAAGAATAGGATATTACACTCATTAACATATATGTACCCAATATAGGAGTACCTAAATATATAAAACAAATACTAACAGATATAAAGGGAGAAATTGACAGGGATACAATAATAGTAGGAGATGTATAAAACAGACAATGAACAAAGATCTACTGTATAGCGCAGGGAACAATTCTCAATATTTTGTAATAATCTAAAAAGGAAAGGAATCTGAAAAAGAAAACATATATATATGTATATATATACACCCATATATAACTGAATAACTGTGCTGTACACCTGAAACTTATATGATATTGTAAATCAACTATACTTCAATAAAAAAATTTTTTTTAATATTAGTAGGAGACTTTAACACCACACTGGCATCAATGGACAGATCATCCAGACAGAAAATCAATAAGGCAAAAGAGGTCCTAAATTACATAACAGACCAGTTGAACTTAATTGATATTTACAGGATACTACAACCAAAAAAGCCAGAATATACATTCTTTTCAAGTGTGCATGGAACATTCTCTAGGACAGACCACATACTAGGTCACAATACAAGCCTCAACAAATTTAAGAGGATAGAAATTATTTCTGACCACAACAGTATGAAACTAGAAATCAACAACAGAAAGAAAAATGGAAAAAGAATGAACACTTGGAGGCTAAACAACATGATACTAAAAAACCAGTTGGTCAAAGGTGAAATAAAAGAACAAATCAGAAAATATCTTGAGATAAATGAAAATGAAAACAAAACCATACAAAATCTATGGGATGTAGCAAAAGCAGTTCTAAGAGGGAAGTTCATAGTGATACAGGCCTTCCTCAAGAAACAAGAAAAATCTCAAATAAACAACCTAACCTACCACCTAAAAGAATGAGAAAAAGAAGAGCAAACAAAACCCAAAGTCAGCAAAAAGAAGAAAATAATGAAGATCAGCAAGGAGATAAACAAAATAGAAATTAAGAAAAAAAAAAGAGAAAAATCAATAAAAATAAGACCTGGTTTTTTGAAAAAATTAAAAAATTGACAAACTTCTAGCCAGGCTCACCAAGAAGAAAAGAGAGTGAATCCAAATAAAAAATATAAGAAATGAAATAAGACATGAAAGAGGAGAAACAACTACTGATACCACAGAAATACAAAAAATCATAAGAGAATACTATGAACAGTTATATGTCAACAAATTGGACAACCTAGAAGAAATGGACAAGTTTCTAGAAACATATAGCCTGCCAAAACTGAGTCAAGAAGAAACAGATAATTTGAAGGGATAATTCTATTTCACTTCTAATTGATCTTTAACAACAACAACAAAAACAAACAAACAAACAAAACTCCCTGAAAACAAAAGTCCAGGACTGGATGGCCTCACTGGGGAATTTTGCAAAACATCAAAGAAGAATCTACACCTACCCTTCTCAAACTATTCCAAAAAATTGAAGAGAAGGAACCATTCCCAAATTCATTATATGAAGCCAGAATCACCAACATACCAAAACTAGACAAAGACATTACAAAAGAGAAAATTAGAGGCCAGTATCTTTGATGAATGTAGATGTAAAAATTCTCAATAAAATATTAGTAAACTGAATCCAACAACACATAAATAGGATCTTACACCATGATAAAGTTGGATTCACTCCAGGGTCACAAGAGTGGTTCAACACATGTAAATCAATCAATGTGATACACCACATTAACAAAAGGAAAGACAAAACCCACAAGATTATCTCAATAGATGCAGAAAAATCATTTGAGAAAATTCAACATCCATTCATGATAAAAACTCTCACTAGGGCTTCCCTGGTGGCATGGTGGTTGAGAGTCCGCCTGCCAATGCGGGGGACACAGGTTTGTGCCCCGATCTGGGAGGATCCCACATGCAGTGGAGCAGCTGGGTCTGTGAGCCATGGCTGCTGAGCCTGCGCGTCCAGAGCCTGTGCTCTGCGATGGGAGAGGCCACAGCAGTGAGAGGCCCGCGTACCACAAAAAAAAAAAAAAAAAAAAAAACTCTCATTAAAGGGGATATAAAAGGAATGCATCTCAACATAATAAAAGCCATTTATGACAAACCCACAGACAACATAATACTCAACATTGAAAAGCTGAAAGCATTCCTGCTAAATTCAGGAAAAGGAGGGAGGTGGAGTAGGGCAGTGACCCTGGGAGGAAAGGGCCACTCCTGCCCACGCTGGGGGAGAGATGTGAGCATTTCAGGTTGCTGGCTCCTGCTGCTGTAATGGGAACCCCCTCCCCCATCTACTTCTCCACATCCCTTCCCCCAAGTGGGTTTTTTGTCTCAACTGTGCCATTTTAATTTTATTCCTTTTCACAGAGAAATAAAGGTCTAGAAATTAAAAATATATGTATAATATATATAATATATTATATTATACATATAACTGAATCACATTGCTGTACACCAGAAACTAACACAACATTGTAAATCAGCTATATTTCAATATTTTTAAATTTTTAAAAATTTATTTATTTTTGGCTGCATTGGATCTTCATTGCTGCGTGCAGGCTTTCTCTAGTTGTGGTGAGCAGGGTCTACTCTTTGTTGCAGTGCACGGGCTTCTCATTGTGATGGCTTCTCTTGTGGAGCATGGGTTCTAGGTGTGCGGGCTGTTGTGGCATGTGGGCTCAGTAGTTGTGGCTCACAGGCTCTAGAGTGCAGGCTCAGTAGCTGTGGCGCATGGGCTTAGCTGCTCTGCAGCATGTGGGATCTTCCCAGACCAGGGCTTGAGCCCATGTCCCCTGCATTGGCAGGCAGATTCTTAACAACTGTACCACCAAGGAAGCCCAATATATTACAATTTTTATAGACAGAAAAAGAAATCAGCTGATAGCCTTATGGGGGTTCCCTTGTAACTGACTCTTTGTTTTTCTCTTTCTGCCTTTAGAATTCTCTATTTTTCACTTTTGCTGTTTTAATTATGATATGTCTTGGTGTAGGTCTATTTGGATTCATCTTGTTTGGAACCCTCTGTGCTTCTGGTACATGGATATCTGTTTCCTTCTTTAGGTTTGGGAAGTTTTTAGCCATAATTTCTTCATATACACTTTTGATCCCCTTTTCTCTTTCTTTTCCTCCTGGAATCCTATTATGCATAAGTTGGCATGCTTTATATTATCCCATATACCTCATATGTTGCTTTCATATCTTTTTTCATTTGTCTTTCTATGTGGTGTTCTGATTGGATGATTTTCATTATTCTATCTTCCAGATCACTTATTCATTCTTCTGTGTCATTTAGTCTTCTATTCATTGCTTCTGGATTGGTTTTTATCTTGCCAACTGAGTTGTCTAATTTTGGATGGTTTGTCTTTATAGTTTCTAAGTCCTTGTTACAGCAATCTGCATTTCTATTGATAATCTTTCTTAATTCCTTCAGCATTTTTATTACCTCCTTTTCTTTTTTTGAAATATTTATTTATTTGGCTGCACTGGGCCTTAGTTGTGGCATGCATCTTTAGTTGTGGCATGTAGGATCTTTTTTTTAGTTGTGGCATGCAGGCTCTTAGTGGCAGCACACAGGATCCAGTTCCCTGACCAGGGATGGAACCCAGGCCCCCTGAATTGGAAGCACAGAGTCTTAACCACTGGACCACCAGGGAAGTCCCTATTACCTCCTTTTCAAACTCTGGGTCTAGTAGACTGGTGAGGTCTGTTTCATTATTTGGTCTGTCAGGGGATTTCTCTTGTTTTTTAATTGGGGGTAGTTCCTCTGCTTTTTCATTTTACTTAACTTCCTCTGTCTCTATGAATTTAGAAGAAACAGTTATATACTTTGGTTTCAAAGGGGTGATTTTATGTGGGAGTGTCCCTGTGTAGACTGTGTGTGTCCAGTATTGTTGTTGTGAGAGCTGGTTTTGGTATGGATGCCAGCACGTCTTTCCTCAGAGTGTGCTGGCCATTATCCCCTTGAAAAGGGGTATGATTGTCATTGTGGTGCCCAGAGTCAGTGCTGGATGTCGGGTGGGGCCTCTTCTTTGCTCTGTGGCAGTCACTTCCCTGTCGGGGGCAGGTTCTTCTCCCCAGCTGTTGGAATGGAGGCCCTGAAAGTTGAGTTTGATCAGCCTCCATTGCCCTTGAGTGTGTGCCCTGCCCCAGAGGAGGCGACTGCTGAAGCAATTGAGACCCACGTGTTCCCAGTGAACCTATGCATCACCCATGAGGGTGTCCACAGTCCCACCCAGAGGCAGCCCAAGGTTGCGTCCCTATCTCCTACCCAGTTAGGTGGAGATCTTTCTTGCAGCTTTGGTTGTATGGGAGATCTTCTGCCAGTTTCCAGATAGTTTTCTGTGAAAACTTTTCCACATGTAGATGTATTTTTGATGTGCTTATAGGGGGAGGTGAGCTCCACATCCTCCTACTCTACCATCTTGATGCCCCCTAAAATTTTTTTAAATTGAGGAAAGGACCCAAGAAGGCAAAAGTGCCCACGAAAGTCATAATTGACCCTGATTATCACTGTCATGCTGAGCAGTGATTCTGAGAGAAACATTTGGAAATAGAACTTAGGAGGCAAGTTAAAGTGTTAAGTGTGTTTGATTTGGAGAATGGCACATGATCTAACGCCTGCCTTTGGGTGGCAGGGTTTGGGAGGGAGGTTCTATAAGAACATAAAAGGCAGCTGCCTGGGTTTTAGAGTTTTAGTTTAGTCATTTAAAAAAATTCCACTGCTTTAATTTTCTAAACCAAAAATCCTAGAGAGTTGGGGAGTCATTGTATCCTCCCAGTGGCTTGGAGCAGCCAGACAAGCCAAGAAATGGCTGGGATGGGGTTGGTCTTGGCAAGAATTTTTTTTTTTTACATTTTTATTGGAGTATAATTGCTTTACAATGGTGTGTTAGTTTCTGCTTTATAACAAAGTGAATCAGTTATACATATACATATGTTCCCATATCTCTTCCCTCTTGCATCTCCCTCCCTCCCACCCTCCCTATCCCACCCCTCCAAGTGGTCACAAAGCACCGAGCTGATCTCCCTGTGCTATGCGGCTGCTTCCCACTAGCTATCTACCTTACGTTTGGTAGTGTATATATGTCCATGCCTCTCTCTCGCTTTGTCACAGCTTACCCTTCCCCCTCCGCATATTCTCAAGTCCATTCTCTAGTAGGTCTGTGTCTTTATTCCCGTCTTACCCCTAGGTTCTTCATGACATTTTTTTCCCTTAAATTCCATATATATGTGTTAGCATACGGTATTTGTCTTTCTCTTTCTGACTTACTTCACTCTGTATGACAGACTCTAGGTCTATCCACCTCATTACAAATAGCTCAATTTCGTTTCTTTTTATGGCGGAGTAATATTCCATTGTATATATGTGCCACATCTTCTTTATCCATTCATCCAATGATGGACACTTAGGTTGTTTCCATCTCCTGGCTATTGTAAATAGAGCTGCAATGAACATTTTGGTACATGACTCTTTTTGAATTATGGTTTTCTCAGGGTATATGCCCAGGAGTGGGATTGCTGCACCATATGGTAGTTCTATTTGTAATTTTTTAAGGAACCTCCATACTGTTCTCCATAGTGGCTGTACCAATTCACATTCCCACCAGCAGTGCAAGAGGGTTCCCTTTTCTCCACACCCTCTCCAGCATTTATTTTTTCTAGATTTTTTGATGATGGCCATTCTGACCCGTGTGAGATGATATCTCATTGTAGCTTTGATTTGCATTTCTCTAATGATTAATGATGTTGAGCATTCTTTCATGTGTTTGTTGGCAGTCTGTATATCTTCTTTGGAGAAATGTCTGTTTACGTCTTCTGCTCATTTTTGGATTGGGTTGTTTGTTTTTTTGATATTGAGCTGCATGAGCTGCTTGTAAATTTTGGAGATTAATCCTTTGTCTGCTTCATCTTCAAATATTTTCTCCCATTCTGAGGGTTGTCTTTTGGTCTTTTTTATGGTTTCCTTGGCTGTACAAAAGCTTTGAAGTTTCATTAGGTCCCATTTGTTTATTTTTGTTTTTATTTCCATTTCTTTAGGAGGTGGGTCAAAAAGGATCTTGCTGTGATTTATATCATAGAGTGTTCTGCCTATGTTTTCCTCTAAGTGTTTGATAGTTTCTGGCCTTACATTTAGATCTTTAATCCATTTTGAGCTTATTTTTGTGTATGGTGTTAGGGAGTGATCTAATCTCATACTTTTACATGTACCTGTCCAGTTTTCCCAGCACCACTTATTGAAGAGGCTGTCCTTTCTCCACTGTACATTCCTGCCTCCTTTATCAAAGATAAGGTGACCATATGTGCGTGGGTTTATCTCTGGGCTTTCTATCCTGTTCCATTGATCTATATTTC
Organism: Delphinapterus leucas; assembly: GCF_059928025.1. Classification (NCBI taxonomy): domain Eukaryota; kingdom Metazoa; phylum Chordata; class Mammalia; order Artiodactyla; family Monodontidae; genus Delphinapterus; species Delphinapterus leucas. The sequence goes on from NC_143143.1 coordinate 55,131,511, forward strand.
TGTTTTTGTGCCAGTACCATACTGTCTTGATTACTGTAGCTTTGTAGTATAGTCTGAAGTCAGGGCAAGAATTTGATCCAGAGCCAGAACAAAGTGCACACTGGGCTCTCAAAGTTGGAATGGAAATGCTTTGAGTTCTGCAGAGTCTTTCATGACCTATAAGAAGATGTTCATGAGGGATGATTAATTGAAAGAGTTGGGGTAAAACAGCTAGTGGGGATAGAATGGGAATGTGTTCATTCACAGGATGTTAGTGTAAAACAAAGGATCCTGATATTCAGGAGCTATAAGACTACCAGAAAATGGTGATGCTGGAAAATGTATGAGATATAGTGGGCTATGTTCAGTTTTTCTCTCTTTCTAGTCTCTGTGATTATCAAAGCCATTTATTGCTGTTGCTCTGAACCAGGGTTTGTTGTCCAGCATGGGAGGGTATATTAATCAGCTATTGACTTATTAACATTGCATAACAAGCAACACTAAAATCTCAGTGCCTTAAAGAAATATGCATTTATTTCTCTCTAATTGATCTGAAGGTTAGCTATGACTCTTGGATTTGACTGGGCTTGGCTGGATTCAGCTGGGCTTAGCTCCAGGCTATGGTTGGATTCAAGTGTGCTCCACAAGTCTCATTTTGGGGCCAGCAGTGCAGCTAACTGAGACATGCTCTTGTCAGGACAGAGGACAGGATCAAAGGGGCCAAGTGAGACCACATAAGCACTTCTAAAGCCTCTGCTTACGTCACATCTGTTCACATGCCATTAGCCAGAGTAAGTCACAAGGCCAAGCCCAGCATCAGCGGGGTGGGGAAGCGCATTCCACCTCAGACAGAGGAGGAGAAAGGGAAAATTTTCTGACCAGTACTACAATCTACCAAGAGAGGAAGGTGAGGGGAAGGTGTCGTGCATGCAGACTAGGAGGGTTATGAAGCCATTCACCAAGACCCAGCTCAGAGCCAGCGTATCCTCACCAAGCAGATGTTGCTGAACACCTGGCCTGTGCCAGGCACTGCCCTGGGTACTGGAGATACAATATATGAGCAATTAAGGTGCAGTCTCTGGTGACTAACATGTCACCAATTTACACAGTCCTTAAAAATAAAGAGGTGACTTACATGGGAGCAAAGCAGGGTTATTTCCAACTCCTCCTTCACTGTTGGGTGGCAGCCACCAACCCCTTCAACTCCCTCCAGCTGTCAGCTGTTTCCCAGTGCTAGGGAATCAAGCATAGGGATGCTAAGTAAGTATTCCCCATGAGAGGCATGTGGCAGTTAAGCCATCAGCCACTGCAGAAGCACTCTGGTTGTGCTCCTCTCCAATAGAAAATGAATCAAATTACAGGGAAGGCTCCTGCCTCCCCTCTCCACTTCCCGCATTGTTATCCTTGCTACAGAAATGTTGCAGTGATTTGTCTAAAGAGCTAATTGCCAATTCTAAAGAGCAAACTCAAAAGTCCAAGTATGGATTTTACCTAACTGACAGGGCATGGTTCACAGAGGACCCCAACACACAGAGCAGGGTTTGTGGGATGTCCTAGGAGAAGCAATGTCACAGTCCAGAATCCTTGGAGGTGTCTCCCTTCATAATGGACTATCCTAAAGACTAGATACTTCCTTCATCTTTCAACTTCCAGCACAACATGATCCCCCAGGGAGCTGAGTCTTGGAGGCCTCCTTCCTGGGATCATCCTTCCAGGGGCAGACCACACCCTATGTGCACTCCCATGGCCTTGAGGCATAGCCAAGGGCTGCTGCTAGGAGGGGTGTGGAAGGAGCTTGGACTGCAGGCTGAGTGTCCAGACACAAGTGGTTCCTCTTGCTGTGGAATATAGCTGAAGGTAGAAGAGAAAGGGAGAAGGGGTGAACCACAAGCCAGGGGTCAGTTATCTTGGCACCACCATGTTCTAGTTCAGGAATCCAAGGAACACAAGAATTCTGGCATTGAACCTGGCCTTCCAGGTGATTATAGAGATATGTCATGGTAAAGGATAGAACATTTTATTTACAGTTTGTTATGTCAATTTATAACTCGAAGTATCTAGACAAATGGTTTGAGGGCCTCTATTTGTATTCTTTCCCCAGGCCTCATAAATGCCTGAGGTAAGCCTGTGGTCTAGGGACACAGAAGGGCCAGGTCAATGCCCATTCAGCTCTTTCCTCTGGTGTCTGTGATGAGAAATCACAAAGGGCATCTCCCAAAGCAGTGGACATTTCAGGTCTGGCTTTTTAACTCTGGGGTCCCATTTCAGCCAGCTGCTGGCTTATGCTTAATCTTCCAATGCCTTATCCAGCCCAAACCGTATCTACTCATTTATTTTTCATAAACATGGTTTTCCAGCCCCAGAATTTCATCTGAACCACACTGTGTACTTCATTCATTTATTTCAAATTTCCTGTACATTCAAAATGACACAAAATCACCAGCATGGATCACTTTTTTAATTAACAATGGGAAAAGAGACAAATTGAAGCAAGGATTTAGTCATGAGAAGTCTTACAGTCAAAGAACAAAAGTTGAAAATGATCAGAGGTAGATTTCTGGGGCCTAGGGGATACGGGGGGATTGTCTGGAGAAGCTCTTATAGTAGGAGAAGCCTGAGAATTTCAGTAGAGCCCCTTTAAAAGGCTTTAGTCTATTTTGAATCATAGGAGGCTTAAAATATTGAATTGACTGATTAATATGACCAAATACAAAACTATCAAGAGTAAAAGTGCTGATGACATGATCAAATATTTCTGGATAGGGATTCAAAGGTAGTGTTATCTAGGGCAGAGACATACTTTTCAGGCGAGACATAGACATCTTGTCCATGACCATCCATCTGTGAACTCTTGCTACTCAAGGTGTAGGCCTCAGGCCAGCAGCATCAGCATCACCTGAGAGCTTGTTAGAAATAGAGTCCCAGACCCCATCCCAGACCTGCAGAATCAGAATCTGCTCTCTAACAAGATTCACAGTGATTTCCATGCACATTAAAATATGAGCAGGTCTGCTGTCAGTCCTTTGAGATGCTTATGTTTTAGCTCTGACTGCTCTGAGTAGACTATAAAAAATGAGATAGCCGTTGGCTGGAAACTTTCCACCTTCCCTCACGATTTTGCACCTAGCCCTGTGTATGTCTCTTCACCACCTCTAAACCTACTGCCTGAGATCCTGGACGCCCTGGGCAGCCAGGTGGAGGTGTTTTAGAGCATGGGGCAGAGGGGGATTGGAGGTTTTGTAAGTGTCAGGCTGATGAGTCAGGCTGATCCTTGACTCTCCACTGCAGGAATTGTCACACTCGTCATTACATTCTTTCTCATTGTGAGACTTACTGTCATGTCCAAACCTCACATTACAATCATCTGACAATTTCTAACAAAGCAGAAGAGATGATCAAAGCAGCAGCAATGCTACTCAAAGTTTCAGATGCCTTCATGCCATGAAAAAATTTCAGAAAGACGCCCCTGATTTTGCACTCAGTTTAAACGTGCTTGGAACAGTGAAGAATACCTATTTTTGCTCCAGGGGAATTTTACTCAAAACGGCGGAATCTCATTTAAATCGTTTTAAGATACCCTAGCCAAGCCAAGCCAATTGCAGAAAAGTCCACTCAATTTAACAATTATAACATTAGTTTTCTATGATTTGCTTTTTCTTATTTAATAAATCTTTGTCATATGTGTATTGTGTTTTACTTTCATCAGTTTTTATATTTTTGTGAAATAAATGGATTTCCAGAAACAGAACTTCAGTTTATAACTTTGTGCCTCTAGGAAATAAGGGTTTGATTTATGAGGCGTGGATTTGTAGCTATGGCTCAGGAATTTAATCAACTCATAAGTCAGGTGAATTGTGCTTCCTCTCTTAGCAAAGAGCCAGTCCCCTTGCTGGTGTGGGGGTGCTGAGCATGAATAGGACTCCCCAGGAACTCTACCTGGGTAGCAGTAGGTTCATTTGGGGAAGCACCAAGGCAGTGGGGTCATTTGGGGAAATGTCAAAGCCCTGGAGCAAGATTGCCAAGGTCTGGAGTCTGAGACCACATTTTACTAGCTGTGTCTCCTCTCTATTTCATTATTTCTAAAATAGAGATATTGGTCAATACAGTTAAAGATTAATGAGATTATCGATTATCAATGATTATCAAAGTGTTCATCATGGTACCTAGTACTTAATAAATGTATAGTAAGTATGAACTATTAGCTATCCCTCCCCAGGGGTCAAAAGCTGTGTGTGAAAGAGAAAACAGGGGTTTCCTCCCTGCCAGGCATGATCCTGGATGGCCACTTATTCCTGGGACTGAAATCTTACAGCAATAGGCCTTGAAAAAGTAGGACCCATGGAGAGCCTAGGCCTCGTCCTTCTCCAGAAGTGATCAGTGGCAGATGGCCTCCCAATTCTCGTTGGCTGAACCAGACATTCAGGCTGCCACTTGTCCTATGTGGTCATGCAAGTGCCTTCCAAGGATTACAGAACATTTGAATGGGCTCCTGGATGGAGGAGCTGTGGCTTCCCTGGAGGGAACAGTGGGAAAAGGAGCTTTGTAAACCTCCATGGCTTTTGGCAGGAAGCAAACAAGACCTTTCCCCTATGGCTGGGCCACATACATCTCATTATTAAACACCACCTGGGGCATCTGAGTTTTAAACCAGTCTGCTCAGAGCTGCTGACATGTTGATCTCATAAGGGAGTGTTCTCAATGTCTCCTCACAGTGGACAGCATATGGATCCTGTAATAACCAAGACTCAGGGTTTTAGCTTCACTCTTCAGCTGTCTCTATGAAGAGGCAAATCACACTGGGAAGAAAGGGAGGCTTTGGGGAGTGAATGTTCTATATCTCAATCTGGGTGGCTCTCACATGAGTGAATCCATTTGCAAAACATTCTTTGAGTTCTGTACTTACAATGTGTGCACTTCATCCACTGTGCTATACATATGTAACTAACTTCAACTGAAAATGTTAAAGAAAAATAAGAACACAGAGAGAAGCTGTGAAAATCAACAGGCAGCATACAAACACCAGAAATAACCAGTGTGGACTATCGGCGGGAAGTTGCCCTCAGCTTCTGAGCACTAATCGTAGGGTCCCTGGATACTTCGCTTTCAGTTTTATTTCTGATTTTCATGGATTTGGCTTTTGACCTTAATTGAAAGTCAATGGCAAAGTTAACAGCAAAGAGAAGTGAGCTCATTGCTTTCTCTGACAATCTGTTCCAACTAGACACTGAAGATAGTTGAGTAATCCCCACCAAACTACTTCAAGTAGGGCTGTGGAATCACAGCCTGGAGGAGTTCTGATGAATCCAGAATCGGAAATCATTAGGTGCCTTAACAGCTACTTAAGTGTTTGCTTTTAGAAATCTTTTGCCCTAGACACAAATGGTGGATTATAAATTATTTATGGACCAAATTAGGGACATAATTGGAGTGATCTGGCTGGTTGCCATAGCACTCACTAATGCATCTAAAGTTTTTCATCTTTCAATTAAGCTTTTTTCTGCTGTTACGTTTTGATATCCTAATCTGCTGTCCAGAGTTGTGTGAAAATGTTCATGGTTCTTTCATAAATGTGCATAAAATTCAGCTCTAGTAAAGAGTCATTGACTACCAGCAAATTAAGCCTGCTTTTGCTTCATCATGCTCCCACAAGTATTAGCAAAAAGCACCGAGTTCAAGTCACTTATAAAGAAATGGCTTTGGTGTGTTTACACAGCCTCCTTCCTCTTCCAGTGCCATATCCCTTCTCTCTGTCCCTGTGGGCTGTCTTCTTGCTGCTGAACTTTGTGAGATGCCAAGTCTCTAACAATGGCATCCTTTGACTGAAATTAGCTCGGCTGGGTCTGGGTTTCTTAACACCAATTGTCCCTAAGTCACAGAGTGAACTTGGTTAATCCCTTCAGAATAAACAATTTGCTCCTGCCCCATTAAAAGCTCAAGCTTCTTCATCTTTTTAATGCTCAGGCCCACACTGACACACTCAATGATTTCCACGCTGACCTCAACCACTGGGACACCTGCCTCCTCAGGGACATCCTAGCCCGTGTGAATTTACATGGTCATTTCTTGGCGGCATCTCTCTTTGGACCTTTCTTTCCCCTGAATTCCCTATGAGTCTTGTTACCTGCCTGGTTAGTTCCACTGCTACTCTTCAGGGTGCAGAGTTGCTAATAATGACCATGTCTGTGGGAAAGGCCTGGGAAAGGCCTGGGAAAGACCTGTTGGCCTCTCAGACAGCTCCCTACAAAGTTGTCCTTTCCTTGGTGAGGCCCTCAGGCTGCCTGCTCAGAAATTTGACCTTCTCATTGTCCCAGAGGTGACAGGACTTGGGAATGGGGCTCATGCCTACATGGCCAGAGGGGCTGACCTCTTGGGGCAAAATGCCACCATACCGTTTGGTCTCTGCAGCCTTGCTACACTGGAAGCCCAAATGTCTCCTGGAAGGCTTGGGCCTACAGCAAGGAGTTTGGGCCAGATAATGGGAAGGCAGCCTGGCACCAGGCTGTGATGGTGCCTGCAGCCATCCTTGGAAGAGCATCCTGGTGATGGGTGACACAGGTCTTCTGTGGGTATTGCTAGTCTTTGTCTCTGAAGCTCTGCTTTTTTCAAACTCCTATCTCTATGCAAATTTGTCACTCCAGACTAGTTAACACACTCATTCTTTAGAAGTGTTAATAACATTGTGGTGGATGCTGTGATTCTCTGCCCAGATCCACCTTCAGAACCAAGACACTCAACACTTCCAGCTGCTGAAGTGTCACCTGCTGAAGACTCAGAGCTCAGTCCCTCCCTGGGGAGCTGCCTTGCCCAAGGTCATACTCCCTCCCTAGGGATATCCAGCATCCAATGGCTGGTACATGCAGAGGTGTAGAAGCCCACCCCCCTCATCCCAACTCATACTGAAGAGCTGCAGAGCTGCCCATGATGTTGGCTGAGGCCTCTATTATATTGTAGCTGCATCACTACCCAACTTCTTCACCCTGCCTTCTTCACTGCCTCATAGGTTTCAATTCTCCAGCACACAAACTCTTGTCTTAGAGTATGTTTTCTGGAAAACATGACATAAGACAGCTTTACTCTTGATACCAAGCCTAATGGATTCTCAGCTGACTTTCCTATGTCTTCTCTTGGCCATCACATGTGCATTTAGAAACTGTTGTTCCTTCCTTTTCACACCCTTTAAGGGTACCTCTCAGTGTTGACTCCTGCATATATCTAGGAGCCCTGTCTATATTTCAAGTCCTATAACTCCTTACCTATATCACCTTGGGCAAGTTACTTAATTTCTCTGTACTTCAGATTCCTCATCTGTAGGATGGAATTCAAAAGAACTTCCTCATACATAGAGTTTTGAATGAGATAGCAACTAAAAACACATACTACCAGATGTGGCAGGCAGTGAATGTGTTTGTCAAATAAGTGAATGAATGAATGGCGTTAACTTGATAAGACAGCTAATTCTTGTTGGACTAGGATCAAAAGGCTTGAGGCTCAGCTTGCACTCAGGCATTTCATTCATTCAATCATTCATTCATTAATTTATTCAGTCACTCATTTACTCAACAAATATTATTTGAGTACCATGCTTGATGAATCACGCAAGGAACACAAAATTCCTGTTCGCAAATATAACTGGGAAACAGTAGACCTGATGTCCTTTAAACATTTTAAAGCTTAGCACATGTTGTTGTATCTATTATCTCATTAATATTTACAGCAACTTGATGAGGTCAGGACTGTTATTTACATTTTCAAATGAAGTTAAATGATTTGCTCAAGGCCTTGCAGGAAGAAGTTGTATCTGGAATCCATTGTTTTGAATGCAGGCCCAGGGAACTTTCCATGACCGCATTCCAGGCTCCAGACAGAGAGATGTGAAAAATTAAAGAGTACATAATTAAGTACCTAGTTATTGAGCCAAAAAACATTGCAGGCAGACAAGTGATGAGACAGTTATGTGAGGGGTGGATTCCAGCATTTCTTCTGCTTTCTTGCCATGACTATGATGGAAACCATCCATTATTGATGTCCATCTCCCTGCAGTGCTCATCCTTTCCCAACCATCAGGATGAACTCTGGAATCTGGATTCATTTTTTAACTGATATATCCCCACATTTTTAGCCTTTCCTACAAGTTAACCTGGCATTCTAGTTCCAAAAGCTAGGATCTTAATAACTATACAATAACCCTAGAAAGTGAGAAAAGGTGAAGGCCAAAATTTGAAAGGTTTCAATAAGGTCAAAGATAGTTTCTGTGTAGTATTTGACAAGAGGTAGTGGTTAGAGAATGGATGTTTGAAGTTGCTATTTCAGAAGCCATGATATAGGGTTCGACCTAGGAATAGAGAAGTTGAAATGGAGAAGTCTTTAGAGACGATTAAGTCAAGAAACTGAGGAAAAAGGGTGGTGGATTATTCATCCACATGAAAGGGGAAATCATTCAGAATGAAGCAAATGTTGAAGAGAGAAGAAGACTATGAAACGGACCCACCTTCTTTGGCAAATGAGAGAAAGTGATGAGGATGTCAGTGAATTATAAAAGTGAGAAAGAGGGGAGAGAAGACACTTCTTGGCTCTGAAGAACTTGTGTCATGTGAGGAGAAAGAAAGAAAGAAAGGAACGAAGGAAGGAAGGAAGGAAGGAAGAAAGAAAGAAAGAAAGAAAGAAAGAAAGAAAGAAAGAAAGAAAAGAAAAGAAAGAAAGAAAGAAAGAAAGAAGGAAGGAAGGAAAGAAAGAGAGAGAGAGAGAGAAAGAAATAAAGAAAGACCAGCCTCCATTAGAGAGAGCTGTAAGGGAACAAGAGTCCTTGAGTAGAGCCCGTGCAAGTCCAGAAGAAATAAGAAATGGTTTGAGAAGGTGTTGATGACAGGAAACTTTGCTGGCATACCAGAGGACACAGAGGAAATCTTTCAGATGGAGAGGAGGTTTGGAGGATTGGTCCATATTAGGGTATGGACTCTACATACAAGGATGAGTCTGAGTAATCATGGTTACTGATGTGACATAGGACTCACTCTGAGACCCACATTCATGGACCCAAATGCCCACTGGGTTTCTCCATTTAGAACTCCTGTGCAGTCCTCAAACACATATTCTTCCTCTTTCTCCTCCCTTCTTAACTCTAATTTGCAATTCTATATCAGTCAATGGTATTCCATTCATCCAGTGCCAAAATCTGAAAAACAGAAATCATCCATCACAGATTTATCTTTCTTTCTTTCACCCTAATATGTAATGTCACCAACTCCTGTTGCTCTCACCTCTAGAATGTTTATTGAATATGTCCTCTCCTCTCCATTCCTGTTATGCATTCTCTCATTTCCTGTCCAGAATGCTAGTTGCCTCCAAACTAGCATCTCAAACTCCACCTACACTGTTGCCACTGATGTGATGAAAACGTGAATCTGACACATTACTATTGCCTTTACCACACTAGCTCCCTGCAAGATGACACTGGGGACCCTCAGCAGAGCACACAAGGACTCCAGGTCCTGACCCTGCTCAACTCTCTAATCTCATTTCCACCAACCCTCCAACTTGCACTGTCTTAACTAGAAATATCAAATTGCTTGGGATTCCCCAAAACACTACAGAGTTCCCCACTCCAGACCTTGCCTATGCTCTTCCTATAGTCTATGTGGGAGCTGGCTCTCTTGGATGCAAAGAATAAGGACATACTAGCATTGCCTTAGGAAAGGTGTTATTGTCTATCAGAATGGAATTTACACTAAGCAGCATGTCCTCATTGCAGGACTGGAACCAGGACACTGACAGGCCTTGTGGAGACCAGAATGTGGTTCAGGAACAGAAATGCCATTTGGGCACTCCTGTAGTATTTTGTTCCTCCCTAGCTAGCTATATGTACCCATGGCTTCCTTCTCCAGTGTTTCACGTTTATGGTCACTCTAGGTCTATTTGTCCTTGCTTTGTCTTTTACTGTCACTAAGAACCCTGCCCCTTCCCTCTGAGTCATGGCTTCTGCTGCCTTGTGGCTCCTGCTTCCTGCCTCCTTTTCTCTTCATGCCTTTCTACTTCTGCTCCTGGTTGTCAAATGCTCATCATCTCTCCCCCTTAGATTAAAACTCCCTCAAAGAAGGGCTCTAATGGGTTGAGCCGGTCAGCATCCAGTGTGGGCTTCTAGGGGGTTTGAGGAATCTGAAGCTGATCAAGGAAAAAGATATGACCACAAGAGGCAGTAACACACAATAAGCTTTATTGGGTGTTGTTTGGACATATTTGCATGAGAGGGAAGTTCCTCGTAACATGAAACTGTCCAGAGGCTACGGCACAGGGACCACCATCCAGAAGGAGAGGAAGGAAGGGAACTCTCAAGAGAGAGGGGGGATGGAGAGGGGGTTTACCTATCTGGGTCAGAGAGAGCTCTGAGGGGCAGTAGAAGCTTAGGGTGTCTTCTGACCACAAGGCTTTGTCTTATCAATGGCAAGCAGATGGTAGGTATAGTTTCACAGTGTATGCAAGACAGGCAGGCCCTAAATGGCTAAAATTTTGCTTGTTTGGGCTCTTTTTAAAATAAGTAAATATGTAGAATTTTGAATTTGGTGTCTGTGGACTTTTGAGCTAGTGAGTCTAAGCCTGCTGTGAAGATATAAACAACCTGGGGACCAATACACAGAGGCCATATTTGGCTCATTTATACAGCAGCACTGTTTTCATGTTAGCCCCTTCCTGTGTCCCTGTCCACCCTATAGAGTGTCTGTCCTTTGATCTGGCACCCAGTCCTGCTCCAGTCAGCTGGGATCAAAGTGGGAGGGCCAATATCCTGGATGTAGCATCCATGCTTAAGCTGCCACTCAGAGGGCGGTTACAAGCTTGACAGACCTCTGACAGACTCTACCCCGAAAGCCTTTGCCTGTCGCATTTATTCATGAACAAGGTTAAATAAAATCCCTTACAGGTAGCCTTCTCCCCTGACACCTGCTCATCCATTGCACCGCTCACGTCTCTGTTGCATCCTATGCATGTCACTGTCAGATGTCTTACCTTGTCATTTAGAGAGGATTTTTTTTTACATCACTTCATCTCATCTATGAAACTGCAAAGTATGAACTGTCTGAGTCACTCCCATGTCCCCAGGACATCTCAGAGTTCCTGGTACAAATGTGCTCAATAAAGAGCTGCTAAATAGATTATTTCTATAAAAGATAAATACTCCACAAAAGAAGTGATGCCTGAACAGTGATTTGGAGGATGCATAGGAGTGATCCAAGGGATGAAAGTGTGGGTTTCAAAGAGAGAGAGAACAGCCTGGATAAAAGCCCAAAGGCATGAAAGCATGACATGGTAGAGGAAACATAAGGACCAAGTAACTTGGTGAGGGGTGTGTGTGGATGGTCACAGAGGCCCCCAAAGATAATATCATCTGGGTGATTTCAGCCCAGACATTTGTGTTATTTTTTTAATGTCTTTCAATCTTCTTTTTAATTTAGAAAGACCAGAACAGCTTCCCATCCCTAAAAGTAATTACAAATGAGAGCAGCTTTATCCTATAGAAAATCCACAACCTGTTCCCCAGCCCCAAACCAGCAGAGGTTGGCCAGACCTTCAGCTTTGGCAGCACCTCAGATTCATTAATCCCAGGCAGGCTAAATTGCACTAACAAAGCTAGTTTAATAAGAAGATATAAAATCAGAATGCCAATTCTTTAATTAACAATGAGAAGTATTAATGCCAAGCAATATGTGGAATTTTAAAAAAAGGTACAAATGAACCTATTTACAAAACAGAAATAGAATCACAGATGTAGAAAACAAACTTATGGTGACCAAGGGGGAAAGGGGGTGGAGAGGGATAAATTGGGAGATTGGGAAAATGGGAGATTGGGATTGAAATATACACACTACTATATATAAAATAGATACTAATAATGACCTACTGTGTAGCACAGGGAAGTAAACTAAGTGCTCTGTAATAACCTATATGGGAATATAATCTAAAAAAGAGTGGATATATGTATACATATAACTGATTCACTTTGCTGTACAGCAGAAACTAACATGATATTGTAAATCAACTATACTTCAATAAAAGTTAATTTTTAAAAATAAAAGGTATATACTAATGAGAAACAAAACTAAATAACTAAATAAATGCCAAGCAGAACAGAATGCTTGTGTCAACATGACCAGTACACTCTCTACGTGTACATGGATTTACATGTGAAGCCAATTTATAAACAGAGTAATATTTGGTGAGGATGAAATTGGGACAGAGGAGTTGGGATTCGAATGCTTAATGATATCAGGCCCTAATCAGAGACCTAGCAGGAAACAGATGGCACACTTGAAGTGGGTAACTTGGGGGACAGTGCAATACAATCATCACTATCTCCAGGCCAGCAGGGATGAGAGAAGGGAGTGGCTATTGCAAGTCAGAGGGAAAGACTGTAGAAGAAGCCACAGTGCGGACACTATGGGCATAAGTCAGGACAACCAGCATGGGATGCAAGTGGAAGAAGTAATAATCCAACCTCACTCTCCTCTCTGCCTCTTATCTCCTGAATATTTTCTCAATTAACCAATTCCAATGCAAAGCCAGAGGGCAAGGGAACACATATATGTGGTCCATTCAGGTCAGCCTCCCAAGGCCAGAGCAGGGTAGAGGAGCCAACTGAGAATAACCAGCACATCTTGTTTACCCACCAGAGATGCATCTGTGATGAAGAGCAGACAGGCCACTGAAGCAGTGCTAGAACCAACAGTTGCAGTTCTTCCTTATTGCAAACTCACCCTCCTATCTTCTGAACAACATATTTGTGTTGTTGTGAACAACCCTTTTGAACAACGTATTTCTTTTATTGACCCTCTTTAAATATTGACATGGCCTTCACTCTGTCCAGGATTGATCTGGCTCACATAAGCAGGCTTTGTTTACTCTTGCTGTTTCTAGACCTGGAACTATTTTATCTCCAAGGAGCTGTTTGTATATATCATTCTCATCTACTATTGGTTGATGTTTATGGTTTAACTGGCAGAGTTTCTGGAGTGCCTTGCTGTACCTGCTCCCACTCTAACAATCTTGAATTAAATTCTATAGGAATTGGGGATGGGAATTGTTAATGAAAGCCATTGAGTAGCAAGATATTTGAGAGAAACCAGTTAGGAAATTATTTAATGACAATGGGAATGGAGAGGAGAAGATGGTTTTAAAAACTAAGAAGAAGGATAGCAAGACTTGGGGAATATAAGAGGGAGAACAGGGTGTCTGGAAGAAAATGAATTTTGTTTTGGACTGTAAAGGTTGAGTGACCTGAAGGACACCCCAAAAAGGACCTTCACAAAAGCTGTTCTAATTCATTGTTTAGGCTCTCCAATGTTTCCAGAATCTCTGGTTAGTAGATGGTCAAAGTTATCCTTTCAGCACCACAACTGAGGACAGCTCTAGTCAGGGTTCTCATGTTCATTCCCTGACAGTCAAGGTACTGGACAACTAATGGTTTTTCATGATGGAAGGGAGAGAAGAGTTTGAGTAAAGGATGAAAAGAGAGGGACAGGTGGAAGACAGAGGAATGGACAGAAGAGAGACACCTTGGAAGAGAGAAGCCATGAAGGTGATCAATTTGGTGGCATATCGTACTCAAACTGGTTCCAAGCTCTATTGTTCACAGGAGATTCTCAGCCATAGAAGATCCATAAAGGTGACATTTGGGGTGAGACTTCAGGCGTCCTTCATTTTTGAATAGAAGCAAAACTCCGAAGATGTACTGAGTATCAGAAAATGTTTAGGAAGTCAGAAAGCACCAAGGATTTCCCATGGGGACAAAGAAAACCTGACAAATGTAACTACGTTCATTACATTTGCTGTTTCTTTCCCAAATTATGTAGCTTATGAGCTCAAACGGAACAAAATTTAGTTTTATAAACCCCAATTGCCTATTTTAAAACATAAAGCAAAAGTTTAGTTCTTGAGTATAAACAATGCACTTTTGTGCTCTGAGATAGCATCTGGGTCAGAGGAAGCCTCTCAAAAAGCTCCTTTTTCTCCCCCCCTTCCCAAACCTCTCACCCCACCCCCCACCCTCACTCAGCTAGCTGGTTTGGCCTTGGGCCCAGGTGGCATTCTCAGTGGGCAGGAACTTTGTGGTCTCAGTCTTTGGAAAAATGAGATGGTGATGGAGCAAAGAATATTGAGAGAAGAGGCTGGCATAAGAGGGTTATGCCATTACTGACTTTAAATAATATCCTGCGATTTCTCTTTTTAAATCAATCCTGTGATTGATTCTTTGGTTCAAAGCCTGTGGTCTGCCAGCATCCTGACAAAGAAGACAGCCCCACCCCCAGCCCATCACTCTGCCTGTTCTACCTTCTCCCCTGCTCTCCCCAGTGTAACTCGTTAGGCAGCATGATTTGCAGGCTTCCCTTCCCCTTTTGATTAGCTTTTTATCTGCCTTTGAAGCTAAGTCCTCATTAACGAATTCAGAGATGGGAGAATAAGCCTAGCCACTGCCAGCACATCCGTCCCTGGGGAATCCTTTGCTTCCCATCATAAAGGGGTTGTTTTCAAGCCCTGGGCTCACAATTCCAGTTTGATAAAACCTTGGAGAGTCTCTTTCTTTCTCTGGGAATGCAATTTCTCAATCACATGCATTTCAGGGCTAATTACACTGATTTAATGCACCGGGCTTTCTCTTAAACTTAAAACCTCAATGGGAGAGAAAATGCTCTGACCAGTCAGCATTTAATGGAAAAGCAGAGAACCAATGTACAAAGTCAGTTCCAGGGCATGTGCTGGGTCGGGGGTGGGGGTGGGGGTGGGGAGGGGTGCAGAGGGAACAATAGTTACCTTCAGCCCCAGGGAGAGATTTCTACTTTCCTAGTGTTAAAGGACCATAAATCATCTTGAGAGTCTTAACACTGGGGTATTTGTGGGCTCAGGCTCTTTTCTAATGGTCTAACATGTGTGGGTCTTCTTTTCTTAGTTAATAACAATAATAGATTGCAAACTAGTGTCGCCTCCATGGGAGTCCATAGAGAGCAGTGGTTAAGAGAAAGGACGTTGAAGCCAAATAGGCCTGGCTTCAGATCCTACTTCCATCACTGTATAGGATTTTAGATAAAGTAATTAATCTCTCTAAGCTTCAGTTTCTTCAGCTGTAAAATGAGGATGATATTACCTAGCCCATATAGCAATAGGTGTCTCACAAAAAATTTGGGCTGCACCTGAGGTTTAGAAGTCTTCAAATGTCATCCTCCCTGATGAGGTACAGCCAGGGTTGAGAAGTACTGCCATGTGGGTTTACTGTGAGGCTGAATCAAGGCTGTAAATATAAAGCCTTGCTACTCAAAGTATGGACGGTGGACCTGCAGCATCAGCATTAACAGAGAACTTACTTATTAGAAATGTAGACCCTCAGGTCCCACCCAGACACAATGAATCACAGTCTTCATTTTAACAAGATGCCCAGGTGATTGGTGTACATATCACAGTTTGAGAAGCGCTTGCGTAAATCACCTATCATTAGCCTGGCACGAAGTAGGAGCTCATCAGGGGAGGTGATGGTTTTGTAACTATTACTAATGTAAATGGAGGCTATGAACTTAGATGGAGAGCCTGCTTGGAGCAAGTGGCTCTAATTGCAGCCTGCTAATTTACTGGCGGGGGGTCCTTAGCCTTTCTGAATTTTCCCTCAATTATTACACGGGAAAGAATCACAACTTGCCAACACCTCTTCAGCAGTTGGGATGAGTCAATGAAAAAGGAAACTGCTCATAAACTATCAAACTCTGTAGTAGTGGGAAGACAAAAAGCTACTATATGGGCTTCCCTGGTGGCGCAGTCATTGGGAGTCCGCCTGCCGACGCAGGGGACACGGGATCGTGCCCCGGTCCGGGAGGATCCCACGTGCCGCGGAGCGGCTGGGCCCGTGAGCCGTGGCCGCTGGGCCTGCGCGTCTGGAGCCTGTGCTCCGCGGCGGGAGAGACCACAACAGTGAGAGGCCCACGTACCGAAAAAAAAAAAAAAAAAAAAGCTACTATATGGCAGTTTTATCAATTTCCCCCTCCCCTAGCCCACCAAAAAGAACCATAAAACCAAAACCTCATTCCCCGTCCTCCTCCTAGGGAAGAGTCTTTCTTGCTGGGAGAGGACTAGATTCATCTACATAATAACGGAGTGGAAAGACAGAGGAGACAAGAGCGGGAGGTCAAAGGGTGTTGAGACTGGGGTAATGAGGAGGTGCTTCAAAACTATGTTCATGTAAAGAAAGTGAGTAGGAGAAGAAAGACTTCTGCAGGTGTGGTATACTTAGATTTCTTTCTCACAGATTAAATTTCTTTTTTAAATTATTTTTTTGTTACTAGACTCTAATTGCTGGAATGTGATAGTACTCAGAGATTTGACTTCTTGTCCCATGCGTTAAGGGATTTGTCCATCTGTCAGTGCCCACCAGTCAAAGAAGACCAGGCACACTTCTGTAATCAAAGATAAAGTTAGGTTTATTGAGCTTGCTGCAGCAAAGGAGAACGCACACTGAGAAATCATGGGCACCTCAGTAGGAGGAAGTTGGGAGGAGCTTATCACAGCATTTGGGCTTGTGCCTAGATTTTACAAGGAAGGTTTAAGAAAGTCAGGGGCAAGTTGACAACTAAGACTTTTTCACATTCTAAGGTCCTTGTGGATGTTAGTGCTTATCAGAGTGTGGATTAATTTTTGTCCTGGCTCATGCTCATTCCAGGCTGAGTTCATCCAGCGAAACAAAAATTTGTCTTGGATTACAAGCATAATGCCATTAGGTTTCTTTTTTAATTTACTATGATAGTCCTGATGGATAATGTTTTAGAGGAAGGGTTCTCTCAAAGTGTCCAGGAACATCACTGCAATTTATTTTGATCACTTTGTCTATGTAACTGTCTATCATAGAAGGTTGTATAGTAGGCTTTTTATATCTCTCACTGGGACCTATATTTGGTAAACTGTATTTTTTCAGACGAGTATTAATTTCATCAAGATTTTCAAATGTATTTGCATAAAGTTGTGCAAAGTAGCCTCTTATGGTTTCTTTAAAATTTCCTGTTTTGATTATTTTTCACTTTGACATTTCTAATTTTGTGTGTTTCCTCCCTTTTTTACTAATTAGATTAGCAATTTGTCTACTTTATTGATTTTTTTAAAAGAACCAGTTTTTCTTATTAATTTTTGCTTTCATCTGTATTAATTTCTTCCTTCTGCTTTTTCTAGTTTATTTGTTCTTTTTCTGGTTTTTAAACTTTGTTTTTTATTTCATTTATTTTTAATTTTTATTGGTATCATTGTATAATATACTTTTTTAACATCTTTACTGGAGTATAATTTCTTTACAATGTTTTGTTAGTTGCTGCTGTATAACAAAGTGAATCACCTATATGTATACATATATCCCCTCCCTTTTGCATCTCCCTCCCACCCTCCCTATCCCACCCCTCTAGGTGGTCACAAAGCACAGAGCTGATCTCCCTGTGCTATGCGGCTGCTTCCCACTAGCTATCTATTTTATGTTTGGTAGTGTATATATGCCCATACCACTCTCTCACTTCGTCCCAGCTTACACTTCCCCCTTACTGGGTCCTCAAGTTGTTTCTCTAAGTCTGCGTCTTTATTCCTGTCCTGCCCCTAGGTTCTTCAGAACATTTTTCTTTTTTTTAAGATTCCATATATATGTGTTAGCATACGGTATTTATTTTTCTCTTTCTGACTTACTTCACTCTGTATGACAAACGCTAGGTCCATCCACCTCACTACAAATAACTCAGTTTCATTTCTTTTTATGGCTGAGTAATATTCCATTGTATATATGTGCCACATCTTCTTTATCCATTCATCTGTTAATGGACATTCAGGTTGCTTCCATGTCCTGGCTATTGTAAATAGAGCTGCAATGAACATTGTGGCACATGATTCTTTTTGAATTTTGGTTTTCTCAGGGTATATGCCCAGTAGTGGGATTGCTGGGTCATATGGTAGTTCTATTTGTAGTTTTTTAAGGAACCTCCATACTGTTCTCCATAGTGGCTTTACTGCTTATCATTGTTTATAGGAAATTCTACAATTTCACTTAGCATTTTTTCTTTGACCAAAGAATTTGTTTTAATGGTGGGTTTTTAAATTTCCAAGTAGGTGGTCTGATTTTCTAATTCATTTATAGCATTTTTTAAATCAGAATGCAATTCTTTAGAATTTATTGATGTTTTATTTCCAGCTTAAGGTGTGATCCATCTTCATGAATGTTCCATGTACAGTGGAAAAGGTGTATTTTCCATTATTGGGATTAAGAGTTAGATATTTATGAGATCTACTTGATTATTATGTTTTTTAAAATTTATTTCATTTATTTATTTTTGGCTGCATTGGGTCTTTGTTGCTGCCCATGGGCTTTCTCTAGTTGTGGCTAGCAGGGGCTACTCTTCGTTGTGGTGCTCAGGCTTCTCATTGCAGTGGCTTCTCTTGTTGCAGAGCAATGGCTCTAGGTGTGCAGGTTTCAGTAGTTGTGGCACGTGGGCTCAGTAGTTGTAGCTCACGGGCTCTAGAGCACAGGCTCAGTAGTTGTGGTGCATGTGCTTATGTGCTCTGCGACATGTGGGATCTTCCCAGATCAGGGCTTGAAACCGTGCCCCCTGCATTCACAGGTGGATTCTTAACCACTGTGCCACCAGGCAAGCCCTTGGTTATTATGTTGAATAAATTTTCTGTATTGTAACTGATTTTTCCCCTATATGATTTATTTGGAATTGAGCAACACATATTAGAATTCTCTACTATTAGCATCTTTGTTTTCTTTCTTCTTACATTTCTTCTAACTTTTGCTGTGCAAAAGTTGTTAAAGTGCTATTGGGTACATAAATATTAATAGTGGTTATATATTTGTAAGTAAGGACTTCTGCCTTATAAAGTGTCTTTTCTTTTCTTTTTAAAAAATGCCTTTTGGAGAATAAAAATCATATGATCATCTCAATAGATGCAGAAAAAGCTTTTGACAAAATTCAACACCGATTTATGATAAAAACTCTCCAGAAAGTGGGCATAGAGGGAATATACCTCAACATAATAAAGGCCATATATGACAAATCTACAGCTAACATCACACTCAATGGTAAAAAGATGAAAGCATTTCCTCTAAGATCAGGAACAAGACAAAGATGTCCACTCTTGCTACTTTTATTCAACAAAATTTTGGAAGTCATAGGGCAATCAGAGAAGAAAAGAAATAAAAGGACTACAAATTGGAAAAGAAGAAGTATAACTGTCACTGTTTGCAGATGACATGATACTATACACAGAAAATCCTAAAGATGCTACCAGAAAACTACTAGAGCTTATCAATGAATTTGGTAAAGTGGCAGGATGCAAAATTAATACACAGAAATCTCTTGCATTCCTATACACTAACAATGAAAGATCAGAAAGAGAAATTAAAGAAACAACCCCATTTATCATTGCATCAAAAAGAATAAAATACCTAGGAATAAAGCCTCCTAATGAGGCAAAAGACCTGTATTCTGAAAACTATAAGATGCTGATGAAAGTAATTGAAGATTACACAAACAGATGGAAAGATATATCATGTTCTTGGATTGGAAGAATCAACACTGTCTACATATGCCCAAGGCAACCTATAGATTCAATGCAATCCTTATCAAATTACCAGTGGCAATTTTCACAGAACTAGAACAAAAAATCTTAAAATTCGTATGGAGACACAAAAGACCCTGAATAGCCAAAACAATGTTGAGAAAGAAAAATGGAGCTGGGAATCAGGCTTCCTGACTTCAGACTATAGTACAAAGCTACAGTCATCAAAACAGTAGGGAACTGGCACAAAAACAGAAATATAGATCAATGGACCAGGATAGAAAGCCCAGAAATAAACCCACACACCTGTGGTCAATTAATCTACAACAAAGGAGGCAAGACTATACAATGGATGCAAGACAGTCTCTTCAATAAATGGTGCTGGGAAAACTGGACAGCTACATGTAAAAAAAAATGAAATTAGAACACTCTTTAACACCATGCACAAAAATAAACTAAAAATGGATTAAAGACCTAAATATAAGATCAAACACTATAAAACTCTTAGAGGAAAACATAGGCAGAACACTCTTTGACATAAATCACAACAATATCTTTTTCAAGCCATCTCCTAGAATAATGGAAATAAAAACAAAAATATTTTTGCACAGCAAAGGAAACCATAAACAAAACAAAAATACAACCCTTAGAATGGGTGAAAATATTTGCAAACGATGTGACTGACAAGGGATTATTGTCCAAAATTTACAAATGGCTCATGCAGCTCAATATCAAAAAAAAAACAAGCAACCTAGTTAAAAATGGGCATAAGAGCTAAAGAGACACTTCTCCAAAGAAGACATACAGATGGCCAAGAGGCACATGAAAATATGCTAAACATCACTAATTATTAGAGAAATGCAAATCAAAACTACAATGAGATATCACCTCACACTGGTCAGAATGGCCATCATCACAAAATCTACAAACAATAAATGCTGGAGAGGGTGTGGAGAAAAGGGAACCCTCTTGCACTGCTGGTGGGAATGTAAATTGATACAGCCACTATGGAGAACAGTATGGATGTTCCTTTAAAAACTAAAAATAGAGCTACCATATGATCCAGCAATCCCACTTCTGGGCATATAACCAGAGAAAAACATGGTGCGAAAGGATACATGCCCCCCAGTGTTCATTACAGTGCTGTTTACAATAGCCAACATGGGAACAACCTAAATGTCCATCAACAGATGAATGGATAAAGAAGATGTGGTACATATATACAATGGAATATTACCCTGCCATTAAAAAGAATGAAATAATGCCATTTGCAGCAACAGGGATGGATTTAGAGATTATTATACTAAGTGAAGTAAGTCAGACAGAGAAAGACAAATATCATATGATGTGGCTTATATGCAGAATCTTAAAAAAATGATACAAATGAAATTATTTACAAAGCAGAAACAGACTTAGAGAATGAACTTATGGTTCCCGGGGGGAAGGGCGGGGAGAGGGATAGATTGGGAATTTGGGATTGACACATACCCACTGCTATATTTAAAATGGATAACTAACAAGGACCTACTGTATAGCACAGGGAACTCTGTTCAATATTATGTAACAATGTAAATGGGAAAAGAATTTGAAAAAGAATAGATACATGTATATGTATAACTGAATCACTTTGCTGTACACCTGAAATTATGACATTGTTAATCAACTATAGTCCAATAAAAATAGAAAATTAAAAAAATAAATAAAATAAAAGATGTCTATACTAGTAAAAATAAACAAATAAATAAATAAAATAAAATAGATAACCAACAGGAGCCTACTGTATAGCACAGGGAACTCTGGTCAATATTCTGTAATAACCTAAGTGGGAAAAGATTTTGAAAAACAATAGATACATGTATATGTATAACTGAATCACTTTGCTGTAAACCTGAAGCTAACACAACATTGTTAATCAACTGTACTCCAGTGTAAAATAATTTTTTTTTATTTAAAAAATTTAAAAATAAAAATAAAAATGCCTTTTGGTCTTAATTCTTATCATATAACAAGATTGAGACATCAGCCTTCTTTTAGTTTGAATATGCCTGATATACATTTGTTTATCCTTTTATTTTTAACCTTTTGACTCTTTTTGGTTTTGGTTTGTCTTATACACAACACATTGTTAACTTGCCTTGTATTCAATCTGAAAACCCTTTTTTGATTATACTTATCAATATGATCAATATATTTGATCCCAATTCTTACTTTTTTTTTGTATGTTAGGATGAGTTTTTTTTTTATTTTCTAATACATCTTCATTGGAGTATAATTGTTTCATAATGCTGTGTTAGTTTCTGTTGTACAACAATGTGAATCAGCTATATGCATACATATATTGCCATATCCCATCCCTCTTGAGTCTTCCTCCCACCCTCCCTATCCCACCTCTCTAATTCGTCGCAAAGCACCAAGCTGATCTCCCTGTGCTATGCTGCCGTTTCCCAATAACTGTTTTGTTATGTATGTTTAAATGTTTGTATCTTTATATATAGTTTTTTTTAATAAATTTTATTTATTTTTGGCTGCGTTGGGTTTTCATTGCTGTGCACGGAGCTTTCTCTAGTTTTGGAGATCGGCTGTTACTCTTCGTTGCGGTGCACTGGTTTCTCATTGCAGTGGCTTCTCTTGTTGCAGAGCACAGGCTCTAGGTGCGCGGGCTTCAGTAGTTGCGGCACGCGGGCTGAGTTGCTCCACGGCATATGGGATCTTCCTGGACCAGGGCTCGAACCTGCATCCCCTGCATTAGCAGGCAGATTCTTAACCACTGCACCACCAGGGAAGCCCTATATATAGTTTTTATTTATAAGATTACAGTCTTTTTCTTCTTTGTAATCATGTCTTTCTTGCATGGCTTCATTGCTTGTAAAAGAGTTATTTTGTTCCATATCTTCTTTCTTTACAGTAATTTTGCATAGGAGTCAAATTCAATCCATTGTGTTGGCTTTCTACATGTGGACTTTTTATTGTACATATATTGGATCACTTTTGCTTGCTTTTTTTTTTTTTTGCAGTACGCAGGCCTCTCACTGTTGTGGTCTCTCCCATTGCAGAGCACAGGCTCCGGACGTGCAGGCTCAGTGGCCGTGGCTCACAGGCCCAGCCACTCCACGGCATGTGGGATCTTCCCAGACTGGGGCACGAACCCATGTCTCCTGCATTGGCAGGCGGACTCTCAACAACTGCGCCACCGGGGAAGCCCTTGCTTTCCTTTTATATCTATTTTTGCTTGTCTTTTTATATCCATTACTTTCTCATGAATCCCTTTTATCTCTTGTTGCATTTATTTATTTTAAAGATCTTCCTCCTTTGCAAATTTTCTCTTAAACCATTATCAATGGTAAGTTTTTACACTTGAGTTCCTTCTAGTTTAGTCTTCAAGCTTCTGAAATATTTTTTTAAACATCTAAATTGTACTGTGTTTTGCCCCTTACTTCTCAAAATTTCCTTTTGTTACATCACTTTATGAATTTTTCTAACTTTGATTTATTCTTTTATTGCTTTTATCAATTCATTAATTTCTTTTAGTCTGTTTTAAAATATAAAGTTATACTCTTTATCTTCTTTGTGAGCGTGTCTTTATTGCATGCCTTCATTGCTTGTAAAAGAATTATTCTGCTCCACATTCTCTTTTTTCTTTACAGTAATTTTGCATTAGAGTCAAGCTAAATCCTCTTCTGTGGCTCATTTTCAAGGGTGATTCAGTTGTCTATACTCTTAGGAGAAAAAGGTGATAGCTTTTATCACCTCACAGCTCTCAAGCTCTCTCTTCTGTTGTTTTTGGGAAGTGATCATAAACATGGTGTCTGACTCTCCATTTCCCGCACTTTTATCTAGACCTTCTCTTTCTTTTGCCCCATTGTCTCTGTCCTGCTCAATTTGGATTCTATTTTCAGTGTTTCTTCTCAGCACAGAATTTCCCTGTTAGGCTCTGTCTTGCAGAGAGGTGAAAAGTGGGGCCAACATGGTAGAAAACTAGGTCAAATCAGACATCCAGCTGGGAAGAGCCCCACAGTATATGTTGAGGGAAGGGAAGAAAGGTCCATGTCCCATATGTGGAGACAGGCTGTTTAGTAGAGTGGCAGGCCTTTTTTCCAGAGGCCCAGGGCAGACCAGATAGAATGTCCCTACATGTTTTGGGTGACTGGAATCATCTAATGGGCCTAATCCCCACCTTCTTGTCTCATCAGAGCACAATCATTCCTCTTTCCTTCCAGAGCCCCACTTTACAACTATTCAGATACAGCACTGCTCAAAGAAGAAAAGGTGGGTGAGGGAGATCTTCTGCTGTACACAGAACATGCTACAAATGGAAATGCTCTTAAAGGCAGTAGGGCACATTTCACTTATTTAAACGTGTATTGAAATCATACTATGTGCCAAGCACATCCCAGGCAGTAGAGATTCAACCTTTGTTAGGACAATTGGCCAAAACTCATTTTACGAGGTCACCATCACCCTGATACCAAAACCAGACAAAGATGTCACAAAGAAAGAAAACTACTGGCCAATATCACTGATGAACATAGATGCAAAAATTCTCATCAAAATACTAGCAAACAGAGTCCAACAGTACATTAAAAGGATCATACAACATGATCAAGTGGGGTTTATTCCAGGAATGCAAGAATTCTTCAATATACACAAATCAATCAACATGATACACCATATTAACAAACTGAAGGAGAAAAACCATATGGTCATCTCAATAGATGCAGAGAAAGCTTTCGACAAAATTCAACACCTATTTATGATAAAAACCCTGCAGAAAGTAGGCATAGAGGGAACTTTCCTCAACATAATAAAGGCCATATATGACAAACCCAGAAAAAACATCATCCTCAATGGTGAAATCTTGAAACCATTTCCTCTAAGATCAGGAGCAAGACAAGGTCGCCCACTCTCACCACTCTTATTCAACATAGTTTTGGAAGTTATAGCCACAACAATCAGAGAAGAAAAAGAAATAAAAGGAATCCAAATTGCAAAAGAAGAAGTAAAGCTCTCACTGTTTGAAGATGACATGATACTATACATAGAGAATCCTAAAGAGGTTACCAGAAAACTACTAGAGCTAATCAATGAATTTGGTAAAGTAGCAGGATACAAAATTAATGCACAGAAATCTCTGGCATTCTTATACATTAATGATGAAAAATCTGAAAGTGAAATTAAGACAACACTCCCATTTACCACTGCAACAAAAAGAATAAAATATCTAGGAATAAACCTACCTAAGGAGACAAAAGACCTGTATGCAGAAAATTATAAGACACTGAAGAAAGAAATTAAAGATGATACAAATAGATGGAGAGACATACCATGTTCTTGGATTGGAAGACCCGACATTGTGAAAATGACTCTACTACCCAAAGCAATCTACAGATTCAATGCAATCCCTATCAAACTACCACTGGCATTTCTCACAAAACTAGAACAAAAACTTTCACAATTTGTATGGAAACACAAAAGACCCCAAATAGCCAACACAATCTTGAGAACGAAAAACGGAGCTGGAGTAATCAGGATCCCTGACCTCAGACTATACTACAAAGCTACAGTAATCAAGACAGTATGGTACTGGCACAAAAACAGAAAGATAGATAAATGGAAGAGGATAGAAATCCCAGAGATAAACCCATGCACATATGGTCACCTTATCTTTGATAAAGGAGGCAAGAATATACAGTGGAGAAAAGACAGCCTCTTCAATAAGTGGTGCTGGAAAATTGGACAGGTACATGTAAAAGTATGAGATTAGATCACTCCCTAACACCATACACAAAAATAAGCTCAAAATAGATTAAAGACCTAAATGTAAGGCCAGACACTATCAAACTCTTAGAGGAAAACGTCGGCAGAACACTCTATGACATAAATCACAGCAAGATCCTTTTTGACCCACCTCTTAGAGAAATGGAAATAAAAACAAAAATAAAAAAATGGAACCTAATGAAACTTAAAAGCTTTTGCACAGCAAAGGAAACTATAAACAAGACCAAAAGACAACCCTCAGAATGGGAGAAAATATTTGCAAATGAAGCAACTGACAAAGGATTAATCTCCAAAATTTACAAGCAGCTCGTGCAGCTCAATAAGAGAAAAACAAACAACCCAATCCAAAAATGGGCAGAAGACCTAAATAAACATTTCTCCAAAGAAGATATACAGCTTGCCAACAAACACATGAAAGAATGCTCAACATCATTAATCACTAGAGAAATGCAAATGAAAACTACAATGAGATATCATCTCACATGGGTCAGAATGGCCATCATCAAAAAATCTAGAAACAGTAAATGCTGGAGAGGGTGTGGAGAAAAGGGAACACTCTTGCACTGCTGGTGGGAATGTAAATTGATACAGCCACTATGGAGAACAGTATGGAGGTTCCTTAAAAAACTACAAATAGCACTACCATACGACCCAGCAATCCCACTACTGAGAAAACCATAATTCAAAAAGAGTCACGTACCAAAATGTTCATTGCAGCTCTATTTACAATAGCTAGGACTTGGAAGCAACCTAAGTGTCCATCAGCACATGAATGGATAAAGAAGATGTGGCATATATATACAATGGAATATTACTCAGCCCTAAAAAGAAAAAAAATTGAGTTATTTGTAGTGAAGTGGATGGACCTAGAGTCTGTCATACAGAGTGAAGTAAGTCAGAAAGAGAAAAACAAATACCGTACTAACACGTATATATGGAATCTAAGAAAGAAAAAAAAAAGGTCATGAAGATCCTAGTGGTAAGGCGGGAATAAGACACAGACCTACTAGAGCATGGACTTGAGGATATGGGGAGGGGCAAGGGTAAGCTGTGGCAAAGTCAGAGAGTGGCATGGACATATATACACTACCAAACGTAAAATAGATAGCTAGTGGGAAGCATCCGCATAGCATAGGGAGATCGGTTCGGTGCTTTGTGACCACCTAGAGGGGTGGGATAGGGAGGGTGGGAGGGAGGGAGACACAAGAGGGAAGAGATATGGAAACATATGTATATGTATAACTGATTCACTTTGTTATAAAGCAGAAACTAACACACCATTGTAAAGCAATTATACTCCAATAAAGATGTTTAAAAAAAAAAAAGACAATTTACCAGAAAGAAATAAGATATTGTTTGTGGTTTTGGAAACACTTATTTTTTGAAGAGCTAATAGAAGCATATCTAGTTAGTGAGTAACTAATATATGACAGGTAGGTATATACATCATCTAATTTAGTCCCCCTAGACAATCCTGGAAATGAGATACTATTCGTATTTTGTCATTCATAACTGGCTCATAGAGATTAATTGACAAATCCAAGGTCATAGTAGGTAACAGGGCCTGGATTTCAAACCTGAGTCTTCTGGTTCTAGAACTCACCCTTCTGCCATTACATTGGTTTGCCTCTCGAGTGGTCAATATTGGACAATACTGGATAATAACCATATGATCTTGATCTCATTAGCATCCCTAGTTAACTACCTCAACTAACTGGGCTAAAACCAGGAAAATACAAATAGCCTAAAGATGAGCTGGCAGGGGAAGGAAGGATGGCATGTACTCTTGAAAGTTCTTATGCTAAAACCCCATTAAATGACCAACCTGTGGATGCTGTTCATTGCTTTCCCTCTCTCCCATTCTAAATTGAGAATGGCTCAAAAGCCTTCCTCCCTCCACCCGCATTATGCAGCACTAAGGGCAGCCACCACAGAGGCCTAAGTTCTGATGATTATTCTTTGCTGCTATAATAAGGTTTCAAAAGATTAAAATTAGCTGCATCCACACATAGAAAGCCCACATTTGAGTGGAAAGAGTCTGACTGATTTCTTACTATTAGATTTTTTCACAACCTTGCTGCTTTTGTTATTTACTCGCACTTGCTGAAGACTGACAGTGAAAATATCTTCCCAAAATGAAGAATATTGGAGATTGATGCCATGGGGAGAAAATTACCCCCAAATCCATGTAAACAGAGGAAGGTTAACAATAGGTACAGGCACCAAATTGAAAAGTCCAAAAAGCTGGTGTCAGAAGGCTAACAACCCTTTCAAATTAAGAAGTCATGTCCTGGGGCTGCTCTAAAACAAATTTAGTTATGGTGAACAATGGCTCCAAGAGCCTAGACACTAAAGGGCTGGTGGCCATGTGAAGGGAGTTTTAAAAATATTAGAGGCTTCCCAGAGGTGATGCATTCTTGATACCCTGACACCTATTCAGAATGTTGAACCCCAAAGCCAAAGAAATTGCTATGTATTAATGTGACCACTCATTTTAGGCTCTTATACACAATATGACTTAAATGATTCTGTATTTGTTCTGAGTCTGCATTACTCAGCAGAGGTATATTTTCTGTGTCTTTTGTTTACTCTCAGCATCTAAGCACTATTCCAATGCCCTTTATTTATGCTTTTACCTGCAAAGTACCATTTCTCTCGGGTCAGGAGGACTTGGCAATGGAAGGTACATCTACCAACCTCCCATTCAAAATGAAGCAGAATGGTTTCAAGTTACTGGGATGCTTGGCGAAGAAATGCACATCATGGTAACAATCTCGTGGTAACAAATTGGACTCCCTGAGTGTGACACTCTGTACTACTTCCATGATTTCACCAATACCTTGTTTTGAAAATGTTGGGTACAAGACAGTCTCCCCAACAAGTATGCCTCATATGCCTGTTCTTAACTGCGTTATTTTGATATATAATTTATGCACAGTAAAGTGTATACATCTTAAGCATACAGCTCAATGACTTTGTACCTATAAATTGCACCTGTGACGACTGCCCAGATCATTTAGACTTAGAACATTCTTACCATCTCAGAAAGCTTCCCTCTGCTTTTTATAGTCAGTTGTTTCTCTTTTGAGAGTTAAGCGTTTTCTCTTTTTGATACACCATTAGAAAGCAATAGGTCCAACAACTCAATAGCAAAAAACCAATTCCAGTTTTAAATGGGCAGAAGACATGAATAGACATTTTTCCAAAACAGGCATACAAATGAAAAGGTGCTTGACATCATTAATCATCAGGGAAATGCAAATCAAAACCACAATGAGATATCACCTCATTGTGAGGTGATAGAATGGCTATTATCAGAAAGATAAGAGACAAGTTTTGGTGAGGATGTGGAGAAAAGGAAACCGTTTGTGTACTGTTGATAGGCATGTAAATTGGTACAACTACTGTATGAAAAATAGTGTGGAGTTTCCTAAAAAATTAAAAAATAGAACTAGCATATGATCCAGCCATCCCACTTCTGGGTATATATCCAAAGGAAATGTAATCATTATCTTGAAGAGACATCTGCACCCCCATGTTCACTGTACCATTATTCACAGTAGCCATAACATGCAAATAACCTAAGTGTCCATCAACAGATGAATGGATGGTGTATGTACACACACACTGTATGTACACACACACACACACACACACACACTCATGGTGGAATTTTATCCAGCCATAAAAAAGAAAATTCTGTCATTTCAACAACAAGGGTGGAACTTGAGGAAATTTTGGTAAGTGAAATAAGTCAGACTGAGAAAGTCAAAGGGGATAAACACCCAGTTATAAGATGAACAAGTTCTGACCATCTAATACATTCAATACAGAGCATGGTGATGATAATTAACAATACTATGTTATATACTTGAAAGTTGCTAAGGGAGTAAACCTTAAATGTTCTCACCACAAAAAATTATAATTATGTGAGGTGATGGAGGCATTAACTAACCTTACTGAGGCAATCATTTCACAGTATATATGTGTATCAAGTCATCATGCTGTATACCTAAACTTACACAATGTTATATATCAATTACATCTCCATAAAGATAGGGAAAGAAGAAGGAAGGAGGGAAGGAAGGAAGGAAGGAAAGAAAGAGAGGGAAAGAGAAAGAAAGAAAGAAAGGGAGGAAGAAAGAGAGAAAGAAAGAGAGAAAGGAATGGAGAAAGAAAAGGAGGGAGGGAGGAAGAAAAAGAAGGAAGGAAAGAAAAAGAAAGAAAAAGAGAGAGAGAAAGAAAGAAAGGAAGGAAGGAAGGAAGGAAGAGAGAGAGAGAGAAAGGGAGAAAGAAAAGAAAGCAAAGAACAGAAAGAAAGAAAAAGGTTGATAAAAATAATGACCACAGTAAAGCACCCCCACCCCTGGAATGGAATTGTGGTTTTCAAAGGCTCTGATAGAGAGGGGTTGCCATTTACAGATGGTAGAATGCACATCTAACTATGAGTCAGAAGTCTGGCTCTTCCAAATAAATAGAAACATCAGTGAAGAAATCCCTGCCTTTCCCCTAGCTCAAGTCTCTCATATGTAAAATGAGCATTTGAGGTTAGAGAGCTCATTTTTCTCTGAGATGGGATTTTTCCAGCTTTAGAATCTAAAGGATTTAGAAATAGTTAGAGGAATAAATAAGGCTACTGCTTTTAAAAGCCCAATGGTATTTCTTTTTTTAAATATTTATTGGAGTATTGTTGCTTTACAATGTTGTATAAGTTTCTACTGTACAGCAAAGTTAATCAGCTATAGGTATACATATATCCCCTCTTTTTTGGATTTCCTTCCCATTTAGGTCACCACAGAGCACTGAGTAGAGTTCCCTGTGCTATACAGTAGCTTCTCATTAGTTATCTATTTTATTTATAGTATCAATAGTGTATATATGCCAGTCCCAATCAACAAATTCATCCCACCACCCTTTCCCCCTTGGTATCCATACATTTGTTCTCTACATCTGTGTCTCTATTTCTGCTTTGTAAATAATCATCTATACAGATTTTTTCAGAATCCACATATATTCATTAATATATGATTTTGTTTTTCTCTTTCTGACTTACTTCACTCTGTATGACAGTCTCTATGTTCATCAATGTCTCTACAAATGATCCAATTTCATTCCTTTTTATGGCTGAGTAATATTCCATTGTATATATGTACCACATCTTTATACATTCCACTGCTGATGGACACTTAGGTTGTTTCCGTGTCCTGGCTATTGTAAATAGTGCTGCAATGAACATTGTGGTGCATGTGTCTTTTTGCATTATGATTTTCTCTGGGTATATGCCCAGTAGTGGGATGGCTGGGTCACATGGTAGTTCTATTTTTAGTTTTTTAAGGAACCTCCATACTGTTCTCCATAGTTGCTGTATCAATTTCCATTCCCACCAACAGTGTAAGAGGGTTCCCTTTTCACCACACCCTCTCCAACTTTTATTGTTTGTAGATTTTGTGATGATGGCCATTCTGACCAGTGTGAGGTGATATCTCATTGTAGTTTTGATTTGCATTTCTCTAATGATTAGTGATGCTGAGCATCCTTTCATGTGTTTGTTGGCAATCTGTATATCGTCTATGGAGAAATGTCTATTTAGGTCTTCTGCTCATTTTTGGATTGGGTTGTTTGCTTTTTTCATATTGAGCTGCATGGGTTGTTTGTATATTTTGAAGATTAATCCTTTGTCAGTTGCTTCATTTGCAAATATTTTCTCCCATTTTGAGGGTTGTCTTTTCATCTTGTTTATGGTTTCCTTTGCTGTGCAAAAGCTTTTAAGTTTAATTAGGTCCCATTTGTTTATTTTTGTTTTAATTCTCATCACCCTATTTCTTAGGTTAGAAAAGGAGAGAACATGGAACGTGTTCTTACAAATAAAATCCTAGGCTTGGTACCAATTAGCTATGCAACCTTGGGCAGCTTATGCAGCTACTCTGTGCCTTGGCTTCTTTGTCTGTAAAATAGGGACAATAATAGAATTTTCCTCCCATGGAGTTGTCAGGAGTGAATGGGTTCATACATGCAAAGATACAAAATAGTGTTGGATATATGGTAAGTGTCCAGTTAAGGTTAACCATTCATCATCATCATCTTCATATGTTCCTTCTTAATCATTTAAGGATAGGGAGGGAGTTTTACTAGTCATATTGTTTGTTTTTTCAATATTGAAAACAGCCTTTATTTTCCAGTAATACAAATAACACACATTCATTGTTTTAAAAATTCAAAAAGTGTAGAAAAGAGTAAGGAAGTATTTAGGAAAAGAAAAAATTCTGAGACTCTCAATACCTGAAGATAACCACCATTTATATTTTGATAGCTAACTTTTCATCTCTCTCTCTCTCTCTCTGCATATACACATATATACTTTCAAAGATGGGGATTATGCTATACAAGTTGCTTCATCATGACAACTTTTACTTGCCTTTAGTCTTTTTCCTCTTAGCTCCCACTCCCTTTTTCACCCTTCCACAATGTTTTCTATGCTCATTTAATCATACAATGTATGTGTTCACAGATAAAAGGTTTTTTAAACTGCTTTATACATAAAGGATAATCATACATATAGGTACATGTATTATATAGCTATATACCTGCATGTTTATTTTTCTCACTTTATAACAACAAAAATCATGTAGCTATTGTACACATAATTTGTGTACAATAGCCAGGCACTCTTCTAAACATTTACATTTGTTTTATCAACTGATATAGTTCTAATGCATATGTTTAAAGGCAACGTGATCCTCCCTGGAAAGAATGAATTACCGTTTATTAAACCAATCACCTATTAATGTGTACTCATGATGTTTAAAATATTTTCCCACTTAAAAAAGAGTTAAATGTGCAGTAAGTAGGATCCAGTAAAAATATCCTAGGATATTATCCTTTGATATCCTAGGATATTTCTCCTAGGCTATTTCTCCTAGGACATTTCTAGGGTGAAGGGCATGTGTACTTTCAATTTTACCTATAGTGGTTTACCCTTCTCCACTGAGAGGGAGACAGAGCAGTCATGCCCCATCATGTCAGGAGTTTCTGTGACCTTCTGCAGACATGACTTCCAGAGTCCCATCACATCATGCAAAAACACAGTGAATGGACCCACAGACAAGGGGGGAAACATGGCACATTCCAGCTCTAGTAATTCCTATGGCATCCCAGCCAGGGCCCTGCACAGGCCCTCCCAGATTTTCATCTCCCCCTAAACATGGCCCAAATTCAGTATCATTCTGCAGAGTACAGAACTCAGGCCCAGGTGGAACAGTCACAACTCAATTCAGTGATAATGATTAAATCTTTGAAAATAATCCTGTAAATGTAGATATGTAAGCTATTGAATAATTTAGTGATTGCCAGAGTTTCCAAGACAAACCTTTTAAACAATGCATTCAGTGTCTTCCAGGACTCCAGCAAACAAAAGCAGACAACAATAATGACCAGCCAGACACTTTACCTAGGGCAGAAACAAATATCTGATTCTGAAGGACACCCAGTAGGCATGAGGGTCTGAATAAGTAGCTCACTCTGCCCAGAGAATGAAGAACAATCTAACAAGACAGAGGGGGAGCCCTTTAATGGTGGCTCATACAAGAAACGCACGAGTGGCATCTCACACAAGATCACAGAAAATAAGAGCTCTCCACCCCCAGGAAGGACTGCTTAACAGCTATGTATTCCCCCAGAAGGCTGAGTGAGCCACAGAAGCAGGACTGTGGTAAGAGCTTGGCTGCCCCAGACAGAAACCCCAACATCTACCTCCTGATCTGAAAGATAAAGATGATGCTTAACCCTCTCACCTCCATCATGTCCCAGTTGCTTGACAAGGTGGACCTGGAGTTAAGCAGAACGAAGAAGCTGGTGAGTCCCATGGAGATAAAGCCTAAATCTCAGGCACTCCTTTACCCCCGAAGGCCAAACATGGCTATCAAATTCTAACACATTGTGGACCAGAAATCTTTGCCTGATGTTCCAGTTATCTTTTGCTGTATTAAAAAAAAAAAAAAGGCTTAGTGATTTAAAACAACAACTGTCATTTTGCTCACAAATCTGCAATTTGGACAGGGCTTAGAGAGTGCAGCTCATCGCTGTTCAAAGTGGTATCGGCAACTCGACTGGCACTGAATATTCACTTTCAGCATGGCTCACTCACTTGGCTGGCATGTGGTGCCAGCTGTCAGCCTGAAGTTTGGCCAGAGTTGGCATCCTGGGGCTTCAGTTCCTTTACACATGGGCTTCTTTTCAGGTCTTCTTGAGCTTCCTCACAGCACGGCAGTTAGGTCAAAGAGTGAGTGTTCTAAGAAACCTGGGCAGAAGCCAAAAGCTTTCCTATTACCTGGTCTTGGGAGTCACAGAACATCTCTTCGCTGCATTCTTTTAGACAAGCCAGTCAGTATGTTCAGCTCAGAATCAAGAGGAGGAGAATTAGCACTCACCTCACAATGGGGGGAGTATCAAAGAACTCACTGCCATATCTAATCTACCACTGGTGGTGACCTGCATCAGGCTGTATAGCTCTTTTTACAGAAGCCTTAGTTGTGTTGAAGCTGTGTGTGTGTCTTTGCCTTATAAATAGAATGCCAGGTTCACTCTGTTAGGAAAGAACACTGGATGATGATATGAATATATACAGACTTTGAAACCCATATTCACCAATTCATCATCTGAGCTGTGTCTATCCACTGTCCTCATACCCTTGTAAATCTTTTTAAACAATCCTTTCACCTACCTACCTTTTAGGGACTTAACACCTAAGAAACTATCTAACCTAAACTAAATACATCATACCAGAAACTTGGAAAAATTAGTGGACTCATGCAAGGAGTTTATAAAATCCTTGTGGTATTTTACAAGTTTAATAACCTAATGCGTAATTTCTTTGCTAACTTAGAATATAGCCACAGTAGAAACAGTCTGGGAATTGTCTTCATCTGGACAACTATACTTCAGTTCTACTAGTTATATGTCATAAATTTTCCTCCTGCTCACAGCAGCCACTGTTCATTTGCACGGGATCTGAAATTAGAATGCCTCATGTGCAACATAAAGCACTAACTTTGATGGAATTATTTTGGACATTTTGTATGAATTGTTTGTATGGAAACTGTAAGCCCAAGCTATTAAAATTTAGACATGCACAGGGATTTAATGAAGCAATCTTTCTAGCTTCTCTCCCTTACACACACACACACATACACACACACACCCTACAACTGCACCATACATTTCTTCTTGAATAAGAAAAAAAACCTCAAGTGAAGTAAAGGAGACTGCATTCAAGTTCTTTGGGGCTAGACAGAAGAACGAGCTGGAGCAGCCATGACACTCCCAGTCGGTTTCCCTTTTGGGCCTTCTCTACACTAAGTTCCTCCAACAGAGACACACACAGGCCCGACCCAGGGATGGTCGTGTCACTCTGCACCACGGAAGCAGTGCTGACCTCTCAGAAATGCCCAAAGAGGATTCTAAGCCTAACAAAAATTGTCTTGATTTCCAGAGAAGGAATATGGACCTACCACTCCAAAAGCAAAATTATCTATTAATTTTTAAAAACCAATTTTTAAAAACCGAATCTATGCTTGTCTAGAGAAATCAGGAGGATCTAGGAGTTTAAAAGATCTCTTTGGAACCCAGACAATGCTACAAATTTTCTGAAACTGTTGCTTAGTTGTTTCCTTAACGTTATCACTGTGTAGGACTTCTCCCTCCAAACTATGAGAGTGTATTCCAGTAAACAATGATGCACCAACAGCTCCAGGAGCTGCTCCACCCTCTAGTCCACCTTATTAGGAAATATCTTCTACCTTCACCCCTATGTCTTTTTATCTCTAGAGGTGGCTCCAAGCAATAGTAGAACAGAATACTTACTATTTTTTCAGAATTTAATGTGTTGCTGAAAATTTGTTGTTAGCCATCATTTTTCCTCTTCTAAATGGTTTAACTTGATTATTTGATGTTTTTGTCCTTCTTTTCTTTCGTTTTTGTGTCACAAAGACAAGAGAAGGAACATAGATGTGTTCTAAGGTTATATAAAAGTACAATGTCACCATGAAAGGCATAGCCGTTTCCTCTCGTTGTAAGTTTTAAAACGTTGTGTGAAGTTAGTTGTGCACATACTAACTCTTCCCACCATGCATCAGTTCACTTTGGCAAGTTCTACAGAAAGTTTCTGCAAGCCCTTGTGTGTCTTTCCTTGTGTGTCTCATGGGACGTGCAGGCAACAAAGGAAGCCGCATTCAGGACCCCCTTCCCACCTCATCCCAAGACACCCCTTAACCTGGGCCCAGGCTGTGCTGCTCCTCATGGCAGCCCAGCTGCCGTGCATCTGGTCCTTTGTTAAGGGTGATAGCAGCCTAATTGCATACTTCTTTTCTCATCGTAGCAAAATTTTGGCATTCCATGCAAGTTGTTTTGCCGTATAATGCACCATCTGGTCCTCTGTGATAAGGAAATAATTGATTATTTTGAAGACTCTTGACTCATCCTGCCTGCTGCACTGTATGAAGAGAGAGAGGTCTAAACTTGCATGACAGCCCTGCTCTCATTAAAATGAAGTAAGCGGCTGCAGCTTTGGAAGCCACAGTTCCCTTCTAATTAATTTTTTAACCAATAGTGATAAAGCGATTACCATATGCCAGGCACTGTTCTTTTGTTTTTGTTTTTATTTTTCAATATTTCTGAATTTATCTTTAAATAGTAGGATATATATATATTTTTTAAATTGAAGTATAGTTGATTTACAATATTGTGTTAGTTTCAGGTATACAGCAAAGTGATTCAGCTATTATTTTTTTCAGATTATATTCCATTAATATAATTCTCTGTGCTATACAGTATATCCTTGTTGCTTATCTGTTTTATGTATAGTAGTTTGTATCTGTTAATTCCACACTCCTAATTTGTCCCCTTCTCCCTCCCTCTTCCCTTTGGTCATTTTTTATGTTTGTAAGTATTTTCCTATTTTGTATATAGATTCATTTATATTATTTTTTAGATTCCACATATAAATTATATCGCATAGTATTTGTCTTTCTCTGTCTGACTTACTTCACTAAGTATAATATTCTCTAGGTCCATCCATGTTGCTGCAAATGGCAATATTTCATCCTTTTTTATGGCTGAGTAATATTCCATGATATATATCTCTATATATACATATATAGACATATATATATGTATGTATGTATATCAATCACATCTTCTTAAGCCAATATTCTGTTGATGGGCACTTGAGTTGTTTCCATGTCTTGGCTATTGTAAATAGTGACGCTATGAACACTGGGGTGCATGTATCTTTTCAAATTAGTGTTTTCATTTTTTTCCAGATATACGTCCAGGAGTAGGATTGCTGGATCATATGGTAGCTCTATTTTTAGTTTTTAAAGGAACCAGCACACTGTTTTCCATAGTGGCTCTACCAATTTACATTCCCACCAACAGTGTAGGAAGGTTCCCTTTTTTCCACACCTTCTCCCACATTTATTATTAAGTAGACTTTTTGATGATGGCTGTTCTGACTGGTGTGAGGTGATACCTCATTGTAGTTTTTATTTGCATTTTTCTAATAATTAGCATT
Organism: Delphinapterus leucas; assembly: GCF_059928025.1. Lineage (NCBI taxonomy): Eukaryota > Metazoa > Chordata > Mammalia > Artiodactyla > Monodontidae > Delphinapterus > Delphinapterus leucas. The sequence goes on from NC_143143.1 coordinate 55,168,388, forward strand.
GTTGAGCATCTTTTCATGTGGCCAGGAACTGTTTTAAGGACTTTACAAATTAGCTCATTTACCCTCAAAATAACCATATACTACAGGGAAGGAGGGAATCAGAAGTCTTAGGAATGTTCTGGCTCTTGATCTAGATGTTGGTTTCCTGGTATGCTCAGTTTGTGAAAATTTGTCAACTGTATGCTTATAGTGAATGTACTTATGTGTGTTGTTCTTCAAAAGAATTAAAACAAAAATTTTGGTGTAGTAGATGATATTCATTTTACCCCTTTTACAGATGGGAAGATTGGGGCCTAGAGCTGGCTTATGATCACATAGCTGAAAATGGTACCCCAAGAATTAGAAGCCAGACAGTCTGATGCTGAACTCCAGGCTCTTATCCCTGCCTCATGCTGCTCTCCTGTGTTCAATGTTCTGGGGGAGAGCTGAGGGTGAGGGAGAGAAATTAGAAACACCTGTCCTCTCACTGCTGAGCCCTACAGTGAAGCCTCCTCCTCTGGTCACCAGCCTACTCATTGACTATAGCTTGTTCTCTCAAGAAATAAGTTTCAACACAGGAACCCAAGAAAACAGTGCTGCTTGACCCAAGTGAAGCTGCCAATATGGTGAGCCTGAAGGATAAGGACATCACAAGGAATGTGGGCAGCGTGGGGAGCCAGTTACAGGGTGGAGGGGACTCAAAGTTAAAGATGTGATGGATCACCATGAAAAAATTTGTCAGGAGTGGACCCCAAGGAGAGCAACAGGAGATGTCAGGTTACTGGACCCCCACACTGGAGCCTTCCACTTACCAGGTTCTTCCCACTCCTTGCCCCAAGTTGACTTTGAGTGAAATGAGACAGAAGACAAATAGATTAAACAGCCTAGAGAGTATTTAGGCAGACACCATACTCACAATGCTTCTCTACCCAGCTAAAAAAAAAAGCCCCACAACCCACTTAAGGGGGGAAATACTAATAAGCAAAGCTTTCAGAGCACATCCTGAGATTACTAAGAGCTCAGTGTGGCTTCTTCTACCCTCTCTGATGCATCTTCAGATATGGATCACACATTCCTAGTGTCTTTATAGCCATTTCATCTTCATCAACAAGAACAGCAATGACACTGAAGCCTTGCTCTGTCCCAGGAATTTCACTCATGTTAAAAAATTCAAAAACAAAAAACCAAAAGCCAACTATCTCCTTAACCATGTGCTTAGGAGCCAAACGAAGCACAAGCATACAGAAATTACAGCACTGGGGGGTAAGTTCTTATAGGGAACGTCCACGATGCTAACTGAGCTGAGATGTGCCTGTTAGACAGAGAAGGCTCTGAAGCCATAATACACTGGACCCTCATGCAGGAGCTTAACCTCTGCTGCTTGTTAAGATTCAAGTGCAAATAATTCCTTTGGGAGGTGATCTCAGGAAGCACTGATAGGGGAGTGGGGAAGTGAGACAGAGGAGGAACAAGAGTCAGCCCAGGGAGTGTGAGAATGTCCACTGTGGGCAACTGGAGCTCCGTCATGCTGGGAGCCTCTGGGAGGCTGCACAAATCACACTAGAGTTGTCTGTCACTTCACTAAGGATAATTGCTACCACTTGTGACTAGCCCTGCCCATGTGTCAAGCACACTCTAGGTGAAGAGTCAAGAGGTTTGCAGAAGGAAGCCCCAGAAGCAAAGCAACTGACAGCCTCAGCTGTACCTTTAAACCCTGAAAGCCACCTAGATGGGTTTAGCATAAGGCATCGGCCACCAGAGTCTTATTTCATGATCAAGTCATCCAATCATGGTGTGTCAACTCCCTCTTCTACTTCCCATTATGGGTGGGTCCAACCCCCATGTATAGAGGCCACTAGAGCCAGCCTGGCAAGAGCTGCCTGGAAGGCTCTAACCCTGCTTCAGGGCACCAGGGAAGTGACAGGTCTGCATTCTTGATTTCCAGAATTTTCTTTAAAGGGCTGGAGTTGACCAGTCTCTACAAAGTGGATTCAGATCTACGGGTTTATTCTAAGAATAAGGTCAACTGGAAAAGTAAGAAGTCAGCATTTTCCTGAGCAAGCTGACTCAAGGTAACCCTTTTATACATAACATATTCTTCCTGTTTGTTATTGTCCTTTCCTGAAGTGTACTCTTCCCAATTTCTTCCCAGATCTTCCTCAGATTGGAGTTCACTGTTACTTCATTCATGTGTTATTTTCTCCTCCCCATACCATTGCCATGAAGGTGGAGAGAGGGCTTATGGCCAAAGCAACTGAGATTGGGGCATGGGTCAGTCAGATGCAACAAAGATCTGCCTCAAAAATTTTTTTTAAATTCTGGTTAACCTGAAAATGCAAAGAACAGGAGAACCCCTGAGTACTAAGATTAAGGTTGTACCTCAGCTGGGGAGGAGAAATAAACTCTGCTACACCTATACAATAGAGTACTGATACACTGTGACAGAAGTGGATCTCAGATACATTCAAGAAGTTACATACTGCAGGATTCCGTTTATATTACATTTTTGGAAAGGCAAAACTATAGGGACAGAAAATAGATCAGTGACTGCCAGAGGCTAGAGGGAGAGGGAGGGGCTGACTACAAACAGAGCCAGCTTCAGGATCGAGTGGCCTTAGGTCTGTGTGCTCAGAAGTGTCCCATGCTTAATTTAATGCTCTGCTGTTACTGTCCTGAAACTTTTATTCATTTTATCTTTAAACTTATGCTTTGTAAGTGAAGTCTGGTGTCAATGGAATATGCCCATGAGTAGAGAAGATATATATGCAATATTCTTTTTAAAAAATATTCATTTATTTATCTGTGCCGGGTCTTAGTTGCGGCACATGGGATCCTCGCCACCACGTGCAGGATCCTCACTGTGGCATGCGGGATCTTCAGTTGCGGCATACCAGATCTTTAGTTGTGGCAGGGGGGATCCCTCAGTTGCGGCATTCATGTAGAATGTTCAAGATGCCTCATGAACATGAAACTTCAGATCCATGACATTATGGGAGTACAGCTGTTACTGGAAGGGGGACCCCTTCCAGGGCCCGAGAGTGGGCTCTTGTCTAAAAATCTGAAATGAATTGTCTGCGGAGACACACGTACAGACAAAGCAAGAGACTTTTTTGGGAAGGGGTATTTCGGTGGAGAGCAGCAAGGGTAAAGGAACCCAAGAGAACTGCTCTGCCATGTGGCTCACAGTCTCAGAGTTTATGGTGGTGGGGTTAGCCTTTTGGGTTATCGATGGCCAATCATCTTACTTGGCCCAGTCTGACTCAGGGTCCTTCCTGGTGGCACCCTCACCTCTCAGCCAAGATGGATTCCAGCGCAACAGTTTCTGGGAGGCTGGCAGGACATATTATGGGCTAGTATCTCCTCCTTCCCTCTGGCCCCTCCTGAATTCTCCTGGTTAGTTTTTGGCAGCAACAGTGTGTTCTTTATTGGGACCTCCTGCTGTGAGACAACTCATGCAAAGCAGTTATTATCATGCCTGGCCAAGGCAGCGGTATCAGTCAATGGTTCCCTAACACAGTGAGAATCAAAGCAAATACAAGGAAAGCCTGTTACAGGACCTGCCAGGTCCATAGGGTGTTGGCAGAAAGTGTGTATATCTAGAAGCAAAATTAAAACTATTGAGTTAGTTTTCTTACTTACTAAACCAAACTTGGGTCTGCTTGCTCAGGCGCAGTAAAGCCAGTCTACTGACACTGGATTGTGGTGAAGTGCAGTGTTTATTGTAAGGCACCATACAATGAGTCCAGGGTAGGTAATGCTCCAAAAATCCTGAACTCGCCAATGGGTTTCAGGGAGGTATTTTTAAAACCCAGGTAAACGAGGGGAGTTGCAGGTTATGTGATCAGCTCACACACAATTCTCTGGTTGACGGTGAGGCAACACGGTGGTGTCACAGGAGTTAACATTATCAATCCTAAGGCTCCAGTAGGTCTGGAGGATACTGCTCATGGTCATCAAGTAGTTGGAATCCTCCATTTGGTGAGGGTTTAGCATATGTAAAACAACTCAGGAAATGTGCATCTGATACTGTTATCTAGATACCTCAGAGAGGAGCTAAAGCAGAGGACATGGGGAGAGGGGTCTTTCCCTATGGGGAAGGCCCCTTAGGGTCCTGCTTAGTTACAGTTTTATGCAGCTTTCTATCATTCTATTTAGAACAAAATACATATGCATGCTCAAGCTATGAAACATAAATTGCATAACTTCAGTGATACCACATACCACTTAAATGCTCTTATATTTGCATTTAAAACTAGCATCACACAGAATGAAAATGAATGATAAAATTTATACTAATAATATAAATTTTCAATTTTTCTTTACTTAGTACATTAACTAGCAAATAAAAAACACCAGACAAGTCAAATGAAACTGCAAAAGAAATTTAAAAGATTTATACTTTACTATCTTTACTGCTTCCCCCCTTTTTGCACTTTGCAAGGGCCCCCAAAATTGTGGAGCTACCCCTGCCTATAAAGGAGCAGCCCTGGGGAACTTGGGGATGTGATAGAATCATTTTATATCTTGACTAAGGTGGTGGCTACACTCACGTGAAAAGGGGTGAGTTTTACTGGATATAAAGTATACCATAATTTTTTTAATGGGAAAAATTGCTTAAATTAAGGGCTGATTGTATATACCATTTATGGCTTTTACTGATGACTAGAGTTCAATCCAGTGAGCCAACTTTTGAGTTTGTAATATGTAGAAACCACTTCCCATTATGACAAAATAATGAGTTCTGAATGTCCACTTTTTAAACTTTCGGAGATTCATGCTAACCAAAATTTCCTGCCTTCTAAGAATCCCTGCCTGGCTTTGCTTATTTTCCTCAAACAGAGCAGGCTGCCAAAGAGCACCTTCCCCAACAGCAGAGCATCCTGTGATGGGGGACACAGATGGAGGCCTTTTGCAGCGGGGACAAGCTGCTTGCAGCCTGACATCTGAAAGCTTCATGGGACATAGTTCCTCCTGCAGTGGAGGCCAGTGTTCTCTTGAGACTATGTGGGGGACCTCTGAAGGGGCCTGAATACTCTGCTAAGATCTCCTTCTCAGGCTCAACTCTGGCATCACCATGCAGGGCACAGCAAAAGCTCTGAAGACTGGAGTCTCCTGTCTTCATTTCATACTGTCCTCAAGCCTGGAGTTGCATCTCTTCCCAGGTTCCTTTAAAGACTCTCAACCAACTAGTGAAGCCCTCTAACACAATGAGTTCTTGGTAACATTTGTCTCAACAATTAAGGCTTTATCCCATTTCCTTCCTTCTACATGAGGGGATCTGGGGTCTCAAGAATGGAAGCAATTTGTCAAACATCATATACTTGCCAAAGAGTGAGCCCAGAATTTGAGCCAAGGCCTGAGTGACACCCCCAACTCCCAATGCATATACATCCCCAATCTAGCAGTAGCCAACATCATTAATGTACTAGAGTTGAAAAACTAACATCCTGGGTGGGGGTGTGACAGGTGGCTGGGCTGCATCATTCGCTTCGCTGTTTCACTCCCACAGAAGCAAGTGCAGGTTGATGTGGGCTCTGAAGAAATTGGGCATGCCTTGTTTCTCAGGTGACGTCCTTGGATATTGGACTTCTGGGAGGAAGGGCTGCATGGATGGGAGGGAAAGGGTAGGGAGGAAGAAGAAGACAGCTCACAAATCCCAGGTTGATGCATATGTGACACTTTTCTTTCCCTTTAAAGAGCTTCCAACCTTCAAGATGGCAGAGGAGTAAGATGTGGGGATCAATTTCCTCCCCACAAATACATCAGAAACACATCTACATGTGGAACAACTCCTACAGAACACCTACTAAACACTGGCAGAAGACCTCAGACTTCCCAAAAGGCAAGAAACTCCCCACGTACCTGGGTAGGGCAAAAGAAAAAACAGAGAAGAAAGAATATGGATGGGACCTACACCTCTGGGAGAGAGCTGTGAAGAAGGAAAAGTTTCAACACATTAGGAAGCCCCTTCTCTGGTGGAGGCAGCAAGTGGTGGGGGGGAAGCTTCGGAGCCATGGAGGAGAGCACAGCAACAGGGGTGCAGAGGGCACAGTGGGGAGATTCCCACACAGAGGCTCGGTGCTGACCAACACTCACCAGCCTGAGAGGCTTGTCTGCTCACCTGCAGGGGTGGGTGGGGGCTGGGAGCTGAGGCTCAGGCTTCAGAGGTCAGATCCCAGGGAGAGGACTGGGGTTGGCTGTGTGAACACACCATGAAGGGGACTAGTGCACCACAGCTAGCCAGGAGAGAGTCCAGGAAAAAGTCTGGACCTGCCTAAAAGGCAAGAGACTATTGTTTTAGGGTGCATGAGGAGAGGGTATTCAGAGCACCGCCTAAACCAGTTCCAGAGACGGATGCAAGCCACAGCTATCAGCACGGACACCAGAGACAGGTGTGAAATGCTAAGGCTGCTGCTGCAGCCACCAAGAATCCTGTGTGTAAGCACAGGTCACTAACCACAGCTCCCCTCCCAGAAGTCTGTGCAGCCCACCACTGCCAGGGTCCCATGATTCAGGGACAACTTCCCTGGGAAAATATTACATGGCACCTCAGGCATGCAACACCACGCTGGTCTCTGCCACCGCAGGCTCACCCCACACCCCTCTCTCCTCCCAGCCTGAGTGAGCCAGAGCCCCCGAAGCGGCTGCTCCTTTAACCCCCTCCTGTCTGGGTGAAGAACAGATGCCAGAGGGCAACCTACACGCAGAGGTGGGGCCAAATCCAAAGCTGAACCCCAAGAGTTGTGTGAACAAAGAAGAGAAAGGGAAATCTCTCCCAGCAGCACCAGGAACAGCGGATTAAATCTCCACAATCAACTTGATGTACCCTGCATCTGTGGAATACCTGAATAGACGACAAATCATCCCAAAACTGAGGCGGTGGACTTTGGCAGCAACTGTAGAATTGGGGTTTGCTTTCTGCATCTAATTTGTTTCTAGTTTTATGTTTATCTTAGTTTTTTGTTTAGACATTATTATCATTGGTAGATTTGTTTATTGATTTGGTTGCTCTCTTCCTTTTTATATATATATATTTTTTTTCTTTTTTCTCTTTTAGTGACTGTGTATGTGTATGCTTCTTTGTGTGATTATGTCTGTGTAGGTTTGCTTTTACCATTTGTCCTAGGGTTCTGTATGTCTGGGGTTTTTTTGAGTATAGTTTTAAGCACATGTTATCATTGGTGGATTTCTTTATTGGTTTGGTTGCTCTTTCCTTTTTTTAATTACTTTTTTTCAATAGTAGTTTTTAAACTTTTTTCTTTTAATAACTATTTATTTTCTTTCCTTCTCTTTTCTCCCTTCTCTTTTGAGCCATGTGGCTGACAGCATCTTGGTGCTCCAGCCGGCTGTCAGGCCTGAGCCTCTGAGGTGGCAGAGCTGAGTTCAGGACATTGGTACAACAGAGACCTCCTTGCCCCTCATAATATCAACTGGAGAGAGCTCTCCCAGAGATCTCCATGTCAATGCTAAGACCTAGCTCCACTCAATGACCAGCAAGCTCCAGTGCTGGACATCCCATGCCAAACAACTAGCAAGACAGGAACATAACCCCACCCATTAACAGAGAGGCTGCCTAAAATAATAATAACTTCACAGACACCCCAAAACACACCACCGGATGTGGTCCTGGCCACCAGATGGACAAGATCCAATCTCATCCACCAGAACACAGGCACCGGTCTACTCCACCAATAAACCTACACAACTCACTGAACCAACCTTGCCCACTGGGGAAAGACATGAAAAACAACGGGAAATATGAACCTGCAGCCTGTGAAAAGGAGACCTCAAACACAGTAAGTTAAGCAAAATGAGAAAACAGAGAAATACACAGCAGATGAAGGAGCAAGGTAAAAACCCACCAGCCCAAACAAATGAAGAGGAAATAGGCAGTTTAACTGAAAAAGAATTCAGAGTAATGATACTAAAGATGATCCAAAATCTTGAAAATAGAATGGAGAAAATACAAGAAATGTTTAACAAGGACCTAGAACTAAAGAGCAAACAATGATGAGCAACAAAACAAATGAAACTAAAAATTCTCTAGAAGGAATCAATAGCAAATTAAGTGAGGCGGAAGAACGGATAAGTGGCCTGGAAGATAAAATAGTGGAAATAACTACTGCAGCACAGAATAAAGAAAACAGAATGAAAAGAACTGAGGACAGTCTCAGAGACCTCTGGGACAACATTAAATGCACCAACATTCGAATTATAGGGGTTCCAGAAGAAGAAGAGAAAAAGAAAGGGAATGAGAAAATATTTGAAGAGATTATAGTTGAAAACTTCCCTAATATGGGAAAGGAAATAGTCAAATACAGGAAGGGCAGAGAGTCCCATACAGGATAAATCCAAGGAGAAACATGCCAGAACACATATTATTCAAACTATCAAAAATTAAAAACAAAGAAAAAAATACTAAAAGCAGCAAGGGAAAACCAACAAATAACATACAAGGGAATTCCCATAAAGTTAACAGCTGATCTTTCAGCAGAATCTCTGCAAGCCAGAAGGGAGTGGCAGGACATATTTAAAGTGATGAAAGGGGAAAACCTACAACCAAGATTACGCTGCCCAACAAGGGTCTCATTCAGGTTCGATGGAGAAATTAAAACCTTTACAGACAAGCAAAAGCTGAGAGAATTCAGCACCACCAAACCAGCTTTACAACAAACGCTAAAGGAACTTATCTAGGCAGGAAGCACAAGAGAAGGAAAAGACTTACAAAAACAAACCCAAAACAATTAAGAAAATGATAATGGAACATATATAATGATAATTACCTTAAATGTAAATGGATTAAATGCTTCAACCAAAAGACATAGACTGGCCGAATGGATACAAAAAAAAAGACCCATATATATGTTGTCTACAAGACACCCACTTCAGACCTAGGGACACATACAGACTGAAAGTGAGGGATGGAAAAAGCTATTCAATACAAATTGAAATTTTAAAAAAAGCTGGAGTAACAATTCTTATATCAGAAAAAATAGATTTTAAAATAAAGACTGTTACAAGAGACAAAGAAGCACACTCCACAGTGTTCAAGGGATCAATCCAAGAAGAAGATATACCAATTGTAAATATTTATGAACCCAACATAGGAGCACCTCAATACATAAGGCAAATGCTAACAACCATGAAATGGGAAATCGACAATAACACAATAATAATAGGTGACTTTAACATCCCCTTTCACCAATGGACAGATCAACCAAAATGAAAATAAATAAACACAAGCTTTAAATGACACATTAAACAAGATGGATATAATTGATATTTATCAGACCTTCCATCCAAAAACAACAGAATACACTTTCTCCACAAGTGCTCATGAAAGATTCTCCATGATAGGTCATATTTTGGGTCACAAATCAAGCCTTGGTAAATTTAAGAAAATTGAAATCATAACGAGTATCTTTTCTGACCACAAAACTAAAAGAATAGATATCAATTACAGGAAAAAAATGTAAAAAATACAAACACATAGAGGCTAATCAATGCACTACTAAATAACCAAGAGATCACTGAAGAAATCAAAGAGGAAATCAAAAAATATCTAGAAACAAATGACAAAGAAAACACGACAGCCCAACACCTATGGGATGCAGCAAAAGCAATTCTAAGAGGGACGTTTATAGCAATAAAATCCTTCCTCAAGAAACAAGAAAAATCTCAAATAAACAGCCTAACCTTACATCTAAAGAAATTAGAGAAAGAAGAACAAGAAAACAAAACAGAAAAAAACCCCAAAGTTAGCAGAAGGAAAGAAATCATGAAGATCAGATCAGAAATAAATGAAAAATAAATGAAGGAAAAGATAGCAAATATCAATAAAACTAAAAGCTGGTTTTGTGAGGAGATAAACAAAATGGATAAACCATTAGCCAGACTCATCAAGAAAAAAAGGAGCACTCAAATCAACAGAATTATAAATGAAAACAGAGAATTAACAACTGACACTGCAGAAATACAAAGGATCATGAGAGATTACTACAACCAACTAATGCCAATAAAATGGACAACCTGGAAGAAATGGACATGTTCTTAGAAAAGCACAACCTTCCAAGACTGAACAAGAAAGAAACAGAAAATATAAACAAACCAATCACAAGCACTGAAATTGAGACCATGATTAAAAATCTTCCAACAAACAAAAACCTAGGACCAGATGGCTTCACAGGCGAATTCTATCAAACACTTAGAGAAGAGCTAACACCTGTCCTTCTCAAATGCTTCCAAACTATAGCAGAGGGAGGAATACTCCTAAACTCATTCTACAAGTCCATCATCACCCTGATACCAAAACCAGAAAATGATATCACAAAGAAAGACAACTACCGGCCAAAATCACTGATGAACATAGATGCAAATATTCTCAATAAAATACTAGGAAACATAATCCAACAGCACATTAAAAGGATCATACAACTATGATCAATTGGGGCTTATCCCAGGAATGCAAGGATTCTTCAATATATGCAAATCAATCAATGTGATACACCATATTAACAAACTGCAGGAGAAAAACCATATGATCAACCCAAAATAGATGCAAAGAAAGCTTTTGACAAACTTCAACACCATTTATGATAAAAACTCTCCAGAAAGTAGGCATAGAGGGAATTACCTCAACATAATAAAGGCCATATATGACAAACCCACAGCCAACATTGTTCTCAATGGTGAAAAACTGAAAACATTTCCACTAAGATCAGGAACAGGACAAGGTTGTCCACCCCCACCACTATTATTCAACATAGTTTTGGAATTTTTAGCCATGGCAATCAGAGAAGAAAAAGATATAAAAGGAATCCAAATTGGAAAAGAAGAAGTAAAATTGTCAGTGTTTGCAGATGACATGATCCTATACATAGAGAATCCTAAAGATGCCACCAGAAAACTACTAGAGCTAATCAATGAATTTGGTAAAGTTGCAGGATACAAAATTAATGTACAGAAATTTCTTGCATTCCTATACACTAATGATGAAAAAATCTGAAAGTGAAATTAAGAAAACATTCCCATTTACCATTACAACAAAATAATAAAACACCCAGGAATAAACCTACCTAAGGAGACAAAAGACCTGTATGCAGAAAACTATAAGATACTGAAGAAAGAAATTAAGGGTGATACAAACAGATGGAGAGATATACCACGTTCTTGGATTGGAAAAATCAACATTGTGAAAATAACTATACTACCCAAAACAGTCTACAGATTCAATGCATTCCCTATGAAACTACCAATGGCATTTTCACAGAACCAGGACAAAAAAAATTCACAATTTCTGTGGAAACACAAAAGACCCCGAATAGCCAAAGCAATCTTAAGAAAGAAAAATGGAGCTGGAGGAATCAGGATCCCTAATTTCAGACTATACTACAAATCTACAGTAATCAAGACAGTATGGTACTGGCTCAAAAACAATAATATAGATCAATGGAACAGGATAGAAAGCCCAGAGATAAACCCATGCACATATGGTCACCTTATCTTTGATAAAGGAGGCAAGAATATACAATGGAGAACAGACAGCCTCTTCAATAAGTGGTGCTGGGAAAACTGTACAGCTACATGTAAAAGAATGAAATTAGAACACTCTCTAACATCATACACAAAAATAAACTCAAAATGGATTAAAAACCTATATGTAAGGCCAGACACCATAAAAAATCTCTTAGAGGAAAACATAGGCAGAACACTCTATGGCATAATTCACAGCAAGATCCTTTTTGACCCACCTGCTAGCGAAATGGATATAAAAACAAAAATAAACAAATGGGACCTAATGAAACTTAAATCTTTTGCACAGCAAAGGAAACCATAAACAAATTGAAAAGACAACTTTCAGAATGGGAGAAAATATTTGCAAACAAAGGAACTGACAAATGATTAATCTCCAAAATATACAAGCAGCTCGTGAAGCTCAATATCAATAAAACAAACAACCCAATCCAAAAATGGGCAGAAGACCTAAGTAGACATTTCTCCAAAGAAGACATACAGATTGCCAACAGACACATGAAAGGATGCTCAACATCACTAATCATTAGATTAATACAAATCAAAACTACAATCAGGTATCACCTCAGACTGGTCATCCAGTGGTCAGAATGGCCATCATCAAAAAATCTACAAACAATACATTCAGGAGAGTGTGTGGAGAAAAGGGAACCCTCTTTTTCTTTTGGTGGGAATGTAAATTGATACAGCCACTATGGAGAACAGGATGGAGGTTCCTTACAAAACTAAAAATAGCACTACCATACGACCCAGCAATACCACTACTGGGCATATACCCTGAGAAAACCATAATTCAAAAAGAGTCATGTACCACAATGTTCATAGCAGCTCTATTTACAATAGCCAAGACATGGAAGACACCTAAGTGTCCATTGACAGATGAATGGATGAAGACGATGTGGCACATATATACAATGGGATATCACTCAGCCATAAAAAGAACGAAATTGAGTTATTTGTAGTGAGGTGGATAGACCTAGAGTCTGTCATACAGAGTGAAGTAATTCAGAAAGAGAAAAACAAATACTGTATGCTAACACATATATATGGAATCTAAAAGAAAAAAATTGTTCTGAAGAACATAGGTACAGGACAGGAGTAAAGACACAGATGTGGAGAATGGACTTGAGGACACAGGGAGGGGGAAGGGTAAGCTGGGACGAAGAGAGAGAGTGGCATTGACATATATAAACTACCAAATGTCAAATAGATAGCTAGTGGGAAGCAACCGCATAGCACAGGGAGATCAACTCGGTGTTTTGTGACCACCTAGAGGGGTGGGATAAGGAGGGTGGGAGGGAAATGCAAGAGGGAGGGGGTATGGGGATATATGTATACGTATAGCTGATTCACTTTGTTATACAGCAGAAATTGACACACCATTGTAAAGCAATTATACCCCAGTAAAGATGTTTAATAAATACATAAATAATAAATAAATAAATAATAAATAAATAAAAAGAGCTTCCATTCAGACTGCTCAGTTCCTCCCAAAGCATATTTCTTACTCCTGGATGTCATGAGTGAGAACTCAGACTCCTGTGTCTTCCTGTCTTGGGGAGATATTTTTGCCCATAATATTCATGAGCAACTGGAACATAAAAAAGTGAAGTGGAAAAGCCAAATCAAATGCCAGCTTGGTGCAGACAGTTGACTGCTCCATGGCTCTGTCAGAGCAACCCTCCAAAGCCAGACTTCCTGAAGCCAGGTATGCTCCTTGGCCATGGAGAAGAAGGGTACAGAGCTAACAGGGATGTAGCCAGTCTACCATAGGAGTGTGGTGCACTAAGTACCCAGAAAAGAGATGAGTCCAGTATCTGAGTGAGCCTTGACCACCCAACGGATATTAGGAAACAGGTTAGAAAGTCAGGCAGGGGCCTGGCAATGAATGCCAGGATACTTCCTAAAAATGAGTGTTCTCCAGTCATTTCATATATATAATCATGATAGCTATGATTCAAAATCTCAATTGCCCTAGGCTAGAAGCTTTCTATACACTCCTGTTTAGGCCTCAATTCATACTCTTCTCAGGTATCTCCTCAGATCCCTTCTACCATTCCTGGGGGTCCCTCCCCTGATGTCAGGGTGCTTTGCTTCCCATCTTTTGCACCTGTGTCACTTTTTTTTCTTCCAGTTTTACTGAGATATAATTGACATATAGCACAGTATAAGTTTAAGGTTTACTGCATAATGATTTGACTTCCATACATCATGAAATAATTACTACAAATTTAGTGAACATCCATCATCTCATATAGATAAAAAATTAAAGAAATAGAAAAAAAATATTTTTTCCTTGTGATGAGAACTCTTAGGATTTACTCTTTTAACACTTTCGTATATAACATACAGAAGTGTTAATTATATTAATCATGTTGTATATTATATTCCTAGTGCTTATAAATGGAAATTTGTACATTTGACCACCTTCATTCAATTCCCCCTCCCCCACCTCCACCTCTGGTAACTAAAAATCTGATCTTTTTTTCTATGAGTTTGTTTGTTTGTTTTTAAAGTATAACTGACCTACAACACTATGTTAACTCTTGTTACACAACATAGTGATTCAATATTTCTATAAATTGCAAAATGATCACCATGATAAGTCTAGTTACCACCCGCCACCAGTACAAAGATATTACATTATTATTGAATATATTCCCCGTGCTGTACATTTCATACCTGTGATTCATTTATTTTACACCTGGAAGTGTATACCTCTTAATCTCCCTCATCCATTCCTCTCCTGTCCCCATTCCCTCTTCTCTGTCAGCCACTGGTTTGTCTTTTAGATTCCACATATAAGTGAAATCATGCAGTATTTGTCTTTCTCTGTCTACTTATTTCACTTAGTATAATACACTCTAGGTACATCCATGTTGTCACAAGTGGCAAGATTTCTTTTTTTTTATGGTTGAGAAATATTCTATTATATATATTTAAAAATGGGAGATATATATATATATACCACATCTTCTTTATCCATTCATCTATTATCTGTTGATGGGCCCTTAGCTTGCTTCCATATCTTGGCTATTAATAATGTGGCAATGAACATAAGAGTGCATGTTCAAATTAGTGTTTTCATTTGCTTCAGATAAATACCCAGGAGTGGAATTGCTATATCATTATGGTAGTTCTAGCTCTAAATTTTTAAAAAAATTTTAAAGAAATCTCCATACTATTTTCCAACAGTTTATATTCCCACCAAGAGTGCATGAGGGTTGCCTTTTCTCCACATCCACATCAATATTTGTTATTTGTTTGTTGTTCAATAATAGCCATTCTAATAGGTGTCAGTCAATACCTCACTGTGGTTTTTTTTTTTTTTAACGTGTGCTATTCTTTTTTTGGTAAAATATCTTTATTGGAGCATAATTGCTTTAGATTGTTGTGTTACTATCTGCTGTATAACAAAGTGAATCAGCTATACGTATGCATATATCCCCATATCCCCACCCTCTTGGGTCTCCCTCCCACCCTCCCTATCCCACCCTTCTAGGTGGTCACAAAGCACTGAGTTGATCTCCCTGTGCTATGCGGTTGCTTCCCACTAGCTATCTATGTGACAATTTGGTACTGTATATATGTCAATGCCACTCTCTCACTTCGCCCCAGCTTACCATTCACCCTCCTGTGTCTTCAAGTCCATTCTCTACATCTGCATCTTTATTCCTGTTCGGCCCCTAGGTTCTTCAGAACCTTTTTTTTTTTTTTTTTTTTTTAGATTCCATTATATGTGTTAGCATACCGTATTTGTTCTTCTCTTTCTGACTTACTTCACTTTGTATGACAGACTCTAGGTCCATCCACCTCACTACAAATAACTCAATTTCATTTCCTTTTATGGCTAATATTCCATTGTATGTATGTGACACATCTTCTTTATCCATTCATCTGTCGATGGACAGTTAGGTTGCTTCCATGTCCTGGCTATTGTAAATAGAGCTGCAATGAACATTGTGGTACATGACTCTTTTTGAGTTATGGTTTTCACAGGGTATATGCCCAATAGTGGGATTGATGGGTCATATGGTAGTTCTTTTTTAGTTTTTTAAGGAACCTCCATAGTGGCTGTATTAGTTTACATTCCCACCAACAGTGCAAGAGGGTTCCCTTTTCTCCACACCCTCTCCAACATTTATTGTTTGTAGATTTTTTGATGATGGACATTCTGACCGGTGTGAGGTGATACCTCATTGTAGTTTTGATTTGCATTTATCTAATGATTAGTGATGTTAAGCCTCCTTTCATGTGTTTCTTGGCAATCTGTATATCTTCTTTGGAGAAATGTCTATTTAGGTCTTCTGCCCATTTTGTGATTAGGTTGTTTGTTTTTTTGGTATTGAGCTGCATGAGCTGCTCGTAAGTTTTGGAGATTAATCTTTTGTCATTTGCTTCGTTTGCAAATATTTTCTCCCATTCTGAGGGTTGTCTATTCATCTTGTTTATAGTTTCCTTTGCTGTGAAAAAGATTTGAGTTTCATTAGGTCCCATTTGTTTATTTTTATTTCCATTTCTGTAGGAGGTGGGTCAAAAAGGATCTTACTGTGATTTATGTCATAGAGTGTTCTGCCTATATTTTCCTCTAAGAGCTTTATAGTGCCTGGCCTTACATTTTAATCCATTTTGAGTTTATTTTTGTGTATGGTATTAGAGAGTGTCCTAATTTCATTCTTTTACATGTAGCTGTCCAGTTTTCCCAGCACCACTTATTGAAGAGGCTGTCTGTTCTCCATGGTGTGTTCTTGCCTCTATCAAAATAAGATCACCCTATGTGCATGGGTTCATCTCTGGGTTTTCTATCCTGTTCCATTGGCCTATATTTCTGTTTTTGTGCCAGTACCTGCTGTCTTGATTACTGTAGCTTCGTAGTATTGTCTGAAGTCAGGGAGCCTGATTCCTCCATCTGTTTTTTTTTTTTTCTTAAGATTGCTTTGACTATTCGGGATCTTTTGTGTTTCCACACAAATTGTGAAATTTTTTGTCCTGGTTCTGTGAAAAATGCCATTGGTAGTTTGATAGGGATTGCATTGAATCTGTAGATTGTTTTGGGTAGTATAGTCATTTTCACAATGTTGAGTTTCCAATCCAAGAACGTGGTATATCTCTCCATCTGTTTGTATCACCTTTAATTTCTTTCATCAGTGTCTTATAGTTTTCTGTGTACAGGTCTTTTGTTTCCTTAGGTAGGTTTATTCCTACATATTTTATTCTTTTTGTTGCAGTGGTAAATGGGAATGTTTCCTTAATTTCTCTTTCAGATATTTCATCATTACTGTATAGGAGTGCAAGAGATTTCTGTGCATTAATTTTGTATCCTGCTACTTTACCAAATTCATTGATTAGCTCTACCAGTTTTCTGGCAGCATCTTTAGGATTCTGTATGTATTGTATCATGTCATCTGCAAACAGTGACGTTTTATTTCTTATTTTCCAATTGGATTCCTTTTATTTCTTTTTCTTCTCTGATTGCTGTGGCTAAAACTTCCAAAACTATGTGGAATGACAGTGGTTAGAGTGAGCAACCTTGTCTTTTTCCAGACCTTAGAGGAAATGGTTTCAGTTTTTCACCATTGAGAATGATGTTGGCTGAGGTTTGTCATATATGGCCTTTATTACGTTGAGGTTAGTTCTCTCTATGCCTACTTTCTGGAGAGTTTTTATCATAAATGGTTGTTGAATTTTGTTGAAAGCTTTTTCTGCATCTATTGAGATGATCATATGGTTTTTCTCCTTCAATTTGTTAATATGATGTATCACATTGATTGATATGTGTATATTGAAGTATCCTTGCATTCCTGGAATAAACCCCACTTGCTCATGTTTTATGATGCTTTTAATGTGCTGTTGGATTCTGTTTGCTAGTATTTTGTTGAGGATTTTTGCATCTATGTTCATCAGTGATATTGGCCTGTAGTTTTCTTTTTTTGTGATATATTTGTCTGGTTTCAGTATCAGGGTGATGGTGGCCATGTAGAATGAGTTTGGGGGTGTTCCTCCCTCTGCTTTATTTTGGAAGAGTTTGAGAAGGATAGGTGCTAACTCTTCTCTGAATGTTTGATAGAATTCACCTGTGAAGCCATCTGGTCGTGGGCTTTTATTTGTTGGAAGATTTTTTATCACAGCTTCAATTTCAGTGCTTGTGATTTGTCTATATTTTCTATTTCTTCCAGGTTCAGTCTCAGAAGGTTGTGATTTTCTAACAACTTGTCCATTTCTTCCAGGTTGTCCATTTTATTGGCATGTAGTTGCTTGTAGGAATCTCTCATGATCGTTTGTATTTCTCAGTGTCAGTTGTTACCTGTCCTTTATTATTTCTAATTCTGTTGATTTGAGTCTTCTCCCTTTTTTTTTTTTGATTCTGGCTAATGATTTATCAATTTTATCTTCTCAAAGAACCAGTGTTTAGTTTTATTGATCTTTGCTATCATTGCCTTCATTTCTTTTTCATTTTTTTCTGATCTGATATTTATGATTTCTTTTCTTCTGCTAATTTGTGTTTTTTTGGTTGCTGTTGTTCTTTTTTCTCTAATTGCTTTAGTTGTAAGGTTAGGTTGTTTATTTGAGACATTTCTTGATTCTTGAGGAAGGGTTGCATTGCTATAAACTTCTATCTTAGAACTTCTTTTGCTGCATCCCATAGGTTTTGGGTCATTGTTTCTTCACTGTCATTTGTTTCTAGGTATTTTTTGATGTCCTCTTTGATTTCTTATTTAGTACCATATTGTTTAGCCTCCATGCGTTTGTATATTTTAAGTTTTTTTCTTGTAGTTGATATCTAGTCTCATAACGTTGTGGTCAGAAAGGATACTTGATACAATTTCAATTTTCTTAAATTTACCAAGGCTTGATTTGTGACCCAGATATGATCTCTTCTGGGGAATGTTCCATGAGCACTTGAGAAGAAAGTGTATTCTGTTGTTTTTGGATGGAATGTCCTATAAATATCACTTAAGTCCTTCTTGTTTAATGTGTCATTTAAAGCTTGTGTTTCCTTATTTACTATCATTTTGGTTGATCTGTCCATTGGTGAAAGTGGGCTGTTAAAGTCCACAACTATTATTGTGTTAGTGTTGATTCCCCCTTTTATGGCTGTTAGCATTTGCCTTATGTATTGAGATGCTCTTATGTTGGGTACTTAAATATGTACAATTGTTATATCTTCTTCTTGGAATGACTCCTTGATCATTATGTAGTGTGCTTCTTTGTCTCTTGTAATAGACTTTATTTTAAAGTCTATTTTTTCTGATATGTCAATTGCTACTCCAGCTTTCTTTTGATTTCCATTTGCATGGAATATCTTTTTCCATCCACTCACTTTCAGTCTGTATGTGTCCCTAGGTCTGAAGTGGGTCTCTTTTAGACAGAATATATACAGGTCTTGTTTTTATACCCATTCACCCTGTCTATGTCTTTTGGTTGGAGCATTTAATCCATTTACATTTAAGGTAATTATCAATATGTATTGATACTTCGCATCAAAAGACAAAGGAGAAGCCAAAATGAGATGGTAGGAGGGGCACAATCACAATAAAATCAAATCCCATAACTGCTGGGTGGGTGACTCACAAACTGGAGAACACATATACCACAGAAGTCCACCCACTGCAGTAAAGGTTCTGATCCCCACGTCAGGCTTCCCAACCTGTGGGCCTGGCAACGGGAGGAGGAATTCCTAGAGAATCAGAGTTTGAAGCCTAGTGGGATTTGATTACAAGAATTTGACAGGACTGGGGGAAACAGAGACTCCACTCTTGGAGGGCACACACAAAGTGGTGTGCACATCAGGACACAGGGGAAGGAACAGTGACCCCATAGGAGACTGAACCAGGACTACCTGCTAGTGTTGGAGGGTCTCCTGCAGAGAAGGGTGTGGCTGTGGCTCACCGTGAGGACAAGGACACTGGAAGCAGAAGTTGTGGGAAGTACTCCTTGGCGTGAGCCCTCCCATAGTCTGCCATTAGCCCCACCAAAGAGCCTGGGTAGTCTCCAGTGTTGGGTCGCCTAAGACCAAACAACCAACAGGGAGGGAACCCAGACCCACTCATCAACAGACAAGTGGATTAAAGTTGTACTGAGCTCTGCCCTCCAGAGCAACACCCAGCTCTACCCACTACCAGTCCTTCCCATCAGGAAACTTGCACAAGCCTCTTAATAACCTAATCCACCAGGGAGCAGAGAGCAGAAGCAAGAAGAATTACAATCGTGCAGCCTGTGGAACAAAAACCACATTCACAGAAAGATAGACAAGATGAAAAGGCCGACGGCTATGTACCACATAAAGGAACAAGATAAAACACCAGAAAAACAACTAAATGAAGTGGAGATAGGCAACCTTCCAGGAAAATAATTCAGAATAATGATAGTGAAGATGATCCAGGAACTCGGAAAAAGAACAGCTGATTTCTCAGCAGAAACTCTGTAAGTCAGAAGGGAGTGGCATGACACATTTAAAATGATAAAAAGAAATAACCTACAACCAAGATTACTCTACCCAACAAGGATCTCATTCAGATTCGACAGAGAAATCAAAAGCCTTACAGACAAACAAAAGCTAAAAGAATTCAGCACCACCAAACCAGCTCTACAACAAATGCTAAAGGAACTTCTCTAAATAGGAAACACAAGAGAAGAAAAGGACCTACAAAAATAAACCTAAAACTTTTAAGAAAATGGTAACAGGAACATACATATCAATAATAACCTTAAACTTGAATGGATTAAATGCTCCAACCAAAAGACACAGGCTCACTGAATGGATACAAAAACAAGACCCATATATATGCTGTCTAAAAGAGACCCACTTCAGACCTAGGGACACATACAGGCTGAAAGCAAGGGGATGGAAAAAGGTATTCAATGCAAATGGAAATCAAAACAAAGCTGGAGTAGCAATACTCATATCAGATAAAATAGACTTTAAAATAAAGAATGTTACAAGAGACAAGGAAGGGCACTACATAATGATCAAGGGATTAATCCAAGAAGAAGATATAACAACTATAAATACATATGCACCCAGCATAGGAGCACCTCGATACATAAGGTAACTGCTAACAGCTATAAAAGAGGAAATCAACAGTAACACAATAATAGTGGGGGATATTAACACCACACTCACACCATGGACAGATCAAGCAAAATGAAAATAAATAAGGAAACACAAGCTTTAAATGACACAATATACCATATAGATTTAATTGATATTTATAGGACATTTCATCCAAAACAGCAGATTAAATTTTCTTCTCAAGTGCACATGGAACATTCTCCAGGATAGATAACATCTTGGGTCACAAATCAAGCCACAGTAAATTTAAGAAAATTGAAATAATATCAAACATCTATTCTGACCACAGCGCTATGATATTAGAAATCAATTACACAGAAAAAAACATAAAAAACACAAACACATGGAGGCTAAACAATACGTTACAAAATAACCAAGAGATCACTGAAGAACTCAAAGAGGAAATCAAAAAATACCTAGAGACAAATGACAGTGGAAACACGATGATCCAAAACCTATGGGATGCAGCAAAAGCAGTCCTAAGAGGAAAGTTTATAGCAATACAAGCCTACCTCAAGAATCAAGAAAAATCTCAAATAAGCAATCTAACCTTACACCTAAAGGAACTAGAGAAAGAACAAACGAACCCCAAAGTTAGTAGAAGGAAAGAAATCATAAAGATCAGAGCAGAAATAAATGAAATAGAAACAAAGAAAACAAGAGCAAAGATCAATAAAACTAAAAGCTTGTTCTTTCAGAAGATAAACAAAATTGATTAACCATTATCCAAACTCATCAAGAAAAGGAGGGGGAGGACTCAAATCAATAAAATTAGAAATGAAAAAGGAGAGGTTACAACAGACACCGCAGAAATACAAAGCATCCTAAGAGATTACTACAAGCAACTCTATGCCAATAAAATGGACAACCTGGAAGAAATGGACAAATTCTTAGAAAGGTATAACCTTCCAAGACTGAACCAGGAAGAAATAGAAAATATGAACAGACCAATCACAAGTAGTGAAATTGAAACTGTGTTAAAAAATCCTCCAACAGGGCTTCCCTGGTGGCGCAGTGGTTGAGAGTCTGCCTGCCGATGCAGGGGACACGGATTCGTGCCCCAGTCTGGGAAGATCCCACATGCCACGGAGTGGCTAGGCCTGTGAGCCATGGCCACTGAAACTGTGCATCTGGAGCCTGTGCTCTGCAATGGGAGAGGCCACAACAGTGAGAGGCCTGCGTACCCCCCCAAAAAAAAAATCTTCCAACAAAAGTCCAGGATGAGATGGCTTCCCAGGTGATTTCTATCAAAAATTTAGAGAAGAGCTAACACCCATCCTTCTCAAGTTCTTCCAAAGAATTGCAGAGGAAGGAACACTCCCAAACTCATTCTACAAGGCCACCTTCACCCTGATACCAGAACCAGAAAAAGATACTACAAAAAAATAAAATTACAGACCAATATCACTGATGAATATAAATGCAAAAATCCTCAACAAAATACTAGTAAATAGAATCCAACAACACATTAAAAGGATCATACACCTATGATCAAGTGGGATTTATCCCAGGGATGCAAGGATTCTTCAATACACTCAATTCAATCAATGTGATACACCACATCAACAAATTGAAAAATAAAAACCATATGGTCATCTCAATAGATGCAGAAAAAGCTTTTAACAAATATCAACACCGATTTATGATAAAAACTCTCCAGTAAGTGGGCATAGAGGGAACCTTCCTCAAAATAATAAAGGCCATATATGACAAACCCACAGCAAACATTATTCTCAATGGTGAAAAACTGAAAGCATTTCCTCTAAGATCAGGAACAAGACAAGGATGTCCACTCATATCACTATTATTTAACATAGTTTTGGAATTCCTAGCTATGGAAATCAGAGAAGAAAAGGAAATAAAAGGAATACAAATTAGAAAAGAAGAAGTAAAACTGTCACTGTTTGCAGATGACATGATAGTATTCATAGAGAATCCTAATGATGTCACCATAAAACTACTAGAGCTAATCAAAGATATTGGTAATGCTGCAGGATACAAAATTAATACACAGAAATCTCTTACATTCCTGTGCACTAATGATGAAAAATCTAGAAGAGAAATTAAGGAAACACTCCCATTTACCACTGCAACCAAAAAAATAAAATACCTAGGAATAAACTTACCTAGGGAAGAAAAAGGCCTGTATGCAGAAAACTATAAGACACTGATGAAAGAAATTAAAGATGACACCAACAGATGGAGAGATATATCATGTTCTTGGATTGGAAGAATCAATATTGTGAAAATGACTATACTACCCAAAGCAATCTACAGATTCAATGTAATTCCTATCAAGTTACCAATGGTACTTTTTACAGAACTAGAGCAAAAAATCTTAAAATTTGTATGGAAACACAAAAGACCCCGAATAGCCAAAGCAGTCTTGAGGGAAAAAAACAGAGCTGGAGAAAACAGACTCCCTGACTTCAGACTATACTACAAAGCTACAGTAATCAAGACAATATGGTACTCACACAAAAACAGAAATATAGATCAATGGAACAGGATAGAAAGCCTAGAGATAAACCCACACACCTGTGGTCAACTAATCTCTGACAAAGGAGGCAAGGATATGCAATGGAGAAAGGACAGACTCTTCAATAAGTGTTGCAGGGAAAACTGGACAACTACATGTAAAAGAATGAAATTAGAACACTCCTTAACACCATACACATAAATAAACTCAAGATGGATTAGAGACTTAAATGTAAGACCAGACACTATAATACTCTTAGAGAAAAACATAGGGAGAACACTCTTTGACATAAATCACAGCAAGATCTTTTTTGATCCACCTCCTAGAGTAATAGAAATAAAAGCAAAAATAAACAAATGGGACCTAATGAAACTTAAAAGCTTTTGCACAGCAAGGGAAACCATAAACAAGAAGAAAAGACAACCCTCAGAATGGGAGAAAATATTTGCAAACAAATCAACAAAGGATTAATCTCCAAAATATATAAACAGCTCCTGCAGCTCAATATTAAAAAAACAAACAACCCAATCCAAAAATGGGCAGAAGACCTAAATAGACATTTCGTCAAAGAAGACATGCAAATGGCCAATAAGCACATGAAAAGCTGCTCAACATCAGTAATTATTAGAGAAATGCAAATCAAAACTACAATGAGTTCACCTCACACCAGTTAGAATGGGCATCATCAGAAAATCTGCAAACAACAGATGCTGGAGAGTGTGTGGAGAAAAGGGAACCCTCTTGCACTGCTGGTGGGAATGTAAATTGATACAGCCACTCTGGAGAACAGTATGGAGGTTCCTTAAAAAACTAAAAATAGAATTACCATATGACGCAGCAATCCCACTACTGGTCATATACCCAGAGAACACCATAATTCAAAAAGACACATCCAGCCCAATGTTCATTGCAGCACTATTTACAATAGCCAGGTCATGGAAGCAACATAAATGCCCATCGACAGACAAATGGATAAAGCAGATGTGGTACATATATAACATGGAATATTACTCAGCCATAAAAAGGAACAAAATTGGGTCATTTGTAGAGACATGGATGAATCTAGAGACTTTCATACAGAGTGAAGCAAGTCAGAAAGAGAAAAACAAATCTCGTATATTAATGCATATATGTGGAACCTAGAAAAATGGTACAGATGAACCGGTTTGCAGGGCAGAAACTGAGACACAGCTGTAGAGAACAAACGTGTGGACACCAAGGGGGGAAAGTGGCAGGCGAGTGGTGGTGTGATGAATTGGGAGATTGGGATTGACATATATACACTAATATGTATAAAATAGATAACTAATAAGAACATGCTGTATAAAGAACTAAATAAAAGAAAATTCAAATATTCAAAAATAGATAAATAAATAAATTAAATAATCTACTTTAAAAAAACAAAAAACCTACATATCTATACACATATGCAGAAGAAATAAAACTTTAAAGGCATACACACAATAATGTTAACAGTGTCAGCTCAGGGTGGACTCATTTTAGTCCTCTTTTCTTTTATAAGTGTTTCCTAAATTTTATGTTAAATCTGATATCATGTTTTTTGTTATCTATAGATTTCTTTTTTAATCTCTAACTCCCATAAATCAAATTCTTCTGTTTGTTAAATCTGGTGATTCAGTCCCAGCCGTTTATATTCTAACTACTTGATTGCCATCCATCCTGTACATTCAATCCACTAATATACGTTAACTACCTACTGCTAAGCTAGAAGCCCTTCTGGGGCTGTGGGGGGGCAGACATGATAACCAAGCATGAATATGTGAGTGAGATCCGGCTGCTGTCCTTTACATACCCCCAGTCAGTCTGGAGATGGGCAGGTAAACTGTTAAATGCATATAATGCAGTGATACATTGTATAAGGAAGGAGTGCCAAGAGTAGGGACACCTGCCCCTGCTTAATCTTTTAGCTCTGGCCATGTTAATAAATGCTAAGCTGTGAAACTGAAAATAAAAGAATTTTTTAAAAGGATGGAAAATAAAATATTAGGAAAAATCTAACCCAAAGAAGCTGATGTAACAATATTAAAACCAGACAAATAAGGATAAAGTAAAAATAAAAATGGATAATGTAAAAAGCTATTTTTTAATAATAAAAGGAACAGTCTTCCAAGAATATCCAATATTAAAACTTGTATAGACCTAAGAATCTAGCTTTAAAATATAGAGAGAAAAAATTAAAATAATTATCAGGAGATATTGAAAAACTCACAACCACATGGAAAATTTTTTAACTTTTTGTTGTGGAAGTTTTCAAACAGGCAAACAAAATTAATGAGACATGTACAATATCCACAAGTACCCATCACCTAGCTTCAAAAATTACTAACCCATTGGCAGTCTAGTGTCATATCCACCCACCTATTTCCCCCACACTGGGATGGATCATTTTGAAGCAAAACTTAGATTCATCATTCCATCTGGAAATATTTCAGTATGTGACTCTAAGAGTCAAGGAGTATTTAAAAAAACAAAATTATGACTTTAAATGCATATTACAGTGAAAGAAGCCAATCTGAAAAAGCTACATCCTACATGATTCCAAGTATACAACGTTCTGGACAACGCAAAACTATAGAGACATTTAAGATCAGTGGTTGCCACGCGAGTAGGTAGCAGGGAGAGAGGAATAGGCAGAGGATTTTTAGGGCAGTGAAACTACTCTATATGATATTATAATGATGGATATGTGTCAATATATATTTGTCCAAACACATAGAATGTACAACACCAAGAGTGAACCCTAAGATAAACTATGGACTTTGGGTGATTGTGCTGTGTCAATATAGGTTCATCCATAGTAAAGCTGATACCATTCTGGTGAGTGATGTTGATCATGAAGGAAGCTATGCATGCATGAGGGCAGGGAGGTATATGGGAAATCTCTGTACCTTCCTCTCAATTTTGCTGTAAACTTAAAACTGCTCTTTAAAAAGTCTTTATATTAAAAAAAAAATTGTGAAACTATGATCCTACCTGCGATAGGCTCCCCAAACATGTCCGCATCCTAATTCACAGAACTTCTAAATATGTTACCTTATATGGCAAAATGGACTTTGCAGGTGTGATTAAGTTAATGATTTTGCAATGAGAAGATTATCTAGATTATCCAGATGAGCCCAAGACAATCACACAGGTCCTTATAAGAGGGAGAAGATGTAAGGAAGGAAGCAGAGGCCAGATAGAGAGAAATTTGCAGATGCTATGCTACTAGCTTTGAAGATGAAGGAGGTGCCCAGAAGCTGAGGGTAAGGAAAGGCTTCTCCCCTAGAGCCTCCAGAAGGAGTATGATCCTGTCAACAACTTGATTTTAGCCCAGCGAAACCTATTTCAGACTTCTGACCTCCAGAACTATAAGTGAATAAATTTGTGTTGTTTTAAGCCATTATGTTTGTGGTAAGTTGCTACTGCCACAATAGGACACTAATACAATACCTAAAATAATTTAAAAACATAAGGAACAGAGGTGGCCCTGATAGTAAAAGACAAACTTTGCCATAGGGTCTACAGGTGGAGAATTACAGAGGAAAAAGGCAAGTTCCCAACAGCTACAGGAGACTTCCATGTTCAAACCAACTACATAAGCTGGTAACTGCCCATAAATGGGCAAAGTGCCTTTCAATATCTAAGTAGAAAATTTTTAGACCATGTATAGACCCAAGCACTCTGTTACATTCCTTATATGCAGTCACTCATTTATATTTAATAGAGTTTACAAAATGGATTAAAGACCTAAATGTAAGCCTGGACACTATAAAACTCTTAGAGGAAAACATAGGCAGAACACTCTTTGACATGATTCGCAGCAATATCTTTTTGATCCACCTCCTAGAGTAATGAAGATAAAAACAAAAATAAATAAATGGCACCTAATCAAACTTACAAGCTTTGCACAGCAAAGGAAACCATAAACAAAATGAAAAGACAGCCCACAAAATGGGAGAAAATATTTGCAAATGAAGTGACAGACAAGGGATTAATCCCCAAAATATACAAACAGCTCATGCAGCTCTATGTCAATAAAACAAACAACAAAATCACAAAATGGGCAGAAGACCTAAGTAGACATTTCTCCAAAGAAGACATACAGGGCTTCCCTGGTGGCGCAGTGGTTGAGAGTCCGCCTGCCGATGCAGGGCACACAGGTTCGTGCCCCAGTCCGGGAAGATCCCATATGCCGCGGAGCGGCTAGGCCCGTGAGCCATGGCCACTGAGCCTGCGTGTCCGGAGCCTGTTGCTCCGCAACGGGAGAGGCCACAACAGTGAGAGGGCCGTGTACCGCAAAAAAAAAAAAAAAAGGAAGAAGACATACAGATGGCTAAAAGCACATGAAAATATGCTCAATATCACTAATTATTAGAGAAATGAAAATCAAATCTACAATGAGGTATCACCTCACACCGGTCAGAATGGCCATCATCAAAAAGTCTACAAACAATAAATACTGGAGAGGCTGTGGAGAAAAGGGAACCCTCCTACACTGTTGCTGGGAATGTAAACTGGTGCAGCCACTATGGAAAACAGTATGGAGGTTCCTTAACAAACTAAAAATAGAGATAACATATGATCCAGCAGTCCCACTCCTGGACATATATCTGGAGAAAAGCATAATTCAAAAAGATACATGCACCCCAATGTTCACTGCAGCATTATTTACAATAACAAGGACATGGAAGCAACCTAAATGTCCATCGACAGATCAATGGATAAAGAAGATGTGGTATATATATACAATGGAATATTACTCAGTCATAAAAAGGAACAAAATTGGATCATTTGTAGAGAAATGGATGGACCTAGAGATTATCATACTAAGTGAAGTAAGTCAGATGAAGACAAATATCATATGATATTACTCATATGTGGAATATAAGTTTTAAAAATGATACAAGTGAACCTATTTACAAAACAGAAAGACTTACAGATATTGAAAACAAATTATGGTTACTAAAGGGGAAATGTCAGAGGGATGGATAGATCAGGAGCTTGGGATGAACATACATACACTACTATATATAAGATAGATAGCCAATAAGGACCTACTGTATAGTACAGGGAACTCTACTCAATATTCTGTGATAAATTATATGAGAAAAGAATCTAAAACAGAATGAATATATGTGTATGTATAACCGAATCACTTTGCTATACACCTGAAACTAGCACAACATTGTAAATCAACTATACTCCGATAACAATTTTGTAAAAATAAATAAATTTAATACGTTTAATCAGAAAATCCATTTTACAGATGAGAAAACTAAAGTTTCTCTACAGAAGGAGTTGCTAAATTATAGCCAGAGGGCCAAATCTGGGCCTGCACATATTTGTCTCAATAAAGTTTTATTGGAATACAGCCACACCTATTCATTGACATATTGTCTGTGGCTGCTTTATCAGAGGCTGTATAGCCCACAGAATCTAAAATATGTACCTCCAGTTCGACAGAAAAAGGTGCAGGCCCTTGTTCTATGTCTATCCTGTCCAATATGGTAGCCGTTAGCCACTTGTGTCTTTTAGGCACTTGAAATGTGGCTAGTGCAACTGAGGAACTGAAATTTTAATTTAATTTAATTTAAATTTCATTTAAATTTAAACACTGATACTATATTCAGTTATTAGAAACCTTTAAGTAACTTGGAACAACTTTTTCAACTGTAAGTTTTATGAACTCTAAAGACAGGCAAAGCATTGCCAATTAAAGTTGAGCTTCCAAATTTAAATATGCAATAAGTGTAAAATACACACTGGATCTCAGAGACATGAATAGAAACAAACAATGTAAAATACCTCAGTAATATTTTTTTTAGATTGTTATTGGAGTATAGTTGATTTACAATGCGTTAGTTTAAGGTGTACAGCAAAGTGAATCAGTTATGCATATACATATACCCACTCTTTTTTAGATTCTCTTCCCATATAGGCTATTGCAGAGTATTGAGTAGAGTCCCCTGTGCTATTCACTAGGTCCTTATTAGTTATCTATTTTATATATACTACTATATACAGAATATATAAAGATATTTTATATATAATATATAGAGAGAGAGAGATTGGAAGCTCATTCTTCCAAATTATTCCTAACCCCCTTACCCCTTGGTAACCATAAGTCTGTTTTCTACATCTGTAACTCTATTTCTGTTTTGTAGATAAGTTCTTTTGTAGCCTTTTTTTTTGATTCCACATATAAGCAATATCATATGGTATTTGTCTTTCTCTGTCTGGCTTACTTCACTCAGTATAACAGTCTCCAGGGGACTTCCCTGGTGGCACAATGGTTAAGAATCCACCTGCCAATGCAGGGGACACAGGTTCAATCCCTGGTCCAGGATGATCCCACATGCCACGGAGCAACTAAGCCCATGCGCCACAACTACTGAGCCTGCACTCCAGAGCCCACGAGCCACAACTACTGAGCCCACGTGCCACAACTAATGAAGCCCACGTGCCTAAAGCCCAAGCTCTGCAACAAGGGAAACCACTGCAATGAGAAGCTTGCACACCATCACAAAGAGTAGCCCCTGCTCGATGCAACTAGAGAAAGCCCGCATGCAGCAACAAAGACCCAACGCAACCAAAGAAATAAATAAAAATAAAATTAAAAATAACAAACAGTATCCAGGTCCATCCATGTTGCTGCAAATGGCATTATTTTGTTCTTTTTTATGACAGAGTAATATTCCACTGTATATATGTACCACATCTTCTTTATCCATTCCTCTGTTGATGGAAACTTAGGTTGCTTCCATGTCCTTGTTATTGTAAATAATGCTGCAATGAACATTGTGGTGCATGTATCTTTTTGAATTATGCTTTTCTCCAGATATATGCCTAAGAGTGGGATTGCTGGATCATATGGTATCTCTAATTTTAGTTTCTTAAGGAACCTCCATACTGTTCCATAGTGGCTGCACCAGTCTACATTCCCAGCAACAGTGTAGGAGGGTTCCCTTTTCTCCACAGCCTCTCCAGTATTTATTGTTTGTAGACTTTTTGTTGATGGCCATCCTGACCAGTGTGAGATGATACCTCATTGTAGATTTGATTTTCATTTCTCTAATAATTAGTGATATTGAGCATCTTTTCATGTACTTTTAGCCACCTGTATGTCTTCTTTGGAGAAATGTCTATTTAGATCTTCCACCCATTTTCTGAGTGGGTTGTTTGTTCTTTTTTTGATATTGCTCTGCATGAGCTGTTTGTATATTTTGGAGATTAATCTCTTGTAGGTCGCTTTGTTTGCAAATATTTTCTCCCATTCTGAGAGCTGTCTTTTGGTTTGTTTATGGTTTCCTTTGCTGTGCAAAAGTTTTTAAGTTTAATTAGGTCCCATCTGTTTATTTTTGTTTTTATTTTCATTACTCTAGGAGATGGCTCAAAAAAGATATTGCTGCGAGTTATGTCAAAGAATGTTCTGCCTATGTTTTCCTCTAAGAGTTTTATAGTATTTAGTCTCACATTTAGATCTTTAATTCATTTTGAGTTTATTTTTGTGTATGGCGTTAGGGAGTGTTCTAATTTCATTCTTTTATATGTAGCTGTCCAGTTTTCTCAGCACCATTTACTGAAGAGACTCTTTTCTCCATTGCATATTCTTGCCTCCTTTGTCATAGATTAGGTGACCATAGTTGTGTGGTTTTATCTCTGGACTTTCTATCCTGTTACATTGATCTATATTTCTGTTTTTGTGCCAGTACCATACTATTTTGATGACTGTAGCTTTGTAGTATAGTCTGAAGTCAGGGAGCCTGATTCCTCCAGCTCCATTTTTCTTTCTGAAAATTGTTTTGGCTATTCATGGTCTTTTGTGTTTCCATACTAATTGTAAATTTGTTTGTGCTAATTCTGTGGGAAATGCCATTGGTAATTTGCATTGTATCTGTAGATTTCTTTGGGTAGTATAGTCATTTTCACAATGTTGATTCTTCCAGTCAAAGAACATGGTATATCTTTCCATCTGTTTGTATCATCTAATTTCTTTCATCAGTATCTTATATTTTTCTGAGTACAGGTCTTTTGCCTCCTTATTCCTAGGTATTTTATTCTTTTTTTTGCAATGGTGAATGGGATTGTTTCTTTAATTTCTCTTTCTGATCTTTCATTGCTAGTGTATAGGAAAGCAAGAGATTTCTGTGTATTAATTTTGTATACTGCAACTTTACCAAATTCATTGATGAGCTCTAGTAGTTTTCCAGTAGCATGTTTAGGATTTGCTATGTACAGTATCATGTCATCTGCAAACAGTGACAATTTTACTTGTTTTCCAATTTGGATTCCTTTCATTTCTTTTTCTTCTCTGATTGCCATGACTGGGACTTCCAAAACTTTGTTGAATAATAGTGGCAAGAGTGGACATCCTTGTTTTCTTCCTGTTCTTAGAGGAAATGCTTTCAGTTTTTCACCATTGGGAATGATGTTTGCTGTTGGTTTGTCATATATGGTCTTTATTATGTTGAGGTAGGTTCCCTCTATGCCCACTTTCTGGAGAGTTTTTTTAAAATCATAAATGGGTGATGAATTTTGTCAAAAAAATTTTCTGCATCTATTGAGATGTTCATATGGTTTTTATTCTTCAATTTGTTGATGTGGTGTTTCACACTGATTCATTTGAGGATGTTGAAAAATCCTTGCATCTCTGGGATAAATCCCACTTGATCATGATGTATGATCCTCTTAATGTGATGTTGGATTCTGTTTGCTAGTATTTTGTTGAGGACTTTTGTGTCTATATTCATCAGTGATATTGGCCTGTAATTTTCTTTTTTTGGTGATATCTTTTTCTGGTTTTGGTGTCAGGGTGATGGTGGCCTCATGGAGTGAGCTTGGGAGTGTTTCTTCCTCTGCAATTTTTTGGAAGAGTTTCAGAAGGGTACATGTTAACTCTTCTCAAAATGTTTGATAGAATTTGCCTGTGAAGCCATCTGGTCCTGGACTTTTGTTTGCTGGATGTTTTTTAATAAGAGTTTCAATTTCATTACTTGTGATTGGTCTGTTCATATTTTCTATTTCTTCCTGGTTCAGTCTTGGAAGGTTGTACCTTTCTAAGAATTTGTCCATTTCTTTGAGGTTGTCCATTTTATTGCAGTATAATTGCTTTTAGTAGTCTCTCTTGCTCCTTTGTATTTCTGTGGTGTCCTCTGTAACTTCTCCTTTTTTGTTTCTAATTTTATTGATTTGAATCCTCTCCCTTTTTTTCTTGATGAGTCTGGCTAAAGGTTTATCAATTTTGTTTATCTTCTCAAAGAACCAGCTTTTGGTTTCATTGATCTTTGCTATCATTTTCTTTGTCTCCATTTTATTTCTGCTCTGATCTTTATAGTTTCTTTCCTTCTACTAACTTTGGGTTTTGTTTGTTCTTCTTTCTCTAGTTGCTTTAGGTGTAAAGTTAGGTTGTTTATTAAGATGTTTCTTGTTTCTTGAGGTAAGATTGTATTGCTGCAAACTTCCATCCTAGAACTGCTTTTGCTAGGCCCCATAGGTTTTTGGATTGTTGTTTTCATTTTCATTTGTCTCTAGGTATTGATTTCCTCTTTGTTATCTTCAGTGATCCATTGGTTATTTAGTAACATATTGTTTACGCTCCATGTGTTTGTGTTTTTTACAGCTTGTTTCATGTAATTGATTTCTAATCTCATAGCACTGTGGTCAGAAAAGATGCTTGATAAGATTTCTATTTTCTCAAATTCACCAAGACTTGATTTGTGACCCAAGGTGTGATCTATCCTGGAGAATGTTCTGTGTGAATTTCAGTAATAAATTTTATTTTTATTTTTACTTTTTTTTTATTGGAGTATATTTGCTTTACAATGTTATGTTAGTTTCTGTTGTACAACAAAGTGAATCAGCTACGTGTATACATATATCCCCTCCCTCTTGAGCTTCCCTTCCACCCCCTCTTACCACTCTTCTAGGTCATCACAGAGCACCAAGCTGAGCTAATTGTGCTATACAGCAGCTTCTCACTAGCTATCTATTTTGCACGTGGTAGTGTATACATGTCAATGCTACTCTCTCAATTTGTCCCACCTTCCCCTCCTCCTTTGTGTCCACAATCCATTCTCTATGTCTGCATCTCTTTTCCTGCCCTTCAAATTGGTTCATCAGTACCATCTTTCGAGATTCCATATATATGCATCAATATGCGATATTTATTTTTCTCTTTCTGACTTGCTTCACCCTGTATGACAGACTAGTTTATTCACATAACTACAAGTGACCCAATTTCATTCTTTTTTATGGCTGAGTAATATTCCATTGTATATGTGTGCCACATCTTCATTATCAATTCATCTGTTGATGGACATTTAGGTTGTTCCATGTCCTGGCTATTGTAAATAGAGTTGCAATGAACATTTTGGTACATGACTCTATTTGAATTATGGTTTTCTAAGGGTATATGCCCAGTAGTGGGATTGCTGGGTTGTATGGTAGTTCTATTTTTAGTTTTTTAAGGAACGTCCATACTGTTCTCCATAATGGCTGTATCAATTTACATTACCACCAACAGTGCAAGAGGGTTCCCTTTTCTCCACACCCTCTCCAGCATTTATTGTTTGTAGACTTTGTGATGATGGCCATCTTGACCAGTGTGAGGTGATACCTCATTGTGGTTTTGATTTGCATTTCTTAGTGATGTTGAGCAGCTTTTCATGTGTTTGTTGGTCATCTGTATGTCTTCTTTGGAGAAATGTCTATTTAGGTCTTCTGCCCATTATTTGTTTGGGTTGTTTGTTTTTTTTGACATAGAGCTTCATGAGCTGTTTGTATATTTTGGAGATTAATCCTTTGTCAGTTGCTTCATTTGCCAATATTTTCTCCCATTCTAAAGGTTGTCCTTTCATCTTGTTTATGGTTTCCTTTGATGTGCAAAAGCTTTTAAGTTTCATTAGGTCCTATTTATTTATTTTTGTTTTTATTTCCATTACTCTAGGAATTGGGTCAAAAAGATCTTGCTGCAATTTATGTCAAAGAGTGTTCTGCCTATGTTTTCTTCTAAGATTTTTATAGTGTCTGGCATTACATTTAAGTCTTTAATCCATTTTGAGTTAATTTTTGTGTATGGTGTTAGGGAGTGTTCTAATTTCATTCTTTTACATGTAGCTGTCCAGTTTTCCCAGCACCATTTATTGAAGAAGCTGGCTTTTCTCCATTGTATATTCTTGCCTCCTTTGTCAAAGATAAGGTGACCATAGGTGTGTGGGTTTATCTCTGGGCTTTCTATCCTGTTTCATTGATCTATATTTCTGTTTTGTGTCAGTACCACACTGTCTTGATTGCAGTAGCTTTGTAGTATAGTCTGAAGTCAGGGAACCTGATTCCTCCAGCTCTGTTTTTCTTTCTCAAGATTGCTGTGGCTCTTCAGGGTCCTTGTGTTTCCATACAAATTGTAAAATTTTTTGTTCTAGTTCTGTGAAAAATGCCATTGGTAATTTGATAAGGATTGCATTGAATCCATAGATTACTTTGGGTAGTATAGTCTTTTTCACAGTGTTGATTCTTCCAATCCAAGAACATGGTATATCTCTCCGTTTGTGTTGTCTTTGATTTCTTTCATCAGTGTCTTATAGTTTTCTGCATACAGGTCTTTCAGTAATAAATTTTATACTGACTACATGTTGAAATGATATTTTGGGTATATTAGATTAAATAAAATATTTTATTGAAATTAATTTCACTTGTTTTTATTTTATTTTTTTAAGTGTGGTTGACCTGAAACAAATAGATGTCTGGTATTTCTCTAGCAAAAATGGATTTTTTTGGAATGAGTAGGCTATTGCAATTCAAGGTCTGCAACTATGGCAAGCTATGTGCAAGTTCCTACTCTGCAAGGGAAGGAGAGAGTTTTAATAGAGAGGAAAAGGAAGTGGCAGAGAGCTACATGAACAAAACGTCCATGGCTTTTCATTGGCTGAGTCCTTTTCAGAAAAAGAGGAGTCTTTCTTCTTCCTGTTGAGCTCAGCTACTTCACAGGACTTGAGAGCTTCCCCTTCTGGTCTCCTAACTCTATTTAACTGAGGTTTCTCTTGAATGTTTTACAGTAGTTAATAGAAAATTTAAAATCATATATAATATTTCCATTGGACAGTGCTACTCTAGAGAACTATGGGAAGACCAAATATATAACATCAAGAGCCAGGCACTTATATTTGTTAAGAGGGTAAATCTCATGTTATGTGGTTTTACCACAATAAAAATATAGGCAGGTTCTTGTTTTTTAAAATCTATTAATAACCTATTCTTTTATTTATAATATGATTTTATAGAATAAAATTTGTAAAGTAAGGGAAGCTTCATGAGGTTTTGGAAAAGATACCAGGGGTTTGGTTTTGCATCTTACCAGTTTTGTGTCCTCTGGCAAGTTTTTTAACTACTCTGTGCCCAATTCCCTCATCCAGAAATTGGGGCTCAAAGAATGTCCCTCACAGGATTATAAGTGAGGACTAATATAGGTAAAACACTGGTATACAGGTAAATGTTCATTATTATTTCAGTTATCTTGCAACACTCGGAAAATAAGTTCCTAATCATATATTTATTATTCCATCTTGAGTTTTCTTCTCATTTGAAATTCTCAGCCTAATGTTCGTTTGAATTAATAAACACTCTCAAGAATTTCTTCTATTCTATTGAATTCTTCCATTTAGCCTCACAACAATAGAAGAATTTACTACAATTGTTTGTTTTAAACACAACAAGATTATATTTTAATATACAATCAAAATACAAAACACCATAGTAAATTGATGACAATATAACATGATATTTCATTTGCAATGAATTACAAATGATAAACCTCCTTAGTCATAAATGAGTTCTTAGAAACCAGTAACAAAAACATTGATATTAAAAGGGAAATTTTAAAAAAAAGAGGAAAATGAAATAACACAAGTGACTAGTAAGGATTAAGCATATATGAAGATGACTGAGCTGAACAATAACAGAAGAAAACCAATTTCTTTATAATATCATATTACCCAAGATTAAAAATCTAATATTTGTACAGTTTTAGGAACTATAATTGTTAAATTGGCTCTAATTTAATATGTCTACAGGAACACAAATTCTGAATGATAATTTTATGTCTGATTTCCATTTCTCCCAGTAGACTGGAGTGCCCCAGTGTGCACTATCACTTCACACTGCCCTGGAAAACACCTGGAATCAGTGAGCTCAGAAACTGTCCAGTACAGGGTAAATGAGGCCTGTCTAGAAAAAAAATTGCAGATGGTATCAGGAAACCAACTCTCCCCTCACCCCCTACCAAAAAAGGAGTTACAAAAATAGGAGGATTGTTCATTAGGCATGGTGGAAATTCTACATTGAGTAGCCATGGAAGGTGAATATTATTATAATATTAATATTATAATAGTGTGACTGTCTGGGGTTGCTAACCCCCTTCCTTCAGATTGACCCCAGTCCCTAATGGGAACAGACCTTTCTCATAATAAAACACAAAAGTTATACAGCCTTCTGTGAAGGATCAAGGATCTCTTAAGCTGGACACCTGGGTGCCATCTGATGGAGCCAGGACCCTGGGAGGAGGGCAGAGTGGTAAGAAAGAGAAGAGGAGGAAGATTGGAGGCAGAAGGGACTATGGACACCAGCTGAGGCTCACAAATCTGTGGGGTCAAAGGGAAACCCAATGGGAAGAAGAAAGAAATGCATCCTGCCATCCTCAGTACTCTCTGTGAGCTCATGACTGATGACCAATGGGATGATTGTTTTATTCCTAGTAACAAAGTCTATCAGTACACCAGGCATTTAAGGCATAACAATGGGATAATAATATTAAGAGCCACTATTTACTATGTGTTTTCTCTACCTAGACACTAGGCTAAGTCTTCTATGTTCCTTGCATTATCTAATCCATGAGACAATATAGTAGCTATCTATTGCTGAAAACAAATTACTCCAATATTTAGCAGCTTAAAACAAAGAATTGGACTTCACGCAGTGGTTAAGAATCCACCTGCCAATGCAGGGGACACGGGTTCAAGCCCTGGTCTGGGAAGATTCCACATGATGCGGAACAACTAACCCCATGCACCACAGCTACTGAACCTGCACTCTAGGGCCCGCATGTCACAACTGCCAAAGCCCGCATGCCACAACTACTGAAGCCCGCGTGCCTAGAGCCCGTGCTCCACAATAAGAGAAGCCACTGCAGTGAGAAGCCTGCATACCGCCACGAAGAGTAACCCACACCCACCACAACTAGAGAAAGTCTGCGTGCAGCAAAGAAGACCCAATACAACCAAAAATAAATAAATAATTTTATAAAAAACAAACAAACAAAAAATGACATTTATTATCTCACACAGTTTCTGTGAGTCAGGAATCTGAGAATGACTTGGTTGGTGATTCTGGCTCAGGTCTCTTATGAGGCTGCCATCCATCATCTGAAGGTTTGACTAGCGTTAGGGGATCCTCACATTCCTGGCAAGGTAGTGCTGGATATTGGCAGGAGGTATCACTTCCTTGCCAATGGATTGTCTGAGTGTGGGGCTGCTTGAGTGTCCTCACAACATGGCACCTGGCTTCTCCTAGAGCAAGAGAAAGCAAGCTGCGTATGTCTTATGACCTAGCCTCAGAAGTCACATTCTGTCATTTCCAAAATATCCTATTGGTTACACAGGTCAGCCCTATTCTGTATAGGAAGAGACTACACGGGGGCATGAATACCAGAAGAACGGATCATTGATTAACATCCTGGAGTCTGGTGACCTCAGGATTATGATTATCTCCATTTCACAACAGAGAAAACATAGTGAGGTAAGAACCCTGGTCTCACTGACCTCAACACCCTGCAGAGGCAATGCAGAAGTCAGAACTGTGATTAGGTGAAAAGGTGAGTGAAGCCTCCAGCATAACTTCAGGGCACAATACACTTATGGGTTTTATGTCTTATGGCCTGGCAATCCAACCTCCATTTATGACGTGGGTTCCATGGCAAATTACCCTCTAAATTCCAGATATCCGGGACTTCCCTGGTGGTCCAGTGGCTAAGACTCCACGCTCCCAATGCAGATGGCCCGAGTTCAATCCCTGGCCAGGGAACTAGATCCCGCATGCTGCAACTGAGACCTGGCGCAGCCAAATAAATTAAATAAATAAATGTTAAAAAAAAAAATAAATTCCAGATATCCAATCTGCACATTTTGGAACCCAACTGCTAGTAAAATGAACATTGCCTGCATCATCAAATTCCAGGCAACCATCTGCAGATTGCTAATGGGTCGATTATGAATGTTGTATTTTAAAGGAATAACTATGTCTTCCTATATATCAATAATTTTTAAGGTTTCTTCCAATTCTAAAATTTCCTGATTCTTTGATAATAGAAAATTAAACTATTATATTTATTCATCCTTCTTCATTTCTTATAATATGCAAAGCCACACATTACCAAGAGAACTATCTGAGAGCACTAAAACTGTGAAAACCAGAGAGAAGCCCAATTTATTCATTAAAATTCAAAACCTTATAAAATGCTCCTTAATTTTGATGTTAATACTCATGTAATTGTTCGTTGCTTCCACCAACCTTTTTTTCTCCATTCTGAGCACAAGAAAACAAAACTTTCTGCCATTCTGTTTATCTGGATGAACATTTTCACACATCTATAAGACAACAATAATTAGCATTCTTAAGCAAGGTCCTAAGGCATATAGAATCCTGAAGTTTCTTCTGATTTGCTTTAAAAAAAAAGTAATTATGTGACAATATCAGTGTACTTTGATACATTTTGAAAACTAACATATGTATGGTAATAATTACTTAGAAACTGTTTAATTAATCCAAAAACTCCATTCTTTACCTTGGCATGATAGTGGGAAATTTACCTTTTAAGGGGAGAATTAGGATTGTACTAATAAACAGTAAAGTTTAAGTAACTTTCATCCCAAGCCATTTTCCCAAAGAACAATTATAAATGCTAAATTTATTATGTTTTCCAGTTTTTTTTTAACATTTGGCCTTTTCATATGTGACTGCTTTAATTTAAAAAAAAAAAAGAACGTAGATTTAAAAGGACAATTAATTGCCCACTAGAGAGTGATGAGTCAAAATGAGAACAGTTGAGTCCTCAAC
Organism: Delphinapterus leucas; assembly: GCF_059928025.1. Lineage (NCBI taxonomy): Eukaryota > Metazoa > Chordata > Mammalia > Artiodactyla > Monodontidae > Delphinapterus > Delphinapterus leucas. The sequence goes on from NC_143143.1 coordinate 55,207,558, forward strand.
CAATTTGATAAATGCTGGAAGTTACCATAAAATGCATGGTGAGTGACAAAATGGCAATCATTTAAAAGTCTACAAAAAATAAATGCTGGAGAGGATGAGGAGAAAAGGGAACCCTTGTACACTGTTGCTGGGAGTGTAAATTGGTGTATCCACTATGGAAAACAGCATGGAGGTTCCTTAAAAACTAAAAATAGAACTACCATATGATCCAGTAATCCTGCTCTTGGGCATATAACCAGAAAAAATGAAAACACTAATTTGAAAAGATATTTACATGCACCCCAATGTTCATAGCAGCACTGTTTACAATAGCCAAGATATGGAAACAGCCCAAGTGCCCAGCAACAGACAGCTGGTTTAAGAACATGTGATATTATACACACACACACACACACACACACACACACACACTAGAATATTACTCAGCCATAAAAAGGAATGAAACATTGCCATTTGCAGCAACATGGATGGACCTAGAGAATATCATACTAAGTGGGAAGTAAGTCAGACAAAGTCAAATATTATATGATATCAGTTATATGTGGAATCTAAAAAATAATACAAATGAATCTATATACAAAACAAATAGATTCACAGACATAGAAGAAAAACAACTTATGGTTACCAAAGGGGAAAGGGAGGGAAGGGAGGGATAAATTAGGAGTATGGGATTAACAAATACAAACAACTATACATAAAATAGATAATCAACAAAGATTTACTATATAGCACAGGGATCCATGCTCAATATCTTGTGATAACCTATAATGGAAAATAATCTGAAAAAAAAATATATATATATATAAAACTGAATCACTTTGCTGTACACTTGAAACTGACACAGTATTGTAAATCAACTATACTTCAAGGAAAAAAAATGCATGGTGAGTGAGAAGGTGAACTTATCCTTCAGTCAAAACACCTGTGATGCACTCACCACATGCCAGACCCTCATGCATCCTTCGTGGATTCTGAGGGCCTGGAAGCTGGGTGGGTCTTCTCTCACCACTACCACCCCTGCATTCTAGAACACTTCTAGGCCAATGGTCTCCAACCTTTTTATTTTTTACTGTAAACTTATTAAAGAATTTTGAAAAACTCTGTCTCTCCCTCACCCAAACATTGTTGACATCTAAATATTTTCATCATAACTTTAAATGGTTGAAAAACAAGACAATTTTTGGTATATTGAAAAAAATCATAATTAAGTAAAAATGTTACCTCACTTTGCAACCAATAACCATCTGTTTCTTAATCTATCTAGGGTACCATTGCCTTTTTCTGCTTCCTTCTTCCAATTTGTCCTTTGATTAAAATCTCTCCTCACCCTAAAAAGAATTCACCTCTTTTTACTGAGATACCTTACAAGAAATAACTAAGCACATGAATAAGTATTTGTTTAGCTTTATAACTGATAAATTAATCTTGACTCACATTAAGTAAAAAGCCTGGCATTACATGGATAATGTATTTACCTTGATTTTAGTCCATAGCTATGTAGGTTAAACCCCTAACACATTTGACATTGGCCATCTTGAGTACCCTCTGTTGTGAAGTGCCTGTTCAATTCTTTGCCCAATTTTCGGTGTGGGTGTCCAAACTTCTCTTAAAAATTTGTAGAAGTTCTGGGACTTCCCTGGTGATGCAGTGGTTAAGAATCTACCTGCCAATACAGGGAACACGGGCTCAATCCCTGGTACAGGAAGATCCCACATGCCACAGAGCAACTAAGCCCATGTGCCACAACTCCTGAGCCTGTGCTCTAGAGCCCATGAGCCACAACTACTGAGCCCACATACCTAGAACCCATGCTCTGCAACAAGAGAAGCCACCACACCACAATGAAGAGTAGGTCCCACTCACCACAACTAGAGAAAAGCTCTAGGCTCACGGGCTCAGTAGTTGTGGCTCACAGGCTCTAGAGTGCAGGCTCAGCAGTTGTAGTGCACGGGCTTAGTTGCTCTGCGGCATGTGGAATCTTCCCAGACCAGGGCTCAAACCTGTGTCCCCTGCATTGGCAAGCGGATTCTTAACCACTGAGCCACCAGGGAAGCCCCTAAAGACATTCTCCTTATGTTTTCTTTTAAAAACTGTACTGCTTTAGCTTTCAGAGTTAGATCAGCAATCCACCTGAAGTTGATTTTTGTGTAAGGTAGGGAAGGTGAAATGCAACTTCCAGGCCCTTGAGTATGGTGGTTGTAAATCAATGCCTACTGCTATATGTGATTTTCAGCAGTAGATCTGGGGTGGACACAGCATTCTGGACCTCCCTTGATTCATCAGATGTACTTTGGGTACTTCAGAGCTAGAACAAGCATAGAAGAACTCTGAGTTTTTCTCTATTTCACAGGTTCTTAGAGGAGAAACTGAGTGTTCCATGGACACAAGAGCCAGAGTAGGAAAACCTCTCTATAGAAGAACTTACCCTCTCCCCAACTTGTAGCCACCCCCTCTGAAATAATAAGCTTTGAAATTAACAAGAGCAGTCCCCTTCACGAGGCAATTTTGTGACCATCAGTGACCAGGGCTACAAAGATGGCAAAGCTCTACCCTAATTTATTTACATACTGACAGCCAAGCCTCACAGGAAATCTTTTCAACTGGACAAAGCACCCAGCACCATTCTCCCTCCTTCCTCCTCACTGCCCTGGCATGGACTTGAAGGGCGTGACTCTTGGCTGTTTTTAAGAGAAACAATAGAGCTGTGAACAGGAGAAAATAAGGGAGTTGATGAAGGAGTAAGAGGAGCTCTGGTTTGTGAATCAAGAGACCTTATTTTCAGTCCTGAGACCCTGGGTGAGTCACTTAACCTCTCTGAGCCATGGGTTTTTTCCTTTTTTTTTTCATTATCATATTTATTTATTTTTAAATTTTTTATTAGAGTATAGTTGCTTTACAGTGTTGTGTTAGCTTCTACTGTACAGCAAAGTGAATCAGCTATACGTATACACATATCCCCTCTTTTTTGCATTTCCTTCACATTTAGGTAACCACAGAACATTTAGTAGAGTTCCCTGTGCTATACAGTTGGTTCTCATTAGTTACCCTTTTTATACATATATCAGTAGTGTATATATGTCAATTCCAATCTCCCAATTCATCCCTCCTTCCCCCTTGGTTTTCTTTTCTTTTCTTTTCTTTTTCTGGTAACAATTTTTACTTGCATCAATTTTTACATCAGTAACCATGACATGAATAAGTAAAGCTTGATCCTGATATTCCTATTATGTTAATAAGTTCTCAGAACAAACGCTCACTTCTCAAATCATATTCTGGCTTTTATTCACCACCTCATCACTGTTTTGGTAATATTGTATGAATTCATCTTCAGAATATTTTATTTTGAACCTTAAAGTGCATTGACAGTTGAGCCATGGTTTTCTTAATTGTGATATGAGTGGTTGGGATGGACGATCTCAATGATCCCTTCAATATTGTGTGATTCTGTGAGATTCAAAACAACACTGAAGTCAGGCACAATGAAAAATGTGTCAAAAGAAGAAATTGGCCTTCTGAGGACACTTCCAAGTGTTGTGTGTTTTGATGATGACTGTTCCTCAAACAGCAGTAAACTTCAATTAACTACAATTAAAATTATAAAATCTGAGAGCCACAAAAGAAATTTGAATTCAGCTTTTCTTTTTGATGACGAAAAACCACAGATCTGGAGAAGTCATAAGCTAATTCTTGACTGAATCCAAGTCCTTTGACTTTCTGTCTGGTGCTCTTAGAACAAACCCAACTGGATTTGTTAAACATCATTTTCCAAATGGGTAGATTGGATGATGAAAATGTCACATCTAAAGTTCTCTAGCTGTGCTTTGGCATTTGATAAAAGGAAAGGATGATGTTTTTTAGTTTAGTTTTTTTTTTTTTTTCCTTTCATGCCCAAATTATTCCTGGAATGCCAGAGAGCATTTGCTTTTCAGTCAGTCCTCCCTTGCACTTCCTAGAAGGAGCTGAGGAAAATAACCTACAAGTAAGCTTGTGGACCCCTTCCCAGCCCAGACTTGGAGCCTACGAGAGAGTTGGAGATCATTTCCCCAAAAGTAGACAGAATGTAAAGATTCACCTTTTACTGGTGAAACTTTTGGTGGGATGCTGAAGGTTGTGCTAGAATATTTGCCTTTAGCCATACCCAGGGGAATGCTGGATCATGTGCAGAAACTGGCACATGTGCCTCTGAACTTCCCAGAGTGAAGATGAGTGGTCTTATTGCAGGAGACATTGACTTCCATCTAAAACAATCAAGGAAAAAAATTTGTCAATTCACTGAGCAGACCCACTGTAGTGGTTTCCTATTGCTTCCACAACTAATTACCACAAGCTAACTGGCTTAAAACAATGCACATTTATTCTTTTACAGTTCTGGAGGTTGGAAGTCCAAAATGAGTTTTATAAGTCTAAAATCAAAGTGTTGGCAGGGCTGTGTTCCTTCTGAAGACTTCAGGGAAGGAGCCTCCTCAAAATGGCACTCTAGGTGGTCACTAGCAATTGATCAGAGTTGGCACTTGTATCATTTGAGACTCATTTTGTTGCAACTAACAGAAACCCTAACCCAAGAAAAAGTTTGGGGTCATGTTGTAAGAATTCAAGATGGATCTGGCTTCAGACTCTGGCCCCTTCCTCTCAGTTCTGCCTTCTTTGATGTCAGCTGCATTCTCAAATTTCACATGGGAGCCCCGGCTACTCCAGGTCCTCATCATAATGACACCAAATCTTTCAGAAGAGTCTTCAGAACTCTCTCAGAGGAGTATCCCATTTGGCCCTGCTTGACCCCATTTGGCTCACATCCCTTTCCTTGAACTAATCACTGTGGCCAGGGGATGGAATTTACCAATCAGATTAGCCTCTGGATTTGGAGGTGGAGTGAACTTTCCAGAAAACACATGGCCTGAGAGTGGGGGAAGCAAGCCCCAAACAAAAGTTTCCAGTGGCTGTTACTGCAGGAAGGAGCAATGGATGTCAATGGTGAAATCCCATTGCCACCTCCAAACCTGGAGACCTATATTCATGAGATGGACTTTAATGTTATTTGACAACTCTGGTTGGTAGAAAAGTCTTCCTTTTTGAGCCAAAATCCACATCTTTATAACAATGACACACTCATTCTTGTCTATACATGGAGCAATGTGGAATCTGTTCACATGTCCTAAATGTTCATTCATTCAGACATTCCACTAGTATTTGTTGATTGTCTACTATTCAAGGCTTAGGGAGCCAGCAGTGGACAACAGTGGGCAGTTGTTGAAGAGGTGATATTCCAGGGGCAAGAGACAGAAAATAAGCAAGAAATGACAACAGTTGTCTGTATACCCAATTTGGGTATTCCCAATATTGTGCAGTGTTGGTATAGGGCCTTTCCCAGTGCCAGCTTCCCTCTTTCTCCTCCTGGGCTCCCCCATATACAAGGGTCCCAGCATGTGACTTGTCAGCCAGTCAGAGGTTTTCTTGATACAGGAATTGGGCAAGTGCCATAAACATAGAGAGGAAATGTGGAGATATTAGCAGTGTTTGTACCAGACATTTCCTATGTCCTGACCAGGGCTGCATTTCTCTTAATTTCTGCCCAATCTCCAACCCTAATCCTTATTTAAAACCAAATCTCCTTTCAATCAGTTTGGCTTAAGATAGCCAGTGGTAGGTTCTGTTGGTTGAAACCAATTTCCCTGACTGGTATAATAAAAATTGTTTCCTACCCAAATCACCTCTTCTCAAGACTGTGATATGTTAATATCTCCAGCCTTTCCTAGAATCAGTTGGTTTCCAGATTATTCTCCATCTGAAACTCTGACCACTGTAACATGGATATAAACCATAAATAGCCCCCACACTTTCCCTCTTTAGTAGTGGGGGTGAGGGAAGTGTATGGACACAGAATCCTATATATATTTGAACTTCCTATCACTTGTTCCAGAACATCTTATAGGATGGATCACTTGCATCATGCAAGCAATAGGTGTATGTCTTTATATTTTAATACTACTTTCAAAACTTGAATATTTTAATCAAACTACACCCAGAGATTCTGTACATGCCTATTGGAGCATGCAGAAGAGGGGACAAAGTCTCTTTGAGGACAGTAAGAATTTTTAAAATTTCCCTTGTATTTTTCTGAAAGGAAATTTTTATGTAAATAATTGTGTTTTAGCTTTACTTATCTCCTAAAGTACATTTAATACTGTTTTAAGAGTTTACATATTAAAAAATTTATTGGTTCAAAGTCCTGGGAGTTGAGCAGTTCCTGCCTTGAGGGACAAAGACTCAGCAGTCTCCTTGGTGGGGACACTGTTTCTCTTGAGTCCAGGCTTTGCTTGTGCTGTTCCATCTGCCTGGGACATCATCCCCAGCCCAACCTGTCCCCTGTTCTTCCTTGTCTGATGCCAACACATCCTGCCATTCCTGGCTTCGATGAAACTTCTCAGAAGTCTCTCTCTGTCAACCAGTTTTCCATCTGTCAACCCTGCATTTCTCCCTCATTATGGTTTATTTAATATCTGTCCTTGCTCAGAATCATGAGGGTAAGCACAGTGTTGCTCACTGTCAAGTCTCCAATATCTAGCTAAGTGCCTAGTAAATGGCTCTCAAAACATTGTGCACTGAATTGAATTAGTAGAGAAAAATAGAAAGAGGAAGAAAATCCACAGGAGACAGAAGGAATTCAGTCTGAATATGCTCCAGGAAAAACAGTCGAGGACGCAGGATAGGAATGTCCCCATCTTCCATAGTGGACCCATCCCAGTTCTGAGAATGGCTTGCTTCTGTTTTAGGCTCTTGGGACTCCCATCACTTCTCCTCCCTCTCCACCAGGACCAGCTCTCTGCAGAGCTTTCAGCTTGTCAGTGGAAAAAGCCCAGACAAACAAGTTCACAACCTGAGTCCAGCCAACCACACACTAACCAGGTGTGTGACCTTGGGCAGACCACTCAGCCTCTCTGGGCTTCATTTCACTTACCTGTCAAAGAAGCAGATTACCCAAATGGACCTTGAACGTTCTTTTCACCTCAAACCCCAGGAATCCCATTTGGACAGAGTTGTGATAGGATTTTCCATTAAACCTCAATCTGACTAATGGAAATAAAACCAGACCTTGCAACTCTCAAAAGGATTATTCTTTCTTATTATTCTTCCTTCAACTGTCTTGTAAACTATAACGGCAGTGGGGTTGCACCATGTCATTTTGGTTTTGATTAATCACTGATTACGCTGATCTGTTTTTCTGTTCCTCCCTCTTTCTGATTACTTATCTAAAATGCAGGTTAGGGGGCTTCCCTGGTGGCGCAGTGGTTGAGAGTCCGCCTACCGATGCAGGGGACACGGGTTCATGCCTCGGTCCGGGAAGATCCCACATGCCGCGGAGCGGCTGAACCCGTGAGCCTTGGCCGCTGAGCCTGTGCGTCGGGAACCTGTGCTCCGCAACGGGAAAGGCCACAACAGTGAGAGGCCCGCGTATCGCAAAAAGTAAAAAAAAATTAAAAAATAAAATGCAGGTTAAGCTGTGCATTTGTAGTAAGTATTTGAACTCTTTGGAAAGAAGCTGTAATGGTTTGTAAATGTCTTCATTATGAGTTTATAACATCTCCTAGATGGTCACCTTACTCAGTAAAATCACTTCCTCAAAAGCTCTGCCCATGTGTTTACTAAATGGGCTTATGGAGAACAGATAGTCACACAAAAGTTTTCTCCTCCACAGAATTCCAAAGATGATTTAAAAGCCCCCCAACCACCAGGAAAAAAAAAAGGTAAAACCACTATTTCAGGAAAAAAAATTGGGTGATGTTCATGGATCAAAAATAATTGTATTGCAGAACTTAGAAACATTAGCAAGCTGTATTTTAGAATACTTTATAAACTTCTAATCATTTTCAAGTGTTAATACTCTGTTACAAGTGATGTTTTGGAGATTAATTCACACAACCATTTGGGTCACTAACATTCCTGAGTCCATGCATTGAAAACAAGATTGGACCCAAACCCCAAATTATAGACTATAAAAAATAGGCTGTAGGAAAATCACATCAGGACTCAAACATGTTACAACACCCACCAGTATTTTTAGAAATTTTTATGGAAGTATAATAACACAGATACAGAAAAGTGCACAAATGCTAAGTGTACAGCTTGACACATCTTTTACAAAATGAACACACCAGCATCATGAGCACTCACTGCAAGGAACAGATCATTACCAGTTCCCCCAAAAGCCCTCCTGGTGCCTTCGTCCAGGCACTTCTCCCTCCACGATGACTTCTGAGTGTGGTGACAGAGAAAGGCAAGTGAGAAGGTATGGTTAAGCCAAGAATGGCAGGATGAGTAGGATTTAGACAGAGAAGTGTAGTGGGGCAGGCTGGGGTGGGGACAGCTTCCCAGGGAGGTGAAGCATCATGTGCAAAGCATCACAACAGAGATTTCTTGAGTCTGTGTTTGTATTTTACATAAATGGAATCATATAACATGTACTCTTTTGTGTCTGGCTTCTTTCACTCAATATTTTGTCTGTAGCTCTAAATCATTCATCCTCATATCTATATTCCAGTGTGGGAATATACCTCAATTTGTTTATCCATTCTGCCATTGTGGGCATTTGAGTCACTTTCAGTTTGGCATTATCACAAACAGAGCTGTCCCACCAGTATTTTTATTGATGGATTAGACGTGATCTTTGCCCAGTAGTTCTGAAGATGAGCGAATGAGTGTTATAAAACCAGTGAACTCGAGCGATGGTTCTTAACAGCAAGTATGACCAGCATCTGGAGGCTTCTTTAAGCCCAGAGGGCTGGGGTGTACCCACAGTGTGTGCTTCAGTAGGTCTGTGGTGGGGCCTGAGAATCTGTGTTTCTAACACATTCCCAGACGATACAGAAGCTGCTGGTCCAGGGATTACACTTTGAGAGCCACTGAACTAAAGATATTTGTAGAGCTTTGCCTCTGTAGGACAAGATATTATTGAAAGCACTGAATGAAGGACACAGGCAGCCTGCAGCAATTCCTGAGCCCAGACTTATTTTCAAAATCTCTCCAACTTTATACAGCTCGTACACAGAAAATTATTTCTCCCTTCCATGGGAGCAGAAGATCTTTCAGTTTGCAAGAAACAGAGCCCCATTCAGATTGCCTCAGGGGATCTGGATTTTTTAAGGAGAAACAGGGAGTAAAGCAGCCCAGGAAATAATACCAGGAGCTGCTCAGCCAGGCCTTACATAGCTGTACTTGACAAAGTTGAGCAAATGAATCACCTGGGGAACTTGGAAAAATGAAGCTCCTGAGTCAGGAGGTCCAGGGTAGGACCCAATATCCTGCATTTCTAAGGAGCTTCCAGGCGATGTTGATGCCAATCCGCAGAGCCACAGAATAACAAGGTGATAAAGAGTGGAGTGTTCTTCACCCCTAATGCAGGCGCTGCAGCTGGTTATCTGCTGGCAGCTCTTAGGACACTACAGGATCTCAGGAAGTCCTCTCATCTCAGACTCAACATCTCCTTCTCTGCTCTTCTATTTAGCTCCTTCCCCACTCTCCCACCACTGACCTTTCTGCCCCATACCTTCTACTTCCTCATGTCTTCTGCTTGGTGAGACTTCTCCTGCTGCCTGCTCTTCACTTATGTTTCTAGATCTTACATTTAAATTCCCCAACAGAAGATTTGATTGGGTCAGAACATAAACTTTCCTGCATAGGCTATTCTTGTAGGGCAGTCCTTGCACTTCAAAGGCCAGATCATACCTACCTGTGGGTCAGAGGTGCTGATCATTGGCCTCATTAGAAGTAGTCTGAGAAAAAAGAGTGTGAGGTACAAAGAATGATGACCTTATCAGTGGTTCTTGGCCTTGGCTGCACATTAGAATTACCTGGGGGAAGAGAGGGAAGGAGGAGGGCATATAAAAAATACCCAGGCCAAAGCTAAAACCATGGAAATTCTATTGGCTTGCCGGGGGCATGCATTATTGCCATCTATGAGCTCCCCAGGTATTTCTAAATACCAGTCAATGCTGAGAGTCACTTACTATATTATGTTACTAAGGCTGTTGTAACAAAGTACCACAAACTGGGTGGCTTAAGACAATAGCAAGTTGTTTTCTCAGTTCTGGAGGCTAGAAGTCCAAGACATTGACAAGGCCATGCTCCCTTGGAAAGCTCTAGGGGAGAATCCTTCCTTGCCTCTTCCAGCTTCTGGTGGCCCCAGGTGTTCCTTGCCTGTGGCAACATCACTCCAATCTCTGCCTCCATCTCCTCATGACCATCTATACTCTGTGTGTGTTTCTGTGCCCAAATTTCCCTCTTCTTATAAGAACAACAGTTATATTGGATTAGGGTCCATCCTAATAGCCTCATCTTAACTTGATGACATTGCAAAGATCTTGTTTCTAAATAAGGTTACATTTACAGGTACCAGGGGTTAAGATTTCAACATATCTTTTGGGGAGAAATAATCGACCTATAATATTGAGCTTTATATAAGAACCTCTCAGAAGGGGGTTCCAGCTTAGGCAGGCATGCTAAGACTGTTCTGGAGGGGGTAGTACAGGTGACTGTCACATTGCATGACCTGTGCTTCCCACATTCTTTCCCCCCTGCCCAAATATAAAGCTACCTTGGAAATCAGTAGTCTCAATTTTCCCACCCAATTTTGAGAAAGCCACTCATTCTGCCCACTGTGACCTTGACAATCAAGAAAACAAAGCCCATATTTGATGTCTACATTCGGAAGGTAGTTGCTCCCACTACCTTAGTTTACTCTAAGTTCAGAATCGCAAAGAGGGAGATCACTTTGCTATCATAATTGGTATCACATATTTTGTAAGAAAATCACAACTCTTCAAAATACCAAAATATATCAAACCAAAACAAAATTTTTATGATCAGAAAAATCTGTCAGGTTTGTCAGGTGTATTCCATAAAAAATGTGGTTTTACAATTTTGCAGGAATTATGGGCTCCCTCCATTATTATAAGGACATGAATGTGGAGAGATTCTTCATATGTCACTAACTTTTTCCCACATTGACATTTAAGACATTTGCAAATTACCTGAGAAGTGTAAGAATGTTTCAATATTCCCTGAGGACTGGGTGAATAATACTTCAAATGTAAATACAATTACTACCTCCCACTCTTAAAAGTCATCAGTTATGTAAATAGTGGCCCAGAGCTGATTCCAAAGCCCAAGAGTGATTTTGGCTTAGGGTTGGCTGGGCTACAAGACTACCCAGATACCACAGAAATCACATTTTCCAGAAAAAAGCAAGTTTTAGTTGTGGCATTGGCCAAACAACACATTCAAAACGATGGTCATAAGCAACCTGGTCCTGTGTGCTCCACCAGCGCCCTTCTGGGACCATAGAACACTGGGGCTCTCCAAGCACTCCCTGTAGTCAGCCCAGCCGCGACTCCAGGCCCCACGGAGCTGCTCCCCTCACCCACTGCACTCAGCCCCGGTGTCCTCAGCTGGAAAATGAGAATCATACTGCTTCCCTCATCGTACTGTTTTGAGCATGTCAACTGAAAAAAATGCACAGCAAGAGTTGTGAGTGAAGTTTTCTTTGGGGCAAAATGAGGATGATAGCCCGGGAGACAGCATCTCATATGCCTCTGAGGAACTGCTCTAAAGAGGTAAGAGTGGAAGTCAGTATATATGTGACTTTGGTGAAGGGGTACGTGCAGTCAAGCACATATTTTGGCAGAAGGTTACTACTAGTCACAAGAAGCAAATGTCTCCATTAATAATTTACGTGTTTTTCTACATATGAGAATATGCAAGAAACTGGGCTTATAAAATCTTCTCCTGAAAATATTTAATTTTCTGAAGGCCTGTTCTGCCAGTTTTTCCCTGATCTCCACCCTGAACTCCTTTCAGGGTGTGTTGAAGGTCAGCAACTGCAGTAGCTAGTGACTTCTTTCTTCCAGAACCAGATGGTGGGCAACAATTTTTAACTGACAACCATGAATCAAAACAACAAATTAAAGTGCTTAGCACAGTGGCTGTCACACAACGGAAACTATAAGCTATCATTTCTGAGATCACAGTTGCCATTTGCTCACATAATTTATGTCTCCATATGTGCAGTGTATTACCCAATAAGACTGTCCCATGTTCACCACCCTTTCCCCGAACCAGAGTTCTGATTTCCTGCTCTATGGTGACCTTCCAACTTTTTCATGTATCAAAATCAGCCAACCAACATGTCATGAATTACCTGTGTCCTGCACTGTGCTAGGATTTTGAAATATACAAAGGAACAGAATACACCCTCCTGGCCTCACCCTCCTTACAGTTTTATATGTTATGAGAATTGGGTACATCGAATTGGGGATCAAAAGAGGTGGGAGAAAAGTTATTTGATTTGGGGGTAAAAGGGAGAGGGCTTGGTGAGAAGTGCATTCCAGACAGATGAAACAGCATACAAAAAGGCCAGGATTAAGGAACGCAGAAACCTAAAGAAAGTAGAAGGAAGATAATAAAAACAGAGAAAATAGTGCAAAAATGTTATTAAAGAGAGAATGTCTGTGCCATTCTTGACACTGAATAGACAGGAGTCCACAGATTAAAATATTCTAACAAGCACACAGTAAAATAAGTCTAGTTTTCCACACGGGTGGGGGGGATGCAGTTTAAATTTACATTTACTTATCACAGTGCAACTTCAAAACAAATGATACTTTAGCAAAGGAAACCATAAACAAGATGAAAAGACAACCCTCAGAATGGGACAAAATATTTGCAAACAAAGCAACTGACAAAGGATTAATCTCCAAAATATACAAGCAACTCATGGAGCTCAATATCAAAAAAACAAACAACCCAATCCAAAAATGGGCAGAAGACCTTTGGAGAAATATACATTTCTCCAAAGAAGATATACAGATTGCCAACAAACACATGAAAGGATGCTCAGCATCACTAATCATTAGAGAAATGCAAATCAAACCTACAATGAGGTATCACCTCACACCGGTCAGAATGGCCATCATCAAAAATTCTACAAACAATAAATGCTGGAGAGGGTGTGGAGAAAAGGGAACCCTCTTGCACTTTTGGTGAGAATGTAAATTGATACACTCATTATGGAGAACAGCATGGAGGTTCCTTAAAAGACTAAAAATAGAACTACCATATGACCCAGCAATCCCACTACTGGACATATATCCTGAGAAAACCATAATTCAAAAAGAGTCAAGTACCACAATGTTCATTGCAGCTTTATTTACAATAGCCAGGACATGGAAGCAACCTAAGTATCCATTGACAGATGACTGGATAAAGAAGATGTGGCACATATATACAATGGAATATTACTCAACCATAAAAAGAAACAAAATTGAGTTATTTGTAGTGAGGTGGATGGACCTAGAGTCTGTCATAAAGAGTGAAGTAAGTCAGAAGAGAAAAATAAATATCATATGGTAACACATGTATATGGAATCTAAAAAAAAAAAGTGGCTCTGAAGAACCTAGGGGCAGGACAGGAATAAAGACACAGACATGCAGAATGGACTTGAGGACACGGGGAGGGGGAAGGGTAAGCTGGGATGAAGTGAGAGAGTGGTATGGACTTATATATACTACCAAATGTAAAATAGATAGCTAGTGGGAAGCAGCCACATAGCACAGGGAGATCAGCTAGGTGATTTGTGACCACCTAGAGTGGTGGGATAGGGAGGGTGGGAGGGAGACACAAGAGGGAGGGGATATGAGGATATATGTATATGTATAGCTGATTCACTTCATTATAAAGCAGAAACTAACACACCATTGTAAAGCAATTATACTCCAATAAAGATGTTTTAAAAATTAATTAAATAAATAAAGGGAGCAAGAGAAAAACAAAGAGGTAGTTACAAGGGAACCCCCATAAGGCTATCAGCTGATTTCTGTACAGAAACACTGCAGGCCTGAAGGGAGTGGCAAAATATATTCAAAATCTTTTTTATATATATATTATACTCTTTTTAAATTTATTTATTGTATTTATTTATTTTTTGGCTGTGTTGGGTCTACATTGCTGCCCATGGGCTTTCTCTAGTTGCAGCAAGTGGGGGTTACTCTTCATTGTGGTGCACATTTTTCTCATTATGGTGGCTTCTCTTGTTGCAGAGCATGGGTTCTAGGCACATGGGCTTCAGTAGTTGTGGCACGCAGGCTCAGTAGTTGTGGCTCACAGGCTTAGTTGCTCCGCGGCACATGGGATCTTCCTGAACCAGGGATCGAACCCATGTCTCCTGCATTGGCAGGTGGATTCTTAACCGCTGTGCCACCAGGGACATCCTTATTCAAAATCTTGAATGAGAAAAATCTGCAGCCTAGAATACTCTACCTAGCAAGTTTATCATTTAGAATAGGAGGAGAAATAGAGAATTTCTCTGACAAAAAAAAACTAAAAGAATACAGCAATACTAAACCTATCCTAAAAGATGTATTGAAAGGTTATCTCTAAATAGAAAAGAAGCAAGAAGATATAGGAAAGAGGAAATCACAACTGGAAAGTAAATCACTTAAATTACCCACTATACAGGTCAAAAAAAAGAAAAAAATCTATTTGTGAGAACAATGATAAACACAAGGAATAGCAAAAGGATAAACATGAAGATGTAAAAAGGGACATCAAAATCATAAAATGTGGGGAAGGAGAGTAAGAAAATGCAGATTCTTTTTCTTTTTTTTAGAATGTGTTTGTGCCTATATGACTATCAGTCTAAAGTAAGATATAGGAGGGATTAACATACTTGTAAAACAGGGCAACCACAAATCAAAAACATACAACAGATTGACAGAAACCAAAAATAAGAGTACACAAGAATAAAATAAAAGGAAGTCATCAAGCCACAAAAAGAAATACAAAGGAACAAGAAAGAAACAAAAAATCAACTGGAAAACAAGGTTTGAAATGGCAATAAATACATAAGTATGAATGATTACCTTAAAAGTCAATGGACTGAATGCTCCAATAAAAAAACATAGAGTAGCAGACTAGAAAAAAAACCAAGAGCTTACAATATGTTACCTACAAGAGACCCACTTTAGGGCAAAGGACACACATAGATTGAAAGTGAGGGGATGGAAAAAGATATTTCAGGCAAACAGAAATGACAAGAAAGTGGGAGTTGCAATACTCATATCAAACAAAATAGACTTTAAAGTAAAGACTATAAAGAAAGATAAAGAAGGACACTATATAATGATAAAAAGATTAATATAAAAAGAGGATATTACATTCATCAAATTATGCACCTAATATAGGAGTACCCAAATACCTAAAATAAATACTAACAGACATAAAGGGAGAAATTAATGGGAATACAGTAATAGCAGGAAACTTTAACCTCCCACTCATATCAATGGACAGATCTTCCAGACAGAGAATCAGTAAGGCAACAGAGATCCTAAATGATAAAATAAAACAGACTTAATTGATATTTTCAGGACATTACATCCCAAAAACCCAGAATACACATTCTTTTCAAGTGCACATGGAAAATTCGCTACGATTGACCACATACTTGGGCACAAAACTAACCTCAACAAATTTAAGAGTATAGAAATTATTTCAAGCATCTCCTCTGACCACAATGGAATGAAACTAGAAATCAGCCACAGGAAAAGAAATGAGAAAAAAACGACTACATAGAGACTAAACAACATGCTACTAAAAAATAAATGGATCAATGAGGAAATCAAAAAGGAAATTTAAAAATACCTTAGACAAAAGGCAATGAAAACACAACCATACAAAATCTATGGGATGCAGCAAAAGCAGTTCTTAGAGGGAAGTTCATAGCAATACAGGCCTTCATCAAAAAACAAGAAAAGTCTCAGATAACAACATAACCTACCACCTAAAAGAGTTAGAAAAAGAATAACAAACAAAACTTAAAGTCAGCAGAAGGAAGGAAATAATAAAGATCAGGGAGGAAATAAATAAAATAGAGATTTTAAAAGCAATAGTAAAAATCAATAAAACCAAGAGCTGTTTCTTTGAAAAGATAAACAAAATTGACAAACTTCTGGCCAGGCTCACCAAGAAGAAAAGAGAGAGAACCCAAGTAAACAAAATAAGAAATGAAAAGGGGGACTTCCCTGGTGATCCAGTGTTTAAAGCTCCATGCTCCCAATGCAGGGGACCTGGGTTTGATCCGTGGTCAGGGAACTAAGATCCCAAATACTGCAACTAAGCCCACACACTGCAACTACTAAGCCCACACATTCTAGAGCTTGTGTGCTGCAACTAGAGAGCCTGTGCGTGCAACTAGAGAAGCCCATGTGCCACAACTAGAGAAGCCCATTCACCACAATGAAGAGCCTGGGCACTGCAACGAAGACCCAGTACAGCCAAAATAAATAAATAAATAATAATTTTTTAATGAAAAAGGAGAAATCTCAACTGATACTGCAGAAATACAAAAAAAAATAAGAGAATACTATGAACAATTATATGCCAACAAATTTGACAACCTAGAAGAAATGGACAAATTTCTAGAAACATACAGCCCACCAAAACTGAATGAAGAAGAAATAGGTGATTTGAACAGACTAATCACTAGAAATGAAATAGGATCTGTAATTAAAAACAAAAAACAACAAAAAACAACTCCCTACAAACAAAAGTCCAGAACCAGATGGCTTCACAGGTGAATTCTACCAAACATACAAAGTAGCATCTATTCCAATTCTTCTCAAACTCTTCCAAAAGATTGAAGAGGAGGGAACACTTCCAAAGACATTCTATGAAGTCACCATCACCCTGATACAAAAACCAGACAAAGATACCATCAGAAAAGAAAATTACAGGGCAATATCTTTGATGAATATAGAGGCAAAAATTCTCAACAAAATATTAGCAAACACATAAAAAGATCATACACCATGACCAAGTGGGATTCATTCCAAGTTCACAAGGATGGTTTAACATTTGCAAATCAATCAATGTAATACACCACATTAACAAAAGAAGAGTAAAAAACACGATCATCTCAATAGATGCAGAAAAAGCATCTGACAAAATTCAATATCCATTCATGATAAAAACTCTTAACCAAAGTGGGAATAGAGGGAACATTTCTCAACATAATAAAACCCATTTATGGCAAACCCACAGCCAACATAATACTCAACAGTGGAAAGCTAAAAGCCTTCCCACTAAAATCTGGAACAAGACAGGGTGCCCACTCTCACCACTTCTATTCAAAATAGTTTTGGAATCATAGCCACAGCAATCAGACAAGAAAAAAAATTAAAAGTATCCAAATTGGAAGGGAAGAGGTAAAATTGTCACTATATGCAGATGACAAGATTACAATATATATTGATAGAAAACCCTAAGGACTTCATACAAAAACTACTAGATCTAATAAATGAATCAGCAAAGTATCAGGATATAAGATTAACATTCAAGAATTGGTTGCATTTCTTTATACTAACAATAAAATATCAGAAAGGGAATGTAAAAAACAATACCTTTTAAAACAGCAACAAAAAAATTATACCTAGGAATAAACCTAACCAAGGATATGAAAGACTTATATGCTGAGAACTATAAAACATTAATAAAGGAAATTAAAGAGGATTCAAAGAAATGGAAAGATATCCCATGTTCTTGGATTAGAAGAATTAATATTGTTAAAATGGCAATACTCCCCAAAGCAATCTACAGATTTAATGTGATCCTTATCAAAATACCCATGACATTTTTCACAGAACATTTGTTTCAAAAACAAAGCAATAGACATAACTGTCCCAGACTTCAGACAATACTACAAAGCTACAGTAATCAAAACAGTGCGGTATTGGTACAAAAACAGACATAAGGATCAATGGAACAGAATAGAGAGCCCAGAAAGAAAGCCACACACCAACAGTCAATTAATCTTCGACAAAGGAGGCAAGAATACAAAGTGGGGAAAACACAGCCTCTTCAGCAAGTGGTGCTGGGACATTTGGATAGCTGCATGTAAATCAGTGAAGTTAGAACTCACTCTCACACCATGCACAAAAATAAACTCAAAATGGCTTAAAGTCTTAAACATAAGACATGACACCATAAAACTCTAAGAAGAGAGCATAGGCCAAACACTCTCTGATATAAATCGTACCAATGTTTTCTTAGGTCAGTCTCCCAAGGCAATAGAAATAAACAAATGGGACCTAATCAAACTTACAAGCTTTTGCACAGCAAAGAAAACCATTAAAAAAAAAGACAACCTATGAAATGGAAGAAAATATTTGCAAATGATGCGACAGACAAAGGCTTAATCTCCAAAATATACAAACAGCTCATACAACTCAACAACAACAACAAAAAACAACCCAATTGAAAAATGGGCAGAAGACCTTAATAGACATTTCTCCAAAGAAGACATACAGATGGCCAGTAGGCACATGAAAAGATGCTCAACATCACAAATTATTAGAGAAATGCAAATCAAAACTACAATGAGGTACTACTTCACACCAGTCAGAATGGCCATCATTAAAAAGTCTACAAATAACAAATGCTGGAGAGGCTGTGGAGAAAAGGGAACCCTCCTACACTGTTGGTGGAAATGTAAGTTGGTGCAGCCACTATAGAAAACAGTGTGGAGGTTCCTCAGAAAACTAAAAGTAGAATTACCACATGACCCAGCAATTCCACTCCTGGGCATATATCTGGACAAAACTATAATTCAAAAAGATACATGCACCCCTGCGTTCATAGCAGCACTATTCACAATAGCCAAAACATGGAAACAACTTAAATGTCTGTTGAAAGATGAATGGATGAAGAAGGTGTGGTATATATATATACAATGGAATACTACTCAGTCACAAAAATGTATGAAATAATGCCATTTGCAACAATATGGATACAATTAGAGATTATCATATTAAGTGAAGTCAGAGAGAAAGACAAATACCATATCACTTATATGTGGAATATAAAATATGGCACAAATGAACCTAAGTATATGTCTTCTAGGAGTATTCTCCTACACAGCCAGGATATTATTAGCACCATATCAATAAATAATATCAAATAATAATATGAAATATATAGTCCATACTCAAATTTAATATCAATAAATAATATCAAAGTAACATCAATAAATAATATCAAATATATAGTCCATACTCATATTTTTCTCAGATCTTCCCAATAGTATCATTATAGCTTCTCTTTCAATTGAAGATCCACTCTATGATCACACACTACATTTGATTTTCATGGCTCTTTAATCTTCTTTCATCTAGAATAGTTATTTTGATACTTTTTGTCATACATAATATTGGCTTTTTGAAGTGTCCAAACCAATTATTTTGCACAATGTACCTCAACTGTATTTGTGTGACTTTTTCCCTCATAACAAGATTTGGCTTATGCATTTTTGTCAGGAGCACCACAAATGTGGGACTGTGCCCCTCTCAGTGCATCACATTAGAGGTCACATGATGTCATTTTGTCCCACGATTGGGAATGTTAAGTTTGACCTCTTCCCTAAAGTGATGCCCTCTAGATAACTCCCTGGTAAAGCTACCTTTCCTCCTTTGTAATTAACAAGTAATCTGAGGGCTAATGCTTCAAGACTGAGGTCTGGGAGAAGACAAGTACTGGAGGTGGATCCATCGATAATTCTGTGAAAAAAGAAAATGCAAGAATGTTAGAGAGGAAAGTAAGTGTTCCTTCACACACCACTTCCCTTTCACACACGCATGCACACATGCATATGCACTCATTCCATGGATCCCTGGAGATGCTGAGGAAGAAGAATAATAGGATACCCAGCATTTATGGGGTGAGGGTTTGAGCCATTCTATTTGCAAACTAAAGGAAAAATAACCCAGAATGCTGGAAGAATTGGTAGCATTGAGGTGGCAGGCACCCTGGTAAATTGTTTGCAGTAATGAGCCCAACCTGTCTCTCCATGCCTATCTATCCATGCCTCTCTATCCATGCCCTTTGGTGGTGCCCTCTCACATGACCTCTGAACCTGGCCATATGACTTGCTTTTGTCAACAGGACAGTACCAAATGACACAGGTAGAGACCAAAAAAGTGCACATTAGGACTTGCTCTCTTACTGTTCTTGGACCTTGACACAACCATGTGAGTGACCTATGTAGCCTGCTGGACAGTGAGAGACCACACAGCCCCAGCACTCCCGTCACCACAATCCACAACTGGAAAACCAGCAGACACATGAGTGAAGCCATCTAAGACCAACCAGTCCACATCCACCTCACAAGCTGACCTCAGCCACATGAGCAAGCACAACTGAGATCAGCCAAGCCTAGCCCAGATCAGCAGAATGGCCGAGCTGACCCATAGACTCATGACAAATAATGAGTATTTCTTAAGCTATTAAGTTTTGGGACAATTTATTATGCAGCAAAAACAAACTGATACACAGGAACTACTCTAATTCACAAACTTTGGTTCAAGATATAAACTGTTACCAGGTTTTTAAAAAATAACATCCCTCAGGTTTCCCTGGTGGCACAGTGGTTGAGAGTCCACCTGCCAATGCAGGGGACACGGGTTCGTGCCCTGGTCCAGGAAGATCCCACATGCCGTGGAGCGGCTAGGCCCGTGAGCCATAGCCACTGAGCCTGCGCGTCTGGAGCCTGTGTTCCGCAACGGGAGCGGCCACAACAGTGAGAGGCCCGCATACCACAAAATAATAATAATAATAATATCCCTCTTCATAGATGATAACCTTTTTCAAAACAGGCGCAGGGAGAGGACTGGTGGCGTGAACACAGCCTGAAGAGGTTAGTGCACCACGGATAGCCAGGAGGGAATCCGGGAAAAAGTCTGGACCTGCCGAAGAGGCAAGAGACTTTTTCTTCGCTCTTGTTTCCTGGTGCGCGAGGAGAGGGGATTAAGAACGCTGCTTAAAGGAGGTCCAGAGAAGGACGCAAGCCGCGGCTAACAACGCGGACCCCAGAGATGCGCATGAGACGCTAAGGCTGCTGCTGCCGCCACTAAGAAGCCTGTGTGCGAGCACAGGTCACTCTCCACACCTCCCTTCCGGGGAGCCTGTGCAGCCCGCCACTGCCAGCGTCCCGGGATCCAGGGACAAATTCCCCGAGAGAACAAACGGCGAGCCTCAGGCTGGTGCAACGTCACGCTAGCCTCTGCCGCAGCAGGCTTGCCCCGCACTCCGTACCTGCCCCACCCGGCCTGAGTGAGCGAGAGCCTCCGAATTAGCGGCTCCTTTAACTCCGTCCTGTTTGAGCGAAAAACAGGCGCCCTCCGGAGACCTACACGCAGAGGCGGGGCCAAATCGAAAGCTGAACACCGGGAGCTGTGCAAACAAAGAAGAGAAAGGGAAATCTCTCCCACCAGCCTCAGGAGCAGCGGATTAAATCTCCACAATCAACTTGATGTACCCTGCATCTGTGGAATACCTGAAAAGAAAACGAATCATCCGAAATTGAGGAGCTGGACTTTGAGAGCAAGATTTATTATTTTTTCCCTTTTTCCTCTTTTTGTGAGTGTGTATGTGTATGCTTCTGTGTGAGATTTTGCCTGTATAGCTTTGCTTTCACCATTTGTCCTAGGATTCTATCCGTCCGTTTTTTGTTTTTCTTTTACTTAAAAAAATTTTTTTCTTAATAATTATTTTTTTATTTTAATAACTTTATTTTACCTTACTTTAGTTTATTCTTTTATCCTTTTTCTTTCTTTCTTTCTTTCTTTCTTTCTTTCTACTTTTTCTCCCTTTTATTCTTAGCCATGTGGATGAAAGGCTATTGGTGCTGCAGCCAGGAGTCAGTGCTGTGTCTCTGAGGTGGGAGAGCCAACTTCAGGACACTGGTCCACAAGAGACCTCCCAGCTCCATGTAAAATCAAATGGCGAAAATCTCCCAGAGATCTCCATCTCAACACCAACACCCAGCTTCACTCAACAACCAGCAAGCTACAGTGCTGGACACCCTATGCCAAACAACTAGCAAGACAGGAACACAATCCCACCCATTAGCAGAGAGGCTGCCTAAAATCATACTAAGGTCACAGACACCCCAAAACACACCACCAGATGTGGACCTGCCCACCAGAAAGACAAGATCCAGCCTCATCCACCAGAACACAGGCACTAGTCCCCTCCACCAGGAAGCCTACACAACCCACTGAACCAACTTTAGCCACTGGGGACAGACACCAAAAACAATGGGAATATGAACCTGCAGCCTGCAAAAAGGAGACCCCAAACACAGTAAGATAAGCAAAATGAGAAGACAAAAAACACACAGCAGATGAAGAAGCAAGATAAAAACCCATCAGACCTAACAAATGAAGAGGAAATAGGCAGTCTACCTGAAAAAGAATTCAGAATAATGATAGAAAAGATGAGCCAAAATCTTGGAAGTAGAATGGACAAAATGCAAGAAACAGTTAACAAGGACCTAGAAGGACTAAAGATGAAACAAGCAATGATGAACAACAAAATAAATGAAATTAAAAATTCTCTAGAAGGGATCAATAGCAGAATAACTCAAGCAGAAGAACGGATAAGTGATCTGGAACATAAAACAGTGGAAATAACTACTGCAGAGCAGAATAAAGAAAAAAGAATGAAAAGAACTGAGGACAGTCTCAGAGACCTCTGGGACAACATTAAACGCACCGACATTCAAATTATAGGGTTTCCAGAAGAAGAAGAGAAAAAGAAAGGGACTGAGAAAGTATTTGAAGAGATTATAGTTGAAAACTTCCCTAATATGGGAAAGGAAACAGTTAATCAAGTCCAGGAAGCACAGACAGTCCCATACAGGATAAATCCAAGGAGGAACACTCCAAGACACATATTAATCAAACTGTCAAAAATTAAATACAAAGAAAACATATTAAAAGCAGCAAGGGAAAAACAACAAATAACACACAACAGAATCCTCATAAAGTTAACAGCTGATCTTTCAGCAGAAACTTTGCAAGCCAGAAGGGACTGTCAGGACATGTTTAAAGTGATGAAGGAGAAAAACCTACAACCAAGATTACTCTACCTAGCAAGAATCTCATTCAGATTTGAAAGAGAAGTTAAAACCTTTACAGACAAGCAAAAGCTGAGAGAGTTCAGTACCACCAAACCAGCTTTAAAACAAATGCTAAAGGATCTTCTCTAGGCAAGAAACACAAGAGAAGGAAAAGACTTGCAATAACAAACCAAAACAATTAAGAAAATGGGAATACAAACATACATATCGATAATTACCTTAAATGTAAATGGATTAAATGCTCCCACCAAAAGACACAGACTAGCTGAATGGATACAAACACAAGACCCATATATATGCTGTCCACAGGGACCACTTCATGGCCATCCCTGGTGGCGCAGTGGTTGAGGGTCCGCCGGCCGATGCAGTGGACGCAGGTTCGTGCCCCAGTCCGGGAGGAACCCACGTGCTGTGGAGCGGCTCGGTCCATGACCCATGGCCGCTGGACCTGCGCAGCCAGGGTGTCTGCTCTGCAATGGGAGAGGCCGCAGCCGCTAGAGGCTCGCGTAGCACCAAAAAGAAAAAAAGCGACCCACTTCAGACCTACAGACACATACAGACTGAAAGTGAGGGGATGGAAAAAGAAATTCCATGCAAATGGAAACCAAAAGAAAGCTGGAGTAGCAATTCTCATATCAGACAAAATAGACTTTAAAATAAAGACTATTACAAGAGACAAAGAAGGACATTACATAATGATCAAGGGATCGATCCAAGAAGAAGATATAACAATTGTAAATAATTATGCACCCAACATAGGAGCACCTCAATACATAATGCAAACACTAACAGCCATAAAATGGGAAATCAACAGTAACACATTCATAGTAGGGGACTTTAAAACCCCACTTTCACCAATGGACAGATCATCCAAAATGAAAATAAATAAGGAAACACAAGCTTTAAATGATACATGAAACAAGATGGGCTTAATTGATATTTATAGGACATTCCATCCAAAAACAACAGAATACACAATTTTCTCAAGTGCTCATGGAACAGTCTCCAGGATAGATTATATCTTGGGTCACAAATGAAGCCTTGGTAAATTTAAGAATATTGAAATTGTATCAAGTATATTTTCTGACCACAACGCTATGAGACTAGATATCAACTACAGGAAAAGATCTGTAAAAAATACAAACACATGGTGACTAAACAATACACTACTTAATAACGAAGTGATCACTGAAGAAATCAAAGAGGAAATCAAAATATACCTAGAAACAAATGACAATGGAGACATGATGACCCAAAACCTATGGGATGCAGCAAAAGCAGGTCTAAGAGGGAAGTTTATAGCAATACAATCCTACCTTAAGAAACAGGAAACATCTTGAATAAACAACCTAACCTTGCACCTAAAGCAATTAGAGAAAGAAGAACAAATAATCTCCAAAGTTAGCAGAAGGAAAGAAATCATAAAGATCAGATCAGAAATAAATGAAAAAGAAATGAAGGAAACGATAACAAAGATCAACAAAACTAAAAGCTGGTTCTTAGAGAAGATAAACAAAATTGATAAACCATTAGCCAGACTCATCAAGAAAAAAAGGGAGAAGACTCAAATCAATAGAATTAGAAATGAAAAAGGAGAAGTAACAACTGACACTGCAGAAATAAAAAAGATCATGAGAGATTACTACAAGCAAATCTATGCCAATAAAATGGACAACCTGGAAGAAATGGACAAATTCTTAGAAATGCACAAACTGCCAAGACTGAATCAGGAAGAAATAGAAAATATGAACAGACCAATCACAAGCACTGAAATTAAAACTGTGATTAAAAATCTTCCAACAAACAAAAGCCCAGGACCAGATGGCTTCACAGGCAAATTCTATCAAACATTTAGAGAAGAGCTAACACCTATCCTTCTCAAACTCTTCCAAAATACAGCAGAGGGAGGAACACTCCCAAACTCATTCTACGAGGCCACCATCACCTTGATACCAAAACCAGACAAGGATGTCACAAAGAAAGAAGACTACAGGCCAATATCACTGATGAACATAGATGCAAAAATCCTCAACAAAATACGAGCAAACAGAATCCAACAGCACATTAAAAGGATCATACACCATGATCAAGTGGGGTTTATTACATGAACGCAAGGATTCTTCAATATACGCAAATCAATCAATGTGATATACCATATTAACAAATTGAAGGAGAAAAACAATATGGTCATCTTAAAAGATGCAGAGAAAGCTATCGACAAAATTCAACACCAATTTATGATAAAAACCCTGCAGAAAGTAGGCAGAGAGGGAACTTTCCTCAACATAATAAAGGCCATATATGACAAACCCACAGCCAACATCATTCTAAATCGTGAAAAACTGAAAGCATTTCCACTAAGGTCAGGAACAAGACAAGGTTACCCACTCTCACCACTCTTATTCAACATAGTTTTGGAAGTTTTAGCCACAGCAATCAGAGAAGAAAAGGAAATAAAAGTAGTCCAAATCAGAAAAGAAGAAATAAAGCTGTCACTATTTGCAGATGACATGATACTATACATAGAGAATCCTAAAGATGCTACCAGAAAACTACTAGAGCTAATCAATGAATTCAGTAAAGTAGCAGGATACAAAATTCATGCACAGAAATCTGGCATTCCTATACACTAATGATAAAAATCTCAAAGTGAAATCAAGAAAACACTCCCATTTACCATTGCAACAAAAAGAATAAAATATCTAGGAATAAACCTACCTAAGGAGACAAAAGACCTGTATGCAGAAAATTATAAGACACTGATGAAATAAATTAAAGATGATAGAAATAGATGGAGAGATATACCATGTTCTTGGATTGGAAGAATCAACATTGTGAAACATGACTCTACTACCCAAAGCAATGTACAGATTCAATGCAATCCCTATCAAACTACCACTGGCATTCTTCACAGAACTAGAACAAAAAATTTCACAATATGTATGGAAACACAAAAGACCCCGAACAGCCAAAGCAATCTTGAGAATGAAAAACGGAGCTGGAGGAGTCAGGCTCCCTGACTTCAGACTATACTACAAAGCTACAGTAATCAAGACAGTATGGTACTGGCACAAAAACAGAAATACAGATCAATGGAACAGGATAGAAAGCCCAGAGATAAACCCAGACACATATGGTCACCTTATCTTTGATAAAGGAGGCAGGAATGTACAGTGGAGAAAGGACAGCCTCTTCAATAAGTGGTGCTGGGAAAACTGGACAGGTACATGTAAAAGTATGAGATTAGATCACTCCCTAACACCATACACAGAAATAAGCTCAAAATGGATTAAAGACCTAAATGTAAGGCCAGAAGCTATCAAACTCTTAGAGGAAAACATAGGCAGAACACTCTATGACATAAATCACAGCAAGATCCTTTTTGACCACCTCCTACAGAAATGGAAATAAAAACAAAAATAAACAAATGGGACCTAATGAAACTGCAAAGCTTTTGCACAGCAAAGGAAACCATAAACAAGACCAAAAGACAACCCTCAGAATGGGAGAAAATATTTGCAAATGAAGCAACTGACAAAGGATTAATCTCCAAAATTTACAAGCAGCTCATGCAGCTGAATAAGAAAAAGACAAACAACCCAATCCAAAAATGGGCAGAAGACCTAAATAGACATTTCTCCAAAGAAGATATACAGACTGCCGACAAACACATGAAAGAATGCTCAACATCATTAATCATTAGAGAAATGCAAATGAAAACTACAATGAGATATAATCTCACACCAGTCAGAATGGCCATCATCAAAAATCTACAAACAATAACTGCTGGAGAGGGCATGGAGAAAAGGGAACCCTCTTGCACTGCTGGTGGGAGTGTGAATTGGTACAGCCACTATGGAGAACAGTATGGAGGTTCCTTATAAAACTACAAATAGAACTATCATATGACCCAGCAATCCCACTACTGGGCATATACCCTGAGAAAACCATAATTCAAAAAGAGTCATGTACCAAAATGTTCATTGCAGATCTATTTACAATAGCCAGGAGATGGAAACTACCTAAGTGTCCATCATTGGATGAATGGATAAAGAAGATGTGGCACATATATAGAATGGAATACTCCTCAGCCATAAAAAGAAACGAAATTGAGCTATTTGTAATGAGGTAGATGGACCTAGAGTCTGTCATACAGAGTGAAGTAAGTCAGAAAGAGAAAGACAAATACCGTATGCTAACACATATATATGGAATTTAAGAAAAAACAATGTCATGAAGAACCTAGGGGTAAGACAGGAATAAAGACACAGACCTACTAGGGCATGGACTTGACGATATGGGGAGGGGGAAGGGTAAGCTGTGACAAAGTGAGAGAGGGGCGTGGATATATATACACTACCAAACGTAAGGTAGATAGCTAGTGGGAAGCAGCTGCATAGCACAGGGAGATCAGCTCGGTGCTTTGTGACCGCCTGGAGAGGTGGGATAGGGAGGGTGGGAGGGAGGGAGACGCAAGAGGGCAGAGATATGGGAACATATGTATATGTATAACTGATTCACTTTGTTATAAAGCAGAAACTAACACACCATTGTAAAGCAATTATACTACAATAAAGATGTAAAAAAAAATTAATTAATTTTAAAATAAACTAAATTTATGCTGAAAGTTTACCAGTGTTTTCCAAAAAACTTAAAATAGTTTCAGCAAATTCTAAATTCAAGTGAACTCAAAATCAATATCTTGTGACTTTTTAACTACATGCTTATTTTAGTACAAGATAGACATGTACAGTTGAAGAATACATTGGAACATTCCAAATGTTCTTTAGTTGGGTTGTTAACATAAACACACTGTTCAATAGAAACACCAAGCCTCAATGAAGGCCAATCAATTCGACCTCAAAGACTAACTTTGCTGCAGAGGGTTTAAAGTAGTATGAAAATCCCTTAGAGGAATGCTCAAACTTTCCTGCATGTTAGAATCACCTGGAGAAGTTTTAAAAATCCCAATACCTAAGCCACATTCCAGACCAATTAAGTCAGAATCCCTGGGAGTAGTCCCCAGGTATCAGAATTGTTTCACAGCTCTTTGAGTGACTCCAATGCACAGCTAAGCCTGAGAACCAGACCCACCAAATGTGCCTGTATATAAATGTATCAACAGATGTAAGTCATTCTACAGTTTGAGTAATTGAGAAGCAAAAATACAGCATGTGATCCACTCATTAATACATATTCTACAACAATCCTATACAAAAGCATCGGAAGACATGTTTATTCATCTGCAACTTCTACCCATAACAATTTCATATTTTAGATAATGTAAAAAAAATGATCTGACAACCAAACTTCACAATTATCCAATAATGCTTAATTTTTTTTTCTCTTCCAGAGTGTATCCTGAACCCTGGAAATTTAATAAACACTGCAGAAAGTGTTCAGCTACTTAATTTGATATTAAATAATGTAATAATTTTCTCAATAGCCCTCTGCACTCCAAGGATTCCCTATTCTGTCACTGACTGCCTAGCAGAAAATACTTTAAAATCTCTTTTGAAGACTATTCTTGGCTTGCTGTTCTGAGTTACTTGGCGCTCATATCCTAACAGCTTTATGACTCAAGTCCAGGACTCCTAAACCATGTGCATGGAAAAGTCATTGCATCTACATTGTGACTTTTCCATAACGGTCTTTTGCTGCTCTGGGATTTTGTCTACATTTTACAACCTCGCCCCTACAAATCCTCTGCAGCTCTTTTAGCCAAAGATCTCTAAAATGAGCCAAACTGTTTTTCTCCCTAGACTTTTAAAATCTTCCAAGGCACCACTGAACAGTTAGTTGCCTAAGTCACATCACACCCACAACATAAGACATGTTGTTTAACAATATTCTCTGGACAAGAACATAACACACCAGGATGATGGGTTAAAAGAGATTCAGAGGCTACACAAACTGGACATAGCCAATTCAACCAGTTATGCCCAAGTTGTAAATGTGATCATCAGCATCTCCTGCCACGATTTCCCCACCCAGCCCAGAGGTGGTATCGAACACCTTGAATTGAATCAAATTAGGGTTATTTTGTGACAGAAAATAGACAATAAAATCTGAAACAGAGAGCCTACAAATAGTCCCAATGTCTCAAAGAATATTCTAAGGTCAACTATAAATATATTGACCTCCAACTACAAGAGGAGGTCAATGCCTTGTCATTTCACAAAGGCTAATAGAATGATATTTTGAAACGTGTGTCCAGCTATACTGGGTGTAAAGGGATGGTGAGGGGGGATCAGTGGCTGTTAGCATCAAAGGAAATTGGGAAATTCCATGTCACCAGAAGGGCCTAGAAGTGAAGCCTGAGTGACTGATGACCCATCAGGAGAGCCTGCTCTGCAGGGAGAAAAGGGAAGCAGGGACTCCTGACACAGCCTGAGTCTTGTCAAACATGAGGGAGGGTGGAGAGTGGGGAGGCAAAACAGATGCAGAAAGCCAGCGCTTTCCCCAAATACAGATGGGTTTTTATGTCTAATATGGGAATAAGGATTGACAATTACAAACTGATTTCAGAAGACTGTGAGCCAATTTATAGGAGTGGGTTCAAACAGACTTTTAAAAGGAAAGATCTGATTGCTTTTTCTGAGTGAGGTACCCCTGTCCATTCAGTAGGGCCAGGAGAAGCACTCTAGACCCTGCCTCACTCCTGATCCCTCTCCCAGCAGACACAATTCCACACTATCCCAGATGGTTCCAGTTTCTAGAATGAAAACCTCCTGAAAGAGAACTTCTGTTCCTTCTTTAATAAGCCATTTGTTTCTTGGCGTTGAGGCTCAGAAACCATCTTGTATTTCTCTCAGTTGTTTGATGGCCGAAAGTGAGCCCAGGTGATCTCTTTTTTTTTTCTTTGCTATACATAGTAACACACATATCAACTTGGACTTAATCACGTTCTTCATACATATAAACAGAGGTTACAGTTTCTTTGTGGAATATGCCAACACAAAGTATTACCTCCAGCCCCACTGTAACATGATCTGCCTGAAAGAGGTAGGGTGGAAAGTTCCAGAGCTGTTTTTGTTCCCGAGGTGGAGGGTAGAGAGGAGGAGTGCTGTCTCCCCACTCGCCTGCTTGGGAGAGTCCATACAATTCTGCCTGCAGCCACCCAGCCACAGCTGATTAGACCAGAGGTGGACAAGGGCTGCCATGTATTGTTGTCTGGGCTGTACCCTGCACAAGGAAAGGAGTGCGTGGGCTCAAGTGAAGCCTGAGTGTGTGCCTTGGATCAGGGCTCCATCTGCCTGCCTGGAGGAAGGATGCCTTTTCCAAATTAACACAAATGCACCCTGTATGCCTGATCTGAGCTGGGTGAGTTAAATTCTCTTTCTTCCAGGCACATAGGATTCCTGGGCTTTAAAACTGAGAAGTCAGATAGAACTGGGTCTGGAACAGGGAGAGAGAACAGAGCAAACACACAGAGAGGAGAGGGTGCAGAAAACCAGCCTGAGCCCCCAGAATGTGGGGATACAAGCTGCGTAATGATCTCCAGCTGGGATTCTGGACCTGAGAGCTCTGATTTGGGTTCCATGAGATATGCCTGGCTCTCTCAACTAGATTTCCCTCCTTGACATGGGCTGGTTCAAGTGCATTTCTGGTGGTTGCAACTAGTGATGCCTGACTGAGGCAAAGACCCTGTGAAAAACTAATCCCCAGGTGCCTTTGAGATGGATCATCTGAGTCCCATGCCTGCTCAGTATAACTTCCCCTAATGTTTCTCTGTTGATGAAAGTAGAAAAGTGGTTGCCAAGGGCTAGGGAGAAGGGGAAGGGGGGACTAGATTTTAATGGATTTAGAGTTTCAGTTTTGCAAGATGGAAAATTCTAGAGATCTGTTGCACAACAAGATAAATATATTTAACACTACTGAACTGTACACTTCAAAATGGTTAAGAGGGTAAATGTAATGTTATGTTTTTCACTACAATAAAATATATTCATAGAAAAGATGATAGACTATTGTTTACTAGTTCTGAGAGTTGCCAGATTTTGTCTAAACCAGTCCAATTGCAAAATGACCCCCCTTAGAATGGTTAAGTTCTGCCTGCAAAAGAAAAAGTGGAAAATAGTAGTTGTCCCATCAAGAAAATGTTCTACTTCAATAAAAGTAGCAACAATCACTAATTCAAGGCATGAGGTAAAAGCCAGCCTCTAGCTCTGTGAAGCTAGAGCCCACCAGATGGGCTTCAGATAGGTCAGGGTATTAACCAGATTTGGAAGGTGCACAGAAGTTAAACAGGGAGATGCTGACTTCTGAACTCCCTGCAATTCAATATCCAGTGAAGCAGATTGAGTTTGCTGGCCTTAAATAACAGGAAAGTTGCAGTCTGAACTCCAGTTTTGCAGATTACAAAGCAAAGGGCATTCTATGGGAATAGACACACCATGGGGCAATAATGAATATCAGAGATGGCCTTTGCCATTACAAACAAAATGGAAATTGGGAGAATGGAATTAAGAAAGGGCATGGCACCTACTGGGCCTTCAGACATGGACAATGTCAATGGTGGGCTCACTCCTTCACCTCTTAACTTTTTTTTTAATTCGATTTTTATTTTATATTGGGGTATAGTTGATTTACAATGTTGTGTTAGTTTCAGGTGTACAAAGTGATTCAGTTATACATATATCCATTCTTTTTCAGATTCTTTCCCCATATAGGTTATTACAGACTATTGAGTAGAGTTCCCTGTGCTATACAGTAGGTCCTTGTTGATTATCTACTTTATATATGGTAGTGTGTATATGTTAATCCCAAACTCCTAATTTATCCCTCCCCACCCTTTCCCCTTTGGTAATCATGTTTGTTTTCGAAGACTGCTTCGCTTCTTACCTTTCAGTGTAAGTATAAACATGAACATTTATAATACCACATCTCAGCTGTCTCTTGTCTGCCTTTTCCTGTCTTCCTTTCACTCCAACCTCATCTCCAACTGGGGTGCTGGGGGTCAGCAAATAAAGACGGCATGACTGCATGGGGTCTCCTTCAGCCCCTATTCCGATTTTGCCATGTGGAAGCCCAGTGGCCCCTGCAGGTCCTGTCTGCACTCTAATCCTCATCATTCCTTATAAAGCGTCCCTAGTGGGGCAGGGAGAGCATTGCGTGGTGAAGAGAGTGCAGGTATCCTAAGATGGGGCTAGAAGTACGTGTGCAATTCCTGCTAGCATGACCCTCCCCCGACCAACTCTCACCCACCTTTCCCTCAAAGTCAAAGGCAAGAGTGCCAGTGTTCTGAGCCTTTGGATGCCTTTTTTTAAGGGCATCTTCTATCTCTCCTACTGAGACTGTTTCTGATAGGAACAGTAAGATTTGGCTTCTTTATTCCCAACTCAGGCCCAAAGTGATACAAAAGCCAAAAATATGCCACCACCTAGACTGTGAAGTCTCCTGAGGGTGCAAGCCACTCCAGTACCTCCCAGCTCTCATCCCTATGAAAACATTCTGGACTTAAATGTTAGTTGCCTTCTGTTTAACAAAAGACAAGTATGTATGATTCAGACCATTTACTGGGTATATGGTTTCTCAAAATCTATTTCCAGTTCCCTTAACAAGCTGTGCCTTTGGATAATCTGGTATCTCTCATTTTTCCATCTTTGCCCCAGCTCAGAGGCACTCTACGCATCACCTTTCAAAGCCTTACACTGACTAGCAAAGTGTGTTATATAGAGCCGGTACCCAAAAAACCATGTTAAACTTGTCACTGATTTTAATTTTCTCTTCCTGGTGTCTGTGTGATTTTCAGTGACATTTTCAACTAGTAAAGGATCAAAAAGTGTCTAAACTAAATTAAATATAGAGAAAAAGCCCAAAACTGAATTTTTTAATTAAAAAAAGAAATAAAAGTATTCACACAATCCTGGCTGATATGAGAGACTATAACTAAGAAAACAAAATGCCATTCTGCTAGGAAGATGCTCTGCTGTTTTGAGCTGAGTGCATTAAGGGCCATCTCTTATAGTCAATGATTTACATCACAGTATTTTAAGTTTTCGTGTTGTTTTTTGTGGGAACCTCGGTGAAGAATGAACACTTTTCTGAAGAAGCCAGGAAAATCTTATTGATATATAGAATAAAAATCTACCCACATGGGACCCATGTGTGTGTCTTCTGAGAAAGGTCTGGGTACACCCTCCACTTAGAGAACTGCCATCATGGCCAGTCTGGACTGCAACGCTCAGAGCCCCCAGATTAAATACAGGTCTTGGGAATCTTGTTCATTTTTATCCTGCTTTGTTCAGCTTTTGCTTCAATACCACACTCCCTTTGAGGCAGGCAGAGTTCACTAGAGCAAGAGCATGTGTGATAAATCCTGACCCCAGCCGCCTTTCCCTTGCACTAAGGAAACCACAGTTCTCAAGTTAGTGCAATGGGAAAATCTGGGTTTTGGAGCCTCATTTGAATCTCTACTCTGCCACCTATTAACTGTCTGACCTTTGCAACTTAACCTCTCCGAGCTTATTCTTTCCTGTGTGAAAATATCTGAATCTGTTAGGAGTCCTGGATAGCAAGCGACAGAATCCAATTTTAGGTAAATTAAGCCAAAAATGGAAATTTATGTATTGTTAGTTTCTGGTGTACAGCAAAGTGATTCAGTTATTCTTTTCACATTATTTTCCATTATGGGCTATTAAAAGATATTGAGTATAGCTCCCTGTGTTTTGAGTATAGCTCCCTGTGTTATGAGTATAGCTCCCTTGTTGCTTATCTATTTTATGTATAGTAGTTTGGATCTGTTAATTCCATACTCCTAATTTATCCCTCCCCTGCTCCCTTTCCCCTTTGATAACCATAAGTTTGTCTTCTTTGTCTGAGAGTCTGTTTTATACATAGATTCATTTGTATTATTTTTTAGATTCTACATATAAGTGATATCATATGACATGTGTCTTTCTCTGACTCACTTCACTTAGTGTGATAATCTCTAGGCCCATTCATGTTCCTGCAAATGGCAATATTTCATTCTTTTCTATGGCTGAGTAATATTCCATATGTATATGTGTGTGTATTATCTATCTATATATATGCATATCCTTGCCTTCTTTGTCATAGATTAGTTGACCATAGATGCATGGGTTTATCTCTGGGCTTTCTATCTTGTTCCATTGATCTATGTTTCAGTTTTTGTGCCACTACCATATTGTCTTGATTACTGTAGCTTTGTAGTATAGTCTGAAGTCAGGGAGTCTGATTACTCCAGCTCCGTATTTTTCCCTCAAGACTGCTTTGGCTATTCGGGGTCTTTTGTGTCTCTGTATAAATTTTAAGATTTTTTGTTCTAGTTCCAAAAAAAATGCCATTGGTAATTTGATAGGGATTGCATTGAATCTGTAGATTGCTTTGTGTAGTATAGTCATTTTCACAATATTGCTTCTTCCAATCCAAGAAAATGGTATGTCTCTCCATCTGTTGGTATCATCTTTAATTTCTTTCATTGGTGTCTTATAGTTTTCTGCATACAGGGCTTTTGTCTCCTTAGGTAGGTTTATTCCTAGGTATTTTATTCTTTTTGTTGCAATGGTAAATGGGAGTGTTTCCTTAATTTCTCTTTCAGATTTTTCATCATTAGTGTATAGGAATGCAAGAGATTTCTGTGCATTAATTTTGTATCCTGCAACTTTACCAAATTCATTGATTAGCTCTAGTAGTTTTCTAGTGTCATCTTTAGGATTCTCTATGTATAGAATCATGTCATCTGCAAACAGTGACAGTTTTACTTCTTGTTTTCCAATTTGTATTTCTTTTTCTTCTGTGATAGATGTGGATAGGACTTCCAAAACTATGTTGAATAATAGTGGTGAGAGTGGACCTCCTTGTCTTGTTTCTGATCTTAGAGGAAATGCTTTCAGTTTTTCACCATTGAGAAAGATGTTTGCTGTCAGCTTGTCATATATGGCCTTTATTATGTTGAGGTAGGTTCCCTCTATGCCCACTTTCTGGAGAGTTTTTATCATAAATGTGTGTTGAATTTTGTCAAAAACTTTCTTTACATCTATTGAGATGATCATATGGTTTTTATTCTTCAATTTGTTAATATAGTGTATCACATTGATTGATCTGTGTATATTGAAGAATCCTTGCATCCCTGGGATAAATCCCACTTGATCATGGTGTATGATCTTTTTAATGTGTTGTTGGATTCTGTTTACTAGTATTTTCTTGAGGATTTTTGCATCTATATTCATCAGTGATATTGGTCTTAATTTTCTTTTTTTGTAGTATCTTTGTCTGATTTTGGTATCAGGGTGATGGTGGTCTCATAGAATGAATTTGGAAGTGTTCCTTCCTCTGCAATTTTTTGGAAGAGTTTGAGAACGATGGGTGTTAGCTCTTCTCTAAATGTTTGATAGACTTCACCTGTGAAGCCATCTGGTCTTGGACTTTTGTTTGTTGGAAGATTTTTAATCACAGTTTCAATTTCATGACTTGTGATTGGTCTGTTCATATTTTCTATTTCTTCCTGGTTCAGTCTTGGGAGCTTATACCTTTCTAAGAATTTTTCCATTTCTTCCAGGTTGTCCATTTTATTGGCATAGAGTTGCTTGTAATAGTCTCTTAGGATGCTTTGTATTTCTGCAGTGTCTGTTGTAACTTCTCCTTTTTCTTTTCTAATTTTATTGATTTGAGTACTCTCCCTCTTTTTCTTGATGAGTCTGGCTAATGGTTTATCAAATTTTGTTTATCTTTTCAAAGAACCAGCTTTTTTTTTATTGATCTTTGCTATTGTTTTCTTTGTTTCTATTTCATTTATTTCTGCCCTGATCTTTATGATTTCTTTCCTTCTGCTAATTTTGGGTTTTGTTTGTTCTTCTTTCTCTAGCTCCTTTAGGTGTAAGTTTAGATTGTTTATTTGAGATTCTTCTTGTTTCTTGAGGTAGGCTTGTATAGCTATAAACTTCCCTCTTAGAACTGCTTTTGCTGCATCCCATAGGTTTTGGATCATCGTGTTTTCATTGTTATTTGTCTCTAGGTATTTTTTGATTTCTTCAGTGATCTCTTGGTTATTTAGTAACATATTGTTTAGCCTCCATGTTTGTGATTTTTACATTTTTTTCCCTGTACTTCATTTCTAATCTCATAGCCTTGTGGTCAGAAAAGATGCTTGATATTATTTCAATTTTCTTAAATTCACTGTGGCTTGATTTGTGACCCAAGATGTTATCTATCCTGTAGAATGTTCCACGTGCACTTGAGAAGAAAATTTAATCTGCTGTTTTTGAATGGAATGTCCTATAAATATCAGTTAAGTCCATCTTGTTTAATGTATCATTTAAAGCTTGTGTTTCCTTATTTATTTTCATTTTGGTTGATCTGTCCATTGGTGTAAGTAAGCTGTTAAAGTCTCCCACTATTTCTGTGTTACTGTTGATTTCTTCTTTTATAGCTGTTAGCAGTTGCCTTATGTATTGAGGTGCCACTCTGTTGGGTGCATATATATTAGTAATTGTTATATCTTCTTCTAGGTTTTATCCCTTGATCATTAGGTAGTGTCCTTCCTTGTCTCTTGTAACATTCTTTATTTTAAAGTCTATTTTATCTGATATGAGTATTGCTACTCTAGCTTCCTTTTGATTTCCATTTGCATTGAATATCTTTTTCCATCCCCTCACTTTCAGTCTGTATGTGTCCCTAGGTCTGAAGTGGGTGTCTTGTAGACAGCATATAGATGGGTCTTGTTTTTGTATCCATTCAGCAAGCCTGTGTCTTTTGGTTGGAGCATTTAATCCATTCACGTTTAAGGTAATTATTGATATGTATGTTCCTATGACCATTTTCTTAATTGTTGTGGGTTTGTTTTTGTAGGTCCTTTTCTTCTTTCATGTCTCCCACTTAGAGAAGCTCCTTTAGCATTTGTTGTAGAGCTGGTTTGGTGGTTCTCAATTCTCTTAGCTTTTGCTTGTCTGTAAAACTTTTGATTTTTCCATCAAATCTGAATGAGAGCCTTGCCGGGTAGAGTAATCTTGGTTGTAGGTTCTTCCCTTTCATCACTTGAAGTATATCATGCCACTCCCTTCTGGCTTGTAGAGTTTCTGCTGAGAAATCAGCTGTTAACCTTATGGGAGTTACCTTGTATGTTATTTGTCATTTTTCCCTTGCTGCTTTCAACAATTTTTCTTTGTCTTTAATTTTTGCCAGTTTTATTACTATGTGTCTTGGTGTGTTTCTTCCTTGAGTTTATCCTGTATGGGACTCTCTGTACTTCCTGGACTTGGGTAGCTATTTCCTTTCCTGTGTTTGTTAGGGAAGTTTTTGACTATAATCTCTTCAAATATTTTCTCTAGCCCTTTCTCTCTCTCTTCTCCTTCTGGGACCCCTATAATGTGAATGTTGTTGCATTTAATGTTGTCCCAGAGGTCTCTTCGGCTGCTTTCATTTCTTTTCATTCTTTTTTCTTTATTCTGTTCTGCAGCAGTGAATTCCACCATTCTGTCTTCCAGGTCACTTATCCGTTCTTCTGTCTCAGTTATTCTGCTATTGATTCCTTCTAGTGTAGTTTTTATTTCAGTTATTATATTTTTCATCTCTGTTTGTTTGTTCTTTAATTCTTCTATGTCTTTGTTAAACATTTCTTGCATCTTCTCAATCTTTGCCTCCATTCTTTTTCCGAGGTCCTGGATCATCTTCACTATCATTATTCTGAATTCTTTTTCTGGAAAGTTGCTTATCTCCACTTCATTTAGTTGTTTTTCTAGGGTTTTATCTTGTTCCTTCATCTGGTCCATAGCCCTATGCCTTTTCATCTTGTCTATCTTTCTGTGAATGTGGTTTTTGTTCCACAGGCTGCAGGATTGTAGTTCATTTTGCTTCTGCTGTCTGCCCTCTCATGGATGAGGCTATCTAAGAGGCTTGTGCAAGTTTCCTCTAGAAGTGTGTTGTTTTATTTCCAAATATTTTGAGGTTTTCCAGCTATCTTTCTGTTATTGATTTCTAGTTTAATTCTATTGAGGACTGAGAGTAGACTTTATATGATTTCTTTTTTTTTTTAACTGGTTAATGTGTACAAGTTCATTGCCACTAGACCTGTCTTACAATAAATTCTATAGGAATTTCTTCAAGTTGAAACAAAAGGATGCTAACTAGCAATATGAAAACATATAAAACTCACTGGTAAAGGTAAATATAAAATCAATTTCAGAATACCCTAATACTGTAATGGTGGTAAGTAAATCACTTTTATCTCAAGTATAAAAATTAAAAAACAATATTAAAAGTAACCATAGCTACAATAACATGTTAATGAGGTGTAAACTATGTTTACATAAGGTGTAAACTATGACATCAGTAGTAAAAAATATGGGGGGAGAAGTAAAATTGTAGACTTTTTGTATGCAGTTTAAGGTAAGCTGTTATGAGCTTTTTAAAAAAATATTATATCTAGAAGGTGTTTTATGTAAGCCTCATAGTAACCACAAAGAAAAAACCTATAGTGGTTACCCAAAAGATAAAGAAAAAGATAAAACATATTATTACCAAAAAAAAAAAAATCACAAAGGAATACAAGTAAGAAAGGAAAAAAGCAACTAAGGAACTAAAAAATAAATAGAAAACAATTAACAAAATGGCAATAGTAAGTCCTTACCTATCAATAATTACTTTAAATATAAAAGGACTAAATTCTCTAATTGAAAGACACAAGGTGGTTGAATGGATAAAAAAAATAAGATCCAACAACATGCTATCTACAAGACACTCACTTTAGCTTTAAGGACACACATAGCTTGAACGTGAATGATGGAAAAAGATATTCCATGCAAATTGAGTATCAGATAAAATGGACTTTCAGTCAAAATTGGTCACAAGAGAAAAAGAAATATACTAGATAGTGGTAAAGGGGTCAATTCATCAAGAATATACAACAATTGTAAATCCATATGCACCCAACATTAGAACACCTAAGTATTTTAAACAAATATTTACAGAACTGAGGAGAGAAATAGATAGCAATATAAAAATAGTAGGGAACATCAATGCCCCACTTTTCACATTGAACAGATCATCCAGACAGAAAATTAATAAATAACACACCTGAATAACACTATAGACTTAATGGACGTAAGAGACACATACAGAACATTCCATACAACAACAACAAAATACACATTTTTCTCAAGTGCGCACAAAATATTCTCCAGGACATTCTATATTGGGTCACAAAGCAAGCCTTAACAAATTTAAGGAGATTGAAACCATATTTAGTGTCTATTCCAACTGCAATGATATGAAACCAGAAATCAGTAACAGGAAAAAACTGCAAATTTCACAATTATGTGGAAACTAAACAACACACTCCTGAATAACCAATGAGTCGAAGAAGTAATCAAAAGGAAAATCAGAAAATACTTTGAGACAAACAAAAATGAAAACACTGCATACCAAAACTTATGGGATGTATCAAAAGCAGTCCTAAGATGGAAGTTTATAGCAATAAATGTGTACATTAAGAAAAAAGAGAGATCTCAAATAAACAACTTAAATTTACACCTTGAGGAATTAGAAAAAGAAAAACGAAGAAACCCAACGTTAGCAGAAGGAAGAAAATAAAAAGGATTGGAGGAGAAATAAATAAAATAAAGATTAGAAATATAGAAAAAAAATCAATAAAACTGAGTTGGTTTTTTTGAAAAGATAAAGAAAATTGACAAAACTTTAACTAGACTAACGAAGGAAAATAAGAGAGGACTCAAAAAACAAAAGTGTAGATGACAGAAGAGATATTACAACTGGTACCACAGAAATACAAAGAATCCTAAGGTTACTATGACAACAAATTGGATAACCTAGAAGGAACAGATAAATTCATAGAAACATACATACAACCTACCAAGACTGAATCATTAAGAAATAGACAACAATAGAACAATAGAACAGATCAATGATGACTAAGAAGATTGAAACCATAATCAAAAGACTCCCACCAAAGAAAACCCCAGGACAGGATGCTTTCACTGGTGAATTCTACCACAAATTTAAAGAAGAATTTTTTTTTTTTTTTTTTTTTTCAGTACGCAGGCCTCTCGCTGTTGTGTCCTTTCCCGTTGCGGAGCACAGGCTCCGGACGCACAGGTCCAGCGGCCATGGCTTACAGGCCCAGCCACTCCACAGCATGTGGGATCTTCCCAGACCAGGGCACGAGTCCATGTCCCCTGCATTGGCAGGTGGACTCTCAACCACTGCACCACCAGGGAAGCCCTAAAGAAGAACTTTTTTAAAAAATTCCTAAAATTCATATGGAACCACAAAAGACCTGGAATAGCCAAAGAAATCCTGAAAAAGAAGAACAAAGCTGGAGGCATCACACATCCTGGTTTCAAACTAAACTACAAAGCTATAATAATCAAAACAGTATGGTACTAGCATAAAAACAGACACACAGTCTAATGGAATAGAATGCAGAGCCCATAAATAAACCCATACAAATACACTTAACTAATATTTGACAATAGAGCCAAGAATACCCAGTGGGGAAAAGATAGTCATTTCAATAAATGGTATTGGAAAAACTGGATATTTACATGCAAAAGAATGAAATTGGCTCTCTCTCTCTCTCTCTCTCTCTCTCTCTCTCTCTCTCTATATATATATATATATATATATATATCACTCACAAAAATTAACTTGAAATGGATTAAAGACTTAAATGTAAGGCCTGAAATTCAAACTCCTAGAGGAAAACACTGTGATATTGGTCTCTGTGACCATTTTTTAGGTATAACACTAAAAGCACACTCAATAAAAACAAAAATAAACAAGCAGGACTACCTCAAATTAAAAAGCTTCTGCACAGCAATAGAAACAGTCAACAGAATGAAGAGGCAGCCTATGGGATAGGAGAGAATATTTGCAAACCAGCTAACAGATAAGGGGTTAATATCCAAAATGTATAAGGAATTCATACAACTCAATAGCAATAATAATAAAAATCTGATTTTAAAATGGACAGAGGGCATTTTTTCAAAGAAAACATACAAATGGCTAACAAGTACATGAAAAGATGCTCAATATCACTAATCATCAGGGAAATGAAAATCAAAATCACAATGAGATATTACCTCACACCTGTTAGAATGGCTATTATCAAAAAGACAAAGGATAACAAGTGTTGGCAAGGTTGTAGAGAAAAGAGAACCCTGTACACTGTCGGTTGGAATGTAAATTGGTGCAGCCACTATGGAAAAAGGTGTGAAAGTTCCTCAAAAAATTAAAAGTAGAACTACCATATGATCCAGCAATCCCACTTCTGGGTATATATCAGAAGGAAACAAAACCACTATCTTGAAGAGATAACTGCACCCCTGTGTTCATGGCAGCATTATTCACAATAGCCTAAACATGGAAACAACCTAAGTGTCCATGGATGGATGAACAGATGAGATATACATATAATGGAATATTGTAGAATGGTGGTTGCCAGGGGCTGGAGAGGTAATGGGGAGATGTTGGTTGAAGGGTACAAACTTGCACTTAAAAGATGAATAAGTTCTGGATATCTAATATACAGCATGACGATTACAGTTAACAATACTGTATTATATACTTGAAAGTTGATGAGAGAGTAAATCTTAAATGGTCTCACCATCAAAAAAAAAATTATGTGAGGTGATGGATGTGTTAACTAACCTTATTGTGGTAATCATTTCACAATGTATACATGTATCAAATCTTCACGTTGTATATCTTAAACTTACACAATGTTATATGTTAATTATATCCAATACATCTGGAAAAAAAAACTTAAAGAGGAGAAGGAGGGGGGGTTAGTTCTACATAAGGTGAAAGGCAGAAGAATCACATAATGTCACCACCCAAAAGGTTTCTTAATCATCTATTCAGGTATTTTAAGTTGGCATCCCAGTGGACTATATTCATTCTGAGATACGTTCTCTTTGGCCAACACAGGGTTTTTGTTTTGTTTTAACTAACCCAACTTTATTTATAAAGTTCTGAAATCCCAGACTCTCTGGAAAGATGGGAAGAGCTGACAAAGCAGAGTCCATATTCCAAGCTGTCAATAATCATTGGCTGAGATTTAACAGCAGGGAATCCCTTTAGACCTTCAGTCTCCTGCCACAGTTTCCAGTTCCAATTCTATAAAGCCAGAGCTTCCCTCTGTGCTTTGCAGCTACCAGTCATCAGAATTCGCAGGTCCTGAGAGTTTGATCCCCTCGCTCAATGTATAAGGAAACCAAGGACCAGAGAGGCAATAGAAAATGCCTAAAATCAGAGCCTGTTGTAAACAAAGTGGAGGGCTCGGGCGGCCCAGCTGGGATGGTCTTTGAATGACCAAGGACTTTGGCAGTTGTGGACATCTCAGGTTTTAGTGAGGACTTCGGGATCGGAGCTTTGAGCAGGGTAAGCTGCCCCCGGTCCCCAGCTTCCTCCCGGGGATCTCCTCCCCCACAACCCTAAAGTCCCATTCTCCACTCGCCGGAGTATCCCCAGCACCAGCTCCCGGAACGATGGAATGCACCCTGGGCTCCTCCAGAAGGAGTCACTGTGTAGCAGGAGCAGACACTGTCACTGGACTCCCTGGAAGACAGGGTCCTCGGATCCTCGGCTCCTTCACTGGCGACCCCCTTGGGGCGCCACCTAGGGGTGCAGAGGGCCTCCCGGGTTCTTCGGAATCGCATTATCTAAAAGGCCAAATGTAAATTAGCTAGCTAGTGGGAAGCAGCTGCATAGCACGGGGAGGTCAGCTCGGTGCTTTGTGACCACCTACAGGTTGGGGTAGGGAGGGTAGGAGGGAGACGCAAGAGGGAGGGGGTATGGGCATGTATGTATATGTATAGCTGATTCACTTCGTTATAAAGCAGAAACTAACACACCATTGTAAAGCAATTATACTCCAATAAAGATGTTTAAAAAAAATAAAAGGCTACTGCGTTCCATTCACACGGGGGTACGGAGGGCTCAGAAACTCTCTAGAGGGACCCACCCGCGCCAAGGAGGCTAGAGCTCCATGCGTCCGGCGCCCGGGGAGCACCAGTTGCAGGAGCCAAGTGCCCACCCTTCGCCTCCGCGCAGAGACAGGCGGGGACCCAGGGGCGGAGCCGAGTGCGGGGCGGGCGCACTCGGCCGCGCCCCAGAAGCCGGGAAGAGCTTCGCGGGCGGAGCGCCAACTCTAGCGGGAACCCGGAGACCGCGACTCGCCTGGGAAGCGCGCTGAGCCAGGAAGAAAGAGGAACACCTCCTGCGCAGTGAAAGTGCGGGTCCCCGAGGCCGCCAGGTGGACAGGGAAGCGCGGAAGCCCGTAGGTGCAGAGCTCCGCGCAGTCCCGGGGTTCCAGTGGCCGGGTGGGGGGCGTCGCCCGGGCTGAGGGGTCCGATGCCCACTTCTTTCTCTGGGGTCTTCGGGACGCTTTGCCTACTGCCGCCCTAGGGATGCGCCCTGGCTGGCTCGCACTAGAAGTGTGGGTGCCCTCAGATGACCAGGCCGGGGACCGTAGGCTGGGACTGGGCAGTGAGGCCGCAGACCGAGGGAGTCAGTGGGTGGGCGGGCGCCAAACTGCAGGGGAGGGCGTGGGCGGGGGGCACCCTCGGGAAGGTGAGCAGGAAAGGGGAGGAATTTTCTCTGGGAAAATGCCCGTTCACCGTCTCCTCCCTCCACCCTCAGTTTTCTTCCCGCCCAGAGATCTCACAGGCTTTGCTTCTCGAGCTTAAATTTCCGACGATTTCCGCCCCTGCTGGGGCAGCGCCTCCGGGAGCCGCGCGGCCGTGCCGGGTGGTTAATAAGGGAGAGGAAGGACGGGGATCTTGGAGGGGGCTGGTCAAGGGCAGCGAGTGCATCCAGCGGTAACGGGGAGGGACCTGCTCTAGCCCGGGCGCCCGCTGTCTCCTCGCAGGTCCCGGGACCGAAGAGCAGCCGAACGTAGAAGCCGAGAGGGCGCAACTCCCGCTTCTCCGTCTCAGGCTGTGCAGTGTCTGTGGGGGTTGGGGTCTCGCATGAGACGGAGAGGCGACCCAAAAAGAGGACGCCCCCAGCTGCGGTTTTGAGCCTCCCCTCGGGTACATAGTAGGCAGGCGCGCCGCAGGTTGGAGTGTCCCCGCCACCCTGCGACTGCTGTCCCTTCCGGGAGCAGTTCCTGTCCTTCGTTCTCCCTCTCTTCTCAGAGGGCTGGGCCAAACCTACTGTCCAGTTTGGTCCACTTCTTGCTTCCAGCACCCCACAGCCCCCACACTTGGAGTCCTTTCCAGGTGTGCTAAGAGGTGGGGGAAGGTGGTTCATGGCTGGATGGCCGGGAACCCCATTCCGCAGGTGCTGGATCTGGGTTCTTTTTCCAGTCGGTCAGACACAGCGAACCCAATAGTGCCCAATCTCCTGAGGGCTCAGTACTTCAGAGACTTATTTCCTCCCCCGCGGGCATCTGGAGGCACCAAGAATGTAGAGGACTTAGGCCATAAGAGACAGGTCAGCCCTCAGGCCCTCCTGGGTCCTCACTGACACTCCCCC
This sequence comes from Delphinapterus leucas, assembly GCF_059928025.1. NCBI lineage: Eukaryota > Metazoa > Chordata > Mammalia > Artiodactyla > Monodontidae > Delphinapterus > Delphinapterus leucas. The sequence goes on from NC_143143.1 coordinate 55,251,972, forward strand.
CACGCCCCTTGGGTGGCTGTTTTCAGTTAAGCGAGGTCTTGGAGCAGCCACCACTTTCAGAGGACACAGACTTTGGTGACAAGATGTGGCACCTCCCAATCAAGGCTGATTCTGGAAGGGGAGCTGGGGGCCTGGTGAAGGGACAGCTCAAAAGTGTGGAGACAGGGAAGGGGAGCAGACAGAGGACTTCCTTCTAGAGCGGCCCAGTAGCACAGCAGATTTCCCTCTCACCCACAGGCCCCTCCACCTGCAGAGTCCTGGTCAGGATCCTCATTCATTCCTTCAGCAGATTCCTATCCAGCCCCTACTCTGTGCCAGGCCCTGGGCTAGGCAATAGGAATTTGGTTTACAGGAAAACTCGGATTCAGAGAGCATAAATCACTGGCCCAAGTTGACTCAGCCTGTCCATGTGAAAATGGTGATTTCCAAGTCTGTGGACTGGCCAGGACAGAGGGAGCAGTCCCTGCTTTGGGGGAAGGACCCTGCTGTATCACCGTCCTCTGGCTTCATTGTCCCTGGCCAACAGCTGGCACAGTGTTGTGACTGCCATAGAGTCCTGGGTCAGCTGCCTGAGCAGCTGGGAAAAACTTACAGAAGACCCCTGTGGGGGCTGCTGGGGGGAGGGTGACTGGGCAGTCAAACTGGTCCTGGTCCCTGGACAAAGGGCAAAGATACACATTCTTCTTGGGTGTCTCTGGGGAGTCCAGTCCATCCCATGCCCAGTCCCTCTCAATAGCCAAACAGCCAATAGAGGGTTTCCCAATTTCCGGAACTCATGTGTCCTCCCCTCTGTGCCATGGGTAGTTCTGTCTGTGGGTTAGGCACTGCGTCTGGTTGGCCTATACCTGGGAGAACTCTGGGAGGATGCTACCAGGTGTTCTCCTACATTTTGCCTATACCTGGGGGGACTCTGGGAGGATGCTACCAGGTGTTCTCCTATATTTTATCAACTGGTTGTGTCTCCTTCCAGGATCCATGATGGCGTCTTGACTCCCCACAGATGTGGGCAGGGTGCTAAGATCTCTGACCTCATGAAAGCAGAGGGTCTGGACCCCCAGCTCAGAGTACTCAGACCGCGGAGACTCCTGCATACCACTCACTGGCAAGCTTCACCATGGCAGCCCAGAATGGAAACACTAGTTTTGCAGCTAACTTCAGTATACCCCAAGACCATGCCTCCTCCCTCCCCTTCAACTTCAGTTATGGTGATTACGACCTCCCTCTAGATGAGGATGAGGATATGACCAAGACTCACACCTTCTTTGCAGCCAAGATCATTATCGGGGTGGCACTTGTGGGCATCATGCTGATTTGTGGCATTGGCAATTTTGTCTTTATCACTGCCCTTGCCCGCTATAAGAAGCTGCGCAACCTCACCAACCTGCTCATTGCTAACCTGGCCATCTCCGACTTCCTGGTGGCCATTGTCTGCTGTCCCTTCGAGATGGACTACTATGTGGTGCGCCAGCTCTCCTGGAAGCACGGCCATGTGCTCTGTGCCTCTGTCAACTACCTGCGTACCGTCTCACTCTATGTCTCCACCAATGCCCTGCTGGCCATCGCTATCGACAGGTGAGGATGTTGGGTAGGGGTAAACATGGAGGTGGCCCAGGTTGCCTCTTTCCTCACTTCAGCTCTAAACGTTGGCCTTACTCCAGATTCAAATGCGTGCCCATCTATCGAGGCAAAAGGAGACTTGATTTCTCCAGTTGTGGCTCATGTTCTCCCAAATGTGGACAAGAGTGAGGCTCCTGAACCTCCCAGCTCTGGGCCATGCCCCGATACACCACATCTGCTTCAGATACAGGCATGTCATATAACCATGAACCTCACCAAACACAAAAGCAAAAGCAGCATTTTAGGCAGGTTACTACTTAGAAGCCACATTAACTAGGTTAGCCAAGGCAGCTTCAAGTCAAGATAGCATGTGCGAAGTTTTTCCTGTAACCACTACCCAAAGATATAGAACATTTCCATCCCCTAGAAAGTTTCCTTGTGCCCCTTACCAGTCATGCCTCCCATCCCAGGCAACCACTGATCTGATTTCTAGCATCATAGTTTAGTTTTGCCTATTTTTTAACTTCGTAAAAATGGAATCATACAGTATGTACTCTTGTTTTTGGTGACTTTGTGGCAGAGATGATTTTAAAATAAGATTACAGGGTTTAGTTGCAAAAAAGAGGGAAGGACATTCTTGCCTTTCTTTTTTCCATACATCCATGTGCTTATTTGCATATATTTGCATGAGATGTTCTGTAAGTCCTTGATCTATTGTAAATTTATAAAGTAAAATTTCTAATAGCAGCTTCAGACAAATCTGATACATGTTTTATTTATGTAAATAGCTGTAGGCCAGCACTGGACTACCAGTGGCTCTGTTTGAGGGGGGCAATTTGTGTCACATCTTCTTGGTCCACCATTGTGAGTTATGCTCATTTTGATGATGTGTTTTTAATCATCTTTTTCCCTTTTATCTCCTTTCAACTCCAGTTTTTCCCTTATTCTCAGTGCTATTTAGGTTTGTGGTCCTTTTTAATCAACCCAGTGATTATTTTTCATTTATGATAATATAATACACATACAGGTATAAGAGGCATCTTCCTATTTATAACTTAATTCCTGCAAGAAAAAACAATTTTGTTATCACAACTTTGAGGCTCGTAAGCTCTGAACCCAGTGTTTATGAAACTTACCTATCAACCAAATGCACAAAATTCCCCAGGGGAAATGATACAAAGTATGTTTGGTACAATAGTACAAAGTCAGATTCCTGGGCCCCTACTGAATGGGAATCCCCTGAGCTAGGGCCTAGGCATCTGCATTTTACCCAACCCTGAATGATTCTGATGTTTACTCAAGTGAGTTACCACTGTTCTCATCACCTTTGTTCCATTGAAACCTTTGTCTTCCTAATGCAGTTGTGGGGTTTTTCTTTCTTTCTCTTCCTAATGTAGTTGTGGGGTTTTTCTTTCTTTCTCTTCCTAATGCAGTTGTGGGGTTTTTCTTTCTTTCTCTTCCTAATGCAGTTGTGGGGTTTTTCTTTCTTTCTCTTCCTAATGTAGTTGTGGTGTTTTTCTTTCTTTCTCTTCCTAATGCAGTTGTGGGGTTTTTCTTTCTTTCTCTTCCTAATGTAGTTGTGGGGTTTTTCTTTCTTTCTCTTCCTAATGCAGTTGTGGGGTTTTTCTTTCTTTCTCTTCCTAATGCAGTTGTGGGGTTTTTCTTTCTTTCTCTTCCTAATGCAGTTGTGGGGTTTTTCTTTCTTTCTCTTCCTAATGCAGTTGTGGGGTTTTTCTTTCTTTCTCTTCCTAATGTAGTTGTGGGGTTTTTCTTTCTTTCTCTTCCTAATGCAGTTGTGGGGTTTTTCTTTCTTTCTCTTCCTAATGCAGTTGTGGGGTTTTTCTTTCTTTCTCTTCCTAATGCAGTTGTGGGGTTTTTCTTTCTTTCTCTTCCTAATGCAGTTGTGGGGTTTTTCTTTCTTTCTCTTCCTAATGCAGTTGTGGGGTTTTTCTTTCTTTCTCTTCCTAATGCAGTTGTGGGGTTTTTCTTTCTTTCTCTTCCTAATGTAGTTGTGGGGTTTTTCTTTCTTTCTCTTCCTAATGCAGTTGTGGGGTTTTTCTTTCTTTCTCTTCCTAATGCAGTTGTGGGGTTTTTCTTTCTTTCTCTTCCTAATGTAGTTGTGGGGTTTTTCTTTCTTTCTCTTTCTTTCTTTCTTTCTTTATATCTTTTTTCTTTCTTTCTTTCTTTTCTTTCTTTCTTTTTCTTTCTTTCTTTCTTTCTCTTTCTCTCTCTTTCTTTCTTTCTTTATATCTTTTTTCTTTCTTTCTTTCTTTCTTTCTTTCTTTCCTTCTTCCTTCCTTCCTTCCTTTCTTTTTTCTTTCTTTCTTTCTTTTCTTTCTTTCTTTCTTTCTTGTTTCTTCCTTCTTTTGTAACATGGGAGATTCTCAGGAAGCAACCATTCTGTTACAATACAGAGTGGTTCATTTTCCACCCCAAACCAGCTCTGCCTCAGTCAGCTTCCAGCTCTGTCAGCCATTCCACCATCTCCCAGTCACCCAAGCAGGAGATACTACCATCATTCTTTTCCTTTCTCCCTGTTCTACTGCCACCCACACACCCCTACACCAGGTGCCGCCCTACCCCAGGTCCTGGCAATAGTCCCTCCAGCTTCATCTCTTGGCAAGTCATGGGTGGACCATCATAATGCTCCTCTAACTTGTCTCTTCACCCCTTCAGGAGCCCCTGACTGTCCCTTGGAATCTATACTCATCCATATTAAGCATCAGAATATCACCACTGAAGAGTCTTTCTAATATATCTCATTCCTTACAAAACCTCCAAAAGTTTCAATGCCTATAGAACACATGCCAAATCCTGAGTCTAGCACCCCAGAGTCTTTGTAGTCTGATGCCAATCTGTCTTTTAATCTCATGCTGTGTCTGGTGACACAGACGGTCTTTTCCAAAGGACATTGTGTTTTAAGCATAATAACCACTCTTATCTTCATGTTTCCATAGTGCTTAGTGCAGAGCCTCAAACCTGTGCCTTAGTGTGGTTTACCCCTAAAATAGACCTGAGACAAGGATTCATGTGCAGGTAGCCCTCAGTAAGAACCTATAGGGAGATAGGAAATGAGGCAGTCAAGGGAAGGCAGTCAATACAAGCTGTGTTATTGAACAAGTTTCCACTGTGCACAGCTGATGCTTATTCCTGCCACAGAACTCTTGGAGCTGGTGTAGATCACACCTCAGAGCTCTCCCAGGAGTGAGAGGGTGGGAGGGAACTAGGATATTTATACACCAACCCTCATAAGTCATTTGTGAGGGCCACTCTGGAAATTCTGTGCAAGTTACCAAGAGGACTCTGGAAGCCAGAGAAGGCCTTCCAACAAAGAAATGCAGGCGTTAGCAGGTGGCAGTGGACAGGCATACAGTGAAGTGATAAAAGCAAAGGGATAATAGAGGGGCACCAAGAGCATCTGCTACAACCTGGTAGATCTACAGGTTGCTGGGTTCTACTGTGTGCCCAACCTATGCGTATGGAAACATAAAGTAGTAGAAGACACAGTCTTTGACCTCAGGGAGCTTTTCTTCCACACAGAAACTAGAATAATCTAGTGATAAGTGAAGAGTAACTCAGAGAAAGACAGACGATTATGTTAGTGATGCAGTCTGGGAACGCTTCATGAGGAAGGCATTGCAATTCAAGTGTGCTATTCTGACCACCTCCTATTCACCCAGTTGATGAATGCAGGACTCTCCAGCACCAATAGTAGTAGATAACTGAACACACAACACCTCAAACTAGAACAATGAGGGTGAAAGCACTTGGCTGGTCTCATATACTGCCAGCCCAGGGGAGGAGGACACTGCACACCAGGCAGGGTCACGTGGGAGCTGTGCTTGGGAATAGAATGAACCAGCAGGGGATGTGAGCAGCAGGATCTATAGTGACAAGAGGCTGAGGTGACCCTTGGCTCCCATGGGAGGATGTGATTGACTTGTTTGAATGATTTTGCCAACTGGCAGGGAGGTGAAACCCATTAGGTTGAGGATTGGGGGTGCAGCTATTCCCACTGATAGAGGAACTAGCAGGACAAGAGCGTTTCTCACTGGGTGGAGGGATATATCTGGTGAAAACAGAGGAACTCACAGCTAGGCTTTTGGGGCCCTGTAGATGTCAAAGCAGTGTATGGAATTTCAGCCCTTACAATCCAGGACCCTAATAAATAAATAACACCCCTCTTTCTCACTCAGTTTCAAACCAACTGAAAAATAAGGCAAAATGATAAGAAAGATGAATGATGGCCAAACTCTCACTTTTCCTGAGATGACACTAATACTAAATAATGGGCTTGTATCTCTAGGCATGGGGACCACATCCTACTCAGAATTAGATAAACCTGCAAACCCTGACACAGGTAGCAGCAGAAGAGCAAGGTTCATGTGCAGAGGGCCTAGAAGGGATGATATTTGAAGTTATAGAGAACCCAGAAAAAGAGTGTTGACCTCAAGAAGCACACATCCAAGCAGATAGATGGCAACAAAGACTTTGCAGATATCCCTCTTGCCAATGAACGAGTCATGGGAAAAGATGGGTTTAAACAAAATATTATAGCTTCCACCATGCTTTATGTACATTTACCTTCTCAAATAGAATCTTTCAAAAAGCCTGCAAGGTTGTCTGTAAAGTTATTTTTATCTCCCTTTCACAGATGAAGAAACTAAGTCCCAGGAGCATAAGTAATTTATTCAAGAATTTAGGTGCACAGCTGAAATTCAGGGCTTCTGAATAATGCCTAGGCCAGTGTTCTTTATTTTATTATTTAGCTGATGACAACTCTGAATTTTGGAGCATCCTATAGGATAAGGAATTAGAATTTAGGAGTTGACAACAGATTAAGCAGGGCTGTGGAAGTTCTCTTTGGCATTGGTTACTGAGATACTTTTCATGCAAGAACCAGACTGAGAGAGTTATTAAGTCTTGAATTAGTTCTGCATTATCTAAGGACTTTGGACTCAGTATGATAGGCAGAATAATGACGCCCCCAAGATATCCACATCCTAATCCCCAGAATACGTTATGCCTAAGGGGAATTAAGATAGCAGATGGAACTAAGGTTGCTAATTAGCTGGTCATAAAATAAGGACATGAGACTGGATTATCCAGGTGGGCCCAGTGTAATCACAATGGTCCTTAGATGTGCAAGAAGGAGGCAGAAAAGTCAGTGTCAGAGTGATGTGTTGTGGGAAGGGCTTGACTGGTCACTGGTGGCTTTGAACATGAAAGGGGGCCCTAAGCCAAGGAATGCAGGCAGCCCTAGACAAGAAACAAATGAGATTTTCCCCTCAGAGCCTCCAGAAAGGAACACAGTCCTACCAACACCTTGATTTTAGCCCAGTGAGACACATGTCAGACTTCTGACCTCCAAAACTGTAAGATAATTAATTTGTGTTGTTTAAGCCACTGAGTTTGTGGTAATTTGTTACAGCAGCAACAGGAAGCTGATACACTCAGTATCACAGAGAGACAGTGATTGTGAGATGTCCCTGCCCCAGTGAAAGATTGGCTAGCCCATTTGTCCCAATCTCCAGCCCTGTGAGCCTTGCGCTACCCAGGCAAGTCACGCAGGTTAACTTGGAAAAGCTGGGTCCCGTGGATGAGTGAAGAACTCCAGTAAGCACTGCTTATTAATGTATACAGCTAGGGTGTAGCCACTGGTTGGGATGGGATGCAACTTTATCTCATGTCTTCAGAAAGCTGCAAGCTGGGGAGAGCCAGGCTGCCATGTGATCTCCTAATTGAAGTCTATAGAGTCAGAGCTGCCAGTGGGCAAGGGGAAGGCAAGAGCCAATAAAACAATCTTATGACAGACATATTGTCAGGGACAGACAGAAATAACATGGCAGAAGGCCTTCTTGGTCAAGTCAGAAACTTGGAAAGGTGACCAAAGGGTCTTGTTACAATAGAAGGGTAAATTGGATAGAATTTCTACGGGTGGCTTCCTGCTTTTTGTCATAACCTGACTCAAGCTCCAGGTAAGAGGTACATATTCATTTCCAAGGTTGTATTGTTTCTTCCCTACCCCTCATGCCTCTTTTCTTCCTCCACCTTCCTCCACCACCTCTTCCTCCACCTTCCTCCACCACCTCTTCCTCTCACTCCATAAAATGCACAGGAATGATTCCAGGGCACTAAATTACCTAAATAGGTGTTGTTAGGTTTTTCTGGAAAGAAGGTATTCAACCTACACAAATGAGCTCATTTCCCACTAAGGGCTCCAACCTCTTTCCCAGGCAGCGTTGCTCATTGGAAAGAGCAGGATAAAAGTTTTATGCTGTGTGCTGCTTTATGGTGTCAAGGCAACTTTACACACCTTCTCATCTGAGCTTGAGACAGCCAAGGGAGTTGGGTGTAAAAGTTTTGTATCAGGAGCCTGGATTCTGTTCCCTGCACCAAGTGAGCTTGGGCAAGTCATTTACATCTCACTAGATTCCTCAGATTCTACCCTTAGTCCACTCCTGCTCTGTAATGCGGGATGACACCTGAGGGGAGGAGAGAAAAATTCCTAGTCCACAGCTCTTCTTTCACCTCTACACCAGAAGATATTTGGATTGAAGGGTTTTGAAAGAATTATGTTCTTAGGCAGAATGGCAAGCTGGAAAGCCAAGGTGGTATCAATAGGACTTATAATCATGATAGGCCACATGTACATGCCACACCTAGTACATGCCAAGCATTTCACAAACATTATAATATTTAATATTCACAGCAGCCCTGCAAGGTAGGTGTCATTTTATTTCATGTTGCACCTGAGGAAACGAATCTCAGAGAGACTGAGTGATTCACTCCAGCCAAGATTTATTCTGTCTGTTTGACCCAAATCCTGTGCTGTTTACACTAAATCACTCCTCTCCTCCAAATGCCAAATGATGTTGCTAAAATAAGATGAAGCACGTTGATGCTGGAAAATTAAGTACGTGGGGTCATTGTGCCATTTTGTCTGCTACTGTGGGTGTTTGGGTTAGTTAAAAACCAATAATGATTACAAGCACACATCATTATTACTGATAGCTTCCCTCCCCCACCAGATATCTCGCTATCGTTCACCCCTTGAAACCACGGATGAATTATCAAACAGCCTCCTTCCTGATCGCTTTGGTCTGGATCGTATCCATTCTCATCGCCATCCCATCAGCCTACTTCACAACGGAAACCGTCCTCTTTATTGTCAAACACCAGGAAAAGATCTTCTGCGGCCAGATCTGGCCAGTGGACCAGCAGCTCTACTATAAATCCTACTTCCTCTTCATCTTCGGCATCGAGTTCCTGGGCCCGGTGGTCACCATGACCCTGTGCTACGCCAGGATCTCCCGGGAGCTCTGGTTCAAGGCAGTCCCTGGTTTCCAGACGGAACAGATCCGGAAGCGGCTGCGCTGCCGCCGGAAGACGGTGCTGGTGCTCATGTGCATCCTCACGGCCTACGTGCTGTGCTGGGCGCCTTTCTACGGCTTCACCATCGTGCGCGACTTCTTCCCCACTGTATTCGTGAAGGAGAAGCACTACCTCACAGCCTTTTATGTCGTCGAGTGCATCGCCATGAGCAACAGCATGATCAACACCGTTTGCTTCGTGGCCGTCAAGAACAACACCATGAAGTACTTCAAGAAGATGCTGCTGCTCCACTGGCGGCCCTCCCATGGCGGGAGCAAGTCCAGCGCTGACCATGACCTCAAAGCCAGCGGCCTGCTGGCCACAGAAGAGGTGGATTGTATCAGGCTGAAGTGACCCACTGGTGTTTCGTAATTGAAAATCCAAAAGCCAGTACTTAGAGCACAATTCACCAATAACCAAGTTCACAGACTGCTTGGGGAAAGGGCAACTGTGTTCACACCTCACTGCTCTCAAGGAGCTGGATGCTTCTGGAGTCATAAAATGTGATGCAACTAGACACAAACCACAGCAGCTGACATTTACTGATAGCTGCTCAACACCTACTGTGTGCACAACCACACCAGCGAGATTAGATAAGGGCAACAGGAGCTGACATTTACTGATTACCTACCGTGCAAAAATATTTAAATAGCAAAATGAAATGGCAGAAGCCATTGGAGTCATTAAGCTATATCCAGATATTTAGGTGGTCAAACAGAGGCCACAGATGGTTATCTAGACTCATTCTTCATCTTCCCTCATTTTATATCTGGCCAGTGCAGGAAAGTCAAAGCCTACAGAATGCAGCACAATGGAGATAAAAGGGTGAATTAGAGTGTGGGGTTTACAGCCTCATGGGAAGACAATTCACGCCATCACACTGAGCTTTCCCACCCAGATCTTATGACCTCCCTAGAATATTCTCTAGGATTCTGGCTGCCAGAAAAGAATTTTTCTCATAACCAGGTCATTGGTTATCTATAATGGTGTAATTTCAAAGGAAAGAACCAAAAAATTTTCTTTTCCACTGATGCTTGAAAACTCATCATTCTTTTGGGTGAAGACAGACAATCCTGAAATGAGGAGCACATCCAGTTCCTGAAACCTTAATGTGAAGGATGTCAGCAGCTCTAGTGTCAGTGAGTAAGGGGACAGAGAAAGGGGTGGAGTTTGCCACTGGCAATGAACGTAATCTGTGTGGCCATTTTGCTAAGGCCTGGGCCACTTTTCTAGAACACACCCTCTCTTGCAAAGATGAGCTCTACTTGGAATCCAAAGACCTGGGTTCAAGTCCTAACTCATGTGACCTAGATGTTTACTGTCTCTGCATCTCAGTTTTGTTCAACGAAACAAAGATGATGAAAATATTTTCTCTGCCTGCCTTACAGGACTGTTGGGCAAGCCCACTGAGGTCATAGTTTGTAAAAGTGCTTTTCAACTATACAAGTGATGAGAATGGATAAGAGATATTGAATGATTTGTTTGGACCCCATCCACTGTGGCTTATTATGGAGAAACACTCCCACTTTTTCATCCTTAGTCTATGGACCAGTGATCCCTGAACTCTTCTCAGTGCAGTCCATCTACATCAGGGCAAAAAAGGAATCCTTGTCCTGGGTTATAATCAGAAAGATTCAACTTCAGAGTCTCAGTTACCCACACCCCACTCCAAACTTTCAGTATCCCTGTGGTCATAGAAGTGTTGATAGTCTTCCCTGCATGTTGCTAAACAGCACACCCCAGGGCTGCCTAAGTCTGTTTGTATTATCACACACCTGTGGTAATTGTGTGTAGTTGTCTTCATTTCTTCCTGATTCATTTTGAAGCAGAGTCTATACAAATGGTTTGGGATTGACCCAAATGACCCACATTTGGGCAATTCCTGCTCTTCTATAGTGAAGGGGTTATTTAGTTGTTTGCTTGTCTGTGTGTGTATGTGTGTGTGTTTAATTAATTGTTGGTGTTTTTAATCCAACAGTGATGTTTCAACCAACATTTTCCTCCATCACCACCCAGCATGTTCACCTTCAGCCCAATCATTGTGCCCTCAGAAAATGCAAACTCACTTTAACATTAGGCTAAGCCAAATTGTTTATAAATTCTGATTAGACAAAATTACACAATGCATTCTAAAGCCAAGCAAGTAAATATTTTGGGGTTATCTGCATTTTCACAAATATGATAACTGCATTTTTATTTATTACCCCTGTCCTGACTCTTCTCCTAAAGATGATTCTTTAAGAGTAGACTGTACCAATTGTGTCTGTCAAAAGAATTCAGTCCCTTTTTCCTTTTTATACTAAAACATACCATCCTCCCTTCATTTAAATTTAACTGAAACAACTTTTGTAACTATTGGTGAGATTTGTGATTTTCCAGTGAATTAAAGTGTTATGCTGTTATCAAATGAAATTATTAACATATGGAATCTTAACCACACTGTTGAAGCATTTTCCCTGCTAATCTTCTATATGTTAGTATATTTAGATATCAATGAAGTGATAGCCATTTAAACAATTCAACCTTGCAACAGAGAAGGAAGTTCTTGAAGGCATTTTTAGAACAGTGGCAGCTCACACCAGCAACGAGCCTTATCTTGGTCATGTCCCTCAAGCTGCCAGCCCAGGAGTGTACTCATGCATGCAAATAAATCAAAGAACCGCTACTCCATGTTCACGTTACCCTTTCATTTTAAAATCATCTTGTTTGTTTAATGAAAACTGCTGTTTGCATGGAGACTGTTCATTCCTCTAACTGGTGTTAACGTAATAAATTAATTGCACTTGTGTTTACACTTTTCTTTTCAAGACTAATTAATGCTAAGCTTAAGATACTTTTAATGCACTGAGATATATAAACATTCATATATACTATTATATATTGGAAATTTAATCTCCTTTGGCAAAATGGATCCATTTCCTTGGCCAGAATAAGAGAAGGATGGCTTTATGATGAAGCTATTAGATTTTTCTTTCAGCATCCAACATCAAAAATAAGTTGATTCTCAAGTTGAAATCAAAAGATGGCTTCAGGCCCTTCATGGATAAAAACCAATTGCAGACTTCTGAAGGAAAAAGTGACACATGGGAGGTGGTTAGAAGACTTAAGGTAGTTCTATTTCTAGGGGAAATTTTTGGCTTTGAATCATATCTCCTCAATTTAACCATTATCTCTCCCTTGGGCTCAAGAAAACACACACACATGCACACACACACACACACACACACAACTACACCTCAATGGGACACCAAAGCAGGAAAAGGCCTTTTAGGACATGTAACTCAACTCACTCCTTTCTTAGGTGAGAAGATCTGAATTTCAAATGAGGAAATGACTTGCTTAAGGATGCACAGCTAACACTAACATTTGCTGGAGCCACAACATTGCCCCAAGGTCTCACTCTGGTCTAGTGAGCTGCATTCAGTAACTGCCCTCCTGTGTCTAAAGGAGGGGACTTCCTCTAAGAATGTTTAAAGCGCCATTTAAACTGGTTTCTGACCTCCTGGGAGAATCTTAATCTGCACAGAAGATACCTTCCTTCCTTCTGGCAAGCAAAGAGTGCATCCATCCAAGGGACTTCATAATCTAGACCCCAGGCTTCCAGAGAAATCAGAATTACACCAGGGTCACTCTAGCGCTCCTGCCTGTCTTTTCTCCTATTGAGAGAAATGCCCCCTCAGGGAGAGGTCTGAGCACATTTGGCTTGAACATACATGGAACTATTTAGATGTGGTGCTGGAGCCATGTGGGAAAGCAGATTATGAAGAGGGGACCCTGGCCCTAGGAAAAGTAAGCGGTGGGGAAAAGGGCTTTCTCATATTCAAAGGCAAAGCAAGTCCAAGGCCAGAGTGTGCAATCATCACACAAATTCCAGCTGGCTGATCCTGAGCAGTGGTCCTTCTTCGTGCCTCCCAGGAACCAAATGCCTTCTGGTCACCAGGTCAGCCTCTCTCCTGAGGTACACCAACCAGGCTACACATCACCTCCTTGGGTTGCTTGAACCACTTACTCCTTTACAGATGCTTAAAGAGCTCCAAATACAGGACAATATTCCCAAGAGATAAGCTGGTGTGAAAAAAAATGGGTTTGGCACTTTCTTCAGATATAACAAATTGGCGGGAGGTGAGGGATTCATTGGAACTTGAAAAGAATAAGTAGTTATTGAATAGAGGGAAGTAGGCAGGGGTTTGCCTCCAAGAAGCAGGTGGTCAGCTCTTGGAACAGAATGTCATATAGATGCAGGGTCTTTCCATCCCTTTGTTAACTGAATTTCCACGTATGAGTCACAGGCTGAGATGAAAGAGGTCATCTCCAGAATCTCATTTAATGCTGACTGTAGGTTACCAGCTCTGGATCCAGCTCCTAGGCAGGTTCTTGACACAATACTTTGACTGAACTCTGCAGCAGGGATGGTCCAGTGTGTGCAGAAGAAGGTCTTCCGCCCACTCAGCCAGTCTCTGTGCTGGCTCTACAAAAATGGGAGTGCAAGCCTGAATCTGAAAGTGACTCTTGAAATGATATATGATTAATTCCATGTTGAGGTTGAGATACTGTAAGCACAAAAATGGAGAGAATTTAGAAGACAGATTCCTTCCAGCCATGGGAATCAGAGAAACTTTGGAGTAGGGAAGTAGTTAGGCAGAGCTCTGGAAGATGGAGAATGGTGGGAAGAGGGTATTCTAGGCAAAGAGGACAGAATGAGCAAAGACATAGAAGAGGAGAAATGAGATAGAATATAAGTGGAACAGAAAATAGTTTGATTTGACAAACACATAGAATGCAGAGTGTTTAAAGGGAGAACAAACTCCAGCAGCAGGATGAAGAAAGAAGCGTACTGAAAGAGCCTGGGATTCACAGTCAGAATCATGTTCAAATAGTAATTCATACTTAACCATGTGAATTTTACTATACCCCTTACCCCTTCATCTATAAAATAGGAATGATAATAGTACTTACATCATAGGATTATATGTGGTTCAAATATATATCTTAGAAAAATGCCTAGCACAACATAAGCAGTCAATAATATTAGCTGTTATTTTTAGAATGATTAATTCTGGGAACAGAATTTCTCCTAGAGGAATCCAGAGTATTGTGTCACATATAATGGATATACTATTTGGGAATTATTCAACCAGAGTATTTTCATCTTCTGTGACTCCAAGTCTCTAGCCATCTTGGACTCCCAACTGTACCTGGCCAGTTCAAATCACAGGATATCTTCCATAGCATAAAGAAGATGCCCTTCCATCATTGAGACTGAACCAGAAAGATAAATGACCCTCAGGAAGGAGACAATGATGTAGGGGAAGTCCCTTCCACACAGGAAGAAGGAAACAGCGCCTACCCCTTCCAGTCCCCATGGCTGTGGGAAAGAAAGAAACAAGTTAAAGACCAGATGCATTTGTCTTTGCTTTCTCCTTCAGGGTCTAAATCTAGGTGGTGGAGGTAAGGATGCAATAGAAGCACCTAAGTAATAGAGAAGCCTAAGATCATGGGGCATGGAGGCACCAATGAAACACTTGCCCAGGTTTCACTGGGGGAGGCCCTAGACCTCTAAGAGGAGCCCAGCAGTGGAGGAAGCTGCAAGACAGGGGAGTCTGATGTAGCACCTTGATACCTCACAACAAGCAGTGAGGTGTAGGGATCCATAAATTCGCATGTGCCCCACTTAGGGGTCACAGATGGATGGACAGAAGCCTGGGGTTGGGTCTAAAAGGCCATTTTGTGTGAGACCTTTGCAATCAAGTACAAATAGCCAGAACCATAGACTCCAAAAGACTAGTTGGAATGCATTATTTTTCAAAAACCCATCCTGCAGCACGGCCAGCAAGGATCCAGAATCCACATAACAGCATGTGATTCTGAGTATTCCTTTTATCCTCCTCCAACATGCAGTCACAGAAACTCCACTATATTTGGAAGGAGTAAGAAGGGGCTGAAAACCAAAACATTTCATTTATCTGAAAGTGGGTGATTTAAGCTGAATGGAGTATACTTAAGTTCAAAAAGACTATATGTTATTAATAGCTAAACTTAAGTTTGTTCTCTACCTCCCAATGAGACAGGGGTTCATAAAGCTTTGATCAATGATAGAAAAGTCAAGAAGCTATGTTTTCTCCATACATCCAAGTGTCGTGTCAGCCAACACTGCACATATAACAAGGATGAAAAAGCAGCAGAAGATTGGGGACTGTGATGGAGAGAAAAGAGGAAAAGAAATTGAAATCATGAAAGACTATATCTCTTAGTTTAAAAATGTATATCCCCTAAAAGAAAGCCAATGGCTTTTTGGTGATGGAAGCTGGTGCTATTGTTGAAAATGAAGAAAGAATGAAAATATTAGGTAGGTGAGAAGTTAAGGATCCTTTAAGAAAATGATAGTTCTTAGCCAGAGAATAGAAGTTCAGATACATTACTCTAATGATATGTTTGCTTATTCCAATCCATGGCATGAATAAATTGAATATGTTTTATAGAGAAACAAGAAGTGATTCACAATACTTCCACAAATGCTACAGCCTGTGGAAGAAAATTGCATTTTATGGAAGAAATTATATGCTGTAGTGCTAGTGATACAATTGGGGATTTCCAAAGGTGGAGGATGAGTCCTTCATGAATGTCAAGGCTCTATCTTTTCTTTATCTCAGTTAAACTTTCAATACTTTGATATTTTGATTAGTTAGATTTATAGGTGGTTGGAATAACATTGATTAAAGCATCTATGACCATCTAAAGATTTTATCCATTACTTGACTGAACCTAGAGAAGGCCAGATTATTAAAGGTCTGGACCCCTGAATGGGGATATGCAGTGGACAGGAAATAATTGGATGAATTCCTTCTCATTCGAGCTCATTGTTTGAGCTACATCAGCTAACAGGAAATTTTGCAAAAGGCTTCAAGCACGATTTGGCATTCTCACTCAGTATGCCTGAAGTTCTGCATTTTTATTTTATTTCAGCAAATGGTTATTGTTCCATATAGAGGCAGCTGTGAACTCTGGGAATTAGTTCTCCTCTTTCTCTTCCTCCTCATTACTATCATCACCATCTACCATCTGCAGAGAGTTGAGGGAGTGTCGGGGAAGAAGCAGAAAACTGCGGGGGTCCATAGCTGACCCAGGAAAGCATTGCCACCCACAGCTACACTGTTTTCACAACAGTATTTTTATTTTATAATTAGGCCATTGCTTTCCAGATCTCTGAGCTTCACTTAATGAAGGGACAACCCCAGCTTCTGCTCCATGGTTATTCTTATTATAGCAATCATAGAAATACATGGTGTTGATATTTCTGGTTCTCACATTACTCCACCTGAGCCTGACTTCTTTGCTCCAAGCAGTATTTTAGCTAAAAGTATCTCTTAACTTTGGGTTTACAAACCCACTGAAGTAGTTCTGAATGAGCCTTCTATTCCCCAGTATAGTAGGCTGAATAATGACCTCCTAAATATGTCCACATCCTAATCTCTAGGAACTGTCAATATGTAATCTTATGAGAAAGGGAATTTTGTTTGTATGATTAAGTTAAGCATCTTGAGACTAGGAGATAATTTTGTATTATCTGGGGTGAGCCCTAAGTAATTACAAGCATCCTTATAAGAGGAATATAAGAAGGACAAAGTCAGAAAAAGGAGATGTGGTGACAAAAACAGGCTGGAATGATGTGCTTTGAAGATGGAGGAAGAAACCACAAGCCAAGGAATGCAGACACCTTCTAAAAGCTGAAAAAAAGCAACAAAACAAATTCTCCCTTAGAGTTTCCAGAAGGAATGCAACCCTGTTGACACCTCACAAACTCTTTTTGGACTTCTGACCTCCAGAACTATAAGAGAATAAACCTGTGTTGTTTTAAGCCACTAAGTTTGTGTTAATTTGTTAAAGCAATAATAGGAAACTAATTCACCCAGGCACCAATTCCATCACTTTCTTTGAGGCTGAATAATCAGTAGTACTTTGGTCCTACCCAAACTGCATGACTCTGGCTGGATATTTACCCTCTATCAGTGAGGAGAGCTATATGTTGAGGCTGATCTGGAAAGCACATAAGGTACAGAAATGGACAGGCAATACTGCCAGTCAAGGCAGACTAAGGATCAAGTTTAGAGAGAGCAATAAAAGCAGGAGGATCGGGCAGAGTCCAGGCAGTCAGAAGCAAACTCATCCTCAAGGAACAGCACTGATGTGCTCAGCTCCTCAACCAGTGATGGCTCCATCTCTGTCTCTGATGTGTAGGTCAACAGGGTGGGAGCTATTTGCCACAGATAGAGATCAAAGGCCAGGAGAAAATCCTATAGCGGACTGAAGTCAAAGCAGAACTACATGTCTGAATTCCCTCCCATTTGGACACACTTGTCAGACCTTTCAGGCCATGAAGATGTCAGAAAACATGTCAGAGGCCAAGTACTTGCCTCTGTAGACTTCACAGGATCTGCTCTTATGCAATAATTCCAGGATGACTCCTCCTTAGAAATTTAGGAATTCCTAAGCAGGAGAGGTTCACCCACACCCTCTCCATTACCAAATATCCTCACCTCTCTTAAGAGAAAAAAGAAGAGGTGATCAAATTACGGGAAAGTATAGTAAATAAGAAAACACCTGTATTGCCACCTTCTTTGTTGCCAGGCTCTGTGAGGCACATTTGACATGTGGAAACATGTTTAAACCTTAGTGTCATTTCACTTCATCATTTAAAGATGGTTAAATCACCCAACCACTGCCCAACTTGGAAGTCCTTGAGGTAGGAGTGAGATCATTGGACAAATTGAAATGTGTGTTGTTCTCTGAGCTCCCCTGTGAATAGCTGCTGGAAGCGCAAAACACCTAACTTCATCCAAGAGTTGTTCAAACAATAAGTTTGTAGGGTATTTTTAAGAAATAGATGTTTTTAATGGACAGCCTCTTTTCTGTGTACAGTCAGTCCTCATTATTCTCAGATTCTATATTTGTGAATTCTGCTACATGCTAAAATTTATTTGTAACCCCCAAATCAATATTCATGGCACTTTCATGGTCATTCACAGGCATGTGCAGAGCAGGGGAAAATTTGAGTCACACAACACACATGTTCCCAGTGGAGGTCAAACAAACTGATACTCTGCCTTCTTGTTTCAGCTCTCATAGTGTAAACAAGTGTCCTTATCATGTTCTATGTAGTGCCGTGGTTTTTGCACTCTCATGCTTTTTGGTGTCGGTTTTGCTGTTTAAATGACAGCTGAAGGTCTGTTCAGTGCTCCTAAGCACAAGATGAAAGAGAAAATATATGCATTAGATAAGCTTCATTCAGGCATGAACTGGAGTACTATGGGCCATGAGTGTTGGTGAATCAACAGTATAAATTAAATAAAGTGTCTTTAAACAGAAACACACGTAAAACAAGGTCATGTGTTGATTGGTTGACAAAAATGTTGTGACCAGAAATTTGCAGGAAACTAACCCTATAATTCCCTTAAAAGCATTAGTTCAATGTTCACTAATTCATTGTTTGTGGTGGCTTTATAGAACATAACTACTGTGAATAATGTGAACTAACTGTAATCTCTCAAGTTCATATTTTGTTTGCCACAAGACATAACTTGAGGCGCTAGTTGAATAAAACCGGAGTCCAAGGTTTGACTTGGTCAAATTGCCACTTTTTGCAGCATCCCTGATGCCCCTCCTTCCTACCCATCTGCCACAAATTGAAAGCTCTTGGAAAGAAAGGTCTGCAATGAAAACACACACATTTAACCAAACCACAGACCACACTTTCTGGAGACCACATGTCTAGGGAAACAGTCTTTTTACCCCATTTAAAAAAAAAAAACAAACTTGAAAGTTACACCTCATCTGCTCTATAGCATTACTATGGAACAACAAGAAGAAAACCACATGCTGTCCCTATCCCAGAGTGGAAAGGAGGGTAGCCCTTGGCTAAGACTTTGAGCCTTCATGTGACAATTTCAAAGCTTTTCAAAGTCGATCTTTGCAGAGCTGAGGGAACAATTATTGAGGTAGTGCTATTTCTTAATCCCAGTGGACCCAGGTGCACAGTCTGAAGGGGGAGGTTGAGACAAAAGAAAGGAGTCAAGAATCTTCCACATAAAAATGTGAAGTTTAACTTCACTGAGGAGAGGTGGTCTTGAAAATTATGGAGCATGAAGGAAAATGTTATTCTTCCTCCTAGTGGGTTTTAACTATCTCTGACAATTATTGTTTATCTTTGGAGAGAGAAAGAAAAAGGGGAGTGAGAAGGAGGGAGGAAGGGGGCAGGGAGCAGAAAGAGAGATGCCTTTCCACCTGATTCAACAGACGCTCACTGGAAAATGTGAAGGATGAAGAAGTGTGCCTGCAAAATATGTAGATGGGGAGAAGTTCAGGAAGAAAGAACTCACCCTGGGCTGTGCTGTGGGAACTGCAATATCAAAAGCTACCTTGCGCTGCCCTTCTGGAGCCCCAGGACATTCTCATGGATGGAGTTCCTTAGCACTAGAAGAAAGTACTGCCAAGGGGAGAGGGGCAGATCCTGGGAGAGACAAATCCCTTGAGTAGATAATAGAGTTTCTGAAAGAGTGAGTGGGAGCCCCACAATGAACATTAAACAGAAACTGGTGCACCCTTTTAAAGCAAGAACAAGATATGAATGTCTCCTCTCATCCCTTTCATTCAACCTGTACTAGAAGTCAGCCTAATAAGACAAGGAACAAAACATTACAAGGATTAGAAATGAAGAATGCCATTGTAATTATTTGCAGATAATATGATTGTCTGCAAATAAAATCCAAAGTAATCTAGTAAAACCTAATAAAATTAATAAGAGAGTACAGCAAGGTAGTTGGCTACAAGATCCAGAAACAAAAATCAGTAGTGAACTTGACAAGCTTATCCCAAATTCAAGCCAAGGCACATCTTTGAAGAAGGGACTTAGTCTATCAGAAAGCAATATTTATTATAAAGTTATAGTAATTGGAAGAATGAGGTATTCACAGAAGGGATAAACATATAGGCCAATGAAATAGAATAGAAAGCCCCAGATTACAGATGCATGTATGTAGGGAATTGGCAAAATCAAGTTTTCTCCAAAATGTGGAAATCAAGGCTCAAGAGCTAATTTAATCTCAGTAATAGAGAAATAAAGTGAGATTTTAAACACTTGACTTTTTTTACTGGAAACTTACGCCTCCTACCTACCCTTATACTTTATTGTGGAGGTGCTGAAAGGGATTAGGGGACAGGACAGAACAGGAAAATGTGGCTCTGCCCCCCTTCAGCCTTTGCTAATGCAAAGAGAGAGGCAGCAACATCCAATGGGTGGAGGGAGAGTGGTGTCCAGGCATTCCTGTGTCATCAGCAACACAGGGAACAGAGGTGGAGATGAGAGCCATGATGCCCTGGCGACTGCCAGTTGGATACCTCATAAAAGACTTAAAAGAAACTCCCCTGACACAAGACTAGGAAGCTGGGAGCCTGGCCCAAGGATGACTTTACCCAAATCCGGTGAAATGTATAGTACCAGCATAACACGCTGACAACTTACTTCCTAAATATATTCTGCAATTGTGCTTTCTGTGCCAGAGACACTGCTTTCAAGTGTCTTTACCCATCTTTTTTATTTTTCTTTACTCATCTTTATCACAATAATCCTTTCCTTCCCCTACAAGCACTAAAGAGCCAGCTAAAGCTGCATAACTCATGAGCTATGATTCTGCCATCATACATTTATCACCAGTTGATTTGTGTCTATTCCTGCCTACCCCAGATCTCATCCCTACTCAGGCCTCACTAAGACCATGAGAGTAACCCTAAACCTCCCTGCCTTCATCCATATTACCTGCTCCAGTTTTTCTGGCAGAACTAGCTCGCTCTCATGACTCTCAGCCTATTGGCTGGTTCTGGTCTCATGCACAGCTTTGGGTTTCCCACCCCATTGGGACTGAGCCCTGCTGGATGCAGAAGGATTCCCCAGAGTGAAGATGCAACTTTGCTCCCAGTGTGGGTATTTCTACTGTGCAAAGACCCCTGCCTCCTCCTTCCCCAGAGGATGTCTCCCATGTTTCAGCACCAGCACAGACCAATAACAATGACCTGTAATTTAGACACATGTGACCGAGCTCTGCTATTGGGCTTGATTCCTGCATCCTTCTCCCATATCTCCCAGGTTTGTTATACCTCCTTCCCCCCTCTAACCTGCACCCCTGCTGCCTCAGAAACTAAATTAAGATCCTAGATGCCTTTACTCTTTCTCCATGTGCCAGTTGGAATCAGTAGGAATTGAATTCAACTCAGCTGGTTCAAATGAAAAGACTTTAATGAAGAGTATATTTACAGAGGTGTAGGTGGGGATAAGGGAACCAACAAGGGGTGATTGGTCTCCCAGAGACCTGCAGCAAAGGGCAGCTTTATCACCCTTAGGACTGGAAAGCAAGAGAAGGAAATGGTGACACAGGAGCCCAGTAAGAGCTGGAGCCACTGGGGTGGGGACACTACTGGAGGGATGGAGCCACTGTCAGAGCAGGGAGTAGTATACCCTGACCTCTCTCTCCTGCTGCCCTCCAGTCTCAGGTGCCTTCCATTGGTCAAACCCAACCAGAATCCAGCTGGCACGTAAGCCAAAAAAAAAATGCCATCTATAGAGTCAGTCTCCAAGCACAGAGCAGGGCAGAGAAGGGCAGAAAATGAACCTGGGGTGGGCAAAGAGTACAAGCAGACCCTTCGTTTCTCTTATCTGACCTTTCATTTCTCCTGCAACCATGACAGCTTCAGACGTGGGCTCTCCTGGCCTGAGTGAGACCCACTCCTGGGCAGTGGATACCTAGTACTTCTCTAATGCTAGGAGTTAATTGGGAATTTATGGAGAGAGGACAAGGAAGGCATGTCTCCCACAAGGGAGCTCCCAGTGGAGACAGAGGCAGGTGGGACAGAAGCAAAAGGGAGGAAGGCCACAGGACTAAGAAGCTCAAGCCAGGACCCTTTGTTCCAGTTGGTGGGCGATAATCCCTCCTCTCCTTCCAGGGGTGTCCAGCAAGTAGAAGAATGGCTCAGGCAGCCTTGATAGGGAGGGCTGCAGACCATGTAACAATGCCCATTCCAAATTCACATCCTTCATTCTGTTCAAACCAGGGACAGATTCCCAACCCCAGCTCAAACACATATAATTATCCTGCCCTGAGGGCGTATTTCCCTACCTGCATCTCGTATTCTTAGTTCCTTCCTCTCCTTTCTTCCCAGGTTTATTTATGTCATCCCATCGTTTTTGGTTGTCACCTAGTCACAATTTCATGTTCTTTGCCAACTTTTAGTGACTTTAAAAATTATGGTTGCCATAACGACTCTTGAAAAAATTATGGGCTGGCTGCATTATTTAGCAGTTGGCATATCCCCCCTTGGAACGACATCCTGGTTAAAACAGAGACTGTGGGCTTCTATTTTATGTTAACACTGAGAATCAGGGACCAGAAACAGCACACTCACCACCAGCAGGCAAGTACACACATGAGCTCATTTAACCCTTCAACTACCGTCTGAAGTATGAACCACCATTAGTCGCATTTTATAGATGAGGTAACTAAGGCTCAGACAGTTTGAGTAACTTGCCCTGGGTCACACTGCTAGCGAGAATCAGAAGTGAGACAGAAACACAGGTCTGTCTGAATCTAAAACATGTGCTCTTAACCAGTAAATTAAGAGTCTCCTGTATAAATTACTTCAAAGATCCCCAAGTGAAGACACAAATGTGAGAGATTGTGATGCAGACCTCTAGGAGCCCCTGCTCCTAGCATCCACCCCTCTTCCTCCATGAGACGTCTGGGGTCTTCTAAATGATAGTTCTAGCCAGTACAACAACCACCTGGGAGTTATAGACAAAGTAGAATTCAAGACAAAAAGCATTATATACAAAAAAAAGAGTATAATTTATATGGATAAAAACATGTTCTAATAATATTATAACACCTGTAAATGTTAATACCCAGAACAATACATTTCAAAATAAAGGATAAGGGCTTCCCTGGTGGCACAGTGGTTGAGAGTCTGCCTGCCAATGTAGGGGACACAGGTTCGTGCCCCGGTCCGGGAAGATCCCACATGCCACGGAGCAGCTGGGCCCGTGAGCCATGGCGGCTGAGCCTGCGCGTCCGGAGCCTGTGCTCCACAATGGGAGAGGCCACAACAGTGAGAGGTCCGCATACCGCAAAAATAAAATAAAATAAAATAAAAGGATAACAAAAGGAGAATTTTATTTAGAAAACAAAAACAAAAAAATAAATAAATGATAATTCTATTTTGATAATTCTATTTCTGGTTGAAGCTGATGCTCCTCTGATCCTCTTCCTGCCTGAGAACCTGGAGTGTTAACTGGAATGTCCTCCTGGGGTTCAAACTCTGAGTTGCCCCACTATTGTAATCAGATCAGAATCTGACCCTGAGACCAGAGTTCAGATATAAATTGTTGATTAAGAGATAATAAGTTCCTTAATAAATTATATAATTCATTAATTAAGAGGAAACCAGTAAGAGAGTGGGGGAAGCAGGATATTGAGGGGGAAGAAGCCAAGTAAGGGACATCTCAGTGGGGCCCCAGTCTCAACCTGATATCATGGGGAGCCCTTGTCCACCTTGGGTAGCTGAGGCTCTGTACTCCCACACCTGTCCTTGGCAAGGAAGGGAAGAGTTTGGGGGAAGGGCATAGAACTCCCAGGCCCCTCTAGCTCTTTTGGGCAAGTCAACTCCACCTCCCAAGACAATATACAAAGGGCACAGGTGCCAGTGTTTGCAGCAAAACCCACAGCAGCTGAGGGTGCACATGGAGAGCTGGCCAGAGGGATCTCAGGGCCACACAACAACAATGTCCACAACACACACCAGTTTCTCTCCTAGAACCAAGAGCCATTACTGTTCTCCTTCGGTGTGACAGACATCTCGACCCTCCTGATGCTGTCACTCTGTCCCCCAGGCAGTTCTGAGGATGCGCTGGCTGGTTTTCCAGCCCTGGCACAGCCTTTGTCCAGCTTATCTCAGTTCTCTCTCTGTCCTGCTGAATGTCCGTGACCTGAGAGTGAGGGATAAAAGCAGCACTTGAAAGGTAGCACTTTTCTCTCCTCTTGTTGCAGTCATTTCTCTGGCTTCCCTTCGAATTCTGTATAGAGCTGCCCCTCGTCTTTCCTTTATGCTTCAGAACAAGACTGAATGCGTGAATAGACAGGGCTGTTGGGAGCAGCCTCCCAGACAGGACGACCTGATCCCCAGGCAGCTGGGTGGACACTGGGCCGCCATGGCTGAACCTTTTCAATCTCAGCTCAACAGTCTGCCATTGTGCTTTTGTTATTTTTTGCGAGCCTGCTGTATTCTAAGAACATAGAAAAGACCTTTTGTTTTCTCCAAGGAGCCAGGAGGTATGAGGGTGGGGTCATTCTGAGAGAGGTAAACTAAGACAGAATAGGACAGGGCCTCTAACTGCTCCTCATCCCCCCACTGTCTGTCAGTACAGGAGTCATTTCCAAACTACAAAATCAAAAAGCATGGCTTTTTAAGTCCTGCATTATCTGGGGCATTTTGGGATCTCATGCATCCCTCAACACACACATGCACGTGCGAGCACGCGCGAGCACGCGCATACACACACACACAGATACAGCCCTAACTGGGTACAGAGTAGACAAATGCCAAATGCTCCAGCCCTGATTGCACTCTGAAGCTAAATCCCCCTGTGACTTTTGAATTTCTAAATAAGGAAATGTCCAGAAAGACAAACTGTCCTGTGCAGAGTCACAGAACTGTTGGTGGCAGACTATGGTCTAGAACCCAGGTCTCCTGGTCCCTGGGTAAGGTCTTCACACTGCACCATCCACAAAGGCTTGTTGTGAAAGGTCATCAGCAGGGTCCAACTGGGCCCCACCTACTGGGGTGAAGAGAAGATTTGTAGGGGAAGAGGTTCTTGAAAACCCAAGAGATGAGTCTCATGGTCTTTCTTAGGTCAAAGAGAACCCTTCCTAGGTAAGGATGTCAGATTTACAAATTAACATACAGGCTGCCCAGTTAAACTTGAATTTCAGATAAACAATGGTTTGGTTTATCTGATAAACAATGGTTTCCGATGGTTGGGGGGGGAACACCATAACTGTCACAGAGCCTTCCTCATTTCCCTGCAGATGTTCAGGCCCTCAGTGTTCTGACTCCAGCAAATGGAATCTGCCTTGTTTTCGAGAATTAGTTCTGGTCTGAGGTAAACATGGCACCAGGGAGCAACTGGAAAAGTTGGAGAGTTAATAGAAAATACAGATTCCAAAACATTTAACCCACACCTCTATCTCTTTGTTATCTGAATTTCTCAGAGAGTGAGAAATAGGCTTGTCACGCTGGAAGATCTACCCATCAGGGATGCCCCTCTAAGGAGGATGCCAATCAGATTACCCTAAAAGTAGGGAGGTGCTTCACACAGATTTCTTGAATGAATGAATGAATGAGCAAGCCAGGGCCAGAGCAGAGAGTCAGGAAACCTGATCTCTGAATGATAGCACTCCCATCTTGAGCTGACACCCCAGTTCTCTCCCAACTCAGGTCTGAGGCATCTTTCAGAGCTCAATGAGCTCTTCGGAGCTCAATCTTTCAAAACTCCTCCTTCAATGGCAAGGCAAGCTCCTGGGTGTCAGAGGTCCAGCTCACTCATTTAGGACCCCCCATGGCCTATGTCAATGCTAGGCACAAGCTGAGAAGCCAATTAAAAGTTGAATGAATAAGAGAATGAATGAATGAATGAATGAATGGCATTTCTGACCACAAGGACCTCAGGAGTCTGAGAAACTGGGATTTGGAGTGTGCAGTGATAGGAATCCATTACCACTAATCCTGAATCCATTCATTCATTTAATATTAAATATGCTGAGCTTTTGAGGTCCAAATAAGAAAGAACTTCATTTTTCTACTGTCCTTTAAAATTGCTTGGCCCCTACCCCTAGAAAACTCTCAGGCAGATCAAACGCTTTCAGTAATAAGAACAATCTCATTTTGATAATGACTCATTGTTTAGCTATTGAAAAGTCAAGTTCAATCTACTCCAAGTCACAACCCCAATCTCGTATGCAATTCCAAGTATCAATTATCCTTGCAGTTTCTACCAAAACTGTGGCTTGAGGCCTTGCAATGAGGAAGGGGGCTGTGAGCTATTCCACCCTTCCTTTGCTTCATCCCTTCAATGTGACAAAGTAGGAGAAGGAGGAATTAGAGAAAATAGGGAAGCATCAATTTACTTAGCTAATGCTGTTTGTGATTGCCCCTTGGCTATAGAGATCTTCTCCACATGTCAGGCTCCCTACCTTGCACCTGGTCGGGTGCATTGGCAGGTCCTTTGGAAGTATCCCTACACAAGCCTCCATACTGTATGGTTCTCTGATGTGGGCAACGTACTCTCTGCATAACTTGCATGCCTCCTCCTTTCTAATTCATGCCCAACCAGTTTATCTCAAACCCTCTTCCTGTTGTAGTCCCCTCACCTCTTATCAAGACTGCTTAAGACTGGTGACTGTTCATAGTATCCATTTGCCCATCCTTGCTTCTTCAAATGCAGAGAGTGCTATCTGCTTGTTGACACCTTTACTCCTAGACCTGCCATCACAGTCGGTGCCAACTAACATTCCACCTTTAGCATGACCTGGTAAGACATGGACTCCAGTATGTTTCATGTAAGTCTCCCAGGTCCCAGTTCCCCCAAGAACTCTCACCTCTCTCCTTCCCTGTGGCTACACCAAGATGGAGCCACAGGATTCTGCATCTCAGCAAGCCACCAGTAAGAAAGTAAGAAGCCAAGTGGTGGAGTGTGGAATAACCACAGAGAGAAGCGAGAAAACACCATACCATCTCCCATTAGGCTGAACTCTCCTTTCCCAATGACTCCCCGATAATCATTTCAAATAGATAGTCATAAAGTCTGAAGGTAGGAGAAGGAGTTGATGGCCACTGAACTTGTTCTAATATTTTCTAGTAAGTCTGGCATAGGTATGTCTAGCATCTATCTTTGTAATGTGGATAAACACATGTTGCATCATCTATTCTAGTACCTCTCTTTGAGAAGTGAAGGTAACTTTCACTTAATATCCTCATCCTTAGGGTTTTGCCGAAATTCCATGGCATCCAGAAAAGTCCCTTCAACTTCCTGTTAAAGTTAATTTATTCATTCACTCATCCGTCTATTTATTCATTCAACACATTGTTAGAGAGTCCATTACTGAGTGTAGCAGTGAGAGACCTGACTTAAGGAATCTAGATGGAATATCTCACTGGGAGAGGGTGTCTGGATCCAAGATCAAACTGAACCAGTAATAAAGGACTTTAAAAAGAAAAATGAAACAAAACAGGATAATCCATGGCCACATTAATGTAAAGTCTGACCCTAGGGACATAACAACCACCTGGCGCTCTGAAACTCATACCCCCATAATAGAGGGGTCCATTAGGGACACCACGTCTCCATGAAGGATGTTGACAAACTGGCGTTGGTTGTCAGAAGTGGCTGCACAGGGTTGTGAAGGGCCTGAAAACCATGCTCTAGGTAGAAGGAACAGAAGCATTCACCCAAGAAAAGAGAAGGCCGGAGGGAGAAGTCAAAATAGCAGCTGCCTTCAATGTTTGAAGACCAGTCATATGAATAGTAACCACACATGAGGGGTGTAATCTCAAAAAGCAGAACTACAAACAATAACAGAAGGTTCCCCAGAACACAGATTGGAGTTGTATATATTAACCCACTTCCTAATATTCGGAATCACTTAATTACTTGCACAGACTGCCAATGAAAATGTAAACTAAGATCTAATTGACCAACCAAAGAAGAGTCGTACAGGAAGTTTCTCTACTGCAATGGTCTTCAATCAGCATTAGTGGAACATGTTAAAATACAGATTCCTGGTCCCCACTCCAAGCTTGAAATCAGAACTTCTGGGAGTGGGGCCCAGGTGTCTACGTGTTTCAATAAGCTCCAAGGTGATTCTGAACAGCCAACCAGGACGGAGAACCAGTGCTCTGTGGGGTGGGGAGACACACTACGGCCATTGCCAACACACAGACTGGACAATTTTAAGAGATATTTGGTAAGAAGTAAAGTTGGGGTTTTATAACTTAAAATAATAGACTGAACACTCAAATTTTTTGTGCACGAAACAAATTATTTCTATTTATTTCTTTTAAAATATCCTTCAATACTACACAGTAAAATGCATGAATCTTAATTTACTGAGATTGATTTTTACATATGACGCTTTGGTGTAACTATCGCCTGTCAAGATGCAAAATATTTCCAGCATCTCAGAAAGCTCTCACGTGCCATTTCCCAGGACTCTCTTCCCCTGCCCAAGGGTACCATTATTTTAATATCTATCACCACAGATTATTATTACCTTTCTTAAACTTCAAACAAATAGAATTATACGTGTGCTATTTTCTGTGTAAATCTTTCATTCATCCATAGATCTCAAAAAGACTTTTTAAAAGGCATAAACCAAAAAAATGAAGACAGCAGGAGAGGAAATGACAGCCACCATGTTTTGGAAGCTGGATCACAGTAGGATGTATGGTAACTGAGCTGGTAGACATGAGAAAGTGGAATCCAAAGTCAACAGTGGGAAAACCCAAAATGCAACCTACTTTACTCAGCAGAAACCCCGAAAATTTCAGGACTGAGGGTGACGCTGAAAACAGAATGAGGTTGAGAGCCTAGTCGTAAGCAAACAGATGTCCAGATTCTCCTCTTCAGTACCATCCAAAGACTGAAGGACTGTTTTTCCTAGAGAGAACACAGAGTAGTACAACGAAAAAGCTGTGGGCAGGAAGTATCTTATCAAAAACTGGAAAATAGGCAAAAATCTGTCTACATACTGAATGTTGACACTACAACCCTATTCCTCCTCTTGTTCGCTGAATTCTGGCAGCGCAGGTAATACCGCTGGAACTGGGCAGACAAGTTTTCTTCTCTGGAGATTGGCCTAGCCCAAAGGGGAAAGACGTAGAGATAATGACATGGAATTTCCCTAAAAAAATGGCCCAACCAGGTCATTCTATGAGACCTACAGGTCAACAAGGTCACCCACAAGGACAGAACTTCCCATCAATATTAGTGACCTGCACTTCAACATGAGCAGACAAGCAAACATCTGAGGAAATCCAAGGATAGAGACAAAAATAATACTTAGAAGAAAGTAACTCAGAGGGGACAAACACATATATATCTGATATATAAATATATATAAGATATACAAATATATAAATATATTAAAATATACTATTTATATAAATATGTAATATAAATTAAATATATAATGTACTATATGTATAAATATACCTCCAGGTCATCTGTGTAACTCTGATGTACTCCTTTTAATTACTGCACAATATTCTGTAGTGTTATGCCACATTCAAGCATGCCTCCATTTGTGGGCATGTTTATTCCTACTTTCTTCTGGCACAACAATATTATAATAAACGTTTCTGTACCAATTTCCTTTTGTATAGACTGGTGGTTCTAGTTCATGAGATAGATTTCCAGGAAGGAGTTACAAGGGGGCAAAGGTAAATGTATTTTTAAAATTTTGTTTCTTTTCACTCAGGTGTAATTTATGTACAGTAAAATACACAGTAAAATTTTACAGGCTTTGTAAAATTTTAAAGGGTATATATATATTTCTTTTTTTAATTGTGATAGATGTTGCCAGATTGTGTGTATAATTCACACTTCCACAGCAAAGAGTGAAAGTGCCTTTTGCCTTCACATCCCTGCCAGTGATTTTTTTTTCTAATCTGATAGGTGTAAAGTGATATTCATTGTTACTTTTTCGCGTTTCCCTGGCTGCTAGTGAGTTTGAACCTCTTGTCACTTATGGTTTAACTATGAATTTGCTTCTCCATTAATCATCTTTTCGAATCTTTGCCCATTTCTTTTCTGATGGGTGGTTGATCTTTTCCTTGTGAATTTGTAAGACCTCTTTGAATATTAGTGATATTAACTCTGTCATCTGCATTACTGATATTTTTCTCAATCTATCATTTATCTACTAACATTGTCTATGGTTCTTTTTCTCCATAGAAGGCTGTTAATAGCAGCTAAAGGTGGAGGGGTAATGTGGGTAAAGATCTGAGAAGAAAGAAGGAAAGGGACAGGTAAGAAGGAAAGGAACAGGTAAGAAGAAAAACAATACTACATTTGAAATAAACCCTGTGCATTTACGTAAAATTACATATCAGTTTAAAGAAATTAAATACAAAGATTTTAAAAAATTTTAAAGAGGGGCTTCCCTGGTGGCGCAGTGGTTGAGAGTCCGTCTGCCGATGCAGGGTACACGGGTTCGTGCCCCGGAACGGGAAGATCCCACATGCCGCGGAGCGGCTAGGCCCGTGAGCCACGGCTGCTGAGCTTGCGCGTCCGGAGCCTGTGCTCCGCAACGGAAGAGGCCACAGCAGTGAGAGGCCCGTGTACCGCAAAAAAAAAAAAAAATTTAAAGAGATAACGGGACTGCTTTTCTTTTTTTCTTTTTTTTTTTTTTTAGTTTTTGGCCACACTCCTCGGCATGTGGGATCTTAGTTCCCTGACCAGGGATCAAACCTGCGCCTCCTGCATTGGAAGGCAGAGTCTTAACCACTGGACCACCAGGGAAGTCCCGGGACTGCTTATCTTTTTAATTAAACTCTTTATATTGAGATAATTTTAGATTCGCATGCAGTTGCAAGAAATAATATAGAGAGATTCAATATGCCTTTTACCGTTTCCTCCAATAAAAACATTTTGTAAAACTATAGTAAAATATCAAAACCAGGTTACTGACGTTGATACAGTCAAGATTCAGAACAGTTCCATCACCACAGGGATCCCACATATTGCCCTTTTATAACCACACCCACTTCCCTCCCATTCTTGCTCCCTCCTTAATCCTTGGCAACCACTAATCTGTCCTCCATTTCTATAATTTTGCTCAAGTATGTTATATAAGTGGAATTATACAGCATGTAAATTTTAGGATTGGTTTTTTTCACTTGGCATAATTTTCTGGCATAAGATTCATCCAGATTGTTGCATGTATCAATTGTCATTCCTTTTTTAATGCTGAGTAGTATTCCATGATGTGGATACACCATGACTTACATAACCATTTACCCATTGAAGGACATCTGGATTGTTTCCAGTTTGGGACTATTACAAATAAAGCTGCTATGAACATTTGTGTACAGGTTCTTATATGATAAATGCCCAGGAGTACAACTGCGAGGTCATATAGTAGTTGCATGTTTACGTTTTATGAAACTTCCAAACTATTTTCCAGAGTGGCTGTACCATTTTACATCCCCAACAGCGACGTCTGAGTGATTTAATTTTTCCAAGTGCTCACCAGTGTTTGCTATTTTCACAATTTATTTTAAGCATTCTGATAGGTGTATAGTGATATCTCATTGTGGTTTAGGCATAATTTGGGAATGGAAATCCCAAGCTGTTATGGGTTCATGCAGCCCCATTCCCTATACAGCCTCCCTACTCAGCCCAGCACTCACAGAGAGTCCCTGGCCATGCCAGGGACACGCTCTTCTCCATACAGCACAGTGGCCAGGAATCGCAAGTGCCTGTCTTGTCTCTCCTAGAGA
Source organism: Delphinapterus leucas (assembly GCF_059928025.1). Taxonomy (NCBI): domain Eukaryota; kingdom Metazoa; phylum Chordata; class Mammalia; order Artiodactyla; family Monodontidae; genus Delphinapterus; species Delphinapterus leucas. The sequence continues at coordinate 55,283,496 of NC_143143.1, forward strand.
CGGGGAAGGGGTTGGGTATTGTCATTCCTTAACACCCTCCTTCTCATGAATACTTGGAAATGAGGTGGATTACACTTGTTACACTTCCAGCTAACCAGAGCTCTTTCAAGATTAAATAAAATAAAAATCTCAAAAATATGTTACACACTTCCCTGCTTCTCAACATTTTATTAAGGACTCAGGATCACTCATGTACTCATCCATGCCACAAATGTTTGTTGTGGTCTTTCATACAAACGAAATCACTACTATAAAGCATAATGTAACATGATGGTTAAGATTATATTGGAATGCCAATGGAAGCCAGTCTGCTTAGGTTTAGAGACTCAATTCCCACCTTCTAGCATATGGCATTGGACAAAGTAACTAACTTCTCAATGCCTCAGTTTCCCCACAGCTCATGGGATTGCTGCAAGGGTTAAACTGGAATAATTCTGATGAAGAGCTTAGTGCAGTGCCTGGCACATATTAGGACTCAATGAATGATAACTATTATGGTGACCATTTTGGGGTGCTTACTCTATGCAAATCTCTGCTCTAGCAGATTGACTTAAATGATCTCTTTTAATTCTCACAGTGAGCACACAGAGTTGATGCCAAATTTTCATAAAAAGTGTAACTGAATCTTGAGGAGACTCTTCTATGTGCTGGATTTGTGTTAAGTGATGCAAAGAGGGGGAATAAGATGCTCTCAGTCCTGTCAAGTTTGTGGAAGAGACAGAAAAAGAACACGGCGATGATCATCCAGAGTGATGGGTGAGTGGAAGTGAAAGCATAAACAAAGTCTGTTTTGGAGTCCCAGAGCCATTTATCAACCATTTCACTCCTTCCTCCTCTTGCAATGGCCCCCAATAGCACATCTTATGTTTCCATGGACTGTGCTTCTGTTTCTGCCTCTTTTATGTTTCGTCAGTCTAGTTTTCTCTCCCTGTGGCAATATCACATTGCATTAATGACTCCAACATTTAATGTCTTGATATTTAATAGAGCAGAACCTTACCACTACCTTGTTCTTCTCTGACAAGAGGGTCTTGGCTATTCTTGGGTTTTTATTCTTCCATATCAGCCTGTTGGGGTCCAGAATAACTTTATTGGAATTTTTCCTGGAATTGCATTGTATTTATAGCTCAATTCTAGGGAAATTGACAACTTTATGGCATTGTACCTCCCTACCCATAAACATGGCATTTCTCTGTATTTGTTAAGATATTCCTTATATCTTTCAATAAAATTTTATCATTTTTCCTGTAGTAAGTCTTGTTCTGACAGGTGAAAATCCTGAGTTTACATGGAAAGCCTCCTTATCTTAATTTCCAAAGTGATCATATAGTTTTCACTGATTTTCATTGATAGTGGCTGATGCTATAGAACTTCAAGAAGAGCTCTTCAGTCTAGGTTTTCATAAAGAGGTGCAAAGGCTGGGAGGAAACATCATCCCCAGGAGGTTTTTAATTAGTTAATTTTCTCATCCACTTTTTCATGGGGAAAAGAAAATGATCACTGCTTAAGCAGTGTTCCAGGATTTAAATAGGTTTTCAAAAGTTATATTCTTTCACTTTTCCAACAGACACTTTTACTCCATGTGCTTGGCACCATGTTGGAGGCTACCAGGGAGGAGCAGGTAGGAAGCATATTGTAATTGGTCTCTGTCCTCCTAGAATTTACAATGTCTCTATATTTTTTTAATTGAAGTATAGTTAATTTACATTGTGTGTTAGTTTCAGGTGTAGAGCAAAGGGATTCAGATATATATGTATATATTCTTTTTCAGATTATTTTCCATTATAGGTTATTATAGGATATTGAATATAGTTCCCTATGCTTTGGTAAACATAACTTTGTTTTCTATGTCTGTGAGTCTTTTACTGTTTTGTAAATAAGTTCATTTGTATCATGTTTTTAGATTCCACATATAAATGATATAATATGATATTTGTCTTTCTCTGACTTACTTCACTTAATATGATAATCTCTATGCCCATCCATGCTACTGCAAATGGCATTATTTCATTCTTTTTTATGGCTGAGTAATATTCCATTGTGTGTGTGTGTGTTTGTGTGTATATATACACAAATACCGCATCTTCTTTATCCATTCATCTGTCAATGGGCATTTAGGTTGCTTCCATATCTTAGCTATTGTAAACAGTGCTGCTATGAATATTGGGGTGCATGTATCTTTTCAAATTAGAGTTTTCTCCTGATATATGCCCAAGAGTGGGATTGCAGGATCACATGGTAATCTACTTTTAGTTTTTTAAGGAACCTCCATAGTGTTCTCTAGAGTGGCTGCACCAATTTACATTCCCCATCAGCAGTGTTCATTTTTCTCCCCACGCTCTCCAATGTTTATTATTTGTAGACTTTTTAACGATGGTCATACATATCCATATAGAGACAAGTCACCATTTGTCATTTTAAATTCCACAGCCCAGAGCTTCAAGCATTTCAACCACTGATTTCAGTTTGTTCCTCACATTTGGTCCAAGAAAAAGTGATGATGTTGCCTGAAAATATGCTTCTTCTTCATCCCCATAACATACTTTCCAAAAAACTTTTGCCACCCCTTTTTTATGAAACCAATGGCTTCCTTTCTTCTATCATCCTATCCCTCATAAAGAAGGAGATGAGCGTCTCCTCAATACACTGTCTTTTTCTTGGCATGTGTGAGTTTCTTGTATTATGTCAGGTAGTACTATCTCTATCATAAGCCTTATATCTCTAACTGGAGAACAAAAGACTTCACCTGCTGTTAGAAGAATTTTATGTCAGCATTGGAGGAGATACGTTTTTGGAGGAGGGGACTTAACAAAGGAGAAGGGAGTAGTTGAAATTTAGTGGCCATGTACAGCCCAGAGGAGAAAAAGATTGAGGCTGCCCCACTTGCACTAATGAAAAATAAGCCTAGAGTATGGGATAAAGGAAGGGGTATGCACATCCCCCTGCCTGTAACTTCCCAAAGGAAAAATAATTTGAAACTATGAAATATGATAAAAACTTACCAAAGTGTATTGTGTATACATTTTGTAGGCAGGTAAATTGTGAAACATAAGTTACATTTCCCTTCTGCAACAAAATAGAAGTTATAAATCTTCCATCAATGTAGAAAAGAAAATGTAAGATCAGATCACTTTGGTGTAACTCAGCCATGTACATTGTTCAGATTATGCTATCTCTACATCCCTGCACCAACTCCTTCATGTTGACACGTGCAGTTCTCTGTTGCTTGGTTCACACACTTCATATTTTCCCTTCAGCCATTAGACCTTTTAGGCATGTTTGGCTGTGGTTTCCTTCCAGCACTGCACTGTCTAATACAGTAGCCATTAGCCACACATGGCTATTTAAATTTTACCTAATTTAAGTTGAGGACTTCCCTGGTGGTGCAGTTGTTAAGAATCCACCTGCCAATGCAGCGGATATGGGTTCGAGCCGTGGTCCACGAAGATTCCACATGCCACAGAACAACTAAGCCAGAGCGCCACAACTACTGAGCCTGCACTCTAGAGCCCGCGAGCCACAACTACTGAGCTTGCGTGCCACAACTACTGAGGCCCGCGTACCTAGAGCTTGTGCTCCACAACAAAAGAAGCCACTTCAATGAGAAGCCCGTGCACTGCCACAAAGAGTAGCCCCCCCTTGCTGCAACTTACAGAAAAGCCCATGCTCAGCAATGAAGACCCAATGCAGCCAAAAATTATTTTTAAAATGGAAGACATTTTTAAAAAATTTTAAATTGAGCAAAATTTAAAATTCAATTCCTCAGTCACACGACACCACATTTCAAGTGCTCACCAGCTACATGTGACGAGTGGCTTCTGTGTCAGACAGCACAAATATGGAACATTTTCTTCTCTACTGTACAGTGTTGTTCTTGATAATTGGAAAAATTTGAAAATCATATTAGAACAAAAGTCTCTCTCTTTCCTCCTGACACCTCTCCTCTCTCTTCCCTCCCTCCCTTTCTACCACAGCCCCTTCTTACATCTGGTTCAGAATTCCTAGAAGAGATTGGATAGGATTCTCCAGGGTTTGGGGGTGTGAAGAAACCCTGAACGCTACAACAATGACTCCAAACTTCTTATAAAGCACCCCATCAATAAAAATACTTGAGCTGCAATCAAAGGAAATTTTAAAAGGATGAACTGAATATGAAATAAACATTTAATAAATAGTTTTATAAATTCATTCATTAATAGGTTGATAGTTTATTATAATAAATAGTTATTAATATAGCATTAAAATATGCTTATTGTTAGTATTTTGAATTAAACAAAATTCAATACACTTAACTTTTTTTAATGTTGATTTAACATTTTGTGATAATATTATAGAAGGTCTATTTCTTTCAACACTTGCATTTGATTACTGTTGTATCAGAAGAAGGCTTCTCATAAAAAGTAAATGTAGTAAGGACATCACTGGATGTGCTCTCCCAAATTGTGATACTCATTTTTCTGTCTCTTCCACCACCAAATATGTAAAAATTCACCATATTCCCTGATGTTCTTGCAGACTAGTCAGAAGGTGCTGTATTCTTCTGTATTTAGCAAAGTGTTTCAGTACAAAACCTACCAAAATACTTCATTTGGAAAGTTTTAAACAGCTCAACAGTTCTGTTTCCAAGTCCCCCCACCCACATTTTTTATTGTGGTAAAAAACACATAAGTAAAATTTAACATCTTAACCATTTTTAAGTGCACATACAGTTCAGTGTGTTAAGTATATTCACATTGTTGTGACTGTATCTCCAGAACTTTTTCATCTTATAAATATGAAACTCTATACCCATTAAACAACTCCTCTTTTCCCCCTCTACCCTGCCCCTGGTAACCACCATTCTACTTTCTGTTTCTATGATTTTAACTATTTTACATACTTCATGTAAGGTCCTCAAGGTTTATCCATGTCATAGCATATGATGAAATTTTCTCCCTTTTTAAAGCTGAATGATATTCCATTGTATGTACACACCACATTTTGTTTACTCTTTCAACTGTTGACAGACGTTTAGGTTGCCTCTGTCTGTTAGTTATTGTGAATAGTGCTGCTATGAACGTGAGTGTGCAAATATCTCTTTGAGATTCTGATTTCAATTCTTTTGGATATATACTCAGAAGTGGAATTGCTAGATCATATGATAATTCTATTTTAAAATTTTTTTATTCCGTTTTTCCATAGCAGTTGAACCAGTTGCATCCAACAGTGCACTATGGTTCTAATTTTTCCACATCCTCACCAACACTCATTATTTTATGTTGTTTTTGTTTGTTTAATAGTAGTCATCCTAATGGGTAGTAGGTAATGTCTCATCGTGGTTTTGATTTCTCTGATGATTAGTGATATTGAGCATCTTCCAATATGCTTGCTGGCCATTTCTATATCATCTTTAGAGAAATATCTATTCAGGTCCTTTGTCCACTTTTTTTCCTTTGTCCATTTTTTAATTGGGTTATTTGAATTTTTGTTGTTGAGTTGTAAGAGTTTTTTATATATGCTAGATATTAACCCTTTATCAGCTATATGATTTATAGGTATTTTCTCCTATTCCATAGATTGCCTTTTCAGTCTGTTGATTGTGCCCTTTGATACACAAAATTTTTTAAGGTTGATGTAGTTCCATTTGTCTGTTTTTGCTTTTGGTGTCATATCCAAGAAAATCCATGCCACATCTAATGTCATAAGTTTTTCCCCTAGGTTTTCTTCTAGGAGTTTTAGGTCTTAAGTTTAGACCTTTAATTGATTTTGATTTAATTTTTGTATATAGTGTAAGATAAGGTCCAACTTCATTCTTTTGCATATGAATACCCAGTTTTCCCAACACCATCTGTTGAAGACTGTTCTTTCCCCAAGATCTTGGCACCTTTGTCAAATATCCTATGACCATAACACAAGAATTTATTTCTGGGCTCTCCATTCTATTCCATTGTTCTATTTGTCTGTCTTTATGCCAGTACCACACTTTTTTGATTACTGCAGCTTTGTAATAGGTTTTTTATTCACATTATAGAAGTACAGTTGATTTAAAATGTTGTGCTAATTTCTACTGTAAAGCAAAGTGATTCAGTTACACATATATATACATTCTTTTCATATTCTTTTCCATTATGGTTTATCACAGGATATTAAATATGGTTCCCTTCCTATACAGTAGGACCTTGTGGTTTATCCATTTCATTTTAAATTTTTTTTGAAGCATAGTTGATTAACAATGTTGTGTTAGTTTTAGGTGTACAGCAAAGTGATTCAGTTATGCATAAACATGCATCTATTCGTTTTTAAAATTCTTTTCACATTTAGGTTATTACAGAATATTGAGCAGAGTTCCCTGTGCTATACAGTAGGTCCTTGTTGGTTATCTATTTTAAATATAGCAGTGTGTACATGTCAATCCCAAACTCCCAATCTATCCCATCCCCCACACACTCTTCCCCTTGGGTAACCATATGTTCATTTTCTAGGTCTGTGACTCTGTTTTGTAAATAAGTTAATTTGTATCATTTTTTTAGATTCCACATATAAGGGATATCACATGATATTTGTCTTTTTCTGTCTGATTTACTTCACTTAGTATGATAATCTCCAGGTCCATTCATGTTGCTGCAAATGGCATTGTTTCATCTTTTCAATGACAGAGTAATATTCCATTGTATATATGTACCACATCTTCTTTACCCATTGATCTGTCAATGGACATTTAGGTTGTTTCCATGTCTTGGCTATTGTAAACAGTGCTGAAATGAACATTGGGGTGCATGTATCCTTTCAAACCATGTACTTCTCTGGATATATGCCCAGGAGTGGGATTGCTGGATCATATGGTAGCTCTGTTTTTAGTTTCTTAAGGAACCTCCATACAGTTCTCCATAGTGACTGTACCAACTTACATTCCCACCAACAGCATAGGAGGGTGCCCTTTCCTCCACACCCTCTCCAGCATTTATTGTTTGTAGATTTTTTGATGATGACCATTCTGACTGGTGTGAGGTGATATCTCATTGTAGTTTTTGATTTGCGTTTCTCTAATAATTAGTGATGTTGAGCATGTTTTCATGTGCCTCTTGCCATCTGTTTGTCTTCTTTGGAGAAATGTCTATTTAGGTATTCTGCTCATTTTCTGATTGGGTTGTTTTGATATTGAGCTGCATGAGCTGTCTGTAAATCTTGGAGGCTAATCTCTTGTTGGTTGCAGTATTTGCAAGTATTTTCTCCCATTCTGTGGGTTGTCTTTTTGTTTGGTTTATGGTTTCCTTTACTGTGAAAAAACTTTTGAGTTTAATGAGGTTCCATTTGTTTATTTTTGTTTTTATTTCCATTACTCTAGGAGACAGCTTAGAAAAGATATTGCTGCGATTAATGTCAAATTGCTGTCATTTATGTGTTCCACCTTTATGTTTTCCTCTAAGAGTTTTATAGTATCTGGTCTTACATTTAGATCCTTAATTCATGTTAAGTTTATTTTTGTGTATGGTTCTAATTTCATTTTTTCTACATGGAGCTGTTCAGTCTTCCCTGCACCATTTATTTTTTATTTTTTTAATATCTTTATTGGAGTATAATTGCTTTATTATGGTGTGTTATTTTCTGCTTTATAACAAAGGGAATCAGCTATACATATACATATATCTGCATATGTCCTCCCTCTTGCATCTTCCTCCAACCCTCCCTATCCCACCCCTGTAGGTGGTCACAAAGCACCAAGCTTATCTCCCTGTGCTATGTGCCTGCTACCCTGTAGCTATCTATTTTACATTTCCCAGCACCATTTATTGAAGAGATTGTCTTTCCTCCATTGTATAGTCTTTCCTCCTTTGTCATAGAGTAATTGGCTACAGGTGCCTGGGTTTTTCTGTGGGCTTTCTATCCTATTCCACTGATCTATTGATTTATGTTTAAATCAATAAAACATAAACATTGATTTATGTTTTTGTGTCAGAACCAAAATATTTTGATTACTGTAGCTTTGTAGTATAGTCTAAAGTCAGGGAGCCTGATTCCTCCAGCTCCATTTTTCTTTCTTAAGATTGCTTTTGCTATTCATGGTCTTTTGCATCTCCATATAAATTTTAAGATTTTTTGTTCTAGTTCTATGAAAAATGTCATTTGTAATTAGATAGGAATTGCATTGAATCTGTAGATTGCTTTGGCTGGTACAGTCTTTTTGACAATATTGATGTTTCCAATCTAAGAATATGGTATATCTGTTCCATCTGTGTCATCTTCAATTTCTTTCATCAGCATCTTATAGCTTGCAGAGTACAGGTCTTTTTTCTCATTAAGTATGTTTTTCCTAGGTATTTTATTCTTTTTGATGCAATGGTAAAAGGGATTGTTTCTTTAATTTATCTTGCTGATCTTTCATTGTTAGTGTACACAAATGTAACACATTTCTGTGTATTAATTTTGTGTCCTGCAACTTTACTGAATTCATTGATGAGCTCTAGTAGTTTTCTGGTAGCATCTTTAGGATTTTCTCTGTATCATATCACGTCATCTTCAAACATTGACAGTTTTACTACTTTTTCAGTTTGGATTTCTTTTTCTTCTCTGACTGCCATGGCTAGGACTTCCAAAACTATGTTGAATAAAAGTGGTGAGGGTGACAGGCCAATAGCACTGATGAACATAGATGCAAAAATCCTCAACAAAATACTAGCAAACAGAATCCAACAGCACATTAAAAGGATCATACACCATGATCAAGTGGGGTTTATCCAAGGAATGCAAGGATTCTTCAATATATGAAAATCAATCAATGTAATACACCATAATAACAAATTGAAGGAGAAAAACCATATGGTCATCTCAATAGATGGAGAGAAAGCTTTCAACAAAATTCAACACCAATTTATGATAAAAAGCCCTCCAGAAAGTAGGCATAGAGGGAACTTTCCTCAACATAATAAAGGCCATATATGAAAACACACAGCCAACATCGTCCTCAATGGTGAAAAACTGAAACCATTTCCACTAAGATCACAAACAAGACAAGGTTGCCCACTCTCACCACTCTTATTCAACATGGTTTTGGAAGTTTTAGCCACAGCAATCACAGAAGAAAAGGAAATAAATGGAACCCAAATCGGAAAAGAAGTAAGGCTGTCACTGTTTGCAGATGACATGATACAATACATAGAGAATCCTAAAGATGCTACCAGAAAACTACTAGAGCTAATCAATGAATTTGGTATAGTAGCAGGATACAAAATTAATGCACAGAAATCTGTGGCATTCCTATACACTAATGACGAAAAATCTGAAAGTGAAATCAAGAAAACACTCCCATTTACCATTGCAACAAAAAGAATAAAATATCTAGGAATAAACCTATCTAAGGAGACAAAAGACCTGTATGCAGAAAATTATAAGCCACTGATGAAAGAAATTAAAGATGATACAAACAGATGGAGAGATATACTATGTTCTTGGATTGGAAGAATCAACATTGTGAAAATGACTCTACTACCCAAAGCAATCTACAGATTCAATGCAATCCCTATCAAACTACCACTGGCATTTTTCACAGAACGAGAACAAAAAATTTCACAATTTGTATGGAAATACAAAAGACCTCGAATAGCCAAATCAATCTTGAGAACGAAAAATGGAGGTGGAGGAATCAGGCTCCCTGACTTCAGACTATACTACAAAGCTACAGTAATCAAGACAGTATGGTACTGGCACAAAAACAGAAATATTGATCAATGAAACAGGATAGAAAGCACAGAGAGAAACATACGCACATATGGTCACCTTATCTTTGATAAAGGAGGCAGGAATGTACAGTGGAGAAAAGACAGCCTCTTCAATAAGTGGTGCTGGGAAAACTGGACAGGTACATGTAAAAGTATGAGATTAGATACTGTCTAACACCATACACAGAAATAAGCTCAAAATGGATTAAAGAGCTAAATGTAAGGCCAGAAACTATCAAACTCTTAGAGGAAAACATAGGCAGAACACTCTATGACATAAATCACAGCAAAATCCTTTTTGACCCACCTCCTAGAGAAATGGAAATAAAAACAAAAATAAACAAATGGGACCTAATGAAACTTCAAAGCTTTTGCACAGCAAAGGAAACCATAATCAAGGCCAAAAGACAACCCTCAGAATGGGAGAAAATATTTGCGAATGAAGCAACTGACAAAGGATTAATCTCCAAAATTTACAAGCAGCTCATGCAGCTCAATAAGAAAAAAACAAAAAGCCCCATCCAAAAATGGCCAGAAGACCTAAATAGACATTTCTCCAAAGAAGATATACAGACTGCCAACAAACACATGAAAGAATGCTCAACATCATTAATCATTAGAGAAATGCAAATCAAAACTACAACGAGATATAATCTCACACCAGTCAGAAAGCCATCATCAAAAAATCTAGAAACAATAACTGCTGGAGAGGGTGTGGAGAAAAGGGAACACTCTTGCACTGCTTGTGGGAATGTGAACTGGTACAGCCACTATGGAGAACAGTATGGAGGTTCCTTAAAAATCTACAAATATGGCTTCCTTGGTGGTGCAATGGTTGAGAATCCGTCTGCTGATGCAGGGGACACGGGTTTGTTCCCTGGTCCTGGAAGGTCCCACATGCCGCAGAGTGGCTGGGCCCGTGAGTCATGAGCGCTGAGACTGCGCATCCGGAGCCTGTGCTCTGCAATGGGAGAGGCCACAACAAGGAGAGGCCCAAGTATCGCAAAAAAAAAAACAACAAAAACTACAAATAGATCTACCATGTGACCCAGCAATCCCACTACCTGGCATATACCCTGAGAAAACCATAATTCAAAAATAGTCACGTCCCAAAATGTTCATTGCAGCTCTATTTACAATAGCCAGGAGATGGAAACAACCTAAGTGTCCATCATCGGATGAATGCATAAAGAAGATGTGGCACATATATACAATGGAATATTACTCAGCCATAAAAAAATGAAATTGAGCTATTTGTAATGAGGTGGATGGACCTAGAGTCTGTCATACTGAGTGAAGTAAGTCAGAAAGTGAAAGACAAATACCATATGCTAACACATATATATGGAATTAAAGAAAAAAAATGTCATGAAGAACCTAGGGGTGAGACAGGAATAAAGACACAGACCTACTAGAGAATGGACTTGAGGATATGGGGAGGGGGAAGGGTAAGCTGTGACAAAGTGAGAGAGTGTCATGGACATATATACACTACCAAACGTAAAATAGATAGCTAGTGGGAAGCAGCCACATAGCACAGGGAGATCAGCTCGGTGCTTTGTGACCACGTAGAGGGGTGGGATAGGGAGGGTGGGAGGGAGGGAGATGCAAGAGGGAATAGATATGGGAACATATGTATATGTATAACTGATTCACTTTGTTATAAAGCAGAAACTAACTCACCACTGTAAAGCAATTATACTCCAATAAAGATGTAAAAAAAAAAAAAAGTGGTGAGGTTGAACATCGTTTTCTTGTTCCTGATCTTAGAGGAAGCGCTTTCAGCTTTTCACCATTGAGTATGATGTTAGCTGTAGGTTTGTCATATATGGCCTTTATTTTGTTGAGGTATATTCCCTCTGTGCCCACTTTCTGGAGAATTTTATCATAAATGGGTGTTAAATTTTGTCAAGAGCTTTTTCTGCATCTATTGAGATGATCATGTGGTTTTTATTCTTCAATTTGTTGATGTGGTGTATCAAACTGATTGATTTGTGAATATTGAAAAATCCTTGCATCCCTGGGATAAATCCCACTTGATCATGGTGTATGACCCTTTTAATGTACTGTTGAATTCAGATTGCTAGTATTTTGTTGAGGATTTTTGTGTCTATGCTCATGAGTGTTATTGGCTTGTAATTTTCTTTTTTTTGCAGTTTTGGTATCAGGGTGATGGTGGCCTTGTAGAATGAGTTTGGGAGAATTCTTTCCTCTGCAAATTTTTGGAATAGTTTCAGAAGGATAGATGTTAATTCTTCTTTAAATGTTTGATAGAATTCACCTGTGAAACCATCTTGTCCTGGACTTTTGTTTGTTGGATGTTTTTAAATCATAGCTTCAATTTCAATACTTGTGATTGATCTGTTCATATTTTCTATTTCTTCTTGGTTCAGTCTTGGGAGAATTTCTACGGATTTGTCCATTTCTTCCAGGTTGTCTATATTATTGGCATAGTTACTTGTAGTAGTCTCTTATGGTCCTTTGTGTTTCTGTGGTGCCATTGTAACTTCTCCTTTTTCATTTCTAATTTTATTGATTTGAGTCCTCTCCCTTTTTCTTGATGAGTCTGGCTAAAGGTTTATCAATTTTGTTTACCATTTCAAAGAACCAGCTTTTAGTTTCATTGATCTTTTCTATTGTTTTCTTTGTTTCTATTTCATTTATTTCTGTGCTGATTTTTTTGATTTCTTTCTTTCTGCTAAATTTGGGTTTTGTTTGTTCTTCTTTCTCTATTGCTTTACCTGTAAGATTAGGTTGTTTACTTGTGATTTTTCTTCTTTCCTGAGGTAAGATTTTATTGCTATAAACTTCTCTCTTAGAACTGCTTTTGCTGCATGCCATAGCTTTTGGATCATTGTGCTTTCATTTTCATTTTTCTCTAGGTTTTATTTTATTTCCTTTGATTTCTTCAGTGATCCATTGGTTGCTTAGTAACATATCCTTTAGCATCCACATGCTTGTGCTTTTTACAGTTTTTCTTTTCTTGTAGTTGATTTTTAATCTCAGCATTGTGGTCAGGAAAGATGCTTGATATGATTTCAATTTTCTTAAATTTCCTGAGGCTCACTTTGTGATCCAGCATGTGATCGGTCCTGGTGAATGTTCTATGTGCACTTGAGAAGAATGTGTATTCAGCTGCTTTTAGATGGAATGCTCTATAAATATCAATTAAATCCATCTGGTCTAATGTGTCTTTTAAGGACTATGTTTCCTTATTGATCTTCTGTCTGGATGATCTCTCCATTGATGAAAGTGGGGTGTTAAAGTCCCCCACTATTCTTGTGTAACTGTCATTTCTCCTTTTGTGGCTATTAGCATTTGCCTTATATATTGGGGTACTCCTATGTTGGATGCATATATATTTGCAATTGTTATATCTTGTTCTTGGATTGATTCCTTGATCATTATGTATTGTCTTTCTTTGTCTCTCTTAACAGTCTTTATTTTAAAGTCTACTTTATCTGATATGAGTATTGCTACTCCAGCTCCCTTCTGCTTTCCATTTGCATGGAATACCTTTTTCCAACCCTTCACTTTCAATTTGTATGTGTCCCTAGATCTGAAGTGGGTCTCTTGTAGACAACATATATATGGGTCTTATTTTTGTATCCATTCAGCCAGCCTATGTCTTTTGGTTGGAGCATTTAATCCATTTACATTTAAGGTAATTATCAATATGTATGTTTCTATTGTCATTTTCTTATTTGTTTTGTATTTGTTTTTGTAAGTCTTTTTTCTTCCCTTCCTATTTTTTTCTCTTCTCTTGTGATCTGATGACTAACTTTAGCATTGTGTTTGGATTCCTTTTTCTTTTTTGTGTGTATATCTATTGTAGATTTTTGGTTTGTGGTTACTATGAGGTTTTGATATAGCAGTCTATATATAAACAAGATTGTTTAAAATTGCTGGTCTTTTAATTTCAAATCCATTTCCAATATCATGCATTTGTTCTCTCCTCTTCTCACAATTGCTGGTTTTGATATCATATTTGTGTGCAGACGATTTCGTACCTTTACTTTGTGTTTACCTTTACCAGTGAGCTTTTCCATTCATAATTTTCTTGTTTCTAGTAGTGGCTTTTTCTTTTCCACTTAGAGAAGTTCCTTTAGCATGTGTTGCAAAGATGATCTTCTAGCTTTCTCTTGTCTGTAAAGCTTTTGATTTCTTCATTGAATCTGGATGAGAGCCTTGCTGGGTAGAGGATTCTTGGTTGTAGGTTCTTCCCTTTCATCACTTTAAATATATCATAGCACTCCCTTCTGGCCTGCAGAGTTTCTGATGAGAAATTAGCTGATAACCTTATGGGAATTGCCTGGTATGTTATTTGTTGCTTTTCCCTTGTTGATTTTATTATTTTTTCTTTGTCTTTAACTTTTGTAATTTGATTACTATGTGTCTCAGAATGTTCCGCCTTGGGTTTATCCTGCCTGGGACTCTCTGTGTTCCCTGGACTTGGGTGACTATTTCCTTTCCCATGTTAGGGAAGTTTTCAGCTATTATCCCTTCAAATATTTTCTCAGGTCCTTTCCCTTTCTCTTCTCCTTCTGGGACCCCTATAATGTGAATGTTGGTGTGTTTAATGTTGTCCCAGCAGTCTCTTAGACTGTCTTCATTTCTTTTCATTCTTTTTTCTTTATTCTGTTTTATGACAGTGATTTCCACCGTTCTGTCTTCCAGCTCACTTATCCTTTCTTCTGCCTCAGTTACTCTGCTATTGATTTCTTCTGGTGTATTTTTCATTTCGGTTATTATATTGATCATCTCTGTTTGTTTGTTCTTTAGTTCTTCTAGGTCTTTGTTAAACATTTCCTCCATCTTCTCTACCTGTGCCTCCATTCTTATTCCAAGACCTTGGATCATCTTCACTATCGTTACTCTGAATTCTTCTTCCAGTAGATTGCCTATCTCCACTTCACTTAGTTATTCTTCTGGGGTTTTATCTTGTTCCTTCATCTGGGACATATTCTTTTGCCATCTCATTTTGTCTAACTTTTTTTATTGCAGTTTCTGTTCCACAGACTGTAGGATTGTAGTTCTTCTTACTTCTGCTGTCTGCCCTCTGGTGGATGAGGTTATCTAAGAGGTTTGTGCAGGCTTCCTGGTAAGAGGGTCTGGTTCCTGCCCCTTGGTGGGTGGATCTGGGTCTTTTTCCTCTGGTGGGCAGGGCTGTGCTCAGGAAGACTTTAAGCAGCCTGTCTGCTGATGAGTGGGTCTGTGTTCCGACCTTGTTTGTTGTTTGGCCTGAGGTGTCCCAGCACTGGAGCCTACAAGCCATTGGGTGGCTCTAGGTCTTGGGGAGGAAATGGCGGCCTCCGCGGGGGCTCATGACAATGAGTACTCACCAGAGCTACTGCTACCAGTGTTTTTGTCCACACAGTGAGCCATAGCCACCTCACCTTCACAGGAGACCCTTCAATACTAGCAGGTAGGTCTGGTCCAGTCTCTTATGAGGTTACTGCTTTATACCCTGTGTCCTGGTGCACACAGGACCTTGTGTATGCCCTCCAAGAGTAGAGTTTCTATTTTCCCCAGTCCTGTGGAATTCCTGCTATCAAACACTGCTGGTCTTCAAAGCTAGATTCTCTGGGGGCTCCTCCTCCTATTGCCAGACCTGCAGGCTGGGAAGCCTGACTTGGGGCTCAGGACTTTCACTCCTCTGGGAGAACTTCTGTGGTATAATTATTTTCCATTTTGTGGGTTGCCCACCTGGCAAATATGGGATTTGATTTTATCATAATTGCTCCCCTCCTACAATCTCACAGTGGCTTCTTCTTTGTCTTTGTATGTAGGGTATCTTTTTGGGTAGGTTCCAGTGGGGGTTTTGTTTTGTTTTGTTTTTTTGTTTGGGGTTTTTTTTTGGCAATGGTTGTTCATCGGTTAGTTGTGATTTGGATGCTTTTTTTAAAAGGGGTGAGCTCATGTCCTTCTACTCTGCCATCTTGCCAGCCAGTCTTTAATTAGACTCCATTTTAGATTGTGGTTTCAAGGTGTTAGGCTATCTGTTGGCTTAGCTGACTAATCTACCCCTTTGATAAAACTGGTTCTTATATTTTTCCTTTAAAAATACTGAAAAGAAATTTGTTGGTGGGGAGTGTAAGGGAGGGCTCTGCCACAGTGAGGTGAGAGCACTGATATGGAGAGGATATGTTTTGAAATCAAGACATGTGAGTTCTCCAACTTTGTTCTTTTTCAAAATCGTTTTGGCTATTCAGGGTCCCTTGAGATTCTATATGAATTTATGATAAATTTTTCTATTTCTACAAAAAAATACCATTGGGATTTTAATAAGGATTGCACTGAATCTGTAGATTGCATTGTGTAATATCCTAACAATATTAAGCTTTACAATCCATGAACACAAGATCTCTTTTTATTTATTTCTGTCTTCTTGAACTTTATTCAATAATGTTTTGTAGTTTTCAGCATAGAAGTGTTTCATCTCCTTGGTTAGGGTTTTCCCTAAGTATTTTATTCTTTTTTATGCTATTGTAAATGGAATTGTTTTCTTAATTTCCTTTTCAGCTTGTTCATTGTTTTTCCCAATATTTTTTAAATGTAGCAGTAGGAAATTTGGTAGATGACATTTGTATTTCTTTTATCAATAAAATAATGTAACAATGGAAACATTCAAAATGTTCTCTCCATACATTTTATTCAAAAAAATATCTACTTTTGGGCTTCCCTGGTGGCGCAGTGGTTGAGAATCTGCCTGCTAATGCAGGGGACACGGGTTTGAGCCCTGGTCTGGGAAGATTCCACATGCCACGGAGCAACTGGGCCCGTGAGCCACAATTACTGAGCCTGCACGTCTGGAGCCTGTGCTCCGCAACAAGAGAGGCCGTGATAGTGAGAGGCCCATGCAATGCAATGAAGAGTGACCCCCACTTGCCACAACTAGAGAAAGCCCTCACACAGAAATGAAGACCCAACACAGCCATAAATAAATAAATAAATAATTTTTTAAAAAAAATCTACTTTCTTTCTCATGCTCAAACATCATCTTCACCTTGATGGTATAGATTTTGCTTATTAATTTTTATTTATTATAAAAACTCTTATTATGAAAATTTTCAAACATACAGAAAAGTAGAAAAAATGGTATAATGATCTGCCATATATACATTACCTACACTTAACAATTCTTAACATTTTGCCAGATTTGCTTCATGTGACTTATTGCCAAGGTATTTGTAATAAATTGCAGACAATGACATTTTACCTCATATCACTTTCATGTACATCTCTAAAAATAAGGACTTTCCCAACATAACCACTATATCATTATCATACCTAACAAAATGAACAATAATTCCTTCATATTACCTAATACCCAATCCATATTCGAATTTCCCTGATTGCCACCAAAATATCTTTTGCAGTTGGTCCATCTGAGCTAATATCCACACAAGGACTACATATTGCATTTGGTTGTTCAGTCTCTCAAGCTCCTCTTAATCCAAAAACAACCAGACAGCACTAAGTTCAGGAATGTGTCTGGACAAGACAATGCTAGCCTGGGGAGGCAGAGGGGACACAGAAGGCTATGTTCATCATAACTGAGGGTACTGGGACCTGTTAATAGTATTTATACCATAAACTCCAAGAGTGACGAAGTGCTCCTGGCTCTAGTGCAGAACTAACTATGTAAGTCTGGAGCCAGAGAGGCAGGCTTCCAGAAGTTCTGATGGAATCCTCACTCATCAGATGTTGTCATCTGACACTGCATAGCTCTGGAAGAAGCTTTAGTGCGCAAGTTTATACCTCTATGTGGCTCAGTTAATGTTCCTAGTCTCTTTGCAGTGAATTCTGACTATGCCAATTCCTTTCCATTCACAAGATAAGTGAACCTGGTCAATTTACCCATCCATGTCTGTTTCTTGGCTTTCTGCCAATCTGAGCCCTCTAGTGTCATTTGTCAATTCTGTTGCTAGTCATTTGTCTTCCCAGGCTCCCAAATTTGAAACATTTGTCTTGTTTTAAAGGAAAACTGTGTAATTTATCTTTAAGTTAGAAGCTCTTTTACAAATTTTGCCACCAGATAACCAGTGAACTCCTATGTAGTCAAATGATTTTCATGCTCATGTTTTTAAAAATGTTCTCATGCAGTGAGCTACATCAGTGGAGCATTTCTGGTTTCCACCTCTTTGCTGAAATGCCTCATCTCTGAAACAGTGATGGATGCATTTTTTAATGGGATGTTCTGTACCCTTTCTGTTCCCCTCTCAAATCAAAGCAGATGATTCTTGGTGCCTACAAGGTTTTTGATTATTACTTTTCATTGAACAGCAGTTTTACTCAAGAAGTCATTGTTGTTGAGACTATTATCTTATCTACTTCATCTTTCCTTTCATAGCTTAACAAAAAGTAGCTCTTGCATTTTATTACTGACAGAGTTTAACAAGCACTACAAGCTGGGACACATTAGGAACATTTATCTGTACTCTTTTCAAACTGTAATGCAAATTTCCCATGTGTACAATTTGTTTTAATATTTCCCAAATCTCCAGAAATATTTTCTAGGTGTCTTCCATATATTTTCTGACCAAGGACTGCATTTTACTTTTGCTACCATATTGTTTCCATATATTCTTTCAATCACTTTTATTCCAGTAGGATGAGACAGTGTTTTACACAATGGCTTTTCATCTTTTACTGATAAATAGAAAATATCAAAAGAGGCTCTGTAATGTTTGTCATTAATGAAATTTTGTCACATTCTGAATCAGGTTTCCCATGACTTCCAAAACAAAATGATGAAAACGTATAGAGCTTTGGATTAGGCTCACCCTATTCCAGTATGACCTCATCCTAATTACATCTGCAAAGACCCTATTTCCAAGTAAGGTCATCTTCTGGGGATCAAGAGGTTAAGACTTCAACATATATTGGGGGGAGACACAGTTCAACCCATCACAGAACTCTAAACAGTTGTTGGAGGGATAACTATGAACCCTCCCAGCACTAACATCCCATATGTCTATAAATGAGATGAACCATGTGAAATTCTGTCAAATCAAGAAGCTACACATGTAAGATCACAGTGGCTATGCCTTTTGACTCTTGGTGTGGATGATGTTGACTGGAGATATCATTCTGACCTCTTGCTCTGCCATCAGATTTAGCTTCATCTGGACCCAGATGGGCTGACCTCTAGCTACTGTTAAATCAAAATGTGTAATTGTATCCTCTAGCCATAGGAGTGCTCTGTTCAAGGACATTTCTTCCTACCTGTAGAAATAATTGATGTTCACAATAAAAGCCCAGTGACACTGCAATTTCAGGGAATATCTTCTGAATTATCAAAGAACAACTAAATTATCTTCTGAAGAGTGTTCCTGTTAAATGCATTTGAGTAATTTCTTTGAAATTTGTAGTCTCAGGGTAAGCCCCTTAAAAACAGAGGCTGAGACAGGATTTGGGTGTGCATGATTTATTGACAGTGACTCAGGAGAAGAGGAGTGAGAGAAACAAAAGGGGCAGAGGAAGGAGCTGAGCAAGGATGTGGTCTCGGCTGGAGTCTAGCGTCAGCCTGGTCCACAGGGAGCTCTGAAGCATGAACTCTACCACATAGTCCCACCAGAGATCAAGGGGCCTGGCCTTTTGTACCCCCATAGGGGTACAAGGAGGAGTGGGGGCATAACTTCTCAAGCAAGGAAGCTCCTGGACAAGGAAAATTCTGCATAGATGGGGCAACTGTGAGTCATTAGCTGTTAACACTCACAGCAGCTGAGAGATGGCTGATAAAGGGCATCAGCATTCTGTACAATTGGTGATGTGTATGGAGTAGAAAGGATGTGTGCCTGTCATCGTTATGGGCTGAATTATGTCCCCCTCACCACCACCAAATTCACCTGTTGAAGTCCTAAGCCCAGTACCTCAGAATGTGACTGTATTTGGAGATATGTTCTTAAAGAGGTAATTAAGGTTAAATGAGGTTATTGGGTGGGCCTTAATCCAATAGGACTGATGTCCTTGTAAGAAGAGATTAGAATACAAATACATACAGAGGGAAGGCCACATGAAGACACAGTTAGAACACAGCCAACGACAAGCCAAGGAGAGAGGCCGCAGAATAAATTAACCCTGCTGACACTTCGATCTTGGACTTCCAGCCTCCAGAACTGAGGAAAATACATTTCTATTTAAGCCACCCAGTCTGTGGTACTCTGTTATGGCAAACTAACACAGTTACCTACATTCATTAGCTCCCCGAAAGCTGGGACGTGTGACTAGCCTGGAAATCTTATCTCCCAAACCTGCTAAAACACCTTGACCATAGTGTTTCATTATGCCCACTGTCCAGAGGCCACCAATAAACATAAACTCATCTAACACTCTACATCTGTGGAAACATGCTTACATTCAGGCATCTCATGAGTGTATTTCCCATACCCATATCAGGGTAATTTATACAGCCAGGAAGCAGGCTTTGTTTTGCTAAGAATTACAAATGTGAGAGCTCCTGCATTAGGGTGGTTTGAATAACAGTGGGAGAGAAAAGACCAGGAATGTTCACTGTCTTCTGTTTATAGAACGTCTTCACTCTGTAATGGTGTCAGGGGATATTAAAACGTCCTTGATGGACAAAGGCTTTGTAACAACACAATCTTGTAACAACACAATCTTACCCAGAGACTTACTGATGGTTGGATTATGATGAGAAAGTACTCAAATAGTTGTTGATTCCTGTTGTGTTGTGTGGGGGAAATATACGGTGCTCTGATTTTACCATCATCTTCAAAACAACTGGCAAAGAGTCACTCTTTGGTAAGGAACTGCTGTAGGTTTGGATACATGTCACTGTTTATGGAAATGAAGCTACTTTTTAATCACCTTTTCCATAATGGGAGCAAAGAGCTGAGGAGACTGAAATTCCCACAAAGTCAATGTCCTTTCCTTTCCTCTCTTCCCTAGACCCTTAAGCAGATAGCAGTGCTGGCTCCTCAGAGTTTCTTCAGTTTTTATTTCCCTGTCCATTGACTGATGGAATACCAGTGAAGACGGGAGATGGCAGGCTCCAGAGGAAACAGGAGAGAAAGAGGAGATGTGTACCACAAACTAGATCGTGCAATTCTCATTTCACCTTAAACCTGGGCTTCAGAGCTTGATTGGGGCCAGTGGCTCGATGTTTCCTGCAGTTGGCCCCAGAGGCATCACCCAGGCTTCCTGACCTCTCATTTCTGTTCACGGGTCCTCGGATAAAGCCCTCTACCTGAGGCAGAGGTCCATCATTCCCTAGATTTTACCCCTACAGCTGCTCAGAATCTTCTCCCTTAACTCTGTGGGGATTTGGGGGGTGATTTTTCTCCCCAGGGGACATCTGACAATGCATGAAAACATTATCGGTTGTCTCCTGGTGGGGACAGGGGAGTTGCTACTCGTATCTAGTATATAGAGGCCAGGGGTGCTGCTAAACATCCTACAATGCATAGACAGCTCCCCACACACATAAGAATTATCTGGACCAAAATGTCAATAGTGGGAACTCCCTGGCGATCCAGTGGTTAAGACTCCGTGCTCTCACTGCCGAGGGCCTGGGTCCGATCCCTGGTCAGTGAACTAAGATTCCACAAGCCACGTGGTGCGGCCAAAAAACAACAAAAACTAAAAAAACCAAAATGTCAGTAGTGCTGAGGTTGAGAAACCCTGCTCTAACTATTCTTCATCAGAAACTCCCTGCTCCAGCCTTTTATCCTACCTTCACCTACATTATCCTTCTATGCATCTATCCATCCAGTTCATAAACACTCACCAAGTGCCTTGTCTATGCCTGGAACTATACCATTTACTTTCAAACACACATAGAACAAGAATGATAAAGTTTTTAATTGAAGTATAGTTGATTTACATTATTGTGTTAGTTTCAGGTGTATAGCATAGGGAACTATATTCAATATTTTTTAACAACCTGTAATGGAAAATAATCTGAAATTCTTTATATATATATATATATATATATATACATTATATACACGTATATATACACACATATTTTATATACATATATATATTCTTTCAGGTGTACTGCAAAGTGATTCATATATGTATCACTTTAAGAATGATTGTTTTAAGCTATAGCTTGGTAACTAATAAGGGCAATAATTCAGAGAGTGACTTGACTTTAGATACTTGTTAGAACATTGTGTGTGATAGATGGGCTGGGCTAGCAGGATGCCTGCTCAACATGGTGTTGGCTGGCTCCCCTCATGCCTTGTGGTCAGCTCATGGTCAATGACCTCACTCACACCGTTGATGACTGGCTGTCGGCAGGGACAATAAAGGTCCCTTTGTCAGAGTATGTGTTGCTCATCCTTCAGTGGGTTCATTCACATAGTGGTTGTTGTAGAGTTCCCAAGAAGGTCATGTAGGGCAAGCTTCATTGTGCAAGCACTTTTCAAGCTTCTGTTTGCAATGCAAAGTAAGTCACATGGCCAAGCCAAATTTCAAGGGGTGAGAAATAAACTCTACTTCTTGGTGGGAGGAGCTAAAAAGTCACGTTGCCAAGGGGTATGGATACAAGGAAGGGAAGAATTGGAGCTATTTTGCAATCAGTCAACAAAGAGTAATTTACTAATCTTTCTTTCTGGTTCTTCTCCATGACCAAATACTGGGTTCTTCCCAGTATTGGTTAACAACTATTTCTCACTTTCACATTACTTAAGACTCACCCCAATCCCATGTGGGTTGGCCAGGCAAGTTTGGTTTGTGCTGTTGTTGTTCTTAGTTTATAAGTGCAAAACTTGAGTCTCAGCAAAATAGAGTTTTAGCCCAAGTTCAGAAGCTAGTAAGTGACAGAAGTAGACCATAATAATGGCCATCATGTGTTGACTGACCACCAGGTGTCAGGCACTAGGCTATGGACTTTCTTAATCCTCACAACATCCCTCTCATGGATCCCATTTTACATATGGGTAAAGTGAAGCTCAGAGAGGTTAAGGAACTTGCTCAAAATCACACAGCACATAGGGTTGAGACTTTAACCTAGGACTTAAATGCAGATTTTTCTGATGCCAAGACAAGTGATCTCTCAATATAACAGGGTCATTGTAAAAATTGGCTGAGCCCTTGTTGAACCATTAGGTGGTCCCATATCCATGGTAGAGCAGGGCAAAGCTATAGTTAGCTGGGGCCATCTCTGAACTAAAAGCAATTTCCCTACTGTCTAAGCTGGTACAATTGAAGAGCAAGGTCCACCACAACCTCAGTGGTGATGTGGTCTGGCAGGACTTACAGAGCCAGTTACACTGCTTACACTGCTGTTTCTTCATGGAGGTAGAGGCTCAGGGTAAGAACCTATATCTCACATCTTCTGACCTTTAACAGCACCCCATCCTTTGATCAGCACCCCAGCTTAGGTGAAGTCTGTTAATATGAATGATAGAGCCTCATCTGAGGTTGCAGGAGAGGCAACTGGGAGAAGTAGTAGTTTTGCTCGAACTATTGAAGTCAAAACTCATGGACACAAGAGGAAAGACAATATTCTTTTTCTTGATATATTTTTCTACTTACAAAAAGCATATGTAAAACACTGAAAACACACAAATAGTATCTTTCCAAAAACTCCAAATCACCTTCTCCTAATGTACCCATTATGAATATGGCCATGTCTACTTTCTCCATGTTTTTGTATATGTAAACATATATAAATCCTATATAAAAATATATGATTTGTAAATATATTTTAAATATATTTAAATAACAAATATTTACCATTTTTATATAAATATGTTACATATTTTAACTTTGTATTTTAAATATTTTTAAATATCAAAAATATTGTGTTTTAATATTTAAATAGAATATCCAAATATGCAAATATATGATTGACTTTTGTATGTAAATATTTAAATTGTATATTACAAATAAAATTTTAATATTATAAATATTTAACATTAAAATATTTAAAATACAATATTTAAATACACAAATATATGATTTATAAATATATTACACAATGTAAATTGAATATTGTAAGCATGTGTTTTGTGTATGGAATAATTTACAAATGCATTTATAATTTATATCTGCCTATATAATTTATGAAAAATCAGGACCACCTGTACCTTCTGCTTTGTAGTCTTCAATCTACTGTGAATATTTCCCCCATAAGTCAACAATCTTTTTTTTTTTTTTTTTTTTTTGCGGTACACGGGCCTCTCACTGTCGTGGCATCTCCCACTGTGGAGCACAGGCTCCGGACGCACAGGCTTAGCAGCCACGGCTCACGGGCCCAGCCACTCCGCGGCATGTGGGATCTTCCCGGACCGGGGCACGAACCCGTGTCCCCTGCATCGGCAGGCGGACTCTCAACCACTGCGCCACCAGGGAAGCCCCAAGTCAACATTCTTAATCCATCATATTGTCACACCTTGATCATGTAGATGGATCCCAGGGTTGGATGTTTAGGTGGACAGACTTGCAGTTAGTTGCATGTGGAGATTTTCCCCCCTTATCTTTGAGGCAAAGAGTTGGTCTGGGGTGGCCAGATGGAGATGAGGACTGAGAGGGAGAGCAAAAACCTCTGTGGCTTGTGCCCCCTCTTCACTCCTTCTTCTCCCTCGAGCCCACACAGGGGCCCACATTCCTTGAGTTAATTAGAAATGTTTGGGGAGCACAGAGTGACAGTGGAAGATTAAATATCTCAAGGTTCCATGGGATTGCTAGTCTAGTTGGGACATGGAGGCTAACATTTGTATGCTAGATATTCAAGAAAAATTACAAGTGCAAGTATATGCTTGAGGCTGATTGGCAATTTGAGGCTACATGCCGATTTTTAAAACAATAAGATTGAGAGTCCTCATCCTTTCTCTTTTAGAAAACTTCCAGGAAGAAGGAATATTAGTTTCTTGTACAATTTGTATCTCGGCTTGTCATCATTCATGTGGCCAACAGACAGTATGTCTTACCCCATATGCTCTGTGAATGAACAGCACTTTTCACCTGTGGCTTTAAGCCTTCTTAGTATACCTGAAGCTCACTTTTGCTCATATGTCAGATGTAATGAGGAAAATCCTTTTTTTTTTTTTTTTACCATTTTGTATGCTTCTTTTTTTTAATATCTTTATTGGAGTATAATTGCTTTACAATGTTGTGTTAGTTTCTGTTGTACAACAAAGTGAATCAGCTGTAAGTATACATATATCCCCATATCCCTTCCCTCTTGAGCCTCCCTTCCACCTTCCCCATCCCACCCCTCTAGGTCGTCACAAAACATCGAGCTGATCTCCCTGTGCTAGGCAGCAGCTTCCCATTAGCCATCCATTTTACATTTGGTAGTGTATATATGTCAATGTTACTCTCTCACTTCGTCGCAGCTTCCCCATGCCCTGCTGTGTCCTCAAGTCCATTCTCTACATCTGTCTTTATTCCTGCCCTGCCACTAGGTTCATCAGTACCGTTTTTTTAGATTCCAAATATGTGCGTTAGCATACGGTATTTGTTTTTCTCTTTCTGACTTACTTCACTCTATATGGCAGACTCTAGGTCCATCCACCTCATTACAAATAACTCAATTTTGTTCCTTTTTATGGCTGAGTAATATTCCATTGTATATATGTGCCACATCTTCTTTATCCATTCATCTGTCGATGGACATTTAGGCTGCTTCCATGTCCTGGTTATTGTAAATAGTGCTGCAATGAACATTGTGGTACATGTACATTTTTGAATTATGGTTTTCTCAGGGTGTATACCCAGTAGTGTGATTGCTGGGTCATATGGTAGTTCTATTTTTAGTTTTTTAAGGAACCTCCATACTGTTCTCCATAGTGGCTGTATCAATTTATGTTCCCACCAGCAGTGCAGGAGGGCTCCCGGAAAATACATTTTTAAACTGCTTGCAGTTTGAGCAACAGCTCAAACTCAGAAAAGTGAGCAAAATGTGCAGGGTGAGATCTACTGTTTTGTTTAGCCAAGTGTCTTGATAGGTGGGTTCGTAGAGAGGATAAATATCCCTGAGGGCATAATTTAGGTGAGAGGCGTGAGGATAAGGAACAGCTAAATCATGCTGCAAAATAATTTGAGAGTTGACTATTGGGGCCTGGGGACTGTGGGAGGATGAAGATTGTGGGAGGATGCAATCAATCCAGAGAAAGGGAGCCTATGGAGGAAATTCATAAGCTACTCAGTTCCCTGGAGGTGGCATGCATAATGGGTGACTGAGCTGAAGTCAAAGAGCAGCACCTTAGGTGGGTCCTCCAGAAGCTGACCCTGAGATAAGAATTTGAGTGCAAGCAAATAATAAATAGACTTATCATGGTGATAATTTTGTAATGTAAAAAATAGCAAATAACTATGTTGTACACCTAAAATTAATATGTCAATTACAATTCAATTTTTAAAAACTTGAAAGCAGATTATTAGGGAGGTGATCTTAGGAAACATTGGTAAGGGGAGTAGGGTGAGTGATGTAAGCATGGCAGAGAGTGGTAATGAGCAGAATGCCACTCTGGGCAACTGGGGCTCAATCTTGCTGGGAGACAGCACTGAACACACCTCAGAGCTATGCCACCAGAGGGGCAAAGGGGCTTGGTTATTTATCCACCAACTCTTATACATCATCAGCTGAAGGCCACTCCCAGGAACACTTACTCCCCAGAACTTTCAGCCTCCACCAATGTGGAAAGAAATCCTTCAGGCATACATATGATCCAGCAATCCCACTCCTGGGCATATATCCAGACAAAACTATAATTCAAAAAGATACATGCACCTCTATGTTCATAGCAGCACTATTCACAATTGCCAAGATGTCCACCAACAGATGAATGGATAAACAAGATGTGGTACATACACACAATGGAATACTACTCAGCCATAAAAAGGAACTGAATAATGTCATTTGCAGCAACATGGATGGAACTAGAGATTAACATACTAAGTGAACTAAGTCAGAAAGAAAAACGAATACCACATGATATCACTTATATGTGGAATCTAAAATATAACACAAATGAACTTAACTACAAAACAGAAACAGACTCACAGACATAGAGAACAGACTTGTGGTTGCCAAGGGAGAGGGAGGGTGGGGGAGGAATGGAGCTGGAGTTGGGGGTTAGCAGATGCAAACTATTATATATAGAATGGATAACAAGGTCCTACTGTATAGCACAGGAAACTATATTCAATAGCCTATAATAAACCATAATGGAAAAGAATATTTTTTAAAAAGAACAGGTATATATGTATAACTGAATCACTTTGCTGTACAGCAGGAATTAACACTACATTGTAAATCAACTATACTTAATAAATAAATAAATAAATTCTTCCAATCCATGACAAAAGAAAGAAAGGAAGGAAGGAAGGAAGGAAGGAAGGAAGGAGGGAAGGAAGGGAGGGAGGGAGGAAGGAAGGAAGGAAGAAAGAAAGAAAACCTTCAGGCGTAAAGGCACAAGAACTTGCAGTAGAATACAGTCAGCATGTCCTAGAATGGTGAGTGCCAACTTGGGCTGGCCACTGATGCTGTCTGCTGCAAGCAGCTGAGCCTGGGACTCACCAAAGGAACCCAGTCATTAATTGCCTTGATAATATAGTCTCGTTGAAGATTGGTCACACAAAAGCAAAAATAGAAAAAAAGAAAAACAACAACTAAGATTTACAAGATTAAATTCAGGATTTAGGAGCCCCAGATCATCCAGTTCAAAACCATTATTTTACAGGAAACAATAGCCCAGAGGATTTCATGACATCTTTTGTCCATACAGTCAGAATATAAATACGGCAAGAGATTAGGAGGTGAGGCCAAAACATCTAACCTTCCACACACCTGGAAATCCATGAGGGAAGTGATTTCAGTGGCCAGGAGAGATGGTTGCTGATAAATTCATAGAATGAGCCCTTCTAGGTTCCCACTGTTCACATTTAATCTGTATTTGCAGGGCTCTTACTATGGCCCAGGCACTGCTCTAGGTGATGAGGACACAGCAGTGAGCAAAGCAGGCAAAATCCTTGCTCTCAGGAATCTTAGCTTCCAGAGGGAGAGATGGACAATAAACAAAGACATAAGTAAAATTTGTGGTGTGTTGGATAGTGACAAGAACTAAGGAAAATTTTAATGAAGAAAGGGGTGTAGGTGTGCACACAGTTGGGTGGGAGGTCTGATGAAGTCCAGTAAAAAGACATTTGAATAAAGACCTGAAGGAGGTGAGGGAGTGAGCCATGTGGACATCTGGGGTAAGGGCAATCCAGGCAGAGGGAAGAGCAAATGCAGACCCTGAGGTGGGATGTGCCTGGAATAGCATGCTATTCCAGGGGACAGCGTGGTTGTTACAGAGTGAATGAAGGGGATGTGAAAAGGAAATGGAGCCAGGTCACACAGGCATTGTGAGGACTCTGGCACTTACTGAGTGAGAAGAGAGCCCCTGTAAGGCTCTGGGCAGAAGAGAGAGACAGGATCTGAGTGAGCTGGGTCACTCTGGCAGCAATGTTGATAATAGAGTGAAGATAGGGACAGAGAAGGGAGACAGGAGCGTGGCTAATCTAGATGTGAGATGAGAGTGGCATTTTCCAAAGTGGTAGCAAGGGGTAAGAAGAGATCAGATGAAAAGTGCATCATTTTTAAGAGAAAGTGTAAGTAAACTGTGCATTTGTGCCAGAAGTGATATTCTAGATATTCATACCATAAAAGCTTAAATGGCAATAAGAGAGCCAGCCATGGACATGGCCTGTGTGAAGTGTGGGCTTGGAGAGAGGAGGGGTAGTGTCAATTCCTTCCTCCTAGTTCCTTTTCTCATGGCAAAGACCCTCATACACTTTCACTGCTTTCTCCATGGAGGGTCCATTCCTATAAGGTGCCCAAAGTTGGAGTTCAGATTGCAACTTTCCTATTTACATTATTTCAGGCCACCAAATCACTCTTGTCTCAGGATATTGAATTTCAGGGGACTCTGAAGTCAGCATGGTCTTATTACTTCCACATACCTTCAGATGCTTCTGCTCTTATTTGTAGAATGGGGTCCTGGTTAATTGGTACTTGCTATTATTATTGTTTCGAAGTAGAAGATATTCTTAAAGACAGCTGACATGACTTTCCACTTAGTCCATCTCAAGTTAACAGTTAAGTATCCTCAAAAGGGTCAGTGTGTATTTGGACTGATGTGGGAAGAAATATGGCAGCTCCCAGAACTAATTATGATTCATCTTCATGTTCACACTGAACACCAATGCAGTGCCTTTATTATAAGCAACCATTGCCCTAAAGACATACCATGGCTATAAATCACTGTTTTCTAAACTCACTTTTCCAATTTGGTATTTCCCTTAACTCATATGGCAACTTTGTGTAAATTAGAAAAAGATACATCCTTCAGACTGGATGTAGACTCCTTGTGTCCAGATGTAACCAGATTGGATACAACTCCTTGCTGGATGTAGGACTAGGTGAATGTAGCTGTTCTGTGTATTGGACACCATCACCCTGCACAGTCGATGTGATGTCGACTGAAAACACACACACACACATACACACATAACCTAAAAGTTGAGAATTAGGTTTTATTTGGCAGACAAAACTGAGGACTTAAGCCCAGGTCACAGCCTCTCAGATAGCTCTGAGGGACTGCTCCAAAGAGGTAAAGGAGGAGCCAGGATATATGGGCGGTTATTTTTGTTTGTTTGTTTGTTTTGTTTTGTTTTTTTGCGGTACGCGGGCCTCTCGCTGTTGTGGCCTCTCCAGTTGCGGAGCACAGGCTCTGGACACGCAGGCCCAGCGGCCACGGCTCACAGGCCCAGCCGCTCTGCAGCATGTGGGATCTTCCCGGACCGGGGCACGAACCTGTGTCCCCTGCATCGGCAGGTGGACTCTCAACCACTGCGCCACCAGAGAAGCCCAATATAGGCATTTTTGCAACCAAAACCAGGTAGTCGGAACATCAAAAGATTACTGTTAATTAAAGAAAACCAGACATCTAAAGTTAAGGAATTTAGCACTTTTCTATATATGGGAAGATACAAGAGTCTGGGCTCACTGAAATCATCTCTTTGATAGGCACCTTGACTATCTGGGGACAGTATCCTGCTTTTCTCCATCCTGAATTCCCTCAGGGTGCACAGTTGGGGGTAACTATAGTGGCTGAGGGCTTGTCAGTGGGCAGCCTGTTTGTCTCCATACTGAGCTCCCTCAGGGCTCACCATCCAGGATGGCTGCAGTGACCTGATGGCTGCAACATCCTTTGTTTACTGATAACATTTTTGATTTCACAGTAATTTGCAATCTGCCCCCATACCCAGCAAGCTGAGCCCAAATGAGCCAGATATTGAAATCGTGCCCCATAGGATTAACAGAATCTGGTGACTAACAGAAATCCTTGAGCTTGTCTTACAGAATAGCAGATAAGGGAACAGCTTGTTTAAAAACAAAAACAAAAAAACCCTGCTTGTAACCTGCCTTTACTGATTAAGCTCACTTTAGTTTTTTGTGTTGTGTTGTTTTGTTTTTTCCTTTAACTGCATACCCTCCAAGCTTCACGTAGTTTAAGTAAGATATCACAAGACCCCTTAACCACTCCTATAGATAACACATTTGATGTGTGGGCCACTATAGTAACAAAGGGTTTAAGTTGTTTTCCAGGAACTTGGAATCAGTCCCTGTTCAGTTCAAGCCAGCTAAAACTGGTTGGGACCACTGACCCTAAAACTGGCCCTGCACAGGTGTCCAATGAATGACCTTTTGATGTCAGAGGGCCAAAATCTCCACCCTTAGATCATGCTAAGTGCCTCAATTTTTGAATACGCACCCCATGAAGAAGGATGTAACTCAGATAAGCTTGTGTAGAACACAGATTACCTCACCTTTTCCCTACCTTCAACCACACTTTCCCACCCTAAGACCATATTGCTTGTCCCATAAATGCCCCAACCCTCTCACTATCAGAGAGGTGAATCTGAGACTTCTTCTCCTGGCTTGGCTGCCTTGCTCTGCTGCAAAACTCGGCATCTAAGGATTTGCCTAGCTGTGCATCAGGCAAAACAAACTGGCTCAGTAACAGTATCAATAAATTAAAGCCAGCCAATTATCCTGATACCTTATGCATTGAATTCCTGGAAAATACCTGCTACCCCCAGCCCATACCTTCTGCAGGTCTTGCACAGGCTGGGTACAAGCTGACCATTTAAAAGGACAGAATAGTTGGATGAAATATTGATATCAGGAATTATTGGCCTATTTTAGAGATGGAACTATCATGGAAATTATTTTGCTACTGTTTATAAGCTGTTGTGAGAATCTCAAACCATGAAACCGCCACAGGAGACAATGGCATCTTTTGTGTCATACATGGAAAAATCATCTGCGTGCCCTCCCATGCCTTGGGTCCAGCAACCCACATCTTCCCTAAAAGCTATTATAATAGGTGAGGTCAGTGCTCCACCCATCTCTCCCTGGCCCTCGCCATTCCTGTGCATAAAATGGCCTCCTAGAGCAAGCACTTGTGACTCTGCCTGAGAGGTACCTCTGGCTGTAGGAATGTTCTCAGCCCACTGGCACAGCTGGTATGATGTGCTGGAAGATTTGATGCCCCCAGAGGCTCTCCTCTGCCAGTAACAAAGCAGGTTGGAGGAACTTCCTCACCTCTTAGTAGTGACAACTCTAAGGAATGTGCTCTCCATAGTCTCCCAAGTTTCTGCAGGGGGATTAAACCCCAGTAGCCCCCAGCAGCAACCTGCTCATTAATACACACTTTTCTGTCTCACCTCACTGTGCCAATGCAGGTTTGTCCTTGTCTCAGGGTCTGCTACTGGAGAAGCCCAACCTAAAGCAGCAGCTTAATGGATTAGTTAAGTTGATTCTTCCTTTAAGTCTTCAAGTCTAGTTCTTCACACTACAGTGTAGACAGGAAGTATTGATAATTTTCACAGAGGAATTTAACATATGCAAATGACATTCAAATCATGCCCACTCAGTTGGCAGAATAAGAAGTACTATTATTTCTGCAAACGTAATAATGCTGACACCCACCAAATGCCAGAGAAAGAGACACTGTCAAAACAAAGATAACAGAAACAAACCCTGCAAAGCAATCAGCCCTGGCCAGTGTAATCACCTCCCAGGTGAATAAGAGGAGTTCTGATTTCCAAAATGGGTAGAGGGAAAGTGAGAGATGTTTCAGATGTCTCCCCTCTGAAAAACCCTCTGCCATCTTCACCGGGTTATGTTCCCACTCCCTCAAATCTCTCTCCATCTCCATAACAACCTCTGTCCTATAATAAGTAGTGAGATTCTTACAAAGAAACAATGACACCCTGTCCACCTATTGTTGGGCAAGGCTCACATCTAAGACTCATTCCTGATTCCTCTTTCCCCCACCACCGTGCATCCAACTCACCAGCAAGCCCCACTAGTCCTACCTCTAAAATATATCCCAAGGGCCCCATGCCTCTCACTTTCCAGCCCTACCACCCAAGTCCAAGTTGCCATCAGCACCCCCACCTAGATTAATGTATTAGTCTCTTACCTGACCATGTCTGCTCCAGGAGTCAGTTTCAGTAGTTTATGTCTTTCTAGGAATTTGTCTATTTCATTTATTTAATTTGCTAGCATACAGTTTTTTTATAATTTTCTCTTATAGTCCTTTTTATTTCTATAAATTGGTAGTGATGCTCCCTCTTCATTCCTGATTTTAGTAATTTGGGTCTTCTTTTTCTTGGTCAGTCTAGCTAAAGTTTTGGCAATTTTGTTGATTTGGGTTTGTTGATTTTCTCCATTGTTCTCCTATTCTCTATTTCATTAATTTCCTCTCTAATCTTTATTTCCTTCCTTCTATTTGTTTTAGTTTTAGTTTGCTCTTCTTTTTCTAGTACCTTAAGGTGGAATTCTATTTTAATGTAGGCATTTACAGCTATAAATTTTCCTCCAAGCACTGCTTTAGCTTCCCTCCATACATTTTGGTATGTTATGTTTTCATTTTCATTCATCTCAAAGTATTTTCTAATTTCCTTTGTGATTTCTTCTCTAAATAACACACTGGCTATTTAGGAGTGGTTGTTTAATTTCCACATATTTGCGAACTTCCCAAATTTCCTTCTGTTATACTGTAGTTGTGAAACTGAGCAGGACCCTATGGGGCTCCTGGGCACAAAAGCCTTTCTGTGTCCCCCATTTCTTGTTTGCAGGAAATAGGCTTCGTTCAGCCTCTATGACCTTCCCTGAGTTCTAAGGGGCAGGTTCAAACATTTGCTAATTAGGGAAGGGAGGGGATGTGAAGACAACAGAGGAGTAGTCAAGAAACAATAGTGCAGCCTTGAGGCAGGTCCTGGTTCCCCCTCAAGGGATATACATAACAATATCTTTGAGCTGTTTTGCAGATACTGAAGCCCCTACAAGGTGGGAGAAGTTAACTGTATGCTGCCTGCAAACATGTAGATCCCAAACCTGTTAGAACCAGATAGTTGATGTTGCTGACTCCCAATTACCTCACCATCAACCAATCAGAAGAATGTCCATGAGCTGATCATGCCCTCCTCTTTGAACCATTAGTATAAAACTCATCACTACCCCCTCCAGGTCAGGACACACAGTTTTGAGGGCATTAGCCCACTGTGGCCCCCTTTGCCTGGCAAAGCAATAAAGCTATTCTTTTCTACTTCACCCAAAACTGTCTCCAAGATTCAGTTCAGTACGGTGTACAGAGGCCAAATTTCAGCTACAGTTGGAGAACATACTTCATATGATTTCAATTGTTTTACTTCTATTGAGGCTTGTTTTACCCCTAGTATATGGTCTGTCCTGGATCATGCTTGAAAAGAGTGTGTATTCTACTATTGCTGGGTAGATTACAGATGTCTGTTAGGTCTAGTTGGTTTATAATGTTGCCCAAGTCTTCTATTTCTTTGTTGATCTTCTGCCTAGTTGTTATATCCATTATTGAAAGTGAAGTATTAAAGTCTCCAACTATTATTGTTCAGTTGTCTATTTCTCCGTTCAATTCTGAAGGTTTTGCTTCATGTATTTTTGAGCTCTGTTGTTAGGTGAATATATATTATAATTGTTATACCTTCCTGATGCACTGACTCTTTTATCATTATAAAATGGTCCCCTTTATCTAGCATATTTTACTTTAAAGTCTATTTTGAGTGGTATTAATATCACCACTCCCACTTTCTTAGGATTGCTGTTTGCATGATATATCTTTCCCCTCCTTTTATTTTTAACCTATTTGTATTTTTGAATCTAAAGTTTGTCTCCTATAGACAGCATATAGTAGGATCATGTGTTTTTTTTTTTATCCAGTCTGACAATCACTGCCTTTTTCACTCCATTTGCTATTCTATCCACATTTAATATTATTGATATAGGTAGATTTACATTTGCCATTTTACTTTTCATTTCTGTGTCTCATATCTTTTTTGTCCTCTGTTCCTCCTTTCCTGCTTTCTTTTATATTATGTAAATATTTT
The DNA here is from genome assembly GCF_059928025.1 of Delphinapterus leucas. Lineage (NCBI taxonomy): Eukaryota > Metazoa > Chordata > Mammalia > Artiodactyla > Monodontidae > Delphinapterus > Delphinapterus leucas. The sequence goes on from NC_143143.1 coordinate 55,317,587, forward strand.
CTAATGTAACATCATAATTCCTTTATTGATTTTGTTCACTATATTTTGAGTTATTTTCTTAGCTGTTGCTCTAGGGCTTACAATATACATCTTAACTTGTCAGAGGTACTGACTCTTCAGCACACCATGCATTGGGTTTCTTTCCTTCTCTGTTGCAAATTTCCTCATACCCTTCTAGTTTTCAAAGACCACTTCCCAAATAAACTGTAGGCACTCAAGTCTCCCTAGAACCTAGGGGAAACTCAACCTAAGATGAAAGGTTCAGCTCAAGCAGGGTTAATGCTCTCAACCTCCTGAGAACTAATGGGAATGAAGTAGAAAGTAAAAAAAGAAAAGAGTTTCTATTTTTTCCCCACTCCAGGCAGGACACAGCACATGCTGAACACTGAGAGAGGAGGCAGAGTTGTTCTGACATCCTGAACATACCTGAAGAAACTGGGTCCTTTTGAAACAGGAGGGAAGGGAGCAGGGCATAACCTTTAAAAGAATGATGTAGCCATAGGACATGACAAAAACTGGTTAGAACCAACTAGGCCCAAGGTGGAGGAATATTCAACTTCCAGTAGAACTTGAGCTTCATTATGTGCTCATTGTAACACATTAGCTGAATGACACACCCACCAGTGCCATGACAGTTCAGAGCTAACCATATAAGGCCAAAAAGCGGGCAGTGGTCCAATTCCTGGAAATCCCCACCCTTTCCCTCAAAATAGTTGGAATAATCCTCCCACTCATTAGCCTATGAAATTACCCAGCCCATAAAAAATAACCAAGCCATATTTCACAGCCTCTCATCTTCTGAGATGGCCCACACTCTGCCTGTGGAGTGTGTTTCTACCAAGGCCTCTAACCTTCTGAAATGGCCCACACTTTGTGGGTAGAGTGTGTTTCTCTCTAAATAAGTCCACTTCTCACCTATAACTTTGTCTCTCACTGAATTCTTTCTGTGATGAGACATCATGAACTTCATTAAGTCCTGAGACCAGGTATGTGATCTCAATTAAAAGACTTGGCTCAAGTCCCAATCTGGTTTTGGCCAGATTTGAGTCCCAGTCTGAGTTGCACAGTTTCACTTCCATCATTTATCATGGGAAGACAAACTTCAACCTGGTGTGTCTCAGCAGGTGCAACAGCTGTGGCATAGACATGTTTGTACACTGTGCCTTGGGCCACTGCAGAAAGATAACCATTATGTTTTCTCTATTTGGGGCCAGCCAGTTATAACCCTAAACCCTTCCTGGAGTGGCTGGGCACAAAAGGGGTGCTGCCCTGAGGCATAGGTAGCCACCACCAATCCTTTTTAAATCTATAGCTGAAAAATGAAGCATACTCTACTTTCAAACATGGCATCAGCACTCTGCCACCTTATAGTCAAGTGCCACTAGCCAGATTTTTCATTAAGACCTCAGGCTTCAAATAATTTGGGAGACAGTTTGATAACAAAGAAAGAGTAATTGCCAAGCAGCATCTGATTGAGGGGCCAGGACCTGTAAAGAGGATTGTCTTGAGATCCTTGACAATACACTTGACCAAGTTACTAAACCCTTATGAACCTCAACTTCATAATCTATGAAATAGGTAGAATATTACTTAGCTCATAGGGATATCATAAGGATTAAATGAAATGGTGCAAATAAAGGGTCAGCCACAATACTTGGACCATGGAAAACTTTCATAAATGTCATTGATGATAAGCTACTAATAATCCTCCCCACAGTGTTGCAGTGGTCCATATTAAATGTCTGTCTCTCATGAATTGGGAGATTGGGATTGATGTTATATATGCTACTGATACTGTGCATAAAATAGGTAACTAATGAGAACCTACTGTATAGCACAGGGAAATCTACTCAATGCTCTCTGGTGACCTAAATGAGAAGGAAATCAAAAAAGAGGGGATATATGTATATGTATAGCTGATTCACTCCAATTAAAAAAAAAAACAACCACCATGAAGTGTAATAACAATGTTGAGTAGATTAGGCACATTCATCAATACACCTCATGCTTATTAAAGATTTGTTTTCATACTAACAAGGGTAGGGAATGATTTACTTGCCCTTGCATATGTTTTTGGTGAATAAATAAAAGGATAATTCCAAGCAATTGAAGTTTTTCTGACTCCTTTAAGTACTTGAGGCCCAAAGCCCACAGGTTAAGGAAAGGGAAGGGAGAGGAGGGGGAAGAAAGAGAAGGAACTATCTCTGAGCCCTCTGAGCCCTCTTCTATTTCCCTAAATGCCTTCTGATTATGTTCTCAGGGGCTACCAAACCACCCCCCACAGTGTCTCATCAGAATCTTAATCATCACCAATTGCCAATTTCACAATCTTAACAGTTTGACAACAGAAACCAGCTGTCAGTGATGCAGAGGAGACCTGTTTTCCTCTCCCACCCCATTCCTATTCTGCAACCACCACACCACCTTTCCTAATCCAGGTGATACAGCAAGGCAAAGGAGAAATATCAGTTACTCAATGAGGAGACAGGCTTTCTGGGGACACTCAGCAAGATAACAACAGGGCAAATGAGGGAGTTAGCCCACCACCCAGGAAGAGCCTGACAGACAGGAAAGAAAGAGAGAGAAAGAAAGAGAGAGAGAGAAAAAGAGAGAGAAAGAAAGAAAGAAAGAAAGAAAGAAAGAAAGAAAGAAAGAAAGAAAGAAAGAAAGAAAGAAAGAAAGAAAGAAAGAAAGAAAAAGAAAGAAAGAAAGAAAGAAAGAAAGAAAGAAAGAAAGAAAGAAAGAAAAGGAAGAAAGAATAATAAAACTATAGATGGGCTTAATCATAAACCTCACTAGGACTAGAACCAGGTTTTGCTGTCATTGCATCCCTCAATATACCTAACACAATAGTCTTTTAGTCTAATTTTCCTTTTTTTTTTCTTTTATAGTTAGCTCTTTTGTATTCTCTTCAAGAAACATTTTCCTACTCAAAGTCATGAGATGGTCTCCTATGGTTTCTTCAAAAGGTTTATTGTTTTACTTTTCTCATTTAGACCTACAATCCATCTGGAACTGATTTTTTTAGTATAATGTGAGGTAATTTTTTCACATGGATGTCCAATTGATGCAGCCTATTTATTGAAAAACCACCCATTTTCCACTGTACTACCTTTGTCACAAATAAAGTGACCATATATGTGCAAGTCTGTTTCCCAGTTTTTAATTCTTTCACTTTATTTACCAATTTAAAAATTACTACCTATGTTGCTAGTTGCTTCATCTTTATGCAGCAGGTGCTTGATACCAATGGTATGCTTTATTTTTAAAAGGCAGGATAAATGCTTGATTCTTCCTCTTTGTTTACTAGTCTTAGAAATAGATTTGGCTTACTAGCATCCTCCAGTGGTGATCAACTGCATTTTTAAAGTATTGTTATGAATTCATGTATTTAAAATGTAATTGATACGTTTCAATACACTGCAGTTATCCTCACTGATGTTCAAAATGTCCCATCTTTGGGAGCATCTTCTTACTAGCTCCGAGGCGTTTTGATATGATCCTGTTGTGGGCTTTCTTGTTTGTTTTGTTTCTTGTTTTTTGTTTGTTTTGGCCATGCCATGAAGCTTGCAGGGATCTCAGTTCCCTGACCAGAGCCTGAACCTGGGCCATGGCAGCAAAACCCCGGAATCCTAACCATTAGGCCACAAGGAAACTCCCAGCCCTGTTATTTTTTAACAGCACCTTTGCTGTCTGGTATGTTTGCTGCAATAGATAATGGACAGGTAGAGAGCCGTTGGTTGGGTGAAAAGTCCACAAGGTTGACTGGTGGCTATGGAGAGTTCAGTGTGAGCAGCAGGGAGGTTCAGACCCAAGAGTAACTCCCCCACCCACAGTGGGACCATCTCCGGGGTGATATAAAAGGGCCAAGCACACGAATCAGGAAGAAAAGAGGGAGGGATCACTGAAATAACAGATAATATTTATGAAAATTTATTATGTGCCAGAAGCTAATCTAAGCTCTTTACAAGTGCTAACTCATTTTACCCTCACAATACCATGGGGTGGGCACTATTATTATCCCCACTTCACAGATGAGGAAACTGAAGTACAGAAAGGTTAAGTAACTTGCCCAAAGCCACCAGGTCACACAACCAGTAAATGATAAGAGTCAGGAGCTGATCACGGTTGCTCTCCCAACCAAAATAGCAAAGAAGACAAACCACTTCTCCTTCATGGGTTTGGTAAGGATGGCTGTGGAGGGGGATTCCAGCACAGGTTGTGAGTCTGGACAATGCCGCGAAATGTTCAGCCAGCATTCCAGGGTGAATTTTCGTTCCAACTGGCCTTGAGGTACCCGAGGTCACTAGACTCAGATTCCCTCCCCTTCCTTCCCAAGGGTGCTCCCTTCCCTGTGCCCCCACCTTCACTGGAGTGTTGCTGCCAGTTCCTTCCCCTGCATCCCCCAGAAATTCACTTCTCAGGCCAAGGTGGCAATATTACAAATAAAAGGAGTGATTAGTAGGTGCTTGGTGCTGGATAAGTACTTTGCATATTTTCTCAATTACCTCCATTTTATAGAGGAGAAGGCTGAGTGGTTGAGTGTTTCATTCAAGGTCACAAAGTCAGTGACTGCTGGGCCAGGATTCCACCCAGATATGTCTCACTCCAAAGCTTTGCACCTCGTGACCTGCTGCTGCCCTCTGCTTGGTGTGGGACAGCACTGCCCTGCTGTACTGGGTACCAAGTTTTAACTACAGCACACAGGGTGCTGAGTGGTTCCATCTGATGAAGGACACGCTGGGGGTGAGGAAGGAGGAAGCAGGTAGGGTAGTTCTGGTTCTCAAAGCCACTGCAGAGCCCATCAAATTGCATCAGCCATAACTATATGTATTATTTTGCTATGAAGAACACTATTGGGATAATTGGTGAAATCTGAATAAGGTTACATAACAGTAAAGGGGCATGATGTCTACAAATTTCAGTTTTTAAAAGTGCATGTGTGTGTGCATGGAGAGAGAGAAAGAGAGACTAATTAAACAAATGTAGTAAAATGTTAACATCTGGGGAATTTGGGTGAAGTATGTAGGGAATTCCTTATACTGTCATAACTTCCCTGTAAGTCTGAAATTACTTCAAATAAAAAGGTTAATCATTGTACCTTCAGGAAGCCAACCACCATAGCTCCCCAGGTTGCTGGGACTTTCTCTGGTAACTGATAGGGTCCGTGGGAGATTGCAAATTTATTATCCACAGGGGTACCTCTCTGGCTTCTCTTCAGGTTGACAATCATGACAATCTTGGTAGGCAGGGAGTATAGGGACCCTCGAGATGACAGGAGGAAAGAAGCTACCTTTGAGCAGTAGCTCTCGGGGTCTTCAGTTCCCACAGGACCCCATGTACACCCCCTCCAAGGCACAAACATATTCATATTCACAACTACAGGCAATGATAGAGAACTCCCAAAAAGGATAAGCTTGTGTGTGTCCAGACACTGGTTAGCATAGCAAAGGGGCTGGAAGGCATTTCTTGTGAGGAAGAGTGAATAGAATAAGATGAGGAACTTGGGAAGAGAAGGCTAGGTGGTGAGGGGAGGAGCTGGCTGGGGGGCACATGAGAAACATTCTAGACATTTGTCAAACAAACAGAAAGCAGACTCAGTCTGTGAGATGCAAGACAGAATGAACACTGAGGGGAGGTACTGGGAGGCACACACCTTTCTAAACGTGGCTTGTGGTGTGGATCATTCCAGTGATTACACCAGGAGGCTCACCTCGGGATACGCTGAGGCTCTCCCCTGGGGACAATAGGGCACAGGGTGCCAACCACTGTGTGTACGTGGAGAGGGGTTGTCTGAGAGGGGATGGACTCACTGAAGGGAGTTTCAGCCACTGGTTCTCAAACTTGGCTGCCTGTTGGAATCTCCCCAGGAATGTTTTTAAAATACTGATGCCAAAGATTCTGACGCGGGATTCCCTGGTGCTGCAGTGGTTGAGAATCTGCCTGCCAATGCAGGGGACATGGGTTCGTGCCCTGGTCTGGGAAGATCCCACATGCCGCGGAGCAACTAAGCCCGTGAGCCACAACTACTGAGCCTGCACGTCTGGAGCCTGTGCTCTGCAAAGGAAGAGGCCGCGACAGTGAGAGGCCCGCGCACCGCAATGAAGAGTGGCCCCCGCTCACCGCAACTGGAGAAAGCCCTCGCACAGCAATGAAGACCCAACACAGCCAAAAATTAATTAATTAACTAATTAATTTTAAAAAAAAGATTCTGACGTAATTGGCCTGGGGTGCCGCCTGGACATCAACATTTTTTAAAGTTCCTCAGGTGAATCTAATATACACCTAAGTTTGAGAATCGTTTGCTAGGGATGCTCTAAGGTTCTGTGAATCTCAGAGAAATTGGACCATGTGGACAAGACCAGAGCACCAGTATTTGCTACAGGAATGAACAACTTCAATTACCCTGGTCAAACGGAGATCAGAATTTACCCTGCAAGTAGTCTCAGACTGATGGACGAACTTTTGACCCCAAAAGTGTGCTGAGATTTCTTTTTAAAATTGAGAAGAGACATAACGGCAAGTGACAGCACAGTTTTACTTTATTTTTTTTTAACATCTTTATTGGAGTATCATTGCTTTACAATGATGTGTTAGTTTCTGCTCTATAACAAAGTGAATCAGCTATACGTATACTTATATCCCCATATCCCCTCCCTCTTGCATCTCCCTCCTGCCCTCCCTATCCCACCCCTCTAGGTGATCACAAAGCAGTGAGCTGATCTCCCTGTGCCATGCAGCTGCTTCCCACTAGCCATCCATTTTACATTTGGTAGTGTATATATGTCAGTGCTACTCTCTCACTTCCTCCCAGCTTACCCTTCCCCTTCCCCATGTCCTCAAGTCCCTTCTCTACGTCTGCATCTTTATTCCTGTCCTGCCCCTAGGTGCATCACAATCATGATTTGTTTTAGATTCCATATACATGTGTTAGCATATGGTATTTGTTTTTCTTTTTCTGACTCACTTCACTCTGTATGACAGACGCTAGGTCCATCCACCTCACTACAAATAGCTCAATTTCATTTCTTCTTTTGGCTGAGTAATATTCTATTGTATATATGTGCCACATCTTCATTATCTGTTCATCTCTCATGGACACTTAGGTTGCTTCCATGTCCTGGCTATTGTAAATAGAGAAGCAATGAACATTGTGGTACATGACTCTTTTTGAATTATGGCTTTCTCAGGGTATGTGCCCAGTAGTGGGATTGCTGGGTCATATGGTAGTTCTATTTCTGGTTTTTTAAGGAACCTCCATATTATTCTCCATAGTGGCTGTATCAATTTACATCCCCACCAACAGTGCAAGAGGGTTCCCTTTGCTCCACACCCTCTCCAGCATTTATTGTTTGTAGATTTTTTGATGATGGCCATTCTGACTGGCGTGAGGCGATACCTCATTGTAGTTTTGATTTGCATTTCTCTAATGATTAGTGATATTGAGCATCCTTTCATATGTTTGTTGGCAATCTCTATGTCTTCTTTGGAGAAATATCTATGTAGATCTTCTGCCCATTTTTGGATTGGGTTGTTTGTATTTTTGATATTGAGCTGCATGAGTTGCCTGTATATATTGGAGATTAATCCTTTGTCAGTTGCTTCATTTGCAAATATTTTCTCCCATTCTGAGAGCTGTCTTTTTGTCTTCTTTATGGTTTCCTTTGTTGTGCAAAAGCTTTTAAGTTTCATTAGGTCCCATTTGTTTATTTTTGGTTTTATTTCCATTTCTCTAGGAGGTGGGTCAAAAAGGATATTGCTGTGATTTATGTCATAGAGTGTTCTGCCTATGTTTTCCTCTAAGAGTTTTATAGTCTCTGCCCTTACATTTAGGTCTTTAATCCATTTTGCGTTTATTTTTGTATATGGTGTTCGGGAGTATTCTAATTTCATTCTTTTACATGTAGCTGTCCAGGTTTCCCAGCATCACTTATTGAAGAGGCTGTCTTCTCTCCATTGTATATTCTTGCTTCGTTTATCAAAGATAAGGTGATCATATGTGCATGGGTTTATCTCTGGGCTTTCTATCCTGTTCCATTGATCTATATTTCTGTTTTTGTGCGAGTACCATATTGTCTTGATTATTGTAGCTTTGTAGTATAGTCTGAAGTCAGGGAGCCTGATTCCTCCACCTCCATTTTTCGTTCTCAAGATTGATTTGGCTATTCGGGGTCTTTTGTGTTTCCATACAAATTGTGAAAACATTTGTTCTAGTTCTGTGAAAAATGCCTGTGGTAGTTTGATATGAATTATATTGAATCAGTAGATTGCTTTGGGTAGTATAGTCATTTTCACAATGTTGATTCTTCCAATCCAAGAACATGGTATATCTCTCCATCTGTTTGTATTGTCTTTAATTTCTTCCATCAGTGTCTTATAGTTTTCTGCATACAGGTTTTTTGTCTTCTTAGGTAGGTTTATTCCTAGATATTTTATTCTTTATGTTGCAGTGGTAAATGGGAGTGTTTCCTAAATTTCTCTTTCAGATTTTTCATCATTAGTGTATAGGAATGCAAGAGATTCTGTGCATTAATTTTGTATCCTGCTACTTTACCAAATTCATTGATTAGCTGTAGTAGTTTTCTGGTAGCATCCTTAGGATTCTCTATGTATAGTATCATGTCATCTGCAAACAGTGACAGTTTTATTTTTCTTTTCTGATTTGGATTCCTTTTATTTCTTTTTCCTCTCTGATTGCTGTGGCTAAAACTTCCAAAACTATGTTGAATAATAGTGGTGAGAGTGAGCAGCCTTCTCTTGTTCCTATTCTTAGATGAAATGGTTTCAGTTTTTCGCCATTAAGAATGATGTTGGTGGACTTCCCTGGTGGTGCAGTGGTTGAGAGTCTGCCTGCCGATGCAGGGGACATGGGTTTGTGCCCTGGTCTGGGAAGATCCCACATGCCACGGAGCAGCTTGGCCTGTGAGCCCTGGCCACTAAGCCTGCACGTCCAGAGCCTGTGCTCCACAGTGGGAGAGGCCACAACAGTGAGAGGCCCACATACGGCAAAGAAAAAAAAAAAAAGTATGATGTTGGCTGCTGGTTTGTCATATATGGCCTTTATTATGTTGAGGTAGGTTCCCTCTATGCCTACTTTCTGTAGAGTTTTTATCATAAATAGGTGTTGAATTTTGTCGAAAGCTTTTTCTGCATCTACTGAGATTATCATATGCTTTTTATCCTTCAATTTTTTAATATGGTGTATCACATTGATTGAGTTGTGTATATTGAAGAATTCTTGCATTCCTGGGATAAGCCCCACTTGATCATGGTGTATAATCCTTTTAATGTGCTGTTGGATTCTGTTTGCTAGTATTTTGTTGAGGATTTTTGCATCTATGTTCATCAGTGATATAGACCTGTAGGGTTTTTTTGTGACATCTTTGTCTTGTTTTTTCTGGTTTTGGTATCAGGGTGATTTTGGCCTTGTAGAATGAGTTTGGGAGTGTTCCTCCCTCTGCTATATTTTGGAGGAGTTTGAGAAGGATAGGTGTTAGCTCTTCTCTAAATGTTTAATAGAAATTGCCTGTGAAGCCATCTGCTCTGGCCTTTTGTTTGTTGGAAGATTTTTAATCACAGTTTCAATTTCAGTGCTTGTGATTGGTCTGTTCATATTTTCTATTTCTTCCTGTTTCAGTCTCGGAAGGTTGTGCTTTTCTAAGAATTTGTCTATTTCTTCCAGGTTGTCCACTTTATTGGCATATAGTTGCTTGTAGTAATTTCTCATGATCTTTTGTATTTCTGCAATGTCAATTGTTACTTCTCCTTGATTTGAGTCTTCTCCCTCTTTTTCCAGCTGAGCCTGGGTAATGGTTTATCAATTTTGTTTATCTTCTCAAAGAATTGGATTTTAGTTTTATTGATCTTTGCTATCATTTCCTTCATTTCTTTTTCATTGATTTCTCACCTGATCTTTATGATTTCTGCTTACTTTGGGGTTTTTTTTGTTCTTCTTTCTCTCATTGCTTTAGGTGTAAAGTTAGGTTATTTATTTGAGATTTTTCTTGTTTCCTGAGGTAGGATTGTATTGTGATAAACTTCCCTCTTAGAAATTCTTTTGCTGCATCCCATAGGTTTTGGGTCGTCGTTTTTTCATTGTCATTTTTTTTCTACGTATTTTTTTATTTCCTCAGTGATCTCTTGGTTATTTAGTAGTGTACTGTTTAGCCTCCATGTGTTTGTAATTTTTACAGCTTTTTTCCTGTAATTCATATCTAGTCTCATAGCATTATTGTCAGAAAAGATACTTCATATGATTTCAATTTTCTTAAATTTACCAAGGCTTGATTTGTGACCCAAGACATGATCTATCCTGGAGAATGTTCCATGAGCACTTGAGAAGAAAGTCTAATCTGTTGATTTTGGATGGAATGTCCTATAAATATCAATTAAGTTCAACTTGTTTAATGTGTCTTTTAAAGCTTGTGTTTCCTTATTTATTTTCATTTTGGATGATCTGTCCACTCGTGAAAGTGGGGTGTTAAAGTCACCTACTATAATTGTGTTACTGTTGATTTCCCCTTTTATGGCTGTTATTAGTCACCTTATGTATTGAGGTGCTCCTGTTGGGTGCATATATATTTATAATTGTTATATCTTCTTCTTGGATTTATCCCTTGATCTTTATGTAGTGTCCTTCTTTATCTCTTGTAATAGTCTTTATTTTAAAGTCTCTTTTGTCTGATATGAGAATTGCTACTCCAGCTTTCTCTTGATTTCCATTTGCATGGAATATCTTTTTCCATCCCATCCCTTTCAGTCTATATGTGCCCCTAGGTCTGAAGTGCATCTCTTTTAGACAGCATATATACAGATCTTGTTTTTGTATCCATTCAGTCAGTCTATGTCTTTTGATTGGAGCATTTAATCCATTTACTTTTAAGGAAGTAAATGTATGTTCCTATTAATACATAAGAATGTATGTATTTCTGTGTATGTTCCTATTACCATTTTTTAATTGTTTTGGGTTTGGGTTTGCTTTTGTATGTCTTTTCTTTCTCTTGTGTTTTCTGCCTAGAGAAGTTCCTTTAGCATTTGTTCTAAAGCTGGTTTGGTGGTGCTGAATTCTCTTAACTTTTGCTTGTTTGTAAAATTTTTAATTTCTCCATCAAATCCGAATGAGATCCTTGCTGGGTAATCTTGGTTGTAGGTTTTTCCCTTTCATCACTTTAAACATGTCCTGCCACTCTCTTCTGGCTTGCAGAGTTTCTGCTGAAAGATCACCTGTTAATCTTATGGGGGTTCCCTTGTATGTTATTTGTTGCTTTTCCCTTGCTGCTTTTAATATTGTCTCTTGTTTTTAACATTTGATAGTTTGATTACTTTGTGTCTTGGCATGTCTCTCCTAGCTTTATCCTGTATGGGACTCTCTGTGCTTCCTGGACTTGACTATTTCCTTTCCCATGTTAGGGAAATTTTCAACTATAATCTCTTCAAATATTTTCTCAGACCCTTTCTTTTCCTCTTCTTCTTCTGGGACCCCTATAATTCAAATGTTGTTGTGTTTACTGTTGTCCCAGACATCTCTAAGATGGTCCTCAATTCTTTTCATTCTTTTTTCTTTATTCTGCTCTGTGGTAGTTATTTCCACTATTTTATCTGCCAGGTCACTTATCCGTTCTTCTGCCTCAGTTATTCTGCTATTGATTCCTTCTAGAGAATTTTTAATTTCATTTATTGTGTTATTCATCATTGTTTCTTTGCTCTTTAGTTCTTCTAAGTCCTTGTTAAACATTTCTTCTATTTTCTCCATTCTATTTACACGATTTTGGATCATCTTAACTACCATTACTCTGAATTTTTTTTCAGGTAGATTGCCTATTTCCTCTTCATTTGTTTGGTCTGGTCAGTTTTTACCTGACTGCTTCATCAGCTGCATATTTCTCTGTCTTCTCATTTTGTTTAACTTACTGTGTTTGGGGTCTCCTTTGTGCAGGCCGCAGGGTCATAGTTCCCATTGTTTTTGGTGGAGTTCCCTCACCCAATGGGTGAGGTTGGTTCAGTGGGTTGTGTAGGCTTCCTGGTGGAGGGGACTGGTGCCTTGTTCTGGTGGGTGAGGCTGGATCTTGTCTTTCTGGTTGGCAGAACGGCATCTGGTGGTGTGTTTTGTGGTGTCAGTTAACTTAGTATGATTTTAGGAAGGTTCTCTGCTAATGGGTGGAGTTTTTTTCCTGTCCTGCTAGTTGTTTGGCATGGGCCATCTAGCACTGGAGTTTGCTGGCCATTGGATGGAGCTGGTTCTTAGCATTGAGATGGAGATCTATGGGTGAGGTCTCGCTTACTGATATTACCTGGGGCTGGGAGGTCTCTGGTGGTCCAACGTCCTGAACTTGCCTCTCCCACCTCAGAGGTTCAGGCCTGACACCAGACCAGAATATCAAGACCCTGTCAGCCACATAGCTGCCAAATCAACTAGCTCTGAAAATGGATGGTGCTGGAGCCTGGGGCCCACACCCACCATTGCTGGCAGTGGAGAGCACGGGAGAGGGTCGGCAGTGGTGATGCAACGTAAGGTGTTGTCGGTGGGGGGGGAGGCATCCTTGTGCATGCCCCTCGTTGTGTGCCCCTCCCACCACCCAATTTTACTTAATTTGAGGGTTGCCTGGGTTTTGGTTGATTATGGAACTGGCAATGTCCTTTGGTAAATATGGGGAGGTGATGGGTTTTGATTTAGTTTGCCATGGCTAGGCTATCAGTCCATTCTCTGGGGCTATCCATACAACTGCCTGTCCCCTGAATAACCAAATATAGATGCCACTCTTGTGTCCATCTATAGAGGTGGGATAGGGAGGGTGGGAGGGAGACGCAAGAAGGAGGAGATATGGGGATGTATATATATGTATAGCTGATTCACTTTGTTATACAGCAGAAACTAACACACCATTGTAAAGCAATTATACTCCAATAAAGATGTTAAAAAAAAATCACTGTTGCTTTGTTTCCCACCCCCATCTTCCCCCAAGAGACCAAAAACGTGATTGTGCATTTCCTCCTCCAGAAGTGCAGCCTCCTTCCCCAGGAAGAAGCTGGTCAGCTCTCAGACAGGAGTGGGGCCACCTGAAGACAAGATCCATCCAGGCCCTTTTCTGGCCTGAGAGCTAGATTGTCTGAAGCTCCCTGAGGAAAGAAAGTCTACCTGAAGGGATGAAGGGAGTGGCCCTCACTGACAAGAATTGGACCCTCAAGTCAAGAAAGAATGGCAGGGGATGGGGGGCTCAGCTGTGGACCTCAACTCTTTTTTTTAAAATAAATTTATTTATTTATTGGCTGCACTGCGTCTTCACTGCTGCACACGGGCTTTCTCTAGTTGCGGTGAGCGGGGGCTACTCTTCATTGCGGTGTGCGTGGTTTCTCTTACTGTGGAGCACGAGCTCTAGGCACACGAGCTTACTTGCTCTGTGGTATGTGGGATCATCCTGGACCAGGGCTTGAACCCGTGTCCCCTGAATTGTCAGGAGGGTTCTTAACCACTGAATCACCAGGTAAGTCTCTTTTTCTTTTTTTAAGATTTTTTTTCACATTTTTATTGGAGTATAATTGCTTTAAAATGGTGTGTTAGTTTCTGCTTTATAACAAAGTGAATCAGTTATACATATACATATGTTCCCATATCTATTCCCTCTTGCGTCTCCATCCCTCCCACCCTCCCTATCCCACCCATCTAGGTGGTCACAAAGCACCGAGCTGATCTCCAAATACTATGCGGCTGCTTCCCACTAGCTATCTATTTTACGTTTGGTAGTGTATATATGTCCATGACACTCTCTCACTTTGTCACAGCTTACATTTCCCCGTCCCCATATCATCAGGTCCATGCTCTAGTAGGTCTGTGTCTTTATTCCTGTCTTAGCCCTAGGTTCTTCATGACATATTTTTTTCTTAAATTCCATATATATGTGTTAGCATACAGTATTTGTCTTTCTCTTTCTGACTTATTTCACTCTGTATGACAAACTCTAGGTCCATCCACCTCATTACAAATAGCTCAATTTCGTTTCTTTTTATGGCTGAGTAATATTCCATTGTATATATATGACACATCTTCTTTATGCATTCCTCCGATGATGGACACTTAGGTTGTTTCCATCTCCGGGTTATGGTAAATAGAGCTGCAATGAACATTTTGGTACATGACTCTTTTTGAATTATGGTTTTCTCAGGGTATATGCCCAGTAGTGGGATTGCTGCACCATATGGTAGTTCTATTTGTGGTTTTATAAGGAACCTCCATACTGTTCTCCATAGTAACTGTACCAATTCAAATTCACACCAGTAGTGCAAGAGTGTTCCCTGCTCCCCACACCCTCTCCAGCATTTATTGCTTCTAGATTTTTTGATGATGGCCATTCTGACTGGTGTGAGATGATATCTCATTGTAGTTTTGATTTGCTTTTCTCTAATGATTAATGATGTTGAGCATTCTTTCATGTGTTTGTTGGCAGTCTGTGTATCTTCATTTGAGAAATGTCTATTTAGGTCTTCTGCCCATCTTTGGATTGGGCTTTTTGTTTTTTTCTTATTGAGCTGCATGAGCTGCTTATAAATTTAGGAGATTAATCCTTTGTCAGTTGCTTCATTCGCAAATATTTTCTCCCATTCTGAGGGTTGTCTTTTGGTTTTGTTTATGGTTTCCTTTGCTGTGCAAAAGCTTTGAACTTTCATTAGGTCCCATTTGTTTATTTTTGGTTTTATTTCCATTTCTCTAGGAGGTGGGTCAGAAAGGATCTTGCTGTGATTTATGTCATAGAGTGTTCTGCCTATGTTTTCCTCTAAGAGTTTGATAGTTTCTGGCCTTACATTTAGCTCTTTAATCCATTTTGAGCTTATTTTTGTGTATGGTATTAGGGAGTGATCTAATCTCATACTTTTACATGTACCTGTCCAGTTTTCCCAGCACCACTTATTGAAGAGGCTGTCCATTCTCCACTGTACATTCCTGCCTCCTTTATCAAAGATAAGGTGACCATATTGCATGGGTTTATCTCTGGGCTTTCTATCCTGTTCCATTGATCTATCATTCTGTTTTTGTGCCAGTACCATAGTGTCTTGATTACTGTAGATTTATAGTATACTCTGAAGTCAGGGAGCCTGATTCCACCAGCTCCGTTTTTCATTCTCAAGATTGCTTTGGCTATTCAGGGTCTTTTGTGTTTCCAAATTGTGCAATTTTTTGTTCTAGTTTTGTGGAAAATGCCAGTGGTAGTTTGATAGGGATTGCATTGAATCTGTAGATTGCTTTGGGTAGTAGAGTCATTTTCACAATGTTGATTCTTCCAATCCAAGAACATGGTATATCTCTCCATGTACTTGTATCATCCTTAATTTCTTTCATCAGTGTCTTATAGTTTTCTGCATACAGGTCTTTTGTCTCCTTAGGTAGGTTTATTCCTAGATATTTTATTCCTTTTATTGCAATGGTAAATGGGAGTGTTTTCCTGATTTCACTTTCAGATTTTTCATCATTAGTGTATAAGAATGCCAGAGATTTCTGTGCATTAATTTTGTATCCTGCTACTTTACCGAATTCATTGATTAGATCTAGTAGTTTTCTGGTAGCATCTTTAGGATTCTCTATGTATAGTATCATGTCATCCGCAAACAGTGACATCTTTACTTCTTTTCTGAATTGGATTCCTTTTATTTCCTTTTCTTCTCTGATTGCAGTGGTAAAACTTCCAAAACTATGTTGAATAAGAGTGGTGAGAGTGGGCAACCTTGTCTTCTTCCTGATCTTAGTGGAAATGGTTTCAGTTTTTCAACACTGAGGACGATGTTGGCTGTGGGTTTGTCATATATGGCCTTTATTATGTTGAGGAAAGTTCCCTCTATGCCTACTTTCTGGAGGGTTTTTATCATAAATAGGTGTTGAATTTTGTTGAAAGCTTTTTCTGCATCTATTGAGATGATCATATGGTTTTTCTCCTTCAATTTGTTAATATGGTGTATCACGTTGATTGATTTGCGTATATTGAAGAATCCTTGCATTCCTGGAATAAACCCCACTTGATCATGATGTATGATCCTTTTAATGTGCTGTTGGATTCTGTTTGCTAGTATTTTGTTGAGGATTTTTACATCTATGTTCATCAGTGATATAGGCCTGTAGTTTTCTTTCTTTGTGACATCCTTGTCTGGTTTTGGTATCAAGGTGATGGTGGGCTTGTAGAATGAGTTTGGGAGTGCTCCTCCCTCTGCTATATTTTGGAAGAGTTTGAGAAGGATAGGTGTTAGCTCTTCTCTAAATGTTTGATAGAATTCGCCCGTGAAGCCATCTAGACCTGGGCTTTTGTTTGTCCGAAGATTTTTAATCACAGTTTCAATTTCATTGCTTGTGATTGGTCTGTTCATATTTTCTATTTCTTCCTGATTCAGTCTTGGCATGTTGTGCATTTCTAAGAATTTGTCCATTTTTTCCAGGTTGTCCATTTTATTGGCATAGAGTTGCTTGTAGTAATCTCATGATCTTTTGTATTTCTGCAGTGTCAGTTGTTACTTCTTTTTCATTTCTAATTCTAGTTTTTTACATCTTTATTGGAATATAATTGCTTTACAATAGTGTGTTAGTTTCTGCTTTATAACAAAGCGTATCAGTTATACATATACATATGTTCCCATATCTCTTCCCTCTTGCATCTCCCTCCCTCCCACCCTCCCTATTCAACCCCTCCAGGGGGTCACAACGCACCAAGCTGATCTCTCTGTGCTATGTGGCTGCTTCCCACTAGCTAACTACCGTACGTTTGGTAGTGTATATATGTCCATGCCTCTCTCTAGCTTTGTCACAGCTTACCCTTCTCCCTCCCCATATCCTCAAGTCCATTCTCTACTAGGTCTGTGTCTTTATTCCTGTCTTACCCCTAGGTTCTTCATGACATTTTTTTTCTTAACTTCCATATATATGTGTTACCATACGGTATTTTTCTTTCTCTTTCTGACTTACTTAACTCTGTATGAAAGACTCTAGGTCTATCCACCTCATTACAAATAGCTCAATTTCATTTCTTTTTATGGCTGAGTAATATTCCATTGTATATATATGTGCCACATCTTCTTTATCCATTCATCCAATGATGGACACTTAGGTTGTTTCCATCTCCGGGTATTCTAAATAGAGCCGCAATTAACATTTTGTTACATGACTATTTTTGAACTATGGTTTTCTAATTCTATTGATTTGAGTCTTCTCCATTTTTTTCTTGATGAGTCTGGTTAACAGTTTATCAATTTTGTTTATCTTCTCAAAGAACCAGGTTTTGCTTTTGTTGATCTTTGCTATCGTTTCCTTCATGTCTTTTTCATTTATTTCTGATCTGATCTTTATGATTTCTTTCCTTCTGCTAACTGTGGGGGTTTTTTGTTCTTCTTTCTCTACTTGCTTTAGGTGCAAGTTTAGGTTGTTTATTCGAGATGTTTCCTGTTTCTTAAGGTAATATTGTGTTGCTATAAACTTTCCTCTTAGAACTGCTTTTGCTGCATCCCATAGGTTTTGGGTCGTCGTGTCTCCATTGTCATTTGTTTCTAGGTGTTTTTTGATTTCCTCTTTGATTTCTTCAGTGATCACTTCGTTATTAAGTTGTGTATTGTTTAGCTTCCATGTGTTTGTATTTTTTACAGATCTTTTCCTGTAATTGATATCTAGTCTCATAGCATTGTGGTCGGAAAAGATACTTGATACAATTTCAATTTTCTTAAATTTACCAAGGCTTGATTTGTGACCCAAGATATGATCCATCTTGGAGAATGTTCCATGAGCACTTGAGAAAAATGTGTATTCTGTTGTTTTTGGATGGAATGTCCTATAAATATCAATGAAGTCCATCTTATTTCATGTGTCATTTAAAGCTTGTGTTTCCTTATTTATTTTCATTTTGGATGACCTGTCCATTGGTGAAAGTGGGATGTTAAAGTCCTCTACTATGAATGTGTTATTGTTGATTTCCCCTTTTATGGCTGTCAGTATTTGCCTTATGTATTGAGGTGCTCCTATGTTGGGTGCATAAAAATTTACAATTTTTATATGTTCTTCTTGGATCGATCCCTTGATCATTATGTAGTTTCCTTCTTTGTCTCTTCTAATAGTCTTTATTTTAAAGCCTATTTTGTCTGATATGAGAATTGCTACTCCAGTTTTCTTTTGGTTTCCATTTGCATGGAATATCTTTTTCCATCCCCTCACTTTCAGTCTGTATGTGTCTCTAGGTTTGAAATGGGTCTCTTGTAGACAGCATATATATGGGTCTTGTTTTTGCATCCATTCAGTGAGTCTGTGTCTTTTGGTGGGAGCATTTAATCCATTTACATTTAAGGTAATTATCAATATGTATGTTCCTATTCCCATTTTCTTAATTGTCTTGGGTTTGTTATTGTAGGTCTTTTCCTTCTCTTGTGTTTCTTGTCTAGAGAAGTTCCTTTAGCATTTGTTGAAAAGCTGGTTTGGTGCCGCCGAACTCTCTCAGCTTTTGCTTATCTGTACAGGTTTTAATTTCTCCATCAAATCTGAATGAGATCCTTGCTGGGTAGAGTAATCTTGGTTGTAGGCTTTTCTCCTTCATCACTTTAAATATGTCCTGCCAGTCCCTTCTGGCTTGCAGTGTTTCTGCTGAAAGATCAGCTGTTAACCTTATGGGGATTCCCTTGTATGTTATTTGTTGTTTTTCCCTTGCTGCTTTTAATATGTTTTCTTTGTATTTAAGTTTCAACAGTTTGATTAATATATGTCTTGGCATGTTTCTCCTTCGATTTATCCTGTATGGGACTCTCTGTGCTTCTTGGACTTGACTAAGTATTTCCTTTCCCATATTAGGGAAGTTTTCAACTACAATCTCTTCAAATATTTTCTCATTCCCTTTCTTTTTCTCTTCTTCTTCTGGAACCCCTATAATTTGAATGTCGGTGCATTTAATGTTGTCCCAGAGGTCTCTGAGACTGTCCTCAGTTCTTTTCATTCTTTTTTCTTTATTCTTCTCTGCAGTAGTTATTTCCACTATTTTATCTTCCATGTCACTTATCCGTTCTTCTGCCTGAGTTATTCTGCTATTGATCCCATCTAGAGTATTTTTAATTTCATTTATTGTGTTGTTCATCATTGTTTGTTTCATCTTTAGTTCTTCTAGGTCCTTGTTAAATGTTTCTTGCATTTTCTCTATCCTGTTTCCAAGATTTTGGATCATCTTTACTATCATTACTCTGAATTCTTTTTCAGGTAGACTGCCTATATCCTCTTCATTTGTTAGGTCTGGTGGGTTTTTATCTTGTTCCTTCATCTGCTGTGTGTTTTTCTGTCTTCTCATTTTGCTTATCTTACTGTGTTTGGGGTCTCCTTTTTGCAGGCTGCAGGTTCGTAGTTCCCGTTGTTTTGGGTGTCTGTCTCCAGTGGCTAAGGTTGGTTCCGTGGGTTGTGTAGTCTTCCTGGTAGAGGGGACTAGTGCCTGTGTTCTGGTGGATGAGGCTGGATCTTGTCTTTCTGGTGGGCAGGTCCACATCTGGTGGTATGTTTCGGGGTGTCTGTGGACTTATTATGATTTTATGCAGCCTCTCTGCTAATGGGTGGGGTTGTGTTCCTGTCTTGCTAGTTGTTTGGCATAGCATGTCCTGCACTGTAGCTTGCTGGTCGTTGAGTGAAGCTGGGTGCTGGTGTTGAGACGGAGATCTCTGGGAGATTTTCACCGTTTGATATTACGTGGAGCTGGGAGGTCTCTTGTGGACCAGTGTCCTGAAGTTTGCTCTCCCACCTCAGAGGCACAGCATTGACTCCTGGCTGCAGCACCAAGAGCCTTTCATCCACACGACTCAGAAAAAAAGGGAGAAAAAGTAGGAAGAAATAAAGAGGATAAAAGAAAAGAAAATAAAGTAAGGTAAAATAAAATAAAGTTATTAAAATAAAAAAATAATTATTAAGAAAAATATTTTTTTAAAAATGTAAACAAAAAAAAAAAAGAAGAAATGGACGGGTAGAACCCTAGGACAAATGTTGAAAGCAATGTTATACAGACAAAATCTCACACAGAAGCATACACATACACACTCAGAAAAAGAGGAGAAGGGGAGAAAATAATAAATCTTGCTCTCAAGGTCCACCTCCAAATTTGGGATGATTCGTTGTCTATTCAGGTATTCCACAGATGCAGGGTACATCAAGTTGATTGTGGAGATTTAATCCGCTGCTCCTGAGCCTGCTGGGAGAGATTTCCCTTTCTCTTCTTTATTCGCACAGCTCCCAGAGTTCAGCTTTGGATTTGGCCCCACCTCTGCGTGTAGGTCTCCGGAGGGCATCTGTTCTCCGCTCAGACAGGACAGGGTTAAAGGAGCCGCTGATTCGGGGGCTCTGGCTCACTCAAGCCGGGGGGAGGGAGGGGGACGGAGTGCGGCGCGAGCCTGCGGCGGCAGAGGCCTGCATGACATTACACCAGCCTGAGGCGCGCCGTGCATTCTACCGGGGAAGTTGTCCCTGGATCCCGGGACCCTGGCAGTGGCGGGCTGCACAGTCTTCCCGGAAGGGAGGTGTGGAGAGTGACCTGTGCTCGCACAGAGGCTTCTTGGTGGCGGCAGCAGCAGCCTTAGCGTCTCATGCCCGTCTCTGGGATCCGCACTGTTAGTCGCGGCTCGCGTCCGTCTCTGGAGCTCCTTTAAGCAGCCCTCTTAATCCCCTCTCCTCGCGCACCAGGAAACAAAGAGGGAAGAAAAAGTCTCTTGCCTCTTCGGCAGGTCCAGACTTTTTCCCGGACTCCCTCCCAGCTAGCCGTGGTGCACTAACCCCCTGCAGGCTGTTTTCATGTTGCCAGCCCCAGTCCTCTCCCTGCGCTCCGACCGAAGCCCAAGCCTCAGCTCCCGGCCCCACCCGCCCTGGCGGGTGAGCAGACAAGCCTCTCGGGCTGGTGAGTGCTCATTGGCACCGATCCTCTGTGTGGGAATCTCTCTGCTTTGCCCTCTGCACCCCTGTGGCCGCACTCTCCTCCGCGGCCCCGAAGCTCCCCCGCCTCCGCCACCCACAGTCTCCGCCCACGAAGGAGCTTCTAGTGTGTGGAAACCTTTCCTCCTTCACGGCTCCCTCCCACTGGTGCAGGTCCTGTCCCTATTCTTTTGTCTCCGTTTATTCTTTTTTCTTTCGCCCTACCCAGGTACGTGGGGAGTTCCTTGCCTTTTGGGAGGTCTGAGGTCTTCTGCCAGCGTTCAGTAGGTGTTCTGTAGGAGTTGTTCCACCTGTAGATGTATTTCTGATGTATCTGTGGGGAGGAAGGTGATGTCCGCGTCTTACTCTTCTGCCCAAGATTTTTTTTTTTAATCTGGACCTTTTTTTTTTTTAAGTCCTTATTGAATTTGTTACAATATTGCTTCTGTTTTATATTTTGGTTTTTTTGGCCGCAAGGCATGTGGGATCTTATCTCCCCGATCAGGGATTGAACCTGCACCCCCTGCACTGGAAGGCAAAATCTTAATCACTAGGCCATCAGGGAAGTCCCTATACCTCAACTCTTCATCAGTGATCTCATCCAGTATCCCGGCTCTTGCAGAATAATATCCACATTGTGACCACCCCCCTGGACTGGACATTCCCAAATGGATATTTCACAGGCATGTCAGACCTACTGAGTCCAAATCAAAATCCTGATCTTCCTTCTCTGTTCCACCTCCCACCCCAATTCTGTCTTCCCACCACAGCCTTTTTCAGGTCAGAAAAACAGTAATGCCGTTCTTGCAGTTGCCAAGGCCAACAACGTCACGGCCATCCTTGACTCCCCTTCTCTCCCAGGCCACATAGAATCCTTCAACACATCCTGATGATCTGATCATTTCTCACTGCATCAACGGAGCTCAGCCACCATCCTCTCTTGCCCAGATTGCTGCTGCACCCTCCTCCCGCCCTTGCCCCCTCTGAAATCAAGTCTGAGTGCAGCAGCCAAGTGACACTTTGAAAACAAACAGATCAAGTCACTCATTGGCTCTTAACTCTCCAACAGCTTCTCATGTTGCTCATAGTAAAAGCCAGTGGCCTTGGCCCTGCTTAATTACGTAGTCTCTTTGGGACCTCATTACCTACCACGGCTCCCTCCCAACTCACCCTGCTTCATCCATGACTGCTGTTCCTCGAAGGCACAGGTGTCTGCACTTGCTCTGCACCTGCCTGGAACACCCTCCCCCACCTCCCTCAGGTGTGTGTCCATTTGCCCAAACATCACTGTGGTAGCAAGCCCCTCCTTGAGGGCCCTATTTACAATTGCAAGCTTTCCTCACCAGCATTCCCTGTTCCCCTCTCCTGGCTACAGTTTCTCCATCTAACGTGGCTTTTTCACATGTTTGCCACCCTCTCCAAAATGAGCACCTTGAGAACAAGGGACGGTGTCAGCTTTATTTTTTGCTGCATCGCCAGTGTCCAGCCAGGGCCTAGCACGGGACAGGCACTCCACAAGTGTTTGTCGAATGCATGGAGAGGGTCAAGGCCTGAGTGCGGGGGCCCTGAGGTGGCAGGATGTCAGATGCAGACAGCTGCAGGGGTGCCCAGGGAGGTGGGTGCTGACACACTGACTGGGGAGTGAGTGGATGGACCTCACAGGCCTGGATGAGGAAAGCCTTCAGTAGATGGACTGAAGACATGGGACCCCCCTGTCTCTGGCACCACACGAGCCCGTGGGAGCAAGGCAGTAAGGGAAGACAAGTAAAGTTGGGGTTCTCATCAATCGCGGAAACTGGTGGCTTGGAGTCACATTTTGTTGGATTTAGGAAAGTAAATGCAGTATCTTTTACACTTTGAGTGTTGGGAAGCAATTCATTCCAGAAGTCCCACCATTTAGGGTCCCTATAGGTGAGAAAGGCAGAGGCTCCTACCCAAAAGGCAAGTTATCTAGAGGTCCCACTGGCCCGAGGCATTAGCCCCTGGACTTCAGAGCCAGGGCAGCCACCACCCTCCCACCAGGGCCCACAGTCCTACCAGGAAAGCAGTCCTGGGGTGGGGAGCACATAGGTCTCCCAGGTCGGGTGCTGCTGACGGTGGGACAGTAAGATGAGCAGGAGTTAGGCAGCCGAGGTGAGCCAGGGAGGGAGAGAGGAGGAATCAGGCAGAGGAAACAGCATGTGCAAAGGCTAGGAGATGAGAGCACCTGGGACAAAGAGGGGACAGCAGGAGTGTGGCTGTGAGAGGGCAGGACCTGAGCGTGGGGTCAGGTCTCAGCAACAAGCCTCAACTAAGGCCACAGGAAGGCGCCAAGCAGAGAAATCTCACCCCAGCTATCGTGTAAGGAATGAATGAGCGGAGGCAACGAGGCTGCATGGAGCCAACTGGCAGTCAGGATGAATCTGAAGAATATTTAGAAAGTAGAATGGGCAGGCCTTGGATACTGATGAGGTCACTCCTAGTAAAGAATTGATGGTGGTGAAAGAACACTGGATTGGGGCAGGTACAGGAGGAGGGCCTGGGTCTGGCCATGCAAAGTCCACACAAAGAGGCCTCACAGGCGCATGAGGGTTAGGAATGTGGACTTGGAAACCGCAGGATTATGGTGACTGAAGCCCTGAGAGTAGGCAAGAACACCCAGGAGAGAGCATTCAGTGGGGAGAAGTGTCTCGAGCAGAATGCTGCCAGCTAAGGGCAGGGCCAGCAGGAGGAGAGATGCTCAGAAAGGCAACTTAGAAGGAGCAGCCAAGGCAAAATGAGGAAAGGTGGAAAGCCAGAGAGCAGGTGAAGGCCAAGGGCAGAGGATGCCTCTAGAAGGAGGGAGTGGTCGGCAGCGCCCTGGGAAGTGATACTGGTTCCATACAGACAACCCCCCACATCTCATACCAAGTCAGCACACCCCCTATCAGATACCACAAATGATGCAGAATTTAACAGATGTTTATTTGTGTAGTAGGAAGATTCAGGTATATAAATAAGGTGAATACTTTCCAATGTACAGTATATCATGATCTGACACTTCATTGAAAAAGAATCAGTTCAATACTGATCAGACAGTGCACAGAGAAAGGTCAGCTGGGGCAAAAACACATGGATTTAGTGAAATGCCAGAGGCAGGGCCAGGACAAACTCGGGGCCAATCTTGGCAGCACAGACACTGCAGTGGGCTACATTTGACTACCTGGCACTCCCCAGTGGGGCCAGGGAAGCCATTTCTATGTTTTGGGGAACCTTGTCACTAAACAGGTCTTCAGAGTGAACAGAACTGAGGAAGTGCCTGACTCACCGAACACCACCAGGCTTCCCAACAATCTTGAACAGAGGGGCCGCTTGTCTCTAACACTTTGGTCTTCCCCTCCTGTTTTGGAAAGTATTAAACACCAATAAAACTTAAAACTTGGTATCAGCATCGACTCCAGAAGAGAATCCACAGTGCATGAGCGTTGAATCCAGGGAGACCTGGATGGGTTTCTGAGCCCAGTTTCTGTTCCCGCACCCACAAGACACTCAGGGCTGGCCTCCGCCAGCTGCAGGACTCATGGCCTCTCCTCTGCCTGCACTCCTCCTGCTGCTGCTCCCATGGCTTCTCAACAGTCCTCTGGCTGGACGACAATAAACCAGTGTATCCTGACACTGCCTTTTGTTCTCTTGGCTCCAAGTCCTTTGGTTATGTTGGCCCTGATGTCTGCTCAGCTCTTTCCCTTTGTAATCAGCTCCCAGACACCCAGCCAGTGTGACATAAGGCAGCAACACAGTGCTGTGTGGCAGCCACACGGTGCTGTGTGTATGGAGGATTCAAATGCAACAGAACACAAAGGACATCCTTATAAAAACAGGTAGGTACATTCTCAACCCCCTTTCTATTCTGGCATTCCCTGGCACAAAGCCAGCAAAACCAGCACATGAAACTAACAGAGGTAAGAAATGGGTGCTCCAGCAGCCGAGGACAGGGACTGCGCTATGGATGATGTCAGCAGAGAATCTCACCTAGGACAGTCACCAGGTGGCTAAACCCAACTAGAGACTCTGAGCACTACATAAGGGTCTCCCGAGACCTGGGAGACCACTGCAGCAGCATCTTCAGCCCAAGGTGCAGAGGGCCCTTGCCCCTGGTTTGGAGCTGTTTTCTCTACAGATAAAAAGCTGCCTGGGTCCATTAGATGCAACGATGAGGGAGGAAGTGCCCGGCCTGGCAAGCATGGGTCCAGAGGAGCGGGAGGCAGGCCCCGGATCAGTCCATCACAGCAGCTGCTCACTAACCCCCCACAACTGTGCTCCTGGCTCCTGTCATAAGCAACTAACTGAAGGGGAGAGACTACCATTTAAACACATGGGCCTTGGGTCTAGTCTTCATTCCCCTTACTCAGGAAACAGCCCACAGTCAAGCCAGTGGTCCTAGGTCATTATTATTCTATTGGCTTGAGAACTTCCGGGATACCCTGTCAACACCATTCCTTCCAAGTGAAGAATGAGCCACCTCAAACACACCCTCCCCAACTCCTCTGTCTGCATTCGGAAAACTAAAAGAAATAGTTTTCATTTTTCATTAATCCGGTGCCTACTCTCCTTTCATTCATGAATCACCGCTGAGATCCTCTGCTAACCTAGAATCCAAGAGAAACACCCTCTATCTATCCCCAAGCGGTCATCTGCGTCCACCCTGTTAACACTTTTAAGAAAGCAAGAAACACAAAGCCCCTGACTTATTATGCGTAAGGACACGAGCGAGAGCTTTAGGCCTTCCCTCTGTACTATCATCTACTACAGAGCAGCTTTCTCTCTCTCCCACTCCTCTTGGGCCCCGCGGTGTCCGCTCACACGGAGGACTGCTGCAGGTCCCTGAGCTGTGTGCACAGAGCACAGTTCTTGGCAGAGGGGGACATGGGGTCCACAGCAATTCACAGATCAGCCCTTACTGCCCAGGAAGTGGAGGCACCACCAGGCAAGAGGAAAGGGCTTCCTTCCCCATGGCAAGTCCAGACCAGGGGCAGCAGGAGGTGAGCAAAACCTCAGGCAAACCATTCCTACCAGGAATGGAGAATTCTGGAACTTGTCCACATCCTCTTTCCTTTCGTCAGGCTGGCTTTCTAAATGAAGTGGGAAGTAACCAGTCGCTGTAGATGGGTAAGGTCTGGACTGATTCTCTCAGAAGGAGGGTGTGGTCACTTTCTAGACTTTGTTAACACCCAGGCTGTGTGCAGGGAAGGGGCAGTGTAGTGGCTGAGAAACAGTCTCCAGCATCACACAACCCTGGGTTCAAATTACCAGCTGGGTTCAATAAAAACAACTACCATTTATTGAGCTTACTATGTGCCAGGCACTGACAAATATTTACATGCATTACCTCATAAAATCCTCACAACAATCCCGTAAGGGAGCTGCTATTATCAGAGACAGCTGGGTTGGAATTGTACCTAGTAACCTGCCCAAACCTAGGGCTATTTGAGCCCAAAGTCTATCTTAACCACTGCACTTTGCCTGTCATGGTACCTCATTTTCCTCATGTATAAAATGGAGATAATACCTGATCAAAGGTTGTTTTCTGGATTAAAAGGGATAATGCATCCTTAGCACTGTGCCTGGCACATATTAAGCACTATTATTGCAATTATTATTAATAAACACACTGCTGGTAACTTAATGACTCGAGAATAAAAAGGAGCCTCATCAGATAGGCATTTGGTAGAAGAGGGGAAGGGGGGCAGGGTTTTCAAAGAGCCAATGGATTTGAAAGCCACTGGCAATAAAATCCTAGACTTCATATATTCTGGCATTCTATTCTCATAAATCATCTACATGTTCTAAAATCCCAACACTTCAGCACCCAAAGTATATCTCCCAAACCACCCTCCCAGCTGAGATCTCTTTGTCTTTGAAACCATGGCATACATACGGACAGGTGAAAGCCTTGCTCTATCAAGAGGCAGCCCCAGGTAAGAACAGCAGCCTCTACCCACCTGAGAGGCCAGGTGAATAAGGTTACTGCCGGTCAATCTGAAAGGGGCGGTGGGGGGGGGGTGGGGGGCAGTGATGGGAGGAACAGAAAGATGGGGCCACCTTCAAATGGAAATAGGCAGTCAGCAGCTGGGACTCCATTCCTGAGAACGAGCCCACCTTCTGCAGGGAATGTGGGTGAACAGAGTTCAGGACCAAGAGGAGGTAGGCCTAGAAGAACCCTTAAATTAGCCTCATTCATCACCACTTGGTCCAAGCCCAGCACCCTATGTAGGTCGTGCCACAAGGGCCCCCACCCAACAAGGGAAAACAAGTTAGGAAGTGGGAGCGGGTAATCTCTTTAAAAAGTGAAAGCTGGGTAATTGCGAGCATGGAAGGTGATCAAGGGAAAAGGAAGTTCGTTTCACCAAGACAAGGACAGAATAACGAGGCTCTGCCCAAGAACCAGACCCTCTCTTCAGGAAGCTGATGGTTTGTTCCAGCCACTCTTTCGGAGCCCCTGCTGACAAGCACAGTGAGAGTCGGCCCATGGTTTGTTGTCTTGCAATGTGTGTGTGACAGTCACCTGGACATCCTTCTGTGGAAGAACAGCACCCTGGGCCTAAGGGAAACTTCCCACCCTGACTGTGGAAAAACAGGAACCCTGGGCCTAAGGGAAACTGCTCCCTCCCCACTCCACCCCTTCCTCAGCACATAATCACAGCGCACAAGAAAGGTGGGCACACATGAGAGTTACTCCCAAAGACAAAAGGCGATGGTGCCTAAGATATCGGTGACACAAGAAGAAGTTTCAGAGGTGCCACATCTAGTACAGTAATGCAAATCTACTTCCTTGGAAACTGACCTTGGGCAGGCTTCTTACTGAGCAAGGCCACTGCTGTCCAGTTTTCCAAGCAATGATGCTCTTTGCCCTGAGTCAGTCACGCACACCCCTGCCCCTGGCAATGTCAGGGATGCTCCTGAGCCTGCCAGGGGCTCACTGACAGTCTGAAGATGTGAACTTAAGGATCCATTCGAATCAGCCTCCAGCTAACTCAGCAACTAGCTCATTCAAATCAAAGGGCCCGTTTAGTCTCCGTTAAAATATATTTTTGGAATCTTCTTATACAATATAAGTTACAGGATAAAAAGCACAGCGGGGAAAAAATAAATACCATAAAATGATTTCAGAGTCTACCTGTGTAAGGCTAAGTTACATTTTGCCCCTTCTGAAAGAGACATTAGTTTCAAACATACATTACAGAATTGTACAACACTAGAAGGAAATACATCTTAAATACAGTTAAACTATACCTACTAAAATGCTCAGAATATGAAACAGGCAAGAAGTAATAAACATAAATAAGGCCCAGGCTGCCTTAGAAGGTTTCACTTTCAGAAGCAAAACATAAATGTGTACTTTTTCGATGCTGAGAGCAACTGAGAGGGTGGCACATGCACGCAAAGGGAAAAGGTGTGGGTGTCCTGCGAGCAGTCACGAGAGCTCGCCAGGGAGGACGCCCAGGCCCAGCTCCTGCAGATGCTCCCTGGTTTCTTTTTCCATCAGCTCCTTATGTCACCAGGTAGGAGCTAACAGCAACTTAAGCTCTAAACATGGCACACAGGTCGGGCCTCCTGAGCTTGCCGGAAGGAATACTGCGCTTTCCCAAAGGTGAGGAGGCCCGGGGATGATAAGTCCTTGTCCTGCTGGTGAGCACAACCACCACGTGACCCTGGGGAAGCGCCCCCCGGCCCTCGGCTTCCTCATCAGCAAAGGGCTCATGCCTCCGACCTGAGGTACCTCAGAAGGCTGCTGTGAGAATGTACAGGATTCAAATCGGAAAACAAAACAAAAATCTCTACAACAGGACTGCACAATACGTATGAACACAAAATCAAATGGGAAACATAAAACCATGCATGGGAGTTAGAAGCTAAATCCACGACAAGGGAGGGCACACAATTTGTCACATTTTATTTCTCACAAAAAAAAATGGATCTGAAGCAAGTTATGCCACTCATTAATATCTGCACAGCTGTGTGTTACAAGTCTCTGGAAACTTGTCTATTTGGTGAAAGATTTTCAATAAATGGGAGAAAGAAAAACAATGTGCTATATAGACACAAGGTGGCATCAGTCTCCTGGCTACTGACTATGAAATTCCCCTATTTCACCAGAAAGCAGGAAGGGAATCAAAAGAAAACAAAATCCCAGCTGACCCTCGGGCTTTCTTGATGGCAGCTCTGTTGAGCTTCCAGCTGCCATTTCCCAGGACCCCCATCAGCAGCCATGTCCACAGGAATGTGCCAGGCTCCCTGATCCCAAAGGAAGACCTATTCAAAGGTGGCTCTCTGCTGCCGAGTCCCAGCTGAGACTCCCTGCACCCAAGGATCCACCATCTGCCCACAGCAGGGCACCACGAGACAAATGTGGCGCCATTCCATCTCTGGTTTGGGGAACCAAGTTCATTCTGCAATCAGAAAACTAGATTCATTACTAATCACCTCCACTTTTTAAGATTTATTGCTGAGGACAAGCATTTTAAGGACAAGTTATTTAGAAAAGGCCTGTAAGTACTTGCTTTTTGGGTGCCCAGGACATGACTCAATACCTGCAGCAGCCTCTGGTTACATGTACTTGTTCAGCCAGAATCATGGAATATGGGAATTACAAGACAGCTCAGAAAATGAGGACCCACAGAGTGATGTGTCTGTCCTACCTAGAGTCACAGCCAGCACTAAAACCCCATGCAAAAACACATTTTGTTTTTAAGGGGGCCTTGGACCTGAAAAAGAAAAGCCATGTAATGAACTGGAAATAAAAGTTCAGAAGAAAGAAGCTGTTGCACGTGGAAGGTCACACAGCGACTGTGAGCTGAGACATCAAGAGGGGTCTGGTCCGTGCTGGACGCTTTAGTGATCTGGGCTGGCTGTGAGCATCCACGGATGCAGTGAGGCTGAGATAAACAGAAATAAAGCAAAGCAGCACCAGCCCAAGGTGCTGAAGCAAGCTGTTACACCCCCATTTGGCAATGAGAACCAATATGGCACAGAATAATGGAACACACTTGGCCACCAAGCTCTCCCCTTGCTTATTGTCCTGACAAAGAACATATATTCCAAAAGTCAACCTCACTCCTCTACTTAAAAGGAAACAATAAATAAGTCACAGTTGAAAAGAAAAACGGTCCCCCTGTAAAATATAAACTACATTTAAACTGGTCACATTATACAACAAGTGTGCATTTAATCTTCAGAAGCTTCAAACCTCTAATTGGGTTGGGTTATGCAGAGTTGTAAGCAGGACTTTGTGGTTTCAGTGAAGAAGTCATGGTACAATTGAAATCACTGTAAGAAATAAGTGATTTTTAACACACACACAGGTACACACTTGCCTTAAGAGTTATACATATATATATTATATATATAATATACACACACACACACACACACACAACACAGCAGCTACGTGGGTGGTCAGCAAGGCCAAGGGCATGGGCATGTGAAAGAGAAGCCCTCTGCTCCCTGTCAAATGGGAAGCCCCCAGAAGGGATTCAGCAGCAACAAGTCTACAGCACAAACGTGAACGACATCATCCCTGAAAAGACCCAGTTAACCGACTGCCCTATAGGAGCCACTTGAGCCTAAATTGTGGGAAAAGGCCCAATTACAGTATATCCTACTGCATACACTTGAAATAGTACAGTGTGGCTTTTCTCCAGACTATTATAATTTTTCATGCTTTCTGAAAAAAATAAAAACTGAAACCTTCTTTCAGTCTGTGATGAAGCGAGGTGAACCCATATCATAAAGCAGAGCTCATACTCCACAGGATTTGTGAACAGAATGCCTATCTGATTAACAAGTCTTCATCCCTCCAGCCTCAGGAGGCAGCACTCCTGTAGCTCCAAGGCAGGGATTACTGAGAAGCCCAGGGAAAGCACTCCAGTAGTAAAGACATCCAAGCTGTGCATCTCTTCCCTGCCGGGGGTCAGCTACAAAAAGAGCTTGGGGTGGGGGGGTGGCTAAACTGGACGAACACAGATGAATGACCACTCTGATCAAGCCCAGATATGGAAGCTCCAGCTTGGGAGCTAGAAGCACCAAGCAGGTGCTTCAGAGCTGGGCAACACTGTCTTCCAGGTTGTTAAAAACTTCGGTTTTAAAAACCCAAATGGTTTTACCACCATGACCTCTTTCCAACTCAAAGCTGTAGGTTACTTACAACCCAAATCATAAGCACATAGACTGTACACACAGATTTTTTTTTTTTAAATCCACAAATAAAAAACACTGTAAAAAAAAAAAAAAAGACAGTGAGTTGAAGTCTTGTCTTTGTCCAGCTGGGCTTGCCCTGGAGCCCTGCCCCTCACTCAGCCCTGTTCCTGCTCTCCTGGCCCTCGGTGGTCCCTATTCGTCCTCTGTGGCAGCTGTCAGCATCCCCTTGTCAGTCAGGTGAGATTTGAGCATGTTGAAGATGTGGAGCTGCTGATCTGGCCTCAAGGTCAGGAACTGCTGAACCAGCTTACTCGGGTTAGGGCCCCTGGAAGAGGATGAAGAAACAGCACTGAGCAAAGCAGCGGCCAAGCAACTTCGAGGGCCTGATTATTTAAGTAGCTGTTCCCTCTCTGGATTCTCTACTAATGGAGGGTAAGGGTCCTCAGGGAATCCATAACGAACAGCAACTGAAAACTGCATTCACACTTGGTTTTTTTCACTCAAACTGAGTAGCTAGAATTCTAGAATTTCACCACTTAAAGTCCACTAAGTTGGTTCAGATGGAAAGGTACTATACCTGATAAAACTGGCAATATACACATTGACAAAGGTGGCCATCAGATACTGGCAGTCAAAGCGATCCATGATGCCTCCATGGCCAGGAATGGTATTGGCAAAGTCCTGTTAGAGGAGGGGAAGGACTGATGAGCCTGGCCTCAGCCAAGTCAAAGCCTGGTTTATGGTCCCACCTCAATGTCCAGCTACTGTAACTGAATAGCTGAGGGCAACAGAAAGTGAAAGGTATTGATTCAAATGCTGAAGCTATAATAGTACACAATCTTATTAAATTACAAAATGTTTCTTTTGAAGAAAGAATATATTAACAAATATACTGAAAATCCAACCGCTGAATTTTCTTAGAAACAATGTATCTTCCTTTAACCTACTTAAATTCCATGCATGGGTGAAGAAGAGCACACATTAATAATCAGAGTTCATAGCTTGGTATTTTGAAGGGGGTGGTGGCTGATGAAGTGGGACAGGAGGAGGAAGGCAGAAGACGGGTGAAAAGGGGCCCAGCTAGGAGACAATGAGGGGAAAAGAAAAGCGTTTTCCTACTTTGATTTTAAAGGCTCGCTTGAATCCACTAGCGAAGAACCCTCCAAAGGGGCCAATGAGTGAAGCAAAAGTGGAGAGGGCAATGCTGTGAATCTGGAAGGGGTACATCCGGACTGTTTTCTGAAAAGAATAAATGAAGTCAGTTGAGATGCCTGCAAGCCCAGGCTTATTACTTGTTAACATTAAAAAACAAACAAACAACAGCAACAACAAAACCACCTCTTTATGAAACTATTTCTCTCCCCCCACCCCAAAATAATTTAGGAAAAAGACTGGTTTGGGGGTTTTTGTTTGTTTTTGGTAAATCTCTAATATATGGCTTAATAGAGGACATTAAGGTACTACGCGTTCAGTCTACAGCAATATGATGTTTTGGTTGAAGTGTATGAAGAAAATCTAGCCCTACAAGGATACATTGTTGAAAAAAGGAAGAGTATTTTAGCACCGTCTTTTCAGATAATTATGGGTATTCTTCTCTGATACTACACCAGAACTTGAGCGGTAGTTTTCTAAAAATTTGGTGCAATGTGGAATCTGAAAGCCTATCAATGACCATTTGAATGGATCGTTTACCCGTGCATGACTGTGTAACACTATGCACTGGCCATTTCAAAAATACTGGTTCACTGAGTTACACAGATCTTTCAAATGTAGACAAATTTTGCCATACAATGTCAAAACGTCATATGTTAAAATCACCACAGATCCCTCAGAAAAGCCTTTAAGTATTAAGAAGCTGTCAAACTTACAGTGGCAGGTATACACTTTCCAAAACTCTAATTTGTACTTGAAAGCCAAATTTTATCATTGGTAACAACTACTGTCAGTTGTTTTCTTGAAGTGACAGACTCACTTTGTTTCTTTTCAAGAAAAATGTCTGCCAAAAATCCAAATCTGAAAAATTATAGTTTGCCGGTTCTTTTCAAGTAAAAATTATGTCCCCATAAAAAAGCCGCTAGTTCAGCTCATAACTCAAGCAGGTGCACACGCAGTCTTCCTTTAGGTGAGCACTGTCCTGCAGCATTTAGCAGGAGCATTTTATGTATAATTTCCATTTCGGTACCAGAGCATTAGAAAGGTGTGTATTCAAGGGTCAAGATTTAATAAAATTAATAATTTTACTATCTCATCAAAGACATTCTTAAAGTGAGCTGGCTGAGTCTTCCTGTGAGTATGTGGCATAATGAATTCAATGACAGTCCAGTTTAGTGCCACTGCCTTCACTCATGCTAAGGTGCCAGCACTGCTTTTGCACCATCATGGCAAATGTTGACAAAGTGAAAAAGTGAAACTTTCTTCATTATGTTATGAAGAAAGTACAGACCCCCTGAGAGGACCTCAGGGTGCCCCAGGATCCAAAAGCACACTTTCAGAATCCTGGTCTTAATGATTTGAAGCGGGAGGAAATGTCTCCTGTCTTCACCCTGAACTGACTTGAGCAATTCTCCAACCTGGGGCTTACAAGCTTTGGGGAGGGAGGAAGCTAGTTGTTTTTGAGGGAAGGCAGTGGTGGAGAGGGGGCTCTCTCTTTGTAGTCACTATCCAGCCAAGGATCATTCGCCCCATGTGAGTGGCACATACCCAGCCAATGACCGACTGGATCACCCCAGGAATGTTGTACTCCTGCAGACGAAACAGGTCCGAGGGCTCACAGTCCACAGTGAAGCTGTTGGTATCATTGTTGTACTCCACGGGGCAGACAAAGCATCTGTACCCCGACATCACATAGGACAGCTGAGGGTGAGAACAGACAGACTAAGGAGACAAGTTCCAGCCATCTTGCCTGGGCAGCACGTGCCTGGTTCAGCCAAGTCCCTCACAGTGCCTAGCACCCTAAGTGCAAGCTATGCACTAAATCAGAGGTTCATATTTCACGATATGTGTATTTTACCTGTATCTGGAGAAAAAAAAATGGAAAAGAGGCTGATGGCCCACTGAGGCTTCAATGTACTTGCTCCAACAACCAGGCCCTGAATAAATCCAGGAAAGACCTGAGGGAATTTGGGCAAAGAACTACAAGAAGTTTCACCCATTTGGAGGAGCGACGGTCCATTTTTCTCAGGATCCCTTAATTCAAAATGGCAGGTGGTGAGGGGAGTGGTATAGTGAGAGGGAGACAACCAGGAGGAGAGAAGGCTGAAGAGCACTAAGTAGGGGGTCAGCCCTGAAGGGCAGCTGGACAACTCTGAAAAGGGGAGAGACAGGCCTGAGGGTCAGAAGCAGCGAATGGTGCTCTAGAAAGGGCTGGGAGATCATTCCTCTCCAGGAAAGACACACACAGGAGAAAATCTGGGTTAGAATGGCATATCCCACCTCACCTCTTACTCTCAGGCAAAATATCAATTGCCTGGACAAGAATGCCATCTCCTGAGTGTTGCCAGGCCTCAGACTGAGAGGAGTACAAGGTGTGCACGGCACCCACTCCTCTACTGCTTAAAGACTGGCAGATAAAGGACAGCTGGCATTGCCCATGCCATGTTCATGCCCCGCTACAGGGCAAGGTTGCCATTCAGCAGGACAGAGTCCTTGGCCTCGGGGGACATGCTCACTAGCCGTGGATGGGCTTTGAAGGTGGGTGGGAGGCCTCTGCCCATCCCCCACCCAACTGGGAGCACCACCTACCAGAAGGCCAAATACCACAGTAGCAAAGCAGCCCCCGATGAAGCCTTCCCAGGTCTTCTTCGGGGACAGCTGTGGACAGAGAGCAAGTTCTTTAAAAAAGGCATTTTGATAACTCTAGCTTTGGGAATAATGATTAACTGTTAAAAGTCTTTCTACTATTAAAAAAACTCATTCAATTAAACCACCTCACCTTCTAAAGTACCCCATGCTTGGTTTCCTTGTTCCCTGTCTGATAGCCCTCAGTTTCCTTTCTGTTTCAATTGGCCAAATAATTTAATTATATTATAAAACAGCAAACTATTTAAATGATAACACTCAAATTCAGATCAAAGCCACAAAAGTGTGCCTACACCGTCTATAAAAATATTTTCCCTATTAGCTCTTTTTTTTCCTATGAGTAGTTGTCAAGTCTTCCTCTGGCTTTTCTCTTGAAGCTAATTTATTACTAGCCTTTCATCAGGATGACATAAAGATGTACACACCAGCTAGATCTCTTCTGTCTCCCAAGCTGATCTACTCATATTGAAAGCACCACCCTCCCCTCACGGTGATGGTCCATGTTAGGGTGATCCACTTACCTTGATGAGTGGGGTTCGACCAAAGAAGAAGCCAAACATATAGGCCATGATGTCATTACAGATCACACAAGAAATGGGGACAATGAACCTAGGAAATAAACCAAAGTAAGAATCAACACTACCAACATGATAATACCTCAGAAGTCCACAAAACAATGCCATTCATAAATTTCAGTACCAGAATAACCCATATAGTACTTATTAACCATTAAGGAATAAGTTTAAAAGAAATAAAATGCCACATAAGCCATACCTAGTACCCAGCACATAGCAGGATTCAAATGTTTACTGAATGACTACTGAATAAATGGAGGTGGTATCCTATAAAATGTCATTTGTTCTTTTTTCACTTTAAAAATTTAAAGTGTAAAGAAAAGAAAAAATAAAAAGTTGCCTTGTTTCCCCTATCCCTATCTCCATTCTCCAAAATAACTACTTTTAAACATTTCTGACTTTTCTTCTTCTAGTAGTTACCTCCATAATCCTAAGTAATACATTTATTATCTATTTCATAATTTTTTTTTTTTTTTTACTGTTTATTACTAGCTCTAGTGAGCCCAACTTTTCCCCAGGACTACACTGAGAGCAAGACCAAGTACATATAGCCAGATTTCTTCTCTGCCTCCCTCTGCTGGTCTGGTCATCCCCACCATGAAAAAAAAGGGACAGTTTCCAAACTTGTACCATCTCTCTCTTCTCACTTTCTGCTCTCTGACAGTCACTTTTTTCAAATTTCCTCTATTACAGTTTAACATAACATACAAAAATCCTAGCCCTTCAACTACAGGCAATATTTTCTGACTTCCTGCTTGTTAAGGTAGGGATTTAGAGCACCTGTATCCACCCAACCACCCATAGTATTTACTTTGTTGAGGCTTCTAGCAACATTCTCTGCTCTACACCTATAATTAAGTCTTGACGGTTCAGTCTAAAAACCAATAACTAGAGATTTTAATATGATTCACTCTAGAGCCAAGTGGTATGTCTAGCCCTGAAGATGAGAACTTAGCATGAGCCCCTCTTTAGAATTACTTAACAACACTCTGAAAGAGAGGGAGAGTACATCTCCTCAGGCCATTATCATTATTTTAAACATAATAATGCCATAAGGCGAACATTTAGATGAGCTAGTCTCTGTTCTAAGCACTTTACATATTTTTACTAATTTATTCCTCAGGCAGTGGGTATTACTGTACCTTCACCCTGAGAACAGGAAACAGAGGCACAGTTTGGGATCTTAATCACAGTACTTTAGCTCCTCATATACACGAGGATATGCCTTCACATTTTCACTAAAAGCATAGCTTCTTCAGTCAGCCTACTGATTTCTATCAATGGTGACAGATTTCCTGCTGAAACCATTGCATTTGTGGAATAAAATCTACTAAGTATATCATTCTTTTGACACATTGCCAGATTCCATTCGCTAATAGTTTATTTAGAATAGTATATCTATAATCATAAAAGAAATCAGTTTATCATTCTTGTTTCTCCCTCCCTATGCTTTTATCAGCTTTAATATTAAGGGGTGGATAAAACTCAGCTGCTATCATTGGTCATTCTTTCCAGGTGTGGATTCTTATGCAATTTTCAAAGTTCTTTTATAGTTACTGATCTATTCAAGTTTTCTTCTTCGTGATTTTTACTCGGTGACCTCTTGTCAGGAAATCATGATTTTTTCTTCTAGATTTTCAAATTTGTTGCCATATAGTTGCACTGCCTTTGATTCTTTAAATATCCCTACACCTGTTAGTCTAGAACAGTGGTTCTCAAAGTGTAGGTCCCAACCAGCAGCATCAGCATCACCTGGGAATGTACCAGAAATTCAAGTTCTCAGGCCCCACCCCATAGCTACTGAAGCAGAAACTCAGGAGTGGGGGTGCCCAGCAACCTGTGCTGCAACTAGGCCTGCAAGGGATTCTGATGTAGCTCAGGTGAGAACCTCTGGTTTAGACAGTTCATCAGAGTTTCTCAGCCCACCTATATGGAAACATCCACAAAATAAAAGGAAAACCCCCCCCAACATCACTCACCAGATCATTCCTTCAAACAGGTTGTGGATAACAAGATGTGACTGGGTTACAACAATCAGTAATGTTACATGGGTCCAGCCAAACTGCAAAAGAAGATAAAGGATAAACTTTACCTAACAGTTTAGCTTGAAAGGAACTTCAAATAACCGTTAATACCAAATAGAAAATTGGTTAGAAACAGGTAGGAAAGACATCTGCTTCTGTACCTGCCTTACAGGAAGTTAAAAAGGTATAGAACAGGCCTCTGGGAAGAACTATGCTCCCCAGCTACAGTTGCCATCAAAAGGAGGGCCCATATGGCCCATTAGTTAGTCCTTCTACGCTCCAAAAGCCTGGGTACTTCTCATTTTCTTAGTAAGTATTTATCGAGTGCTTAGGACACTCAGAGAGGGGATGTTTTTAGGTTGAGGGAGTGATATAGCAGGCAGGATATCTATGGGCAATGCCTAAAGCTTCACCTTGAGCCTTACCTGGAGGCCACCCTCAGGTCCAGAGGGCAAAGACTACTTAGGGTGTAAATTACATAACAGCGATTGGGTCTAGGTGGATAAAGAGCCACCAAACTTCACTAGGGATGCCTCCTTCATCCTCTAGGTTCCAGATGAATAAACACAGACTGCATTCCAGGGTTTTGATTTATCACTGAAAGGATGAGAGGCCTGTGGAGTTTCCACAGAATTTCACTTATGCCAAGAATTTGGACACTGACGCGCATATTTCCCTTACCATGTAGAACTGCAGTCGATAATGCTTCTTGACCAGACTCAGAACAAACATGCAGAATCCTAGTTTGAGGAAGAGGAGGAGAAAGGGCAAAATGAATCACATTCTGCATCTGTCTTTGTCCTAGTCATTTCCTTTAGCTGTGTTAAGCAGTCCTTTGCTAATTTCCTGGCAGCAGTTAACCAACCAGGGCACAAATTCAAAGCCCAAGGGAATAAAACCAGATAAGCAGTCAGGAGGAAAAAATGACTCCTTCAAGACAATTAAAGGAAGGCAATATTTTAAAATCTTGCAGACTACACTCAACTTAGGACACCGTTCACCAGATAGAAATGTTTTGATCCTAGAGCAGGGGCCGACAACAGTCAGGCCAGCTGCCTGTTTTTATAAACAAACTTTTATTAGAACACAACCATACCTATCTGTTTACATATTGTCCAGGGTTCCTTTTGTGCTACAATGGCAGAAATGAGGAGCTGCAACAGAGACCCTATAGCCCCCAAAGCCTATAATATTTATTATCTGGACCTTTTAAGAAAAAGTTTGCCAACCTCTGTCCTAAAGAACAGGCAGAAGGGGGATCCACCCGGTATGGGGCCAAGGCCATCCTTGCATCTCTCTCCTACTGACCCATATGACCGAACTCTCCAGGAAGGAAAGGGATTTTACCCATAAGTGTGCTGAGTCCCTCAAAAGCAGCCCTGCCCAGAAGAGAGCACATCACTATTCAAGACCCCTGGCCTCCCTTTGTGGGGCTGCTCCCAGGCTCTGAGGCATGCTGTCTATCCTCAACACAGCAAACCTCTCAGAAGTGGACTTCATATTTTAATAGCCAGGTGTCTTTCACGGAGCCGAGTATTGCCATCAAGCTAATGAACAACAGGTAAGACTGAAACTTATTAGGTCAGAACAAATTTCTCATATGCCTCAAACTGGCTTTTAGGGTAACTATGAAGAACACATTACTAGCATTACTGTACAGTCTTAACTGAGTTTAGATTGACAGAGCACTTTACTGTTTGTCAAGTTGCAATGTATCTGTTCAAATCCTCACAGTAATGCTCCTGTTTTAGCTTTAGATTACAGAAGAGCTAACTGAGATTCAAAGAGTAAGCTCCTGGCTCCTTTGAAGTCACAGGTCTTTTTAAACCCAATCAATAAAATTTTAAACCCAATCAATAAAATTTCTAATATACTGCAATGTCCCTTTTTTTAAAATTAATTTTTATTGGAGTATAGTTGATTTACAATGTGTGTTAGTTTCTGCTGTACAGCAAAGTGAATCCACTCTTTTTTAGATGCTATTCCCATATAGGTCATTACAGAGAACTGAATAGAGTTCCCTGTGCTATATATACAGCAGGTTCTTGTTAGTTATCTATTTTATATATAGTAGTGTATATGTCAATGCAATGTCCCTTTTTATATACAAGTTCCTGGGTGGTTTTTGTTTCAGTCACGCTGCAGAATCTCTGCCAAGAGGACAGTCAGGACAAGACCATGCTATGCAGTCCTCCAACAGAGGCTGGAACACAAGGACAGGTGGCATAAACTCAGCCTCCACAACCACACAAGCCCCTTGGTCTCATTTCTCTTAGTAAAGAGCTGCTACAGCTCACGTAAGGCAGAATCCTTAGCTCTGCTCCCCTAAGTGGTCAGAGTTAATGTCATCAAAACCTTACATTGACCAAGAAATGCCCCAACTCAGCAGACATGCAAAAACAAGACATACACAACTGGTGAGCTGCTTGACTCATACCTGTTAGATAGAGAGTAAAGGAAATGAATCGGTGGTATTTGCTGAGAATCCGCAAAGGTTCCTCTCTCTGGACCAGAGTGAAGAAGTAATCTGTCACTGTTTCGCCATAGAAGAAATAATTTACACACAGTAGAAAGTACCTGTAAGAGAATACAGGTCACTGCCAAGGGGAGCACATGTGGCCTCTCCTTTAAAGCGAGGCTGTTAGAAAGCTTCGAGGACCAGAGGTCCACCTGACCCCCAAGACCCCCGGGGGCAGCTCACACAGGGACAAGTAGATCACCATTCCCTGTTCTCTGGTGACACTGCAGGTGAGACGTTTATCTAGAAATTTGTGGCTTTCATTCACTCTCCATTTATCATAAACTTGGGACTCAAGTTTTTGCCCCTTCTGTAGCATTACCAGGCCTAACTTAACACTCAAACTGTAAGACAACCCTCTGAAAGGCACCTCATCCTGCCTCCGCAGCCTTACATCCACTCTTCCTGACACAAACCTTGCACATCTATCAAAATGGACTTCTCTGGCTTTGCCACCTGCCTGCTTGGTTCCCTTCTTTTCCCTGCCTGGAACATCCTCTTCACTTACCCAGTTTATCACTCGTTGCTCAAATACCATTTTCTTCATAAAAACCTTGCATGACCTAACATGATATCTGCCTCCCCTGCATTTATTTCTATAGTACAAAGTATTTGCTCCTTCCACCAAGCAATTAATTATGCTTCAGACTGTCTTCCTCTCTGATGCCTGGCTTTGACACACAAACCTTTCACTAGCACTAACTCTTCATCTGTTTATAACCTCTCTCCTCTACTGGAAGGAGCTCTGAGGAGGGAGAAGACATGGCTCATATACCTTTGCGGCCTCACTGGTGTTTCTGAGTATGGGAACCAGCAGCCCCACTCTAAACACTCAACAAGGATCCAGACAAAGAAGAGAGGGGAGAGCTTCTCTCTTCCATTTTTTCTTTTTTTTTTTTTTTTAATTGTGGAAGTTCAAGAACTCCCATACTGGGTTTGTTTTCTGTTATGTGAAAAACACTTCCTTTGTACAGTGACCACAGTCAGGGGTCAGACATCCTGAGTATGTTAACAAAATTCATAACATTGCTTTCCAGCTATAGAAGACCCACAAGAGAGACCTACATCTTAACCCAGGTGGCAAGCACAGGCCCTGTGGAGACTGCGAGGCAGCTTGTGCTGCTGGATGACGAGGAAGCATCTCTCAGAGGATGTGTCCAGGCCAAGTCCGAGCACATCAACTCCCTTGGCCATAACCAAGTTGCCGGGGCCCAAAACACTACTCTCTGGCCTGGTAAGTAATGAAATCAATGCCCGAGACCCAGCACAGCAGGGTGAGAAGAATCTATATTTGCCCGAAGTCTTCTCAGGACTACACAGTACTCTGCTCACATGTCACCACCTGAGAAGAGTGTGGTCAATACAGCAGCAAGTTTCAGGTCAGGAAGGGGTCTCGGACATCATCCGCACTATAGGTTTTGATCCTGTTTTTGCTTCAAGACAGCCAAGCCCGGAATTCCCTGGTGGTCCAGCGGTTAGGACTCTGCGCTCTCACTGCCGAGGGCCCAGGTTCAATCCCTGGTCAGGGAACTAAGATCTTGCATGTAGCGTGGCGTGGCCAAAAAAAAATAAAAGCCAAGCCCCTTCCTAGGAGGAGAAAGCAGAGTTCCTCTGAGGAGCCCCGATCCCCTGCACTCAGTCTCACTCCTGCTCACTGGCACCCAAGGAGCCTCCGAGGAACTAGGGCTCCAAAACCACAGTTTGAAAAGCACTGACTAGGTCTCAACCATCTGTTTTAAGGATGAGGAAGTCAACTTCCAGAGATAGCAACACCAGCACTGACAACTCCCAGATGATTCTTGTGGGATGCTGAGATACTAGAGCATGAAAAATGTACTGATATAGAAAAGGGGGGCCATTGTGCAGAGTCTAAGGAATCCAAATACTGATGCAAACACAGTCACAGATGCAGCTGGTCTGGTTTCTTCTGAGGAAGAGTCCAGACTCTGGGTAACTACTCAAACGCTCCTCACAGGCCAACTATACAGTCGGGCCTATGCAATACTTGGGTCTCAAAGGCGCTGTGAAGGTCCATGGTCATCACAGCCTCCCTCCCACCATGATTGTAAATACCTACCACAAAACACTTGTCCAAATCTGTTAAGGGTTTCTGTGGGGCTAAAGAGCTTACCAGCTGAGGGTTCTGAACCAGGGCAGGTCATAGGAGTGGTAGACATTGTAGCCAATAGTGATAATCTCATGGAAACACTTAATCTGAACACACATCACCTGCAGGACACAAAAGAATTAGAACACTTGTCAACTCCCCAATTCTTATGATCTTTGGAAACAGAAACCAACAGGTCATGGGCCTTCAAGAAAAACCACTATATTTAAGAACAATGTCGGTCCTTCAGTGATTCCACTCTCCTCCTTTCTCTCTCACACCACCCCACAGGGTAGTGAGGCCCTTTAAGTCACACAGAGTAGATGCAATTTCTCACAATAAATATATGCTTCTGAAACTTCAATTAACTTTTTATTGTAGAACACCCCCCACCTCGGGACTCAGTATCTTCCACTCTTGACTTTGAATAGAAATACATACTTGAAAAGTCCCAACTGCTCTGCTCAGCACTCATCTGTTAGTCATCTGACCCTGTCCATGACAGTGGGAAGACTAACAGCAAAGTACTGTGGACTGGGGTTTCTTAACAAAAAAGTCCTAAAACCTAGGAGGGAGACTCCAGGAAAACAAGAAACAAAACCAAGAGTCACACGGAATCGTAGCCAGGGTCCCAGTTTGATCAAAGAGCTGAAGTAATAAAATCAAATTTTAAAGTGATCCTGAATTCACACACAAATGGCCCTCCAGTTGGCCGCTGGAAGGTGAGAAATCACAGCTATTCTAAGGCAGATGTGGTCTGAAGAGCCTGGACCCCAAGTGATTCCCAGAACCAACCCAACACCTGGCACTTAAAATGACCAGTCCTGTAGGGAAAAGTGAAGGCAAAACTATAAAACAGCATATAAATGGCACTTACAATCATCATTAAAACCATTGGTCCAAGGTAAATGATGATGAAGAAAAATGCAATCATGGCCAAAGTCAAGATGCCTCTCACCCACCAGTTCTTCCATCTAAGTTAGAGAGGAGGGGAAGGAGAAAACATGTCAGGGGCCCAGAAAGAACTGAGGCACAAACCCAAGGGGGATGGTTCTTCCTGGGTTGAGAGGGCCCTGAGGTCCATCCTTTCCAGGAGTATGTCCTTCACCTTGACAGAGGCAGTAGCCCAGTAGCCACATGCTGGGAGGAGCAGAGCCGCCAGAGCCATCACATCATCCACGCTAAACTCAGCAAGTCCTCCAAGGTCCACAGAAAAACACACCCAGCTTGTGTCTTAACGAAGGAATCAGGCAAAAAACCCGAGGGAACAATGCCCTCTACTTCTGTATCTACTTGGACGGCTTCTATGGGCTTGTCTATCTGAGGAAAAAACTATGAACATTTTTCCTGCAGCAGAATCCTACATTGCTCTGACCCTGCATTGCTATGGCGATAACAGTATCAAACACAGTGGTAATAATAGCTATCATATGTATGTATCTGGCACTTCTATAAGGACTTCACATGTATTAATTGATTCAACCCTCAACACTACTAGCTTTTACAACAGATGAAGAAAGGGGTGCACAGTTCATACACCTGTGAAGTGTTTAAGCTGAGATTTGAATCCTGGGAGTCTGGCTCCAGGACCCATGCCCTTAACCACTGCACAATACAGCCTTTCAAAGGGACAAATGTGTGGGAGGCATGCCCAGGAACACTCTTAGATAATGTTTTGGGGTCTTATAGTTTGCCTTTTTAATCTGCCCATGCAGCTGGTATCGGAAGGACTAGAATCTCAAGGGACCAAAATTTTAACCCTGAATTCACCGAAGTTGAGATGTTTCTCAATTCTTATAGGAAAATTCAAGGAATGTCCACAATGTGTATGTGTGTGAGAGAGGGAAAACTGAACTCTTAACTAGAAACTTGGGCTCCTCAGTGTAAAGCAACCTGCCCATTAGTCACAAACCCCAAGGATCATTCATCTTCACATGCTGTGTCAGTGACCACCCCCATGTCCACTCGCTCCTCCTCCTTAGACAGCACCTCCCAGACAGCCTAGAGCACCCTTCAAGGCCAGATCCACCCAGGCGGCGCTCGTAGTCACTGTTAAACACTAGATGATACTCAATGGAGCCCTAGGCAAAGGCAGGGGAGACTGTGGCCAATGAAAGCGGGCAGGTCTGCAACCTCACATTCTAACAGATGTGGGCTCCTGCTACAACACTGTGGGCTCTCTAAGGGCTTCGGGTCTTCCATGGCACTTGGAGACAGTGCAAGACCCCAGCAAGCACTTGCATCATTAAGCCAAGCTACCTTGAAGACAAGTTGGAAAGGGCCCTGTTGAGGACCTCTGGGGTATCGTCTACAGAGGTTGGTAGGGTGACAGCTTCCACTCGGCTCTCACTGTCCGATGCAGTCTCTCCATCTGCCTTTGCTTCTGCCTCCGACTCCTACATAGCAGAAAAACAGAAGAGGAAAAGGTCACAAGCGCTGAGTAGGATACTGGGTGTAGACATCCAAAAAGACCCATCCACCTTTGAGAACCCCTCTCCATCAACACCTAAGTCACACAGGGAGCAGCCCCTGCTCTGCCACAAGCTATGGATACTGAGAACCACCAAGACAGCCCAGGCTCTCTCGGGGAAAGCTGGGTGTTCAGGCTATTGCCCCCCGCAACAGGGCTCCCCAAAGTCCATGGTGTTACTTCCAGACTTCACAAGAACACCCCATAAGGAGGCCAGCCCCACTCAGTGTGAAAGCCCTATGGGACCACTAACTCGAGTCACTGCTTCACCAGGACTGGTGTGTACCACTGCCCTCTCCCAGCCACCAGGCCTGGGCATCAGCAGACACTTTGATGTCACTCACAGA
The DNA here is from genome assembly GCF_059928025.1 of Delphinapterus leucas. Taxonomy (NCBI): domain Eukaryota; kingdom Metazoa; phylum Chordata; class Mammalia; order Artiodactyla; family Monodontidae; genus Delphinapterus; species Delphinapterus leucas. The sequence goes on from NC_143143.1 coordinate 55,362,465, forward strand.
GTTGCCACCAGACCCCAGCCACATAAGGAAATGCTCACAGGAACTCACCCTGCTCCCCAGCCTGTGTGAAGGGACCAGAGCCATGCCAACAACAGGTTCTCCATCCAGAGTACCATGGAGCAGGCTGCTCTACATCCTAGGGACCATCCTTCTACTCAGAGCTTTTATTTCTTAGGAGAATTTAGAATAGCTGCTGTGAGAAGAGGTGCAGGAGAAATCAAATCACTTGGAATCAGAGTAACAATACTACACAGTATTTGAATAGCCCTTCACAGTTTTGAGAGCATCTCCCACACCTGTGAACATCTGAGCAGCTCTGGGAGGAAGGGAAGGAAGACGGAAAGATCCCTGTTTACAAATGAAGAAACAGGGGCTCTGAGAAATTCGATGGCTGGCCCCAAATCTCCTACTAACCAGGTCTCTGACTTCAGTGTGTTCATCCCACTAGATTTCCTTTTATGTAAGCATCTCGGAATCCGTTTTATTCTTCAGTAAGTGATTCAGAATAAAGTAAACTGAAAATGGCAAAAGGATGTTTCACCAAAGTGTCAAAGATTTCATTACATACATGTGCAAACAAAAAGACAGTTATATCTTTCTTCAAATTGGGCAATTTGAATTTCCCTGATGACTAATAAATATATGAAACTGAGGATCCCTTCACATGTTTCTTGGCCATTTGGATACCGTCTTCTGTGAAGTGTCTGTCAAGTCATTGCCCAGTTTTCTACTGACTTTTCTTGCTTTCCTTTTTATTGATTTGTAGGAGTTTTTTTAAATATGTTTCAGATTTAAGTACTTTGTGTCACTAACCTGTTCCTCCAGCCTTCTCTAACCCCCACGCCCCACCTCAGTCCTTCCCTTTCCTACAGTCAGACCTTCTCCCTCCGGCTCAGCACTGGCCACAACGGGGACTTGGTGGGAGATTTTATAACTGTCTTCTGCCCCAACTGGCCATAAGGTCCCTAAAGACAAGGATTATAACAACTTTTTCTCAGGATATCCTCATGCCCGGCACAAAGATACTTACATAAAATACTTACAAATATATGTAAGGATGGTGGGAGGAAGAGAGGAATTAATTCCAGGTGTGGTAAAGCTGCCCCTGCCCTCATAAAGACAGCTGTTTCTAAATTAACTCACAACTGTGATAACACCACAAAACAGAGGCTTTAGTGCAGAGCTGCTGATACAGAGACAGCAGGCTTTGGTAAAGAACTTATGGAGGCACTTTGCTGTACAGCAGAAATTAACACAACATTGTAAATCAACTATACTTCAATTTAAAAAAGAAAGAACTTATGGAGGTGGCCTCATCCGTAGGATCTGAGGGGGAAAGCCACAATTTCCGATGATGGGGGTGAGTGCTCCTTCCTCCGCCATGCTTAGCCAGTGGCTCTGGACAAGTCACCCAAGTGACTTGTACTGTGCTTCCTCACCTAATAAAAGAAGCCCAGAAAGGACCCTCCTTATCTGGTAGGGGTTCCCTAGAAAGATTTAACTAAACCCCCACCCAGAGCTGTGCCTATTCCACTGCCCCACAAGGTTCTGAAATGCATGGATAATGTGGGATTATCCCTCTCTGATGAGACTGCGTAAAGACTGAGGCATTTGGAACAGCTTTCCATTCTTCATGTTAACATTATCATCCCCTCCCCATCAGCTACCATCAGGAATATGAGGTAACGATGTTGTGGGATTATCTAGATCTGACCCCTCAACCAAGGGGCTTCAAAATGCAAGTACCAGAGCCCCACCAAGGCTTCCCACAGATGTTCTCCAGGAGTATCTAGAAGCCACAGGGGCTGAGGTGAGCACAGCAGGCGAGAGGACACAGGCATGCGTGCATGCACACACACAAGCCCTAGCACAGTTTATTTTTAACTTATCCATCCTGTTGTCAAGGAAACTCACAAAGGCTGCTGGTTCCCCAGGCTAGGAAGGGCAGGAAGGAACCCAGGCAGAGCCCCTGCAGGGGAGGGGCAGGGACCTCCGGCTCCGTACTAAGTCTCTGGACTTTGCAGGCCCTTTTACGAACGTTAGCCCAGATATCGCCATATCCGACTCCTCTCCTTCCTTGCTAGGAAGAAGTGCAGTGAAGAGAGGTATCCTGAAGCAGAAAGCAGTAAAAGGACAGAGAGAAATGTTACAAAGATGCTGTGACTGTTGTTACTGTCAAGACATCGGGGGCCTGGGATGAACAACTAAGAAATGAAGTAAACGCCCTAAAGAAACAAGCCTGAAGGAGATTAACTTTCCAGGTGTCACCTGCCTGTAAGCAAGTAACTCACTCCAGGCTCCTGAATAAGCACCCTCAGAGCCCTTACCTGGAGGTCTCCTCAGAGCAGGAGACAAACACCTACACAGGCAGCCACTCTCCCACAAGCTGAAACAGAGCCAAAAAAGGCAGAAGGGCAAATTCCTGTGTGGGAGGAAAGAGCACAGCCTGGGAAGACATGGATCAGGGTGGGGCAAATCGGCCAGCTCTCTGGGCTCCAGGTGGAGATGTCTAGAAAGCAGGGCAATGAACAGAAACCTTGGAGAACCTAGAATCCTGCGGCGTTCTGGCCCCTCCCCATGCACGGGCAGGGCCTTCCACTTGGGCTGCTCATGCCCGAGTGAGGAGGCGAATGCTGGCGGCAGCTTCCATAGTGGGCCCAGAAGGAGGCAGAAACCTGGAGCCCAAGTTTTCACCCAGCAGAAAGTGGCACACGCAGGACCAAGAGTCAGAGATGTCAAGCACTTCACAGGTTTGCTCCTCCAGCGGATGGTGAGACAGGCAGACGCCACGGAAGACTTTCTGCAGGAGGTGGCGGCGGCAGCCAGTCAAATCCCAGCCCTGGTGCTCATGACACTCAGCACAGGCCTCCAGTCTCTGGTCTTACCACTGGGGAAAGGACCCCCCCCCACCTCAGATGGTTGTTGGGATGATCAAATGCAACATCAGTGAAAGTCTATTAAAACTATAAAGGGACTGAATAGCAACAGGCACCTGCTGCACCCACACCCCCCCCCCCAGTAGGCTGACCATGGCACACACGACAGGAGCCCAAGAACCCTAAACACCTACCCCAGGCAACCTGGGCACCCTTCCCAAGGAGGGTAGAGTGGTGAAAGAATGGTGGTTATCAGGCTTTGCTGGGGTCCTGGGCTAATCAATTCTGTGAGCTCAGCATGTGCCTGCCTTGCTTCCTGTTTCCTGTTTTCCATTCATCCAACAGGCGGCCCCAACTCAAAAATGATCCACTTCTCAAAGCTCCCATGAAAGGTGGAGGTCTGAGACACAGGCAGCAGTACATGGCAGTGCTCCCTGATGTGGGATGTGTATAGCACAGTCCACTGAGGTGTGGGAGGAAATATTAGGACTTATTTCTATTTAGCTCATTCAGCTTTCCTTCCTTGTGCATGCTTTATAAGGGACCTATCAGCACAGGTATATAACTGAGTGAGTCTGTGCAAGCTGGGGCACATGGTAAAAGCATCACATATATGTTGGACACAGTGGTGTGTCAGTGACTGTGGTCTTCTTGATTCCCACGCACTGAGCAGTGCCTGGAACGTAGCAGGTGCCCAAAGATTTGTTGGACTAATGAGCTAATTAATTCTACTTAACCTACCATGGACCAAAGTGTCTGTTTGCACTGAGCATATGACAGAACCCACTTGGATTTCCAGCTCGTGTGGCCCTTGCAGCAGAGCCAGACTAGTGCCCACTCTCATCCCCTCTCCCTGCTGACTGGTGGGTCTTAGGACTCAGCTCAGTAGCTCTGGGGCCAGAACACAGTGGCGGGGAAAGGTTGCCTTGCTGCTTCAAGCTGTCTCAGCACGGCTCCCAGGCATCCCCTCCTCCTTCCTTTCTTTCTTTTCAACCCAAGGGCCCAGATCAGAGGCTGAGTAGGGCAGACCCTTGTCTCTCAGATTCTCTCTCAGTCACCGCCCATCCTCCCACAGTCCAGCAGCCATTTCTCAAGGGGGTTGTGGTGCTGGTGTAAACAGGAAACAAGAGCATTACTTTAAAAGGAAAAAAAAAAGTTATCTCTAAGGCCTCCTTCCTTCTGGTTCACTAAGACTCTATAGGGAAAGGCAGAAGCACTTCAGGTGAGGGACACATGGAAAGTCTTGGGTACCAAGGGCTCAGACCTGTCAACATTCTTAGAGAAACTCATGCCTGAAAGGCTTCCCCTACCAGCCTACCAGGGTTCCTCAACCTCCTACAGCTGCCCAGACACCAATGAACTAGGGCTCAAAACAGCACAGAAGGCTTCCTTCAACACAAGCAAGAGAAGGCAGCGAGGCAGGGCCAGAAGGAGCTGTAATGGTGGGGAGAGGGGAGGTCCCTGTGGTCAAGGTCTGGCTTCCTGGCCTGAGAAGGGACCTGGCTTGGTCCGGAACAGCATCCGTAGGACTCATTTTCACTGTTATAATCTACTTAGAAAACCCTAGAGAGAACACAAGCAGTTTAGAGAATACTAAGCTGCATTAAAACTCGTAAGTTTCATTTAATGAGCGACTTCACAACTTACACAAACTATTTTTTGTACTGCTTTAGATGCAAATTACAAACCTTGTCCTGGAGGAAAATCATTCAGGCTGAGCCTAACCTTTCCACTAAGTATCATGCCTGCCATCTTCTTAAACAAGCCCTGTGGCCAGTTGCCAGGAAAATCGAATCCCCCACTTGTAAGGAAAGAAATTACCAGAGACAGGTTTATCCTTAATATGAGTGTAAGGGACCTATGTGTCCTTCTTACTGAAAAAGCGAAGTAGACTTTCATCTGAGTTCCTATTGGGGGGAAAAAAAGTGTGTGTGTGTGTGTGTGTGTGTGTGTGTGTGTGTGTGTGTGTGTGTGTGTGTGTGTGTGTGTGTGTGTGTGTGTGTGTGTGTGTGTTTAGTGTTTGGAACAGCAAAGAAAATATTTCTAGCTTTTTCTAACGCTAACCTCATTTGACAAGTTCAATTGTCTGAACAAAGGATCAAAGGGGAAGAGCCTGGTTCTGAAAGTTTAGAATCATCCCTGGCATGGCCATATCCTGCCTTCAAAAGCCTCATATCAGTAACGTGATCCACAGAAAATGCATTCAACTACTCCAGATGGACTGCTTCCTTAAAGTACCTCCACACCAAAGAGCTCTCCAGAGGACACGGAAAGACACACGTGCGGGAGGTTCAGCTTTTTGAAACCTAACTGGCTCTGAACCGTTTCATCCACAGACAATACTATCTACAACGAGCCACAGAGGTCTTTACAGAGAACACACCACCGCCAGCCTTGGGCCCAGATAGGGCTCCTGTGGGAGGACAACTGTTCCCAGGACACCAGCACTGGAGCCTCCCACGTGCTGCCATCCCCTTTCCTCCCCCTCCTCGGAGACCTTGCTCCACTGATCTCCCCTCCCTCCCCTCTGTCCTCCCGCCTCCCCCTCACCCCTGGCCCTCATTTACACCATTCAAACAGGCTCATCCAAGGAAAGCACCCTCTTCCCCTTTGGGGAAGGATGAACCTTTGGGAAAAGCTTTGAACATCCCAACCCCTCCCTTGACTGACCTTCACCCTTGACGGGCTTTCATTCCTCCCTCAACCGACCTTCATTCCTCAAGCCACACCAAGCCACCTTCATCCCCGGGCATTCCCAGTCCTCCACCACCGGCACAGCCTTGCAGCGGCTTCTGATGCTATTATCGAGACACACTCTTCCTTTGGCTTCCAAGCAGCACATCCTCCTGGTTTCCCACCTGCCTCTCTAGCCAGGCCTTCTTTAGCCAGCTCCTCCTTGGCAGCTTCCTCTTCTTCAGCCTGTCCCTTAATCGAGGGACTCCACGAGGTTCTGTGCTGGGCACTCCTCCTGTTCTACTGCCCACTCTCCCTGAGTAATCTCATTCACTCTGATGCCTCTAACTGCCTCTTCTGGAGCTTCAGACCCACATATCCAAACATACTGGATGTCCCCACCTTGGATGTCCCAAAGACACCTAAAATTTTCTGTGTGTTCAAAACCAAATTCATTCCCTTTCCCCTGAATTGGCAAGTGAGAAAGGTGGCCATCATCCTTGGTGCTTCCTGCCTTGGCTCCTATCACCAGGTCTGGGATCACTACCTCCAAAACAGCTTTTAGCTCCATCTATTCATTCCCCTTGCCTCTAGACCCCCCCTTAACTCAAGCCAACATTGTCCCCCCTGGATAACTGTGACAGCCCAACCAGCTACCTCATCTCTGGCCTTAGTCTATTCCTACCTCCACTCTACTCTTCACACTGCACCAAGAAGGACCTTCCAAAAAGAAAATCTGACCATGTCAACTCCCTGTGCAATACTCCTCCTGGAGCTCTCTGGGCTAAACTGAGGTGATTTTTCCACCTCTAGCAGTCTAAAGGATAGACTAAACTACAGGACAGATCTAAACTTTTTTTTAATGGTCTACAAGCCCCTTTGGGATCATGGTCTTGTATACCCTTCCAGCCTCGTCTCTCTCAGCCATTCTGAACTACAGTCAGTTCCTAGAACAGGCTGTACTTTCTTACCTTAGGCCTTTTGCTCATTCTGTTCCTACCTAGAACAGTCTCTGCAAATCACCCTCTTCAGAAACTCATCTCTCTTGTGGCCAACTATTATTTACTTCAGATCTCAGCTAAGAGGTACCTTTCTCTCCAAACCTTCTGCCATGTGTCCCAGTGGCCCCCATCCTCCCTCAAGAATGCACCCCACACTGTATGGTCTCCTCCTGTAGACCACAATCTGGGTGGGGGCAAGGGGGAAATGTTGACTTCCTCACCACAGTACCCCCTACATCTGGCATGGTGCCTACAGAGAAGACAGTAAGTCTCACCACATCTGCCTAAGCAGCCACAGACAATCATTTGGAGAGGACCCAGGGTTTACTAGATTGGCAGATAGCCGAGCGACATACAGCAATTCAACATTTTCCATGCTCTTAAAAGCACTATATGAGGCATTATAGGGTTGCAACCCATTGTCCCACTGTTCATCTCCTCTTCTTTCTTAGAACAGAAGCCTTGATTTTTAGCTGGGCTTAGAACCAAGACTGCATTTTCCAGTTCTGGTCAATGAGATGTTAGCAGAAGCACTGTGTGCAATTCTACCATTTTTCTTTTATGCTGACTGGAATGTGGAAAGGCTAGTTGGAGCTCCGGCAACCATCTTGGCCCATGATGTGAAAGCCACCTATTACCAATGACTAAGCAACAAGATAAAAGGAGGAGACCATCAAGGACAACTATGTAGCACGACAAAAATGGTATGGACTGCTTATTACATGAGAAAGAAGGGCACTTCTATCTTGGTAAGCTAGTGATATTCTGAGTTTTCTGTCATTTGTGGCCAAATACATAAGTGATAGAGGGGACTCAAAGAAGCACAGGATTTGTGATAGAGGTATGTCTGAGAAGGAGTTCAGAAAAGGAAGACGCAGCCTGCTTGAATACAAGGTTTTCTAATTCAGACAGACACTGCTGGATTAGGTCCCAACCTCCTCAAAACTGCTCTCTCATACATTAAACCGAGAGTTTGGATGACATAGGATAATTCCTGTTTGTTCTTTCTCCCAACACTCTCCTACCTCCCCCCATTAAAGCCTCCGTCTGGAGTAAATGTATTTGTTTACTAAAAGAACAAGCATACAACTCTAACCTAGTACCAACCATCATCAAAAGACATTACTTAATTCAGGATAGAGACTACCAGAGCTGGAAAAATCACCTCTGTCTCCTGGGAGGCTCTGCCCACAGTTCTGTTCTAATGATACCGCTTGTTTTCCACTGTCCTCCAGAGTCAAAGCAAGACACCAAAAATTAGAAGCCCCGCTGGAGTCCAATAAGTCCTCTTATCATCAGTTACCTAGTCAGGCATCTCTATTAGTATTTAAGAAAAAATGAGTCCATCCTGGGGGAGAAAGTAATTTTTTTTAAGTTTCCTCTTTATTAGAATAAGGCTCTTGCAAAGAAGAAAGTTTATCAAATATTACCAAAAGATCTAATAAGATGGGAAAGAAAAATACATTTGCAATCTCAAAATTGGGCTCAAGTGTACTCCCTAGACCTCAGCCAGAAAATGAAACCAGGACCAGCTGCTGGATTCCACATCTGACGAACCCCTAAACTATAAACTGACATCCAGTACCCACCTCAGTGTCATGCATCTCCCACAGTTCTTACTACAAAGATTACTAGACAAGGTAAGTGGACATGAGAGCTAATGTCCCCAGTATCTCATGCCTCAAGCTCCCCTGCCCCTGTGGGTAGGCAAGCACCCTGAGCTGTTTACAGTATTGGAATAGTATAGTGTCACTTTATTTTAGTGTCACTATTCCTGATTCATAGCCAACAGTCATAGAAACAAGTGCCAATCAAATATACTGAGGACAAAAAATTAACAGTGTTCTCATCCCAAATTTTCCATATTAGTTGTAGAAGAAATTATGAAAGCAACAATGCAAAATAGTTTTTGATAAATGACTAAGATCCCTGGGAAAAGGTGAAATAGGAAAATGAGAAAGCCATTTAAGAAATATAATACTCCTAATGATCAAAGATGAGACAATTTGAGCATTAAAATAAATAATAAACCAAAAGTGATATAAACACAAAAATATGAAAATCTGAGTTCATAATGATAACTGTGCAAAGCCACAGAGACCACCTTTGAAGGTTGCTGGGACACCAGATCATCTTTTGAAAACCAATCATTAAAAGGAAAAGTGTGTTTATCGCACCCCTTCTGTACAATGGGTACAAAGAAATTGATTAAACTATTCTCTTTTGTCTTTGAAAAGTTCCTTTAATACAAAGGTTAAAAAAGAGTGCCTGGTCAGCTCAACTGCATATGACTTTCAGATATCCAGTACCTCAGCAGAGAAAAACCAATGTGCCCTCAAGTGTGATGTCCCAGACTCTGGGGACTAAAATGAGTCTAAAATTTCTAACACATGAAGTAAATAAAACAACCTCAAAGATGCCAAATTGAATGGACATTCCACTCTTCATCTTATGCAGGTCTTCTTCACCTCTTGGCAATATTAGATCTAGCTGACCACTTCTCTCAGCTTCCACGATACATACTTTCCAGGTTCTCATTCTACCTGACTGGCTGCTCTCAGTCTCCTGTGCTATTTTCCCTCTACCTGTCCTCTAAATGTTGATCTGGACCTGGGCTCAATTCTGGACCCACAACACTCTCTCCCTTAAGTATTACCATCCAGCCCCTTGCCTTTAATTACCAGTACCACGCCAACAACTCTGATGATTGTATCACCAACCCCAACCTCTCCTCCAGCGCCAGACCCAACTGCTATATTTCCAACTACTTACTGACATCTCCACTAGAAAGTTCTCACAGGCATCTCAAACATATCTGAAAAGAACTGCTGACATTACCCACGAAACTGTTGATCCTTAAGTGCCTAGCTAGCCAGTTGATGGCGCCACAATCTATATCCTGCCTAAGCCAGAAACCCGGGAGTCATGCTTAATTCCTCTCTCCTCATTTTTCCCCAGGTACTGGACACTGCAGCTGACTCCCTCCTAAAATCCATTCTACTCCCCTTGCATGGTGTGTAGTAGCCTGTGCAAAATAATCATTTTAATCCCATGCTCTTTTCCACAGCGACAGGCTCACGAACAGGCATTTAACCCCAGCATAACCCAATGGGGAACATGACTGTTCTCGAGTAGGCACTTGGCCTAAGATAGTATAATCAAATTAGAACTCTAGAATCAGTTAGATGACTGTGGGGAGAGACACTTGAGCTCTCTTTCCCCCACCAGCCTGAGGAAAAGGGGAACAGGTGGAGAGGCAGAGCCCCAGGTGCTACCGGCACTAGCCTGCATCTTCATGGGAGTCTTCAGACGATGCCAACACCTGAAAGCCACAGTGGAGTGAGGACCAAGAATGGCTTAAGCCAATGAATTGCATGATCTGCATGATCTATTATCTGCAACTGAAAAACAATTCAAGTTCTGTTGGTTCTACAGCCAAAATATATATTGAACATATCCTTTCTATCTCCTCGGTCACTAGGCTCATCCCAGCCCCCATTATCTCTCACCTGCAACAGTCTCCTAATTGTTCCTTCCACCCTCCACTCTCCTCACAAATAGCCAATGATCTTCCCAAAATACCTACCAGTGCATGCATCTCCCCCATTTAAAACCCCTTTAATGACCTCTCACTATCTTAGCTTAACTTACCAGATCCCAACCTACCTCTCCTAGCCCCTCCCTGCACCAGTGATCTCCAGGGAGGATGGACCCACAGCCACAGTGGCCTTTCTGCTGTCTCTCAATACACTGACCTAACTCCTGACTGAGAGCCTTCACCCCGACTCTGGAATGTTCTCACTGCTCAATCAGCCACCTCACTCAGTCTCCATTCAAACAGTCCCTCCTCAAAGAGGGCTTTTCTGACCACCCTACTCATAAAAGAATGGCTCAACTCCACCTCCATCATTCTCTATCTCCTTACAATGCTTTCTTTTCTTTATAGCACTTACTAATGCCTGAAATTTATTATCAATAAATTTGAAGGCACTAGGGAATGCATACCGCTTCAACCTTTATCTGGTCTTGATAAATATTTTTCTTAAAGTAATACATATTCCTTAAAGATAACTGGGATATGCATCTTTAGAACCTCCAAATTATCCAAAATAATTAACGTTCTGATGTATTTCATGCTAGTCTTTTTCTATGTATACATGTTTTTGGGGGGATAATAGCTGTAATCACACTGCACACCCAAGTCCTGTTTGCTTCCTAGTCACCTCTGTCATCAATGACTTAGGTGAAACCACTGATGGCAGACTGATAAAACATGCAGGCAACACAAAGCTCAGAAAGATAGACAAACACTTAAAAATATCAATGTGCTAGAAAGACGGGCCAATTATACAAATATAAAATTAGACTGCAATTAACAGAAGACTTCAACCACCAGTTCAGAAGCACAAATTGAGGGAGATATAGCTTAACAGTAACATATACACCCGAAGACTTAAGGACTTTGACAATCACAGATTAGTTTGAATAACAAAAACAAAAACTGGTCCAATCGGTTCAAAACAAGACAACAGGCCCAAAATGGAGTCACTTATGTTAAGTTCCCATCACCAAACCGAGACAACCTACAGCTCTGGCTCCCCTAGAAATGGAATCTTAAACCAGTCAGTCAGGAGTTACCTAACCAGCACTATTTTGGGTAATGTGCCCAAAATCCCTGCCATATCCTAAAGAAACGTAACTTTGCAGTAACTAATCTACTTTTTTGCCTAGTGTTAAGTCCCTTGTTCCCACTCTCTCCTGCCTATAAAAGTCTTTCATTCTGTACTGCTCTGGGAGCTCATTTCTGTCTGCTACACTGGATGCTGCCTGATTCATGACCATTGAATGAAGCCAATAATATCTTCAAATTTTACTCAGTTGAACTTTGTTATTTTAAAAAAACAAACCTGGGCTTCCCTGGTGGTGCAGTGGTTGAGAGTCCACCTGCCGATGCAGGGGACACGGATTCGTGCCCCGGTCTGGGAGGATCCCACATGCCGCGGAGCGGCTAGGCCCGTGAGCCATGGCTGCTGAGCCTGCGCGTCCGGAGCCTGTGCTCCGCAACGGGAGAGGCCACAACAGTGAGAGGCCCGCGTACCGAAAAAAAAAAACAAAAAACCTTAGGTTGTATTAACACAGGCATGGTCCTGCTCTACTTAGCGTTGGTCAGACCTTACCTAGGGGCAAATATGTCCAGTACAAAGGTTAAAACAGTAAGGAGATACAAAAGGAACAAGACTGTAATAGAAATAGATGAAGAAACCAGAGAGGCTGAGCCTGGGGACCACTGAGAAATGAACATTGGCATCACTGCATTGATAAAAAAGCAGAAACAGGTTTTATGTCCCTTGCCAAGGAAAATTACTAGGTAAATTATGGTAAACCAACTTTCTGTGCAGCTATTAACAATACAACTATAAACACCATGCAGCAACACGAAAAAGGCAGAATGCAAAATTATGTCTATATGGGGTTTTAACTACATAAAGCTTGAAAACAGTTGGCATATGTATCAGTTATCAATCTATTACCTCTCAGACTGGATCTTTGGTGATACTGCTGGGCTTGGATCAATCCTGGTATACTGCACATGTAGTGTTTTAATACCCAGGTTTGGGTCTCCCTTTTGTGATAACAGTTCTTTAATTTTGTTTTGGGGTAATCCTCTCTCCACCCCCACCCAGTGTAAGCAGGTAATTTATAACTAATTAGAGCACTGTGCTCCCTAGACCACAACCACTGGGTCAGAGGTAAACACATGACCCAATCATAGCAATTCCTTGTACTTCTTCTGGAGCCCCAAAGAAGAAGGCATAACCTTGTCAATGGGACCTTCCACCTGCTAGAAAATCCTGTAACCATGTGAAACCTAGAAATGAAGCCAACGTGAAGGAGAGCCAAGAGATGGAAGGAGACTGGGGCTTGATGACATTGAGGCACTAGATTAAACTAGGCCTGAAGCTAGAACCTCCTTGGTCTTTAAATTACATGAGCTAATAGAGTCCTTTTTCCCTTTTAATCAAGTTTGAGAAGCTTCTTGCATTTATAACTGAAACAGTCTTATTTTATTCCTCTCCTCACACTTCTGTTCTTCTTCCCCACACTTCCTAAATGCCAGTGTTCCCCAAGCTTGTATTTCTGTAGTGCAGTGTACTGCACCCTTAGTACCATCAGTCTCTCTTCTATGGACCTACCTTCCGTAACAGTAGATATATCCTCTCTCCCAAGCTACAGCACTACATTTCAACCCGTCAACAAGACACCTCTATGTCCAACCAGCACCTCAAAACTCAACAGGTCCAAAACGAACCACCTCCTTTACCACCCACACTAGCTCTTCCTCCTGTTTCTATCAGAATCGAATCTACCTGAGATGTGCTCCATAGGGAACAGTGACCTCATCACCACCTCCAAATCCCCCTCCCTACACCCATCTGTCCTCAAACTGTGTGATCCTAACACTCCAGGGTTTCTCTTTATTCCCACTCTCACCCCTAGTATGCTTGCTAAAGTTTGCATGTCAGCCCTTCTCTACTACACTGGCCTCCCAATTGATTTCTCCACTAATTCCTCCCTTCTCTAACTTATTCCCCACACACGCCCAAATTAATCTTCATAAAGCACAGCTCTGATTACACGCCTCATCCACTCATTTTTGCCCAGTGAACTAATGACAAATGGCCTCTCACCTCAGGTCCTCCAAGATCCGTCCACTACACCCAGCACAAGCCACATGCTCCAACCAAGCACAGCTACTCATTGGCCCTGATTACCTCCCACCCTGTTCTCTTCTCCAGCTTTGTTCCCAGCCTTTTTTCCTCCTTGCTCATCCTTCAGGTCCCATCTTAGGAGCACTAAGACTCCTCAAAGAACGTCTTCCCTGATTTCCACCTACAGTAAACAGGAAAAAAAAAAAAAACACCCCTCCCCAAAATAAATTGACTTCCTAGAAATCTGTGAATATTACATTACGTGGCAAAAGAGTAAATATTACCTTATATGGCAAAAGGTGTGTTAATTAAGTTAAGGATCTTGAACAGAGGTGCTTATCCTGATTATCCAGTTGGGCCCTAATGGAATCACATGTATCCTTATAAGAGAGATGCAGAGGGAGATCTGATGCAGAAACAAAGGAGAAGACAATGTGAAGAAAGACCAGAAAGAGAGAGTGAGAGAGAGAGAGAGATGTGGCCACAAGCCAAGGGATGCCAAGATGTCACCAGAAGCTGGAAAGGGGCCTGGCATGGATTCGCCCCTAGAGCCTCTGAAAGGAGTATGGTCCTGCCAATACTTTGATTTCAGGCTTCCAGCCTCCAAAACTTGTGAGAGAATAATTTCCTGTTGTTTTAAGCCACTGGGTTTGTGGCAATTTGTTAGAACAGCTCCAGGAAACTAATACCCGACCCTGCTCACCAGTTTCCTCTTTCAATAAAGTTCCCACAGCATATTATGTGTCCTTCCTCCCACTAATTTTTGCACTTTGTAGTCATGTTCAGAGGGCGTAATCTTAACATAATCTAATTTAGATTTCAAGCTCATCAAAAGTAAGGACTGGGCTTCCCTGGTGGCGCAGTGGTTGAGAATCCACCTGCCGATGCAGGGGACACGGGTTCGTGCCCCGGTCCGGGAAAATCCCACATGCCGCAGAGCGGCTGGGCCCGTGAGCCATGGCCGCTGAGCCTGCGCGTCCGGAGCCTGTGCTCCGCAACGGGAGAGGCCACATCAGTGAGAGGCCCGCGTACCGCAAAAAAAAAAAAAAAAAAAAGTAAGGACTGCCCTATTCATCTTTCTTTACCTTGAGTGCTCCTGGCCTAGAAGCTGGTTAAAGCTTAATGAGTGTTTTTTTAAACTCACTGAATTTTAATCAAATTCATCAACCTTTATCTACAAAACCTGGAATAATGGCTGCCACCATTTGGGTAGGAAAGACAACTTTAGAGCTACAGTTACACAATTACAACTAATGACTAAAAGGACTAAATTTTCAGCCCTTCCCAAAGATTAAAATTATTTGGGGAGGGACACCCATAAAACCCAGGTGATAATGAGCTGTATTTCTGGACAGCAACTAATGTGTTGTCAGGAATAAAGAATAAGTTGGCAGAGTGAAACCTTTTAAGCCCAAAATGGTTCAATGCTGCAAGAACATATAGGTACACTCATTTCCCTTGAATAATGGGAAATACTCCAGGCAGAATCAGAACACATCTGTCGTTTAAGCCAACTGGACTGCATGCTGGAAGGTCCCTTCCAATGCTCACACTTTGAAATGCTACCTTCATGTTAAGAAACACCTGCTTTATTCTTCTTTGTAAGATCATTACTACCTGAAATTATTACACATTTTTCTGTCTCCTCCACTAGAACATAAACTCCATGTGGAAGGGACTTTTATTTACTGCTATATCCCCATGGCCTACGACACTGCCTGGTACATAGAAGGTCCTCAATAAATGTCTCTGTACAAAGGGAGGAAGGGAAGAAAGAAGACAGCTTAAGGAATGACTAAGGAGTTATCCACTTCTGAGTCTGTAGGTTAAAATGGCAGGCATAAATATCACATCACAATAGCCAACCACTTTGCACAAAATGTCTCCATCTCACGTCTGCAGGTTCTGTGTGGAAGGAATGTGGAAGTCTTAAGAACGTCATAAGGATGAGCCATCAAACAGGAGAACAGAGGTGGGTAGCAGAACTGAGAAGACAATCTCAAGCAGCTGCTGACTGCCTTTCCCTCCATGCATTCGTGCAAAAAAGGAATACATGCCTCCTGCAGCTTGGGCTTCCAGAAGCTGAGTTCTCCACCAAGCTAGTTTCTGCTCCAAGCACAGACAGACAGATGCACCAACCAAAAAAGAAATTACTCGCCACCTTAATAACATAGGCAACAGTGACTGGCGGCCACTTATTCTTCACACTGAACCGGCAGGCTGTCACCTCTACCCAACTCGATCTCAGCTGAGGGTTGAAGGTTTGATGAACAGAATAAATTCTAACATCTCTGCTATCTAGTATTAAGGAAAAACCTGTTAATCCATAGTGAAATTTCTAGATAACCAAAATGTACCTGCTTCATCAATAAAAAATGGTTTTCTTTTAAAGCTATTTAAAAGCAAATCTGCTACCCAAAAATGATTAACCACCTCTACAAAAAGGATGCTTAACCTATTATTCTACGTTTCCTTTGTTAAAAAATAAAATTCAACAAAGTATATTTTAAAGATCTTTTTGGTTGTATTCAATCATGATCAGGCAGCATCCAACTCAGCAGAAAGAAATAAGCTCCCAGGAGCTGCACAAAATGAAAGGCTTTTATAGGAAGAAGAGAGTGTGAACAAGGAAACTATACTAGCAAAAAAGTAGATTGGGGGAATTCCCTGGCAGTCCAGTGGTTAGGACTCTGCGCTTCCACTGCAGGGGGAGGGGTTCAATCCCTGGTCAGGGAAATAAGATCCCGAATGCTGTGAGCAGTGAGGCCAAAAAAAAAAAAAAGGTAAATTGGTTATTGCAATATTACTTTCCTTCAGGGAATGGCAGGGGTCTATCAGGAGATTACCCTAAATAGTGCTGATTAGGTAACTCCTGAGTGAATGGTCTAAGGTTCCATTTCTGGGAGAGGCAAAACAGTAACTAGGTCTCTTTGGTGATGTGGAGCTTAGCGTAAGTGACTCCATTTTGGGCCTATTGTCTTGTTTTTAACACCCTGAATTCCCATTGCTCTTCCACCTGTGCAGATCTCAGGAGCTAATGAATGAAGAGGCTGTCTTCCTCAGTAATACAGACCCTGTGCTTTAGTGCTCAGGTTTGAATCCTAGAGTTTATCCTCCCTCAGTATCAGGCTACTGACATACTTGCCTTGAGAGCACTTCCAAGCTGCCTCTCTCCCAGAGAACTCTATCAGGGGTAGAGCCTCTATCCAAGGCTCTGAGAACTAGGCCTGAGCTAATTATGGACAGAGCCAGTGAACTGTTCACAGCCTGAGAGAGTGCTCAGGCTCAGTGCCCAGTCAAGGATTTCTGGGCATAGACTGTGGATATCAGCCCCAGCTGTTCTCAGAGCATTTACTCCGAGAGGTCCTGGCTGGGAGCAACAATCTCTTAACCAGAAAGGCTTGAGGACAGCTCAGTACTTAGGCCTTATAGGTAGGTGAACCTGAGAAAGACACAGGGCAGGAAGAAATCTACCCATAGGCTTCCACAGGCAGGGAGGGAAATCCAAGTCACCACAGTGCTCTGCGGCACGGTGAGAGTGGAAGCTGTGTTCATGCAGTCCAAGTTGCTTGTCACACCTGCATGCCATCATTGAGACTCAGGGCAGGCCACCCCAAAATATGTCACAATGGTATATTGATTATTTTGAATTAGTTATTTAAGAAACAGCCAATGCAAGAAGGACACTTTGACCCTCCTTGCTGTCCCCTGAAAGCAGGAAATCTCTCATGTGTAAGGTGCACTCCCTGCATCTGGAGCTTTAGGAGGACACCCTTATAGCCAAGTGATAGGGAATTCAGCCAAGAAGCCTATATAAACAAACCTTGTTAACTTCTTTAATTTACTACCCCAAGCCCAAACTCTGTTTACATTCTTCACTAATTGGGCACCGAAAACCTAAGCTTCTTCATCCTGTCAATTCTTCACAAACTGTCTAAAAAGTATAAAAGCTGCCTGCTGTGGCCACTTCTTAGGTCCCATTCCTATGGGACCTCCACGCGCATGAATTAAAATTTCTTTTTCTCCTGTTAATCTGTCTTGTGTCAATTTTATTATTAGTCCAGCCACAGAACTTAAGGGGGGTAGAGGGGGAAATTTCCTCCTCCCCAACAACAGTAATTTTTAGTTTAGCCTTTTTATGCATTTAAATTTTTACTCGATATTCTGTAGTGTGTCCAAATTTTGTGCATCTGAACCATTTAGTTTCACTGTCTTTTTATTTTCATAAATTCTAAACACTTTTCAACAAATGTTGGGATTGATACTAAGCACATCATGTATTAATGCAGCATGGTACTTCAATACTAAAAATAAACACTGACCTGCCAATGTTTTCTTTTTGCTCCACTACTCTAGTCACTAAGCTCAACAAATTCCTCCTGAAACCAGAGGCCTGGTTCAGACCACCCAGCCAGTTGCTAATCTTCACAGCTGACTTAACACCACTCAACCTCCCGACCACTTTACGTCTAGGAACAGCCAAGTCTGACAGCAACTGGGAGTTTATATGACCAAGAGGTCATAAAGGAAAGCTGTGCCTTTGGGCTCTGCTTGCTTTGTTACCCCAGTTTTGCCAGCCTGCCAGGAACCCCCATGACGGATCAACCTGCCTTTACTGCAGCTCATGGGAACTACAGAAATTCAAGACAAGGAGCCCAACTCCAGAGACTTCATCTGCTGAGGAGATAGCACCTAACCAGGATTTGAACAGTCAATTTCCACAGAAGCATGGAGAAGGGAGGAGGATGAAGAAATGGGGTGCAGGAGTCAAGAGGGCTCCACAGAGGAGGCTGGGGCTCAGGGGACAAGGGATCCATGCCACACAGGCCTCATACCAGTGTAGCTTCCAGCCTGCTTGCAGCCTGCAGGGCCTGCACTGGCTGAGATGTCCCTGCTTCCAGTTTGCAGGCCCCAAGGAACTCAGTGGCCACTGTCACCAGCTCCTTTCTCACAGACTGGTGCAGAGTGAGGTAAAGGCTTCCCCACTGCCCTCCCAACAGCCCTGTTGGCTAACCCTGAGACATTCATAGGTCCTCCTGTGTTAGGGACTCTCTGGCCACACGGTGACTGAGGAAACGAGGAGGCCAAGGAGGCAGAAGGCTAAGGCAAAGAGCACGGAACTCAGATTCAGCCCACCTGGGTTCAGAATATAGCTTGAATTTCAAGCCTTTTTGCTCATCCCTATAAAATAGGAGCCAAAGCTTCTGATAATGCAGCAAGCCCACTTCTAGACATGTATACAAGTGGCCGGCTGGTCACTGCATGGTCAGGCCTTGTAATAATATCACAGGCCTACTGAGCACCCCACTGCCCAAATTCCTGCTAGGCTGTCACAGTGGCATGTCTGTGAAAAATGGATAATCATTTCCAAAAATCCTTTAAGAACAATACCAGTTTAGGTCTTTCAACTTCTTTACTAAAAAAAAAACAAACCTTACAATTAGTAAGAAAAATGTGAACATACCAATAGAAAATTAAGCAAAAGAGAAAGACAATTTGCCAAATACAAATAAATATTTACAAATATTTGTAAATGATGCAAAAAAAATGGCCACGAGAAACCATTTTCCTCACATCAGATTGAAAGAATAAAAAGAATATTCACTGCGGACGGGGGCAAAAACCAGTGCACTCATGCGGTACTCATGGAAATGTAAATTAGGACCACCTTTCCGAAAGGCAATTTGGAAATAGGTACAAAGAGCCTTTAAATGGTTCACATCTCCTCTGATCTAGTCATTCCATACTGAGACACTACCCTAAGTGAATGTCTAGAGAAACACAATTTATGAGGATGTTCATCACAGCATTATTTATAGGAAGAAACAAGCTATATGTCCAACAATAGAAGATTCTGCCATGATCTATTCAACAAAGATAGGGAGGAATGCCAAGCAGCCATTTTAAAACCACAGGAAAAAGATTAGCAGGACATGATGAAAATGTTAACAGCAGTTATATTCTGGGTAGTGAAATTAATGTAGTTTATATTCATTTATACTTTCCTGTCACCTCCACATTTTCCACAAAACAAGTATTGCTTCCATAATTTAAAAAGTACAAAATGGATATATCTAAGCCTCTCACTCCTCTGTGCTGACACTTTACTGGCTTCCCCTAAACTCTGTGGCAGGGCACTCAAGGCTTCCCCATTGTACTTTGGGACCCTTGACTCATTCTCTGTCCATCCTTCCCAGCAGATTCCTGCTCCTACAACTCAAATGTCACCACCCCTGTACCAAGCCCTTTCCTCTCCCCCTACCCAAGCGGTGCTAAACACTTCAGAATGATGAGTGAGTGAGCCCTGGAGTCACACACAGATGAACACACGAGGCAATATGAGATTCTTCGAAGCAACCAGAAAAACCAGCCCTAAGATCAGCTTCCACAACCACATTACCTGTGGTGAACTCATCAAAGCCAAGAGAGATTAGTGGACAACAAAGTCTGGAAATCCTGAGCCAGTTTCCCTGAAAAGGAAGGACCCTGAAAAATCCCAAACCATCCAATCTCAAACCATTCTATCCCCTTTTGGATCCCCAGGACACTAAAAATCTTTGTTTCTTCAATTTCAAATGATGGTTCATTCTAGTGTTTTGGATATATTAAGACCAATGAGAAATATAAGAGTCATGTTAGAACACCAAACTGAATAATCAGAATAACTCTTCCCTGAGATCTAGGAAACAAGATGTCTAACCAAATCTCCCAGGACTCAGCAGGACCCTACAGAATGATGAGATGTCACTTGTCCGATGGAAAGTCCCTAGGAGAGGCTATATCTACAGAAGAAATGGTTTCTTTGTCAGAAGTTCTCAAAAAAACTACTCCCCAGGGGCACCTTTTCGATAGACCACTATGTGCGAAGTGAAAAGTGTCTGTACAGAGAATTCTGTGGAACAGACAGGAGATAGAAATGGCAACTGTTCAAGAGAAGACTGGGTGTTTGGCTGACATCCCTGTAAGAAAACAAAGCTCGTGTGGCCCTTGGTCTCCCAAAACTACAGGAGGGGAAAGACATCAACCCAAACATAGCGCAGACAGGAACCTAGTGGGAGATTCTATTCAAAGTAGCCAAAGATCAGCAATGAAGGGGCTTCTACAAACACCTTCACACTCAGCACAGGATGAGACACTATAAACCACAATGGAAGGGAACAGAGAAGATTTATACCTTTGGAGTTAAGCCCATGGCAAAAAAAATGGCCAGAGGCAATAAGAACTCCAGCCAGCCAGTCTCCACATGTAACATAATGAGACTATTTCTCAATCTTATCCTTTAGTTATTTTTCCACCAAGGACCTCTTATTTTGAAGACTGCATTTATTAATAACTGATTTGTTTCTCCAAAGATAACTGCCACATTGCACATCCTTGTTAGGCTCTCTCAGGTTTCAATGCCAGCCCTGCCACCTCCAGCAAGTTACTGCTCCAACACACAGGAAACATACATTTCTGATGCAATAGCGGGAAGGGGGTGCATGTGCAATGATAACTTTTATCCAAAGGCATCTTGTTAAAGCCACACCATTTCTGGCTATTCCCACACAATTTTGTAAGAATTCAAGATCATCATTTTGAACAACAATTATTGCTCCATCCTACAGAGAGATCAAAAGATATAAATTAGATGATGATAGACAGGAAACCGAGGGCCTGGTTCTTCCTCTAGTTTTAGAAAAGTGGTGCTGGACATCCATCTTGGGAGATACTAGTATGCAGTGACTTTTCTACATATTACTCCTTTGTTTACCAAACATTCAAGTACTATACCGTCCAAAAGATGCCTATGCCTCGAGGGTTCTCCCACTGAGGAGCAGGCAGCTGCCTGTGCTTGACCCTCAGCCCCTTCCTTCCTATCCCCAAACCTGCAAAACAGTTCCCCTTTTCTTGTTTCCTCACTTCCCATGAATCAGCTGCCTGCCACCACTGGAGAAGACCCTCAGCCACCCCTGTTCTCCCCTCCTCTCTGCCCTCATTTTCCCCAGCTTTTCTTTTTCATTGCTTAGGAGATCTGCTGCCAATTTTTGATAGGCATCTTCAGGCCTTTGGAAGTGCTCAGAGGTCACTGGTTGCCCCAACATCCATTCTCCCTTCTTTCCCATTGTAATAGAACCCCAATGCTTAGCCAAGTGCATGACCATTTCCCAGCTTCCCTTGCAACCAGGCGAGGACAAGTGACACAGTGTGGCCAATAAGCTATAAGCAGAAACAGTGAGTGCATTTTCTAGGAAATATCCTTACAGGAAAGGAGCAGGCCTCTTCTCCTGCCCTTCTTCCTGCTTTCTGAAACATGGATGTGATGGCTAGAACTGCAGCAGCCATACTGTACTAGAGGCAAAAGTCACATACTCAGGGTGGTGGAACAGCAAAAGAAGAAACCTGAATCCTTGACACTATGAAGCTGCTGGAATGCTGACCTCTAGACTTCTTTTTTTTGTGAGAGAAATACACTTCCATCTTGTTTAATCCTCTATCATTTTTGGTTTTCAGTCACTTGGAGTTAAACAGGGCAAGAAGCCTGAGATTTTGCTAGAATGTTTAAAGAAATAGGTTATAAACACACAGTGCTAGTCATTTCGAAAAGCTACATAGAGACTAAAAAATATCATTAAAAAGAGCTTAGCAAAATCCATAAAATGGCAAATGTATGTATAAAGATTTACTGTTCAAAAAACCTTGTGAGATACCATCTTCCATAAAATGATTTTTGGGTCACTGAGAGAAAATATAGAGGCAGAGGATAAACCACATTTACTCCTTACTCTACTTGACATCTCCATGGCACTTGTTCTCTCAGGCTTTGGTAGCACATCACACTCTCCTTCATTGGCCTCCTACCCTGTCTCATCTCCTCTCCTCCATCAGACAACTCCAACCAAACGCAGGCACTTCCCAGGGTCAGTTATCAGCTCTTTTGCCTTTCTTGCTTGTCAGAAGCAGAAGCCTAGAATTCAGTGTTCACCAATCAAGAGGAACCAATTTTATTTTCGCCACACACATAAAACAACAACAAAAACAGTGTTGCAACTACCTGCTTCTAATGTTGTAAGATGAACTTGGTCTCTCAAAACTCAAAACTCCCTGTTGAAGAGGGCAGACAGAGCCCATGCCCTTTGACCTCAACATCCAACTGAAATCAATGTCAATGGGTACAGTACGTAATAAAACCAGGGCCTCAGACGAAATATTAGGGGACAGAGATCATCAGTGGATGAGATTTCAACAAATTTCTGGATGACAAAGTAGACTGAAGAGCTAAGATGGATGGAATAAAACAGAAAAAAAAAAAAATGCAGCCAAGAGATTATATAGAAGAAAGGCTCCAGGCAAAGTAGGAGCCCTCTGCCCTCTGAAACCCTGGAGGAGCTCTGGACTGAGGTCTGACAGATAAGATGGTGGATGAGATTTAGGGGGCTCTGCTCCCCACCCACTCAACCTAAAATGAAGCCTATCAGGCAACAGGCCCCATTTAAGCACACAGAGGTCAGGCAATTCCCGGTCAGGACACAGGTGAGCCAAGACACTGCTGTGTCTCTCCCATTCTCTCCATGTCTGAATGGGGTTGTCCTGCCCACCTTCATCCTGTCCCTCTTCCACAACTGTAATTGAAGGGGCAAAAGATGACAGATAGATAATAACCCTTTCACGTACAGTCGCGAGACCCAATGAGGAGACTGCCGGATATCAAACTGCATGCGAACTATGAGCCAAACACAATGACTAGTAACTGAACGGAGCTTTGTGCTGCCGGCTTTGAGAGGAAGTAATTGAGTTCTGCAACCCAGAAGAGAAGACTGAATCAAGCAAGCACACCCTGCAAACCCTCCCCAGCTAATGTTTTCCTGGGAAGACATGCATGGATTAATATACACTTCACAGACTGCACATGACCCTCAACATGATGTTTTCAGTCAGTGTTTACAGAGGGAAAAAAATGTGTATTAACGTCCCGAAGATCCATTCAGCATTTTAACAGAAGAAAGCATTGGGGAAATTTTTTAGTTACATTTCAAACAACACTGGGAGAACATCAGAATCATTACACATTTTGAATAGTATATTAAATTTCAAGAGATGTGTGATCTCCAAAGGTACTGATATTTTGAGAGTCATATTGGCAACACATGCCTTGTGAAGATCCGATGAGAAGCCTCCTTTTATTTTTTTATATTAATGATTCTTTTTTTTATTGCTTTACAATGGTGTGTTAGTTTCTGCTTTATAACAAAGTGAATCAGTTATACATATACATATGTTCCCATATCTCTTCCCTCTTACGTCTCCCTCCCTCCCACCCTCCCTATCCCACCCCTCCAGGCGGTCACAGAGCACCAAGCTGATCTCCCTGTGCTATGCAGCTGCTTCCCACTAGCTATCTACCTTACATTTGGTAGTGTATATATGTCCATGCCTCTCTCTCGCTTTGTCACAGCTTACCCTTCCCCCTCCCCATATCCTCAAGTCCATTCTCTAGTAGGTCTGTGTCTTTATTACTGTCTTACCCCTAGGTTTTTCATGACATTTTTTTTCTTAAATTCCATATATATGTGTTAGAATACGGTATTTGTTTTTCTCTTTCTGACTTACTTCACTCTGTATGACAGACTCTAGGTCTATCCACTTCATTACAAATAGCTCAATTTCGTTTCTTTTTATGGCTGAGTAATATTCCATTGCATATATGTGTCACATCTTCTTTCTCCGTTCATCCGATGATGGACACTTAGGTTGTTTCCATCTCCGGGTTATTGTAAATAGAGCTGCAATGAACATTTTGGTACATGACTCTTTTTGAATTATGGTTTTCTCACGGTATATGCCCAGTAGTGGGATTCCTGGGTCATATGGTAATTCTATTTATAGTTTTTTAAGGAACCTCCATACTGTTCTCCACAGTGGCTGTATCAATTTACATTCCCACCAACAGTGCAAGAGGGTTCCCTTTTCTCCACACGCTCTCCAGGATTTATTGTTTCTAGATTTTTTGATGATGGCCATTCTGACTGGTATAAGATGATATCTCATTGTAGTTTTGATTTGCATTTCTCTGATGATTAATGATGTTGAGCATTCTTTCATGTGTTTGTTGGCAGTCTGTATATCTTCTTTGGAGAAATGTCTATTTAGGTCTTCTGCCCGTTTTTGGATTGGGTTGTTTGTTTGTTATTGAGCTGCATGAGCTGCTTATAAATTTAGGAGATTAATCCTTTGTCAGTTGCTTCATTCGCAAATATTTTCTCCCATTCTGAGGGTTGTCTTTTGGTCTTGTTTATGGTTTCCTTTGCTGTGCAAAAGCTTTGAAGCTTCATTAGGTCCCATTTGTTTATTTTTGTTTTTATTTCCATTTCTCTAGGAGGTGGGTCAGAAAGGATCTTGCTGTGATTTATGTCATAGAGTGTTCTGCCTATGTTTTCCTCTAAGAGTTTGATAGTTTCTGGCCTTACATTTAGCTCTTTAATCCATTTTGAGCTTATTTTTGTGTATGGTGTTAGGGAGTGATCTAATCTCATACTTTTACATGTACCTGTCCAGTTTTCCCAGCACCACTTATTGAAGAGGCTGTCCATTCTCCACTGTACATTCCTGCCTCCTTTATCAAAGATAAGGTGATCATATTGCATGGGTTTATCTCTGGGCTTTCTGTCCTCTTCCATTGATCTATCTTTCTGTTTTTGTGCCAGTACCATACTGTCTTGATTACTGTAGCTTTGCAGTATAGTCTGAAGTCAGGGAGCCCGATTCCTCCAGATCCGTTTTTCGTTCTCAAGATTGCTTTGGCTTTTCGGGGTCTTTTGTGTTTCCATACAAATTGTGAAATTTTTTGTTCTAGTTCTGTGAAAAATGCCAGTGGTAGTTTGATAGGGATTGCATTGAATCTGTAGATTGCTTTGGGTAGTAGAGTCATTTTCACAATGTTCATTCTTCCAATCCAAGAACATGGTATATCTCTCCATCTATTTCTACCATCTTTAATTTCTTTCATCAGTGTCTTATAATTTTCTGCATGCAGGTCTTTTGTCTCCTTAGGTAGGTTTATTCCTAGATATTTTATTCTTTTTGTTGCAGTGGTAAATGGGAGTGTTTTCTTGATTTCACTTTCAGATTTTTCATCATTAGTGTACAGGAATGCCAGAGATTTCTGTGCATTAATTTTGTATCCTGCTACTTTACCAAATTCATTGATTAGCTCTAGTAGTTTTCTGGTAGCATCTTTAGGATTCTCTATGTATTGTATCATGTCATCTGCAAACAGTGACAGCTTTACTTCTTCTTTTCCCATTTGGATTCCTTTTATTTCCTTTTCTTCTCTGATTGCTGTGGCTAAAACTTCCAAAACTATGTTGAATAAGAGTGGTGAGGGTGGGCAACCTTGTCTTCTTCCTGATCTTAGTGGAAATGCTTTCAGTTTTTCACCACTGAAGACGATGTTGGCTGTGGGTTTGTCATACGTGGCCTTTACTATGTTGAGGGAAGTTTCCTCTATGCCTGCTTTCTGCAGGGCTTTTATCATAAATGGGTGTTGAATTTTGTCGAAAGCTTTCTCTGCATCTATTGAGATGATCATATGGTTTTTCTCCTTCAATTTGTTAATACGGTGTATCACACTGATTGTTTTCCGTATATTGAAGAATGCTTGCATTCCTGGGATAAACGCCACTTGATCATGGTGTATGATCCTTTTAAGGTGCTGTTGGATTCTGTTTGCTAGTATTTTGTTGAGGATTTTTGCATCTATGTTCATCAGTGATATTGGCCTGTAATTTTCTTTCTTTGTGACATCCTTGTCTGGTTTTGTTACCAGGGTGATGGTGGCCTCGTAGAATGAGTTTGGGAGTGTTCCTCCCTCTGCTTAATTTTGGAAGAGTTTGACAAGGATAGGTGTTAGCTCTTCTCTAAATGTTTGATAGAATTCGCCTGTGAAGCCATCTAGACCTGGGCTTCTGTTTGTCCGAAGATTTTTAATCACAGTTTCAATTTCAGTGCTTGTGATTGGCCTGTTCATATTTTCTATTTCTTCCTGATTCAGTCTTGGCAGGTTGTGCATTTCTAAGAATTTGTCCATTTCTTCCAGGTTGTCCATTTTATTGGCATAGAGTTGCTTGTAGTATTCTCTCATGATCTTTTGTATTTCTGCAGTATCAGTTGTTATTTCTCCTTTTTCATTTCTAATTCTATTGATGGGTCTTCTCCCTTTTTTTCTTAATGAGTGTGGCTAATGATTTATCAATTTTGTTTATCTTCTCAAAGAACCAGCTTTTAGTTTTATTGATCTTTGCTATCGTTTCCTTCATTTCTTTTTCATTTATTTCTGATCTGATCTTTATGATTTCTTTCCTTCTGCTAACTTTGGGGTTTTTTTTGTTCTTCTTTCTCTAATTGCTTTAGGTGCAAGGTTAGGTTGTTTATTCGAGATGTTTCCTGTTTCTTAAGGTAGGATTGTATTGCTATAAACTTCCATCTTAGAACTGCTTTTGCTGCATCCCATAGATTTTAGGTCGTCATGTGTCCATTGTCATTTGTTTCTAGGTATTTTTTTTATTTCCTCTTTGATTTCTTCAGTGACCACTTCATTATTAAGTAGTGTATTGTTTAGCCTCCATGCGTTTGTATTTTTTACATATCTTTTCCTGTAATTGATATCTAGTCTCATAGCATTGTGGTCGGAAAAGATACTTGATACAATTTCAATTCTCTTAAATTTACCAAGGCTTGACTTGTGACCCAAGATATGGTCTATCCTGGAGAATGTTCCATGAGCACTTGAGAAAAATGTGTATTCTGTTGTTCTTGGATGGAATGTCCTATAAATATCAATTAAGTCCATCTTGTTTCATGTATCATTTAAAGCTTGTGTTTCCTTATTTATTATCATTTTGGATGATCTATCCATTGGTGAAAGTAGGGTGTTAAAGTTCCCTACTATGAATGTGTTACTGTCGATTTCCCCTTTTATGACTGTTAGTATTTGCCTTATGTATTGAGGTCCTCCTATGTTGGGTGCATAAATATTTACAATTGTTGTATCTTCTTGGATCGATCCCTTGATCATTACGTAGTGTCCTTCTTTGTCTCTTCTAATAGTCTTTATTTTAAAGTTTATTTTGTCTGATATGAGAATTGCTACTCCAGCTTTCTTTTGGTTTCCATTTGCATGAAATATCTTTTTCCATCCCCTTACTTTCAGTCCGTATGTCTCTAGGTCTGAAGTGGGTCTCTTGTAGACAGCAAATATATGGGTCTTGTTTTTGTATCCATTCAGCCAATCTGTGTCTTTTGGTGGGAGCATTTAGTCCAATTACATTTAAAGTAATTATCGATATGCATGTTCCTATTCCCATTTTCTTAATTGTTTTGGGTTCGTTATTGTAGGTCTTTTCCTTCTCTTGTGTTTCTTGCCTAGAAAAGATCCTTTAGCATTTGTTGTAAAGCTGGTTTGGTGGTGCTGAACTCTTTCAGCTTTTGCTTGTGTAAAGGTTTTAATTTCTCCATTAAATCTGAATGAGATCCTTGCTGGGTAGAGTAATCTTGGTTGCAGCTTTTCCTCCTTCATCACTTTAAATATGTCCTGCCAGTCCCATCTGGCTTGCAGAGTTTCTGCTGAAAGATCAGCTGTTAAGCTTATGGGGGTTCTTTTGCATGTTATTTGTTGTTTTTGCCTTGCTGCTTTTGTTTTCTTTGTATTTAATTTTTGACAGTTTGATAAATATGTGTCTTGGCGTGTTTCTCTTTGGATTTATACTGTATGGGACTCTCTGTGCTTCCTGGACTTGATTAACTATTTCCTTTCCCATATCAGGGCAGTTTTCAACTATAATCTCTTCAAATATTTTCTCAGTCCCTTTCTTTTTCTCTTCTTCTTCTGGAACCCCTATAATTCAATGTTGGTGCATTTAATGTTGTCCCAGAGGTCTCAGAGACTGTCCTCAGTTCTTTTCATTCTTTTTTCTTTATTCTGCTCTGCAGTAGTTATTTCCACTATTTTACCTTCCAGGTCACCTATCCGTTCTTCTGCCTCAGTTATTCTGCTATTGATCCCATCTAGAGTCTCTTTTTTTTTTTTTTTGCGGTACGTGGGCCTCTCACTGCTGTGGCCTCTCCCGTTGCAGAGCACAGGCTCTGGACGCGCAGGCTCAGCGGCCATGGCTCACGGGCCTAGCCACTCCGCAGCATATGGGATCTTCCCAGACCGGGACACGAACCCGGGTCCCCTGCATCGGCAGGTGGACTCTCAACCACTGCACCACCAGGGAAGCCCTAGAGTATTTTAAATTTCATTTATTGTGTTGTTCATCGTTGTTTGTTTCATCTTTAGTTCTTCTAGGTCCTTGTTAAATGTTTCTTGCATTCTGTTCATTCTATTTCCAAGATTTTGGATCTTTACTATCATTATTCTGAATTCTTTTTCAGGTAGACTGCCTATTTCCTCTTCATTTGTTAGGTCTGGTGGGTTTTTATCTTGCTCCTTCAACTGCTGTGCGTTTTTCTGTCTTGCCTGAGGCACGCCGTGCGTTCTCCAGGGGAAGTGGTCCCTGAATCCTGGGACCCTGGCAGTGGCGGGCTGCACTGGCTCCCCGGAAGGGGGGTGTGGATAGTAACCTGTGCTCGCACACAGGCTTCTTGCTGGCAGCAGCAGCAGCCTTAGTGTCTCATGCCCGTCTCTGGGGTCCACGCTTTTAGCCGCGGCTCGCGTCCTTCTCTGGAGCTCCTTTAAGCAGCGTTCTTAATCCCCTCTCCTCGCGCACCAGGAAACAAAGAGGGAAGAAAAAGTCTCTTGCCACTTCGGCAGGTCCAGACTTTTTCCCGGACTCCCTTCCGGCTAGCCGTGGCGCACTACCCCCTTCAGGCTGTGCTCACGCCGCCAACCCGTCCTCTCCCTGGGATCCGACCGAAGGCCGAGCCTCAACTCCCAGCCGCGCCCACCCCAGCGGGTGAGCAGACGAGCCTCTCGGCCTGCTAAGTGCCGGTTGGCCCTGATCCTCTGTGCAGGAATCTCTCCGCTTTGCCCTCCACACCCCTGTTGCTGTGCTCTCCTTCGCGGCGCACAGCTCCAAAGCTTCCCCCTCGGCCACCCGTGGTCTCCGCCCGCGAAGGGGCTTCCTAGTGTGTGGAAACCTTTCCTCTTTCACTGCTCCCTCCCACTGGTGCAGGTCCCTTCCGTATCCTTTTGTCTCTGTTTATTCTTTTTTCTTTTGCCCTATCCAGGGATGTGGGGAGTTTCTTGCCTTTTGGGAGGTCTGAGGTCTTCTGCCAGCGTTCAGTAGGTGTTCTGTAGGTGTTGTTCCACGTGTAGATGTATTTCTGGTGTATCTGTGGGGAGGAAGGTGATCTCCGCGTCTTACTCTTCCACCATCTTCCCGGAAGCCCCCGCCTCCTTTTATTTTACTTTTTCTGGCCATGCTGCACAGCTTGCGGGATCTTAGTTCCCTGACCAAGGATTGAACCTCGGCCTTCAGCAGTGAGAACACGAAGTTCTAACCTCTGGACTGCCAGAGAATTCTCTAACCACTAGACTGCCAGGGAATTCCCGAGAAGCTTTCTTTTGAAAAAAGGTCCTGACATACATCATATAGCACCATACAAAGAAAAATTTAATGTAACCACCAAGAGTATAACAAAGCTTCATTCTGCAGTTTTTCCATCCTAAAGCATGGTCCACCATGGTTCATAGGAAAATGAAAGCCTGCCAGCTCAGGAAGATCTACAGCAGCACCAAAACAAAGATAACTTGATTGCTGAGTCTGACAATTCACCTCATGTGAGGTGAATTGTCAGAACCATCATTAGGGTGACCTATAACGTATCCTCCAAACTGAGACACTTGAGGGCAAAAGGGCACCTCTTTTTCCCTCAAGTGTGTCACCCTATTCATTGCCCAACTCATCCACACCCATCAACAATGACTGTTTCAACCTTTCCCTTCCTTGTTAAGTAATACAGTTCATTAAAGCAGCAGTTCTTGAATTTTTTCATCTTAGGACTTCTTTACACTCAATTATTGAGAACTTCAATAGCTGTTTATGTAGTTTATATCTATCAATACTTGCAATATTAGAAATTAAAAGTGAGGTTTCTAAAATACAAGAATACATAAATATGGCAGTTCCTCAAAAATTAAACATTGAAGTACTTATGACCCAGCAATTCCACTTCAGGATATATTGCCCAAGAATTGAAAGCAGAGACTCCAACAGATATTTGCAGACCCATGTTTATAGCAGCATATTCACAATTTGGGTTGTTTGCAGATTGGGGCTACTACAAAGCACACTGCTTTTAATCTTCTAGAACTTGTCTTTTAGTGAACATGTGTACAGATTTCTGTTGGGTAATCACCTAGGAGTGGAACTGCCAGATTGTAAGGTTTGTATGTATTTAGCTTTAGAAAATATTGGTGGGACTTCCCTGGTGGCGCAGTGGTTAAGAATTCGCCTGCCAATGCAGGGGACACAGCTTTGAGCCCTGGTCTGGGAAGATCCCACATGCCATGTAGCAACTAAGCCCGTGCGCCACAACTACTGAGCCCACGTGCCACAACTACTGAAGCCTGTGTGCCTAGAGCCTGTGCTCTGCAACAAGAAGCCACTGCAATGAGAAGTCCATGCACTGCAATGAAGAGTAGCCCCCACTCGCCACAACTAGAGAAAGCCAACACGCAGCAACGAAGGCCCAATGCAGCCAAAACTTAATTAATTTTAAAAAGTAGTTTTAAAAAAAAGTAAAGAAAATATTGCTAATTTTCCAGAGTGATTGTACCAATTTATACTCCCACAAACAGTATAAAAAAGTTCCATTTGCCCCCCACACTTGTCAAACCTTAGTATTTTCAGTCTTTTAAATTTTAGCCATTCTGGTGGGTGTGTAGTGGTATCTTATTGTGAGTTTTGCTTTGATTTTCCTGATGACTAATGACATTGGATATATTTACTGACCATTTGAAGTACCCATTTTTCTACTGAGTTTCCTTTTCTAAATTCATTTTGTAGGAATTATTTATAGATTCTGGATATGAGTCCTGTGTCAGATATTTTTTTTTATAAATATCTTCTCATTGTCTGTGGCCTTCCTTTTCACTCTCTTAATAGCACAGTAAATAGAATTTCTTAATTTTAATGTAGCTCGAATTGTCAATTGTTTCCTTTATAGTTAGTGCTTTTTGATAGGGACTTAACATCACAATATCATTATATCACATCTGAAAAGTTAACAATTCCTTTATATTAAGTATCCAATATTTGAATTTACCCAATAATTTCATTTTTTCTCTTTATAGCAGTTTGATTGAATCAGGATCCAAATAAGGTCCAGAAATCATCAATCTGTCTTAAGTCTAATTTGTAGGTTTTATCCTCCATATATCTATATCTATTGCTTCCCCCCTTCTTTTTTTTTTTTTTTAAGTGGGGGAGGTGGGTCTCCTTGCCATTTATTTTCTACAGCTACCAGTTCATTTGTCCAGTGCTGTTTCTCATCGTTCCCTGAATCTCCTGTAAACTAGCAGTTAGAACTAGAGTCTTGAAGAGTTTGGGTTATGATTTTTTTGACAAGATTCCTCCATCAGTAGTATTGTACATATACTTCCATCAGGAAATACACAATAACTGGTTGTCTGTGATGGTAGTAGCACTGATGGTTATTGCCTCATTTCAATTAATCCAATGGGGTGTGGAAATATTAATATTCTATCACTCCTTTTCCAATTATTCTATAAAGAGAAACTTTTAATCAACTATTTGGTTACTCGAAGGTACAGTTCATACAAGAAAGGCATAATGCCTCAGAACAGCCCCACTCTAAGCCCTATTGTTCAGATGAGAAAACTTAAGCACATTAGTGGTAGAGTCAAGTTATAAACCAAGCAGTCCAACTTGAGGATTTGTGCTTGTAACCACTAGGCCAAAATTCCTCTCCTAAAATCAAGAAACGAGTGAATACTCAGTATTCCTTTCTGGGGGGAGACCACAAGGTCAAATACTCTCATGCAGTTACGGTGACTACAAATTTACTGCAGAAGAAAATATATTATTTGTAACAAAAGCTTAAATAATGTACATCCTTTTTGAGTTGGTAGTTCTAAACATAGAACTTATCTAAGAATATGCATGTGCAGAAAGTTGTGTGTGTGTGTGTGTGTGTGTGTGTTAAATCGAGGGTATTTGCTACACCTTGCTTAAAACAGCAAAAAACTTAAAACAACTTAAACGCCTGATTGGTTCAATAAGTTAAGGTACAGCCTCAGCAAAATGACACAAAACCACTAAAAATGATAGCAGGTCAAAATGTTTAAAGACCTGAACTATATTTAGGGCATATTCTTCTGTTAAAAGTGAGTTACAATAGTACACATAGTGCAGGAATGTGCAGTGTGTATAAAAATAAATATTAACAGTGGTTATCTCTGAGTGGCAGGATTACAGTGATTTCTTTTTCGTGCTTTTACAATGATTATCTTTTGTTTTCACCTATGCCTTTAATAATTTTAAAAAAAGTTTGAAATACTGTTTGAAAAGAACCTTTATGAACCTTAGCGATGTGGGAAAAAGTTCCTGACAGCATAAAAAGGCAAGCTATCATCTACGAGCTCTATGATGTCATATCTTATATTTAAGTCTTTTTCCCCCAACAGATTTTTTTTTTTGGCTGCATTGGGTCTTCGTTGCTGTGCGCAGACTTTCTCTAGTTGCAGCAAGTGGGGGCTACTCTTCGTTGCGGTGCACAGGCTTCTCATTGTAATGGCTTCTTTTGTTGTGGAGCATGGGATCTAGGCACACGGGCTTCAGTAGCTGTGGCATGCAGGCTCAGTAGTTGGGGCTCACGGGCTTAGGTGCTCCACAGCATGTGGGATCTTCCCGGACCAGGGCTCAAACCCACGTCCCCTGCATTGGCAGGCAGATTCCTAACCACTGAACCACCAGGGAAGTCCCTATATTTAAGTCTTTAAGCCATTTTGAGTTTATTCGTGTGTATGGTGTGAGGGAGTGTTCTAATTTCACTGATTTACATATAGCTATCCAGGTTTCCCAACACTACTTGAAGAGACTGTCTTTTCTCCATTGTATATGCTTGCCTCTTTTGTTGAAGATTAATTGACTGTAGGTGTGTGGGTTTATTTCTGAGCTCTCTATTCTGTTCCATTGATCTATATATCTGTTTTTGTGCCAATACCACACTGTTTTGGTTACAGTAGCTTTGTAGTATTGTCTGAAGTCTGGGAGGGTTATGCCTCCAACTTTGTTCTTTTTCTCCAGGATTGCTTTGGCAATTCTGGGTCCTGTATGGTTCCATACGAATTTTAGGATTATTCTGTTCTAGTTCCGTAAAAACGTCATGGGATCACTCCCTCTTGAGAGAGCACCAGAATCACAACTAACTGCTGAACAATCAAAGACAAGAAGACACTGGAACTCACCAAAAAAGATACCCCACATCCAAAGACGAAGGAGAAGCCATAATGAGATGGTAGGAGGGATGCAATCACAATAAAAGCAAATCCTATAACTGCTGGGTGGGTGACTCACAAACTGGAGAACACTTACACCACAAAAGACCACCCACTGGAGTGAAGGTTCTGAGCCCCACGTCAGGCTAGCCCAACCTGGGAGTCCGGCAATGGGAGGAGGAATTCCTAGAGAATCAGACTTTGAAAGCTAGTGGGATTTGACTGCAGGACTTCGAGAGGACTGGGGTAAACAGAGACTCCACTCTTGGAAGGCACACACAAAGTAGTGTGCGCATTGGGACCCAAGAGAAGGAGCGGTGACCCCACAGCAAACAGAACCGGACCCACCTGCTAGTATTGGAGGGTCTCCTGCAGAGGCAGGGGGTGGCTGTGGCTCACCATGGGGACAAGGACACTGGAAGCAGAAGTTCTGGGAAGTACTCCTTCACATGAGCCCTCCCAGTAGTCCCACCAAAGAGCCAAGTAGGCTCCAGTGTTGGGTCACCTCAGGCCAAACAACCATCAGCAGACAAGCAGATTAAAGTTTTACTGAGCTCTGGGAACCAGAGCAACACCCAGCTCTACTCACCACCAGTCCCTCCCATCAGGAAGCCTGCACAAGCCTCTTAGTTAGCCTCATCCACCAGAGAGCAGACAACAGAATCAAGAAGAACTACAATTCTGCAGCCTGGGGAAGGAAAACCATATTCACAGAAAGACAGACAAAATGAAAATGCAGAAGACTTTGTACCAGATGAAGGAACAAGATAAACCCCCAGAAAAACAACTAAATGAAGTGGAAATAGGCAACCTTCCAGAAAAAGAATTCGGAATAATGACAGTGAAGATGATCCAGGACCTTGGGAAAAGAATGGAGGCAAAGATCAAGAAGATGCAAGAAATGTTTAACAAAGACCTAGAAGAATTAAAGAACAAACACAGAGACAACAGAAGCAAGAAGAACTACAATCCTTCAGCCTGTGGAACAAAAACCACATTCACAGAAAGACAGACAAGATGAAAAGGCAGAGGGCTATGTACCAGATGAAGGAACAAGATAAAACCCCAGAAAAAACACTAAATGAAGTTGAGATAGGCAACCTTCCAGAAAAAGAATTCAGAATAATGATAGTGAAGATGATCCAGGACCTCGGAAAAAGAATGGAGGCAAAGATCAAGAAGATGCAAGAAATGTTTAATAAAGACCTAGAAGAATTAAAGAACAAACAAACAGATATGAACAATACAATAACTGAAAACTACACTAGAAGGAATCAATAGCAGAATAACTGAGGTAGAAGAACAGATAAGTGACCTGGAAGACAGAATGGTGGAATTCACTGCTGCGGAACAAAATAAAGAAAAAAGAATGAAAAGAAATGAAGACAGCCTAAGAGATCACTGGGACAACATTAAACGCAACAACATTTGCATTATAGGGGTCCCAGAAGGAGAAGAGAGAGAGAAAGGACCAGAGAAAATATCTGAAGAGATTACAGTTGAAAACTTCCCTAACATGGGAAAGAAAACAGCCACCCAAGCCCAGGAAGCTCAGCGAGTCCCATACAGGATAAACCCAAGGAGAAACACTCCAAAACACATAGTAATCAAACTGGCAAAAATTAAAGACAAAGAAAAATTATTAAAAGCAGCAAGGGAAAAACGACAAATAACATACAAGGGAACTCCCATAAAGTTAACAGCTGATTTCTCAGCAGAAACTCTACAAGCCAGAAGGGAGTGGCGTGATATACTTAAAGTGATGAAAGGGAAGAACCTACAACCAAGATTACTCTACCCAGCAAGGATCTCATTCAGATTCGATGGAGAAATCAAAAGCTTTACAGAGAAGCAAAAGCTAAGAGAATTCAGCACCACCAAACCAGCTCTACAACAAATGCTAAAGGAACTTCTCTAAGTGGGAAATGCAAGAGAAGAAAAGGACCTACAAAAACAAACTCAAAACAATTAAGAAAATGGTCAGAGGAAAATACATATCGATAATTACCTTTAACGTGAATGGATTAAATGCTCCAACCAAAAGACACAGGATTGATGAATGAATACAAAAACAAGACCCATCTATATGCTGTCTACAAGAGACCCACTTCAGACCTTAGAGACACATACAGACTGACAGTGAGGGAATGGAAGAAGATATTCCATGTAAATGGAAATCAAAAGAAAGCTGGAGTAGCAATACTCATATGAGATAAAATAGACTTTAAAATAAAGAATGTTATAAGAGACAAGGAAGCACACTACATAATGATAAAGGGATCAATCCAAGAAAAAAGATATAACAATTATAAATATATATGCCCCCAACATAGAAGCACCTCAATAAATAAGGCAACTGCTAACAGCTATAAAAGAGGAAATCAACAGTAACACAGTAGTAGTGGGGAACTTTACACTTCACTTACACCAATGGACAAGTCATACAGACAGAAAAATAATGAAACACAAGCTTTAAATGACACAATAGGGCTTCCCTGGTAGTGCAGTGGTTAAGAATCCACCTGCCAATGCAGGCAACATGGGTTGGAGGCCTGGTCCAGGAAGATCCCACATGCCACGGAGCGACTAAGCTCGTGTGCCACAAATACTGAGCCTGTGCTCTAGAGCCTGAGAGCCACAACTACTGAGCCACATGCCACAACTACTGAAGCCCGCGCAGCTAGAGCTCACGCTCTGCAACAAGAGAAGCCACCTCACTGAGAAGCCCACGCACCACAACGAAGAGTAGCCCCCCTCGCCACAACTAGAAAAAGCTCGCGCGCAGCAACAAAGACCCAATGCAGCCAAAAATAAATAAAATTAAATAAAAATAAATAAGATTAATTACACAATAGACCAGATAAATTTATTTGATATTCTAAGACATTCCATCCAAAAACAGCAGATTACACTTTCTTCTCACGTGCACACAGAACATTCTGCAGGATAGATCACATCTAGAGTCACAAATCAAGCCTCGGTACATTTAAGAAAATTGAAATCATAACGAGCATATTTTCCAACCACAACGCTATGAGATTAGAAATCAATTACAGGGAAAAAAACATAAAAAACACAAACATATGGAGGCTAAACAATACATTACTAAATAACCAAGAAATCACCGAAGAAATCAAAGAGCAAATCAAAAAATACCTAGAGACAAATTACAATGAAAACACGACGATCCATAACCTATGGGATGCAGCAAAAACAGTTCTAAGAAGGAAGTTTATAGCAAAACAAGCCTACCTCAAGAAACAAGAAAAATCTCAAACAAACAATCTAAGCTTACACCTAAAGGAACTAGGGAAAGAAAAACAAAAAAAACCCCAATGTTAGTAGAAGGAAAGAAATCATAAAGATCAAAGCAGAAATAAATGAGATAGAAACAGAGAACACAACAGGAAAGATCAATAAAACTAAAAACTGGTTCTCTGAGTAGATAAAATTGATAAACCTTTAGCCAAACTCATCAAGAAAAAGAGGGAGAGGACTCAAATCAATAAAATTAGAAATGAAAAAGGAGAAGTTACAACAGACACCGCAGAAATACAAAGCATCCTAAGAGACGACTACAAGCAACTCTATGTCAATAAAATGGACAACCTGGAAGAAATGGACAAATTCTTAGAAAGGTATAACCTGCCAAGACTGAACCAGGAAGAAATAGAAAACGTGAACAGACCAATCACAAGTAATGAAATTGAAACTGTGATTAAAAATCTTCCAACAAACAAAAGTCCAGGACCAGATGGCTTCACAGGTGAATTCTATCACACATTCAGAGAAGAGCTAACACCCATCCTTCTCAAACTCTTCAAAAAATTGCAGAAGGAGGAACACTCCCAAACTCATTCTATGAGGCCACCATCACCCTGATACCAAAATCAGACAAATATACGACAGAAAAAGGAAATTACAGACCAATATCACTGATGAATACAGATGAAAAATTCTCAACAAAATACTAGCAAACAGAATCCAACAACACATTAAAAGGATCATACATCATGATCAAGTGGGATTTATCCCAGGGATGCAAGGATTCTTCAATATACGCAAATAAATCAATGTGATACACCATATTAACGAATTGAATAAAAAGGATATGGTCATCTCAATACATGCAGAAAAAGCTTTTGACAAAATTCAACACCCATTTATGATAAAAACTCTCCAGAAAGTGGGCACAGAGGGAACCTACCTCAACATAGACCATATATGACAAACCCACAGCAAACCTCATTCTCAGTGGTGAAAAACTGAAAGCATTTCCTCTAAGATCAGGAACAAGACAAAGATGTCCACTCTCGCCACTATTATTCAACACAATTTTGGAAGTCCTAGCCACGGCAATCAGAGAAGAAAAAGAAATAAAAGGAATACAAATTGGAAAAGAAGAAGTAAAGCTGTCACTGTTTGCAGATGACATGATACTATACATAGAGAATCCTAAAGATGCTACCAGAAGACTACTAGAGCTAATCAATGAATTTGGTAAAGTTGCAGGATACAAAATTAATGTACAGAAATCTCTTGCATTCCTATACACTAACAACGAATGATCAGAAAGAGAAATTAAGGAAACAATCCCATTCACCATTTCAACAAAAAGAATAAAATACCTAGGAAAAAAAACTACCTAAGGAGTTAAAAGACCTGTACTCAGAAAACTGTAAGACACTGATGAAAGAAATCAAAGATGACACAAACCTATGGATAGACATACCATGTTCTTGGACTGGAAGAATCAATATGGTGAAAATGACTATACTTCACAAAGCAACCTACAGATTCAATGCAATCCCTATCAAATTACCGGTGGCATTTTTGTTTTTTTACAGAAGTAGAACAAAAAATCTTAAAAGTTGTATGGAGACACAAAAGACCCCAAATAGTCAAAGTGGTCTTGAGGAAAAAAATACGGAGTTGGAAGAATCAGACTCCCTGACTTCAAACTATACTACAAAGCTACAGTAATCAAGACAATATGGTACTGGCACAAAAACAGAAATATAGATCAACGGAACAGGATAGAAAGCCCAGAGATAAACCCACGCACCTATGGTCAACTAATCTATGACAAAAGAGGAAAGGATATACAACAGAGAAAAGACAGTCTCTTCAATAAGTGGTGCTGGGAAAACTGGACAACTACATGTAAAAGAATGAAATTAGAACACTCCCTAACACCATACACAAAAATAAACTCAAAATGGTTTAAAGACCTAAATGTAAGACTGGACACTCTAAAACTCTTGCATGAAAACATAGGAAGAACACTCTTTGACATAAATCACAGCAAGATCTTTTTTGATCCACTTCCTAGAGTAATGGAAATAAAAACAAAAATAAACAAATGGGACCTAATGAAACTTAAAAGCTTTTGCAAAGCAAAGGAAACTACAAACAAGATTAAAATACAACCCTCAGAATGGGAGAAAATATTTGCAAATAAATCAACGGACAAAGGATTAATCTCCAAAATATATAAACAGCTCATACAGCTCAATATTAAATAAGCAACCCAATCAAAAAATGGGCAGAAGACCTAAATAGACATTTCTCCAAAGAAGACATACAGATGGCCAAGAAGCACATGAAAAGCTGCTCAACGTCACTAATTATTAGAGAAATGCAAATCAAAACTACAACGAGGTATCACTTTACAGCAATTAGAATGGGCATCATCAGAAAATCTACAAACAACAAATGCTGGAGAGAGTGTGGAGAAAAGGGAATCCTCCTGCACTGTTGGTGGGAATGTAAATTGATACAGTCACTATGGAGAACAGTATGGAGGTTCCTTAAAAAACTAAAAATAGAATTACCATATGACCCAGCAATCCCACTACTGGGCATATACCCAGAGAACACCATAATTCAAAAAGACACATGTACCCCAATGTTCACTGCAGCAGTATTTACAATAGCCAGGTCATGGAAGCAATGCCATCGACAGACGAATGGATAAAGATGTGGTACGTATATACAATGGAATATTACTCAGCCATAAAAAGGAACGAAACTGGGTCATTTGTAGAGATGTGGATGGATCTAGAGACTATCATACAAAGTAAGTCAGAAGGAGAAAAACAAATATCGTATATTAACGCATATACGTGGAACCTTGAAAAATGGTACAGATGAACCGGTTTGCAGGGCAGGAATAGAGACACAGATGTAGAGAACAAACGTATGGACACCAAGGGGGGAAAGTGCCGGGGGGGGGTGTGTGTGTGGGGGTGGTGTGATGACTTTGATTGACATGTATACACTAATACGTATAAAATAGATAACTAAGGCTTCCCTGGTGGCGCAGTGGTTGAGAGTCCGCCTGCCGATGCAGGAGACACGGGTTCGTGCCCCGGTCTGGGAAGATTCCACATGCTGCGGAGCGGCTAGGCCCGTGAGCCATGGCCGCTGAGCCTGTGCGTCTGGAGCCTGTGCTCTGCAACGGGAGAGGCCACAACAGTGAGAGGCCCGTGTACCGCAAAAAAATAAAATATAAAATAAAATAGATAACTAATAAGAACCTGCTGTATAATAAATAAATAAAATAAAATTCAAAAAAAAATGTCATGGGTAATTTGATAGAGACCAAAGGCAAAAATTCTGACATAAATCCCAGCAATAATTTCTTCGATCAGTCTCTCAAGGCAAGAAATAAATGCAAAAATAAACAAATGGAACCTAGTCAAAGGTATAAGCTTTTGCACAGCAAAGGAAACCATAAAAAAAATGAAAAAACAACCTACAGAATGAGAGAAGATATTTGCAAATATTTGCAAACCATGCAACTGACAAGGGCTTCATTTCCAAAATATACAAACAGCTCAATATCAAAAAAAAAACCCAATCAAAAAATGGGCAGAAGACCTAAATAGACATTTCTCCAAAAAACACATACAGATGGCCAACAGGCACATGAAAAGATGCTCAACATTGCTAATTATTAGAGAAATGCAAATCAAAACTACAATGAGGTATCACCTCACACCATTCAGAATGGCCATCATCAAAAAGTCTAAAAATAATAAATGCTGGAGAGGGTATGGAGAAAAGGGAACCTTCCTACACTGTTGGTGGGAATATAAACTGGTGCAGCCACTATGGAGAACAGTATAGAGGTTCCCTAAAAAACTAAAAACAGAGTTACCGTATTATCCAGCAATCCCACTCCTGGGCATTTATCTGGAAAAGACAAAAACTCTAATTCGAAAAGATACATGCACCCCAATGTTCACTGCAGCTTTACAATAGCCAAGACGTGGAAGCAACCTAAATGTCCGTTGGCAGATGAATGGATAAAGAAGATGTGGTACGTATATACAATGGAATATTAATCAGCCATAAAAAAGAATGAAATAATGCCATTTTCAGCAACATGGATGGACCGAGAGATTATCATACTAAGTGAAATAAGTCAGAAAAAGAAAGACAAATATCATATGATATCACTTATATGTGGAATCTAAAAAAATAATATAAATAATATTAATGAACTTATTTACAAAGCAGAAACTGACTCACAGATACAGAAAACAAACTTATGGTTACCAAAGGGGAAGGGAGGAGAGGAGGGATAGATTAGGAGTTTGGGATTAACAGATACACACTACCATATATAAAATAAACAACAAGGACCTACTGTATAGCACAGGGAACTCTATTTCACATTTTCTAATAACCTATAATGGAAAGGAATGTAAAAAATTCATAGGGACTTCCCTGGTGGCACAGTGACTAAGAATCCGCCTGCCAATGCAGGGGACATGGGTTCGAGCCCTGGTCCGGCAAGATCCCACATGCCGCGGAGCAACTAAGCCCGTGCGCCACAACTACTGAGCCTGCACTCTAGAGCCCACAAACCACAACTACTGAGCCTGTGCGCTACAGCTACTGAAGCCCGTGTACCTAG
Source organism: Delphinapterus leucas (assembly GCF_059928025.1). Lineage (NCBI taxonomy): Eukaryota > Metazoa > Chordata > Mammalia > Artiodactyla > Monodontidae > Delphinapterus > Delphinapterus leucas. The sequence continues at coordinate 55,404,089 of NC_143143.1, forward strand.
AGCCCGTGCTCCGCAACAAGAGAAGCCACCGCAATTGGAAGCCCACGCACCGCAACAAAAAGTAGCCCCCGCTCATCACAACTAGAGAAAGCCCACATGCAGCAACAAAGACCCAATGCAACCAAATAATAAAAATAAATTTAAAAAAAACAGTATAGATTTATGAATCACTTTGCTGTATACCTGAAACTAACAGAACATTGTAAATCAACTATATTTCAATTAATAAAGAAAAAAAGGCAAGCTATCAGACCATGCATGGTAGCATTACAGCCACGTAGCAATCTGCACAGGAGGGATATGCATTTGAACAATGGTTGTTTCTCTGAATGATGGGATTGTAGGTGGATTTCATTCTCATTTGCACACATTCCTATGATTTCTACAATACATACATGCCTGATGAAGTATTGAAATGGGGAAGATCTAAAATGGACTTTGAGAAAATAGGACTTAAATAGGTAGAGGTGGAAAGAGGGGTGACAGAAAATGAACACATTTCCTACGGTTGGAAATAGCAAGAGCCAAGATCCATGTCACAGAGGCTCCAAGCAGGAAAAGGGGCTGGTTAAGAAACAAGGCCATAAAGGACCAAATTTAAGAGATCTGAAACAGGGGCTAAAAATTTTTTTCCCTTCTGTAACTCATAGGGAAGTTTCAGAATTGTACAAAGAAAGGTCAGGTGGACTAGAAGGGGCTGAGAACAAATCCTGAAGGGAGGGAGCTCAATTAGAAGGATTTATAACAGTTCAGGCATCAAGTCCTGAACTATCTGAAATACACCAAAGCAACAGATAAGGAATCCAGGTGTTATCTGATGAGAACCTGTGACCTGGACTGGATGAGGGAGCAGAGACACAGGGACTAACGGATTTCAAGCTGGAGCAGAGCAGACGGGAGGAGGAAGGTCAACGTCTAAAACGAGAAAAGTCAAATTTCAGACAAACTAAGTTTGCGTTGACTGAGGGACGTATACCTAGGAATTTCCTGCAGATCACCGAAACCACAGGACTAGCAGGACACAGACTGGGCGGACAAGGCTCTGAGAGTCGTCCACTGAGGGATCCAGGTCAGTGACAGATATCCTCTCAAAATCTCACCCAAGGACAGAGAATGTTGCCAGTAAATCCCAGGTCTCAAGAGCTCTTTCAAAAACGCAGCAAAGTCTTCACAGAGAAGCCCCAGGCTGGCCCTGTGGTGACTCCAATATAAAAGAGCTGCTGCCAAAGGGCAACAAATCCAAAGGACAGTTCAGGTCCTTTCGCACCAGCAGCAGGTGCTCGTGAGCACCCTGGCAGGGGTGTGCTGCTGCTGGGGAGGAGAACCAGGGAGGCAGCAAGGAGGCGTTCACAGTGTACGCTCTGCACCTTTCAAATTCTGAACCACGCATGCACTGTCTAGTCAAGATAACATAAAGTTTAACTTTCTTTAAAAGGTCACTCAACTGAGTGGGCCCTATGCCATCCCCACTGATGAGGCAAACAGCACAAGAACAAAGATCATGGACTGGCAGGGCAAGCTGCCTAATGGGGACCAGGTCTGCCCTGGTTGGCACCACATCACTGCCCCAACCAAGCAACCACTGCATGGCAAGGCCTGGAAGGCAGGAACTCAGCCCAACCCCAGGAACAAATCAGTATTCTTCCAAGGAGAGCCTGGCAAAATTAACAGTCAAGAGTCTCTTTTCCAAACCAGAGGCAGTCTGTAAGTGAAAGGCTGTGCTCTGTCACCCCCAGCAGCCTCTAGCACCAGTCAGGAAGGCTGGGGAGGCTGTCACAGCACAGGGAGCAGGTTAAGAAGCTGTGTGCAGCAGAATTACTCAGCAAGCTCTCTGCAAAACTAACAAATTCAATACACTTCACCTGTGTGGATCCCAGGAAAGACAGCAGAGTGCACAATCAGAAATAGTGATGCACATTTTTTTAAACAGTTTAAAGGGTGATTATTTGCACTGTGAAATTAGTTAGGAGAGTCATTTCAAAAGTTTCCTAGATGCATTCAAAGTCTCCTGAAATGCCAACCCAATCATAAATTTTATGATGGCAATCTTTTGGCCCACATTTCATTCTTGTCTTTCCTAAGCACCACTGGAAAAACATGGATCGGTGGGAGGAAGACCACTTTCAAAGCTTAAATTCCAAGTTTCTTAGTTTGGCAACAATACTGTGCTTTTGGAATTTAAAATTATAAGCACGGTTCCCAGAGGAAAACGTTTCCTTTATTAGCAACTGGCTTTGACAATTCCATTTTAGGATGCTAAATGTAACAAAATACCTTCTGACTTTTATAATAAACACATTCCCCAGATTGTTTTGTCTGCTTATTTATAAGACACTTTGCCACAACAGTTAAGCAACTGAAACATTTTTTTAAATCTTTCAAATTTGTTCCAGTTCTTTTCATGAATTGACCTAATACTGTTTTCTGAATTCTTCTACTATAAAATAAGCAAGTTCCCATTTCACCATTTATTTCCCTAAAAAGATATCCTTGTTTTATTATTTCTAATTTTCTTAAATTTTAACCTAAGAATATCAGCAAAGCCAGAATTATGGAAGTTTGAAATCCCATGCATGATAATCAGAAATATTGAGCAATGGAGGAACTGTCTTGCTCTGGGCTAATGGACTACATTAGGCTTTTAACAGAAAGCAAGTAGGTGCTGTGTTTCTGGAGCAACAAGCACTTAGTGAACCTCTAAGCCCCAGGCATTCTGTCATCATAGAAGCAGTTTAAGTGCAGTTGTAAAAAATTAAGGTAACTTTAGCTGGATAGTTCCTCATATCCTCCCTACCTACAACAACGGTTGGGAAAGTACTTAAGAATCAACCGCCCAAGACCAGATGGCTACACAGGCAAATTCTATCAAACACTTAGAAAAGAGCTAACACCTATCCTTCTCAAACTCTTCCAAAATATAGCAGAGGGAGGAACACTCCCAAACTCATTCTACGAGGCCACCATCACCTTGATACCAAAACCAGACAAGGATGTCACAAAGAAAGAAAACTACAGGCCTATATCACTGATGAACATAGATGCAAAAATCCTCAACAAAATACCAGCAAACAGAATCCAACAGCACATTAAAAGGATCATACACCATGATCAAGTGGGGTTTATTCCAGGAATGCAAGGATTCTTCAATATACGTAAAACAATTAATGTGATAAACCATATTAACAAATTGAAGAAAAAAACCATATGATCACCTCAACAGATGCAGAGAAAGCTTTCAACAAAATTCAACACCCATTTCTGATAAAAACCCTCCAGAAAGTAGGCATAGAGGGAACTTTCCTCAACATAATAAAGGCCATATATGACAAACCCACAGCCAACATCATCCTCAATGGTGAAAAACTGAAAGCATTTCCACTAAGAGCAGGAACAAGACAAGGTTGCCCACTCTCACCACTCTTATTCAACATAGTTTTGGAAGTTTTAGCCACAGCAATCAGAGAAGAAAAGGAAATAAAAGGAATCCAAATGGGAAAAGAAGAAGTAAAGCTGTCACTGTTTGCAGATGACATGATACAATACATAGAGAATCCTAAAGATGCTACCAGAAAACTACTAGACCTAATCAATGAATTTGGTAAAGTAGCAGGATACAAAATTAATGCACAGAAATCTCTGGCATTCCTATACACTAATGATGAAAAATCTGAAAGTGAAATCAAGAAAACACTCCCATTTACCACTGCAACAAAAAGAATAAAATATCTAGGAATAAACCTACCTAAGGAGACAAAAGACCTGCATGCAGAAAATTATAAGACACTGATGAAAGAAATTAAAGATGGTAGAAATAGATGGAGAGATATACCATGTTCTTGGATTGGAAGAATGAACATTGTGAAAATGACTCTACTACCCAAAGCAATCTACAGATTCAATGCAATCCCTATCAAACTACCACTGGCATTTTTCACAGAACTAGAACAAAAAATTTCACAATTTGTATGGAAACACAAAAGACCCCGAAAAGCCAAAGCAATCTTGAGAACGAAAAACGGATCTGGAGGAATCGGGCTCCCTGACTTCAGACTATACTGCAAAGCTACAGTAATCAAGACAGTATGGTACTGGCACAAAAACAGAAAGATAGATCAATGGAAGAGGACAGAAAGCCCAGAGATAAACCCATGCAATATGGTCACCTTATCTTTTATAAAGGAGGCAGGAACGTACAGTGGAGAGAGGACAGCCTCTTCAATAAGTGGTGCTGGGAAAACTGGATAGGTACATGTAAAAGTATGAGATTAGATCACTCCCTAACACGATACACAAAAATAAGCTCAAAATGGATTAAAGACCTAAATGTAAGGCCAGAAACTATCAAACTCTTAGAGGAAAACATAGGCAGGACACTCTATGACATAAATCACAGCAAGATCCTTTCTGACCCACCTCCTAGAGAAATGGAAATAAAACCAAAAATAAACAAATGGGACCTAATGAAACTTCAAAGCTTTTGCACAGCAAAGGAAACCATAAACAAGACCAAAAGACAATGCTCAGAATGGGAGAAAATATTTGCAAATGAAGCAACTGACAAAGGATTAATCTCCTAAATTTATAAGCAGCTCATGCAGCTCAATAACAAACAAACAACCCAATCCAAAAATGGGCAGAAGACCTAAATAGACATTTCTCCAAAGAAGATATACAGACTGCCAACAAACACATGAAAGAATGCTCAACATCATTAATCATTAGAGAAATGCAAATGAAAACTACAATGAGATATCATCTTACACCAGTCAGAATGGCCATCATCAAAAAATCTAGAAACAGTAAATGCTGGAGAGGGTGTGGAGAAAAGGGAACACTCTTGCACTGCTGGTGGGAATGTGAATTGGTACAGCCACTATGGAGAACAGTATGGAGGTTCCTTAAAAACCTACAAATAGAACTACCATACGACCCAGCAATCCCACTACAGAGCATATACCCTGAGAAAACCATAATTCAAAAAGAGTCATGTACCAAAATGTTCATTGCAGCTCTATTTACAATAGCCCGAAGATGGAAACAACCGAAGTGCCCATCATCAGATGAACGGAGAAAGAAGATGTGGCACATATATACAATGGAATATTACTTAGCCATAGAAAGAAACGAAATTGAGCTATTTGTAATGAGGTGGATAGACCTAGAGTCCGTCATGCAGAGTGAATTAAGTCAGAAAGAGAAAGACAAATACCGTATGCTAACACATATATATGGAATTTAAGGGAAAAAAATGTCATGAAGAACCTAGGGGTAAGACAGGAATAAAGACACAGACCTGCTAGAGAATGGACTTGAGGATATGGGGAGGGGGAAGGGTAAGCTGTGACAAAGCGAGAGAGAGGCATGGACATATATACACTACCAAACGTAAGGTAGATAGCTAGTGGGAAGCAGCCGCGTAGCACAGGGAGATCAGTCTGGTGCTTTGTGACCGCCTGGAGGGGTGGGATAGGGAGGGTGGGAGGGAGGGAGACGCAAGAGGGAAGAGATATGGGAACATATGTATATGTATAACTGATTCACTTTGTTATAAAGCAGAAACTAACACACCATTGTAAAGCAATTATACTCTAATAAAGAAGTAAAAAAAAAAAGAATCAACTGGCACTTTTGTCTGGGAGATGGATCCAAGTAGTTAGGTGGAGAGGGTAGAAACTGTTTCACCTCATAATCTCATGGTTTTAGGGTATGTGGCTTTGCTTGTTTTTACCACTGAGTAAGTCTAATTATTACAAATAGCTTTTCAAAAGTACAGTCCATTAGGTATCATGCCTTCTTTTTTTCTACCTCTTCTCACACCTTCTAAAACCACGAAGTCCCATTAACATCAAGTCTGATCTCTCACCCTTAAACAGGGCTACACAGCCTCCAAATATCTGTAAACTCCCCCAACAGGCATATGCAGTGTGGCAACAGAACTCTTCCAGGCCCAGCTAGGGTATTTAATGGGAAGATTAGAAACTTCAAAGTACCTTGTCTCTGTAAGCGACTCCTAAACTTGCACCCAAGCCCTAAATTTTCTCCAAAACATATTGTAAAAATCAGTATGGAGAGTTCTCCTTGGGTGATCCACTGTCATAACCAAAAAAGTTGTTTAAAATCCCATTATCTTTCACCCAAAACATTCCTTCCAGTATAACTGCTGTTGACACCCTGACACCTAATCTTGTGCCTTCCTCCTTCCTGATATCTCCCTAATGTTCCTTTCCTCCAGTTACCAAAAACGGAAAGCTACATAAATGGGTGCTGTGGACCTGGTGTAGAGCAACAGGGATTGGTGGGAACAGCTGTTCCTCAGTTCCAGCCAAACGTTAATCAGGTGGGAATGTGATGGCGGATCTTCCAATGACCCAAAATAGGCAATAAATTCAGACTGTTGGGAGAAATATTCTGGTTTTTAAAGCAACACAGGGACCAAAGAAAACAACTGCAGGTCACCTGTTGGCAACCCGCGAGTCAGCCAATCTGTTTCATTCTGGTCCATGCTCCTTCAGTCCAGTCTACACATCACTGTCAGATCAATTTACCAAATAACACTGCTCCTGACCACTAACTCCAGGCTCGAAATACTACCACTAAGTTTATGCTGTCATTCAACGTCCACAGTAACATAATGACTCCTCACCTTCCTCAACTCCCTTACCTTTCACTTCAACCAATTAAGTCCGCTGCCCTCATATCTCAACCCCAACCAGCTACGTCCCTGCCAAGATGGCCTCTGTTCTACCCTCCTCCTCTACCCTATCAACGCCCACATCTGAAGCAGGAAACAAGCCCATCTTTGGGGAATATACCTTCCAACACCTGCTGACTACATGAATTAAGAGACTTCTCTGCTTAAAGCCAAAAGATTTAACTTTCGAGAAAGAGTTTAAATCTCCTAACAGGCAAATCACATGGCCTTGTCTTGTTACACCTCCAGCCCCCAAATAACATTTTAAAGAAGTTCAGAAAGGCTAAGTCACGCTCTGAGGAGTCTTTCCGGGGTCTCGACGTCTTCACACCGAGGAAGGCCTCGGGGAGGTGGATTGGCGTAGGACCCCGCAACCAGCCCTGCGAGGGCTGCGGACGTGCGCAACCCCCGCGCTCTCCTTCCTGGGCCCCGGAGATACCACCCCCAACTGGACCCCAGAGCCATGTCCCCGGGACCCCGACCTGCTGAACCCTGCCGCGAGCTCCGCGGGGCCCAGCACCCGAGGACCCTTCCCGCAGGCCAGGCCCGGGGCCGCCGACGGCCGCGCAGAAGATGGCAAGACGACCCCTCTGCGCGCGCCCCCGCACGGACCTCCGGGGGACTCCGCTGCCCCGGCCGCGCCCAACCGATGCTGCCGCTACCTTGTCCTCGGGTGGTGCGTCCGGCTCGCGGGCCATCCTTTGCCTTAGCTCCGTCATGCTGGGAACACCAGCGCTTCGTCGCTGCGGCCGAGTGGCGCAGCCGCCGAGGCCGGCAGCTCAGCGCGGGCGCGCGCGGACTCTGCTCGGCCAGCCCCCCGTCGCCTAAGCAGCGCGCAGCTTCGCAGCGGCTCCTGGCGCCACCACAGCCCGGCCGCCAGCCCTGAAACTTGGCCCCGCCCGGTGCAGCCACCGCCCTTTCACCCGGGCAGAGCGCGACCAGCCTCCTCCAGCCCAGCCCCACCAACTCCTTTTCTCGGGAGGGCCCCGAACAAGCGCGCACGCGCACCGCTGCCATCACAGCCACGGAGCTACACCAATGGCGCGAATCCGTCAGGGAGGCGGGGCGGGGGCGGGGCAAGCGGAGAGGATCGGAGAGGCGTGCATTGGATAGCAGCCTGAGAGGGCTGGAAAAGGCGTGCTTTTCTGAGGGAGACTACTAGATGGGGGCTCGGGAACTGGAGCCCGTGGTCTTAGAGATAACAGGTTGCTGGGGGCCATGGGCTGCAGCCCCGAGCCTCCAGCCGGCCTAGTGCTTGCTGCCTTCGGCTTTTTGTCTTTAATAGCCAGGGCTCTTCCCTCTCACTGATAAGTAGACGCTTGTTAGGCCCTGAGCGGAAAGGCCTGGGGAACGCACCTGTGTAAAACGAGGAGCTTACGTGATAAGAAGTGAAAGCCAAACTTAAGTCTGCGTTGCTTTGCCAAGTTATCTTCTATTTAGTGAGCGTTAATTATGTGCTGGGCACTGAACTATGTACTCTCTTTAATGCGTCTCATTTAATCTGTACAACGCTTGGAAGTGGATATGATTTTCATTTTGCAGCTAGGGTCTTCCACAGTTATTCAGCTTTCTTTTCTCTCTTCTGGACTATTGAAGGATATTTTTGGACAGGAATGCTGCCTGCTTTGTTCACAGCCCAATCTCCTATGTACCTGATGCATCCCAAGTACCTATTTAATAGATTTAAAGTTTCTCCTGAAAGAAAATGATTTAACCAAGGTCTCACGGCTAGAAAGTGCCCACTAAGAATACGAACACAGATCTGTTACCAACGCACTCTTTAACATACTCCTGGCCTTCCTAAATTCATTGTTAATATCTATGTTGTTCAGCATTGCCTTCAACAGTTCCTGTTCACTGCCTTTAAGTGATGTAAAACAAGTATAGAACAGGGCCCCTTCCCTTAAGCATATTGTAATTTAACAAGGAGAGAAATTTGCACACATAGGAGTTGCAATTTTGTGTTAGCAATTTTGACCTGAACTGTAAGGTTTGGGGAAAGTAGTGAGAATTCTGAAAAGGGTGTTATATTTTCTTGATTTCTATAAAAGTATATTCCCAAGTGCCTGTAACACTCCTTCAAAGTGACAGTAAAATAGGTATAGAGGAACACTGAACTCAGGGTATGCTTTGTTCCCTATTAACGCACAAATACTTGTTTTTTTTAGAGAAACAGACCACTCCCTTCAGGCCATAATTTATTTAGAGAAAGCTGTGCTCTTTTGTTTTATTTGTCTTTTGTTTTAATCATATTTATAAAAGTAAATAACATGGGACTTCCCTGGTGGTCCAGTGGTTAAGACTCCAGCTCCCAATGCAGGGGACCTGGGTTCCATCCCTGGTGGGGAACTAGATCCCGCATGTATGCCGCAACTAAGAAGTCCACACGCCGCAACTATGAGCCTGCATGCCACAATGAAGATCCCACGTGCCGCAACTAAGACCCGGCACAGCCAAAATAAATAAATAAATATTTTTTTAAAAGTAAAAAATAACTTATTTTTAAAAAGTAAATAACATGCTGATGGTAATTTTAAAACTCTTTTAATCTGTTGGAGACTGTGTGACCACCATTTTGACTAATGTCAGTGATCACTTCTTGAAATAAAGACCAGACACTTCTTGGGTAAATTAAGCAAGGTTTATTATCTAAAGGATCTAGAAGGATGTCAACACCTTTAAGACAGGTGGAAGTGTTAGTAACCAGATTCTCACCTTTATGGAACATAATTGTGAAAGGTCACACCCGAGTAAGCATCACATCAGTCCTCCTGGAACCTCAGCTGTTTGCTTTGAAACACAGCCTAACTGGAGAACCAGGGCACGTAGATCAGAGTTTCAGAACGCACAGTATAATTACTAGGGTAGATAACTCCCTACAGTTTGGCCCGAACAAACTTCTTATCTGTCATACTCAGCCCTCCCAAGCTAATGGAGCTCAGGCCAGGTACAATTCTGAAGTTGGTACTGTGGTAAACAGGGATCAGATATTCAGACCTCTGGAAGTCATGTTAACAGGTATTTAGGCAAGCTTTAGAGCCTCTCCCTCAACTGTAGGAAGAAATTAAAAGTAAAAAAATTTCCCTCACCTCCAGCCCAAAGAAGAATTTTGTTCTTTTACATTACGTTACACCTCCTCCTCTACCCCTGATTTTGCCCTTCAATAGAAATACCTCATAATAATAGAATACTTCATAATAGCTCTTTCCTCTAGGGTCATTTCTTCCAGGCTTGTGACATATCTTGTATATGGTGATTCTTTTCATTGCACTCCTTCTATTGCACTCCTATACATATACTTAGTATATGTATAGGATTAGTATAGGTAACTAGCATGAGATTTTTAGTCCTCCAGAGTGTGCAGGCTGACTGCAAGCTCAGCATAAGTGGGCAGGTATTGCTATAATTATTATCATTCTATAATAAAAACACTTCCCACCTTCTTGATAATTTGAAAACTGCATTGGTACAAGTGACAAGAAAATTCTTCAGTTCCCCGAATAGTGTTTTTCCTCTCTTAGAGGGGAAGAACTGTCAATAAATGAATTATTTAAACAATACATTTTTAAAAAAATTGTCCATAAACAAAAACAGACTTGATCTGCTCTTTTTCTTGTCCTTCATATTGCCTTTCTAGATCTTATCTTGACAAGTGTTCTCAGAAAGCTAAAACTTCTTATTCAGTTTAATGAGATGACATGCAAAATGGAATTGAGAATGGGCTAGGCAGAACTGTATAACATCTTAAAGTTTCAAAAATACAAATCCTGCATTCCCACAAACTTGTAGACCTATTAGATTATTAGACAGTCCATCTAAACTATAATTTCAGTCTTCTCTCTGACAAAGCATAGGTCTTACTTTTTCAAACCAACAGTCTATATGGAGGTGCAGGTGGCTTTAAGCATAAATATTCATCAATTGATCACACATGCTGAAACAGTACTTTCTGGTCCTAATTATTTATTAGAATTACCTGGGGAGCTTCTAAAAATGCCAATGGATGGCCCATCCTAGACCAACTAAATAAGAATCTCTAGAGATGGAACCTAGAGGAAATAGGCTTGTTTCTTTCATTTTGTTAAGCTCTCCAGATGAGTCTAATGTGCAGCCAGGAATGAGACTCAGTTTAATATGTGATATCACCTTGTAAAGAAATTTGCCAGAAATTATATTAAATAGTTCACAGCATTTTTCTCTCCCAGCATGCATTAACACTTTCAGACCAACAATACATGTTTGATGAAGAGATTGTGGGAAATGCAGAAAAGCATAACGAAAAATATTAAGATCATTTGTGGTAGCATCAGCCATAGATAATTACTGTTAACATCCATATTATTGCCTTTTTATTCTATTTTCTGTGCACTTACACTCAGATATAATAATTTTAGAAAGTTGGGATACTATTGTTTATACTGTTTCATAACTCAAAAGTTTTAACATCAAATGCCCTTTGAGAATGGTAATTTTTTTTTTTTTTTTTTTTTTTTGCGGTACGCGGGCCTCTCACTGTTCTGGCCTCTCCCGTTGTGGAGCACAGGCTCTGGACGCGCAGGCTCAGCGCCCATCGCTCACGGGTCTAGCCGCTCTGCGGCATGTGGGATCTTCCCGGACCGGGACACCCGTGTCCCCTGCATCAGCAGGCGGAGTCTCAACCACTGCGCCACCAGGGAAGCCTGAGAATGTTACTTGAAAGGCTTTATAGTATTCCATCTTACAGATTTACCATAATTTACCTAACAAAGACCATATTGTTAGACCTCAAGATTATTTCCAATTTCAGGGGAATTGTTAATAATTCTATAAGAAACATTCTTAAACATGCCTCATCGTGGTAAGTAACTCTGATCACTTCTTTGGGAAAAAAAAATCCTATAGATTGAATTTCTGTGTCAAAGACTAAATAAAAAATTCCAAGGATTTTCATACATATTTCCAAATTCCCACTGGAAAAATTATACCAATTTATACTTTCATCTTCAAGTCATGAAAGTACTCACTTCCTTATATCCTTCCTAAGAAATGGGTGTTAACACAATTTTTATTAATTTGGTAGATTAAAATTTTATCTCCCTTTAATTTATGTTTCTTTGCTTATTAATATGCTAACCATTTTTCATACATTTACTAAGACTGGACCTTAGGCACTAGAAGCCAGGGACCTCTGGATTTTGTTTAGATACATAAAGTGCCCTTTTATTCAGTTTGAATTGGGTTCTCTGTTGTGGGAACAAAGTATATTAACCAACACAAGTTTTTAGGCACACTGAAGTTTTAAAACTTATGTAGTCATTCCTATGTTTTATGGGTTTTTTTTCCTTTTATATTTAGAAGCCCACAGCAAGATCTCTTAAATATTTACCAAAATATTTTTCCATTTCTTATTGGGTTTACATTTATTTGAATTTTAATTATTTAATCTATCTGGAAATTATTTCAGTAAACAGTTATTAGGAAGAGTCTATAGCTTTACTTTTTCCTAGAAGTTTAACGAATTGTTTGGTCATAATTTAATTCATTCTTTTTCTCACTGATTGAAATAGCACCTTTACTAGTTGTTAGAGTAATCCTCTTAAAACAGAAATTGGGGACTTCCCTGGTTATGCAGTGGTTAAGAATCCACCTGCCAATGCAGGGGACACGGGTTCGATCTCTGGCGGGGGAAGATCCCACATGCCGCGGAGCAACTAAGCCCGCGCGCCACAACTACTGAGCCTGCATGCCACAACTAATGAAGCCTGCTCGCCTAGAGCCCGTGCTCCGCAACAAGAGAAGCCACTGTGATGAGAAGGCCGCGCATGGCAATGAAGAGTAGCCCCCACTCTCCGCAACTAGAGGAAGTCCATGAGCAGCAACAAAGACCCAACACAGCCATTAATTAATTAATTAATTTAAAAAAAAAAAAAACAGAAATTGTCTCATGCCAAAGACCTTTTGATAACTTTCCTTTTCACTTATAGAGGGCTTGTAAAGGGCTATAAGATCTCAGCCCTGACTCTCTTTGCAACCTCACCTTGCACCACTCTCCCCATTGTTCAGTGTGTTCCAGACACATCAATCTTTGAGTCCTATTGTATGTCAATTACATCTCAATAAAACTGGGGAAAAATACTTATAAAAAAAGCTTTGAATTTTAAAACAAACTACTATCTGAACACTTTCTAAGCATGCTGTCCTTTTTAAACATGTTATTCTTTCAGCCTAGAATACTTTCTCCCACTCTCCAAACAGCTAGTTTCTCTGGTAACCTGCTACCTCCGCAGAAGGCCTTCCCTGACCACAGGTCATAGCCATTCTTAAGTCATGGGTGGAGTTTAATTGCCATTTAAAATACCTTCAAATCAACACTTCGATTTGGCATTAAACCAAAATGTTATTATGTAAGCAGAAAGCACAGAAACAGAGTAGTAGAGTATACATTCGTTATTAGTGAAGCAAATGTTTCTCACTGGAGGAATGAATACATTCCACATTTTGCAAAGGAACTGAGACACTAAAAGGACCTGGAGGGACTTCCCTGGTGGTGCAGTGGTTAAGAATCTGCCTGCCAATGCAGGGGACATGGGTTCGACCCCTGGTCTGGGATGATCCCACATGCTGCAGAGCAGCTAAGCCCGTGTGCCACAACTACTGAGCCTGTGCGGCACAACTACTGAAGCCCGCATGCCTAGAGCCCATGCTCTGCAACAAGAGAAGCCACTGCAATGAGAAGCCAGAGCACCGCAATGAAGAGTAGCCCAGCTCACCACAACTAGAGAAAGCCCGTGAGCGGCAACGAAGAACCAACGCAGCCATAAATAAATGAATAAATAAATAAATATTTTTAAAAATAAATAAATAAAAGGACCTGGAAAGGAAAATACCTACAAATAGATGAAACCGTTGTGTTTTGATATAAAGATGTATGCAAAAGGATAGTTGATTATACATAAAGGAAGTGCTAGTATCAAAATTTACGAATGGGTGGCAGAGACTTGGAAGAAATTCCAGAGACAATAGAGGAGCACTCTTAAGAATGCTGCATCATCCACACCCTTGACGACAGAGTATGATATATGGAAAAACAGCAGTATCAGTAACTGAGTGAGAAGCTGAATGTGAAGATATATTACAAGTGCTTTAACCAATATATATAGTATGTACATATTATGCACATGAGTGATATATGATACAAATGTTTTTAAAAGTCTAAAAGTTCTTTTGATAATTACAAAATAGACATTCTAAATGATAAATCATATGATAGTTTGACATTTTATTTTCTTGTGCTACATAAAATGGGGCATCTTACAATTGAAGGTGCCTTAAATTCAGTGCATATATACACCTAATAAAAGTGGTAGAGGGAGGGGCTTCCCTGGTGGCGTACCGGTTGAGAGTCTGCCTGCCGATGCAGGGGACACGGGTTCGTGCCCCGGTCCGGGAAGATCGCACATGCCGCGGAGCGGCTAGGCCCGTGAACCAGGGCTGCTGGGCCTGTGCGTCCAGAGCCTGTTCTCCGCAAAGGGAGAGGCCACAACGGTGAGAGGCCCGCACACTGCAAAAAAATAAAATTAAAAAAAAAAAAGTGCTGGAGGGAGAGAATAGAGAAAGGCAATTTTTGAAGCCATAATGGTTGACAATATTCTAGACTTGATGAAATACATGAATCTTCTGATTGAGGAATACAAAATTTTCTGAACAGGAAAAATAAAACTAAATCCACACCAAGATACACGGTAGAAAAACTAAAGAATTCTACAGACCAAGGTAAAATATTAGAAGCAACTAAAGAAAAATGCTGTAAACAAAGCAAAAAAGAAACAAAGGAGGGATATTTATAATAATAAGATTATTAATATATGAAGTGCTCCTTTTAATCAATAAGACAGTGGTCAAGAACTATATGAACGATATCCAACTTGCACCAATCTTTTAATACACAAACTGAAATTTCCACATGAGCACAGATTTAAAAACGAGATTGCTAATATCTATAGAAAGAAAAATTAGGCGAAATGAGCATGCTCGTAGTTTTGGCTGAAATGTAAATTGCAATCTTTTGGAAGTCAATTTAGTAACATTAATCAAAATTTTAATGTGTATGCTCTTCGATCCAACAGTACTTCAAGGAGTTGCCCAAATTACAAGCACTTTTTAAGTTGGTTACATACGTAGGATATTATGCCATCTTTTTAAGAGGTGCTGATATAGAAAACATGTACCTGGCATAAAATTACACATGCTTTACTAAGTACTTTGCAAAAGGGTCTACGGTATAAATTCATTTGTTTTTTTAAAAAAGGTATATTTGTAGAGAAAATAAAAAAGCTTAGAAAGTTGCATACGGTAAATGATACGAGTTTGGTGTGTATGTGGCAGAGGAGGTTTAAGAGCTGGTGGTCAAGACAACTCTTCAGGCAACAAGGCGGCTCTTTCTCCTAGCAGGCTGGATTTGCGTTTCACTTTCGAGGCCGGAAATTCCCTACCCCTCAAGAGGAAGATGAAGCACCACGAAGACGCAGTTCAACGACTCCCCCCCACCCCCACTATAGGCCTGACCTTCACACTCGGCCGGACTTTTCTAACGTCCGGTTCCGGAACGTGACAAAAAGGCGGGGATTCCCGCCGGTCGCCTATCAGCCGGCCCTCAGAAGGCGCAGCGCTCACGCCCCGTCCCCAGTCCGCACCCTCCAATAGATGTTAGGGGTGGGGCGGACTTCGTGCGGAGCGGGTACACGATTGGCTCTGCAGTCTCTCCGCCCAGGCAGCAGGCGGGGCAGCGTGGTGACGTCTCCGCGAGGGGCGCGGGGTCGTAGCGCGCGCTCGCAGACGCGGCAGTATTAAACTGCTGCAGGCGCGGCGGGCTCGTTGTGGGCTTCCTCCGTCTCAACCGTTCGTGAGTTAGCTCCGTCGCTCGCTCTCATCTTCTGAAGCCTAAGCCGGCTATACCTTCCTCCTTCCTTCCGCCAGCAGCCGTGTCGTTGCGACTCCGCCACCATGTTCGAGGCGCGCCTGGTCCAGGGCTCCATCTTGAAGAAGGTGCTTGAGGCGCTTAAGGACCTCATCAACGAGGCCTGCTGGGACATCAGCTCGAGCGGCGTGAACCTGCAGAGCATGGACTCGTCCCATGTCTCTTTGGTGCAGCTCACCCTGCGCTCCGAGGGCTTCGACACGTACCGCTGCGACCGCAACTTGGCCATGGGCGTGAACCTCACCAGGTGAGCCCCTAAGCAGTGGATAGCCGGGCCCTGATCCACCTCCTCTGGCTCTTGGCGGGAGCGCCTCCGGGCCGGGCCCTCATTGGCTGGAGTGGGCCATCTGCGCCTTCTCATTGGCTTGCGGCACTAGTGGGGCGGGACCTAGCGGAACGCGCGGTTCGGAAAGCCCGCGCTAGCTGCAGCGCGAACCGGCTCTTTCCGCGCCAAAGTCACAAAGCGGGTGGTGGCGGGAAAATGACGGACTTCTTTGCGGTGCCAGGAAAAGACTGTTGCAGACCTCTTTGGTCATTAAGGGCAGGCGGCCTCGGATGAGAAACCTTGGTCCTGATTGACTTTAACTGCTTTATAATGTGTCCTAGTTCATTCGCCCTAACGAGCGACAAGAGTATTTCTTTTACTACAGAGTTGCGCTGAGCACCCCAAGATCCCGGTTTGAGGAAAATATATCCCAGGGCAGTGCTTTCAACTTTTGACCACTACCTGTCTAGTACATACACATGTTTAAATCTTAAAGCTTGTGAGAAATATTTACCCCTACTACATGCAGTGTGTTTTAACTGGTTTATTAAATCGTTTTTAAAGATCGTTGTCCCAATAATTAACTTCACCCACCAAAGGGATTTGCAGTTCATAAAATACTGCTGTTTTATTTATATCCAGAAGTGAAATTGCTCTTGGTGGGGGGGCTGTTTAGTTTAAGTATAAATACTACCAGATTGCATTCCAAATGGCCAGACCGGCTTACACATCCTAACTCACCAATTCGGCAGATGGTCTAATGGTTAAAAGTAGTACCTCCTGGTTTTAATTTGTTGATTTTAAACGCTTTGTTCTTCTGTGTTCTAGCATGTCCAAAATACTGAAATGTGCTGGCAATGAAGACATCATTACACTAAGGGCTGAAGATAATGCGGACACCTTGGCACTTGTATTTGAAGCTCCAAGTAAGTCTCACCCTTCTACTGACTTATGCTAGAAGAAATTAAAATGTAGTGTCAGTATTTCCCAAGGCTGAGAGAAATTTAAGATAATGTTTGTGATGGCTGTAAAATATACCTGACATTTGTAAACTTACATGTTCTTCTTCAACATTTGGTTTCTTTTGGTAGATCAAGAAAAGGTTTCAGACTATGAAATGAAGTTAATGGATTTAGATGTTGAACAACTTGGAATTCCAGTGAGTATCAAAGTTTCTGATTGAGCATACTGTACAGTCTTGAAAGTTACATAAGATATATTAATATAATAATTTAAAGACTATTTCCTAACAGAACTTTTTCTGTATATCTGCTCATGCATGTTCCAGAGTGGGGTGTTTAAGACTGACATATTTGTCATTTTATTAAGTTATGGTGTTCTACAGTGGCTCATTGGTTTGAATTTATTTCTGCCGAGTGAATATTTACATTAACCTCTGCATCTTTTTTTTAATTATTATTCCTAGAGTGCTTGCTTTTTTTTGTTGTTTTTTTGTAGATCTTTATTTTTTAAATTTATTTTTGGCTGTGTTGGGTCTTCATTGCTGCATGTGGGCTTTTCTCTAGCTGGGGAGGGGGGCGCTACTCTTCATTGCGGTGCGCAGGCTTCTCACTGAGGCGGCTTCTCTTGTGGAGCATGGGCTCTAGGTGTGCAGGCATCAGTAGTTGTGGCTCATGGGCTCTAGAGTGCAGGCTCAGTAGTTGTGGCACACGGGCTTAGTTGCTCCACGGCATGTGGGATCTTCCCGGACCAGGGCTTGAACCTGTGTCCCCTGCATTGGCAGGCAGATCTTAACCACTGCGCCACCAGGGAAACCCGAGTGCTTGATATTTATTGAGAGAAGATCTTAAAGCCATTTTAGCAGAAATTCATTATGGTTAGGTTTATCAACATCAAAAGTGAGAAGAGGTGTTCTGATGTTTAAAATGCCTAACATCATATTCTCTTGTTTTGGAAAGCAGATCTGTTTGCGCCATCATCACTGAATGCCATACCCTAATGGCCTCTTGATTTAGCCCTACTGTAGGGTGATTAGGTGGAGGCTCTTGTTCCCGGGATAGTGCATTTACTGTTAAAAGTTTAAGCTTTAATTTGTTTTCTTAGTATGGTTATTCTTACAGCATACTTGTTTTATATCTGCATTTATTTTTTGAGTGGTTAGAGTGTTAAGAAATTACACAATGAGTGATATTTCAAAGTAATCAGAAAATCTTGAATTCTGAGTTCTTGTTTAGATGCTGAATCTTCAGAAAGTGAGGGTGCCAAATCTTTTATTTCTATGACATTTAAATTTCTTTGTTTTGGGGCTTCCCTGGTGGCGCAGTGGTTTAGAGTCCGCCTGCCGATGCAGGGGACGTGGGTTCGTGCCCCGGTCCAGGAGGATCCTGCATGCCGCGGAGCGGCTGGGCCTGTGAGCCACAGCCGCTGAGCCTGCACATCTGGAGCCTGTGCTCTGCAGCGGGAGAGGCCACAGCAGTGAGAGGCCCGCATACCACCAAAAAAAAAAAATTCTTTGTTTTACAGGAACAAGAGTACAGCTGTGTAGTAAAGATGCCTTCTGGTGAATTTGCACGTATATGCCGAGATCTCAGTCATATTGGAGATGCTGTTGTAATTTCCTGTGCAAAAGATGGAGTGAAATTTTCTGCAAGTGGAGAACTTGGAAATGGAAATATTAAGTTGTCACAAACGAGTAATGTTGATAAAGAAGAGGAGGCTGTAAGTAGTTTTTAAGTAAACAAAATACCTTGAAGAAGAATATTAGGTTATATCTTAGTCTGCTAAGGCTTCTGTAACAAAATACCATAGACTGAGTGGCTTCTAAACAACGAAAGTTTATTATTCACAGTTTTGGAGACTCGGAAGCTGGCAGATTTGGTGTCTGACGAGGGCCTGCTTCTTGGTTCACAGACAGCAGCCTTCTTACTTGGTGGAAGGGGCAAGGGAGTTCTCTGGGGTCTCTTTTTTAAGGGCATTAATCCCATTCATGAGGGCTCTGCCTTCCTAACACTAAGCACCTCCCAAAGGCCCCACCTCCAATACCACCGTATTGTGAATTTGGTTTTAACGTGAACTGGGGTGGTGGGGGGGGCCACATTCAGTCTTTAGCAAGGTAATTGCTAAAATTAAAGAAAACTCTAAAGAAAAACAGACAGAATTTGCATTTCCAAGTAACTAATATGTGAGAATTGAAACTTCTGAAATCTGCAAGTGATCTTATAGATGCCATCTAACTTAAATTTGTGAGAAGGGAATGCAAATTTAGTGCAACCTTTATAAACTGTAGAACAATGGGTTTGTGTATCAAACCCACACATACTCTTAAGGATAGGCTTGGGAGGCTAGCTTTAGCTTTCTGGAGGTACTATGTTTTTACCAAATAATTGAGCAACCCAGTAGGATCTAGTTGGGGGTAAAATCTAGCTGTTGTGTAATCCTTATATTAACTTTTAAATAAAGAGTTTAAAAATACATATATTAGTAACAAATATATATTAGTAACAAAACTCAAGGGGCTGATTCTTTTCTCCTAAATTACATTTCACTCTCCTGCCAATCTTGATTTTTGTTCTTCTCAAAAATGTTACTTAACCCATAGGGAATTCTCTGGCGGTCCAGTGGTTAGGACTCCGCACTTTCACTGACAAGGGCGTGGGTTCGATCCCTCATCAGGGAACTAACATCCCTAAAGCCGTGCAGCTAGAAATTTTTAAAAAAAGAAAAAATTCACTCATAAATATTTTAATTTATTCGTAGTGTAAACATTTTATGACATCTAAGAAAATTATATTAAGGAATTTTTCAGTGTTTCTACTTCCTTGGTTATTTCAGTTTGTTTGAATCAAGATTTTAATAAGGTCCGTACATTACAGTTCATTGAGATACGCTCCTTAAATTTCTTTTAGTCCATTGCTTCTCTCTTCAATTTCATTTTCCCTCTATTACAATTTTATTTGTCGAAGAAACTAAGTCATTTGTCAATGTATATTAGAAATGAATGGGTTGCAGCTTTCTTGATGTTTTTCAGTATGATGAATCTTTTGTTTTCTCCCTAAGGTTACCATAGACATGAATGAACCAGTTCAGCTAACTTTTGCACTGAGGTACCTGAACTTCTTTACAAAAGCCACTCCACTCTCTCCTACAGTAACACTCAGTATGTCTGCAGATGTACCCCTTGGTAAGATAATAAACTTGTTGAATCTTGTTTTGTAGGTAGTGTATGTGGTACTTCTCAGTAATTAATTATATTCCTGTTTTCTTTCAGTCGTAGAGTATAAAATTGCTGATATGGGACATTTAAAGTACTATTTGGCTCCCAAGATCGAGGATGAAGAAGGATCTTAGACATTCTTAAAATTCAAGGAAATAAAACTAAGCTCTTTGAGAACTGCTTCTGAGATGCTAGCACATACTTAAGTCTGTTTTGTCTTTGTACCTCTGAGTACATATGTAGATATTGTTTTCTGTAAATAACTTTTTTTCTCCATTCTCTACAGTTTGTTCAAAAAGTAAAGTCCAAAGTCAAATCTGGTCTTGTTAACTGAGTAATAACTTTGCCTTACCTAGGAATACTCCTTATAATTTTTATAAACAAAAGGGTTTTGACTCTAAATGCAGTTTTAAGTATTGTTTTCAATTTAAATAAAAGTCATTTGAATTTCAAACATCACAGGACAGTACCTTCATTTGGACCACGATGGTCGCAAGTATCCTAGAGAATTCACAATTCAAGCAGCTCATGTAAATGAGCTTATTGTTTCAGTCTAGAGCAGGTTGATACGACATTAGATACAGTGATAAAAAGTATTCCAGATACAGCAGGTGACAAAGTATTTTGGGGGATTTATTTGCCAAACTTGGTATTCTGACTTCAGCTCAAGAAATGAAAAGGGGAGAGTAGAACAAATATATAATATTTTGTCATTTTTGCTTGCAGAAACTAACACTTTACAGAAGCTTAATGTACCCAAAGTTCTGTCAGCTTTATAAGACTAGCATTGTTACAGGGCAGTGTTTCATTAGCCTAGGGAGCCTTGTACAGGAGTCTTGGAAGTTTTAGTAGATCTGATAGGTCCCAAGGAGTATGTTTGTGCAAAAATAATTTCTCTAGCATAAGTAGCCTTTTGTGGGGACTTATTCCCTTAAAGGATGAAGGTGGCTTAATTCCATGGATGTTGGATTCAACCAAGAAAGTGAAAAAGGCCCAGCAGTAATTGTGCTACAAGGTCACAAGTTGGCATGCTGCATATTGAGAATTCCTTTATTGTAGTCCTCTTTTTCCGGTGTATTTTGTGTTTGGTGGATTAAATGACAGATTTCTGTCGTACTTGCAGTGACGGTAGAACTCACTGTATCCAGTAGGTAACTATTCATTACCTTTCTGTGTGCCTGGGGTTGGGGAAGGATATTGGCTGCAAAGGGGCCTGATGGAAATTTCTGGAGTGATGAAAATATTTTATCTACGTTGTGATGATGGCTCCAAGACTATATGTATCTGTCAAAACTAATCCATTTGTACTTTATCATATGTAAATTATACTTAATAAAGCTCGACATTTTAAAAAGTTTCACGTGTTGCAAAATGTCCCTTGTGGCCAGACCTCTTGCCAGGGTAAGGCCTGAAGACGAGGAGCGGGGAAACTGAAGCGCAAGAATGTGGGGCTACTCGAGAGTTGCGGGTGGGGTATAGGGCGGCAGAGACTGCGGCGCGGTCCGGGAAGGCAGCCTTCCCTGGGCATAGGGAGACCTGACAGCCCCGGCTTTCAGGGAGCTTCGCCGGCTCGGCTTCCGCCTCTCGAGGCGCCACTGAGCTCCCTACACTACCCTAGGGGCCGGAAAGAAACACGTAGCCGGCTAGCCCTGGACCTGTGACCCACGCGGCCCGGTTAGCTAGGCACTCGCCCGCCGCGGCGGAGGTGGTCGGCAGCCAGCCCAGCCCACGGCGCCTCCCGAAACCCTACGGGCCCCTAGCACACCGGGCACACGCCCGAAACCGGACGGAGAGTGGAACGAGGAGGCGTCGCTCCCGGTGACGCCACGTCCGGCGCGCTGCCTTGCGATACGCCATTTCCGGCTCCCAGCTGGTCTGGGGCGGGGACGCAGTGGTCTGGGGGCGTACTGTGAGGTCTCCGGCTCACCTGCTGCGAACCGTGAGCTAGCTTTCTGCGCGCGGGCTGCCGGGCCCGGGCTCCGGTAAGGCGTTCGTGCGGCGGGGCGGGAGCGGAAGAGCTCGACTCAGGTTCGCGGCGCGGCCCAGACTGCGCTCCCTGCCGAAATCAAGCCCCGAGTCCTCGGTGTGGAGCGTTCGTCCTCCCGGGGCACGGCTGGCCCTTTTCCAGAAACTGGATTTTGTTTTCCTTCTAAAATCATGTTGGTCCTTATTTCTCTTGTTGGCTCGCTCTGGAGGCGGGCAGGGAAGTAGTGTGTAGAGGCTCGTAGTGCAAGGCACTGTGCTAAGTGCTTTGCTGATGCTTTCAAAATTCTTGCAACATTCAAGTGCTGAGGATATTTTGGGGTTGCGGTGAGGCTGGTAAAAAAAGCCTGTTGGGAACTTGGGCTGGTACCCGGAAAACGTTGATTTACGTTTTTCCTTTCCCCTCTTTTAGAATTGTTACTCTTTGCTACCAATAAGCATTCGTCTCCCCTCTCCTTCACGCCGTGCGCTTTTTTATGTTTTGATGCGGTGTATGAAGTTAATGTCAGAGTATGTAAACTATTTTTTTAAGACTAATACAAATCAGAGGTGATTAAATGCTCTCAAACCGCCCACTTATTGGTAGTTTGGACTTTAAGTTTTATAGAATTAAATTTAGATTATCGTGTAGTCGGGATTGCAACACCTAAAAACATAGTATTTGACGGAATTTGATCTAACCCTTTTAGAAAAGCATGTAAGTAAGCATACTCTTATTTTTTTAATACTTGATTTCTGCTCCAGTATATAATTACTAAAAAGGGACATGAACATTTAGCACCAATTCCTTTATAATGCTAGTTAGTTTAGGTTGACTGTGGGCCACTTAAAACAGCTCATTAATATCCAGTATTAAGTATATATAAAGCACTTAAAACAGTACCCGTCACTTAATACTAGGTAATTGTTAACTGCCATTATAATGATGATGATGATTTGCAAAATGTCATACCAGAGGAAGGCCAGTCTTTATGTATTTTTTTTTATGTTGCCCTTATTGAAATACTTAATTTTCTTTTTTTAAAGATATGTTTCACTTTTAGAAATCAAATATCTTCATGATTAAAATAGATTTACTTGTTTCATTCGCATAACTTTATGGAGGAAAAGTACACAAATTACAAATGTTTTTTCAATTTAAATGTCATTGTTTTTAAATCTTATCTACTGTGTTTAAACTGGTGGCATAATAACCGTGATCTCATTACTATAGTCAGCTTTGACTATTTTGAACAAAAACCAGGTATTTATTCAGGGTTTTTTGTTTATTTGTTTTTAATGTAGCTGTAGAAGTAACCTGGAAAGTGCAATCGCTGCTTTCAGTGCTTGGGGTGGAGCAGAGAGGCAGGCAAATCAGAGGACACTGGTACAACACTGGTAGCCAGTAGCTTATCCAAATTTACAACAAGAAGTTTTACAGATCTTTTGTATTAAAAGGATGATATCTATCAGAGGGAAATAGGCAAAATGCTGATGTGAATGTATTCCATTTCCCACCGTCTCTCCTCTCTCCCTGACAAATAAGAGAATCACTTGAGTATATGCTCCTGTTGCTTTTTCTGGAAGCAGGGACGGGGGACAGGCAATACTATACTATAGCAGAATGGTTGAAATGTCAGATGGACTTGGATTTAAGTCACCACCCTTTAACCTACTCGCCGTGTGGCTTTGGAAAAATTAGGAGGCAGAGAAACATTGGTGGCAACATAAACATGAGGTCTGGTTCTTGGCAAATGTCTTGATTCTTATTCTACCAGGACAAACCAGAGTAGATGCATAATGAGAATGCTTTCACTTGTCAAAGGAATATCAGGTTCTAAGAGCAATGGAGCCTAAATTGCCAGTTGCTAGTATGACATTGCAGCCCAGAACTCCAATACGTATAACAAACACATTGTTGTAGCCTGCAGACAATAATACTTTTCTTTGTTTTCAGACTGTAGCTGTGTCAGCGTGTTATGATGCCGTCTCGTACCAACCTGGCTACTGGAATCCCCAGTAGTAAAGTGAAATACTCAAGGCTCTCCAGTACAGACGATGGCTACATTGACCTTCAGGTAGATGCAGAAGGGACCTGATGAGATTGGCTGGCTCTGTTTCTGCTGAGTTAGCAGGGAAACCTTCCAGGTAGAGGTTTTGCTCACTGTCCCTAGATATTAGAGGGAGCAGCAGGAAAGAAACTCTGCTCTGAGATTTTCAGCCATAGCCTGCAGAAGGAAGGACCTTGGCAGAGCAGTTTCGAACCAATATAAATATTGTCTAAGAAATTTTAGTTGTAATGCCAGAGTTCAGTAGTTGCAAATTCTATTTAGTTAATCTGGAAATAATCAGATTGTCTTTTGTTAAGTAGAATTTTTTAAAGACTGTGTCATCAGTTTGTTTACACTTCAGTCAAGACCAGTTCATCTTTTAAGGGAGAAACTAACTGCTAAAGCCAACAGATTGTGGGAATCTTCCTTCTTTCCTGATGTCATGAGATCCAATTTATTAAAGGTATTCTTTGTGACAAACAATAAGTAAAACAGAGAATATTAAGTTTGTGTCCTACCCTGATCATTGTTTATAAAATAGTTAATGGTGTAGCATCTCCTTTTACCCACTTCCCTTTAGAATAGAATATTTTAGGTGGAACCAGGACCGAAGAGGAAGTGGCAGGAACCCATCCTTTTAAATATAAACAAATCAATTATTCTTCGTACTTTTTGGACCCACACTTGAAGAAGAGAGTTTTGGGGGTTTTTTCGTTTTGTTTTTAAGTGCGTCTGGAAAGCTTCCAGTCAGGTCAGACACAACCATGAGCCAAACCTTAGGAATTTGTTTCTGAATCTTAACCTTGAATTGAACTTGTTAATAAGGCAGGTTATTTGCCTTGTGGGGCAGGCAACTAATGCTTTAGGAAAAGTTTTTGTTTGTTTTTTTTTTAATTTTTTGCAGTACGCGGGCCTCTCACTGTTGTGGCCTCTCCTGTTGCGGAGCACAGACTCCGGACACGCAGGCTCAGCGGCCATGGCTCACGGGCCCAGCCGCTCTGCGGCATGTGGGATCTTACCGGACAGGGGCATGAACCCGTGTCCCCTGCATTGGCAGGCGGACTCTCAACCACTGCACCACCAGGGAAGCCCGAAAAAGTTTTTTTTAAAACCTTTGACTATATGCCAGCTTAACTTTGAATGCCAGAAATCACTTATTTTCTTTCTTATTTTCCAGAGCATGATGTACACTCTTAATCCCTGTAGATTAGTACAGCCTTCCGTGTGCCAAGACATGTTTATTAAAAACATGTCTAATCAATGAATGACCATAAAGTATCTTTTGTTTTTGTAAGAAAATAATTTTTTTACGGTACAGTGAATGGTCTGTGGAATGAGACTAAAACGAGAAAGAATAACATTCTGGGACTCCCTCCCTCAAGTTATTGTTAGAGCAATAACTAGACCTTCATCTCCTGCCAGTCCTTTTTCCTTTCTCTCCCAGAGCTGCATTGGGTAGTAGGACTTACTTCAAGACACACCAAGATTGGTTCCTCTTATCCTCTCTGCTTTAAAGTGTCTGAGCCCTGGTGTATTCATAATGCTCTTCCTTGTCTTTTTTTGTTTCTCTTTCAGTTTAAGAAAAGCCCTCCTAAGATTCCATATAAGGCCATTGCACTTGCTACGGTGCTGTTTTTGATTGGCGCCTTCCTCATTATCATAGGCTCCCTCCTGCTGGCAGGCTATATCAGCAAAGGGGTAAGCTGAGGGGCTTGTGGGATTGCCATGAGATGTTTAAAATGTGAGCCAGGACTCACATTTTTATATTCAGTATATTCCAGCAGAAAGGAGAAAAGGGTTTCTTTTTTTAGATTTTGTTCTCAGATAACAAGACATATTTCTTCCTTTGAGCTTCAACAGACTTCTCCCACAGTTCCTATGAGGTGAGTGTAGCAGGTAGGCAAATTTTCCCTCTGAGATGTTGGGCAGTTTTCCCACCATCTTAGTTTGGAACAGCAAAACTGAGCCTAGCGTTGAGGATTTCTGACTGATAAAGGCTATAACTGGAGTAGAATGCTGTTATTATAACTTTGCAGTTATACTGCTGTATTTAGTGTTTGGGGAGAAGCAGTGAGGCTTATATAGGTCTGGGGCCACTGACCAAGCCAGGACTTTTGGCTCATGGATCAGATCTTTCTTAAATTGGATTTGGTTGGAGTTCCTATTGAGCTTCAGTGTGATACCTTAGTAACCTAAAGTAGTTTTTGGTGGTTCTTTCATTTGGATTGTATACAGATGCTTATACACAGCGTCTAAATTGTTCTAAAGTAATACTGACCATAGTTCACATCTGTTCTTCAACACACACCAGGCCAGGGGATGATGGTCACATTGGTCTACAGAAGGAACAAAGCCAAGAGCTAAAACTGTGGGCATTATCCTTGGAACTGGGAATATTAAACACTGTCACAATAAAATGGCTACGTTTGGCTTTTGAGACCTGTCTCCAGGTTGCCTCAGGTCCTAAACTATTATGTGGCCACCAGAGGCATACTTGGTGCTATCTAAATTTGAACATCTAACTTCAGGACTGTGCCTTCAGTTAACTTTCATTGCAGCATGCATTGTTAATCCCAGGGGTATAGTCAAGATTCTATTAATGATGTGAAAATTTAGAGTGGAGGTGAGATCCACATGCAACAAATATCACTTCACCTTGTGTGGTTTGTAAAAGACTACTTTATAAATAAGGATAAAGGTGTTAATTAAGAAAATCACCTATAGATTGTTTTGGTTTTTAGTTTGGGGTTTTTTTCACTATTATTGCAGACATTTCAAACAAAACAGAAGTAGATGGAATAATATGAACCCCCACCACAACTAGGCATCAACATTTATGAATGTTTTGTTTCATCTATCCCCAACTTTTTTTCCTGTATACTAAAGCAAATACCAGATTTACATTTGCTGGTAAATCTGTAAGTGTGCATCTCTAACAGTTTTTACATTAATCTAGGGGTGTTGTCTTGATAACCATTTACCTGTTTTTCTATTCCTCATATTTCTTGCATACTGTTAGATTTAGGGACTTGCTTAGATTTAGTTGTACTTTAGCTTTGTTTTAGAAAGAATATTTCATAGGGGTGCTGTGTATTTGCTATTGCACATGGGTTCTCAAACTTCAGCATCTATCAGAATCACTTGGCAGACTTGTTAACACACAGGTTCCTTGACCCTGCTCCCAGAGATTCCAGTTTTGTAGGTCTAGGGTGAGGCGTGAGAATTTGCATTTCTAACAAGTTCCCCGGCAATGCTGGTGTTCCATGGACCACATTTTGAGAACTATTGCTATAGCATTACATTAGGAGGCACAAAATGGTTGTCCTAATTTTTAGTTGATATTAAGATTGATTACTGGGTTCAAGTGTCTTCAGCCTAATTCATTTATTATAAAATGAATTACCCTTTTCACTAAGGAATCCAGCTCTATCATTTTCCACGTTTATCAGCGAAAATTCTTCTGGAACTTTCTCAAAACCATTATTTGGTTACCCTGAAATACAATGTGTATAGTGAAGGTAGGAAAAATGTTTGATTATTTCTCTTTAATTATCAAATTTTTATAAAAATACACCTAGCAACCTCAAAAGGTAACCAAAGAATTGTTAGTATCACTGTAAGCTTATCATCCTTTTACATATTTGTGCTTCAGTCAATTGTAGTCTATATTCTTTTTAACATATAAATTGTCCCATATTTGGTCAATAGGAGCCTCTGCAGGTTACTCCTGTCTTTTTTTCTTTTTTTAAAAAAAATATTTCTTTATTTGGTTGTGCTGGGTCTTAGTTGTGGCAGGTGGGCTCCTTAGTTGTGGCAGTTCGTTGCATCATGCATGTGGGATCTAGTTCCCTGACCAGGGATCAAACCCAGGTCCCCTGCATTAGGAGCGTGGAGTGTTAACCACTCTGCCACCAGGGAAGCCCCCTACTCCTGTCTTTTAAAGCTGACCTAGGTTAGCCTTTGATAGCTTTCTTGTTTTCTGGCTCAGCAAGTTATCCCAGGCCCATCTGTACATTCCCTGCCCCCTCAACTTGTAAACAGCAATTTCTCTAAGGAGCTCTGGTTTCTTTATGGGAAGTAGATATCTATGGTTGAACATGGATAATTTCTTTATAATTTTTACTACTTTGTAGTTTTTCTGCAATTGATAAGGAGGCAAAGAGATGTAAATCTTTTGCCTTGGTAGTGTATTACCAAAATAAAGTGCTCTGAAAAGTATATGATAACTGATCCATGGATTGGACCCATGGCTTTATTTTATTTTAAAATTTATAACTTGCATGGTACTGATGTGTTTGCCTCCTTCTGCCACCAGGGGGCAGACCGGGCCGTTCCCGTCCTGATCATTGGCATCCTGGTGTTCCTGCCAGGATTTTACCACCTGCGCATCGCCTACTACGCATCCAAAGGCTACCGGGGATACTCCTACGATGACATTCCAGACTTTGATGACTAGCACACACCTCAGCCCTGAAGAAAAGAGTGATAGATGGGACTGAGCCCAGCTTTAAGACACTGAGCAGACACTGTGGCTAAGGGCTAAGGAGTTCTGCGATTTGCAGATGTTCAGCAAAACAGTGGTCAGATTTTATGCGTCCATCCTAAAGACGTTAACTGAGCTTACCGCTACCCATGTCATCAGGACAGTCTCTATTTTTCATCTCCCGGCCCTGGCAAAAGCTACTGACAAGTTTTTCCACATGAATATGTATCATGAAAAGTAGCAATGTTAATTGTATGGGAAAGTGGGAGGTTATTCTGTACTGGAATGTGTTGCTGCCACCACCCTTTTTAGAGTTGAGCATTCTTTTAAATAGTCCTCATTGTTAATATGTTCTTGTGGCAAATGGAAGAACGCAGTATGTCAGATTTCTTATTACTAAGTAATTTATTTGGAAAATATGTAAGTGTCTTATCCCCATACTCTAACTTTGTGTTCTAGTGGAAAACCGTGGTAAAATCAAATATCAGTGTGGTGCATCTCTAATATTTTTTACTTGCTTTCTTATTAACAGCAACTAGGAATTAAAAAATTCAGCAAATTTTCAAACTGTAAACACATTCTCTGTTCACCAGTCCTTGGCCAGCTCTGATCTGGTTCACTGACAGGTTGGCCAGCATATAATTTGGATCATTCTGTCCTTTGTAAATCTAGATGTTCTGTATATCATACCTTTAAGGACGAGACTTTTGGCTGTTTCCTAAGGAAAAAATGTAGATAAGTGGTTATTATTTATAGTTTTTAACCCTGTTGTTAGCACCTCGTATTATGATGTCATTCTGCTGAAGATTGTAAGAACTGGCCTGGATCTGTAGAGGACAAGACTGCCTTAGTTTGATTCTGTTTCCTAGCTTGCAAAAAGTGGCTTGTATTCAAAAGAAATTAAAATGTCAAAATCTAAATCCTAGACTTAAAAGATAACTTTAAACCTATTTTAGAAAACATTTTAGTGATTATATGATATCTTTGATCCCAATACCTAGGACTACCTTCATTTTTAGATAACTGGCATTGTGCATTAGACTGTTTTCCAGTCATTCTTTTACTCTAAAGTTATGGACTTGGATGATTAGAAGCCTGCAAGTACCATTAGCTGAGATTTGGAGGGCCATGGGTAGAGCAAGGTTATTGGGGAAGATGACTTCAACTTTGGATGTATTAAATTTAGATGTCTACTTGACATCCAAGTGGAGATGTTGAGTAGGCGATTGCAATGTGCAGTTTGGAGTTCAGGAAGGGAGTCTATGCTATAGTTAGAAATTTGGGAGTCAGTGTTGGGGCAATATCTAAGGGCTGTGGGGCTGGATGAGATTACCCACGGAGTGAGTACAAATGGGAAAAAAAGCTAGGCTAGGACTCAGGAAGTGAGAGACAGAGAGGGTGATCGGAAGCAGCCTTCAAGGATAGGTACATTTGGTAATGGGAGGGTTGGCTGGGGAGTCCGGTAGTCTAATTAAAGTTATTGGGCCTTGACAGTGAAGATGTGAGGAAATATATAAAACTTTATCCTGGGCAGTGTTTGCAAAGCTAAGACCAGAAGGTTTTGGCCAAACTAAATTATTTGGTCCTTTTTTTTTTTTTTTTTGCGGTACGCGGGCCTCTCACTGTTGTGGCCTCTTACGTTACGGAGCCCAGGCTCCGGACGCGCAGGCTCAGCGGCCATGGCTCACGTGCCTAGCCGCTTCGCGGCATGTGGGATCTTCCCGGACCGGGACACGAACCCGTGCCCCCTGCATCGGCAGGTGGACTCTCAACCGCTGCGCCACCAGGGAAACCCCTATTTGGTCCTTTTTATAAGGGTAATGATGCTGCTAGTAAGGGGGAGAAAAAATCAAAATGGAACGGTGGGGGGGGGTAAACAGTCTATTCCCAAGGTTGTCTAAGTTTCTTGTATACCCTTCTAGAAATGTTCTAAGCACATATCCTTTTTTCATAAAACAAAAACAAAAACTCGGACTCCCATTGTATAGCTCCATTGTTTCCCACTTACTCTATTTTGTGTATCTTGCCATATCCACGGAGATCAGCCACATCTTTTTTTTTTTTTTGGCTGCATCATGTGGCTTGTGGGATCTTAGTTCCCCGACCAGGGATTGAACCCAGGCCCCCTGCCTTGGGAATGCGGAGTCTTACCCACTGGACCACCAGGGATATCCCTCTATTTCATTTTAATACTTGGAAAAACCCTGAGTTGGGTAAGATTCTTAGGTAATAAGTTGATATTTGGGACTCACATTTAAGCAAAGCCTGAATTTCCCTTACCAAGTATGAAAGCCAAATGCCTTTAGGGGCTGGACAAGTAAAGGAATGGAGGGCAGAGGGATGGGTAGGATCAACGGGAACCAAGGTCAATTGTCAAATGTATATTTTATCTAAAAGCAGCCTTCCTGCTCCTTCTAAAGCGTTGGCCAAACCACGTGCCCTAGCTTTATAAAGATTTTCTATTTATTTATTTATTGGCTGCACTGGGTCTTCGTTGCTGTGCGCGGGCTTTCTTTAGTTATGTCGAGCAGGGGCTACTCTTCATTGCGGTGCATGGACTTCTCATTGTGGCGGCTTATCTTCATTGCAGAGCACGGGCTCTAGGCACACGGGCTTCAGTAGTTGTGGCACGGGGGCTCAGCAGTTGTGGCTCGCGGGCTCTACAGCACAGACTCAGTAGTTGTGGCGTATGGGTTCAGTTGCTCTGCAGCATGTGGGATCTTCCTGGACCAAGGCTCAAACCCGTGTCCCCTGCATTGATTCTTAATCACTGTGCCACCAGGGAAGTCCAATATAAGGATTTTCTTATTTGCAACAATAATTATGTCTCTCATTAGTCATTTCCAAAGCTAAGTCCTCCCCAGTTGCATCAGCTATTCTACATATGATGGCAGTTTCAGACCCATTTCTTCTGGATAAGCTTCACCTGGTCAGTGTGCCAGAAGCATATCGATTGCTTCCTTTCTGCCCAGAATTTTAGGTGCTGAGGGTACAATAGGAAAGGATAAGACTTGGTCGGTGAGGAGCAGAGGTTGCAAACTAGTGGCCACAGATGTTGGCCAGAATTGTTTTTAAAATGGTAAAGGTCACCTGATCTTGATTTGGGGCTTTTTCTGGAAAATCAATAGATTTTTCTTGCTGAGAGGCAACCAACTGGAGCAAAGTAGTAGTGAAGCAGCTTTGAGCAGAGTTCTCTAGTTCACTGCAGGCCCCACCACTGCTTGGTTACTTTTGTACCAAACCTTCTAGTTTTCTTCATTAAGGGCAAAGAGTGGGTCTTACAGTCCCACAAAGTCTAGCACAGTGCTTGTGGGGATTTAGGTTTATTCAATGAAGGATCAAAGTCAAGAGTGTGTTTCTGTCCCAGGACACAGTGTTCCTTTGAGGTACCGACAGATGGGCTGGTACCATTTGATTCAGACTTTCCTAAATGACCCTCTGTCAGCTGCCTGGGAGGGCAGCTACTCTGTAGACAGATTTGGTGCTCCCTGGTGAGACAACTCTCTTCGTGGCACCCTCTGCTCAGGCCATTGAGCCCAGTTCACAACCACCTGCAAGTCCCCTCCTCCAGGGTCATGCAGTGCCCCTGCTGGCTGGCACAGAGGAGCATCCGTTACTGGTGCAGTGAGGGAAGCTGGTAAAGGGACAAGAACAGCCTTGATTTTCTGCTGAGCTTCAAAGGGCAATAAACCAAATCAACTCACCTTATTTGCCTTGCTCTGTCATCTAATTTCCCATCCCGAGGCTCCTGGCCTCACATGTGTGGTCAGTTATGGCTTAGTGCCAGGGTGGGAAGGGCATAGACTGAGTCTTATTTGCCACAAGGTATTGCACAAATTACTTCTGGAGCCTCAGTTACCTTGTAATGTGGGGATAAACCAGTTCCTACCCCGTAGGGTAATTGTGAGGAGTAAATAAAACAACGTGGGAAGGTGCTTCGCACAGAGCCTAGCACTCAGTAAGTGGAAGCTGCTGTTTGAGAGTGAAGAAGTTCACTCCTTTGGCTTCAGGGAGTAGTGCCTGGGGTGAAGCTGAGGAGGGGAGGAGAGAGCCCATCTGTTATCCCTGATGCCAACCTGAAGAACCTGCTGTTCCATGGCGGAGCGACCCCGGAGCCAGGGGCCAGAGCCAGCACAGCAGTCAGTCCCACCAAGGCAGGGCTCCCTTCCCTGACAGCTGCCTGTGGGAGGGGGTGAGGAGGTCTCCAGACCCTGCCCTTCTCCAGCATGCAGCTTCTCCAGTCCTTCTCTGGTTGAACAAGAGAGGAAGGGGAGGACCAAAGCATCCCACTGTAGCCAACACGTGGGCCACCGGAGGCCCTGCAGGGAAGGCTGTGCAGATGAGATGATGCAGCTGGAGTATGGTCAGACCACCTCTCCCTGGAGCTTGTTCTTCCCTCCTCTTTCTCCCATGGACCCTGTTTGCACCTCTTCTCTTCCTGCACTTCCCCTTCTCAGTCTTGCCCCTTGCTATTCAAAGTGTGGTCTGCGGACCAGCAGCATCAACAGCATCCTGGAGCTCGTTGGGTAGGCAGAATCTTGGGCCTGCCCCAGACTGCTAAACCAGAACCTGCATTCCAACAAGACCTCTGGGGGACCATTACCTGTCAGTGTCTGAGAAGCACTGATCTGGGGTATCCCGTGCCTCAGTCCATTCCCTCCCTTTAGGACTGGACCTCCTCTGGTAGTGCCAATGGCTAGGAGTAGGGGCACCTAGAAGGTTAGTCCCTCCTCCTCCATCCACCATTATTCTCCAGCTAAAACAGTAACCCCCAGTGTCTTGGGGAAGCTTCATAGAAATGGCACAGAAACAATGCAGGAAAGCTTTGTGAAGATCCATTTTTGTGAGCAGTGAGAAATCAAAAGAGAAGTCCCACAGATGGGGAAGGTCTGTGGCAGGAGTGGAAGCATGCTTTGGTGCTCTGAAGGCCAGGGGAAGGGACAAAGTGTACTTTATGACCCAATGAGAGACAGGATGTTTTGTCTCGGTTTCTGGGGGAGGCAGACCTGGTGGCTCAGGAATTTACCCTGAACACTGAAGTGCTGGCTTTCCTCCCTGTCTCCATGGGTCTCTAATGCCTCCAGTGTTTCATTCCTCTCACTAACTTGGGAAGAGCCACTAGAAAATGCTCCAGTCTGGGAGATAAATGTTCTTGGCCAAGATGCTAATCCTTTGAAAGGGTTTTCTCTCGGATTGATGGCCGCCGAGTTTGCTCTGAGATCACCACCCACAGGACCACTGTCCCCCTACAACTGAAAAGATGGCAGCAGCAGAATCACCAACACAGCCTCGGAGGGTTTGTGGCCTGGCAGAGTTGAGAAGATGACTTGTCGCAGGTGGGAGGAATGACCTTGAGGAGCTGGGGAAAGTCAGATCTCTGTGGACATAGCTCCCGGCTCCTGCCCCTGGACTGTGATCTGAACATTTTAACTTAAGAGGTTACTGACAGGAGACTTGCTGAGAGCTCTAAGTTTCTGCTTCTTGGGGATGTCAGAAATTGCCAAGTCTTTTCCCCATTTAATGGAGTCTGAAACCACAGTGAGACCAAAAGAGCCATGGAATGATGCTGGCCCCAGATCAAGGACTCCTGCTCATTCTGAGCATTGACTCAAGGTGGTATTCCATTGTGTTGCTCTCTCAGCTGTTTGCATCCTGCCTCCAGCAAGGAGCCAGGGAGTCTTCTCTCTCCTCCAGTCTCATCTCATATTAATGGAAGTAAAAGAAGTTAACTTCTCAAGTTGCAGAGATTCAGATTTTGCAGTCTAGAAAAGCAAGGTAGGCACAAAGTCTATGAAGTCACATGCAGCGTTGGCAGAGTGGATCCACATTTACCTACCAAGCCTCAGGTCACCAAAACTTGAACCTTGAGAGGACTTTGGGGGCAAAATATCTCTTTATTAAAACATCTCAAACATTAACCAAAAAAGTAGACCACAAGCTTTGAAAACAAGTCTATCTTTTTGTTTGTTTGTTTGTTTTTGGTTGTACCATGCGGCTTGTAGGATCTTAGTTCCCCAACCAGGGATTGAACCTGGGCCACAGCAGTGAAAGTGCCAAGGCCTAACCACTGGACCGCCAGGGTATTCCCAAGTCTATCTTGATACAGTTAGATCTTCTATGTGTCTTATTGGTCACAGCTTTAACCTTTGTTTTATCTCCAGACTTTGATTTAAATTTGCCTATTAATTCACCTTGAATTCTACTTTTAAGTTTATCCATGAAATATTTGGGGCACCCACTATCAACATTTGCTCGGCCTCAAAAAGGAATGTCCACTTCCTCCAGAAGTTCGCAACATACTTAGAGAGAAAGAGGTCCATACGTGAACTAGCTAAACAAATGCAATAAGTAATATTAATAAATGAGTAATTTAGAAAGTTTTTTCTCTGCTAAGTGGATTGGAGAGGAAAGGAGGCTTAGCAGGCTCTGAAAAGCATCTGGCTGAGACAACGCTCAAGCTAGACCACAGGCAGGTGGGAGGGAAACTTGGCCTGGTCCCAAACTGGTAATGGGTACTGTGGTCTGGGTGCCCAGGCTGGGCATTGGGAGAGCTGGGGATTAAGGTTGCCAGAGTGACACAGAACTAGGTTGTGACCATCTAAGGAATGAGGAACTTTGATAGCTTTCTTTTTAAATTTCGTTTTATTTTTCTCAAAATTATCAATGCACATACTTTAAAAAGTCAAATGATTCCACCAGGCTTGTCATGAAAATCAGTAGTCCTCTGCAACCCCTCTTCCCTTGCTCCCCAAGAAATAATCACCTTCAATTCTTCCAGCTGAAACTTTTTGTATTGACTTCACTGTCTCCACATGAAATATATTACCACTTAACAATATTTCAGTATTAGGCCTAATCAATTGATTTTATCCAGAGGGAGATGGAGATTTTGCTCTGTTCCCTCATCGTCTCCCATGATACATACTTCCAGGCCCTCCATTTTCTCCATATAATTGTGTCATTTTGGTTGGATCAATATTAAATGTTGACATTACCAAGAATACATAGACTTTATTTGCAGCTAAGCCAGGACAGATACTTATGACTTACTTCTCCTTTCTGACACAACTTTAGTTTTTCCTGGAATTAACAATCTTGCTTTGTTTGTTTGCATAATTTTCGATGTATCTATCACTAATTCAAATTGTTGCCATTTGTATATATCTCCTAGTATTTCGTCTATTTCATCTTGAAGAGCTCTGTCCAGAGCCTGCTGCCCTGTTCTCCACCTGCTCATGCTACTTCACAGGTAAGGATGTGACTGCAGTTCCTTTGGGCATCCTGTGTGACATATGTGGAGATGTCTGGTAACACTCTGATTCTAGGTTCTTTATTTTGCTATTATTTTTCTTTCTAGATGCTTATAGGATTGTTTTCACTGTACTGAAATCTCACGATGATGTGTCTTATTGTTGGTCCATTTTTTATCCAGCACCCATTATCCATTACACCAGGTGTTCCAGATACTCTCAGTCTAGGAACTCCTGTCTTTCAGTGTAAAGGAGTTTTCTGAAATCAATTCATCCTATAATTTCATTCACTCAGATGTCTCTGTTTCCTATTTCTGGAATTGTTTCCTTAAATGTTAGTCTTTATTTTTTCTCTCCTATTTTCCATATTTTTGTCTTTTTTCCATATTTTATCTTTTTGATCTCCTTTATGGAAGATTTCCTCAGCTTTATGTTCCAGCTCTTCTGCTATACTTTTTTTTTTTTTTGCTATCATGGTTTTGAGGTCTAAGGACTCTTTTACATTCTGGGTGTTGTTTTTGTAGCAAGCAATTTTTATTTTGTGGCTGTAACATCTTTTCTTATCTCACTATGTTCTCCTATCAACATAAAGTCTTCACTTATCAGCACAGTAGTCAGAGTGACCCTTTTAAAATATGTCACATCATGTCATTTCTCTTAAAATCCCACAGCAGCTCCACATCTGACTCACAGGAAAAGCCTGCATCCCTGCAATGCGATGGGGCCCAACACGGTCTCCCCCTCACCGCCCTGTCATCAGCTGCTCTACCCCTTGTTCACTCTGCTTCAGCCACACCAGCCTTCTCAGTGCTCCTTGACTTCTCTGCGCCTGCTCCCAACTTAGAGCCTTGGCGTTAGCTGTTCCTTCTGCCTAGAATGCAGAAAAAAGTAACAGTGAGTTAGAAAGTGACAATTGCTACGGAAGAAGAGTTGAGCAGAAGGGAGACGAGGAATGCTGATGCTAGGGATGGATGTGATGGAAATGTGAGTAGGCTGCAGTATTAAACAGAGAGGCCAGGGAAGGTCTTACTGAGAATATGCAATTTGAGCAAAATCTTGAAGGAACCAGCTCCATGTTAAAATCTCTCTGGACACAGCCAAGACTGTGGTAGTATTTCTGGTCACCAGGGTTCAGCCCAGAGTTTTCCTACTACCTGGCCAATTTTCAGGCTTCGAAAATTAATAACTTTATTTAAATGTGGAATTATATTAAATAAAAGAGTAAAGACCTCCTTTATAGACAGTATGCCCTAGTATTCTTCCAAAAAAAATTCAAATATAAAACTATATACAGGGGGACCTTGAAGATGGCGGAAGAGTAAGACGCGGAGATCGCCTTCCTCCCCACGGATACACCAGAAATACATCTATCCACACGTGGAACAACTCCTACAGAACACCTACTGAAGGCTGGCAGAAGACCTCAGACCTCCCAAAAGGCAAGAAACTCCCCACGTACCTGGGTAGGGCAAAAGAAAAAAAGAAAAAACAGAGACAAAAGAATAAGGACGGCACCTGCACCAGTGGGAGGGAGCTGTGAAGGAGGAAAAGTTTCCACACACTAGGAAGCCCCTCCGCGGGCGGAGACTGCGGGAGGCGGAGGGAGGAGCTTCGGAACCGCAGAGTAGTGCACAGCGACGGGTGCGGAGGGCAAAGCGGGGAGATTCCCGCACAGAGGATCAGTGCCGACCGGCACTCACCAGCCCGAGAGGCTTGTCTGCTCACCCGCCGGGGCGGGCGGGGCTGCGAGCTGAGGCTCGGGTTTCGGTTTTGGACAGAGCGCAGGGAGAGGACTGGGGGTGGCGGCTTGAACATAGCCTGAAGGGGTTAGTGCACCACGACTAGCCGGGAGGGAGTTCGGGGAAAAGCCTGCACCTGCCAAAGAGGCAAGAGACTTTTTCTTCCCTCTTTGTTTCCTGGTGCGCGAGGAGAGGGGTTTAAGAGCGCTGCTTAAAGGAACTCCAGAGATGGGCGCGAGCCGCGGCTAAAAGCGCGAACCCCAGAGACGGGCGCGAGCCGCGGCTAAAAGCGCGGACCCCAGAGACGGGCGCGAGCCACGGCTAAAAGCGCGGACCCCAGAGACGGGCGGGAGACGCTAAGGCTGCTGCTGCCGCCACCAAGGGGCCTGTGTGCGAGCACAGGTCACTCTCCACACCCCTCTTCCGCGGAGCCTGTGCAGCCCGCCACTGCCAGGTTCCCGGGATCCAGGGACAACTTCCCCGGGAGAACGCACGGCGGGCCTCAGGCTGGTGCAACGTCACGCCGGCCTCTGCCGCAACGTCACGCCGCCTCTGACGCCGCAGGCCCGCCCCGCACGCAGTGCCCCTCCTTCCGCCCCCCACCCCCGGCCTGAGTGAGCCGGAGCCCCCGAATCAGCGGCTCCTTTAACCCCGATCTGTCTGAGCAAAAAACAGACGCCCTCCGCGACCTACACGCAGAGGCAGGGCCAAATCCAAAGCTGAGCTCCTGTGAGCTGTGAGAACAAAGAAGAGAAAGGGAAATCTCTCCCAGCAGCCTCAGAAGCAGCGGATTAAAGCTCCACAATCAACTTGATAAACCCTGCATCTGTGGAATACCTGAATAGACAAGGAATGATCCCAAATTGAAGAGGTGGAATTTAGGAGCGAGATCTATGATTTTTTTCCCTTTTCCTCTTTTTGTGAATGTGTACGTGTATGCTTCTGTGTGAGATCTTGTCTGTATACTCTTGCTTCCACCATTTGTCCTAGGGCTCTATCCGTCCATGGTTTTTTAAAAAAATTTTTTTTCTTAATAATTAATTTTAATTGTAATAACTTTATTATACTTTACCTTCGTTCTTTCTTTCTTTCTTTCCTTCCTTCCTTCCTTCCTTCCCTCCTTTAGACAACAAATCACCCCAAATTGAGGAGGTGGTCCCTGAGAGCAAGATTTATGATTTTTCCCCCTTTACCTCTTTTTGTGAGGGTGTATGTGTATGCTTCTGTGTAAGATTTTCTCTGTATAGCTTTGCTTCCAACATTTGTCCTAAGGTTCGATCCGTCCCTTTTTTTTTTCTAAATATTTTTAAATTCAATAACTATATTATACTTTATTTTATTTTTACTGTATCTTCTTTCTTTCTGTCTTTTTTCCTTCTTTCCCTCCTTCCTTCCTTCCTTCCTCCCTCCCTCCTTTCTTTCCTTCTTTGCTTCTTTCTTCCTTCCTTCCTTTCCTCCTTTCCTTCTTTCTTTCCTCATATTTCTACTAATTCTCTCTACTTTTTCTCCCTTTTATTCTGAGCTGTGTGGATGAAAGGCTCTTGGTGCTCCAGCCAGGAGTCAGGGCTCTGCCTCTGAGGTAGGAGAGCCAACTTCAGGACACTGGTCAACAAGAGACCTCCCAGCTCCACACAGTATTAAACGGCGGAAATCTCCCAGAGACCTCCATCTTAACACCAGCACCCAGCTTCACTCAACAACCAGCAAGCCACAGTGCTGGACAACCTATGCCAAACAACTAGCAAAACAGGAACACAACCCCACCCATTAGCAGAGAGGCTGCCTAAAATCATAATAAGGCCACAGACACCCCAAAACACACCACCAGACGTGAACCTGCCCACTAGAGAGACAAGATCCAGCCTCATCCACCACAACACAAGCACTAGTCCCCTCCACCAGGAAGCCTACACAACCCACTGAAACAACCTTAGCCACTGGAGACAGACATCAAAAACAATGGGAACTACGAACGTGCAGCCTGCAAAAAGGAGACCCCAAACACAGTAAGATAAGCAAAATGAGAAGACAGAAAAACACACAGCAGATGAAGGAGCAAGATAAAAATGCACCAGACCTAACAAATGAAGAGGAAATAGGCAGTCTACCTGAAAAAGAATTCAGAATAATGATAGTAAGGATGATCCAAAATCTTGGAAGTAGAATGGACAAAATGCAAGAAACAGTTAACAAGGACCTAGAAGAAATAAAGATGAAACAAGCAATGATGAACAACGCAATAAATGAAATTAAAAGTACTCTAGATGGGATCAATAGCAGAATAACTGAGGCAGAAGAACGGATAGGTGACCTGGAAGATAAAATAGTGGAAATAACTACTGCAGAGCAGAATAAAGAAAAAAGAATGAAAAGAACTGAGGACAGTCTCAGAGACCTCTGGGACCACATTAAACGCACCAACATTCGAATTATAGGGGTTCCAGAAGAAGAAGAGAAAAAGAAAGGGACTGAGAAAATATTTGAAGAGATTATAGTTGAAAACTTCCCTAATATGGGAAAGGAAATAGTTAATCAAGTCCAGGAAGCACAGAGAGTCCCATACAGGATAAATACAAGGAGAAATATGCCAAGACACATATTAATCAAACTGTCAAAAATTAAATACAAAGAAAACATATTAAAAGCAGCAAGGGAAAAACAACAAATAACACACAAGGGAATCCCCATAAGGTTAACAGCTGATCTTTCAGCAGAAACTCTGCAAGCCAGAAGGGACTGGCAGGACATATTTAAAGTGATGAAGGAGAAAAAACTACAACGAAGATTACTCTACCCAGCAAGGATCTCATTCAGATTTAATGGAGAAATTAAAACCTGTACAGACAAGCAAAAGCTGAGAGAGTTCAGCACCACCAAACCAGCTTTACAACAAATGGTAAAGGATCTTCTCTAGGTAAGAAACACAAGATAAGGAAAAGACCTACAATAACAAACCCAAAACAATTAAGAAAATGGGAATAGGAACATACATATGAATAATTACCCTAAATGTAAAGGGATTAAATACTCACACCAAAAGACACAGACTCACTGAATGGATACAAAAACAAGACCCATATATATGCTGTCTTCAAGAGACTCACTTCAGACCTAGGGACACATACAGACTGAAAGTGAGGGGATGGAAAAAGATATTCCATGCAAATGGAAATCAGAAGAAAGCTGGAGTAGCAATTCTCATATCAGACAAAATAGACTTTAAAATAAAGACTATTACAAGAGACAAAGAAGGACACTACATAATGATCAAGGGATCGATCCAAGAAGAAGATACAACAATTGTAAATATTTATGCACCCAACATAGGAGCGCCTCAATACATAAGGCAAATACTAACAGCCATAAAAGAGGAAATCGACAGTACCACAATCATAGTAGGGGACTTTAACACCCCACTTTCACCCATGGACAGATCATCCAAAATGAAAATAAATAAGGAAACAAAAGCTTTAAATGATACATTCAACAAGATGGAGTTAATTGATATTTATAGGACATTCCATCCGAACACAACAGAATACACATTCTTCTCAAATACTCATGGAACATTCTCCAGGATAGATCATATCTTGGGTCACAAATGAAGCCTTGGTAAATTTAAGAAAATTGAAATTGTATCAAGTATCTTTTCTGACCACAACGCTATGAGACTAGATATCAATTACAGGAAAAGAACTGTAAAAAATACAAACACATGTAGGCTAAACAATACATTACTTAATAACGAAGTGATCACTGAAGAAATCAAAGCAGAAATCAACAAATACCTAGAAACAAATGACAATGGAGACACAATGACCCAAAACCTATGGAATGCAGCAAAAGCAGTTCTAAGAGGAAAGTTTATAGCAACACAATCCTACCTTAAGAAACAGGAAACATCTCGAATAAACAACCTAAACTTGCACCTAAAGCAGTTAGAGAAAGAAGAACAAAAAAACCCCAAAGCAAACAGAATCCAACAGCACATTAAAATGATCATACACCATGATCATGTGGGGTTTATTACATGAATGCAAGGAGTCTTCAATATATGCAAATCAATCAATGTGATACACCATATAAACAAATTGAAGGAGAACAACCATATGATCATCTGAATAGATGCAGAGAAAGCTTTTGACAAAATTCAACACCAATTTATGATAAAAACCCTCCAGAAAGCAGGCATAGAGGGAACTTTCCTCAACATAATAAAGGCCATATATGACAAACCCACAGTCAACATTGTTCTCAATGATGAAAAACTGAAACCATTTCCACTAAGATCAGGAAAAGACAAGGTTGCCCACTCTCATCACTATTATTCAACATAGTTTTGGAAGTTTTAGCCACAGCAATCAGAGAAGAAAAAGAAATAAAAGGAATCCAAATTGCAAAAGAAGAAATAAACCTGTCACTGTTTGCAGATGACATGATACTATACATAGAGAATCCTAAAGATGCTACCAGAAAACTACTAGAGCTAATCAATGAATTTGGTATAGTAGCAGGATACAAAATTAATGCAGAGAAATCTCTTGCATTCCTATACACTAGTGATGAAAAATCTGAAAGTGAAATTAAAAAACACTCCCATTTACCACTGCAACAAGAAGAATAAAATATCTAGGAATAAACCTACCTAAGGAATCAAAAGACCTGTATGCAGAAAATTATAAAACACTGATGAAAAAATTAAAGATGATACAAATAGATGGAGAGATAT
This sequence comes from Delphinapterus leucas, assembly GCF_059928025.1. Taxonomy (NCBI): domain Eukaryota; kingdom Metazoa; phylum Chordata; class Mammalia; order Artiodactyla; family Monodontidae; genus Delphinapterus; species Delphinapterus leucas. Next base: position 55,446,389 of record NC_143143.1, read on the forward strand.
ACCATGTTCTTGGATTGGAAGAATCAACACTGTGAAAATGACTCTAGTACCCAAAGCAATATACAGATTTAATGCAATCCCTATCAAACTACCACTGGCATTTTTCACAGAAGTAGAACAAAATAATTTCACAATTTGTATAGAAACACAAAAGACCCCGAATAGCCAAAGCAATCTTGAGAAAGAAAAACGGAGCTGGAGGAATCAGGCTCCCTGACTTCAGACTATACTACAAAGCTACAGTAATCAAGTCAGTATGGCACTGGCACAAAAACAGAAGATAGCTCAATGGAACAGGATAGAAAGCCCAGAGATAAACCCACACACATATGGTCACCTTACCTTTGATAAAGGAGGCAAGAATATACAGTGGAGAAAAGACAGCCTCTTTAGTAAGTGGTTCTGGGAAAACTGGACAGGTACATGTAAAAGTATGAGATTAGATCACTCCCTAACACCATACACAAAAATAAGCTCAAAATGGATTAAAGACCTAAATGTAAGGCCAGACACTATCAAACTCTTAGAGGAAAACATAGACAGAACACTGTATGACATAAATCACAGCAAGATCCTTTTTGGCCCACCTCCTAGAGAAATGGAAATAAAAACAAAAATAAACAAATGGGACCTAATGAAACTTCAAAGCTTTTGCACAGCAAAGGAAACCATAAACAAGACCAAAAGACAACCCTCAGAATGGGAGAAAATATTTGCTAATGAAACAACTGACAAAAGATTAATCTCCAAAATATACAAGCAGCTCATGCAGCTCAGTATCAGGAAAAACAAACAACCCAATTCAAAACTGCACAGAAGACCTAAATAGACATTTCTCCAAAGAAGATATACAGATTTCCAACAAACACATGAAAAAATGCTCAGCATCATTAATCATTAGAGAAATGCAAATCAAAACTACAATGAGATATCATCTCACACCGGTCAGAATGGCCATCATAAAAAAATCTAGAAACAATAACTACTGGAGAGGGTGTGGTGAAAAGGGAACACTCTTGCACTGTTGGTGGGAATGTAAATTGATACAGCCACTATGGAGAACAGTATGGAGTTTCCTTAAAAAACTACAAATAGAACTACCGTATGACCCAGCAATCCCACTACTGGGCATATACCCTGAGAAAACCATAATTCAAAAAGAGTTATGTTCCAAAATGTTCATTGCAGCTCTATTTACAATAGCCAGGAGATGGAAACAACCTAAGTGTCCATCGACAGATGAATGGATAAAGAAGATGTGGCACATATATACAATGGAATATTACTCAGCCATAAAAAGAAACAAAATTGAGTTTTTTGTAGTGAGGTGGATGGACCTAGAATCTGTCATACAGAGTGAATTAAGTCAGAAAGAGAAAAACAAATACCATATGCTAACACATATATATGGAATCTAAGAAAAAAAATAAAGTTCCTGAAGAACCTAGTGGCAAGCCAGGAATAAAGACACAGACCTACTAGGGAAGGGACTTCATATGGGGAGGGGGAAGGGTAAGCTGTGACAAAGTGAGAGAGTAGCGAGGACATATATACACTACCAAATGTAAAATAGTTAGCTAGTGGGAAGCAGCCACATAGCACAGGGAGATTAGCTGGGTGGTTTGTGACCACCTAGAGGGGTGGGATAGATAGGGTGGGAGGGAGGGAGATGCAAGAGGGAAGAGATATGGGAACATATGTATATGTATAACTGATTCACTTTGTTATAAAGCAGAAACTAACACACTATTTTAAAGCAGTTATACTCTAATAAAGAAGTTAAAAAAATATATGATGTACTTCATTACATTAAAGGAAAAAAATCATATAACCCTGTTGATAGATGCCAAAAGGCATTAGATAAAATTCAACATGTATTCCTGATTTAGTAACAAAAGGAATTAAAACTCTCTGCTCAGCTTCAAAGAGATAGACCTTAGCATCATAAAGAATATGAAGAATCAACAGCAAATGCTGTAGAGTAAAATACCAGGTGTATTCTAATTAAAATCAGAAATAAGGTCAAGGTGCTCACTAACACCTGTTATTCTGGTTAAAGCAAAAGCAGGCATAAATCTCAGCTCATAGACTCAAGTTTTCAAGAAGTTAAGTGTTCCAGTTTTATTTTTTTCTGCTTTTTAAATAATTTCATTGAATTTCAATCATGAGTCACTGTTATATATACCAGATGATCGAAATTTACTCTTGGTCATTATGAGAGTTCCCCTTCCTGCCAGATTTGCCATCTCAGTTGGAGTGGGGAGGTATCCAATACCAGGGAAGGGAAGCATCTGGCCCATGTGTATCCACAGTGGCATTTGCTGTGATGTACTTTGTCTTGTCTAAACCTCAGATGTTGGTCCATACATGTAGCTGTGGTGTTGTTGCTTGTTCTCAGCTGCACAGTTTCTTAAGTTCTGTCTCTCAGCTCCTTCTGCACCCCATTTGGGCACCTGAGAACGTTAGGTGACCCTTGTGCCTACATTGTGGGAGTGTCCCAGGTTCGTCACTGCCTTTGGGCTCCTTCTGGACACACGTCAGATTATTCTGCTGCTCCCACCCCCATGCTGGGGTGCATGGGAATTGTGTGGGCTTTCTCCAGTCCAGTTGTCCAGCTCTGCCCATAGCCTTTTCATTTCTCAAAGAAATGATACAGATATGCTGCTTTCCAGGCTCTACCTAGAGAAAGGGCATGGATCCCTTCTGATTCCAATTTCCCAGTCTATCAAGGATACCTCTTGTTCTCCTGCTGGCAGCTCTTCCCTTCCACCCCCCACCCTCCATTTATGTCAATGCTTGGGCTTCTGGGGGAGGGGGACAGGTTGGATGCAGGGACACATTGAAGTTTTGAACCCAGTTGCTTCCCTCTAACTCTTCTCTTTTCTCTGAATCCAGAGCCTTTTATTTAATCTAAAGAAACACTAAACTAAAGCACATTCATCTAAACATCAAATAATTTGTAGTGAATAACCTTTAGTTTAACTTCCAATTGTCGTGAGTTAATAATTTTGGTTTATACCACTGTTCAATGAGATGAGTCTGCCAATCATGCATTTGGATGTTGTGGCAGCAACAAATTGCTGTAAAGGGTTATAAATGCTTGCTCTTGATATCTGCACTTAACTCATCATGGGCCAGTGACAAACAACTCATGGACCAGCCATGGTCCAGAGGCCACATTGAGTAACTTGATACAAAGGCTTGGTCACCTCCACATATGCTTTTCTAAATCTGGTAGACATTTGAAATTAAAAATTCCAAGGACTTGGGGACTTCCCTGGTGGCACAATGGTTAAGAATCCACCTGCCAATGCAGGGGACACAGGTTTGATCCCTGGTCCAGGAAGATCCCACATGCTGTGGAGCAACTAAGCCTGGGCACCACAACTACTGAGCCTGTGCTCTAGAGCCCGGGAGCCACAACTACTGAGCCCATGTGCCACAACTTCTGAAGCCCGTGTGCCTAGAGCCCATACTCTGCAACAAGAGAAGCCACCGCAATGAGAAGCCCACGCACTGCAACGAAGAGCAGCCCCTGCTCACCGCAACTAGAGAAAGTCCGCGCAGCAAGGAAGACCCAACTCAGCCAAAAATAAATAAATAAATATTTTAAAAAAAGAATGTAGTTGTGGAACGGAGAAGAGCAAAATGTGGTGTCGAGAGGGACAGTCAAGAGCAAGGGGGACGAGGGAGCCCTTTTCCAGTTTCCCTCACCTTGGTGCATCAACCCCACAAGGAGGCTGGAACTGTGCAACTCAGATTGGGGCTTGAACCCATGGTCTTTTGATTGAGACCACGCACCTGGTCTCAGGACTTAATGAAGCTCAGGTTCTTGATGTCTAGTTGCAGAAAGAATTCAGTGAGAGACAAAATGATAGGTAAGAAGTGGATTTATTTAGAGAGAAACACACTCCATAGAGTGTGGGCCACCTCAGAAAGCGAGAGAGGTACTAGGGTATGGGGTTGTCAGTTTTTATAGCGGTGGGTAATTTCATAGGCTAATGAGTGAGAGGAGTATTCCAGCTATTTTGGGGAAGGGATGGGGATTTCCAGAAATTGGGCCACCGCCCATTTGTTGACATTTTATGGTCGGCCTTGGAACAGTCCTGGCGCCTGTGGGTGTGTCATTTAGCATGCTGATGTGTTACAAGGAGTGTTTACTGAGGCTTAAGTTCTAGTGGAAGTCTCGTCCGCCATCTTGGACCTAGTTGGTTCTAACCATTTATGTCATGTCCCAAGGCTATGTCATTCTTTTAAAGGTTGTTCCCTGACCTCTTCGCTCCTGTTTCAGAACTAGATCTTTAGGAAGCTCCAGCTCATGCTCTTACAGCCTCATGACCAGCAAAGTAAAAGGCTCTTCCCTGCCAGCTTCAGGTAGAAAAATCCCAGAGAGTGTTCTGCTTGGCCAGTGTGGATCATGTCTCCATCCCTGCAACCATCACCATGGACAGGAAAATGGGGTTTTGCAAACTCCCCAAGAACTACATAGTTAGAAAGTAGGGAAGCATTTCCAAAATGACAGTGGAGCTGTTCTGGCCAGACAAAACAATAAATGGTAACTGCACCTGTGAGAATATAGGCTTGGCTGCAAGTGACAGAGACCAAAAATAATACCACCTTAAACAGATAGAAATGTTTTTTTTTCTCTCATAAAAAGGTCCAAGATGGTATAACATCTCAGCTTTATCATGTTGCCAGAAGCTCTGGCTCCTTCTCACTTCTTGCTCTGCCCTTCCTGCTCTGTGTTGCTTTTGACCACATGATTCAATATGGCTCCCCAGCCCTCTGCATTCCATCACTGTAGTGGAGGAAGGGGGAAAGAAGAGGAGGAGAGTATATTCCTCTTTATGAGCACAATCCAGCACTGAGTCCCATGGCCACATCTAGCTGCAAAGGAAGTTGGGCAGAGCTGACTTTATTCTTGGCAACCATGTGCCCAACTAAAAATTGTTATTCTGGAAGAAATATTGGGAGACAACTCGTCTCCAAGACTATTTCCAAATATTATATTTATGGGCATTTAGGGAAAAGACTACTGGGATTCAAAAAAATTGGTTGATAGGCCACAGTGAAAAAGGACCAACTTAAAGTAATATTTCTCAGTCACATCTTACAAAATGCTTCTTCTAAGGCATGCTAATAGGTGTGACAGGGAATCAGAGTTCCATGATCAAATTCATTTGGGAAATGCTGGGCTAAATGCTAGGGGTTTTTGTTGTTGTTGTTGTTTTAATCACATGACTTCTGTGATGCCCTCATGGACACTATGACACACCCGGGAGGACACAGATTGCATTCACACTTACTGACATCTCCAGGAGGAGTGTTTTCAGGAAACCAGTTGGAAAATATTATCTTCAAAAAGGGTCATCTTTTTCTCCGGCTCTCTAATTGATATTTTTCCATTGTAACTCCTACATTAACAAAGATAACTACTATACGTATGGTCATTTTTCAGTTTGTTTCTACTAAAACTCTTGTGTAGGCCCCAAACTGGGTCAGCTTTGGAGAGGTGGAGAGATCTGTGCACACAGTCCTAAAGGTAGGGAGGAAAGAGCATCTACCTCAATGGGGTGCTGACCAGATTGATTTGACTGAAGTCAAGTACATGCAGAGTGGGTTAGTGTCAGATGATGGCAGGCTAGGAAAATAATTAGACTATCCAGCAGGCACTGAGGAGTCCTTGAAGGTTTTTGATCAGGGAAGTGGTATAAGTGTATTTGTATTTTAGCAAGATTATTTCATGGTAGTAGGTGTGACAAACTGGAGATGGAAAGCGGATGTACAAAGTAAATGAAAGTCACTTTTGTAGCCAACCAAGTTCACATGGTACCAGGCCCAAATGTTTCTCTGTACCCTCTAGCAGATTTGGCAGGTTAGGAGGGACCTTGAAGACAGGGCAGTGCAATTCAGCAGGTAGAGCCACAGCCCCTTAAGAATGTCCTCAGATGATAAGATTCTATCTTCTGGAATTAAGGTGACCCCAGGTCTGCAGTTCGGCACGTCTAGGTACTGTTTCTCCCACTGTTTCTTAGCCTCAGCTCCATTCACAGCTCTGTCTCTGTGGGCATCCGTATTATTGACATCCCTGACCCTGATTCCTGGGCCTTGGGAGAGGTTAAGCTGCCCTTGAGAGTATCACAAAGGTCCACAAGCATGGGTGGTCCAAGGGCTATTCTGGGCATGTAGATGGTCCCAACACAGACCACAGAAGGCCAAGGTCTGCTGGCTTTGTGCAGCCCAAATGTAGGCCAGTCAAACCCCCTAAAATGGGGGAACAGGAGCATGAATGAGTCAAAGCTTTCTTGTGCTTACTTTTTGGCATGGTTTCCTACAGAAGGACTCAGAAAACCTTCACGTGGCCAGAGTCTGCCCATCACCATGCTAAAGTTGCTCCAGTGAACTTAGAGGCCAAACTTAGTGAATCCTGGGTCTTGAGACACATAAGACGCAGCATCAAGGCAGGCCACGGCTCCTTCTTGGGTGAGCCAGATTTTAAAATTTCAATGTTTAATTTTCTTTCTTATTTTTCCCTTTTGCTTTTAAATTGTTATTGAAGAATAATGTAACATTAAAAAATTATACATAAAAATAATTACCCTCAGGGAATTCCCCGGCAGTCCAATGATTAGGACTCAGTGCTTTCACTGCCAAGGGCCCAGGTTCAATCCCTGGTTGGGAAACTAAGATTCTGCAAGCTGCGCAGTGCAGCTGAAAAAAAAAAAGAAAAATTACCCTCAACCCTTTCCCTTAACACAATCCCACATGTTTCGTATTTGATTCCAGTTTTTGTCACTGGAACATATTTTTGTACATAATTGTATTCATAGCACACATGCTATTCTGTACCATTTTTTAAACTTAGCATTAATTAATTTTCAGGTTGCTTGAAAAGATAACCTAACAACAGTAAAAAAAAAAAAAAAACTTTTAGAAATACTTTTAAAATTACCAGTCCTCTTAACCTTCTATCCCAGTCTTGTTTCCAGTTCCCAATCTGGAGAACCGTTAAAATACAGAGGTTGTCTGGGTAGGCCTGATCAAATCCCACAGGCCCTTTAAAAAGCAGCAGAAGAAGGCAGAAGAAAAAAAGATTCTTCTCATAAGAATGACTTTACATGTCATTCCTGGTTTGAAGACCATGGGGACCACATGAGAAAAATGTGAGTGACATTAAAGAACTGAGAGTCAGCAGCCAGTGAGGAACAAGTCCTCAGCCCTCTAACAACGAGAAATGGAATTCTGCCCACACCCGAAGGAGCTTGGAAGTAGATTCTGCCCCAGTAGAACCTCCAGAGAGGAATGTAGACCTGCCCACACTTCAATTTCAACCTTGTGAGACCCTGAGCTGAAGAACCAGCCAAATCTGCCCAGATGCCTGATCTATAGAGAAGTGTAAGATAATAAAGAGGTGTTGTTTTAAGCTGTTAAGTTTATGGTAATTTTTATGCAGCAACAGGCAACTAACACAATGCCTCTTCTCAACCATTTTAGTTCTCATATATGGTTAGTAATAATTTTTGATGCTTCATATTTCAAATCCGTCTGCAAAGGATGAGAATTGTTTACAATAAGGTGAATCCATTTTATCATGGACCTATTTGTGTGTTATCATTAATTAAACGATGTGCCACAGATTCTGAAAGCAATGCGTATGTAAAAAAAGCCTTTTTGGATCAGGAATACCCACAAAGAATCATTACTATACTCCTGAAACAGCTTGGTTGAAAACTGGATATTTATCATAGACAGTCATTTTTCAGTAGAAAAATTTCACAGAAATTTCACAGAAATAAAACATAACTAGGTACATTATTAGCTTACATAATTAGGACATAGCTTTAAAAATTTCCCCTTTTTCCTGATGCTGGAAGCCCTCTATTTGCCTCGACACCCTAACTAGATGGGAGATAACTAAATGTGTCTGCTAGTCGGAAGCCTTTCCTACAAAGTGTTTTATACTTTTTCTGTATCTTTAGTCTTTTCTTAAAAAAAAAACAACTTCCTTTTTGGATAAATGATGCAAGTTCATTTTACAAAAAACAGAATATATTAGATGAGCAAAAGGGAAAAACATTTACCTGCAATTTCACCATATGTAGGGAAATAAACTCTCATATATATAACACTTCTTAATATTTTTCTGTGTATCTCTCTCTCTACATGCACATATTGGTATCTATATTCATCTTGATATATATGTATATATATATATATATACACACACATATATATATAATTGCTATAATTATGAATCTATACATTCTTACATGTATATTCAGGTCCCAGTCTTTCTCCAGCTCCCCATCTCCACACCCGTTTCTGCATCTGTCTGTGTACTTGTGTGTTCTTGACTTGCTCCTGCCCTGCATTAAGCCACACATAGTCTAGTGATCCATACTTCCTGAGCTGAGACATTCCCTAATGACTGGAGTCAAATATATTCCCACTTCCAAATTTTACCATCCAAGTTTTACCGGGCATCTACAGATGTGATCTTCTGATTTTTGAGTACCTCCTGACCACCACTCCATTGCCATTCACCTGGAAACAAGACATTGTCAGCTCCTAACAAATAAGAAAGAACAAAAAAACAAACAAAAAATCCCATACATCTTCTGAGAAGTCTATTTCTTTTCCTCTGCCACACTTGCTCCAGAGCAACCAGCAACAATAGTAACAAACAAACAAAACCTGCCAGGTATTTGCCCAAGAGGAGTAAAATCCTTTTATGCAAATATTTGTTAAGTCTTCTCCCACTCAATAATTAAATACTGCTTTCCACTTCTACCTGGATGAATGGAGCCAATGTGGTGGAAGAGTACCACCTGTCACCTGCCACAGCCCTTAGCGCTAGGGCACCTGGAACAGGGGTATGGAAGAGTAGGTGCTGGGCTGTGCTTTCTCGCCAGTCAGATGCCTGGGTAATCAAGACAACTTCTTCAGGGTTCTCTTCCTTAGATTTCCTTCTTTCCCTGTATCACTTCCCCACTTCTTCCTGGAATCACTTCCAGACAAACTACACATACCCAGAACCTACTTTTGTAGGAACTCAAACTAAGACTGGCTGGAGGTCAATGGGAGCACCTAGAAGCTTTAAACAGGGGTTCAGATATGTGTGAGTTGGCAGCTGGGGACCCTAGAAATCAGGAGATGGTAAACAAAGAGGTCAGTCAGGAGATGAAGACGCTCATGTCCGAGAGGGGTGACGAAAGCCAACCCAAGTCAGTGATGTTCTGTCTGATCCCAGAAACACTCAAGGTGTAAATTTCATGAATCACAGGTGTGTGTAACTCTGGAAGGATGTTCTTTGGTTATGTTTGGGGTTTTGACATATTTGTTTTTGAACACATGCTCTTTTCCTCTGCTTCCCAGTCTTGCCTTTTCTGGAATGCTCCAGAACTCTAGGAGGACAGAGCAGCATTTCACATCCTCCATCAGGAAAGGCAGCATCCTCCAAGGAAGAATGACTCCACCCTGACTGGCCAGCATAGTGACCCAAGGGCAGTCCCAGCCCAGTCCATAAGGAGGCCTGCCACGTTGGCAATGATGTGTCACCTACTTGGTTTACTGGCCATAACTAGCCTGACCATGACTTAGCAAAGCTGTGAAGTTTCCCCGTCTGGGCCAGTGTGGGTGTGTAGGCAGAATAGAGCAGGGGGTGAGGGCAGAGGCCTGGGCAGAATGCCAAACCTGGGAAATTTTGTGGGCTACAACATGGCGGCCTCTTGCTACCCTTACTCAGTTTTGCTCTTGCTTCTCTGATCCTCACAGGGATGGGGTTTCCAGTGCAGCCCAGCCCCCATCATGGTATTGCCTATCCCCAGTGCAACTCCAAGCTGACCTACAGTTGTAGTGTCGGCATGCCAGGGGCATGACCTGCACCTGAACAACCAGTGAGTCACAGCCTATGTGGTCCAGTCTGTGGGCTGGTCACTTCCTGTCCTACATTCTGGAGCCCTGCCCCAGAGTTCAGTCATTAGGCCCTGGTTTTAACCCAGTTATTCCAAAAGTATCCCCGTGTGAGTCCAGGGAGCCTGAGAAGCTGGTGGCAGTAAGGGGTCTCTGCTCTGGCCGCCTGGCCTCCTCTAGGCCCAGGCAAACAGGCCATACCAACTGCCTGTCCCCAGCCTGCTAGTCTCTAGGAGATCATCAGAGCAACTTTGCTGCCCATAACAACTTTGCTGCTTGTCAGGAGCAATGTCTGGTCCACCTCTCAGACCACATGTCTGGTCCACCTCTCAGGCATCTGAGCCTGAGATGTTCCTTTCTTTAGCAACATAGGTCATGCCATTCATGAATAATTCCGCTTTGTTACGAAGTTACTCCTTACAATGAAGCCAAACCTGCTTTCCTATATTTTCCATCATTTCATATGTTTATTGTATATTTGTATTTCATTCACAAAATATCATAACTTTTGTTCAAATTTTTAAAGTTATTGTTATAAAGTTGTGTCAATTTTTTTTTAATTTATTTTTTTATTATTATTTTTTTTATCTATTCATACCTGACCAGGGATTGAACCCATGCCCCCTGCAGAGGGAGCACAGCACCAAGTCTTAACCACTGGACTGCCAGGGAAGTCCCAATAATTTGTTCTTAATTAACATTTTTCAAATGTTATTTTTGTTTTTTCCTTTTTTTCTTGGATAATACTTTTCAAACATGTCTATTTTATTGTTTTTCTTCCAAACAATTAGTACTTAGTTTTATTTAGGGGTTTCATTTGTCTTCATTGTATTCATTTCTGCTTTTTAAAAACATCTTTTTTTTCCCTGCTGTGTTTACAGTTTTTTTTTTTTCTGAAATTTTTGGCTGTGTTGGGTCTTTGTTGCTGTGTGTGGGATTTCTCTAGTTGCGGTGAATGGGACCTACTCTTTTTCTTGGGGGGGGCTTTATTTTATTTTATTATTTTTTTTTTTTAACATCTTTATTGGGGTATAATTGCTTTACAATGGTGTGTTAGTTTCTGCTTTATAACAAAGTGAATCAAAGTTCTACATATACATATGTTCCCATATCTAGTCCCTCTTGCGTCTCCCTCCCTCCCACCCTCCCTATCCCACCCCTCCAGGTGGTCACAAAGCACCGAGCTGATCTCCCTGTGCTATGCGGCTGCTTCCCACTAGCTATCTACCTTACGTTTGGTGGTGTATGTATGTCCATGCCTCTCTCTCGCTTTGTCACAGCTCACCCTTCCCCCTCCCCATATCCTCAAGTCCGTTCTTTAGTAGGTCTGTGTCTTTATTCCTGTCTTACCCCTAGGTTCTTCATGACATTGTTTTCCCTTAAATTCCATATATATGTGTTAGCATACGGCATTTGTCTTTCTCTTTCTCACTTCACTTTGCATGAGAGACTCTAGGTCTATCCACCTCATTACAAATATCTCAATTTCGTTTCTTTTTATGGCTGAGTAATATTCCATTGTATATATGTGCCACATCTTCTTTATCCATTCATCTGATGATGGACACTTAGGTTGTTTCCATCTCCTGGCTATTGTAAAAAGAGCTGCAATGAACATTTTGGTACATGACTCTTTTTGAATTATGGTTTTCTCAGGGTATATGCCCAGTAGTGGGATTGCTGCACCATATGGTAGTTCTATTTGTAGTTTTTTTTAAGGAACCTCCATACTGTTCTCCATAGTGGCTGTACCAATTCACATTTCCACCAGCAGTGCTCCCTTTTCTCCACACCCTCTCCAGCATTTATTGTTTCTAGATTTTTTGATGATGGCCATTCTGACTGGTGTGAGATGATATCTCATTGTAGTTTTGATTTGCATTTCTCTAATGACTAATGATGTTGAGCATTCTTTCATGTGTTTGTTGGCAGTCTGTATATCTTCTTTGGAGAAATGTCTATTTAGGTCTTCTGCCCATTTTTGGATTGGGTTGTTTGATTTTTTGTTATTGAGCTGCATGAGCTGCTTATAAATTTAGGAGATTAGTCCTTTGTCAGTTGCTTCATTTGCAAATATTTTCTCCCATTCTGAGGGTTGTCTTTTGGTCTTGTTTATGGTTTCCTTTGCTGTGCAAAAGCTTTGAAGTTTGATTAGGTCCCATTTGTTTATTTTTGTTTTTATTTCCATTTCTCTAGGAGGTGGGTTAAAAAGGATCTTGCTGTGATTTATGTCATAGAGTGTTCTGCCTATGTTTTCCTCTAAGAGTTTGATAGTTTCTGGCCTTACATTTAGGTCTTTAATCCACTTTGAGCTTATTTTTGTGTATGGTGTTAGGGAGTGATCTAATCTCATACTTTTTTTTTTTTTAATCTCATACTTTTACATGTACCTGCCCAGTTTTCCCAGCACTACTTATTGAAGAGGCTGTCCTTTCTACACTGTACATTCCTGCCACTTTTATCAAAGATAAGGTGACCATATGTGCGTGGGTTTATCTCTGGGCTTTCTATCCTGTTCCATTGATCTATATGTCTGTTTTTGTGCCAGTACCATACTCTCTTGATTACTGTAGCTTTGTAGTACAGTCTATAGTCAGGGAGCCTGATTCCTCCAGCTCCGTTTTTCGTTCTCAAGATTGCTTTGGCTATTCTGGGTCTTTTGTGTTTCCACGCATATTGTGAAAACATTTGTTCTAGTTCTGTGAAAAATGCCAGTGGTAGTTTGATAGGGATTGCATTGAATCTGTAGATTGCTTTGGGTACTAGAGTCATTTTCACAGTGTTGATTCTTCCAATCCAAGAACATGGTATATCTCTCCATCTATTTGTATCATCTTTAATTTCTTTCATCAGTGTCTTATAGTTTTCTGCATACAGGTCTTTTGTCTCGTTAGGTAGGCTTATTCCTAGATATTTTATTCTTTTTGTTGCAATGGTAAATGGGAGTGTTTTCTTGATTTCACTTTCAGATTTTTCATCATTAGTGTGTAGGAATGCCAGAGATTTCTGTGCATTAACTTTGTATCCTGCTACTTTACCAAATTCATTGATTAGCTCTAGTAGTTTTCTGGTAGCATCTTTAGGATACTCTACGTATAGTATCATGTCATCTGTAAACAGTGACAGTTTTACTTCTTCTTTTCCGATTTGGATTCCTTTTATTTCCTTTTATTCTGTGATTGCTGTGGCTAAAACTTCCAAAACTATATTGAATAAGAGTGGTGAGAGTGGGCAACCTTGTCTTCTTCCTGATCTTAGTGGAAATGCTTTCAGTTTTTCACCATTTAGGACGATGTTGGCTGTGGGTTTGTCATATATGGCCTTTATTATGTTGAGGAAAGTTCCCTCTATGCCTACTTTCTGGAGGGTTTTTATCATAAATGGGTGTTGGATTTTGTTGAAAGCTTTCTCTGCATCTATTCAGATGATCATATGGTTGTTCTCCTTCAATTTGTTTATATGGTGTATCACAGTGATTGATTTGCGTATATTGAAGAATCCTTGCGTTCATGTAATAAACCCCACTTGATCATGGTGTATAATCCTTTTAATGTGCTGTTGGATTCTGTTTGCTAATATTTTATTGAGGATTTTTGCATCTATGTTTATCAGTGATATTGGCCTGTAGTTTTCTTTCTTTGTGACATCTTTTTCTGGTTTTGTTACCAGGGTGATGGTGGGCTTGTAGAATGAGTTTGGGAGTGTTCCCCCCTCTGCTTAATTTTGGAAGAGTTTGAGAAGGATAAGTGTTAGCTCTTTTCTAAATGTTTGATAGAGTTCGCCTGTGAAGCCATCTGGTCCTGGGCTTTTGTTTTTTGGAAGACTTTTAATCACAGTTTCAATTTCAGTGCTTGTGATTGGTCTGTTTATATTTTCTATTTCTTCCTGATTCAGTCTTGTCAAGTTGTGCATTTCTAAGAGTTTGTCCATTTCTTCCAGGTTGTCCATTTTATTGGCATAGAGTTGCTTGTAGTAATCTCTCATGATCTTTTGTATTTCTGCAGTGTCAGTTGTTACTTCTCCTTTTTCATTTTTAATTCTATTGATTTGAGTCTTCTCCCTTTTTTTCTTGATGAGTCTGGCTAATGGTTTATCAATTTTGTTTATCTTCTCAAAGAACCAGCTTTTAGTTTTATTGATCTTTGCTATCGTTTCCTTCATTTCTTTTTCATTTATTTCTGATCTGATCTTTATGATTTCTTTCTTTCTGCTAACTTTGGGTTTTTTTGTTCTTCTTTCTCTAGTTGCTTTAGGTACAAGGTTAGGTTGTTTATTCAAGATGTTTCCTGTTTCTTAAGGTAGGATTGTATTGCTATAAACTTCCCTCTTAGAATTGATTTTTCTGCATCCCATAGGTTTTGGGTCATCGTGTCTCCTTTGTCATTTGTTTCTAGGTATATGTTGATTTCCTCATTGATTTCTTCAGTGATCACTTCATTATTAAGTAGTGAATTGTTTAGCTTCCCTGTGTTTGTATTTTTTACAGATCTTTTCCTGTAATTGATATATAGTCTCATAGTGTTGTGGTCGGAAAGGATGCTTGATACAATTTCAATTTTCTTAAATTTACCAAAGCTTGATTTGTGACCCAAGATATGATCTATCCTGGAGAATGTTCCATGAGCACTTGAGAAAAATGTGTATTCTGTTGTTTTTCGATGGAATGTCCTATAAACATCAATTAAGCCCATCTTGTTTCATGTATCATTTAAAGCTTGTGTTTCCTTATTTATTTTCATTTTGGATGATCTATGCATTGGTGAAAGTTGGGTGTTAAAGTCCTCTACTATGAATGTGTTACTGTCGATTTCCCCTTTTATGGCTGTCAGTATTTGCCTTATGTATTGAGGTGCCCCTATGTTGGGTGCATAAATATTTAGAATTGTTATATCTTCTTCTTGGATCAATCCCTTCATCATGATGTAGTGTCCTTCTTTGTCTCTTCTAATAGTCTTTATTTTAAAGTCTATTTTGTCTGATATGAGAATTGCTACTCCAGCTTTCTTTTGGTTTCCGTTTACATGGAATATTTTTTCCATCCCCTCACTTTCAGTCTGTATGTGTCTCTAGGTCTGAAGTGGGTCTCTTGTAGACAGCATATATATGGGTCTTGTTTTTGCATCCATTCAGTGAGTCTGTGTCTTTTGGTGGGAGCATTTAATCCATTTCCATTTAAGGTAATTATTGATATGTATGTTCCTATTCCCAATTTCTAAATTGTTTTGGGTTTGTTATTGTAGGTCTTTTCCTTCTCTTGTGTTTCTTGCCTATAGAAGATCCTTTAGCATTTGTTGTAAAGCTAGTTTGGTGGTGCTGAACTCTCTCAGGTTTTGCTTGTCTGTAAAGGATTTCATTTCTCCATCAAATCTGAATGAGATCGTTGCTGGGTAGAGTGATTTTTGTTGTAGCTTTTTCTCCTTCATCACTTTAAATATGTCCTGCCAGTCCCTTCTGCTTGCAGAGTTTCTGCTGAAAGATCAGCTGTTAACTTTATGGGGATTCCCTTGTGTGTTATTTGTTGTTTTTCCCTTGCTGTTTTAATATGTTTTCTTTGTATTTAATTTATGACAGTTTGATTAATATATGTCTTGGTGTGTTTCTCCTCAGATTTATCCTGTATGGGACTGTCTGTGCTTCCTGGACTTGATTAACTATTTCCTTTCCCATATTAGGGAAGTTTTCAACTATAATCTCTTCAAATATTTTCTCAGTCCCTTTCTTTTTCTCTTCTTCTTCTGGAACCCCTATAATTCGAATGTTGGTGCATTTAATGTTGTCCCAGAGGTCTCTGAGACTGTCCTCAGTTCTTTTCATTCTTTTTTCTTTATTCTTCTCTGCAGTAGTTATTTCCATTATTTTATCTTCTAGGTCACTTATATGTTCTTCTGCCTCAGTTATTCTGCTATTGATCCCTTCTAGAGTATTTTTAATTTCATTTATTGTGTTTTTCATCATTGCTTGTTTTATCTTTAGTTCTTCTAGGTCCTTGTTAAATGTTTCTTGCATTTTCTCTATTCTATTTCTGAGCTTTTGGATCATCTTTGCTATCATTACTCTGAATTCTTTTTCAGGTAGACTGCCTATTTCCTCTTCATTTGTTAGGTCTGGTGGGTTTTAATCTTGCTCCTTCTTCTGCTTTGTGTTTTTTGTCTTCTCATTTTGCTTATCTTACTGTGTTTGGGGTCTCCTTTTTGCAGGCTGCAGGTTCGTAGTTCCCGTTGTTTTGGGTGTCTGTTCCCAGTGGCTAAAGTTGGTTTAGTGGGTTGTGTAGGCTTCCTGGTAGAGGGGACTAGTGCCTGTGTTCTGGTGGATGAGGCTGGATCTTGTCTTTCTGGTGGGCAGGTCCACGTCTGGTGGTGTGTTTTGGAGTGTCTGTGGACTTATTATGATTTTGTGCAACCTCTCTGCTAATGGGTGGGGTTGTGTTCCTGTCTTTCTAGTTGTTTGGCATAGGGTGTCCTGCACTGTAGCTTGCTGGTCGTTGAGTGAAGCTGGGTGTTCGTGTTGAGATCGAGATCTCTGGGAGATTTTCGCTGTTTGACTTTACATAGAGCTGGGAGGTCTCTTGTGGACCAGTGTCCTGAAGTTGGCTCTCCCACCTCAGAGGCACAGCACTGACTCCTGGCTGCAGCACCAAGAGGTTTTCATCCACACAGCTCAGAATAAAAGGGAGAAAAAGTAGAAAGAAAGAGGATAAAATAAAGTAAGGTAAAATAAATTTATTAAAATAAAAAATAATTAAGAAAAAAAAATTTTTAAGTAAAAAAACGGATGGATAGAACCCTAGGACAAATGGTGAAAGCAAAGCTATACAGACAAAATCTCCCACAGAAGCATACACATACACACTCACAAAAAGAGGAGAGGGGGAGAAAATAATAAATCTTGCTCTCAACGTCCACCTCCTCAATTTGGGATGATTAGTTGTCTATTCAGGTATTCCACAGATGCAGGGTACATCAAGTTGATTGTGGAGATTTAATCCGATGTTCCTGAGGCTGCTGGGAGAGATTTCCCTCTGTCTTCTTTGTTCGCACAGCTCCCGGGTTTCACCTTTGGATTTGGCCCCGCCTCTGCGTGTAGGTCGCCGGAGGGCTTCTGTTCTTCGCTCAGACAGGACGGGGTTAAAGGAGCCGCTGATTCGGGGACTCTCGCTCACTCAGGCCGGGGGAGTGAGGGGTACGGAGCGCAGGGCGAGCCTGCGGCAGCAGAGGCCAACATGACGTTACACCAGCCTGAGGCGCGCCGTGCGTTCTACCGGGGGAGTTGTCCCTGGATCCCGGGACCCTGGCAGTGGCGGGCTGCACAGGCTCCCCGGAACGGGGGTGGGGATAGTGGCCTGTGCTCGCACACAGGCTTCTTGGTGCCGGCAGCAGCAGCCTTAGCGTCTCATGGCCGTCTCTGGGGTCCGCGCTTTTGGCTCGCGCTCGTCTCTGGAGCTCCTTTAAGCAGCGTTCTTAATCCCCTCTCCTCGCGCACCAGGAAACAAAGAGGGAAGAAAAAGTCTCTTGCCTCTTCGGCAGGTCCAGACTTTTCCCCGGACTCCCTCCCTGCTAGCCGTGCACTAACCCCTTCAGGCTGTGTTCACGCCGCCAGTCCTCCCCCTGCCCTTCGACCGAAGCCCAAGCCTCAGCTCGCAGCCCCGCCCGCCCCGGCGGGTGAGCAGACAAGCCTCTTGGGCTGGTGAGTGCTGGTCGGCACCGATCCTCTGTGCCGGAATCTCTCCGCTTTGCCCTCCACACCCCGGTTGCTGCGTTCTCCTCCGCGGCTCCGAAGCTCCCCCCTCAGCTACCTGCAGTCTCTGCCCGCGAAGGGGCTTCTAGTGTGTGCAAACTTTCTTCCTTCACGGCTCCCTACCGCTGGTGCAGGTCCCGTCCCTATTATTTTGTCTCTGTTTATTCTTTTTTCTTTTGCCCTACCCAGGTACGTGGGGAGTTTCTTGCCTTTTGGGAGGTCTGAGGTCTTCCGCCAGCGTTCAGTAGATGTTCTGTAGGAGTTGTTCCACGTGTAGATGTATTTCTGATGTATCTGTGGGGAGGAAGGTGATCTCCGCGTGTTACTCTTCCGCCATCTTTCCCCTCTTCCTAGCTATGTCTTTTTCATGGCCCAGACCATAAACTAAAACCCCAAGCCAGTGTTTCCCACACTGTGTTCCATAACATCAGTCCTGTAGATATTAATAGATGATATACAGAAAGAATTCTGTTTGGGGACTGCTGAATTAAACAAAGAGAACTGACTACAATGGGTACCTCAGAGCCTCTGTATTTTCTAGTGCATTAATTGACTTAATATGAGCAGGGGAGAGCATGGTTTTGTGTCCCAACCTAATCTGGAACCCAGCCTTTCTGTGTGACATCAAGGGTAATGTTTCATAACAGACACTGCATGCCACTGCTATTCTCTTTTTTGTTGTTGTTATTAGATGTTTATTTTTACTTTTAAAAATTTAAGCACAGTTAACTTACAGTGTTGTTAGTTTCAAGTGTACAGCAAAATGATTATTATACATACATGGTTTTTTTTGTGTGTGTGTGTGTATGTGTGTGTGTGTTTGCGGTACGCGGGCCTCTCACTGTTGTGGCCTCTCTCGTTGTGGAGCACAGGCTCCGGACGCGCAGGCCCATCGGCCATGGCTCACGGGCCTAGCCACTCCACAGCATGTGGGATCTTCCCGGACTGGGGCACGAACCCGTGTCCCCTGCATCGGCAGGTGGACTCTCAACCACTGTGCCACCAGGGAAGCCCCATACATGTATGTTTATATGCCACTGCTTTTTTCAGATATGCTCCTATGAAGTCTTTTGTTTGTCTTGGTCAAATTTTATTTAGTTCAATGGTTAGAGCCTGTACTTCACTCCACCCTCTCGGTGTGCTTTTATCATGATTCTGCAATCCAGTGTTTCTGCTACCCCTCTAGAATTCTTACTGTAGGCACATCAGATCAGCCTGCCACCTATGTTCTCATGAAGTGCACAGATAAACGCTTTGGAAGAACAGGACCAAGGACAGAGGCTTGCAGTGTGCCTCTGGAATAGGGAGGACACACACATTTCACTGGTATTTTGTAGATGCTGCCTAAGCCAGCACTTCTTATACTTCTTTATGCAGGTGAATTACCTGGGAATATTTCTTAAATGCAGACTCTGATTCAGTAAGTTTGGAGTAGGGTCTGAGATTCTGCATTGCCAACAAGCCCCCAGGTGATGCTAATGCTGCAAGCCCTGGGACTACATTTTGAGTAGTAAGGTATTAGAGCACTGAATTGAGAAGGATTCTAAGGCTACATTTGTGCTCAGTGGGAAAGAGTGCCATGATCAATTAGTAATGTGTGCCATGAACAGGAATGAGTTGTGAATACATGCCATCTTTGTCCTACAGCTCTCTATGTTGAAAATGATTTATTATTTAAGATAGTAGAGAAAATACAAGTCATAACTAAGAACGTTTAGCAAGCATGAAAATGGATGTCTATATATTCTAGATGGCATACATTCCAAGATGTATTTTTATATTTTTAAAAAGGCAAAGTTGGACTTTTCTCTGCCATATTTGCTAGGAAGGCCCATCTCTATCTTTTCTGAAGTGAGTCATTAGGTTTTATCATAGGGATTTTTATCAACTGTTACTATCCAATCAAAGAATTCAAAATAAAATGATGCTGCTATATAACCAAAAAAAAAAAAGGCAAGGTTGGAGAATGAACTTTACACTACTTTCCTATTTGTGTAAAATAATAATATACTCTGACAGTACCAAGAGTTGATAAAGCTATAGAAATTTCTTATACTGCTAGTGAGAATATAAGCAGGTATAACCACTTTGGAGAACTAGCTGGCATTATTATTAAAGTTGAAGGCGTTTGTACTCTATAACCCGGTAATTTCCCTTCTGGGTACACACATGAGAGAAATTCATGCACCTATGCGCCAAGACCCATAGACAAGGATGTTCACAGCAGCATTGCATTTAACAGCCCCAACTGCAGACAACTCAAATGTCTATCAAGAGGACATTAAGATGGAAAAATTAGAAAATTTTTAAATGGAGAAATTGTGATGTTTCTTTTTTGTTGTTTTATTGTTTTGTTTTGTGGTAAATTTCTAAAGAAATACTACATGGTAATAAAAATGACAAAACTACAGCTATGTGAGGATGAATATCACAAACAAAATGTTGATTGAAAGAAACAAGACTCAAAATACAATACAAGACTCAAAGGATTATACAGACTCCATTTTGTAAATTTTGAAAACAGGGAAAATTAAATTATATCACTTAGGGATATATATGAAGGTGCTAAATTTTTTTTTTTTAAGGCAAGGAAATAACTATCACAAAAGTCAGAATCATGGGCACCTAAAAGGATGAGTCAGTTATGACCAGGGAGGGGCACACAGGGAGCTTTGGGAAGGGAACTTCTCATTTCTATTCCTTCACCTGGGTGTTGATGAGTCGTTTTTTTGTTTGTTTGTTTGTTTTTGCGGTACGCGGACCTCTCACTGTTGTGGCCTCTCCCGTTGCGGAGCACAGGCACCGGACACGCAGGCTCAGCGGCCATGGCTCACGGGCCCAGCCGCTCTGCGGCATGTGGTATCCTCCCGGACCGGGGCAGTGTCCCCTGCAACGGCAGGCAGACTCTCAACCACTGCGCCACCAGGGAAGCCCCGATGAGTTTTTTTTTTAGTTAAACTCTACATGCAAGTTTTTTTGTTTCTTGTTTTGCATTTTTCTTTATGCTATATACAACACATGCTATATATAACAAACTCATATTTTTATAAACATGTGTGATTATTTGTAGATAATTTGGAGGGAAGGAGACACAGAAAACTGGTAATCATGATTGCCCTGTAGAGGAGAACTGGGGGTTGGAGTATCCAAGTGACAGGTTGACTTTTCATTTTATTTCTTCAGTTCAGATTGAGGGATTCTTTCTATTAAAAATAGTTAATTAGAAACCAGTATCTCCCATTGCCTACCTCTCCCCCAGCTCCACAAATTAAAAAATAGCACCATTCTACTTATACATAGAGCCTGTGACTGACATTATTCCATTTGCCAATCTCTAATCTCCCTCATATCTGGACATAGGGGAGGATTCCAATTCCCTGTCCCCTTAAAGTTAGGTATGACCATCAACTTGCTCTTGCTAATGAAATAAGGACAAAAGTGACATGTGCCACATCTAGGAAAAAGCAACTAACAATCAGTACGTGTCCTCCATCTTCCTTTCTCTCTGTGGTGGTGACCAGTGGTGTTTCAGATGGGGCAGCCCTGTTAACTTGTTTCCTGAATTGCAATGTACATGTAATGTGAGTGAAAAATAAACTCTAGTTTTGAACCACTTAGATTGTTGTTTGATACTGCAGCTTTACCTAACCTATACTGACTAAAACAGAGCCCTCATTTTTCCAAGCACACAGTTTCATGAAGGCTTGAGCTCTAAGTACTTATTTTCCCTTTGATGACCATACTCAAACATCCATCTTTTAACCTATTCCCTCTAGGAAAAGATTAATGACCATGAGTGATCATAGTGGTTTCTTTAGGTGTCCAAAAGATGAAAGTCAGATCTTGTGAAGTTTAAAGAAAAATCCAAAAGGATGGTCATCTATGGAAAGGACTGTCTTACACATTTCCACATAGGTAGACTCAGGTGAGGGATAGTATGGTTCCTTATGGGGAGGAGAAGAATGGAGGTTAGAAGAGGGACAAAGGATGCTGATGAGGCCTACTCAGTCATGAAAGGATTTTTCTAACCCAGTTCCTCTGCATTTATTTCCCCATAACCCTGAAGACCCTCTTAGTCTGGCCCTGGAGAGAGGATGCAGAACCTGGAGGAGGGCCTACTTGTCAGAATGGGGTATCAGAAATAGGGAAGAGGGGGCATTTCCCAAGAGTGACTGGGCCATGCGTGCTCTCTAATGGAAGGGATATGTGAGTTGAGGACTTAGAAGACTTAAATAACTAAGTGGATCTGAATATCAGCCTCTTCATATATCCCTGTTAAGTTTGCTTTTACTTGTTCAGTCCATCATTCTAGCCCATGGGAATTGCCCTAAAACCTGGTATTATCATCTCATGTAGTAACTATTCCTTCAAGCTTGAGTCATTTACAATTTGATAAACATTTTTTCATTCCAAACCACTGATTAATACGTTAAACAGACAAGGACAGTACAGGCTTCCATGGGGCACTTTTGAAGAGTACTAAGGTAAGACTCCTTTAACAAAGGATCCACACAATTTCTTGATTATGTGCACAAAGGTATCTCAAATTCAGATAGCTTATTACCATACAAAAGTATCGGGAAGTATTGGGATTTGGCTTGTAGCAGGGGATACTATGTAAGGCTATGGGATTTTATCTTTGAGATCCATGAGCATCTTGAAGTATTGTTAAATAAATGATAGTATTGATTAAGCTATAATTACTGCTGGTGACGTGTCTGAAATTCTCTCTTCCTTCTGGGCATGCATACAATTTTTTCCAGCCCTCAGGATTTTAGGAACAACCTTTGGAATGTATCACATAAGGTCTACTAATCACTTGGTACATTGTGTTCTTTATTTCTTTTATCATGTAGTTATATAATAAGATACATCTTATCTTTCAGTCTAGTTGTAGTCATCAGCTTTCAGGAGGGTTCTCATGATAATCACCTCATGGTATTCTTGCCCTTGTGTAGTCTCCTCCCATCTTGAAGCAAGGCTGGCCTGTGTGATCAATAGAATATGACAGAAGTGATGGTGGGTGTCTTCCAAAGCCAGATCAGAAAAGGCAACACAGCTTCTGCCTTGGCCTCTTACATTGCTTGCTCTGGGAGAAGCCAGCCTCCATGCCACAAGACCATTCAGCAACTTCATGGAGAAACCCATAAGGAGAGGAACCAACTTGCCAGCCATGAGAGAGCCCTGGCCAAGCCTCCTGGTCACTGCAGTCCTGGCTGACATCTGTGACCTCAAAAGAGATCCTGAGTCAGGAACACTAAGCCAAACAACTCCCAAATCCCTGCATGGCAGAAACCATGGGAGATGAAATTTATCACTTCAGCCACTAAATTTAGAGTATTTGTTACACAGTGATAGTAACTAATGTACAAGTCCTTGAGCTCATGGCATTAATCAATATCCTTAAGGTTGAAGATTTGGCAGGGGATAGTGTAGCAAACAGATGGAAAGTTAGGTTAGGGACAAGCCCTGCTTACCAGACTTACCAAAAACATTCTCCCAGAAGCTTTTCTGGCTAAATCCCAGGACTTCCTACCATATGTGTGTGGGAAATCAGGTTCTTTCTGCCCCTAAAACATGTTTACTTCAATTCATGAGAAATTTAGTGAACACCTGCTATGTGGCATGTCCTGTGTGAGATTCTGGGGGTCCAAGAACAAGTCATGCTGCTTTTCCTCCAAAAGTCCACATTTTAGCTGAAAAGGCAGCCTCGCATACAACTAATAAGTGGGTAGTGAAACAGCAGTTCCTGCCATGCTGTGATAATGGGGCTGGAGGGCTTGGACCAGAATGGGGGCACACAGGTGGTGAGGCCTTGAGAAAAAGCAATGTCTTCCCAGATGAAGTGGGAATGCAAGGGCAGGAAACAAGCATTCATTCTAGGCAGAGAGGACAGGCAATGTGAATTAACAACCATCTGATGAGTCCAGGGGACTGGAAGGTTGAGAAGGAGCCAGTCTGGGAAGGGCCTTGAAAGCCATGCTAAGGAATATGGACTGTCTCCTGTAAGCAAAGAAGGGTAAGTGATGCAGGATGGTATTAGGAGCAATCTGGGTGAGTATTAAAAGGTTTCAAGCTGGACCAAAGTCAATCCTAATAGTTTTATAAAAAGGCACCATACACTTCTGTACTTTAATTGAAGCCAAGAAGAATTAATAGGGACTCCCCTGGTGGCTCAATGGTTAAGAATCCCCCTACCAAAGCAGGGGACACAGGTACAAGCCCTGGTCCAGGAAGATCCCACATGCCCCGGAGCAACTAAGCCCATGTGCCACAACTACTGAGCCTGCACTCTAGAGCCCAGAGGCATAACTACTGAGGCTTCGTGACACAGCTACTGAATCCTGCACACCTAGAGCCCATGCTCCGGAACAAGAGAAGCCACTGCAATGAGAAGCCCATGCACTGTAACGAAGAGTAGCCCCAGCTCGCCGCAACTAGAGAAAGCACTTGAGCAGCAATGAAGACCCAACACAGCCAAAAATAAGATTAATTAATTAATTTTTTAAAAGAAGAATTAATAAAGAGAAAAATTTATTCAAAAGCTAAGTTAAAAAAATTTATAGATTAATATCAACAAGACATATGAACAGTAAACTTTGCTGTTATAAACAAGCTCTACACATACGGTATAGCACTTTGGGTCAAACATGTTTAGGAATATTTGCACCTTGGGTGGCTATAACTCTATATATTAATGATATAAATATATTATCTTTGTCACTGCATTCTAATAAAAATGTGACATACATTTGAGCGCATGAACGCCAAGTATTAATTATTAATCTTAAGCTGGTTTGGGTTCAGCAAATTGTTCCTAGTAAAGTGTAAATTTTTTTTTAAAGGAAACATTTATTATAAGGATATGAGGTACATCTTTACAATACAGAGGTGCACTAGGCTGCAGGAAGGGACTGGAACTAAGAAGTTGAACAAGTCAGGAATCCAGGCCATAGTTCCCCTAACCTCTCTTACCTTTACCTTTCTTTGCATTCTTGTTCTTTCATTCTCTTTTACTTTGTCTTCCTTCTCTTCCTCCTCCTCCCCCTCTTTCTTCTCTCTTTCTCTTCTCTGCAGATTGGCTTTCTCTGCTTCTTAGGCCTTACTGCTGATGGCTACAGTGGTATGCTGGAACTAGCTCTTACAGACTCTTGAAAGAAGATTGTTATTTTTAGGAATTTTGTAGTCTAGCTCTTAAACACACCCATTATTAAAAATTAAATTATAGGGCTTCCCTGGTGGCACAGTGGATAAGAATCCACCTGCCCATGCAGGGGACATGTGTTCGAGCTCTGGTGCGGGAAGATCCCACATGCTGCAGAGCAACAAAGCCTGTGCGCCGCAACTACTGAATCTGCGCTCTAGAGCCCACAAGCCACAACTACTGAAGCCCACGTGCCACAACTACTGAAGCCCGTGTGCATAGAGCCCATGCTCCGCAACAAGAGAAGCCACCACAATGAAAAGCCCGCGCACCACAATGAAGAGTAACCCCGCTCTCCACAACTAGAGAAAAACCAGCACGCAGCAACAAAGGCCCACTGCAGCCAAAAATAAATAAATAAACTAAATGTATATTAAAAAAATTAAATTATATAGGGACTACCCTGGTGGTGCAGTGGTTAAAAATCCACCAGCCAAGGATTCTTCAATATACACAAATCAATCAATGTGATACACCATATTAACAAATTGAAGGATAAAAGCCATATGGTCATCTCAATAGATGCAGAAAAAGCTTTCAACAAAATTCAACACCCATTTATGAAAAAAACCCTTCAGAAAGTAGGCAAAGGGAACGTACCTCAACATAATAAAAGCCATATATGACAAACCCACAGCCAACATCATTCTCCATGGTGAAAAACTGAAACCATTTCCACTAAGATCAGGAACAAGACAAGGTTGCCCACTCTCACCACTATTATTCAACATAGTTTTGGAAGTTATAGCCACAGCAATCAGAGAAGAAAAAGAAGTAACAGGAATCCAAATCAGAAAAGAAGAGGTAAAGCTGTCACTGTTTGCAGATGACATAGAGAACCCTAAGGACACTACCAGAAAACTACTAGAGCTAATCAATGAATTTGGTAAAGTAGCAGGATACAAAATTAATGCACAGAAATCTCTTGCATTCCTATATACTAATGATGAACAATCAGAAAGAGAAATTAAGGAAACACTGCCATTTTCCATTGCAACAAAAAGAATAAAATACTTAGGAATAAATCTACCTAAGGAAATAAAAGACCTATATGCAGAAAACTATAAGACACTGATGAAAGAAATTAAAGATGATACAAACAGATGGAGAGATATACCACGTTCTTGGATTGGAATAATCAATATTGTGAAAATGACTATACTACCCAAAGCAATCTACAGATTCAATGCAATCCCTATTAAGTTACCAATGGCATTTTTCACAAAACTAGAATGAAAAATTTCACAATTTGTATGGAAACACAAAAGACCCTGAATAGCCAAAGCAATATTGAGAAAGAAATACAGAGCTGGAGTAATCAGGCTCCCTGACTTCAGACTATACTGCAAAGCTACAGTAATCAAGACAATATGATACTGGAACAAAAACAGAAATATAGATCAATGGAACAGGATAGAAAGTCCAGAGATAAACCCACACACATATGGTCACCTTATTTTTGATAAAGGAGGCAAGAATATTCAATGGAGAAGAGACGGCCTCTTCAATAAGTGGTGCTGGGAAAACTGGACAGCTACATGTAAAAGAATGAAACTAGAACACTCCCTAACACCATACACAAAGATAAACTCAAAATGGGTTAAAGACCTAAAGGTAAGGCCAGACACTATCAAACTCTTAGAGGAAAACATAGGCAGAACACTCTATGATATAAATCACAGCAAGATCCTTGTTGACCCACCTCCTAGAGAAACGGAAATAAAAGTGAAAATAAACAAATGGGACCTAATGAAACTTAAAAGCTTTTGCACAGCAAAGGAAACCATAAACAAAGCCAAAAGACAACCCTTAGAATGGGAGAAAATATTTGCAAATGAAGCAACTGACAAATGATTAATCTCCAAAATTTACAAGCAGCTCATGCAGCTCAATATCAGGAAAAACAAACAACCCAATTCAAAACTGCACAGAAGACCTAAATAGACATTTCTCCAAAGAAAATATACAGATTTCCAATAAACACATGAAAGAATGCTCAACATCACTAATTATTAGAGAAATGTAAATGAAAACTACAATGAGGTATCACCTCACACCAGTCATAATGGCCATCATCAAAAAATCTAGAAACAATAAATGCTGGAGAGGGTGTGGAGCAAAGGGAACCCTCTTGCACTGTTAGTGGGAATGTAAATTGATACAGCCACTATGGAGAACAGTATGGAGGTTTCTTAAAAAACTAAAAATAGAACTACCATACAACGCAGCAATCCCACTACTGGCCATATACCCTGAGAAAACCATAATTCAAAAAGAGTCATGCACCACAATGTTCATTGCAGCTGTATTTACAATAGCCAGGACATGGAAATAACCTAAGTGTCCATTAACAGATGAAAGGATAAAGAAGTTGTGGCACATATATACAATGGAATATTACTCAGCCATAAAAAGAAACGAAATTGAGTTATTTGTAGTGAAGTGGATGGACATAAAGTCTGTCACACAGAGTGAAGTAAGTCAGAAAGAGAAAAACAAATACAGTATGCTAACATATATGGAATCTAAAAAACAAACAAACAAACAAAAAACGGTTATGAAGAACCTAGGGACAGGACAGGAATAAAGACACAGACGTAGAGAATGGACTTGAGGACACAGGGAGGGTGAAGAGTAAGCTGGGACAAAGTGAGAGAGTGGTATGGACTCTCTCCATGAGAGTATATATATACGGACTTATATATATTACTAAATTTAAAATATATAGCTAGTGGGAAGCAGCCGCATAGCACAGGGAGATCAGCTCTGTTCTTTGTGACCACCTAGAGGGGTGGGAAGGGAGGGTGGGAGGGAGACGCAAGAGGGAGGAGACATGGGGATATATGTATATGTGTAGCTGATTCACTTTGTTATAAAGCAGGAACTAACACACCATTGTAAAGCAATTATACTCCAATAAAGATGTTAAAAAAAAAGAAAAAAGAATCCACCTGCCAATGCAGGGGACACGGTTGGAGCCCTGGTCCAGGAAGATCCCACATGCTGCAGAGCAACTAAGCCCATGCACCAGAACTACTGAACCTGCACTCTAGAGCCTGCAAGCCACAACTACTGAGCTCGTGTACCACAACTACTGAAGACTGTGCAGTTACAGCCCGTGCCCCCCAACCAGAGAAGCCACCACAATGAGAAGCCCGTGCACCACAACAAAGAGAAGCTCCCACTCGCTGCAACTAGAGAAAGCCCACACACAGCAACAAAGACCCAGTGCAGCCAAAATAAATAAATTTTAAAAATTAAATTATACAAGTTAAAAATACATACATTTGGGCTTCCCTGGTGGTGCAGTGGTTGAGAGCCCGCCTGCCAATGCAGGGGACTCGGGTTCGTGCCCCTGTCCGGGAAGATCCCACATAATGCGGAGCGGCTGGGCCCGTGAGCCATGGCCGCTGAGCCTGCGTGTCCGGAGCCTGTGCTCCGCAACGGGAGAGGCCACAACAGTGAAAGGCCCAAGTACCACAAACAAACAAACAAACAAACAAAAAACCATACATTTTATTAAAACTGATAGTAATAAATACTTGAAAGCCATCAATTCCTAATTATGTATTTTACTACATTTTCTATTGTCTATGCTCTGGAGGCTATTTGTATCTATTTTATCTGTATGTTGGAAATATGATATAATGGTATAGCATTGTGCATCTATTTCCAAGTCTGTATTTGGTTTATCTTCATGTCTGTAGCTTGAAATTGGCCATGATAGGAATATTTACACCATAGAAACTGGCAAAAATTATCATCAAGACTTGATTCATTGTTTTCTTGATTGTCAAAACTTAAGAAAGTAATAGTAAAATGTTAATAATGCAGAGTAGACCACGTGAAAGTATTACCCATTCAAAAATTAAACTTAATGGGACTTCCGTGGTGGTCCAGTGGTCCATCTGTCTCGCAATGCAAGGCACATAGGTTTGATCCCTGGTTGGGGAACTAAGATTCCACATGCTGCTGGGCAACTAAGCCCACATGCCACAACTACAGAGCCCACATGCTCTGGAACCTGCGTGCCACAACTAGAGTGAAGCCCACACACCACAACAAAGAGCGTGTGTGCTGCAACGAAAGATCCTGCATGCTGCAACTAAGACCTGATGCAGCCAAAAAATAAATAAATAAATATTAAAAAAAATTAAACTTAAAATAGTGTATTTTGAACTCCAAAATAGTATACAATTTACATTTTTTATATATGTAGGCTTTGCATTGAGAATAGCACAAAAATTCGAGGAAATATTCTTACAGTGTTCAAAAACCATCATATTTTTCAGCAAAGAAGTCCTCATGTCACTGATAAATATATAAAGTTTTTTTGTAAAGTTTTTTTTTTTTTTTTTGCGGTACGTGGACCTCTCACTCTTGTGGCCTCTCCCGTTGCGGAGCACAGGCTCCGGACGCGCAGGCTTAGCGGCCATGGCTCACGGGCCTAGCTGCTCCATGGCATGTGGGATATTCCCAGACCAAGGCAAGAACCCGTGTCCCCTGCATTGGCAGGCGGACTCTCAGCTACTGTGCCACCAGGGAAGCCCCCTTTTGTAAAGTTTTGAAATATGTTTTTGTTGTTTTACTTTTGCCTTCCTTGGTAACATAAATAAAAATTCATGTTCATAAACATTCATGTTGGAGCTATACTCACTCATCAATTGCAACTATAATTTTGCTACGGATACAAGGGTTCAGCAAAAATCAATGAAAGTTTTCTGTTAGAATTAATTGGCTAAGTGGAATTTGCAATAAACAGTATTGTATATTTTATTATCTATAAATTTTAAGCCATACATCCTTTATTTTATTTTACTTTTTTTTTTTTGGTTGCATTGGCTCTTCTTTGCTATGCACAGGCTTTCTCTAGTTGTGGCGAGCGGGGCTACTCTTTGTTGTTGTGCAAGGGCTTCTCCTTGTGGTGGCTTCCCTTGTTGCAGAGCACGGGCTCTAGGCATGCGGGCTTCAGTAGTTGTGGCTCGTGGGCTCTAGAGTGCATGCGCAGTAGTTGTGGCACAGGGGCTTTGTTGCTCCTCAGCATGTGCAATCTTCCAAGACCAGGGCTCAAACCCGTGTCTCCTGCATTGGCAGGCAGATTCTTAACTACTATGCCACCAGGGGAGTCCCAAGTTATATTATTAAAAACAATGATTTGCAGATTGGGACACAAAGTCATAACCATATGCTGGTTTACAAGCCACATCTATAATGAAGTAACCAAAAAAGTATAAAATGGAAGACAAGTAAAAATTCTATCAGGGAGGAGGGAAGATGGCAGTGTAAAAGGACATGCATTCACTCCCTCTTGTGAGAGCACTGGAATCACACCTAACTGCTGAACAATCATCGACAGGAAGACACAGGAACTCACCAAAAAATATACCCCACATCCAAAGACAAAGGAGAAGCCATGATGAGATGGTACGAGGGGCGCAATCACAAAAAACTCAAATCCCATAACTGCTGGGTGGGTAACTCACACAATGGAGAACACTTATACCACAGAAGTCCACCCACTGGAATGAAGGTTCTGAGCCCCATGTCAGGTTTCCCAACCTGGGGGTCCAGCAATGGGAGGAGGAATTCCTAGAGAATCAGACTTTGAAGGCTAGAGGGATTTGATTGTAGGACTTTGACAGGACTGGAGGAAACAGAGACTCCACTCTTGGATGGCACACACAAAGTAGTGTGTGCATCAGGACCCAGGGGAAGGAGCAGTGACCCCATAGGAGACTGAGCCAGAACTACCTGCTAGTGTTGGAGGGTCTCCTGCAGAGCCGGGGGGTGGACATGGGGACAAGGACAGTGGAAGCAGAAGTTCTGTGAAGTACTCCTTGGCATGAGCCCTCCCAGAGCCCACCATTAGCCCCACCAAAGAGCTAGGTAGGCTCCAGTGTTGGGTCACTTCAGGCCAAATAACCATCAGCAGACAAGTGGATTAAAGTTTTACTGAGCTCTGCCCACCAGAGCAACACACATCTCTACCAACCACCAGTCCCTCCCATCAGGAAACTTGCACAAACCTCTTAGATATCTTCATCTACCAGAGGGCAGACAGCAGAGGCAAGAAGAACTACAATTCTGCAGCTGTGGAAGGAAAACCACATTCACAGAAAGATACACAAAATGAAAAGGCAGAGGACTTTGTACCAGATAAAGGAACAAGAGAAAACCCCAGAAAAACAACTAAATGTGGAGATAGGCAACCTACCAGAAAAACAATTCAGAATAATGATAGTGAAGATGATCCAGGACCTTGGAAAAAGAATGGAGGCAAAGATTGAGAGGATGCAAGAAATTTTTAACAAAAACCTAGAAGAGTTAAAGAACAAACACCTAGAAAAATTAAAGAATAAACAAAGAGAGATAAACAATACAATAACTGAAATGAAAAATACACTAGAAGGAATCAATAGCAGAATAACTGAGGCAGAAGAATGGATAAGTGACCTGGAAGACAGAATGGTGGAATTCACTCCTGCGGAACAGAATAAAGAAAAAAGAATGAAAAGAAATGAAGACAGCCTAAGAGACCTCTGGGACAACAGTAAATGCAACAACATTTGCATTATAGGGGTCCCAGAAGGAGAAGAGAGAGAGAAAGGACCCAAGGAAATATTTGAAGAGATTATAGTCGAAAAAATTTCTAACATGGGAAAGGAAATAACCATCCAAGTCCAGGAAGCACAGAGAGTCCCAGGCAAGATAAACCCAAGGAGAAACAGCCGAGACACATAGTAATCAAATTGACAAAAATTAAAGACAAAGAAAAACTATTGAAAGCAACAAGGGAAAAACAAAAAATAACATACAAGGGAACTCCCATAAGGTTAACAGCTGATTTCTCAGCAGAAACTCTACAAGCCAGAAGGGAGTGGCACCATATATTTAAAGTGACAAAAGGGAAGAACCTACAAACAAGATTACTCTACCCAGCAAGGATCTCATTCAGATTCGATGGAGAAATCAAAAGCTTACAGACAAGCAAAAGCTAAGAGAATTCAGCACCACCAAACCAACTCTACAACAAATGCTAAAGGAACTCCTCTAAGTGGGAAATGCAAGAGAAGAAAAGGACCTACAAAAAACAAAACCATAACAATTAAGAAAATGGTAATAGGAACATACATATCGATAATTACCTTAAACATGAATGGATTAAATGCTCCAACCAAAAGAAACAGGCTTGCTGAATTAATACAAAAACAGGACCCATCTATATGCTGTCTACAAGAGACCCACTTCAGACCTGGGGACACATAGAGACTGAAAGTGAGGGGATGGAAAAAGATATTCCATGCAAATGGAAATCAAAAGAAAGCTGGAGTAGCAATACTCATATCAGATAAAGCAGACTTTAAAATAAAGAATGTTACAAGAGACAAGGAATGACACTATATAATGATCAAGGGATCAATCCAAGAAGAAGATACAACAATTATAAATATATATGCACCCAACATAGGAGCACCTCAATACATAAGGCAACTGCTAACAGCTATAAATGGGGAAATCATCAGTAACACAGTAATAGTGCAGGACTTTAACACTTCACTTACACCAATGGACAGATCATGCAAACAGAAAATTAATAAGGAAACACAAGCTTTAAATGACAAAATAGACCAGAAAGATTTAATTGATATTTATAGGACATTCCACCCAAAAACAGCAGATTGCACTTTCTTCTCAAGTGCACATAGAACATTCTACAGGTTAGATCACATCTTGGGTCACAAATCAAGCCTCAGTAAATTTATGAAAAATGAAATCATATCAGGCATCTTTTCTCACCACAATGCTATGAGATTAGAAATCAATTACAGGAAAAAAAAATGTAAAAAACACAAACACATGGAGGCTAAACAATACGTTACTAAATAGCCAAGAGGTCACTGAAGAAATCAAAGAGAAAATCAAAAAATACCTAGAAAGAAATTACAACAAAAGCACTACAATCCAAAACCTATGGGATGCACCAAAAGCAGTTCTAAGAGGGAATTTTATAGCAATACAAGCCTACCTCAAGAAACAAGAAAAATCTCAAATAAGCAATGTAACATTACACCTAAAGAATCTAGAGAAAGAAGAACAAACACAACCGAAAGTTAGTAGAAGGAAAGAAATCATAAAGATCAGAGCAGAAATAAATGAAATAGAAACAAAGAAAACAATAGCAAAGATCAATAAAACTAAAACCAGGTTCTTTGAGAAGATAAACGAAATTGATAAACCATTAAACAGACTCATCGAGAAAAAGAGAGGACTGAAATTAATAAAATTAGAAATGAAAAAGGAGAAGTTACAACAGACACCACAGAAATACAAAGTATCCTAAGAGACTACTACAAGCAAGTCTATGCCAATAAAATGGACAATCTGGAAGAAATGGACAAATTCTTAGAAAGGTATAACCTTCCAAGACTGAACCAGGAAGACATAGAAAACGTGAACAGACCAATTACGAGTAATGAAATTGAAACTGTGATTAAACATCTTCCAACAAACAAAAGTCCAGGACCAGATGGCTTCACAGGTCAATTCTATCAAACATTTATAGAAGAGCTAACACCCATCCTTCTAAAACTCTTCCAAAAACTTGCAGAGGAAGGAATACTTCCAAATTCATTCTACAAGGCCACCACCACCCTGATAAAGCAGACAGAGATACTACAAAAAAAGAAAATTACAAGCCAATATCACTGATGAACATAGATGCAAAAATCCTCAACAAAATACTAGCAAACAGAATCCAACAACACATTAAAAGGATCATAACCATGATCAAGTGGGATTTACCCCAGGGATGCAAGGGTTCTTCAATATACACAAATCAATCAATGTGATACACCATATTAACAAACTGAAGAAGAAAAACCATACAATCATCACAATAGATGCAGACAAGGTTTTGACAAAATTCAACACCCATTTTTGATAAAAACTCTCCAGAAAGTGGGCATAGAGAGAACTTACTTCAATATAATAAAGGCCATATATGACAAGCCCACAGCAAACATCATTCTCAAAGGTGAAAAACTGAAAGCATTTCCTCTAAGATCAGGGAAAAGACAAGTACGTCCACTCTCACCACTATTCTTCAACGTAGTTTGGGAAGTCCTAGCCACGGCAATCAGAGAAGAAAAGGAAGTAAAGGGAATACAAATTGGAAAAGAAGAAGTAAAACTGTCACTGTTTGCAGATGACATGATACTATACATAGAGAATCCTAAAGATGCCACCAGAAAACTACTAGAGCTAATCAATGAATTTGGTAAGGTTGCAGGATACAAAATGAATGCACAGAAATTTCTTGCATTCCTATACACTAGTGATGAAAAATGTGAAAAAGAAATGAAGGAAACACTCCCATTTACTACTGCAATGAAAAGAATAAATACCTAGGAATAGAGCTTCCCTGGTGGTGCAGTGGTTCAGAGTCCACCTGCTGATGCAGGGGACACGGGTTCATGCCCTGGTCCAGGAAGATCCCACATGCTGTGGAGCAGCTGGGCCCTGAGCCATGGCCGCTGAGCCTGCGCATCCAGAGCCTGTGCCCCACAACGTGAGAGGCCACAACAGTGAGAGGCCCGCATACCACAAAAAACAAAACAAACAAAAAACCCCCCAAAAACCCTAGGAATAAACCTACCTAGGGAGACAAAAGACCTATATGCAGAAAACTGTAAGACTGATGAAAGAAATTAAAGATGATACCAAGAGATGTAGAAATATACCATGTTCTTGGATTGGATGAATCAATATTGTGAAAATGACTATACTACCCAAAGAAATCTACGGATTGCTTTCCCTATGAAATTATCAATGGCATTTTTTACAGAACTAGAACAAAAAATCTTAAAACTTGTATGGAGTCAGAAAAGACCCCGAATAGCCAAAGCAGTCTTGAGGGAAAAAAACGGAGCTGAAGGAATCAGACTCCCTGACTTCAGACTATACTACAAAGCTACAGTAATCAAGACAGTATGGTACTGGCACAAAAACAGAAATAGAGATCAATGGAACAGGATAGAAAGCCAAGAGACAAACCTTCACACCTATGGTCAACTAATCTATGTCAAAGGAGGCAAGGATATACAGTGGAGAAAAGACAGCCTCTTCAATAAGTGATTCTGGGAAAACTAGACAGCTACATGTAAAAGAATGAAATTAGTACACTCTCTAACACCATACACAAAAACAAAATGGATTAGAGACCTAAATGTAAGACTGGACACTATAAAACTCTTAGAGGAAAACATAGGAAGAACACTCTTTGACATAAATCACAGAAAGATCTTTTTTGATCCACCTCCTAGAATAATGGGAATAAAAACAAAAATAAACAAGTGTGACCTAATGAAACTTAAAAGCTTTTGCAAAGCAAAGGAAACTACACACAGGACAAAAAGACAACCTTCAGAATGGGAGAATATATTTGCAAACGAATCAACAGACAAAGGATTAAACTCCAAAATATATAAACAGCTCACGCAGCTCAATATTAAAAAAAACAAACAAGCCAATGAAAAAATGGGCAGAAGACCTAAATAGACATTTCTCCAAAGAAGACATACAGATGGCCAAGAAGCACATGAAAAGCTGCTCAACATCACTAATTTTTAGAGAAATGCAAATCAAAACTACAATGAGGTATCACCTCACACCAGTCAGAATGGCCATCATCTACAAAATCTACAAACAACAAATGCTGGAGAGAGTGTGGAGACAAGGGAACACTCTTGTACTGTTGGTGGGAATGTAAATTGATACAGCCACTATGGAGAACAGTATGGAGGTTCCTTAAAAAACTAAAAATAGAATTACCATAAAACCCAGCAATCCCACTACTGGGCATATAGCAAGAGAAAACCATAATTCAAAAAGACACATGCACCCCAATGTTCATTGCAGCACTATTTAAAATAGCTAGGTCATGGATGCAACCTAAATACCCATCGGTAGATGAATAGATAAAGAAGATGTGGTACATATATTCAATGGAATATTACTCAGCCTTAAAAAGGAATGAAATTGGGTCATTTGTAGAGACGTGGATGAATCTAGAGACTGTTATACAGAGTGAAGTATGTCAGAAAGAGAAAAACAAATATCGTATATTAATGCACATATGTGGAGCCTAGAAAAATGGTACAGACGAACCAGTTTGCAGGGCAGAAATTGAGACACAGATGTAGCGAACAAACATATGGACACCAAGGGGGGAAAGCGGCAGGGGCAAGGGGATGGTGTGATGAATTGGGAGATTGGGATTGATATATATACACTAATAAGTATAAAATGGATAATTAATAAGAACCTACTGTATAAAAAAATAAATTAAATAAAATTCAAAAACAAATTCTATCAGGGAAATACCAAAAAAGAAAACAAGGTAGTAAATTGACATCAACAGGTAAGATTCAATGTGGTCTTGTTACATTGATAAAATTCACAATTTTACTATTATGCATTAAAATATTTGAAATAAAAATTGTTTGCAATCTTAAGAGGAAGTAAATAAAAGGTAATCATTATAGAGATTTACCTCACTCTCAGTATTAACCTATCAAGAAGGATTAGCAATAAATAACACTCTAGAGGATCTGAATACCATACTTAATAAAAATGATTTATGAATTAAAAATCAAGACCTATCCTTTAGAAGCATAGAATATGCGATTATAATCAGCATCCAAGGGATACTGGAAATATACACTATTGACTAGACTAAAAAACAAAATCAAAACCCAAAAAAAACACAGTATGGGGCTTCCCTGGTGGCTCAGTGGTTAAGAATCCATCTGCCAATGCAGGGAACATGGGTTCGAGCCCTGGTCCAGGAAGATCCCACATGCCGCGGAGCAATAAGCCCGTGCACCACAATTACTGAGCCCACACGCCACAACTACTGAAGCCTGTGCATCTAGAGTCTGTGCTCTACAACAAGAGAAGCCACCACAATGAGAAGCCCATGCACCACAACGAAGAGCAGCTCCCTGCTTGCCACAACTAGAGAAAGCCCACGTGCATCAACGAAGACCCAACACAGCCAAAAAATAAATAAATAAAATAAAGTAACATAAATAAATTAAAAAAAAAAACCCACAGTATGTTTGCAGAAGCAGAAAACATCCAGGCCACTTTCTCTGAGCATATTGCAGTAAAAGCTATAGGCGAAAATAAAAGTTTAAATTAAAAAAATAAAAATTAGCTACTTGGAAAAAAATTTTAAATCACCCTCCTAAATAACATTTAAGGGAAAGAAGAAAGAAAAATCAAACCACAACTGTTTAGAAAATAAAAGTATACATCAAAATTTGTGCAATAGTACCAAAACTGTATTCAGAGGAAACTTCATGTCTTTTAAAGTTTTCAAAGTTAATAAGACATAATGAAAATACATTAACTAATATAACTCAAGAAGTTGAGAAAATAGCAATGAGGTAAAACTAGGGAACATAAATAAAAGAAATCAATCAGCTAAAGGTATCAACTAATAAATTAGGATACTAAATATACTTTTAATTTTTACTTATATTAATTTTTAAAGAAAGATCAAACTTTGCCACTATTGAATAATATTTATCATGACAGTATCATAACTTTTCAGGGATTCTGTCAGGAATGATACAACACAAACTCACCTAGATTATCTGATTGTCATACTTGTGACTTTGTTGAAGCCATAGAAACTTTTTATTAAAAAAATTAATAAATCATGAACATTTATTAAGCAAACTTTAAAAAAAATTATTTATTTGTTTATTTATTTAGGGCTGTATTGGGTCTTCATTGCTGCACGCAGGCTTTCTCTATCTGCAGCGAGCGAGGGCTACTCTTCAATGTGGTGCTCCGGCTTCTCATTGCTGTGGCTTCTCTTGCGGAGCATGGGCTCTAGGCACGTGGGCTTCAGTAGTTGTGGCACGTGGGCTCAGTAGTTGTGGCATACGGGCTAGTTGCTCCGCGGCAAGTGGGATCTTCCTGGACCAGGGATCGAACCCATGTCACCTGCATTGGCAGGCAGATTCTTAACCACTGTGCCACTAGGGAAGTCCAATAAACTTAAAAAACAAATTATTTGGAAAGATTGATACAATGGACAAGTGTCTAGCAAGTGTATCATTAGGAGTGATCATATCCAAGATTTTAGAGATTAAAGGGTTTAAAGAACTTTGGGGAATTAGAAAAGAATTCACAGATTGAGAGAAGAGTTAAGAAAAGTTTGATGGGAATAGCATGTTCAACAAATCACACAAAAGAACAGGGAGGGATCATTCAATAAATCATATTAGGATAACTGATTAGTAATTGGGAAGGAAGATACTTAATTTCTTCTTTCACATAATTTACCAAAAATCAATTTACAGTATATTATATGCTTTCTCTAAGGCTGATTTTTTCAGCTTTTTTAACGAAAATTTTTAATTGTGGAAAAATACACATAATATAAAATTAACTATCTTTACCATTTTAAAGTGTATAGTTTATTAGTACTAAATACATTCACATTTTTGTGTATCTAATCTCCAAGACTCTTTCATTTTGGAAAACCTATACTCATTTAACAACATGTCCCCATTCCCTCCTCCCCTCCACCCCTGGCAACCAGCATTCTACTTTTTCTGTTGATGAATTTGATGACTGTAGGTACCTCAAATAAGTGTAAATATATGGTATCTGCCTTTTTGCGATTGGATTACTTCACTTAGCATAATATCCTCAAGATTTATGTATGGTGTAGCATGGGCCAGAATTATCTTGCTTTTTAAGGCTGAATAATATTCCATTATATGTATATAACATATTTTCCTTATTCATTCATCCATCCATGGATACTCGAGTTGCTTCTACATTTTGGCGATTACAAACAATGCTGCCATGGGAATTCCCTGGCAGTCCAGTGGTTAGGACTCCATGCTTTCACTGCTGTGGGCCTCAGTTCTATCCCTGGTTGGCGAACTAAGATCCTACAAGCCACTCAGTGCAGAAAAAAAAAAACCCCAAAAAACAAAAAAAACCAAACCAAACAAATAATGCTGCCTTGAACATGGGTGTAATATCTCTTCAAGATCCTGCTTTCAATTCTTTTGGTTATATACCCAGAAGTGGAATTGCTGGATCCCATGGTAATTCTATTTTTAATTTTTGAGGGGAACTGCCATAATATTTTTCATTGTGGCTGCACCATTTTACATTTCCACCAGCAATGCACAAGGGTTCAAATTTCTCCACATCCTCACCAACACTTGTTATTATCTGTTTTTTTGTTTAAATTATAGCCATCCTAACAGATGTGAAGTAGTACCTTATCATGTTTTGATTTTCATTTCCGTAATGACTAGTGATGTTAAGCATCTTTTCATGTGCTTTAATAGCTGTTTGGAGAAATGTCTATTCAAGTCCTTTGCCCATTTTCAAACAGGATTTTTTGTTGTTGAGTTGTATGAGTTCCCTATAATATTCTGGATATTAACCCTTATCAGATATGTGATTTGCAAACATTTTTCCCAGTCTGTGGGTTGCCTTTTCCTTCTGTTGATTGTGTCCTTTGATGCACAAAAATGTTTAACTTTGATGGAGTCCAAATTTTTCTATTTTTTCTTGTGTTGCCTGTGCCTTTGGTGTCATATCCAAGAAATCATTGCTGAATCCAATGTCATGAAGCTTTTCCCCTATGTTTTCTATGAAGAGTTTTATAGTTTTAGCTCTTACATTGAGGTCTTTCATCCATTCTGAGCTGATTTTTGTATATGGTGTGTGGACTTAAAAGATTATTCACAACCTAAAAGTTGAGAGTTTTGCTTAATTCAGTGGGAATTTTTAGGACTTCAAGCCTTGGAGGCAGCATCTCAAGTAACCCTGAGAAAAATACTCTGAAGAGGCTGGGAGGGAGCCAGGTTATATAGATGTTTTGCAGCAAAGGGCAAGTAGTCAGGAACATCAAAAGATTATTGTTAATTAAAGAAAACCAGATATCCCAAGTTAAGGAATTTAGCTCTTTTCTATGTATGGGAATATACTCTAAGACATAAATCACAGCAAGATCCTTTTTGACCCACCTCCTAGAGAAATGGAAATAAAAACAAAAATAAACAAATGGGACCTAATGAAACTTCAAAGCTTTTGCACAGCAAAGGAAACCATAAACAAGACCAAAGACAACCCTCAGAATGGAGAAAATATTTGCAAATTAAGCAACTGACAAAGGATTAATCTCCAAAATTTACAAGCAACTCATGCAGCTCAATAACAAAAAAACAAACAACCCAATCCAAAAATGGGCAGAAAACCTAATAGACATTTCTCCAAAGAAGATATACAGACTGCCAACAAACACATGAAAGAATGCTCAACATCATTAGTCATTAGAGAAATGCAAATCAAAACTACACTGAGATATCATCTCACACCAGTCAGAATGGCCATCATCAAAAAATCTAGAAACAATAACTGCTGGAGAGGGTGTGGAGAAAAGGGAACACTCTTGCACTGTTGGTGGGAATGTAAATTGATACAGCCACTATGGAGAACAGTATGGAGGTTCCTTAAAAACCTACAAATAGAACTACCATATGACCCAGCAAACCCACTACTGGGCATATACCCTGAGAAAACCATAATTCAAAGAGTCATGTACCAAAATGTTCATTGCAGCTCTATTTACAATAGCCAGGACATGGAAGCAACCTAAGTGTCCATCATCGGATGAACGGATAAAGAAGATGTGGCACACATATACAATGGAATATTACTCCGCCATAAAAAGAAACGAAATTGAGATATTTGTAGTGAGGTGGATGGACCTAGAATCTGTCATACACAGTGAAGTAAGTCAGAAAGAGAAAAACAAATACTGTATGCTAATATATATATATGGAATCTAAGAAAAAAAAAAAAAGGTCATGAAGAAACTAGGGGTAAGACGGGAATAAAGACACAGCCCTACTAGAGAATGGACTTGAGGATATGGGGAGGGGGAAGGGTAAACTGTGACATAGTGAGAGAGTAGCATGGACATATATACACTACCAAACGTAAAATAGATAGCTAGTGGGAAGCAGCCGCATAGCACAGGGAGATCAGCTCCGTGGTTTGTGACCACCTAGAAGGGTGGGATAGGGAGGGTGGAAGGGAGGGAGACGCAAGAGGGAAGAGATATGGGAACATATGTATATGTATAACTGATTCACTTTGTTATAAAGCAGAAACTAGCAGACCATTGTAAAGCAATTATGCTCCAATAAAGATGTTAAAAAAATAAATAAATAAAAATAAAATTTAATTGTCTTTTAAAAAAAAAAACAAGAGTCTGGGCTCACTGAACTCATTCTTTTGATATGCACCTCAGCTATCTGGGACCAGTATCCTGAGTTTTCACATCCTGAGTTTCCTCAGGGCTCACGTTGGAGGGCTGCAACTACTGATGACCGTGACATCCTTTGTTTACTGATACATCAGGAAATATTCCACTTCTCAGGGGTTAGGTAAGGGTCCAACTTCATTTTTTTTTGCATTTGGATATCCAGGTTTCCCAGCAACCACTTACTGAAAAGATTGTCATTTCCCCCATTGAACAGTCTTGGCACCCTTGTCAAAAATCACTTGACCATATATGGGTGGCTATTGGCACAAGACCTCAGTTTCCTCAGACATTGCAGCTGACTTCCTCCAGGGTGAATGATCCAAGGTGACACAGCCAAGCTGAAGAAGCCATCCGCCATCATTTCTGCAATGTCTTATTCATTACACAGGTCACCACTGCAGCCCCACAACCCCGTTCAAGGTGGGAGGGGATTGCACAGGGGCTGGAGGTGGGGATCACTGGGGACCACCTTGGAGACTGAATACCATACCACATAGATAAAAATATGAGCTAACATGACGGTAGTGCTTATTTTGAGCAAGGCACTGTCCTAACGCATTAATACATTTAATTCTCCCTATAGCCCTATTAGGTAAATATTGTTATTTTACATATGAGAAACATTTCTCAGTTTTACATGAGAAAACTGAGGCACAGAGAAGTTCAGTTAATGGCCCAAGACTCCACAGCTAGCAGGGATGGAGGCAGAACTTGAACTCAGATAACCTGGTGCCAGAGTACTCCTGTCACACAGGATACACCACTGCCTCAGTGGGCACTGAATTGGTGAGCAGTAAAACAATGAGGATTAAATCAAAAGGGTGAGAAAGAAGATAAGGGAAACAAAAATAGAGCAAGGGGGAAAAAAGCAGGGGCTGGGGAGAGAAAACCAGTGAAAAGAAAGGGAGAAAGTAGATCAGTAAACGGTGATGGTTCAAAATGGAAGCTATAGAAAGCAAGAAGAAAAAGCAGAATAAGACTATAGCTTAAAATTCTGCAAAGAAAGATTAAGAGTTTTGGAAAGAACAATCAAGGGAGAAGCACAAAGCTGAAACATATGGAAAAAAGGTTTACAAAGCTATCAAACAAACTGAAACAAAACACATGCATAAAAGGATAATCAGTGAGAAGGTTAAAAAGGATATAGCAGAGGGTAGGAACATCTTGCTTGAGGCAGCTAAGAGGCTGGAATAGGGTTTTTAGGACACTTGAAGCTCCTCCCCTGTCTGAAAACAGACAGGAAAGCCTCAGGCACCCTCCGCATCTGCAGCCTCCCTCTCTGTGGCTCGCAGTCCACTAGGCTGGGCCCCTCACTGCCACCTCAGGAGGCCTAGGGCAGAGTTTTCTAGAACACTACTTCTCAAAGTGGGGTCTTTGAACCAGCAATATCTCATCACCAGAGCTTGATTGGAATGCAGTCTTATGCCCACTGACTCAGCAATTTACAACTGAGATACAGCAAAAGTTAACATTTTAACATATTTGCTTCAGATCTACCTTTTTCCTTAATAAAATATTAGAGATATCCATTCCTCTGTTGATGGACATTTAGGTTACTTCTATGTCCTGGCTATTGTAAATAGTGCTGCAATGGACATTGGGGTGCATGTATCTTTTGGAATTATGGTTTTCTCCGGGTATATGCCCAGGATTGGGATTGCTGGGTCGTATGGTAGTTCTATTTTTAGTGTTTTTTTTATTTTTGTGGTTCGCAGGCCTCTCACTGTTGTGGCCTCTCCCGTTGCGGAGCACAGGCTCCGGACACGCAGGCTCGGTGGCCATGGCTCACGGGCCCAGCCGTTCCGCGGCATGTGGGATCTTCCCAGACCGGGGCACATACCCGTGTCCCCTGCATCGGCAGGCAAACTCTCAACCACTGAGCCACCAGGGAAGCCCTATTTTTAGTTTTTTAAGGAACCTCCATGCTGTTCTCCATAGTGGCTGTATCAATTTACATTCCCACCAACAGTGTAAGAAGGTTCCCTTTTCTCTACACCCTCTCCAGTATTTATTGTTTGTAGATTTTTTGATGATGGCCATTTTGACCAGTGTGAGGTGGTACCTCACTATAGTTTTGATCTGCATTTCTCTAATAATTAGTGATGTTGAGCATCTTTTTGTGTGCCTCTTGGCCATCTGTATGTCTTCTTTGGAGAAAAGTCTATTTCGGTCTTCTGCCCATTTTTGGATTGGGTTGTTTGGTTTTTTGATATTGAGCTGTGTGAGCTGTTTGTCTATTTTGGAGATTAATCCCTTGTCAGTTGCTTCATTTTCAAATATTTTCTCCCACTCAGAGGGCTGGCAAAGCAGAAAGAGAGACACAGACGTAGAGAACAAATGTATGGACACCAAGGCGGGTATGGGGTGGATTGGGAGATTGGGATTGACATATGTATACGACTATGTATGAAGTAGATGGCTGGTGAGTGCCAACTGTATAGCACAGGGAACAAAAAAAAGAGGGTACAGTCTGTTTGCAGGACTTAAGTTAACCTTAAAAATGCATTCCAATGTATCAATACATTAGGTGCAGACAAATACTGTTTGATTCCACTTATAGGAGGTACCTAGAATAGTCAAATTCATAGAGTCAGAAAGTACATTGGTAGATGCCACGGGCCAAAAGGGGGCAGTGGGGGGAGTGGGGAGGTGGAACAGGGAGTTAGTGCTTAAAGGGAACAGAGTTTCAGCTTAGGAAGGTGAAAAATTTGGGAGATGGATGACGGTTAGAGTTGCACAGCAACGTGAATGTACTTAGTGCCACTGAACTGTACAGTTAAATATAGTTAAAATAGTATGTTTGATATTATGTGACCTTTACCACAATAAAAAATATTTTTTAAAAATTAGAGGTATAGCTTCTTCCCACATCCACTCCCTCTCTCCCCTCAGTTCTCTTTCCTTCCCTTGAGATAGCTGCTAATATGAAGTTGGTATGTTTCCTTTCCTGAAGTTTATTTACACCTTTATTGTAAATGATAGAATAAACACAAAATTTTGTGTGCATTTCATTTTACATAAATATTATCATACCCTATGTACCTTTCTGCAACTTGCCTCTTTAACTCAGCGCTGAGTCTTTTTGTTTTTTTACCCATACTCCCTACTGCGGAAGCACAGACTCTTAACCACTGGACCACCAGGGAAGTCCAGCATTGAGTCTTAAATGTTTGTTTGTGTTAACATATAGAGGCTGAGTTCACTCATTTTAATAGCTGTATAGTATTCCTTTGGTTTAATATTGTGAAATGTATTTATTAGTTCTCTTGAGTAACAGTTGGGCTGTTTCCAATTTTTTGCTATTACAAAAAAAAAAACAGAAAAGAAATGCTGAAATGAACATTTGCATATCTATGTGCACACGTGAGAGTTTCACAAATGCAAACACCTAGAAGAGGGTTTTCTGGG
Organism: Delphinapterus leucas; assembly: GCF_059928025.1. Classification (NCBI taxonomy): domain Eukaryota; kingdom Metazoa; phylum Chordata; class Mammalia; order Artiodactyla; family Monodontidae; genus Delphinapterus; species Delphinapterus leucas. The sequence goes on from NC_143143.1 coordinate 55,491,016, forward strand.
TTGCCCCGTATTTATATCTTTATATTTACTGGATATTGCCAAGTTGCTTTCCAAAGTGATTGAGCCAACTTACTCCTGCCAACCAAGTGCAAGTTTTTCTACGTTCAAACCCTCACCCTCACTTTATTGTCTTGGTGTTTTAGACACTGTGGGCTGGCTAACCAAATACCCTGGTCTAATCCTTTTTGCCTGGCATACCTCTGTTATAGATATTGGAAAACTAAATATATTCCCTTCTCCCTTTCCTCTGGGGAGGCCATGAAACATAGTTCTGGACACTGTATCTCTCATGTTTTATTAAAGAAAAAAATAAGAAGTAAAATTTGCAAAATATCAACATTTGTTAAGAATTGATTGTAGGTACATAAGTCCTGCGTTATATCATTCCCTGTTTTTTTCTGATGTGTGAAGAATTTAAAAGTTTTTCTTTTTCTGACAAAGAGGATGGGTTCATTAGCTTTGCTCTCTCTTCCCTGATTCTGTCTTTAAAACTGGGTGAAATCCCTGAAGGCACACCAGCTACCTTGAAATCAGGTAGCTGAGCTACTGAACTGAAGTCCACAGACTTCTTGTTATGTGAGAAAAAGAATCTCCCATTTGTCAGTCACTGCTACAGTCTCCTTCCGTATCTGCAGGAGGAATTGGTTCCAAGATCCCCCTGGATAACAAAATCTACGGATTTCAAGTCCCTTGTCTATAGTGGTGTGGTGCTCACGGCCCTCTGCATCAGCTGGTTCTGCATTCTCAGATTCAACCAACCATTCCATCTGCAGCCAAGTGTCCTTAGGTCTTCTTTTATTTGCAGCCTAATGCATTCCTGATAAATATAGCCAGGTTTGCTAATTTTTGCCATTCTGAAGGATGTAAATAGCATCTCATCATGTTTTAAGATGCATTTCCCTGCTTATGGAAGAAGTTGAGCTTCTTTCTATATGTTTCATGTGTTTATTGGTCATAGAAATCATCATTTGCCCATTTTCCTTTTGGGTTGTTTGTCCTTTCCTCATTAATTGTAGGTTAAAAAAATATTTTGGATACCAATCCTTTCTCAATTATATGCATTACATATATCATCTTCCAATCTGTAGCTTTTCTTTTATTTCCCCCAGTTTTATTGAGAAATAATTGACATTCATCACTGTATAAGTTTAAAGGGTACAGCATGATGGCTTGATTTACATATATTGTGAAATGATTATCACAATAAGCTCAGCTAGCATCCATCATTGTAGCTTTTCTTTTTCACTTTGTTTATGGCTTTCCATGACATGTGTCTGTAAAAAAGTCTTAAATTTCAATGTAGTGTAATTTGACAGTATTGAATCTTATTAAGAATTCTTGGGACTTCCCTGGTGGTCCAGTGGCTAAGACTCCATGCTCCCAATGTAGGGGGCCCAGGTTCGATCCCTGCTCAGGGAAATAGATCCCACTTGCCACAACTAAAAGATCTCACATGCTGCAACTAAAGATCCTGTATGCCACAACCTCGCAGGCCGCAATGAAGATCCTGCATGCTACAGCTCAGACCTGGCTCAGACAAATAAATAAATAGATTAAAAAAAAAAAAAAGGACTTCCCCAGTGACACAGTGGTTAAGAATCCACCTGCTAGTGCAGGGGACACGGGTTCGAGCTCTGGTCTGGGAAGATCCCACATGCCGCAGAGCAACTAAGCCCCGGCACCACAACTACTGAACCCGCATGCCACAACTATTGAAGCCCGCACACCTAGAGCCTGCAACAAGAGAAGCCACTGCAATGAGAAGCCCGCGCACCGCAACAAAGAGAAGCCCTCACTCGCCACAAATAGAGAAAGCCTGCGCGCAGCAACGAAGACCCAACGCAGCCAAAAATAAAAATAAATTAAAAAAAAAATAATTCTTCCCTATCCAGAAGGCATAAACATACTCTTCCAATATATTCTTCTGAAAGTTTTACTTTTAATATTTAATTTTAATTAATTAAATAATTAAATTTAATATTTAAGCCTTTAACCCACTTGGAATTTATTTTGAGTGTGGAATAAGCTAGGGATCAGGTTGGTGCTTTTTTCTATCTGCATAACCAATTGTCCCAGTCACATTTATTGAAAAGTCCACTCCTTTCCCTGCACATTTGTAACTACACCACTCTTATGTACTATGGTGGGTAAACCCTAATATGATCCTGCCTCTCAGTACTCAGGTTCTTATGTAGTCCTCTCCCCTTGAGTGTGAGCTGGACATAGTGACTCACTTTGAAAAAATGGAATACACATCAGTGAGGGTATGTCACTTATGAGATTAGATTATTATAAGGTGTGGCTTCCATCTTGAGTTTTCTTTCTCCACTCATTCTGGGGGAAGTCAACTGCCATGTTGTGTGAGAAGCCCTCTCTATGGATTGACCCATATAGTGAAGAAGAGGAGCCTCTTGTGTTAATGAGCTTGGAAGTGGGTTTTCTTCCCTTCATAAAACTGCAACTCTGGCCAAAAACTTGCCTACAACCACATGAGAGACCCTGAGCCAGAACTACTGTGCCACTCTTGGACTCCTAATCCTCAGAAAGTGTGTGGTAATAAATGTTTGTTGTTTTAAGCTGCTAAAATATGGGATAACTTGTTATACCGCATTACTTAACTGATACACATACCAATTCCATATATGTGAAATTCTTCAGGATTTTCCCTAAAGACAATTATATTATCTGCAGATAATGACAGGGTTTTTTTTTTGTTTGTTATTTGTTTTCTTTCCAATACTTTCACTTTTCATCTTTTTCTTTTTCAATCTTTCTTTATTGTGAACAAATGTACTGACAGAGGCCATCCTTGTTTCTATCTTTAAAGGTAATACTTCTAACATTTCACCACTGAGAATGAGGTGTTTTGTTTTAGTTTTTTTGTTTGTTTTGTTTCTGTTTTTGTTTTTTTCAGTAAAATTCTTAATAACAAAAGACAGGTTAAAGTAATTAAGTAATTCTCTTCTGTTTCTAGTGTGCTGAGTGTGGCCCCTTCCATATCTTAGAGCTTCAGGGTGCCTAGGCCCACATTCAAATACCAGAATCAGCCTCTCTCAGCCTGAGGCCTCCGCTGATCCCCCCCAAAACTTAGGAAGGCTGCTCTGCCCCAGTGAAGAGAAGCCTAGACTTGCTGTGGAATCACAGATCCAGGAGCAGTACTCAAGCAATGACTTTCTCTTAGGAATTGGACTTCAAATCCCCTAGCTCCCTCACCCCTCTGGTGGGATCATTGTAAGGGTCTGCTTCTGGGGAACCCAAAAGAAGACTGTTTTCATAAAATGGTTGTTGAATTTATCATCTGGGTTTTTTTTTTTTTTCTGAATCTATTGAGGTGACTTTTGTTTCTTGATCTGTATCTGGGTAAATTATATTGCTATACTCTACTGGCTAAATGACATCCTTTTCTTCCTGGGATATTTCCTACATTGCTTCATTTGGATAGCTAGTGGTTTATTTATAATTGTTATATGTGTAAAGTGAAACTAAACTGTCAGTTTCACTGTCCTTTCTGATTTGGTGTCAGGGTTACACTAGCAGTGGTCAGTGACTAGCCTCATACAAATTGTTCAATCTTGCTTCTGAGTTTGGGTAAGATGGAGGTTTTCTGTTCCTTGAAGGTGACAAAAGTGCCTTTGAGGACATCTAGGCTTGGTGAAGTATTTTTGTGCCTAGAATTTTTATTTGGATTCAATTTCTTTAATGTATAAATCTATTCAAGTTTTCTATTTCTTGAATAATTTTGGTAAGTGATATTTTTCCAGGTAATTGTCCACTATATCTCATTTTTCAAATGCATAGTTTAACATACAGAGCTCAGAGTTTTAGGAGAGCTGCTCATCTCTCCTCCCTTGCAGGGCTGGGCAGACACAGAAAGGTGGCAAAGAAAAAAGATATTTTTGTTCATCTCTGAGATGAGCCTCAAAAAGACATGGAGGAGGAGCTGTTAATTTCTCAGACACTCCTAGTTATATTCGTTAAAGACTTTTCATTGTAATTTTTAAAAAACTCACTAACACATTCTGAGTGTGTAGGGGATAGGGTGAACAAGGGCCCATAGGCTAGGCAGAGGCACCAAAGGTGACTTTAGGTGAAGGTGAGCACCAACTGGGCAGAGAGGAGGTTTTCTTGGCAGGGTGATAAGGCAAGATGCTTACTTGGCACAGAGGCCACAGCCACATGATGGAGACCTAGAGGCCAAATCAAGGAGGTAGAACTTTATCCCATAGTTACCTGGTTCCCCACCTTTTGCCAAATACACCATTTTGGAGAGAACTGCAGGGTAAGAGAGGGGTGAAAGACACAGACTTTTTCTTAGTACTTTTTTTTTTTGGCTGCATTGGGTCTTCGTTGCTGCACATGGGCTTTCTCTAGTTATGGCAAGCAGGGGTTACTCTTCGTTGCAGTGCACGGGCCTCCCATTGCGGTGGCCTCTCCGGTTGCGGAGCACAGGGTCCAGGCATGCGGGCTTCAGCATTTGCAGCACGTGGGCTCCAGAGCTCAGGCTCAGTAGTCGTGGTGCATGGGCCCAGTTGCTCTGTGGCATGTGGGATCTTCCCCGACGAGGGATCGAACTCGTGTCCCCTGTATTAGCAGGTGGATTCTTTTTTTTTGTGGTACGCGGGCCTCTCACCGCTGCAGCCCCTCCCGCCGCGGAGCACAGGCTCTGGATGCGCAGGCCCTGCGGCCCCGGCCCACGGGCCCAGCCGCTCCATGGCATGCGGGATCCTCCCGGACCGGGGCACGAACCCATGTCCCCTGCGTTGGCAGGCGGACTCCCAACCACTGTGCCACCAGGGAAGCCTTACATATGTGTTTCTGTAGAGTTGCAGTCAAGAGGTCCTTCTTAGTACTTTTAAGCCCTATTTTAACATAACTTGGTGGGGAAAGGGAGATAAGGATAAAGAGATAAGGGAGAGGCTGGATCAGTAGAGGTAGTGCCCCTAGAGCAGCTAAGTCTTAGGTGTGACCAGGGTGGGAAAAGCCTGTAATCAAGTGGGAGAATTTGACCTGGGTGTTGGGAGGAAAGGGTGTGAATGTAGCCTTGGGACAAGAATGCACAAGGGGTTTGGGAAATCCAGTGCTTTGCAGCTGTGTGACCTCGGGCAAGTTACTTAACTCCCAAAGCCTTGGAATACCAGAATAAGGTCTCTGACTTTCAACTGAGTTCCATGCAATTTTAAATTCACGTGGCTTTGCCACAGGGATCTGAGGATCAGTGGGGTGGGTGGAAACTTTGGGGCATATTTCCCAAGGCCCCGTCTTCAACCTTAGTAGCACCCGTATTCTATCTCATTTGTGCACCGGGGCTCAGAGCAATAGTGTTGTTTGGGAAAACAAAAGATTCTGTGGTTTAAAAATTAAAATAGCAAAGAGAAACTGCCATGGATATTCAACAACCACTGGGATTTTTAAAATGATGAAACATAGCGTTCTAGAAAAGTAAATGCACAATGATATGCAAAATGGATTAGAGGAGGGAGAAATTAGAATCTTGGTTCTCAAGGAGTGGTCTGTGGACCAGGAACATCAGCATCACCTGAAAGCTTGTAAGAAAGGCAGGATCTTGCGCCCTGACTCAGAACAACTGAATCAGAATTTACATTGACTTTAGATGATTTAGAAATACTTCAAGCCTCTGTTAATGCGGGCCCAAACCAGGGGCTTCATTTTTAGTGACCTGCTAGGACTGAAACTGTGTAACTCAGATTGGGACTTGAACCCACATGTCAGGACTCGAACCCAGCCAAAACCCACATTGGGACTTGAACTCACGGCCTTTTAACTGAGATCACACACCTGCTTTCAGGACTTAATGAAGCTCAGGTTCTTGATGTCACAGAAAGAATTCAGTGAGAGATAAGGTGATAGGTAAGAAGTGGATTTATTTAGAGAGAAACACATTCCACAGAGTGTGGGCCATCTCAGAACGTGAAAGGTCTTGGGAGAAACACACTCCACAGAAAGAGTGTGGGCCATCTGAGAAGGCAAGGCAGTCCCAGGGTATGGGGTTATCAGTTTTTATAGGGGTGGGTAATTTCATAGGCTAATGAGTGGGAGGGGTATTCCAGCTATTTCAGGAAGGGGCGAGGATTTCCAGGAATTGAGGCACCACCCACTTTTTGACCTTTATGGTTGGCCTTGGAACTGTCATGGTACCTGTGGGTATATCATTTAGCTTGGTGATGTGTTACAATGAACATACACTGAGCCTCCAGGTGTAGTGGAAGTCAACTTGTCTGCCATCTTGGACTTATTTGGTTCTACTCAGTTTATGTCATGTCCTTGGGCTATGTCATTCTTTTAAAGCTTGTGCCCTGCCCCCGTCCCTCTGTTTCAGGACCAGGGACGTCCAATAAATGAAGGAGGAGCTCACTGTGCGAGACTCATGAATGGCAAAGAGATCCCACTCCTCACCCCCGGGGGGGGAAGGACCCTCAGATCCAGCCTTGAAGACGGTGGTCATACCAGAACAGAGGTATTGCTAGGAATTTTGATTTTTCAAGAGAAGCATGAAATCCAGATTCCAATGTTTAATCTCCTGACTTTTTAATCTTGACAGCCAATTTTTTAAATTGTTCCTAATTTTGAGAAAAAAAACTGAAAAGAGAATAATAAAACAAACTTGTTTTCTTTTAACCCAGGGTTGGGGGGTGGCAAACCAAGCAGGGTATGAAACAGTGTATATGGTATACTATGTGTCTTGGTTTGGGTTTCTCCCAAGGTAAACTCTGAGACCAGAATTTGAGTGCAAGTAGTTCATTTGGGAAGTGAGCTTGAGGGGAGTGAAGAAGTGAAACAAGGAAGGGAAAGCAGCCTATAATGAGTGGCTTATTCAACAAATTACTGCTATGGGAAACTGGAGCCCAATGCTGCTGAGAAGCTCTTGGAACCAGCGTAGAACTTGCACTCCCAGTTATCCCACCAGAAGGATAGGTGGCGAGTTGGCATGTTAAGATACCACTTCCTGAGCTTCTTGGATGGAGCTGTTCCTGGGTAGGAGTAATTCCCCCCTACACACGGCCTGCTGTTAGTGCTTAAAATAGTCTTCCCAGCTTCCGTCAAGTCTTCAGGCACAAAACTACACTCTTGGTAAGTGAGTCTGTAGGAGCACACTGAAAAGAGAAGGTCCAAAGGATACAGCAGAGTACTGACAGCAACTGCTATGCAGCTGTTTGCGTGAGGAAGTTCTTTTTACTTACCTGTGGCCCAAATGTGTATGGATATGAAAATACCAGAAAACAATAAGAATGGCTGCTGCTGGGGAGGATAATTGGAGAGAAGGGACAGGGATGTCAGGGAGGCTTTCATCATGGATCATTTTACCTTTTGAATTTTGAAACTGGTGAATGTATTACTTATTTTTAATCAGTACAATTAAAGCATAGAGTTTTAAAAGTGTCCTACAAGAAGAGAAAAGAATAAAAATAGATTATAAAATGACTTGCATGTGACATCTGAATTCAGGAAAAAGGAGGTAGGTGGTGGGTGAGGAGAAGTAGAGCACACTTAAAGGAAAGACAGGTGTTCAGATGGGCTGAAGTGATGAGTGTGTACAGTGACTAGGCAGCTCAGATACCTGATTCCATGCTACTTTATATATTTTAGTATATTAAATTTTGTGTAGCACTTAACTAAATGGGATTTAATACTTTTATCTTTACCAGGCCATGCATTCTACTTCTTGGTACAAACATTAGGGTCACCAAACCATGAGATGGGTTTTGAAGGCAACCAAACACAGTCACCAACATTCTTCCTAAAGTGTGTAAACGTTGACTGTTATGGATCATCTCTTCCTTTTTTTTTTTGGCCACACAGCCTGGCTTGTGGGATCTTAGTTCCCTGACTAGGGATTGAACCTGGGCCCAGCAGTGAAAGAGCTGAGTCCTTACCACTGGACTGCCAGGAAAATCCCAATCATCTCTTCCTTAATATCAAATGGAGTCTCCAGGAGTCCTGTTTAAAAAGTAACTGCCCTCCATGAATAGCCAACACAATGTTGAAAAAGAACAAAGTTGAAGGACTTATACTTCCTGATTTCAAAAATTACTACAAAGCTACAGTAATCAAAACAGTGTGATACTGGCATAAAGATAGATATATAGATCAACAGAATAGAATAGAAACCCCAGAAATAAATCCTTAAGTCTATGGTCAATTGATTTTTGTCACAGATCTCAAGACAATTTAATGGAGAAAGGACAGTGTTTTCAACAAATGGTATTGAGAAAACTGGATTTCCACATGCAAAAGAATAAAAGTTGGACCCCTACCTTACAACCATATACAAAAAAATTACTCAGGGCGGCTCAAAGACCTAAACATGAGAGCTAAAACTATAAAACACTTAGAAGAAAACACAAGGAAAATCTTTATGAAATTGGTGTTTATAGTGGCGTTATTCACAATAGCCAAAAAATGGAAGGAACCCAAGGTGTCTGTTGATGGACATCATGGACAAAATGATGTTTTATCAAAAAAAAAGAAAAGAAAAGATTTCCCTACATCATCAATAATGGGCCAAAACAACAATGCTTCCAGATGTCATGCACTGAGAAGGATACAACATCACATTTGTGATTCTTGCCAAAAATGTTTAACCCAAATCTAATCACGAGGGAACATCAGCAAATCCAAATTAAGGAACATTCTGCAAGATAAGTGACCCAAACTCTTCAAACACATCTACATCATGAAAGAGAGAAAAAAAAAAAGCAAAGAGGAACTTCCCTGGTGCTCCAGTGATTAAGACTCTGCCTACCAATGCAAAGGACATGGGTTTGATCCCTGGTCTGGAAGATCCCACATGCCGCAGAGCAACTAAGCCCGCGTGACGCAACTACTAAGCCAACGCGCCGCAACTACTGAAGCCCATGTGCTGCAACTACTGAAGCCCATGCACCTAGAGCGCGTGCTCTGCAAGAGACGCCACTGCAATGAGAAGCCCACGCACCGCAATGAAGAGTAGCCCCTGCTCGCCGCAACTAGAGAAAGCCCACACACAGCAACGTAGACGCAGCACAGCCAAAAAAATAAAAAACAAACAAATAAATAAATAAAAGCAAAGAAACTCCTGCAGATTAAAAGATTAAAGAGGCATGACAGCTAAATGCAACATGGGATCCTTAATTGGATTTAGGATCAAAAAGGAAAATATATACAAAGGACATTATTGGGACAATTAGGGACATTTTAATATAGACTGAATATTAGAGATCAGTACAATAACAATGTTAAATTTCCTGAGAGTGATATTGTGGTTGTGTAGAATGTTTTTGTTTGTAGGAAATTTATGATGAAGTGTTTAGAGGTGAAATGCCATGATGTCTGCAGTAACTCCCAAATGTTTCAGCCAGGGGAAAAAATGAGAGAGAGTAGGTACAATTGGAGAATCTAGGTGAACGATTTATGAGTGTTTATTATATCTTTCTTGGGACTTTTCCTGAGGGTTTGAAATTTTCAAAATACAAATTCGTGGATTAAAAACAAAATAAAAACAAAATTTGGGGTTAAAAAGGAACTGTGCCTGTAAGTGCAAACTACTGTGGATTTACAAATGTGCCCAGATGTGGGCTCAAGGAGGGCAGATACCTCACCTCTGGGTTTTCTAGTAGAGGTGAACAGAAAAGCCAGATTTATCTGCTGCTGCGGTGGAGTCAGCAGGTAGTGAGTCAGAAGGCAAAGATGGGGCGCTGAGATGGGCTGTGCCCTTGGAGCGATGGGTAAGGATGTAGAGTCAAGGAAAGAGGTACAAATGTGTGATTTCCAAGTCCTGATGCTTGGCTGGGCTTCCCTGCTCAAAAACATCTCTGCCACCCCTATTGCAGTGCCTAACAAGAGAGACATTACCTTACTCTCCCAATAAACTCATATTAATTCATTAAACAAGTAGGTGCTGAGCATCTACTACTGGGGTATAAAAACGGACAAGACTGATGTGGTCCCTCTACCTCACAGAGCCCAGAGTCCAGTCTTGAGGACAGATGGGGAAATGGTGTGACAAGTGATTTGGAAAGGCCCCATAACCTGAGCTGGTGATTTGGGCAGCGGAAAAGGCTCCCCAGGGGAAAGTAACCGGCAAGTTGGGGAGTAAGACAAGCTAGCTGAGGGTTACAGGAGATGAGGGTGTTAAAAATGAAGAGAGGGGGCTTCCCTGGTGGTGCAGTGGTTGAGAGTCTGCCTGCCGTTGCGGGGGACGCGGGTTCGTGCCCCGGTCCGGGAGGATCCCACATGCCGCGGAGCGGCTGGACCTGTGAGCCATGGCCGCTGAGCCTGCGCGTCCGGAGCCTGTGCTCTGCAACGGGAGAGGCCACAACAGTGAGAGGCCCGCGTACTGCAGAAAAAAAAAAAAAAAAAAAGAAGAGAAAGAGAAGTGGGAGGCATCAGTTTAAGTGTGCTTTCTTCAAGGGACAGAATTCACACAGATTTCTTTGAATCCTAGCTCTTCACTTTAAACACTGTGCAGCATTGAGCAAGTTGCTGAACCTTTCTGGGCTCTGGTATCTCAGAATGAAAATAGAGAAAATAATGCCTCCCTGCAGTGTGAGGGTGAGAAAAATATGGTGCAAGGAGCACCTGGTACCTGGTAGATACACATAAATACTAATGTGGCACTCTCTTCTCTTCTCCACCATCTTATGTGAGGTTGAATTTGCTCCTCGCCATGTCTTGTAACGAGACTTGCAGGATCAAGTGATTCCTGGCCAAGAATCAAAAGCAGTACTGTCCCATTCCCCAACGTATTAGAATGAAAACTGATAATAGAACAGGTAAAATTCGGAGAGATGACATTGGAGCAGAACCAAGCGGGGTCTATAAGCAGCCCCACACATGAGGAGGCAAACATATTTATGCTGTGTCAAAGTCACTTACATCTTACCATATCACCCTGAGAACATCACTATCTGAACAGCTGGATGTATTTTATTGGGAAAATGATTTTTCTCTTTGTGTCAGTGTTTCTGCACTAGTGCTTTGGCTTGGTAATAAATATGTAAGACCTTTTGTCTTACATATAGGAAAAAAATGTCAATGTGAACTTCAGTTTCACAATCTTGCCTGAGGCCAGCTCTTGCAATACATGTACATGTATGTGAAAAACTCAGATAACCAGTGTCCAGAATGTATGAAGAACTTTTTTTTAAACCATGATGAAATGCTATTTATTACCACTTAAAACCTCTTACTAATTGTCTATAGGCACAAAGCACAAATTTCCATATCTTAAGTTACCAGTTGGTCATTTTATTTATTTATTTAACATCTTTATTGGAGTATAATTGCTTTACAATATTGTGTTAGTTTCTGCTGTGTAACAAAGTGAATCAGCTATATTAATACATATATCCCCATATCCCCTCCCTCTTGTGTCTCCCTCCCACCCTCCCTATCCCACCCTCTAGGTGGTCACAAAGCACCTAGCTGACCTCCCTGTGCTATGTGGCTGCTTCCTACTAGCTCTCTATTTTACACTTGGTAGTACATATATGTCAGTGCTACTCTCTCACTTCGTCCCAGCTTACCCCTGCCTGCCATGACCTCAAGTCCATTCTCTATATCTACGTCTTTATTCCTGCCCTGCCACTAGGTTCATCAGTACCATTTTTTTTTTATTTTTCAGATTCCATATATATGTGGTAGCACACAGTATTTGTTTTTTTCTTTTTGACTTACTTCACTCTGTATGACAGACTCTAGGTCCATCCACCTCACTACAAATAACTCAATTTCATTTCTTTTTATGCCTGAGTAATATTCCATTGTATATATGTACCACATCTTCTTTATCCATTCATCTGTCGATGGACACTTAGGTTGCTTCCATGTCCTGGCTATGGTAAATAGTGCTGCAATGAACATTGTGGTGCATGACTCTTTTTGAATTATGGTTTTCTCAGGGTATATGCCCAGTAGTGGGATTGCTGGTCATATGGTAGTTCTAATTTAGTTTTTTAAGGAACTTCCATACTGTTCTCCATAATGGCTGTATCAATTTACATTCCCACCAACAGTGCAAGAGGGTTCCCATTTTCTCCACATCCTCTCCAGCATTTATTGTTTGTAGATTTTTGATGATGGCCATTCTGACTGGTGTGAGGTGATACCTCATTGTAGTTTTGATTTGCATTTCTCTAATGATTAGTGATGTTGAGCATCCTTTCATGTATTTGTTGGCAATCTGTACATCTTCTTTGGAGAAATGTCTATTTAGATCTTCTGCCTATTTATGGATTGGGTTGTTTATTTTTTAATTTTTATTTTATTTAAATAAATTTATTTATTTATTTACTTTTGGCTGCTTTGGGTCTTTGTTGCTGCACGCAGGCTTTCTAGTTATGGCGAGCAGGAGCTACTCTTTGTTGAGGTCGCGGGCTTCTCACTGTGGTGGCTTCTCTTGTTGTGGAACATGGGCTCTAGGTGCATGGGCTTCAGTAGTTGCGGCACGTGGACTCAGTGGTTGTGGCCCATGCTCTTAGTTGCTTAGTTGCTCCACGGCATGTGGGATCTTCCTGGAACATGGCTAGAACCCGTGTCCCCTAAATTGGCAGGTGGATTCTTAACCATTGGGCCATCAGGGAAGTCCCTGTTTGTTTATTTAATATTGAGCTGTATGAGCTGTTTATAATATTTTGGAGATTAATCTTTGTCCATTGATTCGTTTGCAAATATTTTTTCCCATTCTGAGTTGTATTTTCATCTTGTTTGTAGTTTCCTTTGCTTTGCAAAAGCTTTTAAGTTTCATTAGGTCCCATTTGTTTATTTTTATTTCCATTTCTCTAGGAGGTGGGTCAAAAAGAATCTTGCTGTGATTTATGTCAAAGAGTGTTCTTCCTATGTTTTCCTCTAAGAGTTTTATAGTGTCTGGCCTTACATTTAGGTCTTTAATTAATTTTGAGTTCATTTTTGTGTATGGTGTCAGGAAGTGTTCTAATTTCATTCTTTTACATGTAGCTGTCCAGTTTTCCCAGCACCACTTATTGAAGAGGCTGTCTTTTCTCCATTGTATATTCTTGCCTCCTTTATCTAAGGTAAGGTGACCATATGTGTGTGCATTTATCTCTGGGCTTTCTATCCTGTTCCACTGATATATATTTCTGTTTTTGTGCCAGTATCATACTGTCTTGATTACTGTAGCTTTGTAGTATAGTCTGAAGTCGGGGCGTCTGATTCTTCCACCTCCGTTTTTTGTTCTCAAGATTGCTTTGGCTATTAGGGTATTTTGTGTTTCCATACAAATTGTGCAATTTTTCATTCTAGTTCTGTGAAAAATGCCATTGGTAGTTTGACAGGGATTGCACTGAATCTGTAGATTGCTTTGGGTAGTAGAGTCATTTTCACAATGTTGATTCTTCCAGTCCAAGAACATGGTATATCTCTCCATCTGTTTGTATCATCTTTAATTTCTGTCATCATTGTCTTATAGTTGTCTGCATACAGGTCATTTGTCTGCTTAGGTAGGTTTATTGCTAGGTATTTTATTCTTTTTGTTGCAGTGGTAAATGTGAGTGTTCCTTCAATTTCTCTTTCAGATTTTTCATCATTAGTGTATAGGAATGCAAGAGATTTCTGTGCATTAATTTTGTATCCTGCTACTTTACCAAATTCATTGATTAGCTCTAATAGTTTTCTGGTAGCATCTTTAAGATTCTCTATGTATATTATCATGTCATCTGCATACAGTGACCGCTTTACCTCTTCTTTTCTGATTTGGATTCCTTTTATTTCTTTTTCTTCTCTGATTGCTGTGGCTAAAACTTCCAAAACTATGTTGAATAACAGTAGTGAGAGTGGGCATTCTTGTCTTGTTCCGATTTTAGAGGAAATGGTTTCAGTTTTTTACCATTGAGAACAATGTTGACTGTGGGTTTGTCATATATGGCCTTTATTATGTTGAGGTAAGTTCCCTCTATGCCTGCTTTCTGGAGAGTTTTTATCATAAATGGTGTTGAATTTTGTTGAAAGCTTTTTCTTCATCTATTGAGATGATCATACGTTTTTTATCCTTCAGTTTGTTAATATGGTGTATCACATTGATAGATTTGGGTATATTGAAGAGTCCTTGCATTCATGTAATAAACCCCACTTGATCATGGTGTATGATCCTTTTAATGTGCTGTTGGATTCTGTTTGCTAGTATTTTGTTGAGGATTTTTGCATCTATGTTCATCAGTGATATTGGTCTGTAATTTTCTTTTTTTGTGATATCTTTGTCTTGTTTTGGTATCAGGGTGATGGTGGCTTCATAGAATGAGTTTGGGAGTGTTCCTCCCTCTGCTATATTCTGGGCGAGTTTGAGAAGGATATGTGTTAACTCTTCTCTAAATGTTTGATAGAATTCACCTGTGAAGCCATCTGGTCCTGGGCTTTTGTTTGTTGGAAATTTTTTCTTCTTTTTTTTGGCTGTATTGTGCCTTCTTGCTGTTCGTGGGTTTTCTCTAGTTGCGGCGAGCGGGGGCTACTCTGCATTGCAGTGCATGGGCTTCTCATTGCGGTGGCTTCACTTGTTGCATAGCACAGGCTGTAGGTGCACAGCCTTCAGCAGTTGTGGCTCGCGGGCTCAGTAGTTGTGGCTCGCAGGCTCTAGAGCACAGGCTCAGTAGTTGTGACACATGGGCTTAGTTGCTCCATGGCATATGGCATCCTCCCAGACCAGGGATGAAACCCGTATCCCCTGCATTAGCAGGCAGGTTCTTAACCACTGCACTACCAGGGAAGTCCCTGTTGGAAGATTTTTTAATCACAGTTTCAATTTCAGTGCTTGTGATTGGTCTGTTTATATTTTCTATTTCTTCCTGGTTCAGCCTTGGAAGGTTGTGCTTTTGTAAGAATTTGTCCATTTCTTCCAGATTGTCCACTTTATTGGCATATAGTTGCTTGCAGTAATCCCTCATGAGTCTTTGCATTTCTGCAGGGTCAGTTGTTACTTCTCCTTTTTTGTGTGTGTGTGGTACACAGGCCTCTCACTGTTGTGGCCTCTCCCATTGTGGAGCACAGGCTCCGGACGCACAGGCTCAGCAGCCATAGCTCACGGGCCCAGCCGCTCTGTGGCATGTGGGATCTTCCCGGACCGGGGCACGAACCCATGTCCCCTGCATTGGCAGGCGGACTCTCAACCACTGGGCCACCAGGGAAGCCCTACTTCTCCTTTTTCTTTTCTAATTCTGTTGAGTTGAGTCCTCTCTCTTTCTTTCTTGATGAGTCTGGCTAGTGGTTTATTGATTTTGTTTATCTTCTCAAAGAACCACCTTCTAGTTTTATTGATCTTTGCTATTGTTTCTTTCATTTCTTTTTCATTTATTTCTCATCTGTTCTTTATGATTTCTTTCCTTCTGCTAGCTTTGGGGCTTTTTTTGTTCTTCTTTCTCTAATTGCTTTAGGTGTAAAGTTAGGTTGTTTTTTTGAGATTTTTCTGGTTTTTTGAGGTAGGATTTTATTGCTGTAAACTTCCCTCTTAGAAGTGCTTTTTCTGCATCCCATAGGTTTTGGGTCCTCGTGTTTTCATTGTTATTTGTTTCTAGGTATTTTTAAATTTCCTCTTTGATTTCCTCAGTGATCGCTTGGTTATTTAGTAGTGTATTGTTGACCCTCCATGTGTTTGTATTTTTTACAGTTTTTTTCCTGTAATTGATATCTAGTCTCATAGTGTTGTGGTTGGAAAAGATACTGATATGATTTCAATTTTCTGAAATTTACCAAGGCTTGATTTGTGACCCAAGGTATGATCTATCCTGGAGAATGTTCCATGAGCACTTGAGACAAATTGTATTTTGTTGTTTTGGATGGAATGTTGTATAAATATCAATTAAATCTATGTGGTCTATTGTGCCATTTAAAGCTTGTGTTTCCTTATTTATTTTCATTTTGGATGATCTGTCCATTCGTGAAAGTGGGGTGTTAAAGTCCCCTACTATTATTTTTTTTAATTAAAAATATTATTAGTTTATTTATTTATTTTTGTCTGCATCGGGTCTCCGTTGCTGCATGCGGGCTTTCTCTAGTTGCCGCGAGCAGGGACTACTCTTTGTTGAGGTGTACAGGTTTCTCATTGTGGCTTTTCTTTGTTGTGGAGCATGGGTTCTAGGCATGTGTGTTTCAGTAGTGTGGCACGTGGGCTCAGTAGTTGTGGCTCGTGGGCTCTAGAGCGCAGGCTCAGTAGTTGTGGC
Source organism: Delphinapterus leucas (assembly GCF_059928025.1). Lineage (NCBI taxonomy): Eukaryota > Metazoa > Chordata > Mammalia > Artiodactyla > Monodontidae > Delphinapterus > Delphinapterus leucas. The sequence goes on from NC_143143.1 coordinate 55,507,179, forward strand.
ACATGGGCTTAGTTGCTCCATGGTATGTGGGATCTTCCCAGGCCAGGGCTCGAACCCGTGTCCCCTGCATTGGCAAGCTGATTCTTAACCACTGTGCCACCAGAGAAGTCCCCTCCTACTATTACTGTGTTACTGTCGATTTCCCCTTTTATGGCTGCTAGCATTTGCCTTATGTATTGAGGTTCTTCTATGTTGGGTGCATAAATATTTACAATTGTTATATCTTCTTCAAGATCAAGGGATCATTATGTAGCATCCTTCTTTGTCTCTTGTAATGATCTTTATTTTAAAGTCTATTTTGTCTGATTTGAGAATTGCTACTCCAGCTTTCTTTTGATTTCCATTTGCATGGAATATCTTTTTCCATCCCCTCACTTTCAGTCTGTAGTGGGTCTCTTGTAAACAGCATATATACAGGTCTTGTTTTTGTATCCATTCAGCCAGTCTATGTCTTTTGGTCGGAGCATTTATTCCATTTACATTTAAGGTAATTATCGATATGTATGTTCCTACTACCATTTTCTTAATTGTTTTGGGTTTGTTTTTGTAGGTCTTTTCCTTCTTTTGTGTTTCCTGCTTTGAGAAGTTCCTTTACCATTTGTTGTAAAGGTGGTTTGGTGGTGCTGAATTCTCTTAGCTTTTGCTTGTCTGTAAAGGTTTTAATTTCTCCGTCGAATCTGAATGAGATCCTTGCTGGGTAGAGTAATCTTGGTTGTAGGTTTTTCCTTTTCATCACTTTAAATATGTCCTGCCACTCCCTTCTGGCTTGCAGAGTTTCTGCTGAAAGATCACTATTAACCTTATGGGGATTCCCTTGTATGTTATTTGTTGCTTTTCCCTTGCTGCTTTTAATATTTTTTCTTTGTATTTAATTTTTGATAGTTTGATTAATATGTGTCTTGGTGTTTCTCCTTGGATTTATCCTCTATGGGACTCTGCACTTCCTGGACTTGATTGACTATTTCCTTTCCCATGTTAGGGAAGTTTTCAAGTATAATCTCTTCAAATATTTTCTCAATCCCTTTCTTCTTCTCTTCTTCTTCTGGGACCCCTATAATTTGAATGTTGGTGTGTTTAATGTTGTCCCAGAGGTCTCTGAGACTGTCCCCAATTCTTTTCATTCTTTCTTCTTTATTCTGCTCTATGGTAGTTATTTCCACTATTTTATCTTCCAGGTCAGTTATTCGTTCTTCTGCCTCAGTTATTCTTCTATGGATTCCTTCTAGAGAATTTTTCATTTCATTTATTGTGTTGTTCATCATTGTTTGTTTGCTCTTTAGTTCTTCTAGGTCCTTTTTAAGCATTTCTTGTATTTTCTCCATTCTATTTCTGAGCTTTTGGATCATCTTCACTATCATTACTCTGAATTCTTTTTCAGGTAGACTGCCTATTTCCTCTGTATTTGTTTGGTCTGGTGGGTTTTTACCTGGCTCCTTCATCAGCTGCATATTTCTCTGTCTTCTCAATTTGCTTAACTTACTGTGTTTGGGGTCTCCTTTTCACAGGCTGCAGGTTCATAGTTCCTGTTGTTTTTAGTGTTTGCCCCCAGTGGGTAAGGTTGGCTCAGTGGGTTGTGTAGGCTTCCTGGTGGAGGGGACTGGTGCCTGTGTTCTGGTGGGTGAGGCTGGATCTTGTCTTTCTGGTGGGCAGGGTTGATTCATTGTCTATTCAGGTATTCCAGAGATGCAGCGTACCTCAAGTTGATTGTGAGGCTGCTGGGAGAGATTTCCCTTTCTCTTCTTTGTTCGCACACTCCCTGAGGTTCAGCTTTGGTTTTGGCCCCACCTCTGCGTGTAGATTGCCCTCAGGCTTCTGTTCCTGCCCAGACAGGACGGGGTTAAAGCAGCGGCTGATTAGGGGGCTCTGGCTCACTCAGGCCAGAGCGAGGGAGGGGTACAGAATGCAGGGCTCGCCTGTGGTGGCAGAGGCTAGCATGACGTTGCAACAGCCTGAGGCGCACCATGTGTTCTCCTGGGGAAGTTGTTCCTGCATCATGGGACCCTGGCAGTGATGGGCTGCACAGGTGTCCAGGAGGGGAGGTGTGGATAGTGACCTGTGCTTGCACACAGGCTTCTTGGTGGCTGAAGCAGTAGCCTTAGCATTAAGCCTCAGCTCCCAGCCCCCACCCACCCTGGCGGGTGAGCAGACAAACCTCTCAGGCTGGTGAGTGCTGGTCAGCACGGATCCTCTGTGCAGGAATATCTCCACTGTGCCCTCTGCAGCCCTGTTGCTGCGCTCTCCTCTGTGGCTCCAAACCTTCCTTGTCCCCACCCCCACACCCCCGCCCAGCCCCCGTCTCCACCAGTGAGGGGGCTTCCTAGTGCGTGGAAACTTTTCCTTCTTCACAGCTCCCTCCCAGAGGTGCATGTCCTGTCCCTATTCTTTTGTCTCTGTTTTTTCTTTTTTCTTTTGCCCTACCCAAGTACGTGAGGGTTTTCTTGCCTTTTGGGAAGCCTGAGGTCTTCTGCCAGCGTTCAGTAGGTGTTCTGTAGGAGTTGTTCCACAAGTAGATGTATTTTTGATGTATTTGTGGAGAGGAAGGTGATCTCTTCTCCACATCTTACACTCGCCATCTTGAAGGTCCCCCCTCCTGTTGGTCATTTTATATTAAAAAAAATACTTTATTGAGTGTGCAATTTAAAATTGAGTGTATTTTACAGAGTGTGTGCATTCATGAGCACAATCAAATTTTGATCATTTTCATCACTCCCAATAGCAACCATTCTCCATTTTGCTCCAATTCCCCCAGCCCTAGGCTACCACTAATCTACTTCTGTCTTTATGGATTTGCCTATTTTGGACATTTTGTATAAATGGAATCATACAATATGTGGTCTTTTGTGACTTGCTTCTTTCACTTAGCATGTTTACAACGTTCCTCAATATTGTGGAAGAACTCAGGAATTAGTAATAAGAGACAAATAATTTTTAAAAATGGGCAAAAGTCTTGAACATTTCCCAAAAGAATATATTACAATGGCCAATAAGCACATGACAATATGCTGTTTATCACTATCATCAAGAAAACATAAGTTAAAATTACCTCAAGATACCTCTTTACACATACCAGAATAGTTAAAATTTTTTAAATTGACAATACCTAGTATTAGAGGGTACGTGCAGCAACTGGAACACTCATACACTGCTGGCAGGAGTGTAAAATGGTGCAATCACTTTAGAAATCTGACTGGCAGTTTCTAGTATAGTAAAACGTACATCTACCCCATAACCAGCAATTCCACTCTTGGTATTTATCCACATGAATGGAACATATATTTATCTGTAAAACGGCTTGTACACGAGTGTTCATAGTAGTCTTAGTCATAAGAGCGAAAAATTAGAAAAATAATTCCAAATATCCATTAACAGTATCTTCATACTGAAACAGGAGGGAAGAAGGCAGGGCACAACCTCTGAAAGAATGACATAGCCCAAGGACATGACATAGACTGAGTAGAACAAAATAGGTCCAAGATGGCAGACAAGTCAACTTCCACTAGACCTAGAGCCTCAGTATACGCTTATCGTAACACATCAGCAAGCTAAATGACACACTCACAGGTGCCATGACAGTTTCAAGGCCAACCATAAGGATCAAAAAGATGGCGGTGGCCCAATTCCCAGAAATCCCCGCCCCTTCTCGAAATAGTTGGAATACTCCTCCCACTCATTAGCCTATGAAATTACCCACCCCTATAAAAACTGACAACCCCATACCCTGGGGCTGCTCTTGCCTTCTGAGATGGTCCACGCTCTGTCTATGGAGAGTGTTTCTCTCTAAATAAATCCACTTGTTACCTATCACTTTGTTTCTCACTGAATTCTTTCTGCAATGAGATATCAAGAACCTGAGCTTCATTAAGTCCTGAAACCAGGTGTGTGATCTCAGTTGGAAGACTGTGGATTTTGGCTGGGTTCAAGTTCTGGCTGAGTGGGTTTGAGTCCCAATGAGGATTTTGGCCGGGTTTGAATCCTGGCTGCATGGGTTCGAGTCCCAGTCTGAGTTTTGGCCAGGTTGGAGTTCCATCCACGTGGGTTCAAGTCCCAATCTGGGGTGCATGGTTTCAGTACAATGGAATGAAACACCTCTCAGCAATAAGAAGGAATGAATGATTGCTATATGCAACAGTAAGGATAAACCTCAAAAACATCATGCTGAGTGAAAGAAACCAGACACAAAAAAAGTATATATGCTGTGTGATTTCATTTATGTGGCAAAACTAATCGATGGTGAGAAAAGTCAGAAAATGGTTACCTCTTGGGAGGTTACTAATTGGGAAAAGGCATGGGGGGAATTCCTAGAGTGATGGAGACATTCTGAATCTTGAAGTGGATGGTGGTTACATGGACGTATACAAGGGTAGATAGTCATCCAGGTGTCCACTTAAGAAGATCTGCACATGTTACTCCATATAAATTATACCTCAGGTAAAAATGTTAAAGTTGTTCCTTGGCTTTGACCAGCAGGCAACTTATTCTTGTTTGGTTCAGCACCCCGGCAACACCCCCACACCCCCTCCACTCGTGCTGTACCTTTAGTCATAGCAACACTAAAAGAAGATGGGTATTCTGCTTTTTGAGCAGGGCTAGGGCTGACCCTGGCTTGCGGGTGGGGCTGGCAGTGGTGGTGGGTGGCTCAAGGCAGCTACTCAGCAGTGCCCTACCAGGGGGAAAAAGAGAGTCAAGATTTATAGGGAGTTTTGACTCAGAAAGGAAGGAATTTGCTAGAATGAAAAGTTGTGTGTGAAGCACCTGGCACTGGGCTAGGAACCTTGTACTTTTGATCTCATGCTTCCTTCTGCTCCTTTTTGAGGTCTTTGCACACCTGCCTCCTCTTTTTGGCCCCAGGGCCAACATGCCTCTTCAGAGAGGCCGTCCTGGATGCTGTATCAACATGGCACCCACCCCTCACTCACTCTCATCTTGCTCCATTTGAATCATAAGTCGTGATCTGGAATGATCCCCTGGTATCTGTTGATTTGTCCTTGACTCCATTTTAATTGTAAACTCCAAAAGAGCAAAGACCATGTCTGCCCTGTGTGCTGCAATAACTGCAGGCTTAGTGCAGTGCCCCACTCAGAGTAAGTCCTCTACAGATATTTATGGCATCAGTGAATAGTAGCTGTTATGAAGCTGGAGCTATTACTGATTTCACTGTTGTTGAATCAAAGAGGAAAAAGGTGGTTTTGAGAAAGAGCTTAGAGGAGGCTGAGGGGTGGCGAATAGTGGGGAATCCAAGGTTGGTGAGAATGACAAAAAAGTCAGTGAAATTGGAGATTGGCTGGTGGTGATGGAGATAGGGGCTGATGGAAGATATAAAAACTCAGGGAAAACAGTTCCGTTCCAACAGAAACAAGAATCAGAAAGTTTTGAGGCCCATAAGCCCAGGCCAGGCCTTGGCTGACTCTCCCCTGTTCTGTCTCTCCAGAATGAGGTATCCCTGCTGCTCTGTGGCCCCCCAATTTCCACTGGGTAGATTCATGAAGATGAGGGCCAAGTCTTTATCTCCAGCCCTAAGCTGTCTCCCACGCTCCTGACTCATGTTTCTAAGTATCATCAGACATCCCTAGTTTGGTGTCCCACAAACGTGCAAACCTTAACAAGCTCCAAACACAAAGTCCTTTTTCCCCTCTGGTTTCCAGCCTCTCGACTCTCTACTCACAGTCCTGTGTTCCCAATAGCACAGTGTCATCTGTGAAGTTGACAACTAACCATCCACAAAATTGGGCTCTTAGATGATTTTCATCTTTGGTCTTTCTCTCCAAATCCTCTGTCTTTCAAATCCTGTCATTCCTAATAACAACAATAAAAATAATGATAATTATTATTTTTATGGCTGCCATTTAATTGTTTCAACAATATTTTGAGAAAGGTACTAGCCATGGGACCTTAGGCAAGTTAACCTCTCTGAGCCTCAGTGTCTTTGTCTGTTGTGTGGAGACAAGAATTGTGTACCTCATAGGGTGGTTGTGAGGGTTACACTAAGGATAACAATGGTAAAGTTTTTGGAACAATCAGTATCTTGATTGTAGCAAAGTGCTCGGTAAACATTATTGCCACTAATATTATTTTTTCACTATTATTATAATTGACCCATTTTGCAGGTGATGCCCAGGTAGGTTAAGTAACTTTTCCAAGCTCACATAGATGGGTTTTTCCAGTCTGGTTCTTCATGTCTATCCCTACTGCCAAAGCATTAATTTTCACTTCTCATCTAGACTTTTTCATCACCTTTTAAGTAGTCTTCTCTCCAGCCTTCTCTTTGCCTACTCTCCATTTTCCACACTTAGTGCAGAGAGTTTAAGAAACATCTCAAATGCCTATATGCTTTCAGTGCTCCGCCCAGATGCTCAACCCACCCGGGGTTCCATTGACAATTTCCTTATGTCACTCACCTGGTTTCTCTGTGCTTTTGCTTCCAGTGGCCTACATCTATATTGTCTTTAGAAGACTGTCTTATATCTGTACTGGGCTACTGGAACTGCTCTGCCTAAAAGCACAGAGAGGACAGGAGCTTATGACTGAAGAGTGCTGACTGAAAAGTGCTGGGGTATGAGCAGCCAGCTCCCTTGCCTTGAGATATATAATTTATGCTCCAGAACTACCCTATGAGATCAGGATGAGGCTGAGACCTTACCTAAAATTGCCTGTCTTAGCTTCTACTCTTTTCCTGTTCTGTTTTCCCCACTGTCTTACCAATTTCTCCTGGCAGTCTTTCCTTCATAAATCACTTGCAAACAAACCCTTATCTGAAGTCTGCTTCTGGAAAATCTGATCAAAGACATTGGGTCTTAGGATGATATACAAGGCTCTCAGAAATTTGGCCTGGCCTCTATCTTTAGTTTTGTAGTGCTTGACCTCTGTGAATGAACTATGTAGTATTTGTCTTGTGGATCACCTGGAGAAGAGAGAATTTGACTCTTAGGTGAGGCATCACAGTGTAGGCCAGCCAAGAAACTCATGACATGGTGTAGGAGACTAACCTGAGTACTGTGGAAAAGCAGGTGGGAAGAATCAGTGACTAGAGAGAGAAAGGTAATATGCAGATTCTAGTACACGTTTATTGCAGAAACTTCAGAACTTCAAATACAACAAAGAAACTGATAGTCACTTGTTTTTGTTTTGTTCTTTAAAATATTTTATTTATTTATTTGGTTGCTTTGGGTCTTAGTTGCAGCAGGCAGGCTCCTTAGTTGCGGCTCGTTGGCTCCTTAGTTGAGGCTTGCCAGCTCCTTAGTTGTGCATGTGAACTCTTAGTTGCGAGAGGCATGTGGGATCTAGTTCCCTGACCGGAGATCGAACCCGGGCCCCCTGCATTGGGAGTGTGGAGTCTTAATCACTGTACTACCAGGGAAGTCCCCTGAAAGTCACTTGTAATCCTACCACCCATGGATAATTACTATTGATATTGATATTTTATTGTATCCCTGTTAGTTACCTATTGCTGTACAATAAATTATCCTCAAATGTAGAGGCCTAAAACAAAAGTAAACATTTATTATCTCACTTCTGTGGTCAGGAATTCAGGACCAGCTCAGCTGGGGTTCAGGCTTAGGGTCTTGGGAGGTTTTAGTTTAAGATATCAGCTGGGCCTGCAGTCAGCTGAAGGTCTGACTGAGACTCGAGAATCCTCTTCCAAGATGACATGCTCACAAGGCCTTTGGCAGGGGGCCTCAGTTTCTTGTCATATGAACGTCTCCCAAGGGCTGCTTGAGCATCCTCATGACATGGCTGCTAGCTTCCCCTAAAGCAAGTGATCCAAGAGAGAGCAAGATGAAAGACACAAGATTTTTTATAACCTAGCCTCAGAAGTCACACACTGTTCTTTCTGCTATATTCTTTGATTACACAGGTCAGCCCTATTCATTGTTGGAGGGAACTACCCTGTAAACCACTCACCTACCCGTAAAACATTCACAAGTGTGTGAATAATAGGGGGCAAGGGCCACTGGGGGGTCATTTTGGAGGCTGGCTATCACAATCCCCCTCCACTCTTCTCTCTCATCTTCTATTTATCTCTTTTTTACTGCATACACTATCTTTGGTAGGAAATAATACAGGTTGCTCACCCAACTGCCATTCCCTTTTTTTTCTTGTTAATGGAGCACCAACTCATTAAGGTTTTATTTTTAAGGGTTCTTAGTAGCAGACAACATAATCTTCTCTAGCAGAAAGTGATATGTGTTGCTCAAAGAATCATTAGCAGGGCTGAAGAAAAATGGTCTATGTTAGAGGTAGGTACATTATGGCCAGCAGGCTTGCTGCCATTTTTATAAATAAAGTTTTACTAGAACACAGTCACACTCATTTGTTTACATATTGTCTCTAGTTGCTTTCACACTACAATGCACAGTTGAGTAGTTGTGACAGAGACCATATAACCCACAGAGCTTAAAATATTTTACTACTTGGCCTTTTAAGAAAAAGTCAGAATGGTGGAGCTATTATAGAAAATAGTATGGAGGTTCCTCAAAAAATTAAAAATAGAAATACCATATGATTCAGCAATACCACTTGTGGGTATATATATCCAAAAGAATTCAAGGCAGGATCTCAAAGAAATATTTGCACACCCATGTTCATTGCAGCTCTACTCACAATAGCCAAGAGATGGAAGCAACCTAAATGCCCACTGACATATAAATGGATCAAGAAAATGGGACTTCCCAGGCAGTCTATTGGTTAAGACTCCACACTTCCAGTGCAGGGGGTGATCCCTGGTCAGGGAACTAAGGCGCGGCCAAAAGAAGCTAAAAAAACAAAAACAAAGAAACAAACAAACAAACAAAAAAAAAAACAAGAAAATGTGGTACATACATACAATGGAATATCACACAGCCTTAAAAAAGAAGGAAATCCTGTCACATGCTACAATGGCAATGAACCTTGAGGACATTATTTTAAGTGAACTAAGCCAGCTACAAAAGGACAAATACTGTATGATTCCACTAATATGAAGTTTCTAAATTATAAAAGTCATAGAAACAGGTAAAAAGTTGGTTGCCAAGGGCTGGGAGATGGGGGCGGGAATTCGTGTTTAATGGGTAGAGTTTCAGTTTTGCAAGAAGAAAAGGTCCTAGAGGTCTGTTGTATATGTAAATATACTTAACACTGCTGAACTGTACACTTAAAAATGATAAAGATGGTATTATTTTTTACCACAGTTTGAAAAAGTAGTCACAGAATGACTCCCCAAAACACTGAGAACTGGAATGCCAAAAACCCTACTGCCCATGCCACAGTCAGGATGTTGCAAGTGAGGAAGCTGCTGCCACATCCAGAATCCTAACCCCTGTGCCATGTTCACACCAGCAAGTCAGACTTCTCTGAGCGTTGCCTCTCCTTCATATGATTCAGCTTTCATCCATAAGCTCACATGAGCATTTTGATGGGTGGAAGTTTTGATAGGTGGGAGTTTTAGCCTTCTCAGTACAGGAAAATATGTTGGAAAGCCAATCCCATTATCAACCATGACTGTCCATCAGCCTCTCCCTAGTCATGTGCCAAAGTCACATTTTCAGGTATTCCCAATTCAAAGGTAAATCCTGAATAGTCTATCTAAGTCAGTGGTTTTCAAACATTATAATTACATGGAGGGTTTGTTAAAACATCGATTGCTGGGCCGCACCTCCAGAGTTTATGAGTTAGAAAGTCTGGGTTGGAACCCAAGGAATTGTGTTTTAAAAAAATTCCCAGTTGATGCTGGTGGCTTAAGTATTACCCTTTGAGAACCATCTCTAAGTCACTGTTTCCTAACCTTTTTCACACCCTGCCCCATCTAGATAAACTAATGTTGCTGCTTAGGAGGTGACAGGCTTCAGGTCCACTCAACCTACCTGAGGGCTTTGGAGACCAATATCTTGACCTACGTGTAAACCACTCAAAGCACAAGCATACCTTGTCAGTGATTGCTTCAAGGTGGGCACATAGACACCTTTCTGATCAGCTGAGCTGAGACGTGAAGTTCTAATGATGGCCACTGGAAAAGAGTTCCTTGCTCTTAAAAAGCTGCATAGGCAAAATAGTCCCTCTTCTTCAATTGGGCATTACTGTGATTGCATGCTACACCTGGAACCATGTTGCAACCATGAGGAGAGTTAAGCTGATATGTTAAAGAGATGGGATGGAAAGATGAAAAGAATTTGGGTCCTCGAAGATGTCATTAAGCTACTAATTAAACCTAAACCCATCCTTACCTCTGGGCTTCTTGTTAGCAGAGAGAATACATTTTCCTTACGCACCTATATTCTTTATTCCTTACACATAAATAGGACTCCGCATTCTTTGCTATTTTCAGGCAAAGGTAATCTAATTTATATGCATTTCAAACTGCTTTTGGCTTAGATTTCATGAACACTTTTTCCTGTCATTTGATATTTTTCTACATCATCAAACAAAATGGTTGCATAACACTTGTGTTGAAATGTATTTAACAATCCCTCTTGAGAATTCCCTGGTGGTCCAGTGGTTAGGACTCCACTTTTCCACTGCAGGCATGGGTTTGATCCCTGGTAGGGGAACTAAGATCCCTCACGCTGTGTGGCTCAGCAAAAAAAAAAAAACCAAAATCCCTCATATTAAATATTTACATTTCCCATTTTTATTATTACAAATCATGCTATGATAGACATCCATGTCTGTAAGTTTTTGCACACATTCATAACTATTTTCATAGGATAAAATTCTATGGGTAGACTTGTAAGATTAAAAGGTAAGCACTTTTTAAAGTCTTACAATATATATTACTAAGGTTTCCAGAAAGGTTGTACCAATTTAACTCCCACCAGGAGTGTGGGAAAGTTTTCATTTCCTCATATCTTCACCAACACTGGGTATTATACAGTCTCCTGTGCTGGAGGAGCCCCCTCAGGCTCATCTCTGGGGCTTCACTCCTCTCCAACTGCACTCTCTCCTCCTAGACGATCCTATTGGATCCATTGGCTTTATTTATTTTTTTAAATATTTATTTTATTTATTTATTTTATTTGGTTGCACCAGGTCTTAGTTGTGGCTGGCATGCTCTTAGTTATGGCAGGCGGGCTCCTTAGTTGAGGCTTGCCGGCTCCTTAGCTGTGGCATGTGATCTCTTACTTGCAGCATGTAGGTGGAATCTAGTTCCCTGACCAGGGATCGAACCCAGGCCCCCTGCATTGGGAGCACAGAGTCTTAACCACTGCACCACCAGTGAAGTCCCTCCATTGGCTTTAAATATTACATAGCACTGATGACTCCCAAGTGTGTAACTCCAGCCCAGTCCTCCTCCCTGAGCCCATGTACATGAATCTGGATGAAGCTATCCAATTGTTCCCTCTTGAGATGTCACAGATAGAAGTCTCCCAGACTGTCCTCCATCCCAACCGTCCTCCATTCTTCCCATCTATGGAGTGGCCCCTCACCTACCTGGCTTCCCAAGCTCCAAACCCAAAGCCTTCCTTGATTTCTCCCTTTCCTTTATGCTCCATATACAGCCTGTTAGCAATCCCTGTCATTTTATCTTCCAAGGATATTTTGAATTGGCCTCCTTATCTCCATTTCTACTGCTCTCACCCCAGGCCAAGCCACCATCTTCCATCTGAACTACTGTAACTCCTCTCTGTTCTGTTTGCTTTACCCTTGACTCCTCCAATACATTATCCACATGGCAACAGAGTGATCATCTTAAAACAGAAATGAGATCATGTTATTCCCCTGTTCGTACCCTCTAATGACTTCCTATTATACTTAGAAACCCTGTTCCATCTGGGCCCCTCATGACCTCTTCCTCAATCTCATTTTGTCACATTCTCCCTCCTACCTTCCATGTCCCACTCACACCAACTGCTTTTCAATTTCTCAAACATGACATGCTCTTTCCTGTCTCAGGACATTTATCCTTGCTATTCCTCTTTCTAGAATGGTCTTTTCGCAGCTCTGCATAACTGGCTTCCTTGAGTCTTGGCAATAATGTCCCCTACTTTAGTCCTTCTTTACCACTTTACCTAAGATGGCCCCCCAACCTGGATTACAGTCAGCCCCTTTTATTGTTCCTTTTTAGCACTTACCACAGACACAAATATTATTTACTTGCTGGTTGCCATTTCATGTCTTAGAACACAAGTCTACTGGGTACCAGAAGCCCAGCCAGACATTGGGTATACAATTATTTCTCTTCTGACCTCCCATACTTACCAGTATGTAGGCTCACTGGGGCAGGTGAGGTGAGTTTTGTCAATGATATCTAGCCCAGTGCCTTCCAGGTAACATGTGACCAGTGAAGAGTGGCTATACTAACTTATATCAGATGTAAGTGTTGCAGCCAACAATCTGGGCACAAAGGACCTGAATTCCAAGTGACCTTATATAACTGGAGATGTTATCGAAAAAAAAAGAGAATGAAATTTAATATGGATGGAGTGTAAACATAGCCCATGGAAAGAATGAGTGTGTGATATTATGACTCAAAACAAATTGTGGGCTCAGTTCTACAGCTAGATTAGGACTCTTATACTAATAGGTATTTTGTATTTGTAAAGGGCTATGAAAAACATTTGCAGAAAACATGTTCACAGTAATTATATCATTTAATCCTTATACCCACCTAGGTGGTAGATAGAGTAGACAGAATTGTCTTGAGTTTGCATAATAGGATACCTACGTGTAGCTTGGTTAAATGGTTGCCCCAAGGTCACTCAGCAATGCAGAGATGGGGCAGGGACCCTGTGCCTTTTCTCTAAGGCTGCAGGAATAGTATGTCACATTTATCCTAGCACTAAAGAATATTCCAAATTAAACCTTCACATCCTACAGTATATATACACACATCCCTGTTTCCTAAAGTGCACATTCCTGGAGACAATAACTTGTATCAGTTCACCTTCTTGGGCCTGACCTTTTGTCCCAGAACCCACTCGAGACTGGGGCTTCATTGCCACTTTCTTTTGGAGATGGACCATGTTATTTAAAATGGGGAATACCCAATTTATTGGATATAAATCTGTTAACTGGATTTTTTTCTAAGTCTAGTTGTTGCATTTACTTAATAAAGACTTTTTGTAGTATACATACAGAAAAATGAACATATCACAAGTGTGAGGCTTAATGAAATCTCACAAAGTGAATATGCTCGTGTGCCTATAGCACCCAGATCAAAGCAAAGAACATGGCCAGCTCCTCGGAAGACCCTATGGTCTTCTCTTTAATCATTATCCCCCGACAGGGCATCCTGAATTCCAACAGCTTGGATTAGTTCTGCTTCATTTCTACTTTATATAATTACTGATGGATTTTTATTCTTTTTCCATTTTTTCCCCAAAGACTAAGTGTCTCCATGAGGGTCTAGGTTCAAATGACTCCCTTATTGAATAAAGTTTTATTTTATTTTTACCCTGCATTTGAGGCCTTTTGTGTTTTACCTCTAATTTGTGTTTCTCTCTTAGCTTCCAGTTCTCCAGGAACCTGGAAGTTAATCCTGAGTCTTTCTCTCCCTTCACATCTCACCTTCCATCAGTGGTCAGACCCCATTGGTTCAGTCCAACCTCTGAGATCATTAAGTACTTACTGAGAATCTGCTGTGTGGCAGGCACTATTTTAGCTGCATGCAGAGTTATATAGATCAAGATCTCTGTACTGGAGGAACTGACAGTTAGTGAGGGAGGGAAGTGAGACAGAAAAACAAATCATTTCAATGTAAGTCCATTCTAAATACTAGGAAGTACCCCAGGCTACACTTACACCAGCTGAGGGGCTCAAGAGAGGTTTCCAGGAGAGGCCAAGGTGAGACTTAAAGGATGAGCAAGAATGATCCAGAAGAAAGAGTAAGATGTCCAAGCAGAAGAAACAGCTAAGCCCCTGAAGGGCTTTTGAGGGGAAAACAGAAACAGACACAACCACACTCCCCCCACCCCCACCCCTAGTGTTTGAAGCAAGCAGGAGGAAAAGGAATCTGAGAAGGAGACAGAAAAAAAATGGTCAGAGATGTAGAAGAACCAGAAGGAAATGCAGCCACAAAGCCAAGGAAAGAGAGCTTTTCCTGAGGGAACATAGCACTAGCTATGCCAAATGCCTCCAGAAAGTTCTAGTAACATGCGTACAGAAAAGATCCCTTGGATTGTGCAGTTTGGAGGAAATGGCTAATCTACCTGGGCAGTTTCAGAGGAAAATAGGGACAGAACCAGATTGCCAGAAGGTGAAGAGAGGAGGGATGTCAGGATGAGGAGACAGGGACTGGAGGCAGCTCTTTCCAGAAGCTGAGCTGAGAAGGAGAGAGAGATACATGAACTGGGAAGGAGGCAGGTTTTAGAAAGGAGTGGTCAGCGCCGGAATGCAGGGCAGGAGGACAGCTGAGGGAGGGAGGCCTCAGAGGGCTCTTTAGTCCAGAGGCTGGGAAGAGGGAACACACCGCTCATGAATGGTCTCCTGGGAGCAGGAAGCAAGTAGGGAGTATGGACAGATAGGGAATTTGAGGTTGATGGGGATGGGTAAGAAAGTTCACCTGTGAGGGACTTATAAAGGGTGGTCTTTGTCCTTTTGTATCTGACTTCTTTCACTTAGCCTAATGTCTTCAAGAATCATCCTGGTTGTAGCACATATCAGAATTTCATTCCTTTTTAAGGTCAAAAAATATTCTATGTATAGATATACCATAAGATGACATCTTCACCACCAGGCTGACCACCAAGAGAGACAGCTGTGGGTACCAGCAGTCAGGTAACAGTGTCCTCAAGGTACAAGGAGAGGCTGGGAGTGCAGGTGAGAAATCTGCAAGGAGTCAGCAGATAAGAGGCTAAGGCTGCCTCGGCAGGAGGGCTGGGCTTGGTGGAGAGAATACCAGCGTCTTTGTGGCTGACAGGGCTGGGCTTCAGCTGCGCTGGGTGTGGGGGTGAGAGGGGCTGAGGAGGGAGGGATCTGAGGTCAGGAGGGGCTGCTGAGCAAATGGGGACATGGAGGAGGCTGAAGGGGCAGGGGACATGTCTCCTTGAGCATTCTCAGTCATAAATCCCTGTGCTCTCCAGTGTGTGTTTGTGTCAGGTAAATTCCCTGAACTTGTATTCTGGGTTAAGGGTGCATGCATTTAAACAGATATTTTAACAGATATATGTGCATTTAAACAGACAGATATCTCTAAATCCTATTCCAGAAAGGGCAGACCAATTTAGACTTCCTCCCACAGATTTTGAGAGGATTCATTTCCCTTTGCCATAACCAACCTTGGATGTTATTAATCTTTGCCAATCTGATAGGTGGAAAATGATGTAATGATGACAAAATTTTTGTTCCTTTTTGGGGAATAGAGGCCCCAGTCCTCAGAGAGGGACTGGGTTGTGTTCTGTAGTGATCAGCCACTAAGCACATGTCCCTCCAGGCCTCAGGCTAGCTCTTTCCTGCCTGCTCACCACCTGGATGCTGGTATTCTCGGTTTGCTGACCTCAGTTCCAGACTCCAGAGAGATATTGGAAATAAATATTTTAAAGATAGCCCCGAGCTACAATTACCTCTCAAAAATAAAACAGCCTGGAAATGACAGAAATTTCAATCAAATTATCCAGGACACAAGATGTTCTTGATAAATTTTGTTGATTTAGTTTAGAGAATGGAGTGGGGGAGGAAAAAACCCTGCTTGTACCAACTCTAATAGGAAAGGAAAATGAATAGGAAATAAAAGGAAATTAATAGGAAAATACTCATGTATTTTTTGAATTAATAGTTAATTGATGATAAAAATAATTATATATAAATACGGATGTATTCAAGCACTAAATAAGCATTTTAATCCTCACAAAAACCCTGGCAATGTTGAAGTCAGGGTCAGCCTCTGACATCAACTCCAGTCTGCCAGCAGTAAAAAGTAGTACTTTGTACAGAAAAAAAAGAAAAGCAGCTGGAGACAACAGAGATGGGTCTTGAATGCTGTCAAGAATTTCTAGGAGGGGTGTGAGGTGGTCAGTTCTGTGCTTTGAGATGATTACAATGATGGCTTTGGGAGATAACTCTTGAGGCCAAGAGGCCAGAGAGAAGCTTTTTCAACAGTCTGAGGAAGAACAAGTGAGGGTTTGGGATGGTGGACACAGAGAAGAGAATTCCAGACACATTTCCCCACTCCAGCTGACCATAGGTGACAGTCAAAGTCAAAGTTGATTTCAAAGTTTCTGGTGGCAAAATGAGAAACTCCAGATAGAAGCAAGTTTGTGAGAGGAGGATAAAGAGTTCAGCAGTGGAGGTGCCATATTTAAAATTCCTGGGGACTTCCCTGGTGAGAAAACTCCGCGGGCCCGGGTTAGATCCCTGGTCGGGGAACTAGATCCTGCATGCCACGACTAAGAGTTTGCATGCTGCTACTAAGAAGTCCGCATGTCACAATGAAGATCCCGCGTGCCTCAATGAAGACCCGGCGCAGCCAAAATAAATAAATAAATAAACAAATATTAAAAAGAAAAATTCTAAAAAAAAAAAATTCCTGGATAATATCAAGGAGAGGTTATCTGGAGGACAATTGGAAATGTGTGCCTAGAAGTTCAGAAAGATGTCTGTCTGGTCTGGAGAGAGATTTGGGAGTCATGAGGAGATGGCTGATCTTTGGAGGACAGGGCAGGGGAAAAGATGGAGAGAAAGGAGATATTAAGGAAAACAAACATTTTTAGAGGTGAGCATAGGTAACTTTTACATCTCTGAGAGGGAAGTGGGGGGGTGTAGGAAAAATTGCAAGACCCAGTGGTATTATTGCTAGAGAAGAGTTTTGAGAAAGAGGGAGAAGTCAATGGAATGTTACAGAGCCATCAAGGAAGAAAAGGACTGCAAACAGGCAACTGGATTTGGCAACTAAAAGTTCACTGGTGACATCGAAGAAAGCAGAGTGACAGCACCTGAGGAGTGATGGGGAGGATAGGAAGGAAGACAGGCAGGAAGGTGGGAGAGGCCAGGACAGAGGAAGTTTTTTAGGATAGAGAAAATCTGTAAGTGAGGGAGAGGGAGACCCTGAGGATGCAACAGTTAGCGCTCCCGTTTCTGCACTCGGGCTTTCTCTAGTTGGGGCGAGCAGGGTCTACTCTTCCTTGCGGTGCTCAGGTTTCTTACTGCGGTGGCTTCTCTTGTTGCAGAGCACGGGCTCTAGGCGCGCGGGCTTCTGTAGTTGCGGCTCGCGGGCTCTAGAGCGCAGACTCAGTAGTTGTGGCTCATGGGCTTGGCTGCTCCCTGGCATGTGGGATCTTCCCGGACCAGGGCTCCAACCCGTGTCCCCTGCATTGGCACGTGGATTCTTAACCACTGCACCACCAGGGAAGTCCTGTTAACTCCCCTTCTTTTATCTGAGATCTCTCATCCCTGGCTGAATAAAACACTTAGTACCTCCTTCGCGGCTCCACACCGATACCCCCCCCCGCCACCCCCTCCCCGCCAAAAAAAAAGGTTGGCTGGAAAAGGCTTTCTCTGGTATAGGAGGATGGTAGAGATGTTAGATGGACGGCAGTGTGAATTTTTCTCACTGGTCACAGAATTTTTGTCCCTTATTTTCTCCATCTTCAATGTGGATCAAAACACCTGGTCTTCCAGGGTGTACTGAATTTTACAAGCCAACTCTTGTATTTTAAAAATACAAGTTATTAGAGAAGTAAATAGGATGACATTATTGATTCTCAAAGACTTGGACCACATCTCTCTATTTTATAAAATTCCCACAGTTGATGGTCACTCCCCCGCCCCCCCATCGATATCTGCGATATCTATAACATCGAGTCCCCCAAACTGTGTAAAACAGGCAGAAAACTCTGATGATAAAATCTGCTCCTCCCCATAGCCATGCGTTCAGATAGTCTTCAGTAGTGGCTCGCCAAGGGTAAACCCCAGAGAACAGCATTATCATCACCTGGGAATTTTCCAGAAATGCAAAATCTGGAGCCTCACTCCACACCTCTGGCCTCAGAAGCCCTGGGGGTGGGGCCCAGCCACGTGCATCTTGAGGCAGTTAAGGTGAAGTCGCGCTAAAGATTGAGGGCCACGAATTTACCTGAGGCCTTTCCGCTCAGCCGCCCTTACCCAGCGGCATCTCGGGCTGCATCCTGACCCACGGAATCAAAACCTGCACTTAAACACGACCCTCAGGGGAGTCTGAGAAGCCTCGGTCTATATTACCGTGTTTGTATAAGGTAATGAGGACCTCTTCCCCAGTAAGTTAAAAAACCTGACAGCCTAACTAGAGAAACGGTGAAAGCGCCTTGACATCCAAACCATTGAGCCCAAGGCGCCGCAGATTGCTTATCTTCACTGAGAAATGACAGGGCTCGGTGTCAGGCTGAGTAAAAAGGGGGTACGAGGAGGGGGAGACTCCGGGCGAGCACTCCGTATTCCAGGTGGGTCCCCAGAAGCAGGTGTGACTGGAAGGCAGGAGAAGGGGGGCGTTTTCCACGCAGGGGGGCGGGAAATAAAATGAACTTGGCGGGCGGAGAGGACGACGAGGGGGGTCGCCTGGGAGGCCAAGCGGCTCGCTTAGCTTGGCAGGCGCTGAGGGGGAGCCCCTCCCTCGGGGGAGGCCAGAGGGCGGGGGTCCGGCGCGGAGAGGGAGGTGGGTCCGGGCCGGCGCGGGGGCGGGCGGCTCTGTGGCTCCCCGCCCCTGGCCCGCCCCTCCGCGGCGCCATTTTGCAGGCGGCTGTTGCGGGGACCGTAGGCTGCGGCGGTTACTGCGGAGCCGAGGCGCGGCAGCAAGACGGGAGCCCGGCGATCTGCAGCCAGGTGAGAGCCGGGCCGCCGCGCCCCCCGCCCGGCCCAGGGGCCGCACCTGCCGGGCCTGGCCGCGAGGGGCCCGCCGCGCCCACGAGGCCGGCCAGGCACGGCCCCCGCGCGCTGTCAGCGGCGCGGCCTGCGCCCCCACACCCTGGCCCGTTTCCGGGGTCCCCCGGCCACCCTGACCGCGGGGCCCCGGGATGCCCGGCGACCCGCAGCCCCGCCGGGTCCCCGGGCGCTCAACCCTGCCTGCGGCCGGAGCCGCCGTGCGCTCGGGCCCTCAGGCCGCGCCGCGGGGAGGCGAGTGGGGTCCCCCCCAGGACCCGGTCGCCGCCGCCTCCTCCCCGGCCCTCGGCCCGCGCGGCCTGGGGTCGCTCTCCCGTCGGCCCTCCGCAGGCGGTGCGCGCGGGCATCTCCGTGCCCCCAGGAATGCAGGGCCATCAAGAGGGGCAGCGGAGGGGGGTGCCTTTTACATTTTTGCCTTTTTTCTCCCCTACAATGGCTGCGCCGAGTAATTTTAGGAGCTCTTGCTCCGACCCCAGGGCCTTTCTGTATGGCCGGTTCCCCGGGGGTCGCCGGCCCCCTTGTTGCCACCTTGCTGGAAAGAGAAACTGTCATTTTCGAGTGTGACTAGTTTATGGGCGCAATTTTCTCCTTCCTATGACTCTAGATGTCCCTTTGATGGGCAGCTGATAGGGATTCGGCCTACAGGCTGGGGGTTTTAAGCATGACTGATGGGAAATTCTTGATTGTCAATCCAAAGGGTAAGTGAGGGCAACTGCGGGTGGAAGAAAGTCACTTATAAGGGATTTCTGGGTCTGAGGCAGTAGCAGTTGCTGACTACTTTTAGTCGTGCAGTGATGCGAGAGAGAAGGGGGAAGATGCTGTCCCTGCTGATATTTGGACGTCTGTGTGCAGAGAAGGCTGGGCAGTGTGAGGACGTGCACAGTCTGATTTGAGCTGTCGTTAATTGGCATGTGATCTCCCTCACTCAGTTTCTTCCTCTCTGAAGCCAGAGGTTAGAATCACGGATGGTTGGAACATTTTAATTTTCATATTTTTGCATTTGAATGCTGTTGGACTGGGGCCTCGCCCTTCCAAGTTGTCTAGACCTTACTTTTCACCTTTGCATATGACTTGGCCCACTTGACCCCTGAAGGTGAGTCTGGTGAGATTTATAAAAAGGGCCTTTTGGCTCAGAAATTCTGAATTCTGTACAGGGTCATGGTTAACTCTATCAGGGTCACTTGTGAACCTATCACTACTGGTCTCTTTTCACTCATCCAAAATTTAATAGCTTTGGGTCTCCTGCCTTCTAGAAGCCCAGCAGTGGGTGTGCACAGTGTAAGCCCTCATGACACACCTGTTAGTTAAAAGGGGGTGAGTAGGTGTGTCCAGCTGACAACCTGTTTCACCTGACAGCCTGGAACATGAGCTATCTGCTTTCTAGACTATATCGTTGCCAAAATGGTGACCAGCTTCTTTCTTTGAATACCAGGGCATTTCTCTTTTGGTTTCTTTGCTTGGAGTGAGGAGTGATTTTTTTTTTTTTTTTTTTTTAAAGAAACTAGGTATTTCAATAACTTTTTGTAGTAGTTCCCTCCCGCTCCCAAAGATGGTCGTGTGGCAGTTGTGTTTTCTGACTGTGGCACAGTCAAGCCGAGTTTTAATGTCTGTTAGGATGTTTCAAAACTGCTTATGAAAGTACCTGTGTAGAATATTGGATAGGGTTTTGCTAGGTTTCATGCAACACTGCCTATCTGGTTTGCGTAGCAAAGGCTAGTGGATTTATAATAGCATTGCAGAAATGAGTTAGATGTACATCAGCTAATTTGGTGACAAGTGCTGTTAATCCAAATATTATTGACTAAAACCCAATCTTTTGCCTTCAAGTAGCCTAAGGTCTAGTGTGTTGGATACTGGAAATCCTGAGTTGGTTATTGCCACCATCTTCAGTGTCTCCAGAGACAAACCTGGGATCCATTTGGGTACTCATTTCTGGCATCACTGGTGACTTAAGGGTTTTTCCCATTATGGTTAAGGGAATTAAAAGTCAGCAGTCATAATTTGCAATTATATAGTGCTTTGTACTTGTAAATGAAAGCTTTTTAAAAACTTTATTTAATCTTCTGCTGTTTTATTTATTTATTTATTTTTGGCTGTGTTGGGTCTTAGTTGCTGCACGTAGGCGGTGAGCGGGGGCTACTCTTTGTCACCGTGCTCGTGCTTCTCGTTGGGGTGGCTTCTCTTGTGGAGCACAGGCTCTAGGTGCGCGGGCTTCAGTAGTTGTGGCATGTGGGCTCAGTAGTTGTGGCTCACAGGCTCTCGAGCGCAGGCTCAGTAGTTGTGGCCCACGGGCTTAGTTGCTCCGCGGCATGTAGGATCTTCCTGGACCAGGGCTCGAACCCATGTCCCCTGCATTAGCAGGCGGATTCTTAACCACTGCGCCACCAGGGAAGTCCCTCATGCTATTCTAACTTAAACATTTTGCAGTCCTTCCCTGACCTGTTTCCAGGCCTTGCGTAAAAACCTCCCAACATGCTAGTCTGTTCCCAGTGCCAGGTAACCTCATTAATTCATTTTCATTCCCTCCTGTTTTTCCAGTTATTCTCTCCTCAGAGGGCCTGAGTCTGGGCTTTCTTTCTTTTGCTGGGGAGCATTCCTGCTTCAGGTTAAGCTGTGAGCTACTACTAAGCAGTTTAAACTGGTCCTTTGTGCTCCTTGTGGCACTCTCTTCATTTTCTCCCTGGCTTTGCTATTTCTGGCCTGTTTTGTCACCGGTTCTAGATTGTTGTCTCTCTAAGAATTGAGGTCTGCTTGCAACTTACGCTTTTCACAGGCCTCCCCACATTTAATACATGTATTGACTGCCGACTGTGTGCCAGGTAACGATCTTGGTGCTCCAGTTGCTGCATAGAGATTTCTTCCCCACACAGAGCTCACATTCTAGTGTGGAGGCAGACATGAGACTTTGTGCTCTGAAGAAGAATCTGGCAGAATTGGGGGTATTAAGTGTTGCCGTGCGAGCTGAAATTGTAGGAAATGTAGAACGGGAAGCTCTGAGTCATCTTTGAGTGAAGATGTGAAGGAAGTGAGTCATATGGATATCTGGGGGAAGAGCATTCCCGTGGAGGAAACTGCAGATGCAAAGGCCCTGAGGCAGGAGAAAGAGAATGACTGAGGTCAGAAAGACAATGGGAGTTGAATCATTTAAGGCTGCGTGGCACCTAGGAAGGCCTGTAGATTTTACTTTGAGGTGGGGTGGGAGCCATTGGAGAGTTTTGAATAGAGGAGGGATAGAGACATGCTGGTTGTTGATGTGTGAGAATAGAATGAAGTCAGGGTGAGCATGGTAGGGCTGCAGGGCAGGCAGCGAGTACAGGGCTGCAGATGGTGATTGAGTGGAAGTGGGTGCCGGTAAGGTGGTGGTGAGAAGTGTCGGATTGTCAGGTGGGGCTGAGGAGATTGCTGATGGACCGTCTGTGGGGGGTGAGAGAGGGAGTTCAGGGCAACGGCAGGGTTTCTGGCCTAAGCACCTAGAAAGAAAGTGGCTGCCCCAGGAGCCACATGCCGCATGATGCCAACCTGATGCAACTAAATGCAGTGGTAAGGAGAGGGTGGATGTTTTGGGGGAGGTCTTCTTCCATGGAAATGTAACTCTTCTTGGGAGCTTCTCATTGTCCTTTGTCTTAATTCTCTCCTCTGACCTCAGGCAGGTAAGTCCCTCACCTCAGGTCTAGGTGGCCTCTAAGACCCTCCTTACCCCATGAAGGAAAGTTCCATCTACTCGTTTTTCCATAACCATGTCTTGCATTACTTCATATTTTTGTTGTTGTTGTTGTTATGCAGGCCTAAAATCTAAAGGTAGCACAAAAAGCAAAAGTTCGGATTCATGAAAAATGGCCTCTGACAAGTCCCTACATCTTAGAAAGTGTGGTAGACATGATTTGCATATACACTATATACAGAACTATCTAAGTATTCAAGTGTAATGGGTACAGTAGTGGATACTGCGTAGGCTCATGGAGGATCATACTTAGGACTTCAATCAAGTAGTCTCACTGCCTGTGAACTTTTCAGCAACTTAAGGGTGCAGCTCTCAGCCTCTTCCTGTTGGCCATGGTCTTGACTCCAGTTCTTCCTTCATCGTTTCTCTGTAGCCTTGATGAGTTCTTCAGTTTCCTCCTTCAGTGAGGGGGTCAGGGTTGCACTGGGCCTCATGTTGCCTGGTTGCCACAAACCATGGCTTTTTGTGGTCTGTGGTCCAGAAAGCCTTCTTTATTCACGGGTTCTTTCCACAGGTTTTTCCCAGAGCAGCTGATCTTTAAGTCTCCTTGTGTCAGTTGCCCTGGGGCATCTCAATGAGTGCCTGGTGGCCACCTCTCTCTCATTTATGTGCATGTGACTCTTACTGAGTTGAATCTTCCCATCTTCTAAGTTGAACTCAAGAGCAGTTTAAAACTCTTCTCTCCAGGAGCCTCTCTAAGCAGTAGAGGGGACCCAAGAAAGACTAGACAGTGAGCCCCATGTGATAGGGCCAGTGCAATAATGATGGTGCCAATGGTTATTGGCTATGTGCTGAACACTTGAGGTCACTATTGTTGGTTTCAACAGCTGGCAGCCAACATGGTTCTGGTCTGCATCTTATCAGTGAAGGAACTGGAGCTTGATAAACTTTTCTAACTTAACTCTTGGGTCTTGAATTCTGCTCTTAATGTGCCAGTAAACCTTGGGACCCTCAATGATAGAATGCTATTCCCAAGTCTTGCCTGAAGGTCTGTGTTTCTTAGCTCCTGTTGGCATAGAAGAGGGCAGGGAAACTAGTGTCAGTTGGTCAACAGGTGCTTTGCCTAGCGCTTCCTGTGTTTACTAATGGCATTTAATCACAACAGCCCTATGGTAATAGGTATTACTATTCCCATGTTACATCTGAGGATGCTGAAGTTGGTGGTGGGCAGCTCCTTGCCCAAGGTCATAGTAGCTGAGTCAGAATTTGACTGAGGGCTGGTCTGATTGCCATGCTCCATTGGGTGGGTGTGGGGGAGGGGGAGGTGGGAATGGCATGAGTAAAAGTGGAGAGGCTTGTGAGAGGCGCTCAATGTGTCAGGATGGTTGGAGGGAGGCTGAGGATGAGGTAGGTGGAAAGGGTGTACAGAGCTTAAAGGTCCTTTTGATACTATATTATGGGGCTTGAATTTTGTCTGGAAGACCACTAAGAAATTCCCAGAAGGGGAGAGACTTGTAAAGATGTGCGTTGTAGGAAACTCTGGGGCAGTGTGGAGGGTACATGCTGAGGCTGAAGGAGAACAGATCGTCCTCGCTTTCTCCTGTCTCCTCTTATCCATCCTGTTGTTCATAACAGGCTCAGTGTTTTCTTCTCTGCACCCCAGCTTGGGTCCTTTGTTCCTTCCTTTCCCTCATTTATTCCTGCAGGATCCTCCCACAACCCCCTACCCCAACACATGCACATTTCCTTTATACAGGCTTCCTTTGAGGTGGCTTCGCTTTGTTCAAGTGAAGACATACATGACCCAGCGTTAATTAAACCTGCATTAACTTTTCCATTCTGGACCAAGGCTTCATTACAGAGGTCTTGGTATAATGACTCTGTGGATGGTCTTCTCCCCCGCTTCTGATGAGAAGCACTGCTTGAAACGCTGTTTCTCACAATTCAGCTGTATTGGGATTTCAGTCTCCAATTCGGTATGGCTTTCTTGTTCCCTCTGCAGTGCTGGCTTAAATTCTTTGCTGTCTCCAAAGACATATCACCTGGTTGGGGGTACAGCCTCTTCCTTGTCTAACATGATAGATGTTAAACTTGAGAGTTTCTCATTCGGAAGGTCTGGGATGGGGCCTGGTCTGCATTTCTAACCAGTTCCCAGATGATGAGGATGCTGCTGATTGGGGAACCACCAGCACCTGTTTTTGTAAATCAGGCTTCACTGGGACATAGTCATGCCCATTCAAGAGACCATATAACCTGCAAGCCTAAAATATTTGCTACCTGGCTCTTGTAGAAAGTTTGCTTATCCCTGCTTCATAGTAATACTTATGTGGTCAGTGCTGAAAAGTTTGAGTTCAGGACTTCCCTGGCAGTCTAGTGGTTAAGAATTTACACTGCCAATACAGGGGGCGTGGGTTCCATTCCTGGTCGGGGAACTAAGATCCCACATGCCGTGTGGTGCAGCCAAAAGACAAAAAAAGTTTGAGTTCATATTTTATTATCAAGAGCTCTTCCTTTTTCTTTCTTTTTTTTTAAAAAAAATTATTTATTTATTTAGGCTGCGTGAGCTCTTGAGGCACGTGGACTCTTAGTTGCGGAATGCAGATTCCTTAGTTGTGGCACACGAACTCTTAGTTGCTGCATGCATGCAGGATCTAGTTCCCTGACTAGGGATCGAACCCCAGCCCCTCTTGCATTGGGAGTGTGGAGTCTTACCCACTGGACCACCAGGGAAGTCCCTCAGGAGCTCTTTCTATATTAAGACATTGCTTCACAAATTATTCCACAGAAGTATGGTATGGGGGAATATATGCATATTTTGAAGTGTTAGAGAGTATAAAAAGCATGACACTTTCAAGTCTTTTTATCTAAAATTAATGTAAAGTTTATATTCTATTCCAGAAACATCAGTGCTTGGTTTAACATGAAACACTTTTCCTCCCTAATCTTTCAGTAAAGTTGATGCTGCTAGACATGTTACATTTGATCCTGCTTTCACTATGTTTGAGAAATATGCTATTAAGATTTGCATTTTAAAAAAATGCTAGAGAGGGTGTGGAGAAAAGGGAACCGTCCTACACTGTTGGTGGGAATGTAAGTTGGTGCAGCCACTATGGAATACAGTATGGAGGTTCCTCAGAAAACTAAAACTAGAATTACTATACGATCCAGCAGTCCCACTCCTGGGCATATATCTTGACAAAACTATAATTCAAAAAGATACAGGGACTTCCCTGGTTGTCCAGTGGTTAAGAATCTGCCTTCCAATGCAGGGGACACGGGTTCGATCCCTGGTCAGGGAACTAAGATCCATATGCTGCGGGACAGCTATGCCCGCACTCCACAGCTATGCCTGTGCTCCGCACCTACTGAGCCCACGTGCTCTGGAGCCCGTGTGCCACAACTAGAGAGCCCACATGCCACAACTAGAGAGCCTGTGCGCCACAACTAGAGAGCCCGTGTGCCGCAACTACTGAGCCTGCATGTTCTGCAGCCCCTGCGCCACAACTAGAAAGAAGCCCGTGCACTGCAACAGAAGACCCCACATGCTGCAGTGAAGATCCTGTGTGCTGCAACTAAGACCCAACATGGATAAACAAATAAGTAAATAATTTTAAGAATTAAAAAAAAAGATACATGTACTCCTATGTTCATAGCAACACTGTTCACAGTAGCAAAGACATGGAAGCAACCTAAATGTCCATCGACAGATGAATGGATAAAGAAGATGTGGTACATATATATATAATGGAATACTACTCAGCCATAAAAAAGAACAAAATAATGCCATTTGCATCAACATGGATGCACCTAGAGATTATCATGCTAAGTGAAGTAAGTCAGAAAGAGAAAGACAAATATCATATGATATCACTTATATGTGGAATCTAAAATATGGCACAAATGAACTTATCTATGAGACAGAAACAGTCTCATAGACATAGAGAACAGACTTATGGTTGCCAACGGGGGGAGGAGGGGGTAGAGGAGGAATGGAGTGGGAGTTTGGGGTTAGTAAATGCAAACTATTACATGTAGAATGGATAAAAAACAAGGTTCTACTGTATAGCACAGGGAACTATATTCAATATCCTGGGATAAACCATAATGGAAAAGAATATAAAGAATGTGTATAACTGAGTCACTTTGCTGTACAGCAGAAATTAACACAACATTGTAAATCAACTATACTTCAATAAAAAAATAAATTAAAAAATATTTGCATTTTTTGGTCATAAGTTGTGAATATATGCTCTATGCTTTGAATTCAAATCTGTCAGTTTATCTTTCCCATGACTTCTCTATCCCAAGATTTTATAAATATGCATGTATATTTTCTCTTAGTTCTTTTTTTAATATTCAGCTATTATTAGTATTTGTATTAGAGTATGGCATGAAGTAAGGATTTTTTTCTCGACATTAATTCCAACACCATTTATTCATTAATTCATTCTTATTAACTTATTAACCAAAATCATATGCTGAATCCTTATATCTGTCATGGGACTTATTTTGTTATTCCATTTATCTGTGTATTCCTTAGCCATGACCTTGCTATTTTCATCATCATAATCACTTTATAGTAGGCTTTACTATGTATTAGTGCCTATGCTCAATTTTTTTCCCAGTATGTTTCAGTTTAGGGTTTCAAAATAACTTTTAATGGGCAGTTTCATTGAATGTATGTTAATTTGGGGAGACTTCTCATCTTTATAATATTGAATTGTTCTGTCCATAAACAAATCTTTTGATTCATACAGATCTTTAATAGGTCTCATTTTTTAGATTCTTCCTAATATATGGTCTACAGATCACTTATTGATTGCTCTTTATTTTAAAATGCTTGCTATTTAGAATAAGGTGATTTTCCTCCTTCTCCCTTACATATATACTGTTTCCTAATTGGTATAAAGCAAGTATACTGCATGCAGTCTATATCTCTTCTAACTGACCTCTAATGTTGTTCAGCTTAGTTAATGCTAGCCAAAATCTGTACACTTAACAAAATAAAAAGTTATTTCTTGCTCACATTTTTCTAGGTGGTTCTCCCCTAACTGGTGAGTTGGGGATTTAGACTCCTTCCATCTTATAACACAATTGACTTCGAACTCTGGCCTCTAAGTTTGCCAGACTTTGGCAAATTTTGTGTATGGAAGATTTTTTTTTTATGGGTCAAGCTTGGAGTTAGTAGTATTTTCTTCCACAGTCTCTTAGCCCTATCCTAGGTGCAAGGGAGCTGGGAAACAGAGTCATTTTGTGTGTCAACAAGGAAAATGAAATAGCACTGTGCTGGTGTACTACCTAACCAAACTCTGTTATTCTTTTCAGTTGATTCTCTTTAGTTTCTTAGATAGGCAGTCATAATAGCTGCAAACCATCATTTGTTGTTGTTTTTTCTTCTTAAATACCTCTTTTTCTTAATATAAACTGCAGAGTACTTACAGAACAGGTTTAAATGTGGTAGTGGTCCTTCTTATTTTCAATATTTATTGGAATGCATTATTGTATATAATCTTTAATGATAGTAAAGTGTCCTATTTTCAATGTCTTTTTCACTAAATTACAATATACATAGTGTTTTGAATGAACATAGTTTGTCACCTTGACATTGACCCTGGAATTTTATGTACCATAAAAAATATTCTTTGTAGAGTCTGTTCCTGTTTTTGTGGTAATTCTCCAAATTCAGTTTCCATGCTGATTTAAGGATGACCTCAAATTTCTTGCTGGAAGGAATTATACAAGTTATATCTTTCCTTCGGGTTCAGATATTCTGTGCTGTTTGCATCTTTTGTGTCAGGGATTCTGACCCTCAGTCTTTGAAAATGTTTTCTCCCTCAGAGAAGTTTTGTGGGTTCTTGTTTCTCATTATTTTTTCATCCCTGTGAAGATAAACAATATACTAGCAATATCAATTTTTCCCTTTTCTGTTCTCCTTTTTGTACCTGCTTTTTGACACCCAGTGTAAGTTGGGGCCCTGCATTTCCAGCAGGGATCCTGAACATCCTAGGAGCAGGAGGCTCCTCTGAACCCACGCAGAAGTCCTGGGAGGTAAATAGGGTAGGGAATCTTTTATTACTTCACTAGATCAATAAAAACAGACATGGGGTCCAATTCACTTTTTCTTTTTTAAATTAATTTATATTTTGGCTGCGTTAGGCCTTTGCTGCTGTGCGCAGACTTTCTCTAGTTGTGGAGAGCGGGGGCTACTCTTTGTTGTGGTGCGTGGGCTTCTCATTGTGGTGGCTTCTCTTGTTGCGGAGCCTGGGCTCTAGGTGCGTGCGCTTCAGTAGTTGTGGCACGCGGGCTTGGTAGTTGTGGCTCTTGGGCTCTAGAGTGCAGGCTCAGTAGTTGTGGCACACGGGCTTAGTTGCTCCGCAGCATGTGGGATCTTCCCGGACAAGGCCTTGAATCCTTGTCCCCTGCATTGGCAGGTGGATTCTTAACCATTGTGCCACCAGGGAAGTCCCCAGTTCACTTTTTCTAATGTTTAGTTCATTGCCTAGGGTGATGCTCCAAAGTGGTTTCAATTTTCTTTCAATTTGTTTTTGACTCTGAGATCTTGTACTTATTGTTTTGTTTCTTTTTTGGGGGGGGGGGGTCGGCACACCAAGCGGCTTGTGGGATCCTTGTTCGCCGACCAGGCATCGAACCTGAGCCCGCCTGCATTTGAAGCGCAGTCTTAACCGCTGGACCGCTAAGGAAGTCCCTTGTTTTGTTTCTTGAATAGGTGTCAATCAACTTCTACAATATATTTTCTAGACTTTGTCTTGACTGACTCATTTTTCATCAACATATATATGTCTGTGTGTGTGTATCTCAAAAACAAGTGTCACAAAAACATTATATGCTGTGTATTCTGATATTTTCTATTTCTATTTCACTAACTAAAAAAATTAGTGTGTCGCCCAAAGCGATTTTGTGATCTGGTCATGAAATATAAGGCTCAGAAGTAAGGCCTTTGAGTTACTACGAATAAATAACCTTTTTGTTGTATGGTAAAGGAACCATATGAGGTTCTGTGGGAATGACAGGGAAGGGACACTTGACCGGCTAGCCTTAAAAAAAAGCATTATTGAGATATAATTCACACACCATAAAGTCTACCCTTTGAAAGTTACGCTTCAGTTGTTTTTAGATTTGTGTAACCATCACCACTATCTAATTTCAGAACATTTTTTTTCACCCCAAAGAGAAACCCCATACCTATTAGCAGTCATTCCCCTTTCTTCCCTCCCCCTACCAGGCCTTGGCAACCACTAATATGTACTCTATTTCTGTGAATTTGCCTTATCTGGACATTTCATATAAATGGAATCATGCAATATGTGGTCTTTTGTGATTGGCTTTTTACTTAGCATAATGCTTTTATGGTTCATCCACCTTGTTGCAAGAATCAGTGCCACATTTTGTTTATCCATTAATGAGTTGATGGACATTTGGGATGTTTCTAGATTTCAGCTATTATAAATAATGCTGCTGTGTGCATGCATATACATTCATGTACATGTTTTTGTGTGATCATGTTTTTAATTTTCTTTGGTAAATATCAAGGAGTGGAATTACTGGATTATACAGTAATTCTGTGTTTAAAATTTTGAGGAACTGCCAAACTTTTGCAGAGTGGGTGCATCAGCAATTTATGATGGTTCCAGTTTCTCCACATGCATTATTGTCTGTCTTTGAGTATAGCCATCTCAGTGGGTGTGAAGTGTGTCTTGTGGTTTTTATTTGCATTTTCCTAATGGTGTGGAGCATCTTTTCATGTGCTTGTTGGCCCATTGTATGTCTTCTTTGGAGAAATGTTTATCAAATCCTTTGCCCATTTTTAAATTGGATTGTCTTTTTATTGTTGACTTGTAAGGTTTCTTAATATATTTGACATATGAGTCCCTTATCTGATATATACTTTACAAATAACTTTTACCATTTTATGTGTTGTGTTTACTTTCTTGCTGGTGTCCTTTGAAAATTTGAGTTTTAAATTAAACTTTCTGAAATTTTAATTAAAAACTTACGGTTTTTAATTTTGTTAAAGTCCCATTTCTCTTTTTGTTGCTTGTACTTTTGTGGTCATATCTAAGAAGATTTACCCCTGTGTTTTCTTTGAAGAGTTTTATAGTTTATCTCATAGATTTGGGTCTTTGATCCTGTTTGTATATGGCGTGAGGTAGGGGTCCAACTTCATTCCTTTATGTGTGGATTTCCAGTCATCTCAGCAACATTTTTTGCAAAGGGTATTCTTTCCCCCATTGAATTGTCCTGGCACCCTTGTCAAAAATCACCTGACAAATGTTAAGATTTATTTCTGAATTCTCAATTTTATTCTGTTGATTTATATGTTTATCTGTATACTGGTACTATACTGTCTTAATTACCACAGCTTTGTATTAAGTTTTGAAATTGGAAAGCGTGAGTCCTCCATTTTGTTCTTTTTCAAGATTGTTTTGACTATTCTATGTCCTTTGCATTTCCATTTGAATTTTAGGATCAGTTTGCCAAATTTTTGCCAAAAAAGCAGATGGAATTTTTGATAGTGATTACACTGAATCTGTAGATCAATCTGGGTAGTATTGTCAAGAATTATATATATATATTTTTAACATCTTTATTGGAGTATAATTGCTTTACAATGGTGTGTTAGTTTCTGCTTTATAACAAAGTGAATCAGTTATACATACACATATATCCCCATATCTCTTCCCTCTTGCATCTCCCTCCCTCCCAGCCTCCCTATCCCACCCCTCTAGGTGGTCACAAAGCACTGAGCTGATCTCCCTGTGCTATGCGGCTGGTTCCCACTAGCTGTGTATTTTACATTTGGTAGTGTATATATGTCTGTGCCACTCTCTCACTTTGTCCCAGCTTACACTCCCCCCTCCCCATATCCTCAGGTCCATTCTCTAGTAGGTCTGCGTCTTTATTCCCCTCTTGCCCCTAGATTTTTCAGACCTTTTTTTTTTTTTTAGATTCCATATATATGTGTTAGCAAGAATTATATATTTTTAATTGAAAAATTTCTTGAGAATATGTGTATCTGCACTAGGAGCAATACATTCTGATATTTTCTTCTAGTCTGTTCCATTCTTTTATTTACTTTTTAATTAAAAAAGTTGCTGGCCCCAGCCTGCTGCATTGATTTCTCTACTCTGGTGAGTCATTATCTGATGTTTGAAAAACATGCTTCAAGTCAGTGGTCCTTAACCTTGACAGCAAATTGGAATCAACTAGGGTGCAGTTGATCAGAATACAGCATAAGCATAGAGGTTTTAAAAAATCTCGCAGGTGATTCTGGTGTGCAGCCAGGTTTTGAGAACCCTTGCTATAAATGAACTAAAATGCAGATACTTACCACTTTTAAAGACTTTGAATAGTTGACTAAACATACTGTGAGATTCTCGTGTGGAGCATTAGATCACTTTGGTGAAGAATGTATTAGAGAGGTCTATGCACTTTGTCTTAATTTAATATAACCACTGATGTTATTCTCCCAAGAAATGATTTTGCTTTTGACTTCCTCCCGGGTGTGTGTAGTTGTCCCTAGTCTGTACAGAGAGCAAGGATAGAGTGGAGTCCCTGGAGAGTGTCTGTTATTTCTCAGGAATTTTAGTGTTCTTTTTCTTTTCGCTCTAGGAAATGGGGTGATTTGCGAAGAATATGCAGGAAATTCACAGTGATTTTAGGGATTACGATATGGAGAACACAGAAGCTGTTGGTTAGAATTGCTCTTAAAGTATATGTAGCAATTGGTCAGAATTAAGATAAGAATTACTGGAAAAAGATCTGGAAGTGGGACTGGTATCCTGTCTTAGAGATATTAAGGAATATTAGGATTGTGGTGAAAACTCATACACAAAATAGTTTCGTTTACTCATTGATGATCCTTTTTTTTCTGATTTATTTGAAAGTAAAATGTGTGTATATATGCATGCATACATATATGTTTATTTGTGTGTGTTTCAAAATAGAGATCATACAGGGCCTTTTTTTTTTTTTGCTGTGGTGAGCATAATACAGTGGTGAACAGCCTTGTACAGAAATCTATATGCATCTTTCTGATTTTTTTTTCTTCAGACTACATTTTTGGAGGGGATATCATTTGCATTTTTAAGGCTTTGATACATATGTAACATATATGCCAGATACTTCTGCATCCAGGTTAGGGAATTACTGTTACTATTTAAACTTAAAAAAATTTTTTTAAACAATTTGGGTGAAGGATAGAACCATGTTTCTTTTGCTTTTCTTTGATAACTAGTGAGTTTGAACACTTTTTAATGAGGTTTTTTTGCCATTTGTATTTTGTTTGGCTTACTCATTTCTTTCACCAATTTTTCTAGTCTTGTGTTTATCTTTTTCCTGGTGATTTATAGCAGTTCTCTTTTTTTAAAAAATTTATTTATTTTTGGCTGTGTTGGGTCTTCGTTGCTGCGTGCGGGCGTTCTCTAGTTGCAGCGAGTGGGGGCTACTCTTTGTTGCGGTGTGCAGGCTTCTCATTGTGGTGGCTTCTCTTGTTGTGGAGCACGGGCTCTAGGCACATGGGCTTCAGTAGTTGTAGCTCGTGGGCTCAGTCGTTGTGGCTCATGAGCTCTAGAGTGCAGGCTCAGGAGCTGTGGCACACGAGCTTAGTTGCTCCGCGGCATGTGGGATCTTCCCGGACCAGGGCTCCAACCCGTGTCGCCTGCATTGGCAGGCGGATTCTTAACCACTGCACCACCAGGGAAGCCTAGCAGTTCTTTTTATATCCAGGATATTAGCACTTTAAAAAATGTTACAGATATTTTGCCCATTTTGCCTTATAATTTTATTTTATGATGTATTCAAGACATACATTTTTTATTTGTAGTTCATTTTTCTTGGGGTTTAGTTTTCAAAATAAAAATCTATTTTCAAAGGAAATATTTTTCTTAAAGATGAATAATCAGAACATGATTTTGTTTAAAATATTTTTTAGATTTCAAGTTTGCTTGTCTGTTAAAATATGCTTGGGATAATCAGCTGAATTAAAAAATAAAATTTGAACTTGAAGAGTTTTCAACATCTTGGTCCCAGTAAATGGGAACTTTAAGTGGTATGGTCTGAAAGTTGGGTGCTCTTATTCTAAGCAGCCAGAAAGTGAGGCTAGGTGTCATTTATAAACTTTCCACTCAAGTTTTAAATTTCGGTACTTTTGGTGTTTAGTGCTTGACCCTTTGGGCACATATGTCTATTTTGAGTTGATGGAGCTCTTGTGCCTTAATTCTTACTTTTGCTCCAGTACTATTAAAAAATAAAATTTGAGACTTCTGCATCATACTTTGATAATAGCCTTATGTGACTCTGATGATATCCTTTAGGCTTGTTTCAAAAAATGGGCTTCCCCTTGTATTCCAGGTCTCTAGAAACACTCATCCTAACTACATTTTAGGGCTAACTCCTCGAAGTTGTGGGCCGGGAACTTAGTGTAGCAGAGGCATGGAGTAGGCACTAAGAGCCCTCTGCCATCCTGGCACTGTTTTCCTCTCCATAGCTTCTCAGGAGAAATGAGTCTGGTCTGGGTTCTGGTTATCTTGCTGCCTCTACTAGGTGTGAGTCTCTGCTGCAGGATTTCTAAACCCTTTGTGTTCCTTCTCCCACCCTCCTTTGTTGAGCACCGTCTTTGGGCAGAGTGCTGGGTCAGGCACTGGGGCACAGTTTGGGAGAAGCAGCCTGTCTGGGACTCTGGCATGACCATCTCCAGGTCTTCTCTAGTTTTGAGTTCAAAATTTTGACTCCTGGTATTTTAATCTGATCATTATCTAATTGTAATCACTCCTAGACATTTTGGAAAGGTTTTAGAGATTGTTTTTTTTTTTTAATTGAGGTATAGTTGATTTACAGTGTTGTGCCAATCTCTGCTGTACAGCAAAGTAACTCAGTTTTACACATATAGACATTCTTTTTTTATATATTATTTTCCACTATGGTTTATCCCAGGAGATTGGATATAGTTCTCTGTGCCATACAGGGAACCTTGTTGATTATCCGTTCTAAATGTAATAGTTGCATCTACCAACCCCAAATTCCCAATCTTTCCCTCTCCCCCTCCCCCTTGACAACCACAAGTCTGATCTCTATGTCTGTGAGGCTGTTTCTGTTTTGTAGGTAGGTTCATTTGTGCCATATTTTAGATTCCACATGTAAGTGATATCATATGGTATTTGTCTTTCTCTTTCTGACTTACTTCACTTAGTATGATAATCTCTAGTTGCATCCAAGGAGGTTTTGGGTTAGTGTACATAAAACAGGCTTTTCAGCTTGATTGAGCTGGGCAGTGCTCATTCATACACTGAGGCACAGTCTACTAGGGAAAATGGAACCATTTGTGTTAGCTGAGTTTGAGTTACTATCACCACTGATCTTTGCCATTGGCTTGTGATATTAACTTGGTCATTTTGCCAAGAATATAAATCAGGCATTACTGCCTGATTTAGGTAATTAGGTAGATTGGCAAGACCCCCATTTTTCTTGAACTAAGTTTTTATTATCCCATTTGTAATATGGGATTAAATAAGTGAAGGAAAGGCATCTTATTTTTTTTGAAAGACAGTTGCAACTTAAGCATGTGGGCAAAAATTTTTAGTGACTCTTTTTGCATATGTATTTATGAATTTTAAACTTTTTTTCTAATCACAAGTAGAATACAAATTCATAAGTAATGTATAAAACAAAAAAGCATAAAGAAATGACATCACTTAGAATCTGACACCCAGGGAGGATCATTGTTAATGTTTAGGTAAGTGTCTATACTGCCTGGCTTTTCAAATAAGTGTAGTTTTTATATAAAAATCATATTCTGCCTTTTTTCCCCCCACTTAGTTGCAGTTCATGACTATTTCCCCATGTCATCAGATAGTGTACTATAGAATGGCTTTGTAGTATTTTATCATAAAGTACTTTACTGTCATAATTTACTTAGACTTGTTCTACAACTAAAGTTAATATAATTATACTCATCTAGTTATTTTCTTGAACAGTGATTTTATTAAATATGCATTTTTTAGAGATGGATGTTACATATATTAAAATGATTTTGAGCAAAAACATCTGGCTGAAAATAATGGTGACTGTTTCTCTGATCTTGGAATGGAGAGGGACTTTCTAAGCATGAAAGTGATAGAAGAAATTGCAAAAAGATACTAGATTTGACTTAAGAGAAATTAATTTAAAAAATCCTTCATTTCAGGTGGTACAAACACAATGGAAAAAGCAGTCTTTTGCTCTTTCTGGGGATAATTTTGCAACCCAACAAAGAGTTAATGTGCTTAATTTATAAGGAGCTCTTACAGATGAACAAGAAAAAAAACAAACCTATTGAAAAAATGGGCAAAAGGCACTTACAGTTCATAAGAGAACTGTAGACATATGGATCAAAGAAATCAGGATTAAAACCAGATGTCATTCTTTGCATGTCATATTTGCAAAAGTTAAAAAAAAATCTAGGAATGACAAATGAGGTTAACATACAGTTTTCTTCTCTTGTGCTTTCTTTGTTAGCTTGTCAGTTTTTCCAGAAGAAATTGGGAAGGTTACCAATTTCCCATTTCTTACCAGGAAGATTAGGAAATAACTGGCCTGTGAATTTGTCTGAGTCTGACACCTTTCTTTATTCTTTTTTAAAATAAATTTATTTATTTATTTATCGGCTGCGTTGGGTCTTCATTGCTGTGCGCCGGCTTTCTCTAGTTGCGGCAAGCGGGGGCTACTCTTTGTAGTGGTGTGCGGGCTTCTCATTGCGGTGGCTTCTCTTTGTTGCCGAGCACAGGCTTTAGGCACGCGGGCTGCAGTAGTTGTGGCATGCGGGCTCAGTAGTTGTGGCACGCGAGCTCTAGAGTGCAGGCCCAGTAGTTGTGGCACACGGTCTTAGTTGCTCCGTGGTATGTGGGATCTTCCCGGACCAGGGCTTGAACCCGTGTCCCCTAAATTGGCAGGTGGATTCCCAACCACTGCGCCACCAGGGAAGTCCCTGGCACCTTTCTTGTGAATAATTCTTTGCTTTCGTATTTTTCTCTATTTGTTGTTACTTATTCAGGATTTCAAAAAACAGTTTTCCTAAAAAAATTGCTCATTTCATCTAGATTTTCAGGTACATACACATGTGCTTCTTTTATAAGTCCTTTAAAATATACAAACTAAATGAAGAGTATATAGTATTTTTGTGTTTGCCCTTGTTTTCAGAAGATATTTTTTGTTATATTCAGCAAGTATCATTATAATTTTAATTGAAGAGGTTTTGTTTTTGTTTGTTAAATCAGGAGTAGGTGTTTTGTCAGCCTGTTTGGCATCTACTGAATTGATATAATGATTTGGCTGCTCATAGTTTCTGACCTGTGAATGGTATTGGCCCTGGGGTTATCTCTTTCCTGCTTCTGAAGTGTTAACATCCCTTTTTAAGGAAATGGTAAAATGCAAAAATGACAATTCTGTATTATTCCTACCACATTTTTTTGGTGACTTTTTTTTCCTCTAGGAAATCAAAGTCTGGAAACCCCAGCATGTAGCACTTTTGCACACCCCAATTAAGAAACAAGAGAGGACTTCCCTGGTGGCTCAGTGGTTAAGAATCTGCCTGCCAATGCAGGGGACACGGGTTCGAGCCCTTGTCTGGGAAGATCCCACATGCCGTGGAGCAGCTAAGCCTGTGCGCCACAACTACTGAGCCTGCGCTCTAGAGCCTGTGAGCCACAACTACTGAGCCCACGTTCCACAACTACTGAAGCCCATGCGCCTAGAGCCCGTGCTCTGCAACAAAAGAAGCCACCGTAATGAGAAGCCCGCGCACCTCAACGAAGAGTAGCCCCCGCTCACCGCAACTAGAGAAAGGCCACTTGCAGCAACGAAGACCTAATGCAGCCAAAAAATAAATTAATTAATTAATTTATTAAAAAAAAAAAAAAAAAGAAGAGAAGCACTGTGAACAGTTTCCTGTGAGTGGGGAGTGGCCTTTGTTGGGGGAAAGTCGGGTGGCACGTCATTGTTCTCCCTCCACGTGACGTTTCCTCTGAAATGCTCTCAAGGGCCTGGCCTATGATGTCAGCTGGGTAGCCTTGTGTGCAAAGGGCAGGTTTTCATGTTTCCAGAGTACAGTGGAGCCTACGAAGGGGAGGGGTGTTACAGGGCCACTTGACAGACGTTCAAGGATGCTCACTTGATAACTCAGTCTTGTTTTTGTTGAGTGGCTCCTCCTGCTTAATTCCTTTCTCAAGATTCCTTTCTTAAAAATATGTTTGCATTTCCCCAATATTACTGATAGAACCTCTGACCCAATTCTGTGTTTTGGTCTCTGATAGTTGTTCAGTAGTGTAGAAAGTGAGTTCTTCCAAACACTCATCTTACCAATCAGCTTAAAAAAATACTTTCCAAAAATAAGTATTCATAGTCATAGTACTTTCACTTTCAAAATTTTTCTGTGATTTGTCTAAATGATATTTTGTTAATTGCAGCTTTGCCATCATGGAACCTTTTTTTAAAACAATATTTTTTAGCTTTTTAAATGATTTATAAAAGAAGCATATGCATGTTGGAAAATAATTCTAACTTGTCAGAATTGGATAAAGCAAATTTTGAAAGTCATACAGACTCTTACGCCCCCTACACTCAAGGCAGCTTGATGTTTAGCCATCCCAACCCATTCCTGTGTCCACAAATATGTTCTATGTAATTATACTTTTAATAAAAGTCAGATTATACTATACATGTTGTGCAACTTGCATTTTTCAAAGTACAAAGTATATAATTTGTTTCACTAAAAATAAGATATTCTTTTAACACTTTTCTTGTTACTTTTTTCCATGTTCTTTCCACTATTCCTCTTCTTGACTAATCTTCACTGATGGATACCTCCCTTTTGACTCTGGAAATTTTTAATAAACATAACTTAAAATTGATTTATGGTTATGAAGATTTTATTTTGGGAAGTAAATTACCCCCCCATTTTTTTTTTTTGGCAGGAGAAAACCATAATTTCTCTATTCATATTCTAATCATTTAAAATGACTAGTATTTTTTGTCCCAAACAGCAAAAGACCAATGTTTAGTTTCTGAAATTAAAAAAAAAAAAAAAATACAGGATCACTGGACACTCGTTGAAGCCTGGAACGGGTATAACTCTGATGGCATTTGTGTGCTTATTTACCTAGAGTCATCTGTGAGTGGCAATGCTAAGTTGCCCTAGAACAAACAGTGAAGTTGAAAGATTCACAGCCTAAATATTTTCCAGTGAAGAACTTGTTGGTATCTGGCTAAACTATAGTCATCTCATACGTTTTTCTTTATAATGGAGGGTCAGGCTCATAACTGGTGTTGCATTGACTATTCCAGAGACGCTGCCTGAGTCAGGCTCTGGGTTTTTATTGTGAAATGCATGCATAGGTACAAGCATGTATAAAACACGTTCATTTAATAAACAGTAAGATGAATATCTGTCTACCAAGCTTAAAAAAACAGAACGTGACCCAGCTTTTTTGGAAGCACACCCCGCCCCCCAACATATTGATACATTTTTAAGAGGCTTTAAAAGAAAGTGATTTTTGAGTAATTAAGTCTTCTGTTTTCCCACAAATACAGTACCTGCAGTTTATTCTAGTGGTGGCATTGAAGGCAATGTAGAGTCATAATGAAAGGTGAAGGTTCTGCTGTCACAGTCCTGATGGGCTCTGTCCCCTGTCTTGTCACGTCTCCTATAAGCTCCAGGACCTTGACCAGGAGGCCTCACCCCTTCTGGGTTTTCTTACTTATAAAGTGTGGGCCCAGTTTTTCCCAAGGGTTGTTTTGAAGATGGAATTTCACACATAGGATATATAGTACAATGCCTGGCACATAGTGAGAACTAAAATCTTTTAAAAGTTTTTAAAATTTGAGGCCCTGTGCTAGGGAATATGGAGTTAAAACAATTATCAAGAAAGCCCACTGGGTAACAAAATTTACTTCTTCTGGTGTTCTAAAATACTGTCTTTCAAAATATTTTGTGCAAATGGAGAGTTAATTTTTAAGGGACTGAAAAATTTGTAATCCTACCTAGGGATGCATTAGGGCCTTGGAGATATTCCTTTAGAGGGAAGAAGTAATAGAGCGAGTTCTAGGATTGAGCATGGCCCATTGAAAAGTAGACTGCATAAACCTCCTGCCAGGTTTATTATTACTTTTTATTTTGATTTACCATTTGTTTTTCTCTGGCTAGGTCTTAACTCCACTAACCGGGACTCCACATGCTGTTTTGAGCTTGGGCTTCGGCAGCACAAGGAAATGTAGCTCAGCAGCTTGTAATGGAAAGCATAAGGACAGGTCTGCATCTGAAACACGATCTTTCTTGTTCTGCATTTTGTGAGAGTTGTACTGACGGTCCTTTTGTGCTTGACTTTGCCCTTTGCACATGTCAGCAAAGGTCTAAATGCAATCCTGGGAATAATTATTAGGTTAATGCTAATGATAAGGTAATACTTCTTTAATAAAGGCCAAATTCCACATAAGTAGCTTAAACTAGAAAACAAACAGGCACGGTCTTGCCACTTATACTAATTACAAGGTAGGAGGTAAATATTTTCATTTTCATTTACATGCTTTTGACTTTTTTTTAATCCACTAACATTTGAGTGCCTGTTACTGTTGGGGTTCTTGTTCAGGGTCACAGATGTGAAGCCTGGGGGTAAAGAAATTGAAGACCTGTTCCCTCGCTCTTATTCAGGTATTCAGCAATTTAAGTAGTGAGACTAAGCACAAATACATTACTAAGGAACGTTACTTTTTTTCTCTCCTTTCCTTCTACCATCTCCCTCATCCTAAAGCTTGATGGGCGTTTTGGTTATTTAAAAATTTTTGCTATTATAAATAATAATGTAGTGAAATTTCTTGTACATACTTTGGAGAGACTACCCATAAGTAAATTTCTAGCCGTAAAATTGTTGGGCACAGTGATAAGATTTTCCAGTTTTTAAAATTTTGATAGATACTGGCAAATTGAGGATTGAGAAGCTGCAAGAATTTATATTCCTACTGATAAACATTCTCTCATTTTGTCTTGTCAAGACGAAATTTATTCAGTATGGTGAATGTCAAACACTACACCAATGGTATTTTTGTCTATTTAATTTTAATTTACATACAGTGAAATAAATTCACTAGGTGTACAGTTATAAGAACTTTCAAAAATGCTTAGAGGGAATCATTCCTTTTTAAAACATTTTTTATTTTCTAATAGAAGCTATGCTTGCTATTTTAAAAAATAAATAAAACTTGGGAAATTACAAAAATTAGGAAGAAGAAAATATCCTTGAATCCTCTACTTAATGACATCACTGAATATTTTTGTGTATTTCTTTCATTCTTTTTGTTTTCTGTGTGTAGTTTTTTTTCCTTAAGCCATCATCATTAAATTGTATGTTTTGCATTCTTAAAAGTAATAATTGCTAAAGATAAGGGAGGTGAGGGGAAGGCAGCTGTGTTTGGGGATATCTGCAAAATAAATGGTCTCCCAGTCCCAGAGTTTCAGTTACCATTTTTGTATTTCAATTCACAAATCTCTTTCTCTGCTCTGTTCTTTCATAGAGCTTCTCTCAATTTCTGGTGGTCTTTTGTTGGACACTTGTCAGATGTACATGCCACCACCAGCTCAAATTCAACACGTCCAAACTTCATTCATTACTTGCCTGTCAAATCCATTTACTTACTTATTTCTGAAGGGGGAACATTCTTGTTCTCCCACTGAAGGGGGAACATTCTTGTTCTCCCAGAGGTCATCTTTGACACCAAGTCTTAGATTTTTCTTTTTTTTAGAAATCACTCCCACTATCCATCCCTTGTTGTTTCCATCGTCCCACTTGCCAAGATCCGTATAGTTGGATTAACGCAGTAGCTTCTTGATCTCTTATCTTGAGTATCCAGCGGTGGACTCTTGCTACTCTTATCATCTGTCCAGAAGCTCATGTGTCATAAAGCTGTGTTGCATTCACATTGGACTTTGGAGACTCCGAAGATCCTGTGAGGCGTTTTCTTCCTCCATCTAGTGTGCCCTGGTTAGCCTGTTTTCATGCCTACCTCTGGACTGACCCCATGGTGGCCTCCTGCTCAGGACTCTCCATCTTTCAAGGCTGGTGCCAAGTCCCAGTTCCAAAAGTCATTTCTGACAGTTTCAAGCCCTGTTGAATTCCTGCTTTTCTGAGCTCTCATGCAATGTTTGATAATTAGGCAGTGTTTCTTTAGTTCACTAGTTGTTCCAGTCTGTCTAGGTATATTGCTTCACATGTACTCCCATTTCCATTTCAGTGCTTAGACAGTTGTGGCAGTTCAGGAAGCTAGCCAGACAGTTGGTTTATTCCATTTTCTTTGAGACTGTCAGTACAGATGCTAAAATATTGACCTCTTACTAAACTGGGAAAAAGAGAAGGCTTGATAGTACCTTTCATCATTGTTAACAGGAGCATATAGGCACTTCCCTGGTGGTCCAGTGGATAAGACTCCACGCTCCCAGTGCAGGGGGCCTGAGTTTGATCCGTGGTCAGGGAACTAGATCCCGTATGCTGCAACAAGAACCCGTATGCCGCAACTAAAAGAGCCCACACGCGACAACGAAGAGGCCACACATGACAACAAAGATCCTGGGTGCTGCTACTAAGACCTGCGCAGCCAAATAAATAAGTAAATAAATATTTAAAAAAAAAAAAAAGAGCATACAGGTGAGAGTTCACTGCCTGGGCGTTCATAGCTGAGAGCAACAGCTCTGCCCAAATACATGGAGCCTACAGACTGGGTGCTGATTCAGGCTCATTTTAGAAGTTGATTGAACTGCCACAGATATGGAGGGACTTAGATATAAACTGGGTCAAAAACTGAGCAGGGAAGGGAAATTTCTATTTTATTGGAGGCTGATTTCTGAGAGGCCTCACTGTGTCTGGTAGTTCTGGTGTTTTTGGTTTACAGATTCTTCATGCCGTTGACGTCAGTGTCCTACTTTCTCGTTACTAAACATGTTATATGAAAATGCTGTGTTGTTTATAGTTTGATCAGTAGCAACAAGAGAAATATTTACCAGAGAAGTTGGGTAGTTTGCAAAACTGTATAAACACTGATGCTGATTACAGAGCTTGAATAAGAAGGTAAGGAAGGAAGATTGTAATGGTTACATGAAAGAGATGCGAAGCATATTAGAACAACTCTGGCCTTTTCAGTTGGATATATTTTAAAATCAACATGTTAGTGTTGGATTAAGACCAACTGTCTATAAATTGTCTAAGTTGTTTGCTGACTTTCTGTTTGGTATGGAAAAACCTCATCAATAAATTTGTCCCATTCCCTCTGATGATAATTTGTTTTTGTTTTAGGTTTGCCATGTAAAACCAGAACCTGCAATTTAGTAATTATAAAGCCCTTTTGGATTTGAGTAGTGTTTACCCTTGGATGGACCCTGTGTTTCATTTAGGTTTCTTATGCTGGTTCTGAGCTTCTCAAAAAGAGCCTCTGACTCCCCTTTTGGCCTTTCAGCTTGTGCTTGTTACCACGTGGATTTCTGCTTTGGCCTTTTTCACATCTGACTCCCTCCCTCCTCCCAGTGCTGTGAGTGAGAAATTAGGTTATGGCACTTGTTCACCTCCATCATAGTGCAGGCTGCAAAGTTGATTACGTAGGACATGATATAGGGTTTGCTTTGATATTTGGACTAAGATATATGGCCATGCCTTTGTTGTGTATATGTGTATTTGTAAAAAGGTGTCAGAACACACTCTTTGAATGGAGTCTGATTACCATGGTTATCTACTATGAAATAGCATTTACTTTTTTTTCCTGATATCCATTTTCTTAGACTGGTGCTGTCCAATACAATTACAGTGGGAGTCACATATGTAATTTTCTGGTAGCTATGGTGAATAAAGTTAAAAACAGCTAAAATTTATTTTAGTAATACATTTTATAACCTAATGTATAAAAAACATTATTCATGTAATCAATATAAAAATTAATGAGATTTTACTTTTTTTTTCATGGTAACTCTTTGAAGTCTGGTGTGTATTTTACATATCTCAGTTGGACTGACCACATTTCAAGTGCTCAGTAGTCATATGGGGCTGGTGACATTGGGTGGCACAGCTCAAGACCACATTGCTTTATCTACTGAGTTGTCAAGTTGTAAGCTTTTGGATTCTGGGGTATTTCATAATGTAAGACACTTCAATTTAAGACTGCCTAATAAAATATACTCATAGTTGAGTGATGTTTCTATCACCCCTTCCTCATTTTTTCCCTGTCAAATGGAGAGGTTTCCCATTGCCTGAAAATTGTTTCTGAACCAGTTTCACAATTAGATCGATTGATAAGCAGTATTTCTAGATGTTAATCCATTTATTCCCTCGCTTGAGAAGTAGAAAAAAATATTCTTAACATAGCATTTAAAATTTATATATATATATGTAATTTTTT
This sequence comes from Delphinapterus leucas, assembly GCF_059928025.1. Taxonomy (NCBI): domain Eukaryota; kingdom Metazoa; phylum Chordata; class Mammalia; order Artiodactyla; family Monodontidae; genus Delphinapterus; species Delphinapterus leucas. Next base: position 55,551,019 of record NC_143143.1, read on the forward strand.
TAAAGTAAGAAGTACAGTACTATTGTTAGATAAAAATGGGCTTTGGAAGAGTTGAAATCAGAGAATAAAAGGATATGAGGAAATACAGGAAAATCAGGAACCCCTGAACCCGGTAGGTTTGCAGCACATTAAGAACGCCTACCTTCTTAACCACACCTTTGGTTCCCTTAGTTACTCAGGTGTTCTCAGCAAATCACAGAAATGAGGAACTTAGGCATTTCGTTACAGGGAGACCCATCTGTCCCCTGCTGTTTGGGGAGCGAGCACATTGACTACATCAGTTGGGTGTGTTTCTTCAGCACTGGTTTTGAGTGCCTTAGCTTCTTTTTTCTAGTTTGTGTTGCCTTCATATTTATTTCAGTATTGACCTTATGCAGTGATTTAAGGTTTAAAAAATTTGAAAGTGATACATATACATTCTAGAAAAATAAGAGGAAAAAAATCAGTTTTAATCCTGTCATCTGGAGAATCTGTTTTTCCTTGTGTGTGTGTGTGTGCACGCGCGTGCGCGTGTGCGTGCTTAAGTGTGTGTGGCTACAACTTTAATAGGATTGTCATGTATGTTTTGTAACCTGACTTTTCCTCTACTCAGTGACACAGTCAACACATTTCCATGTCAGTGAAATGTTATTACCAATTTTTTAATCCCCATAATATATTATTATAAGAATTAACCCACGATTTAACCAACCAGTTTTCTATTTATAGACATAATTTACCTTCCAGTTTTGGATTATTCTAAGCACTATTTAGTGAACATTCTCACTTTGAAAAATTTGAGCCTATTTTAATTATTTTGTTATGATAAATTCTTTAAGAATAGGATTGTTGGGTCAAAGATTAGGTGTATTTTTAGAGCTTTTGATTAATGTTGTTAAATGGCCATCTAGAAATGTTAAAGCCAGTAATTACTCCCACTAGCAGTATATCCAAAGTGCTTTCCTGCTTAAGGGACGTTAAAAATTATTTAGTAATTTTATGATTTGCTGAGTGAATTATAAGTAATACATTTTATTTATGATCTTTTGGATTTCTCACATTTTTCAGAAGAAAGCTTACACATGATTATATTCCCATCAGCAATATAGTGAGAATCACATTAAAATTAAAAAGGAATCTTGATGTGTTAGGAATTCTTACAGCCAAGTGGACTGCTTTTAAGTGTGTGTGGCTAAGGTGTCCTAAATCCAATTCATCAGAGAACCTGCCTTCCTGACCTGGTGGCTCTGGATAAATTTTGGGGTATACCCTTCTGAAATCTTTTATTTTGTTAGTCCAAACTTAGGAACCAGATAGATTCAGGAAAATGTGGATTCCTCACTGCATGAACTCAAAAAGAGCATAAATTTGGATAAAGAAGGATACTTGGTATGAATTGTGTCATTGCTTTGGAGGGAACAGTGAAGGAAGGTGAGCAGTTTGACTTGGATTTTGAGGGGTCTGGAAGGAATTTGCTGAGGAATTGATCATTTAAACAGAGATCTGAAGTATGAATAGGAATTCTCCAGATGTTATAGCATTCCAGGTAGTGAGAATAGCAGGCTGTGTTCTCCAGCCTTGATGCCTATCAGTTTTGAAGTTCACATCAGTCTGTGATACCATCCTCTCTTTACTTTGTGCCATCATCTACCAACTTCTTGGCCATTTATGTGCCTTGGATGTTGGCTCCTGGCTTGCTATGTTTCTTTCCACTGTGTCTTCTAACATCGTCTCTAAGTTGTTGGCTTATCCAGCCTTCAAACCTCACCCTCCCTTTACATTATCTTTTCCAGGGAGTTTTACATCCAGTTCACTTCAGCTTTCTTGGGCCTTGTTATCTCCCAGATGATACTTTAGGAACCTTGAGCTTGGAGAATCTCCCCTCTGCACACATCCTGTCCTTCCTAGCTCTCATTTATTCTCCTCCAGCGGTCCTTGCTCCTTGGGCACTTTGGTGTTCTCTGGCTTCCTCTTGCCTTCCCAACCCTTCTTACCTGCTGTGGACTCCAGGGAGTCTCGTTACTGTCATCTCACCAACACCTTGGTTTTCTCATTCTCTGAACTGGCCCCATAACTTGCCAACTTTCGTCAGTGGCACAGTCCTACTTGTTTAATTTTTCTATCTTTTTTTGTTAGTTGCACTCTGCTGGAGAGAAATTGGATAACAAGGTGACTTTCTCCTTTACATATTTATAAGTTTTGGGCTCAGCTAGATCTTTGACTTTTTTTTTTCCTTTGTCAGTAATTTTACTCATTCCTTTCCCATATCTCATCCTTGGCCTCCTTCTTCTCCACCATGACCTCCACTTTTTAGTTCATTAAGAAAATAAGTCATCAGATAAGTGCTCCCTCAACTTCCTGTCTCATTGAGTGTTGAGTAATAGTGACTATCTCTATACATCTCTACCCACTTTATTCCACAGAGGACATGAGGCAATCACTACAGACAGTCTGTGTGGAACTGTTGTTACAGATTCTGAAAGTTTTCCACCCAGGATTACAGGAGAACTGCTTATTGCTCCTTATTGGTATACTTAGAATTTCAGATCTTCAATTTATGGAGAGATGTTTGTGTTTTCGCAGAAAATAGGATTTTAGAAGTGACACAGCCCTTGGAGAGGGGTGGATTAAATCACCTCCCAAGGTGACAGAGCTCATTCGTGGCACAGTCTGAGCTGGAATCTCCATTAGTAGCCTTTCTTTATCCAAAATAAAAATACTTTAGTTTTTTTTCCCCCTTGGAGAGGGGTCGGATTGGAGGTGAAGAGTACATCAGATTTATTTGTAATTAAAAATAAAAAAGGTAGTGGATACACATGGAAAAAAATTCAGAAAGTACATGAAGACAGATATGGAAAGTAAGTCTCCCTTCTGTCTGCTCCCAGTTTCCCTCTCTGGAGGCAACTGCTTTTACCAGTTTTTGCATGTGTTTTGTGTGTACTTCTGGAGTTTCTTTGTTAGAATTTTGTTTTTAATTGGGAAATTTCAAATATAAAGAAATTGAAAGAATGAACCCTCATATGTCAGATACCCAGATCTAATAAGTCTAACCACATTGTCTTTGCTTTAGGGTTTTTTTTTTAAATGAGAAAATAAAACATTTTAAATATCCTTTTTGTATCCTTTGCTAATATCATCTTCTCTCTCCTAGAGGTAACTTTGCAGTCCACAGTTTTACTTTTGTATTATATGTTTCCATATCCATAAGCCCACATACAATATTGACTGATTTAAAACCCATAATAAAAGATCTCATGTGGTATGAGTTCTGCAGCCTACTTGCTCATTCAGGTATGTTTTCAAGCCATGTTGATCCAAATGGCTAGAGTTCACTTGTTTTAACTGCTCTGTTTTATTCCACTGTTTAAACATACCAGAACTTATTTTTATATTCTCCTATTGATGTGTTGGTTGTGTACTGTTAAAATGGGGTGGAGTATGCTGAGAAGTGGCATTGCTGAATCATAGGGCACACACATCTTCAACCTGCTGGATGTTACCAAATTGTTCTCCCAAGTATTTGAACCAATTTACGTTTCTGGCAACAGTGGGAAAATTCCTGTTTATCCACACCCTTTCCAACACTTGGTATTATTAAACTCTTTTATTCCTGCATTATCTGGTAGGTGTGAAATGATACCACATTTTAATAGGCATATTCCATGGTTTGTTTATCCATTCACTAGTTAAAGGTGAATGTTGTTTCCAGGTTTGGGCTATTGTAAACCACTGTAAACATTTATGTACAGATTTTTGTTTGAGCAAAAGTTGTCATTTCTCTGGGTAGATACCCAGGAGTATATTGCTGGATCTTAGAGTAAGTGTGTGTTTTAACTTTATAAGAAATGGCCAAACTGTTTTCTAAAGTGGTTTGCCATTTTAACAAACCCATCACGAGTGTATGAGAGTTCCATTTGCTCTGTGTCCTTATTAGCATTTGGTATTAGCAGTTTCTTTTTGTTTTAGCCATTCTAATAGGAATGTCTTTTTTTTAACCCAAAGAATTAAATTTTAAAATGGATTATATTTTTAAATGATTTAAAATAATGGATATTTGCCTTTCTTGGTCTTGCATGTTCTTTTTTTCCCCCTTTAATTCAAAATCAGCATTGTGTTAGGGTAACCAAATAATGATAAAGAGATGGTATAGTGCAGCCTAACATTTGCAGGCTGCTGCTAGAAAGCTTGGTAAATGTATTTTTTTTGCTGCTCTCAGCAAAGTTCATATGGTTATGGAATCTTTGATTTACTGGTTGGGGATTTTTAAAATTTGGTTTTATTTCTGGAAAATGTGTATTAAAACTTTATAGTGAAGAGTATTGAGTCCCCATTTTAATGACATCATCCACCTACTTATGTAGACTTCCCCCCTCCCAGCTTTGAATAAGATTCAATTTGAGGGTGCTTGTTTCATTACTGAAAGCAAACATGCAAAAACCACAGATATGGGCCAACACCCTTATTTTACAGAGCAAGACATCTGAGGCCCACTGGATAATGACTTTCCTGCACTTACACCATCGTGCATGGTCTGCACAACCATGGGCTTCTGGATTCTCAGTGAGTTCTGTTTTCCCACTACCCCTTGTATTCGACTTCAAGGTACTGACCAGAACACACTGTAATGTGAATCGTTAGTTTGAAGGATGTAGTCTTCACAGTGGATTTACTTTCAGAATTGAATACACTTACTTTTACTTTTATTGCTGAATTCTGGCATGTGTTGTCAGCACATATTCCGAGTTGTGCTTTGAGATTATGAATGAAAGGCCAGCCTCTAAGTGTCTGCTGGAGAAGCCAACTTAATAAGTCTTTGATAGTCAAGGGGAACAGTGAATTTATTCACCTCACACAAATGTGTATCCTTTATTGTGATCCTTCCATTTGGTTCCTCTGAAGGAAAATAGAATTTAGCCAGGTTTGAAATATGTACTGATTTATTTCCTGTTGAAAATTTAGTGACTGGGTTTATTCCAAATGTGTTGTCTTGCCAGATTTTCTTTCTACATGTGTGGGTTTGTTTTTTTTTTTTTTTTTTTTTTTTGGAGGGGGTTAATAGTTTTGGCTGTTCTATTATACCCAAATATGAAATAGCTTCTTTTTCACATAATCTGGCTCCTTTTTTTTCTTATAGTTTCATCATTCCTAGAGTATTGATTCATTTACATGGCTCAAGATGTTTCCTTCAGCCAGTGGGAAGAGGGAAAGGAGAGAGCATGTTTACTCCAACTCACATCCCATTGGCCAAAACATAGTCACACGGCCACATCTAGCTGCAAGGGAGGCTGGGAAATGTTGCCTGAATTTAATTGGCTGTGTGCTGAACTTAAGGCTTTTTATTAGTCTAGTTATTAATTGAATGACAGAGGACTCACACCTGGTGGTCTCTGACAATTAAGTAGAGAATTTGCCACGTGAATGAAAACAATACATAGAAATAAGTTGGATATGAAGTTAAAATGTATTTCAGTTCTGTCTACTTTTCTGTGTGAAATTTTACAAAATATTAAAAAAATTTTATATTTTATAATTTCTTATCTTAATGAAGTGCCATTTAAATATCGTAACACTAGAGGGTGCTGTTAATATATTTGCTTTTAGTGTTTACAGAATTCCTTTCCCCCCTCCCCCCAGATTATCTTATTACAGGATCAGAGTAGTTTTGTCCAGTTGCTAACTCTAAATCTCCTTTGTTGTTTTACTCAGTTTTACAACAGTAGGGACACTGAAATGTCAGTATGTAACATTTATTTGGAAAGGCAGAAATAGATAATCACCAAATGTGTAAGGTTTTAAAAAAATAGTTTAAATTTGTCCTTAAAGGGAAAAGATAAATCAGAGATTACATTAATCAAGTTAGATATTTTCAAATACATAATTATTTCTGAAGAATTAAACTTTTTTTTCAGTATTTGGCCAAGTTTAGCCTTTTGGTTGTTTTGCCTAATTTTTGGTCCTAAATTTACTAACCTTATATGGGTGCCAAGAATTGAACTACTGCTAATTTTGCCTCCTAATACATTGGGAGGGACAAAATTAAGACTTAAAACTTTTCCACAAAGTAAAAACAATTATAATCCCACTTTACAGAGGTAACTGGTATAAGCAGCTTGGTGCATCACCTTTTGCTTTCTTAGCACACTTGCACGTGCATGAATACAGTACTTTAAAAGAGGGTCATCATATGAGTTAATGCTAGTGCATAGGATGGTTTTTTTTCTATGTTCATTTGTAAATGGCTACCGTTCTGAAGTATCTTATTCTAGTGCCCCCCCCACCCCACCAATTCATTTTCTTTGTAGACAGATCCATTACCTGTGAATAATTCTTTTGTCTTCCCTTTTCTATTATTTGAACTTTAAAAATCTTTTTCTTACTGTATTATTTAGAACTTCCAGAACAGTTTTCTGTAATGGAGGCCATCACATTCCCTTCTGTTTTTGGCTTTAATATAACCTTTCTGGGTTTTTCAGAGTAAGTATCTCATTGGCTTTTGGCATGAGATAGGGATTCTTTTTGAGGACATTTTTCTTCTGTATTGGAATGCATGAAGAATTTCATTCAAAAATTGATTTTGAGTTTTATCAAATGCCTTTTTGGTTTCTGGTTTTCTTTTTGGATCTTAATGGTTTTTCTTCCTTCTGCCTGTTGATATGAGTTGTAATAGCTTTTTTCCTTTTCTTGTGCTTTGTCAAGTTTGGAATCAGGGTTATGCTTAGGTTTCTAAAATGATTGACAAGCTTTTCATCCTTTTCTGGTGCTTTGGAGCTGTCTAAGTGTAAGGAGTAACTTCCTTAATGCTTGGAGACGTTTGCCTAGGAAACCACCTGGGCCCAGTGTGTTTTTGAATGGAAAGTCTCTATCTGCCTTGGCCTTAAGAGCCCTCTTGGATGTATTTATCAAATTTATCAGTTCTGTTGCTTATTTCCTAGCTAATTTTTTCCTCTTCCTCTCTTTAATTTTTTTTTTAAGTTTCTTTATTTTGTTGCTTATTCTTTTTTTGTAAGGGTATTTTTAACAGTCTCAATTTCACCTTTGACCTAACGGTTATTTGGGAGAAAGGCTAAAAATTTTGAAGTTGTTAAACTTTCTTTGTTGATAATTATTTTTTATGTGTTTTGACATTATGATCGGGCACTGAGAAGTGTTCCTTTTTTGTGGGGGCTGAAATTTTCATTTGGCATGGTGGTCAGTTTCCACTAATGCTCTTTAGCTGTTGAAAATAAAGCTCTACTTTCTATGTCGTGGAAAGTTTGATACTTATTATATTAGCCTGATTCATTATATTGGTCAGATTCTCTAATTGATGCAAAATAAAATTAACATAGAGATCAAGCCTGTGCTCATTACCCCTCCACCCTCTTGCCCCCTATCTTCTTGGAGGCAGATAGGTATGTTTATAGTGTTGGTCATTCTTCTGTATTGCTAACCATTATGGATCTTATTTCAATGAAATAATGTTGAGAACATAAAAATTAACATATGAATTTTATAATATAGCAATGTAAAATGACCCTCTTTTTCCCCTTTTAATACTTTCTGGCATGAATTCCATTGTGTCTGACATTTAAAAATAATGATAAAGCAGCATTAATGTTGCTTTATTTTTGTTTCATTTTTAAGGTCTATCTTAGGCATTTATTTATTTATTAATAAACTTATTTATTTATTTTTGGCTGTGTTGGGTCTTTGTTACTATGCGTGGGCTTTCTCTAGTTGCGGTGAGCGGGGGGCTACTCTTCGTTGCGGTGTGCGGGCTTCTCATTGCAGTGGCTTCTCTTGTTGCGGAGCACGGGCTCTAGGTGTACAGGCTTCCATAGTTGTGGCACACGGGCTCAGTAGTTGTGCCTCACAGGCTCTAGAGCGCAGGCTCCGTAGTTGTGGCACACGGGTTTAGTTGATCTGCGGCATATGAGATCTTCCTGGACGAGGGCTTGAACCTGTGTCCCCTGCATTGGCAGGTGGATTCTTAACCACTGTGCTACCAAGGAAATCCAGGCATTTAGTTTTTGACAAACCTGGGAATATTTTTAATGGAATGAATTTAACTAATTTACAGGTTTAGTTTTAGTCTTTAGTCTGTTTCAAATTCTAATAATAGTTTCTCTAAAAAAAAAAAAAACAACTTTCTTCAGTTGTCATAGCTAAAATCTAATGGTATTTTCCCATTCCCGTCTGTTTGGGAGAAGGGCTTTCAGCATCTTCTCATTTCCTGCATTCAGTCTTTAATGTACTCTTGTTCAATCTGCTTTGTTTTTAATTACGTTTTTAACATTACATAACACATTCTTAAAGAATAATTTGATATATGCAATTTTTTTTTTTTTTTTTTTTTTTTTGTCGTACGCGGGCCTCTCACTGTTGTGGCCTCTCCCGTTGCAGAGCACAGGCTCCGGACGCGCAGGCTCAGCGGCCATGGCTCACGGGCGCAGCTGCTCCGTGGCATGTGGGATCTTCCCGGACGGGGGCATGAACCCGTGTCCCCTGCATTGGCAGGTGGACTCTCAACCACTGCGCCACCAGGGAAGCCCATATGCAGTCAATTTTATAACTGGGTTTATGTCCTGATCTTGATGGTTTTGGCTGGTATACATTGTTAGCAACCCTGTTTATTAGTGACCACTCTGAATTTTACCTCTTATGTGGCTGGAATATAGCCTCAGGCTTTGCTTTTTTTCTTTCTCAGCCCATGCATATCTGAAATTGCAGTTTTGGGCTTTAACACATGAAGGGCAACTTGTTTGATTATAAAATTCTTTGGGAAACCCTTTTCTCCAGTTTTCTATAGATCTATATTTTCTGTTGACTTCTGGTGTTTAATACTGCCTTGGAAAATCCTGGGGCTAATCTTAATTATTGCTACTGCTCAAGTAAACCAAACATTTTCTCCATCTCCCTGGGTGTTTCTATGACTTTTTCATCCTGTAGTTAAAATATTTTGCCAGGATATGTTCAAGTTAAGTTTCTTCTCTAATTTTGAATGACTCTGGTGTGCCCATTTCTATACTCAGATTTTTCTTAATCTCAGAATTAGTTGTGGTTTTTTCTATATCTGTTGTATCTTTAAGTCTCTTTAATTGTTCTTTTTTTAAAAAGTTTTATTGAGATGTAAATCACATACCTTAAAGTTCTCCCATTTTAAATGTACAGTTCAGTGGCTTCTAGTAAATCATACTTGTACCATCATCACCACAACCAAATTTTAGAAATTTCCTTCATCCCATAAAGAAATCCCAAACCTATTAACGGTCACTCTCCATTCCTGTCCCCCCATTTCTACCCCAGCCCACCGCTAATCTTTCTGTCTATAGATTTGCCTATTCTGGACATTTCATATAAAATGGAATCCTACAGCATGACTGGCTTCTTTGTTTTTTAAGTCCATTTAATAAGCACTGGATTATTCATGTCTTGGCTTTGCTCTTTGCTTTTTTCCCTCCATGGTACTCATCTCTGAACTGTTGTTGCCTTTCTGGACTTTTCCTTGTCTAGGAGTTTCTCAAGCTTGTCCTCCACCTTTCAGTTTTCTGCTGTTTTCTGCAGTTTCACTTCTCTTTAATGCTTCTAAGCTAATTTTGTGCTTTTTGTTTCCTCTCAGTTCTTCCCCACCCCAGTTGTTGTCTCTTGTTCTTAGTCCATTTTCTTCATATAATCATCTGATCCTGCTTCCTTTGTTGATACACAACTGTTTTTGTTTTTTATTCTTTTTTCCTTTTTTCCAAATTGAAATTTTCTTTTGGTTCCTACAGTAGAACCTTTTTGAAGTTTGAGTCTTCACAGAACATCCTGATTATAGTTCTTGTATTCAGGATACAGAAACTGGAGTATTTTTCCCATAGGCCACACACTGGGTTAGCTCACCTTGGAGCAAGGGACTACCTGGGTATGTTGACCTGATGGGGTCGGTGTGTCACGTGTGACCTGTGTTCTGGGCACTTGTGGTTGTGAATCTCTTGCCCCTGAACAGTTGAAGTGCTTGCCTTTCAACCATCTCCCCAGCTTCTGCTATAGCTTCTCCCCTAGTCAAGTGGCATCTTCCTCTTATGCTCACTGCTGATTTCCTTAAGATTATTCATGAATAAGTAACACTTAGAGCTACTTTTCTCTCCAGGAGTTGTCCTTGTTCTTCTTCTGCCTTTATCTCAGGGATCCCATCTTCCAAGATGCATCTTCTGCCTAGATGTTTCTCATCTGAGTTTCATGGTTTTCTGTCTGGATTTGGGAAGTGCAGTGGTGTTGGGGAGATGGGGGCAAGTACTTGCCCTCTCACAGCAGAGGCGAGGTGACCATTGCCTAGGTTTTGGTAGGCCCTTGCCTGGAGTCAGGACTGGAAGGGACAAAGTCTGACTGCAGCTGCGGCTTCTTCCTTCTCACTGGTACCAGATTGTCAGTGTATGTCTGCCTTTTTCTATGTCTTCATGGCACTTTCACTGTCCAGTGGGGCCTCTGCAGCTGGGAGTGTACACCAGGTGCCACATCCAGCGGGGCTCCAGCAGTTAGAGCTCTCAATGTTATGGTTATTGTTGGCTCTGCCTGTAATCTAATGAAGAAATCATACCTTCAGATCTATTTTTTTTTTTTTTCTTTTGCGGTACGCGGGCGTCTCGCCGCTGCGGCCTCTACCGCTGCGGAGCACAGGCTCCAGACACGCAGGTTCAGCGGCCATGGCTCGCGGGCCCAGCCGCTCCGCGGCATATGGGATCCTCCCGGACTGGGGCACGAACCTGTGTCCCCTGCATCGGCAGGCGGACTCTCAACCACTGCGCCACCAGGGAAGCCCCCAGATCTATTTTTAATCTCTGAAAGTCTTTGAGCTTTGAAAATAGTTGTCTTTGGGCCCCTGATTGGGGAAATGAAAAATTACCAGGGAGTAAAATTAATCTCCCTTTTCACTGAGCTGAAAGCAGTGTGGGTGGACTTGTTCATCTGAACGGAAGGGTTTGGAAAGATAGGTTTTTATTTTCCTTATTTGTGTGGGTTTGAGAAATGTAATCGCAGCAGCTGCTTGGTTTCCACTATAGAGTATCCAGCCTGCCACATAGAAACCTGCTACAGATTGATGGTAAACAAACCGTACTAGAGGCATGCAGTAACCGTTTGTAACCAGAGGGTGGCTATTGTGTAATACAAAGTAGATAGCATTTCTGGCTAGGTGGTGGTGTTATACAATTTTGGTGAGCCTGTGTGGGTTATAAAAGCCAGAATTCCTTCAGCACCTGAAGAGTCTTATGCTGAGCATCAGGATCCCAGCCTCACACAGATCCCAGCACAGAATTGGTGGGTAGGGTACTGAATACAAAATATTGTGGGGGGATACAGTAAGATTTCACTCTTCAGGTAAGACCATTTCTTGGTACAAAAGCTTTGCTTTGGGGAATTAGTGTCTGCATCTGCCTGTGTCTGTGCATCTGGGTTTATGGGTGTCTGTTTCCATGCACATGCATCTGTGACTATGTGTGCTCCTGTCTATGAGACTGTGTGTCTTGTTTTTGTTTTTTTTCCTGCGAATATATGGCTATGTGTGTGTATGTCTGTGTAGGTGGGTGAGGAGCCTATGGCTCAAGTTTCCTAAGCTGGGTTACCAGAAAATCTCCACAGTCTTTCTTGGTGCTGTCAGACATTATTTGAATATTAATAACATTAAGATTTATGCAACCCTTAGATAAAGGCAATGCCCTTCATTAAATATGTGAGAGTGACAATAAAAACCTGATCTGCAGCAATTAAAATGTTAGATTCAGTGTTTTTCAGGTGCTCATTTACCTTATTTTCTGAGTGAGGTCCAGTCCTGGGACTTCCAAGGCCCTCTGTGCTCTTTTATGTTTTATTTTATACAAAATTTTAGGGATTTGAGGAAAAATAAGTACACAGGCAACAAGGAACATAGGTTAAACAAACCTCAGAGAGAGCTGGAGCCTCTTTTATAGCTGAATATATCTATTTATACTCCTTTTAAGGTTTTGGGGTTGTAAAAATGTCAGGTTTTGCCACCAAAAAAACCAATACATCTGTGCCATAGGATTCTAAGTAATTGTAGTCTCTATATTGAATGGATGTGGGTTTTTTTTTTTTTTTGATGGATTAGGAGGAACACGCTCCTCTGCAGAAAAAAATATATATATATAACATACTCACAGGCATGGGATGTTTATTAAAGGTCAGGAAAAAGGCTCCCATTTAATGAAGGTCAGGGAAAATTTATTTCAATCACTGTGTACTTGGTTTTAGTCTAGAGAAGAATTACAGTGTCCCAGCCCCAGGTAATTGCAATGCAGTGTAGTCAAACCCACTATTCAGCCATCAGTTAATCCATCAGGGTAGGTGAGGTTTCAGAGTGCCCCTTTCCTTATCTTGGGAGAGTCTGTGGGGAGGAGGAGACAGAACTCTTAGTAAACTGGAATAGGGGGCAGGAGGGCTTGGAGGGGAGAAAAAAAATATTGCAGAAGAGATTTGCAAATAGGATTTCTTCCAGACTATAGAAAGAGAGCAGGTGGTTGAGAGAACTAAGTAACTGTGCCAAAGTCCAGCAAAACAGAGCAGGTATAATGGGTAGTCAGGAAATTAAGGAAAGGTGGGGCTTGACCTCTCTCTGCAGGTGAGAGAAGGAAATTTGGTTTTGGCAGCTGGGGCACAGGAAAGGTGAGAACATTCCAAAGAGGAATGGCGTGGTCTGAAGGGTAATTCAGGGAGAGAGCTGACTAGTCCATTTGCGTGTGAGGCGTGGAAATGCTTCTCCCAGCACATGAGCAGTGCCTTCTCTTCTCCAGCGGGGGCAGCAGTGGCAACAGTAGCTAGAGGTGAGAGATGAGTTACCTGTGTGCTAGAAATGGAGGATGAAGCAGGAGCTGAGGGGGCACAGGGTTAGCAGGGCAGAGCCATGCCCTGGAGGTTACTTAAGCACCCAAGTCTGTTGTTGTACTGGAAAGGTGGGGGGAGACAACAAATGACAAAGGTTACTTGGAGGTGTGGAAGAGGAGAAAGTGTCTTTCTTTTTATTCCCTGACAGTAACTGGGGGCTTTCCTCAGCTTCCTCCAAAATGACCTTCAGACATGACATCTCACGTCTTTTCTGGCTGTTCATCTTTAGAGCCTTGTTCTGTTAGTCTGTTAGGGAATAGGAGCAGTTTTCATGCTCTCAGTGATTGCTTTGTCTGTCACTTGCCCTTGGCTTTTGTCCAAGGGTATATCAACCTCTCTGTGCCTCAGTTTTAAACTGTGGGGATAATAACAACCCCTCCTAGAATTTTTATACAGTTAAGTGATATCATGTTTGTATCTTGGATATAATAGTCAGTTTTGCACATGTTTTATCTTGTCATTAAAATTCCATATAAAATTAGCTTTTCAGTGGCCCCTGTACATTAAAAATAGTATTAATACACTAAAAATAGTGTTTCCATAAAAATACATTATTTGTACAAAAAGTGATATGTTAAATCACACAGTGGAAATAAATGCGATAAAATCCATCTTGATTCTGCTTGAGTTTTCTCAAATATCTGTTTATATTTTAATTCTGGCCCACAGACTATACCTTTTGCTCCACTACCTCTCCCTTACCCTCTCTCTTATCCCAGCCACACGGTTTCCTTGAGTGAAACTGGAGGGCAGGGATTAGGTTTTGTTTTGGTTGTATGGCAACTGACCCATGGAAAAATTCTCTTTTCCTCATATATTTGAATGCCTTTTATGTGATGAACACTGTGTCCCTGCCCCATCCCTGCCTGGTTGGGAAGCTGGACCAAGAAGCAGTGTGCTATTGAAACATGGAAGTAGAGGAACACCTAACCCAAGAATGCTTCCTATAGGAGGAGACTTTTTTTTGCGGTACACGGGCCTCTCACCGCCGCGGTCTCTCCCGCTGCGGAGCACAGGCTCCGGACGCGCAGGGCCAGCGGCCATGGCTCATGGGCCCAGCCGCTCCAAAGCACGTGGGATCCTCCCGGACCGGGCCACAAACCCGTGTTCCCTGCATCGGCAGATGGACTCTCAACCACTGCGCCAGCAGGGAAGCCCAGGAGGAGACTTTTTGAGCTAAGACCTGGGAGCTCTGCAGGTCCACATGGTTCATATGGATAGTACCCGGGGCAGGAGAGGCACAGTGAGGATGATGAGTGTTAAGGTCTTGTCATAATGTTGAATAAAGTTTGGGGAAGAGATTTCTGTTGTATGATACTAGCCACAGCGTCTGATACCTACGACCTACAACATTAGGTCAGAAAAACAGAGATCACTGATGACTTTGTATTTTAAAGCCACCAAACTAACAAAACATCAGCTGCTTTGACCTTTTACTGTAAACTTGACTCCATCTTTCCCCTAACTGAGCAGTCAATGAGTCATTGTTTTCTCCTCTAGACAGCACGACCACCAATTTTCATGGCTCAGGCTGTGTGTAAACTGACATCAGCAAAACAACCTGTCTTGGGCTGGATGTAAGCTTCTTTAGGATTTAGAGTCTATTTGGGACTAGAACTTATTCTGTACCAAGGGCTTCCCAGGCCAAGGCTCTGGAAGAGACTGAAGGTGTCTTCTGAAGGCAGAGCATATTCTTTAACATCTTCCATCATTTTATCAGTTAGGCATGTCATCTTATGCTCCAAAAATGTTTGCTTTCAATTAGGAATGATCTTCCCTGCTCACCTCATCCCACGGATGTTCCAGGAATATTTGCCATGTCTATCCAGTGGCTTTGCATCCTCTCTGGCCCACTGTTGAGGACCCTGACTATATTTTTAGGTGATTCCTAAGTATTTGAGCAGCATTCATCCGGGGGCCCTTTCCCTTCCACTTTGCCTGTAGGATTGTGCCATGGGCGCCTCATAGGCCCAGAGGCTCCTGAGGTTCTCAGCATGTGGTTTCTGAGATGAAACCTGACAACCGATCCTGATTCCCCTTCAGAAATCCGGTTTTATCTAACTTTTTAAAAGTCTCTTCTTCTTAAGGGAACAAATTGACAAACCAAGACAGTGACAGAAGCTTACACAGCTCATTGGGGTGCAACAGAGCCTGTCTTGATTGCAGTCACTGAGGTGGTTTGGTTTAGGGCTCTGATAGATTTTAAAGAAAGGCCACTCTGAGGCCATGATTCTGGGTGCTCTCTCCATCCTTGTGGCAAGGGAATGTTATGATATTTTGTTAATCAGTGTCATCATCTTGTACCACTTCGGCAAATTATTTCTGTAAGTATGTTAAAGTTCAGCAAATAACCTGATTTAAATTGGGCACTTGAAATATGCCTTTTGTGTCACTGGGCAGAACTTTAGTTTATATCAGTGACTTTTAGGCTCTTTTTGACTGACCCACAGTTTTTACCTTGAAACTCTGGGTTACCCTTATCTTGTGAGATGTGCTCTGAATTTTCTTTATTCTGTTAAATTTCATTGTTCTGCAAATTCTGGTTGAGATCCAGTTGGTTTCATGGCCCACTAGTGGGTGGTGACTTGCAGTTTGAAGAATAAGAGCAAGGGTTCTTAGAGTGTTTTGGAAAAGGCTGTAGGATGATTTTTTTTCCCCCCAGTTACACCATAACTGTAATCACAAGGTCAAATGATAACCACTTCTTACAGGTTCATTTCATTACTGTTTAAATGGAATAATGATAGCTAGCCAGGGTCAATGTCAGAATTCTAAACCCCCTAAAGCTGTATGTTAGGCAACGATTTAAGTCATTATATTTAAAGGAAGTTTGATCACGTACAAGTTGAGGATATTTGTTCCAGTAATCTTTCTTTTGGCTTGAATTAAAAGCATTTAGGTCAAATGTTAGCATTTAACAGAATTTAATGGAGCAGCCACAGTTCAACTATAATCCCCTAATGATCGGATTTAACAGAGAGCTACAAATTGACTTTTTAAATGTGCTTTATCATTGAACCCGGCCAGCTCTGAAAGTTCTTGTTTGTATCTTGGGAAGGACCAGATTACCACTTGGCAAGTTGAGGTTTTGAGTTTCCTTATCCCAGAGTTTTCTTTCGTGATCATATGGTCTCACCTGTCTAGATAGATTTCTGCAAGTGGGGAAAATAGCTTTATCCCACCCCAGGTTGCCCATCCAGAGGTGTTGATCTGAGGACCACTAGCATCAGAACATTTGTGCATTTGTTAAAAATGTAAGTCCCAGGTCTCGATGCAGGTCTGTGGAATCAGAATTTGGGGGAGGGGACATTTTTTAAAGTTGGTGGGATTATGGGAGTTAAAATTTTTTTTTCTTCTAAAATCAACTTTACTGAGCCATAGTTTACATACAGTAAATGGATATACATACAAATGGAGCCACCAGAATCATAGCTAAGTTATGGAACATTTCTATCACTCCGTAGGTTCCTTCCTCTGCCTCTGGAGTCCCTCCTTCCCATCTTAGCTGTTGTAGGTCACCACTAACTGTTTCCTGCCACCGAAGATTAGTTTTGTCTATAGGGATTCAGGCAGCACGTCTTGTGTCTGGCATCTTTCACTCAACGTTGTGTCTGTGCGATTTCTCCATGTTATTAGGTGCATCAGTAGTTGCTTCCTTTTAATTGCTTAGTATCCCTTTGTATGGACCCACCATGTTTTGTTTATCCATTTGCCTGTTGATGGACATTTCTGTGTCTTGAGTTTGGGACTGTTATAATAAAAACAACTTTGAATATTTTCCTGCCACTATATGTGTGGAAGAAATCTGCATGTTGAATAAGATTCCCAATTAAGTCTTAGGTACATGAACCATTGATTCTTATTCTCTCTATTCCTTTTAAAAATTTTTAATTTACTTGGTTGTGCTGGGTCTTAGTTGTGGCTCATGGGCTCCTTGTTGTGGCATGCATGTGGGATCTAGTTCCCTGACCAGGGATTGAACCCAGGCCCCCTGCATTGGGAGCGTGGAGTCTTAACCACTGTGCCACCAGGGAAGTCCTTCTCTATTCTTTTTATTCTTATTCTTTATCATTTGGGAGAACTGTAGGTTTTTGTATCCAGATCAAGTGATGGATTTGCTTTGCAGTTGTTTTCAATGTAGTATTCATTCAGTGCCATCTATTTGGGGTAAATGTGGCTCTCATCAACATTTGTTGAGTACTGTCTTATGAACTGGAATATAAAGATGAAGTGTACACAGGGGGATTCTATCCTTCAGAGGACTCTTAGTGATTAATTCATTCAGCCATAGAGTGTTTTGTATGTTGTGTACTAGGGACTACTAGGTGCTGATGCTGGGAATACACATTTTCTTAGCATTTGATTGTGCTTCCAAGAAACACAAAAGATGTTGGTATTATATTCCAGGAGCAGTTTGGCCCTTAAATCCGCTGTTTGGGTAGTACCATCGTACTTTCAAGTCAGGTGGCCATGGTAAGCCACAGTTGAAAAAGTTGACACTGACAGGGGAAAAATGGTCAGATAAAAAAATTCAGTGCAAAAGAAATGATCACTGGGGCTTCCCTGGTGGCGCAGTGGTTAAGAATCCGCCTGCTAATGCACGGGACGTGGATTCGATCCCTGGTCCGGGAAGATCCCACATGCCGCAGAGCAACTAAGCCCGTGTGCCACAACTACGGAGCCTGCAGCGCTCTGGAGCCCGCGAGCCACAACTACTGAAGCCCGTCTGCCACAACTGCTGAGGCCCGTGTGCCTGGAGCCCGTGCTCTGCAATGGGAGAAGCCACCACAATGGGAGGCCTGTGCACCACAACAAAGAGTAGCCCCTGCTCTTAGCAGCTAGAGAAAACCCGCATGCAGCAGCGAAGACCCAATGCAGCCAAAAATTAAATAAATGAATAAATAAATAAATTTATTTTAAAAAAAAGAAAGAAATGATCTCTGGCTGAATAGCTGATGAAATAAACACTGATTAAGAATTGTTATTCTGCATTTGTGCATGATTATCGGTGGCTAGAGAGCTGGTGGCTCAATCTTTAGGGAATTGAAAGATTTGTTGAAGATCTAAATATTTTCCTTTTCTATTTGCTCATAGCAGAATTTCCCAAATTGCTATTTTCCCACCCTATGAGGCTTACATTTTTTGAGGTTGATTTATTATTTTTTGAATCTTCAGTGATTTCTTGCTTGCTCTAAGGTAGGGATTTTTAACTCTGGCTGCAGGAGAGTTTTATAAAATCTAAATGCTCAGGCTATACAGTCCTATTCAGTAGACTTTCTGGGTGGGTAGAGAGTATTTTTAAAGTTTTTAGGTGGTTCCAACATAGAGTCAAAGTTGAGGATCACTTCTTGGGGCAGCCTTGGCTATTGATATGCCTCTTTCATTGTTAGTTCCCTCCTTGCTAAGTATAATTTACAAAGCCTTGTCTTTTCTCCATTCTCTGACGACAAAAATTACAACTTTAAACACAAGAACTTTACTCCACACCACTTTGCAATTATAGAGTTGTGTTTTGATCTCTCAACAGAAAGGACTGAATGGCTTTGTACCCCCTTGTTCAGGGAAACTGATCACTTCTCTGGATTTGATATGGGTGCTGATGTGGCTCTTGGGGGAGAAAGAGAGCATAGCGTTCATTGTTAAGTAAATAACTTCAGGAAAAATAGAGGAATAAAAGGAAAAAGATAAGTCCTTTGCTGTCCCACCAGTCAACATTTTGGTTAACATTTTGGTGTGTATATGCGTGTGGCACACTTATCCATACACAGTGGGTTATTGCTGTACATACTGCTTTTTTCATTGTATAAATTTCCTTTAATTCTTTTCACTGCATTATTTTAGAAAATTGATATCTTTTATTATTATTATTTATCATTACTGAGATCTACCCTCTTAACAAACTTTTTTTTTTTTTTTCTTTGTGGTACGCGAGCCTCTCACTGTTGTGGCCTCTCCCATTGCGGAGTATAGGCTCCGGACGTACAGGCTCAGTGGCCATGGCTCACGGGCCCAGCCGCTCTGCGGCATGTGGGATCTTCCCGGACCTGGGCACGAACCCGTGTTCCCTGCAACGGCAGGCAGACCCTCAACCACCGCGCCACCAGGGAAGCCCTTAACAAACTTTTAAGTGAACAATACAGTATTGTTAACTATAGGCATGATGTTGTACAGCAGATCTCTAGAACTTATTCATCTTGCTTAATAAACTTTATACCTGCTGAAAAGCAACTCCCCACTTCCCCCTCCCTGCCAGCCCCTGGCAACCACCATTCTACTCTGTGCTTCTATGTGTGACTGTTCCAGATACCTCACATAAGTGGAATCATGTCATGTTTGTCCTTCTGTGACTGGCTTATTTCCTTTAGTATAATATTATACTTTAGAAAAAAAAACCCTGTTTCCTTATATAACATAGGGCAGACATTTTCCCATGTCAATAAATATTTCTGTGCCATCTTTTTTTAAAAATTATTTATTTATTTGTTTGTTTATTTTGGGCTGCGCCGGGTCTTTGTTGCTGTGTGTGGGCTTTCTCTTGTTGCTGCGAGTGGGGGCTACTCTTTGTTACAGTGCACGGGCTTCTCCTTCTGGTGGCTTCTCTTGTTGTGGAGCACAGGCTCTAGGGTGCACCGGCTCAGTAGTTGTGGCTCACGGGCTTAGTTGCTCCACGGCATGTGGGACCTTCCCGGACCAGGGCTCAAACCTGTGTCGCCTGCGTTGGCAGGCGGATTCTTAATCACTGCACCACCAGGGAAGTCCGTGTGCCATCTTTTTAATGGCTGCAGTGGCATTCCTTTGTATGAACATACCGTAGTTTCACCATTCAATTCCGTAGTGTTGGATATTAGATTTTTCTTGATTTTTGGTCTTATTAACAATGTTAACACGCACAATTTTGTAGCTAAATCTTTATATGTCCTAATTATTACCTTAAAATACATTCCTAGAAGTAGCATTTCCTCAGGACATATTAGAAGTGAATATGAATATTTATAATTCTTGATACATATAACCGAATTACCTTCTTATTAGCAAATTTGTATTTCATTAGGAGTGTTTGTCTATTTCTCTAACACTGTCCAATAAGGGTATTATAAATAACTGATGTAGGTTAAAAAAAAAGTATACCTCATTTCAATGTACTTTTGATTTTAAACAAGGATCGAACATTTATTTTTCTATTTGTTTTTGTGGGAGACTAAGGATTAGAAGCTCATATGTCTTGCCCATTTTTATAGTAAGGATTTTTGTTTTCTGTTTATTAGTTTGCAAGAGCTCTTCAGATAGTAAAGATATCAACACATTATCTTACCTATATTATATTTTGTTTTTTGATTTTGTTGGATTTTTGTCCATACAGAAATCTAAAAAAATTTATATTGTAAAAATCTATCAGCCTCCATCTCTTTTTCATCTTTAATGATATACTAGAAATGGAGTCCCCTACCCTAACATTATATAGTCATTTAGTGGCTTTATTACTTTTCTGGATTTTATTAATAGTGAACCAGTTGTCTTGGCATGTTGTATTGAAAAATCCATACTTTGTTTTAAGATTTAAATGCTTCCCACATCATATAGTTGTCACTTTGTGGGTTTTCTGTTGTGTGACCTATTTGTCTCTTTTTATACCTAAGTTGAACTCCTCTGTTTACTACAACTTTAGGGTCCCTTTCTGGTAGAACATGTTCTTCCTATTCTTTTTTCAAATATTTATGGCTACTTTTGCTTATTCTTCCACAGGAATTTTAGCAAGCCCCCTTTTCTCCCCCTTTAAGGTATTAATTGATTTTTATTAAATTTATATACTTTATGTTTGTAGGAGAATGTGTACCCTTATAGTAGCTCTCTTATCCAAGAATATTGTCTGTTTTTCTGGTTATTTTATGGCCCTTAATAATAGGTTATAGCTTTATTTGTAAAGGTCATGCTCATTTTTGTTAAATTTATTAAGTATTTAATGCTCTTATTACCATTCTAAACAGGATTCCTTCATCCTCTTACCTTTGGAGTCAGCAGACTTTTCTGTAAATATCTTAGGTTTCATGGGCCAGATGGTCTCTGTCATATGTTCTTCTTCCTTGGTGTTGTTTACAACCTTTTAAAAATGTAAAAATCATTCATAGCTGGGGACCACACCAAACCAGGCCAGGCAGTGGTTTGCTAGCTTCTGATCTATATGCTTATTGCTGGAAACTGGGAAATGTTAGAATCAGTCAGCACTGAAAGAGCCTTGCTCATGTGTTTGTATCTAGCCATCTATGCAAAGATTCTCTACAATTTTCATATCTCTTAATATGGCTATAATTCACTCTTTTCCTTTCAAATATTTCCCCTCATCTTTCTCTGTCAGTTGAATGATAGCAGTGATGTCGACAATCTGGCTTGTCCTTGACATTAATGTATCTGTTGTATCACAGATAAGTTTGATATTGGCTGTTACTTTCCTTTTCCAAGATTAAGAAAGAGTATTAAGCAAGAATGACTGTTACATTATATGAAGTACCTTTATTATTATATTCTTAAGCATCATTTATTCGTTCTACATATTTTGGGGAGCCTTTAATACAGGTGCCAAGTTAGGCACTGGGGATAATGCCTCTTGTTCTGCACCTGTCTGGCTGAGCAGGTAGACATTATCTTGTATCGTAACCATCTTTATGGTTCCCAGACGCCATGATGAGGTGTGGTGATCAGAGGCAGCACTGACGGGAGTTACCCCAAGGGAAAGGGGCGAGATGAAGGGTGCCTATTTTGGAGGGACAGCATGTGCAAGGGCCTGAGGGCTAGAGGAGAACCCAACACCTTCAAGGAACTGAAAGATGGAAACTACAGCATAGCGAGGGCAAATTTCACCATAGGCTTCACAGTGGACCTGCAGCCTTGTTAAGGAATTTGGGTGTCATTCTCTGGCTAATTAGGACGCCATCAAAAGGGTATGGTAGTTTCTGTAGTATGGCCGTGCCCGCTGCAGTAGAGCTATCAAGATGGAACAAGAAAATGAGACGAGGCTGTTGTGCTGTTGAGATGATGGCTCGTGCCACACAGTGGCCAGAAGTGTGCAGATTTGGGGGTTCCTGGTCTAAGGGGAGCAGGCTTTAGCCCTGGAGAAGGAGCTTGGCCATTTCTGCCCCTTGGACCTCCCTCAAAAATCACAAGGAGGACAGAAAGTATCCTGAAGACAATGTTTAAGGCCAGCTGGCCTGGACCTTATTCGCTCAGGGAGGTTGGCTGTAAACTGAGGATAGTTTTATGTCTTGTTTGTACAAACATTGTTAGGACAGGAATACTGATTTAAGTTTGAATCCTGCTGCTGCACTGCTTATAGCTGTGTGTCCTTTGGCAAGTTACTTAACTTCTGTGAAGCTCAGTTTCCACTTTTGTGGAGTTAGTGTGCCTATCAAGTAATACTATGCTTACTAGGGAGAAATAATTGCCATTTATATAATGAGATGTAAGACATTTGTCTGGCACACATCGGCGCTTAGCTGGAAAACTGCTGTCATTATTACTGTTTTCGTTATTTGTGAATCTGATCTTTTATCCCCCAGCATCTCCTTTCCCCTTGTCATGTGGTCAGGGGCAAGATAGCAGTGGCTTTGCTTATTCTCTTTCTTTTGCAAGGAGTAGGAAGTGGCGTCACTGGGCACTGTGGGAGGACAAACTTTCCCTGGTGTCAGGTTCCCTGGGAGATTTTGCCTTTTGTTTTACCACAAATTCTAACACAGGCCCTAAACTCCACCTTTTTAAATCTTTTGCTGCGTTTGCCTTTGGGCCTTGGCATTTCCCCACACAAAAGTTCAGGTCTGTGCATAAAACACTCTGATCTCAGGTTGATGCGTGGTTTCTGGCCTTCAGGCTGTCTTCATCAGTCTTGAGTACTTGGCTGTTGAATACTGTGTCGTTTTGGAACTTAAAAAGATGCGTTTTTGTTTTCAGTGTTCATTATCTTCTCCCTTTCTTCCTCTTCTTCTTCCCTCCATTTGTCCACCCTTCCCAGGCTTTGCAGCCCTCTGCCCCAAAGACTTTCTCAAAGCTTCCTGCCCTGTGCTTTCTTCGGCCCCAAAACCTTTCATGCTCATTTGGGTCTATATCTTCGGGACTCTCTGAAGGCTGCTGTTCGGTAAGAGACAGGCAAAGGGAGTGGATGGGCCCCCTCAGTATAGCTTGTGAGGGTCGGTTAAACATTTGGTAGGGAAATGGAGTACAGAGTACTTGACGAAAAGTGGTCTTGTCAGGATGGAATTGGTCCCCCTCTGTTCCTGGTGATGGGGAGCAGTGGGGAGGGTTGGCTGCTGCAGTGGATGTACACATCTGAAACAAACATGAAGATAAAATTAACCTAGTAGAATAAATGTATTCTACATTAAAGTCCTGTCATTTTCCCTAAAGTTAGCGTGGGTCTGCTGGCATCCTAATGGCAGTGGGGCTGGATGTAGAGCAAAGAACTTAATGGTCCCTCTGAATGTGACTGTAAGGCAGGTGGTCTTGTAAAAATCTAACAATTTCACCATCCTCTTTGCTTGTCCTGTCTTCTGGCAAACATAAGCTCTTGGTCAAGGTAAAAATGTCAGGGCTACTTCAGGCAGATTTTATATTTAGGTATGTTTGCTGTCACACTGTATCTTTTTTTTTTTTTTTTTCAGATCTTGGGAAGCTGATGGATGGCACTGGCTAAATCACAATGTAGACGATTGATGGATTTGATTACATAAAAATAAAAACAGTTCTAAAAGATCATTCACAAAATTCATGAGCAAACAAAAAGCTGGGATAAGATACTTGCATCAAATATAACAAAAAATTACTGTCTGTCCTGTGCATGTTTAGCAGCACTCCTGGCCTCCACTTATTAGGTACTAGTAGCTCTCCCCTAGTTGTGATGACCAAAAATGCCTCCAGACATTGCCAAATGTCCCCTGGAGGAAAAAAATCACTCATCGTTGAGAGCTGCTGCTTTAAAGAGACATGTATATAATGTGAACAAGAATGCAAAATGTGCATGAACATTTAAACCAAAAGAGCCACCTCAAAAAATTTTGGTGTGTGCACCTAGCTCGATTCTATAGAGGCAACTTGATATTCTGGCAACTATTTCTTTTATTTTTTCCTTTTTGCCCTCTAACTATTGAATTTTCAAATTTTGTTAATTCTTTCTCTTTTTTTATTTGTTTCTATTTCAGTTTTTCCCCTGGCTCATCTAAAGTATTTGTTGAATGAAGTGTCCATAAGAGAATTCTTTGAACAGAAGTTTTCCTACTTGTCTTTCCAAACTTCTTGTAGGTTTGCCTTCACATTTGCAGGACAGCTTGTCTGGGTTATTCATTCCTTGTGGGAAATTAATTGGTGCTAAGGTCTATACGCATTGTTCTAATCTGAGTGCCAGTGAATGTTTTCTGTCCCTTCTCACCCCTACATGCTTGTGGTATTTTTTTCTTTATCTTAGGGAATTCCCTGGCAGTCCCATGGCTAAGACTCTGCGCTTTCACAGCCAAGGGTGCAGGTTAAATTCCTGGTCAGGGAACTAAGATCCCGCAAGCTGTGCTGCGTGCCCCCCACCAAAAAAAAGTAGAAACACCTAGGCATGTTTGATTGTACGTGTGCCAATCCTGGAAGGGATCCCTTGTGCCCTCTCTCTTTTTTTTAAATAAATAAATTTATTTATTTATTTTTGGCTGTGTTGGGTCTTTGTTGCTGCATGCAGGCTCTCTCCAGCTACGGCAATCAGGGGCTACTCCTCTCTGCAGTGCACGGGCTTCTCATTGTGGTGGCTTCTCCCGTTGGAAGCACGGGCTCTAGGTGCATGGGCCTCAGCAGCTGTGGCACGCAGGCTTCAGTAGTTGTGGCTCATGGGCTCCAGAATGCAGGCTGGGTAGCTGTGGCTCATGGGTTTAGTTGCTCCGTGGCATGTGGGACCTTCCCGGACCAGGGCTTGAACCTGTGTCCCCGGCATTGACAGGCGGACTCCCAACCACTGCATCACCAGTGCCCTCTCATTTTTTAAGCCAAATTCTCCAAATGCTTTTTAATCTTTTGGTGGATCTCTTTTATTGTTCAAGTAATACTTCTGTTGTTTGAAATTGAGTTTTTAATATTTTCTGCTGCATGGGATTGTTTCAGTAGCTTCCTGCCTTTGACTTTTACTTGGATTTTCTCTTAGTTTGGAGCGTTGTCCAGATTCTCTAAGATTCTCCGAGCATGTCAGATCCACCTTAGGTCTTGATTCTCCTCGGACCCTTTCTTATCTCTTGCCACTTTACTTCCCCAACCCCCTTTTTTGGGGTTGGATTACTTTTTTAGGTTTATGTTGTCATTTGATTTGATATTGAATGTTTCGGTTCTGTTTTTTGTATGGCATTCTAGCCCATTTAAGCTCACCTTGCCACCTTCCTGGAATTCTGTATGGCCATTTAATCCTAGGTTGGTTTTGTCTCCTCTTTTTTGTGCTTTTCAGTGTCTTCCCAGCCTTTAATTGGGCACCTGTAGGAAATTCAGAATTATTTTAATATCCATACAATTGTAGTAAATTGGCTATAACTGAACTGTCTAGTATGATTGCCACCAGCCACAAGTGGCTATTTAAACTTAAATTTGATACAGTTTAAAGGTTCAGTTTCTCTATTGCACTAGTCACATTTCAAGTGCTCAGTAGCCAGTGACTAGTGATGACTGTATTGGACAAGGCAGATGTAGAACATTTCCATCATTGCAGAAAGTTCTATTGGATAGTGCTGGGCTCTAAGATAGATACCATAATGCATGTCAAAAAAATCCCTTAGCTATTTTTTCTCCCTAGTATTCTAATATTTTTGGTGGTTCACTTTGGTGGTTCCCCACCCACCGCCCGCTCCAAAAGGTGATTCAGAATCTGAGTGACTATAAATGAAGGTGGATGGGGACTTGAAAAGTGTAATAAGTTTTTTTGGTGTTTGGATATAATTTGTACTTTGACTTTCCCATGCAGGAAACACAGTGTCTGTGTGTCCTGTACTGTTTGAGTGCTTGATGTAATTTGGCTGCTTTCTCTTTTTCTAGGTGTGCTGAGAGATGGCACTTGTGGGGCTCATCTCTGCCTGAGAATTGGCACTGGAAGAGCTGACTCTGATCCTGGGCTCCTTGTGTGAACAAGCCTTAACTTCCAGCCACTTCAGTCCAAAGGTCAAGTTACTCGTTTTCTCTTAATGATGGGTATTGGTAAGAACACCACATCCAAATCCATGGAGGCTGGAAGTTCAACTGAAGGCAAATATGAAGATGAAGCGAAGCACCCGGCTTTCTTTACTCTTCCGGTAACAGCATTTCCTGTCTTTTTTCTTCTTAAGTCACTCTAAAGTAGTTTCTGCATTGACTAGGGTTAGCTTTTTTTTTTCTTTTTAACCCAAAGAAAGTTTAGTATTAGTTTTCTTTTTCGTTTTGTTTTGTTTTGTTTTATATAGCAGGTTCTTATTAGTCATCAGTTTTATACACATCAGTGTATACATGTCAATCCCAATCGCCCAATTCAGCACACCACCATCCCCACCCCACTGCGGTTTTCCCCCCTTGGTGTACATACGTTTGTTCTCTACATCTGTGTCTCAACTTCTGCCCTGCACACTGGCTCATCTGTACCATTTTTCTAGGTTCCACATACATGTGTTAATACACGATATTTGTTTTTCTCTTTCTGACTTACTTCACTCTGTATGACAGTCTCTGGATCCATCCACGTCTCAACAAATGACTCAATATCGTTACTTTTTATGGCTGAGCAATATTCCATTGTATATATGTACCACAACTTCTTTATCCGTTCGTCTGTCGATGGGCATTTAGTTGCTTCCATGACCTGGCTATTGTAAATAGTGCTGCAATGAACATTGGGGTGCATGTGTCTTTTTGAATTATGGCTTTCTCTGGGTATATGCCCAGCAGTGGGATTGCTGGATCATATGCTAATTCTATTTTTAGTTTTTTAAGGACCCTCCATACTGTTCTCCATAGTGGCTGTATCAATTTACATTCCCACCAACAGTGCAAGAGGGTTCCCTTTGCTCCACACCCTCTCCAGCGTTTGTTGTTTGCAGATTTTCTGATGATGCCAATTCTAACTGGTGTGAGGTGATATCTCATTGTAGTTTTGATTTTCATTTCTCTAATAATTAGTGATGTTGAGCAGCTCTTCATGTGCTTCTTGGCCATCAGTATGTCTTCTTGGGAGAAATGTCTATTTATGTCTTCTGCCCATTTTTGGATTGGGTTGTTTCTTTAATATTGAGCTGCATGAGCTGTTTATATATTTTGGAGATTAATCCTTTGTCCGTTGATTCGTTTGCAAATATTTTCTCCCATTCTGAGGGTTGTCTTTTCGTCTTGTTTATGGTTTCCTTTGCTGTGCAAAAGCTTTGAAGTTTCATTAGGTGCCATTTGTTTATTTTTGGTTTTATTTCCATTTCTCTAGGAGGTGGATCAAAAAAGATCTTGCTGTGATTTATGTCAAAGAGTGTTCTTCCTGTGTTTTCCTCTAAGAGTTTTATAGTGTCTGGTCTTACATTTAGGTATTCAATCCATTTTGAGTTTATTTTTGTGTATGGTGTTAGGGAGTGTTCTAATTTCATTCTTTAACATGTAGCTGTCCAGTTTTCCCAGCACCAATTATTGAAGAGACTGTCTTTTCTCCATTGTTTATCTTTGCCTCCTTTGACATGATTAGTTGACCGTAGGTGTGTGGGTTTATCTCTGGGCTTTCTATCTTGTTCCATTGATCTATATTTCTGTTTTTGTGCCATTACCATATTGTCTTGATTACTGTAGCTTTGTAGTATAGTCTGAAGTCAGGGAGTCTGATTCCTCCAGCTCCGTTTTATTCCCTCAGGACTGCTTTGGCTCTTCAGGGTCTTTTTTGTCTCCAGATTTTAAGATTATTTGTTCTAGTTCCGTAAAAAATGCCATTGGTAATTTGATAGGGATTGCTTTGAATCTGTAGATTGCTTTGGGTAGTATAGTCATTTTCACAATATTGATACTTCCAATCCAAGAACATGGTATATCTCTCCATCTGTTGGTATCATCTTTAATTTCTTTCATCAGTGTCTTATAGTTTTCTGCATACAGGTCTTTTGTCTCCCTAGATAGGTTTATTCCTAGGTATTTTATTCTTTTTGTTGCAATAGTAAATGGGAGTGTTTCCTTAATTTCTCTTTCAGATTTTTCATTATTAGTGTATAGGAATCCAAGGGATTTCTGTGCATTAATTTTGTATCCTGCAACTTTACCAAATTCATTGATTAGCTCTAGTAGTTTTCTGGTGGCATTTTTAGGATTCTCTATGTATAGTATCATGTCATCTTCAAACAGTGACAGCTTTACTTCTTCTTTTCCGATTTGTATTCCTTTTATTTCTTTTACTTTTCTGATTGCCATGGCTGGGACTTCCAAAACTATGTTGAATGATAGTGGTGAGAGTAGACATCCTTGTCTCGTTCCTGATCTTAGAGGAAATGCTTTCAGTTTTTCACCATTGAGAATGATGTTTGCTGTGGGTTTGTCATATATGGCCTTTATTATGTTGAGGTAGGTTCCCTCTATGCCCACTTTCTGGAGAGTTTTTATCATAAATGCATGTTGAATTTTGTCAAAAGATTTTTCTGCCTCTATTGAGATGATCATATGGTTTTTGTTTTTTTTTTGCTGTACGTGGGCCTCTCACTGTTGTGGCCTCTCCCATTGTGGAGCACAGGCTCCAGACGGGCAGGCTCAGCAGCCACGGCTCACGGCCCCAGCCGCTCCGCGGCATGTGAGATCTTCCCGGACTGGAGCACGAACCCGTGTCCTCTGCATTGGCAGGCAGACTCTCAGCTACTGCACCACCAGGGAAGACCGATCGTATGGTTTTTATTCTTCAATTTGTTAATATGGTGTATCACATTGATCGATTTGCATATATTGACGAATCCTTGCATTCCTGGGATAAATCCCACTTGATCTTGGTGTATGATCCTTTTAATGTGTTGTTGAATTCTGTTTGCTAGTATTTTGTTGAGGATTTTTGCTCTATATTCATCAGTGATATTGGTCTGTAATTATTTTTTCTTGTAGTATCTTTGTCTGATATTGGTATCAGGGTGATGGTGTCCTCATAGAATGAGTTTGGGAGTGTTCCTTCCTCTGCAATTTTTTGGAAGAGTTGGAGAAGGATGGGTGTTAGCTCTTCTCTAAATGTTTGATATACTTCACCTGTGAAGCCATCTGGTCCTGGACTTTTGTTTTTTGGAAGATTTTTAATCACAGTTTCAATTTCATTACTTGTGATTGGTCTGTTCATATTTTCTGTTTCTTCCTGGTTCAGTCTTGGAAGGTTACACCTTTCTAAGAACTTGTCCATTTTTCCAGGGTGTCCATTTTATTGTCATAGAGTTGCTTGTAGTCTTCTCTTAGGATGCTTTGTATTTCTGCGGTGTCTGTTGTAACTTCTCCTTTTTCATTTCTAATTTTATTGTTTTGAGTCCTCTCCCTCTTTTTCTTGATGAGCCTGGCTAATGGTTTATCAATTTTGTTGATCTTCTCAAAGAACCAGCTTTTAGTTTTATTGATCTTTGCTATTGTTTTCTTTGTTTCTATTTCATTTATTTCTACTCTGATCTTTATGATTTCTTTCCTTCTGCTAACTTTGGATTTTGTTTGTTCTTCTTTCTCTAGTTCATTTAGGTGTAAGGTAAGATTGTTTATTTGAGGTTTTTCTTGTTTCTTGAGGTAGGCTTGTATAGCTATAAACTTCCCTCTTCGAACTGCTTTTGGTGCATCCCATAGGTTTTGGATCGTCATGTTTTTATTGTCATTTGTTTCTAGGTATTTTTTGATTTCCTCTTTGATTTCTTCAGTGATCTCTTGGTTATTTAATAATGTATTGTTTAGCCTCCATGTGTTTGTGTTTTTTACGTTTTTTTCCCTGTAATTGATTTCTAATCTCATAGCCTTGTGGTCAGAAAAGATACTTGATATTATTTCAATTTTCTTAAATTTACTGAGGCTTGTTTTGTGACCCAAGGTGTGATGTATCCTGGAGAATGTTCCATGCGCTCTTGAGAAGAAAGTGTAATCTGCTGTTTTTGGATGGAATGTCCTATAAATATTAATTAATCTATCTGGTCTATTGTGTCATTTAAAGCTGGTGTTTCCTTATAAATTTTCTGTTTGGATGATCTGTCCATTGGTGGAAGTGAGGTGTTAAAGTTCCCCACTATTACTGTGTTACTGTTGATTTCTTCTTTTATAGCTGTTAGCAGTTGCCTTATGTATTGAGGTGCTCCTATGTTGGGTGCATATAAATTTATAATTGTATCTTCTTCTTGGATTGATCCCTTGATCATTATATAGTGTCATTCCTTGTCTCTTGTAACATTCTTTATTTTAAAGTCTGCTTTATCTGATATGAGTATTGCTACTCCAGCTTTCTTTTGATTTCCATTTGCATGGAATATCTTTTTCCATCCCCTCACTTTCAGTCTCTATGTGTCCCTAGGTCTGAAGTGGGTCTCTTGTAGACAGCATATAGATGGGTCTTGTTTTTGTATCATTCAGCAAGCCTGTTTCTTTTGGTTGCAGCATTTAATCCATTCACGTTTAAGGTAATTATCAATATGTATGTTCCTATGACCATTTTCTTAATTGTTTTGGGTTTGGTTTTATAGGTCCTTTTCTTCTCTTGTGTTTCCCACTTAGAGAAGTTCCTTTAACATTTGTTGTAGAGCTGGTTTGGTGGTGCTGAATTCTCTTAGCTTTTGCTTGTCTGTAAAGCTTTTGATTTCTCCATCGAATCTGAATGAGATCCTTGCCGGGTAGAGTAATCTTGGTTGTAGGTTCTTCCCTTTCATCACTTTAAGTATATCATGCCACTCCCTTCTGTCTTGCAGAGTTTCTGCTGAGAAATCAGCTGTTAACCTTATGGGAGTTCCCTTGTATGTTATTTGTCGTTTTTCCCTTGCTGCTTTTAATAATTTTTCTTTGTCTTTAATCTTTGCCAATTTGATTACTATGTGTCTCGGTGTGTTTCTCCTTGGGTTTATCCTGTATGGGACTCGCTGCACTTCCTGGACTCTGGTGGCTATTTCCTTTCCCATGTTAGGGAAGTTTTCCTCTATAATCTCTTCAGATATTTTCTCTGGTTCTTTCCCTCTCTCTTCTCCTTCTGGGACCCCTACAATGCAAATGTTGTTGCATTTAATGTTGTCCCAGAGGTCTCTTAGGCTGTCTTCATTTCTTTTCATTCTTTTTTCTTTATTCTGTTCCGCAGGAGTGAATTCCACCATTCTGTCTTCCAGGTCACTTATCCGTTCTTCTGCCTCAGTTATTCTACTATTGATTCCTTCTAGTGTAGTTTTCATTTCAGTTATTGTATTTTTCATCTCTGTGTGTTTGTTCTTTAATTCTTCTAGATCTTTGTTAAACATTTCTTGCATCTTCTCGATCTTTGCCTCCATTCTTTCCGAGGTCCTGGATCATCTTCACTATCATTATTCTGAATTCTTTTTCTGGAAGATTGCCTATCTCCACTTCATTTAGTTGTTTTTCTGGGGTTTTATCTTGTTCCTTCATCTGGTACATAGCCCTCTGCCTTTTCATCTTGTCTATCTTTCTGTGAATGTGGTTTTTGTTCCACAGGCTGCAGGATTGTAGTGCTTCTGCTCTCTGCCCTCTGGTGGATGAGGCTGTCTAAGAGGCTTGTGTAAGTTTCCTGATGGGAGGGACTTAGTGGTGGGTAGAGCTGACTGTTGCTCTGGCGGGCAGAGCTCAGTGTAGGATTAGCTTTAATACTCCTGTTTTCAGCGAAGGTTAAGGCATTTGAAAACCAAATGCTTTTCACGCGAGAGAGGCTTTGGGAACCCTGTTGGCTGACAGTGGTTTTGGCTCTGCCTAGAGTCACCTGATGGGATTAACTCCAAGAAGGAAGCATGCCTTGCTGTGAATATTGTGAAACTGGCCCAGTGCTTACTGTGTACTGGAGGATGTTGAAGGCTTAATTTTATCTCCAAAAATGTGTTTTTATGAAATAACCTGTCACCCAACTTCATACTTGTATTTCAAGGTGGAAGAATGAATGAATGACATTCATTGTTTGGAACCCAACTGTCCATGACTTGTATTATGGCAGTAGCATCAAAGATAGAGGTATTTTGCCTGGACAAGTTATATCAGTCAGAGAAGGTTGATTACACACATTCATTATATTCAATGCTAATATTTTTTCAGATGTAGGATTATGACTTGATGTGTATAAAGTTACCTAAAGTGTTGGTTTAAGAAAGAAAAAAGCTCTTTAGAGGGAACTTGCTTCAGCTGTTTTTCCCTTAATATAGGAAATGAGGTTAATGTCAAGAATACCGTTCTAGGATTCCTTAAAACATGGTCCTAGAATTTGCCTCACTGAAACATTACCCAGTAAGAAAGACGTGAACACGGCATCTTTAAGTACGTTGGTTGCCCTGATTTACAGTTATATTTTGAATTTTACTCTGTGAATTCAGAGAGATGTTCCACTGATTTTACAACTGGTGTTACTTGTTTTCCTTCTTTCTGTAAAGTGAAATTTTGAAACTAGATTTTCTGTTATACTGAAGACTTAAGGTCGACACAGATTATCTAGAGGAAGAGATGTCAGGTTTCCAAGTTTAAATTAGAGCATCTCTGAGGAAAGTTCATGCCGGAATATTGACTTGTCTCTCCTGCGGCATTTGCCCAGCAGACCATTCACCCTCACCCTTCTCCACTTGAGAGACAAAAACTTGAGTACACCTTAGCCACCCACTTGCCTTGTCATTTTGGCTTAGAGTTTTAGGCTTATTTTAGCATTCAGATTGTGATATTGCACCGTTAGCAGTTAAATTCACCAACCTGTTATCAGTTTTCATGTTCACTGTTGTTTCTTGTAGCACTCTCCTTCCCTCTTTGTTCACTTTTTTTTTAAACTACACCAAGGGACTGTGAATGGTCACTGACTTTGTCTTTGCACATCTGAAAATAACTGTATTTTGCTCTCAATTCTTGAATGGACTTCTATTAATTATACACTCCCGTTCTGTCTCCATTTCTCTTTAACTGCTTTCTCATGGTTTGTATATCTTTTTCTAGTGCTTCCTTTTGGCTGGATTCCCTAGTGTTATTTTACAATTTGTTAATTCTTTGTGTACAGTCATGTGTTTATGTTGAAGTTTTATTGCAGTGATTATTTTCTTATTTCTAAAATTACTATTTGGTTTATATCTGCCTTTTTTTTTTTTTTTTCTTTTGTGGTATGCGGGCCTCTCACTGCCGTGGCCTCTCCTGTTGCGGAGCACAGGCTCCGGACGCGTAGGCCCAGCGGCCACAGCTCACGGGCCCAGCCGCTCCGCGGCATGCGGGATCCTCCTGGACCGGGGCACGAACCTGTGTCCCTGCATCGGCAGGCAGACTCTCAACCACTGCGCCACCAGGGAAGCCCTATATCTGCCTATTTTTGTTCTTAACTTCTTGTATGTATGTATTTGTTTTAAAATGTTTGTACTTTTAAATTATTGAGGACCCTAATGTACTAAAGTATTTCTCCAATTGTTCTACTTTCCTCTGGTGTGAAATCCTTGTTTCTTTTGATATTTTCTTCTCTCTCTCTGCCACTTCCCACTTTTTTCTCTATAGTTTTGCCTTTTCCTTTCCTGGATCCAGTCCAGAACCTGTTCTTACAGTGGAGGTCTTCCTGTCTTCTCCCAGTGGGTACAGACCATAACATGAAGGAGTGAGGAGACCCGCTGGCCCCTGAGCACTGAACCTGGTTCTGGTCCTCCCCTTGTGTGGGGACCCTTAAGTCCCTGTTTTTCCATGGGAGCTGCCTGACTGAGGTCTTCCAGGCTCAGAGTCTCGTGGGTTCCAGTGTCCACCCATTCATCGCTTTATGTTTCTTGTATTCTAAAAGGCTTGTCTGTTTTTAGCCTTGCCTATTTTGGGGCTTTCCCAACTCCATTGTTATTTAGGGGTGGGGTTGGGACGGAGTATTCCTCAAAGCATTAATTTCCAGATCCATCTTCAGCAGGATTACAAGTACATGCGAGCTGGGAATGTGGATATAATATGTAGTTAGACATAAATATAATGTGAATATAAAGTAATTTAACACTAGAGCAGTTTCATATAGGAATGTTATGGAATTTTTACTCTAGTCTTGGGCTATAAAAGTAGGCATTATAAAGGGAGAAGAAAAAGAGGAGTAATAGAGTTGGAATCATGGGATTGAGCTAGTGGGAGGAGAGTGAAATATCAAGGGGATAAGCTGTTAAGGTCAGCACATGAATCATCAGGATGACTTAGAACAGGGATGCCAAGAGGTGTGTTAACATGTGCTGCCTCGAGCTTATGAGAAAATGGAAGGTGAAATAATAGAAGGAAAACAGATGAAAACAAAAGCCTATCCAAAAATTTTTATAAAGAAATAGTTCATTTGTTGGAATTTGGGGTTGTAGAAAGTTTTGTTAGAAAATATTTTCTAATACAATAAAAAGAGGAACAGTAGTGCCCATATTTAATCACTAGTGAAATTGCTACCCTAAGAAAACTTAGACAGTAAGATAGAAGACCATTTTGAATGATTTGCTTGTTGATAGGACAGAGGTAGGAGGCTAGGTTAGAGCTGGTCCCTTTTCGCTGCCCACTGGTAGGATTATTTTGGTCGCTGCCTCTCTGCTCTTAGGAAGTGTGTCTGTCTCTCCCTGTTCCTCATTCAGGGACCACAGGTCTACACACTAATTTCATAGACTCTGATAGCCTTAGAGGTGAAAGTGGCTTTAGAACTTTCCAAGTGGTTCTTTGGGAAGGTGAAATGTAGGGATTTGCCCAAAGCATCTAGCTCACATGGTGTGTTAATTAAGTAAAGTTTATATCCGTTGGATCACATAGGCTCTTGTCCCCAAGGAGTTCACAGCCAGTGAGCAAGGCAGGAGCTGCACATTAGCAACTCTAACAACAGGTACAGGGCATTTATCTTCTGAGTTTCACAGATGTTCTTGGGAACGGTCTTCGAAATAAAGAGTTGGGAGTGGTGGTGATTAAACTGCTATAGCTGATGCTCCAGTGGGAGCAGTGGTGAAAAATGAGGCTCAGTTTTTTTTCCTCCAGCTACTTGTCCGTGTGAGCATATGACTGACTTCATGGTTCTGGTTGTGTTTTTGTTTTCTTTTCCCTATAATGTGGACACTCAGTGCATTTGAGAAATGGTATTTTGGATTATAGGGTTAGTCCTCCTAAGAGATCTCTAGGGTAGTTTCAAATATAGATGAGTTTTTGGCTGACTTTAAAACACATCTCCCATGGAAAATATGATTGCATTAGACAAAGAGAGGTGTGGGTAAGAGGCAGGAGGTGTTGAGGTGGGGAGAGGACCCTGGCTGTGTTGGGCCCTGGACGCAGGGGCAGCTGAAATGGACCTTGAAGTGAAAGGAGGC
This sequence comes from Delphinapterus leucas, assembly GCF_059928025.1. Taxonomy (NCBI): domain Eukaryota; kingdom Metazoa; phylum Chordata; class Mammalia; order Artiodactyla; family Monodontidae; genus Delphinapterus; species Delphinapterus leucas. The sequence goes on from NC_143143.1 coordinate 55,586,301, forward strand.
AATGTTGGAACATGTTGGGATAGTGCAGAGGAAGGGATCAGCCTGAGCCAAGTCAGGGGTAGAAGAGGAAAGGTGTGGAGGAATGGTGTTAGAACCATTAGGCTGGAAGCCTAGATTCTGGGTGGTTCCTGAGTGATTTGCTAAGGGATTTGGAAGTTTCTACTCTATCAATAAAAAGCTCTCCAAGAGTTTTGACCAGGGGAATAACCCAAAAGGTTGTGCTTTAGAACAAACTGGAGTACGGCATGATTAGACGAAGAAAGAAAAGTGTTGTTTTAGTCACCTGGCTGCTATAACAATTTACAATAGACAGGGTGACTTAAGCCACAAACATTTATTTCTCACAGTTTTGGAGTCGCGGAAGAACAAGATCAAGGTACTAGCAGATTTGATTCTTGGTGAGGGCTCTCTTCTTGGCTTGTAGATAGCTGCCTTCTCACTGGATCCTGACAAGGCTGACAGAAGAAGCTCTGGTGTCTCTTTTCCCTTTTATAAGAATACTAAGTCTATTATGAGGGTTGTACCCTTATGATCTTATTACCTTCCAAAGCCCCTTCTTTTTTTTTTTTTACATCTTTATTGGAGTATAATTGCTTTACAATAGTATGTTAGTTTCTACTTTATAACAAAGTGAATCAGTTATACATATACATATGTTCCCAAATCTCTTCCGTCTTGCGTCTCCCTCCCTTCCACCCTCCCTATCCCACCGCTCCAGGTGGTCACAAAGCACCAAGCTGATCTCCCTGTGCTATACGGCTGCTTCCCACTAGCTATCTACCCTGTGTTTGGTAGTGTATATATATCCATGCCTCTCTCTCGCTTTGTCACAGCTTACCCTTCCCCCTCCCCATATCCTCAAGTCCATTCTCTAGTAGGTCTGTGTCTTTATTCCTGTCTTACCCCTAGGTTCTTCATGACATTTTTTTCCCTTAAATTCCATATATATGTGTTAGCATACAGTATTTGTCTTTCTCTTTCTGACTTACTTCACTCTGTATGACAGACACTACATCTATCCATCTCATTACAAATAGCTCAGTTTTGTTTCTTTCTATGGCTGAGTAATATTCCATTCTATATATGTGCCACATCTTCTTTATCCATTCATCGGATGATGGACACATAGGTTGTTTCCATCTCCGGGCTATTGTAAATAGAGCTGCAATGAACATTTTGGTACATGACTCTTTTTGAATTATGGTTTTCTCAGGGTATATGCCCAGTAGTGGGATTGCTGGGTCATATGGTAGTTCTATTTGTAGTTTTTTAAGGAACCTCCACACTGTTCTCCACAGTGGCTATATCAATTTACATTCCCACCAAGAGTGCAAGAGGGTTCCCTTTTCTCCACACCCTCTCCAGCATTTATTGCTTCTAGATTTTTTGATGATGGCCATTCTGACTGGTGTGAGATGATATCTCATTGTACTTTTGATTTGCATTTCTCTAATGATTAATGATGTTGAGCATTCTTTCATGTGTTTGTTGGCAGTCTGTATATCTTCTTTGGAGAAATGTCTATTTAGGTCTTCTGCCCATTTTTGGATTGGGTTGTTTGATTTTTTGTTATTGAGCTGCATGAGCTGCTTATAAATTTAGGAGATTAGTCCTTTGTCAGTTGCTTCATTTGCAAATATTTTCTCCCATTCTGAGGGTTGTCTTTTGGTCTTGTTTATGGTTTCCTTTGCTGTGCAAAAGCTTTGAAGTTTCATTAGGTCCCATTTGTTTATTTTTGGTTTTATTTCCATTTCTCTAGGAGGTGGGTCAGAAAGGATCTTGCTGTGATTTATGTCATAGAGTGTTCTGCCTGTGTTTTCCTCTAAGAGTTTGATAGTTTCTGGCCTTACATTTAGGTCTTTAATCCACTTTGAGCTTATTTTTGTGTATGGTGTTAGGGAGTGATCTAATCTCATACTTTTACATGTAGCTGTCCAGTTTTCCCAGCACCACTTATTGAAGAGGCTGTCCTTTCTCCACTGTACATTCCTGCCTCCTTTATCAAAGATAAGGTGACCATATGTGCGTGGGTTTATCTCTGGGCTTTCTATCCTCCTCCATTGATCTATCTTTCTGTTTTTGTGCCAGTACCATACTGTCTTGATTACTGTAGCTTTGTAGTATAGTCTGAAGTCAGGGAGTCTGATTCCTCCAGCTCCACTTTTCGTTCTCAAGATTGCTTTGGCTATTCTGGGTTTTTTGTGTTTCCATACAAATTGTGAAAATTTTTGTTCTAGTTCTGTGAAAAATACCAGTGGTAGTTTGATAGGGATTGCATTGAATCTGTAGATTGCTTTGGGTAGTATAATCATCTTCACAGTGTTGATTCTTCCAATCCAAGAACATGGTATATCTCTCCATCTATTTGTATCATCTTTAATTTCTTTCACCAGTGTCTTCTAATTTTCTGCATACAGGTCTTTTGTCTCCTTAGGTAGGTTTATTCCTAGATATTTTATTCTTTTTGTTGCAGTGGTAAATGGGAGTGTTTTCTTAATTTCACTTTCAGATTTTTCATCATTAGTGTATAGAAATGCCAGAGATTTCTGTGCATTAATTTTGTATCCTGCTACTTTACCAAATTCATTGATTAGCTCTAGTAGTTTTCTGGTAGCATCTTTAGGACTCTATGTATAGTATCATGTCATCTGCAAAGAGTGACAGCTTTACTTCTTCTTTTCTGATTTGGATTCCTTTTATTTCCTTTTCTTCTGTGATTGCTGTGGCTAAAACTTCCAAAACTATGTTGAATAAGAGTGGTGAGAGTGGGCAACCTTGTCTTGTTCCTGATCTTAGTGGAAATGCTTTCAGTTTTTCACCATTGAGGATGATGTTGGCTGTGGGTTTGTCATATATGGCCTTTACTATGCCTACTTTCTGCAGGGTTTTTATCATAAATGGATGTTGAATTTTGTCAGAAGCTTTCTCTGCATCTATTCAGATGATCATATGGTTTTTCTCCTTCAATTTGTTAATATGGTTTATCACATTGATTGATTTGCTTATATTAAAGAATCCTTGCATTCCTGGAATAAACCCCACTTGATCATGGTGTATGATCCTTTTTTTTTGGCGATACACGGGCCTCTCACTGTTGTGGCCTCTCTTGTTGCAGAGCACAGGCTCTGGACGCGCAGGCTCAGCAGCCATGGCTCACGGGCCCAGCCGCTCCGCGGCATGTGGGATTTTCCCAGACTGGGGCATGAACCTGTGTCCCTTGTATCGGCAGGCGGACTCTCAACCGCTGCGCCACCAGGGAAGTCCTGTATCATCCTTTTAACGTGCTGTTGGATTCTGTTTGCTAGTATTTTGTTGAGGATTTTTGCATCTATGTTCTTCAGTAATATTGGCCTGTAGTTTTCTTTCTTTGTGACATCCTTGTCTGGTTTTGGTATCAAGGTGATGGTGGCCGCGTAGAATGAGTTTGGGAGTGTTCCTCCCTCTGCTATATTTTGGAAGAGTGTGAGAAGGATAGGTATAAGCTCTTCTCTAAATGTTTGATAGACTTTGCCTGTGAAGCCATCTGCTCCTGGGCTTTTGTTTGTTGGAAGATTTTTAATCACAGTTTCAATTTCAGTGCTTGTGATTGGTCTGTTCATATTTTCTATTTCTTCCTGATTCAGTCCTGGCAGGTTGTACATTTCTAAGAATTTGTCCATTTCTTCCAGGATGTCCATTTTATTTGCATAGTGTTGCTTGCTTGTAGTAATCTCTCATGATCTTTTTTATTTCTGCAATGTCAGTTGTTACTTCTTTTTCATTTCTAATTCTACTGATTTGAGTCCTCTCGCTTTTTTTCTTTATGAGTCTGGCTAATGGTTTATCAATTTTGTTTATCTTCTGAAAACACCAGCTTTTAGTTTTATTGATCTTTGCTATCGTTTCCTTCATTTGTTTTTCATTTATTTCTGATCTGATTTTTATGATTTCTTTCCTTCTGCTAACTTTGGGGTTTTTTTTGTTCTTCTTTCTCTAATTGCTTTAGGTGCAAGGTTAGGTTGTTAATTCGAGATGTTTCCTGTTTCTTAAGGTAGGATTGTATTGCTATAAACTTCCCTCTTAAACTGCCTTTGCTGCATCCCATAGGTTTTGGGTCATCATGTCTCCTTTGTCATTTGTTTCAAGGTATTTTTTAATTTCCTCTTTGATTTCTTCAGTGATCACTTCGTTATTAAGTAGTGTATTGTTTAGCCTCCATGCGTTTGTATTTTTTACAGATCTTTTCCTGTAATTGATATCTAGTCTCATAGCATTGTGGTCGGAAAAGATACTTGATACAATTTCAGTTTTCTTAAATTTACCAAGGCTTGGTTTGTGACCCAAGATATGATCTATCCTGGAGAATGTTCCGTGAGCACCTGAGAAAAATGTGTATTCTGTTGTTTTTGGATGGAATGTCCTATAAATATCAATTAAGTCCATCTTGTTTAATGTATCATTTAAAGCTTGTGTTTCCTTATTTATTTTCATTTTGGATGATCTGTCCATTGGTGAAAGTCGGGTGTTAAAGTCCCCTACTATGAATGTGTTGCTGTCGATTTCCTCTTTTATGGCTGTTAGTATTTGCCTTATGTATTGAGGTGCTCCTATGTTGGGTGCATAAATATTTACAATTGTTATATCTTCTTCTTGGATCGATCCCTTGATCATTATGTAGTGTCCTTCTTTGTCTCTTCTAATATTCTGTATTTTAAAGTCTATTTTGTCTGATATGAGAATTGCTACTCCAGCTTTCTTTTGGTTTCCATTTCCATGGAATATCTTTTTCCATCCCCTTACTTTCAGTCCGTATGTGTCTCTAGGTCTGAAGTGGGTCTCTTGTAGACAGCAGATATATGGGTCTTGTTTTTGTATCCATTCAGCTAATCTGTGTCTTTTGGAGGGAGCATTTAGTCCATTTACATTTAAGGTAATTATCTATATGTATGTTCCTATTCCCATTTTCTTAATTGTTTTGGGTTCATTATTGTAGGTCTTTTCCTTCTCTTGTGTTTCTTGCCTAGAGAAGTTCCTTTATCAGTTGTTGTAAAGATGGTTTGGTGGTGCTGAACTCTCTCAGCTTTTGCTCGTCTGTAAAGATTTTAATTTCTCCATCAAATCTGAATGAGATCCTTGCTGGGTACAGTAATCTTGGTTGTAGCTTTTTCTCCTTCATCACTTTAAATATGTCCAGCCAGTCCTTTCTGGCTTACAGAGTTTTTGCTGAAAGATCAGCTGTTAACCTTATGGGGATTCCCTTGTGTGTTATTTGTTGTTTTTCCCTTGCTGCTTTTAATATGTTTTCTTTGTATTTAATTTTTGACAGTTTGATTAATATGTGTCTTGGCATATTTCTCCTTGGATTTATCCTGTATTGGACTGTCTGTGCTTCCTGGACTTGATTAACTATTTCCTTTCCCATATTAGGGAAGTTTTCAACTATAATCTCTTTAAATATTTTCTCAGTCCCTTCCTTTTCTCTTCTTCTTCTGGAACCCCTGTAATTCGAATGTTGGTGTGTTTAATGTTGTCCCAGAGGTCTCTGAGACTGTCCTCAGTTTTTTTCATTCCTTTTTCTTTATTCTGCTCTGCAGTAGTTATTTCCACTATTTTATCTTCCAGGTCACTTATCCGTTCTTCTGCCTCAGTTATTCTGCTATTGATCCCATCTAGAGTATTTTTAATTTCATTTATTGTGTTGTTCATCGTTGTTTGTTTCATCTTTAGTTCTTCTAGGTCCTTGTTAAATGTTTCTTGCATTTTCTCTATTCTGTTTCCAAGATTTTGGATCATCTTTACTTTCATTATTTGAATTCTTTTTCAGGTAGACTGCCTATTTCCTCTTCATTTGTTAGGTCTGGTGGGTTTTTATCTTGCTCCTTCTTCTGATGTGTGTTTTTCTGTCTTCTCATTTTGCTTATCTTACTGTGTTTGGGGTCTCCTTTTTGCGGGCTGCAGGTTCGTAGTTCCCATTGTTTTTGGTGTCTGTCCCCAGTGGCTAAGGTTGGTTCAGTGGGTTGTGTAGGCTTCCTGGTGGAGGGGACTAGTGCCTATGTTCTGGTGGATGAGGCTGGATCTTGTCTTTCTGGTGGGCAGGTCCACGGTTGGTGGTGTGTTTTGGGATGTCTGTGGAGTTATTATGATTTTAGGCAGCCTCTGTGCTAAAGGGTGGGGCTGTGTTTCTGTCTTGCTAGTTGTTTGGCCTAGGGTGTCCAGCACTGTAGCTTGCTGGTCATTGAGTGAAGCTGGGTGCTGGTGTTGAGACGGAGATATCTGGGAGATTTTCGCCGTTTGATATTATGTGGAGCTGGGAGGTCTCTTGTGGACCAGTGTCCTGAAGTTGGCTCTCCCACCTCAGAGGCACAGCACTGACTCCTGGCTGCAGCACCAAGAGCCTTTCATCCACACGGCTCAGAATAAAAGGGAGAAGAAGTAGAAAGAAAGAATTAGTAAAAAGAAAGAATTAGTAGAAAGAAAGAAAGAAAGGAGGGAGGAAGGAGGGAAGGAAGGAAGGAAAAAAAGAAAGAAAGAAGATAAAGTAAAATAAAGTAAGGTAAAATATAATAAAGTTATCAAAACAAAAAAATATTAAGAAAAAAAGTTAAAAAAAAAAACCAAAATGGACAGATAGAACCCTAGGACAAATGGTGGAAGTAAAGCTATACAGACAAAATCTCACACAGAAGCATACACATGCACACTCACAAAAAGCGGAAAAGGGGAAAAAATCATAAATCTTGCTCTCAAAGTCCACCTCCTCAGTTTGGGATGATTCGTTGTCTAAAGGAGGGAGGGAGGGAGGGAGGGAAGGAAGGAAAGAAGATAAAGTAAAATAAAATAAAGTTATTAAAATAAAAAATAATTATTAAGGAAAAAAATTTAAAAAAAAAAATGGACAGATAGAACCCTAGGACAAATGGTGGAAGCAAAGCTATACAGACAAAATCTCAGACAGAAGCATACACATGCACACTCACAAAAAGAGGAAAAGGGGAAAAAATAATAAATCTTGCTCTCAAAGTCCACCTCCTCAATTTGGGATGATTCGTTGTCTATTCAGGTATTCCACAGTTGCAGGGTACATCAAATTGATTGTGGAGCTTTAATCCGCGCTTCTGAGGCTGCTGGGAGAGATTTCCCTTTCTCTTCTTTGTAATCACAGCTCCCAGGGGCTCAGCTTTGGATTTGGCCCCGCCTCTGCATGTAGGTCGCCGGGAGGGCGTCTGTTCTTCGATCAGACAGGACGGGGTTAAAGGAGCCGCTGATTTGGGGGCTCTGACTCACTCAGGCAGGGGGGACGGAGGGGCACGGAGTGAGGGGCAGAGGCCGGCGGGACGTTGTACCAGCCTGAGGCGCGCCGTGCGTTCTCCCGGGGGAGTTGTCCCTGGATCCCGGGACCCTGGCAGTGGCTGGCTGCACAGGCTCCCCGGAACGGGGGTGGGGATAGTGACCTGTGCTCGCACACAGGCTTCTTGGTGCCGGCAGCAGCAGCCTTAGCGTCTCATGCCCGTCTCTGGGGTCCGCGCTTTTAGCTGTGGCTCGCGCCCGTCTCTGGAGCTCCTTTAAGCAGCGCTCTTAATCCCCTCTCCTCGTGCACCAGGAAACAAAGAGGGAAGAAAAAGTCTCTTGCCTCTTTGGCAGGTCCAGACTTTTCCCCGCACTCCCTCCTGGCTAGCCGTGGCACACTAAACCCCTGCAGGCTGTGTTCGTGTTGCCAGCCCCAGTCCTCTCCCTGCGCTCCGACGAAGCCCGAGCCTCAGCTCCCGGCCCCGCCCGCCCCGGCGAGTGAGCAGACAAGCCTCTCTGGCTGGTGAGTGCTGGTTGGCACCGATCCTCTGTGCGGGAATCTGTCCCCGCTTTGCCCTCCGCACCCCTGTTGCTGTGCTCTCTTCTGCGGCTCCGAAGCTTTCCCCCTCCACCACCTGCAGTCTCCGCCCGCGAAGGGGTTCCTAGTGTGTGGAAACCTTTCCTCCTTCACAGCTCCCTCCCACTGGTGCCGGTCCCATCCCTATCGTTTTGTCTGTGTTTATTCTTTTTTGTTTTGCCCTGCCCAGGTACATGTGGAGTTTCTTGACTTTTGGGAGGTCTGAGGTCTTTTGCCAGCGTTCTGTAGGTGTTCTGTAGGAGTTGTTCCACGCGTAGATGTATTTCTGGTGTATCTGTGGGGAGGAAGGTGATCCCCGCGTCTTACTCTTCCACCATCTTCCCGGAAGCTCGCCCTTCCTTCTAATCACGTTGGGAGTTAAGGCTTCAACATATGAATCTGGGGAGGGGGGGACAAAATGTTCAGTCCATAACAGGTATCTGTTGCAATAATCATTTAGCAAATATTTATTGAACACATTCTGTATAAGAGGTGGCCCTTATCTATGCATAAAACCTTACAACTTACTCTTTTCCCTCAAGTAGTGAATGAGCCAGAGCAGTGAGTAGACAATTCCAGCACAGTAGAGTGAGCACTGCAGTAGGGATTCCTATAGCGTGCACCAGGAGCCCACTGGAAGGCCTCCAGACTCTTTTTGGGATGACTCGTTGGGGTGAAGACAGGTTAGGACAGGGAGAGTCGGGGAGACCTGAGAGATACCAAAGTCTTAAGCATGGGTAAGTACAGTAGGAGTGGAGGTGAGGCTGACAGAAGAGATGCCAAGGAGATTTTGAGGGCTGAGAGAGAGGACTGAGAGTTAAGGGTGATATTAAGATTTATATAAAGGAAACTGGTTGTGTGATGGTACCTTTGCAGGAAATAAGGAGTCCAGGGAAAATCATAGGTTTGAAGGGTGGGGAAGATGGAAGATAATGGGTTTCATTTGAACAATTGTGGATTTGAAATGCTGATGATACTCCTAGATCCTCTAGGAATTGGGGGTGTGGAACCTGGAGCAGAGAGAGAGCAGGAGTGCAATAATAATAATAATAATAATAAATTTTTAAAAAGACTTGGGGCTAAGGTGGCTGGTGGCTGAATCTGAAGAGGCGGATATTGCTGCCAGGGAGAGAGCTGAAATAGGAAGAAAGGAGAGTTGAGGACCTCACTGCTGGAGATGCCCACATGTGGGTGTCTCAGAGCATTGGCACCAGGGCATCACTGCCTGCTAGGGCCTTACTTCATCCTGGCTTTCCAAAACATAAACATTGAAGAGTGACCAATAGGGCAGCTCTGTATTCGTTTTTTTCTCTAGATCTGTGCCACCCCTAGGTTCTCTAGCTCTTGTGCTACCAGCTACTAGCCACATCTGGCTGTTTAAATGTAAGTTAATTAAAATTAAATAAAATCTAAAATCTAGTTCCTCAGTTGCACTAGTCAGCTTTTTAAAAAACTTGCTGGTAAGGGCCTTCCTAGACTCTAAAATGCAGGCTCTTATTTCCTTGTTTGCTTTGGAGTCTGAAGCTGGGCCTCAGGCTGGCTGTTAAGATATTTAGAGACTGGTGTGCTGGAGTGTAGGGAGTTGGGGCAGTGGGAATCAAAGCTGTCTGTTCCTCAGAACCAGGTTTGGGGAAGGTATCTCGAGTGGGTTGCTGGTGGGGTGTGTGTTCAGGGTCTCACTTGGGCATCCTGTGTTAGATAACTGCTTCCTCAAATGTCACAAGTGCTGATTTTTAAAAAACTCCTATGGGAGGAAATCACAATGTCTTTAAACAAAATAAAAGAAAGACCCATGAAAATAAAGAGAAAAAGAATAAGTCTATAAATAGAGGAAGAATAATGAACGGATCACATTAAGAACAAGAGACATGCAAAGCCCCAAGATTGATAGAAATTAGATCATATGATCAGTGTTGATATTAAATAGAAGGATAGCAAAAGATCTTCTCCTTATCCCATGGGAATCTTGTTAGGCAAGTTTGTGTGCTTTTAAAGGCAGCTAGGAAATGTGTAAGGGGTGAATGCAGCCTGGCAAGAAATTGGAACCAGAAAAACAAAAAGAGTCTTGAAGAACTGCCATACCCTAAGGACACCGGCCGGGGAAGCACAGCCAGGACAAAGTCATGTGCTGCCTCTGCAGTCCTCCTGTGTTGGTAGCTCCTGTATCTTCTGAACCTGGAAGGGCATCCAGGGAAAACCAAGTAAATAGCTTAAACTTACTGTTGGCAAAGGCCCACCTATAATACAGTCTGATGTTTCCACCACCCAGTTCTGGGCTGGGTGAAGTGCTTAGGGTGCCTTAAGTTTTTATTTTCTCTCCTTCTAATAGGCTCTGTGAGAATATTTGAGTCTCCTCTCTTGGGTACCAAGAGTGGATCATTCAGTCTGGAGATATTATGGACAGAGGAGTAGCTTTATTTGGTTCAGTTTTAACAAGGAATGGGAGAAATACTCATCAGTGTTCATACAAATCCGCTATTTGTTTCAGATTTCCCTAGTGTATTTTCTTCAGAGCCATATAATGTTAGGAACCCATAATGCCCCCAACATGGTAGGTACCACACAAACCTGGTAATAAGCTACTTATAGCCCACTTGAGGTGTGAAGTAATAGAAAATATGTAAGTTGGTCTTTGCCCCTGGTTCCTGCCACAGAACCCCTGTGTAATTTCTGAACTCCTTGTAATTTCCTAAGTGAAAAGAGCACTAGGAGCATCATGTTCTAACAAGATGACTCTGTGTGGGCTTCTGGATGGTGACTGGTCACCAAAAAGACAAAGCCATGATTTGAAGCTTGGCATTTTCAGCCTCATATCTCATCCTCTAGAGAGGGAGAGGGGCTAGAAATGGAGTTAATGATTGATCATGCCTACTTGAGGAAGCCTCCATACAAGCCAATAGTAGAGAGTTTGGAGAACTCCTAGGTTGGTGAAAACATTCACACCAGGAGGGTGATGCACCACAGCTCCACAGGGACAGAAGCTCCTGTGCTCGGGCCCCTCCTAGACCTCACTCTCTGTATCTCTTCATCTGGCTGTTCATCTGTATCCTTTATCATATCCTTTAATAAACTGGTAAACATAAGTGTTTCCCTGAGTTCTGTGAGCTCTAGCAAATTAATCAAACCTGGGGAGGGGGTCGTGGGGACCTCCAATTTGTAGACAAATTGGACAGAAGTTGTGGGTAAAGCTGGGGTTACTACTTGAGATTGGTATCAGAAGTAGCAGGGGCAGTAGTCATGTGGGACTGAGCCCTTAACCTGTGGGCTCTGACACTCTTATCTAGGTAGACAGTATCAGAGTTGAGTTAAATTGTATTGGGTTGGCCAAAAGGTTCGTTCGTTTTTTTCCATAAGATGGCTCTAGTAGCACTTAGTTGTCTTTAACTTCATTCCAAACAATTTTGTTAGATTGTATTGTGACAGCTGTCATATCAGCGTGCATTTAAAAAAAGACATCAAAATTGGTGAATTTTTGTGTAGCCATTTTAATGTTGAAGATGGAAGAAAAACAACATTTTTGGTATATTATGCTTTATTATTTCAAGGAAGGTAAAAACGCAACAGAAATGCAAAAAAAAAAAAAAAGGATTTTTGCAGTATATGGAGAAGGTGCTGTGACTGATTGAATGTGTCAAAAGTGGTTTGTGCAGTTTCATGCTGGAGATTTCTTGCTAGATGATACTCCATGGTTGGGTAGATTAGTTGAAGTTGATAGTGATCAAATCGAGACATTAATTGAGACGAGTCAATGTTATATACCACACAGGAGATAGCCGACATACTCAAAATATCCAAACCAAGTGCTGAAAATCGTTTGCACCAGCTTGGTTATGTGAATCACTTTGATGTGTGGCTTCTACATAAGTTAAGTGGAAAAAACCTTCTTGACCATATTTCCGCATGCAATTCTCTATTGAAACGTAATGAAAACGTTCCGTTTTAAAAACAAATTGTGATGGGCGATGAAAAGTGGATATTGTACAATAATGTGGAATGGAAGAGATCGTGGGGCAAGCGAAATGAACCACCACCAGCCACACCAGAGGCCAGTCTTCATCCAAAGAAGGTGATGTGTATATGGTGGGATTGGAAGGGAGTCTTCTATTATGAGCTCCTTCCGGAAAACCAAACAATTAATTCCAACAAGTGCTGTTCCCAATTAGACCAACTGAAAGCAGCACTCGACGAAAAGCGTCCAGAATTAGTCAACAGAAAATGCATAATCTTCCATCAGGGTAACGCAAGACTGCATGTTTCTTTGACAACCAGGCAAAAACGATTACAGCTTGGCTGGAAAGTTCTGATTCATCCACCATATTCACCAGACATTGCACCTTTGGATTTCCATTTATTTAGATCTTTACAAAATTCTCTTAATGGAGAAAATTTCAATTCCCTGGAAGACTGTAAAAGGCACCTGGAACAGTTCTTTGCTCAAAAAGATAAAAAGTTTTGGAAGAATGGAATTATGAAGTTGCCTGAAAAGTGGCAGAAGGTAGTGGAACAAAAGTTTGAATACATTGTTTAATAAAGTTCTTAGTGAAAATGAAAAATATTCTGTGTGAGTAGTAAAGGAGATACACAGGAAAGAAAGATGCAGGAGGTAGACCAAACTGGGTTTTTCTAATATAGCAGGAGGTATGGCAAGTTGACAAACAAAGCATAGTGTTAGGGTTTGAATTCAGTAAGGGTGCTGTGAGAGTGCCCACAAGGGACCCCTGCCCAGCCACAGAGGAGATCACATCAGAGTCCTGAAAATGTCTGGGTGTAGCAGGTCCAGGGGAGGGAGAACGAGGGCCTTTTGGCTGGGGGAACAGTGGAACCATGTTCACTCTGGGCACAAGTTCAGTGTAAACAGTACAGCAGAGTTGGGTTGGGTAATGGAGGTGCTCATGAACGGTTGTAGCAAAATCAATTGCATTCAAGTTTTAGGGTAGAGAATTCCTGCTGTGGGCACTGGGAGTGGAAGGGTCTGGAGATTGGAAGGAGAGTTAGGGTATTAGAGCAGTTCAGGTGGGAACTGATCGTGACCTGATCTGGGAGAGGAAAGGAATTCTTTCCTTCCCAAACGCTCCATGTGAGGCGCTGGGAACACAGGTTCCTACTGCCGTGAAATTGATCTCCTGGTGGTGGTGAGAGGAGACAAAAAATAAACAACTAAGCAGAAGCATCATGTAGTGGTGGTGACAAATTCTGTGAAGAAAATAAATCAAGGAAGGGGGATAGTGAGGAATAGAATATAAAGTCAGATAGGGGTGATTCAGGACTTGCAGACTATTGATTAATTTATCCCTTAAAAAAATGCACTCGGTATTTCCCTCAGGTTCAGGGGTCTAGGAAACAGCAGTGAGTTAAACAGCAAAAAACCCTGACCTCACAGAGCTTTCCTTCTGGCAGGGGAGACAGGTAATGTACACTAAAAATAAGTCAATTGTGTAGGTGTTAGATATTGATAAGTACCAAGGAAAAAATAAAACCAGGAAGAGGGATAGAAACTGCTAGGGGTGGTGTGTTGACCTTTCAGGTGGTCAGGAAAGGCTGCACTAGAAGATGGCATTTGAGTAAAGGCCTGAAGGAGTTGAGGGAAGCCCGTCATGGTAGTGTGAGCAGCAAGTGCAAAGGCACTGAGGCAAGAGGCACTTGGTATATCTGAGGAACGCTGAGGAGGTGGTGCTGCTGGACAGAGGGTAGGGCAGGGTCAACAGACTGTGTAGGCCTCATTGGCCCTGGTAAAGATTTTGGCTTCTCTTGAGTTAGATGAAAAGCTGTTGGTGGCCTTTGAGCAGAGGTGTGGCGTGCTCTGCCTAGTTTTAAAGGATCATTCTGGCTGCTGAGTGGGAAGCCAACTGAAGGAGGGGAGCAAAAGAGCATTCAGGAGGTGACTGCCATAGAGCAGGTGAGCTGACAGGGCTCCAGCCAGGGTGCCAGTGGTGTGGGGGTGGTGACCAGTGGTCAGGCACTGGAGGAGAGCTGACCTGGATGCTGATGGACTAGACGAGGGTAGGGGCAAGAGAGTGAAGACAAGGATGGTTTCAGGTTTCCCCCAAGCGTCTTGGAGAGGAACTGGCCAAGTACTGACATGGAGCAAGGCGGAGGGAGTCGTCATGAGTTTGGTGTTGGCCGTGGAGACACTGGATAGAAAGCTGGTAAGGGAAGCAGTGTGGGCTGGAGCTATTCACTGGAGGTTAGCAGTGTGGAGATGGTATTTAAAGCCAAGGAATTAGATGGCATCTCCTGGGGGTAGATGCCCCTAAGAGAGAAAGGGGGTCTGAGGGCCCTGCACTGAGGAGATGCAGTGTTTGGAGGTATGGAGGCTGAGGAGGGCCAGCAAGAGGGACAGGTAAGGAGTGGTGGCTGAGGTGGGAGAGAGACCTCAAGAGAGGTCATTGTTTGAGCAGGAGAATGGCATCCTTCTTGCGTGCGTTTGCAGTCAGTGAGGAAAGCACTGTGAAAGCCAGGTGGATGAGGAGTAAGGATGGATTGCTTGATTTAGCCAGGTGAGCACCAGAGAGGACAGTGAGGGCTTGTAGTGATGTGCCATGGTCCCTAGGTAGGGTGAAGAGGGAATTAAGGTTGATGCAGGGGCTCTGGGGCTCAAGATGTTGAAAAGGCATTTGGGTAAAGGGTTTGGCAGTCCTGCTGAGGTCAAGAAACTAGGAATTGGGGTCCTTGGGGGCATCTAAGAGGAAAGATAGGTGGATGAGGAAAAGGCAGCTTTGAGAGGTGCTGAAGAGGTAGATGTGACCAGATTTGGTGCTGGGTTGGATGTGGGTACAACAGGAAGTCAGGAATGACCTGAAAGGGTTGGGGTAGGGCACCTGGGTGTATGGTGGCACCCGTCCATGAAAAAAGAGACACAGAACACAGGGTACTTTTTTTGTTTGTTTTTTAGTTGGTTTGGGGAAGTAATGAACTGATAGAGCAGAATCTTTAATTCTGTATCCTTCCATCATGCTTTGTATTCATTTACAGTCAGGAAAGTCATGATTCCTTTGCATCTGAGGTCTTTTCCCTTTTGTCTTCTAGCAGCCAGGAAGCAAGTCTTCCTTCTTTTGCTGAGAATGACCATCTGAAATCAGATCTGAACATGATTTATATTGTCATCTTCTAGCACAGAAAACAGCTTTCTGATTCACAGTTAGGAAGAGGATTGTAAAGAGATCTCTCTCTCTCTCTCTCTCACACACACACACACACACACACACACACAGGCATTATAACATTTGGGTTTGCTGGGCAGTCCTGGTTTATGCCTGTTGTCCATACTTCTTGTTACAGTTCCCCTGTTTGGCTGGTTTGGCTGATATATGGTCAGCTTAATTACAAACAAATGTAAGCATATAAATAGCTGAAAACATTTTTGGCTCTTGAGAAACTTTTCAAAAAGTCATATGTTTTATTAGACTTACATAAAAAAGCCCTTCTCTGATTATAAAAGTAATCCATGCTCACATTAGGAAATTTAGAAAATACAGTAAAGTATTTAGAAGATAAAGGTTATTTTTGCATTGGATGGTTATGGAATTGATCAGAAAACAATTGGTTCCCCTCCCTCCCCCATTTTGTATTACTACAGGTGGGTTTTCTTCTTCCTGTAAATTTACACTTGTGCCAGATTGGAAGGAAGTCAGAGAAAGAGGCCTGGTCCAGGCATAAGAAAGTATATGAAGAACAAATAACCCAGGAGGGAGAGGTTTGGGTGGCACCAAGGTGGGGGAGGGGTGGCCAACAGCTTTATAAAGAAGAGGTGAGACATCCTCCTGGAAGAGATCTAATACCCCAGGGCAGTGGCTGGATGGGTGTGCTATAGGGGGTGGTGAGCAGCTCAGAGCTGCGCCCACGTAAGGATGAAGCCAGGGAGACAGATGGTCCTCTCCTTCCTTTACTTTTTCCTGTCACGTCCCTCTACTTCCTCTCCTTTCCTTCCCTCTCCTTTCTTCCCTTTCTTTCCCTTCACTTTTCTTGTCTTTTCTTCTTGTAAGAGAAGTGACTTTGGCAGACATGGGGAGGGGTGGGTGAAGAAACCATATAATGGTGTTAGTTCAGAAACATGCAGGACAGGGAGAGACCAAAGAAAGAGGCAGACACTCCAGATTGGTAGGTGGCAGGTTTAACAAGCAAGGGAACTTACATGCAAGGCTTTTCTTGGGTGGCCTCAAGAGGAGTAGATCTCCACACCTCCCCTCCAGAATCTTAAAGTTTATACAGAGGCCTCAACAGGGTTCAGTCATGTATCCCATCCAGATGGCCCCTGTTGGATGTGCTCTCTCAAAGCTGTGTCCTTGGAACAGCTGGCACTCTGGGAAGTGGGCAGAATGTACATTCCAAGGATGGGGGTGGGGAGCCTCCAATTGCCCAGGTCCAGCTCTAGGGTCAACTGGTGGTCACGTCCTCTTGATGACCTCATCTTTGATTCCCCTGGGCCCCTGACTCTGTAATGGCAGATTTGAACATGCTCATTCTCAGCAGTGAAAAAAAGGCACCAGATTTTTTTTTGGTGTAAATAGTCCTTTTAAAACGAGTGAATAAGGAAGCCTGGAACATGTCCTTGTTCATATGACTTTAATACCAGGTGCTGTGGATTTCCTTCTTGTACATTTCCTAAATAGAGAGTTCAGAGTTGTTAGATCTTAAAATTGAAAGTTTTAGTTGGATGATAATAATAGTTGTTTTAGAAAATGTTCTTTTTTTGTAATAATAATTAGAAATTGGGATTGAGATTGTGTCGTTCTAAGAAGAGGATGAAGAGAGAATATATTTCCTGGAGCCTGCCCAGAGAATTGGTTTAATCCCCCCCTTTCTGTAAGAGAAGAGTTTGAATCTACTGCATAATGGCCATGATTTAGGGGAGGGAATGTTGATAGGTCAAAATTTAACAGCCAAAATGAGCAGGCTTTTCTATTTAAAAATGTATGTGTGGGAAAATTTTTTTATTTTAGAAAGGGGATATGCCAATATATGCTTTAAAATAAAAATACTGAAAAGATAGGATGCAAATGAAGGTTTTATGTATGTTAAGAGATTCTTTTCCTTACCTCTTCCTTCCTTCTAGAGTTTTTGATATTTTAAAAATTAATTTTTCTGCTCTGGTTTTGAGTTTCAGATAGTTTCTTATATTGCAGCTTTTCATTTGAATGGAGTTTTGGTAGTTTTAAATGAAATCAGAGATGTTAGTAATACAAAATGCCTATCTATTAATTGGGACACATACAGTTTGGCATGAACTATCTTAAAATAAGAGTTGCTCTAGTCACCTCCTAGAGCAGGTTTACAAAGTTGATTGGCATTTTGTCTGATTATCTCTTACTTGTGTTGTGTGAGGCCAGATCCATAGAATTTGGGCCTTGAAAGGACATCTTGTCCCATCTGCTCTTATTCAATGCTTGCTTTGTGCTCCAAGCTATACCAGACGTGAGGAGAATGCAACAGACATAGTAGCCTAAGCTTCCTATCTTCCCTACCCTATAAGGCCACCATCAGCACCATCCCTGCTGCCACTGCTTTCTTTGGGTCCTCATTATTTCTTGCCAGGATCACCAGGACAGCCTCCCTGCCTCCTAGTCTGTTTCCTTTCCCACCCGTCATTGTCATTCCTGCCTGTCGTTTGCATTTCCTAGACTAGTTAAGAGTTCTTTTTCTTCTAGGTGTTTACACCTGCTGAACACCCCCAGCTTTGAATTCTCCATTCCTTCATTACCTGTATTCACCCAAGCTAGGTAGGCAGTCTCCTGAGCTTTAATGATTAGAGGTAAGATATTTCAGATTGATTTCTTTACCACAATCTAAGCCCAAAATTCTGTTGGAGAAAAAGCTTATTTCCTGTTAGGATTTAATAAAGCAGTTGAGGAGGAAAATAGGCTGTGGGAAGTTGCATGGTAGTAATTACCTGGTCATTCCCCCTCCCCATTTTACATTTTACATGTTTTAAAGTATCTGTATTTCTCACCAGGCTTGTTGTCACAATGAAATGGAAGTAGTAAGAAAACCAACGTGTTCTTTCACTGTACCTTTTTTCTAGCTTGTATATGTTTATTTTCTGTCAGTTTGTTATTTGTATAAATTAACTCATTTAGAAAAGAAATATGTTCACTGCAGAAAATTTCGAAAACATAAAACAGTGTAATGAGGAAGAAAGCAAATCAGTTAAAGTCCCATCAGCCAGAAAAACAACATGCTAATATTTTGGTGTTTTTCTTTCCAGAGACTTGAAACAAATATTTAGGTATTCTGTAAAATTCTCTCTCTCTCTCTCTCTCTCTCTCACACACACACACACACACACACACACACACACACACAAACACACACAGATACAATCTGCTTTATAAAGCCCTTTAACTTCATATTATATCCTGGCTTATCAGTGTCATTGAAATACATAATTTGTAGTGGTGACATGATAGCAAATCATGGACCTTACTTATAACTTCATTGGGACCTTGGGTTGTTTCTAATTCTTTGCTATTATAAATGACAGACTAGTGTATGTTAACCTTATTGTAGCAGTTTATACTCTTAGCAGCTATGTGAGAGAACCCCACCCACCCCCCTACCCCACCACTGTGCACACAGGCCAATGCTAGATGTTAGATTTAAAAATCAACAAGTCGATAAGTGAAATCTAATTGTTTTAGTTTTGAATTTTAATGAGGTGGAAAACTTTTCCCCCATGTTCCTGGCCATTTATATTTTTTGTGAATGTCTCTCTTCTTCACCCCTCCCCTTTTATCTCTGTTGAGCTATAGTGATGATCCGAAATAGCTCAGCTGTCAGAGTGGCACACAGGGCTATTAGAAGTTACAGTTGCAGAGAAAATGCCTGGATCACATAGCAGTTGGAGGGAGAAACTGTAGCACTGCTGGCCAGAGCTGTGCCTGCCGTCAACCAATAGCCGCAGGGTAGGAGGGGGAGATCACATTTGGTTCCATCTGTGGAGGAGCAGCTTGGTGTGTGGAAAGATGTGGCTTTGGGGTCTTAACTGTAAGTCTCAGTTTACCCCTTGATACCCGTGAGAAACCATGCGTTCACTCATCCTTGAAGCCACAGCCACCTGGGATGTTTGAAAAGTAAATGAGATTACACATAGCAGCATCAGATCATATACACAGTATGCAGTGAATACATGTTTGTTCCACTCCTCTTCTCCACTTCTGCTGTGCCTCTTAAACCACAGAACCCAGGCAGATGGGAGGATCAGAAGGGGGACTCAAGCCATTGACTCTTTTACAAATGTTAACTGGCTTTGGGAAACAATCCTTCTCTGATAGGCTTCTTCAAAGGCCTGCACAAGTATGTGGACCAAGGGAGGGTGGGCACCTGTAGAGTGATTATCTAGATTTTATTTAAAGCCTCAGCCAGAATCCTGAAGGAAAGAGCTTGAGGTCTGGAGTAAGGTCTGCATTGCAAATGTGACTCAGACCCCGAGGGAATTACTTAAATTCTCTAGGTATCAGTTTTCTAAAATGGGAATGCAGATAGCATCTCAGAGTTGTCTCAGAGTTGTCACAGGGATAAAATGAGAAAATATATGTAAACTTATTAACATGGCACCTGGCATTTGTGAAATGTGCAATAAATAAGGGAATAAGGAGAAACTAGTGGTTAGTTTAGCTAAAATGTCAAAATACTTTGACAGAGTTTTTCGACCAAAACATTGGAAGTCGCACTAAGGTGGGGGAGAATCTTCTTTGCTCCATTCCATCTCCTTTTGAAGGCTCCTTCTTGTGGCCATATTCATAGAAACCAGGAAAGAAAGAAGTCCAGATGGAAGGAGTCCTGCTCTCATGTTGGAACCGGTGGTGAGGGTCAGGAAAAGTTTCCACATTAATACATGGTTGGGAAGCAGGGTGTGTAATTCTGTCATCGTGTGTGTATGCGCAAATGGGCTGGTACTTTCGCAGACCGTCTGTAACCAGCTTTACTGTGTTTATTAACAAGGTGCCCTGGACCTCTTTCCCAAAAAGTTCAAATGGATTTGCCTCGTCCTCATTAGCAACAACATGGTATTTATCTTAGAAGATGTACCATAATTTTAATTGGTCCTGAAAGGAAGTTCTAGTTTTAAATTAGTATTTATTTTTTAAACATTAGGTAATATATTTATATAATTCAAAATTTAAGAGTTCAAAGGGTATTGAGTGAAAAGCCCCTTGCTTGGTCTTGCATGCACCAATTCTCCCTACACACTACCTTTCAAGAAATAGTTTGTGAATATGTAAGCAGATCCCCTTTTACACACGTGTGTGCATCTAAATATCTATGTCTATAGCTCTGCTCTTGCTTTAGCCACTTATATATGATGGATGATGTTCTGTATGTACCTACGTCAGAATATAAAGCGCATCCTCATTCTTTTGGTAACTCCAGAGCATTCTGTGGTATGGATGTATCGTAATTTATTTAACTATTTCTAGATAGGCATCTAGATTGTTTCTAATATTTTGTTATTACAATTTGCACTTCAGTGAATAACCATGCACATGACAGTTCACTCAGATGTAATAGAAGGATAAATTTCTAAGAGTGGGATTGTTGAGGCAGAGGGTGTGTGCCTTGGTAATTTGAGGGGTACAACTAAGTGACCTCTGTTGAGGTCATTTCATCTCCATTTGCAGGGTGAGTGCCTGTTTTCCTGCAGGCTTGCCAGTGGAACGTGGGTCAGACTGGGCCTTTGGCCAGTTTAATAGATGAAAAGTTTAGTTTTAATTTGCATCGCATGAGTGAGGTTGAACATCTTTTCAAATATTCAGGAGCCATTTATATTTCCTTATTTTCCTGTTGGAATGTTCACCTTTTTCTTGCTGGTTTGTAGCCCTTACATATTTGCATGTCAGAGAATTTAGCTTTGTTATCTATAAAGTGTTAGCGCCTGGAAAGAATGGAAGACAATGGCCCCCTTTTGGGTGGTGTGCCGTAACCTGCTGGGTGCCCTTGGGATTTTTACTGGAGTCAGTTTGAGGATGGGGTGGGGTTGGGGGTGGGTCCCAGGGACATACCTAGTTAAGCTCTTGCAAACATTGCCTTGAAGGGAAGATATCTGGTGAAGTGCCCAGCCCAGTGCTCGGCATGAATCTGTGCCCAGCAACATTAGCTTTCACCGTCACTGCGGCTGTGAGATGTGTGTGGGAGCAGGAGGAGCACAGCCAATGTTCGCAGTACGAGCCAGTGATGGCACATCAACCCATCCAGCCCTTTGGGGTAGGGGCTGGCTTTAGAGAGAGGTGAGGTACCTTCTGCTCCTCTTGAAGGACAAGTCATGCTGGGGGGGCAGGTGGGAGACACCTGGAACCCTGAGGGATTCTCTGGCTGCTGTGGCCCCAGGAGCTTTCTGGAGAAGGCTGAAGAAATTCAGAGCTGCCCTAAGACCTGGGCTGGGCTGGGGCAGTGCAAGGGAGGCTGTGCTTTGTAGGGTTGGCTGGGCTTTTGGCTGCAGTATTGGTTGCTTCCGATGGTTTTGCTTGCACGTAGCCACTGGGTGTGTCACAGGGAGCTGCTGTATTTGAAGAAGCAGTGGAAATAAGATTAGGGGCTTTGCTGCCTCTGCCAACTTTAGGGTCAGTAGCATTAAATTAGATCTACCAGCTAGATCTTTTAGGGTGTCATAACCTAAGATTGACAAGCTCTGGAGGTTTAGCATATGTTGTATTATACTCACTTTGATTTATTTTTCATGGCAGTTAATCTTGAAGTTTCAAATAATTTGAAGGTAGGTGGGAGATTTTTATGTTCATTAAAAGGAGGCTTGGGTTAAAGGCTGTGAAACAGTAGTCTTGATATCATCTTTATTTAAAACACGTTTTAATTGTAGTATAGATACACATATCAGAGGAAATAATGGTGTGTGTAGGGGGGTAAGAATAAGGTGTGTTACTTCCATACCACATTGCTTGCGGGATCTTAGTTTCCCAACCAGGGATCGAACCCAAGGCCCAGGCAGTGAGGCCGTCAAGTCTTAACCACTGCACCGCTAGGGAATTCCCACCTTTTTATTAAAAGAATAGAAAGCACTTAATTTGGGGACCTTTATTACTACTCTGAAAATGATTGTTTTAGTAGAAAATGGCTCACTTGACTACCAGACACATGACAGTGGTGGGTACATTTTACCAGATCTGCAATAGGTAATAAATTGAGCTCTGAACGTTCTGATCAGAGGTGCTAGGTTTCCCTGGTACCTGCATCCTTTACCTTCTGTATGAGTAACACAGGCTCATCAGCTGTCAGCTTAAATTGGCATTGCTGTCATAGTGATGCTCAGTGTGGGACTCCTGGGCTATCACTCCTGTCACTCCTGCTTCCTATACAATTTGACCGTCTCAGGATTACTGTTCAGAAACAAATACTTTAACGTTATTGTCTTAGTGGAAATAAAACACATAAGCAAGAAAGACATATTTACTGAGCACTAGACACATACCCCCACCAAAGGCAGCATAGCCTTTTTTTGTTGGAGACAAAACCAACTGGAAAAATTTAGGCAGAGAGAACCTGCTTTCCTAAACTGATTGAGTGATTGTATGATATTAGTTTAGGCGAAAAAAATTTAAAGCCACAAGTTTGATTTCAAATAGTTCTGGGGGGAGAAAGGACATGGTTCCCGAAAAATGTTAAAATAATCTGCTGATATATATATATTTTAAAGAAAAACATGATCAGTTCCCTGAGATGAAAGATTTCCCTCTGTTATCTGTGATGCTATTAATAACACAAAAGAAAATCCATTTTTATTAAGTTTAAAAAGCTTTCTAAGACATGTTTTATTTCCCAGTTGAAATAATATTTAGAGGTTCAAAAATATGGAGCTTTCATAGTATCAGCAACATTTTAATCATTTTCTCTTAAAAAAAAACAAAACAAAACTCTATGCCTTTCCTGAAGAACTGATCTGATTTTTTAAATTAAATTTCATGTTTTTAAGAAAATGGACCATTAGAGTGGCTAATTTAATATGCCAAAGGGAAAATATTAGTGAAACAACTAGTGTTTTACTTTCAGTGATGTCTAGTCACTCCCTGCACATAGACACAGGAGACATAGCAGGTCAGTGGTCCCTTTCTTCTATAGCCTTGGCTTCCGCCTGGTGCTGAATTCCCCTTTCCCTTGAGTGAAAACCTGTTTCATCTCCCATTTGCTCCAGAATCTCCTACCTTCTAGGTTTGTTTCCATTCTCAGTTGGAGCGCTGATGGAGCAGGGACCTGGGAAGAAGGGGCGCATCTTCCTCTCTTAGGGATGAGAATGGCTTGGAGAGAGGCAGTGGCTCAGCTCTGGAGCATGAGACTTCCAGGATGGAAGGTGGGCTCTGAGGTCCCCAGGGATCGCTTTACCTATGGAAATATGTTAGAAATCGTAGGTCAATAATATTTACAGTTGAATAAACTTCGCACACTGGCCTGGGAACGTAAGCTTCTTTACGGGATGATTTCTGTGGATCAGACATATTTTGAATTGACTTACAAACTTCTGTTGTACCAGTTTGTCACTCTGTCTCTCCCTACACAAATCTCTTTGGGACCAGCACCTCCATCCACCGGCCACCTGGGTGAGTGAACTGGACAGCAGCCCAGATGCTTTACCCCTCTGCCCGCAAAATCCAGTCCAGGCCTGGGATGTTGCCCATCGTACTGTGGTGGTGTCTCCCCCTGCACTCGCCCTGCAGAGCTGCGGTGCTGTGGTGCTACGGCTCCTGTCTGGGCAGTCCCCAGGCAGTATTAAGGCCATGTCCTAGCTCTCTCTTGAACCAGACTACCTTTCCCAGAGCACTGTTAAAACCTTGGCTCAGGCCACTGTCCCTTCTTGTCTGGCAGTTGCCTCATAAAGGGTCTGCCTGCCTCTGTTCCCCGTCATCATCCCCTTTACTTCACCCCACCCTTCCACTCTCCCGCTGCAGTCAGCATGTCATCCAAAGCCAGATGTGGCACACTGGATCATGGCACACCTGTCCTGGGCACCACGTCGTGACTCCCTGCTGCATCCTTTGTTCAGTCACAATTCTGTAACCTGACACCCGTTCCTGGGGCATGTCAGGACTGCATCCTCATTGCCTGGGCAGAGTAGGTTCTCAAACAGTGTTTGTTGAATGAATATGTGAGCCGTTTCCTAGTCTGGGGACCATCTCATTTTATAGTACCTATTTATTTAATTGTGTGTGTGCGAGATTGCAGTAAGTCAGGGGAGGAGTGAGAGTTGCCTACTCCTGCCAGAATCTACTCTTTGGTGACACATATACAGATTAAAAAAAAAAAATATTGAGGTGAAATTCACACAACAAAATTAATAATTTAAAAGGGAACAATTCAGTGACATTTAACACAATCACAGTATTGTGCAACCATCACCTCTGCCTAGTTCCAAAACATTTTCATCACCCCAAAAGAAAACCCCATACCCATGAAGCAATTTTGCTCTCTGCGGCAACCATTGATGAATGTAGATGGTTAGTTTTAGCTGGGATAGGACTTTAAATCAGGCCTGGGTTTTTCGGATGACTACGTAATTAAATGTTGTTTGAAGGTGGTTCATCCTGAGTGTGTGTACCTCTTGGCTTCTAAATGGGTTGAGTGCTGCTGTGATATGACTTGGAGCATGGTTGTAATAGTGAGTTAGAGTTTTATGTTGTGGACTTGAACTTGGCTAGGAGCACGTATCCTGCTGGCAGCTAGTTTTATAGGCAAACAAATGCCACAAACTTAGTCGGCTGTGTAAAAAGCTATAGCATGACTTAGAGAGAGTTTTAAAAGCAACTCTTTATTTGAAATAAAAATATTTTATCCTGTAAGAATTATGTACTAGTTAATTGAGATTTTTGGAATACTTTAAAACTAGCCTTAGACTTGGGTTATATAATCTATATGACCTTGAATAAGAAATTAAAATGTTCTCTGGCCTGATTTCCTCAAGTGCAAAAATAGGTGGATTGAAATCTCTCTGGACTGCCTTAGTTAGTCCAAGCCATGCTGCTTGAATCTTTAGTCTTTTTAATTTCTTCCCTGTTATAAAAATAAATTGTCCTCATTAGAGAAAATTATCAAAATATATAAAGGGAAAAAGAGGGTGAAAATGGCCCCACTGCTTAAAGGCAATTACTGTTACTGTTTTGGTATACTGGTGTACGTCTTTTTTTTTTTTTTTTTTAATATCTATCTAATCTGCGCCAAGTCTTAGTTGTAGCACTCGGGATCTTAGTTGTGGCATGTGAACTCTTAGTTGTGACATGCATGCAGAATCTAGTTCCCTGACCAGGGATCGAACACGGGCCCACTGCATTGGGAGCACGGAGTTTTACCCATTGGACCACCATGGAAGTCCCTGGTGTACATCTTTTTATTAGCCATTTAAAAAAGCAGTATCAAATAACACACGAATATACTGATTATAAAAGATCCAAATGCTAAAGAAGGGTTGGTAATGAAAAATGAAAGCTGCCCATCATTACTCATTGCACCTAGGGCAACCTACATAGTAGTTTGTGACTTTTCTGGATCCTTAACGAAACATTTGGACAGATAGAGAGGATATTAAAATTTTATTTTATTTAGCATAATTGGGATAATTCTAGGCTTACTGTTTTGTGGCTTTTTTAAAAAAAACAGTATTTCTTGGACTTGTTTCCTTGTCAGTACATCAGTTTTATTCTTTTATTTTTTTGCGGTACGCGGGCCTCTCACTGTTGTGGCCTCTCCCGTTGTGGAGCACAGGCCCCGGATGCGCAGGCTCAGCGGCCATGGCTCACGGGCCCAGCCGCTCCGCGGCATGTGGGATCTTCCCGGACCGGGGCACGAACCCGTGTCCCCTGCATCGGCAGGCGGACTCCCAACCACTGCGCCACCAGGGAAGTCCAGTTTTATTCTTTAAAAAAAACTTTTTTCATTAAATGAGTCAATCTACATAAAGTGCCCATTTTTTTTAAAATTTATTTTTTTTTTTTGGCTGTGTTGGGTCTTCGTTGCTGCGCACAGGCTTTCTCTAGTTGAGGAGAGTGGGGGCTACTCTTCATTGTGGTGTCCGGGCTTCTCATTGCGGTGACTTCTCTCGTTGCAGAGCACGGGCTGTAGGCGCACAGGCTTCAGTAGTTGTGGCTCACGGGCTTAGTTGCTCCGCAACATGTGAGGGATTGAACCCGTGTCCCCTGCATTGGTAGGAGGATTCTTAACCACTGCGCCAACAGGGAAGCCCAGTTTTATTCTTTTAAATGGCTGAATATTGGGAATTCCCTGGTGGTCCAGTGGTTAGGAGTCGGCACTTTCACTGCCGTGGGTCCAGATTTGATCCCTGGTCAGGGAACCTGCAAGCCATGTGGCAGGGCCAAAAAATTAAAAACTTAAAAAAAAAAAAATGACTGAATATTATTCTTGAAACGGATATATGATAATTTAACAACGTCTGTCTTTTTGATAAACATTTAAGGTTTTCTAAGTGTTCAGCATTGTAAATAATGCTGCAGTCATCAACCTTGAACATAGATATTGCATAGATATTTCTGGAGGATAAGTTTCCGTGAGTGTAATTGCTGGCTCCAAGAAAATGCCTTTTTCGAATCCCAGTGCTAAGTTCCCCACCACAAAGGTCATTCCACCAAGAACGTAATCTCCCTACACCCTGGTCAACACCAGATTCGTCTTTTAAAATTTCCCCCTAATTTATGTTAAAAAATGAAATTATATTTTGTCACTTCTATAATTTTACGTAAGGTTGAACAGCTTTTTTTGTGTCTCATTGGATATTTTAATTTTTTTTTTCCCTGTGGATCATAGACTCCTATCCTTTGGGTTATTTGTATTACGGATTTGCAGGTGTTCTTTTTGAATTCCTAATACCAATCATTGTTACGTGTTGCACCGTGTTTTCTCTTACACCATCACTCATCTTTTACTTCTCCTTAGTGTATTTTATAACACCAGAATTTAAACTTTTTGTGTGGTTTTTCTTTTTTTCCTCTGTATTTAAAAAATGTGTTGTTATTCATACATATAATTATATTCAGTATTATTTTTTTCAAGATAGATTCTTAAAAATGGAATCATTAGGCTAAAGACTAAAAATATTTTAAGGTTCTTGCAGTCAGCCAGGACCTAAGGAGACTATGCGTTATCTCACCAAGGGTAGGCATGAAGACGGGTCGTGACCTGCTGGGTGCCCAGGTGTTTTCTTTTGATTCTTAGGATAATTTCTAGTCCATACCTTTAGGGCCCAGAAACTCAATTTTGTTGGCATAGACAGCCCCTGCCCATCCACATCCCTCCAATGCCACAAAGAAAGGCACACACCAGTGGGCTAGTTTATTTAACTGCAGTGAGAAATATAAGTTAGTAAGTTAGGATAACAGCAGTGCATGAATTGCTCTAACTGGCACATTTCTTCCCTGTAGGGACATAGAAGTAAGTTGTTATCAGGCGTTACCTGGGAAGGGATCTCAACCAAGGCAGCTCAGAATGCCTCTCACCCGCTCAGAAACTGCAGCTTTGTCCTCTCAGCCAAGCCTCCCTTGTCCCTGGAGGCTGTTGAGGGTCCTACTCCTTGTAGTTCCTTTGGGTGTTACATTTCTGGTCTCCTTCAGCTGACCCCCAATTCATGCAGCCTCACTCTGTAGGACACATGGTACGTTTCTCCATCAAAAACACGTGTGATCACTGGTGCAGTGCACTTGTCAGGAGTTTCATTTAAGAAAACTTAAAACTTGGCTAATCTGATAAGTGAAAATGCAGTTTTTTTCTTTGGGGCAAAATGTTTTCATACAACAGAGTGTATAGGGTGAAAAAAGCCTCTAAATGAAGTGTTTCCCTTCAGGTGGTGATCAATGGAGGCGCCACGTCCAGCGGTGAACAGGACAATGAAGACACCGAGCTCATGGCAATATACACGACAGAAAATGGCATCGCAGAAAAGGTACTCCTTGCATCAGCCCCAGCCACTCACCCACCACTGCTGTCCCAGATCCCCTACAAGGAGGCAGATATCCATCTGGAGTTTTGTCTCTACCCTCCTGAGTGTGTGTGTGTGGGTTCTCTTTACAATGGAAATAGAAGGAGTGATGAGGAATAGAAGTTACTAATTTTTAATTGTTTTAATGGCAACATAAAGTGAGAACCATGTAGAGGTCTTTATCTAGATATTTTTAAAACCTCAGCCAGGATGCCAGAGGGAAGTGTTAGGTCTGGGTGCTAATATGACTCAGACCCTGAGGGGGTCTAAAGCTTTCTGGGCCTTAGTTGCCTCACCTCTAAAATGGGTATAAAAATATTAGCATCTGTCTTAAAATTGTTGTGAGTATTAAATGAAACAATATGTATAAAGTTATTAGCATTGTGCCTGGTACATACCATGTGTACAGTAAATAGGACACACCAGTAGATAGGGTATGTAGACTGTGAAAGTGCCTTGGACAAAGATCTTTGAAAATCACGCTGAAGTGGGAGAATCTGTTTTTCCACCTCATCCCCTCTGCTTGACAGGTCAGTCTATGTGACCGTAGAATGTGTGACCATGTTCATAGAGGCCAGGAGAGAGCTGCCTGGAGACAGTCCACATGCCTTGATTTCTTTTTCTCTTTGTATCTGCCACTGTGCCTAACACATATGAAAAGTATAACATGGCATTTCCAGACTGCATTGCAGCCCTAAGACTTCTCAATTTCATTTGAGTTTCACTTGACAGACTTTTAAAACAGATTTTATTTTTACTATCATCAACTAATATAATGATGCATTATATTCTAGAACCACTGTACTGCACTGTAAACAGTATATACTGTGTATTCTAGTAACAGACCACTAGGAAGTTGATATATACAATTATAATACCCAGCTTGGGTATTAGTGCAGTAAGTTTACAGTGTAATCATGAAAATGATAAAGAACAAAAGAAATTATATTGAAATTCTTAAATAATCAAATTTTTGTGTCTGTGATTTCTTTCTTTTTCTCTTTCTCCCTTTTTCTTTTTCTTTCTTTTCCAGTTTGGGAGATGGAAATTTCATTTTTGGCTGTCTTGACCAATATGGCTGTTATTTGGTCAAGCTATTCTAAGTTTTGTGGAAGGTAGATTCATGCTGAGATGTTGAAATTCCTGCAGTGTTGGTTTCCAAGTTGCTCCTCAGAGCACAGATTGGAGCAGCCATGGTTGTGGCTGTGGTCTGCAGCAGAGACTCATTCCACAGGGCAGGATCTGGGAGGGGCCCACTGCCTGTCTGGCTTGGGTCTCAACATCCAAGAGGTACATCTTATAGCAAAGTGCTTCTGTTTTTACAGACTTGTTGGGCTGCATCCAATCCTCAGTTATTTGGGCCTTAATCAGAGAGTCACCAGAATTTCCAGGCTGTAGGCTGTCATGAGTTTTGATGTTCATTATCCAGGAGTTGATGGCTGTCTTTTAATATACGATATTTGTTTTTCTCTTTCTGACTTACTTCACTCTGTATGACAGTCTCTAGGTCCATCCATGTCTCTACAAATGACCCAATTTCATTCCTTTTTATGGCTGAGTAATATTCCTTTGTATATATGTAGTTTATACTCTGATGGCTTTTTTTTTTTTTTTAACATCTTTATTGGGGTATAATTGCTTTACAATGGTGTGTTAGTTTCTGCTTTATAACAAAGTGAATCAGTTATACATATACATATGTTCCCATATGTCTTCCCTCTCGCGTCTCCCTCCCTCCCACCCTCCACATCCCACCCCTTCAGGCTGTCACAAAGCACTGAGCCAATATCCCTGTGCCATGTGGCTGCTTCCCATTAGCTATCTACCTTACTACATTTGTTAGTGTGTATATGTCCATGACTCTCTCTCGCCCTGTCACAGCTCACCCTTCCCCCTCCCCATATCTTCAAGTCCGTTCTCCAGTAGGTCTGCGTCTTTATTCCTGTCTTACCCCTAGGTTCTTCATGACATTATTTTTTCTAAAATTCCATATATATGTGTTAGCATACGGTATTTGTCTTTCTCTTTCTGACTTACTTCACTCTGTATGACAGACTCTAGGTCTATCCACCTCATTACAAATAGCTCGATTTCGTTTCTTTTTATGGTTGAGGAATATTCCATTGTATATATGTGCCACATCTTCTTTATCCATTCATCCGATGATGGGCACTAAGGTTGTTTCCATCTCCGGGCTATTGTAAATAGAGCTGCAATGAACATTTTGGTACATGACTCTTTTTGAATTTTGGTTTTCTCAGGGTATATGCCCAGTAGTGGGATTGCTGGGTCATATGGTAGTTCTATTTCTGGTTTTTTAAGGAACCTCCATACTGTTCTCCATAGTGGCTGAACCAATTCACATTCCCACCAGCAGTGCAAGAGTGTTCCCTTTTCTCCACACCCTCTCCAGCATTTATTGTTTCTAGATTTTTTGATGATGGCCATTCTGACTGGTGTGAGATGATATCTCATTGTAGTTTTGATTTGCATTTCTCTAGTGATTAATGATGTTGAGCATTCTTTCATGTGTTTGTTGGCAGTCTGTATATCTTCTTTGGAGAAATGTCTATTTAGGTCTTCTGCCCATTTTTGGATTGGGTTGTTTGTTTTTTTGTTATTGAGCTGCATGAGCTGCTTGTAAATTTTGGAGAATAATCCTTTGTCAGTTGCTTCATTTGCAAATATTTTCTCCCATTCTGAGGGTTGTCTTTTGGTCTTGTTTATGGTTTCCTTTGCTGTGCAAAAGCTTTGAAGTTTCATTAGGTCCCATTTATTTATTTTTGTTTTTATTTCCATTTCTCTAGGAGGTGGGTCAGAAAGGATCTTGCTGTGATTTATGTCATAGAGTGTTCTGCCTATGTTTTCCTCTAAGAGTTTGGTAGTTTCTGGCCTTACATTTAGGTCTTTAATCCATTTTGAGCTTATTTTTGTGTATGGTGTTAGGGAGTGATCTAATCTCATACTTTTACATGTAGCTGTCCAGTTTTCCCAGCACCACTTATTGAAGAGGCTGTCCTTTCTCCACTGTACATTCCTGCCACCTTTATCAAAGATAAGGTGTCCATATGTGCATGGGTTTATCTCTGGGCTTTCTGTCCTGTTCCATTGATCTGTCTTTCTGTTTTTGTGCCAGTACCATAGTCTTGATTACTGTAGCTTTGTAGTATAGTCTGAAGTCAGGGAGCCTGATTCCTCCAGCTCCTTTTTTCATTCTCAAGATTGCTTTGGCTATTCGGGGTCTTTTGTGTTTCCAAACAAATTGTGAAATTTTTTGTTCTAGTTCTGTGAAAAATGCCAGTGGTAGTTTGATAGGGATTGCGTTGAATGTATAGATTGCTTTGGGTAGTAGAGTCATTTTTGCAATGTTGATTCTTCCAATCCAAGAACATGGTATATCTCTCCATCTATTTGTATCACCTTTAATTTCTTTCATCAGTGTCATAATTTTCTGCATACAGGTCTTTTGTCTCCTTAGGTAGGTTTATTCCTAGATATTTTATTCTTTTTGTTGCAATGGTAAATGGGAGTGTTTTCTTGATTTCACTTTCAGATTTTTCATCATTAGTGTATAGGAATGCCAGAGATTTCTGTGCATTAACCTTGTATCCTGCTACTTTACCAAATTCATTGATTATCTCCAGTAGTTTTCTGGTAGCATCTTTAGGATTCTCTATATATAGTATCACGTCATCTGTAGACAGTGAGAGCTTTACTTCTTCTTTTCCGATTTGGATTCCTTTTATTTCCTTTTCTTCTGTGATTGCTGTGGCTAAAACTTCCAAAACTATGTTGAATAAGCGTGGTGAGAGTGGGCAACCTTGTCTTGTTCCTGATCTTAGTGTAAATGCTTTCATTTTTTCACCATTGAGGATGATGTTGGCTGTGGGCTTGTCATATATGGCCTTTATTATGTTGAGGAAAGTTCCCTCTATGCCTGCTTTCTGCAGGGTTTTTATCATAAATGGGTGTTGAATTTTGTCAAAAGCTTTCTCTGCATCTATTGAGATGATCATATGGTTTTTCTCCTTCAATTTGTTAATATGGTTTATCACATGGATAGATTTGCATATATTGAAGAATCCTTGCGTTCCTGGAATAAACCCCCCTTGATCATGGTGTATAATCCTTTTAATGTGCTGTTGGATTCTGTTTGCTAGTATTTTGTTGAGGATTTTTGCATCTATGTTCATCAGTGATATTGACCTGTAGTTTTCTTTCTTTGTGACATCCTTGTCTGGTTTTGGTATCAAGGTGATGGTGGCCTCGTAGAAGGAATTTGGGAGTGTTCCTCCCTCTGCTATATTTTGGAAGAGTTTGAGAAGGATAGGTGTTAGCTCTTCTCTAAATGTTTGATAGAATTCGCCTGTGAAGCCATCTGGTCCTGGGCTTTTGTTTGTTGGAAGATTTTTAATCACAGTTTCAATTTCAGTGCTTGTGATTGGTCTGTTCATATTTTCTGTTTCTTCCTGATTCAGTCTTGGCATGTTGTGCATTTCTAAGAATTTGTCCATTTCTTCCAGGTTGTCCATTTTATTGGCATAGAGTTGCTTGTAGTAATCTCTCATGATCTTTTTTATTTCTGCAGTGTCAGTTGTTACTTCTCCTTTTTCATTTCTAATTCTATTGATTTGAGTCTTCTCCCTTTTTTTTCTTGATGAGTCTGGCTAGTGGTTTATCTATTTTGTTTATCTTCTCAAAGAACCGGCTTTTAGTGTTTTTGATCTTTGCTATTGTTTCCTTCATTTCTTTTTCATTTATTTCTGATCTGATTTTTATGATTTCTTTCCTTCTGGTAGCTTTGGGGTTTTTTTGTTCTTCTTTCTCTAATTGCTTGAGGTGCAAGGTTAGTTTGTTTATTCGAGATGTTTCCTGCTTCTTAAGGTGGGCTTGTATTGCTATAAACTTCCCCCTTAGAACTGCTTTTGCTGCATCCCATAGGTTTTGGGTCGTTGTGTCTCCATTGTCATTTGTTTGAAATGAATAGTAGGGAGCATTAATTCTTCAGGTTTTTAAACATCTGTAGCTGTACCTTTTACTGATCTGTTGGCAGGAAAAATGTCTAGTACACTAAAGTTAGCACATTTCTGCTAGACATTTATTGTTTGTGTGAACATTTTTTTCATCATCTAAACTTTGATAGGTGTGTATTTCCTTGAATACTAGTGAAATAGAGTATCTTCCTATTTTACTGGTCTTTTTTTCCTTTTATTATGAAATGACAAGGATAGTGAGAGTTATCATGTGTTGAATAGTGCTAAGCATCCAGACCCTTGGCTGAATGCTTTAAGCAACCTGTCACATTTAGTCCTCATAGCAACCCTGTTAGAAAGGTGCTATCACTATCCCTGTTTTAAAGGTGAAGAAAATGAAATATTTAGGTCCTTTGCTGCCTTAAATTTGTGTAAAGAAAACTTCATACCAGAGGATGCTGCCCTCTGGGATCTTGCTTTTCAGATGGCATTGAAAGGCTCTCTGAACACCTGACTGTGAAATAAGAATGGACCATTCAAGAAGAGACGAGAACTGAGAGCAAGAGAGCCTGTCCTTTGCGTTCCCCATATTCACAGGTTTCTTAATTCATTGTAATGTATTCACTTATTTTATTAAAAACTTGACTTTTTTGATGTCCATTAAAACTCTTGAAGTTCTTATGATAAATGCTGGCTAATATGATATTAGCTATAAGATACTCATCTTGGAATTTGCTTATAGGGATTTTTTTTCCTGAAAGGATGAGGATAATGCCTCAAATCATCAATCATGAATCCATAGGATGGACCTCAGTATCATTGGGACTCTTAGATTAGGGATGTTGAAGGACTTGAACTTCATAATGAGGGTATTTTATTTTAAGTGTTTTTTAGTTTTTACCTTTTTTGACTTATGATTCCTGCAGATTCTCTTTAAGTTACCTTTTATCCCGGTACTAGCTGGTCTTGAAAAACAAAGTTCTCTTGAGCATACTTGTTTAACATAAACAGTTCAAAATTGTATTAAACAGTTTAAAATGTGCTGCCTCCATTCTTGGTCTACCCCACATAATTGGCAGCAGGCAGTCTGGTGTGTATATTCCACATTCTTTTCCACTCATGCCCGCACACATATCTGAGAGTGTTGTACCATGGACGGTGAGCCACTGCTAGTCCCCACCCCACCTACATAATGTATACCTCACCAGGTTAGTAAATGTATATGGAATTTTTTTATTTTTAAAGTTAATTTTAATATCTTGAATAATCTCATGGTTTTAAAAATCATTCTCTCTATATACACCTATTATTTCTGAACTGTTTGAAAGTAAGTTATAGACATAATGCTCCTTTATTCCTAAATAACTTCAGTGTGTATTTCCTAAAAACAAAAACATTATGATATTCACATTGATACAATTATTATTGATAATTGGTTGATTTCATTAATTTCAATTTTAAAATAAAGCTTAATAATTTTCATTTCCTCAGTTCCAGTAATGTCCCTTACAGCTAAATAATGAGTTAAATAGATAAAGCTTAGTTACAGGATCCAAATCAATATCACTTAATGCATCTAATTGTTAATATGTATCTTTTTTATTAATTAATTAATTAATTAATTTTTGGCTGCGTTGGGTCTTTGTTGCTGCATGTGGTCTTTCTCTAGTTGCGACGAGCAGGGGCTACTCTTTGTTGTGGTGCGCGGGCTTCTCATTGCAGTGGTTTCTCGTTGCAGAGCACGGGCTCTAGGTGCACGGGCTTCAGTAGTTGTGGCATGTGGGCTCAGTAGCTGTGGCACGCAGGCTCAGTAGTTGTGGTGCATGGGCTTAGCTGCTCCGTGGCATGTGGGATCTTCCTGGACCAGGGCTCGAACCCGTGTCCCCTGCATTGGCAGGCGGATTCTTAACCACTGTACCACCAGAGAAGTCCCGTTAATGTGTATCTTTAGTCTCCTTTGATCTGGAACAGTTCCATAGTGTTGTTTGTCTTTCATTACCTTGACATTTCTGAATAGTATGGGCCAATTTACTTTGTAGTATGTCTCTCAGTTTGCTTGTCATACTATAATTTTATCTTGTATTTTTCATTAGTGAGGTTGCATCTCTTTTTCACATGCTTAAGAGCCACTTGTATATCCTTTTCTGTGTACTTTCTTTCACATCTTTTATGCCGTTTTGGTTCTTGGTCTTTTTACTAATTTCTAGGAGAGCGTTGCCCTTTTTGATAGGAGTTACAGATGTCACCATTTGGCTTATGATTTTTGCTATGTAGAGCTGATAAAAAATTATGTAGTTAAATTAGTCAGTCTTTTATGGATTCTGGATTTTGAGCCATGGTTAGAAAGGCCTTTTTGTATTCTAAATTTATAAGGGAATTCTCTTCTTGTTTTCTGCTAGTACTTTCATGGTTATTTATGTTTAATAAATACCCTGATATATTTGGAATTACTCTTAAGATATGGCTCCAGCTTTGTTTCCCAGATGGCTACCCAGTACCCCGACCCCATTTATTGAATAATCTCATCTTTTCCTCAACTGATATGAAATACCTTTGTCATATACCAAATCCCCAATGTAATTAGGCCTATTTCAGGGCTTTATATTCTGTTTAGATGTTCTGTCTATTCAGGCACCAGTACCATATTTTTATTGTAGGCTAATGGTGTTTTATATCTTTTAGGGCTAGTTTCTCCATGTTGCTCTTTTTTAGAATTTTTCTAATCATATTTATGAGCTGTAGAATCAGCTTGTCTAATCACCCTCATCATCCCCCAACAACCCCAAAAATACCTATTGGTATTTTTATTGGGATTGCATAGATTTAGTAATTCGCTTAGAGAAAATTGGCATCTATATGATGCTTAGTCTTCATGTTTAAGACTGTGATAAGTCTTTCTGTTTGTTCTGTTCTTCTTTTGTATCTTTTAGGAGGGGTTTTGAAGTTTTCTTCATTTATGTCTTTCATATTTCACAAGTTTATTGATAGGTAGTTTATCTTTCTCATGTCTATTGGTAATCAAACTTGTTTGTCCATTATATCTACAAACCTTGTAAACTGTTGATGACTATGTATTGGTTTTATATTCCATTACTTTACCGAATATCTTGTTTTCACTTGATTACTCAGATTTTCCAAGTATACATTCATGTCATTTGCAAATAGTGATAAGTTTACCTTGCCTTATCTAATTTTTATTCTTGTAATTTCACTTTCTTATCTAGAATAAGAAAACGAACTTTCTTTACTAGAGGTATCTAGCATTGGCTAGTACCTTCAGTGAAAGTAATGGGGGTGATAGTGGACATCCTTGACTTTGGTGGTTATAGTTTCTCTATTATGATAGTGGTTTTGGCCTAAATAGATACATTTCACTATGTGAAGGAAATATCCTTATTCTTAATCTATTGAATCTTTCAAAATCAAGTATAACTTTTGAATTTTGAGCAGATGCTTTCTGTGTGTTATAGAGATGATCATTTGATTTTCCTCCTACTATCTCTCAATATGATCTATTGAGAGATAGATCAGCAACAACTGAGGCTGTCAGTGTTGAACCATCAATGCATTCTTGATGTGTATGATCACAATATATTATTATTTTTTAATGCATTGCTGGATTTTGTTAATACATATTTCTTTAGGATTTGAGCATTAATATTCATGAGTGGGGTTGATCTGAAGTTTTTTTTGGGGGGTGGTAGTGTCATCTTTGGGAGGTTTAGATATCGGTATTATGTTTGCTTCACAAAAGATTTTGGGGAGGGACTTCCCTGGCAATCCAGTGGTTAACACTTTGCACTTCCACTGCAGGGGGTGTGGGTTCAATCCCTGGTCAGGGTACTAAGATCCCACATACCATGCAGCTTGGCAAAAAAAAAAAGATTTTGGGGAGTGTTCTTTTCCTTAAAAAACATGGGAATTTGTGTCTGTGTATGAAACATAAATATTACATGTAATATGTTGAGTGTGTGTGTATTTAAAAGTTAGTTAGCGTTCCCTATAAAATCATCTGAGTCTAGTATTTTTTTTTTGACATACCTTTGAGAATTTCTATTTCTTCTTTGGGAATCAGTCAGTTTGGGACTTATTTTATTCTGGAGTCAGTTTTGGTAAAGTATTTTTTTCTAAAATTTTGACTCATTCTAATTTTCAAGTTATATACATAGAACTGAGCAAAATGGATTTTTATGTTTTTTAATTCCTTTATTCTGTGATTATTTCCACTTTTTTTTCTGATTTTTTATGCTTGTCCTTTCTCCTTCCACATTGCTCCATTTTTATTTCCCTGGATTAGCTAGTTGGGGTTTTTTTAATTTAAAAGAACTAAATTTTAGATTTACTTAGTGCAGATGCTTTTCTGTTTTCTAATGTATCCGTTTTTTATTCCTTTATTGGTTTTCCTGTTATTTTCTATTATTTTTTGAGGCATATGCTTAGTTTGTCTTTTTGTTTTAAGTGCAAAGACTATGAAT
This sequence comes from Delphinapterus leucas, assembly GCF_059928025.1. Lineage (NCBI taxonomy): Eukaryota > Metazoa > Chordata > Mammalia > Artiodactyla > Monodontidae > Delphinapterus > Delphinapterus leucas. The sequence continues at coordinate 55,623,510 of NC_143143.1, forward strand.
TTTCCACTAAGCACTGCTTTAGCTATATCCAGTGGATTTTCATAGTTAATTCTAATAAATTTTCTATTTTCTAAATAGTTTTCTATTTTGGATCACATTTCTTCCCCTTTGCCCTTTAAGGGGACATTTAAAAATTTCCAGATAGAGGAGGGTTTTTCTTTTTCTTTTGGCTGAGTCAGGTCTTAGTTGCGGCACATGGGATCTTTTGTTGTGGCATGCGGGCTCCTCATGGTGGTGCGCAGGCTTCTCTCTAGTTGTGACGTGCAGGCTCCAGAGCGCATGGGCTCAGTAGTTGCGGCGTGTGGGCTTAGTTGCACTGTGGCATGTGGGATCTTAGTTCCTGCACCAGGGTCGAACTGGCATCCCCTGCATTGCAAGGCTGATTCTTAACCACTGGACCACCAGGGAAGTCCCTGGAGGAGGGTTTTTTTGTTTTGTTTTTGTTTTTTGCTGTACGCGGGCCTCTCACCGCTGTGGCCTCTCCCGTTGCGGAGCACAGGCTCCGGATGCACAGGCTCACAGCCATGGCTCACGGGCCCAGCCGCTCCGCGGCATGTGGGATCCCCCTGGACTGGGGCACGAACCCGTGTCCCCTGCATCGGCAGGCGGACTCTCAACCACTGCGCCACCAGGGAAGCCCTGGGAGGAGGGTTTTTGATTGTCTGTTTTTTTAATTTCCAGTTTTATTGTATTGTGATCAGAAAATGTTACTTGTATTATTTTTTGGAATGTATTGATGTGTTCCTTATGGTGGAATTTTTGCAAATATTTTTTGTGAATTTTTGTGTTCTAGATAATTGAAAACAGTTAAATATTTAGGTTATATTTTATTAGTTATTACATCTTTTCTTTTGCCTGCCATTTGGTCTGCCATAAATTGAGAGATTAATTTCCCATTATTGGTATTTTTTAGATTTCTCATATTTCTGAGATATTTTGCTTTATAATTATCGACTCTCTCTTATTTGTACATAGACACTTATAACATGTTTATGGTGAATTGTACCTTTTATCATTTAAAACATACTCATATTTGTCTTGGTTATTGCTCTTTAGCTAGAATACTACCTTGTTTGAAGATAATTAAGACTTTATTTGCATTTTTCTTTAGCTTTGCTCATTCTTAGGTGTATCTCTTACATACAGCATAGAATTGAGTTTTGCTTTGAGAAGGTCTTAAAATCTTGTTCTTTCAATAGTTGAGTTTAGCCTGTTTACATTTAGTGATAATGACAAGTATCTATTTTATTTATTTGTGTGTGTAGTTGTGATATTTAAAAACTTCTGTACTTTATTCTAGTGGACACCTATATAATCATAACTATAGAACAATATACTTAACCCTTTATTTCATTGTCTTCTAGTTTCCTACCATGAACAGTAACAAAATTCCTGTTTTTCCTTCCTTCCTTTTGCTCTTTCTCTCCTCTACTATCTGATTTTGGTCAGAAATATTACTTTTGCCCATCATTATAATTGATTTGTTAGCTTCAAGTATCATCCTTTGACTTCCAGCTATATTAGATGACAATTAATTTACTCTACCGCTTGCCTTTTTCCTTTTCACTCTCACATTTTGTTAATTGTAATGACTATCTTTTTGGTGCATTTATATATTCTGGCAGTCTAATCCCTATTTTTAGTTTTATTTATTTATTCTTGGTATTTTGGAATTTTATTTTATTTATTTTTAATTTATTTTTTGTACAGCAGGTTCTTATTAGTTGCCCATTTTATACATCTAATCCCTATTTTTAGTTTTAATTCTACAGTTAATTTGAGACAAGCCTTCTGCTGGTTTCCCTAATAATTTCTGGGTTGACCGAAGTTCACCCTCTAGACCCTTGATATTCAAAGTGTAGTCCATGCACCAGCATCATTAACACCATTACCTACATGTTAGAAACGTAGAATCTCTGCCCCAACCAAGACCTGCTGAATCAGAATTTGCATTTTCATACAATTCCTATGTGATCTGATATGTTCACTGAAGTTAGAGAAGTAACACTATAGTAGTAGTTTCCAAGAGAAGAGCTGGATCATGGGAATAGTTTTGGATGAGAATTTATCTATAGCATTTAGCCTTGAAGGAGAGTTCAGCTGGGTGTAAAATCCTTGGGACATTGTTTGGATCCTGACTCAAATAAATCAGCTGTAACAAAGTTTTGATACAATATGAAAAAAGTTTTAAAAGCATTGGGTATTAGGTGATATGAAGAAATTGTTAATTTTATTAGCATGTAATGGTATTTTGCTTCTTTTTAAAAGTCTTTATCTGCTGAAGAGACATACATATGTGTTTATGGGCAAATTTATGTATTTTGAGGATTCAGTTTAAAATAATCCATCCCCTTACCCCAGTAAAGTTGGAATGGTATGGGGAATAGATTAAACAAGAACATAGGGCTAATAAATTTTGAAGCTGGAGTTGGGGATAGATATAGGGCAGGCATTTCATATTCCTTCTACCTTTGTATATGTTTGGAAAATAGTATAACACAAAGTTAAGAAAATAACTGAATCATAATAGTTTGCTGTTTTCCCATTTTCTGGTGTTGAATGTGGCTATGAAGAACTCAGGCTGGTTTTTTCTTTAAGTCAGTATCTTGATCTTTTTGCCTGTCCTATTCTTTATTTATCTTTGATAATCAGTAACTTTAATGACTATCATATGATAATAATCATATCATAAGTTTTGATGCTGCCCTGGGTCAGTTTTTCCTGGCACTTTCAATATTTAGCTTCAAGGCTAATGAATGTTGTCTTGAATTATATCTTTATTTTTTGTTCCAGTCTCTTCTTTTGGTTTCCTTATTTGGGGGCTCCAATTATGCATATTTTGGATCTCCTTTGTCTGCCTTCTTTATCACTTCTCTCTAATCTTTTTTTCTCTTACATTTTTTTCATGTTGTCTCTTCCCTCTTGTGCTCCTACCACTTTCATCTTTCTATTTTTCCCCCTTCTGTCCAGATTCTTTCAACTCACATTTTATTTCCCTTTGTTCTTAAATTTTTTAATACAGTTGATTGTTTTATTGAGTTTTCAAAATAGCTGAATCCTTTTTCATTAATTTATTGAGTACTTAGTGCATCTTTCTAATTTGCAGGCATATCCTTTAGTTCTTGGAAATTTTCTTATTTCTTTGATTCCTATATTCTGTTTTCTTCCATAAAAATTGTTATTATTTCTTGTCTTTTGTTTTAAGCAACCTTTTTATTATGCTCAAAGATTTGGGATGGGGCATCACGGGCTGGTTGCTTCTGTCATGCTGGCATGACATTTTTCCTCCCCCTCCCCTAAATATTTATTTTTATTTATTTATTTTACTTTTGGCCGCATCAGGTCTTAGTTGCAGCATGTAGGATCTTTCATTGTGGCACACGGGCTCTTTATTGCAGTGCGCGGGCTTCTCTCCAGTTGTGGTGTGTGGGTTTTCTCTCTCTAGTTGTGGTACACAGGCTCCAGAGTGCATGGGCTCTGTAGTTGTGGCGTGCAGGCTCCAGAGTGCGTGGACTCTGTAGTTGTGGTACGCAGGCTTGGTTGCCCCGCTGCTTGTGGGATCTTAGTTCCCCGACCAGGGATTGAACCCACGTTCCCTGCATTGGAAGGCAGATTCTTTACCACTGGACCACCGGGGAAGTCCCCGTATTTGTCTTTTTGTTATTTTGAGCACATATATTTGACTTTCAACCCTTTTGTTGAGTTTTTTTTTCCTATTTTGTTTTTAGTTTCTAAGATCTCTTTTCCTGTTTTTTGTTTATTTGTTTGTTTTTATTTGCTGATTAAAGCTTTTAAAACGGCAGTGCTCTCCTCCCAGGTTCAAAATATTTTTATTTTTGTGAAGACACAGGTTTCTTCCCCCCCACCCCCAGTATGTTTTCTTTCTACTACATGGACCCTATTTCCTCTGTTTATTTGGCTCTTAGTTTTGGAGGAATGTGAGGCAATAAAAAATATGACTGTAGGGTCATTGTGTGTGGATGAAGTTTGTCTACTGATGGGCCTTTCCACTGAGTAGGGAAAGCTGTCTTATCACTGTAGGGTCTAGAGATGGCAGTGTCTTGTCTCTGAGGCTGATCAATTCCTCTAGAAATAAATCCTCTAGTCTCCTCCTGTGGGTACATAACCTGGCTTCTGGCATTTGGAAGCAGATGAGGATCCCGCTGTTCATGCTTGCATTTAACCCCACATAGCATTCTTCAGTCTGAGGTGTTTCTGATTTGTATTCTTCAAACAATACATTTTTGTGTCTTGTAGGATGAAGACAGCAGTAGGCAACAGGGTGTCTGGTTCACAGAGTTAAATCCCATCTTCTTTCCATCCCTACTCTGTCTTGTGCCTCCAAGCATAGAACCTTTCTGGGCTTCTGTTGGTCAACCAACTTGCTTCTTTATACCTTCCCTCTCCAGGCACCAATGTTTTAGGTTCCTTCCCTCTCCTAAATGGGTCACAGCTCATACAAATGCTTTGCATATTCCAAAATATGTTATTCTCATTTCTCTTTCTACTGTTTTCTTTGTCCTTGTAGATTTGTGTCATATTTATTCTTAGTGTTTTCAGGAGTTAGAGGAAATGACAGATGTGGTCAATCAACCATGTTTTACTAGAACTCAAAAACTGGTTATTGAAAAGACCAGTGACATTGATCTTTGGTGGACCTGATTAAGGTGAAAGATGAGAAAGCACTAATGCATATTAGCAATGTGAAAGGAAATATAAGAAACATGTATAAGAGAATATTAACTGCAACTTTATGATAATCAATTTGAAACCCTATAGCAGGGTTGGCAAGCTACATCCTGCAAACCAAATCTGGCCCAACACTTGTTTCTGTAAATAAAGTTTTATTGGAACACAGCTATAACTCATTTGTTTACATATTGTCTAATGTTCTTTTGCACTATAATAGCAGAGTTGAGTATTTGTGACAGAACCATATGGCTCACAAGGCCTAAAATATTTACTGCATAACCCTTTACAGAAAGAGTTTGCTGACTCCTGCTGTAGAGGAAATTATTTCCTAGAGAAAAAGACTACAAGTGACTTAAAAGTGCTGTACTAGATAAATAACCATAGGAGAGATTGGAAAGGTTATTAACGATCTTTTAAGAAGTCTCCAACAAGAGAACTGAATTCTGAGTTCACTAATCTTTGAAGAACAGGTAATTTCCTTTTTCTTTAGATTATCTTAGACCATAGAATAATATGGAAAAGCCTATTCAAGATGACATCATCAAATTATTAATGTAGTCATCTTTTAAAGAAACCTCGCTGTTGGAGCTTTTTGTTTTGCAGTTTTAAGAGAGTTCATATTGTTCATGCAGTGATAACAGAATGTGGTACCAGGGTCCACAGTGACCAAACACACTCCTTCTGTCTCTGGGAAGGGTGGTGCAGCATTTTTCTGACAGAGTTCACTGATCCCCTTGATCACACAATTCCCTACTTTTTCTTAATACCATTTGTGGACATTTTACATTAGTTCCATTTCTGAGTTGTAGAACCACCCTCATTACTAAGAAAAATTGTGTGTGTACAGTGTATGTATATGTTTGTGTACACATCTTAATCTTAGCCTTCCAGGCCTGAAAGAGGACAGATGCAGTCTTTTCATTTCTGTTCATCTGTTTTATAGTTAAAACTAGTCATTTTGGAATCATTAGAATGATAATGCGTATAATATTATTGTAACAGATTGTACTAATGTAGTAATTGTAGTGTTACTGTACTCTGTTTTCAGACATTTCTTTGTTACTTTGTGAGCAGTAAAATTCCCCATCTGTAGGTAATATGACAGTCTTGAATTGTCCTTTGTATAGTGAGTCCAGTATCCATAGTTGCATCATGTCAGCAAATGGTCAACTTAGTTCAGGGATTTCCAGGACTGATTTGAGAGTCCCAAATCAGGTTCAGTGGTTTGCTAGGAGGACTCAGAATTCAGAAAAGCTATTACACTCCTGGTTACAGCCTATTTGAGAGAAAGGGTCAGATTAAGATCAATGGAAAAAAACATGTAGGGCAAGGTCTAGGAGACACAGAACAAGCTTTCGGTTGTCCTCTTCCTAGTGGAGTCATGTGAGCAGTGCTTAATTTCCCCCGAAACAAAGTGTGACAACACTGAAGGAGTGTTGCCAGACCCTCTGGAGTCAAACTGATACCATGTGGCCCAAGGCCCCATCATCAGTTGCATTGTTAGCATAATCTATGAAGGGCAGCTCAAGGCTTCATTCAGGTAAACAGATATACTCTTAAGAGGCAGGATATTCCAAGAGCACAGAGGTTATCTTCCAGGTGGCAGGCAAGGGCCAAACTTCTCTTTGAAATGTGCAGGGTTTGGACAACCCAGACCTGCTGAGTTAATCCTTTACTGTACATCACCACATATCAAGTTCCTCACCATGTGTACTTTCTCTACCACCGCTACAAACAAATTTTAAATGACACTTATAATAGGTTTAAACCCATTTAATAATGCAGATCTGCCAGCATCCATTGTTTGAATGGAAGAAAAAGTTCTTTCCAAAAGGTCATATTCAATTCACATTTGGATTAGATAAAATGTCAATTTACATCAGATATTTACCTTTAGGCTTTAGAAGGTAAGGCTGAATTGTGTCACTTCTTTCGTTCAAGAGTATTTGGCCCCCAAATCCCTGTGCATGAAAAATGGAGTGATAAACATAAGGAGTCAGCATCTTTCAAATGTGGATCAAATCCATTGGAAAGGGGGTACAAATTGGGCTAGGTGTGGCCAAGGATCAGAATGTTATCATCTTTATCGTTTTTGTGGCACATCTTTTAATTTTATTTCCTCTTAGGCACTTTATGTTATTAAAAAACTAAAAAAAAAAAAAATGCACATCTTGGGTTCCAAGAAATTGTTTGTAGGGTTTTAGAAACTACAGCAGTATTGAGGGTATATGGGGGAACCCCCGAGTTTTCAGTTTGGCTCAGATACTGGATGAGTTCAGAAGTGATGCTGAAGCTGAAGCTGACTGGAAATGTCTAGACTATAACCTAAAGTGTCTGGTCTTTGTAAAGATTCTGGCTTATAAAGGATGCAAGGCTTAACATTGTAAAAAATCTTTAGTAATGGTGAGGGGAAAAGAAAAAAAAAATGTCCCCTAAAGTATAAATACATTTTTAGTCTATTTTTTAAAAGAAAATTTGAATCATCATATCTGTATACCTTTGCTCTCTTCACTCACCATTATGTCTGAGCAGCAGTGTTTTAAAAGAAGGGTGTTTAGGTACAGAAGTCTTTTTCCTTGCAGGGATGGAATGGGATAGGAGGGACAGATTAGTGCTCTCTGTTGGAAAGTGGTTAGCATTTTGTAACATTGCTTCATTAGGGTTACCACCCAAGGGCAGCTCATGCCAAGGTATTACTTTGTGCTCTCAACCTTGGGAGCATCCCTCTCCATGCAGTGGGTGCCCAGTCTTGGGGAGAAGCTCTGAGCAAGTTGGGTGCTCTTGGGTGTGAGTTGATGGAAGGAATGCTGAAGCCCCAAATCCTGAGAGCAGACTGTCCCACCAAGTGAGTGTGCTTGACACTGTGTCAGAGGTGACCAAGGCTTAATTTTACAGGAGAGCAACAGACACTTTATAAAGTTGTTTTTCAGTAACAGTAGCCTGTGCTGAGTTAACTTTAGTCCTTGCTTCCATTAAACAACTTGTTTTCTCCCTCTCGTTCACAGAGCTCTCTTGCTGAGACCTTGGATAGCACGGGCAGTCTTGACCCCCAGAGATCGGACATGATTTACACCATAGAAGATGTTCCTCCCTGGTACTTGTGCATATTTCTGGGGTTGCAGGTAAGATGATTCCTTTGGAATATAACCACCAGCAGATGCTTGAATTATCTGTCTGGATTATTTAAAATTCAATTTTTATTTTTTATTTATTGACAACTTTAATATAAATTACTCTTTTAAGAATGTTGAATGGGAATTGTTAACATGAACTTCATAACAGTGAAAGGAGGAAAACAGGAGGAGTAGGTTAATCATGGAATGAAAGAAGGAAAATGTTCAGGGAATAAGCAAGAGAAATGACATGGAAGTAAGGGAAAAAGGTCATAGATGTGTGGAAAGGGGAGAATAGAGGGAAGATAAAGGTAGAAGAATAGAGAAAAGAAGGGTTAATGTTCATCTCTCATTCCTAGTTAACCAACCACAGTCACCGTCAGTTCTGCCATGAAATATGGGTGACCCTGAGAAGTGCTGTGTTGGTCAGGGCATAAATGTGGAGGCTTCAATCTTATTTTTAAAGGAAGGCAAACTTCGCCTCGGTGGTGTCTGCTTTGTCTGCTGCAATTTCCAGTGGGAGCAGAGCAGGGAAGCTGCCAGGGGAGGGGTGGGGGGATGGGGTGAGAGGTGACCCAAGCTAATGCAGGACTCCTGAATCTTTGGTACCCACTTCCCCCACCACCACCACCACTCCCTTTTCCCACTTACGATTGAAGTGGGGCTTTAAGAGAAAGGGGATGACATGGAAGGCTCTTTGTCCAGATGCATACCCCTGGCCTGTGTTTGCCTTGGTTTTGAGGTTTCACTTTCCATTCTTTACGTTTGAATGATCAGTTCATGCTGAGAAAATCAGTCCCGTTATCCAGAGAGGTTTATTCACTTGGAGGTGAACTGTACCTGATGAAAGCTGATGCTTTGGTCCAGTTTCCAGGCCCCTCCCCGTAGGTATCAAAGCACTTGGTAACCTGGACAGAAAGGCATCTAATAAGAAGACATAACCAAAGGAGCTGACTGGTCTTGGCAAATAATTTCCCTAGGGCTGAGTATCTGGAATCAGATTCAAGAAACTCATTTTTTGAAATGTTTATATTATAGATGTTTCTAGAAGTAGTCTTCCCGGTTCAGATAGGATTGGGAAACCCTGTGTGCATCATGCCCTTCTTGACAGTGCACAGCACTCTTAAACTTGTGAGCAGCTCTGGGAAGTCCTGGATGAGAATATTCTCTTCCCCTCACCAAACACCTATTAGTGTTACACAGTTGGGCTTTATGGGCTGCAAGCAGCACATTTTGGCAAACATGACCAGAGATGGGGAACTATTAGGAAGAAATGTAGGAAGTTTGCAGAACAGAAGTAGGAACTGAACAGGCAGGCCTCTGGGAGGAAGGGAAGTGAGCAGTGAGGGCTGGAATGTCCTGCCAGGGCCACAAGGAATGGGGGAGGGGCCCTAAAGGAAGAGGGGGATGGGCTCTTTCTGGAGGATCCCCACAGCTACTGTGTGACCCTAGCCCTTCCCTGATTGCTGTTAAACAATGCTAGACCATAGAAAAAGATGGAAAACGCCTTGTGCAATGAAGCTTGTAACTTTAATCCCCAGACCTAAAAGAATTTAAAAAAAAAAAATGGACAAATTATCTCAAGAACATAGATGTAAAATTCTACATAAAATATTGGCATATCAAATCCCAGAAGAAAAATCTAGCATGACTAACTAGAATGGTTCAGTGCTACACGGTTCATGTTAACAGATTAGAGGAGAAAGACCTATGGTTTTAGCAATTGATGCTGAAAAGCATTTTAAAAAAGCAAATATTCCCAGTAAGAATTATATAAATAAAACACTACCAGTGTTTGTGTTGAGTACTTCCTTTGTGCTGGTCTGGATTCATGCAAGTAATAATTAATAATACAAGTTAGTGATAAGACAAGAAAATGTAATGGAAAGGAGAAATGCAAAAAACAGAGATGATTTGGCATATGATAAGAGTGTGTAACTAAAAAACCAAATTCTTCATGTGTGTAACTTTTTAAAAACAACAGGGGGGTGGGCAAAGTCAGGGTAAAATCAGAAAAAATACAAAGAAGGGTTTATTCTTTTCCCCTCTGTCTCCCTGTCACCCGTAGCATTACCTGACGTGCTTCAGCGGCACCATCGCGGTGCCCTTTCTGCTGGCCGATGCCATGTGTGTGGGATTTGACCAGTGGGCCACCAGCCAGCTCATCGGGACCATTTTCTTCTGCGTGGGAATCACAACTTTGCTGCAGACAACTTTTGGATGCAGGTGAGATTGGGGCACTAAATTGGGGATGCTGAAGCACCCATGAAGCATTAAGCACTGCCATTCACCTAGGGCTGCTTAGAGGGACTGACTGGAGTATAGGGAGGTGTGTCCTAGTGGCATTTGCCCTGCCTTCCCCCAACGCTACTGTGTTTCTTCTCTAGGTGGGTGGCACCGCTTCCCACCTAGTTGTGCAGGCTGGAAACAGACTCACTCTCAGTTCCTTCCATCCCACCAGTTGGCAGGGCAAGTTTTCTCTCCAGTACCCCCTCCCTGCCCCCATTCCTTAAGTTCAGGCCGAGACTGTTCTACTAGGTTCCTAGTTGTTTCCCTGCCTCCAGGGCTACTCTCCTCTGCCCTGCTCTGTGTGCCACTCTAGTGCTGTCTTTCAGTGTTTGCATCTTCCTGGGTGTTACCAGGCTACAGCCCTACTCCCTGTTTAAAAAAACAGATGTGCCCACCCTGTAGACTTCTCCCTTGTTTTCTGTCCCACCACCCTTCCAGCCATGTCCCTGCGCCCTGCAGTCCCCTTCCCTGCACTCACCCAGGGGTGAGTTCGTCCCCGAGCCCACCCTGCTGTCTTGCCATCCTGTGCTTGTGCTTCGCTGCAGCCTTCCGGTCCTGGCTTGCCCCTCTCCTCTCTGTGAAGCATCCCTGACTTGCCAAAGCCTCCTTTCTCTCTGGATTCCCACACATGCACCTTGTGTATGTTCTTCTAATGTGGCTCTTATTCCACTTTGTCCTTTTTTGTTTGTGTCTTTTCTTGCTGATTCGTGTTTCCTTCCTTGATGCCAGAACTGCGCTTTGCATCCCCAGTCCCCAGCTTAAATGGGTATGGAGCTGGCATAGGTAGGAAAAGAACTGTCCTGTCTTACCTTCTCCTGCAGGCTTGCTTTGTCCCCTCCTGTCCCCTTCTTCCACCCTCTTCACATGCAGCCTTTTCCTCTACCCTAGGGTGCTGCTCAAGGGGCGGAGCCTGTGGGGACAGGACTGTCCTCAGGGGAAGGACAGCAGAGTAAACGTGCGAGTTCTGTCTCTCACTCCATTACAGACAGTCTGCCTTCCCTGCTAGGAAAATGGGAGCAAAGGCAGAGGGAAAAGAAGGCAGCTTGGGAATCATGGAGTGTATTCCAGTGAGTCAGAATCCTCAGGGTGACCTGTACTTGAGGGGGGGGGCAGGGCAGGAGAATATGGGAAGAACAGTGTTAGGGCATCCTGGTTGGCGGCATAAGCAATGTCCTCAGGAGGGATACGGCAGCTCCCTAGCAGTTCTGCTGATGGAAGGAAGGCTGTGAGGGCTGGCTAGCTCTTGGGGTTCTCAAAACCCCAGCCCCTGCAGGACTGCCTGCAGCCACCGTGCTGAGCAGATCCCTTACCTCAGAAGGGAGGGTCTTCTTAGGGGACCCCTGAGGGAAAGTCAGGGTGTTATTGACCCGTTAGGGGAAGGAGATGTGTTCAGGCATTCCAGAGAGGACTTGATTCATTTTCTTAGAGCCCAGGTAGTTAAATTTGGCTGGCAGCATCTTTCATTCTTTTGATACAGCATTCAAGGTTCTGTATTTCAAAGCCAGAAAGGATTAGAAAGCTTTTATTGACCGATTCAAGTGTACACAGGACACTGGTTCTCTGGGGAAATATTCTTTTTCTAAACAGCTAGCTCATCAGGGAACTTGTAGCACAAACCATCTGCAAATTTTGGCAGTGCCTCTAGTTGAGAATTGTTGGTTGACTTGAAGAGGGAATGAAAGACGTGTTTACTGAGGTACAGCAGGTACCAGGTGCAGCTCTGCCTTGGTCTCATATCAGGGAGGCTAACCCTGACTGACAGTTGAGCCTGGCTGTGCTGGGCACAGTTGCCTAATGGTGACATAGTAGGGAGAGTTTGGGGTAACTTTTGGTGTGTGCTTTCAGTTATGGGAGGGCACCCGTTCAGGACCCTCTTGCCCATCGTTGGGGCACAAGAGACCTAAACAGAGCAGCCTGGGTCAGTGCGGTTTACCCCCTCCCCTCCCCCTGAAGGAGCACAGTGGAAGGAAGGGAAGATGGAGAAAGAGGAGTCAGTTAGCTTTTGCTCTACTCCCTTCTTTGTGCTACAGCACCTTTTTCTTGCCCGGGATCCTTGCCTCCAGCTCCCATCTAGTAGGGAAACAGTGAGAAGGCACTCAGCGCCGTGGTTTCCAGCTCCACAAAGCCTCAAGCTGTTGTTGATACATTCTTTTTAGTTTTATCCAGCATATATTTGAGGGCCTGCTGTGTGAAGGTGAACCCAGATGATGAGGTGGGTGAGAGGCATTTCCTTCCCTGCCTGGTTGGTCACCACCTCTGGGGTTTGTTTGCTGTATCTGTTTATTCATGTGTCCCATCTCCTCCATCCTCTGCATCTCCCTGTCCTTCACCCTTTTCTGTTAAAACTCTTAACTCCTCTTTACCCATCTTCCCTTCCTTCCACGGTGCCCAAAGAGGCAGGGCTACCCCTACTAGCTGAATCACCTCTCACACCCTTGCCCCTGGTTTTCCTGTGGGTTTCGTAAAAGAAGAGCAGAGATCTCAGGAGTGGCCAAATATCCCACTCCTCTAGTATTTCCAGCAGACCAAAGTTGGCACTCAGACCTCAGTAGAGTGGGGACCCGCCTCTGGCACCCAGTACTTACTCAGAACGGGGGCAGGGTTGAGCATCCCTTGGCCTATTTCAGGGGACCCACCAAAGCCAGAGCAGCAACATTGCCAGTGTTAGTTAAAATCAAGTTGTTGAATATTGTAATGATCAACTTTAATCCCATGGGCAGTCAGAATCTACAGTTTCCAGTAAAGCATTAGCTTATGCCACATGGCAAATGATGGGTTCTTCCCCATTCACACACGGGGGAGTGAAATGACTGAGTATGAGAAGTTAGAGGGACCTATGCAGTGTTATGACTCTGGACAGAAGACCTCTCCAGCTCCCAGTTTCCTTTTGTGAAAATGACAGGAGGCTCTTCCTGAGGTGTCCTGTGGATGACACTTGCCATCACTGTGTTTTTGTAGATTATTATAAGCTCTTCCTAAAATACATTTGGGAAGTTACAGAGTATGAATAATGTGAAAAGCCTTTTAATTCTGCTGCTTGCTAACATAGACCCTCATCGTAGACTGTGAATTATCATCTTAACAGACTTGTGCATTTACTTCCTGATCACAACAGGATCAAACAGATAAAGCAGTTGGGGCAGAGGGAATATCAAGGTGGGACAGTGGGAAAGAAAGGCTGATGTGCCAAGAGTGGGGTTTATTCCCAGTATCACAGCCATAGGATTGCAGATGGCCTGTACGTGTTTGTTGGTGTTTGTTTGCAGTTCACACTCATTTCCTTAGGCAGAGAGCTGCAGAAGAAAAATCATGTTCAGCTTTCATGATTTCTAGGACAGATTTTCAGACTTTTCCAGCTCTGAGTGGTTTGCCATGTGTGTCTGAGTTCTGTCCGTTTCTTCGTGTGTTTACCTGTTGAGTACCCAGTACTCCCTTGCACTGGATATAGTGTGTACATGGGACCTAGAGACCAGCCATAGTCCATGCCTCTGAGGGCTGGGGCCTGTATTGTGAGGAAGCTAAGACCATGATTGCAGGTCTAGAACCGAGGAAGGAAGCATAAGCATTCCCATCCTCTGGGCTGTGGCCAGGTCATCCCTGCTCCGTGTTTCACATGGGCACTCTGGTGAAGAGTGGCATGCTGTTCCTGGAAAGTTGTTTCATTCCATAAAAATAACCAAAATTGATATGGAAAAAGTGAGGGTGAAACAGATGTGTGCCTTTGCAAACCTGAACACAAGCTCAGAATGCCAACTTTAAGATGCTGTGTTGTAAATACTCCTTTGGGGGCATGTTTTCCATGGGCTGGGCTGGCTAAGGACACAGAAAATGTGTCTGATGCAGCATGTGCTGCAGACCCTCCTTCCTTCACTACACATCTCCCCTGGCATGAACATGCTTTCCTTTCCTCCAGAGATCATGACTTGTTTTGAAATGGAGGTCATATGTCTCTGCCCCAGTTGTGTGACTTCTGTGGCTTTAGTGCTTCCCAGGGCTTCCACCTGTTGGGGATGGGCAGTTTCTGTGACAGCTGCTTCTTCCATCCCCCTCCTCCCATCCAGCCTTTTCCTTCTTCCTTCTTTCCTTTGACTTTTATCCCCTGCAGTTTGCTTTCAACGAGGTCTTTACTGTCGAGTGCCCTTGGGTGAGGTTTCAGATTGCTGAAATCAAACCTTATTCTAATTGATTTCAATCCAACCTACCCCTTGGGCTCTTTCCAGGAATTAGTAAAAAACCTTTAAAATCCCAAGAGCAGGGGCAGGGTTCAGAGTCCCCTAACTCAGATGTTAGCCAGCCAGCAGCAGCTATGCCTCCCTGGCTTTGGGGAGGACTCAGTTCATGCATAACCTAGGCTGCCATTGTCTTTTCCATCAGAGACCAAGCTTTGATAGCAGCTCTGAGCTTCCCAGAGCCCTTGTCCTCGGGTGTTATGCATAGCTGGGGGTGAAGGAGGGCCCTCTGGGACGGACCCTGCCCCCTTGCACACCATGCTGACCTCCAGCTTTCCCTGAGGTGTGCAGGTGCTGTGTTTGGGGACCACATCCAGCTTTTTGTTCCAGGTGCCTCTTGGAGGCCTTTCTCTCAGCTCTCCAGCAAAAGAAAAAATTGCAGGTGGAGTGGCCCGTTTCTTGAGAGCCTCTCCTGGCCATAACAGGCCTGCTGTAGACACACAGAATATTCCTTTGCTGAGAAAAGGTAGGGTTTTGGCTAAGAGAGCCATTGTAGCTGGTGCAGCAGCCTGGTCTCTAACAGAGTTTCTGCCCTGAGGAGAGAGCTACCCTGTCTTCCATCTCCTTTGGTTCTGGGACCTGTACGGTATAGGAGGCAGCTCCAGGATACTTTAAAGTCTCAAGTATAAGGCTTTGAACTCTTAACTGTTGATAAAATTTAGAAGAATGGAGAGATGCAGTACTTGGATAGGGGTAGGGGAGACTGGGATTTTCCCCCACATTCTTTTCCTGTATATGTGTTTGTGTGGGGGTGTATGTGCAGTTTTTTAAATTACTTGAGAATTTCAGGCAGCATGATGATGGCTCACCCCCAGATACTCTCCTAAGAATGAGGGTCACCTGTGTAACCGTTTACCACACCTGAGAAAGCTGAGTTATATCATCTAATATGCAGTCTATATTTAATTCCCCTAGTTGTCCCTAAAATATCTTTTATGGCTATTCCCTCCACCTCTCTGAACTAGGATCCAATCAAGTTCGTGTGGTGCATTTGTTTGTTGTGTTTCTTTGGTCTAGTAATAAACAGTCCCTACATTTTTCTTCCACATCATCCTCTTCTTAAAGAGTCCAGGCCAGTTGTCTCGTTGAGCATCCCGTGGTCTGAATATGTCCGATTGTGTCCTTGTGGTGGTATTTGATT
This sequence comes from Delphinapterus leucas, assembly GCF_059928025.1. Classification (NCBI taxonomy): domain Eukaryota; kingdom Metazoa; phylum Chordata; class Mammalia; order Artiodactyla; family Monodontidae; genus Delphinapterus; species Delphinapterus leucas. Next base: position 55,638,974 of record NC_143143.1, read on the forward strand.
TGTTCCACAATCCCCCTATTTGTTGTAAACTGGGAGATGGGGCCAAAGGCATAGTTGATTCAGGGTGAACATTGAAATTACTGTGTAGATGATAGCGAGCCTGTGATGTTAAGCAGGCTCTTAAGAGCAAGTCGTAGGTTTTTCCTGCCCCCATGTAAAAAAAAAAATTACTGTTTATTTAACTCAAAGAATTATAGGTAGTACATTAAAAACATGGGGGCCAGTGAGAACCTGGAGGTAGTGACCTTGGAGGAAGGTTTGCCCTCACCAGCTGTGTCGAGGGGCTCTGGCTTCAGAGGTGGCGTCACTCCCATTCTACTGTTTACCAGCTCTGTGGCTTTGGGCAAGTTACCTAGCCTCAAAGTCCCCTTTGCTCCTCCATAAAATGATAATAATAATAAAATTGTTAGTGAGCATCAGATAAGATAATGCCTGGCACTCGCCCACACTTGCCTGTTGGTGCTCATTATTTTAGTGGATCCTCTGGAAGGGTGGGTGTAGGTGAGGCAGATGGGGGTGCAGTGGGCAAGGCTGGTATGCCAAATGGAGCAGCTTGTCCTTGATGACATGGCAGGGGTTGGGTGTGCTCCTTGGCCACATGGCCACAGGTGGACTTCTTCAACTCTAGCTTTTCTGGGTGGTCTCCCCATTCAGTGAACATGCTGTTTCTCTGTTTGCTAATATTTCTGATGCTCCAGGAGACTAGGAGACTAAGTCCTCTTAGTATATGTGGGGTTAATGAATTTAGTTCCCCACAATCTTTTTTCTTTGACTGTCACATCTCACTTGCCCCGTATGTTCCCACTTGTTCTAAAATGCTCATCTTCTTCCTCATGGCCCACTAATTCTCCCTTTTATCATTCCTTTTCAGGCAGGTGACTGCCTGGCGAAAGCTGTACAGGGATAGAGCAGCACTACACAGGAGCAGAGGATAGAGCTTCTTGTCAAATACCCAGAGGGAAACTCTTTTCTTTTTTTTTAAATTTTGTGTTTTTTGTAACTATTTGACCTCACTCTAGTATTCTAAGGACCATGTTACCATCCTCCCCCATTTCTCCTCCCAGAAAGACACTTTATAGACATAATTTTTTTAAGTCATATCTATTGAGGAGTAATTGACATACAGTAAAATTTTCCCTTTTTCACTTGCATAGTTAGATGAGTTTTTACCCATGTGTACAGTCACTTAATCACCACCACAACCAACAGATAGAGCATTGCCACACCCCAAAGAATTCCCTTATGCTTCTCTGTGACTGGCTAGATCTTTAAGTAATAAAACAAACTTTTGACCTGAAATAGTTGATACTATCATGCTTGAAAAGGTTATCAAAATTGTACCCAGCCAACCCTCCTAAATTTCTGTGCTCTGTCTGGACAAAGCCTTCTGCTGGGAGCTGGGAGAGGAGCCAGTCGGCTGCTTCCTACTGAGGTTCCCTAGGAGTGTGTCTAATTGGAAGTGTTGACTGAGATAGTTCATATAATTTTGATATTTACATATAAGACCAGAATATCATGGACTTGAAGATAAATGTTAGATTTGCCTTTAGTTAAAAGTTTTCTTTGAATCAACTGAAAATGGATTAGAGATCCAAACGTAAGAAACATGATACTATATAACCATTAGAATAAAACGAGGGCAAATTCCTTTATAACTAGAAGTTGGGAAAGACTTAAACTAGGACTCAAACTCCAGAAACAATAAAAGGATGATAAATTTGATGCCATTAAATGTTTTAAAATTTTTAAGCTTTGCATTGTAAAAATATACCATAAACAAACAAAAATGACAAACTGGAGAAAATATTCATAATATAGATAAGTTCTAATACCTCTAATATAGAAAGAACTCTGAAAAATCGAAGTTAAAAATTACCAAAAATGGTATAGAAAAAAAGGACAGAAGACATGAATAGCTATATAAAAAGCTATATAATGGCCCTTCACCATAAGAAAGGATCAAATTGACTTTATAATAAGAAATCCAAACTAAAGCTACCCTGAGATACCATTTGTCTCCTTTGTCAGATTGACAAAAAATGATTTTATTTATTTATTTTTTTTTTTGCGGTACGTGGGCCTCTCACTGTTGTGTCCTCTCCCTTTGCGGAGCACAGCCTCCAGACGCGCAGGCCCAGCGGCCATGGCTCATCGGCCCAGCCGCTCCGCGGCATGTGGGATCTTCCCGGACCGGGGCACGAACCTGTGTCCCCTGCATCGGCAGGCGGACCCTCAACCACTGCGCCACCAGGGAAGCCCCCAAAAATGATTTTGACAAGCCACTCTGATGGCAAAGCTGTGGGAGAACAGGCATTGTTACACATTGCTGTCAGGAGTGAAAATAATTCAGTCCCTGTGAAGAGGAATGTTACGGTATCTAGAGTACATACGCATTTATCATTTGATCCAGCAACCTACTTCTAGAAATTTACCCTGGAGATATACTCCCACAAATGCAAAATAAATACAAAAAGTTTTTTTTTTATTGCTGTGTAATTTGTAATGGGAAAATAGTTAACACAACTTAAATGCCTATCTGTAGGAGACTACCATACATCACACAATGAATTACCATGCAACCCTGAGAAAGAATAAGAAAGATTTCCATGAACTGGTATACAGTAAGTTCCGGAATATATTGAAAAAACAAGTTGCAAAAGAGTGTGTATATGTTTGAAGAAACAAGAATAAGTTAGAAATTAATAAAAATGTTTAATGATCAATAAGTCAGATTTGGGGGTTGGAGGGGATAGGAGTGACATTTTCCTGGTATATCTCTATATGGTTTGATTTTTTTTTAACCATAAAATGTTCAGCATATCCAAAACATAAAATCTAAAAGGATGAAGAAACACAAACCCTAAAATTGAATACAAACAGAAACAAGTGAACCTAACTTTATGTCAAATTGCTGACCACATGGAGAAAAGAATTAATTCACAGACTTTAGAACATAGTACTTTGCACACTCTGAATGGGATATATTCTAAGAAAAAGAAAATACAGAGAAGTCTTAAACTTAGTAGTCTTGTTAGTAGTGACATTGGTATAATTCTGGAACTGTGCTGCTCTGGGCAAGTTTGAGACAATTTAATTATTAAAAGGAATAGTCATGGAAGTATATTATTAAATTGAATAAAAAATGAATCCATGTGATATTCAAAAAAAAGAGGGAGATAAAAATTGGACAAAAAGGGAGCCGAGAACAATTCCTAGAGGAAGTGGTATTTTCTCTGTGCCTTCAATGTTGAATAGAAATGGAGCATTAGCAATGAATTGATGACATAAGAGATGAGCAAAGTCTCAGAGGCAAGAAAGTAGACCGCTTGCCTGGAGTGCAGGCATGTAAAGTGGCCGGTGAGAGACTAGACTGGGGAATGGGTTCAGGTCACCTGGACACCGAGGAGGAAATGAGGCACTTCCAGCAGGGTTTTGAACACAGTAAGAACTTGTCTGGGGCTGGTTAGGTTCTTTTGCTGTCCTGGGGCTAGAGCCTGACATGGGAATGTGTCACTACAAAGGTGACTGTCTGCTCAGGGATTTTTTCTTAATGACATCCAGCAACACTATTAACTTTAAAAACTTCCATCTGCAAAAATCCATTTTTGGGGTATCTTCACATATTTAAGATACACTTTCCCTGTAGTCAAGGTCGGCAAAATTTTTTCCATAGAGTGATAAGCAGTGAATATTTTAGGCTCTGTGTTCTCTGTTTTGACTATTCAGCTCTACCATTGAAGCATAAAAGCAGGCACAGACAACTCGTGAATGAGTGAGGGTGGCTGTGTCCCAGTGAAACTCTACTCAATGAAAACAGTAGTTTGCCAGATTTGTTTCACTGTCCAGTTTGCTAACCTCTTATGTAAAGAAAAGCACAGTTTAATTTGTTTCCTTTCCAGTCATCAGTAGAGAATAAAATAGCAGACAGTCCTCTCTGCTTGCAGAGCCCAGGGATCTGAGGTTTAGGTGATTGTGTGAGTGAAGAGCCCCAGGAATTGACCAGCTTCATGCTGGGGAAGTGCCTGAAAAGCCACTTTATCAGATGAGAATATCAAGTGCTTTATCATCTTCAAATCTCTTTTTTGGAAAATTGGCTTTGTTGATTTTGATTTAGGGGAGCTCTTGTTTAATGAAGTAGTGTGCTCTCGCTGCAACTTTCCCTAAGAATACTTCAGTCAAGCCACTGATTTATGCTGCCAGTTATGGAGACCACACTTCACTGCTGGGATACTTACTGTAGGCCTGCTGCTTGTCTTTCAGCCAGAACTGCTTGTGGCAGGCAGTGTGCGTAGCTGCAGAGTGAACACATAAGCCGGCATGTGCATCTTTTACCAGGTCATCTTGGGAGACTTTGTCTGGGGCAGCATATGTGAGAATTTTCTGTTAGCACCCACTTTCAAAGGAACCCAGGGGCCTGGTTGTGTGAAAGTGAGTGAGCTCCTTTGCAGCAGTGCTCTCAAGGCCTTTGGTCATGGTGAAAGCCATAAAATGCACTCCCTGAAAGGTGCCCAGGCAACAGGCAGGTTCAAACTGAGACTCATGTCACCGGGAGTGGAGCCCAGAGCCAGTGTTCACTTTCCCACATCCAGTGAGTCACCAATGCAGGGTTGATTGCAGTGGTCCTAAGGATGAGATTTCTAAATGCAATCCATATTACATTGCTTGAAACATGAAATGATAGTAAAACAGATGCTGTTTGGACCATTTGAAGTAGCATCCATTCCTGATTAGATGCTGACCTCCGTTTACCCTTTCAGTACATTTCTGAAAAATCGTGCTTAAGGAATTTTTGTAAATCAAGCAGTGTTTTCCTTTTGCTATACATTCCCACTTCAGGGGACCTTCACTTCCACTTTCGATGGTACTATGCGCCAGGCCCCTCCAACAGGTAATTTATTAATGGATGGTTGTGGAGGGCATGCCCATGGGAGTGGCCACTAGCATTGCATCTGGTTTGTACTGTGCAGCCTGCCTCTGTGTCTTAAAGCCAGCATCTCTCAATTGATTTCATTGCAGGATTAAAATGGCCAGGAGAACAAAAGAATCTTAACCCTCATATAGCTCAGAATAATGTGTACCAGCTCTGGACTTGTAAAGCGGCTACATGTCCTTCAGCCAGAGCCACTGTTTCTCAGTCCAGTTACCGTATCACTCAGGGCAGAATATGCTGCCAGCTCAGAGGAGAGCATGCTGGCTTCCTATCCTGCTGGCCAGGACACTCATTCAAGGCTGCTTAGGAGTATTTAAGAATGATCTGGACATCTAGGAGTTCCTAACCTTGCTAACCAAAGGCTAGTTTCGTATTTTACCCCCAAAGTAATGTTAAAGATAGTGATTGAGTTCCCATGTTAGCCCATTATACATCTCTAATAATAAATGACAAAATCTTTTGAATTTGAGTAGTACCAGTGCTCATAAAGTCAATATGAAGTAGCTAAAATGTGATCGAATGATGGCATCTGAGGATCTCTGCATTTAGTTTGACATTGGAGGCAGGAAATTTAACAGAGTCTGCAAGCTTTCTGGGCCCTTTAAAAATAAGAGTTCAAGCACTTTTGAGTATTTTTTATGATTAAGAAGAATATTATATCTACTGTTGATTTGTAACTTACAGTTTTCCTTTTCCTCAATAGATAGATAGCTCACGTGATTTTAATGCTTACCCTCAGTGATTTAGGGCAGTTTTTGACTTACAAAATGGAACGACAGGGGGAGATAGATTTTTTCCATGATAACCAATAAGAATTTGAAAAGGAGGAGGAAGGAGAGGAGGAGGATGGTAAAATAGAAGATGTACACTGATGTTTATTAATAAGGAGCTCACAAGCTCAGCAGGACAGAAACATCCAAATGCCCGCATCCCCCACCCCCAAGGGGAAAGGTGGTGATGGCAGGGGCTGGTGTTGGGGTGCTGGCACTGACCACAGAGCTCCCCCAGGGCCCACCCTGGGGCTGTCTGTGTGGAGAGCAGCAGGAGGGGAGGACGGAGAAGCCAGCATCCCTGGCTGTGTGGCCGAGGACATCTTTGCAGACTGGGGCTCTTTCTTCCAGGTGTGCCTGCATTTACTCATGTGCTGTTTGTCTATGGAAAAGACTGTTAAGCTGTCAAATAGTGAACTACCTCGGTAGTTCCTGATGCCGTGATCATGGTTTTGGTCTCGTTTCTTTTAGGTTACCCCTGTTTCAGGCCAGTGCTTTTGCATTTCTGGCCCCTGCTCGAGCCATCCTGTCTTTAGATAAATGGAAATGTAACACCACAGGTAATTGCAGTTATTTCCACATATGTCATTGGGGTCCTTTAATGCAGGTGATAGAAGGGAGGCCTGGGCGTGCTGACCCCAGCAGTGTTAAATCCTTTCTGGAATCAGGCACAGAACACACAACCAACAAACAGCTTAGAACGCTCCAATCTGTGGATCATGTTTCTGTCTCTCTCTATCCACTTGTTCATCCCTAACCCCAAAGCAAGTAAGGACCAGAAAAGGACCTCATTTCTCTGTGCTAATGAAATTGATAAATATGGGGAAAGAATAGAAAATTATTTGTGCTATTTTTCTGCCTCTTTCTTTCAGTGGATTTTTTTGAACCACCAGTTAAACAACTCTCTTTGCTGCAATAGCATCCCTTCTCTGAAACATCTCTGCTTTTTAAGGATCTGGCTGCTTTGGTTTTCTGCAAATGACTTTCATTCCCCCTCCCATTCTCCTCATAGTGATTGCAAAGATCCTTAAATAACCCAGTAAGGTCAGGAAGAGATCAGATAGGGGATTTGAGGAAATCACATAGACCTGTTGTACTCTCAAAATATTGTTAAATTTTTAGGTTATAGGAGCAAAGTTTTCTAGCCCTCGTTTCCTTCCTTGCTCCTAGGAGTTGCTTTGTGACCACTGATTTGATTTAGGAACAGGAAAAGGGCCTCTGTTTTATCTAGGTTTTTAAAACCTCAATCAGGCAACCTTGCTATTGGGCATGTCAAAGAGCTGCTTGCAAAGGTTGGTCTTTGTATTAGGCTGGGACTAGCAATGTATATCACTAGTTCAGTCAGCTTTTGAGAAGCTGGGAGCGCTTGTTGATGAATAAATTTGGTTAAATTAGCAATGGGGGAATCCACCTTTCAGTATGATATGCCATAGTGTTGTAACTTGAATTTTAGGGATGAGTATTTATACAAATATACTTAGAACAGGGAGGAAATTCTTCTTAAAAAGAGTGAAATGAATATGTCCCGTGAAACATCAGTGTCACTCCAAGAAAAATTTTGTCTTTGTTTTTGTTTTTAAGATGTTTTGGTTGCCAATGGAACAACGGAGCTGTTACATACAGAACACATCTGGTATCCTCGGATACGCGAGGTAAAAGATAAACATTGTCTGCTTATGGCTTCTTTGTGTTTCTACTTATTTTCAGTGTTGGTCGTGACCAATAAATTGCAGTTGCTCTTTTTCTGTTTCAGGTACTGACATGTTCATTTCTGTTGTTAAAGTAAATGTAGATGGCATCACTGTAAAATAAAGCATGCAGAAATGCTTTGTGTGACCAGACAGTATTGTTTCTTACCCTCTTTTCCATCCTCCTTTCTCCTCCTCTCCTCATGTGTACCCACAGACCTATCTGCTTACACCCTCCGGCATAACAGCTCCCTTTGGAAGGAGCCACAGAGTCGATAGGTTGCAAAACTATTTATTCTGGCCTCAGTGTTTGCCTGTATTGGTGGAAGGAATTAAAGACACTTGTCTGCTTCAGTGTACTTGAATAGAACAGGGCGTAGGAGTCCTTAGGTGTGAAGAACAGCTGACAGTTTATCCAGATTTTCCAAAACCTATAAGATCATTCACGATTAGTTCAGAATTAACACAGATATGGCCATTCTGCACAGTAGAAACATTCCTTTAGAATTTTTGTCAATAACACTATCTTCTGAATGTCCTGCAGCGACTTACTTTTTAAAGTCAAGAATCTTTGTACTGCATTGTTCCTCTGAGGCTGGTTATGAATGTTGTGTCTTAAATGAGAATTATAAATTATGTCTGTCTCAATCAGTGAGAATAGGCAAGCTGACTTTGTGTCCAGTGCCCATTTCTGTAATACTCTTACATTAGTCAGGTTATACTTAAGTTTGCTAGATCCCAGTAACCCCCACTGGTTTCTTTTGAGGTTTGCCAGGAATTTTCCAGCTATGTTATGCCTGTTATATAATAACTTGGTGTCTTACAGAATTATCAGTTGTCGTTGCAGGTGACATTTAGAGTGTGTGATGTATAAGCAGCTTGCTCTTACGTCTGTGTCCTCTCTTGCTTCAGATCCAGGGAGCCATCATCATGTCCTCATTGATAGAAGTGGTTATCGGCCTCCTAGGCCTGCCTGGGGCTCTGCTGAAATACATCGGACCCCTGACCATCACACCCACGGTGGCCCTCATTGGCCTGTCTGGTTTCCAGGCGGCAGGAGAGAGAGCAGGGAAGCACTGGGGCATCGCCATGCTGTAAGTGTTCCAAGACCACTCAAAAGTGAACAGTAAAAATCTCCCCTCTTCCCAACACTGAGGGACAGCCTCTTTGAATGTTTTGAACATTTATATGAACTTCAGGAGACACTTAAATTAAGATTAGTCTGGTAGTTTAAACTTTATTTGCTTCATGCCAGGGAATTATTGAAGTAACATGCAGCCAAGGTATTCCAAAGACAGATTTGGCTGTGATGTGTAGAGGGAGGGTTGTAAGGTTTTAAACTTTGGGATGGGAGTAAGATGGTGACACCATTAACTCTTGACTTTTGTGGTCATGCCAAGTCTCATACACATGAGCTGGAATACCAAGAAGCTGAATCCTTTAGATGAGACTCAAAAATACTTCCAGACTGGCAGGAGACAGAGATGCTGCAGGAGGGGTGTTGGCATCAAAGGTGATTTGGCTCCTCGGTCAGATAGCTCTGCACATCTGTCAGGAAGCTGTTACTCCTTCCAGAGTCCTGCTAGTCAGTGCTAGTCCTTTTGCACAGTACTTGAAGTTAATTAAAGATGTCACTTACCCCTTTTTAAGTAATGTCAGTAAAGACATCCAGGACTTTATAAGATTATTAGAGCCACAGAATTCTATATACCACAGATAGAACCCACATTCTCTGTGTGTATCTGTAGAGCATATGTAAGAGTTGACCATATCATAGGGAAATGGTTCCAAGACTAGAATTTTACCGATCAGTAAAATTGCTTAAAAAATTTAATAACAATACAAGAGGATTTCTAATTGTTTTTGTTTTGCTTTGTAAAATGTTCTGTAATTATTAAATAACAAGCAGTACTTGTTGAGCCTGTGCATCAGTGTTATATACCACTGGTTGTATATATTATAAATTAAGATAGGTACCAGTGTTATCCCTGTTTAACAGCTAAAGAAATCGAGGGACAAAGATGCAGAGTTAGTTGCCTAGGGTCACACAGCTAGTAAGTGGCCACGATGGTTTTCAAAACCCAAATAGTCTGACTAGAACTTAACCCATAACACTTAATTGTGCCTCTCTGTGTTAGAACATGGTTTACAAATAAAGTGAATGCTTGCATAATTGTAATCCATGTATCATTATAAATTAAGGTATAGGAAAATATCCAGTGTTGCTCTTAATTTTCTCATTTCACCAAAGGTTGTCAATACTTCCATACCAGGATGGGTGAGTATAAGGCACGTAAGAATGTTCACTCAGTGAAATGCAGTAAGTTCCAAAAAGGAGAAATTGTATTTACCATCACGCAGTAAACTTTAGGAACCAATAATAAAAGAGTGAACAAAACCCCCAAACGACTTAGAAGCAAAAGAACACCATTGTAAATAACTCAGAGAGGAACTCAAAACTTCACAATTGCTGACAATTTAGCAAATCATGATGATAACAGCACTGGTCACACAGAGCAGTCAGTTCTCAAGAAAAGTCAAATAAAAATGAAGTACATGAAGAGTTTATCTCCAGAAACTAGAAAAACATGATAAAAAATGAACACAGTGAAAGCAGGGGAAAGAATTAATAAAGATACAAAAAACATGAAACAAATTGAAGTGATACATCCCAAAGGTGGTTCTTTGGAGAATGGCAAACATATACTATAGATAGGCTTCTGGCAGGGCTAATTAAGGTGAGAAAGGAATGCACGCACAAAGAGAGGGATAAAACTGCAGCTCCAGGGAAGATGTGTTGAATCTGTGTTCCTGCCCTGAAACTTAAAAAAAATAATAATAAAATAGGTGGCTTCCCAGCTGTTTCATTTGATAGATAATCAAAATTGACTCCTTCTCCCCCTGACATCTGGATATTAGGGCTCCTCAGAACTTGGTCCTGGGCCTCCTCCTGTCCACATGCTCTTCCCCTGGGACATCTCATCCAGTTCGTGGCATCAACAGACATGCATTATGCTGGTGGCTTCCACAGGAACCTGAAGCCCAGGCCTCTGAACTCAGACTTACAGATCGAACCCCTGACTTGCCCTCTCCATTTGCTGTTACACAAGACATTTCAAACTTCAAAGGAAGAAAGCTCCAAACTTTTCATTCCCTCCTTGCCCCCAAACCAGTTCGTTCTGTCGTCCTCTCAGTGGCACAGCCACACACCCAGGTGCTTAAGCCAGAAGCCCTGCAGTCATCCTTCTTTCTTCACTTTTCCTCATTCCCCACGTACAGCCCATCATTCTGTCCTACCTCCAGAACAAACAAATCCCCAGTCTATCCTCTGGACTGTCATTGCCACCACTCCCAGCCATCACTTCCAAACTGGTCTCCAGCTCCTTTTTTGTTCCCTTCCTGTCCATTCTCAGTCCTGTAAAATGCTTGGCCATTATCTCTTCAAGGCCTCCTCTTCTGTCTCCTCCTTTTGCTGGAATTCTAGAAGCTTTTAGGTCTTGTCATCACGATGTCTGAAACCTCACATGCTGCCCCTTGGTGGTCTGTTTACATCTCGGGCTTGGCACTCTTGTCCTCTTCTCTTTGGAATCTCAGGTGTTCATGGGAAATGATCTTGAATTACTTCAAAGATGCCCTCCTCCCCTCCATCCCTGCTTGTCTCTCTCTTTCTGGAACTTCTAGAATGTTGGTCCTCCCAAAGTCGTCCTCTTAACTTTCCTCTCCTGTCTTCCATCTCTTCGTCTTTTTTCTCTATTCATAGGAATTTTCCTCAGCTTTATGACTCCTTCCATTGAGGTTTTTATTTCTGCTCTCCTGTTCTTTAGTTTCCAGAGCTCTTCTTTTGTGCTTGGGATATCAGCTGTATGAGGGCAGGGCCTTAGCTCTATGCTAGTCACCATGGCACCGACAGCACCTGGTTCACCATCTGTCCCAGGGCAGGCGTTCAGTGAGAACATTGTGAATAAGTGAAGGGGGAGGGTCGGGAGGTGTGAGCACACCCTTGACCATGGGAAGAAAAGTCAAGATGTTGTGGAAGGACTTTCATTCCTAAAGGATGTGCTCCATTGATTAGACAGTGAGTGTATTACATCTTCAAGGAACAGAGAATTCCTGCACTGTTTAAACTGTTCCTGGAGCTTTGAAAAAGAAGGGAAACTTCACAGTTCTATCCTAATGGCAAATCCTGACAGAGCTAATGCAAAAGGGAGATCCTGGAACAACTTTTTCCTTCCTGGGGTTGTGTAAAACCCTGAGCAAATATATTCAGGTAGTAGCATCTAAAGCTCAGCATTTTTGTCTACTGTAAGGCTCCGTGCAATCTCTAAGATGTAAGTGTATAGAAAACTTTCAGAAAAGAGCCTTAGTAGACAGCTCTGCACATACTTAATTTTTGAAGTGCTACATCTATAAACATAATCTGAAAAGAATATTCCTTGGAACATGGTTTGGGAAAACGCCGCTATAGATAATATAATAAAAGGGCAATGTATTTATCATTTCAGGAACTCAAGGATGATTAAATATTAGAAAATTTATTAATAAAATTCATTATAGGTCTCTGGTGGGTTTTATTAATAAAAATCATGGTGACAAATTTTTAAAAATTGATCAAGTTCAACCTGTATCCCTACTGCAAACTGTTAGCAGTGATAAATAAGATTTTTAAATGCCCCATACATTAATGGTGAAAGACTTAAATTAGGCCTGCCTATTGAAATCAGAAACTGAGATAAGCATGTTTATTATCAGTATCATTTAGAGTTGTTCTGGATGTGTAGCCAATGCGTAAGACAAGAAAATAAAATAATATGGATCAATACAGAGAAAGTCAGGGAGAAGGAAATGATGACTTGCCCTTAATGATAATTAAAACACATTCCAGAATTTAATAACAACACTGTGACCTGAGACAGGGTGGACATTGGTAGAGCAGAATAGGAAGGCTAGAAACATAACCAATAAAAAAACTAATATTTAGTATATGATGGCAGGTCATATTCAAAATCAGTGAGGAATGGGAGAACTGTGTAGGAAGATAATTATTTGGAAAAAAGCTAGATTTCTGGTTTATATCAGAAATACATTTCAATTACTTACATATAGAAAATAAAACCATGAAAATGCTACAAGGAAACCTACATAAGTGTTTAATCATAAAAAAACAGGTTAGATAAAGCAGATATGGAAAGAGGAAGATTGATTTTACTACTGATGAATTTAAAACTCATATCAAAAACCAATGAAACTAAATTTTAAATGAATCTGGGAAAATATAACAAACTCCACAAGAAAGGCTAATGTTCCCAATTCATAGAGTTTCACCAATTAATTTAAAGGATAGAGAGTCCTGGTGGAGTAGTGAATGAAGGGTATTGTACGAACAACCACTTAACAGAAAAAAAAAAATACAAATAAACCAATTAGTGTTTAAAAAGGGTTGCCCTCCCTGGTTATCAAATTGCATATTCATATGGAACGCTTTAGCAGTGGGGGTATTGGTGGTGGGTCAACATGGGCTCCTGAGTCAGCCAGTAGATGTGGCATTTAGAGACAGACTCTCAGGGAAGAGGAAATGTGGTGAACCAGTACCTGCCGTTTCTAACATGATGCATAAGTCCCATGTTTTTCCTGAGAATATTTATTTTCTGTTTACTTTTCTTGTGGATAACTTAGAACCTATTCAAAAGTAGAATAGTGTAATAAATTGCCATATACCATCACCAAATGCTCAAGAAAAGTCTCATTTTGTCTGTACCCCCAAATTCATTGAAATTCTAGGATTTTGAGGTTTAATAATAATTAAACAGAGAAATCTAAAGTAAAATAATAGTCCCTCCCACACACCCCCATCCCTCTAAAAAATCTTCTCATGAATAACTAACAAAAATGTAGTATTTATCCTTCCATATTTTATATTATTGATGCAGAAATACAAACATGTGCACATATACAGCTTTACCATTATTTTATAATTTGTTTTTCATCCCAATAATTTGTCGGGGTCACATTTCCAAGACAATGTGTTTAGGTCTTTTTCATTCTTTGTACAACTGCACAATGTTAAGTAGTATGAAATAGTCTATATTAAACCATTCCCCAGTTGATACTCAAGCACGTTGTTTAAAATATTTGCTGTTGCAAACAATGCTGAAATACCTATTCTCATGTGTAAAGAATGAATATTAAAATAAATGATGATACAGTTTTTTAAATTGATGAAGTTGGTAGGGATTTAAGACCCTGTGTTGCAGTGAGTAGGAAATGGACACTCTTTTTTTAAAAAATTTATTTTATTGAAGTATAGTTGATTTACAATGTTGTGTTAATTTCTGCTGTACAGCAAAGTGATTCTTATATACACATTCTTTTTCATTATGGTTTATCACAGGGTATTGAATATAGTTCAGTGTGCTATACAGCAGGACCTTGTTTTTTTATTTTTTGTTTGTTTGTTTGTTTTGGGGGTTTTTTTGGCTGTGCCACGCGCCATACAGGATCTTAGTTTCCTGACCAGGGGTCAAACCCGTGCCCCCTGCAGTGGAAGCATGGAGTCTTAACCACTGGACCACCAGGGAAGTCCCAGGATCTTCTTGTTTATCCATTCTATATACAGTAGTTTGCATCTGCTAATCCCAAACTCCCAGTCCATCCCTCCCCTCCCCCCTCCCCCTTCGCAACCACAAGTCTGTTTTCTATGTCTGTGAGTCTGTTCTATTTTATAGATAAATTCATTTGTGTCATATTTTAGATTCCACATGTAAGTGATATCATATGGTATTTGTCTTTCTCCTTCTGACTTACTTCACTTAGTATGATAATCTCTAGGTCCATCCATGTTGCTGCGAATGGCATTATTTCATTCTTTTTTATGGCTAAGTAGTATTCCATTGCATATATGTACCACATCTTTTTTTTTTAAGTGTATGTGGTTTTTTTTAAATTGAAGTATAGTTCATTTACAATATCGTGTTAGTTTCTGTACCACATCTTCTTTATCCATTCATCTATCTTTGGACACTTAAGTTATTTCCATGTCTTGGCTATTGTAAATAGTGCTGCAGTGAACATTGGGGTGCATGTATCTTTTTGAATTAGAGTTTTCTCCAGATATATCCCCAAGAGTGGGATTGCATGATCATATGGCAACTCTGTTTTTAGTTTTCTGAGGAACCTCCATAGTGGCTGCGCCAATTTGCATTCCCACCAGCAGTGCAGGAGGGCTCCCTTTTCTCCACACCCTCTCCAGCATTCGTTTTTTATAGACTTTTTAATGATGGCCATTCTTTTTTTAAAAGATTAATTAATTATTTTTGTCTGCATTGGGTCTTCGTTGCTACACATGGGCTTTCTCTAGTTGTGGTGAGCAGGGGCTTCTCTTGTTGCGGAGCATGGGGTCTAGGCACTCAGGCTTCAGTAGTTGCAGCACACGGGCTCAGTAGTTGTGGCACACAGGCTTAGTTGCTCCATGGCATGTGGGATCTTCCCTGACCAGGGCTCAAACCCATGTCCCCTGCATTGGCAGGCAGATTCTTAACCACTGCGAATAATGGCCATTCTGACCGGTGTGAGGTGATACCTCATTGTAGTTTTGATTTGCATTTCTTTAATAATTAGTGATGTTGAGCATCTTTTCATGTGCCTGTTGGCCATCTGTGTGTCTTCTTTGGAGAAATGTCTATTTAGGTCTTCTGCCCATTTTTCAGTTGGGTTGTTTGGTTTTTTGTTATTGAGTTGTATGAGCTGTTTGTATATTTTGGAAATTAAGCACTTGTTGGTCACATTAGCAGATGGACATTGGTCTCTGTGTGGGATTGTAAATTCACCCAACCTTTCTGTATATATTTAGCAGTTTGTATCAAACACTTTTTAATAAGGTGTTCACTGTTTGACAGATCTGTTCTAGTCCTAGGAACTTGTCATAAGGAGACATTCAGACTGGTGCCAGAGAAGGATGATTCATTGCAGTTGTTTCTGTTGCTCCCAATGTCGTACCCTAGGGGACATGTTTAAATAAGATGTGGTACATCCAGTAGATGGAATGCTAAGCAGCCACTAAGGTGCTGATGCAGGTTGCCATCTCTTGAGGTGAGGGTGTTAACTGAGGCTGCAAGCTAGTTGGGAAGCAGCATGTAAAGTATGATTCGAGTTTGGTCCAAATGATGACCTGTTTGTGCTCTAGGGGCAAGGATGACATCAGATAGTCCTGTCTCCCTCTCTAATCCCGGTGCCTGGGACCCGATGACATGCTCTAAAACGGGCCCTCAACTCCCAGGCCGCGGGGTCCGCAGTCTGTTAGGTACCGGGCCGCACAGCAGGAGGTGAGTGGCGGGCAAGTGAGCGAAGCTTCACCTGCCGCTCCCCATTGCTCACATGACCACCTGAACCATCTACCCCCCATCCCACCCCCGTCTGTGGAAAAATTGTCTTCCACAAAACCGGTCCCCGGTGCCAGAAAGGTTGGGGACCGCTGCTCTTAAAAAGCCCTGGGAATTGATAGACCAGAATGCTGCATGCTTATCGCCCAGTGTGAGATGATGAGTGGTCTTCAAGATTTTGTCTCTTTTTGCTTATCAGCCTTTTATAATTTTTCTACATCTTAGTATGCATTGCTTGCATAATATAGGTAAGGTTAAAACAAAGGCAGACATCTATAACACACACGCCTACACACACACACACACACACACACACACACATCCCTACACACACACACACTCCTAACCACAACACACACACCCATATACACACACCCCTACACAAACACACACACCCTGCACACACACACACTCCTAACCACAGGACACACACCCATATACACACACCCCTACATACACATATACACTCCTAACCACAAAACACACACCCCTACACACACACACACCCTACACACACACACACACTCTCCTAAAAAAAACAAAAAAACAAAAAAAACAAAGGTAGACAAACAAGCAAAATGTAACATGAGATGGAAAACACCTGATGTGGTGGACAAGAACCCTGGCCTGAGGATCCAGGCTCAGATCCTGTCCCTTATGTGCTAGGCCAAGTCTTATGAACTCAGACACATCACCCACTGCTGAGCCTCTGCTTCTGCCTCTCTGCAGTGGGGCTGCCTGCCCTGCCTGCCCCACAAGTGTATTTGAGGATAAAAATAGAAGAGTAGTGTTCACCTGCCCAGTTCACTTACTCAATTTCAGTTGCCATATTTGAGCCTGAGATCTGGGTGACCTTCCTTGTATTCTGTTATGTGTTTCCTTTCCATTTTTAAACATGCTTTGAAAAGTGAACACCATAATGCAGGTGTAACTGTCAGGTGGGATGTTGCCTGCAATAATTATAACAGTAATAATAGATACCAGGCTTTTTTGGATTTTAGTATATACTTTGGAAGGAAACCAATAACTTTTTTAAGACATGAAAATTTTACGTTGGTCTAAGTTTAAAATACACCTGTTCTAGTATCCCTCATTATCATATTGGTTTTTGTTAAACTTCACCTTCCTGGGGGAGTTGGAATAACTTGGGCACCATTTATGTTTTCATCCTTGAACTGGTACTGGTCTGATGACTTTGTGGTGGTACCAGGTCAGCAAAGTGCCTGCATAGGTGGGGAGATGGTAGAGTGGTGGCCGGCTGCAGTCAACACCTCAGGTGGAATGTGACCATGAAGCTGCAGTTGACCAGCTCTTAATGAAACTGATAATTCCATCTCAGCAATTAGAATTGTGCCCAGGAACAATTAAGCTTAACTTTGACTGAGAATCAACTCTTCCTGCCAACTCTACCTCAGGTTGTAAGGGAAAGAATGAGTCCCTATGGGTGATGAGACAAATTGTTGTACTCCTTCATCATTTCAGCGGTGGGAAGCCATCCCACACCTGCCACACATGGGGCACCAGACAGATGAGGTTGTGTTGGGTCCTGCTGCAGGGGAGCGACCAGCCGACCTGCCTCCTGCAGCATTCAGTGTACCTGGGTCAAGAGTGTGGGACTCGGTAGAGAGAAACTGTTGAGTCAACCCAGGCATCCCTGCCTTCACAAACAGTGCGGCAAGGTAGTTCAGAACCCAGGCTGTAGAGCTAGACCTCTGGCCCACGTAGCTGCATGATCTTGGACTGCTGGCTTTGTTTCTCTGTAAAGTGGATGGTTATAGAAGCCGCTGTAGAAGGCTGGGATGATGGGCAGGAAGACCTATGTGTAATGTCTGACACAGAAACCTCTCAGGAATATTATTATTAATATTGAATTCTACTGTATATAGCTTCCTTAAATATTGAAGTTTTACTTTTTGCTTTTTAAAAGTAATTTATGTTCCTTACAAGTAAATCAGAAAATACAGAAAAGTGGGGGAAAAAAGGTCACAAATCACATTGCCACCTGAAGCCAATCCTTGTGAGCCTTTTGGATCCTGTCCTTCTTACCTGTTTGCATGCATACATGCATGTGTGTGTGTACATGCACTCTTGTGTGGTAGCTGCTTTTTAGTTAATTTATAGTTGTAATTATACTGTGCAGTATGTTGTTATCTGTCATCTTGTTTTTTTCCCTTACATAGTGTGAGATTTTCCTATCAGTGTGTACATTCTTTGGGTTTTCTTATTCTATTAAGGAATATTTAGCGAAAGCATTTACATGACAATTTCATTTCCATATCTAGAAATGTTAAGATCTAAAAATCATTTCCAAAAAATATGATGTCCCAAATGATAGAGGACGAGCAGCTTTGTAGAGAAATGAGTTGAACACGTGTGGTCAATTTTGCCATTGAAGATTTGAGTATTATTTTTAACACAGATATAACAGCCTTTAACCTAGATCATTTTCTTTCTCTCCTCAGGACAATTTTCCTAGTATTACTGTTTTCTCAATATGCCAGAAATGTTAAATTTCCTCTCCCAATTTACAAATCCAAGAAAGGATGGACTGCATACAAGTTACAGCTTTTCAAAATGTTCCCTGTGAGTAGTCACCTTTTTTTTTTTGGCAATATTGCCTTTGGTTCATATGTAAAATGTTTATATGAGAAGAGGGGTTTTAAGCAGGTCATCTTGGGGGGACCATGTCTGTGTGATGATATCAGGGTACTAATGACCACCCAAATCACCATGGACCTAAAATTTAAAAGCAGTGGAAGTTTCCAATACTGGAGTCCTTTTAGCAGTATGTGAGAGGACATTGATTGTCCTTGGAATTGAGGGAGGTCTGACTCCATGTGGCCTTTTCAGGCCCATTGTCCGTTATTCTTATTTTACTAGCCAGATTCGGGCCAAATCACTTTACTACATAAAATTGCTCTCTCTAAATGTGATTCCATTCAAGGAATAGTTTCTAAGCAGATCCCTTATGTATTTTTTCTGCAAAGTACTGATGATGATGGGCTCTGGGGTATGATACTCCAACTGCAGGAAGGCGTCTTTTGCCAACAACCACCACTTCTGTTGGCCTGACAGAGCTTTTTCCTTTGACCACTTCAGATCATCCTGGCCATCCTTGTGTCCTGGCTGCTCTGCTTCATCTTCACAGTAACAGATGTCTTCCCTCCTGATAGCACGAAGTACGGCTTCTATGCTCGAACTGATGCCAGGCAGGGTGTGCTTCTGGTAGCCCCGTGGTTTAAGGTCCCATACCCATGTAAGTATTCTGGTGGCCAAGAGGGGTCAGGAGCCCACAAGGGCCCAACCTAGAGGAGTTGGAAGTTGGCAGGAGGCTCTCCAACACGAAAGGCCTTCTTTGTCCCAGAGCATGCCCTGGAAGTCTTACCATTCTGGCCCTTAGAGGATTAGACCGCAGAAAAGGGAGGCAGGAGGCTTTGTCCCCAGAGGGCCATAATTAACACACAGAGACTGACCAGCTCCCTTCTCAGGTATACTGGTTGTTTCTTTTGGTTCCACTAAGGCAAAATCCCAGACATAAAGGGGTCTCTTGCCAGATTTGATCTCTGGTGGCCAGGATTTGAGGGCAGCTGCTTAGAAAGGCAAGTACAGAGCTGCACAGTACCCAAGCCACTGAAATGAACAGACTTGAGTGGGAGGGGCCTGAATGTTAGCAGATGGCTCAAGCATGATGGAGTTTGTATAATCTTTTAATGGGTAGCTATAATTTTTTTTTAATTTGGTCACAGCTGTCAGGTAAACTAATATTCATTCACAAATGGATGGACGATGGATCTTACGTCATAATTTCAGTGTTGGGTAACTCTTGGCCAGGTGGCAGGGATATACAATCCCCATCCAAGGTATGTCTTGGATTCATGTATAGCGTTTTCTAGACCCCAGCCCCGAAAGTGATTGGTGTGAACCCAGTGATGATTGCATGCTTGTTGTTGTATTGTGCAGCGTCTGTTCCTGGCATTTAAGGTTTTTATTAGAATGGAAACCTGAACTTAGTTGGGTTGTGCCACTTTATGCCCCTGTCCAGCAGTCACATTTTCATATTTTATGACAAGGAGGAAGAGCCAAGGATATTAAGACTGGGTTAGAGATAACTGTTCTAAGGATTTCCCTGGAGGTCCAGTGGCTGGGGCTCTTGTGCTTCCATTGCCGGGGGCACGGGTTCAATTCCTGGTCAGGGAACTAAGATCCCACATGCCACGACATGGCCGAAAAAAAAGAAAAGATAACTGTTCTAAGCATGTTAAATGATAAGGATGCTGGCAGTTGTTCCTTCTGGTCTTGACACATTTACAAACACTGTAAAAAGCTTAGTCTTTCTAAAAAACATTCTCATCAGATTATATGGTATAAGTATGTATTTATGTATACACAAATTCGTCCCCCCATTCCCCCCCAGTACATGGTTCATAAACATACATGTAATCTGAGATAAAGTGAGTTTAAAAGTCGATTGGTGAGGGAGTCAGGGGAGGCATGGGAGGACAGGTAGGAGGAAGCCCCCACGGCACATGCGGGGTGGTCCTCGCTGCCTGTGCATGTGGCTCCCAAGATGAGCACAAATAGAAACACAGAGTGGGGTGTCCAGGAGAAGCAGCTGTGCGTGTGTTGAAAGACCAGAGAGATTTTGCTCAGGTACCATGGGGCCCATGCACAAGGAGGCATAACTGAGTTGGACAGGACCTTAATGTCATGACTGCAGAGAGTGCTGTCTGGCTCCTCTTGACAACAGCCCTTGACTGCCACCAGCTTCTCTATTGCCAGAGCTCCCCTAGATAAAGAGCTACTTCCAGAGCCAGAGGATGTAGTCTTATGTACTCGCTAATGATTTGGCTTAATCCAGAGACAAGTTTTCATATATCTAGAGCAGTGGTTCTTAGTCTTTAATATGCTAAGAATTACCTGGATTAGTTGTTAAAATACAGATTTCTGGTCCAAAATGTCAACAGTGCCAAGTTGAGAAACCTGCTATAAAGTAACAAAATAAATTAAAGCTTCTAGATAAGAGGAAAGATGAAATAACAGACTTAAATAGAAGGCTGGAAGCCAGCAGGTTTAAAATTTAAATTAATAATCTGAAGGAAAAGGGATCAAAAATTAAGGTAACAAATTTTAAATGTTGTAAATGGAATAAATATTTTTAAAATAAGGACTTCAGGCAAAGGGGAAAAAAATAAGAAAGCAGTAAAAAAGTAAAAAGACAGAAAATAAAAGGCAATTTCTGAAAAATAATAAATGGCAAAATGAAACAAAAATCCAAGCCCCAAAATCAAGATACTAAAATGAAACCACAGTGCTACATCAGCAAAGGTAGCCATATAAAAGGTTATCTAGAAAACACAAAATGTTGCTTGATAAAGAAATCATCTTCATGAGAAGAATCCATTCCAAACCAATCCAGAGACGAGATGTTGACCAAGCCAGTTGCTGGTGGGTCTGCACCTTGAACCCCTGACTACAGGCTGCCTCTGCACCCCCTGGTCAGCTCCCACAGGGTAAAGTGAGCTCCAGGCAGGAAAAGTTCTGTCTACACATATACTCCAGGCATATTCTGCACATCTTACTTTACATGTCATCTTTTTCTTTCCAAACCTGTGGTTGCTCCCATTACCTATGAGACAGAGACCAAGCCCCTCCAGGGGGCTGGTCAAGGCCCTCCAAACCTACCTGCCCCATGCTGCACACCCTCCTCTGCTGAGCACTAGCCTATTCTTGCCCAGCTGCATCCATCCACTGATGCTCAGGCTGCTGCCTACCCAGAACGCCCTCTCCACCTGTCTCCTGCTCTCCAGGCCCTTCTTGGATAGGGACTGTGCTACTTCCTGACTTCGTAACTGGTACTCATTGTGACCTGGTTTGGATTGCCTTCATTTGAAGTCTAATCATTGCACTGGTTCCAAGATCTTTTAGTGTTCTGATCCCTCAGTACACTGTTGGCCCCTGCACAAGAGAACATTTTATACATTTCTTTTTTCACTGTCCTTTCTATTTAGTAGCTCTATTATAACTAATGGTTCAGGGAAAGAAGATCTAGGTACTTTACAAAGAAGTCTATTCGTTCTAACAGTGAAGGTTCCTCATGCTATTTTTATTAAATAAGATCAATGGTTTTTGGTATCCAAATAGATATACTTTTAAAGAAAAAAAAACCCTACTAAAAATTAAATCTGGATAGGATACTCAAAATGAAGCTACCTGGGGACTTTGCTTTGCTTTCTTAAAGGAAACTCTTTAATTTTCCATAACATGGTTTACTTAAAAAAAAAAAAAAAGTGCTGGAATTATACTAGAGAAGGGTTATCTATACTTTGTGCCATGCTTTACTGTTGGGATTTAAATTTAGCTGGTGATTTTTCATTTGACGCCACCCCCTGGGCAGGAGCACTATTTTGTATCATGCTTGCACAGCAGGGCTAAAAATCCTCTTCATACAAATTCCTATGCCAACAAAGCAGGCTGTGTTGAACTGTAATTTAACAGACACTGAGTGTGGCTTTGAAGCAGGAAGAGAAGCACCCACCTCTTCCAGCCAAACAATTTCTTCTTTTAAATAAAGCAGCTCAATCCTGGTTATGGTTGTCTTCATCCAACTCAGAAACTATTCCCAGGCATATAGTTCACTGATGACTTAGGTGTAAAAATAAATAGTTTCCATGAGCTTCAAAAATCTGAGTGGATCTTGTAGAGTCCTCTAACATACTGAAGGACTCAATGTCCTGAAAACTTTTGCCTGCCTCTCTAAGAAAGTTCATGAGGCTTTCATGCTTGTTTTCCTTCCTTAGTTCAATGGGGACTGCCCACCATCTCTGCGGCTGGTGTCATCGGCATGCTCAGTGCGGTCGTTGCCAGTATTATCGAGTCTATCGGGGACTACTACGCCTGTGCAAGGCTGTCCTGTGCCCCACCGCCCCCCATCCATGCAATAAACAGGTGCGTTCCTGAGAAAAAACGAGCTCTTCATCGGGCCCAGCGCCTCATACTTTGCTCTTTGGTTTGGATAACCAAGAGTTTCAACATGAAGTAGCCAAGCACCAGGGCTCTTTATTGGCTGTTTGTTTTGGACAAGTCACTGCCCCCATTTTGCCCTGATTTTCCTCATCCATGATATGGAGCAGAATTCCCACCTTTCTTCCTCATGGTAACAGTTGTATAAGACATTCTCTGTGAGATCACTCCAGACCTTAAACTCACCAAAACAAGTACCAGATACTGCCATTGTTCTGTGCTTGGTTTGGGTCATGGATGTATTGTCCCCTTTGATTTCTTGTTTTCCCAGCTGTTCTATTCACAGTTACAATTCATATATAGAGAGACAGGAGCAGGAATAAATGAAGTCTGTAGAATCTAGAGGTTTATGAGCTGTGGGGTTTATATTCTCAGCACATCTGGTCTTTAGTTTCTGGATGCTGGGGGCAAATTGGGCCCTATGGAAGCTGCAGAGAAGAGAAAATAGCCCAGATCATTCCGCCTTTCCCAGCCAGCTGCCACCCTTCCAAAAGGGATTGTGTGTGATGAGATCCAAAGGACTGGTGTCTTAGCACCTCTTGCATTGGTTCTGTTGGGGTTTAGAGTCCTGGTTTTTCTGTTTTTCTCTAATGGAGTTATTGCATATGAGTAAATTACTTATATACTGATTCTTTTAAAAGTTCTAATGTTTACAAAATTACAAAGCATTTCTTTTCTGATAAAACTATATAGTAATAGGAAAGGAATCAAATCAATGGATGACCCATGTTTGTCTTAGATTCCAACAAATGACTTTAATTTCTGGCTAAAATCTTTTAATTTGGAATAATTTTTAATCATTTGTGTCTGATGTGTGGTTCAGAGATGTACTTCTCAAAGTTGAATGAGCATGGAGAATACTGTTAAAATGCAGGTCTTCAGATCTGGGATGGGGCCTGAGAGTCTGCATTGCTAACCCCTCCTGGGGAGTGTGGAGGCTTCAGGTCTGTGGACCCTGCCTTTGGGTCACAACCATTTAGAGTGTATTTCAGAGTATTTCTCCCGTGGAATGAATGTTTTTCTTTCCCCCATTCCTTTACGTTTTAGGGGGATTTTCGTGGAGGGTCTCTCCTGTGTTCTCGATGGCATATTTGGTACTGGGAATGGCTCTACTTCATCCAGTCCCAACATTGGAGTTTTGGGAATTACTAAGGTACAAATATTTTTCTAATTAAATGGTTGGGCCTCTAAATGTTGATCCATTTCATTGATTGGTCTGGCCACTGTGAGTTCCAAAACGATGGCCTCCAATTCCGAGATCATCTTCTTCCCCATCTCTTATTTTTTCATTGATGGGTTTATGGAATGCTGATAGAGGTCTCTTTCGCCTTGACTGACCTGGGTAGGCAGGCACTCTGGTGCTATTCCTTCATACATTCCACAGATTTTTATTAAGCACTGACCCTTTGCCAGGCTACTGTTCTAGGCACTTGGGATACATCAGTGAATAAAAAAGAAAAATATCCCCGTCGTCTGTGGAGTTTAGATTCTAGCAGAGGAAGACAAGCAATAAATAGTAAGCATAATAAGTATGACAGAAATATGGGGCAGGGTGGGGGATCAGGAGGGTAAGTGTTAAATCGGGTAGTCAGGCTAAGCCTCGTTGAGAAGATGACTTTGAACGAAGACCTGATGGAGCTGAGGGAGGGAACTGTGCAGGTACCTGGGGAGGGGCATTCATTCCGGCAGGGCAACCGCCAGTGCAAAGCCTATCACAGGAGCAGGCTGGCACTCTGCAGATCAGCAAGGAGGCTAGTGGGGCAGGAAGCAGAGAGGGAAGTGGGAGTGGGCCTGGTAAGAGCAGATAAGGTTCTTGGGGTAGCTGAGGGCCAGGTCCTGCAGCCCTACAGGCTGCCAGGGGCCGAGTGGAAGTGGGGGCCGCAGGGTGTGACTCCATCTGATTTTTTTTTTTTTTTTTTTAAGAATCACTATGGCTGCTATGATGAAAGTAGAACATGGTGGTCAGGAGAGAGGGTAGAAACAGGAGACCAGTTAGGAGATGGCACTAGTTCTAGATGAGAAATTATATTACTCATTACAAATAAATCAATCTTACAGTAACACAGTTTTCAAACTGCAGCAGCATCATTCTCTTTCAGATGAAATCGGTTGTGGAGTTAAGTGGCAGCACAAGCCACAGCGAGTCACTCAGATTGAAGCAGTGCCTGGGTCTGAAGTCCTCCCCACTTGTCTCTCCTCCCCACCCCACTCGAAGCACAGGCACCACAATCCAGCCTCAGTAAAAAGGAGGCTACTTCTTGGCCTTTCAAATTTACTAGCAAATAAATTTTATATCCCGGTTGCTTTGGGCCAGAGCTTGCTGTTTGCCCAGGGTGTTGAGGAATGCAGCTCGGCCCTGGCCATTGTATGTTGCACAGCTAGACACCGTTAGAACTGGTTCACCATCTAGGGTGGCCTGCATGAGTCAGAAGTCTTCCTCCTGAACTTGAGAACTTGGGGGTGGGCTGGAGCCTTCTAGAACTGTTTGACCTCTTTAAAATTAGAAATCCTCCTCCAGCCCTCTGCAAGATTATATAACCAGATGAAAAGAAACCAGATACTTAGTTTGGTTAATTGTAACTGCAAATCCAAGTGAAAGGGAGCAGGGCATGCACTGTGCAAGCCTGACATGCTGGTTGATTTCCTGTAAGTTGGCCAGGCCATCACAGAGCTCAGCCTCAGGTGTGCTGGTGGCCCCACCTGCTGCCTGTTGCTCCTGGCACATGACATGTGAGGGCTGCCTGATGGGCACTTCCTCCAGGATGCCTGGGTCCTATTGCTGCTCATGGTGAGAGCAGATGCTGAGCATACAGAGCTAAGGGAAGGGTCAAATGGGCACCAGATGGGGCATAAGCCACTCACTCTTTAGCCAGTTTGCTGCCATGAGCCTGTAGACATATAACTAATCCAAAATAACAGAGTAGTAAAATTATTATAGATGGAGGGACTCTTGGGGAAACAGTTTAACAAACCAGCTCCCTTTCTGCACCTTTTTAAAACACATCATCACATAATTTAACCAAGGTCACTGTAGGGAGTAAGTAGTGCTGTCATTAAGGTTCCTTCTAAAACTTGACTGAGATGGTTTGGGGAATAATTATCTTTATTATAATTTCGTTAGTGCTAGCTTATTCTGAAAAGGCACCCTGCCCGCATTTTTTAATTGGGCCAATTGATCTTACCTCGGAATCCCTTTGGACCCATTTACCCTAGGCAAAGGCCTTATCCATTTGAGAGCAATATCAGCCCTGGAATTGGTTTCCATTGCCCTGACTCACAAGGGGGTATAATTGAGCCATCTACACAGAAGCCGTGGGGTGGGGAAGTAGGACTTGCACCAGAAACTTCTCTGTGGCCTGAGCCATGTGGCTGATGGAAGATTCCTGCCCAGGAAAAAGGAAGCACAAGGTTATAGGCAGTATTCTGCCTCTTTTCCAGCTGAAGGACTTGGGACAGTCATTTTCTGATTAGAACTCAGATCTGAAATCTGACAGTTCTAGATCTAGATCTGTGTTATCTCATATGGTAGTCAGTAGCCACATGTGGCTGGTGGCCACAGGAAAGCACAGATACAGAACGTTTCCATCACTGTATGAATTTCTTCCAGACACCACTGTCTGGACCATTGTATCAGACTTCCAGAACAAATAGAAAGAGGGTGATATGTGGCTCTTCCAGAGAATCTACCTCCATTTCCTGGCAACTCCACTGTTTGCTATCCTTTATCCAGTTATGGCGTTCCATGTACAGACATGGACATTCTAACTATTTGATCAGAGTTGAGGCTGCCTACCCCATTGTGTGTTCTGAAGTTCTGAGGGTTGAATGGGTTGGATTCCATGTGCAGGACTTCTCTGCTGAGTGTGTTCCAGTGTCTGTCCCACAGAGAAGGGCAGCATGACATGGTAGGGAGGTGGCTGCTTTGGATCCAGCCTTGGTTCCATCACATTCTCCTAAAGTGACCACGGGCAAGAAACGTCACCTCTCTGAGTTTCTATACCCTTGTCTATAAAGATAGCTCGCAAGGTTTTGGAATTAATAACTTGATGTAAAACACTTAGCATGTGGTTAAATAAGCAAAATAGAGATACTGTTATATGATATTTAGCCCTAAGTTTATTTCTAGGAAGAGTAAACACCATCTTCCCTGGCTGAACTATCTCTTTGATGGTATCCAGAGGGAGGTCATTTCTCCTCTGCAGCATACCACCCTGTTGAACACTTTGGAAAGTCAGAAATGCAGTGTCGATTTTTCAGTGGCCCTAGGCAAAGCCACAGTTCAGGAAGGAGATCAGAAGGGAGCCTGGGAGGTGATTCCAGGGAGTGGAGAAAGGAGATGTGAAGGCTCCATGTAAGCACCAGCAGGGGAGGGATTTTTAGGGCTGTGTCTCTGGTGTTTGGAACAGAAATGTGTAATAGGCACTCACTTAATGTTTGTTGAACAGAAGAATGGCTAACTTGCTGCTTTTTTTGGACAGCATCTAAGACAGATCAGCCTTCCTTGCATGGTTTTCATAAAAGATTTATTGTTTCAGGCATCCCTAGGGCCAGCTCAGCCCTCCCCCCTGCACATCTAACTGGGCTGACCTTGCTGGGAGGTGGATCCCTCTGTCTGGTTGCTCTTTCTCTTACTCATGCCTCAAGACCATCTCCAGGGAACCCTCCCCAACTTTTCAGAGTTTTCTCTTCCCACTGGACTCCCACGCAACATGACAATTGCAACAGTACAATTATTTTATCGTAAGCTTGTGACTTACTCATCTTTGTATCCACCACCGCCCCCCATCCCAGTTTCCCAAGTGCTGGTCACATAGTAGGTCCTTGAAAATGCTGAAAAACAAGCTATTTGTAAATGAAAGCCTTCCGAATCATGTATTACAGCCAAGTGTAAGTCACTTTTGCTCCATTTGCCAGTTTGCATGACCTTTTCACCGCTCCCCTGCACATAGTGGTGGTATAATGGGAGGAACTGTAAATTGGAGTAATGGACGCTAGGCTCCAGTGTCAGCTGTGACTGATTCTAGCTGGACAGCTCAGTAAAAGATTCAATTCTTATTCTGAAATTGACCTTTGGGCACATTGAGAAGCTGTTGGAAGGTCCAGCCCAGCATCATCCAGTAGAACAGTGCAATAGTGGAAATGTCCTGTACCTGCACTATCCCCTGTGGGAGCCCCCAGCCACACATTGCCTACTGAGCACTTGAAATGTGACTAGTACAACTGACGGACTGACTTATACATTTCATTTCATTTTAGTTACTTAAAATTTAAGTAGCCATCTTCTATTCACTGTAAGTCATACATAAAGCCCTGTGGACACTATTCCATTTCTGGAACCTCTTTTATCCAGTTTACGTCCTCAGGATGTTTTCCTGGGAGAGGCAGCACAGAGTAGGGGCCAACAGTGTAGGATTCTTGAGCCCAGTGCTCACTCCATCTCTTGCTACCTGGGTGACAGTGGACTAGATGAACGCTTCTAGAAGGCAGAGATCAAGCTTAACCAATAAAGTTGGGACCACATGGGAAATGCTTTACATGGTGCTGCAGGAGTCCAGAGTTGGGGAAGCCAAGCCTTGGAATCAAAGAAGGCTTTGCAGAAGAGGTAGCATTGGGGTCGTATTTTGAAGGATGTGTCTGAGAACTGGCCAGAAGGGGGATGAGAACCCGAAGACTTAGGCAGGGGACTGACCTCCCAAGTCACGATGTTAAAGAGGTCACTCCATCATAGTGGAGAGGACATGTGGGCAGAGGAAAGGCCAGAGGCAGCAGTTTCAGGTGGGAGGCTGTCAAATAACCTAATGCTTCCCAGGTGCTGTTCAGACTATTTTATATTGCATCTCATTTAATCCTCAAAGCAGAAGCACACCGTTCATTGTTACAGAGATGAGGATCCTGCCACCCAGAGAGGCTAATGCCTGTCTCATAGTTAGAGGTGGAGCAGAGACAGGAGCCAGGCAGCTCCTGCACTCTTTGGTCTCCAGGCTGTGCCACCTCTAATGAGTAATACACCAGGAGGAAAAGTAGTTCCAGAAATGTTTGGGGGTTTTGTCTGATTTGCCAGAACCCAGAAGAGAAGCAGGGGCCAAGTGTAGTTTTTGCATTTGAGACACTAGAAGATCATCCTGGCCAGTGACTGTGGGCATTAGAAACCCAGGACCAGAGCGCAGGAGCAGGTGCACACTGAGGTGACATTGCCCAGGGCTCGGAGACGCAAAGGCTGAGCCCCAGGATCCCCGTAGTCAGGGAGAGCAGAACAGTCAGCTTCTGGCAAGAACCGGATGGGATGGGAACAAGGAAAGGTGGTGGTAATCTTTTTACTCTAGTTGTGTTTATAGTAATACTTATGTGTTTAGAGTATTGAGATCAATCCTCATTGTGAAATGAGACTGAACCCTCTTAACTAAAAGTTTTAAGAGTAATCCAGATTTTGTCTGTGGGTTTTGTCACATTTTCCCGCGGGGCCTGAGTAGTTGTGTGTGCTGCTGGAGGGCCTCAAGGTTAACGCCTGTCTCTGCCCTCTGTGTGTCCCACAGGTTGGCAGTCGTCGGGTGATACAGTACGGCGCAGCACTCATGCTGGCGTTAGGCATGATTGGAAAGTTCAGTGCCCTCTTCGCCTCGCTCCCGGATCCTGTGCTTGGCGCCCTCTTCTGTACTCTCTTTGGTAAAATTCCATTTCCTTGATAGCCGGCTTCCTTCTCAGGCTCCTTTTCTTTCTTCACATTTGCTAAGGAATCCCTTCAGTGAGATTGAAGGTAATGATAAATTTCCTTTTTAAAATACAAAAGGATATACCTTAAAAACATATAAACACAATATATCACTTTCTGAGTTGAGTTGATGTTAAAGGTAGAATAATTGAGCTAGGAAAAATCAAATTAAATTTTATTCCCTCTAGTTGCCATTTCTAATTGATTTAAACTCAGATATCTTCCCTTCTGGGCCATTTAAAATTGACCATTTTTGCGATGGGACTCGATTTGATCTCTGTGCCATTCAGCTATAGTAATCAGGGACTTGATATTTGGGTGCATTTCCCAATGTAATTGAAATTGTTTGAATCAAGTTTCTGAGGGAGAACCAATGTCCTTAGTTTTTTGCCTGGTCTAAAAAAAGCATAGGGTGATGTTTATGCCCCTTATTTAGGCCCAAATAGTGCCTAGGCCGAGGGTCATTTGGATCAGAGACCCAGGTGGTCACATTTTGGTCCCTGTCCTGTCACTACACAGTCTCCCAACCTGTTTCTGATGGGACCGAGAAAGGACATTGTAGGGAGTCTGTCTTCAACAGTGTATCTGTCATCCATGCCATAGGTGAGATAATGGAACTTGTGGTCTAATGTTTTTCTCTCCAGGAATGATCACAGCTGTTGGACTCTCTAACCTGCAGTTCATCGATTTAAATTCTTCCCGGAACCTCTTTGTGCTTGGATTTTCAATCTTCTTTGGGCTTGTCCTCCCAAGTTACCTCAGACAGAACCCTCTCGTCACAGGTAGGGAAAACAGGCCTTGAATCTTGTGGGGAATTTGGAACCACAGCCAGCACTTCACAAACAGCTCATCACCAGTTGGAGAGTACTTTAGAACTTCAGGAATCATTTTGATGAATGTTCATCTATGTTTTTCATTTAAATCCCACTTGGCTGAAGCTTACCTGGAAGCCCTTTGCACTCCTAACCACCTGTTTTCCATAGCAGGTGAACTATTTTACATTCCCACCAGGTATGTGGGACACAGTGATTTCTATTTCTCCATATTCTCACCAAACATGTTATTTTTCTGTTGAGGATCATTATATTTTTAAATATAGAAAGTGTGTGAACTTCTGTCTTAATTTATCTCATTCATGTGATAACATCTTTAGAAATAAAGTTGCTCCTAATTAAAAGAAGCTAAGCACTAATTAGTAACCCAGAATTCTGAAGCCCTTCGTTTGATTGCTGACCCCACAAATATTTTTGTTGTCTTGTTATTCACTTCGTAAAATTTTCAGCCTTACAACAGCCATCTTTTATATTGATTTTTTTTTAATCTGCAAACAACACCGCCCTCCACCCCCAAAGTCTTCATAGTTCATTACACGTTGAACTTCACTGTATTAGATTTATCATCTGTGAACCATTGTTAGGAATTTTCCTTATGGAGATAACTTTTGATTATTGTTGAAAGCATTCATAGTAGTTTAACATGTTACTGGCAAAAATTTATCTACACATGTATAGCAGAAATTTACACTTTTATGCACTGTATTGACGGACTGGCAATTAGTGTCCACCCCAGTGTTCCTTTCTAAGTCAAGGGCAGGCCTGTTCTGGCTGGCAGTGACCAGTTGCTATGTCATTTTCAGGGATAACAGGAATCGATCAAGTGTTGAATGTTCTTCTCACAACTGCTATGTTTGTAGGAGGCTGTGTGGCTTTTATTTTGGATAACACCATCCCAGGTATGTGGTATATATCAAACATGCTTATTACATATGTGACTTACTTTTTTTTGACAAATAAATATGGGAAGCAGGAAGAGTAAATCAGTTCAAAGCAATCACTGGTTAAAACTGTCTTTTCTAAAGTGGTTAAGATGACACTTTCAGCCACCTTTCATGAATCACTTTTTTGCTAATAAACTTAGGTTTTTTTTTTTCCTTCTTGCTGAATTACATTTAAGAAAAAGCAGGTGAATTCCTTGCATATGGTGAAGTGGCAGCGGGATGCCTTAAGCATGCTCCAGCTGCCTGCCCTTCTGCTCAACCTTGCCTGGAGCTCTGCAGTTTGGCTTTCATTGACTTGTTCACACACTCCTGAGCCAGCTGCTACCAGTGGGCAGTACGTCTCCTTGTGGAGCCTGTCCTTTAAATGAGTCATTGCAGAGGCAGGCCACTGCCAGGACCAGTGCCTGAGAGATGTATGGAGGCAGCTCTCTCTCCAACACCCATAGACCTTGTTTCACAGCTGGTGCGTTCTATGCCAAGTGCTGGGTGATGGACTAGGATGTGATGTAGGCCCTGCCTTGTGGCCTTCCCAGCTTCCTAGAGGAGGCTGCTTTGTATCGTTGTAAAGTGCTGCCATGGACGCACTGGTAGATTCATCCGCTGTCAAGGAAGGATGATGTTTATTCTGGAGCTTGAAGGTTTTATTGAGATTTTGCCCGTAACCTACCTCCAAAAAGCCTCAATCAAGAAGAGGTTACTAGGGGCGCAAGGGGTGAACACATCTGGCAGAAGGAATCACACACATGAATAGGTGGAAGGTGTTAGATTTGTGGGAGGCCAGTAACATCCTCTTTCTCTCCTAAGTCAGCACTAAGTGAGAGAGAGACAAAGGAGTCAGGCAGATGGAAATTAAAGTCAATTTTATTACTGAAATGCCCATGGGAGGGCATAGCTTATATGTGAGAGGTTCCTAAGCCCTGCACCATAGAGTCAAGCTCAACACCCAGGCTCAGGCAGAGAAGTACATTGTTAGGGCTCCCATGTAGCTAAAAGCAGGTGCCAGTGCTCCTCTCTGCACTGGAAAGATTTTTGAAAAGGAGTCCAGGAGTTGCTGAACCCTGTAGGTCCAGATCTTTCTCCCTGACTCATCTGTCAGGGTACAGAATTGCCAGGAGTGTTATGCCAGTGGCAGTTCATCCTCACAGGAGCACAACAAGTGGGGAATATGTGACAAATGCGCCCCCCATCCACTGAAATGGAGCAAAACAGTATAAAAAGTGATATGTCTGGATGAGTGGTGGGTGGGTGTGCAATGACCAAGTGGTGAAGGCATTGTGAGATGTAATAATGACTCTGGGCCCCATTTTGTAAGATCAGATCGGCGTTTTAGAGAGAAGTGGTTCTTTTGAGGGATTAGTGATTCTTAGATTTCTGGATTGGGCATCAGCTACTCCTCAAGTGTTCTTTGTGTCATCCCATTCCTTTCAATCTATGAGACAGCAGCAGTGGAGAATCTCAATTCTTGGTAGAACTATTTAACTGAACATTCCATTGTTCTGTTTTTGTTTTGTTGTGTGTGTGTGTTCCACAGGTACTCCAGAGGAAAGGGGAATCAGGAAATGGAAGAAGGGCGTGGGCAAAGGGAGCAAGTCTCTTGATGGCATGGAATCCTACGACTTGCCATTTGGCATGAACATTATTAAAAAATACAGATGTTTCAGCTACTTACCCATCAGCCCAACCTTTGCAGGTTACACATGGAAAGGCCTCAGGAAGAGCACTAACAGCCGGAGTTCAGATGAAGACTCGCAGGCCACAGTATAGCCGTAGCTCGCCCTGTGGCCCAGCCGCAGTGAGGCATGAACCTGTAGTTCCTTGCTGAGTAACAAGCAGTAACATATATGTTTGTAGATCTGCATTTACATTGTCCACCCCAGAGCTAAGACAGATTACAAGTAGCTTTTTTGTTGTGGGTTGTGATCCTGTCTAATATGGTGTCTCACCTATCTTTTTATTTAAGCCCTTGACCCTTTGCCCTTGAGAGCATCCATTGCTGGCCATGGTCACTGAATTTGAAGTTCCTGTCCTCCCGTGGGAGTGGATGCTTGAAGCCCACAGTGATTCCTTGTTTTCAGTCCCCTTCTAATACCCTGTGCTAGCTTTCTTACAGGCCACCTCCAGGGTCCAGGGGCTTTCTGTGCTTGGAAGCACCAGGACCTTCACCTGCAAAGACCTCCTCTGATCAAGGGACACCAGTATCCTTGCATTGTCAAATGAGATTCTGTGTTCCCTGATACTCCTGTAGGAGGTGGCTGCTGGTCAGTTGAAAACAGTGACATGCTTACCCTATCCCCAAATCTGTGCATGGGTAAAGTCTGTACAGATATAATTAGAATGGAAATTGGGGGATTGGGCGGGAAGGGAAGGTACCTTGAAATCAGCATCTGATTCTCAACTACACTTTCTTGGTGCCACCCTGGCCCAAGCTGGGCCAGCACATCTCATATTGGCCTCTTTTTGTTTACTAGTAGCTGAGACACTCTAGCTGGCATTTCTCACTCCTGGCTGGTGTGACGGGTATAGAGTGCCCATGAGGGCACCAAGCAGGTGTTTATGGGAGTCTTGGTTCTGCTGACATGTGGATGTCAGTTATTGTTGTGTGTATCTATTATTACAAGATTTTATTCCTATTTAATGTTATTGACTATAGATTTTTGAAATCAGTGTTTTTCCATGTGACCCTCTTACCTTACATCCGTATTACTTGTCCCTCACCTCCTATCCCCCATTAAGAAAGGAACCAGCATTTGTAAAGCTGTAGACACCGTCAGGGAAGCTTGTTGTCCTGGCTCTTAAAGGCCAGTAACCATTATTGCGGTTGTGTTTTGTATTGCTTGATACCATGAAAGTGTAAATACATAATGCTTAATCTATTTATCAAAACTGACTACTGGACCAGAGCCCAGAAACCATGGGTTAAGTTATAGTGAATTTGTTTTGTGAAGAAGGGAAGCTGGGGCAGGTGACAAACAGCCGCCATATTGAATGGTGTGGCCTCCTGGTAAATTAATCAGTGCAGTTGTGTTGCCATTCATATCTGGCAGTTAAGGCTTACGGAGACTTTCTGTGAGTTGCCATGTTGAATGTCCACTGGATTTTGATTTTGCAGAGGGGAAGATTAGATCCCCTGGCCAAATGCTGCCTTTCCTGTTTAAGTTATTGCTGAAGGTAGTAAGAAGAGCAGCTGGCAGGCCCCCTCTGTTGAATTCTAATTAATAATATTAAATTGTTTCTGACAAAAATGACTTTTATTGAATTTGGCTTGAAATTTGCAATCAAAGGAAAATCCTGAGTGACCTCGTTTCTTGAGGTAGTGCTTCTTAAGTATTTACCTGGTTGTTTACCAGGCAGTGAGCACATGGCGAACTTCCTGCCCCCGCAACTGGCTCAGCTCACCACACTGGGATGTCTTTGGCAGCATTATTGTGTCACTACAGCCTCCTTGATTCCTGTAAAGTTTGGGGCTTTAAGGCCTATTCTGGCAAGAACACTTCAGAGCCACTGCATTGTTTTGCCAAGACCTTATTGCAGATTAAGTAAAGAACTTAGATTCTAAATTTAAATTTGTATGGTATGTTTTTTTGAAGTGTATTTGGTGCATATTTACTTTAGAAGCACACTGGTTAAATGATTTTCATCCGTTTGACTTGGTAAGCCGTCGAGGCTGACAGCCCTAGTTGTCCCCTTAGTTGCTTAGTTCCTTCTATTTGTATTTTGCTCAGCATCTCCAATTTCTCTCCTCTGAACAATGGGGAAAATTGTAAAACATCCCAGAGATTGCAGTATTCTAGCTCTCTAGATGAGCAGAAGGACCAAATATCCAAATGAAAGCCTCTGAACCATTGGTAATTCAGGAACAAGTTCCTTTCAGCTTAACTTGACCCAGGAATCTTCCCTCCCAGTGGGTAACACTCAGGGCATGTGCTTCAGATGTCTAGGAATCCTCTCCCTTCTGAAAACTCTCCTGGGCTGGGCTTATTGAGAGGTTTCAGATCTGCTGGTCTGGGGGGATAGTTTCCATAAGCCTTCAAATGTGCAAAGAAGCCCTGTGCCCACACCTCCTATTGGAAAAAGAGGGGTTTTGCTCTTCTTGTTCCATTGGGGCCAACTTAGATTCTCTGTCCAAGGTGGGGGAAGGGGACAGGAGATTAGGAAGACTGTCCTCTGGCTAGCAGATGTGCTACAGAATGAGTCTGTAGTTGAAAGAAAAATATATTCATCTGCTCCTTGTATTGAAGCACACACCTGAAGGGGAGGTTTGGGGGGACACAGTGGCCATGCACGGTCTGTGCCTGTGCACCTCCTACTTGCATTGCTGGGGCCACATACCCACTGTGCTTTGGCCAATAGAATGTTTTAGGATATTTTGGATGTGAATGTCCTTGGGCAGGGCATTCACCCTCCAATTCCCACATGAATACCTACCCACCATTTTCACATTTACATTGGTGATCCTGATGTGGAAAGTAGAAACTTATAAATAGGACAGTAGATGCTGCAATATCACTGTGGCGGCAAGGGCGAACCCACCACTGGTTTTGATAAAATATCTAAATGGTTCACAATGGGAAGTGGCTCCAGTCTTTGTAGGCGATTTTCGTTCTCATTCTCACTGGGGAATTAAACATAGATTCATTGATACAGAATCTTTCTTAAGATGATTTCAAATGTTAGATTGTAGTAAGTTTCTTGTGATTGATCAAGGCAAGGGAAGTGGCTTAACCATGGGTCCTGATGGTTTCCCGTTTTCATGGTGACAGATTCACACACAGGATTTGCTTCATACTGTAGAATACTGACTTTCATGATGACAACCTGGTTTATGCATGAATATTACAGTATTTCCATATAGTAAAATAACATTTCTACCCAGGATAATAGTCACAGTTTTCCAGGGAGGGAATGATAATTTTCATGACAATGTCATGTGATGATAGAATTTCTCCATTGATGAATCTTTCGTATGTGTGTATACTTTATTTACCCATGCATATATTTTATGACCATGAGCTAAGTTGTTATTTCTTTAATTCATGTCTCTGCTGAAATATTGGTACTAGCAACTTAGACTTGAAGTTGGCAACTATAATCTTCCATAATATCGATGCCACAAGAGTGGTCAGGCCAGATAGGAGACGCACAAGGAGCTGTGGCGGAAAGCCTCATCAGAACCTGTCTGGCGCAAAGAAAGGCAGCATCCTGCACACTCACCCCCACGGCTTGGGGTGGATGCTCAGCTGCAGGCAGCAGGCCTGGCATGACTGTTGCTGCCCCCTGGTGTGCTCACCCAGCTGTGCCCCCGGACACGGTGGCAGCCTGAGC
The DNA here is from genome assembly GCF_059928025.1 of Delphinapterus leucas. Lineage (NCBI taxonomy): Eukaryota > Metazoa > Chordata > Mammalia > Artiodactyla > Monodontidae > Delphinapterus > Delphinapterus leucas. The sequence continues at coordinate 55,675,565 of NC_143143.1, forward strand.
TCTCACAGGGCCCAGGGAGCCACTGTTGGCTTTAGGGAAACACCTGGGGCCTCACATGCCATGCGTGTTGTGCTCTGTCCCCTTATGATTTTGACACAGAGAATAGGCTCTCCCCCACCCTCCACCCCTCCCGCAGTCACAACTGGAGTAGTGCAAGAAGATTGCCCGTTTTTGCCCGCGTTCAGCATCTGCCTATGGACCTGTGAAGCACGTTAGCGCAGAGGATCCCTTTTCAGCAGCCTCCGCACATTCCTGTCCTTTTAGTCTGTTCTTGACTGTGCCTCGTCTTCACTCTACACTAGTAACATCCAGCCTCCTTAGAATTGCTCTGTGTGTTTCCCAACACTTAGGACGCCCTTCCCAGTGGTGCCGTCTTACTGACAGTCAAGTTAATACCCTTTTTGTTCGTTCGTAACAACCTTTGTTTGACATGTTAATAAATTTCTGACTGTTCTTAAAACAGTGGGGATGCCTATATTTTCCTTAAGTTTTTGTGACTGACTTTGGCTATATACCTTTCTGGGATTTTGTTTGTTTTTTATTTTGCATACTGAGGGTATTTGGGGTGGGGTTGTTTTTTGAGATGTCTAATTCTTTTATGGAGTTTTTAAAAAGAATTTTCATATTGTTTTTCTAACATGGCTTCATTAAACGTTTAAGTATTTTAAAAATATGTAATATTTGGACCAGATGTTGTGAATAATAGTAGAGATAAAGCTATTTTATTCTGTATTTTTAAAACTGTTCCGTACAAATAAAAGCTCTCCTGGACACAGTTCTGCTGTTCACATACCTTCTTTGGCTGGTCTTTAAAGAAACCTGTCATTATTTAAAAGTCATCACTTAGGGGAGGAAACTCGACTAGTAAAAAGTTTAGTTCAACAAGTTCGCCTTTGTTAGATACATTGAAGACTCAAAGGAGGAAAGCAGTTGTTGAAGTATCATTGGCCCCCACAGCTAGAGAACCACGGTGGGATCCTTGGGAGGATGCCCAAGGGGGAAGGGAGACCTTGGTTAGAGGATGCACTTATTCTGGACTTTGGCGTGAAATTATGAGTCTCTTAGTAAGTTAGTGACATCTGGAGGCTGGAGACCTTTTAGGGACCAGAAAGGCTGTCGTGTCCACACAGTGGAATCAAAGGCTCCAGAGCAGTCTTGGCCCCTTCGGGCCGACTATTTAGGCTGGGACAGGAAATGCTGAAGTGTGGGTGCCAGAAAAAGCTCAGAGCCAAGCCTGAGGGTAGTGAGTGACAGCTCATTCAATCAGAGGCATGGCTCCTGGTGGGGTATGAAGACAAGTCCAGAAGTGTTTAATTGGTGTGTTTCTTAATTTAGAACAAACTTAGAACTCCTCCATCCCCATCTCTGTCCCTGGTTTGTCTCTGGCAGTTTCAGCCATAGTGACCACCACAGCCACTCCCATAGGGTGTTCAACCTGCTGCTTCCTGTTCCCAGTATCCTGACCTATGAGCCACTGCTAGGCATCCAGTTACAAGGTGATAATGTCTTACCTTACACTATATACATGCGGAAAATATATGTGAGGTATTTAAAAAAGAATACCCATGTTCTCACCCCCAGTTGGGACAACAGCACATTTCAGTACTAAAGGCCCTGCCACCCCCAACCCCATGGGCCTCTCTCCTGGTACATCCCCATTTGGGTTTATCCTTTTCTTGCTTTTCTTCACAATTTTGCCATATATATGCATCCCTAAAAATTTACTGTTTAGTTTTGCGTGTTTTGGGACATTATGTAAAAGGTGTATGTATTGTCACATTTTACTCGTGAGATTCTTTCATGTTGGTACATAACTGATGTAGTCCATTCATCTTCACTGCTGGATAGTAAAACTTAAGAGTGACAAAGACAAAAATAATTCTGAAAGCTTCCAGAGAGAATGAGCAAAAACGAAGCCGTTTAAAGCTGGGAACCCATGGACACCAGATTTTCCAACAGCAGCCCTGTTTGTGGAGTTACATTTTTTAAGGACTGAAGAAAAAGAACTTTGAACTTAGAATTTTATGTCTAGCCACTCAAAGGCCCCCATGTAAGTACTTTGGATGAAGTACTTAAATATGAGGAAAAACAAACCTAGGAAGTACTGTACAAGATAACTGAGGGAAAGGTGAGCAGTAAAGATCTGGGTGAACTTGCGTCTTGGTCCTTTATGGCTGCTCTCAGGGAACCATAGACTGGGTGGCTTAGAAACAAAAAATTTCTCACAGTTTTGGAGGCCAGAAATATTGGCATGGCAGATTCGGTATCTGGTGAGGACCTGATTTGGAGATAGCCATCTTCCCTCTGTGTCTTTACGTGGTGGAATGGGCAAAAGATTAAGCTCTTTGAGGCTCTTTTATGAGGGCACTACTCCCATTAGAGAGGGCTTCAACCTCATGACCTAATCACCTCCCAAAGGCCCCACCTCCTAATACCAACACACTGGGGATTAGGTTTCAACAGATGAATTTGGGTGGACACAAACAGTCTATAACACCTGGTCATTAAAATGTAGTGAAGGCCAAAGGAAAGAAAAAATACCCATAATGTGCTCAAATTATAATTCCAGGCCATATCAACTTGGTGATGGGAGAAGAGAGGAGACTTACAGAGATGAGAGAAACAAGCCCAAATGTACCAACTATAACAAGCCTAACTGTAAATGGACTAAACTTGACAATTAAAAGATAGTTTGTTAGGCCAGATAACAGAACAAAATCCTGATAATATGCTATTTACAACACTGGGCTCAAAAGTGTGGCTGTGATTGTTGAAGGCTGAAGCAACTTATGTTCAGAAGTTGATAGTGGCTTAGAAACTATAAAAGTTTTATAGTTTTATGTGTGTTGAATCCAATACTAAAATATCTGGCTTGTAGTTTGCATGTCTTTAATTCTAGAAATTTATTTTTTGGTATATTTTACAAAAGTTTTGACCTATAATGGATTGGGAAAAACAAAAACCAATTGTTCCTTCACCACAGATATGTTTAGAAGCACTGTTTACACGAGACTGGTTTACATAAGGATGTGCAAAATTGCAAGTAAAAGAATGGGGGAAAATCACATGGGGCAAATACTAACCATCTGTTATATTATTTTCAGACAAATCCTAAGACAAAAAAAAAAAAATTGTTAAGGATAGGGAGGTTCTGGGAGTTCCCTGGTGGTTAGGACTCAGTGCTTTCACTGCCGTGTGCCTGGGTTCAAGCCCTGGTCGGGGAAGTAAGATCCTGCAAGCTGCACAGCATAACCAAAAGGGGGAAAAAAAAAAAAGGATAGGAAGGTTCATTTACAAAGAGGAGTCAATATTAAGCACATGCACCTAATCAGATAGCCTCAAAACTTATGCAGTGTAAATGGACAGAACTACAGGAAGAAATTGGTAAGTCCACGTGCCAGTGGGAGGTTCCAATACTTCCCTTTGATAAGTCAGGCAGACAAAAGCTAAGCAAGGTTAAGTGACCAAAGGGCATGTTTAGAATTCTACATCCAACAATTAGAGAGTACACATTTCTCACAAGCACTCAAGGATGTTTCTAAAAGCTGTTCGTGTTCTAGGCACTAAAGCAAGCCTCAAAATTTTTTCAAAAATAGAAATCATATGGAACATGTTCCATAACTATACACAATGTTAGAAGTTAATAAATTTTAAAATCTCTGTGTATTTGGATGTATAAAATATTGCTAAATAACTTGTTAGAGAAGAAACCAATAATGGACATGTTCTTTAATGAAGTTTATTGCTTGTCCCCTGTTGGTTCTGTTTGTGCATTCTTCTGGAATTCTGATTTTATGTTCACACTGCATCTCCCACGTCTCTTTAAGTTTCATGTAGTTTCACTCGTACTATCTTTTTCCATTTCCTCTAAGTTCTGGGAGAATTTCCTGTGCAATGATCTAAGTCACTGACTTGATTTTCTGGAATACCCAACCTCTTGCTCATGTTTCTAGCGCAATTTTTGAGCAATTTGTTTTAGTAACTTTCAAACATCACAAAAGTAGAGAGAATAGCATAGTAGCCCCCCATGTGCCCATCATCCAGCTTAATGGGTATCAACTGCTGGCCACTCTTGTTTCATCTCCATCCCTTAACTTTCCCTTCCCCACTGTTTTGATCAAATCGTAGACATTTCACTTCATTTATAAACATTTCAGTAGTTACCCCTAAAAGATAGTTTTTTTAAAAATTTCCTTCCTATTTATTTATTGGTTTATTTTGGCTGCATCGGATCTTAGTTGCAGCATGCAGGTTCTTTGTTGTGGTGTGCAGGCTCTTCATTTCGGTGCTCAGGCTTCTCTCTAGTTGTGGCGCGTGGGCTCCAGAGCGCATGGGCTCTGTAGTTGCAGCACGCGGGCCCTCTCATTGTGGCACGCAGGCTTAGTTGCCCCATGGTATGTGGGATCTTAATTCCCCAGCCAGGGATCGAACCTGCGTCCTCTGCATTAGAAGGTAGATTCTTAACCCCTGGACCACCAGGGAAGTCCCTAAAAGATAGTTTTTAAAAAACCAAACAATTATCTTAAAAAATTAGCAGTGTTTATTTAATATGATAAATTTTTAGTCAGTGTTCAAATTTCCAGTTGTCTCATAAATGCTAGAGACAAGATCCACATAATGTCCACACGTTGCCATTGATATTGATTGATACATCTCTCTTGCTCTCTCACTCTTTCTTTCTTTCTTCCTTCCTTGAAGTTTATTTTGTTGAGCAATTTATTTGTCCTGTAGTTTCCTACAGGAGGTGCTGAGTGCATTCCCCCCAAACATATTCCTTTGCCTGGGGTTGGGGAAGCACTACTTTATAAGTGATTGTGTGTCCTTCCATCAGGCAGCATGTGGTCTCTCCTTTTGTGATGTTTACAGCCATGAAATCTCAATTCCCAGATCCAGTAGTTTATTAGGGGGCATTCCCTTTTTAAATTTGGGCTTTGTAATTGTAATTCAAATTAAAACACAACCTTCCATGATGCGATCTTTTCATAGATGCAATAACCTCGCAAGTCCATTGAAAATGTATCTTAGGAACTTTGCTTAAAAGTTTTCTCCCATGTCATATGTTTGTTTCATTGGGAAATGTTTCTTTCAGAATAGACCCTTTTTTTGACTATTGAATCTTTTCATGTGCTTGGTGATTTTCTTTTTTCCCGACTGTTTATACTAAAGAAGATTTCTGTTTGTTTGGCAATAGGACTTATGGTGGATTTGATTAGTTACTTTTTCCCCCAAAGCCCATGACTTGAAATTAAAATCCTTTAGGCCTTTTGAGTTGGCCTCTCCTTGGACTTTTCTTCAATTTGGTTCCATCTGCGTCCATTTACCAGACTCTTGTTTATTCAGCAATAAAGATATCTCATATTTCAATTTTATTACAAATACCTTTATATTTATGTGAATGTTGCTTAAAAGAAATGAAAATATACTCCAAAACTTTTGATCATTATCTTTGGGAAGTGGAGTTACAGGTTACATTTATTCCTTTTTTTCTATCTTTTTATTTTTCTGTATTTTCTAACTATTTTAAATACAAATTACTTATATAAATGCTTTCTTCAAAGGGATGAAAGTTGTATTACAATTTTTAATTGAAGTATAGTTGATGTACAATATTGTATGTTAAAGGTGTACAGTATAGTGATTCACAATTTTTAAAGGTTATACTCCATTTACAGTTATTATAAGTATTGCCTATATTCTCTGTATTATACAATTTATCCCTGTAGCTTAGTTTATACCTAATAGTTTGTACCTCTTAACCCCCTTACCCTATTTTGCCCTTCCCCCCTTCCCTCTCCCCACTGGTTAACCACTAGTTTGTTCTCTGTGAGTCTGCTTTTTTGTTATATTCACTAGTTTGTTGTATTTTTTAGATTCCACATATCATATAGTATTTGTCTATCTCTACCTGACTTATTTCACTTAGCATAAGACCATCCAAGTCCATCCATTCACTTTTATGGCTGAGTAGTGAAAATTGTATTATAATTGTATTCAGCAATATTGGAGTTTAAGAAATGGGAAAGTCCCTGTACTCCTCTAATACTAATATAAAACATTGCACTTCCTCAAATTGTACTTAACATTAAAATAACAGTTGTAGCCAAATATATCTCAGTAAAAATATGAAAGTGCTGAAGCTAATACACCTTTTGTCCTGTATAGGAAGGTTTTGCCTAATAAATGACATGGCTTGTTGGATGAAATCTTCCAGAACATTCCATCCTTGGGAGGAAAAATAACCACGGTGAGGAATGACTCTCAGATGGTGAGATTTAGGCATCTGCCACTGAGTAGTGCCCAGAAGTCTATAGTGACCACCCTCTCGTCACTCCCTTCCCCCCAACACACACACCAAGGCAGCCCTTGCCTGAATTGGGCCAGTGCTATCTCCAGACACATGCCTGGCCTAAGGGGCAAGAAAACTTCTCTTCCCTTGCTGTCCCAACCTTCCAACCTATGAAGACGCTGACCCTCAAACTTCCAGTTTGTATCACCTATGAAGCAGCTGTCTTTGGAGATTCACAGGTAGCAGAGAGCCTCTTATAAATGTACCTGTATGTGTGTGCATGTGTAATATATATATATGAACACATACATATCATTTATTTGTTATGTTTTACCTCTTAGGCAGCAGGTGATCCATTGTGGCCTTGGGAAAATTGTTGGAATGAGTTTGAAGCAGGATGAATGACCCTCAGAGAGGTCCTCCTAGGAATGAGCTTCTTGCCCAATAGAAAACTGTGAGAAAAATAAAAATATTTCACCTCAAGTAGCATCCTAACCATTTTTATTGTGGTTCAGGATAAGATGATGAGCTTTGCAGGTAGACAGATCCACACTCAAATTTTGGAAAGCCCTCTTCCCAGTGTAGCAGGGACCACTAAGTTTCCCGCAGGATCTATTCTCCCATTTTTCCATGGTCAGGGAATTTCAGAAGGGCACAAGACTATACTTCTTAGCCTTGCTTGTAAGGCTGAGTGTGATCATGTGACCAGACTCTGGCCAGTGAGCTGTAAACAAGGCTGAAATGTGCAACCTCAGGGTTATGTTCTTAAAGGGTAGATGTTTGCCCTCATCTCCTCTCCTTCCCATTACTAAAAAGCAGAAGTGATGGCCAACTGACTTGGTCCATTTACACAAGGACAACACCTGAGAGGGCAGGAGAATATGAAAGAAGGAGCCTAAACTGATGAGAGAGAGCAGCCCGAACATTGACATGAGTGAGAAATACACTTGTTTAAACCATTATTATTTGGGCCTCTGTTGTAGCAGCCAAAAACTACATCCTAACTATTAGAGATTTTGTAGATCAAAAACAATCTAAAATTATAGGACACCTATCATATCATTCCATTTGCATGAAATGTCCAGAATAGACAAATCTAAAGAGACAGAAAGTAGATTAGGGGCTGGGGGAATTGGGGAATGACCGCTAATGGGTACAGGGGTTTTTTTGAGAGTGACGGAAATGTTTTAAAATTTACTGTGATCATAGTTGTACAACTCTACGAACATGCTAAAAAAATGTTGGATTACATACCTTAAATGGGTGAATTGTATGTCAATTATATCTCAAGACTGTTATATTTAAAAAATAGTGATAATGGAGGCGGTGTTTCAGTTCGGGAAGATGAAAAGGTTCTGGAGGTGGATGGAACAATATGAATGTACTTAATACCACTGAAGTGTACACTTAAAAATGGTTACAACGGTAAAGATTACGTTTATTTTACCACAATAAAAAAAAGAGAGCAGGAAAAAACAATCTAGAATTAGACTAGCAATTCACAAGCTTCAACCTAACAACTGACCAGCTATATAGGCTTTAGCATGTTCCTTAAACTCTGGTCCTCTGTTTTCTTCTCTTTAAAATGGAAGTAATACTCATCCAGAGTATTAGAAAGGACTGTAGGAGTTAAGATATAGAGCCTCAACAAGCTAGGTTTCATTCCTCCTCAATTTCTCTCCTGGCCTTGCAGGCACACACAGATATTTTTATAGAGCTATAATCATATTGTAGGTGCTTTAACTGGAAGGATTGGCCAGGCCAGAACTGAGACTTGGGTGTGTCAATCAGTAGAGTTGTGGGCTCCATCCTTAGTTCCTCTGTTCTCTAGAACAGCCAAATTCTTAAGTGGCCCAGAATTTTCCAAGAACTTCACAGATATCCAGACACATTCCCTGCATTTGACTACCTCCGGGGACTTTTGTGGGAGGTAACCTCAACTCCCTCTACCTATGGGACTCAGATGTCTGCTTGCATGTGAAGTGGATAGGATGGGGCAGCTTGTGGGGCACTGGGCTATGTTCCAAGCCAGATGTTCAGGGAGGAACAAAGAAGGAGAGAAAAAGAAAACCATTATTACTTCAGGGTTTTTTTTTCTTTATTGATGTTTTAAAGCTATCAAAGTAATACATGCTTATTGTGACAAGTGGAACAGTGCAATCAATACAAAGAAGTGAAAAGTGAAAACTATCCCCCCCCCACACTGTGCAGTAACCATTGTTACCCCCTGTGTATCCTTTCACAGTATTCTCCTTGTGAAACAAACTCATAGAATCATAAATACATGTATACTGTACAAGGGTTGTACTTGCCTATTTGGTTTTTTTTTTTAATTTTATATTGGAGTATAGTTGATTTACAATGTTGTGTTAGTTTCAATACCTATTTGTTTTTATTGAAATAGGATAGTGGCATACTATACTCTACAACTGGCTTTTGTTTTTTTTTTGCAGTACGCGGGCCTCTCACTGTTGTGGCTTCTCCCGTTGTGGAGCACAGGCTCCGGACGCGCAGGCTCAGCGGCCATGGCTCACGGGCCCAGCCGCTCCGCGGCATGTGGGATCTTCCCAGACCGGGGCACGAACTCGTGTCCCCTGCATCGGCAGGCGGACTCTCAACCACTGTGCCACCAGGGAAGTCCTTACAACTGGCTTTTTTCACTTTAAAATATAGTATCAGAATTCCTACAGATGGGACCATACAGATCTATCTTTTCTTTTTTCCTGATATTTTATGCATTGAGATACAATTTAACATAAACAAGATCTTCTACACACCAATTTCTTTTTAGTGCAGACTTCTTTCCATCTTTTCTGTTTGCTGCTTCTCTTCCATTCCCCTCTTCCTCTGCCTGTCCTTCGGCACTGCTCTACTCACACATGTTAGCGACCATTCATACATTTCTCTGTATTCATATACCCATGTAAATATCTATCTCTATCTACCTATTCACGCACACATGCATCAACCCCACATACTCATTCATGTTTTGTCATTCTTTTCTTTACAAAAAAAATGGATCATCTTATACAAAATTTTCTGCGTCTTGCATTGTTCTCTCAACAATATCTTGCGGAAATCCCTAAGTCAGCTGACATCACTCCAATTCATTTTTTCCTAATGGTTTCATAATATTCGTAGCTGGGGATTCACTGTAGTTTATTCAAAGTTGAGGGATATTGGGATTTTCAAGTTTTAGCAATCACACATAGCTACAATAATCATTTTAGTACCTAGGTTTTAACAAATGATAAAGTATATTCCCAGGAGTGAGATTGCTGGGCTAAAGAGTGTGTTTTAAATTTTAAGGGATGTAACAAGATTGCTTTCCAAAAACTACAATAATTCTATTTCCAATAGCATAGTATGTGCATACCTTACCCTATTCCTCATCCATGCATCTCTGCCAGCAATTATATTATTTTTCTTTTAATTTTTCTCAGTCTAATAAATATAACGATATCTCATTGTACTTTAACTTGCATTTCCTTGACCAGTAATGTGTTTGAGAAGCTTTTTTATATTTCTCAGCCATATCAATATGCTCTTCTATGAACTATCTGTTCATATTATCTGCTCATTTTTCTTTTAGGTTGTTTATCTTTTATATTGTGAAAGTTCTTTGTATATTATGGATAGTTAACTCTTTATCTGTATTGCAATTATTTTTTCAAATTTATTTGTCTTACTGTTTCTTGGCAAGAAATATTAGAAATAAAGTCAATAGACAAATAAATTTGGGAAAAAGAATTTTGATATTTATATAGTTAACTATATCTATCTGCGTCTCCAGAGCAAAGTGTGTTTCCTGTTTTGGTTATGATAATCTCCCCACCCCTAGGTTGCATGTGTAGTCTAAGATTTCACTCTTGATTTTTTTTTTTATATTTCTATACCAGTTTTTATTTGCTTTGTTAAAATTGTTGTGTCACCAATAAAGCCATGTAAGTAACTAGACTCTTAGTACACCTACCAAAAAAGATGAAATTATTCAAAACATATTAAAGAGACATGCTCTTTGTCAGAGTTCTTTATGGGCCACTTCCAAGATATAAGCAGAAGTTTCCCCATCAACTTTATAAGGAATCTGGTGGCAGTTGGGTTTCATAGAATCAACACCTCATACCTCTGGCAGAAGAGAGGAAAGTAACCATTTTGAAATATGCTGAAATTGTTCTCCATAACAGGCCTACTTTCCAGCAAAATAGACTTCTCAAGACCCTTAGTTCCCTGGTGGAAGGGCATCTCCCTGATTCCACCTTCTTCTAGCCTTCCTTTTTCACCACCACACCATCAGGGCTCAACAATGGAGGAAAGCTGTCACTCTTCATTTTTATTATTTAATTTTTTATATTTAAATGTTTAATGCTTCTGGAATTTTTTTAAACATCTTTATTGGAGTATAATTGCTTTACAATGTTGTGTTAGTTTCTGCTGTATAACAAAGTGAATCAGCTATATGTATACATATATGCCCATATCCCCTCCCTCTTGAGCCTCCCTCCCACCCTTCCTATCCCACCGCACTAGCTATCTATTTTACATTTGGTAGTGTATATATGTCAATGCTACTCTCTCACTTTGTCACAGCTTCCCTTCCCCACCTGCCCCCCATGTCCTCAGGTCCATTCTCTATATCTGCCTCTTTATTCCTGTCCTGCCCCTACGTTCTTCAGAGCCACATTTTTTTAGATTCCATATATAGGTGTTGGCATACGGTATTCGTTTTTCTCTTTCTGACTTACGTCACTCTGTATGACAGACTCTAGGTCCATCCACCTCACTACAAATAACTCAGTTTCGTTTCATTTTATTGCTGAGTAATATCCCATTGTATATATGTGCCTCATCTTCTTTATCCATTCATCTGTCAATGGACATTTAGGTTGTTCCATGTCCAGGCTATTGTAAATAGAGCTGCAGTGAACATTGTGGTACATGACTTTTTTTGAATTATGGTTTTCTCAGGGTATATGCCCAGTAGGGGATTGCTGGGTCATATGATAGTGCTATTTTTAGTCTTTTAAGGAACCTCCATACTGTTCTCATAGTGGCTGTATCAATTTACATTCCCACCAACAGTGTATGAAGGTTCCCTTTTCTCCACACCCTCTCCAGCATTTATTGTTTCTAGATTTTTTGATGATGGCCATTCTGACTGGTGTGAGTTGATATCTCATTGTAGTTTTGATTTGCATTTCTCTAGTGATTAATGATGTTGAGCATTCTTTCATGTGTTTGCTGGCAATCTGTATATCTTCTTTGGAGAAATGTCTATTTAGGTCTTCTACCCATTTTTGGATTGGGTTCTTTGTTCTTTTGATATTGAGCTACATGAGCTGCTTGTAAATTTTGGAGATTAATCATTTGTCAGTTGCTTCATTTGCAAATATTTTCTCCCATCCTGAGGGTTGTCTTATCGTCTTGTTTATGGTTCCCCTTGCTGTGCAAAAGCTTTGAAGTTTCATTAGGTCCCATTTGTTTATTTTTGTTTTTATTTCCATTTCTCTAGGAGGTGGATCAAAAAGGATCTTGCTGTGATTTATGTCATAGAGTGTCCTGCCTATGTTTTCCTCTAAGAGTTTGATAGTGTCTGGCCTTACATTTAGGTCTTTAATCCATTTTGAGCTTATTTTTGTGTATGGTGTTAGGGAGTGTTCTAATCTCATACTTTTACATGTACTTGTCCAGTTTTCCCAGCACCACTTATTGAAGAGGCTGTCTTTTCTCCACTGTATATTCTTGTCTCCTTTATCAAAGATAAGGTGACCATATGAGTGTGGGTTTATCTCTGGGCTTTCTATCCTGTTCCATTGATCTATATTTCTGTTTTTGTGCCAGTACCATACTGTCTTGATTACCGTAGCTTTGTAGTATAGTCTGAAGTCAGGGAGCCTGATTCCTCCAGCTCCATTTTTCGTTCTCAAGATTGATTTTGCCATTCGGGGTCTTTTGTGTTTCCATACAACTTGTGAAATTTTTTGTTCTAGTTCTGTGAAAAATGCCATTGGTAGTTTGATAGGGATTGCATTGAATCTGTAGGTTGCTTTGGGTAGTATACCAACTTTCACAATGTTGATGCTTCCAGTCCAAGAACATGGTATATCTCTCCATCTGTTTGTATCATCTTTAATTTCTTTCATCAGTGTCTTACAGTTTTCTGCATACAGGTCTTTTGTCTCCTTAAGTAGGGTTATTCCTAGGTATTTTATTCTTTTTGTTGCAATAGTAAATGGGAGTGTTTCCTTAATTTCTCTTTCAGGTTTTTCATCATTAGTGTGTAGGAATGCAACAGATTTCTGTGCATTAATTTTATATCCTGCTACTTTACCAGATTCATTGATTAGCTCTAGTAGTTTTCTGGTAGTATCTTTAGGATTCTCTATGTATAGTATCATGTCATCTGCAAACAGTGACAATATTACTTCTTCTTTTCCGATTTGGATTCTTTTTATTTCTTTTTCTTCTCTGATTGCTGTGGCTAAAACTTCCAAAACTATGTTGAATAATAGTGGTGAGAGTGGGAAACATTGTCTTGTTCCTGATCTTAGAGGAAATGGTTTCAGTTTTTCACCATTGAGAACGATGTTGGCTGTGGGTTTGTCATATATGGCCTGTATTGTGTTGAGGTAAGTTCCCTGTATGCCCATTTTCTGGAGGGTTTTTATCATAAATTGGTGGTGAATTTTGTTGAAAGCTTTTTCTGCATCTATTGCAATGATCATATGGTTTTCTCTTTCAGTTTGTTAAGATGGTGTATCACATTGATTGATTTGCATATATTGAAGAATCCTTACATTCCTGGGATGAACCCCACTTGATCATGGTGTATGATCCTTTTAACGTGCTGTTGGATTCTGTTTGCTAGTATTTTGTTGAGGATTTTTGCATCTATGTTCACCAATGATATTGGCCTGTAGTTTTCTTTTTTTGTGACATCTTTGTCTGGTTTCAGTATCAGGGTGATGGTGGCCTTGTAGAATGAATTTGGGAGTGTTCCTCTCTCTGCTCTATTTTGGAAGAGTCTGAGGAGGATAGGTTTTAGCTCTTCTCTAAATATTTGATAGAATTTGCCTGTGAAGCCATCTGGTCCTGAGCTTTTGTTTGTTGGAAGATTTTTAATCACAGTTTCAATTTCAGTGCTTGTGACTGGTCTGTTTGTATTTTCTATTTCTTCCTGGTTCAGACTCAGAAGGTAGGGCTTTTCTATGAATTTATCCATTTCTTCCAGGTTGTCCATTTTACTGGCATATAGTTACTTGTGGTAGTCTCTTATGATCCTTTGTATTTCTGCAATGTCAGTTGTTACTTCTCCTTTTTCATTTCTAATTCTATTGATTTGAGTCTTCTCCCTTTCTTTCTTGATGAGTCTGGCTAATGGTTTATCAATTTTTTTTATCTTCTCAAAGATCAATCTTTTAGTTTTATTGATCTTTACTATCATTTCCTTCTTTTCTTTTTCATTTTTTTATGATCTGCTCTATGATTTCTTCCCGTCTGCTAACTGTGGGGGCTTTTTTGTTCTTCTTTCTCTACTTGCTTTAGGTGTAAGGTTAGGTTCTTTATTTGAGATGTTTGTTGTTTCTTGATGTAGGATTGTATTGCTATAAACTTCCATCTTAGAACTGCTTTTGCTTCATCCAAGAGATTTTGGGTTGTCGTGTTTTCATTGTCATTTGTTTCTAGGTATTTTTTGATTTCCTCTTTGATTTCTTCAGTGATCTCTTGGTTATTTAGTAGTGTATTGTTTAGCCTCCATGTGCTTGTATTTTTACAGATTATTTTCTGTAATTGATATCTAGTCTCATAGCGTTGTGATCAGAAAACATAATACGATTTCAATTTTCTTGAATTTACCAAGGCTTGATTTGTGACCCAAGATATGATCTATCCAGGAGAATGTTCCATGTGCACTTGGGAAGAAAGTTTATACTGTTGTTTTTGGATAATGTCCTATAAATATCAATTAAATCTATCTGGTCTATTGTGTCATTTAAAGCTTGTGTTTCCTTATTTATTTTAATTTTGGATGATCTGTCCATTCGTGAAAGTGGGGTGTTAGAGGTCCCCTACTATAATTGTGTTACTGTCTATTTCCCATTTTATAGCTGTTAACATTTGCCTTATGTATTGAGGTGCTCCTACGTTGGGTGCATAAATATTTACAATTGTTATATCTTCTTCATCCCTGATCATTATGTAGTGTCCTTCTTCATCTCTTGTAATAGTCTTTATTTTAAAGTCTATTTTGTCTGATATGAGTATATGAGAAAGCTGCTACTCCAGCTTTCTTTTGATTTCCATTTGCATGTAATATATTTTTCCATCCCCACACTTTCAGTCTGTATGTGTCCCTAGGTCTGAAGTGGGTCTCTTGTGGACAGCGTATATATGGGTCTTGTTTTTGTATCCATTCAGCCAGTCTATGTCTTTTGGTTTGAGCATTTAATCCATTTACATTTAAGGTAATTATCAATATGTATGTTCCTATTACCATTTTCTTAATTGTTTTGATTTTGTAGGTGTTTTCCTTCTTTTGTGTTTCCTGCCTAGAGGATTTCCTTTAGCATTTGCTGTAAAGTAGGTTTGATGGTGATGAATTCTCTTAGCATTTGCTTGTCTGTAAATGTTTTAATTTCTCTGTCAAATCTGAATGAGATCCTTGCTGGGTAGAGTAATCTTGGTTATAGGTTTTTTCCTTTCATCACTTTAAATATGTCCTGCCACTTCCTTCTGGCTTGCAGAATTTTTGCTGAAAGATCAGCTGTTAACCTTCTGGGGATTCCCTTGTATGTTATTTGTTGTTTTTCCCTTGCTGCTTTTAATATTTTTTGTTTGTATTTAATTTTTGATAGTTTGATTAATATGTATCTTGGCGTGTTTCCCCTTGGGTATATCCTGTATGGGACTTTCTGCACTTCCTGGACTTGATTAACTATTTCCTTTCCCATATTAGGGAAGTTTTCAACTATAATCTCTTCAAATATTTTCTCAGTCCCTTTCTTTTTCTCTTCTTCTTCTGGAACCCCTATAATTCAAATGTTGGTGCTTTTAATGTTGTCCCTGAGGTATCTGAGACTGTCCTCAATTATTTTCATTCTTTTTTCTTTATTCTGCTCTGTGGTAGTTATTTCCACTATTTTATCTTCCAGGTTATTTATCTGTTCTTCTGCCTCAGTTATTCTGCTATTGATTCCTTCTAGAGAATTTTTCATTTCATTTATTGTGTTGGTCATCATTGTTTGTTTGCTCTTTAGTTCTTCTAGGTCCTTGTTAAACGTTTCTTTTATTTTCTCCATTCTATTTCTGAGATTTTGGATCATCTTTACTATCATTATTCTGAATTCTTTTTCAGGTAGACTGACTATTTCCTCTTTATTTGTTTGGTCTGGTGGGTTTTTACCTTGCTCCTTCAACTGCTGTGTATTTCTCTGTCTTCTCATTTTGCTTATCTTACTGTGTTTGGGGTCTCCTTTTAGCAGGCTGCAGGTTCATAGTTCCTGTTGTTTTGGTGTCTGCCCCCAGTGGTTGAGTTTGGTTCAGTGGGTTGTGTAGGCTTCCTGGTGGAGGGGACTGGTGCCTGTGTTCTGGTGGATGAGGCTGGATCTTGTCTTTCTCGTGGGCAGGACTGCGACCAGTGGTGTGTTTTGGGGTGTTTGTGAACTTATTATGATTTTAGGCACCCTCTCTTCTAATGGGTGGGGTTGTGTGCCTGTCTTGCTAGTTGTTTGGCATAGGGTGTCTAGCACTATAGCTTGTTGGTCGTTGAGTGGAGCTGGGTCTTAGCATTGAGATGGAGATCTCTGGGAGAGCTTTCACCGTTTGATATTACGTGGGGCCAGAAGGTCTCTGGTGGACGAATGTCCTGAACTCGGCTCTCCCACCTAAGCATCTCAGGCCTGACACCTGGTCGGAGCATCAAAACCCTGTCAGCCACATGGCTCAGAAGAAAACGGAGAAAAAGAAAGAAAGAAATATAAATAAATAAATAAAAGTTATTAAAATAAAAAATATTATTAAAAATAAAAGATTAAAAAGTAATAAAGAGAAAGATAAAAAGAAGAGCGCAACCAAACCAATCAACAAATCCACCAATGATTACAAGCACTAAAAAGCATACTAAAAAAACAAACAAACAAAAAAACAACCAGACAGTCAGAACCTAGGACAAATGGTAAAAGCAAAGCTATGCAGACAAAATCACACAAAGAAGAAGCATACACATACACACTCCCAAAAAGAGAAAAAGGAAATATATATATATATATATATATATATATATATATATATATAAAGGAAGAAAGCAAACCCCAAGTCTACAGTTGCTCCTAAAGTCCACCACCTAAATTTTGGGATGATTCATTGTCTATTCAGGTATTCCACAGATGCAAGGTACATCAGGTTGATGGTGGAGATTTAATCCGCTGCTCCTGAGGCTGCTGGGAGAAGTTTCCCTTTCTCTTCTGTGTTTGCACAGCTCCTGGGTTTCAGCTTTGGATTGGCCCCGCCTCTGCATGTAGGTCACCTGAGGGCGTCTGTTCCTGCCCAGATAGGACGAGGTTAAAGGAGCAGCTGATTAGGGGGCTCTGGCTCACTCAGGCCAGGGGGAGGGAGGGGTACGGAATGTGGGGTGAGCCTGTGGCAGCAGAGGCTGTTGTGACGTTGCAACAGCCTGAGGTGCCCCGTGTGTTCTCCCAGGGAAGTTGTCTCTGGATCACGGGACCCTGGCAGTGGCGAGATGCACAAGCTCCTGGGAGGGGAGGTGTGGATAGTGACCTGTGCTTGCACACGGGCTTCTTGGTGGCTGAAGCAGCAGCGTTAGCTTTTCATGCCCGTCTCTGGTGTTCGCACTGATATCTGCAGCTCATGCCCATCTCTGGAGCTTGTTTAGGTGGTGCACTGCATCCCCTCTCCTCACGCACCACGAAACAATGGTCTCTTGCCTCTTAGGCAGGTCCAGACCTTTTCCCGGACTCCCCCCCGGCTAGCTGTGGTGCACTAGCCCCCTTCAGGCTGTGTTCACGCAGCAAACCCCAGTCCTCTCCCTGGGATCTGACTTCTGAAGCCCGAGCCGCAGCTCCCAGCACCCACCCACCCCGGCGTGTGAGCAGACAAGCCTCTCAGGCTGGTGAGTACTGGTCGGCACCCATCCTCTGTGCGGGAATCTCTCCACTGTGCCCTCTGCACACCTGTTGCTGTGCTCTCCTCTGTGGCTCTGAAGGTTCCCCACCCACTGCCCAGCCCCCGTCTCCGCCAGTGAAGGGGTTTCCTAGTGTGTGCAAACTTTTCCTCTTTCACAGCTCCCTCCCAGAGGTTCAGGTCCCGTCCCTATTCTTTTGTCTCTGTTTTTCCTTTTGCCCTACCCAGGTATATGGGAAGTTTCTTGACTTTTGGGAAGTCTGAGATCTTCTCCCAGCGTTCAATAGGTGTTCTGTAGGAGTTGTGCCACATGTAGATGTATTTTTGATGTATTTGTGGGGAGCAAGGTGATCTCCACGTCTTACTCCTCTGCCTTCCTGGAATTTATTTTTATGATTGTTTATTACACTAATTTATCTATCTGTTCTATTACATTAATAAGGTAAATCCATGCCTATTGTTCTTTTCCTTATATTTACTGGGTTTTATTTTCTAAAAAAAAACAAAACAAAACTATATTGTTTCATCACTACCAGCAGGAGTGGCCTGCATGGGATGGTGGGTATGCTGGGCTCAGGTTATATGTGGGGCTATGAGGAGATGATGACTGGGAAGCTGGAAATAAAGAGGGTGGGTTTGGAGGCCAGGCCCAAGGGCTCCTCAGATTTGCTTCTGGGAATGGGTAGCCATGATAAAGGAGTCATGGCAAGCCATGGCCATGCTACCAAGAAGGTTAAGAAATTCTTGGAAATCTAGCTGCCTACCACAGTTGAGGTCCCATTTCTGCATCATGTGGTCAAGGACACAGGTCCTTTTGGCTCTTTGTGAAGGCAGCCATTTCTATATTTATGAAGCTTAGGAAATTGCTCTTGAACAATCTGCAGTTGTTCCCATCCTTTCCAGCATACTTTTGGGAAACAGTAATCAGGATTCAATGCACCACTGTCTCTATAGGGCTGGAGATTTTTGTCTTGTCGGAGTTGAACTGGAGGCTGTGGCACAGAGAGTGCTAGGTAGACTTCAGGCATTTATTTATTCTGTGCTAATATTGTGTTAATCACAGTTTATCCAATCCCTAAGAAGCCCTGTTAAGATTCTAACTAGAATTACATTATATTTATTTATTACTTCCCAATAAAGTATGTGATATGTCCTTTTGCTTGTTTGGAATATTGTTTTTAAGACTTCTAAAAAGATTTTAAAGTTTTCTTCACATAGATCTTATGTTTCTCATTAGATTTGTTCATAAGAACTTAATAGTTTTTTGCTATTATACATGGAATATTTATTCAATATCTATTTCTCTGTGTGTATTGTATAGATGTTATTTATTTTTATATATTTATCTTATATCTAGCTAACTCACTAAATTCTTTTCTTAATCATTTTAGTTTTATTAGGCAGATTTTATTTTTTTTAAATTTATTTAATTTATTTATTTTTGGTTGCGCTGGGTCTTCGTTGCTGCATTCGGGCTTTCTCCAGTTGCGGTGAGCGGGGGCTACTCTTCATTGCGGTGCACGGGCTTCTCATTGCAGTGGCTTCTCCTTTTTTTTTTTTTTTTTTTTGCGGTACGCAGGCCTCTCACTGCTGTGGCCTCTCCCGTTCCGGAGCACAGGCTCCGGACATGCAGGCTCAGCGGCCATGGCTCACAGGCCCAGCCACTCCGCGGCATGTGGGATCTTCCCGGACCGGGGCACGAACCCGCCTCCCCCGCAACGGCAGGCGGACTGTCAACTACTGTGCCACCAGGGAAGCTCTGCTTGTGGAGCACAGGCTCCAGGCGCACGGGCTTCAGCAGTTGTGGCTTGTGGGCTCTAGAGTGCAGGCTCAGTAGTTGTGGCGTACAGGCTTAGCTGTTCTGCGGCATGTGGGATCTTCCCAGACCAGGGCTCGAACCTGTTTCCCTTGCATTAGCAGGCGGATTCTCAACCACTGTGCCACCAGGGAAGCCCTTCTTTTCTTTTTTTCTGGTCATACTGCAATTACTAGAGTTCCAAGATGGTACTGAATAATAATGATGATGTTGGGCATCCTCTGTAGTTGCTGATTTAGGTTGTTTGTCCATTTAGAATATTTGTCACTTAATCTTGGTAAATAGTCTTTATTATATATTTAAACAGTTTCCAGTTTTATTTAGAATTTTAATTAAGAGTGGCTGCTGATTTTTATCAAATAGCTTTTCACCATTTAATTATTTATTACATGGTCTTGTCTTTTAATTTATTGTAAGGAATTACATTGCCAGTGTTCCTGATTTTGAACCAGATTTGCATTCCTGAAATGCAGCACACACTGTCACAGTGTCACACTCCAGGTACATGGCTGGATTCTACTTGCTAACAATCATTAAGATTTTTACAGCCATATTCACAAGGGCAATTGATTACAGTTTTTTAATATTTGTACTGTCATATCAGAATTGAGTGTTCAGGTTATTGTGGCTTCATAAAAGAAATTAGGAAGCTTTCAATCACTTCTCCATGACCTAAAATAATTTAAATAACACTGAAGATTTTCCTTCTTTAGAGGTAAATAAACATGGCTGTGAATCCATCTAGTTCTGGTGCCTTTTTGTTTCACTGGTAGAGCTTTAATCACTACTCTCTTTTATTATAATTAATTTGTCTAATCAAATTTCTACTTTGGGGGTCAATTTTTCTAGAAAATTGTTTTCTCTAAGTTTCAAATGTATTTATACAGTGTATAAATGTATTTATACAGTCAAATGTATTTATACAGTGTTGGGTAAATATTCTTTGATAATTTTTATTTTACACTTTTCTGTATCTCTTTCTTCATTATCAAATATTCTTTATTAATTTCCTATTTTCTTTTGCTTTAATTTTTTGCCTTTTTCTAATTTTTAAAAACTGATCACTGTATTCCTTTATCTTTCTAATTTAATAATGAAATTTTAAGGCTATACAGTGTATATTTATTTTCCTTTGAATACAGTTTTTTGCTGCTAATAGGTTTTTATATGAATTGTTCTCCTCTTCATTGATTTCTAGATAGTTTCTAATTCCTATATTAATTTCCTTGGATATCTAGAAATCTATTTCTTAATTACCAAGTAGTAAAGTTTTTGGTTACTTAATTATTTCTAATTTTATTGAATTATAATTAGAAAATGTAGTCAAACACATGATCAGTCTTTACAAATGAGTCATGGATATATAAAAATTATCTATTCTTTACTCAAAAGATTTAAGTATGTTGATTGTATTATACAATTACTCTATCACCTTCAGTTTACATTTATTAGACATGTCAAAATAAAAAAGAATTGTTTAAATCTCTACATAATTTTTAAATGGAATTCTCCTCACATTTCTAGTAATTTTTGTTCTATATCTTTAGTTTCCAGGTTGTTTGGTGTTTACCTGTTTATACCTGATATTTATAGTTATATCTTCTTTAGAAAGTGTGACTTTTATCATGATGATCTTCCTTATTCTATTTTGTGCTTTTAATTTTAAATTTCATGTTGTTCAATATCAAAATTACCAGACTCTGGGGACTTCCCTGGTGATGCAGTGGTTAAGAATCCCCCTGCCAATGCAGGGGACATGAGTTCCATCCCTGGTCTGGAAAGATCCCACATGCCACGGAGCAACTAAGCCCGTGCACCACAACTACTGTGCCTATGCTCTAGAGCCTGCGAGCCACAACTACCGAGCCTGTGTGCTGCAACTACTGAAGCACGTGTCTAGAGCCCATGCTCCACAACAAGAGAGGCACTGCAATGAGAAGCCTGCACACTGCAAGGAAGAGTAGCCCCAGCTCACCACAACTAGAGACAGCCCACATGCAGTAGTGAAGACCCAACGCAGACAAAAAAAATTACCACACTTTTATTAGTCACTAATAAATACAAGGAAGAGAGGTATTTGTATCTACTTGGTATCTCTTGCCCATCCCTTTATTGTTAGTCATTCTTTATCATTATATTTCAACTGTGTTTTTATACAGCATATAGCCACATTTTACATTTTAACTCTTTTTGACATTTCTGTCCTTCTTGGGATAATTCATCCTATTTGAACTTATTGTATTAGCTGATATTCTTAATTTTATTCCTTCTTCGTTTTGTTTATTACGTACTTTGTTGTATCTATTTTACCTTTAAAAATTTTGTTAATTGAATAAAATTGTGTTAATTTCAACATTCCTCCCCCATCTCTTCCCAGTTAGGTAGGGGATATCATTAAACTTTTCCCAGATTTTATAATTAAACAAATATAATCCTGTTATGAAAACAAGACACCAATCATTCCTTTCACTACTCCCATCCTCTCTCTTCAAGAAGTTGAGACAAACATAATACTCTCATTTCCCCATCTTCCCAGATTAGACATTTAGAAAGCTTTTACTTTTGAAATCCTGTCACTTTGTAACTCCTAAAACTCTTCATTCCAGCTGATTACTTGTATTCTGGCAGTATGTCTCTGCTATTTGTAATTTCTTCCTGAGTATTTGTACTACACAATTTCACACAGTATATTATTTTGTTAGATTTAGCAGTGTGCATTTTGAAAGGTCCATTGCTCAGCACTGTTTCCTCTTTTTTGAACCATCTCTCAACTTGAAATCTCAGTTCTGACTCATTTGTTTTTGGACAGAGTCCTTTCTTGAAAGTTTTCCTAAGGTGCAGTACATTCTGAGGCCTCTCATATCCACAGGTATCTTTCTTTTACCCTCACATGTCAGTGATATTTATGTTGAATAGCTGTTTCTTGGGTTGCTGGATTTATTGGGGTTTTTTTATCATTATGTTATTCCACTGTTTATTAGCTACCTGTGTTTCAGATCAAAAGTGTGATGCCATTTTGATTATTTTTCCCGTGTAAATTCTTTCTTTCAAATCTTGACATTGGCCATCCTTCAATTCATTTACTGAATATTTTAATTTAAAAATCGCATATTTATAACTGTGATTAGATGGTAAGATGCCCATATTTTTTAAAGAATTAACTTTAAAATACTTTCATGAAGTAAAAATTTGGATAGATAAAGCAAGTGTTAAATTGTGGTTAGACAAGAGCAAGTGCATATTAGAGATGCATACTAAAGTATGTAGGGGTGACAGAACATGGGTATGGAACTGGCTTTAAAACAGTAGAGAAGAAAAGAAGATAAATGAAGCATATGTGGCAAAATCTTTATGTGCTGAATCTGTATGATGAGCATGTGGGGATTCATGGTACTTTCTACTTTGTGTATGTAAATATTCATAATAAAGCTCAATAATATTGTACTTCCAGAGAATCTTTTTGTGCTGTGCTTAAATCTTTCTAGGTGCTCTAAATAATTGTTTGCTCACATTGGGGTCTGACAGCTGACTGAGCAAAGTCAAGGAAGTGTGAAATAGGGGAGCAGATGTAGGGAGTGACAAGCACTTCACTGTTGTTGGAGCATAAAGTATGAGCCAGAGAGAAGTAAGTCATGAAAATGGAGGCTTAGGCAAGGACTAATAAATGGGCAGCTTTGTAGGCTGTAGGAGATATGTTGCTGCCCCAACATCATCTCTATCACTGAGCCCACTTGAGTTCACCTACAGCTGCAGAGGAAGAAGGTATTTTCCAGCACAATGACAGCTTCCTACCACCTTAAGCAACTGTACATCTTGTTTTTTCTCCGCTTAAAACTTGGAAATCATGAGAGTTTGCTCAATTGAAAGCAGGTGTACACAGAAGTGGTGGATTCAGTGATTTAGCCTCAACCAATGCAGGACTGGTATAGGTGGGAAATGCCCTAAACTTCCACCATCCAATGGGATAAGTCTAAGGCATAGTCCACACAGTTTCTCAGACAAATTGTATAATTGAGCTCCTATTACCCACAGGGGTAGCCTGCTTATTATTGCACCTTTAATTGGCCTTTCTCTCCCCCTTGATCCACTTAGCTACTCCCTCACTGATGCTTCCTAGGATTACCTCCCAAAGAAACCACCTGCATCAAAGTTCTTTTCTCAGGGTGTGGTGATTTCAGAATTCTTTGACACTCCTTCCTTAAAAGGTAGAGCTAGGAAGGACATGGCCTTATATTAACATGGGGTACAGTTCATTTTTCTCACACACAGTGACTGCTAGCAGCATCCAAAGTGATGACATGATGACTTAGAGATGTGATAATGAGAAACACGATGGCATTTTCTTCAGGTTTTCTAGTTAACACATCAAAAGTGTATCTGTATACACAAAAAAAGAAGAAAACCGTTCAAAGAGGTAATCAGGAGACCTTCAAGATGGCAGAGGAGTAAGACGTGGAGATCACCTTCCTCCCCACGAATACATCAAAAATACATGTACATGTGGAAAAACTCCTACAGAACGCTTACTAAATGCTGGCAGAAGACCACAGACTTACAAAAAGGTAAGAAAATCCCCACATACCTGGGTAGGGCAAAAGAAAAAAGAGACAAAAGAATAGGGACAGGACCTGCCCCTCTGGGAGGGAGCTGTGAAGGAAGAAAAGTTTCCACACACTAGGAAGCCCCTTCACTGGTGGAGATGGGGGGTGGGTGGGTGGGGAGCTTCGGAGCCACAGAGGAGAGCGCAGCAACAGTGGTGCAGAGGGCAAAGCAGAGAGATTCCCGCACAGGGGATCAGTGCCGACCAGCACTCACCAGCCTGAGATGCTTGTCTGCTCACCCCTTGGGGGGGTGGGGGTGGGCTGGGAGCTGAGGCTCAGGCTTCGGAGGTCCGATCCCAGGGAGAGGACTGGCGTTTTCTGCATGAACACAGACTGAAGGGGGCTAGTGCGCCACAGCTAGCCGGGATGGAGTCCGACAAAAGTCTGGACCTGCCTAAGAGGCAAGAGACCATTGTTTTGGGATGCGCAAAGAGAGGGGATTCCTTCCCTGTCTGCCCACAGAAGGTAGAGCACCACCTAAACGAGCTCCAGAGACGGGTGCAAGCCGCAGCTATCATCTCAGATCCGAGAGGCGAGCATGGACCGCTACCGCTGCCAAGTCTGCCACCAAAGATCCTGTGTGCAAGCACAGGTCACTATCCACACCCTCCGGGGAGCCTGTGCAGCCCACCACTGCCAGGGTCCTGAGACCCAGGGACAACTTTCCTGGGAGAACACATGGCGTGCCTCAGGCTGTTGCAATGTCATGCCGGCCTCTGCTGCCCCAGGTATGCCCCGCATTCCAGTTGTGACTACGGTACCCCTCCCTCTCCCTGGCCTGAGAGAGAGCCCTAGTCAGCTGCTGCTTTAAGCCCCTCCTGTCTGGGTGGGGAACTGACTCCTGAGGACTGCCTACACATAAAGGCTGGGACAAAACCAAACCTGAACCCCAGGAGCAGTGCAAACAAAGAAGAGAAAGGGAAATCTCTACATGCAGCTTCAGGAGCAGCAGATTAAATCCCCACAACCACCTTGGTAAACCCTGCCTGTGTGGAATACCTGAATAGACAACAAGTGTTCCCAAAATTGAGGCAGTGGACTTTGGGGGCAACTGTGGACTTGGGGTTTGCTTTCTGAGTTTGATTTGTTTTTGGTTTTATGTTTATATTAAATAGTTTCTAGTGATTGTTTTTATGTGTGGGTTTGTTTATTGATTTGGTTTCTCTCTTCCTTTTTTTTTTCTCTTTTTTAGTGAGGGTGTGTGTATATGTTTCTTTCTGTGATTTTGTCTTAGTTTTGCTTTTACCATTTATCTTGGGGTTCTGTCTGTTTATTTTTCTTTTTGTGAGTGTGTATGTTTCTTTGTGTGATTTTGTCTGTTTAGTTTTGCATTTTCCATTTGTTTGGGGGTTCTGTCTTTTTTTTTTTTCCTTCCTCACCTTCTGAGCCGTGAGACTGACAGGGTCTTGGTGCTCCAGCCAGGTGGTGGGCCTGAGCCTCCAAGGTGGGAGAGCTGAGTCCAGGACGTTGGACCACCAGAGACCTCCCAGCCCCATGTAATATTAATCAGCGAGAGCTCTCCCAGAGACCTCCATCTCAAGCCTAAGACCCAGCTCCACCCAATGGCCAGCAAACTCCAGTTCTGGATGCCCCATGTGGAACAATTAGCAAAACAGGAACACAAACCCACTCATTAGCAGAGAGGCTGCCTAAAGTCATACTAAGTTCACAGACACCACAAAACACACCACCAAACGTGGCCTTGCCCACCAGAACACAGGCAACAGTCCCCACCACCAGGAAGCCTACACAACCCACTGAACCAAACTCACCCACTGGGGGCAGACACCAGAAACAATGGGAATTACAAAGCTGCAGCCTGTGAAAAGCAGACTCCAAACACAATAAGTTAAACAAAATGAGAAGAGAGAGAAATATGCAGCAGATGAAGGAGCATGGTAAAACCCCACCAGACCAAACAAGTAAAGAGGAAATAGGCAGTCTACCTAAAAAAGAATCCAGAGTAATGATAGTAAAGATGTTTCAAAAATCTCTGAAATAGAATGGAGAAAATAAAAGAAACGTTTAACAAGGACCTAGAAGAGCTAAAGAGCAAACAAACAATGATGACCAACACAATAAATGAAATGAAAAATTCTCTAGAAGGAATCAATAGCAGAATAACTGAGGCAGAAAAACGGATAAGTGATCTAGAAGATAGAATAGTGGAAATAACTGCTGCAGAGCAGAATAAAGAAAAAAGAATCAAAATCATTGAGGACAGTCTCATAGTCCTCTGGGACAACATTAAACACACCAACATTCAAATTATAGGGGTCCCAGAGAAGAAGAGAAAAATAAACTGTCTGAGAAACTATTTGAAGAGATTATAGTTGAAAACTTCCCTAACATGGGAAAGGAAATAGTGAATCAAATCCAGGAAGCACAGAGAGTCTCATACAGGATAAACCCAAGGAGAAACATGCCAAGAGACATATTAAACAAACTATCAAAAATTAAATACAAGGAAAAACTATTAAAAGCAGCAAGAGAAAAGCGACAAATAACATACAAGGGAATGCCCATAAGGTTAATAGCTGATCTTTCAGCAGAAACTCTGCAAGCCAGAAGGAAGTGGCAGGACATATTTAGAGTGATGAAAGGGAAAAACCTACAACCAAGATTACTCTACCCAGCAAGGATCTCATTCGGATTCAACGGAGAAATTAAAACCTTTACAGACAAACAAAAGCTAAGAGAATTCAGCAGCACCAAACCTGCTTTACAACAAAAGCTAAAGGAACTTCTTTAGGCGGGAAACAAAAGAGAAGGAAAAGACTTACAAAAACAAGATCAAAGCAATTAAGAGAATGGTAATAGGAACATACATATTGGTAATTACCTTAAATGTAAATGGGTTAAATGCTCCAACCAAAAGACACAGACTTGCTGAATGGATACAAAAACAAGACCTATATATATGCTGTCTACAAGAGACCCAGTTCAGACCTAGGGCCACATACAGACTGAAAGTGCAGGGATGGAAAAAGATGTTCCATGCAAATGGAAATCAAAAGTAAGCTGGAGTAACAATACTCATATCAGACAAAATAGACTTTAAAATAAAGACTATTACAAGAGACAAAGAAAGATACTACATAATGATCAAGAGATCAATCCAAGAAGAAGATATAACAATTGTAAATATTTATGCACCCAGCATAGGAGCACCTCAATACATAAGGCAAATAAATGCTAAGAGCCATGAAAGGGGAAATCGACAGTAATGCAGTAATAGTGGGGGAATTTAACACCCCACTTTCACGAATGGACAGATCACCCAAAATTAAAATAAATAAGCAAACACAAGCTTTAATGACACGTTAGACCAGATCAACTAAATTGATATTCATAGGACATTCCATCCAAAAACAACAGAATACACTTTCTTCTCAAGTGCACATGGAATATTCTCCAGGATACATCATACTTGGTTCACAAATCAAGCCTTGGTAAATTCAAGAAAATTGAAATCGTATTAAGTATGCTTTCTGACCACAATGCTATGAGACTAGATATCAAATACAGTAAAAAAAAAAAAAAAAAAAACTGTAAAAAATACAAACACATGGAGTCTAAACAATATGCTAATAAATAACCAAAAGATCACTGAAGAAATCAAAGAGGAAATCAAAAAATACCTGGAAACAATTGACAATGAAAACACGATGACCCAAAACCTAGGGGATGCAGCAAAAGCCATTCTAAGAGGGAAGTTTATAGCAATACAATCCTACTTCAAAAATAAGAAATATCTCAAATAAATGACCTAAATTTACACCTAAAGCAATCATAGAAAGAACAGAAAAACCACCAAAGTTAGCAGAAGGAAAGAAATCCTAAAGATCAGATCAGAAAAAAATGAAAAAGAAATGAAGGAAACGATAGCAAAGATCAATAAAACTAAAAGCTGGTTCTTTGAGAAGATAAACAAAATTGATAAACCATTAGCCAGACTCATCAAAAAAAAAAGGGAGAAGACTCAAATCAATAGAATTAGAAATGAAAAAGGAGAGATAACAACTGACACTGCAGAAATGCAAAGAATCATGAGAGACTATTGAAAGCAACTATCTGGTAATAAAATGGACAACCTGGAAGAAATGGACAAATTCTTAGAAAAGTACAACCTTCCAAGAGTGAACCAGGAAGAAATAAATAGAAAATATGAACAGACAAATCACAAGCACTGAAATTGAAATTGTGATTAAAAATCTTCCAACAAACAAAATCCCAGGACCAGACGGCTTCACAGGCGAATTCTATCAAACATTTAGAGAAGAGCTAACACATATCCTTCTCAAACTCTCCCAAAATACAGCAGAGGGAGGAACACTCTCAAACTCATTCTACGAGGCTGCCATCACCCTGATACCAAAACCAGACAAAGATGTCACAAAAAAAGGAAACTACAGGCTAATATCTCTGATGAACATAGATGCAAAAATCCTCAACAAAATACTAGCAAAAGGAATCCAACAGCACATTAAAAGGATCAAGCACCATGATCAAGTGGGGTTCAACCCAGGAATGCAAGGATTCTTCAATATATGCAAATCAATCAATGTGATACACCATATTAACAAATTGAAGAATAAAAACCATATGATCATCTCAATAGATTCAGAAAAAGCTTTTGACAAAATTCAACAACCATTTATGATAAAACCTCTCTAGAAAGTGGGCATAGAAGGAACAAACCTCAACATAATACAGGCCATAGATGACAAACCTACAGCCAACATCATTCTCAAGGGTGAAAAAATGAAACCATTTCCTCTAAGATCAGGAACAAGACAAGGGTGCCCACTCTCACCACTATTATTCAACATAGTTTTGGGAGTCTTAGCCATGGCAACCAGAGAAGAAAAAGAAATAAAAGAAATCAGAAAAGATGTAAAATTTTCACTGTTTGCAGATTACATGATACTATACATAGAGAGTCCTAAAGATGCTACCAGAAAGCTACTAGAGCTAATCAATGAATTTGTTAAAGTAGCAGGATACAAAATTAATGCACAGAAATATCTTGCATTCCTATACACTAACAACAAAAAATCTGAAAGAGAAAATAAGGAGACCCTACCATTTACCACTGCAACAAAAAGAATAAAATACCTAGGAATAAACCTACCTAAGGAGACAAAAGACCTGTATACAGAAAACTATAAGACACTGATGAAAGAAATCAAAGATGATACAAACAGATGGAGCGATACACCATGTTCTTGGATTGGAAGAACCAACATTGTGAAAATGATTATACTACCCAAAGCAATCTACAGATTCAGTGCAATCCCTATCAAACTACCAATGGTATTTTTCACAGAACTAGAACAAAAAATTTCACAATTTGTATGGAAACACGAAAGACCCCGAATAGCCAAAGCAATCTTGAGAAAGAAAAACAGAGCTGGAGGAGTCAGGCTCCCGGACTTCAGACTATACTACATTAATCAAGACGGTATGCTACTGGCACAAAAACAGAAATATAGATCAATGGAACAGGATAGAAAGCCCAGAGATAAACCCACACTCATATGGTCACCTTATCTTTGATAAAGGAGGCAAGAATATTCAATAGAGAAAAGGCAGCCTCTTCAATTAGTGACGTTGGGAAAACTGGAAAGCTACATGTAAAAGAAAGAAATTAGAACACTTCCTAACACCGTACACAAAAATAAGCTCAAAATGGATTAAAGACCTAAATGTAAGGCTAGATACTATCAAACTCTTAGAGGAAAACATAGGCAGGACACTCTATGACATAAATCACAGCAAAATCCTTTTTAACCCACCTCCTAGAGAAATGGAAATAAAAACAAAAGTAAACAAATGGGACCTAATGAAACTTAAAAGCTTCTGCACAGCAAAGGAAACCATAAACAAGATAAAAAGACAATCCTCAGAATGGGAGAAAATATTTGCAAACAAAGCAAGTGACAAAGGATTAATCTCCAAAATATACAAGCAGCTCATGCAGCTCAATATCAAAAAAACAAACAACCCAATCCAAAAATGAGCAGAAGATCTAAATAGACATTTCTCCAAAGAAGGTATATAGACTGCCAACAAACACATGAAAGGATGCTCAACATCACTAATCATTAGAGAAATGCAAATTAAAACCACAATGAGGTAGCACCTCACACCGGGCAGAATGGCCATCATCAAGAAATCTACAAACAATAAATGTTGGAGAGGGTGTTGAGAAAAGGGAACCCTCTGGCACTGTTGGTGGGAATGTAAATTGATACAGCCACTATGGAGAACAGTATGGAGGTTTCTTAAAAAACTAAAAGTAGAACTACCATATGACCCAGCAATTCCACTACTGGGCATATACCCTGAGAAAACCATAATTCAAAAAGAGGCATGTACCACAATATTCATTGCAGCTCTATTTACAATTGCCAGGGCATGGAAGCAACCTAAGTGTCCATCAACAGATGAATGGATAAAGAAGATATGGCACAAAAAACAATGGAATATTACTCGATAATATGAAACGATAAAATGAAACGAAACTGATTTATTTGGAGTTAGGTGGATGGACCTAGAGTCTGTCATACAGAGTGAAGTAAGTCAGAAAGAGAAAAACAAATATTGTAGACTAACACCTATATATGGAATCTAAAAAAATAAAAAGTGGTTCTGAAGAATGTAGGGGCAGGACAGGAATAAAGAGGCAGATGTAGAGAATGGACCTGAGGACATGGGGGGCAGGTGGGGAAGGGAAGCTGTGACAAAGTGAGAGAGTAGCATTGACATATATACACTACCAAATGTAAAATAGATAGCTAGTGGGAAGCAGCTGCATAGCACAGGGAGATCAGCTCGGTGCTCTGTGACCACCTAGAGGAGTGGGATAGGGAGGGAGGCTCAAGAGGGAGGGGATATGGGGATATATGTATACATATAGCTGATTCACTTTGTTATACAGCAGAAACTAACACAACATTGTAAAGCAATTATACTCCTATAAAGATGTAAGAAAAATAATAGGTAATCAGGAAAAAAGTAGAGCTAATTTCCCTCCTCTTGAGTGTGGGTGGATTTCATGACTTATTCCTAAAGAATGCAATAGTAATGACAGTGTGTGTTTTTGAGGCTAGGTCATTAAAAACATTACAACTTCCACCTTTTTCTCTTGGATCATTCACTCTGGGGGAAGCTAGCCACCGTGTTGTGAGGACACTCAAGCAGCCTTATCAAGAGGTCCATGTTATGAGGCAGAACTCAGGTCTCCTGCCAACAGTCATGCCTGTGAGCCTTCTTAGAAATGGATTCTCCAGCCCCAGTCCAGCCTTCATTTGTTATGTAGCAGTAGTTAATTAATACACAGAGTCGGCTCTTTGGTGAAGCCAAACAAAGACATAGGAGGCTTCAGGATGTAATTTTATAGGTGTGGGAAGTTACAAAAGGTTTTTAAGGGAGAAGCTCGTACCTCCAACTAACAGACCCCATCTTGGGACTATTCTCTCTTCAGAATGCCCATTCTCACCATGGCCATGGCTTGTATCAACATCTAAGGTGGCACATGCAAATTGAATATATGCAAAAATGAAACATTTTGTCTATGAGTGACTGTTCTTTTCTTTTCTTAAATATTATTTATTTATTTTGGGCTGCATTGGGTCTTTGTTTCTGTGTGCAGGCTTTCTCTAGTTGAGGCGAGTAGGGGCTACTCTTTGTTGCAGTGCACAGGCTTCTTATTGTGGTGGCTTCTCTTGTTGCAGACCATGGGCTCTAGTCACGTGGGCTTCCGCACTTGTGGTGCATGGGCTCTGGAGTGCAGGCTCAGTAGTTGTGGCACACAGGCCTAGTTTCTCCACGGCATATGGGATCTTCCTGGACCAGTGCTGGAACCCATGTCAACTGCATTGGCAGGTGGATTCTTAACCACTGCTCCACCAGGCAAGCCCAACTGTTCTTTTCTTGACTCTGAGAAACCATTAAAATTTTTCGTCAGTCCTCTCCAGTACAGGCAGTCCTGTAGGTGACTTTTCGGTCCTGCTTAGGATCTGTTCAGCACAGCTCCTCTGCAGGCTCCCACACTCTGAGTTGCCCCCAGCTTCCACAGGGTGAAGGGCCACAACACAGTGCCTGGGGGGGTCCATGTCCTAGTCTGAGCATGTGCTCAGACTTCTGGCTACTCTTCCTGCAGAGCTGATGATATCCAGGTTGTCTTTTGTCTCTGAAAAGGGCCTCTGAACCTGCTACAGGTACAACCATTTTCATATACCTTAGGTTCGGCTCCTTCTCTTCCCCACTCCCCACTCTTGTCTAAGCAACTTGCACTTGAATCTATGTCTTGGGGTCTGCATTTGAGGGAAGCCAAAGTCTCACAGCTATCACTGAACTTCACAGGTGCCTCTGCCTAGAGGTGGGAAAAGGGAGAGGTTGTATAGTACTCTGAAGTTTTTACAAATAATTTTCTCAAAACAAACAAACAAACTAGAAAAAATTTCCTCTTTCCTGCCAAATGCAGAGCTTATATCCTCCTTTCAGCTTCTTTGAACCTGAGAGAGAATTGTCATCTCACATGGCAGTATGGTGCCCCTTGAACTTAGTCACATGAAATCTGAAGGAGTCAGGTTGGGGAAATGAGGACAGATCTCGCATGGTGTCTCAGGTTATGGCCACAAGCAAATACTTCACAAAGCCCTCTGGTAGGTTTGATAAGCTGATGACTGGCCATTCTAAACCTTTACCCAGACCTTGTCTCCAAGTT
The DNA here is from genome assembly GCF_059928025.1 of Delphinapterus leucas. Classification (NCBI taxonomy): domain Eukaryota; kingdom Metazoa; phylum Chordata; class Mammalia; order Artiodactyla; family Monodontidae; genus Delphinapterus; species Delphinapterus leucas. The sequence goes on from NC_143143.1 coordinate 55,708,141, forward strand.
CCAGCCCCTAAAGCCAACTGCTTACTTGACACCACCATAGGTACCTCTCAAACTGGTATGTCCATGAAATACACCTCTCCTCCAGCCCCACCGCACTCACTCATGATTCCTCGTATTCTGTCATCTCCCATATCCAATCTTTCACCAAATCCCACTGGTCCTGCCTTGCAACCATCCCCTGAATCTATCCTCTTCTCTGCATATCTACTGTTACCTCTGGTCACACTGATCAGTGTTACCTAGTATTGCCACCGGTAGAATTGAAAACTTGTTATATCACTTTTCTCAATTATTCACCCACCCTGAGTTCGCACCCTTTGATATGTGACTCTAGTTCCTCCCACTAGAGGTGGAGCGTACTTCTCATGCCTTGGATTTGGGCTTGGCCATGTGACTTACTTTGGCCAGTGGAACGTGACAAAGACTTGAAATGTGCTTGTGTAGTGAGGCTTGCTCTCTTGTGCCTCAGCCATCACCAGGAGAGGAACATGCCCTGGTTAGCCCACTGGTCTCTGGAAGATGAGAGAATGTAGAACAGAGGGTCAGTCCTTTAGCATGAAGTAGAGCTGTCCCAACTGTCCCAACAAATGACAAATGCAGCTCTGAGGCTAGCGTACCAGCTTCTGCAGGTCACCCACAGATTGTGAAAGACAAATACAGCTTCCGGTTTGTCCTCACATATTCTGGTACATCTTTTGGGGTTCCCATTTGTCCTTCCTGTCCCCCACTTTGTGTCCAGCTTTTCTTTTCAGCCTGCACTGGCTGACCTAGGTTTACCACTGAGCACAGAGGCACAGCCTTTTGTAGATTTCTTCACTTCCTTTGCTTTGTGGTTCCTGGTTTGTGACTTTTTTCTAATCCTCCAGTGGTCTTCTTACAGATGTTACCTCACCAGCTTCTCCCATAAAGATGCAAGGGCTAATCTCTAAAATAAATCCATTATTTAAGGGCATCACATTACAATATGAATGAATCCCCAAACTCCTCACTGTGGCCTGCAATACAAGAGGGCATGACTTGGCCTCTCCTGCTTCATCTTGTGCCCATCTCCCTGCACCCTCCTCCCTGCTTGCCTGGGCACTGTTTTCACCATTCCCTCAGGACAAGAGCCAACTGGCTGTATGTTGGAAGTAACATTCTCTGTCCAGTCATTTAGCTCCTTCAAGACCCTCCTCCCACCCCTTCCCTGATGGTCTGGGTCTGGGGAGGAAGAGGTTAAGGTTGTTGGAAAGCCTGGACAGCCCCGGCCTGGTCTCCATCAGGGGCACAGCAGGAAGGCCTGGGTATCCTTGCTGGATCAGGAAGTCTCCTAGCAAAACAATTAGGTAGAGTGTGGAAGAGGATGTGCTGCATGCTGCTCTCTGTCCATTCCTGTGCATTGAGGAAGGCGGGGTGGTCCAGGGCTGGGAAGGAGCAGCAATCAATGCCTCAAAGTGGTGAAAGCCCTGACAATTGGCTTTCTACTGCAGAGATTTGGCCAGCTCTGGGCAGAGGGTCAGCCTCTCACACAGGCCAATGGCCGGGCTGTCCTGCCTTCCCCTCCTTGGCTTTCCAGAGGTATCTTGAAAGGCCAAGAGAGCATGTCTGTTCTCCAAGAAACTTCCCCCAGCAAGCTCCTCCTAGTCAGTGTACATCTCCATGAGAGAGGTGGCATTGGCTCACCCTCCGGCCCTGCAGTTTGGAGAACATTCACACGTAGGGAAAAGGGAACTGTGCTACTGAAACACCACAGGAACCAGGGTCGTCTTGAATTTTGTTTCTTGGCTGCATAAGCAGAACTTAAAATACTTCTCACCTCCCACCTTCTGTTCCAGCCACACTGGACCACACACTGTTCTCTGACCCGCCCAGTTTGTTCATGGCTCTGCCTGGAATGTCCTTCTCCACGCTGGAATGTCTACTCTTACACATGTAGTCCTGCCTTCCTAGGCACTTCCGTATAACACCCAAGACTGTTAAAGCAAGGGGTCTCCACCATTAGCATGCACACAGAGCACCTGGCCTTATTGTTTTTGTTTTGTTTCTAAATTTATTTATTTTATTTATCTTATTTTTGGCTGCGTTGGGTCTTCGTTGCTGCATGCGGGCTTTCTCTAGTTGCGGCAAGCGGGGGCTACTCTTCGTTGCAGTGTGCGGGCTTCTCATTGTGGTGGCTTCTCTTGTTGCGGAGCATGGGCTCTAGGTGTGCAGGCTTCAGTAGTTGTGGCACGTGGGCTCAGTAGTTATGGCTCACGGGCTCTAGAGCGCAGGCTCAGTAGTTGTTGTGCACAAGCTTAGTTGCTCCGCGGCATGCGGGATCTTCCCGGACCAGGGCTCGAATCAGTGTCCCCTGCATTGGCAGGTGGATTCTTAACCACTGTGCCGCTAGGGTAGCCCTCCACCTGGCCTTATTGTTAAACTTGAACATGGCCTGAGGCCTGGTTCTATATTTTTAACCCAAATCCTAGATGATGTTAGTGCTGCTGGTCCACAAACCATACTTGGAGAGGCGAAGATTGAAAACATTTATCTCATTCTGTCACCTGGATTTTTTGGTCAAACACATGAAACTTTTAAAAAAGTATTACTTAATCTCTACTTTGAACCCCTAGTTGACTAATAGCAGAAAACATGTTGGTTAATTTCTGATAAACTTGGTCATTTCAGGTTAAATTCAGCTAATTCTGAAAATTTCCTTCCTGCCTGCTCCATGCCTCTCTTTCTCCGTAGGCTTTCATCTCAGTTTTGCTTGTGGTGGTGGGCTTATGGAACATCTTGGCAACTGGGGGTGGGAGGTGACATCTGTACCTAAGTGAGTATACTGCTGGTTTTGGGTGCAGCATCTTTCCATCCTGGCTCCCACAAGATGTCTGAGTTCCCTTGGGGTCCCTGGCATGGACCAGACCACTGTCTTTCTGTGGGTCCTCTTGTCCCAACTGTGAGATACTCTCCTATCCCTCAGTTTTCTCCCATCTGGCTTGCACAGCCGTCTCTGGGGTGTGGAAAATGTTGGCTGTCTCCCACACTCCCTGTAATCCCCAGATGCTTTCTGGATCTGACTAGGTCCCTCTACTCCTGAAGATGGCTTAAGCAGCCACTGTGCCATGGGTACCAGGATACTCCAGGTGCCTGATGAAAAGTGGCACAGTTCCTCTCCACTTTCAGATCCCAAACTGGTCTGAAATCTGAGGGTCTTACTGTCTACCTCCATCTTTCTGGATATAAACCTAGAGAGGAGGCAGCATCTCAGACACCTCAGCAATCTCTACCAGCATCTAAATGACTTGCTTAACCAGCAGGTCACCCCACTCCCTCTCTCCCCTCCCCCCTCCCTGCATCCCATAAAACTGCCTTTCCTTTTAATTTTTTGACTAGTTAATATACGCATATGGAACAAATAATTCAAATAGTACAAAAGAGTACTCAAATTTTTATATAATTTATTTAATCTTCCTGCCTTAGGACAATATCAACTGAATCTCCACAAGTGATGATGAAATCAGTGTGCTTCTACTTTACTCCACCTCTTTTCTCTCCTTTCCTCAGTTTTGATAGGTCATTACTAGTATTACTTCTAATGCTTAATTTCTCCATCAGGATGAATGAATGTGTTTATATGAAACAAATCTTCTTTGTGCAAGACAGTTGAGCCCTTGGCAGGTTGCTCATTATGTTTGATCCCAGCACACTAACTGATATCAGTGCTGCTCAAGCTCAGAGTACCACCAAAGACGCAGACCCTACTCTGGCTGCAAACTGCTATCTAGTGAGTACCAGACAATTTTAATTCATTTACACCTTTATTATTTGGGCTATCTACTTTAAACATCTTTTCATTTCTTTTTTATATAAAATGAACAAATCAGGATACTTAAATTCTTACTTTCACTAGTTTTATAGTTTTTACATCATAATGGTTTATAACATTTATGTTTTGTTTTGTAAACATAATCCTAATAGTTGAAATAGAGTACTCTCACTCCAGGGACTACAAGGTGATGCTCCCAAGGCTATCAGTGCCCATCACCGTAGAGATTGCAAAGAAACAATAACCTTCTCTCTACCCCCACCCCACGACATATGCTAGCCTCAGGTTCCCCTCTGGTTTCAGGTTTTAATTGGCATTCAAGCATAAAAATTAAGAAAAATTTCCTAAATTAAAAAATCAAATTTGTAGATTAAAAGGCCGTACTATATTCTGAAGAAATGGATATAGGGTTTTTGGGGTTTTTTTTTTTTTGCCTTTTAAGTATTTCACTAAAATGTAAATTCCATGAGGTATAAGGACAGGGATTTTTGTCCTTTTTATTTACTGCTATGTCCCCAGTGTTTAAAATAATGTCTGGCACCTGAGAGCCCCCTGTAAACATTCAATGAGTTAATTGCTAAAGGAATAGACCAACTAATACAAACATATCCTATTAATGTTATTATATTTCAAAGATAAAGTTTCCTTTGGTTACCCAGTAGAAAGGTCATCCTATCCTCCCAGCCCCCAAAATCAGGCTGGCTACAAACTTCAGCACAGCAACATTCAAAGTGAGAAGACAATCTTGTACCTCCTATGACACCATCAAGGCTAGCAATCTGGGGGAGGATCAGCGGGTGTCACCTCCATGCCTGGACTGGCTTGGCTGAGGAGGAAGAAAACACAAGGATTCAGAGAGGGACTTGAGATACATTTCCCAGGTTCATATTCCAGCTCTGGCACCTGCTGACTGTAATCTTAGGAAAGTTACTTAGTTACCTCAGTTTCCTCATCTATAAAATGAAGATAAAAATTGTACCTCCTCCTAGAGTTAGATGAGAATTAAATGAGTTAATGCTTGTAACTTGGCAAACAAGGAGATGGGATTCATTTTTTTCATTCATCAGATATGTATTGTGGCAGATGGAGAAGGAGATGAACTGATAAATAAGACAACTTGGTTCTTGGGCTGGTTGACCCAAGAAAGTGTCCTTGTAGATGCATTTTGAAACAGTACAGTGAGAGCACTGAATAAGTGATGGGGTGAGTGGGGCCTTCATGGAGAGGGGCCCTCAAGCCTTGCCACAAACCTGGGCTGCCAGACATGTAAGCGTCAACAGGTGGGAGATGAACAGAAGATGTGACTACTCAGTAGAGGCTTTAAATACTTTTCCTCTCTGCCCACCCCTCCCCATTTTGAGAACACTGACCCATCTCACATCCTGGCCCTACCCTGCTGCTGGCCACAGAGAGAGTATGTTGATGGTGGTTGCTGGATCTAAGTGCATGTAGACTTTGGGATAAAGGCAGCCATCTGGGCAGAAGTTAGAGCACATATGTGGAGAGATAGCAATACAAGAAACAAGGAGGAAGAGAGGGAGGAAGTAGGGAGAGAGAGAGAGAGAGAGGACAGACAGACACACACACACACACACACACACACACACACACACACACACAGATTGAACCCTGTAGGTCATATTCTAGTTCATCTTGGACCTGGTTCACTTCCTTCCCATGAGTTCTGCAAGAAACTCTTGGTTCTTTAAAAACAGTCTCACTTTACCTAGACTGGCTTAAATGGCTTCTGTTTCTTGCAACCAGATGATGTAGTGAGTTGATTTATCTAAGTCTCAATTTCTGAGCCTGCCAAGTGATGTTATTAAACTAAATGCTGCCTAATATTTTTCTTAGCTTCATTATTCTTATTTTTCTTATTTTTTATCATGCTTAGCATAGCACCTTGCATGCCATTGATGTCTAGTAAATATCTATCAATACAGTTTTGAAAGCGTATTGCTTTCCCAAAATATTGCTTTGGGAAGGTGGGGTGTATGTGGGAGGAGAGTTCCCCAGATACATCTCTCTCACAAGCTCATAAACAATCCAGAGGTCTCCAGACTGGTGTCGACCAATAGCCCAGTCATGTCAGCCATGGACACTTCATCCTGTTCTTTTTTTTTTTTTCTTTACATTAAAGGTTTTCATTTTTTGTGTTTCTTTTTTTCCAGCTTTATTGAGATATAATTGACATATAACATTTTGTAGGTTTAAGGGTAATGATTTGATGTGCACATATATTATAAAAGAATTACGCCAATAAGGTTAGTTAACAAATCTATCACCTCACATAGTTACTATTTTTAAAATCCTGTTAAGTTCTTTAACAGTTAGCTACTGCTATATAACAAACTATCCCAAATTTAGTGGCTTAAAATAACAACCATCTATTTGTCTTATGCTTTTATTGGTTGGCTATTTGGGCTAGACTCAGCTGCGCTCCCTCATGCATCAGTGGTCAACTCTAGGTTGGGTAGGGGACTTTACTGATCTTGTTTGGACTCTCCCACATGTCTGGGGCCTTGGATGGAACATCTGGACTGCCTTGGCTCTGGGCCATCCTCCAGCCGGCTAGCGCAGGCTTATTCACATGGCAGAGCAATGTTCCAATAGAAAGAGTAGAGGAACGCAAGGCTTCTTGAGGCCCAGGTTCTGAAAAGGCATGGTATGACTTCTGCCGCATTCTACTGTACTGGCCAAAGCAAGCAGCAATGTCAACCCAGATTCAAGGTGGGGAAGTAGACTCCACCTCTTCGTGAGAGGAACTGCAAAGTGTATGCAGGGAAGGGGATAAATGTAACTATTCTGGCAATCCATCTACCACTTTCTGGGTAATGTTGTCAACATATCAGGCCCTTGAAGTAGAGAAGCTGAGTGTTGGAGTGTTGGTCCCTTAAATGTTACTTAGCATCAGGGTCACCAAGCATGGCTGCTTAGGCCCCATAATATCCCTGAAGTTCACGAAACAGCCTTTTCCTCTAAGTTATAACTTAGAGCCTCTTCTATCTTCTCAACCCCTCCCCTCACTATGTGTCCAGGGACTCAGGTTGGAGGCAGAGCTGAGAGACAATCTCTCATCTCCCTTCTTTCAACTAAAGCTTTGTTACTGGGCCGAACTTGGTTTCTTCTTTCTCTAGAATGAAAATTATCTCCAAGGGGGGCCCTTTTTCACCTCTCCAACAAATATATTTCCAGCTAGACCACTATGCTAGGGTGCCAGACATGTCCAGGTGTATTCAGGTCCCAGGGACAGACCTCACCTAGGCTTCCTTATTTCTCTATTAACTCATTGGATCTTCCTTTGCAGGTTCTCACCTCCTACATAGCAGAGGGACAAAATGGAGTATGACGCAATAATTTAAAAGTCCTGCTGGTCTCGTTAGGTTAAAAACTCCCTCAAGTTCTTCCTCCCTTCCCAGTTCTCTCCAGGATAGATCTTTGGGGGAGATTCTGTCTTACCTTCTCTTGCAGTGGCATTTGAGACTGGTGCCTCAGTTCTCTTGGCTCCCCTGAATAGGGCTTGCTTTGTACCATCCCTTTGAAAGCAGCATGCTGAGGGGTGGTGGCCCCATTCATGAGCGTTTGGCTGGCATACTCTGCTGATGCCTGCAGCCTGTGTACCTCATGGTTTGGGTGATCCATGCTCCTTCGGAGCCCTGTAGTGTTCCCTGTCCTCCCTAACCTTAACTCAGCCCTCGCCAGTTGCTCCCTCTGAGTCCCCGTCATGTTGTCCTGCCAGCCTCCAGGGCCAACTTGCCCTCTTCATGCTGGGCCTTAGAGCAGACGATTTGTGTGTCCTGTGTCACCTCCCCTCAGCCCAATTCTCACCCTGGCTTAGCTGTGGTGGGCAGCTCCAGGCACAGTAACTCGTCCCACCTCAAGTGCCAATGGCAGTGGCTCCAGCTTTTCTGCCTCAGATGTTTCCTCGAAGCCAAAGATATCCACACAACCAGGAAGTAAGAAGAGGTAAACTCTCCCGGGAATAATCCTCAGCTAGTGGGGAATGAGGGTCAGCTGATAAACCCCCAGCTCCCTGACATTCAGAGCGAACAATTCTGAGGGGCATTTTACACAGGTGCTTAGAGGGTCCCCAGAGGAATGGAGTGCCAGTTGTACATCCTTTATTAGCTTCTCCTCCTTCTCTGTCTTCTCTTGCTTTCTGGGATCAACTCCTAAGTAAACGACCTGCACCCAAGTTCTTGTCTCATGTTCTGCTTTTGAGGGAGCTCAAACTAAGGCCCTATAGAAGGGCTTTGGCTCACAATTTAGCTTCCTTCTGAGGCCTCTGGTCCTTGGGAGCAGGGGGGAACTCTGCATCGGGTCTAGGCCATGCAGGAACTGTGGGTGACCCCAGAAAAAAAACCCAGGCCCTCCCTTTATGTAACATAAGCGATCCACTAAGTTGACCTTAATGAGGCTGCCCTCCACCCCCAGGTGAGTGTCTGAGAACTGGGGAGAAAGAGGTAGGCAGCCAGTGTGGCAATCTCCCCTATTTTATCCCCAGAACTCCCTTCAGCCCATCAACATATCTTCTCACTCTGGTCGAAGTCACAAATGAAGAAGGTGCATTTCCTACTATGTCCCCCACTTCTTCCTCCCTTCTCCCAGAATCCCCTGGGTACTTAAGGGTAGGCTTTGGGCCTCCCCACTTCTCTGCATCTCCTGCTTCTTCCCAGGCATAAAGTAGAACTCTGATCTAGGTAGGCAAAGTCTGCCTCTTGAGATGTTATAGGGGGACATAAAAGAATGTGGAAAATCATTTTCTCTGACCATGCTTGATATTTCTGTCACTGTTTTGCTAAAGAGAAAAGGGAAGTTGGCTTTTTTTTTTCCTTTGGCTGCACCACCTGGCATGTGGGATCTTTGTTCCCTGACTGGCACCCCCTGGACTGGAAGCACAGAGTCTTAACCACTGGACCACCAGGGAACTTTGGGAAGTTGGCTTTGAGACTCAAGTTCATCAGTGACCTCTTTGCTCTTAAACTTGTGCTGTCCCAATATGGTGGCTACTAGCCACATGTCGCTCTTATGCACTTGAAATGTGATTAGTGGAACTGAGTATTAAGTTTATGTAAACTTAATTAATTAAAACTTAAATTTAAAAACTGATAATTCAGTTATCGGGGAAGTTTTAAGCATGTTGGAACAACTTGGGTATGTGAATATACTTTTTCAAGTGAAGATTTTATAAAACCTAAATAGAGATCAAGTATTTTTAAATTTTTGAAATTTTATTTCAAAATTTAACGTCCAAATTGAGATGTTTTGAAGTGTAAATACACACCTGATTTTAGTCTTAGTACAAAAATAGAATGTAAAATACTTCATGAATATTTTTTATATTGTCTACACATTGAAATGGTAATATTTTGGTTATGCTGGGTTAAATAAAATATATTATTAAAATTAATTTCACTTTTTAAAATTATGTTTAATGTGGCTAGAAAGTTTTAAATTGCAACTGTGGCATGCATTGTATTTCTACTAGAGGATGGCTCTAGAAATACTTTTCTGCTGCTTCTTTGGGGCCATGTGCCTCCTGGTTTAGTCCATGGGGGTGGACGTCTGCAAGAAAACATGGTTTAAGGAGGCTTTAATATAGCAGTTTAATATTTGCAATATGTTACCCCTGTTACAGAAGTATTGGCCCTACACTGCCTTGAAGGATAAAGGCATATTCCTTTCTCTCTTGTGCTTTCTGTATGGGGAAATTGATGAAAAGAAAGATGTTTTCTGGTGTCTTGAACTAATCAATCAAATTATTCACCAAGATGGAGACTCTAAGTGGAGAGGAATGGATTTTGTTTTAAACAGGTCAGTGTTCCTGGCAGCCTCATTTGGACAATGGATGGTCACCTGACCTAAACTGGGCCAATGAGTTGCTGTCCTGGGAAACTGGAGTAGAGACTAAGGGATTCTAGTTCCACCTGGCTGCCTTCTTCAACAGAGAGCTCTAAGCCCCAGTGATGGAAGTGATGGCCACCCTTTGCCGTGTGTCTGGGGTGCAGCCAACGCCAGTCTATGGTGAAAGAGAAAAGTTGGCTCCTCAGAGAAGACTTTCTGGGTTACTGGAAGCCCTTCAAGTTCTAGGTTTGCTTCTTACCAAGCTCTCCCTGCAGTTCTGACCCTGAGGTTGTAGGGAAATCCCCATGTCCTCATAATACGTTCCCCTGAGTGTGCTCTTATTACCTGCAAAGCAAAGAAGCTTACTAATACAGAGTAGTAACTCCAAAATTTGGGGTGGGGGAGGGGGAATTAATAATTGACCTTTCTGTTTATAGCTCCAGAAAGAACCAGAAGATAATTTTTTTTTTCTATAGTTGATCAGTGGTCTCCTTGTTCTGGGGTAGCTGACACAGTTTTCACCACCAACCTTCAGCTGCATTTTGGGTTCAAAAAACTTCTGTGGCCAGTCTGGGAAGCAGGTCACCATTTACAACATTGTTTCTAAGGGAAACACATTCCACGATCCAAACAATGAATTTGGAAAGAATGTTTCGCTTCCAGGAGGGATGAGCTGACCCAGCTGTACCCTGAGGGTTGTCTACCCATTAATCCTTAGTCCCCCTTCCACGCTGAAAGGCATGGGGACCGACCCTGCAGGGTTGGAGTATGTATGTTGGGGGACAGTTGTGATAAAAGCGAGGGAACAAATAGGGCGCCCCAAATCTGGGGTGCTCTAGGGCTCCGTGTATACTGAGAGGCCCTGGAGGTCCAGGGATGGCTAAGAGGGGGAGGTGAGAGGAGGACAAAGAAACTTGGCCTCCTTCACATTTCTGTCACGTCTGCCAGCCCGCGAAGTCCAAGGGGCCTTGCTCAGCTCAAACCCTTTTTGGGATAAGCAAGTGTTAGAAAAAAATCCCATATCAAAAAATCCCGCATCCTCTGCCTGGGGAATCCAGGGCGCTCGACGTGGGCTCCGCGGGGCAGCGTGACTGTTCTCTGGGAGTGGCTGTCACGGCCCGGAGCAAACCAAGGGGCTCGGGCCAAGACTATATCCCTTTTGGAGAAGGCCGCGGAGAATGGGGTGAGTGAGCCAGCTCATCCTCCCCACCCCCTCACTTCTACCCCTCCACCCCAGGCCGGAAGAGGCGCTGGCAGCCTGAGCCCGGACTCGCAGGGGATGAGCAGCTACAGCTTTGTCTGGGAGGGAGGGGAGAAGCCCCGCCCCCCCGGGGGGGAGGGAGGGCGGGAGAGGAGGGGGAAGAAGAAAGGCCAGGGAAGAGGGGTGGAGGGAGAGATGGAGAGCTAAAGAAAGAGGGGGAGGGAGGGCGGTCAGATCCGATTGGGGCAGATAAAGGCAGAGGGGCGGGAGAGAGGGCGAGGAGGGGCGAAGGGGGACTGGGCGCCCGAACCCCAATCGCGCGGCTGCCGCAAGCTCAGCAAGGCTGTAAGGGAGCTGGGCCCGCCGACCGCTGACCGAGACGCTGGCTGGAGCCGTCCGCGGCCGCAACACCCCCACTTTCCAACTCCAAGGTCCCCGCAGCGCGCGAGAGGTGCAGCCGGCTCCGGACGCAGGCAAGGCGCGGGCCGCGGGCCGCGGGGAGCGAGGCTCCGGGCCCGATTTGCGGGGCGCAAGGTGTGGTGCACTGGGCGGTCCTCTCTCCCCTTGCCGAAAGTTTTCCTGCAGTGTCCCCTGCCCCGTCCAAGTCAGCCCCTCAGTCCTCGTCTGCTCCTGTTCTCCTCCCTTCTTCCCCAGACACTGGGGGTTCCCGGGCGTGTGGACTCCGCAGGGGCCGCGTAGGTGCGGAACCCCAGCCTGCCCGCCTTCCGCGGGAGAAAGTTGTGGCTCTAGGCTCGTCCTCCCCCTCCGATTCCTGGGGCGTCCTTCCTTCTCTCCACGCCGAGGGCGGCTGCAGGAAGGCGCCCCCACCCTATCCCCGGGGTCCCCGGGATTCCCTGGCTAGAAGGTGCCGGGCGGGCAGGTGCAGGGATGGCAGGCCCCGACCCTTATCGGGGGGTGTCCTGGGGGGTGTCCGATCCTAATCTGGTCCTGTTCTTCCCGGCTCAACCGACGATTCCCTGGAGGCGGGTTCCAACCTCCGGCGCCCGAGACTCCCTTGGCCTTCAGAAGGGCGCCGGATGCGCGGGGGCCCTGGGTCCTCGTTGTACTTCCCCTTTGCCGGCTCGCGGCCCGTCTCCGGAGCTGATACCGGAGGTCGCTGGTTCTCGGCTTTGCATCCTCTCTCGCCAGAGAGGCAAGTGCCTTGGGCCGACCCCGGCCACTTCTGCATTTCGAGTGCCTGCACTGCGCTCAGTTCCTAAGCTGGGAGATCCCTGGGGACAGCAGAGAGGCACGGTGGCCTGACAGGGAGATATAGGGTTCCATCTTACCCTGGGGCGCTCCGTGGGTCCTGGGTTGTCCACCGCACCTCTGCGCCTCAGTGACAGGAGGAGCTGAGCGCCAGGCTTCTGAACGCTGCGATGCACTTTATTTCTACGTGTGTGGAATCTGGATCCCTAAAACTTGTTCTCCCAGAGAACAGAGGCCATGTCTAGAACTGGCCAAATTTATAGTAAGTACTTTACATGTGATGAATGAATGTATGAACCAATGAGCTGACAAATAACAATTCCTGCCACAGTTGATCTTGGTACAATGGGAGGAAAGAATTAGAAACAATGATTCTTTTAAACAGCTGTGAGACAGAGCCAGGGGCCTTCTTTCCCAAGCATCTGGTTGAGGAATCTGGGGTTGGATTTATTCTATTCACCAATCCACATTTCCTTACTGGGAAATTTTTCTGCAGGTGGTCTGAAGAATTAAAGAAACTTCTCAGTGGCTATATTGGGTAGTTTGAGGAGTTTTGTTTTGTTTTGTTTTTTTGTTTTCAAACTTGTGTCCAAATGCAGTGTCTCAGAGAATGTGGAGTCTGCCTGTGAGGTGCCCATTTGGGATCAGAGACCCTGGAGTATGGCCATGAGTGTGGGCACCAGCTGTGCTTTCTCCTCTGAACAGGTCAGCCTGATGCCTGGGAGCTGCTGCAGTCGGGTGGGCCTCAGGGGGACAGAAGAGGACCTCAAATGATGCCTGTGCTCGGAGAGGACAGTAGCTTTGGAAAGAGGGTAGTTCTTGCCTTGGGACAAGGAGGTGGAGATAGAGCATGCAACCTGCCCAGGCACCTGGGAGCCTGGGCTGGTTCGATTCGGGATTCCCTGTGCTGAGAAGGCTGGAAGGTGAATCCTGCTCCTCCTTCAGGAGAAGGGAGAGCAGAGGTGGAGTGCAGGGGGGATAGGATAATCTTTGGAGTGCAACCTAGGCATATCCTATGTTCCTCTGCCCTAGTTTTTTATGCTGGTGAAATCTGGTTAGAATGATGAGGGATACTTTTGGGGAGCTTGGCTGAGAGAAGGCCAGGGGATTTGGGCCCCTAGTCATACCCTCTTCCAGGGGAAGGTAGAAGATATGCCCTTTGCACCTGGCTGAGTGGGCCAGGGCCTGTGCAGTATTCTGCCCCTGCTGTGCCTCCGGCTGGCAGCACCCCCGCCTTCCTGAGGGTGGTCTCGCTCTGCCCCAGAGTCCACTTCTCTGCATCTCTGCATGGCTTCTGTTCTGGGTCCAGGCCCTCTCTCCAGTTTGTGTTATCCTAGGAGTTGGTCCAGGATGGTTGACAACCCTACACCTTGTTTTCAGCCCCTCAGCTCTCCTCGTCACTCTTGGATGCACTGGCCTACCTGGGACCACTCAGTTACCGAGTTTTGCTTTGATTTCTTGGTCTGTTTCCTGGAGCCAAGCTTTTTGTCTGCTTTCTGTGCATGAGCGCCTTAGGAATGGCCAAGAGAGTTGGCTGGAGAGGTGTCCAGGACCAAGTATTCTGGCACCTATGCTGGAGTGCCAAGAGCTGGACTGCGGGCCTTGCCAGAAGGGGGTCCTGTCACCAAAGTACAAAAGGACCTTGGCCTAATTATTTCCTTCAGTTTTCTCTAGGATACTTTTGGCAGGAAGTGTCCTCACCGGGAGGTGAGGTGTGGAGGGGGGACCAGATTGTCAGAGAATCCCTTGGAGAACTTGAGAGACTGGATGATCCCAAGAGCAGTCTCAGGATTTGTCCACATTCATTTTCCTCTGCCCAGAGTGAGAAACTGGGCAGGTCTCAGTAGTGTTCTTAGAATGGAAGAAGACGTACAGTCTCTGTCTTCAAGCTATAGTTGCGGAGAGCTGCTACAGCTGGGTTTGTAAAACTAGGGCAGTGGTCTCCTTCTACACTTCCCCGCCCCTCCCACCACTCTTCACAATTTGGTCTTTATTTATCCCAATGACACACTGTGCTATTTAAACACCTCCCTGCCTCTCCAGAAGAATTGTAAATAAATCTTTGAGGCTGCATAAGCTAGCACAGGCCCATGACTGAAGGCTTCATTTATTTGGCTATTTGTGGATTCCCATGGAGGACGTGGTGGGGGAGGGGATGGGGCAGGAGGCAATGGGGGAGCAGGGCACAGTAAACAGGAACATCTTCCAGACTCCATTGGCTAGGTGGCCAGAGGGTCATTTTTTAATCATCCCTTGGATGGTAGACTCTGGAGCCTGTAATCAGAGGTTGATGCAGCTGCTCGGGGATGACAGCTTGAGGCTGTAGAACTCCTGCCCAAGGCCGCTGTGACTGAACTAGAGAAGGCAACCTCTCACTGAAGAAGCGGGCAGGGAAGGGCATTTGGTTAATTCCCGTGAGATGAGCAAAGTGACTTAGAATGGCTTTTTCTATTCCTTATATTGATAAAAATTAGCAAAAAGATACCTTATATTTCCTTGGACATGTTAATCCGAAGTGACTTGGCAAATAGGTTTACTTTTACCAGCATAACACTTTATCCATAGTGTTAGTTTGATTAACTGCTCCTTTCTATAGAGAAATGAAAGAACTGTTGGATTTGGAGTTTGAATGGCATTCAGAATTTCTAGCAGCATGATATTGGGCAATGTAATAGATGCTGTCAACATCCTTCCTGTGTTCCCTTGACCTCAACCAGTGAGTGATGGGAGAAAGTATATAAATACTCCAACTCCCTCACCTCTCTGTTGGGGTAACTTTGAGGCATATTCCATGCTGTCTTTCAGAGCTGCCTTGTAGAACCATATCCCAGTTGCTAACAGTAATAACTGTCTCCCTTCATTGGCTGCCTTCCTTTCCCTCTTTCACTTTCCCACTCCCTTTCAACTTGCACTCTAATCCTTGTCTTTTTTTTTTTTAATACTTTTCTCTTATGTTTTTAAAATAAATTTATTTATTATTTTATATTTATTTTTGGCTGCATTGGGTCTTCATTGCTGCATGCATGCTTTCTCTAGTTGTGGTGAGCGGGGATGGCTGTTCGTTGTGGTGTGCGGGCTTCTCATTGCAGTGGCTTCTCTGGTTGCAGAGCACGGGCTCTAGGCACATGGGCTTCAGTAGTTGTGGCACACAGGCTCAGTATAGTGTTCTGGCTCACGGGCTCTAGAGCGCAGGCTCAGTAGTTGTGGCACACGGGCTTAGTTGCTCTGCGGCATGTGGGATCTTCCCAGACCAGGGATTGAACCTGTGTCCCCTGCATTGGCAGGCAGATTCTTAACCACTGTGCCACCAGGGAAGTCCTCAAATCCTTGTCTTATGGTCAACTTCTGGGGGAAACCAACCTAAGGCTTTCGTCTGTAGTTAAAAAGTCATTTTAAGTCTTTGAGTCTCCATAGAGAATAGACCTTGTCAAGGGGGAGGGTTGGATTGGGAGTTTGGGACTAGCAGATGCAAACTATTGTACATAGAATGGATAAACAACAAGGTCCTATTGTACAGCACAGGGAACTATATTCCATATTCTGTAATATACCATAATGGAAAAAAAAAGATAAACCCTGGTTCTGATAAAGTAGAACACTCCTACCACCCAGCAGGACCTACTCAGGGCTGAAAAGCTTGGGGCCACATTTCCAGCTACTTCCAATGTCACTGCGTCCAGGAATTGTTCCCTGACTATGCCCCATGGGAGTACAGCCCCATCTTTTGCCTTCTCATCCCACATTTTGCCCATCCCTTTCCTTCTTGTTTCATTGTTCTCTCTCACCTTGTGAAATTTGAGAGCAGAGTCCTTGACTGACTCACCTTGGTAGCATCCTGCAAAATGCCTTTTATATCTTGGATTCCTCTTAAATATTGTTGACTGAATAAAAAATGAGAAGAAAAAAAAATAAAGTCTCTGAGTCTCAGTTTCCCCTGCTGTATGATGGAAATGATAACTATCTCACTGTGATACGTGCTCAAACAGGGGCCTGGCACACAGCAAGCATTCAGGCAAACATTTGCTGGCTCTTTGAGTAGTACAGACGGGGCTATGATGGATTTGGGAATGGGTGTTTTGGTGGACCATAGAGAATTATAATACTTTGGAGAGAGAGGCTTGAGAGCCAGTAGGAGCCAGCTCTAGCACACACCTGGCCTTGACTGGGCTGGGATGTGATCAGTGATCTTAATTTCCGAGTTTGTACACAGGGTGAGGAGGATACGAATTGTACTAGGTGTGGGGGCTTCCCTGGCGGTCCAGTGGTTAAGACTACAGGCTTCCAGTGCTTCCACTGCAGGGGGCGCGGGTTCGATTCCTGGTCAGGGAACTAAGATCCCACAAGCCGCGCTGTGCAGCCAATTGTACTAGGTGTCAAAATTTAAGGTATGTTCAGCTGTGCCCTGAACTGGCTGAATCACTGTGTATGAGACACTTCTGAGGTTCAGTTAAAGATTATTGAAGTGAGTGCTCTGAGTCTTTGGGGGCCTTGGTTTCCCCATCTCCAAAGCCAGGCCTTAGATGATTCCACAGGTCCCTTCTGGCCCTTGGTCTCCTCAGGAAGAGTCTATTGCATTCTCCTTCTGTCAGTACAAAACAGCATTTAACAAAAGAAAACCTTTCATATGTCTACAGTTAGGTTGCCCACCATGGGGCACCCAGCACTGGGCCATCCTAAAGTTTTAGTCTTTTCTGCTGGCACAAGGGATTTCAGTAGAATTATCCCAGTAAAATGTTTGCCTTCCTTGTGTACCAGTTTCACTTAATGACGTAGGCATGATGTGTCCCCAGAGGAGGCCTGAGGAGTGGGTAAGGAGGATATGGAAAGGATATGCCCTACTTTCCTGAACCACTATGCAATGCTGTAGACACCCAAGTGGAAACCAAGAAAAGTCCATGTGGAAGAAGAGACTTCTATATGACAGAATTCAGCGTTCCTAGTTGGGTTTTACTCACAATGCTCCATTGATAATCCTCCTGAGGGAGTCCCTGACTCAGCAATTCCACCCATAGGAATTCTTATCCTAAGGATATAATTGGACACATGAAGAAAAATATGTGCATAAGGGATGTCCCATGCAGCGTTTTTTATAATAATAACAACAACAAAAACGGAGACTAAATGCCCCCAAATAGTAAAATTGTTAATCATGGTGTATTTATACATTAAAATACCATGTGACTACAAAAAATTTAGGATACAGATGTGTATCTGTTAACATGGGAAAATAGGATACATTTCTAAAAAGTAGGTTACCAAACAATGTGCTATTTTTGTAAGATATATCATATCATCCACTTATTTGCCTCTGGAATGATATATAGAAAAATGTTAATAGTGGTTGTCTCTGAGTGGTGGAATTTTGGAAGATTTTGATCTTAAATTTTTTACATTAAATATTTTCGATTTTTTATCATGGTAAAATATACACAATATAAAATTTACCTTTTTAACCATTTTTAAGTATACAGTTCAGCGTCTGTCTTAGTCTGTTTGAGCTATACTATATAACAAATCCCACAGATTGAATGACTTACAAACAACAGAAATTTATTTCTCACAGTTATGGAGTCTGGGAGTCGTCAGGGTGTGAGCGTGGTCAGGTGAGGGTCCTCTTCCAGAATGCAGACTTCTCATTATATCCTCACATGGCAGAAGGGGCTTGGAAGGGTCTCCTTTAATCCCATTCGTGGCTCCACCCTTATGACCTAATTACCTCCCAAAGGCCCCACCTCCTAATACCATCATAGGATTTCAACATATGAATTCGGGGAGGATACAGATATTCAGACCATAGCAGTGGCATTAAGTGCATTCACAGTGTTGTATGACCATTGCCGTTATTCATTTCCAGAACTTTTCCATCATCCCAAACAGAGACTGTACCTGTTGAACATTAACTCCCCATTCCCTCCCTGCACCCCAGCCCCTGGTAACCTCTATTATACTTACTGTCTTCATGAATTTCCCTATTCTATGTTTCTTATAAAAGTGCAATTGCACAGTACTTGGCCTTTTGTGGATCCTAATCTTTTTGCTTATCTATATTTTTAAAATTAAAAAAGTCTGTTTTACTTGTGTAATAAAAAGGAAAGGAACAAGAAAGACCTGGGAGAGAATTGTGGTGCTTGGTCTCTGGTATTGTCATTTCAGGCTGGGCCACAAGGTCCTGGCCATCCTTGCTGCCTCTGCCGCCATTACCTGGGGTGGGGGTCAGCGTCTGACCTCCATCTCAGCCTGGCAGGACAAAGGTGGATGACCAGTGGGCCTCAGAACTAATCACATTTGGGGCTTGCTGGTTGCTGGCAAATCATCTTATCCCAGGGTTTTCTGTGTGTGGTGGTGGGATTGAAAGGGTGTGCTTGGGGTTCACTGTGCCTCAAACCTAATAGCTGTCATGCAGTGAGTGAGGTCCAAACCAGGTGGAAGTCATGTTGCTGAGACCATCTTTCTTAAAGATTGAGAAGGAGAGCCTCAGCTTTTCTATTTTAAGCATCCTTTGTGTATTTCTGACGCTGTGGCTCAACTCAACCTACTAAATACCCACCAATGGCAACTGTGGGTATGGCTGCTGAATCCTTCGTCGACAGGCAGGGTCAGCCTGCCAGGGATGCAGGGAGGACTTTAACTGGTAGAATCCATGAGATCCTAAGAACTCTGGGGAGATGGGTAGTGGCCTCAGATAATCAGTGCCCTCTTCCTAAGGCTCCACATAGGCTCTTACAGTTGATTATACAGATATCTGGGGCAAGGATTGATCTCTTGTGCATGTGGTGGGTTGTGTATATGACAGGATAATTGGGAACATGGTGCAGAGGGGTGGGGGCAGGGGAGGGGGTGTGTATGTGTGTTTCAGTCTGGCCTGAGGTGAGAGGAGGTCAGGAAGCTTTGGTACCCAGAAACTGGATACTAGGTTGTGTGGCTCTATTCAGGGGTCATGGGAGTGGGTCAAGCGGCTTTACTCTGGGATGTCTTGTTCTGTGGAAAATGTTTTTAAGTTTCTCATTAAGCAATCTCCCACAAGAGCCTGCCCCAACCCTCCAGCGAGCTGGTGAAAGAATGTAGGTCTGGGAGGACAGATGTGCCTACTGTGTTCTCTGGAAATTTCTTCACCTGGCTCTGCCTGTTTTCTTTCTGCCCAGAAGGCTGCTCTTTTAATCCCAGACAGTGGGGGAAGTATAAAGATGTTACGGAAACAGTCTTTGAAGGCCATTTTGAGAAGTTTGGTTTTTCGTGGTGCTGATTTTTCTTTAGGGTTAGTCAGCTGGTTGCAGGACAGGCAGAGGAGGGTGTGAGTGTGGTTTTGTGGAAAACTTCCCCTCAGCCTCCTGGAAATGTTCTGGAATCCCCTGGATGAGCTGTTTCTCCTGGGTCTGAGATCTGCTATGTGAAGCTTTCCCCACACCTGTTGTAGGGCATTAATGAGGTTAAAAAAGGGTGGATGTGAGATGCCCCACAGTGGCTACCCCAGGGGAGGGCTCAGCACACAGTGACCCTTCCTCCGCTCGCCTTCCTTACAGCTTTCAAGGGTGAGGAAACTGCCTGTCTCTGGCGGTGGAGGAGGCCAGCGCTTTGGGCTTTTGGGTTTCCAATCCTGGCCCTGTGTAGCAAGGAGAGGAAACCCTAAGATCTCTGCACACAAAGCTCATAGTCTCAGCCTATAACACCAAAAAAGGGAAGAACTGCTGGGGTTCCCTTAGGAAGGGGATGTGAGGTCAGAGATGAGTTTCAGAGAAGCACTTAGTAAACAGGAAGCGTGGCCAGAAAGAAACCTGTGCTTGTAGGAAGTGCGGAACTGGAGACGGCCTCCTCACCTGCCAGGATAAGCCAGCAGTGCCTGGAGCTGACGGCGAGTGGGGGCTCAGAGCATGAAGAGTGACACAGACCTTGGGCCCTCCCTGTGGGACAGGGCTCCACCTAAACCTTGCAATTATTGGGCTGGAGGAAAGCTTAATTTGCCCTTCTGAAGGCAGGACTTTAAATACCCCATAAAATAGCCCTCGGTTTTGAGAAATGCAGGTGAAGGAATGCTTAGTCTTATGTGTCTTGTATGCCTCCACTAACTTCCCACTCTTTCCTCATGCCAAGTCAGTTACATGGAGATTTGCACTTTGTTGAGTTTTATCCTGTGAGGGGCCATCTGGGCAGGGTCCCTCTGGCTGAAGATGACGGAGGTGCTGCTTCCCTTCCATCAGGGAGGCAGAGGTGGCCAGGACCTTCCCTGGGGCCTGTAGGTACTGGAGGGTTCGCTTTCTGGGTCTTTGGGTTCTCTGAGCTGGAGTCTAAGTTCTTTGCACACACACACACTCCCTCACACACCCATACCACACATTCATATGTGCACTTGCATGCTCTCTCACACCCATACGGACACATTGACACACACACTCTCCCTTACATATCTACATCTATACATTTACTCACATCCACACCTACACATTCACACACATACCGCTTCTTCTGTCTGGAGTTTTTGCTTCCTTTATGCCTTTTTTGGCCCCATTCCAACACCCTGCTCATCCCCTGTGAGGCTAAGGTTTCCTTCTAAATATCTGTCCTGAAGTCAAAAGCTTGTGGATGTTGACGGGACTTCCCTATAAACAAGTAGTTGCTCATCTGGGCCCGCGGAATGATCGTTTGGTGGGGGGCGACTGTTGTGACTCTCGGGGTCACTCGACTGGCCACCTGCCCGCTGGCGTGAGAGTAGGAGGCAGGCCTTCCCGGCAGGCATCCAGAGACCATTCCCTCAGATCTTCCCCAGCCACACTGAGGGACTCACACCTGTGTGAGGAAGGCCTAAGCAAGAAGGGTCAAGGACCCAGCTGTCAGTGGAAGGAGCTGGGGCTTTGCAGACCTTGCTGCTGGCAGGAGGGCGCCCAGCTTGGCCACCTGTCCTGCTGAATCTCAGGTCCTCATCTGGCAGGTGGACCAGACAGAGACTGCCTCCTGAGATAGAAGTGAGGTTGCCTGTCAGCAGGGGTCTCGTACCTGTTGTCAGTCAGGCACCCAGGTTTTTTCCAGAAGGAGGGGGGCAGGCTGTTTTTGGGGCCCATGAGTGTAGGGGGTAGCTTGTTCTTTAGACAGAGGGTGAGTTGTGTCTGGGGATTCGTGGCTCTGTAACATTGCAAATACCTGGGTCCCTGGATGGGATCTCCATCCCAGGCTCCTGCAAGGTCTGCTTTCCCTTCAGCTTGTCTGCCAGGCCAGTCACTGACTCACCTGCCTTCCCCAGGGCTGTGGCCAGCAGCTGAAGCCAGCCTCCAGCTGCCTGTCCTACTCGGAGACCCTCATGTCCAGCCAGGGCACCACAGAAGGAGCACTGGCCTCATCATGTCAGCTCTGTGACCTGGGACAATTCACCTGACCTCCGGGACCTTCTGTTTCCTCATCTTTAAAGTGATAAAAATAAAGCCTTCCCTGTGGGTTCTTGTAAGGAATAGGAGAAGGCTTCTAGAGTCTTGTCACCAGCAGCACCAGCATCACTTGGGAGCTTGCTAGGAATGCACATTCTCAGGCCCCACTCTAGAGGTACTGAATCAGAAATTGGGAGGAGGGGGACAGGAATCTGTATTCAATGAGCCCTCTGGGGGATTCTGATATACACTTCTCTAGAATATGGCCAGGTCAGGTGACTTTTAGCTGAAAACTCTTTCTTCCCATTCACCTCAAGAGAAGCTGTACTAAATAAGGGTTCTGCTTTGCATCAGACAGTCCTGGGTTTGAACTCTAGCTCTGCTTCTTCCTGGCTGTGTGTCTTTGGACAAGTTACTTCACTTCTTTGTGCCTCAGTTGCTTCATCTACAAAATGGGAATATTATTGTTTCTTTCTTCATGGGGTTGTTACGGGGATTAAATGAGTCGAAGCAGGTAATATCTAGCTTGTAGCAAGCTTGCATTTCTGGTAGTTGTCTATTATTCACACTTGTTGTTTTATTATTAACATAGTAATACTGTTGTGATTGTTCTATTCCCTATTTGTGAGGGAAACAGGAGACCAGGGCCTCCTTTGACTAGTCTTCTGTTAGTCCTCTTTGCTACCTGCCTCCACGTTAAGTGCCCTCCCTCCTCAGGCAGGACAAGCCAACCTCTTCCCAAATACCTTCGCCTCCCTTTTCCCTAACCTCTAACGTCCTTTTGGGGTGTGGAGGGGCAAAGCTTTGTATTCACATTCACAATAAAGCTGAGGAAGTAGAGTACATATACCCAGTACACTTGACCTTATCTCTCCCTTTGGTGCTGTTTGATGTTCTTTTCCTGAGCAGAGTGACTGAGAACCATGTGGGTGGTTCCCTGGGGGCCTGGACATGGGGTGGGAAAGGGATGGAGGAGGCACATGGGTTTGACAAGTAAGTGGGCCTTTTATTGAAGAAACCATGTAGATGGAAGGCAAAGTATGCTGTTTCCTTCCTAGGCAGCACGAATTTTGCCCATGTTTAGGACAGGCTCAGGTGGAATCTCTTGTAATCTCTAGATCTTGGCAGCGCCCCAGGTCGCAGCTCAAGTCTCCTTCCTTGTGTGGCGCAGTAGGGCTGGGGTTTCCTGTTTGCCATCAACACTTCTTCCTGCCCCCATACGAGGAGGCTGAAGTGCGGAGGGGTCAGCACTATCTCCTCTCCCACTGCTTGGTTACAAAGCAGGCCCTCAGGAGACCTGATGAGGCAGTCTTCGATACTGCCTCGGATAGTATGAAGCCATGGATAGTATGAAGCACCGTGTCAGATAACTTTCTTCTCCAACCCTAGAGCTCCAGATCGTCCCCAGAGGGCAGGGCCGACCAGGGTTCAGAGAAGAGGTGGGGAGAGGCCCCAAAAGGGGAAGCTGCAGGCCCCCAGCTAGTGTTTCCTTTGCATCTGGGGCCTGCAGCTGGCTCCCTGGCTTCTGGGGTGTGGTGCCCTGGTTTGGTGATGGGGCCCCTTGCATCAGCTCTGTGCCTGTACACACTGATCCTCGGGGATGCTCTGCACTGCCCCTCTCCCCTTTGAAATATTAGTAATGGGAAGGGGGGCACTGAAGACTCAACTCAGTTTGCTTTTAGAAAACTCTGTTCCTTCCATTCTTGAAAGGCTTCGTTGAGATGCATTTGGGGGTGTCCTCAGTTTACACAGCTCTATCCCCATCAGATTTCATAGTGGTTCTCAGTCCTGGTTGTACATTGTCATGACCTGGGGAGGTTTTAAAAATGCTTGTGGCTGGACCTCCTCCCGGAGGGTCTGATGAAATTGGTCTGAGTTGCAGCCCTGACATCAGGAGTTTCAAATTAACCCCCTACCCCATTCCCCCTCCAAGAGAGTCTAATGAGCACCCAGAATTAGAACCTCTGAGATGTTGTGTGTCCTGAGTTCAGCTGTTACTCCTTCCCACTTTGGTTTCAGCTGAGGCTTGCCAAGTGCATGTCCTTCTCGCTGGTCAGGGGGTGGCTCTGTGGGGTTTGGCCCACTGGGAATGCTTCATGGAATAAGCCCTCCCCTTTCCCAGCCTGTCTCTCTCTCCTAGTTATATTTTCTTAGAGACTGGGACTGCCTGGGTCCTATAAATTCACTGTTGCTCCGGCACCCCCCCATCCTACCCTGGAGCTGAGGTGGGAGTGGGGTGGGGCCTGGCTCCTGTTATGCAATCAGAAAGACCCTTTAGGAAACAGGAAACAAACAAAACACCACAGGGGTTCTTCATCTCACTCTGGACTTTCCAGCCAGGGGTGGCCCCCCTTTCTGTTCTGTATTTGCCTGCTGGGGACTTCCCAGTTGATCAATAAGATGAGAGACACTTGGTCTCTAGGCTGGAACAGAAACTGTGTAGGGATTAGCTAGCCTCCTGGGGATGCTCTGCGACCAGATTAACTTCAGTGTGTTCTCTGGGCTCCCTGACAGAAAGTGAGTGAGGGCACAGGAGTCTGTAGAAACCAAGAGCTAAGAACAGAGGAGCTTCTGCTCTCTTTGAACAGAGCTTTGATGCCTTTCCCACCTCCTCAAGCTTCCTGAGGACTTAACGCTTGCCCTCATCACAGGAAACTGAGCTGGTTAATTTCAAGAGCCTGGCTGGCCTCTCATTTATTCTTGGGGAGGCTGGAAACACCTGTGAGTTGGGGGGGGCGGTTCTGTGAAAAGAAAGAGGAAAGGATCCTTTGTGCAACAGCTACAGGGTAGCTACAGGATTTTGACTGGTCCAGAACTTGGGCAAGTCTGTCCCCATTCCTGCAGCTCAGCCTTGTACCGACCGGGCCTGGAGATCCTGTGCAGGCAGCTGTTTTGTCCCAGCTTGAGAGTGGGTAGAGGAAGGTGATGGAGACAGGAGCTTCAAGCCCTAACGTGGAGCAGGTGTCGTGGCCGCTACTGGTACCCACCCAGATCCCCTTTATCTATTTTTTTAAAAATAAATTTATTTATTTGTTTTTGGCTGCATTGGGTTTTCGTTGCTGCATGCGGGCTTTCTCTAGTTGTGGCAAGTGGGGGTTACGCTTCGTTACGTGCGCAGGCTTCTCCTGTTGTGGAGCACGGGCTCTAGGCATGCGGGTTTCAGTAGTTGTGGTTCGCGGGCTCTAGAGCGCAGGCTCAGTAGTTGTGGCTCACGGGCCTAGCTGCTCTGTGGCATGTGGGATCTTCCCGGACCAGGGCTCGAACCCATGTCCCCTGCATTAGCAGGCGGATTCTTTTTTTTTTTTTTTAATAAACTTATTTATTTATTTGTTTCTATTTTTGGCTGCGTTGGGTCTTTGTTGCTGTGTGCAGGCTTTCTCTAGTTGCGGCAGGTGGGGGCTACTCTTCGTTGCAGTGCGTGGGCTTCTCTTGTTGTGGCTACTCTTGTTGCAGAGCACAGGCTCTAGGCACACGGGCTTCAGTAGCTGTGGCTTGTGGGCTCTAGACTGCAGGCTCAGTAGTTGTGGCACACGGGCTTCCGCGGCATGTGGGATCTTCCCAGGCTAGAGATTGAACCTGTGTCCCCTGCATTGGCAGGCGGATTCTTAACCATTGCGCCACCAGGGAAGCCCCCCCTTTATCTACTGCGTGTTATGGGTGTGGACTGCCGACAGGTCTCAGTTGCTCCCTAGTCTTGAGAATTTCTCTTGCAGGATAATGCCTGGGTGCTCACCCCCTCCTCCCAGAGGTGGCTCTCAACCAGTGACTGACTAGCGTGGGGTACAAAGGCCTGGCCTGCCTGTCTTAGGGTGGGACAGTTCGGTGGAGTTGTTCACGCCCTAGAGCTCCCATGGGATCAGGCTGTGGCTGGGCTCCAGTTCCTTCCCCAGCCCAGTCCTTCTTCCCTCACTCCCTTACAGGTTTCTCCTGAAATCAATTCCTTAATAACTCATGTGCACTAGAATCCTCATTTTGACCTCTGCCTCTAGGAATTCCCTAACCTAAGACAGCAGGTTAGCTTTCTTTGGGCTGACTGTTGAATCCACTGTCTCCGCTGAAGAATTAATAATGAGAATGGGAATATTTGCAGGAGAGAGGCACAGTGTGAGAGCTGGGGGTCCAAAGAGAGAAAGCTGTAGGCCTAGGAGAGGAAAGAAACACCAAATGAATGGTTTCTGTGTGGTGGTAAGTGCTGTGATGAAGGACAGGCTGAGGTGTGGGTGCCTATCCCCCCAACACTGCCCAGGGACAGCGAGAACAGTTTGTAGGAGGAGGTAAGTTTTGGATCCGGGTCTAGGGAACATGTGAGTTTGTTTGGGTCTGAAAAGCATGGGCACACTCACAGAGCATGAAAAACAGGCGTAGAAAGTTCTTTGTAGCTGGGATGTCATCTTCAATAGCTTAGGAACCTTCCCTTTGTCAAGACATTCTCTTGGATCTTAGGGACGGTTGTGCCCTCAAGTTGTCCTGGGAACAGGCAGGAAGTAGTGGATGGGTCTTCACATGGGAAGTGCTAGGTTCTGCTGACAGGCTGCATGGCATCGCCCAGGCATTTAATGGAGCTGAGGAGAACCCAGAACATGCCAGGGCATGAAGTGGTGCCAGAAGAGAGGACTGACTGGTTAGTGGCCTCAACAAGTCTCCACTGCAACTAGTTGACTAGAGGCTCCTGTCCTGACTTGGCAAAGCCCAGCGGTATTCACACCTCCAGACATGTCAGCAGACATGCTTTGTAGTTAGTAGACATTCAATACACATTTTAGTTGTACTGATCTAGAAATCTTGAGGGCCAAATGGCCACGTTCACGGGCGGTTCAGTAGGTTTAAATATGTTTTAGACTTCTAAAGAGTGACTCCACATCAAAGATTATTTGTGTCAAATCTGCCGTTTCATTCCTGTCCCATTCTGTCTCTCCTCCTTTCTCTGTATGGGAAGCAGTGAGCTGTCTCCGTTCTGTGCCTGAGATGCTGGCTGATGTGGGAAGCACCCTCCTTCCTCTCTGTCTTGCTTTCCCCTCTTCAAAGAGATGGTGAAGATTGGTTCTATATTCTCAAGGCAATGTGGAAGCGATGCTTGGAAATGATCCTTACAAGGCACTGTGGAGTCCAGGAGGGCTTCATAAATTCTTGATAATAACAGAGAAGGCAGAAGAATTGCAGCCAGCTAGCTGAGCAAATCCCTCTCTTCGAGACTGTAGATATTGGCAGGCACCCTTGGCAGAAGTGTCCAATTGAATGTGGATCCCAGCCCCATCAACCATCTTCCTCTGACTCTTCCTTGTGTGAGAACAATACTCTGCTTAAGCAATATTGGACTGAACTCTAAATTTCCGGCCTTTTGTTTGCTCTGCTACTGTGTTTGCCTTAAAGTGTATGTAAATGTAGCTGGCTCTTTTTTCCTCTCCAGCTGGCTGGAGGTAGCCAGTGATTTGTGGTGATGGTTGGAAAGTTTATGAAGACAGATGCAGTTGTTGTCCTTGAGATAGACAAAGGAGGGGTTGGGTCCTAGAATCAGCTACCTGTAATTTCAATTCGACAATGTGGTCGGCTGTGTAAGTATTTTCCTAACATTCCTAACCCAAGAAACGTAAAAGTAAGAAAAAAGGTGGGGAGAAGTCAGGCTGAAGACAAATATTGGACCAAGTGAGTCTATAGGTCAGATTTATAACAATGGCCTTGGTGAAGTCACTCAATATGTAGACAGAGCTTTAGAGAATTCCCACATTTGGGCCATCAGACTACTTGATGATTTATATCAACCTGGTAAGTAAAAAATAGTGATAAGGGAGATTGAACATCTTTATTAACTATTTGTATTTATTTTTCTGTGAACTATCTGTTCATGTGCTTTGACAAATTTTCTATTGAGTGTAGTCTTTTTCTTATTGAATTATTAAAGACTTTTACATATTAAGGAGATTAACCTTTCATAATATGTATTGTAAATATTTTCCCCCAATTTGTCATTTGCCTTTTGACTCAGGATAGGGTAAACTTTTTTTCTCAACAGAAGCTTAAAATTTTTACAAATTGGTATCCGGTTTTCTTTTTTCATCATGCCTTCTGGATTTCGGGTCAAGAAAGTTTTCCCCAGTTCAAATTTCCCTACATTTCCTTCTAGCATTTTATGTTTTTAATGTTTAAGTTTTTAATTCATTTATGATTCCTTTTGGTGGAAGAGTAAGGTAGGGATTTAGATTCCGCATCTCCCCCTTTCCAAAGGCCAGTCAATTCTCCGGCAACATTTTGTTTTATTAGTCTATCTTTTCCCTGCTATTTAGAAAGGTAGCACACATTCTATGTTCCCAAATATGTTTGGGTCTATTTCTGTATGTGATATTGTTTCATTAATCTGCCTGTTTTCCTCAAGTACCAAATAGTTTTAGTAACTGCAGAGAAGACTTAATTTCTCTAATTGGTATTTTCAGTAGATTTAAGAGGATGTAGTGTCAAAAGGGATTTGTCTTGGGAGCAGGACAGATTGCTTTCAGATCCAAAACAAAATTACCAAATTATAGGTTATTATGGAGGCAGTGAATGAGAGTCCTGCAGAAAATCCAATCAGTGAGTTAGAAAATTATCTGTAGAATTCTGGGGAAAATAAGGAGGTGGAGACTGTGAGTAAAAATTATACGAGACTTGGAGGATAACTGCAGGGATGTATGTAAGTATGTATGTATGTATAGTGCTGGAGAGAGGGGATAGAGACATTGCAGAAGAAAAAACAAGAATGGAAGGAAGAGAAGCAGGAATCAAAGCAAGTATAGGATATTTCCCTGGCTGGAGAAAGACCTGAATGTTCAGGATGAGGTCTGTCAACGGCCAGGCACTACTAATCTGATTTCTACTCCATCCAAGCTTTGGCATTGGCTCTGGCCGAGGTCCCCCATGATTCTGTGTGGTAAATCAGAGGCCCCTCTGGGTTTCCCTTGGGCTCCCACCACCAGCTCCTGGCTCTGCTGATCTTGGCCTTCTTCTCAGGGCCCCCTGTTCTCTTGGCTTCCAGGATACTGCGTCTCCTGTTTTCCCTCCCCTTATAGGGACTCATCTTTTCTCTGCCCGTCCCTGACCTACTGGGTCCTTTGAATCCCTGCCCTTGGCCCTGCCCCTGCAGCCCTCCCTGCTCTCTCCCTGGTAATCTTGCCACTCTCCTCACCTCCCTTCCTTCAGCCAAGCCAGGATTCCCCTCCCTGGGAGCTCCACACTGTCACTCTCCTGGGCCACAGGCCTGGCTGTGCTTCTTGTCATCTGCATCACGGGGTTCCATGGCCCTGCCTCAGACTCAGCCCGTGTTCCTCACACCAGTGCTTGTGACTGTGTATGGCCACCTTCATCGCTATCCTCAGCAGTAGCCAGGCATCGTGCTGGACTCTGCCTTTACCCCCATGTCGAATCTGGCCCTTTCCAAATCTTTTTATTGATGGATCATGACTTTTTCTCTACCTCTTTAAACTCTTTAGACTCTGTTACTCCATCCCCACTGCCTGCTTCCCTGGGACAGGCCTCTCAATTGGTCCCCCTACCTCTGTTTTCTTCCCCAATCCTTTCTCAAAGTAGACAGCAGAGTGTGATAATCATTCCAAAATTCAACTCAGATCACACCCTTCCCTTATAACTTCCCTTGTTTTCCTATTGCCACTATAAAAAAATTATCACAGACTTGGTGGTTTGAAACAACAAAAATATACTCACTTACATTCTGGAGGCCAGAAGTCTGACATTGGTTTCAGTGGACCAAAACTAAGGTGTCAGTAGGGCTGCGCTCCCTCTAGAGGCTGTGGGGGGAATTTCATTTGCTTGCCTTTTCTGGCTGTGTTCCTTGGCTCATGGTCCCTTTCTCCACCTTTCATCTACAGCGTAGCATCTTCAAATATCTTTCTCTGCTGCGGTTGTCTGTAGAATCTCCCTCTGCCTTTCTTATTAGGGCACTTGTGATTACATTTAGGGTCCACCCAGGTAATCTAGGTTAGTCTTCCCATTTCAAGATCCTTAATTTAATCACATCTGCAAAGTCCCTGTCACCATATAAGGTGACATTGACAGGTTCCAGGGATTAGGACCTGGATATCTTTGGAGTCCATTATTCAGCCTACCACACACCCCCATTGTACTGCAAAGTACAAACTCCTCCATATGGTCAAGGTCCAGCACACACACCACCCCATCTTGGTGCATGCTCCTGCCTGGACCACTCTTCCCCTCACCTTTGCCAGCTCTGTCTCATCACTGAGGTCTCAGTTTAGAGTTCACTTCCTCCAGAAAGCTCCTGGGACCCCACCCAAGTCCAGATCAGGTGCCTTTCCTGTGTGCTGCTGTGGCACCTGCCCTCCTCGATAGAATTGTCTTTCCCCTCATATCCCCTCCTGCTGGACTATGTACACTTGAAGGCAGGGCTGTGCCAGTTTACTTGCTGTTGAACTGCCATCAGTAAATGCAAAGCTTTGACACACCTTAGGCACACAATAAATGAACGTATACATTTACATATGCATAGAAGAGGTGCTTTAAAAAAATGGGTACTCACTAGTTATGGTAATTGTCACTTAAGAAAAAAAGAAAAACTTTCTCAGTAGTCTGACTTTCTTTCCTTTTCCTTTTTTTGCAGTACATATATACTCCAAATTTTATGATTTTTTTCCCTTTTTTGAAGAATTGAAAAATTAAAATTTAGAGAGAACAGTTGTGTTCTTGGGGTACCACTTTTGGGTATACAGGAGGGGTATGAATTTTCTGAATGGAACTCTGCCCTCCACTCCCCTCCTCCCACTTATACCCCTTCCTTAGGGAGCCTTTGTATTAGTTTCCTGTTGTTCTTGTAACAAATTACCAAAACTTAGTGGCTTAAAACAATACAAATTTATTATCTTCTGGTTCTGTAGGTCAGACGTCTGACATGGGTCTTCCTGGACTAGAATCAAGGTTTTGGCAGGGCCTGTGTTCTTTTCTAGAGGATCTAGGGGAGAATCCATTTCCTTGTCCTTTCCAGCTTCCAGAGGTCACCCACATTCCTTGGCTCGCACCCGATTCCCCCAACTTCAAAGCCAGCAACAGTGGGTTGAATCCTTTTCACATTGTGTCACTATAACACTGATTTTCTGCCTGCTTTTTCCATTTAAAAAATTTGTGGCAAAACACACATAAAATTTGCCATCATAACCATTTTAAGTGTACAGTTCAATGGCATTAAGTACATTCACATTGTTGTGCAGCCATCACTGTCATCCAGCCACAGAACTGTTTTCATCTTGCAAAACTGAAATTCTATACCCATTAAATAGTAACTTGCCATTCCACCTTCCCTAGCCCCTGGCAACCACCATTCTACTTTCTTGTCTCTGTGGATTTGACCTAGGTACCTCATGTAAGTAAAATCATATAGTACTTGTCCTTTGGTGACTAGATTACTTCACTTGGCATAATGTCCTCATGGTTCATCCATGTTGTAATGTGTGACAGGGTTTCCTTCCTTTTTAAGGCTGAATAATATTACATTTTATATATATATATATACATATGCCCGCCACATATATATGTGTGTGTGTGTGTATATATATATATATATACACCCCACATTGTTAATCCATTCATCCACTGATGGATATTTGAGTGGCTTTCACCTTTTGGCTGTTGTGATTAATTCTGTGAAGAACATGGGTGTACAGATATCTCTTCAAGGTCCTACTTTCAGTTCTTTTGGGTATGTACCCAGAAGTAGAATTGCTGGATCATATGGCAGTTCTATTTTTAAGTTTTTGAGAAACTGCCATACTGATTTCCACAGCGCTGCACCATTTTACAAATTCCCACCAATAGTGCACAAGTGTTTCAGTTTCTCTGCACCCTCACCAACACTTGTTGTCTCATGTCTTTTTGATGATAGCCATTCATCAAAATGTGAGGTGATATCTCATTGTGGTTTTTTCAAAAAATTTTATTGAAGTATAGTTGATTTATAATGTGTTTAATTTCTACTGTACAGCAAAGTGACTCAGTTATACACATATGTATTCTTTTTCATATCTTTTCCATTATGGTTCATCACACGATGTTGAATATAGTTCCCAGTGCTATGCAGTAGGACGTTGTTGTTTATCCATCCTGTATATAATAGTTTGCAAGACTTACGTTTCCCTGATGATTAGTGATATTGAACATCCACAATCTAAAGCCTCCCGACAAAGAAAAGCCCCAAGACCAGATGGTTTCATTGGTGAATTCTACCAAACATCTAAAGAAGAGTTAATACTGATCCTTCTCAAACTCTTACCAAAAAATTGAAGAAGATGGAACAGTCCCAAACTCATTTTACAATGCCAGATCCCAAAGCCAGATAAGGACATTACAATTTAAAAAAAAAACACTGCAGGCTGAAATACTAGATGAAAGAAAATATAAAAATTCTCAACAAAATACTGGCAAACTGAATTTCAACAGTGCATTAAAAGGATCATACACCATGATCAAGTGGGATTTTTCTCAGAGGCTGTGGCAAGCAGTGGCAGCAGCCAGCAGTGTGGCATTTCCCTGGCCCTGGGTCAGTGTTGGGCTGCTCGAGCTGTGGATCTGAGGCAGGGACAGAGAGCCATGTGCTCCCCGCCCCTGGTACATTGTCTGCTGAGTTCCTAAGGACACAACCTGACTTTAACCTCTGTCTTCACCTTTCAAATATAGGCCTCTCGTCTGATGAAAAGAGAAAGGAAGAATGGACTACAGTCACCAAACTTCCCTAGTCCCATGTGGACAAGATAAATACATTTCCAAGTAAGATTTTTTGCTGTGGTATTGTGTTTGCAGTGGCCAGTCCCATGTCAATGGAAGCCACTGGCAGAGGAGCCTCCTCTGTGCATGAGAGGATCTCATGTGTGTGAGAAGGAGAAAGCAACTGAGTGTGGATTAGTGAGAGCATCAGCAAGGTTGCTGCTATAGATAAAAAACATGCCCCCATGGGGCTTCCCTGGTGGCGCAGTGGTTGAGAGTCCGCCTGCCGATGCAGGGGACGCGGGTTCGTGCCCCGGTCCGGGAAGATCCCACATGCCGCGGAGCGGCTGGGCCCGTGAGCCATGGCCGCTGAGCCTGCGCGTCTGGAGCCTGTGCTCCGCAACGGGAGAGACCACAGCAGTGAGAGACCCGCGTACCGCAAAAAACACACAAAAAACAAAAAAAACGTGCCCCCAGAGCCTGGCCATAGAGAGTGAAGTTAAGGAGGTCTTTAGGACATGGCACCCTTAGGGGTTCAAAAGAGATGATGTCCTGGAGGGCTTCCAGGAGGAGGAGTTGGTGCTGGCTGCTCACTGTCTTGTCTGTGGTATACCCCAGGGAAGTCCTGGCTGGGTTGTGTCCCTGTGCTGCTGGGGTTCTCGCTAAAATGGGCACAGGTGCCCCCTGAATAGCAGGAGACAGTTTCATTGCTTTCTATGCTCTAAAATCTTTTGAACTCAGATTTTTGCTGATATGGCAGGGCCTAAGCCAAAATAGACTTTCTTAAATTATAAGTTTGCAGATATATTTTTACATTCAGCACAGGGATTTGTACATATATATTGTTCTCTATCCTAATGAAATGTTTAATTTATTTGAGACCAAATTGTTTGAATTCCTTTAGACACACTTGGCCATACACAGACACACAGTTGTGTGAGCTATGGATCATACTTATCTCTTCACTGATGGATTTCCCCCGGGGCTTCTACTGACCAGTACTTTTAAATCCTAGTTTCAGATCTTTGTGTTCAAAAGTATCAAACAGCTTTTGTTTTAGGTTACTTGGAGTCACATTTTTTGCTAATTCACTCCAGCTTATCTAGGTTTAACTTGTCTGGAACTTCTTGGAGTTTCCAGCCGGTTTTGACCTCCTGTGTGGCCCCAAATCTCTCCATTGAATGGCTGGACTTAGAGGGACTGAACTCCCTTGCCTCTTGCCTGAGTATAGGCAAAAGAACACACCTCAGCCTCCTCAAGCCCTTCCCAGGCCTCCCCTCATTCACTTTCATATAAAACTTGTTCACAGCATTTTCAGGTTTGATAGCTCTCACTCTGATCACAAAGGGTGTGACATGCTCTCTCACATTTAGTAGAGCTGTGCTCCCAGGGGGGCCACTTGGAAACCAGTATT
Source organism: Delphinapterus leucas (assembly GCF_059928025.1). Lineage (NCBI taxonomy): Eukaryota > Metazoa > Chordata > Mammalia > Artiodactyla > Monodontidae > Delphinapterus > Delphinapterus leucas. The sequence continues at coordinate 55,741,647 of NC_143143.1, forward strand.
TAGAGGCCTTGTAAGGTTTTTAAAAAATATTTTTATAAACTAAAAGCACCTAGAATAGATTAAAAAGATAAAAGCACCTAGAAGGGTACATTGCTAGGCTTCAGAAGCCCCCTCATGCCCACTTGTAGTCACCACTCCCAAAGGAGAACCACTGTCTGAATTCTGAATTCATATAAATGGAATCATACAATATGTGCTCTTTTGTGTCTGGCTTCTTTCACTCAGCGTAATATCTTTGAGATTCATCCGTGTTATGTGTAGTTCATTCATATTCTCATTGCTGCTCCATTGTGTGACCATAGCTGCCTTTATTCATCTGTTCCACTCTTGATGGGAGTCAGTAAATTTTTAAACACATGATAAGGTCATGTCAATGAAGCGTAAGTCAGTGGGACCCAGGCCTGTCCCTTTCAACTTTCTGAAATTCTAGGAGTTTCTGAGTCTTGTGAAGGTTTGTAGTGATTGTCCCCCCCTCACTCACAGCATGTGTGAGGGAGGAAAGGCTGTGGAGAGGCTGGAGAAATCCTGTCTGTGGGCTTTTGAAGTGTGTTTGCCTCTATGAATCTGTGATTTATTAAGGCCTGCATATTTAGCTTGGGTTTGGGGAGTGTTGTGAGAGATGCCAACCTTTGTCAGCAGACCAGACCTGCGTTGGTTTTCTGGAGTTGCTCTTTACATCCAGTCTGTTCTAGGTAGTATTTACTCTTGACCTTGACCTTGAACTCTGGGTGTGTGTATGTGTATATGTACACATGTAGACAAACACCCAGACTGGAATGACTGAAAGCCAGCTTAGAGGTGAGAAAAAGAGGGAATAACTGCATTATAAGTGGCTTCACCTGAGATTGTGACACCTCTTGTATTTTTCCCTTAAGGAACGAACTTCTTCTGCATCTGAAGACCTACAACTTGTACTATGAAGGCCAGAATTTGCAGCTCCGACATCGTGAGGTAAGGAGTCCCGAGGAAGATCTGTGAGGCTCCTTCCCTGGTGGCCAGCCCAGTCTTTGTCTCCATGTCTCCTGGTCTGAGAGTCCCTGCCTCTCCTGCCACAGTGAGGAGCCTCTCGATGCTAGCGATGTTATTGGGAGTCCCTAGAGTTCTTCAGAAGGAGACCCCAGGCCCAAATTTTTTCTAAAAAGGATGAGTTTTCTGTTCTGGAGACATTGCTGCGGCTGTGTGGCTGGGCTAGCGCCAGCCTCAAAAAAAGAACCCTCCCTTTCATGAAATGACTCTTTCAGCTAACTCTCAAGCAGCCTTCCTCCTTTGGGGCAATTCAGGAACTTCACACAGTCCTCTACGTTGACACATCTGGGCCCATGTCCTATTGCTGAAGCAACCTGGACAAGTTACATAAGCTCTGGGTGGTAACTCTTGGCCCTTCCCCACAACTGCAGCAGCCTTCCTTGAGTGCCTTCTTGGAGTGTTCTTTGTTATCCATCTGTCTTTCCCCAGCCCCCATCCTGAATCTAAGCTTATTCATACTGTATCCATTTCTGTAAAGCCTGTTTCAGATAGATGGTGGAGTAATATATACTCAAATGTCCTTGACCGATAAGAAGGTGTGTGTAATACCCTTCTAAACACATTTTCAGGTTGTCAAGCCATGGGGATTTAATTCATAGAAACAAACGGATATCCAGATGGCAGAATTTCAGCTACTAAGGCAGGCTGGTTGGGAATACTATGTAGTGGCTTTTTGTATGTTCCTCAAACCACACCACATAGGCAAAGTCCTACTTTGGGTTAAATTCTGCCCTACAATCATGTGATATAAAGTAATGATGCCAACCTTGACCAGCTAGAAGGCCATATATGACCTGTGCTTAAATAAAGCTTTCCTCCCTAAGATCCCCAAATGCCCTAAAGTTGCTGCACTCTTCTCCTGCCTTCTTTATTACCCCCTCCCTAAGGATGATCCTGGGGCCCAGGTTAGTTGTTCAGTGAACAAGTATCATCTTCATTCATGTGGCTTGTCCTGAAGATGTGGCCATAGCCCAGATATCAGGTCTTGGCCCTGCTTATAAAACATGGGTTCATGCAGCGGACATGGGTTCGAGCCCTGGTCTGGGAAGATCCCACATGCCATGGAGCAACTGGGCCCGTGAGCCACAATTACTGAGCCTGTGCGTCTGGAGCCTGTGCTCCATAACAAGAGAGGCCATGACAGTGAGAGGCCCGCGTACCACGATGAAGAGTGGCCCCCGCTTGCTGCAACTAGAGAAAGCCCTCACACAGAAACAAAGACCCAACACAGCCGTAAATAAATAAATAAATAAATAAACAAAAACAAAAAAACATGGGTTCAGAAAGGTTTTTCTGAAACTCTAGAAAGAAAACCTGACCCTTTAGGCATTGTCCTCAAACCCTCTACTAATTAGTGGCTGGACCATTAGCAAGATTTTGGTCGTTAAACAGCTTTTCTGAGATGTGTCCTATAGGTGATTAAAAGGTTTTATGGTGATTAGTTAGATCCACTTCTTTGGGATAAAACATGGAAATGTTTTTAGAAGGGTTTCACATTTAAATTCTTATCAGTCAACAACCCTTGAGTATAAAGTTGGAATTCTTACAGGATTTATTCACCTCTTGGAGAGCTGTTATGTAGCACATTAGCTAATTATTGGCCTGGGAAGTTCTGCTGTTAAGAAATCTGATTAACACATCATCTCCCAACTCATGATCACATGATACTCTTTTTAAGGTAACAATTGATCTGGTAGAGGAGCTAGTATTCTGTTGAATAAACTTGAGAAAATGTTACTTTAAATCTCCTTCAACCAGTGGGTCAGATTAACATATAACATGTTATAGCTAAAGACACATCACTTTCCATAGTAGGGGAGGGGAAAGTAGCTAGTTTAAGGCTTTAGCTCTTGCTTCTGTTAGCAGGGTTAGTCTCACATACTTTAAGAAATGTAATTGGACTTCCCTGGTGGCACAGTGGTTCAGAATCTGCCTGCCAATGCAGGGGACACGGGTTCAAGCCCTGGTCTGGGAAGATCCCACATGCTGCAGAGCAGCTAAGTCCATGCGCCACAACTACTGAGCCTGCACTCTAGAGCCCGCGAGCCACAACTACTGAGCCTGTGTGCCACATCTACTAAAGCCTAGAGCCCATGCTCCACAACAAGAGAAGCCACCGCAATGAAAAGCCCATGCATCATAATGAAGAGTAGCCCCCACTCGCCGCAACTAGAGAAAGCCCGCACACAGGAACGAAGACCCAACACAGCTAAAAATAAATTAAAAAAGAAAAAAAAATATAGTTAACTTTCTTTAAAGTCATTAGTATAAAAACAAAAAAAAAACATTGTTATAATTTGCACATGTCTATGAATTTTGAGGCAACTTTGCCCTGACCTCTGAGGTCAGCTTCAGAGCCTCAGGGGTAGTTTACAAGTGGAGAGAGTGTCTTGGAGCTGGGGTGTGACTGTAACTTGGGTGCACCCAGCTGGACACATCAAGGATGCTGTCAGTTACCCCCAACAACATGGTGCTGGCTTCCTTGAGGCTTTTCTGGGCTCACCCTGCCAATTGTTTTGTGGCAGGAAGAAGATGAGTTCATCGTGGAGGGACTGCTGAACATCTCCTGGGGGCTGCGCCGGCCCATTCGTCTACAAATGCAGGATGACAATGAACGCATTCGCCCTCCTCCATCCTCTTCCTCTTGGCACTCCGGCTGTAACTTAGGAGCTCAGGGGTGAGTGAAGAGAGATGGGACCGGGGGGTGACCAGGGGTATCTGGGGGTTCCATCTATTCTCAAGCAGGTAAATTCCACCTACTTCCAGCAAGCCTTGACCCCAGCTCCTATTCCCACTGCTCCCTGCCTTCGACGGGATGAGGAGAAAGGGGTGTATGTTGGTGTTATTGGGCTTCCATGCCTGTCACCACAATCACTGAGTGAGAGTCAGAGTGAGGAGGGGAGATGCTGAGTCAGAGAGGAGAAGCACTAAGGCCTGGGTGAGCAGCATGCCTTCCCTAGCGTGGAGACCCCTAGTCTCTGAGGGGTATCGTAGTGGCCAGCCAGGCCCAGTCTGCAGATTTCTGAAAGGACACCTGATGCCCCAGCATCCTCCCCACTGGGACCACTCCTTATAGAACGACCCCACCCCAGAGACATTTAGGGCTCAAAACTTCTGTCCAAAGCTCTCTGTGTCTGAGGGGAACCTGGAAGAGGAAAAAGAATGTCAGGTCCTGTCCAAGCCAGCCAAGCAAGGTCTGCTTCAGGCCACACCTGGAGTTGGGTGGTGGCGTGATGGTCTTGAGAGGTCCCCTCTCCTTGGTTCCCACTGGAAGGTCTGTGAAGACTAAGCCTGTTCCTCCCTGTAGCCAAATGAGTAGTTCAATGCATCTAGTAAGGCACACCCTCTTTACTGTCTTTCTGGGGCTTCAGTTTTTAGGATCAAGTGACTATCCCTTGTTCCATCCTAAAATTTCCTGGTACTGAATGCCTTGGGGCCAGAGCGTGGGTGGAGTGCGCCAACCGTTCAGCCAAACCACAGTGATGTTTTTTCTGTTTTAAATAAGAACCAAGCCCTTTCTGTTGACCCCATTGAACATTTTGTTAAACTCCACAGCCAAATCTATTCTTTGCTAAAGTTGAGAGAAACCTACAATGTGGCCAAAGCCTGTTACTGATCTGGTTTCTTTCCAAGGGAATTTAAGGAGGAAAATCTTTGCCTGTCCCATCAGCGCCAGGGCGTCCAGTCAAGGTTCTCTGGTTTCATCTAACTTTGCCGGTTTTATATACTCTGCTTTGTTTTCAGCACTTTCACTGTATTTGGTTTCGAGTGGGCCAAACCCTTTCCACAGCGCCAGCCCAGGCCCTGGGGTGTTACATTCCGTTTCCTAAGTGAAATGATTTTTAAAATTCCACTTGACCATGTGGCCTTTGGCTGGCCTACTAAGGGGTCTTTCACGCTGTACACTTATTTCTTTTCCATTCCCTATGGCATCAAGCTGGTCTTGGCTGGTTCTTGAAACCTGCAAATACTTTGAGAGAGTTTTCAGGAATGGTAAATAACGTTGTCCCAGTGCCTGCTATAATAAAGTGAATGCCTGAGCCACTGTGTTAAGAAGCATGCTGAGACCAGTTTCTGCTTTGGCAATGAAGAGTGCTTTGGACAAGGGAGTGGGAAGCGGCTGCTATGGGTGCCAAAAGTCCGCTATTCCTGAGAGGCTCTGCTCAGTTTCATTCTGGGGCTCAGAAGCCCACTGGTTATAATACAATAGGCAGTTCTTTCAGATTTTCAATTTTCAATTGTCTTCCCTTAAAATTAGCATCCCTTGGGATTTCCCTGGTGTCCAGCGATTAGGACTCTGCATTCTCATTGCAGAGGGCCCAGGTTCAATCCCTGTCTCAGAACTAAGATCCCACAAGCCACATGATGTGACCAAAAAAAAAAAAAATTATCCTATCTCTGCTGAGTCCCAGTGTTACCAAACCACACTTGGGTCTGCTCATCTACGTGCAGTAAAGCCAATTTACTGACACCAGGTTGTGGTGAAGGAAAGTGCTGCGTTTATTGCAGGTCCAAGCAAGGAGTCCAGGCAGTTAATGCTCAAAAAAACCTGAACTCTCCGATGGCTTTCAACGGAGAGTTTTTAAAGGCAAGGTGAGGGGAGAGGGTCGCAGGGTGGTAGATGCTCTTCTGATTAATTGCTGGTGAGGTAATTGGTGGTATTTCAGAAGTCAACATCATCTGGTTCCAAGGGGTTTGGGGTTTACCTGCTTGTGGTCAGAATGCAGTTAACTTCTTACACCTGGTGTAAGAAGATACTTTTAATATTTGCAAAGCAACTCATGGACATGGCTCGGGATACTATTATCTATAGCCCTTGAGGAGGAAC